>NC_137771.1:107017757-109417757 GCF_963455305.1 Plecotus auritus
CTGGCAGAGACAAAATTTTGTTGTTGTTGTTGTTGTTGTTGAGTTGAGACTTCCTCCCACCCAGCCTGCAGTCACAGGTGGGAGCCATATCTGAGTCTCCATCAATCTGGGCTAACACTGTTCGCTGCTTCCCTAGTGATTCCCTGACAATCCACAGCATTCAGCTTGTATGCCCACTCAAGCACCTTCCAGTGGCTTCCCCATAGAATCAACCTTGGCCTGTATTGGCTTATACTACAGACTTTCATAAAAATCTCTCAAACGTTCACAAACACTATTGGCTTCTGTGGTGCCCTGTACCTCTTGCTAAGCAGTCCTAAGCTTGGCAGCTAGCCTAAATTCATAGCCTAGCCTCTCCCAGGCAATTCCAAAGCCACTACAAATGGAAACCAATTGCAACTCATACCAAATGGCTTCAGGCAAGGCATAGGAAGCAGCTGACCTTGGCATGCACCGTAGACCCTCCCAAGAGGCCCCAAAACTAATGTATCCGGTGGCCAGCTTCAGACTACAACAGAGCACCATCCAACCACCTCCAGAAACAATACACAAGAACAGACTCACCAGGCCCCAGAGACGTGCTAAAGCAAAATCCTGCTTCATAGGGTCAGATCCTCCACTGTAGTCATAGCCAACCCTTACAACCAATAGTGTAAGGGTCATTCCTTCCAATTGAAATGCCAACAGCAATTAAGGCTTAATCACAACAGGAAGTGCACACACAACCAACACAAAGAACACATCTGTAGCACCTAGCTCAGATGAACAGGAAGACTGCACCCAGGCCCCACAGGACACTTACAACATATGTCCACTCTACCAAGATAGGGAGACAAAGCAGCTCTACTTAATACATGGAAACACAGGGAAGTAGCCAAAATAAGAGATAAAGAACAGAACAAATGAAAGAACAGAACAAATGAAAGAACAGAACAAATGAAAGAACAGAACAAAACTCCAGAAAATGAACAAAACAAAATGGAGACAACTAATTACTAGATGCAGAGTGCAAAATACTGGTTATAAGGGTGTTCAGTGATCTCAGTGAGAACTTCAACATAGAGACAGGAAACATAAAAATAAGATGGGGAAAAAAACCCAGAAATTAAGAATACAATAATAGACATGAAGGATACACTAGATGGAATCAACAGTGGAACAGATAAAGCATAGTATCAAATCATCCATTTAGAAGATAAGGTAGCAGAAAACTCCCAATCAGAACAGCAAAAAGAAAAAGAAAGTTTTAAAAAGGAGGATAGGAGGAACTAAAAGTGGCGGCAGGGTAATGCTGCATGGACATGCTCCCAGGACCAAACTGGAATTACAACTAAAATACAGAAAATTTCCTGAATAATCAATGGAAGATTCATTGAAGAGAACCCTGATAACCAAGGACCGAAAGTGGAGACCACAGATAGACTGGTAGGAGAGGTGGAGGTGTGAAAGGGCTGGTTGGGTTCCCACAGATAGCAACTGAAGTCCCAGAGAGATATCTCAGTTGTGGGGGGGTTAGTATTGAGAACCCTGGGGTCTAATCCCCAAGCTGGACCTCCCAAGAGAGCACTAGAACTGTGAAAAGCATTAAGGGTGCTATCTGCCAGGCAGAGACTGCTGGAAATGCCGGCAACCTCTTAAAGGGCCAACATACAAAATTCCCTGTGGAGCCACTCACCTTGTGCTCTGGCAGAGGGAGGGCAGAGTGGACTGGAGCTGTGTGAGTAGAAGCCAGGATCAGGGGCTCTGTGGTTAGAGCTCAGAAGATATACTCTCCAGTTTCCTATGCTGAGTCATTCTCTCATGCTGTAGAGGTCATTTTTCACAGGCAGACATTTTCTAAACAGGCAGCATTGCCTGGGGGGAAGACAGTTGACCCACGCTATAGAAAACACCTTGTCCCACTGTGAGGCCCATTAAGAGACTGAGTATAACAATTAGCCTCCAGGCAGAAGCAATTGCCCCACCGTGTTGGAAAAAAATTCTCGCCACACCTGAGGGCTATTCAAGACAGAATCATATCAGTCTGTAGGCAGAGGCAATCTCTAGAGGCTTTGAGTCTTTGCCTGATCTAATTAGTCAGAAACAGTGTTTGACGCTTTCCTGCACTAAAGATCGAGAGGTGTAGCAGATCTACCTGAAATATAGTCACAAACTGAAACAGGCAGCCAAAATGGGGAGACAAAAATACAATGCCCAAATGAAAGAATAAGAGAATATCCAGAAGAGATAAATGAAATGGAGATAAGAAATGTATATGATATAGAGTTCATAATAATGATGGTAAAAATGCTCCAACAGCATGAGAAAAGATATCGTAACTATGAAAACAGAAATAAAGGATGACAAGCACAAATTACAAAATACATTGGAAGGAATTCACAGCAGATTAGGGAAAACGAAGGATCGAATCAGCGAATTAAAAGACAGGGTTGAAAAAAATCACCCAATCAGAGAACAAAAAAGAAAAAACAATTAAAAAACAGGAGGACAGCTTAAGGGAGCTGTGGGACAATGTGAAACATAACAATATTCAAATAGCAGGTGTGCCAGAACAGGCAAAAAGGGAAAAGGGGATAGAGAACATGTTTGAAGCAATAATGGCAGAAAACTTCCCTAACCTGGTGAAGGAAAAAAATCACACAAGTTCAGGAGGCACAGAAAGTCTCAAGCAAAAAGAACCCAAACAGGCCCACGCCCAGACGTCATCATTAAAATGCCAAAAATTAAAGACAAAGAGAGAATCTTAAAGGTAGCAAGAGAAAAGCAAACTGTTACCTACAAAGGAGCTCCCATAAAGCTGACACATGATTTCTCATCAGAAACTCTACAGATTAGAAAGGAATGGCATGAAGTACTCAAGGTAATGGAAAGCGAGGATCTGAAACCAAGAGTACTATATCCAGCAAGGCTATCTTTCAAAATAGACGGTGAAATAAAGTGCTTCCCAGACAAAAAAATGGCTAAAGGAGTTCATCACCACCAAGCTAGCATTACAAGAAATGCTAAAGAAACTGCTGTAATGAAAAGAAGAAATGGAGAGAGAAACCTAGGCATACAGTATTAAAATGGCAATAAATAAGTACCTATCAATAATAACCTTAAGTGTAAATGGATTAAATGCTCCAATCAAAAGACATAGGGTATCTGAATGGATAAAAAAATATGACTCAACTTTATGCTGTCTACAAGAGACTGACCTCAGAACAAAAGACTCACACAGGATGAGAGTGAAGGGATGGAAAAAAATGTTCCATGCAAATGGAAACAAAAAAAAGTTGGAGTAGCAATACTCACATCTAACAAAATAGACTCAAAATGAAGGCAATCACAAGAGACAGCAAAGGTCACTACATAATACTAAAGGGATTGGTCCAAGGATATAATCCTGGTAAACAAATATGTACCCAATATAGGAGCACCTAAATATATAACAAAACTTCTAGAAGACTTTAAGGGAGGGATCGACAACAACACAGTCATAGTAGGGGACATCAACACCCCACTGACTTCACTGGATAGATCTTCCAGACAAAAAATTAATAAGGAAACAGTGACTCTAAGGGACACACTGGATCAGATGGATTTAATTGACATTTATAGAAGTTTTCACCCCAAAGCTGCAGATTATACATTCTTCTAAGTGCACATGGATCATTCACAAAGATAAACCACATATTAGAACACAAAACAAGTCTCTATAAGTTCAAGAAGATTGAAATCATATCAAGCATCTTCTCATAGTGGAATGAAATTAGAAATCAACCACAGTAAAACACCCAAAAACATTCAAACACATGGAGGCTAAATAGCATGTTATGAAACAATAAATGGGTTACCAACCAGCTCAAGAAAGAAATGAAAGACTTCCTAGAAACAAATGAAATTGAACACAAAACAACCCCAAATCTCTAGGACAGAGCAAAAGCAATCCTGAGAGGAAAGTTCATAGCACTACAAGCATACCTCAAAAAACAAGAAAAATCCTATATAATAAAAGGCTAATATGCAAATTGTCCCCACCGGCATGAGTTCAACTGATCAGGAGTTTGATGTGTGCTGACCACCAGGAGGCGCAGTGGCAGGCAGCCTGGGGAAGGGAGGCCCCGGCCAGCAGCCACTAGGGACACTACCCATACACGAATTTTGTGCACTGGGCCTCTAGTTAATAATAAACTATTTAACCCTACAACTTAAAGAACTAGAAAGAGAACAACAAGAAAAGCCCAAAGTAAGTAGATGGAAGGAAATAAAAATTAGAGCAGAAATAAATGACATAGAAACTTAAAAAAGTACAAAAAGTCAATGAAACCAAGAGCTGCTTCTTTGAAATGATAAACAAAATTAATGAACTGTTAGCCAAACTCATCAAGAAACAAAGAGAGAGAACCCAAATAAATAAAATCAGAAATGAAAATGGAGAATTAACCACTGACATCACAGAAATACAAAGGATGGTAAGAAATACTATGAACAACTATATGCTAACAAGCTGGACAATATGGATGAAATGGAAAAATTCCTTTAAAAATATTATCTTCCAATACTGAATCAGGAAGAATCAGAAAACCTGAAAAGGCCAACTGATGAAATAGAAGCAGTAACAAAACAAAAAAACCTGCCAGTAAACAAAAGCCTGGGTCTGGATGGCTTCATAGGGGAGTTTTTACCAAACATTCAAAGAAGAACTAATACCTATACTCCTCAAACTAGTTCCAAAAATTCAAGAGAAAGGAACACTTCCAAACTCTTTTTATGAGGTTATCATATCCTAATTCCAAAACCAGATAAAGACACTACAAAGAAAGAGAATTACAGGCCAATATCATTGATGAATATAGATGCTAAAACCGTCAACAAAGTATTAGCAAATGGGATCCAGCAATATATTAACAAGATCATACACCATGACCAAGTGGGATTTATTACAGGGATGCAAGGCCGGTACAATATTTGCAAATCAATAACTTGATACATCACATAAATAAATTGAAAGACAAAAATCATATGACTGTATCAATAGAAGCAGAAAAAGCATTTGACAAAATCCAACATATAAAATGGAAGATATCTCAACATAATAAAGGCCATATATGACAAACCTACAGTGAACATCATACTCAATGGGCAATAACTAAAACCATTTCCCCTAAGATCAGGAACAAGACAGGGATGTCTGTTTTCCCCACTCTTATTCAACATAGTACTGGAAGTCCTAGTCACAGCAATCAGACAAGAAGAAGAAATAAAAGGCATCCAAATTGGAAAGAAGGAAGTAAAACTCTCATTATTCTCAGGTGACATGATATTGTACATAGAAAACCCTAAAGACTCCATCAAAAAAACTACTAGATTTAATAAATGAATTTGGCAATGTAGCAGGATACAAAATCAGTACCCCAAAATCAATGGCTTTTCTACATACCAATAATGAATCCTCAGAAAGAGAAACAAACAAACAAAAAAACAATCCCATTTATCATTGCAACAAAAAAAATTAAGATACTTAGTAATAAACTTAACCAAGGAGGTGAAAGGCTTGTACTTGGAAAGCTACATGACATTGAAAAAAGAGATAGAGAAGATGTAAACAAGTGGAAGAATATTCTGTGTTCATGGATTGGTAGAATTAACATCATTAAAATGTCTATACTACCCAAGGCAATCTACAAATTCAATGCAATCTCTATTAAAATACCAACAGCATATTTCACAGATCTAGAATAAATTCTCCAAAATTTTATTTGGAACCACAAAAGACCCCAAATAGCTGCAGCAATCTTGAGAAAGAAGACCAAAGTTGGAGGAATCACAATACCAGATATCAAGTTATACTACAAAGCCACAATAATCAAAACAGCCTGGTACTGCCACAAGAACAGGCATATAGATCAATGGAACAGAACAGAAATGCCAGAAATTCACCCAAGCCATTATGCTCAATTAATAATTGACAAAGGAGGAAAGAGCATACAACAGAGTGCAGACAGTCTCTTCAATAAATGTGGTTGGGAAAATTGAACAGATACATGAAAAAAAAAATGGAACTAGACCACCAACTTACACCATACATAAAAATAAACTCAAAATGGATAAAAGACCTACATGTAAGTCAGGAAACGATAAAAATCCTAAACGAAACCATAGGCAAGAAAATCTCAGACATCTCTCATAGAAATATGTTTACCAATACATCTCCTAGGTCAAAGGAAATAAGGAGAAAATAAGCAAATGGGACTACATCAAAATAAAAACATTCTGCACAGCAAAAGAAACCATCAACAAAACAAAAAGGGAGCCCACTGTATAGGAGAACATATTTGGCAATGATACATCTAATAAAGGGTTAATATCCAAAGGAACTCATACAACTTAACAAAAGGAAGACAAACAATCCAATTTAAAAATGGACAAAGGACCTAAATAGACACTTCTTCAAAATGGACACACAAGTGGCCAAGAGACATATAAAAAAATGCTCAAAGTCACTGATCATCAGAGAGATGCAAATTAAAACGACAATGAGATTTCACCTCACTCTGGTCAGAATAGCTACCATCAACAAATCAACAAATGACAAGTGCTTGCAAGGATGTGGAGAAAAGGAAACCTTAGTACACTGCTGGTGGGAATGCAGACTGGTGCAGCCATTATGGAAAACAGTATGGAGTTTCCTCAAAAAATTAAATATGCAATAGCCATTTGACTCAGTGATCCCACTTCTAGTAATATATCCTAAGAAAACCAAAGCACCAATCAGAAAGAATGTATGCACCCCTATGTTCATAGCATCACAATGTATAATAGTTAAGATCTGGAAACAGACCAAGTGCCCAATAGATGAGTGGATAAAAAAGATGGGTACAATTATACCATGGAATACTATGCAGCAGTAAAAAAGAAGAATTTGTTACCCTTTGAGACATCATGGAGGGACCTGGAGAGTATCATGCTAAGTGAAATAAGTCAGTCAAAGAAAGGCAAGTATCACATGATAGCACTCATATGTGCAATCTAATTAACAAAATAAACTGATGAACAGAGTGAATCCAAAGACATGGAAGCATGGAACAGAGTGTGGAATCTCAGAGGAAAGGCAGGAGAGGGTGGGTGGGTTGGAGGTAATCAACCAAAGACCTTGTATACATATATGCATAACCCATGGATGCAGACAATGGTGTGGTGAGGGCCTGAGGCGGAGGATGAGGGTGGGCTGGAAGGGGTTGATGGGGAAACAAAGGGACATATGTAATACTTTCAACAATAAAGTTAAAAAAAATTGTAATGTCATAAAAAAAGTAATATAGACGAATGTTATATGTCATTTATGGTGTAAAAAATAAAATGATAGTTTAAGGGGCCTCTGGGACAACATGAAGCAAACCAACATTTGTATCATAGGGGTACTAGAAAGAGAAGAGAGAGAAAGCAAGTTACTGAGAACCTATTTGAAGAAATAGTGGCTAAAAACTTCCCTAACCTGGTAAAGTAAAAAGACATACAAGTATAGGAAGTGCAGAGAGTCCCAAACAAGATGAATCCAAAGAGGCCCACACCAAGACACATCATAATTAAAATGACAAAGGTTAATGACAAACAGAGAACTTTAAAAGCAACAAGAGAGAAGCAGTTAGTTACCTACAAGGGAGTTCTCATACTACTGTCAGCTGATTTCTCAACAGAAACTTTGAAGGCCAGAAGGGGGTGGCATAAAATATTCAAAGTGATGAAAAATAAGGAGCTATAAGCATGATTATTTTGCCTAGCAAAGCCATCATTTAGAAAAGAAGTACAGATAAAGAGCTTCCCAGATTAGACAAAGCTAAAGGAATTCATCACCATCTCACCAGTATTACAGGAAATGTTAAAGAGACTTCTTTAAAAGGGGATGGGGGGGGTGGGGAATAAAAAAATATGACTAATAGCCATGGCCAGTGTGCTCAGTGATTGGAGTGCCATCCTGTGCACCAAAGTGTTGCAGGTTCAATTCCTGGTCAGGGAACATACCCGGGTTGTGGGTTCGATCCCCAGTCAGGGTGTATGCAGGAGGAAGCAGATAAATATCCCTTTCTCCCTCTCTCCTTCTCCCTTCTCTCTTTAGAATTAATGGGAGGAAAAAAACATATTCTTGGGTAAGGATTAAAAAAATACAAATAATAAAATGGCAGTAACTACATATCTATCAACAAATACTTTAAATGGATTAAATGCTTCAATCAAAAGGATGGCTGAATGCATAAGAATGCAAGACCCTTACATATGCTATCTACAAGGGATTCACTTCAGATCAAAAGACACATACAAACTGAAATGAAAGTAGAGATGGAAAAAGATATTTTATGATAATGAAAACAAACAAACAAACAAGCTGGGTAGCAATACTTATAACAGACAAAATAGACTTTAAAACAAAGGCTATAACAAGAGATAAAGGAAGACCCAGCAATTCCACCTCTGGGTATTTAGCTGAATGAACCCAAAACATTAATTCAAAAAGGCATATACTTTCATATGCACTTTGCAGCATTATTTACAATAGCCAGGATATGGAAGCAACCTAAGTGCCGATCAATAGATGAATGGATAAAGAAGTGATGCATATATACAATGAAATATGACTCAGTCATAAAAAGAATGAAATTTTGCCATCTGCAACAACATGGATAGACCCAGAGGGTATGATGCTAAGTAAAATAAGTCAGACAGAGAAAGACAAATACCATATGATTTCACTTATATGTGGAATATAAAAAAGAAAATAAATAAAAAATCAAAACAAAAACAAACTCATAGATACAGAGAACATTTTGATGGTTGCCAGATAGGGGGCTTAAGAGGATGGCTGATAAAGATGAAGGGTTTGAGAAGTACAAATTGATAGCTACAGAGTAGTCACGGGGATGGGAAGTACAGCATAGGGAATATAGTTAATAATATTGTAATAATATGTATGGTATCAGATGGGTACTAGACTTATTGGGGTGGTCACTTCATAAGGTATATAAATGTCTAATCAGTATGTTGTACATCTAAAACTAATATGCTATATGACAACTGTAATTGAAAAATTAAAAAGAATTTAAAGAAATGCAAGTTACAGCAATTCTTGTGTATTCATGAAATAGGCCACTTAATAAATTTTATTTTTGTTTTAAAAAATGTGGTCTACACATACTACAGAATGTCATTCAGCAGTAACAAAGAAGGAAGCACTGACACATACAATGAGAATGGACCTGGAGAGCGTGATACCAAATGAAAGCAGCCTGGCAGGAAAGGCCACCTTCATGTAATATTTCACAGGTGTTGCCTCAACCCAGTTTTTAAGTCCCTTTGTTTGTTTGTGGGCAGTTGGCTAAACCTCCACCCCAAATACTTCCCTTTCAGGCTTTGACACTCCTGGGTTGTAATAAACACATTCCTAACTTCCCCATGTTATCTAACACCCAGGGATGGCTATTCTTCCCTGGACCCACAGAATTATTCAAAATATCCAATTCCCAGGAAACACAAAAACCTAGCTGATCCTATCCTACTTGTCCTACTACATATGCCTCCTTCTCCAGTTCCTCCTACAGCTTTTTGTTACCTGTCCACAGGTGCAACAACTTGCATGGCCTTAAGAGGCAACCTTCTCTCATTTGAAGCTATTAGTAATAAAACTACTGCTTTTCATCTATCCAGTGTCTTTTTGTTGTTTCCTGTCATCCAAAGAATTTATAATCATACCTAATATCATATAAGCATATGAGCCACAGAATAAGAAACCCCATAAACACAAAAATCAGATTTATGGCTGCCAGGGGCTCTGAGGAGGGAGAGTGGGGAATGACAAGGGGGCTTCCATTTGGGGTAATGAACAACTTCTGCAGCTAGAGACTAGTGACAGTTGCATAACACCATGAGTTACCTAATACACTTGTATTGTACACTTTAAAATTATTAAATGGGCACTGGCCAGGTCGTTCAGTTGGTTAGAGTGTTGTCCCACTATACCAGTTGTGGAGTCAATGCCTGGTCAGGGCACATATAAGAATCAACCAATAAATGCAGGAATAGGTGGAACAACAGATTGCTCTCTCTCTCTCTCTTTTTCTTCTTCTTCTTCTTCTTCTTCTTCTTCTTCTTCTTCTTCTTCTTCTTCTTCTTCTTCTCTCTCTCTCTCTCTATAAAAAATTATTTAAATAGCACATTTTATATGTATTTTACTTCAAAAAAGAACAAGGTAAAAAATAAAAGAAGGTAGGGTCTTAAAAAAAAAGGAGTGACTGCATGTATATGTTTCAAAATATACTAATTTCATGTGATTGCAAAGAAAACAGTCTTATCAACTTCTCTGAGTTTGTGTGCCCTAACAAAAATACAAAAAAAAAATAATACATAACACTTCAACATCAACAGAATGGCTAACACTGAAACCTAGCCAGATAAATGGGCATGTGGAGTACCCTGACTTCACATAATGGTGTTGGAGGGAGTATAAGATGTTACAGCCACTTGAAAAATTCTAACAGTTTCTTATGAAACTACATATGTGACCCACCAATTCCATTTCTAGGTATTGACCCAAGATAAGGAAAGCAAATGTCCACAGAAAGACTCTCACAGAAACATTCACAGCAGCTTTATTCCTAAAAGCCCTAAATGGGAAAGAGCGGGCTATCTCTCTTTTGGAGAATAATTCTCAAGCTATGTTCCTCACACAATGGACCACTATTCAGACATGGAGAGACTCACAACAACATGGACGAGTCCCGAAACCTTATACTGAGTAAAGAAACCTTGCATAAGGAGTACATGCTGCATTTTTCTATTGATGCAAATACTAGAACTGGCAAATTAATTTTTGGTAAAAAAAATTTCAGAATAATGAATGCCTCTGGCATTGAGGTTGGGGAGCATGTTGAAGAAGGCATGAGGGAATTTTCTGCATGTGATGCTCATGCTGTGTCTTGGCAATGACTTAGGTGCCAGACCTCATGGATGGTACACTGAGGGCTGTGCAGTTCACCTTATGTGAATTATACCTCTAAAGAAAAAAGAGAATCATAAAAATATTGAATTCTGTTAAATGATATGCATGGTGAAGTATTTGGGGGAAAGTATACTGACTTCTACAACTTATTTTTGAAATACATACAAGAATAAGTTGGAACCCTAGCTGGTTTGGCTCAATGGACAGAGCATCGGCCTGCAGACTGAAGAGTCCCAGGTTCGATTCCAGCCACGGGCATGTGCCTGAGTTTCAGGCTCGATCCCCAGTAGGGGGCATGCAGGAGGCAGCCAATCAATGATTCTCTCTCATCATTGATGTTTCTATCTCTCTTTCCCTCCCCCTTCCTCTCTAAAATCAATAAAATATATATTTTTAAAAAAGAATAAGTTGGATTATTAAATGGAAAGAGAGATGGATAGAGGGATGGATATATAATAAGTAAGAATAGTAAAGTATTAATTGTAGAATCTAGGTGGTGCATATATGGATGTTCATTGTAATTGTTTTTACCTTTCATGTGTGTTTAGAATAAAATGTAGATGGAAAATAAAAATACACATGATCAAACCTACCCTTCTTATTGTTTGGAATCTTAAAATGTGACAAGATACTCATACAGATATAATTTTTTAATAAGCCAAGTACCCTAAATTCTAAGAACTGTTTTTCTCTGTCAAAAATATCAGTAATCACTCTGAGCAGCACCAAAGCTTCTGGGTCAGTCTTGGCTGCGCTGCCTTTTTGACAGCAAGGCCAAAGGTTGAGTGCCAAAGCCTTAGAAGCTTCCTAGTGTCAATTGCTAAGCTTTAATAGCCAATTACAATGTGAACCGATGAAACTCTAATTTGGAAGAAAAAATTCTTTATTGCCTGAGAGTAACCACTCTGCAATGTCAGTCTCAATTTCCCTTTCCAACTGATACTTAATCATGGTCTTTTTAGCTTCGTTATTTTTCTTCTTTCTACCCTGTCACCCACTGATGTTATGGCACTGAGCAGCTGTTTGCTCACCATGCCATAGTGGTATGCAATAGAAGGCAACCACATAAAAGAAGTGTGATTGGAACAGCAGTGCAGCTTCTGGCTTCTGGACCTGGCTCTGCTGCTACACAGGTGTGTGACCTTGGGCAAGTCACTAAAGACCTCTGCACCTCATTTGACTAATCTCTGCAGAGGAGGAAGCAGGCTGAAAGGTTCTCCAAGGTAAATCCCACCTAAGACTCAGCTGCCAAATTTAAAAAATACAAATTTCTAAATATCTGATTTGGTTATTGTACATTTCTCAAAAATGTAATGTTTCTCCTATTGGCCTTCACTTATTTTACTTTATTAGTTTTTATTCTTTTCAAAGTTAAACATTGTCAACCATTAAAGATTTGAGGCTGTAAAATAAATTAAAGGACTATTTTGGGGTCTTAAAGGATTTGGATATGACAGACGAGATTCAGGTGGCAACCCAAATGGTGCTGCTCTTCAGAGAACAGAGAAAGGCAGGGTTTCTTAAGGTAAAACCCACAAAGTTTGTAACAAAGGAAATTTCTCCTGTTGGCTGTCTATCTAGTATGGAGTTCAGAAAGGATTGGCCAGGTCTGAGTGGTGAGATTCTGAGGTAAGTGAGTTCCAGGATGTGTCCCTATGGTCAGTACAAAAGTCCAAGAGTTCAAACCTCACTTAGGTCCTTGATGCACCTGAACACTGCATGGTGAACAGATTGGCTCCTATCAGGATGAAGAGTGCAGAGGTTCTGTCTGCCATAGTGAGGAGGAAACAAAGTTCAGAATGTGGTCTCACAGCTGGTTCAAAAGTTTGTAAGTTATATAAATGTCTAACTACTATGCTGTACACCTGAATCTGATATAGTATTGAATGTCAACTGTAATTGAAAAATTAAAATATTTATTAAATTAATTTTTTAAAACAAGTTCATAGGTGGGATTAGCATAAGGGAATCTCTTTGTGACCCCTGGGCTCCATTTAGTTCCCTTGACATAAATGACTTCATTGGGCAATTTCCATCTACAACACACATGAAGTTTACAGAGTCAATTACTCAACAAGGGTTATTATGAAAAACAGCAGCCAACCCATCCTCACATTTGTTCCTCTTCAGAGGTAATTTAAAGTAAGCTGTTTTTGAAACCTGCAGAAAAGTTGAAAGAACAGTATTCAGGTATTGGTACTCAAATCCTCATCTAAAGGGCTGTTGTTGGCATCCCATCCTACAAATGCCATCTTTTTCTACATTCCTTTATTCCAGACCCTCTGAAAGGGGGTAGCAGATATGACGACACTTCCATATGCGTCTTCCAAGAATAAGAACATCTGCAAACTACAACATCATTGCCATACATGGGGAAAGGACACTAATTCAGGAACACATCCATGTGAAAGGTGTCCATTGTTCCATAACATGTCTTAGAGTAGTTGCTATTTTCCCCCTAAACTCGATCCAATCAAAGTTCACACACTGTATTTGACTGTTAGGTTTCTTGAATCTCTCCCAGTCTCCCTAACCCCAACCTCCCTTTGAAGAGATTGGCTGGTTGTCTAGCCTGGATTTGAGCCATACATCTCACACTTTTCTGTTTCCCTTTAGTAGAGTCAGGACAAGTATTTCTGGCCATAACACCACATTGGAAACTGTGTGTTCTTCCCTCTGTATCACATCAAGAAGCATATATGTCAGGCTTTCTCTGCTACTCTTGGCAATTGTTGCTAAGCTTGACCACTGCTTAAAGTAGCAACCGTCAAGTCTCCACACTAGGAAGCACAATCTCCTCTGGCTGGTCCCCTCCCAACATGCCTGACCAGGGATCAAACTCACAACCTAGGCATGTACCCTGACGGGGAATCAAACCTGACACCTTTCAGTGCATGGGTTAACACTCCAACTGAGCCACCTGGCCAGAGCTCCTAGTACAGTATTTCTTTTTTTTTTTTTTCATTGCTGGGTACTTGAGGAAAACCTCAATCTGAGGAAATCTCAGAATAAATTTCAATCTGAGGTGGTTGTGGGGTGGGAATGAGGGGTAAATGGAGAGTTACTACTCAATGAGCATAAAGTCGCAGTTATGTAAGATGGATAATTCTAGAGACCTATGAAATAGTGTGCCTATATGTGCAGAGAGTACATCTTACGCTGTGTGCTTACACCAGTAAATAATTTTAAATTTATTTAAAATACTGTGGTGAGGTAAATAACATGTTACAAAGCACTAGGTCTGTGCAACATTGGCCTCCGTTTTCATGGACTGAGTGTTTCAGGACAAAGTGGGGAAAATGGAAGACCTTGGCACTGGTGGAGAAGAAGAGGCCCTTTCTGAACACAGTAACCAGGAGGGTGGAGACAAGAGGACGGCTACAGGATGTGAACACACCAGGAAGTGAGAATCAGTGTGTATAGGGTGAAGGGAAGGAGGAAGCAGAAGCACAGACAACTCATGTGACTGTGACCTGCACAATGCCATTGTTCTTAAGCAAGGGTCTGTGGGTTCATCCCCCATAAGAGAAAATGCATTATTTTGCAACAAAGGCTGGCAGTGGGGGGCATTTGGGGGTGAGCAGGCCGGCGGCAGGGGGCACTTGGGGGCGAGCAGGCCGGCTGGCAGAATGGTTAGGGCAATCAGGCAGGCAGGCAGGTGAGCAGTTAGGAGCCAGCAGTCCCAGATTGTAAGAGGGATGTCCGACTGCAGGTTTAGGCCCGATCCCTGTAAACTGGCAGTAGGACATCCTTTGAGGGGTCCCAGATTGGAGAGGGTGCAGGCCGGGCTGAGGGACACCGCCCCCCTGTGCACGAATTTCGTGCACCAGGTCACTAGTATATATTTTTTAAATTGATTTCAGAGAGGAAAGGAGAGTGAGAGAGAGATAAAAACGTCAATGATGAGAGAATCATTGATTGGCTGCCTCCTGAACACCCCCCACTGGGAATTGAGCCCACAACCTGGGTATGTGCCCTCACCAGGAATCGAACTGTGACCTCCTGGTTGATGCTCAGTCATTGAGCCCCACGGCTGGGCTCAATCTGGATTCTTGGTGGAGCTCTTTTCATGCCTCTCTCAGTTTGAAAAAAGAAAAAAAAATTCCCTAAAGGAGCTGTCAGTGATGAGCTGAGATGGTCAGCACCAGCTTGTTCAACCAGGTGTTTGGAGAAGCTGGCAGGCCAGAAAGGGACAGGAAGCAATGGGCACAGCACGCCAAGACTCAGAGATGTTTGCTGAGGTAAAAACACAAGTTTCAGAATGCTGCATAAAGAATGTCACCATTTATGTAAAATACAAACAAAAAAACACTTTTAAGTAGTTAAATGTGCAGATAGTGTGTACAATTCCAAAAGGGCTGATGGACACACATCACGTGCTCACAGAGATTATCTCTAGGAGATGATCAAAAGATGCTATTCTTACCTGCCATGCTTTAAAATTTGTAGGAAATGTAGCCATGTGTGGCAATATTCAAAATTAACTTAGATAAAGTAAGCTAGACCATGGGCTTGGGGATCCAAAAGACCTCTTTTGAGTTACAAGTCAGCTACATACTATATCTTTGGGCAAGTTAACCTTTTTGTGTCTTAATTTCCTCATTTGTGAAACGAGTTAATATTAGAGGCCTGGTGCATAAATTTGTGCATGGGTGGGGTCCAGCCGGCCCACCCTGATGGGGGTCCATCAGGCCAGGCAGGCAGGGGGGAGGGGCCATGGGCAGTTGGCCGGCAGGCCCCGCCCCTGATCGGGGTGTTGGGGGCCAATCAGGGGCCAGGCCAGCCGGGGGAGGGGGTGGCCTATTGGGGTCCAGATCAGTGCATGTCATAGCCACCAGTCATTCTGGTCATTCTGGTCATTCTGCCATTCCAGTCGCTGGGCTTTTATATATATAGATTGTTAATGTCCAGAAATTGAGAGTGTTATATAAGGTGACTGGTACCTTGCAGGTAGCCTGCAGGCAGTAACTGTTCCTACTGCTGAGCCTTCAGCACAACTTCCCATCCTTATGGAGACATAATGAGTGACAGGACTTCTGCCTGTGAGCAATCCTATCTAATAAAGAGGTAATATGCAAATTGACCATCACTCCAACACACAAGATGGCTGCCCCCATGTGGACACAAGATGGCCGGTAGGGGAGGGCAGTTGTGGGCGATCAGGCCAGCATGGGAGGGCAGTTAGGGGTGACTGGGCCAGCAGAGGAGGGCAGTTGGGGGTGAGCAGGCAAGCAGGCAGAGTGGTTAGGGGCAATCAGACAGGCAGGCAGGTGAGTGGTTAGGAGCCAGTGGTCCCAGGGATCGGGCCTAAACCAGCAGTTGGACATCCCTTGAGGGGTCCCAGATTGTAGAGGGTGCAGGACAGGCTGAGAGACAACCCCCAACCCCCGCATGCACAAATTTCGTGCACTGGGTCACTAGTAGATATAGAAGCAGGCTTGTAGCAAATATATACCCCTGGACTATAAGGCTTTACTGGGAAACCCATTATTGGGCTCCCTCCCCGTGTGGGGAGTCTGAATCTGTTTGTAATAAATTTTTCACACTTTTGCTGAAATCTTCTGGTCCGAGGAGCATCATGAGACACGACGCCAAGAAAAACCTTAGGGGAGGGTGGGGGTAAGGGGGAGAGATCAACCAAGGGACTTGTGTGCATGCATATGAGCCTAATCAATGGACACAGACAACAAGGGGGTGGGGCATAAGTGGGGGGTGAGGGGTTATGGGGGAATCATTTGTGTTTTTGCCTCCCTGACGAAGTTTATATAAAGTTACAAAAAGAAATTGACAGCCAGTTTGAAATTGAATTGCCATGGCCTAGAGCAAAGAATATCCTTACATGATATTATTCTACAATGTCATTATAATTTTAGATATTTTACAACAGCATATTGTGCAATTATCCCAAACAAACTTACAAACTAATTCTTGGAATGTTTGGCAGCAATTTAAAAAAAAAAAAAAAAGGACATAAAAGGATATAATCCCTTTCAGAAGGAATTAGGGTGCTGGGAAGGCACTTGAGCATTCTATATTGGCCCCTCTTGCCTTTTGTGCCTCTTCTCACAATCCAATTGCCCTCAGCTGTTGCCTGAGCTTTCTTTTCATGCTGAGCTTGAAGGCTCGTGGTGGCTGGTACCATGGATCTATCTCTCGCCCAATTGTGTGAGCTGGGCCCTCCATGGAGAAGAAACCTGAGTTCCCCGAGATATGTGATCAGTTCTGGGGCCCCACCAGCAGGCCAGGGGATCCCAAGGCAGGTGCTGGGCGTGGAGGCCACGGGGGCATAGGCTACCAAGGAGACAGAACTGAACCTCACATCACCCTGCTTGGCCCCGGAGAATGACTGGTTAGCCAGAGACGGGTAAGATTCCTCAGGGAAGGAACAACCTAAGACAGGCACAGTCGCAGAGGGGCCATCAGGAGAGAACTTGGGGATCATCAGAGGTGGGGCACAGACCCTCACCCCCCAACCTTGCAGGGGCCTGAACCCTCACCCCATCTGAGGGAGGTCTCCTGCCCCCATGGCTGCTTTGCTTCCCACGCCCAGCTCAGATCGGGACACAGGTGACAGACAGAGACTTGACCGACAGCAGCTGCCCTATATCTAAATCCAGCCTAGCACCAGGAATGCTCAGGGCCTACTCAAGAATGCAGATAATCCTTTCCACTAATATTTACAGGGTAAACTAAGATTGTTGGTAGAGTATTAAATTTGACAGTAAAATAATAATCAAGTTTTCAGATTAAATTAAATAGGCTAATTCAAATAAGTGAATATTCAAGAAAATTTAATTGTACTGGACAAAAAGCTGTTCCTAAAGTGTTAACTAAAATTCCTATTGGTAGTTCATCTCATGGTAGAATTCCTGAGCATGCAATGAAACTGAAGCAGTCATATTTTTGTGCAAAATATTAAAATTTAAAGTTATCAAGACTGCATTATAAAATTTACAAAAGCCTCCATTAATCAAAAAAAGGGGGGATAGTAGGGTAATATCATGTAAGGAAAAATATCCTATAAGTAAATTACATCTAGAAAATCTTTACTTTACAAAATTAATTTTCATTTGTAATGCTAACAGCAAGACACCCATGAAAAACACACATGATGTCTAAATAAGACAAAGGAAATTCGTTTGGGCAAAAATAAAAAGGATCCCAAATCAATTATATAGAAAAGATTCCTTTAATAACTTTTGGTTGAGAATATGTTTGTGTATTTTCAGAAAACAACTCCAAGACCATGTGGATTCCTGCAACAGAGAGGAATTGACAGGTCTGCTCCAACCACGAAGACAAGAGGAGAAACAGTCCAGAGATGGAAGACGCTGACGACGCCTTGCCACACCAGCAGTCAGCAGCTGTGCGTTGCAGCAGGTTGCCTAGGACCAAACCAGAGAGGGTTGGACCTGCATTGCCACCATGTGCCCACCATCCAGATATCATTGCTGACATGTGCACTTAAGGAACTGTTTGACATTGAAACGGGGACTCAGAACTGTTGGACATTGAAATTGGGACTCAAACATTTTTTGTTATTATACGTTTATTTCTAGTCTGCAGAGGCAAGATTTTTTAAAGGAAAGAAAAGGGGAAAAAATAGATACAGAGGCAAAGAAGCATTGAACAGACTGTCAAACTACAGCGGGAAGGCAGAGGAGGTTTTGGGGTGGGGGCTATAAGATCAACTGAAGGACTTGTACGCATGCATATAAACATAACCAATGGATACAAGACACTGTGGGGGGGGGCAGGTAAAGGCATGTACTGGGGGGAAGGGGAGGGTGGGGGAGGTCAATGGGGAAAAAAAAAGAGACATATGTACTACTATTTGTAATACTTCAAACAATTAAAAAAATAAATAAATTAAAAAAAAGAAAAACCTTAGGCTCACTGTTCCGGTTATCAACTTTGGGGCTCGGTCCAGGATCCAACCGCTCCACATCAAACAGTGAGCCTATGATCCCTATTGCTTCTTCTGATGTTTCCTTTGGAAATTTGGAGGCATTGCTGGATGCCCATCAGTCATTTAATAAGGCTGCCATCTCCAGCAGGCATTTTTCTCTTTCACTTTCCAAATGCGGTCTCCAGCCTTTGGGCCATTTAAAAGTGGGCATGGGTCAGCAGTTAAAAGCCATGAAGGTGGGTGCCACATAAAAACACTCCCATGGAAGAATGAACTGGTAGTCAGATTGGATTAGAAAGCAATAGGCTTCCCACCAGTTGTAAGACAAAGTCCAATAAACGACTAAATGAGTGCTTGGGTCCTTACCCAGGCTCTGAAGATCAAAGAGGCAAATTCCTCTCTCTAGTTCGAGAATCTCAAATGTCCTTATGTGAGTAAGATCCTCGAAGAGGTGTCTGGGGTTGAACCCTAAGACATGCAGGAGCCTCATAGGGTCTCCAGAATCTATAATAATAAAAGGGTAATATGCAAATCAACAGAACGACTGAACAGCAGAATGACCATCTGGACGACTTTCTGGATGACCATGCCATGACACCCACTGGCGCCAGGCCAGCCAAGGTGGGTGTGATATGATTGGTCGGGGGCCCAGCCATCGCCCCATGATTGCCCCGCAGAGGGAGGCCCAGGCCACTGGCTAGTGGGGTGATCGATCAATCGGGGGGCTCCACAATCACCCCAAAGAGGAAGACCCAGGCTACCCGGGCAGCAGCACTGCAGTGGATAGCCTGGGCCTCCCTCTGTGGGGGCAATTAATCGTGGAGGTCCGGCCGGGTGGGCAGGGTCTACCTCTTTGGGGCGATCCATTGCGGGGCTCCTGGAATATGAGAGGGCACAGGCCGGTCTGAGGGACCCCCACCCACCGTGCATGAATTTCATGCACCGGGCCTCTGGTACAACTACAATTAAACTCTGACCCGTCCAGGGAGTGTACATAAGAGCTGGTCACTCAGTGCTCTAGGTCCTCATGGCTGTTTTAGACAGCCGGGGAGAGAAACTAAGGCACGTAAAAGGAGGGAAATGACCAGAGGTTTCACCACCTCTGGGAGTTCCCTCCACAAACAGCACACTTGGACCCACTACATATAGCCCAACCCTGGCCTGACCCGGTGCACAACTGCTTCAGGCCAGTGGATCCTGCCTCAGGCCGGCTGATCTGTCGTTCTTGGTGTCCCTACCACAGATGGACCCAGCCATGTGTGAGCAGAGGTTTCCATCATCCCCTCAATGCCTCCTTGGACCTGACCCCCACAGACCTGATTTTGTCCAGCTTCGTGCAGTGGCCTTGTGGAGATCAGAGGGGATTTGGGTCTTCAATAGTATGTTAGGGGAGCCAGGGAGAGAATACCCTTGCCTGAGGGGCAGAGCCTGCCCCTAGTGTTCACACCCCACCATGTCTAGAGAGCATTTAAAGTAAGATGGGGAGGTAGATCAGGGCATTAGATCACCAGACAGGATGAAGGACTGCAGGGTTTGGATTTACAACCGTGCTCGAGGCCCTTCAGCACTTTCTACAGTGCTCCCTGGTGGTTCCTAGGACCTCTGAAATGTAAGTACCTGGTCAAAAACCCTAGTCTGGCCATAATTAAAGGTACAAGTTTCTGGTAAAAACTTAGCTATGTGTGCAGGTCAAATTAACTCATTACAGCTTTGATTGCTAGATCACCTTTTATCCTTTTTTTTTAAAAAAAAATGGCATTCTTTTTTTTATTGTTTTAAAGTATTACAAATAGTAGTACATATGTCTCCTTTTTTTTTTCCCCATTGACCTCCCCCCGGCCTCCCCTACCCCCCAGTACATGCCTTTACCAGCACCCCCCACAGTGTCTTGTATCCATTGGTTATGCTTATATGCATGCGTACAAGTTCTTCAGTTGATCTCTTACAGCCCCCCCAACCTCCCCTGCCTTCCCGCTGTAGTTTGACAGTCTGTTCAATGCTTCTTTGCCTCTGTATTTATTTTTTTCCCCATTTCTTTCCTTTAAAAAATCTTGCCTCTGCAGACTAGAAATAAACATATAATAACAAAAAATGTTTGAGTCCCAATTTCAATGTCCAACAGTTCTGAGTCCCCATTTCAATGTCAAACAGTTTCTTATGTGTACATGTCAGCAATGATATCTGGATGGTGGGCACATGGTGGCAATGCAGGTCCGACCCTCTCTGGTTTGGTCCTAGGCAACCTGCTGCAACGCACAGCTGCTGACTGCTAGCGTGGCAAGGCGTGGTCAGCGTCTTCCATCTCTGGACTGTTTCTCCTCTTGTCTTCGTGGTTGGAGCTCACCTTTTATCTTTTATCTTTGTTGTATAAAGTCTGTAAAGTGGACTTGGAGCTGTTATAATGTCTTATGATTTATTGAGAATGTGCTTTGAAACTAAGTATGTTTAAAATATGTTCATAAGGGAGAGAAACCAAGATGGCGGCATAGGTAAGCACCTAAACTGCTGCCTCACACAACAATTTCAAAACTACAACTAAAAGAACGAACACCATCCAGAACCACAGGAAAGCTGGCTGAGTGAAAATTCTACAACTAGAAGGAAAGAGAAAAGCTCACAGAGAATTGGAGATACGGCAAAGGGTCTTTGTGCGTGCAGAGAGGAAGGGCGGCTGAGAGCCTGGCTGACTTTCCCTGGCGGAAGGGGGAAGGAAGCCCCCCACCACACTGAACCCCAGTTCTGACTGCACTGAACCCCAGTCCCAGGTGAGCCCCTGGGGACCCATGCTCTTACAGGGGGGAATCTGGACTCTCGGGCGGAGGCTCAGGAGCCGGGGAAGGCAGAGGTCTGGAGGCGCGCGCACCAGTGCGCACAAAGATTGCAGAGCTTGCCACAGATTTTCCCTAGTGGAAGGGAGTCGGAAGCTCCTGACTGCACTGAGCCCCAGTTCTGACTGCACTGAACCCCAGTTCCAGGCGAGCCCCTGGGGACCCACGCTCTTGTGGGGGGAATCTGGACTCTAGGGCGGAGACTTGGGAGCCGGGGAAGGCAGAGGTCTGGAGGCATGCGCGTGCAAGGGCAAGGCTGACCGGAAGCCAAGACTGTCTGCTCTGCCCTGAGACTCCCCCAATCCAGGCTGAGCACAGAGGCTTTTGCAATTTGGCAAGTCTAATCCTATAAGGCTGTCTCCAGCACTGAACTTCTCCCAGCATACACACAGCTGATCCTCACAGCCAACTGGCCTGGAGGTCAATTCCTCCCAGTGATACCAACAACAATCAAGACTTAACTACAACAAGGCTGTACACACAGTCCACAAAGGGGCGCACCAAGAGTATCCACCTCAGGTTAACTGGGGAGGCCGACCCACTGGGCCATATAGGAAACCTAGCACACAAATCTACTCTACCAACTCAGGGAAGCAGTGAAAATTCAGCGCCAAAGAAACAGATCACAAACGAAAGAAATGGAGGAAAACAAACGACTGGATATAGAATTCAAAACCACGGTTATAAGGCTTTTCAAGAATATCCTAGAAAAGGCCGATAAATATAACGAGACCCTTGAAGATATGAAAAAGGACCAACTAGAAATTAAACATACACTGACTGAAATAAAAAATATTATACAGAGACCCAACAACAGACTAGAGGAACACAAGAACCAAGTCAAAGAATTGAAATACAAAGAAGCAAAAAACACCCAACCGGAAAAGCAAAAAGCAAAAAGAATCCAAGAAGTTGAAGACAGTGTAAGAAGCCTCAGGGACAACCTCAAGCGTACCAACATCAGAATTATGGGGGTGCCAGAAGAAGAGAGAGAGCAAGATACTGAAAACCTATTTGAAGAAATAATGAGTGAAAACTTCCCCCACCTGGTGAAAGAAATAGACTTACAAGTCCAGGAAGCACACAGAACCCCAAACAAAAGGAATCCAAAGAGGACCACACCAAGACACATCATAATTAAAATGCCAGAGCATTTGACAAAGCAAAAGACAAAGAGAGAATATTAAAAGCAGCAAGAGAAAAACAGTTAATTACCTACAAGGGAGCACCCATACAATTGTCAGCTGATTTCTCAACAGAAACTATGCAGGCCAGACGGGAGCGGCAAGAAATTTTCAAAGTGATGAACAGCAAGAACCTACAACCAAGATTACTCTACCCAGCAAAGCTATCATTCAGAATTGAAGGTCAGATAAAGAGCTTCACAGATATGAAAAAGCTAAAGGAGTTCATCACCACCAAACCAGTATTATATGAAATGCTGAAAGGTATTCTTAAAGAAGAGGAAGAAGAAGAAAAAGGTAAAGATAAAAATTATGAACAACAAATACATATCTATCAACAAGTGAACCTAAAAATCAAGTGAATTAAAAACCTGAGGAACAGAATAATCTGGTGAATATAATAGAATCAGGGGCATAGAAAGGGAGTGGACTGATAATTCTCAAGGGGAAAGGGGTATGGGGGTTCAGGAAGAGACTGGACAAAAATCATACACCTATGGATGAGGATAGTTGGGGGGAGGTAAGGGCAGAGAGTGGGGTGGGAACTGGGTGGAGGGGAGCTATGGGGGGAAAAAGGAGAAAGAATTGTAATAATCTGAATAAAGATTTATTTAAAAAATAATAAAATAAAATATGTTCATAAGGGTCAATCTAAGGAATGCTGTTTGTTTGCTTTTTTTGGTTATTGAGGATTGAGACTCTTAAGAATTCTTAATTGGAAATTATGTGATTTTGGTAATAAAAGGAATGGTGCATAGAGATGCATTTTGAAAACTAGTTATTCCTAAAAGTTGTACAAAAGTTTATGAAAATTATAGAAGATTTATAAGGAAAAATGTTAAAAGGAAATCAAAACCAAACCAAACAATATGGGCAATTTGCAGCCAGCTTGTAACTAACAAACCATTACCTTTCCCAGCCAAGGACACAGAGCAAATGATTAAGAACAAAAAGCAAAAAAACCTTGTACAGAAAGGGCGGGGGCAAGGGGAAAGGAAAAAAGGGCTGTTTTATTCCCTAGGCAGAGAGGCTGGCAGTCTCAAGGCTTGGGAAGGTAAAGTTGCCAGGTTGCCAGGTGCTTCTCATGATTTCTGAAAAGACTACAACAAAATAACAGGGAATCTTAAGAATTAATCTGTACCAGACTACTCAACAGAGCAATTTTAAGACCTACAGACAGGAGGGTGTGTGATGCCTTGGACCCCCACCCAGCCTGCTCTTTGGATTGGCTGGGGGCCCGTCTATACTTCATGAGTCAGATGTATAGGTTTACTTACTTTGCTTGAATTGCTTTAATTGATTGGCTTTTCACAATACAGTCAAGGTCTCTCATATAAATTCATTTATGTGAGAAGACAAAACTAAGGTTTTGTGAATTTGTTAAAAGTATTCCTAATTTTTGGGCTTTGTTTTTCAGATACAAGGAAACAAAACAATTTGGTAAATTATATGTTTTTCTCCCTACCTAATCCCTCCAGATTTTGGCAATCCATAATCAATAGGTCATGGCAATGCATTTCTTTGCATGAATCAATAAGACCAGTTTCCAATAATAGTTTTATTAACTAAGACTTTTGCTGGAGTGTCATGTCTGAGAGAAACATGTCGACTCTGGATGTCACCAGAAGACTTGAAGCCAACATGAGCACCTTAGAGAACAGCCTGGTGCCATGCTCAGTCATGTGGTTCATGACCGTCTTTCTAGGTAAGAAATGAAGGTTGCTTTCCTGAGAGATAGCATGGAAGGACCTCAAGACACCTGTGGGGACCTCAACTCAGGGAATGCACCCTGAATCTGCAGGTATTACAGGCAAGCCTGATGGCAGCTAGGTGGCTGGCTTCTTTGCCCTGAGGGGCTCATTCAAGTTCAGTCATGAAATTCCAGCAAAGCTGATTTTGAAAGAGCCTATACAGTCAATTACTGTTCTTGTTATGTTCATGCAAACAGGCCAATTTGAAACTAGACTTAATACAATAAATGAATTGGTTTTTAATAAGGATAAGGGTGATTTTAGGGAGAAAAATTCTATTTCAACAGACTTTATAATACACAATTGTGAGTTGATTCCAATTAATTGTTTCAAGGTTTTATCTTACATATATGAATTGAACTGAAGCCTAAGTTTATCTAGTTTTCTTGGATGTTTAGCTACAACTCTCCAGACTAATACTTGCTTTTCTCCCATCCTTAACCTTGAAATCCTTGAACACTAAAACACTTTTCCTTTCATTGGATCACTTGTCATAATTCTTGTTCAGTTTGTCTCCACCAGGTTACAAGCCCTACTGGCGCACAGGGAATACCACCTCTAGACACCATCAACACCTCCTTCCATGCCCAAGCCTCATTGTCCCTCTGATGGAGAACAAGGATTTCCTGGCTCTGAATAAAAATGTCACCCCCTTTAATGTGGGATTCGTTTTGTTCTTTTCCAGTCTGTTAAAAGGAAAATTGTGTCTTTTATATAACCTTTTGGTCAAATAAGTTTGATAACCTTTCCAGGGATTGATTTTTAAGAAACTAGCCTTAGACTTGTGGGAATCAGAGTCTTAGTTCTTACCAGAATTATAGAAAAGCCTAGAAGAAAGCATCCCTACTCGGGAGACACAGCATGCTTCTGATACCTACATCTCCCCATATGCAGGAGGGCATATAGGCCCTTGAGTTGAGGACTTTTTCTTTCATGAAAACACAAATAGAGCAGAGGACTGGAAAGAGAAGGACCAAAAGAGACTAAAACAAGCCCTCCAACATTATTTGCAGTGTGCCTCCATATTCCCAGGTAAATCATATATTAGACACCTATATTATCAAGGAGATTACCTCACCAGTGGATGTAAAGTCCTAGGCTTAACTAAAGTAGGGTTCCACCCTTTTCATATACTAGTAAGTCCCACATTACTGACAGACTGGGGAGACCTGGATGAAGAGGATAGATCTTTTGCTAGTAAGGGCATACACGGGAATAAGGCCGGAGCTGTTTGTATTCTCCCTGGGGCTCTGGATACTGGCCAGTCCAGAGCTCTGGGTACTGGCCAAACTCTCCGAGCCCTTGGCCTAGGGTCACTTCTTTTGAAACTCCTTTGGTAAACTCAATGGGTACTTCAGAAACATTTGGAACCATCTCAGATACTTTCAATCAGGGACACGGGTTAGTACAGGCTTCCCCACATCTGGAGCAGGACGGGTGCCTGGTAGGACCTCGCTGGTACGTGTGCACAGTCCAGTAGGTCAGTTCTGTTAGTGGACATACACTAACAGGTTTTCTCACCCTAGATCTTGCCAGTAAGTGTGACTAAGTCCAGCAGAACCTCTTTTGTGGTCACACACAAAGAGGCACGGGTACAAAGGTTATGGGCACCCTAAATCTCGGCAGTAAATGTGACTAAGTCTGGCAGATCCTCTTTTGTGGTCACACATAAAGAGACACTCATCTCACATCCCTTATCTAGGAAGGGGATGCCCCAAACAGAGAAGGAAAGTTCACAGAGGATGCTGGACATCCTTTTGTGTGTTTTCTTACAGATGGGAAGCGCTTCCTCCACACCCCATACAGATAGCCTTTTGGGCTGTATTCTTAAACATGGGGACGCATTCGACCCTCAGACCCTTAAGAAATGCCTGATTTTCTTTTGTACTCAGACATGGCAGATAGAAAGACATGACCCATCTTACAAGTATTAACTACAATACCATCTTACAAATAGATCTTTTCTATAGGAGGGGAGGGAAGTAATTTAAGCTCTCATATAGCTAGGCTTTATTTACTTTAAGAAACAATAAAAAATTATGTCAGTAATGCAAAATTGAACCCTAGTTCTTGACAGCATTGACACAAAACAATACCAGAGTCAAAAACCCCTAAGAAGGTGATGGGGCCTAGTGACCCACAGTATACACTTAAGCCATCTTGTCCTCCTTGTAATACAAGATCCCTGAAAGGACAAGTCCCACCAAGACCCAAGGGGACTCAGCCACCTAGGCCCCGACTACCCTCTGCCCTCTCCAGGCAATGGCAGGGGGATAGTTTTGACCCACCTGGGTCCAGGTATCATTTTCCATACAGTACTTAAAACAAATTAAAGAAATAATCCCATCCCTAAGAAGCTGGTTGGCTTCTCAGCCCTTTGTTTAGCTATTTCTATTACTTATCTTTGGCCCTTGCTTATTAAACTTTCTAATACGTTTTGTTTCATCTTGATAGAGGCTATAAAACTCCAAATGCAGCCCCAGGTGGACAACTGCCTTTTACCGTGGACCCCTAGACCAGCCTCCTCCGATGGGACCCTAACAGCTGCTTCTAATCCACATTCTTTTTCAGCAGGAAGTAGCCAGAGTGGTCGTCACCCCTGCTCCCAACAGCAGTTGGGGTCTCCTAATTGAAGTGGGGACTGAGAGGGTTATCTTGAAACACAGGAAGATAGGGCAGGGGTCCAGTGGAAAACAAAGGCAAGTAGTACATAGGCAAGGGCAGGCACTGTAGTTTGAGCCAGCCTAACCACAGGAACCAACCAAGCAGAAATAATAAAATGTTTCTGGACTCAAAGAGGGAGGCATGGGAAAACAAGGGAAGACCTGCAGCAACAGGTAAACAAATGCATAGAAACAGAGAAAGTTCAGCATAGGAACAGAGAAAGAACACACAGAAACAGGGAAAGTTCAGGTCCGTTGCTGGACAAGAACAATTGAGGGAATCAATCAGGTGATGACACGGAAAGATATAGAAGCAGGCTTGTAGCAAATATATACCCCTGGACTATAAGGCTTTAATGGGCAGCCCATTATTGCTCCCTCCCGCCCATTGAGGGGAGTCTGAATCTACTTGTAATAAATTTTTCACACTTTTGCTTAAATCTTCTGGTCCGAGGAGCTCATTCTTCAGCATCATGAGACACGACCCCGGGGAAAAAACCTTGGCTCACCCATTCCAGTTATGAAAATTAATAATAAAAATATATTTAAAAACAAAAACCCGGAGAGAAAAATGGCGGCGGAATAGACAGACGTGTTCTGAGCCTTGTCCCGGAGCAGAAAGAAAGAACAGCTGAGGGTCATACGAGGAGTGTTTGTTGGCTGGTTGGGGGACAGCTGAACTCCAGGAGAAGGTGGGAGACTGCTAGACGGGGTTCCCCTGACCTGGGAGCTCCCACTGCGGCTGGGTCCCCTCCCGGAGCTGCGGGCTTGGACGCGGAGTCTGCGCCATCTGGAACCGGAAAGTGGAGCTTATTGGAAGCCTGAGAATCCACAACTGCGGCACCCACGGAACAGCTGCGAGCCCCAGAACAACGCTCCCCAATTGGTGCAAACACACGGGTTCAGAGGAGCTCTACACTCCACCACGGAAAGGTCAGATTTCGCCTAGGATAAGGTGAGGTCTCTGGTCCCAGCGCGAGAGAGGAACGCACGTTTTGCGGGAGCTGGAGGACCAGGGAAGTCTGTGCCTAGAAAAATCCGTGGCTGTTGGGGCTGGCGTGATCTGTGATTGTGGAAGGGGGTCCTCAGAGCTGCTAACAGAAGGCCTCTCTAAAAAGCAACCCATTTTGATCTGACGTGCAGGGACACCCTAAGAATTTCAGGGGTGTGCTAGACTTACGCGCAGCCACGGAGTTCGCACACTTGGGCTTTTTCCTCTTGAAATTCTTGCTTCTGATTACTAAGCCCAATACATAGGATCACCCGTTGGGGACACCCTGGGAGACTGCAGGGGAAAGTTGTTTTTCTGGAACCTGGGGATTGGAGCGGGGAGTGACCATCGGAGAGCCAGCTCTGAGACAGCCCACTCCCACAAACCGGTAGTGAGTGCCACAGGGAAAGAAGGCTCTAACACTCCCAAGAGAGGACATAGATAAACCCGGAAGTCAATCCAGAAACACTGCCACCCAGGGGCTGAATCACAAATTGACTCTTGTGTAATCAAAAATAAAGGAATACGAGAAATTAAGACACACCTCCTGCTCAAAATCAGGACTGGCTTACAACACTGAAGAGTAGCGGAACGCAGGGAACTGCAATACTGTCCGGACTGAGAAACAGGCGTGCCATACAGAACAACAGAGGAAGTGAAATACCTTCACTACTCCACATTTTATTTTTATTTTTTATTTTTTTATTTTCATTTTTTGCATCTTTTACTCAAGAAACTAATTTTTTTCTTTTTTCCTCACTTGATTTTACCTTTTTAATTATTACATTTTTATTTTCAATCCGTATTATTACTACTGCTATTTTATCTTTTTTTTTGTGTGTGTGTCATTTTATTTTCTCTTCATTTTGTTTTGGGATTAATGTTCTACATTCTATTTTTATCTTTCCTTTAGCATCATTTTACTCTATCTCAACTCTACCTTTATGCCATCACTCTCTTCCTCACTTTTCCCCTTTCGGTGTCCTGTTTATCTTACCCCTTTCCTGCTTTAGATTTTCCCTATTCTTTCTGTTTACCCCCGTTAAAATTTCACCCTACTTATATATCTAATCTCCAATCCCCTGCTCCAAGTCCATACACACCTCTCTCTTTGCTGTCTTAACTATTCAAAAAATTGTTTTTCTCTCTGTCCTTTTGTTGTTGTTCGCTTGAATGTAGATTATATCGAATTTTTATGCTTTTTTGTGAGATTGTTTTGCTTATTCTTCTTTTGTTTATTTTTTTGTTTGTTTAGTGCTTCTGTTTTCCCTTGCCTCACTCAATATTAGTTGGTGTTGTAGCTTGTATTAATCCCCAGGTACTTGTTGCTGGCATTTGCTGGGATAAGTGATTGTTCTATTGGAGTTTTATCCCAAATATATATAGTCTGTTTCCCTTTCTCTCTTAGTCTCTTTCTTGTCTCTCTTACTTTTTTTTTCTTTTTTTCCCTTTTCCCAATTTCATTTTGACACTCCTTTTTTCTTCTTCTTCTTTCTTTCTTTTTCCTCTTCTTCTTTCTCTCCTATCCCCTAATTTGCCTTTCTCTGGTGGTCACCTTTATTGGAGTTTATTAATATCGTGAATACATTTCTGTTCAGTGCCTTGTGTGTTGTACCTGGTAGTGCTGTATTTTGTGCCTTTAAATCAACACAGGAGAGAGAGAACTACATAACCAGACACCCAGAGAAGAGAGACCATGGGGAGACAAAGACACAGCACGCATATGAAAGAAAAGCAGGTATCATCAGAAAAGGAAGTAAACGAAATGGAGGCAAGCAACCTTCCAGAAAAAGAATTCAGAGAAATGGTCATAAGGTGGCTGAAAAGAATGGAAGACAAATTCGACAATATGAGCAAGAACCAAGAGGAAATGAAGAAGAACCAAGAAGAAATGAAAAATGACATCGCTGCTGTAAAGAACTCAATAGAAAGCATCAAGAGTAGACTAGAAGAAGCAGAGGACCGCATCAGTGAGCTAGAAGACAAGATGGGAAAAAATATAAAAGTAGAGCAACTTCTAGAAAAAAAAATTAAAAGGCAGGAGGAGAGCCTAAGGGAACTTAGGGACAACACGAAACAAAACAACATCCGCATAATAGAGGTTCCAGAAGGAAAGGAAGCTGAGCAAGGAATAGAAAACCTCTTTGAAGAAATAATGACAGAAAATTTCCCTGATATAGAGAAGAAAAAACCCACACAAATCCAAGAAGCTCACAGAGTCCCAAGCAAAATGAACCCCAAAAGACCGACGCCAAGGCACATTATAATTAAATTGGCAAACACCAGCGACAAAGTAAGAATCTTAAAAGCGGCAAGAGAGAGACAGAAAGTTACATACAAAGGAACCCCCATCAGACTAGCAACTGATTTCTCAACAGAAACTCATCAGGCCAGAAGGGAATGGAATGAAATATACAAAGTCATGCAAAGGAAGGGTCTGAATTCAAGAATACTGTACCCAGCAAGGCTATCAATCAAAATTGAAGGTGAAATCAGGAGCTTCACAGACAAAAAAGGACTAAGGGAATTTATTACCACCAAACCAGCAATGCAAGAAATGCTAAAGGGTCTGCTGTAAAAAAAAAAAAAGGAAATAGGAAGTGAAGAAGGAACACAGGTGTAAAGAATAGGAATGGCGACAAATAAGTACCTATCAATAATAACTTTAAATGTAAACGGATTAAATGCCCCAATCAGGAGACATAGGGTAATGGATTGGATAAGAAAACATGACCCATATATCTGCTGTCTACAAGAAACCCACCTCAGAAAAAAAGACGCACACAGACTGAGGGTGAAGGGATGGAAAAAGGTTTTCCAGGGAAATGGAACTGAAAAAAAAGCTGGGGTAGCAATACTTATATCTGACAAATTAGATCTCAAACTGAAGGACATAACAAGAGATAAGGAAGGCCACTTCATAATACTAAAGGGAGCAATCCAACAAGAAGAAATAACTCTGGTAAACATATATGCACCCAATACAGGAGCACCCAAATACATAAAAAAAAACTCCTGGAGGATATCAAGGGAGAGACTGACAGCAATACAATCATAGTAGGAGACTTTAATACCCCACTATCACCATTGGACAAATCCTCTAAACAAAAAATCAGCAAAGAAACATCAATCCTAAATGACTCACTAGACCAGATGGAATTAATTGACATCTTCAGAACATTTCACCCCAAAGCCACAGAATATACATTCTTCTCAAGTGCAGATGGGTCATTTTCAAAGATAGACCATATGTTGGGGCATAGGCAAAGTCTCTTCAAATTCAAGAAGATAGAAATCATATCAAGCATCTTCTCAGACCACAGTGGCATAAAACTGGAAATCAACTACAATAAAAACAACCCAAAGAAATCAAACACATGGAGGCTAAACAGCATGCTATTAAACCATGACTGGGTTACCAGAGAGATCAAAGAAGAAATAAAAAACATCATGGCAACAAATGACAATGAAAACAGTACAATCCAAAATCTATGGGACACAGCGAAAGCAGTCTTGAGAGGGAAGTTCATAGCTCTACAAGCCTACTGCAAAAAACAAGAAACAATGGTAATAAATTACCTAACCCAACAACTCAAAGAGTTAGAAAAAGAGCAACAAGAAAAGCCCAGTGTAAGCAGAAGGAAGGAAATAATAAAGATCAGAGCAGAGATAAACAATATAGAGACCAAAAAAACAATACAAAAGATCAACAAAACCAAGAGCTGGTTCTTTGAAAGGATAAACAAGATTGATGAACCTCTAGCCAGGCTCACCAAGAAGCAAAGAGAGAGGACCCAAATAAACAAAATCAGAAATGAAAGAGGTGAAATAACGACAGATCCCGCCGAAATACAAAGGATTGTTAAAAAATACTACGAACAACTCTATTCCAACAAACTGGACAACCTGGAGGAAATGGACATATTCCTAGAAAAATATAACCTTCCAAAACTCAATCAAGAAGAATCTAAACAGCTCAATATGCCAGTAACTATGGAAGAAATTGAAGCAGTCATCAAAGAGCTTCCGGCAAACAAAAGCCCGGGGCCAGACGGCTTCACAGGAGAGTTTTACCAAACATTCAAGGAAGAACTAAAACCTATCCTCCTCAGACTATTCCAAAAAATTCAAGAGGAAGGAACACTTCCAAGTTCCTTCTATGAAGCCAGCATCACCCTAATACCAAAACCAGATAAAGACAACACAATGAAGGAGAATTATAGGCCAATATCCCTCATGAACATAGATGCCAAAATCCTCAACAAAATTCTAGCAAATCGGATCCAGCAGTACATCAGAAAGATCATACACCATGACCAAGTAGGGTTTATCCCAGGAATGCAAGGATGGTACAATATCCGAAAATCAATAAATGTGATACATCACATAAACAAATTGAAAGGTAATAATCACATAGTCATATCAATTGATGCAGAAAAAGCATTTGACAAAATCCAACACCGTTTCTTGATAAAAACTCTCAACAAGGTGGGAATAGAAGGATCATACCTCAACATAAGAAAAGCTATATATGATAAACCCACAGATAACATCATACTCAATGGGCAAAAACTAAAACCATTTCCCCTAAGAACAGGAACAAGACAAGGATGCCCACTCTCACCACTCCTGTTTGACATAGTACTGGAAGTATTAGCCATTGCAATTAGACAAGAAGAAGAAATAAAAGGCATCCAAATTGGAAAAGAAGAAGTAAAGCTGTCCTTATTTGCAGATGACATGATATTGTACATAAAAAACCTGAAAGACTCCATCAAAAAACTAACAGACTTAATAAATGAATTCGGCAATGTAGCAGGATACAAAATTAATGCCAAGAAATCTATGGCATTTCTATACACCAACAGTGAACTTACAGAAAGAGAGACTAAAAAAGCAATCCCATTTTCCATCGCACCAAAAAAATTAAGATACTTAGGAATAAACCTAACCAAGGAGGTAAAAGACCTATATGCGGAAAACTACAGGACACTGAAAAAAGAGATAGAGGAAGATGTAAACAGATGGAAGAACATACCATGTTCATGGATTGGTAGAATCAACATCATCAAAATGTCCATACTACCCAAAGCAATCTATAGATTCAATGCGCTCCCCATTAAAATACCAATGGCATATTTCACAGACCTAGAAAGAACTCTCCAAAAATTCATCTGGAATAAAAAAAGACCCCGAATAGCCACAGCAATCCTGAGAAAGAAGAATAAAGTAGGAGGGATCTCAATACCAGATTTCAAGCTGTATTACAAAGCCACTGTCCTCAAAACAGCCTGGTACTGGCACAAGAACAGACATATAGATCAATGGAATAGAATAGAGAATCCAGATATCGACCCAAACCAATATGCACAATTAATATTTGACAAAGGAGGCATGAGCATACAATGGAGTCAAGACAGTCTCTTCAATAAATGGTGTTGGAAAAATTGGACAGATACATGCAAAAAAATGAAACTAGATCACCAACTTACACCATACACAAAAATAAACTCAAAATGGATACAGGACTTAAATATAAGACGGGAAACCATAAAAATACTAGAGGAATCCACAGGCAGTAAAATCCCAGACATATGCCAAAAGAATTTTTTCAGTGATACTGCCCCTAGGGCAATGGAAGCCAAAGAGAAAATAAACAAATGGGACTACATCAAAATAAAAAGCTTTTGCACAGCAAAAGAAACCATCAACAAAACAACAAGAAACCCCACTGTATGGGAGAACATATTTGCAAATGGTATCACTGATAAAGGTTTAATTTCCAACATCTACAGGCAGCTTATACAACTTAATAAAAGGAAGATAAATGATCCAATAAAAAAAATGGGCAACGGACCTAAATAGAATATTTTCGAAAGAAGACAGAAGGAAGGCCAAGAGACACATGAAAACATGCTCAAAGTCACTAATTATCTGAGATATGCAAATCAAAACAACAATGCGATACCATCTCACACCTATCAGAATGGCTATCATCAACAAATCAACAAACGACAAGTGTTGGCGAGGATGCGGAGAAAAAGGAACCCTCGTGCACTGCTGGTGGGAATGCAGACTGGTGCAGCCACTGTGGAGAACAGTATGGAGTTTCCTCAAAAAACTGAAAATGGAACTCCCATTTGACCCAGTAATCCCACTCCTAGGAATATATCCTAAGAAACCAGAAACACCAATCAGAAAGGAGATATGCACCCCTATGTTCATAGCAGCACAATTTGCAATAGCTAAGATTTGGAAACAGCCTAGGTGCCCGTCAGCAGATGACTGGATCAGAAAACTATGGTACATCTACACAATGGAATACTATGCTGCCATAAAAAAGAAGGAATTACTACCATTTGTAGGCACCTGGATGGAATTAGAGAACATTATGCTAAGTGAAATAAGCCAGTCAATGAAAGAAAAATACCACATGATCTCACTCATTTGGGGATAATGAACAACATTATAAACTGATGAACCAAAAGATAATTACAGAGGCAGTAAAGCATCAAACAGACTGTCAAATTACAGTGGGAAGGTTAGGGAGAGGTGGGGGAAATAAGAGATCAACTGAAGGACTTGTATGCATGCATATAAGAGTAACCAACGGATGCAAAACATTGTGGGGTGAGGGCATGTATGGGAGTGGGGTGGGGGGGGCAATGGTAAGATATGTACACATATAATACCTTAATAAAAATTTGAAAAAGAAAAAATAGAAACACACACACACACACACACAAACAAAAAAAAAAAAAAACAAAAAAAAAAAACCCACAAAAACCTCAAAAAACCTACATGGACTGACTGTGGGTCCAGGATGTGGTTGTTGTTTTTGTTTGCCTTTGAGAGGCTGGCATTTCCTTATCAACCCACATCCCAGGAGGAGCAGCCCCTGAAGGTTACCTGCCCACCCATCCACACTACAGATGCGTGAGCCAAGACCCCATGGAGGGAAGACAGAGTGAAGTGGAAGGTAACACCCTAAGTTCTGTTTCTTAGAAGCTTCGTTGTACTTCCTGGATTGGATTTTGATATTGCCCACATTCTTACAACTTTCCCTTTCTTAAGATGGTTTGAATGGGTTTTAGTTTTAGTTTTGCTTTACCAAGATTAAGGAAGCCCAGATATGCTCTAGATTAGGGTGAAGAGGTTTGGTTACCAAGGCTCTCAGTGTGGGAAGCTGGCAGTCTGGGGAACGTAGTAGAAAAGCAGCTAGCTGAGACTCCACTGGTGGTCCCAGGCCTCATGCCTCTCTGGATCAAGGTGGCCAAACAAATCAGAATGTGACTCCTTGGGGTTCTTGAGTAAAGTACAATCTTAGAAACAGCCTCAGATATATAAGGCAGAGCTGGAAGCAGATGTAGCAGGAAGAGACTTTCTTCACTCCTTAACCCCTTCACACCCACCCCTACCATGGAGATTTTGGTAAAATTATGCATAAGAGTTCTAGTGTGAGACACAGACATTATTAGCAAGACTAGAGGCCTGGTGCATGAAATTCGTGCAGCGGGGGGTGGTCCTCAGCCCGGCTTGCACCCTCTCCAATCCGGGACCCATTGGGATTGGGCCTAAACCGGCAGTTGGACATCCCTCTCGTAATCCAGGACCGCTGGCTCCTAACCACTCACCTGCTTGCCTGCCTGATCGCCCCTAACCACTCTGCCTGCCTGATCGCCCCTAACTGCTCTCCCCAGCCAGCTTGATTGCCCCTAACTGCCTCTGCCTCAGCCCCTGCCACCATGGCTTTGTCCGGAAGGACGACTGGAAGATGTCCAGTAGATCTGTTCTAATTAGCATATTACCCTTTTATTAGTATAGATGTTAGTCTTGTACCAGTAGATTCCCTGGCCTTATGAGTAGGAATTAAAGCCTCCTTCTATGTGGCTTGGTAAGAACCTTCCCCTGCATGTAGAAAAGATAGAGGGGATCATGTCAGGAAAAACAATAACAGAAAGGGAAGAGGCTCCTAAACGCTTGGGGAAGCAGGGGGCTCTGTATGAGCCAGGGGTGGGCAAACTTTTTGACTCGAGGGCCACAATGGGTTCTTAAACTGGACCGGAGGGCCGGAACAAAAGCATGGATGGAGTGTTTGTGTGAACTAATATAAATTAAAAGTAAAGGAGCGGAGGGGAGAGCAAGAGAACCCTCCACTCTTTCGGCTCCGCGGGCCGGATAGAACAGCCGAACGGGCCAGATCCAGCCCGCGGGCTGTAGTTTGCCCACGGCTGAGCTAGACACTAGAGGAATTCCATGGGAAAGACAAAGTGGAACCCACCACTGTCCAGAGGATTTGTGTTTGGGACTCAGAGAACAGATCATGTGACAAAGCCTCATTCACTAAAATCTGTAATATGCCTGCTATGCTCCTAGTGCCTTCTACATATTAACCACACAAGGGTGTTGTTTTCTTACTTAGGAGATAAAGAAACTGTACATAAACCTTACCTAACTTGCCAATGTTAATTGATAATGACCCATTTACAACTAGTAAGCAGTAGAGCTAAGATCAGAAGAGTGGCCACCTGAATCTATAATTTAGTCTTTTCCTACCAACCATGCTGGCTAGTTTACACTAAATAGCATAGATCCAAAATATAGGCGTAAAAGGATGTGGAATTTAAGTGACAAGTGCAATATTTCCACTTTTGATATTAATGCAAACATACAAGAACAAACAGCTTATAAAATCATTCTCAAGTGTTTAATTAAAATCCACATAACATTTAACATGTACAATGTTTAAACTCTTTCAGTGATTCTTACATTTAAAAATCCTTTTGCACAACATTTTGAGGCTAACTTCATGCTATAAATTTACAAATGAACAACACAAAAATATATTTGAAGTCCATTCTAATGCAAGTTTAAAACACTTTAATTGCAGATAATGTAAAGATATTAAAAAAACTACAAAATGAGCACAAAATCTCTTCCCTTTTGAGTTTTTAATAAAATACTGCCCTGTATAAGATCTGATGAAAAATTCTAGTTACTTATAAAATAGTTATGTGAGAAAAGAAAGGAATTAAAATATACATGTATGAATTATACTTAATCATATTATTTAAATGAACAAACTGTGGAACACTTTGATGACACAGCACACTCTTACTCATATATCAAAATATATGAAAAAACTCTACGAAGCAACTGGGTGCAGGCAAAAGAAAATGTAAGGGATGAGAGGCAAAAACCCAAACCGAACCAAAACAAAAAACCCTCAAGACAAACAAGGGGAAGAAAGAAATAAAAGAACTTAAAGCAAACTGGATCAAATTCTCTCATATTATTTCATTAGAAATGGGAAAGGGATTTGGCTTCAAGTGACTGAAACATCTATAGGAACTTAACTGGTGGGCCTAAGCAGCATAGCAACTGCTGAAACTATTGGAAAAAATCATGTTTACAGGTGAACACCAAGCTCAAAAAGCTGGGCTATTGTACAGTTATTTTAAAAACTGCTGACCAATGAGATGAAGCATGGTAGAACTACAACGGAGCTCCAGTTCTATCTTAAGGTAAAAATAAGACAACCACTATGCAAATGTATGATTTACTCATGGAAATAAAACAGATGCTTTAAAAGTAAATGAAATAGACCCCAAAGCTTATCTGCTTCCTTGAGCTAGAAGATATAAAATAGTCTGAAAAAGCAGTGATTGGACATGTCTTATTTAACTGGTTTCCTTCTTCCAACCACCTTCTCTCTCCCCGCGCTTCTTAAAACTGAGTTTGGAAGTATCAGTCTAAATTTAAAGCAAATACCTGATCAGAGAAAAAGAAGTAAACAACAAAAAACCTGCCTCGAGTTCTGCATCCCTCCCCTCAATAGGGGGAAAAAAGGATCTTTATCTTTTTATCATCAGATGTTTTAAGACTTTGGTCTACACAATGTTTAAATCAATTAGTACATTCTTTCTGCCAAATTATAAAGCTCAGGTAATGTCAGAAATTGTGAACAGAAACAATGAAACTGGAAGGATCAATCTTCTAAATTCACTTACTTCACTCAAAAAGAAAGGAAAAGAAACATTACTGAACAAGAATACTTAGATTTAACTGCTCCAGTTATGTGGAAACATGGGGCCATCTGGGGACCCTGCTCTGCTCTTCAGCGCCTTCATCGCCCCTGTTCTTGCAGCAAGTCCATAGCAGATCCAACCATGGAACAAACAGATAACTAAACTTTGGGGTGGTTGAGTCGGCCCCACCCAAAAAGGAAAAGCTGTAAGTTCCCCAATGGATCCACTCTCCTCAAGATTATCATGAGATAAAACAGCCTATCCCCACAGGGAGGGCACATCTCCTATGGACGTCGGGCCCACATTTAGAGTAAGTCTACATGGGGAGAAGAATACAGACCAATGCCTGACCACTACCTAGTCATTACAGAGCTCCCTTCCATTTTTAATCTCTTTAATCTTGACTTTTAGAATAACATGTTTTTAAAAAAGAGAAGAAGGAACGAAGAGAAACATGTTTACTGCCTATCCATATAGAACCGTCAACTTGCTTTGCTCAGATACGGTAATATCCTCACGGGTTCAGTGGCATCATGCTTACTGAAATTTTTCTTGGAGTTTTCAGTTGGTGTGCATTCCTTGCTCTGTGATCTAAAAAATCTGTGAGCTGTGCACTGTTTATAGAGTGGTTACACAGAAGTGATGCGGGAGGCAATTACTGAAAGCTGGAGTTTGTATAGTTACAGAAGGTGAAAAACATTATACACTTTAAACAGAACATTACTGTCACAATTTAACTTTTTTGTATTGTATTCCCATAACAGATATTTCCTTTTAAAACAAATAGCTTGTGAGGCAATAAGGACAAACGCTGAGAATTATTTGAGTATAATTACTCAAGATCCCACTAGAGATAAAAGAAACACTCCCAATAAGGAACTGCTGGACACTGCTGAAGTGTAAATCTAGGAAAGAAATTAAGAACACGGACTCACATGACCATAACATATGATAGGCAATGAACATTTACCTCTTATACTAAAGGCACTATTACTATACAAATAGCCTATTCACATTTAGAGAAACTCTGAAACCAGCAGTTAAAGGAACCCACTTGGTTCAAGGCCAGCACTTTAAACAGAGAGACCACTCTAAGACTCATGGCAGAGTGTCCAATGCACTCAATGAAGTTAGATATAAGAAAGAGCTCCATATAAAAATTGTGGTTCTAACTTTTAAAAAAGTACAATAACTTACTTCCTTGAAAATATAAACACATCACAAAAACTAAAGAATAAAAATATATATAAAAATTCAGGCCCTAGACCACTGATAAATTTTCAAAAACTTTAAAAGAATCCTAGAGCCACAGCTTGAACAATACCCCCCACAAGACATGCAAAGACCAAGTGCTGGTGCTGTCCAGTGCAGCATAGAGCTAGGAGCAGGGAGACAATGGAAATAATGCACACCACAATGGTATTGTGCTTGTAATACATGTGCTTGGATATTAGAACTAGAATTCCCTCAGCCAGGAAGCACTAAACGGGGACCAATATAGAGCTCTTACAGCTGTGAAAGTGAGCTCTACAAAATAATAATGCAATATCTTTAGTTAACATGATTAATAGCTTCTACTTTATTCTATTGGAAGATTAATTTATAATCATTGTACCCTGTAAATTTTGAAACTTAATTTTATTCAAAATTATAAATGCTGGTTATTATCTACAAATACTGTAATTAGTTGCTTAAATCTAGATTGCTATTTATAATTATAAGTAGTTAAGTGAAATATTCTGACCAGTATTCTAAAGTTGCTTTGGTACAAAATTTGGAATAAAGCAAAACTGGCAGCACCATGCAGTGTGATCAGTTCACAGCAGGTCTAACAGACTCACAAAGACAACAGAAGATACGTTAAAATACATGTACATAAAAGACAGTCTCCTGACAATTCTGTTACATCATTAAAAATAAAAATGAAATTCATATTCAGTAAATTATACTTGGGGCCCAATTTTCATGCTCCATTTAATTATCCCTCAATGATGGTGTAAAAAATGTTTATTATTATTGCAATATGATGTCTAATTCATAGTTCAGAACAAGGCCAGTAGTCAGAGTCGTCCATGTTAATGCTTAGTCTGCTAGTATTATTTCCCACAAGCTTTAATTTAGTTTTTTAAAAAAATAGCTTTAGTGAGGTATAATTAACATAAAGCAAACTGCACATATTTAAGATGCACAATTTGATACATAGTCTTTTAAAAAGCATGAAAAGTGCCCCACAACTTACAGTTAAAATTTTTCAATTAAAACATATTATCTTAAAATTGCAATTCTAATTTTTTTATGAGACACCGATATAGATTTATAAAAAGATGGGTTGAAATAAATTAATTTAACTCCAAGTACCACGTTTATTCAGAAGGTTTAGAAATGCCAAAATTGACAGCCAGTTTTCTTGATTTTCTTCTTGAAGAAGAGCTGGGTGCTGACTTATGGTGAGACATACTATGGCCTTGAGAGGCAGCTTCAACTTGAAAGGAAGATGCAGGCTGAGTAATCTGAGAGGACTTGAAGGGAGCTGATGAACTCTCCTGTGGAATCACTTTGGTGACATCGGAAGACCCTGGCTGGCTAGTCTGAAGTGAGGTGGCTTGAGAACTCTGGGCCTCCTTATTCTCAGAGTTCTTTTTGTTTGCAACCCTTTTCTTAGTAACCTTTGAGAAATAAAGGCATCATCGATTAACAATGTAGGCTAAAAAAACTATTGTCAGAAAATACCATAAACCATGCTGGTAATATTTGTCAATCACTTGCTGACTTGTGACTTCTAATTATAAATTTCCAAACGAGACTTTAGAAATTAAAAGAATTTATAGTTATGAATAAAATATCTAAAAATTCTTCGTACCGTAAATATAAATAAAATTTATATTCCTGATTTTAAATCACTTTGTGCTTGAAAAGGGTATCATTACTTGCTGCAATTATTATTATTTATTAGAACATAAACTCAGACAGCAGGGACCAGGCCAGACTGGTACCACTGGTCACAATCTCAGGACCCAGACCAATACTGATCTTCTAGTTGGCAGTGAATAGGTAATCCTATCTAATAAAAGAGTAATATGCAAATTGACCATCACTCCAGCACACAAGATGGCTGCCCCCATGTGGACACAAGATGGCCACCACAAGATGGCCAGCAGGGGAGGGCAGTTGGGAGGGACCAGGCCTGCAAGGGAGGGCAGTTGGGGGCGATCAAGCCTGCAGGGGAGGGCAGTTAAGGGTGACCAGGCCAGCAGAGGAGGGAAGTTGGGGGCGACTGGGCCTGCAGGGAAGGGCAATTGGGGGAGACCCAGGCCCGCAGGGGAGGGCAGTTGGGGGGGGGACCAGGCCTGCAGGGGAGGGCAGTTGGGGGGGACCAGGCCTGCAGGGGAGGGCAGTTAGGGGCAATCAGGCTGGCAGGGGAGCAGTTAGGCATCAATCAGGCTGGCAGGGGAGTGGTTAGGGGGTGATCAGGCTGGCAGGCAGAAGCAGTTAGGGGCAATCAGGAAGGGAGGCAGGCGAGCAGTTGGGAGTCAGCAGTCCTGGATTGTGAGAGGGATGTCCGAATGCCCATTTAGGCCCGATCCTACCGGTTGGGATCGGGCCTAAATGGGCAGTTGGACATCCCTCGAGGGGTCCCAGATTGGAGAGGGTGCAGGCTGGGCTGAGGGACTCCCGCCCTGCGCACGAATTTCATGCACCGGGCCTCTAGTTATTGAATAAACACATTATTCTATTATCAGTCATCTTTGAGCACTAAGAAATTTTCTTAAAACACAATAATTCTATTTCCAGGTCTCACCTGTAGAGGTATGAATTGATTGTGCACACCACCTGCCATTCCCCCAGCCATGGGCATGGTCCCAGAATATGAAGTATGATGAAAGGGCTTTCCAGAAACTGGCACTGGTGCTCCCCATGGCACTGAGCCAAAGAGATGAGATGATGAAGGCATTATATTAGCTGTCAAAAATCACAGAAAATTTCTATTTTAGTAAAATGGACTCATCAAAGCCCTGAAATGTAAGACTTCCTTGTGCTATGCTTCTTGGCTTTTTTCACTTGGGCAAAGGGGCATACACTTAACTTAAGATTAATCTTGCTTACAACATTCAACATCAGAAGTCCCTTTTAGGACTATGAACAATTTACATAAGTCAGCTTATCATTATGCTGTCTGGCCTATAATGGCCAAGAACAACATATACTGATGTGAGCTTTAATAATATTTGTAGCACTATTTTAAAAATAATAAAGGGTTATTGAAACTGTCTCTTGGGGGACAAAAGCCAGGACACAAAGAGAGAAATCTTAAGGATCTCACCTGCCCCCAATGCTAAGTTGCTTCCATAGTGTTCCCAGCCTACAAAACCCTCCCCAAAAGCCCAAGTGTTCAAATGTGATCACTTTTATGACATGTACAATCTTCCTTTTCCCTATTCTAATATTTTTAACTCAAGAATTTTTAAAAATTTACATCTTCCCTGGCTGGTGTGGCTCAGTTGGTTGAGCATTGTCCTATGCACTGAAAGGTTCCTGGTGTGATTTCAGGTCAGGGCCCATGCCTGGGTTGCCTGCTCAATCCCCAGTAGTGGGCATGCAGGAGGCAGCCAACTGATGTTCCACTCTCACATCTATGTTTCTCTCTCTTTTTCTCTCTCTCCTCTCTCTCTCTCCCTCCCTCCCTCTCCTTTCCCTTCTCTCTTAAAAAAAAATTATATCTTGTTTCTTATTAAAAGCACATTGAACCAGGAGTTTCCAAACCTGATTTAAGGTTGTATACTGAACCAAACCTGATTTAAGGTTGTATACTGAACCAAACCTGATTTAAGGTTGCATACTGAATCACCTTGGGAGCTTGTGAAGTACAGATTCCTGGGCAAAGTCTCAGATTTAATAAACCAGAGTCAGAGAGGCCCAGGAATCTGTACTGTTAACAAGCTAAACAGGTGATTCTTATGTAGGCAGTATCAGTGCAGCATGTGGGCACCACTGTATTACACAGCACACTGCCATTGAAGAAGATATATATTGTGTTCAAACTTCCTTTTCAGAGAGATAAAGGCAGTTAGAACTGTACCATAGTATAACTTAATTAAAATTAAGCTCCTTAAGAAATTTTTGTATTAGGGGAATCATAATACAGTGTTATGAATTATACATGCACAAATTCTGATGAAGAAAACTAAAAAGGTTGAGAAAATTAGGTCTTAATAATACCTATAAGCAACTTTGGTAGCAGTTGTAATATTAAGATGATTCAGTATGGTTATACAGAAAAATCAGATGAAACTAATTCTGCCTCAGGAGTCAATGCTCAACTGCTTTCTAGCTTTGACCCTCTGCTAAACAGTAAAATACCATTCTGATTCTTGATCTTTCTTTTTTGTACAAATTTTTGTTAATCCTTACCCAAGGATATTTTTTCCATTGATTTTTAGAGAGAGGGAGGGAGGGAGGAAGGGAAGGAGGAAAGAAGAAATGGAGAAACATTGATATGAGAGAGATGCACTGATATGAGAGAGATGCCTCCTGAATGCACGCTTGAGGATCGAACCTGCAACCCAGGTACATGCCCTTGAACAGGAATTGAATCTGTGACCATGAAGTGCATTGGCTGACACTCTAACCACTGAGCAAGACTGGCTAGGGCCTGATTGTTGTTGTTGTTGTTAATCCTCACCTAAGGATATTTTTTCCATTGATTTTTAGAGAGTGAAAGTGAGGGAGGAGACAGAGGGAGAGGAAGAGGGAGAGGCGGAGAGAGACATTAATGTGAGACACATCGCTTGGTTGCCTCCTGCATGCGCCCCAACTGGAGCAGGGGAATGAACTTGCAACCCAGCTATGTGCCCTTGATCAGGAATTGAACCTGTGACTCTTCAGTGAGCAGGCCAATGCTCTTCTATTGAGCCACACCAGCCAAGGCCATGGCCTGATTCTTGATCTTTTAAATGTATTTCCCCCCTCCTCTCCGACCTCTTCAGACTATTACTTGTATTCTGAATTTCAAGACAAATATTTGGCTCTCAAAAGAAATTTCAATCATTGTACTGTTGATATTTGGCTCTGTTAACTAATAAGTTTGCCGATAACTGTCCTAGGTTTACACTTTTAAAATAACTTATTTTTTAGTTTAATGGAGTTTAGGCAAAAAAAGATAACTTGTTTAATCAGCATTATTCACATTTCTAATGTTTTTAGTGAGGATTAGATATGTAGAACTCCTGGAATAATACCTGGCATATAGCAGACTCAGAAAAGTAATTTTCTAAATGTGAAATAAGTAAGTTATTGGTTTTAAAATGATAATGATTAGGATATGAAGAAGCCAACGGTCATTAGGGAAAAAAGGGTGATAAAAGAAATGCTTAATGAACTTAAGATTTAGAATCATAAAATTGTAAAATGTTAGTCTCAAAGAGATCCTAGGTGCATCTAGCATAATTAAGAAAATGGAGTCCCAAGGAAGTTTCATCATTTTTTCAAAGTCATTAATGAAAGAGTCTGGACAAAAAGAGCCTGAGTCCCCAGAGATCTTTCCAGGCCCTACCACACTAGGAAGTCACCACTGGCTACATGGAGCTACCTGCTCGATAACTCAGGCATCACATTTGAAGGAGAAAGAGAACTATGAGAGAATATTAAGAAACACACAGTTAGCTTAAAAACCCCTCTACTCTCCATTTCCCTCATCATGAAGGACAATGTCTTTCACGTCCACAGCTTCAAAGCCTGACCTGTTCTTATTCCCTTCATCTCTATTTTCTCCCAAAGGTTTTTAATGTCTTCCTTAAACCAAAATTCATGTTGGCAGCTTCTGAGGAATATGGGGTTGCCCAAAACAAAATGCTGTCCTACTCTAGCCACACTAGAGGATGTAGGAGGGAAATGACATTTCTAGATGAATCTGTAGGCTCTGTTTTCAGGCTAACTTCTCACAATTCCTTCTTCTATTCCCTAGACACTTATATGAATTTTTTGTTTTATTTAAAATGATGCATCTTGAAAGAACTTTCTAAATACAGCAACTCCAAATATTATCTTACCAGTAGGTTGGTGAAAAACTGGAGGAATGGTTCCAGGTGGTACAGCAGGAGGATAATTTGCAAATATCGGTGAAGGCAAAGGGAAATTCACTCCTAAGGAGCCCTATGGAAGTATTTAAAAGTTGTAAGACAGTGCAACAATAACAGCTCTAGTAATTAATTCAAACTTAGTAGAGAAGTCATGAATAGTTCTCACCAGCTGTTGTAAAGCAAAAAGTGCAGCTTTGATCTTGGCTTCTTCTTCAGAACGGCACTGTGGCCCATGCACCAGCAAGCCATTAGGCAATTTCACCTGGCAAACTATCATTGTCTGAAAAAGAGAATGTGAAATGTCTATGAAGTCATCTGGCTAGGAAACCAACTTCTTCCCCCAAAGCTTAGTTTAAACAAGTAGAATAATTTTAACATTCTGTTAAAAAAAATTCAAAAATTCAAAAGAGGACTATTTAAATTTTGCATTAGGCCCAGCCAGCGTGGCTCAGTGATTGAATGTTGACCTATGAAACGGAAGGTTACGGTTGATTCCCAGTCAGGGCACATGCCCAGGTTGCAGGATTGATCCCCAGTGTGGGGTGTGCAGGAGGAAGCTGATCAATGATTCCCTCTCATCATTGATGTTTCTATTTCTCTCTTTCCCTTCCTCTCAGAAATCAAGAAAAATATATTAAAAAAATAAATTTTGCGTCAGCATGCAAAAACTTTAGAATTATTACCTTACCTTTCAATGTTTAAAAAAAAAAAGCCTTCTAAACTAGCTGAAGGGTCAAGCATACTAATGCAAATGAAAGCCAGCAAAACTGTTTTCTTTATACCAAGGGCTGGGAAACTAGGACTTGTACTTGTTTCTGTAAGTAAGGTTTCACTGGTACACAGCTGAGTCCATTCTTTTATGTATCTTCTATGCTGTTTTATACTATAGCTGCACAGTTGAGTAGTTGTGCTAGAGAGCACATGGCCTGCAAAGCCTGAAATATTTAGTATCTGGAACTTTACAGAAAAAAAATTGCTGGCCCCTGCATCACACTATCCTCCAAACAACAGATATTTTGCCAATATGAATTAATTACCCAAATCTAAAAAATTCAGAGGTACTGACTGGTTTTATATTCAGATTTAAATTATAACTCTTTACATTATACTTTTTTTATTTTACAAAAGGGATTCTTTCTTTTAAATTGTACTTTTTCAAAAGGTAGCAGAATTTAATTCTGCTTTCTGTTTTAGGCAAGAACGTATCAAGAACTCAGATGTAAAAAGGATAAAACAACTTTTCTTGTAGCTAGTGGTCCTCAAGATGCAGTCTGGGGACCCAGAGGGTCCCTGAGACACCTTCCAGGGGGTTGCTGAAGTCAAAACTATTTTCATAATAGTATTAAGATGCTATTTGCCTTTGGACTCTCATTTTCCCACAAGTACACAGAAGACAAAAAGTTCACTGATATAGTTTCAGATTCTACATTGTAACTTTCAAGAAACACTACCTTTTACTGTAGTATCAAATATCCACAGTTATATGAAAAGGGTATTAAAATCTCCAACCTCCCTTAAGATTTGTTTTTACTGATTTCAGAGAGAGGAAGGGAGAGAAAAACATTGAGGGGGAATATAAGATAACTGAGGGCTAGCAATCTGAATCTGTGCTAGTAACCAGTTTTCTGAGGCACATACTTGCTAGTATACTAGGTGTACCGGTTAATAATGCAGATTTTTTTCAATAGACGGAGTTACACATATGTTGATATATAAGCGATTTGATATGTATGCTATTTTGTTGTATTGACAACAAACTCCAAAACTTCATATGTTAAATTTGCTGAAGGTGTTAACATCATAGATATTTTTACATTTAAAAATGTTCAATTTCGTGCCAAAAAAAAAGAGCATTTGTGGGAAGTTTTAATTCATTACTTTATTTTGAAAAAAAGTGCTGCTGAATACTTCGGGAAGCTTATGGTGAACATACTCCATCTCAAGATACTTGTGAACGCTGGTTTAAATGCTTTAAAAGTGATGATTTTGATGTGAAAGACAAAGAACGTCCAGGTCAACCAAAAAAGTTTGAAGACCAACAATTACAAGCACTATTGGATGAAGATGCGTGTCAAACGCAAAAACAACTTGCAGAAAGATTACATGTTGCTCAGCAAACAATTTTCGATTGTTTACAAGCAACAGGAAAGATTTTAAAGGAAGGAAAATGGGTGCCACATCAACTGAACGAAAGACAAATGGAAAACAGAAAAGTCATCAGTAAAATGTTGATTCAGGGGCACAAAAGAAAGTCTTTTTTGCATCGAATTGTGACTGGCAATGAAAAGTGGATGTATTTTGAGAATCCCAAATGCACAAAATCATGGGTTGATCCAGGTCAACCATCAACATCGACTGCAAGGCCAGATCGCTTTGGAAAGAAGACAATGCTCTGTGTTTGGTGGGATCAGGAAGGTGTGGTGTATTATGAGCTTCTAAAATCAGGTGAAACCGTTAATACTGATCGCTACTGACAACAAATAATCAATTTGAACCATGCTTTGATCGTGAAACGATCAGAATGTGCCAGAAGACACAGGAAAGTAATTTTGCTTCATGATAACGCACCATCACACACTTCAAAACCAGTTAAAGACACGTTAAAAGATCTTGCCTGGGAAATATTAACCCACCCGCTGTATTCACGAGACCTTGCTCCTTCAGATTACCACTTGTTCTGATTGATGGCACACGCACTTTCTGAGCAGCACTTCAAAACGAATGAAGCAGTGGAAAATTGGGTCTCTGAATAGTTTGCCTCAAAACAAGAAAAGTTCTATTGGGATGATACCTGAAAGATGGGGGAAATGTATAGCTAGCGATGAACATTACTTTGAATAAAGCACTTTTGATGTTTCTCTTGAAATTATCGTGTTTTCTCTGATTACAAAATCCGCATTAGTAACTGGTACACCTAGTAATTAAGCCCCATTCTTATCATTAATGCTTAACCAGCCTTGCAGAACCTGTTTCCCAGAGTACTTCCATTGTACAGAGGCCATAAACCATGAACCTTACATAACCCCTGGAGGGGGTTGACAGCGCTGGCACCACCCAGGCCAGGCCTTTGGGTATAATCTCACTTCCCCCATTCTAACCCACGGGGGAGAGAGGGGGGCTGCAAAGCCAGCAAAAAGTCTGGAAGCCTGGTCCATATTTGTGAGACAAAGAAACTCAGGGGATAAAGGGGAAATCTCCCCCCACATTCAACACTCAGGCTTTAGAGACTGACTCCCCTGAGTCACCACACCAGTGCATCTGCAAATATAGGGTTTTTCCTGAATCTTCCGAGTGCCCATTTGTGTTTTCCGGTCGCCTGGTAATTTCTGCAACATAATTGGTTCCCTGACCCAAAACATGCAGCTGAGCCTGCTCAACTGAGTCCCTGTGACGAAGGAAAAGGCGCCACCAGTGGTTGACTGGGTACCAGTCTTCACCGGGCTCGGATGAATCAGGCCACCCTCTTCCCCGCCACTTCCCGGCACTCCCCCCACCACCCCCACCCCAGGCTCCAGTGACTCTAAGGAAGACAGTAAAGCATTTATGGGTGGTACCAGACGTCCGATTGGTAAGTTTCCCCAGGGACCCAGTCCGAGTTCAGGCCTGCCTTTAGGGGCTGAAGAGGGGACTGATCACCTCCTAGGCAAAATATTTGCCTCAGTTCAGGGACTTTCTGTGGGTGGAAGTCAAACTCGGACTGACTGGTGTGTGAATATGAATGTGAGAATCTGTGCAAAATGAAAGTTACCTTGTGTTTGTCCCGTGGCTCCTTTCAACTGGGAGAGATTACACACACAAATATGGGAAGTAGTTCCTCTAAACCCATTATCTTAAAATGTATGCTAAAGAAATTTAAGAAGGGCCTAGATCACTGCTTGCAATGCAGATGCCTCTCCATGAGACCAGCTTATGGCCGAGGATGGGAAACAGAAATTCCAGCCCTAGGAAATACATTCTCCCAAAATAGTCCATTGGGGACAATGCTGAGATTCTTGGGAGGGGCAGTTCCCGAACCAGGGACAGAAGACCCTGCTCTGTGGTGTAAACTTTTAGTGTGTTGCGCATGCTTGTATAAGAGTGTTTGTTGATGTTTTGTGTCTCTTTTGTTATTTGTTTAATTTGTTTAAAGATGAGGCAAGTCCCGCTTTGGGGAAACCTGGTTATGTGTGGTGAGGCTGAACATGTGACACAGACTGCAGGGAAGTCCCAGCAGCTGCCAAGAATTTTTTATATTGGGGACTCTTCCTGCTCTCCCTCTCAGGGTGGTAGCCATCAGAAATTCTTAGCTAGTGAGGTTTCTGTCTGTGTGTCTGTAATGTAATGTTGGCTTTCTATCTTTTAGGGACTTTAGTTTGCTCTACTTGGTTTATGAATATAGGAAAAAAGATTACATAAGGAAGTAAGCTATGCAGGCTTGGTTGGACAACAAGGTTAATGCTTCCATGATAAATAGGCAGTTCTTGAATGATGATGGACCGCATTCCAAAGGTGACTCCCAGGTCCCCGGGGCATACGACTCCCAGTCAGGTTGGTACGTCCTTCCTTTGAACAGGACATGGTTAACAGCATAATTAATATTCCCCATAACAATAACTAGTCCCCAGTGTTCTGTTTTTCTCCATAACACTGGGAGGAGCAGATCGGTAGAAGTACCCTCTAGCTGTAAAGCAGGGGCACTCCTGTTTTTATAAAGTCAAATAAAATAAAATGGTACTTTCACACTGAGTTATCCCTGTTATAAAATTGGTCAAGAAAATGCTTTAGGTAATAATTAGGCTTTAAAAATCTCAAAGTTGTTAATATATAATAGATATAAACTAAAATGAAGGATTTATGATAAAGCTTTTCAGTAATAATTATAAATCCTATATAATAAAACCCTAATATGCAAATTGACTGAATGGCGGAACAACCGGTCGCTATGATGCGTCTGCCCCTCACCCCCCCGAGAGGGAGGCAACCAGCGGCAGTGATTGGGGGGTGGGTCCAGCGAGCAGTGGTGCCAGGTCGCCAGCCAAGGCGGGTGCCAATGGGGGCCCCCAATCACTCCGCCCGCTGGTAGCCCTGCAGAAGGCCCTGATCATCGGCCAGGCTTAGGGACCCTACCCTATATATTGGGAACAGTCTCTTAGATTTAAAAATTAAAACCTGGCAAGGCTACTCTAACACTGAAAAAAACAGGATGATTCAGCGATGACATGCATAGACTCTGACTTGCACATTTTGTGGTCAGTCCTCATTCTGACACTTATAACAGTCTGACAAAGCCAATTACTTAACTTCTCTCTGCTTTAGTTTTTCCACCCATAAAATGGGGAAAATGGTATTACTGTCTCAGAAGGATCATGTTAGGTACTACTTTTTATAATCAGGGCAAAAAAATGTAGCTGCCCATACAACAGCAAGATGCCTTTTACCTGTATGAAAAGTATGGTCACTGGTGCATGCAATGTCCCGGATTGCGAGGGGGATGTCTGACTGCTGGTTTAGGCCCGACATCCCCCAAGGGGTCCCGAATTGCGAAAGGATATAGGCCGGACTGAGAGACCCCCCCCGTGCATGAATTTCATGCACCAGGCCTCTAGTATGTTAATAATAAAAGTCCAGTCACTCAAGAGGAGATTGACTATGCTCTCTCTATTGGAGAAAGGGGCCAGTTTTCCTTCTCCCTGTAAAAGTAGAGAAGCCTAAAAGAGAACAAGGGCAGACAGAGAAATGAGATCCCTTGTCCTGCATTTCCCCGCCCTATGCGACCTGGAACAATCTGAGGGAACAGCCAAGATAGCAATTTTCAATCCTAGCCTCCCCCTTGGGAGGAGGGCTGTCCTGTAAGGCTCCAACTGGCCATGAGGCCTGTGACACCAGAAACCAGCTTTTCTAGGCAGAAGGAGTTGGAACAGTGTAAAAAAAAAAAAAAAAGTTAAAATCTCTGCTGGAAGACCCATGTGGCTTAGCTGACCAGCTAGATCCATTTTTGGGCCCACAAGTGTATACACAGACCCGAGTTAGTGTCTATCTTGGGAATATTATTCTCAGGAAAAGAAGGAGGAATGATTTGAAGTCGGCTACGGCTATCTGGGAAAGGGAGCACCTGGCTGGCCCTGGTGCGCTTCCAGCAGATGTAAGATTTCCAAACCTGGAACCCCAGTGGGACCTTAACAACAAGGCCCATAGGGGACACATGAGAGGTCTCAGGAAACTAATAATTAAAGGGATTAAGGAAGCAGTTCCTTGGTCTCAGAACCTAAATAAAGCCTTCAATATTCAGCAAGGCAAAGAAGAAGGGCCTTCTGAATTTTGCCAAGTCTAAAAGATCAGATGAGAAAGTACTCTGGGCCAGACCCTGAGGACCTGTTGGGCCAAGAAATATTAAAAATTACATTTTGTCACCAATAGCTGGCCTGACATCTCAAGAAAACTGCAAAGTTAGAGAACTGGAAGGAAAGAAGTGCAGAAGAGCTGTTAAAAGAGGCTCAGAGGTCTATATACATAAAGATAAAGCAGAAACAGAAAGCTAACATAATGTTCAGAACTATAGAACAAGTGGCCCAGGTAAGGGCTGGCCCAGAGGGCCAGAAACAGAAGCCACAACAGTACAGACAACCCAAAAGAGGGGAAGCATATGGGTCACAGAGAAAAAGGAAGGGACACCTCACTGAGCCTTTAGATCCTGAGGCCACATTCTCATCCCCTTCCCATGGAACAGTTTCTTTACTTAACAGTTCGACTATTATCAGAAGCTGAATTCATTATCACCCAAACTTTAGTATGTTATCTCTAAGGAAAAATGTGGCAGTTTTGAATCCAAGCAGCTAGAGGTCTGGGAACAGACTGCAGGGCCTACTCCCTTCTCTCCCCACCCTTTTCTCCAGCCTCACATACATAATTTTCCAAAGTCTTTGATAACTTAAAGGCTTTAGAGCCAGGTTAAATGATAAACATCTAAATATTTTGAAATAACAGGATACTCAAACATTAATTAATCTGTGTTTGCCTCCTCTAGAGAATCTAGAGGATGAAGTTGAATTTGTTAATGAATAAGTCTTGTATTTTATTTGAAATCTCTTTTAAAATATGAATGTATTGCTAATCTGAGGATTGTTAATTACTTACATGTCACCTAAAAATTAAGATTAAGAATTTTAACTAATGGAAAGAAAATATGGCTTTAATGTAATAGAGAAAGCATAGGCATGGACATGCATTTTTGAAGGAAAAAGAAAGTTAAAGTTGTAAGAATGTCTGTGAAAGTTGCAAGAATGTCTGTGAAAGTTACAGAAATTTTGTAAGAAAAAATGTTAAAAGGAAATTGAATAAATGACACAGGCTAGTAAGCCAGGACAAGCAGAACAGGAAAACTGAAATAGTAAAACAGCAATTTGCAACCATCTAGAAAATCCAGATGCCAAGCAGTTTGAAGCCAGCTAGTAAATTCTATCTTCCCTAAACCAAGGACACTTAAGAGTAAATGATTTGCATGTTGCCTCCCTAAACAGAGGGTAAATAGCTTATGTCAATGTACTCAGGGAGACTGATAGCAGAAATCCAATTAGTGTCATTTGCTGTCCACATCCAAGAACAAATGAAGTTACAAATTAGCCTTATTTTGGTTAGTTCTTTTCTAGTAAAACTAGAGGCCTGGTGCATGAAAATTCATGCACTGGAGGGGGGATCCCTCAGCCCGGCCTGCCCCCTCTCACAGTCCGGGAACCCTCAGGGGAGGGAGGTGACCTGGTAATCAGTGGAAGGTGATACCCCCATCACACATCTGCTGCTGGCACTGCCAGCAGCGCAAGCCTCAGCTGGCCCTGGTTACCTGAGCTTCTGGTGGCCCTGGGTGGCTGGGCAGCTGCCATCCGAGGCTTGCCTGTACCTCGGGCTGGCCCTGGGTGGCTGAGGGTGGATCTGGCCGCTCCGCGCGCCTGCCACTGCCTCTCCTCCCCTGGCAGGGCTGAAAGGACTGAGGGACTCCAGCAGGGCTGGGGGTACTGGGCGCTTCCAGCTTTGTGATGGTGTGATGGTCAATTTGCATATTCCCTCTTTATTAGATAGGATGGTTATGTTATATTAATCAGGTATTTACAAATAAAAAAAAGCCATCTTTTAATAATGGGAACTGAAGTTTGCTAGCCTATGTTTGTGTCTAATACACTTGGATATACGGTCTTTTGGTAAAATCAAGTTTGACAATCCTTCAAGGGTTTGAATTTTAAGAAACTTTCTCTTGACCTAGAATTGGCTTTAGAGTATCCCAATAGGCTCTGAAATGCCTCAAATGTTTGTTTTCTCTCTTATGAAGGAAAATTTTATACTTAAGGTACATAGGAACCTTTGTCAAATACAGTTATAACTAACCGTTATTGATTATAATATAAAATGTTGGGTTTTGCAGAAAGGACAACATTCCATGTCATGTGTATTATAATGAAATCCATAATCATGTAATTTTAAATTTCTTCTTGTCATTTGGAGACAGTTACTGTTTTGTTGTAATACATTTGAAAAAATACGATATCTTCTGAACAGTCCATGGAAAGGACTGGCAAGAAAAATCAGAAGATCTTAAAGCAAGTTAGTGTATTTTTCTTCCTATACGATCCCTCTGAAATTTGGCAATTCTTAATGAATGAATCATGGCAATGCATTTCTTTGCATAAATTCAGTAAGACTGGTTTCTAATGGTGGTTTTATTGACCGAAAACTTTGACTAGAGTGTCATGTTTAAAAGGGTCATGTCTGGACTCTGAAGACTTGAAGCCAACAAGAGTGCCATGGAGAAAGCCTGCTATCTTTCTTGGTAGCCCTAAAAATGGATGGCACTGGAGCATCAGGCCCATACTCTGCCATTACTGGCTGTTGGTCAGAGTGGAAGGGGAGCAGCGAGGGCACCTCTGTGTTCCTGCCCAACTCCCCCATGCACTCTAGGCCGCGATGAGTAGGAATAGATCTCTGGACTGCCATTACAATCTCTTAGGTAATGAAAATGAAAAAGACTTGAGCTGCTGAATACCCTACTCCCTAGCAATGAGTCTTCAATTGAATCCCCAAGGCTGAAAATCAGCTTGAGGATCAAGAGGGGGGAATGAGGGGAAACATGACAACTGGGGGGCTAGCAATCTGAATCTGTGCCAGTAACCAGTATTCTGACACATATTCTTGCTAGTATAATTAAGCCCCATTTTTATTGTTAATGCTTGTCCAGCCTTGCAGAACCTGTTTCCCAGAATACTTCCATTGTACAGAGGCCATAAACCATGAACCATACATAACCCCCAGAGGGGGTTGGCAGCGATGGCACCACCCAGGCCAGGCCTTTGGGTATAATCTCACTTCCCCCATTCCAACCCACGGGGGGCTGCAAAGCCAGCGAAAAGTCTGGAAGCCTGGTCCATAGAGACAAAGAAACTCAGGGGATAAAAGGGAAAGCTCCCCCCACATTCAACGCTCAGGCTTTAGAGACTGACTCCTCTGAGTCACCACACTAGTGCATCTGCAAATAAAGGGATTTTCCTGAATCTTCCAAGTGCCCATTGTGTGTTTTCCAGTTGCCTGGTAATTTCTGCAACAACATCAATGATGAGAATCATCGATAGGCTACCTACTGCACACCCCTACTGGGGATTGAGCCTGCAACCTGGGCATGTGCCCTGACTGGGAATCAAACCTTGGCACCGCTCCCCGTCTTCCCCTTGAACCACACCGGCTCCATTTTTCAACTATCTGTGTGAGGCCAGGTTTACTTGATAGATTTCATCCAAAACAATGTATCACAAGAGATTGAGAGTAAGAAGATAGGAGAATCTAGCTTAATCTATTAAGCTAGACATGGAAAAGATTTGCAAAAATGTGAAGCAAGACCATTTACTAAAATTTTTTGAAAACTTATTTTTAAATAAACATTTAAAAACTTTTTAGTTTTAATTTCTAGTACAGTAAATATGGATATAACACAAGTAAACAAAAGTTCTTTGAGGTCCACCCCCAAAAGTGGGGAGTTTCTAAGATCAAAAAGTTTGAACCAAGATTCTTTAGACCAGATTCAGGCCTGTGGGTTGAATAAAGCCTGAAAAATCATTTGGTCTGACCCTGACTAGGCATTACGGTGAGTTAATTAAAAAAATGTCTTTTTCTAGCCAAAGACTTTCAGTCAATTTATTTAAGCTCAGTGTTAAAGAACATATTTAAACGGAACAGTAGTATACTATACCTGTGGTGTTCTAAGAAAGGAGAAATCTGGTTGTGGCATTCCAATAATGGAACAAATTCTCGAGAGTTCAGTTACTGGTGTGGACAAAGGAGGGATCTGGCTTGAAGCAGGCCAGCATACATTGTTTATGGACTGAACATGATGGTACTCACTAGCACTTTGAGGCTTGTTCACATAAGATGCTACCAAAAAAGAGAATAGGACATAGCTGTATTAAATGATATCTCAAATTAGGCAATTATTACAAGGTTTCATAGAATAAGAGCAAAAAGTTGTTAAAAGGGGAATCTCCCATGAAGCAAATGTAAGAACTATTCAGTACTGCCTAAAATTACTAAGAGTTCAGTAAAGATTTTTTAGGTGATTATAACTGATTAATGATATATGATTAAAATAAAGATTTTAAAATACAGTAAGTACCTGACAGCCAAAAATGAACATCTTGAGAGATTGACTATATAGTTATGTTACAGGCAAAATTTAAACAAGCAAATGGCTCTCTTGAGCTGATTTACAATTAATTCTTAAGTTTTGAGGCTTTGGCTTTAGTTTTCTTAGAAACTCATCTTACACTCTAAGATACAATAGGTGAACGTTTTTGTTGCTTCAAATGATGCTTCTTAGAATTATTTTTTCTGAAACTAAGTCTTTAAAGAGCTTTAATGTAGAAAATAACTTTAAAATTATAAAAGTTCACATTCTTTATGATCAATAAACTCACTAATAGAACAAGAGCATATCTCAGTGAAGAATGAATCTAAACCTCTTCCTATCTTAGACTAAAAAGAGGTGAAGTGGCTTGCCCGAAGCCACCGATGGTGTTAGTTCTGCAACATAGGCTGGATTCTGAGCTCTTGACTCTCAGGTATATGTTTTTATTCAGTACTGAAACAAAGAAAAAGTTACTTGTTTTTGGCAGTGGGACCATCTTTATCCGATTTTGTTTTAAATTTATATTTTGCTCTATTTCAAGAGCATGTCTGTCACTATATTAAATAATTAGTTTCCTAATAGTTATTGGAATATTATTTATCCCAATATTAATTGGAGTATAAATGGAGGAAGGCTCTGGTATTCTTCCATATTTTGTACCTTAATAAATTCAGATATGTTTATTTCAAAATGTTTTCTAGCTCTCTGAGAAACTTCTATCCCACCAACTTTTGCCTTAGTGATTCTTTCTATGTAATTATTTGCAGATAATTATATAGACAAAATACTAAAGTATAGAGGAAATAAGAAGCAGGAGCAATGATGGATAGTTACTGAAATCCAGCTCCCTGCCAGATGTTGTGCTACAGGCTTTGTAGATTTCAAGTAAGTAACCCCTTTCCAATGTCTGCCTCCATTAAGTATTTTTAATGATTTAATAGCTTCTTTTATTTTTATGTTGGTCTCATTATTTTAACATAATACTAACATTAATTTTTGGCACCTACAATGTGCTAGACACAGTGCTAACTGCTTTATATGTGCCATATAATCCTCACAACAGTAGTTTAAAATGTTATTCTCATTCTGTAAATAGAAAAAAAGAATTTTAGAAAAGTTAAGTGATATATTTAAGTTACATAATCATTCTTAAATTGCTGGGGGGAAAAAGGCTAGAATGTGAAATCCTTTCTAGGCTTGAGATCTGTAGGAGTGTCTGTACAATTTCTCAGTATACACAATAGACATTTAAGAACTATATATCTACTATTGGCTACATGGTTATTATATAAATGATATAAACATAAAAATTACACTCTTGTTACTTTTAATTATATCCCTTTAAAAATAAAAATAGTTTTACCTTTAAAAAGCACATGGTAAAAAATAATCTGAATTTCTGAAATGAAACTGGTTATTAGTAGTTGTACTTAGTTTACTTACTTAATTTCTCATTTTGTTTAGGCTGTGAGGAAGGTCCATATTCATCTCTTCTGTTACAGGAAACAATGACTTCATTACTAAACTGCTTCATTTCATTCTTATGGTCCACAGTGCCAGAGCCATCAATTTTCAGAATTTCTTTAAGCATCCGTGTTCCCTTCTGTTTTAAAAATGAGTGATATAGAGATGGTGAGGGTAGCAGGAGAAAAGTTAACAGAATTACAGAGCTTAATGTTCCTTCTTTTAATGAGTTACATTGTTAAAAATTAAAACAAGAGGAGAAACCAAGATGGCGGCACAGGTAAACACCTAAACTGCTGCCTCGCACAACAATTTCAAAACTACAACTAAAAGACAAAATGGACATCATCCAGAACCACAGGAAAGCTGGTTGAGTGGAAATTCTACAACTAGAAGAAAAGAGAAAAGCACATTGAGACTCAGAGGAGCTGTAAAAGGCTGAGGTACGGAGACGTGCGCGCGGAGAGGACTGGTGGCTGAGTGCGTAGCTGGCTTTCTCAAGCTGGAGGGAGACAGAAGCTCTCGACTGCACTGAACTCCAGTTCCGGGCCATACTCTGGGAACCCAGACTCATTCAGGGGGAATCAGGACCGTCAGAAAAGAGAAAAGCACACTGAGACTCAGGGGAGCTGCGAAAGGCAGAGGTCTAGAGGCGCATGCACGGAGAGGACTGACTGCTGAGTGCGTGGCTGGCTTTCTCAAGCGGGAGGGAGACGGAAGCTCCTGACTGCGCTGAACTCCAGTTCTGGGCAGGACTCTAGGAACCCAGACTCATTCTGGGAGAAACTGGACTGTCTGGCAGTGGGTGAAACTTGAGGGAGGCTTTCTCTCAGAGGTGCTTGCAGCGATTACCGAGGGACACTGAGACCCAGAGGCCTCATAGGGCAGGGCTGATGGGAAGCCAAGGCCGTCTGCTCTGCCCTGAGACTCCGCCCCATCCAAACTGAGCACAGAGCCTTTTGCAATTTTGCAAGTCTTGCCTCATAAGGGTGTCTCCAGCAAAGAAGTTCTCCTGGTGTAGACACAGCTGATCCTCAGAGCCAATTGGCCTGGAGGTCAATTCCTCCCAGTGATACCAATAACAATCAAGACTTGACTACAACAAGACTGTGCACACAGCCCACAAAGGGGTGCACCAAGAGTGTCCACCTCAGGTTAACTGGGGAGGCCGACCCACTGGGCCATATAGGACACTTACCATACAAAGCTACTCTACCAACTCAGGGAAGTAGCAAAAATGCAGAGACAAAGAAACAGATCACAAACGAAAGAAATGGAGGAAAACAAACGACTGGATATAGAGTTCAAAATCACGGTTATAAGGCTTTTCAAGAATTTCCTAGAAAAGGCCAATAAATTTAGCGAGACCCTCGAGGATATGAAAAAGGACCAACTAGAAATTAAACATACACTGACTGAAATAAAAAATATTATACAGAGACCTAACAGCAGACTAGAGGACCGCAAGAATCAAGGCAAAGATTTGAAATACAAAGAAGCAAAAAACACCCAACTGGAAAAGTAAAAAGCAAAAAGAATCCAAAAATTTGACGATAGTATAAGGAGCCTCTGGGACAACCTCAAGCGTACCAACATCCAAATTATGGGGGTGCCAGAAGAAGAGAGAGAGCAAGATACTGAAAACCTATTTGAAGAAATAATGAGTGAAAACTTCCCCCACCTGGTGAAAGAAATAGACTTACAAGTCCAGGAAGCACACAGAACCCCAAACAAAAGGAATCCAAAGAGGACCACACCAAGACACATCATAATTAAAATGCCAAGAGCAAAAGACAAAGAGAGAATATTAAAAGCAGCAAGAGAAAAACAGTTAATTACCTACAAGGGAGCACCCATACGACTGTCAGCTGATTTCTTAACAGAAACTATGCAGGCCAGTCGGGAGTGGCAAGAAATATTTAAAGAGATGAATAGCAAGAACCTACAACCAAGATTACTCTACCCAGCAAAGCTATCATTCAGAATTGAAGGTCAGATAAAGAGCTTCACAGATAAGAAAAAGCTAAAGGAGTTCATCACCACCAAACCAGTATTATATGAAATGCTGAAAGGTATTCTTTAACAAGAGGAAGAAGAAGAAAAAGGTAAAGATAAAAATTATGAACAACAAATAAATGTCTATCAACAAGTGAATCTAAAAATCAAGTGAATAAAAAATCTGATGAACAGCATAAACTGGTGAATATAATAGAATCGGGTATAGAAAGGGAGTGGACTGACAATTCTAAGGGGGAAAAGGGTGTGGGGGATGCAGGAAGAGACTGGACAAAAATCGTACACCTATGGATGAGGACAGTGGGGGGGAGGTAAGGGCAGAGGGTGGGGTGGGAACCAGGTGGAGGGGAGCTATGGGGGGAAAAAAGAGGAACAATTGTAATAATCTGAACAATAAAAATTTATTAAATTAAAAAAGAATTAATAACTTCACTGAGATAGAGAATAAGGAAAATCAATAGTCTGAAGTTGAAAAAAAACCCCACAAAACAACAACAACAAAAAAACCCCAACATTTTCCAGCATAAATTTTGACCAAACTGCTTAGTAGTAATGTTTAAAACGCAAGGGAGCTATGTATGGTCTAACGAGAAAAAACAAAAAAATGGCTTAATTGCCCAGGACAGCCTGGTTTTTCTCATGGGATGATAAGAAAGATGCAACACACTAGATGAGAGAAAAGGGTTTAATTGGTTGCAGGGGGTGGGTATTCATGGCCAATGATGGTGAAATTACCATAGTACAAAAGTTCCTACAAAATACGAACCATAGCAAATGACTGTGGTGACAAATGTTCTTCACTGGGAGGCTCTTCATGATGAAATGACTGTGCTTCATTTGATTTGGAGATATTCAAGGATGCTAAAAAGTCCTCAAATCCAGCGTTAGGCTAAAAGAATAATATTTTGTGCATGAAGATGAAAGTACAAGGACAAAGAAAAAGCTACGAGTTGTATGTACAAAAATGATTTATAATTTTTATCAATCATCTAACTGTGCTAGAGTGTGGGAAGATCAATTGAATCAATGGCCTGTTACCTTATCAACAGCATTTGGATAACCAGTCCTAACCTTTTGATTTTCTGAGACTTCCATACTTTCATTTCTCTTCAGTAGCTTAGTATTACATTTGCCAGGCTGTCCAAATGTCTACAAAAGAGTATGAGTGAGCTCTTTGTGCAAATAAATTTCATAGTTACTCATTACTAGTGCTCTAAATAAATCACTGTAAACTTTTTAAAATGTGGTATTCTCCCTTTTACATCATAAGAAAAAAAGGGGGCCTGTCAACTTGGATGAGGGAAAAAAATTACATCTTTATCTTCGTTAACTATTTTCTAAATAGGAATTTAGAATTTCCTTCAATTATGAATATAGGCAGTAAACCACAATAGGGGTGATTCTAATTCCATTTCAACATAACTGGTTTTGTTTTACATTGAATGTACTCTATTTTAGATTTAACACATTACTAGAGGCCTGGTGCACGAAATTTGTGCATGGGGGGGTGTCCCTCAGCCCAGCCTGCACCCTCTCCAATCTGGGACCCCTTGAGGGATGTCTGACTGCCCGTATAGGCCCGATCTCGGGCCTAAACGGGCAAGTGGGATTGGGCCTAAATGGGCAGTCGGACATCCCTCTCACAATCCAGGACTGCTGGCTCCCAACTGCTCGCCTGCCTCTGCCTGATTGCCCCTAACTGCTTCTGCCTTCCAGCCTGATCACCCCCTAACCACTCCCCTGCCAGCCTGATCGACGCCTAACTGCTCCCCGGCCGGCCCGATTGCCTCTAACTGCCCTCCCCTGTAGGCCTGGTCACCTCTAACTGCCCTCCCCTGCAGGTCTGGTCCCCCCTCAACTGCCCTCCCCTGCAGGCCTGGGACCCCCCCAATTGCCCTCCCCTGCAGGCCTGGGTCCCCCCCAACTGCCTTCCACTGCAGACCTGGTCCCCCCCAACTGCTCTCCCCTGTAGGCATGCCCCCCCAACTACCTTCCTCTGCAGTACTGGTCCCCCCCAACTGCCCTCCCCTGCAGGCCTGGGTCCCCCACCAACTGCCCTCCCTTCCTGGCCTAGTCTCCCCCAACTTCCCTCCTCTGCTGGCCTGGTCACCCCTAACTGCACACAACTGCCCTCCCCTGCAGGCCATCTTGTGGTGGCCATTTTATGTACACATGGGGGCGGCCATCTCGTGTCTTGGAGTGATGGTCAATTTGCATATCACTCTTTTATTAGATAGGATTTTAGGAGAGTCCATAGGCTTCACCAAAAATCCATGGCATGAAACATTTATAAACCCTTTTCTAGAATAAAGGAAATCATAGCATAAGAGTTGCAGAACAGGGTCTTAAAAGTCATATAATTAAATCATTTTACTGATATCTAACTATTAATGAATTCTATTTACTAAGAACCTATTATGTACCAAAGACAAATATTCTGCTAAGATATCACCTATACTAATAAAAGGATAATATGCTAATTAGACAGGGTGACCGGACATCTTCCGGACGTCCGACTTCCTTCTGGACAGTTAGGGGGCGACCAGGCTGGCAGGGGGGCAGTTGGGGGGTGACCAGGCTGGCAGGGGGGCAGTTAAGGGGCGATCAGGCAGGCAGGCAGGTGAGCAGTTAGGAGCCAGCGGTCCCGGATTGCGAGAGGGATGTCCGACTACCAGCAGTTGGACATCCCCTGAGGGGTCCCTGATTGGAGAGGGTGCTGACAGTGCTGAGGGACCCCACCCGTGCACGAATTTCGTGCACTGGGCCTCTAGTTTAGTAGTTATAAGAAATCTAATTTTTTCAAAGTCTGTATTAGAATATAATATACATACAGAACATATGCACATCATCAGGCCACATATTGACTTTTTTAGATTAAAATTTGTTATACTTTGATTATAAAATATATACATACTTCATATCAAACAGCAGAGACTACATAAAATAAAACAAACTTCAGTTCCCCTCTGCAACCTAATTTGGCAGAATTAACCAGTAACTTTACTATGTTGATCCACATATTTTTGTTGTATATGTACACATACTTTGCACATTTATACTTATGTATACATACGTGCATTTATGTATGTAGGTATGTTTAGATGATATGTGTTGAGAGAGACAAGTGATCTATTTTTATCTACTTTTTAAAGATGAAGACCTCGAGGCTGAGAGAGGTAGTGAATTGCTCCAGCCACCCAACTATTAAGATTTCAGGTATTTCTAGTTCCAAATCCTGAACTCTAGATGTTCAACCTACTATCCAGTGATTCTCAGGTTATAGTTAAGCACCCTCTTGCCACATAACTTATGAATTTGACAGGAAATTTGGCTGCTAAATTCAGTCATATACCACAAAGCCACCAATTGCAATAAGAAACTGGCTATTATGTATTTCATTTTAAGAAAGCTTACCTGATTATTTGACATTTTTTGTGACCAACTCTCAGTTTTAGAGCTCTTACATTCTTCTTTAACTAGAGACAAGAAAATAGAAATTTTGATAAATTAAAAAACTCACTGCACACCAATTACATTTACCAAATATTTACTATTTCAAGGTACCATAATAAAAATTAACATAATTCTAAAAAGATGAAAATCCTGATCTTGAAGACCTATAATCTAGACTAGAGAAGAAGAGATACTCACAGGTAACAACAGTAAGAAAAAGGAAAGGGGGCATCTAACTGAGCCTTGAAGGATAATACATTTCCAATGCGCAGAATAAGAGGCTATGGACCAGGTGTACCGGTTAATAATGCGGATTTTGTAATCAGAAAAAACACGATAATTTCAAGAGAAACATCAAAAGTGCTTCATTCAAAGTAATGTCCATCGCTAGCTACACATTTCCCCCCTCTTTCAGGTATTTTGTGGCTACCGTCCCAATAGAACTTCTCTTGTTTTGAGGCAAACCATTCAGAGACCCAATTTTCCACTGCTTCATTCGTTTTGAAGTGCTGCTCAGAAAGTGCGTGTGCCATCAATCAGAACAAGTGGTAATCTGAAGGAGCAAGGTCTCGTGAATACAGCGGGTGGGTTAATATTTCCCAGGCAAGATCTTTTAACGTGTCTTTAACTGGTTTTGAAGTGTGTGATGGTGCGTTATCATGAAGCAAAATTACTTTCCTGTGTCTTCTGGCACATTCTGATCGTTTCACGATCAAAGCATGGTTCAAATTGATTATTTGTTGTCAGTAGCGATCAGTATTAACGGTTTCACCTGATTTTAGAAGCTCATAATACACCACACCTTCCTGATCCCACCAAACACAGAGCATTGTCTTCTTTCCAAAGCGATCTGGCCTTGCAGTCGATGTTGATGGTTGACCTGGATCAACCCATGATTTTGTGCATTTGGGATTCTCAAAATACATCCACTTTTCATTGCCAGTCACAATTCGATGCAAAAAAGACTTTCTTTTGTGCCCCTGAATCAACATTTTACTGATGACTTTTCTGTTTTCCATTTGTCTTTCGTTCAGTTGATGTGGCACCCATTTTCCTTCCTTTAAAATCTTTCCTGTTGCTTGTAAACAATCGAAAATTGTTTGCTGAGCAACATGTAATCTTTCTGCAAGTTGTTTTTGCGTTTGACACGCATCTTCATCCAATAGTGCTTGTAATTGTTGGTCTTCAAACTTTTTTGGTTGACCTGGACGTTCTTTGTCTTTCATATCAAAATCATCACTTTTAAAGCATTTAAACCAGCGTTCACAGGTATCTTGAGATGGAATATGTTTACCATAAGCTTCCCAAAGTATACGATAACTTTCAGCAGCACTTTTCTTCAAAATAAGGTAATGAATTATAACTTCCCGCTAATGCTCCATTTTTGGCACGAAATTCGAAATTTTTAAATATAAAAATATCTATGATGTTAACACCTTCACAAAATTTATAGTTACTCATTACTATAGTTTTGAAGCTTGCTGTCAATACAATTAAATAGCATACATATCAAATCACATATATATCAGCATATGTGTAACTCCATCTATTGAAAAAAATCTGCATTATTAACTGGTACACCTGGTATTCGAGGCAAAGGAAATAATAGGAGAAATGACATGGAGACAGAGAACAAGGAATGTGTCTCTTCTCTCAATAGAACAATTCTGCTAGAAGTGAAGGAGATAATGGAGCTTAACTGAACTCTAGAAGCAGGTTGGTGCCATAATCTGAGCGGTATTGAAGACTATGGAATTAAACTGGTAGACAAAGGGCAACCAATTACAGGAAGGTTTTGAGCAGATAGTAGTGATCTAGTAAGAACTGCGCATTAGGAAGATTAAAATGTCAGTGGCTTATTAAGAGACAAATTAGGATGCTATTTTAGTATTAATGTTAAGGATAAATTGGGGAAATGGTAGGGGAAATGAAAAGGATGAATTAGAAGATGAAGGAAGAAAGTGAAAAAGGAAAGAAGAATAAAGAAAAGAGGGAAGGAGAGAGAAAGGACAAAAAATAAGAAATGTTGAGGAAAGAAGTAGGGGAAGGGAATGGGAGGCAGGAAAAGGGATAGAATGAGAGCAAAGGAGGAAGGGACAAAGCTAGAATAGGAAGGGAAGAGCAGAAACAGAGAGAAGAAAAGAAAGGGGGCAGGAAAAGGAAAGGTAAGGGAGGGAAGGAAAAGAGGAAAGAAAACAATTTTGCAAAAAGGAGGAAAAGAAAAATTGAGTAGACAGTTATCAACATTAAACCTTTATTGAGACACACTCACAAGAAAAGTAATTAGAATTCCACATAATGCAAATAGTTTACATACATTTATGTAAACAATAATTTGAAGAATAATCACAATGTATTTCAATTAAATGTAAAATCCTCAAGTTATATTTATTATATTTATCATATTTATGGGGACATTAATTTGTACAGTGGGACCTCATTTCTTGAACTTAGTTCCAGAAGGCTGTTCAAGAAGTGATTTGTTCGAAAAGCGAATTATTTTTTCCCTTAGAAAGAATGTAAATTGAATTAATCCATTCTATACCTACAAATGATTTCATTTTAACCTTTCTTATATATAGTACATGTCTAATGTACTGTTTTATAAATAAACACTTTTTTTTCTTAAATTTATCATACCATTCCCTACAAGTCTTAAAGGAATCACTTTCAGCACTGGGTCCAGGGATATCTTTCAGGTCCGCTTGAAGCATCTTTGCTTGTTCATATCACTGCCTCCAAAATGCTGTCACGTGGCAGTTTTTCCTTTATCCAAATCAACAACAGTTTTTCTACCTGTGTATAACTGCCTGTGATCATTGTTTTTTTCAAACTCTTGATGGCTTCTTTATGTTTTAAAATTATGCTAACTGTTGACTTCCCCAGCAACAAAAGCATTCCCTCCTTTGTGGCCTGAGAGATGCTTTTTGTCATGCTGAGGTATCAGCAAGACAGGATTGTCAGTTCCAAACACAGAAGTTTGGTTTAACTACCAAGACATTTTTTCTGTCGAGGTTTGACTGTATTTAACTTAAAATATAAAAGGAAAAACAATATAAAGATATTAGAATAAAAATACAGTCTAGCAGTTATCGAACTGACCCAAAGTTATAAAACCACAAAAAATTTTTAAATTACTTTTGAAATAGGAATTTTTAGGGGTAAAACAGGCAGGTTTAGGGAATTTTTAAAATTAAGGGTGTCTATGGAAAAAGCACAGGCTTTGGAGCTGCAAAAAGTTACATTTCCATAAGATAAGGGGGTTGGGGGAGGCAAAAAGTTACATTTCCATAAGACAAGGGAGAGGCAGAAGTTACATTTCCATAAGACAAGGAAGTTGGGAGAGGGAGCAGTTACATTTCCAAAAGATAAGGGAACTATATTAGCAAAAGGTCTATATTTACAAAATAAAGGAGGGCCTCACACGTCCCATGTAAGGTTTGACCTTTGAGCTTAGGAGTAGCTATAGTGACCAAATCAAAGGGGGATAGTGGCCAATCAGAGGGGATATCGAGGCACAAAAACTGCAGCCTTTATAAACCTGGGAAAAAGGAACTCGGTGGGACTCTGTCCCCCTACCCACATGGGAATCTGTGCTGTGAGATTCTTTCCCCCTCCACACGTGGGAGTCTGTACTTGTTCAATAAATTTCCACCTTTACTATACCATATTCCATCCGTGGTTTCATTCTTCAACTCCGATGGACAAAGAGCCTGGGACAAGCCATCCTGCCCAGGGGAACACTGCGTGTTCCAGTCCAAAATTTCCATATCACTTTTTAGAAAAATATTTTAAAGCACTATTTTAATGCTACATGTACTATATAAATACATAAAATACCATGCATATATAATATATAATCTACATATATAAAAGGCTAATATGCTAAGTATCCATCCGGGTAATGATGTCACATAGCAACACTCAGCTTCCTCTCCCTAGCAACTAGCCACCTTGCAGTTTCTTCAGCCCAGGAACATGACTTGTTTTATAGCCAGGTGGAAACATTTTACACTTTAATCAAATGTCTGTGAAGCGTTTTCTGGTGCCTCATCTCATTTGATCCTCCCAGAAGTCCTGGAGTAGGTAGATAGGAGACTCAGTGGAATCCTATTTTCTTTTCATTATCCAGAAAATGGACATTTAGAAAGCTTAGAAACTTTACCCAACTGAAAAGAAGTAAGAAATGGTGGACCTTGAAAATGACTTCAGGTTTTCTCACTGTGCAGAATATAGTCAAACACTGCTGCAGTTAAATATTTTACCCTTTGTTCTCCCTGTGTGATTTACAATAATAATTTGCTTCGTGTTGATTTTTACTGCTGTGTTGCTGACCATTACCTGAAAGAGAAGTTGGGATGCTTCACTGGGCTGAAAAAAGTTTAGCTAAATCAGAAAGCAGGTCTAATTAAGCAAGTTTATTCTATATATGTAAAAGGCTAAGTTGACTTGTGCATGCACGATACACATAAAGCTCTCGCTGGCGCCAATCGTATGCATGTGTTTTGATTTGTCATTGTTGATCGTGATTTGGTTGACACTTCTATTATAGAGAAAGGGTGAATAGCGATATTGAAATATTTCTTCTAATTAATTTCCTTTTAATGTGCACAAATCCGTGCACCGGGCCACTAGTATATAATAAATTAGAATCTGGACTATGTATTTGAAGCTTCTTCTGTTGGAGAGCTCTTCAGCAAACTTTCTACATAGCTTATTCCAGTCCACTCATTTTATTTGGGTCTCTGTTCAAATGTTATGTCCTCAAAGAGGCATTCCTTGACCACCTATTTAAAATAGGACACCTTTATCACTCTACCCTCATAAACGGCCTTATTTTTCATCACAGCATTTATCATTACTACAGATTACGGAATTTATTGTTTGTCTATGATCAGGTTCCACTTTAGAATGTAAAAACTTGTCTGTTTTATTCATTCATGCCCAGCATCTTGCACATAATAGTTCAGGAAGTAGCAGTTTAATAGATAAATGAATGAATAATAAATGAGTCCATTTGGGAATACTTTGATGAAGAGAAGAGAAAAAGTGAAAATGAAGATTCTCATCTCTGCATCTCCTACTGTGATTAACACACACTAGACACAACTGCAAAAAGGAAAAGAGTAAAAATATAAAAACTAGGTAAGAGAATATTAATAACAAAATATTTCTACAGATTTTTAGCAAAAATCTGTAATATAGTTTGGAGTAACTTAATTAGCATTAAGTCTTTACACACAAAAAAGTAACTGGATTACTTTCATTAAAATTTATCTCAAAAAGTAATTAAGAGCCCGGCCGATGTGGCTCAGTGGCTGAGCATTAACCTATGAAGTAGGAGGTCACAGTTTGATTCCCAATCAGGGCACATGCCTGGGTTGTGGGCTTGATACCCAGTTGTAGAAGGCAGCCTACCAATGATTCTCTCTCATTATTGATGTTTCTATCTCTCTATTCCTCTCTGAGATCAATAAAAATCTATATATATAAAACCCTAAGAGACTGAACAACCCAATGACCAGTTGACTGGTTGCTATGACGTGCACTGACCACCAGGGGGCAGACGCTCAATGCAGGAGCTGCCCCCTGGTGGTCAGTACACTCCTCCTACAGCCAACCTCCCGCAGTCCCTCCCCCCACCGGCCATGATTGGCCCCAATCGCCAGCCAGGCCAAGGGAACCCACCTGTGCACGAATTCGTGCACCAGGCCTCTAGTATATTATAAAAGTAAAGTAGAGCAGAGGCATCAGTAAAAATGTCAGATAAGGGTCTCTAAAAATTCTCTCCTACATAAAAGCAATGAGAAAATGGACATAATAACCAGAATCCAAATTTTCAGAATTATGGAAGTTAATCAAAGGCTGGCAGAAATCAGAGGAATGCTTATTCAAGAAGAAAGACAAAATTGCCCTGGCTGGTGTGGCTCAATGGGCTTGGCATCGTCTTGTGCACCAAAGGGTGATGGGTTCAATTCCCAGTCAGGGCACATACTCAAATATTGGGTTTGATCCCTGGTAGGGTGGGTGTAATTGAGCCATCTCTCTCTCTCTCTCCCTCCCTCTCTCTCTAAAATCAATAAAAAAAAATTTTCTCAGGTGAGGATTAAAAAAAAAATCTCAGTAAGGATAGTGAGCTTTGTGGTATTTTAAATTGCTCTAATCCCATTTCACAGTCTCCAGCTCCACACAGCCTTCAGAAATAATAGCTAGCATTTTTGGTGAAAACCCATAAGCCTGGCTGTCACCAGAGAGATCAGAATAAGGTTGGTCTTTCACAGTGTTATTCCTAACAGTCTATGATGTCAGTATTACCATGATATCAAAATCAAAGACATCACATGAACAGAAAATAAAAAATATCCCTTATAAATACAGATGCAAAAATCCTCAAAAAATACTAGCAAACCAAATCTTATAGCTTACAAAAATGATTATACACCATGATCTAGTGAGATTTATTCCAGGAATGCAAGGCTGTTTCAACATATGAAAAACAATCAATGAGATATACCATATTAATGAATAAAGGGTTAGAAACCATGTAATCATCTTAATAGACACAGAAATAGCATTTGACAAAATCTAACACCCTTCCAAGAAAAACTAAAAACACCATAGGAATAGAAGGGAATTTCCTCACTTAGCAAAAGGGGCTTCTACCAAAACCCCACAACTAATATTACACTTAATGCTGAAAAATTGAAAGCTATCCCAAAGATCAAGACAAGATAAGAATGTTCACTCTCACCACTTCTATTCAACATCATACTGGTAGTTCTAGCCCCAGCAACTAGGCAAGAAAAATAAAAGGCATCCAGATTGTACAGGAAAAACATGAAACTATATATGCAAAGGCCACAAAAAATTAGGGATTATAAACAAGTTCCAAAAGATGGAAGGATACAAGATCAGTACACAAAAGTCAGTTTTATTTCTATATATAGCAATGAACAATAAAAAAATTTTTTTAAAGAAAACAGTTCCACCCTAGCCAGTTTGGCTTAGTGGATAGAGTGTCGGCCTGAAGACCAAAGGATCCTGGGTTCGATTATGGTCAAGGGCACGTACCTTGGTTGCAGGCTCCTCCCCGGCCAGGACCCTGGTAAGGGCTCATGCAGGAGGCAACCAATGAATGTGTTTCTTTCACACTGATATTTCTGTCTTTCCCTCTCTCTTTCAGTCTCCCTAAAAATCAATGGAAAAATATCCTCGGGTGAAGATTAACAACAACAACAAAATAATAATAATAAAAAGAAAATAGTTCCACTTACAATAGCAATAAAAAAAAAATACTTAGAACTAAATTTAACCAAAAAAAATGCACGACTTGCCCAGCGGTATGGCTCAGTGGTTGAGTATCAACTTATGAATCAGGTCGCGTAGTTCAATTCCCAGGACAGGTCAGGGCACATGCAGGGGTTACAACCTCAATCCCCAGTAGGGGACATGCAGGAGGCAGCCGATCAATGATTCTCTGTCATCATTGATGTTTCTATCTCTCTCTCCCTCTCCCTAAAAAAAAAGGGCAAGACTTGTACGCTGAAAATTACAAGACCATCACTGAAATAAATTAAAGACCTAAATAAATGGAAAGACATTTTGCATTCATGGATAGGAAGACTTAATATTGTTAAAAAGACAATACCACCTAAAGTGATCTACAGATTCAATATAATCTCTATAAAAATTCCAATTGCCATTTTTGCAGAAATAAATAAGCTGATCCTAAAATTCTTATGAAAATACAAGGGATCAGTACAGACAAAATAATCTGGGTGGAAAGTAGTTGGAGTCAAACACCACAATTTCAAAACTAAGACAAAGGTACAGTAATTAGGATGGTGTGTTGTTCCCATAAAGATGGCATATAGAACAATGGAATGGAATTAAGAGGCCAGAAATAAACCTATACATCTATGGTAATCTGATTTTTGACAAGGGTGCCAAGACAATTCAATAGGGAAAGAACAGTATTTAAGCAAATGGTGCTGGGACAACCAGATATCCATATGCAAAAGAATGAATAGAGATCCTCCTACCTCATAACATATTCAAACACAAAAATGGAAAAAAAGAACTAAATGTAAGAGCTAAAACTAAAAAACTCTTAGGGGAAAAAAAGGTCTAAATCTTTGTGATCTTGGATTAGGCAATGCTTTCTTGGTTATGACAACTAAAGCACAAGCAACAACAACAACAAAAAGTAGAAAAAATATTGGATAAGCCTGAGGTATACAGAATACATAAAGAATTCTTATGAATCAGGAATAAAAAGACAAATAACCCAATTTTAAAATGAGCAAGTAATTTGAATAGACATTTCACCAAAGAAGATACATAAACAGCCAATAGGCACATGAAAAGATGCTCAACATTACTTGTCATTAATGAATGGAAAGTGAAAAGCACAGAGGGTTCACTTTACACCCACTAGGATGGCTATAATAAAAATGATGGGCGATAACAAGTGCTATAGAGGATGTGGAAAAGTTAGGCCCTTATACATTGCTGATAGAAATGTAAAATGGTATAACTAGTTTGGAGAAAAGTTTGATAGTTCCACAAAGTGGTAAACATAGATATAACATGACTCAGTAATTCCACTCATTCATATATACCCAAGAGAACTGCAAACATATGTTCACACAAAAATTTGCACACAGGTATTCACAGCAGCATTATTCATTATAACCCCAAAGTGGAAACTTCCCAAATGTCCATCAATAGATGTATGGTAAACAAAATGTAGTATTTGTACAATGCAATTTGTTTTAGCCAAAAAAAAAGGAATGAAGTATTGATACGTCTCAACATACAACATTGAAGACCCTTGAAAACATTATGCCAACAGAAAGAAGCCAGCGATAGCCCTAGTTGGGTAGCTTATTTGGTGGAGCATTGTCCCATTCACTGAAAGGTTGCAGGTTTGATTTCCAGTCAGGGCACATATCTAGATTGCCAGTTTGATCCCTGGGGTGTGTACAGGAGGCAACAGATTGATGTTTCTCTCTCTCTCTCTCTCTCTTTCTCTCTCATCAATAAAAACATGTCCTCAAATGAGGATTAAAGAAAATAAAGAAGCCAGCCATAAAAGGTCATACATATTTTATGATTCCATTTATATGAAATGTCTAGAATAAGACAATCCATAAAGGCAGTAAGTCAGTCAGTAGTTGGCAGGGGCTACAGGAACGACCGCTAATAGGTGTGATATTTCTTTTTGGGGGAGATGAAAATATTTCAATATAGATAGTGGAACTGATTGCATAACTTTGTGAAAATATCAAAAAAACCACTGATTGCACTTTAAAATGATCAATTTTTGTTATGTAAATTAAAACTTAGTAAAGTTGTTAATTAATAAAAATAAAAGCAGCACCATAAGTATACTTTTCTAACTTAAAACTTACATTTTCTGTGAGGCTCATGTTTTCTTTGCTGACATTTAACACTGTTGTCATTTAAGCCAGATTTATGATGTTGAGTTACTTGACTTGATTCTTGAGGTAGAACTGCACCCTGAAAGTTAAAATTCTTATAAATGATTTAAAGAAACTTTTATTATTATAACTACTTCTTTTCTTCAATGTTTAATAAATAATTATTTTTAATTAAAATTATATCTCTCTAGAAACAAATTAAGGAATGCAGAAAAGTACAGAGAATTTTAAAAACCACTCAAACCCACCACCTAGAAATAACCATTATTAACATAATGATCATCATTCCTTATGTTTCTCTATGTATTACTTAGCAAGATACATAGAAAACTATCATTTACAATAATGCTGTTTTCAACAGAAAAAATTAAATATAGTTTTGCTTGAAGTTAACACAGAAACTTAAAGAAATAAACTTTAGGTAAGTGTTTCTTCCAAGCAGAAATAGCACTCTCTAAAGACCCTCTAGATTTGCTACAGAATCCTCCTCTTTCTGGGGGGAGGTGGGAAATAAGTAGGTGCTATAGAACATGTGCAAGGTAAGGATGGGTATCTGTGGCTCATTATACTATACTCTTGTCTTCATTATGTTAAAAATTTCCATTAAAAACTTTTGGAAAATCCATCATTTCTACCTCTGATGTGAAAGTTGAGAATATTAGTCCTTCTTCATCCCTTTCCTCCCAAGACCTTATTTTTATTAATACTTATATTGTTAAAGTTTTCAAATGATGGAAGACTATGACCAGATAGCAAGACTGACTATAAAGCTACAATAATTAGGCAGTACAGGAATGGACAGAATTAGCAAAATGACTTAAGTTTTGTCTAATGATCAGATTAGATCACTTTGTTTTCTGATAGGGAAAGAACGCCTGAAGGCAAAAAAGACATAATTTCCACAGTTGAAGAGGAAAAGGAAGCAAAAGCAGATGTTCAATACAAATTTATCATTTTACATTTAAAAAAAAAATCCTCACCTGAAGATATACTTATTGATTTTAGAGAGAGGAAGAGAGGGAGAGTAGAGAGAAGGGGGGGGGGGGGGAGAGGGAGAGAGAGAGAGAAAGAAAAAGAGGGAAGGGGAGGAGAGGGGAAAATAGGGGAGGGGAGGGAAGGGGAGGGGGGAGCCTTAGGTATGTAACCTTTCAGTGTATGGGACAACACTCCAACCAACTGAGCCACACCAGCCAGGGCTATCAATTCACAATTTTGCTTTTGGTGGGCCCTATTTATTTTTTCTGAGCATAGACAAATAATGAACACTGGGTACAAAGGCATATCATATCCTACTTGGCAGTAGGCTCAGAAATAGTTGTGATATGCACCATAGTGTGTAGGAAGGTCCAATGAGCTCATACGCATTTAACACCCAGGGCACTTTAGTCTTTAAGAATCAAAAGGGCCAAGAGATTTCTATTTGCACAGCACAATGGTTGGCGGGGTACATTATGGGAGATTTTGACTCTAAGAACATCAGGATCAATAAACTGGTATGAACAAATATTGTGTTAGTGTCTATTATGCTCCAGGAATGTTAAGACGTACTTTGCATCAATTATCTTAATTTCATTAGAAAAATACTATGATTATAAAAATGCTTTGGTTTATTTTGATTCCATTGCATAGATGACTAAACTGTGGCTCAAAGTGATAAAGTAATTTAGTTACAGTACTAAATAATAGGAGAACTGACATTTGAGTTCTAACTCTAAAACTCAAGTTCACAGTACCATTTCAGAGAAAAAGTGTGTCATAAGTTTAATTAGGAAGAAAACATTCTCGTTTTTAGAGAGAGGGGAAGAGGGAGAGTAGAGAGGGAGGGAAAGGGGGAGAGAGAGAGAGAGAGAGAGAGAGAGTGAGTTTTTTGAGTTGTTCTATTTACATAAAGCTATTTGTTAGTCATATTTTCATATTTTGCCAATAAAGGCTTGGATTTTTTTAAAGACTTTTTTTTTTTTAAAGAGCAGTTTTAGGTTCACAACAAAATTGCCCCCTGCCATCACACATTCATAGCCTCATCATTATCAAGATACCCCATGAGAGGGGTATACTAGTATTTGTCACAACGGATGAATCTACATTGACACATCTCCCAACGTCCATAGTTTACACTGGGTTCACTCTTGGTTTTGTACCTTCTATGGTTAGGACAAATGTATAATGACAAGTATTCACTACTATAGTATGGATGAAAAAGGTTCTGTAATAAATCTAACAGGGTGATCTGATCATAAATTTCGAACTGGGAAGGTCATGGTGGGTAAGTCAAGCCTCAGGCCTATAACTTCCCTAATAAAAGGTTATCTTTTCCTTAAGCAAGCCCCATCCCTTGTTTCTGTGCATCTAGATTGATACAGCTTTAAAATGTCTTTTTCAGATTCCTCAGAAGGGTAACCACCCTCAAGACCACACATAACCTTGTTATCCTGTAACCAATCATTGCTGTTTCTCTTCCTTGCTTTCTTATAGATCCATTTATCTTCCATATGTTCCCTTCCTAATTCCAAATGAGAAAACACATTGCAAACTCTCATTCTGGGGAGCAACTGAGATCTTGCTTCCTGACAGATTGTCAACATTGGTGAAATAAACTCATAAAAATTCTTTACAGGTTTGGACGTGTCTCTTATGTCATCAACGACAACAGTATTACACCGAGCATTTTTCAGTGCCCTAAAAATCTTCAGTGCACTTATTCCTTCCTCCCTCTCTCCCTAACCTTGGAAACCACTGACCTTTTTTTTCTTTCATATTTTTATTTATTTCAGAGAGAGAGATATAGAAACATCAGTGATGAGAGAGAATCACTGATTTGCTGCTTCCTGCATGCCCCCTACTGGGGATCGAGCCCACAACCTGGCATGTGCCCTGACTGAGAATTGAACCGTGACCTCCTGGTTCATAGATCAACGCTCAGCCACTGAGCCATGTCAGCTGGGAAGCCACTGATCTTTTTAATGTCTCTATAGTTTTGCCTTTTCCAGAAGCTTAACGTTTTTATTGGGTTGAGTTTTTTAGAATTTGCTCATTGGATGAATATCAGGCTGCTTTTAAATGCCTCATGGATATATGTGTTGTATGTGATGGCTCAGAATTCTTGGAACACACAGCAGATCAAACACTGATGTATTAAACTGACATCTATATAATAAAGAGATAATATGCAAATTGGTCCTAACAGCATCACAGTAACGACCAATTTGCATATTAATAGGCCAGCAGGAGGCTGCACACGCAGCAGGGGGACTTTCTGTATCCCGGGCACCCGCTGCGGCAGGAGGCAGGCCTGTGTCCTGGGCGCCCGCGGCAGCAGGAGTCAGGCCTGGGTCCATCACCGGTTAGAAGGCATCCCAGGGTGAGGACCATTACCTCAGCCAGAACTCAAGATGGTCTCCTAGCCTGGCCTGGCCCCTCTTCAGAGGCAGCCCCTTTCCTCCATGTAGACTGCAGAGGACAGACAGGGATGCCTAAGAGGCTGGAGCCATGGTGCCCCATCCCTACCCTACTTCCCTGGCCTCCTTCACCTGTGGCCCCCACAGAGGGGTATGTATGAGAGCCCTTCCCCTGCTACCTCTCACCACTGTCTCCAGCCATCCCTCAGCACACAGGCATATCGGCTTTCAAACTTGCCCTACTCACTTCCTCTCACCCTCTTCCAGGGCCTCTGCTATGGATGGGGCCTTTGGAATCCAGGGCTCTAGGGTTTTACAACAGAGCTGGGGTGGGAAAGGGTAAACAGCACCAAAGATGGCTGATATGGCCACCCACCTCTGCCTCAGCTTGACCAATTAGTTCAGCTTCAGAACGTGGCACTCAGAGGGGATTGCTACTTCCCCAGCAACTAGGGCCTCGGCCCCAGTGCCAACCTCCTCTCCCCCTGGGCCCTTCCCACAGCTGGTGCTTGCTGCATCTCTGTGACTTACTTAACCACCCCTTCCTTCCCTGTTCCTACAAAGGAGGCTGTATCTTTGTATGTTATCCTATCTAATAAAAGAGTAACATGCAAATTGACTGTCACTCCAACACATAAGATGGCCGCCACAAGATGGCCAGCAGGGAAGGGCAGTTGGGAGGGATCAGACCTGCAGGGGAGGGCAGTTAGGGGTGACCAGGCCGGTGGAGGAGGCAAGTTGGGGGCGACTGGGCCTGCAGGGAAGGGCAGTTGGGGGAGGACCCAGGCCTGCAGGGGAGGGCAGTAAGGGGTGACCAGGCCTGCAGGGGAGGGCAGTTAGGGGCAATCAGGCTGGCAGGGGAGCAGTTAGGCATCAATCAGGCTGGCAGGGGAGTGGTTAGGGGTGATCAGGCTGGCAGGCAGAAGCAGTTAGGGGCAATCAGGAAGGCAGGCAGGCGAGCAGTTGGGAGCCAGCAGTCCTGGATTGTGAGAGGGATGTTCGACTGCCCTAAACGGGCAGTCGGACATTCCTCGAGGTCCCAGAATGGAGAGGGTGCAGGCTGAGCTGAGGGACAAACACCCCTGTGCATGAATTTCGTGCACCGGGCCTCTAGTATTCATATAAACTTTGTAACATTTTGGGAGAAAAAAAAACCACGATGACCAAGTGAATGCCGCAATGTCCAGAGTCCGGCACAGGAGAACGGAGAGAAGCGAGAATTCCATAAGCTGGTTGATGCCAAGATGTTTCTGAGTGACTGCATGGCGTGTGACCGCAGAGGAAGGAGTCCAAGTTTCTCAGCAGAACACCAAGGACTTCTTCCATGTTCTGAACCTTTGCTTTGGTTTTCAGAATTCCCTGCTCCCCATCTGTTGGCTCCCTCCCTCTGAGGGACACTGTCGTCATCACATGGGTGCAACTGGAATATCGTATCTCGTATCCTTTTATCCGACAATGAAAAAATCCCAAAGAATAAGAATGGAGACAGACTACTGTCCTTTATGCTTAAAAAAACAACCCTGGAAGTGTCCTGCGAAGAGCTGAGACTTGGTTCTGTCCACACGCCTCAGAGACACTGGATGAGGAAATGGCCTGGCTTGGCCCTGACTTTACCCACTTATGTTACTCTTGAAGGTGTCTTTGCCACAATGTGAATAAACTGCCACCTTTTGGAATAGGGGCTCATACGAAAGTCTGCATTCCCAACTTTTCTTGAAACGGATCTATGTTCTGCAGCTGTGGCCACCGTCCTGAGACCAGGTCCTGTAGGTGGGAATTAGGGGGCACTGGAGTGGAGCCCCCCCCCCATGCCCTTTTACATTCAGGGATTGAGCTGAACTCACTTTGGGGGAGGCCTGGCAAGGGTGACAGGTGTTACATGGTCCCTCCCTGGGTGGGGTCAGGCAGATGAAGGCCGGCCAGCCTGCCCCACAATTGGGTGAGATAGCATCCTCTGTGTCCATCTCTCACCCCGTGGACGCAGCCACTCCCCTAAGCTCTGGGCAGCCCTCTGTGTTCCACGACAGCACGCTCTGCCCTCACATGCTGCTCACCCTAAGTGAGAAGGAAGAGAGCAGTTGGCCCACAGACAACTACACAGAAAGATAGGGCTCATGGCTGGTGAGCACAGTGGTGGTGGCAGGAGCCTCTCCTGCCTCCGTGGCAGCACTAAGGAGCAGCAAGCCGAGTTGTAAGGAGCAGTGAGCAGGTGGGTGGTAAGGAGTGAGGGGTCCCGGACTGCGAGAGGGATTTCCAACTATTGGCTTAGGCCCGTTCCCCATGGAACGGGCCTAAGCTGGCAGGCGGACATCCCCTGAGGGGTCCCGGACTGTGAGAGGGTGCAGGCTGGGCTGGGGGACGTGCCCCCCCCCCCGCCCCAGTGCACGAATTTTGTGCACCGGGCCTCTAGTAAATAATGAAATAGCAACCAGTCACAGGAAATGTATATAGAACATTCTGAGAAAACATATCAAGTGTTGAAAAAGGTAGTAACATGACTATTACACCCTGAGACTTAGGGGAATTTTGGAAGTGAGGGAGGAATAGCATCCTAAGTGAAAGGAAAGAGAAGTACAGATAACCTGAAATGGGAATTATCTATTTGTAGGAAAGGGAAGGTAAAGAGACCAATTTGACTGGAACAGACCATTTTACCAAGTACTTGGATATGCTTTATGTAAAAATCAGGTAGGGTTAGATTATAGAAGAACTAAATATTAGTTTGAGTACAGGCTGAATTCTAGCAACTAAACAGGGAGCCCTATACATTCTAAGTATTTAAATTATACTATCTTAGGGCTGGAAAAGACCTCCAAGGTGATCTAAGTCCACCAACTTAATTTTATACCAGGTGTACCGGTTAATAATACGGATTTTTTTCAATAGATGGAGTTACACATATGTTGATATATATGCAATTTGATATATATGCTATTTTGTTGTATTGACAGCAAGCTTCAAAACTTCATATGTCAAATTTTGTGAAGGTGTTAACATCATAGATATTTTTTCACTTAAAAATGTCAAATTTAGTGCCAAAAATAGAGCATTTACAGGAAGTTTTAATTCATTACTTTACTTTGAAGAAAAGTGCTGCTGAAAGTTATCGTATACTTTGGGAAGCTTATGGTGAACATGCTTCATCTCAAGATATTTGTGAACGCTGGTTTAAATGCTTTAAAAGTGATGATTTTGATATGAAAGACAAAGAACGTCCAGGTCAACCAAAAAAGTTTGAAGACTAACAATTACAAGCACTTGGATGAAGATGCGTGTCAAATGCAAAAACAACTTGCAGAAAGATTACATGTTGCTTAGCAAACAATTTCCGATTGTTTACAAGCAATGGGAAAGATTTTAAAGGAAGGAAAATGGGTGCCACAACAACTGAACGAAAGACAAATGGAAAACAGAAAAGTCATCAGTAAAATGTTGATTCAAGGGCACAAAAGAAAGTCTTTTTTGCATCGAATTGTGATTGGCAATGAAAAGTGGATATATTTTGAGAATCCCAAATGCACAAAATCATGGGATGATCCAGGTCAACCATCAACATCGACTGCAAGGTCAAATCGCTTTGGAAAGAAGACAATGCTCTGCGTTTGGTGGGATCAGGAAGGTGTGGTGTATTATGAGCTTCTAAAATCAGGTGAAACCGTTAATACTAATTGCTACTGACAACAAATAATCAATTTGAACCATGCTTTGATCGTAAAACAACCAGGATGTTCCAGAGGACACAACAAAGTAATTTTGCTTCATGCTGACGCACCATCACACACTTCAAAACCAGTTAAAGACACGTCAAAAGATCTTGCCTGGGACGTATTAACCCACCCGCTGTATTCACGAGACTTTGCTCCTTCAGATTACCACTTGTTCTGATTGATGGCACATGCACTTTCTGAGCAGCACTTCAAAACTTACGAAGAAGTGGAAAATTGGGTCTCTGAATAGTTTGCCTCAAAACAAGAGAAGTTCTATTGGGACGGTATCCACAAATTACCTGAAAGATGGGGGAAATGTGTAGCTAGTGATGGACATTACTTTGAATAAAGCACTTTTGATGTTTCTATTGAAATTATCGTGCTTTCTGCATTATTAACCGGTACACGTGGTAACTGGGGCCCAAAGAAGTTCAGCGAAATACGATTTGCTCAATTTGAGTCACAAAACCTCATTTCCTGATTCTGTGTTCACTACCAGATTTACGACACCACAATATGTAAGGGCATAAGTTGAGTTCAAACCCAGGAGCTCTTATTAATTAGAAACTTTGCCCAATTATGCCACAGGGCCAAGACCAGTGAAGGGATATTTAGGTAAGATAGATCGAGCAGTACTATGTAAAAACTGGAAAAGAAAGAGGTCAGAAATAAGAAATGCAGATAGGAGATTAATCTAGGCCTGGGATGATGACCTAAGGTCCAATTATGGAAACTGAGAAGGAGTGAACAGTTTGCAGTCTCACTGCAAAAAAATATTAGGAAAGAAAGAGTAACAATTTTTAATTCCATACTTTCCAGATTATATGCTTGACGAAAATGGTAGTGTTAGAAACAAGGGTAAGAGAATAGGCCATAGCTCAGGTCAATTCTGAGACATCTTGAGATTGAGGGGGACAGTGGGCATCCATCTATATCTGTCTTCCAGATAATTGGAGATATTGGGCTAGATCTTGATTGAGAGGTTGGAATCAGACATAGATTATTTTGAGTGATAATTACAAGAGAGGAAAAAGCTCAAGTCACAAGTCAAGCAATAGGGCAAAGGGAAAAGAAAACTGTTCTTGAGTTTTGGTGAACAGTCCCAGTGAAAGTCTGGAAGAACAGAGGTTAATAAGAAAGGTGAGAGGAAACTTAGGGCAATATTTTCTTTATAGCAAAACTCACTACTGAAAGAACTGTCTATATTTATTGCCTCCAATTTCTTTCCTCCCCTTCTCTCTTAAAACCCCTCTAATCAATATTTCACTCCTATCACTCTACTGAAATTGTTTAAGGTTCCCAGTGACCTTCATCTGCTAAACTCTATGGTTAATTCTCAGTTTTTACCTTAATTGATCCAAGAGCAACATTCAACACAGTTGATCACCTGGTCCTGTAAGACATCCATTCTTCACTTGGCATCTAGACACCACCCTTTCCTAGTTTTCTTTCTGTTTCATTGGCTGTTCCTTCTCAGTCTTCTTTGTCAGTTTCATCTAATTTCTCAAATTCTTTAAAGATGGAATTCTCTAAGGCTAAATTACTGGACCTCTTCTCTATCTACACCTACTTCCTTGATACAGATATATATAGTTAAATAGATATACACACACACATGCATTTTAGATGGCGACTCTCGAATTCTCTCTCCAGTTTGGATATCCTTCATGAGCTTCAGTCTCAATGGCCAACTCTACACCTGCACTTAAATGTTTAATATACACCTCAAACTCACCATGTCCAAAATTGAACTCTTAATTTCCCCACATATCTACTGACCCACAATTCTCCCCATCTCAGTTAATAGCTACTCTATCCTTTTAGTTACTCAGACCTTAAGAGTCACATCCTTTAACCCATTCTTTCTCTTTTAATTCCAAATGTAATTCATCATCAGCTGGCAATCCCTTTATGATGTCTACGATTTACTATAGAATTGTATATCTGAAACCTGTATAATTTTATTATCCAATGTCACTCCAATAAATTCAATCTAAAAAATGTCTACAATTTGACCATTTCTCACAGGCTCCTACTACCGGGTCTAAGTCCATATCGTAGGCACTCAAATATGTTTTGAATGAATGAATGATAGCAAAGCACTGAAGAATGAGTGGTTAGCAGTATCAAATAAATTAAGGAGGAAAAAAGGGTTTGAAAATCCGGATATAGGTTATATTCAGGTAGAAACAATTTATGGATGATATAAGATAAGCTTTTATAATTGCATATTTGCAGAAGAAACCTGTGTATTTTGTCACTCTCACTTTTTATGTTTATTTTACCTCCATTCCCTTTGCTCTTTTCCCCTCTCTAGTTCTGATAATGCCACCATCACTGGAAGATATTTGTATAAATGAGGCCCTCATGGTATAGGCTACTGGTTTATAAACTTGAGAGAACATTCCTTCTTGACCTAAACTGACAAGCTAGGCCAGTAACTAGTAACAAAGTTATAGGCATTCAGTCACTTTCTTTTTTTTGTCTGAGTCTTTTTTTTAGCAGAGGAATATGAATTTGCTCATTCATCTTTAAGACAACCGTCGGCATAAAGCTACACATTCAAGTGGAAATAAGTAAGTTAATGAGTGTCATTAAGGCCTTTGTTAAATTTAGACTATAGTTATTATGATTTTCTAAACAACTAAAAAATAATCCAAAACTAATCCATACTAATAAAAGCCTTGGAGGTGATCAGGCCAGCAGGGGAGGGCAGTTGGGGGCGATCAGGCCAGCAGGGGAGCGGTTAGGGGGAGATCAGGCTGGCAGGCAGGCAGGCCAGCGGTTAGGAGCCAGCGGTTCCGGACTGTGAGAGGGATGTCTGACTGCAGTTGGACATCCCCCAAGGGGTCCCAGATTGGAGAGGGTGCAGTGCACTGGTCCACTAGTTTAAAATAAAAATTGTCTATATTCTAAATCACTGATCAAAAAAATTGTATATACAACTGAACGGAAGTATGCAAATTCATGATCAAAACTGTTATTTATATTTTATGATGTTTCAGAAGAAAATTAATCATTGCATGCCTGAGAAAGAAATATAAAAGTTTTCGGAGTTAAATGTCTATCAATGAAGGTATACTAACCTTCTCTTGTAGAGTTGGCTGAAAGTGCTGAACCTTTCTAGATCCCTGTAAGGACTGCCAAATGTTGCAAAATTCATCATCATCTTTAGTAGGTACCTGGCAAAGTGCAACAAATTTCTTAGGGAACTGACACATGAAGAAATAGAGATTCATATTAAAAATCAAATAATTTATTAATTAAAGTTATTTATCATGAGAGGATATTTAATTTTCATTATCTTAAATCTCAATTCTCTTTTTCTAGAGCTCAGTATAATCATAACGGTATTCTATTAGAGTGAAAATGGCTTTCTTCATATGTAATTGTTTTGGTTTCACTGAAAGCATTTAAAGCATAATAAATGCTATAAAAATTATACTAAATCAATATAACCTCACCAACAGATTCTTTTTGTCTTCTAGTGCACTGATATATTATCTCATTTAAGCTAATATCTAATGATTTAATTTAAAAAAATTCATCTTACACAAAAGTAATCTAATAGATTAAAAATTCGTTATTACTCATGGGGAATTGATTTCATACAGGTTAAAACTCTCTGGGTTGCTGGCTCAATCCCCAGTGGGGTTTGGGGAGTATAGGAGGCAGCCAATCAATGATTCTCTCTCATCACTGATGTTTCTCTCTCTCTCTCCCTCTCCCTTCCTCTTTGAAATCAATAAAAATATATATAAAAAAAAATCTGCAAAAATATGTACCAAAAATTTAACAGTAGTTACCCATGAGCTTTGAGAGGATTTTTGCTTTTGTTTCCTTTGTTATTATCTACTTATCTGTGCTTTCCAATTAGTCTATATAATAAACATGTATTATTTGGATTAAAAAGTGTGCTAAGATTTGTGGTCATGGAATTAAATAAAGGTAAGTGTCTCACATAAAACAATTCAATTTTTGACCCCAGGAATATGAAATAAAGGAAATTACCATGAGTTACATGGTAGGAACTTGAAAATTGCTTTTCAGAAAGAAGATATAGTCCTCTTTCTTCTACCTTTCAAATTTATGTCATTTTATAGCAGATATCATAGAAAATTTGTATATAATAAAAAAATTTAAATGTTAGTTTGAAAGTAAATATATAGAAAAAAAAGACATTTTCAAGATCATTTTAAAAATAAATGTCTTTCTTCTTTAATGTAACTGTAATTTTATAACAGGTAGAATGCTATCAATATCATTCTCTACTAGCCTATGAGTTTAAAACAAAACCAGAAATGACTTAAACAAAAACTTTTTAAAAAATCTAAGTCAATTTATGTCTCTATTTATAGTGTGCTTGTAATTTGTAAAGGGGGTAGAGAAAAATTACAGAAAGTCTTTACTTGTGTAGAAACAAAAAGAGATTGAGGGGAATGGTTCAGGCCTGCCAAATGGCCAGATGAAACTGATGAATTCAAGCTATAGTGATTCACTGCTGGCTGTGGTTTCACAATGGCTGTCAACTTCTGATTTCCAGTTTCAGAGCGACTCCCATGAGAAAGGTTCACCAAGGCACTTGTTGGCAGTCGATATCCTCTACCAGGTGAGCACCTAAAAGTAAAAATTTACTTTAGAACCAGGGTAAAATAATACTGAATGTGCTAGGAAGAAGCACATAATATTTGGATGGACCGTCCATAATTTGAATCAATAAATATTACTTTTAAACTCAGTAGAGAAAGTTGAAATCATAGAAAAATCTCAGTTTATAAGATGATGCATTTCTAAAGATTTTCCAAATAGACAATTCAGTGCTAGTAAAGGGGGGGGGGGAACTGTTCTAGAGGTGTAGTTGTATGTGTGGAGGTGTGTGTATGTATTAGTGTGCACTCAGAGCCTACAACATGATAGCTGAGAATGACTACAAGTTTATGAGTTAAATGTCAAACTTCTTAAAAAGACTGTGGTTTGTACAGTGTGGGTCAGGAAATTCAGGAAGCTATACTAGTGCGAAGCCATTTTTGGTATGGCTCTATCTATGCAACAGGGCAAATGTTAGCTTTTATCACATTTGCCTTCTGATCAATTGTTAAGTCCAGCCTCCTTTTATCCTCATCTTTCCATCCTAAAGTTCTGGACCTGGAAAGGTTTAAGAGGTAAATATTGATAATTTCCTTCCTCCTGACCTTAATAAAAGTGTTAAGATATTAAAATAAGCCTTTTCTTATCAAAAGTTTTCAACCCTATCACCTGCTTTCTTCTAATACAATTTTCTTTCAATACAAGATCATGAAGTAGATTTATTTTTGAGAACTCTTTGAAAAATCTGTAGAAAATGTTTTTGTGAGAACTATCCTTTAAGAGTCTGCACTACAGAAATGAATATACTGCAGGCAGGTAATCTTTTACACAGTTCTCTATCAGTAAAAAAATCTACTGCCTCTACCTAGGAGAGAAAAAAAGATGGAGAGAACAGTTAATCATCGTAAAAATAAATTTTCAGTTATTGGGCTGAGGTTATTGGTAACCAAACATTTTCATGAGAGATAAAATCAGATATGGGATGCAGCCTCTTTGGGTAGCAGGCACATTCAAATTGATAAACAGCAACAACAGCATTCCAGAGGAAATCCTTTGGTATAAGAACAGAAGACTGTGATTTTATGCAAGGGTAATCAATTTTCTTTAATTACTCACTAATCAAAATAGAGGAGAAAAAGAAAAACTAAACAAAATTAAGTTCAGTTTTTCAGTTTTTAAAAGGGAGAAAGGAAAACTGGAAAAGATTTCATTTAATCATCACAATAACCTAGTAAAGTATATCTTCATTATACATGAGGAAATTGAGGGTCAGAATGCTTTTAACAAATCTACTCAAGCCCTGACCGGTTTGGCTCGGTGGATAGAGCGTCGGCCTGCGGACTGAAAGGTCCCAGGTTCGATTCCGGTCAAGGGCATGTACCTTGGTTGCGGGCACATCCCCAGTAGGAGGTGTGCAGGAGGCAGCTGATCGATGTTTCTCTCTCATCGATGTTTCTAACTCTCTATCCCTTTCCCTTCCTCTCTGTAAAATATCAATAAAATATATTTAAAAAAAAAAATCTACTCAAGGTAACTGAAAGGTAAGTGAGAGATCCTACACTTTCTAATATTCCATGGTGCCTCTCATTCTGTCATGATCTTTTCCCAGGAACTTTAAACTTTCTTTCTATTAATGCTCTCCCAAACAGACTTGAATAAGTCTCATCCACGTTAAATTAAAACAATCCAATTACCAGAAGAAAGCTGGAAAAACCACAAATATGTGGAAATTAAGCAACATGCTACTGAACAACCATTAGATAAAAGAAGAAATAAAAGGAGAGATAAATGAAAATGATATTATGGCACCAAAATTTTTAGGATGCAGCCAAGTTGTACTAAGAGAGCAGTTTAGGCCTAACCAGTTTTGCTCAGTGGATAGAGCATCAGCCTACAGACCAAAGGGTCCTGGGTTCGATTCTGGTGAAGGGCACGTACCTTGGTTGCAGGCTCCTCCCCAGCCTGGGCCCTGTATGGGAGCGCATGCAGGAGGCAAACACACTATGTGTGTTTCTCTCACATAGATGTTTCTCTCTGTCTTTCCCTCTCTCATCCACTCTCTCTAAAAGATCAATGGAAAATATCCTCAGGTGAAGATTAAGAGACAAAAAAAAAAAGGGGGGGGGAAACAGCTTAAAGTATTACAGGTCTACCTTAAGAAACAAGAAAATCTCAAATAAATAATCTAACATTACACCTTAAGGAACTAGAAAATGGACAAATGAAGTCCAAAGTCAGTAGGAGGAAGGAAATAAAAAAATCAGAGCAGAAATAAGTGAAATAGAGAACAAAAGATAACAGAAAAAATTAGTGAAACAAAGGGCTGGTTCTCTGAAAAGAAATAAAATTCACAAACCTCTGGTTAGACTCAATAAGAAAGAAAAGAGCCAAATAAAATCAGAAATGAAAGATGTTACAATGAATATCAAAGAAATATGAAAATTATATAAGAATACAAGACTATATGACACCAAATTCAATACCTGGAAGAAAATTTTCTTAGAAATATATAACCTTCCCAGATTGAACGACGAAGAACTGGAAAACCTAAACAGACCAATCACTAGTAAGGAAATTGAAATAATCATAAAAAAAACTCAAAAAACAAAAGTCCAGGACCAGATGGCCTCCTTAGTAAATTAAAAGATTTAATACCTATCATTCTCAACCTATCCTATATAATAAAAGGCTAATATGCAAATTGTCACCTCGGGAGTTCAATCAACCGGGAGTTTGACTGCTTGCTAAGACATGTGCTGACCACCAGGGGCAGCACAGAATGAAGGAAAGCCCCGGCAGGCAGCAGGAAGGCCCTGATTGGCCCTGATCGCCAGCCAGGCCTAGGGACCCTACACGTGCACGAATTTCGTGCACTGGGGCTCTACTTCTAAAATATTGAAGAAAAGGGAATACTTGCTAATTCAGTTTATGAGGCAAACATAACCCTGATACCAAAACAGGCAAAGACAACACAAAAAAAGGAAAACAGGCCAATACCTCTGATGAATATAGATGCAAAAATCCTAAAAAAATACCAGCAAATGAATGCAACAGTACATTAAAAGCATAATATATTATGATCCAGTGGGGTTCATTCAAAGGATGCAAGGATAGCTCAACATATGTAAATCAAACATTGTGATGCACATTAACAAAAGATAAAAATCATATATCAATTGATACAGAAAAAGCTTTTGACAAGATACAACATCCATTTATAATTAAAACTCTCAATAAAATTAATATAGAAGACAAGTACCTCAACAAAATAAAGGCACATATGACAAACCCACATCACACTTGATGAAAAAATGAAAGCTTTTCCTCTAAGGTCAGGAAAAAAATAAGGATGTCCAATCTCACCATTATTCAAAATAGTATTGCAGAGCAAATCAAGCAAGAGAAAGAAATAAAAGGCATCCAAATTGGGAATGAGGAAGTAAAAACTGTCAGTATCTGCAAATGACATGACTCTATACAGAAAACCCTAGACTCCACCAAGACTATTAGAAACAATAAACAAGTATAGTAAAGTTGCAGGATACAAAGTCAAATACAAAAATTTACTGTGTTCCAATATACAAAAATCTGCTGTGTTCCTATATACTATCAATGAAATAGTAAAAGAAAAAAATAAAACTGTTTACAATTGCAACAAAAAATCCACCTAGGAATAAATTTAACAAAGGAAATGAAAAAGCTAAACACTGAAAACTACAAGACATTGTTGAAAGAAACTGAAGACACAAAGAAATGGAAAAATATTCTGTGTTCATGGATTGGAAGAATTAACATTGTTAAAATGGTCATATAACCTAAAGCAATATATAGATTTAACGCAAACACCATTAAAATCTCAATGGCATTTTTCACAGAAATAGAACAAAAAATTCTCTAATTTGTATGGAACTATGAAAGACCCCAAAGAGCCAAAGCAATCCAGGGAAAAAACAAAGCCAGAGGTATCATACTCGCTGAGTTCAAACTATATTACAACGCTACAGTAATCAAAACAGTATGGTGTTGGCAGAAAAAGCCAAACACACAGACTGGTGGAACAAAACTGTTAGCCCAAAATAAACCTGCACATATATGGGCCACTAATTTTTGGCAAAGGAGCCAAAAGCATACAATGGAGAAAGAAAAGCTTCTTCAATAAATGGTGCTGGGAAAACTGGAAGCCACATGCAAAAGAATCTGACACCATACACAAAAATTAACTCAAAATGGATTATAGACTTGATCTTAAGACCTGAAACAAAATACACAAAAGAAAACATAGGTAATACACATTGGTCTCAGAGGCATTTTTGTGAACTTTATCCCAAAGGCAAGGGAAGTAAAAGCAAAATATAAATGAACTAGAGGCCCGGGGCATGAAAATTCATGCACTGGAGGGAGGGGGGGACCCCTGGCCCGGCCTGCCCTCTCTAACAGTCCGGGAGCCCTCAAGGGTGGGGGCGATCCGGTGATCAGGTGAAGGCGACGCCCCATCACACCTCTGCTGCTGCCACTGCCAGCAACGCAAGCCTCGGCCGGCCCTGGTAACCTGAGCCTTGAATGGGCGGCAGGGGAGCAGTTAGGCGTCGATCAGGTTGGCAGGGGATTAGTTAGGGGGTGATCAGGCTGGCAGGCAGAAGTGGTTAGGGGCAATCAGGCAGGCAGGCAGGCGAGTGGTTGGGAGCCAGCAGTCCTGGATTGTGAGAGGGATGTCCGACTGCCCGTTTAGGCCCGATCCCTGTGGGGTCCCAGATTGGAGAGGGTGCAGGCTGGGATGAGGGACACATCCCTCTGTGCACGAATTTCGTGCACTGGGCCTCTAGTAGATTTAATAAAAATGAAAATAAAAGTATAATAAAAATAAAATAAATTTTAAAATAATATTCAAACAAAAAACTCTTCTAAACCCTCTAATTTCTGGTTCTCTTTTCTCCCCTTCATAGTCAAACTTCTCAGGAGTCAGCTCAATTATTGTCTCTACCAGAGGCCCAGTGCAAGAAATTCATGCACAGGAGGGGGGTACCCTCAGCCCAGCCTGCACCCTCTCCAATCCGGGATCCCTCTCACAATCCAGGACTGCTGGCTCCTAACTGATCACCTGCCTGCCCGCCTGATCACCCCTAACTGACTCCCCTGCCAACCTCATCGCCCCTAACTGCCCCCCCTGCCAGCCTGATCACCCCTAACCGCTCTCTGCCTGCTGGCCTGATCACCCCTAACTGCCCCCCCTGCTGGCCTGGTCGCCCCTTATTGCCCCCTTGCCAGCCTAATCGCCCCCAACTGCCCCCCCCCTGCCAGCCTGGTCACCCCCAACTGCGCCTCCTGCTGGCCTGGTCGCCCCACGCAGCCTGGTGTTCAGTCATTTGGTCGCCCCTCACTGCCCCCACCCGCTGGCCTGGTCACCCCCAACTGGCCCCTACCAGCCTGGTCGCCCCCAACTGCTCCCCCCGCCAGTATGGTCGCCCACAAATGACCACCCTGCCAGACTGGTCACCCCATGCAGCCTGCTGTTTAGTTGTTTGGTCGTCCCTCACTAACCTCCCTGCCGGCCTGGTTGCCCCACACAGCCTGCTGTTCTGTTGTTTGGTCGTCCCTCACTAACCCCCCTGCCAGCCTGGTTGCCCCATGCAGCCTGTTTGGTCATCTGTCTGGTCGTTTAGGTCATGACAGTCCCTGGCTTTTTAATTATTAGGATTATTACACCTGCCACTCATACCTCCAACCACCCCACTCTAGCTCGAGCACTCACAATTACATTAAAACAGATGATGAAGACTTAATGTTACTAAATTCAAAAACATTTGTATTATTCAAGTTATTTAAACATTTCAAAATGCAAAACTGATAATGCCACATCTCTGATTTTGATGGCTTCACATTGCTTTAAGGATGAAGACCAAGATTCTCAACATGTCCTGAAAGTTGGTTTAAAAGTTCCTGCACAGTGTGGTCCTTGCTTTTCTCTCTGACTCTAATCTTACTCAGTCACTGAAGTTCAGGAACACTTGCATTCTTTTAGCATTTTGAATGGGTAAAAATGTTGTTGCATATGTTATTCATTCTTCTTGACTACTTGTCACTTTTCTTCTCTCCCTAGTTAACCAGTATTCATTCTTTAAGTCCCACCTTTCTGGAACTATCAGGGTCATACTATTATAGAAACCTGAACTTCTCTTTCCCAGAACTAGTCACAATGTAATTAATTAATACTGTAATCAGTTAATTATCTTCCACACAAAAATAAAAGCTCCACAAGGGTAGAAAACATGTCTGTCTTATTCACTGTTACATTCCTAGTAGCAAGTATGATGTCTTGCACATAATAGGAACTCAAATAGTACAAACAAGATATGAAAAGTCACTGGTCACAGGGACATATTCATAAAGTATTATTATAATTTGGAAATACAAACCTTATTGTTAAGCCTCCAGGAAATTCTTCATCAAATAAGACTTCAAATAGGACATCAGCTTCTCTATTAGCTGTTAAAAAAAACAGAGATTTAAAATCATATGATGAAAAATCAGCATATAAGGTTTTAAAATTTAAGAAGCATTAAAACTACCAAAAAAAATGATGTAGGGGAATACAGATAGTAAATGAAAAGTAAATAAGCTTACAGATTACCTTACTTCTTATTTAAAGTAAAAAAACATTTTAAATCAGATGCGGTGGGGAATATACTTTTCTCTCTGCTTTTGTATATGTTTGAAATGATTCATAATAAGAGAGTTAATTAGATATAACTTTAGAGTTTGCAGTCTAAAAGTTCTTCCAATAAGACAAAAGACAATGAAATTTTGAAAACATGGTAGGGATTGAGAGAAGAACGGAAAGAACAAATATATTATTAGATAGAATTGGCAGGATTTGTGACCTATGTGGATAAAAAGGATGGAGATGCCAAAGATGACTCCAAGGTTCTGGCTGATAATGACTTGGAAGATTATAGACATCATAATTGAGACGTGAGACTCAGGACAAAGACACTGGTGCAATAAACTTAGGAGCAGAGTAGGACAAACTTGGGAAAGAGCATGAAAGATATATCTGTAAAGATTAAATTTACCCAGAATGCCAAGGTAAAGTGAAATAATTAGTTATAATAACATTTTGAATTCTAAGCCCAAATTAATAAGAGTCTATCACATAACTTCAGAATTGACTCTCTCCCTCCCCTCTCCCCATACCACTAACTTTCCATTATACTGGTTCTATTTCTCTGACAACCACAATTTCTAATACTACATTAGTTTCTGGAATGGGTGGGAGGGTGTCTCCCCGACTCCCAGTCTCTCATTGCTAACTGAAACCAGGCCTGCAGAACTCATCCCGTTGTACCTTTTATCTAAAAGGTACACTTTTATCTAAAATCTAAACTCAAGAAGGTCTACTTTCTAGGTTCCCATTTCTAGTCTGTGGGAGGGGCCACTTCTTCAAAAAATGATTGACATTTATTCATCCCCTTAGTGGAGATGACTATGGAAATGAGGTCTCAGATGAGGGCAGTAATAATAAATATTCCCCTTTCTATTCCATGCCCGTGGCAGACATGGCTAATCAATCACAGAGCTCCTTTCCACTCAGGATAGATGTAGCTTTAAAATCCTTCAAGACAAAATTCCAAGCAGTCCCTATTACTAACAGTTCTCAGAAGAAAGGCAACTTCCATGTTATCAGATTCCTAAGGTCTTTATCAGGACAACCTAACTAGAGTACAATCCAATAAGCTCCATGTCTGAAAAGCTGATGCAGGGGGTTGAGCAGATAGCAGCAGGAGGGTTGCTTCATTACACCCATTTGACCTTTACCACACCTAGCCCTGACCTTCCTCTCTCCATTTCAAGCAGCCAGAAATATATTCAAGAAGTTATTTTTAAAAATTCAGGAAAGAAAATTCTCTAAATTTTAAAGTCAAATAAGCAGGGAAGATCCTCAGAAGATGTGAAGATGAAAAATGTGAAGAACCACACTGCTCAAAGTTAGGTAAGAATGAGGTGAAATAGTTCAAAGCCCAGCTCTGCCACTCATCTGTGTAAAGGCAGGTGAGTCACCTAACCTCTCAGGTGAGAAATAACACTTGAGAGTTAAATGCAAAATGCAAAAGTGTCTGGCAGTGTTGACAATGAATAAGCAGTTCTCTTAGGCTCATGGCCTGTCTGGGACATGGAGCGGCAGTGCTGCCAGCACCATGACCCCTGGGCACCTGGTGTGCTGCTTTATGCTGGGTTGACTCTTTCTGGAATCTCTGCTGCAAAGCTGCTTAGTCCAGACTTCCCTTTCAGACACACTGAAATCTTAGGCTGCTTCTTCCCTTTTCTTAGAACTTTCTAATTTTTTATTTTTTATAAAAACCACAACAAAATTTACCCTCTTAACTACTTTTAAGTATATAGTACAGAAGTATTACCATATGCACATTGTGCAACAGATTGATAGGTCTCTTTTATATTCATGATCTACCTGTATTTATAAAATTCAAATGAATATGCGTATTTAATTAAAATCTTTTAACTGTGAGTTCACACTTCATGTTTGTTTATTTCTCCACAGAAATCAAGAAATTACAATGATAATTGAGGTAAACTTCTGAGCAAAACTAGATGAAAGCCTAACTTAAGAGAAATGATGAAACTTTTCTGTTTCATGAAAATGTGTGCATACCCAACTAAGGTCTTGTATAATTTTAATGTGTTATATACAAGCTACCACATTTTCAGCAGTCTTTACTCAACTTTCCCTTCTTTTAATCACTTCCTAGATAATTACACAAGACAGAAAACAAAATTTTCTCTGAAAACCAAAACAACAAAAAAATGAACTGAAACATAAAAGGATTTAGTTTTTTTCCTAACTTATAGTCATTCTCTGCTTAGATATGACACAGAAATTTGTGTTTTACTCTACAATAAAATGCAGCTGACAACTCGCCCAGTACTGAGGTATTACCTCCTTTAATTCCTATGATGGTGCCCCGAAGGCCAACTGGCACTGAAAAGTCCTCTCTCACATTCACAACCCGGTCAAACAGACGAAACTCTGCATCCCGATCAGGAATGACTCCATGCTGCTGTTCTAAAGGCTGAAGAGAAGAAAGCTCAAACTATTACTATTAACTCTAATTTTAAAGTTTCCTAAATAATATATTGAAAACATTTTGTTTCTTCTATACTTTCCAAGTAAAAACAACTTTGAATTCTTTAACAGAAAACTTACTCTGTACAGCAAATGAGGCTTCACTGTCACCCGTACCTTCTTATTATTCTTTCTTTGCTGAGGAAGTAAACATTTTAAATATTTATATTTGAAAGAGGAATAATAAATAAATTCTTATAGTAAAAAATGTAAAGTGTAAGACATAGAAAAATACAAAATTATATATAACCACACCTAGTTCAAGAGAGACAAAACATTACTAAGCACAACATAAAAACCCCTCAATTCCCTTCCATCCCACCCAGTTAATACCTTTCCCCAAAGTAACCATACTTCTAACACAAAAGATTAGATTTGTCTGTTTTGAACTTTATGTAAATGCTATCCTATTCAAATGCTTTTACTCTAAAAGGAATTGTATACAATGGTCAACAAAAACTTTTTTTTAAAGGTATAAAGTATTGAACTATGACAGTATTTTATTTTTTTGTGGCTACTTCTAAAAAAGTGGCACTCATTTAATAAAATCCTGTTTTTGAAATCTATTATGAAACTGGCTTTGATGTTTAAATTTTTTGATCCTCTTAAAAATGCTGGAATACTTAAAATATATATATATATTTTATTGATTTTAGAGCGAGGTGGGGGGGGGGGAGAGAGACAAGGAGAAAGATATAGAGAAACATCCATTAATTGCCTCCCACACACGCCCTGCATTTTTTGGTGTACAGGATGATGGTCCAAACAACAGATCCACCCGGCAAGGGCTCGAAGAAGACTTTTGCACTCTTTTTGCTATTTGTTAGGTCTGTCAACTCAAACTTAACTTGAGTGTCATCTTTCTTCCATCTATGAGATGGAAATAATATTATCTGCTTTACATAATAAAAATGTGAGAATAATTTATACCCATTGCAATCCACAACTATTATTCACATTATATTTTTTTGAAGTGAATTCTTATAAGAAAAATGACAGCAGTTTACTTACATGGCAGTCACCTATCTTTAGAACATAACTTACGGAAATAAGTACAAAAGCACAAAATAGTCCTAGTTACAGAGATCATACACTAGAGAGGTAATTTTAAAAAAAATATATATTTTTATTAATTTCAGAGAGGGAGAGATAGAAACATCAATGATGAGAGAGAATCAGTGATTGGTTGCCTCCTGCACACCCCCTACTGGGGATGTGCCTGCAACCAAGGTACATGCCCTTGACAGGAATCGAACCTGGGACCCCTGAGTCTGCAGGCCGACACTCTATCCACTGAGCCAAACCAGTCAGGGGAAAGTCATGTTTTCATATACTGTAAAACACTCAAGCCTTTAAGCAGAGCCTGTTTTCTTTCATTATAGAAATATTTCACTTATTCTTTCAATAAATCTTTATTGAGTTCCATTTATGTACCATATATTTGTTTTGGTGCTGGGACTGGGATCTATTCTTTTATTTTAGTTGAGGGAGACATAAGAGAAGTGAGAAAAATATATAGCATGTTCAAAGGTAAAAGCATAGTGAAAAATAAAGCAGGTAAGGGAGATCAGCAGTGTGGGTAAAGACTGCCATTTTAAATAGGGTGAAAAGTGAAGGCCTTATGACCAAGTTGCCTATTTTCAGACCAGAAGGATACCAGGAGTAAACTGGTAAACACTGACAACAGCAAAAAGGAGAAAGAATAAAGACATTTTAAAACTGTTTTAAAAAGCAGACCCAAGAACTAGGCCTGGAGAATTGCATGTAAAAAAACCCCCATATAATCTTATATATATCTCTAGGCATCCTAATATATAAAAACCCTGGGTCGTAATGTCCGGTAACGACCGAGGATCAACCAACCGGAAGTCAGTCCTGCAGTTAGTGCTGGGTTGTAACCCAGCGCTGACTGCTTCCGCTGCAGGTGCGGTGACCCAAAACTAACTGCTGAGGGGGCTATGAATCAGGGCCAGAGAGAGGCCTGGAGAGAGAAGCAGGGACTGATCTGTTGCCTCTGTGGTAGCTTTTGATCAGGACTTGCCTCTCTCTTTCTCTCCCAGTCTGCCAGCAGCAGCGGCTCCATTTCTCTCCAGGCCTCCACCGGGGCTGCTGATTAGCCATGCCTTTCTGATCAGGCCCTGTTAATAGGCCCAGAGATGCTGACTGGCATAGAAACTGACCAATCAGAACCAAATCTGGGTGAAGTGTGAGGAACCAATGGCTGCCTAGGAGGCGGAGCTTTTGATGCTGACTGGCATAGAAACTGGCCAATCAGAACCAAATTGGCTGGCAAAGGAGGGCAGTTGGGGGAGATTTCAGGTCTGCAGGGGAGGGCAGTTGGGGGTGAGATCAGGCCGGCAGGGGAGGGCAGTTGGGAGAGAGATCAGGCGGGCAGGGGAGGGCAGTTGGGGGCGAGATCAGGTGGGCAGGGGAGGGCAGTTGGGAGAGAGATCAGGCGGGCAGGGGAGGGCAGTTGGGGGCGAGATCAGACCGGTAGGGAAGGGTAGTTAGGGGCAATCAGGCAGGCAGGCAGAGGCAGTTAGGGGCGATCAGGCAGGCAGGCAGGTAAGCGGTTAGGAGCCAGCGGTCCCAGATTGTGAGAGGGAGTCGGACATCCCCCAAGGGGTCCCCGATTGGAGAGGGTGCAGACTGGGCTGAGGGAACCCCCACTCTGTGCACGAATTTCGTGCACCAGGCCACTAGTTATTACATAATAGCACTGATTAGAGGATGTGGCAATTCAACCTGATTCATTAGGCAAATTAATACACTAGGGAACTTTCAAAATATACCCCAATCCACAACTACTAAGTGAGAAGTTCTGGGTTCTTGGCTTCTCACATTGTGGTCATCTGCAAGCTGCTTAGAAAATCTAGAATCTCAAGCCTAATCATAGAGCTACTGAATCAAAAGCTGTGTTTTAACAAGATCTTCCATTGACTGCACATTAATTTGAGAAATACAGCTATAGGGTGTAATCCAGAATGTACAGTTTTCCAAAAAGCTCTTCCAGTAATTTTGACAATTGTTGAGTTTGGGAATCCAATAAGAAAACTCCTGATACTTTTAATGATAATCCTGCATTATAAAGAAAAGTATAAATTATGTTCAAAATGTTGTATTGTTTTTTTAATTTTTTCTCCTTTTCTTTATAAACCTAAAAGGGGAAAAAATCACTCATAACTGTACCTCCTTGACACATTAACAGGTTTAAAAAAATGTCCTTTTATTTAGAATCACATATTTAAAAAAAATGTTATAACCAAAACATTAGACTACAACTTTGTATATGTATCTTCTGTTTATAAAATAAGGAAAAAATGTGTAAAACATTTTAAAAAGTTCTTCAACCAACTGGGTTAAAGTAAAATCTGGGGGCTTAAAGTTATGAATGTCTGTTAAGTAGAAAACTCATTTCAAAACAATGCTGGACAAAGGGATTTCATTCTACACTGAAAGACAAAAAGAAAAGCAAAAAGAGAAAGAAATGCAGGCTTACTATCACCTTCAACAGAATATCAATAACCTCTTAAAAAAAATCAAACTCTTGGCTCTGAGACTTGCATTTTTTCCTAAAGAGATCGTTATCTAGTGGTGACTTCCCAGACTGTACTCACAGCTCTTGAGTATGTGATAAGAGAGCTCAAATGATAACAATAATAATAATACCCAAGCATCATTAGGCATTAATAATAGCGAGGCATTATTAGAAGGAGTCTACATGCATCAACTAAATTAATCCTTTTGATGACCCTATGAGGTAGGTACTATTTTATTCTAATTTTACCAATGAGAAAACAAAGTCATGGAAAGGTTAAGTGTCTTGCCTAAGGTTATAAGTGTTGAAAGAGGAATGGGGAAGGTGGCTTCAGAGCCCAGTTCTTAACTTACTCTGCTATTAAAGCAATGTGTTAGCAGAGCAACATCATTCTTATAAGAAGGCAAATGTGTGGAAAATAAAAATCAGAAGTTAAAAAAATATATGTAATCAATTAATTTTCTATTACATCAAGACAGGGGATCAAAATAGTTGAAATGGTTAGGCCTACACAAAATACTCAGTAACTGAATGAGTTTGTAAGTAGGAAAGTACACTTAGAACTAATTCTGCAAAAGTTAATAAAATTTTTATTTTCCATAAAAGGATGAACTGTCTTTAAAGAACTTAGAATAGGAAGGAATAGGGATTAACCTTATCTCTCAATCACAAGCTTTCTATTTAGACTAAGATTACAAAATATTAATTCTTTTGTGCATTATAGTGCATTTATGTTTATTCATATAAATTTATTAATGGCCACTGGAAATATATGGAACATTTTTTTAAATTATAGGATTATCTATACTAATAAAAGCCTAGGGCCCTAACCGGTTTGGCTCAGTGGATAGATCATCGGCCTGCGGACTGAAAGGTCCCAGGTTTGATTCCGGTCAAGGGCATGTACCTTGGTTGCGGGCACATCCCCAGTAGGGAGTGTGCAGGAGGCAGCTGATCAATGTTTCTCTCTCATTGATGTTTCTAACTCTATCCCTCTCCATTCCTCTCTGTAAAAAATCAATAAAATATATTTAAAAGAAAATAAAAGCCTATGTGGTTCTTGTGCCTTTGTGCAATGCCCTCATGTCATCACAAGGTGGCGGCCATCATGTAATCACAAGATGGCCACCACAATATGGCCGTCACAAGATGGACAGCAGGGGAGGGCAGTTGGGGGTGATCGGGCCGGCAGGGGAGGGCAATTGGAGGCAACAGGGCCGGCAGGGGAGGGCAGTTGCAGGTGATTGGGCTGGCAGGGGAGGGCAGTTGGGGGCAAGATCAGGCCAGCAGGGAAGGGCAGTTGGGGTGACCAGGCCTGCAGGGGAGGGCAGTTGCAGGTGATTGGGCCGGCAGGGGAGGGCAGTTGGGGGTGATCAGGCTGGCAGGGGAGGGCAGTTGTGGGCAATCGGTCCGGCAGGGGAGGGCAGTTGGGGACCATCAGGCCGGCAGGGGAGCAGTTAGGCATCAATCAGGCCAGTAGGGGAGGGAAGTTGGAGGCAATCAGGCAGGCAGGAGAGCAATTAGGCATCAATCAGGCTGTCAGGGCAGTGGTTAGGGGGCGATCAGGCTGTCAGGCAGAAGCGGTTAGGGGTAATCAGGCAGGTAGGCAGGCGAGCAGTGAGGAGCCAGTGGTCCCGGATTGTGAGAGGGATGTCCCAGATTGGAGAGGGTGCAGGCCGGGCTGAGGGACAACCCCTTCCCAACCCCGGGCACAAATTTTGTGCACCAGGCCTCTAGTTTTACATAAATTAGAAACGAATGAACATGTTTTAATTGGTTGAAACATAAGTAAATTATTGGTAGAATAATATATAGTTCATTTAACTTCAAATCTCATCAATGTCTTGGTTATTGAAAATTAGTACCTTGTACTTTTCGACTTCTTCCTCAATTTTTTCAACAACAGCTGCATCCAGAATTTGTAAATCACATGAAGAACGAGACAATGTACTGACAGGATGTCCCTTTAGCCAAGTAATAATTTCTTGAACTTTCTCAGCACTACATTAAAAACAGTAATTGTTTTACATTGATTAAAACTTTGTGAGGGCTAACATAGAAAGCCCGATATAAAACATTCTGAGGGTTATAAAATATAAAAGACATCAAATATGTAATTAAAAATTAATCACTACATTTGATTTGGAATAATTATAAATCTAATATAAACCATGTTAATTCTCAGTAATTTTCTAAAAATCAGAAAATTAGTTTACAAGTACTTTAATATAAATTAAATAAAAAATTATATTAAGATCTTAAAGCAAAAAGGAAAACAATATAAAACCCTCTCCCCAAAAGTAAATTCCTGATAAACTACTACTGTACCTTTACTGGAACCACTAAGGTGAACTATGAGGCCATAAATGCCACACATTTTGCTTACCCATTCTCATTTGCTCCAGGCCAAATGTCATCTTCATAGAATACATCCTCTTGGCTATTTCTGGCTATATAACTAAAGAGTTCCGGAGCTCTAGCCAAACAAACAAATAAACAAACAAACAAACAAACAAACAAAATACCACTTTAAAAATATACATATGGCAAACTTCACATGAACTTCTGATCAAATAATTTTGGACCCTAAGGGAATATATAAAATATATTGAGGACTGATTTTATACACAGAGTATTAATAAGGGATAGAGATGAAAATATTTGGAAATATTTATAGGCCCGCAAAAACCTCGAACTAGCAGAGGGGGAAATGATTCAATTTCTAAACTATAATAAACTTCACTTACATATTTACTTCAATTAGTGACTCTGTTCCCCTTAGATCATAATGGACAAAAATAATAACTATAGGCCGATTTTCTAATGTTTATTACAAAGCTGGAGCACGCCACAGTAGAACAAATTAAATATATTTAAAGATTCATCTGATATTTCTCAAAACTCCATTGTTTCCTTTATAGTGCAGATTGAAGGTGGGGTGTGTGTTTATGTAGTGCAACTCTTTTCCTTAGTTAATTTCTAGAACACTGGGAGTCTGTTTTCCTCTCCACATGTGTCCTCTAAGAAAAAGGCTGGAGGTCACACCTCTCAGGGAAACTAGCCAGCCTCAAGGGAAAGATATATATATAGCTAGTGATATTTGCAGGTCCTCTGCAGAAATAGCCACATCTCACCTGACAAGTCCCACCAAAACAACTAAATTTCTAATCAGCTTTTTAGAGCCTCACTCTTAAATATGATTGGACACCTATGAACCACCACCAAATAAAAAAATAGCTTTAACATGAAAGGAGAGGTGAACAACAACAACAAAAAGGAAATTTGGAAAAAAAACACACAGAAAATATAAATTAAAAAAGAAACTCTAGAAATACTATCTTCAGAAAAATGAAAGAAGGTATTTCACTAATTACAAGAACAAAATATTTAAAAAGGGATGCTAGAGAATAAGGACATACTTTTAAATGAAAAATAAGTTAAATAGGAATTTTAAAGTGATATAAGATGCAGTTGAAGAAGTCTCCCACAGAGTAAAACAAAAGTATAAGAATATAGTATAGAGGGGAGAGGATAAGTTGGTGGCGATGGCAGTGAAAGAGTGTGAGTGAGTGAAGGAGCGAAAGGGGAGTGAGTGGACATGTGCAGTATGTGTATGTGAGAGTGAGGGACAGTTAGGTCCTGCAGGAGTCTCGAGGGCTGGCAGACTGGGCTCTCCTAGTTGGTAAGCCCCTGCTACTGCTGCAAGACCTCCCGGAGTGGCTGGCTCTGACACAGAAACCACACCATCTTGAAAAGGAGAGCTGCTGTGACTAGGAGCCCAGCCTCACCAACACCCAGACTGGCCTCAGATACCATCCAGACCCTGTAGCTACTCCAGCCAAAGATCTGTTACCTCATCTACAAACCCACAGACTCCAGGACTCCAGCCTCCCTGGCTGCAGGCTCCTGTGAGTCCTGGTGTGCGCTCCCCTCCCACCAAGCCTGCTCTTCAGCCGTGGGCCCCATGCCACTTGGCGCCTGAACCCTTTGGTGAGCCTTGGAGTGTGCGACCCTCCTGCCATCAGCCACAGACCCCATGCGACTTGGCAACTGAACCCCTTGGTGAGTCTTGGATTGTGTGCCTGTAGCTTCAGCTGCAGGCCGCATGCAACTTGATGCCTGGACCCCTTGGTGAAACTTGGAGTGTGTGCCTCAATGTGAAGCACACCACAGGCTCCTCCCCCCAAGCATGGACAGAGCTGTCACCTAGCGTACGCACTACCCCCAGCCCAAGTCAGAGGTGCTGGTGCTACCTGGTGTGCCCAGCCACAGGTCACTGGACCATGCTCCATGTGTGTGGCCTTGGGTGCTGGGTCCGCACAGTGAATTGCATGCCGAAGGCTCTAGGCTCCCACAGGGAGTCACACACAGGAGAAACTGTGCATGTGCCCCCACCGACCCCGAGAATATGAAGTGGACCACTAAAAGACCAGAACTGGAGGAGAAGGGGGTACAGCTTAGAACAGAGACAATAAAGGTGTAAAACTCAAGGCAGAACCAGCCTCCATACTAGGGATTGCCAGATCATTGAATCGCTAGGGACTCCAACACCTCAGACCCCAATCAGGAGCCCAAGGCAGGAAAGAGACAGTAAAAATGGGGGGTGGGGGGAAACAAAGAAACAACTCCCAAAGGAAAAAAAAGGGCAGAATAGCCAGAAAAGGAACTAAATGAAATTGAGGCATGCAATATGTCAGACAAAGAATTCAGATTAAGGGTCTTGCACTTCCTACACCAGCTGAATGAGAAAATCAACTTATGTAAGAATCAAGAATGATCTAGTTACAATAAAAAAACACAATGGAAGGTTTCTACAGTAGACTAGAAGCAGAGGATCAAATTAGTGAGATAGAAGACAGGGAAGAAAAACACACCCAATCTGAACAGCAATTGGAGAAAAAAAACTAGAAACCAGGAGGAGAGCTTAAGCGAGCTTTGTGACAACATGAAACAAAGTAGCATCCATATAATAAGGGTGCCAAAATGACAAGAAGAGGAGCAAAGATTAGAAAACCTATTTAAAGAAATAATGACAGAAAACTTCCCTGATTTGGGGAAGAAAAAGTCACACAAGCACAGAGAGTGCCAAACAAGATGAACACAAAAAGACCCACACTGAGACACATCTTAATTACAATGGCAAATGTTAAGGATAAAGAGAATCTTAAAGGCTGCAAGAGAGAGACAGAGAGTTACATACAAGGGATCTCCTATTAGATTATTAAATGATTTCTCAACAGAAACACATTAGGCCAGAAGGGAATGGAATGAACTATACAAAGTGATGCAAAACAAGGGACTGAATCCAAGAATACTCTATCCAGCAAGACTATCATTCAAAATTGAAGGTGAAATCAGGAGCTTCGCAGACAAAAAAGGCTAATGGATTTTAACACTACCAAGCCAGCAATGCAAAAAATGCTAAAGGGACTGTTGTAAAAAGAATAGAAAGGGTAGAAGGAACACAGGCATAAAGAATAAAAATGGCTACAAGCAAGTACCTATCAATAATAATCTTAAATGTAAATTGATTAAATGCTCCAATCAAAAGACACTGGGTGGCTGAATGGATAACAAACATGACCCATATATATGCCGTGTTCAAGAGACCCACCTCAGAGCAAGGGACTCACACAGACTGAAAGTGAAGGGATGGAAAAATATTTTTCAGGCAAATAGAAATGAAAAATAAGAAAAAAAAGGCTGGGGTTGCAATACTTATATCCAATAAAATAGACCTCAAAGTGAAGGCCATAACAAGAGATAAAGGAGGGCACTTCATAATATTAAAGGGATCGATACAACAGGAGTATATAACTCAGGTAAACATATATGCACCCAATGCAGGAGCATCAAAATACATAAAAAACTTTCTGGAAGATATCAAGGGAGAGATCAACAGCAATACAATCATAGTAGGGGACTTTAATACACCACTGACATCACTGGATAAATCCTATAGGCAAAAAATCGGCAAAGAAACAGCAATCCTAAATGACTCATTAGATCAGATGGACTTAATTGAGAAAGGTAAGTACCACATGATCTCACTCATTTGTAGAATATAATGAACGACATAAACTGATGAACAAAAGTAGATGCAGAGACAGAGAAGCATTGAACAGACCGTCAAACTTCAGAGGGAAGGAAGGGATGGGGGGGAGGTTAAGAGATCAATCATGCATATAAGCATAACCAATGGACACAGACCACTAGGAGGGTGAGGGCATATCCTGTGGGGTGGGAGTGCCTGGGGAGCAATCAATGGGGGAAAAAGGAGTGACATATGTAAATACTTTAAACAATAAAGGATTTAAGAAAAAAGAATACACTATAGAAAATGGATGAGAAGAGATAAAGGAAATTAAGGCGATTGATCCAAGAGTTCCAGAGAGAATAAAAACAGTATTTTCCCACTCTATTGTAGCTAAGGAGCTCTACGACACAAAATTAACTTTCTATGTGCACTACATCAAGATAGTGAAGTAGGTAAACACTATGTTCATCTCCCCCATGACAATTTCCAAATTGCAACTAATCTGTAGAACAACTAACACTGAAAACTGCCTGAAGACTAGCTAAACAGATATACAGAAGAAACCACATCAAGAATGGTAGGAAGGGCCAAGACGTAGAATGGGCTGGTCCCATGTGTGGCATCTAAACATTGGGAGGGGTATCTTGGATGTGGTGGTTCCCCCTGAGTAGCAAGGTATCCCAGTCACACCCTGGGCTCCCCTAGACTAAAGACCAGTGTCAGGAAGACAAGTCCCCAAAACTTCTGGCTGTAAAAACCAGTGGAGATAGTGTATGAGTGGAACGGAGGACTGTTGGAGTCCTAGGCGTTCCTCTTAAAGGGCCTGCACACAGACTTACTGGCTGATGGACTCACTTTGTCTGAGCTCCAGTGCTGAGGCAGCATCTCAAAAGGTGCCAGGGACATACTAGGAGGAACTGAATTGTCTAGTTCCAGGGTGAGAGCTGAAGGGGCAGCTTTCTCCAGACACAATGCTGGCATACACCAATGTACCTTTGCTGAGCCTTCTGCCACCCAGCCCAAAGGTGCAGGCTGAAGTGCTCACAGTAGCCACTGTTCCTTTGTTGAGCCGTATCCCTACCCAGGTGGCAGGCACAGGGAGGCACCAAATCTGAATGACCGGTAACTTGGGTAATGCAGTTGGCCCCTGCCCTGATGACTCCCTGAGACCACGCCCACCCAACTTGCAACAGGCTATAACCTTTTTAGGCTCCAGTTACACAAAATTGGCTGGCCTTAAGACAGCACTAAAGCACTTCCCAAGAGGCCCCAGAATTAACACACCTGTTGGTAGGCTTCAGATCACACCAGCACCACCTATTCAACTGTACAAATGACACATTCTGAAAAACCCACAGAGAGAACTAGGCAGGCATCAGAGCACTGTTACAGCAAATCCCGGTACCTGTAGTTAGCCCCTACAGCCATTCCTCACAGCCAGACAGCCTGAGGGCCAACCCCACACCCACTGACACTGCAACAGCAATCACATCTCAACTACAACAGAAAGGCACAAACAGCCGATACAAGAAACACTAATGGAGCACCCAACTAAGGTGATGAAGGAGACTATACCACTGGGCTCTACAGGACACCTACTATATAAGGACACTCTACCAAAATTAGGAGACATACAAGATCTACCTAATACGTAGACAAGCACAGGGAAGCAGATAAACTGTGAAGACAAAGAAACATGGCCCAAATGAAAGAACCAGTCAAAACTCCAGAAAAAGAACTCACTGAAATTGAGACAAAGAACATACTAGATGCAAAGTTCAAAACACTGATTATAAGGGTGCTCACAGAACTTATGAAAAGGTTAGATGAACTTAGTGAGAACTTTAACAAAAAGATAAGAAACATCAGAAAGAACCAGTCAGAAATAAAGATTACGATAACTGAAATGCGCATACATTAGTTAGAGTCAACTGCAGATTAGATAAAGCAGAAGATTCAATCAGCAACTCAGAAAACAAGGTAGTAGAAAATACATAATCCGAAGAGCAAATAGAAATAAAATTATTAAAAATAATAAACAGCACTGGCCGGTGTTGTTCAGTGGTTAAAGTGTTGGCTTGTGCACCAAAGAGTCATGGGTTCGATTCTGGTCAAGGGCATGTGCCTGCATTGCACATTCAATCCCTGGCCCTGGTTGGGGCACATGGGCAAGGTAAGCAATCGATATGTATTTCTCACATAGATGTTTTTCTCCCCTCCTCCCCCCTCCCCCTGCTTTCACACTCTCTAAAAATCAAAGGGGATAAAGTATCACTGGGCAAGGATTAACAAAAATAAACAAACAAACAATTGAAAAACCCACAGAGATAATTTAAGAGACCACTGGGACAATATAAAGCATAGCAATGTTCACACCATATGAGAACCAAGAGAAGATAAAAACAAGGAAATGAAAATCTATTTGAATAAATAATGATGGAAAAGTTCCCTAACCTGGTGAAGGAAATAGAAATATAAGCCCAGGAAGCACAGATAGTCCCAAACAAAACAAAATGAACTCAGAAGTCCACACCAAGACACAGTATAATTAAAATGCCAAAGGTTAAAGACAAAGAGAGACTCCTTTTTTCTTTTTAATTCTCACCTGAGCATATGTTGTTATTGATTTTAGAGAAGAAGGGGAGGAGAGAGAGAGAGAGAAAGAGAGAGAGAGAGAGAGAGAGAGAGAGAGAGAAAGAAACACTAAGGTGAGAGAGAAACATCAATCGGTTACCTCCCATAGGATCCCTGACTGGGTATCAAACTCGCAACCTAGGTATATGCCTGGACTGGGAATTGAACCAGCAATCTTTTGGTATGTGGAATGATGCTCCAAGCAACTGAGCTACCTGGCCAGGGCAAAGAGAGAATCTTAAAGGAAGCTAGTTATTATAATGCAGCTCCCATAAGACTGCCAACATTTCTCAACGGAAACTTTGTAGGCCATAAGAGATGAAAGTAATAAAAAGCAAGAACATATAAGGAAGATTAGTCTACCCAGAAAGACTATCATTTAGAATTGAAGGACACATAAAGAGCTACCCAGACAAGAAAAGCTAAAAGAATTCACCCCCAGTATTACAAAAATGTTAAAGGGAGTTCTTAAATGAAGAAGAACATAAAAAATGATAAAATATAAAATGCCAATACCTACATATCTATAATAATAAAAGACTAGGTGGCTCTCGTGCCCCTGCGTCATCACAAGGTGGACGCCCCCACGTTGTCCCAAGATGGCCGCCACAAACTGGCCACCCCACATCGTCACAAGATGGCTGCTACCACGTCATTACAATATGGCCACCACAAGATGGCCATCTCAAGATGGCCGCCACAAGATGGCCAGCAGGGGAGGGCAGTTGAGGGTGAACAGGCCAGCAGGGGAGGGCAGTTGGGGGCAACCAGGTCTGCAGGGGAGGGCAGTTGGGGGCGACCAAGCTGGCAGGGCAGGGCATTTGGGGGCTACCAGGCCTTCAGGGGAGGGCAGTTGGGTGAAAACAGGCCTGCAGGAGAGGACAGTTGGGGGCCATCAGGCCAGCAGGGGAGGGAAGTTGTGGGTGAGATCAGGCTGGCAGGGGAGGGCAGTTGGGTGGCGATGGGGCTGGCAGGGGAGGGCACTGGGGGTGATCGGGCCAGCAGGGGAGGGCAGTTGGTGGCGATAAGGCTAGCAGGGGAGCAGTTAGTCATCAATCAGGCTGGCAGGGAAGCAGTTAGGGGGTGATCAAGCTGGCAGGCAGAAGCAGTTAGGGGCAATCAGGTAGGCAGGCGGGCAAGTGGTTAGGACCAGCAGTCCCGGACATCCCCCAAGGGGTCCCAGATTGGAGAGGGTGCACAAATTTTGTGCATCGGGCCTCTAGTCTATAAATAATCAATCACTTTATTTTTGTATTTTTTATTTTTTTATAAATTTTTATTGATTTCAGAGAGGAAGGGAGAGGGAGAGAGAGAAATATCAATGATGAGAGAGAATCATCGATTGGCTGCCTCCTGCACGCCCTACACTAGGGACTGAGCCTGCAACCCTGGCATGTGCCTTGACCGGAATGGAACCTGGGACCCTTTAGTTGGCAGGCTGACGCTCTATCCACTGAGCCAAACCAGCTAGGGCAATAATCAATCACTTTAAATGTACATGGATAAAACGCTCTAATGAAAAGACAAGGGTGAATGAAAAAGAAAAAAAGCCCCATATACATGCTGTCTACAAGAGACCCACTTCAGATTAAAAGACACACACAGACTGAAAGTAAAGGGATGGAAAAAGATATTTCTTGTAAATGAAAATGAAAAAAATTTAGCTGGAGTAGCAATAGATATATTGAATAGACTTTAAAACAAAGGATGTATACAACAGGTAATAAAGATGACATTTCGTAACGATAAAGGGATCAATCCAAAAAGAGGATATAACCCCCTGTAACCTTTCTGTAACCAAAATAGTTGCACCTAAATAAATAAAGCAAATATTGAGACAAAGGGAGAGGTCAACAACAATACAGTCATAGTCAGGGACTTAACCACCCCAGTGACATTAATGGATAGATCATCCAGACAGAAAATCAACAAGGCAATATGATAAATTAGACCAGATGAATTTTATTGATATTTTAAAACATTTCACTCCAAAAGCAGCACAATTTATATTCTTTTCAGGTACACATAGAACATTTTCTATGGTAGATCACATGTTAGGCCACAAAACAAGTCTCAATTAATTTAAAAAGACTGAAACCATTCCAAGCATCTTCTGGAATCACAGTGTTATGAAATGAGAAATCAGTTACAAGAAGGAAACTGAAAAATGCACAAACACACAGAAGCTAAATAACGTGACACAAAACAATCACTGGGTTAACAAAGAAATTGAGGAAGACATAAAAAACTATCATCAGAGGAATGATAATGAAAATTCAACAAACCAAATAAATCTATAGGCCACAGTCAAAGTAGCAATACAGAACTGTCTCAAGCCAAAAAAATCTCAAAAAATTTAACCTTACACCTAAAAGAACTAAACAGAAAACAATAAACAAAACCCAAAGTGAGTAGAAGGAATAAAATAATAGAGATCAGAGAAGAAATAAACAAACTTGTCCAAAAACACAACACAAAATACCAGTGAAACCCAACAGCTGGTTCTTTGAAAAGATAAACAAGATTGATAACACTTTCATCAGAGTCATGAAAAAGTATGAGGACCCAAGTAAATAAAATTAGAAATGAAATAGAAGAAATAACAACTGACACCAAAGAAATACAAAGGGTTATAAGAAAATACTATAAACAATTATATGTCAACATATTTAACAACCTGGAAGAATTAGTTAAATTTCCAGACACACAATCTTCCAAGACAGAAGGAAGAACAACCAGATAATCTAAATACACTGATTAGGATCAATGAAATCAAACCAGTAATCAAAAAACTTCCAATAAAAGTCCTGAATAGCCGAAACTGGTTTGGCTCAGTGGATAGAGCGTCGGCCTGCGGACTGAAGGGTCCCGGGTTCGATTCTGGTCAAGGGCATGTACCTTGGTTGCGGGCACATCACCAGTGGGAGGTGTGCAGGAGGCAGCTGATCGATGTTTCTCTTTCATTGATGTTTCTAGCTCTCTATCCCTCTCCCTTCCCCTCTGTAAAATATCAATAAAATATATTTAAAAAAGAAAGTCCTGAATAAGTAAATTAAAAAATTTTTCAGAAATATTTAACACCTATCCTCAAACTATTCAAAATTGAAGAGGTAAGAAGGCTCCAAAGCTCATTTTCCAAGGCTAGCATTTCCCTGATTTCAGAATCATACAAAGACATTGGAAAAATAGAAAATTATAGACCATTATCCCTGATCAATATAGATACAAAAAGTCTCAACAAAATATTTGCAAACCAAATTCAGCAAAACATTCAAAAGATCATACTCCATGATCAAGTGGGATTTATATCTCGGATTCAAGGATGGTTCAATATCCACATGTCAATTAATGTTATACACTACATAAATAAAATGAAGAATAAAAACCACATAATCATATCAATAGATGCAGAAAAGGATGTGACAAAATCCGTTATCCACTTACGATAAAAACTTTTAGCAGAGTGGGAATAGAGAAAAAATACCTCAACATAATTAAGGCCATATATGACAAACCCACAGGTAACAACATACTCAACGAGGAAGACGTAAAGCAGCTTTTCTTATGATTAGGAACAAAAAAATGTTGTCTACTTTCCACCCCTCCTATTTAACAGTAGAGGCCCAGTGCATGAAAATTCATGCACTGGAGGGGGTTCCCTCAGACTGGCCTGCCCCCTCTCACAGAACGGGAGCCCTCAGTGGCGGAGGCAACCCGGCGATCAGGGGAAGGCGATGCCCCATCACACCTCCTCTGCTGCCACTACTGGCAGTGCAAACCTCAGCTGGCCCTGGTTACCTGAGCTCAGGCGGCCCTGGGTGGCTGGGCACCTGCCATCCAAGGCTTGCCTGCGCCTCAGGCCGGCCCTGGGCAGCTGGGGGGCTGAGGGGACTAGGGAACTCCAGAGGCAGGCGCCCAGAGCGCCTGCCGCCCCAGCAGGGCTGAGGGGAGTGGGCGCTGCCATCTTGTGGCTGTGGGCACCACCATCTTTGAGGGCGTGGAAGTCAATTAGTATATTCCCTCCTTATTGGCCCTGGGTGCCACCATCTTTGAGGGTGGGGCAGTCGATTAGCATATTCCCTCCTTATTGGCTGTGGGTGTCACCATCTTTGAGAGCGGGGCAGTCAATTAGCATATTCCCTCCTTATTGGCTGTGGGTGCCACCATCTTTGTGATGGCATGAGGGTCAATTAGCATATTCCCTCTTTATTAGATAGGATAGTATTGGAAGTCCTAGCCATAGCAATCAGACAAGGAAAAGAAAAAAAAAGGTACTCAAGTTGGAAAATAAAAAGTAAAATTGTCATAATTTGCAGATGACATGATATTCTATATACAGAATACTAAAGATTGCAACAAAAAAGTATTAGAACTGATAAATGAATTCAGCAGAGTAGCAGGATACAAAATTAATATTCAGAAGTTGGTTGCATTTTTATAGTCCATTAATGAACTATCAGAAAGCCAAATTAAGAAAACAATCCTATTTACAATTGAGTCAAAAAATTCAATACCTAGGAATAAATTTAATCAAGAAAATAAAAGACCTGAACTTGAAAACTGTAAGACATTGAAGAAAGAAAGTAAAGAAGATACAAATAAATGGAAGCCTGTACTGTGCTCATGGATAGGAAGAGTTAGCATCATTAAAATATCCACACAACCCAAAGCAATCTATAGATTCAATGCAATTCCTATTAAAATACCAATTGCATTTTTCACAGAACTATAACCTAAATAATTCTAAAATTTATATGGAACCACAAAGGACCCTGAATAGCCAAAGCAATCTTGAGAAAGAAAAACAAAGTTGGGGGTATCATGCTACCTGATATCAAACTATATTAAAAGGCTATAGTCATCAAGACAGCATCATCTATAATAATCTATAATAATAAAAGCATAATATGCTAATTAGACCAGGCGTCCTTCTGGATGTCCTTCCTTCTGGACAAAGCTGCAGCAGGTGAGGGCCAAGGCAGAGGTGGGAGAGGCCCCGGCTGTGGCAGCGGTGGGCGGGGGCCGCAGCCGAGGCAGAGGCAGCCCCCGCGGCGGTGGGGGCCAAGGCCCTTGCACGAATTTCATGCATTGGGCCTCTAGTATTGGCATAAAAACAGACACATAGATCAGTGAAGCACTCAGGAATAAATCCAGGCATATATGGTCAATTAATGTATGACAAATTAGATAAGAATACACAATAGGATAAAGACAGTCTCTTCAACAAATGGTGTTGACAACATTGAGCAGACACATGTAAAAAATAAAAACACCACCACTTTTTACACCACATACAAAAATAAACTCAAAATAGATTAAAGACTTAAATGTAAAACTTGAAACCATAAGACTCTTAAAAGAAAACATAGGCAGTAGACTCTTTGACATCACTCTCAGTAGTGTCTTTTTCAGTATGTCTCCTCGAGGAAGGAAAACAAAAGAAAAATTAAACAAATGATACCACATCAAGCTAAAAAGTTTTTGCAGAGAAAAAAAAATAAAACGAAAAAGACAACCTATTGAATGGAAGAAGACATTTGCCAATGATACATTCAACAAGGGGTTAATATTCAAATTTTATAAAGAACACAATTTAACACCAAAAAATCACAAACAATCCAATTAAAAATTTTATAGAGGACCTGAATAGACATTTCTCCAATGAGGACATGAAAAGATGTTCAACATCACTAATCATCAGGGAAATGCACATTAAAATCACAATGAGACGTCACCACAAACCTGTCAGAATGGCTACCATCAATAAATCAACAAATAACAAGTGTTAATAAGGATGTGGAGAAAAGGGAACCTTAATGCCCTATTAGGGCAATTGTAAATTGGCACAGCCACTATGGAAAACAATATAGAGGTTCCTAAAAAAATTAAAAACAGAATTACTATATGACTCAGCAATGGTTATTTATTAGAAGAAATCCAAAACACTAATTCAAAAAGACAGATGCACCTCTATATTCATTGCAGCATTATTTACAATAGCCAAGATATCAAAGCAACCCAAGTGTCCATAGATAGACAAATGGATAAAGAAGATGTGGTACATATATACTATGAAATATTACTCAGCCATAAAAATGAATTAAATCTTAACATCTTTGACAGTATGGATGGACCTAGAGGGTATTATGCTAAGTAAAATACGTCACAAAGATAAAGGCAAATACCATATGACTTCGCTTATATGTAGACTCTAAAATACAAAATAAACAAGCCAACAAAACAGAAACAAACTCATAGATACAGAGAACATTTTGATGGTTGTCAGATGAGGGAGTGTTGTGGGTATGGGTAAAAAAGGGGAAGGTATTAAGAAGTACAAATTGGCAGTTATAAAAACAGTCTTGAGGATGTAAAGTACAGCACAGGTAATATAGTCAATAATATAGTAACAACTCTGCATAGTGTCAGATGAGTACTAGACTTTTGGGGATGATTACTTTGTAAGGTATATAAATCTCTAATCACTACACTGTATACCTGAACTAACATAATATTATATTTCAATTGTAACTAAAACTTTTAAAAAGCATTAAAATAGGTAAATAAATCTCTGCCAATGGCCAAAAATAAGTTTATATGTAGCACATGTCAAATTTTCCTAAAAGAAACATTTTCCCTCTAAAACTGTTATCAGCAAGGCAAAATTATTATTATTATATTCCTATGTTTCTGGATGCCTACTGGGATCTTATTCAGCACTTACCTCTCTATGTACTCTGCAAGAAGTTGTTCTGTGGCAGATGAATACATCCACTCATTTCCAACTTTCTTAGTATATCCTGGTACCTCCTCATTTTTTTTGTTGAACTTGAGATTCAAACCCACATTTGCTTTATGGTCTCCATGAGGGCTGAATTTAAACCACACAAACACACACACACACGTTTTAAAATTTTGTTGGAAGAAAAAAAAGTTTTGTTTTCAATTCTTAGAAAAAGTTAAGTTTTAATTGTTCTATATTTTAGTTATCGTGGTTATTTCTGAAGTAGCAGTAATTGAAAAAAGTAGAGGAAAGGCTTTAAAGTCCAAGTTAAGAAAGCATAACAGTTAACAAAGATTATGTAATTAGAGAGGAGAATGATATAGAAAATACAGGGAAATATACTATTGAGATTCACACACACCTTGATACCTTTTTTCAAGGTCCAATATACTAGCTGCTAAAAATAACAACTGTCTTTTCAACCAGCTATAACGTGCCATTTAGAGAAAATGTCACCATAAGAGAAATTTATGCATAATTTTTAAGGAAAAGTCAGAGAAAATGTATACTAAAATATTGACCATTTTATCTTTATCATTCAATTTTTTCTGCCACTTTAAGTAAATTTCTTTAACATAAACTTACTTTCTCCTAGATCCTCTTCCAATAAAAATACTTCCTGTAAACCTTGAAACAAGGTATCCACTCACTCCAAGGCGACTGGCCAACACATATCCTGGGTTGTACTTTATAGAATATTTCTTTAAATATAAAAACAAAAAGGTCAATTACAGAAACAGAAAGCATTAAATGTTATTTCTTTATGTTTAAAATTTGGAGAAAACTAAGACATGACTAACCATTGGATTATGGCTATGTAAGAATTCTCAAAAGTAAATGATCATTCTGCTATCCTCTTTTTAAAAAGGATCTGTAAGCAGAATCTTTCTGCACCTTCCCTTCCTTAAAGGATTGAATTTCCAAGGACAGTTGAAAGGGAGAAGAAATATACAGTTTGTGAAAATGTCTCAAGAAATAAACTCTACGGTAAGTAATAATGGCAAACAATGCAGGGAAGAATTAAATGCTTAAAATAAATTTTCATATTCTAAGTAGGGCTTAGTCAATTACCTGGGAAAAAAATCAGGCATTGATAATTATTACAATGAATTAAAACATGAGTATGTCATCAAAATAGCTGCTACTGAGCGAAATTAAAAGTATACTCTGCCCTGACTGGTTTACTCAGTGGTTAGAGCGTAGGCCTGGGTTTGATTCCTGGTTGGAGTGCAAATGGCATGCAACCAATTGATGTGTCTCTTTCACATCCATGTTTCTCGCTCCCCAACCTCCTCCCTCCCTTCCACTCTCTCTAAAAAAATCAATGGAAAAAAAATCCTCTGGTGAGAATTAAAAAAAAAAAAGATATTTATATCATATATAGATATAAATAATACTTGTTTCCCCTAATATTTATTATCACATGAAAGTAACATGTATAAGCTTGTAATTAATACTCAATGAAATGTAATCTTAGTGAACATTATTAATTTTTTTAAAAGTATCAGATGATATAATTTTTAATCACGAAGCAAATTACATATCCAGTACCAACTAGAGTAAGCTATTATACATTTCTAACATAATGTACATAATGATAACACATACTTATTTATATATACATGAGTCATATAAATGTTTTATACTCTTATGTTTTATTTTATATGAATACTAGAGGCCTGGTGCACGAAATTCATGCACTTGGGGGGGGGGGGTGTCCCTCAGCCCAGCCTGCATCCTCTCCAATCTGGGACATCCCTCTCACAATCCGGGACTGCTGGCTCCCAACTGTTCACCTGCCTGCCTGCCGGCCTGATCACCCGCTAAACACTCACTCCCCTGCCAGCCTGATTGACGCCTAACTACTCTCCTGCAGGCCCAATTGCCCACAACTACCCTCCCCTGCCGGCCCGGTCACGCCAAACTTCCCTCCCCTGCCGGCCCGGTCACCCCCAACTGCACTCACCTGCTGGCCTGGTCACCCCCCAACTGTCCTCCCCTGGTGGCTCGGTCGCCCCCAACTGCCCTCCCCTGCCAGCCCGGTCACCCCTAACTGACCTCACCTGCCAGCCTGGTAGCCCCTAACTGTCCTCCCCTGCAGGCCGGGTTGCCCCCAACTTCCCTCCCCTGCTGGCCCGGTCGCCCCCAACTGCCCTCCCCTACTGGCCCGGTCATCCCCAACTGTCCTCCCCTGCCGGCTCTGTCGCCCCCAACTGCCCTCCTGTGCTGGCCCGGTCACCCCTAAGTAACCTCCTCTGCCAGCCTGGTAGCCTGTAACTGCCCTCTCCTGCCGGCCTGGTTGCACCCAACTGTCCTCCAGTGCAGGCCTGGTCCCCCCAATTGCCCTCCCCTGCTGGCCTGGTTGCCCCCAACTGCCCTCCCCTGCCGCCCTGGTCCCCCCCAACTGCCCTCCCCTGTCAGCCTGGTAGCCCCTAACTGCCCTCTCCTGCTGGCCTGGTCGCACCTAACTGTCCTCCCCTGCAGGCCTGGGTTCCCCCCAACTACCCTCCCTCCCCTGCAGGCCCGGTCACCTCCAACTGCCCTCCCCTGCCGGCCTGATTGCTACAAACAGCCCTCTCCTGCTGGCCTGATCACCCTCAACTGCCCTCCCCTGCCAGCCATCTTGTGACCACATGTGGGCAGCCATTTTGTGCGAGGGTGTGAAGTTCAATTTGCATATTACCTCTTTATTATATAAGACAAGGATATTTTATCACCAATAAATACAAAATTTCCAGAGAGTGATAGGTAAGAAATTAATTCAGCCACCGTTATTTTTAAAAAATATATATATTTTATTGATTTTTTTACAGAGAGGAAGGGAGAGGGATAGAGAGTTAGAAACATCGATGGGAGAGAAACATCGATCAGCTGCCTCCTGCACGCCCCCTACCGGGGATGTGCCCGCAACCAAGGTACATGCCCTTGACCGGAATTGAACCTGGACCCTTGAGTTCGCAGGCCGACGCTCTATCCACCGAGCCAAACCGGCCAGGGCCACCGTTATTTTTTAATGATCATGTCTATAATCACTCCTAAGTGGATAAAGATTTTTAGTGTCCTGGAATATAAAGTTACCATTAATAGGCTAGTAAAGAATATGACACAATTTTGCAATTAAGAAACTTATCAGATTCAGAAATAACAGACAAATCAAGTAGGCTTTCCAGAATAGATAATAAAAATTAAGGTAATAGTTCTCTATCAGAGGTAATATCACTTTTTTAATAAGCATCTGGAAATATGTAGGGACACATCATGTTACAATGCCCTGGCTGGTGTTGCTCAGTAGATAGAGCATTGGCCCATGCACCAAAGGATGGTGGGTTCAATTCCCTGTCAAGGGCATGTACCTGGGTTGTAGGTTCGATCCCCGGCCCCAATTGGGGCACATGCTGAAGGTAACCAATTGATGTGTCTCTCTCACATTGATGTTTCTTTCCTTTTCTATTTCTCTCCCTCTCTCCTCATTCCTTTCCACTCTCTCTAAAAATCAATGGAAAAAATATCCTCGGGTCAGGATAAAAACAATAACAAAAGGCACAGGCTACTACTACTCAGTGTTCAGGGGCTAAGGATGCCAACTATCCTACCAGATAAAGGACATAATTGTCTTGCCCAAAATACCAATAGTACTCCTTTTGAGAAATATTGGGTTATAGTATAATTATTAAAGTCACACAAACAGCCCTGGTTGGTTTGGCTCAGTGAAGAGTGTCAGCCTGCGGACTGAAGGGACCCAGGATCGAGTATCGTCAAGGGCACATACCCCAGCAGGGGCCGTGCAGGAGGCAGCCAATCAACGATTCACTTTTATCATTGATGTCTCTATCTCTCCCTCCCCTTCCTCTCTGAAATCAATTAATAAAATCACACAAACATCCTAGAAATTGTAAAATAAATAGGTGAGAACGTTAGGAAAGAGAAAGAAGGCTTGAGTAAAAGTTAAAGAAGGTATAAAAAGAGAAAGTAAGTACACCTAGAAATATTGTACACTAGAAGTGGGAAGGCGCCTGCAGGTCTAGAAAAAGCTAGGCATGAAGGAATGAATGCAAGTTTTTCCACCTCCACTGACTCCCAGAACAGAGCTACAGCTTTTTACCTAATTAGAGGCCCGGTGCATGAAATATGTGCACGGTGTGTGTGTTCCTCAGCCCAGCCTGCACCCTCTCCAATCTGGGACATCCCTCTCACAATCCAGGACTGCTGGCTCCCAACTGCTTGCCTGCTTGCCTTCCTGAAAGCCCCTAACCGCTTCTGCATGCCAGCCTGATCACCCGCTAACAACTCCCCTGCCAGCCTGATTGATGCCTAACTGCTCCCCTGCCAGCCTGATGGCCCCTAACTGCCCTCCCCTGCAGGCCTGGTCCCCCCCCAACTGCTCTCCCCTGCAGGCCTGGGTCCCCCCACAACAGCCCTTCCCTGCAGGCCTGGTCGCCCCCAACTTCCCTTCTCTGCTGGCCTGCTCACCCCTAACTGCCTCCCCTGAAGGCTTGATCGCCCCCAACTGCCCTCCATTGCAGGCCTGGTCCCTCCCAACTGCCCTCTCCTGCTGGCAATCTTGTCGTGGCCACCTTGTGTCCACATGGGGGCAGCCATCTTGTGTGTTGGAGTGATGGTCAATTTGCATATTACTCTTTTATTAGATAGGATAGAGGCCTGGTGCATGTGTGGGGGCTCGCTGGTTTGCCCTGAAGGGTGTCCCGGATCAGGGTGGGGGTTCCCTTGGGGCGTGGGGCGGCCTGGGTGAGGGGCCTGTGGTGGTCTGTAGGCCGGCCACGCCCCCTGGTGACCCAAGCGGAGGCCCTGGTATCTGGGGTTTATTTATCTTCTATAATTAAAACTTTGTAGCCTTGAGCGGAGCCAAGCCTCCTGCTTACTCTGTGGCCGCAGCCATTTTTGTTGGGATTTATTTATCTTCTATAATTGCAACTTTGTAGCCTTGAGTGTAGGCCTGGGCCGGCCAGGGCGGCAGGGAAGCTTGGCTTCCTCCATTGCCGGGGAAACCCAAGCCTCTTGCTTGCTGCAGCTCTGTGGCTGCAGCCATCTTGGTTGGATTAATTTGCATACTCGCTCCCGATTGGCTGATGGGCGTGGCTTGTTGGTTTAGCGGAGGTATGGTCAATTTGCATATGACTCTTTTATTATATAGGATAGGATGGGCCACTGTCCTAGTTTCCTAAGTGTGCTTTCTGGATTCTTTCTCCAAGAGGCCTAATGGTAAGATTTTAGGAACTTTTCTGCCTTCCATAAAGTTTCCTCATGGGTATGCTGATGCCTAATGCCTTAAATTCATTCCATAGGATATAACGCTTTAGATTTTATCTTTAGAGAAAATAAAAGTAGCAATAGCTGGCTGCTTGTGAATTAATTTTAGTCAAGTTAATTATCCAATCAATAAGAAAAATGACAGATATATCAGGATCCTCTCCCTATTTTAACAGGGAAAGAGAAAGAGTACAGTGAACATCTTTGGAGAAAAAGGTCCTAAAAAAGGGTGCTGTGACCTTAAATGCAATTTTCAAGTTTACTCTAGGGACTATTCATCTTTAGCTGAGTACAGACATTTAACTTGTGCAAGAAGGCCATATGCCACTTGTAAATAAAAAATGCAGGATTTGATTAATTATGAAATATTTAGAAAACCCATGTCTATTCCTAGAGGGTATGCTAATCAATGTGCTACTTATAAGTTTGAATACTAGTACAATAACCCATAATAACCATTATAGATTAATAATGGGCTTTCAATGATTTCCCCCCCCCCAAAGGTCTACATGAAGTTCTAAGCAGACTCCACACTTATTTTTAAATAATACTAGATATAAGTGTAAGGAAATTTAATTAGTATTAAATAAAATATTTGCAATAAACTCCAAGAAGTTGGCAAAAATACCTTCTAATATTTTTTAAAGTTCATTGATTCTAAATTAAACAATATGGACTATAGTACTCACATGCTGGTTCTGTATTAAAGCATCAAGATTGGGTTCACATGGAATGCTGAAAACCACACGAATCCTACCTTCTGTAATCACATCCCTTGAATCCTGAACCTTGGGAAAAAAAAAAATCACAGGTTTTAGTCTCTTTTACTACATTTTACTCACTTGATTTTTCTATTTATTTGAACAGTGTTTATTATTTCTAAAATACATTAAGACCGAGGGAATGTGATTATACTGCAAATTTAAGTCATTGTACCTTGCTTTAATAGGTGTTAAAGTCTTTTTTTTAAAATTAACTTTTAATTTGCAAATAATTTCAAACTACAAAGAAGTTGCAAAACTAAAAACAGGTCAAAGAACACTTGAAAAACATTTACCCAGATCAACCTACTGTTAACATTTTACTCCATGTTTTAACATTTGTCAGTTGACCTAAAAATGTCCTTTGTAGAAAACTCTTTTTTCCCCTCTACTACCAGGTCCAGGCTATGATCAGATACTGCATTTAGTTGTCTTAACTATTTAGCTTCCTTTAATCTAGAATATATGCAGACCTTTCCTTTGTCTTTTATAACATTGATATTTTGAAAAATACAGTCCATTCCTCCCTCCCCACCTTGCCCTAAAAAAAAGGGGGCGGGTTTTACTCATTTTGGAGTTATCTGATGTTTCCCTGTGATTAGGTTAAAGTTATATATTCTGGGCTACAATAGTGCACAGGTGATGTATGCTTCTTAGAGTATCACATTGGAGGTACATGATGCTCACCTGTCCTTAAATCATAACATTAATTTTGTTCATACCATCAAGATGTTGCTTAATTTCTTCACTGTGCAAATAGTTATTTATTGCCCTTGAAACTAATAAACAGTTTGTAGAAAAACACGTTCAAGACCATGAAAATATACTACCCCTCATAAAAAGTTTCCCCTAACTTTAGCCTCCAATGATGATTGTTGCTTGATTTAATCTTTATCCTAATGGTCATAAAATGATGATTTCTACCTCCAGCACTCTCCCAAAATTTACACTTGACATAATACTCTAAGCAAGAGCTGAGCCCTTCCCTTCACTATTTACTTATTTATTACCACTATGAAATAATAAATTCCTATCTCCCCCACAATGGTTTATAATTATTCATCACTGTACTTATTTGTTTCTATACTCAAACTGTTCCAGATTTGATCAGAAGGAGCCCCTTCAATCTGGTTCCTGTGACTATGTGATACCCTCCCATCATTCTTTTGAGCACTTCCTTACTTTCTGATACAACAAGAGGCTCCAAGCTCATCTTATATCCACCTGCCCCAGCCCTGTAACCTGCTATTTCTCTGAGATCCCTGTGTTTTTTAGTGTGGTATGGTATCAGAGGTTAAGAGCTGGGCACATGTGTTCACTGCTATCAGAGTGGTGTTTACTTATCTTTTTGTGCAAATGGACCTAGAGAATATGTTATGTATAGGCATATATGTATATCTGCATGTGCCTTTTTCCATGTGAGAACTGGACCTTCCCAAAACATTAACACATTTATAAATTCATCAACCCAATAATACATCTAAAATAACTATAGAATTGATTCATGTACACCACAATATACTACTAAAGAGAGCAGGATTTGAATTCTTTTTTCTCCCCACCTCTGACCCCATCATGCTCAAGACTAGAGATATGTAGCCAAATACTATGTTCATTAGTTAGATGAATGAATTCTTTCTTATTTTTCCACTTCAGTATTACCTTCAATTTTACACCTAAGTGAAGAAAGGGTAAAGAATTGTATTAATTTCAAACCAGAGAGAAATTTAATTAGTAACAGTAACTAACTTCTCCAGCACAGCCATAATAGGGGGTTCCCAGCATAAAGACAATACTTCTAGGAGGAAACAAGTCATCCAAAGTTTTGATATTGGAGAAACGGGAATCAAAAGCTCGGATGTCCTATACAGAATGAAATATAAAAGTAAATAAATCATCACAATAAAAACTTTCATAGATTGTACACAAGTGTTTTTCCTATGGGACTATGGCTATCCTATATAATAAAAGCCCAGCGATCCTAACGACAGAACAACCAGAACAACCAATCGACCAGCCACTATAAGATGCACTGACCACCTCTCAGTCCCTTTCCCCAGCCAGCAGGATCCGATCGCCAATGGTGAATGGGGACCCAGGGTGGGTGGCAGGGGATGCGGGAGGTGCCAGGCCAAGGCCCCCACCCCGCCAATTGTCCCACACACAGAGGGCGACCGGAGGCAGGAGTGGGGCTGGCGAGCAGGCAGGAATGGCCGACCTCTCGGTCCCTCCTCCGGCCGTCAGGCTCCTGTCGCTGGATGGGGTATGGGGAACGGGGAACCGGGGTGTGTGGCAGCAGGGGGCGGGACTGGTGAGCAGGTGGAATGGGTCAACCTCTTGGTCCCTTCCCCAGGCCCGTAGGCTCCAAATCGCTGCCGATGGTGAACAGGGAATTGGGGTGGGTGGCGGGGGATGTGAATGACGCCAGGCCAAGGCCCCCACCCCACTGGTCGCCCCACACACAGTAGGAGCTCCTTCAACCTGGTTCCTGTGACTATGTGATACCCTCCCATCAAGGCCCCCACCCTGCCAATTGTCCCACAAACAGAGGGCGACTGGTGGCGGGGGTGGGGCCAGCAAGTGGGTGGGAACAGTCAACTTCTCGATCCCTCCCCCAGCCGTCAGGTTTCCATTGCTGGATGGTGAACAGGGAACCGGGTGGGTGGAGGCGGGGGGCGGGGCCAGCTGCCAGCAGTTGGGGAAGATGGTCCAGATCACAGGCTAGGCCTAGGGACTGTACCTGCGCACATTTTGTGCACTGGCCTCTAGTACTATCTATAAATGTCAAATGTAAAGACTGTCTACGTACCAATACTGGCAGCTAAAATTTATTGACTGCTTTTAGGCATTGCACACCTTTACTAGTACATTTTATCCTTAAGACAACCCTCTGTGGCAGAGATCAGTATTAGCCCCCCTTTACAAATGAGGAAAACTAAGGCACAGAAAGGGGGTGAATCTTGCCCAAGGTCATATAGCTACAAAGTCAACTTAGGCATCTGTGCTCTTAATCATTACACAATAATGTTTCCCCAAAATTACAGGATCACTACATGCTTTAAAAAATGTTATCCCCTTACCACATCTAATATTACAAACACAATGGCCTTTTGCATTTACTAATTTATTTAAGGCAAACATTTTCTTTTGAGAATAAAAATCTAAAAATGCAAGAGTATAAGTTAATGCTGGGATTTTTCTTTTAGAGATTAAGTTAAAAATAAATTAGCCCTGCCCTAGCCGAAACCGGTTTGGCTCAGTGGATAGAGCATCAGCCTGCGGACTGAAAGGTCCCAGGTTTGATTCCGGTCAAGGGCATGTACCTTGGTTGTGGGCACGTCCCCAGTAGGGGGTGTGCAGGAGGCAGCTGATCAATGTTTCTCTCTCATCGATGTTTCTAACTCTCTATCCCTCTCCCTTCCTCTCTGTAAAAAAATCAATAAAATATATTTAAAAAAAAAAATCAGCCCTGCCCTAGTGGTTCAGTTGGTTGAGCATTGTCCCATGCACCAAAAGGTTCAGGTTGCATCCCCAATCAGAGTGTATGGTAGGCAACCGATGGATGTTTCTCTCTCATTCCACCCCTCCCTCACCACCTTTCTCCCTTCCTCTCTCTTAAGTATGTCCTTGGGTGAGGATTAAAAAAAAAATTTAAAAGGACATGTTCCTAACCACAGAGTGTCTGAGGAAGTAATCTGACTTTTAAAAAGAGATAATATTTTGCAAATTATATTAAATAATAGTTTCCATTACACATTGCTATATTACTCTTCTATTTAGAAACCAATGTTAATATGATATGTAGTCTGTCTTTAGACAGTGTGCAATAGTGTACACTAAAATATAATTGAGACCTGATGGAAACTTACCTTGACAACAGCTTGAAAAACAAAAGGAAGAACTTGTTTTGACCACTGTTTCTCTAGACGAACTTCACCATTTTGATTTATTTGATATTTATGACCTGTGAGTAACTGAGCATATACAACTGCAGACGTTTCATTTATTATTATTCCTTTTCTTCTCAGATAGCTAAAAGAAAGAATAAAAAAGAAATATAGATATGTATGAGTGTGTATATAATCTAGGATGACAATCATCCTTCAAACCACCAATTCATATTCAAATGCTTAAATAAATTTTAAATAAACGTGCTAATAATTCTAAGTACCTAACTTAAGACTTTTGCATTTGTTTTTTTACTCTGTGGATACCTATCCCAATGTCTGTGAAATTAAATGAGAAGTCACAGAACTATAAGAAACTCCTGTGTTTCTTACCCCAGGAAGAGAAAAGAAGTGTTGGAAAAGAAGTAGAGAAATTGGAACACATAATAGTGCCAGTAGGAATGTAAAATGGTGCAGTCACTGTGTAAAACAGTTGCGCAGTTCCTCAAAGAGTTAAACATATAATTGCCACATAGTTCAGCAATTCCACTTCTAGGTATATACCCTAAGAACTAGAAACAGATACTTAAATATCTGTATATATAAAAGCCAGTGACTGGAACACTGTAATGACAGGAATGACTGGTGATGGTGACACCCACTGCGGCCAGTGAACCACCCAATCAGGAGGTGGGGCCAGCTGGCAAACCTCCCAAGGCCCCTCCCCCCCAGCTGCCGCACCCCTGATTGGCCTCTCCCACCCCAATAGCGGGGTAGGGACGGTTGCCAACAGGCTAGCCCCACCCCTGATTGCCCCCCCCCCACCCCAATAGGGGGCCGGCCGGCCAACTTCCTGCAGCCCCACCCCCTGGCCAGCCCCACCCCCGATGGGCCCCCACCACCCCAATTGGACTGTGGCTCCTCCCCCCAGCCAGCTCTGCCCCTGATCGGCCCCCCACACCAATCGGGGTGGAGCTGGCAAGCCAAACCTCCCACAGACTCTCCCCGAGCCCCATTCGGGGGCGGGGCCGGCTGGCCAATCACCCGCAGCCCCTCTCCCCAGCCGGCCCAGCCCTGATTGGACCCCGATCAGGGTGAGCTAGCTGGCCAACCTCCTGCCCTCTCCTCCTCCCAACAGACCCAGCCCCGATCCACCGATTGGGGCTGGGCCGGCCGGGACCCACCTGTGCATGAATTTGTGCACTGGGTCTCTAGTTTATAAATGGAGGCATGACAATTCATGAACTGGAGGGGGGGTACCTCAGCCCGGCCTGCCCCCTCTCACAGTCCAGGAAACCTCAGGGGCAGAAGGTGACCAGGCGAAAAGGGAAAGGCGATGTCCCCATCACACCTCTGCTGCTGCTGCTGCCAGCAGCGCGAGCCTCGGCCAGCCCTGGTTACCTGAGCCTTGGGTGGCACTGGGCAGCTGGGAAGCCATCATCCGAGGCTTGCTGCGCCTCAGACTGGCCCTGGGCAGCTACCATCCAAGGCTTGCCTGTACCTCAGGCTGGCCCTGGGTGGCTGGGGGGCTGAGGGGACAGGGGGGCTCCAGAGGCAGGTGTGTGGAGGGGCGGGCCGGGTTGTTCCATGTGCCTGCTGCCCCAGTGGGGCTGAGGGGACTGGGCGCCGCTATCATGTGGCTGTGGGCGCCACCATCTTTGAGGGCATGGCAGTCAATTAGCGTATTCCCTTATTGGCGTTGGGCACCACCATCTTTGTGAGGGTGTGAAAGTCAATTAGCATATTCCCTCTTTATTAGGTAGGATACTCATAGTAATACTACTAACAATAGCAAAAAAGTAGAAATAACCCAAATGTCCACCAACAGATAAATGGATAAACAAAAGGTAGTATATCCATACAATGGAACATTCAGCCATAAAAAGAAATGAGTACTGCTACATACTACAATGTATATTAATTTCAAAAACATGCTAAATGAAACAAGCCAGACACCAAAGGTCACATATATGATTGCATTTATATGAAACATCCAGAATAGGTAAATGCAGACAGACAAAAGGTTGACAGGGGCATTCATTGGGCCTTTTCTTTCTTTGTGTGTTTTTTTTTCCAGTCAAAATATTTATTCTGTTCTTAATTGGGTTGAATGGTAATACAAATATTGTGAACCAGATCAGACGTACCTTTCTCATGTATTATACTTTAAATACCCAAAACTTTATATAAAAACTTTATATAAAACGACCTTGTTTCTCATAATTCATACTATGGAACCTAGGATCTAATCTTCTGTGCTTTGAATAACTTTTCTCCTTGACCATGATGTTATAGATATGACAAAACTAGCCCCAGTTAGAAGTCTTGAGGGGGAAAAAAATGCTAAACAGAAACTTCATGGCTTCTGTGGCTAATAGTCTAAGAGCCTCCCTTAAAAGTGAAGATGGAATACAAAAATACAGACTCGTACAATTACTGTAAGACTGCTGGGAAAGTTTTATTACTACCCCAGTGCTTACACTAAGAGCTACAACTTGCAACTCGTACCAAATCCTGAGCATTGTCATTTTCAAAGATGTTAAGGATGTAAACATTATGCTGAAACTGATGGCAGCAGCAACAAGAGAAGCCTGAGTGCTCACTCTAAGGTATAGAGCCATGCCCAGGATGGACACCAACACGCACTTCAGCTAAGGCTCTCAGGGTGCCCTCACGGTCATTTTAAAGCACAGCCCTGGGAAGATCACAGAGCAGGGCATCCATCCACAATTCTCAGGAATTTGCTTCAAATGGAGAAATCAAGTCAGGCTGCATCTGGCAAGCAGGAGAGGAGCTGTAGCCATGTCAGCAACACTGGGATTTGCTCTCTGCTGGCAAGGCCTCCTGGTACAGTTTAATTTTGTCCACATCGTTGTCTTCATTAGGAAAGGTTTGGTGGTTCACAAGAATGTTCTCCACCAGGAACTGGGCTGGTTTCTCTATGTTAATGTTGTCGTTTGCAGAGGTTTCAAACTATACAGTGAAGCCATGTTCTTTGTAGAACTGGTCCATCTGGGCAGGAATATGGCTACCTTCCTTTTTCTGGTCAATTTTATTAGCTAAGAAAACAGCAGGAATAGGGCCACCACTTGGAAGATGGATTTTACTGTTCAGATTACGTTTTCATTTTAAGAGGACCTCGAATGTGGAACCTCTGATATATCAAAGACTATGAAAGCACCAACAGCTTCTTTATAGTAGACTCGGATCATGTTGCCAAACCGCTCCTGCCCAGCGATGTCCCACAACTGCAGGTGCACCAGCATCCGGCTGTCCCAGTTGAGGACCTTGAGCATGAAGTCCACCCCGATGGTGGCCTGGTAGTGCTGGGAGAAGAGCTGGTGGATGTAGCGCTTGATGATGCTGGTCTTGCTATGCCCAGCGTGCCAATGACCAGCACCTTGAAGGGGTGCTCACAGGTCTCAAACCCAGTTGCCTGCCATCAGCTCCCGGCCCCGCTCCTACCGATGGCTGCTGCCCTGTGCCCAGCCACTGCCTGCAGTTGAAACTTCCCCGAGGCCACCCGTGATGCTGCCTGATCGGTCACAGGACCTGGAACCAGCAGCCCCTCATAGCCCGTGTGGGGTGGACTCATTGGGCCTTTTCAATCTAAAGTAGGGGTCAGCAACTACAGCCCTGGGGAAAATCAAGACTGCCTCCTATTCTTGTAAATAAAATTTCACTGAAATATTCATATATTTACTGTATATGACTGCTTCCCACCCCCCCTTTTTTTTTTCATTTATATTGAAATTTTTATCAATAAGATTTCTAAGAGCTGTAAAAACATACAGTAGCATTTGAAACTACAAAAATACATATATCCACATGAAAGTGCTTTAATATATAGTGGCTTCACAATATAGCAGCAACAATTTAAAATAAAAATAGGAGGTTTTATTTTATTTTTTAAAATATGTTTTATTGATTTTTTTACAGAGAGGGATGGAGAGGGATACAGAGTTAGAAACATCGATGAGAGAGAAACATTGATCAGCTGCCTCCTACACACCTCCTACTGGGGATGTGACTGCAACCAAGGTACATGCCCTTGATCAGAATCGAAACTGGGACCCTTCAGTCCGTAGTCCGACACTCTATCCACTGAACCAAACCCATTAGGGCCAAATTGGAGGTTTTAATTAAACCCTCTATATGGACTAGTGGTGAATTCCTTCAAGAGACACCCTTCATTCTAAACCTGAACAACATTGATATCTCTTCAAAGAATACATTGGACTTAGAAAGGTCTGGTTTGAAAATTTAAGGATTTGAAACATTTGCAAATAAAAAAGGGCAGCATAACATTTATCCTGCATTTTTCAACTTCTTGAAAAATGTAATTGGATCTTTAGTATGGCTGCTTTTATGCACAGTTGAGTAGTGGTGACAAACACTGTAAGGTTTACAAAGCCTAAAATATTTACTCTCAGGCCTTTTATAGTAAAACTAGAGGCCTGATGCATGAAATTCATGCAAGTAGCTCGGCCCTCACAGGTAGTCTGGAAAGTTGTCTAGAACAGCCGTGGGCAAACTATGGCCCGCGGGCTGAATCCGGCCCGCGGAGCCTAAAGAGCAGAGGGTTCTCTTGCTCTCCCCTCCGCTCCTTTACTTTGAATTTGTATTAGTTCACACAAACACTCCATCCATGCTTTTGTTCCAGCCCTCCGGTCCAGTTTAAGAACCCATTGTGGCCCTCGAGTCAAAAAGTTTGCCCACCCCTGGTCTAGAAGGACGTCCAGAAGGTCATTCGGCTGTCATGTCTAATTAGCATGTTATGCTTTTATTATTACAGATTTTGCTAAACTCTGATCTAAAGATTCTTCATCTTAGGGATATTTTCTTAAGTATGTTCCATTTCTTTCTTTCCAAAACTCCTATTACACAGAGATAAGACATTTTGAGTATATTCTGTTCATCTAGTGGTGCCCACTGATTCAATTGTTAGGATGCTCATATTACTATTCAGACCATATACTGAGCTCATTATAACAATCACAATTTTAATTTTTATATGTGTTTATATATAAGTTGGGGACGTAGCCTCAGGGTCCCTGGCCCAGCGCCAGGATGGGGGGCGTGGCCTGTGGTGCCCCAGCCCAGACTGGAGGGCATGCCTTGAGGTCCCCCATCAAGCCCCGCCAGGTGTGGGACATGGCCTGAGGTCCCCCGTCAAGCCCTGCCAGGTGTGGGGGGGGGGGCGTATCTTCAGGTCCCCTGTCAAGCCCCACTGGCAGGGGGGTGAAGCCTCAGGTCCCCCATCAAACCACACTGGGCAGGGGGGCACGGCCTGCAGTCTTTTGTCAAGCCCCACCTGGTGGGAAACACGGCCTGAGGTCCCCCAGCCCAGCACCAGGACGGGAAGCGCACCTTGAGGTCCCCCATCAAGCCCCACAGGGTTGGGGGCATGGCCTGAGGTCCACTGGCCTGGTACCAAGGCGGGAGGCGTGGCCTGAGGTCCCCTGTCAAGCCCCGCCAGGTGGGGGGTGCAGTCTGAGGTTCCCCAGCCTGGTGTTGGGGTGGGGGGGCGCGGCCTGAGTTCCCCAGACCCAGCACTGGGGGTGCACCTTGAGGTCCGCAGGGTGGGGGGCATGGCCTGAGGTCCCCTGTCAAGCCCAGCCAGGCAGGGGGTGCGCAGCCTCAGGTCCTCTGGCCCAATGCTGGGGCGGAGAGCCCGGACTGAGATCCCCCGTCAAGCCCTGCCGGGTGGGGGGTGTAGCCTGAAGTCCCCTGTCAAGCCCCACTTGGTGGGGAGTGTGGCCTGAGGTCCCCCAGCCTGGCACTGGGGCGGGGGGAGCAGCCTGAGGTCCCCTAGCCCAGCACCAGGATGGGAAGCACACCTTGAGGTTTTCCGTTAAGCCCTGCCAGGCGGGGTCATGGCCTCTGGTCCCCTGGCCTGGTGCTGGGGTGGGGGGTGTGGCCTGAGGTCCCCTGTCAAGCCCTATGGGGACGGGGGAGGGCATAGCCTCAGGTCCCTGCTGATTGCTCGTTAAGGCTCATGGGAACTTGGCTTCAGCTGTGGGTGCATCCATCTTTGTGACAGAGTGATGGTCAATTAGCATATTCCCTCTTTATTACATAGGATTTTGTGCGTGGCCCGCAGAATCTAATCTATTACTATTAAGTCAAATGATTATATTGCTTAGATTTTATATTTGCATATTTGCTTTTTGATTACCAAATCTGTCAGAAAGGCCAGTCTTCCAAAAGTATGGTGGTCCTTAGTTCACTTCAGTTTTTCCTGAAGGCCGTAAGACACCATTGATTACCTATACTAATAAAAGCCTACGTGGCCCTTGTGTGACGCCCTCACATTGTCACAAGATGGCCACCCCCATATCAACACAAGATGGCCACCACAAGATGGCCAAGAAGGGAGGGCAGTTGTGGGCGATCAGGCTGGCAGGGGAGGGCAGTTGGGGGTGAACAAGCCAGCAGAAGAGGGAAGTTGGGGGTGACCAGGTCTGCAGGGGAGGGCGGCTGGGGGTGACCAGGCCGGCAGGGGAGGACAGTTGGGGGTGACAGGGCCGGCAGGGGAGGGCAGTTAGGGGCGAACGGGCCTGCAGGGGAGGGCAGTTGGGGGTGACCAGGCCGGCAGGGGAGGGCAGTTAGGGGCGAACGGGCCTGCAGGGGAGGGCAGTTGGGGGCGACCAGGCCGGCAGGGGAGGGCAGTTGGGGGCAACCAGGCTGGCAGAGGAGGGCAGTTGGGGGCCATCGGGACGGCAGGGGAGGGCAGATGCAGGCAATCAGGCTGGCAGGCAGAAGCGGTTACGGGCAATCAGGCAAGTGAGTGGTTAGGAGCCAGTAGTTCTGGATTGTGAGAGGGCAGTAGGACACCCGCCAAGGGGTCCCAGATTGGAGAGGGTGTAGGCTGGGCTGAGGGACACCTCCCCCCCATGCACAAATTTTGTGCACTGGGCCTCTAGTAAGATATATAATTAATTTATGAACTACTGAGAAAGAAAAGGAGTCCACCAATGAAATTACAAAATTGAAAAATACATTTTAAGTTCATGATGAAAAGTGAAAATATGCACTTCAAAATCCACCAAATAAATGAGGTCAACTATGTGATTCAGTACATAATGCTTTATGTTGTTCTATCTACATTGTGAAATAAACTTTCTGTACTTACCTTTTCCCCTATTTACTGTTTTAGCCTTCGATTCAATTTTGTCTGATTTTTAATATTGCAACCTCTTTCTGTCTGCATTTCCCATTTTTTAATGTGTTATTTCATGAGACTGAGCAGAAACAAAGATGTAATTTTAAATTGTTGTAATATAAATATAAAACTATATTTTTTGAAAACTGTGATGGTGAGGGATTACTGTACCCAAGACCTTACTAATTTTGGTGTTAGGTGTACTTCTTATAGCTGGTTTACAGTTGGATAATCATGCTGGTGATATAATCAAAGTGCTTCTGTACTTTAATTGAGGAGCTATAGCCGATTAGATTTAATGACAATTCTTATTTTGATTATATTTCTGCCCTCTTATTTTATTTATCATTTTAGGCAGCCTAAACTACGTGTATTTTGTTTTGCTTCTCTTTTTTTTCTTAAAACAGTTTTTTTTTTTCAATTACAGTTGATATGCAATATTTTATTAGTTTCAGTTGTACAACAGTGTTTAAATATTTACGTAACTCCTTAAGTAATCTCCCTAATAAGTCTACACAATATGTAGTTATTACAATATTACTGACTATATGCTCTGTGTTTACTTTACATCCCCATGACTATTCTGTAACTACCAATTTGTACTTGTTATCCTGTCCCCCTTTACACCCATACCCCTAACACCCCTCTTATCTGGCTACCATCAAAACATTCTCTGTTTCTGCCTGTTCATATATTTTATTTAGATTACACAAATGAAATCATATGACATTTATCTTTTGCTAACTTATTTCACTCAGCACAATACCCTAGGTCAGGGGTGGGCAAACTTTTTGACTCGAGGGCCACATGGGTCCTTAAACTGGACCGGAGGGCCTGAACAAAAGCATGGATGGAGTGTTTGTGTGAACTAATATAAATTCAAAGTAAAGGAGCGGAGGGGAGAGCAAGAGAACCCTCTGCTCTTTCGGCTCCGCGGCCCGGATAGAACAGCCGAATGGGCCGTATCCGGCCCGTGGGCCGTAGTTTGCCCACGGCTGCCCTAGGTCCATCCATGTTGTTGCAGATGGCAAAATTTCATTCTTCTTAATAGCTGAGGCATAAATTGTATATATGCACCACTTATTTATTCATTTGTCTACCAATAGACACTTAGGTTGCTTCCTCATCTGGCTATTGTAGATAATGCTGTAATAAACATATGGGTGCATATGTCTTTTCAAATGAAGTGTTTTGGGTTTCTTCAGAGAAATACACAGAAGTGAAACTGGTGGGTCCTTCGTTGTAAAGTATTTTGTTTGGTATAAGCATTACTATCCTAGTTTTTTATTTGTTTGTTTGCTTCCATTTTCATAAAATATTTTCCATCCCTTTACTTTCAGTCTTTGTGCTTTTCAATCTGCATTGAGTCTCTTGTAGACAGCATAAAGGACTTGTTTTCTTATCCATCCAGCTACCCTATGTCTTCTGATTTGCATTTAAATAGTTTATAGATATGTAGTTATTGCCATTTTGTTAATCATATTTTTCATCTTTATGTTCTCTTCTTCTTAAGAATTCCTTTAACATTCTTGAAATACTGGATTGGTGGTGATGACCTCTTTTAGCTTTTCTTGTCTGAGAGGCTCTTTATCTGACATTCAATTCTAAATGATAGCTTTGCTGGGTAATCTTGGTTGTAGGTCTTTGCTTTTCATCACTTGAATATTTCTTGCCATTCCTTTCTGGCCTGCAAAGTTTCTGTTGAGAAATCAGAGGACAGTCCTATGGGCACGCCCTTGTAGGTTACTAACTACTTTTCTCTTACCACTTTTAAGATTCTCTCTTTGTCTATAACCTTTGACATTTTAATTATGATGTGTCTTGGTGTGGGCCTCTTTGGGTTCATGTTTAGGATTCTCTGTGATTCCTAGGAATGTAAGTTTATTTCCATTACTAGATTAGGGAAGTTTTCAATCATTATTTCTTCAAAAAAGTTTCCAATTCCTTACAATTTCTCTTCTTATGTTATACTATGATGCAAACGTTGGTGCTGATGTTGTCCCAGAGGCCCCTTAAACTATCCTTATTTTTCTAGATTGTTTTCTTTTTGCTGTTCTGATTGGGTGTGTTCTGCTACATTATTTCACAAATTGCTGATGCAATCCTCTGCTTCATCTAACCTACTATTGATTCTTTCAAATGTAATCCTCATTTGTTATTGTATTCTTAATTTCTGACCAGTTCTTTCTTATGTTTTCCATCTCCATTTCTATCTCTTTGTTGAAGTTCTCACTGAGGTCATTGAGCACCTTTATAACCAGTGTTTCAAATTCTGCATCTGGTAAATTGCTTGTATCCATTTTGTTTAGTTTGTTTTCTAGAGTTTTGTTCTGTTCTGTAATTTGGGACATGTTTCTTTGTCTCCTCTTTTAGGCTGCCTCCCTGTGTTTGTTTCTATGTGTTAAGTAGAGCTGCTACCTCTCCCAGTCTTGGTAGAGTGGCCTTATGTAGTAGGTGTCCTGTGGAGCCATCTCTGATCACCTGAACCAGGTGTTCCAGGTGTGTCTTTTGTGTGGGTTGCCCTCCTGTTGTAATTAAGTCTTGATTGCTGTTGGCAAGTCAGTGGGAGGGATTAATCCTGAGGCCTATTGGTTTTGAGGACTGGTCACAACTACAGAGTGTTAGTTCTGGGGCCTGTGCTCTACCCAAGGACACTGGTATGAGCTACAAAGTAATCTACAGATGGTAGCCACTTGTGCTGGGCTTGGAGGTGCCTGGAAAAGGCTAAGCTATGAACTTAGGCCATCTGTCACTATTGCCAGACTTGTAGCTGCTTAGCAGGAGGTATGGGGCACTCTAAGGCCAGTGCTCCTTGTTTGGAGTTTGAGAGATTTTAGGAAAGTCTGAAGCATGTGCAAAGACAGGTCATATGTATGGAAAAGCCACTGGAAGTGGCTTGGGTGGGTCTGCAGTTGGGTGGGATCTCAAGAGAATCACCAGGGCAGGGCAAACACAGTTACTCAGATTGATGGAAACCTAGATATGGAGCCGGCAGTGCAGGGAAAAGTGTTCAGCAAAGGAACAATGGCTTCTGCCAGCACTTCTGTCTGGGAGAAAGCTGCCCTTCAGTCCTCATCATGAAGCTAGAGAATTCATTTCCTCCCCATAAGGAAAAGCTGCTGCCCCAGTTCTGGAGCTTAGAGCAAGTGAGTACGAGTAAGTCCATGCATGGGCTCTGCAAGGGGAACAGCCTGGGACTCCAGCAACCTTCTGTTTCACTCATCCACATTGCCCTCTGGTTCTTTTAGCCAGAAGTTATGGGGACTTCTTTTCCTGGCACTGGGCTACTGGGCTGGGGAGCCTTGTACAGGGTTGGGACACCTTGCTCCTCAGGGGATACATCAGCAGCAAAGATATCACTCCCAATTTTTAACCACCACATGTGGGTGTGGGACCAACCTGTTCCACACCTCTGACCCTCCTACTGGTCTTGATGAAGCTTCTTCTGTATATCTTTAGTTATATGATGTCTGATCAGACTGACATTAGATAGTTCTCACTAATGACAGTCTTTAGTTGCAATTTTGATGTTGTCATGGCAGCAGGCAAGTACATTTCCTACTCTGCCATCTTGACAGGAAGACTCCTATATTCTCTTTCATTTAATTTTTTTCTTGCCAGTAATTTGCAAGTTAGAAATCTTGCTTTATATTTCTATTAATGGTTACTTCTCAATTAAAAATTTAAAAACATTTCATACTTCTCCAAATTTCTAAATTATAAACTACCTTGTAACTTTTTTATATCTAAAATGAATTAGTACTTGAAAATTGTTTACTAGTTTCAGTGTTTACAACCAATTTTGAAATAACCCTATATTTTTATGTCACTCTGTCTCTTCTTGTTTGAGGTACAAGGTTAAATAAAGGACTCTCCTCCAAGTTATCCTCTAGTTGCATCATCATGTTCTCCATAACATCCACAAAATATTTCCTTGCTCCCTTCTCCCAGGCTTCTGTTGTTCTTTAATTGCTAAACCTTTTGACACCATTGAATCCTCAATATTCACCTTCTTAAATGAATGTACCACCACTTCCCTGAGTAGCTCTCTCAAGTGGTAGCCTCTCAATGTTTGTTTTCATGCTGCATACATCAGGAGTAGGAGATGGTGCTGGTGTTCTAATAACCAAGGATGACATCCAAATAAATAACAGTAAATTACTCTTTTGTGACTTCAATGTTTACATGTAGCATCTATCCAAGATCACAGTAATTCTTCAGCCTCCCTATCTTTAATAACCTTCTCCTCCATTCTACTTTGGTCACCTATTCCCTTGGCTATGACTTGGGTCAAGACATCACCCATTTATTTTTTTTATTTTCATTTTTACTATTGAAAGTACTACATATTGTATGTCCCATTACCCCCTCCCCAACTGACCACTGACAACCCCCACCCCCAACCCAGACCTTCACCACCTTATTATCTGTGTCCATGGGTTATGCATACATGCATACATACAAGGTATTTGGTTCATTATCTTCCACCCACCCACCATCCCCCACCTTCCCACTGAGATTTCAGACTCTGTTCCATGCTTCCATGTCTATGGATCCACTACATTCATCAGTCTATTTTGCTCATTAGATTCCACGTATGAATGAGATCATGTGATACTTGACTTTCTCTGACTGACTTATTTCAACTAGCATGATACTCTCCAGGTCCCTCCATGCTTTTTCAAAGGGTAAGAGATTCTTCTTTTTTTTTTTTTTACTGCTGCATAGTATTGCATGATATAAATGTACCACAGCTTTTTAATCCACTCATCTACTGATGGGCACTTGGGCTATTTCCAAATCATAGCTATTGTAATTTGTGCTGCTATGAACTTAAGGGTGCATATATCCTTTCTAATTGGTGTTTTGGGTTTCACAGGATATATTCCTACAAGTGGGATCACTGGGTCAAATGGCAGTTTCATATTTAATTTTTTGAGGAAACTCCATACTGTTTTCAGTAATGGCTGCACCAGTCTGCATTCTCATCAGCAGTGTACTAGGGTTCCCTTTTTTCCACACCCTCACCAGCACTTGTCATTTGTTGATTTGTTTATGGTAGCCATTCTGACAGGTGTGAGGTGATACCTCATTGTTATTTTAATTTGCATCTCTCTGATGATCAGTGACTTTGAGCTTTTTTTATAAGTCTCTTGGCCATTAGTATGTCTACTTTAGAGAAGTGTTTATTTAGGTCCTTTGTCCATTTTTTAATTGGATTGTTTGGTTTCCTTTTGTTAAGTTGGATATTAACCCTTTATCAAACGTATCATTGCTAAATATGTTCTCCCATATAGTGGGCTCCCTTTTCGTTTTGTTGAAGGTTCCTTTATTTTGATGTAGTCCCATTTGTTTATTTTCACCTTAGTTTCTTTTGCCCTAGGACAGTGGTCAGCAAACTGCAGCTTGCGAGCCACATGCGGCTCTTTGGCCCCTTGAGTGTGGCTCTTCCACAAAATACAATGGCCTGGGTGATTCTATTTTGAAGAAGTGGCGTTAGAAGAAATTTAAGTTTAAAAAATTTGGCTCTCAAAAGAAATTTCAATCGTTGTACTGTTGATATTTGGCTATGTTGACTAATGAGTTTGCTGACCACTGCCCTAGGAGATATATCCATAAACATACTGATACGAGAGATGTCTGGAGATTTTGCTGACCTTTATATTTTGAGATATGATCCCTCTATTCCCATTTTGTTGAGAGTTTTATAAAAAAAATGGGTGTTGTATTTTGTTGAATGCCTTTTCTGAGTCTATTCATATGTACATGTTATTTTTGTCTTTCAATTTGTTTATGCGATGTATTACATTTATTGATTTTCAAATATTGTACCAGCCTTGCATCCCTGGAAAAAATCCCACTTCGTCATGGTGGACGATCTTTTCAATATATTGGTGGATCCAATTTGCTAAAATTTTGTTGAGGATTTTAACATCTATGTTCATCAGGGATATTGGCCTGTAATTCTCTATCTTTGTAATATCTTTATCTGGTTTGAGAATTAGGATAATGATGGCCTCATAAAAAAAGATCTTGGAAGTGTTCCTTCCTCTTGGATTTTTTAGAATAGTATGAGGAATATACGTGTTAAGTTCTCGTTTCAATGTTTGGTAAAACTCCCATGTGAAGCCATCCGGACCCAGGCTTTTGTTTGTGGGGAGTTTTTTGATTACTGCTTCTATTTAATCAGTTCTTATTGGCCTATTCAGGCAATCTGAATCTTCCTTATTTAGTTTTGGGAGATTATTTTTCTAGGAAATTGTCCAGCTTGTTGTCATATAGTTGTTGATAGTATTTACTTACAATCCTTTGTATTTTTCTGGTGTCAAAGGTTACTTCTCCACTTTCGTTTCTGATTTTATTTGGGTCCTCTCTTTTTTATTTCTATTTTTATTGACTCCAGAGAGGAAGGGAGAGGTAGAGAGAGAAACATCAATGATGAGAGAGAATCATTGATTGGCTACCTCCTACACACTCTCTAGTGGGGACTGAGCCCACAACCTGGGCATGTGCCCTGACTGGGAATCGAAGCAGTGACCTCCTGGTTCATAGATATATGCTCAACCAGTGAGCCATGCCAGTTGGGTCTCTCTTTATTTCTTGATGAGTTTGGCTAATGGTTCATCAATCTTGTTTATCCTTTCAAAGAACCAGTTCTTGTTTTCAGTAAATTTTTTTTTTTTTAGTCTCTATGTTGTTTATTTGTGCTCTAATCTTTATTATTTCCTTATTTCTACTTATTCTGGGCTTTTCTTGTTGCTCCTAATTCTTTAAGTTGTACAGTTAAATAGTTTATTATTAATTGTTCTTGTTTTTCTTGAGGTAGGCCTGCAGTGCTATGAACTTCCCCCACAGCACTGCTTTTGCTGTGTCCCTGAAATTTTGGGTTTTTCTGTGTCCATTTTCATGTTTCCAGAAAATTTTTGATTTCTTTCTTAATCTCATCAATAGCTATTTCATTATTTAATAACATGATATTTAGCTGCCATGTGTTTAAGTGTTTTGGTTGTTTTCACTGTAGTAGATTTCTAATTTTATTCCACTGTGATCTGAGATGATGCTTGCTAGAATTTCAATCTTCTTGAACTTAGAGAAACCTGTTTTGTGTACTAATATGTGGTTTATCTTTGTGAATGATACATGTGCACTTGAGAAGAATGTATATTCTGCAGCTTTGGGGTAAAATGTTCTGTAAATCTCAATTAAATCCATCTGATCCAGTGTATCCTTTAGAGTCACTGTTTCCTTGTTAATTTTCTTTTGTCTGGAAGATCTATCCAGTAAAGTCAGCGGGGTGTTAAAGTCCCCTAGCATGACTGTATTGTTGTTGATCACGCCCTTAATGTCCTCTAGAAGTTTTTTTTTTTTTTTTACATAATTAGGTGCTTCTATATTGGTTGTATATATGTTTACCAGGGTTATATCCTCTTATTGGGTCAATCCCTTCAGTATTAAGAACTTTACTGTCTGTTGTAATGGTCTTTATTTTGAAGTCTATTTTGTCAGATATGGGTATAGCTACCCCAGCTTTTTTTATGTTCCATTTGCATGGAAAATTTCTTTCCATCCCTTCACTCTTATCCTGAGTGAGTCTTTTGTTCTAAAGTCAGTCCCTTGTAGACAGCATAGAGCTGGGTCATGTTTTTGTATCCATTCAGCTACCCTATGCCTTTGACTGGAGCATTTAATCCATTTATATTTAAGATTATTTTTGATAGGTACTTATTTATTACCATTTTAATTCTGTATGCCTAGGTTTCTTGATTTTTTTCTTCAAATTACAGCAGTCCCTTTAGCATTTCTTGTAATGCTAAATGGTGGTAATGAACTCCTTCAGCCTTTTTTTTTTGTCTGGGAAGCACTTTATTTCACCATCTATTTTGAAAGATAGCCTTGCTGGATATAGTAATCATGGTTTCAGGTCCTTGCTTTCCATTACCTTGAGTACTTCATGCCATTTCTTTCTAGCCTGTAGAGTTTCTGATGAGAAGTCAGGTGTCAGCCTTATGGGAGCTCCTTTGAAGGTAACAGTATGCTTTTCTCTTGCTATCTTTAAGATTCTCTCTTTGTCTTTAATTTTTGGGATTTTAATTATGATGTGCCTGGACATAGGCCTGTTTGGGTTCTTTTTGTTTGGGACTCTCTGTGCCTCCTGAACTTGTGTGACTTTTTCCTTCACCAGCTTAAGAAAGCTTTCTGCCATTATTTCTTCAAACACCTTCTCTATGCCTTTCTCCCTTTCTGCTCTTCTGGCACCTAGTATCCAAATATTGTTATGTTTCACATTATCCCAGAGCTCTCTGAAGCTGTCCTCTTGTTTTTTAATTGGTTTTTTTATTTTTTATTTTTGGTTCTGTGATTGTTTTCCTACCCAGTCTTCTAATTCACTGACCTGATTCTAAGCTTCCCGTAATCTGTTGTGTATTCCTTGTAATGTGTTCTTTCTTAGTGCTATTTCATTCTTTATTTTCATAGTTACTATATTATTTTCATAGTTACTACGGTATGTCTTTTCTCATGGTATTGAGCATTTTACCATCATTAATCTGAACTCTGTATCAGAAAAATTTCTTATCTCCATTTATCTCTTCTGGTCATTCTCTTGTTCTTTCATTTGGGCATTGTATTTTTGACTCCTCATTTTGGCTGCCTGTTTGGCTTTGTGACTATGTATTAGTAGATCTGTTATGCTTCTCAATCTCTAGTGCAGGACAGTGTCAAATGCTGTTTCTGACTTATTAGATCAGGCAAAGACTCAAGGCCTCCAGAGACTGCCTCTGCCTACAGACTAATTGGATTTACACTTGAGTAGTGCTCATGCAATCATCTACAGGTGTGGTGTGAGTTTTGCCAACAGCATGGGGTAACTGCTTCTCCTGGAAGCTAACTGTTATTCTCAGTCTCTTAATTGGCCTAAGAAACTCCACATTATGGGGCCAGGTGTTTTCCAATGGGGGGCGGTCAACTGTCTTCCCCCCATGCAAAACCATATGGATAGCAAATGTCTGCATAAGAAAGATGACCTCCGCAGCATGAGGGTATGAATCAGCACAGGAGACTGGGGTGTCTGCCTTCTGAGCTCTAACACCAGAGCCCCCAACCCTGGCTTCTGTTCATTCAGTTCCAGTCCCCTCAGCCCTAGCACAAGGTGAGTGGCTGCACACAGAATTTTGTGCATTGGACCTTTAAGAGAGTTCCTGCATTTCCAGCCATCTTTACCTGGCATACAGCAACCCTGATGTTATGTGGGCACCTTTCTCAGTTATGGTATTCTCTGCTGGGGACACAACTTGGGTATTAGACCCCAGAGTTCTCAGTGGCCACCCCCCACAGCTATGATACCTCCCTGGAACTTTAGCTGCTGTTTGTCAGAGCCTGGCCAGCCCTTTCAGGTCTGTGCCCTTCCTAACAGTCTCCACTTTCCGTCCCTAGTTATCAGGGTTCTCTCCAGCCAGTCTTTGGTTAAGTATACAGGGTTTTGGTTTTTGTTTATTTTTTTTTTGTATTTTAATAATTCCAGTTTGTTCCTGGGAGCGTTTCTGTGTAGCATCCACATACTCCACCGACATTTTTAATCTCTCCATTTCTGCCAAGAGAGCCTCAACCACAGCAGAGGCCTAGGTCTGAAAGCTTCTTTGTCCCTATGGACTCAAATCTCTCCTCTACCTCTAAAATCATTACCTCAAATATTTCGTCTAAAAACTTCTCCAACTAACTTGCTTGTTCAACCATTTTGTTTATGACTCATATTCCATTAATTTGGTATCTCCAGTCCATCTTTTCTTCTAATTACTCCCAAACTATTAACCCTCTACTTTCTTCACTTCTATATTTCACCTAGATGCTACTGTCCATCATTTCAGTAACATTCCTGCCAGTATCCTAAATCTTTGCCTCTTCATCTTTTGTTGTACCCATGTGGTAAAATCCAGTGCTGTTTAAATCAAGGTATCTGCTTTTTCTAGACCTGTAACAGATGAACCCTGCTCTATATCAAAAGACAGAACAATTATTACATTATAAATTCATGACTTTCAACTTCAAAAAGGGTCCTTAATACTGGCTATAACTTTACCATGTTTATCTAATCAATGGAAACTCTCCCATTTTCTCCAAGGACTATTTCAAACTGCGTCCATTCTACTTAAGGCCAACGCCACACAGTCCTCAATAGCCAAACTCTAATCTCCTCATCTTCCTCACACTAAACACACATGCCAGTCAATAGTTCCATCCCATTTTCTTAATGAATACATCTTGTTTCATCTTCAAATGTATTGCTTTCTCTTTTGTACCTCTCTAGCCATTTGTTTTTACACATGATCAAATCTCTTTGAATAAACCAAAACCAATTCCACTTAATTCTATAACTTTCTTAATCTATCTCTTATTGTTAGTATCTATCAGAAACTAAATGTTAAACAGGAATACAGAAATTTATCAAATACAGCATATGGGTATAGTTATAAGGTTTCTAAAAATAAAATCATATAATTTGGTACTCAGAAATATTTTATGTCTTATGTTTAGAGAAAAAGGATGTGCTAAATTTATGAGAATATGTTTTGTTTAATAAGATTAATGGATATATAACTAAGATAAGTACAGGCAGTCCTCGGGTTATGTCGGACTAGACTTATGCTGTTTCGTTGTTACATTGGCATCTCCCATTTACAGTATTTATAAAAAAAAAAGTTCTGTCATTTCAACATACGTACATATGTGCATTATGTTTTTTATTATTTATTTACTATAAGTAAAGGTCAGGAATTGTTATCTTTCTTTTCAATTTTTTTTACTTTTTCACTTCATTACTGCCGTGTATGTGCTCCATGTGAGTGACGAAGGTGCTTATGTAGGTGGGTTCCAACTTACGGTGAAAATCGAGTTACGTTGCGCCGTAGTAAGGATCTCCTACGTAACCTGAGGACTGCCTGTAGTAGGTTCTACATTCTTACTGTAGTACTCTTAGAGCTAAGAATGGTTTGCACAAGCATTGCTCCTTGTTGGAGCCATGGGATCATCACGTCATTCTACTGACATAACGTGCAAAATCATAAATAAGTAAACCCTCAGGGGAAGAGCAACAGTGTTCTTGTGAGGTTCACCTTAGAAGAGAGATTACAAAGAAATTGGGGGGTGTGGGAGGAGGGGAGAAAATGTGGGATGATATGAAGGAAATACTGTGGTAAAGAAAAGCAACTTAAGGGAATCGTGACCAGAATAAATAAACCTGAGTGGTTATGCATTATGTAGTCTTAACTACCCTTCTTGGCTGACAAGAGATCCTGAACTTGCAGATACTAGAATTCACTCCCTTGTGTGAATAAGAACAAAACCCTTCTCTTTTGTTAAGTTTTTTCTTTTTTTATTGTTTAAAGTATTACAAATAGTAGTACATATGTCATTTTCCCCCCAATTGACCTTCCCCGAGCCTCCCCTATCCCTGGGCTCATGCCCTCACCCGCCTCCCAGTGTATTGCGTCCTTTGGTTATGCTTATATGCATGCATACAAGTCCTTCATTTGATCTCTTACCTACCCCTCAACTCTCCACAGCCTTCCCACTGTACTTTGAAAGTCTATTCTAGGCTTCTCTGCCTCTGTATCTATTTTTGTTAATCAGTTTATAATGTTTTTTACTATCCATAAATGAGTAAGATCATGTGGTATTTTCTTTCACGGACTGGCTTATTTTGGTTAGCATAATGCTCTCCAGTTCCATCCATGCTGTTGCAAATGGTAAACGTTATTTTTTATACCAGCTTAGTATTCCATTGTGTAGATGTACCACTGTTTTCTAATCCACTTATCTGCTGAGGTGAATTTAGGCGGTTTCCAAACCTTAGCTATTGTAAATTGCGCTGCAATAAATGTAGGGGTGCATATATCCTTTCTGATTGGTGTTTCTGTTTTCTTGGGATAGATTCCTAGAAGTAGTATTACTGGGTCAAATGGGAGTTACATTTTTAATTTTTTGAGGAAATGCCATACTGTTTTCCACAGTGGCTGCACCAGTCTGCATTCTCACCAGCAGTGGAGAGAATGCACCAGTCTGCATTCTCAGCAGCAGTCTGCATTCTCCACATCCTCTCCAGCCTTTGTCATTTATTGATTTGTTGATAGCCATTCTGACAGGTGTAAGGTGGTACCTCATTGTTGTTTTGATTTGCATCTCTTGGAGGATTAGTGACTGTGAGCATGTATTCATATGTCTTTTGGCTTTCTGAATGTCCCCTTTCGAAAAGTGTCTATTTAGGTCCTTTGCCCCTTTTTTGACTGGGTTCTTTATATTCCTTTTGTTAAGTTTTATGAGTTCCCTGTAAATGTAGGAGATTAAACCCTTATTGGAGATAACATTGGCAAATATGTTCTCCCCTGCAGTGGGCTTTCTTGTTGTTTTGCTGACGGTTTCTTCTGCTGTGCAGAAGCTTTTTATTTTGATGTAGTCCCATTTGTTTATTTTCTCCTTAGTTTCCATTGCCCTAGGAGCTGTATACTATCTAATAAAAGAGTAATATGCAAATTAACCATCACTCCACTACACCCACCAGCCACACCCACCAGCCAATCAGGAGCGAATATGCAAATAAACCCAACCAAGAAGGCTACCACCACAGAGAGCAGGAGGGAGGCATGGGTTTCTACGGCAATGGAGGAAGCCAAGCTTTCCACCTGCCCTTGATGGCCTAGGCCTCCACTCAAGGCTACAAAGTTTCGATGATAGAAGATACATAAACCCAAACAGAAATGGTGGCAGCCACTGAAAGAGCAGGAGGCTAGGGTTGCCCGAGGCGATGGAGGAAGCCAAGCTTCTGCAGCCCTAGGCTGGCCCAGGCCTCCGCTTAAGGCTACAAAGTTTCAATTATAGAAGATACATAAATCCCCCCAAAAATGGCTGCTGCCATGGAGCAAGCAGAAGGCTTGGCTCTACTCCAGGCTACAAAGTTTCAATTGTAGAAGATAAATAAACGCCAGATACCAGGGCCTCCGCTTGGGTTGCCAGGGGGCGTGACCGGCCTGCAAACCAGCAAAGGCCCCTCGCCCAGGCTGCCTCACGCCCCAAGGGAACCCCCACCCTGATCCGGGACACCCTTCAGGGCAAACGAGCTGGCCCCCACCCGTGTACCAGGCCTCTATCCTATCTAATAAAAGAGTAATATGCAGATTGACCATCACTCCAACACACAAGATGACTGCCCCATGTGGTCAAAGATCCTGCACCCATGTGGACAGAAGATGGCCGCCACAAGATGGCCAGCAGGGGAGGGCAGTTGGGAGGGACCAGGTCTCCAAGAAGGGCAGTTGTGGGCGATCAGGCCAGCAGGGGAGGGCAGTTAGGGGTGACCAAGCCGGCAAAGGAGGGAAGTTGGGGCGACCAGGCCTGCAGGAAAGGGCAGTTAAGGGTGACCAAGCCGGCAGAGGAGGGAAGTTGGGGCGATAAGGTCTGCAGGGAAAGGCAGTTGGGAGGGACCCAGGCCTGCAGGGGAGAACAGTTAGGGGGGGACCAGGCCTGCAGGGGAGGGCAGTTAGGGGTGTCCAGGCCTGAAGGGGAGGGCAGTTAGGGGAAAACAGGCTGGCAGGGGAGCAGTTAGGCATCAATCAGGCTGGCAGGGGAGTGGTTAGGGGGTGATCAGGCTGGCAGGTAGAATCAGTTAGGGGCAATCAGGAAGGCAGGCAGGCGAGCAGCTGGGAGCCAGTAGCCCTGGATTGTGAGAGGGCTGTTGGACATCCCTCGAGGGGTCCCAGATTGGAGAGGGTGCAGGCTGGGCTGAGGGACAACCCCCCCGTGCATGAATTTCGTGCACTGTGCCTCTAGTCAGTAAAGATATAGCTATGACAAATGTCTGATCTCTTGTTGCCTATGGCCTCTTCTAAGATTTTTATGATTTCCGATCTTATGTTTAAGTCCTTTATCCATTTTGAGTTTATTTTTGTGTATGGTGTAAGTTTGTGGTCTAGTTTCATTTTTTTGCAAGTATCTGTCCAGTTTTCCCAACACCATTTATTGAAGAGACTGTCTTGACTCGATTGTATGTTCATGCCTCCTTTGTCGAGTATTAATTGGCTTGTGCCGATTTCTGGGTTCTCTGTTCTGTTCTACTGGTCTATATGTCTGTTCTTGTGCCAGTACCAGGCAGTTTTGAGAACAATGGCTTTGTAGTATAGCTTGATATCTACGTATCAAATTGTGATCCCTCCAACATTGTTCTTCTTTCTCAAGATTGTTGCAACTACTTGGGATCTTTTTTTATTCCAGATAAATTTTTGGAGAATTTGTTCTAGGTCTTTGAAGTATGCCATTGGTATTTTAATCAGGATTCCATTGAATTTATAGATTGTTTTGGGTAGTATGGACATTTTAATAACGTTGATTCTACCAATCCATGAACATGCTATCTTCTTCCATTTGTTACTGTCTTCCTCTATCTCTTTTTCCAGCGTTCTGAAATTTTCTGAGTACAGGTTCTTTATCTCCTTGGTTAGGTTTATTACTAGGTATCTTAATTCTTTTTTTTTTTTTCTTTGCAATGGTAAATGGGATTGCTTCTTAAATTTCTCTTTCTGTGAGTTCATTATTCGTGTATAGAAAAGCCACGGACTGCTGGGTGTTAATTTTGTATCCTGCAACATTGCTGAAATCATTTATTAAATCTAGTAGTTTTTTGATGGAGTCTTTGGGGTTTGCTATGTACAATATCATGTCATCTGTGAAGGACAGTTTTACTTCTTCTTTTCCAATTGGGATGCCTTTTATTTCTTCTTTTTGTATGATCGCAATGGCTAGTATTTCCAGTACTATGTCGAACAGGAGTGGTGAGAGTGGGCATCCCTGGCTTGCTCCTATTCTTAGTGGAAATGGTTTTAGTTTTTGCCCATTGAGTATGATGTTGGCTGTGTGTTTGTCATATATGGCTTTTATTATGTTGAGTTATGATCCCTCTATTCCCACCTTGCTGAGGGTTTTTACCAAGAAAGGGTGTTGGATTTTGTCAAATGCTTTTTCTGTATCAATGGATACAATTATATCGTTTTTATCTCTCAGTTTGTTTATATGGTGTATCACATTTATTGATTTGTGGATATTGTACCATCCTTGCATCCCCAGAATAAATCCCGCTGTTCATGGTGTATGATCTTTCTAATGTAATGCGTGATTCAATTTGCTAGAATTTTGTTGAGAATTTTGGTGCCTACGTTCATGAGTGATATTGGCCTGTAATTCTCTTTCTTTGTATTGTCTTTATCTGGTTTTGGGATTAGGGTAATGCTGGCTTCATAGAACGAGCTTGGAAGTGCTCCTTCTTAAATTTTTTGGAATAGTCTGAGGAGGATACGTTTCATTTCTTCTTCGAATGTTTTATAAAACTCACCTATGAAGCCATCTGGTCCAGGGCTTTTGTTTGTTGGAAGTTTTTTTTTTATTACTCCTTCAATTTCCTCCATAGTTATCGGCCTATTCAGATTTTTCTATTTCTTCTGGTTCAGTTTTGGAAGGTCGTATTTTTCTAGGAATATATCCATTTCTTCTAGGTTGACCAGTTTGTTGGAGTAGAGTTGCTCATAGTATTTTTTAACGATTTTTCGTATTTCTGTGGGTTCTGTTGTTATTTCACCTCTTTTGTTTCTGATTTTATTTGGGTCTTTTCTCTTTGCTTTTTGGTGAGCCCGGCTAAAGGTTCATCAATCTAGTTTATCCTTTCAAAGAATCAGCTCTTGGTTTCATTGATCATCTGTATTGGGTTCTTGTGTTTTTCTTTTTTTTGGTCTCTATTTTATTTATTTCCGCTCTGATCTTTAGTATTTCCTTCCTTCTGCTCACTCTGAGCCTTTCTTGTTGCTCTCTTTCTAATTCTTCAAGTTGCAGAGTTAGATGGTTTATTATCAGTTTTTTTTTTCTTTTTTTTTTTTTTTTTAGGTAGGCCAAAAATGCTATGAACTTCCCTCTTAGGAATGCTTTGTGTCCCAAAGATTTTGGATTGTTGTGTTTTCATTGTCATTTGTTTCCAAGATGTGTTTTATTTCTTCTTTGATCTCTTTGGTAACCCACTCATTGTTTAATAGTATGCTATTCAGCCTCCAATTGTTTGAATTTTTGTGTTTGTTTTTAATGTAGTTGATTTCTAATTTTATGCCATTGTGATCTGAGAAGATGCTTGATACTATTTCAATCCTCTTGAATTTGGAGACTTTTCCTGTGTCCCATATGTGGTCTATCTTTGAAAATGTTTCATGTGCACTAGAGAAGAATGTATGTTCTGTAGTTTTGGGGTGGAATGTTCAAATGATGTCGATTAAGTCCATCTGACCAAGTGAGTCGTTTAGGATTGATGTTTCTTTGCTAATTTTTTGTCTAGAGGATTTATCCAGTGATGTTGATGGGGTATTAAAGTCTCCTACTATGATTGTGTTGCTGTCAATCTCACCCCTGATATCTTCCAGAAGTTTTTTTTTTATGTATTTGGGTGCACCTGCATTGGGTGCATAAATGTTTACTGGAGTTATAGACTCTTGTTTTATTGTTCCCTTTAGAATTATGAAGTGGCCTTTCTGGTCTCTTGTTATAGTCTTCACTTTGAGGTCTATTTTTGTCAGATATAAGTATTGCTACCTAGCTTTTTTTTTCATTTCCATTTGCCTGAAAAATATTTTTCCATCCCTTCACTTTCAGTCTGCGTGAGTCCCTTGTTGAGGTGGGTCTCCTGTAGACAGTATATATATGGGTGATGTTTTCTTATACATTCATTCACTCAATGTCTTTTGAATAGAGCATTTAATCCATTTACGTTTAATGTTATTATTGATAGGTACTTAATTGTAGCAATTTCTGTAGTTTATGCATGTGTTCCTTCATCCCTTCCTATTTCTTCTTTTTACAGCATTCCCTTTAGCATTTCTTGCATTGCTGGCTTGGTAGTGATCAACTCCTTTAGCCTTTTTTTGTCTGTGAAGCTCCTGAATTCCCCTTCAATTTTGATTGATAGTGTTGCTGGATAGAGTATTCTTGGATTCAGTCCTTTGCTTTGCATTACTTTGTATACCTCTTTCCATTCCCTTCTAGCTTGATGTGTTTCTGTTGAGAAATCATTTGACAATCTGATGGAGGATCCTTTGTACATAACTCTCTCTCTCTTATAGCTTTTAAGATTCTCTCTGTCGTTAACATTTGCCATTGTAATTATGACGTTTCTTGAGTGTGGTTCTTTTGGGATTCATTTTGCTTGGGACTCTGTAATTGTGTAACTTTTTTCTTAACCACATCAGGGAAGTTTTCTGTCATTATTTCTTCAAATAGATTTTCTAATCCTTGCTGCTCTTCTTGTCCTTCTGGCAGCCCTATTATATGTATGTTACTTCGTTTTGCATTGTTGCAAAGCTCCCTTAGGCTCTCCTCCTGTTTTTTAATTTTTTTCTCCAGTTGCTGTTCAGATTGGGCTTGTTTCTCTACCTTATCTTCTAACTCACTAATTCCGTCTTCTGCTTCTTCTAGTCTACTGTTGAAACCTTCCATGGTGTTTTTGATTGTAGCTATATCACTTTTGATTTCTTCCTGATTTCTGCATAGGTTGTTGATTTTCCTGTCCATCCAGTGTATGAATTGTACGACCATCACTCTGAATTCTTTTTCTGTCATGTTGCATGCCTCGGTTTCACTTATTTCCTTTCTTGGCGATTCCTCCTTTCCTTTCCTCTGGGGATTGTTTTGTTGTCCCCCAATTCTAACTATCACCTGAAGGTTCAAATGTCGCATTGCAGGGGCCTGGGCCGTGTGCAGTGGGAACTTCCCACCCCCCAAGTGTCACTGAAGAGCTCTGACACCAAGATGTGTGGCTGCCGTGGGTTGGTGAGAGCCACACTTGCCCAGGATCAGAGTCACCAGCGCTTAGTTTGGCCTCATGTGCTCACCTAGAATCGGACCCTGCCTGTGCCATGCTGAAACAGAGACCACACTGTACCGTGCCGAAAATCAGAGTTCCCTAGCGCGTGTCAGGAGTCAGAGAACCCCTGTGCCCATGCTGAGAATCGAGTATCAGAGTCTGTGTTGCTTGGTGTGGCCTTGCACCGAGAATCAGGGTCCCTGTGTACACATGCGACAAGAATGGAGTCACGGGCTCTTAGTATGAATGCACTGGGAATCAGGGATCCCAGGCGCGCGCAATCGGAAACAGGGTCAAGTCACTGGTGCTCAGTGCTTCCTCTCGCACGGGTAATCAGGATCCCATCTGCTTGCGGGACCGGTTTGCAGAGTCGCACTGTTGGCAGGAGGTCCACTCCCGCCCTGCAGAAAACACCCTTCCGTGTACGCTTGCCCTGAATCAAAGTCAGGTGGCACTGCTGCCCTGTGTGGGCGTGGGTTCTGGTTGTGGGTAATACACTCTCCGAGTTCACGCACCCATGCTCAAATTCAGCACAACCTCTCTGTGTGGGTGCAAGGTCTGGTCATGCAGGTGTGCATTGCGGGAAAGAAACTCCCCGTGTCCCTGCACCCAGGCTCAAATTCAGTGCAGCTTCCCTGTGTGGGTATGGAGTCTAGTTGCAGGAAATAAACTCCCCAAGTTCGCGCACCCAGGATCAAATTCAGCGCAAGTCTCCCAACGTGGGCGTGGGGCAAGACCTCTTTCTTAACCAAAATAGCTCTTGCTTAATCTTTACAAAACATTTTATGTGTCTTATTCCCTTATTTTTGAAACACGCTTTTTCTTTGATTTCCATAGTATAACATGTAAATCTCCTGGCTTTTATTTTACCTTTCAGCTTGCCTCTTTTGTTTCCTATGCCTCATCTTCCTTCTTGATTCCAACACTCTAGCCACATTAGCCATGATACATACTGCTTTTCCTTGTGCCACAGGGATTTTGCATGTAACTCTTCACCCATCCTGAAATATGCTTTTTTCACTCTTTGACTGAATCCTACTCCACATTTAAGTACCAGCTTAATCAACACTTCCTCAGGAAAGTTTTATCTGACTAGAGCAATTTCTTCCCTAATTAGGTCAAACCCTGCTATTATATGGTCACATGGTACTACTCCTTCAGAGCAAATATCATAGATTCAGTGTGATTAAAAAAAACAAACCACACAAGACATTACCATCCATAACCCAACTACCAGCCGTAAACTTAACGAATATAAGGACTGTGGGATTTTATTCACTACTAGAGGCTCAATGTACGAAGATTCGTGCAAGAATAGGCCTTCCTTCCCCTGGCTGCTGACACCGCCTTCACTCCGGCCCAGAGCTGCCTTTCCACCTTCCCACGCTGCCAAGAGTCCCGGAGCTGCTGGAAGCGGGTGCGGAACGCCTGCATCATTGCCATGGAGACAACACAAGCGTCCTGCCCCGCCGCCAGATGCTTGGCACTGCGTATGCAAATTAACCCATCATCTTTGTTGGGTTAATTTGATTACTCACTCCTGATTGGCTGGTGGGCGTCGCGAAGTTACGGTCAATTTGCATCTTTCTCTTTTATTAGTGTAGATGGTATACTGCCAACTACTGTACTCAGCACATATAAATAAATAATTGTTGAATTGTTATATAAGTAAATGACTAAACTCATAGTGTTTTGAATAATGTTTTTTTTCTATTAAGAATCTTAACTAAGACAATCTCTATTTCATTCAAACAAATATTTATTGAATGCCAAGGAATAAGAGCCAGAGTGGTGATAAAAAGAGATATGTTCCCTACCTTATGGAGCACACTATCTAAAAAAGGTTAAGGTAATTAATAAAATAAATTTATTATTATGATTTTTGTTTATGTGTTATAAAAAATTCAGAAAGATATGAACTATAACAGGGGCTTCTGATACTGTTGGAAGGCTTTACCTCTACCTCCTGAGAGCTATATTTACCTTCTTCATTTATGGTAGATTTTTTTTATATTTTCCCTATTTACTCATCTTTGAATAAGGATATTATAGCCTGGTATTAGCTCCAAATTGTAGAATAGGTTTCTCCTCTTCTATAGTGAATGCTATTACAGTTTAAACAGGAGGACTGATGGATATACATTTATAATGCCACTGGAGGCCCGGTGCATGAAAATTTGTGCACTGAGGGGGGTGTCCCTCAGCCTGGCCTGCTCCCTCTCACAGAGGATGTCCTACTGACAGCTTAGGCCCGCTCCCCACAGCCAATCAGGGGACAGCACCACCCCCATCACCCCATTGCTGCTGCTGGCCTCCCTCTGTGGGAGGCGACCCGGCGATCTGGGGAAGGCGATACCCCCATCATGCCTCTGCTGCTGCCACTGCCAGCCACACCGCTGCCTGAGCTCAGCCCTTGCAGCCACTGTGGTTTGCCTGAGCCTTGGCCTTGCCCTTGTTGCCTGAGCCTTAGGCTGGACTTGGGCAGCGGCAGCCACCATCCACGGCTTGCCTGAGACTCGGCTGGCCCTGGGCAGCAGCAGCCACCATCTGCAGCTTGCCTGAGCCTCAGACAGCCGCTGAGGCTTTGTCTGGAAGTGCACAGCATCAAGTTCCCGCCCACCCGCGTGCTCCTCGCTGATCAGTTGTTATGGTGTGAAGACTATTAGCATATTAGGTCTTTATTATATAGGATTTCATGTGCCACTGTCAGTCTATCATTGTTTTGGTTGTGGAAATCCTAGTGTTTAGATGAAGAAAGAGAGGAACTATTAGAGTGGAATTATGGTGACCTTGGAAATTAGTATTCTGAGAAGGGTTAGCTTTTTAGTTATTTGGTTGATACAAACCTTGCATTTCTGAATTCTGGGGCATATAGGCTTGGTGTAGGGGAGTGGGTAAGCAAGACGGTGAGATTCCAAGTACAGTCTTCCCTCCTATTTTTATTACTTACATGTGGCCAAGAAATTCAATAGCTTTAAGTTAGTAAAAATAATTCTCAAATTCAGGCAACAATCTATTAACTGTTATTGACACTACTAAGTGATCATGTCTTTTCCTTTTTCTGTACATAATGAAGTATTTCAATGACAAGTTGAGCAAGGCTGTAACCGATGCTAACCAGGTATTATTTTAAACTAGAACTTATTACTTTCTTTAGAACATAAAATGAAATTGTAGTCAGTATTCAGTGATTACTTTGGTAAGTGAAAAATAAATTAGAAGGTAAGTATATTAAATCCCATTCCAGTTCTATGATATTAAATACTTTTAATGACACTCACTATTCTGAAATTCCTTGTACTTCTTTTATCCAGTTAGATTGTTCTTTGTCTCCAAGATGAACCACTTTAGATGGTGGAGCAGTTCTTCCCAGATAAAGCTTCTGTATGCCTGGAGGTTCTTCCATGTAAAACCTTAAGAATTCATATAAAAATTATATTACCCAAAAATATGTGGTTTAATATAGAGTTCTAGTGGTACAAATCTTCAAAGTAAAAAGGTTTCTACATGGCATAATAGGAAAAAAAAGCCATCTTTTTAAAAACTGTACTATAAATTTCAGAACAAAATCTTGTAAAAATTCAATCAAAATTTAAAAACAAATTAATATTCTTTCTCTCTTAAGAAATCAAACTAAATATACAACAAAAATATAAAGATTTAAAGTATTCAATAAAGTATTTTTGCTAAATGAGTTTAACTTGATTCTACATGTCACTACACCTAGCTCCAGTTTACAGGAAATATGTGGGATGGAGGATCCACCTAAGTGACACTAAGAGGAAATGGCCAGGTAAATCCAGAATCTTACAAAATAACCGGCTTGCACTCTTAAAAAAAAAAAAAAAAGCAGGGAAGTAAATTCAGCCAGGTCCTAGGATATAAAATCAACAAACAGAAACAAACCAACTGTATTTCTATATACTACCTGAGAAAACTGAAATACCTCTTCAGTTGCTCCCAAGTAATTTAAATACTGAGGTATACATCTAACAAAATATGTACAGGATCTGTATGCTGAAAAACGAAACACTGATGAATGGATCCACTGGGTAAGAAGATTCAACACAGTAAAGATGTTAAATCTCCCCAAATTAATTTATAGGTTTAATACAATTCCTATGAAAATCTCTCCATGATTTTTATAGGTGTAGAATAATTTATTCTAAAATTTATATAAAAAGGCAAAGGAACAAAAAGCTAAAACAATTTTGAAAAATAAAATTAAGATGGAAGGAATAACTCTACCTAAGTTTAAGACTTACTACATAGCTACAGTAACAGGACAAAAGACAGACAAACAGATCACTGGAACAGAATGGAGAACTCAGAAGAAGTAGAGCCACACAAATGTGCTCAACTCAACTAATATTTTTTCTTTCAATTACAGTTGAAATTCAATATTATTTTATATTACTTTCAGGTGAACAGAACAGCATAGTTGTTAGACATTTATATAACTTACAAAGTGATTTCCCCTGTTAAGTCTAGTACCCACCTGGCACCAAACATAGTTCTTACAATACAATTGACTATATTCCCTACTTTTCAATCCCGTGACTATTTTGTAACTACCAATTTGTATTTCTTATTCTCTTCACCCTTTTCATCAAGTTCACCAGTCTCCTCCTTCCTCTAGCAACCATCAGTTTGTTCTCTGAATCTATGAGTCTTATTTTTTTTGGTTTTGTTTATTTTGTTCTTAAGATTCCATATATGAGTAAAATCACATGGTGTTAAACTGTTTTTGGCAAGGATGTAAAAACAATCTTATGAGGGAAATATCCCTTTCAACCAATGGTGCTGAAGCAGTTGAGTATTCATAGGCAAATGTAGGAACTTTGATCTAAACCTTATATTTATATAAAAATTAACTCACAGTAGATCATGGGTTTAAGTGTAAAAGGAGTAAAACTATAAAACTTTTTGAAATATAGGAGAAAAATCTCAGGTACCTAGGGCTACATGAAGAGTTCTTAGACCAAAAGCATGATCCATAAAATAAAAAACTGATAAAATGCATTTCAGATCCAAGATGGCGGCATAGGTAAACACCTAAACTGCTGCCTCGCACAACAATTTTAAAACTACAACTAAAAGACAAAACGTCTATCACCCAGAACCACGGGAAAGCTGGCTGAGTGGAAGTTCTACAACTAGAAGGAAAGAGAAAAGAGCATTGAGACGTGCACAAGCACTGAAAAGCTGAGGTACGGAGGCGCGCGAATCGGGCTGGCAGCGGGTGACTGGGAGCGCTGGTTTTTTCAACCCAAAGGGAGACAAGCTCCTGATTACTCCGAACTCCAGTTTCTGGAGAGACGCGGGGGACCCAAACTCCTACGGGGAGAAGATGGACTGTCTGCCATCGGGTCGGAAAGTGAGGGCAGCTTGCTTGCAGGTCTGCGCGCAGGAATAATTGTTTACTGCGCTGGGGCGCAGGACTCAGGGACACGGTCAGAGATGCAGAGCTGGCTTACTGGCAGCCATCGCTGTTTGCCACACCCTAGCCTAATGACACCCTGAGACCCTGCCCTGCACAACCTACAAACCCACCCAAGCTCCAAGCAGTGGCTTTAGCATATGAATGGCCTTCCCTATCACAGCTTAACCTAGCAAACTTGCAGCCCGGGTCAGACAGCTCCAAAACCTCCAAACCCCAAGCAAAGAGGAGAAAACAGTAGTTCTCGCTGTAGCGCATGCTGGGTGGCCTCAGACAGTAGCTGACCTGCACCCAATTGGAGATCCAGAAGCCAGTGTACCTAGTGGTCAGTGAAAGTTACCTACAAAGGAACCCCCATCAGACTAGCAACTGATTTCTCAACAGAAACTCATCAGGCCAGAAGGGAATGGAATGAAATATACAAAGTCATGCAACGGAAGGGTCTGAATCCAAGAATACTGTACCCAGCAAGGCTATCAATCAAAATTGAAGGTGAAATCAGGAGCTTCACAAAAAAAGACTAAGGGAATTTATTACCACCAAACCAGCAATGCAAGAAATGTTAAAGGGTCTGCTGTAAAAAAAAAAGAAATAGGAAGCGAAGAAGAACACAGGGGTAAAGAATAAAAATGGTGACAAATAAGTACCTATCAATAATAACTTTAAATGTAAATGGATTAAATGCCCCAATCAAAAGACATAGGGTAATGGACTGGATAAGAAAACACGACCCATATATCTGCTGTCTACAAGAAACCCACCTCAGAAAAAAAGATGCACACAGACTGAGGGTGAAGGGATGGAAAAAGGTTTTTCAGGCGAATGGAAATGAAAAAAAAGCTGGGGTAGCAATACTTATATCTGACAAATTAGATCTCAAAGTGAAGGACATAACAAGAGATAAGGAAAGCCACTTCATAACACTAAAGGGAGCAATCCAACAAGAAGAAATAACTGTAAACATATACGCACCCAATACAGGAGCACCCAAATACACAAAAAAACTTCTGGAGGATATCAAAGGAGAGACTGACAGCAATACAATCATAGTAGGAGACTTGAATACCCCACTATCACCATTGGACAAATCCTCTAAACAAAAAAATCAGCAAAGAAACATCAATCCTAAATGACTCACTAGACCACATGAAATTAATTGACATCTTCAGAACATTTCACCCCAAAGCCACAGAATATACATTCTTCTCAAGTGCACATGGGTCATTTTCAAAGATAGACCATATGTTGGGTCATAGGCAAAGTCTCTTCAAATTCAAGAAGATAGAAATCCTATCAAGCATCTTCTCAGATCAAAGTGGCATAAAACTGGAAATCAATTACATTAAAAACAATCCAAAAAAATCAGACATATGGAGACTAAACAGCATGCTATTAAACAATGACTGTGTTACCAGAGAGATCAAGGAAGAAATAAAAGACATCATGGCAACAAATGACAATGAAAACACAACAATCCAAAATCTATGGGACACATCGAAAGCAGTCTTGAGAGGGAAGTTCATAGCTCTACAAGCCTACTGCAAAAAATAAGAAACAATGGTAGTAAATTACCTAACCCTACAACTCAAAGAGTTAGAAAAAGTGCAACAAGAAAATCCCAGTGTAAGCAGAAGGAAGAAAATAATAAAGATCAGAACGGAGATAAACGACATTGAAACCAAAAAAACAATACAAAAGATCAACAAACCAAGAGCTGGTTCTTTGAAAGGATAAACAAGATTGATGAACCTCTAGCCAGGCCTACCAAGTAGCAAAGAGAGAGGACCCAAATAAACAAAATCAGAAATGAAAGAGGTGAAATAACAACAGACCCCACCGAAATACAAAGGATTGTTAAAAAATACTATGGACAACTCTATTCCAACAAACTGGACAACCTGTAGGAAATGGACATATTCCTACAAAAATACAACCTTTCAAAACTCAATCAGGAAGAATCAAAACATCTCAATAGGCCAGTAACTATGGAAGATATTGAAGCAGTCATCAAAAAGTTTCCAGCAAACAAAACGGCTTCACAGGGAAGTTTTATAGAACATTCAAGGAAGAACTAAAACCTATCCTCCTCAGACTATTCCAAAAAATTCAAGAAGGAACACTTCCCAGCTTCTTTTATGAAGCCAGCATCACCCTAATACCAAAACCAGATAAAGACAACACAATGAAAGAGAATTACAGGCCAATATCCCTCATGAACATAGACGCCAAAATCCTCAACAAAATTCTAGCAAATTGGATCCAGCAGTCATATCAGAAAGATCATACACCATGACCAAGTAAGATTTATCCCAGGGATGCAAGGATGGTACAACATCTGCAAATCAATAAACGTGATTCATCACATAAACAAATTGAGAGATAAAAATCACATAGTCAATTGATGCAAAAAAAGCATTTGATAAAATCCAACACTCTTTCTTGATAAAAACTCTCAGCAAGGTGGGAATGGAAGGATCATACCTCAACATAATAAAAGCTATATATGAAAAACCCACAGCTAACATCATACTCAACGGGCAAAAACTAAAACCATTTCCCCAAAGAACAGGAACAAGAGAGGGGTTCCCACTCTCACCACTCCTGTTCGACATATTACTGGAAGCATTAGCCATTGCAATTAGACAAGAAGAAGAAATAAAAGGCATCCAAATTGGAAAAGAAGAAGTAAAGTTGTCCTTATTTGCAGATGACATATTGTACATAAAAAACCCAAAAGACTCCATTAAAAAACTAATAGACTTAATAAATGAATTCGGCAATGTAGGAGGAAACAAAATTAACGCCAAGAAATTTATGGCATTTCTATACACCAGTGGTCGGCAAACTCATTAGTCAACAAGCCAAATATCAACAGTACAACGATTGAAATTTCTTTTGAGAGCCAAATTTTTTAAACTTAAACTTCTTCTAATGCCACTTCTTCAAAATAGACTCACCCAGGCAGTGGTATTTTGTGGAAGAGCCACACTCAAGGGGCCAAAGAGTCGCATGTGGCTCGTGAGCCGCAGTTTGCTGACCACTGCTATACACCAATAGTGAACTTACAGAAAGAGAGACTAAACAAGCAATCCCATTTACCATTGCACCAAAAAAATTAAGATACCTAAGAATAAACTTAACTAAGGAGGTAAAAGATCTATATGCGGAAAACTACAGGACACTGAAAAAAGAGGTAAGAGGAAGACGTAAACAGATGGAAGAACGTACCATGTTCATGGATTGGGAGAATCAACATCATTAAAATGTCCATACTACCAAAACCAATCTATAGATTCAATGCACTCCCCATTAAAATACCAATGGCATATTTCACAGACCTAGGAAGAACTCTCCAAAAAGACCCCAAATAGCCACAGCAATCCTGAGAAAGAAGAACAAAGTAGGTGGGATCTCAATACCAGATTTTAAGCTGTATTACAAAGCCACTGTTGTCAAAACTGCCTGGTACTGGCACAAGAACAGACATATAGATCAATGGAATAGAATAGAGAACCCAGAAATTGACCCAAATCACTACGCTCAATTAATATTTGACAAAGGAGGCATGAACGCACAATGGTGTCAAGACAGTCTCTTCAATAAATGGTGTTGGGAAAATTGGACAGATACATGCAAAAAAATGAAGCTAGATCACCAACTTACACCATACACAAAAATAAACTCAAAATGGATCAAGGACTTAAACATATGACGGGAAACCTTAAAAATACTAGAGGAATCCACAGGCAGAAAAATCTCTCACATATGCCGAAGCAATTTCTTCACTGATACTGCTCCTAGGGCAATGGAAACTAAAGAGAAAATCAACAAATGGGACTACATCAAAATAAAAAGCATTTGCACAGCAAAGGAGACCATCAATAAAACAACAAGAAAGCCCACTGCATGGGAGAACATATATGCCAATGATATTAACGATAAGGGTTTAATTTCCAACATTTACAAGGAACTCAAGCAGCTTAACAAAAAGAAGATAAACAACCCAATCAAAAAATGGGCAACTGATCTAAATAGACACTTTTCGAAAGAAGACAGAAGGAAGGCCAAGAGACATATGAAAACCTGCTCAACGTCACTAATCATCAGAGAGATGCAAATCAAAACAACAATGCGGTACCATCTCACACCTGTCAGAATGGCTATAATCAACAAATGACAAGTGCTGGTGAAGATGCGGAGAAAAAGGAACCCTTGTGCACTGCTGGTGGGAATGCAAACTGGTGCAGCCACTGTGGAGAACAGTATGGAGTTTCCTCAAAAAACTAAAAATGGAACTCCCATTTGACCCAGTAATCCCACTTCTAGGAATGTATCCCAAGAAACTAGAAACACGAATCAGAAAGGATATATGCACCCCTATTTTCATAGCAGCACAATTCACCATAGCTAAGATTTGGAAACAGCCTAAGTGCCCATCAGCAGAGGAGTGGATTGAAAAACTGTGGTACATCTACACAATGGAAAAAAGGAGTTCTTACCATTTGCAACAACATGGATGGAGATGGAGAGCATTATGCTACGTGAAATAAGCCAGGCAGAGAAAGATAAATATCACGTTCTCACTCATTTGTGGAATATAATGAACAACATAAACTGATGAACAAAAATAGATCCAGAGACAGAGAAACATCGATCAGAACGTCAAACCTCAGGGAAGGTAGGGGAGGGTGGGGGTAAGAGGGAGAGATCAACCAAAGGACTTACATGCATGCATGTAAGCCTAATCAATGGACACAGACAACAGGGGTGTGGGGGCATGAATGGGAGGTGGGGGGGAATGGGGGAATAAGAACACATATGTAATACCTTAATCAATAAAGAAATTTTAAAAAAACCAAAAAGAAGGCTAGCCCTGATTGGTTTGGCTGAGTGGATAGAGCGTTGGCCTGTAGACTTAAGGGTCCCCGGTTCGATTCCAGTCGGGGGCATGTGCCTTGGTTGCGGGCACATCTCCAGTGGGAGGTGTGCGGGAGGCAGCTGATCAATGTTTCTCTCATATCGATGTTTCTGACTCTATCTCTCTCCCTTTTCTCTGTAAAAAATCAATAAAATGTATTTTTTTTTAAAAAGGCAACTATATACGAAACTGTGGGTTAGAGAAGAGGCAGTTCATCAAGCAAAATTCAAACAAAAGAGAAATAGGGCTAGTGGAGAAAGGAGGTAGGTATTAAAAGTACTGAACAAAAGAAATTTATCCACTAGACAATTTTATGGGGATACAGAGAATATAACGTTTAAAGTATAAAACCGGCAACAGTTGATGAATTGAGGGCACACAAATACCAAACGAAATGATTCTTGATGTTTGCGATTCCATTGCTTCACATTATCAGCAATGCCTGGACCAGAACATCATAAGTTTAAAAATAGGCATTGACAAAAAAAATCATTCATTTCTTTAGATTCTCTTAAATTTTGAAAAATGAACGGTATGTTCATGAACACTGACTTTATAATCATTCAAAGTGTATATATATTTTTTGGGGACACCCTATATATGCTACTCATTCTTGTCATCAAGAGAAATATATTTGGTAAATAACATAATGATAACTGGTAGAAAAGAATTAGGCTATAGAACTTCCAAGCTATTAAAAGGAAAAGAAGGCAAAAGCGAAAAATAATAAATGCATCTAAAATATCTCAAGAAATATACAATAAACTGCAACAGTGGTTAAACTTCAAGTGGCGTAATTTCATTTTTACTATAGAGTATAAATATATCAATAATTCTATCAGCTAAAAATGTATCAGTAAAAGCCATTAAATAGCAAAGCAAATATAAATTTAAAAACAATTATAAATAAAATCTTACTTGGTTTCTCCATCGGATATACCAACAACTCTAGCTTCTTCAAGATGAGGCCAATTAACAAAGACAGACTTTCCAAGCACCGATGAAGCTACATTTTCTACACTCTTAAGTAAAAGCAGAGAAGTTCATTTATATGTGAGGTCCAGGAGAAAATTTTAAAGAAGCAATATTAATTTTAAAATGGCTTGTGTTTATAACTGTGCATTTAAAATCTATGGAATAATAATTAAAACAGATAAAACATTTGCTCACTCGAGTCAATTATTCCCTCTAATACCTCTTCCCTATAGTTCTTAGTTGTGCTGCTCTTCTCAACTTTATTCCAACTTAAATCTTACATCCACTGAAATTCAGTTAATTTTCTCTTCTTTTTCTTTCTAGTACATTCTCCAGGACTTTTGAGATCTTTTAGAGTTTAATTCTTTTCCTTTCTTTTTAAAAAAATTATTTTCAGTTGTTTTTACCTAACATGCCTTTGCTCACCATTTAATTCAGTATGAACCTGTATAAGTGAACCAAGTTTACCTTCCTCTCTGCCAACGTATTCTTATTAGAGACAGTATGACCAACGTAAACTACTTTTCTGCGGTATATACATCAGGACCCTAGGAAGCTTGCTTTCTACTCATTTTCTCAACAGCAGTGGCAGTTAATTCGTAGAGCAGCCTACTGATTCTAACCTAACTTAAATTACTTGGTGAGAAAATAAGTTTCAGTAAAATCAAAGAGTGCTGATCCACACTGTATTACTGTCCATAATAATAGTCAACATTAGCAAAAACTATGTTCAGCAAGAAACTTGAGTTCTTAGTTTTGCTGCTAACTAGCTGAGTGAATGTCCCTTTTTCAATTTCCACTTAAGTTTTTTAATTTGTAAAATGAATGAGTTGAACTAGTTGCTTTACAAAATCCCACCCAGTTGTAAAATTCCATGATTCCATTATTTCACGATTATCTTGCTTATTTTTCTTATTGAAAATGAAAAAAAAAACAAAAACAGAAATGTCTAGAAAAAGGCTATTATTACTCATTTTTTTCACATCAAATAGCCAGACAGTATAAAACAGAACCTAAGAAATCTGGTTTCTTTTCAGTTTGTGGTTGATGTAACAAAATAAGAACACTAGCTGCCCAACCATTGAACCACACCAGCCGGGCCCCTTTACAGTACTTTTAATACCTACCTCCTTTCTCCGCTAGCCCTATTTCTCTTCTGTTTGAATTTTGCTTGATGAACTACCTCTTCTCTACCTACAGTTTCGTATCTAGCCTTCTTTTAAATGATAAACTTCTTAACCATGGGCTAAATGGCTGCTACCTCTACTTTCCATCTATGCAGCCCCAGACTAATCCTTAGGAATTTCAGCCTCCACCAATCTATAAGAATGGAATTATCAAAGGCCAAAAATGATGCCTAAAGGACAAATTCAGAATTGGTTTTAATTTTTTTTTTTATCCTTGAACCATATGCATCATCTACTTCATGATTCTGTGATACTACTAACTTGGGAATCATTCTCTTTTACCTTTCTGAACCCTGTCACTTTTACTATTTCTTTCCCACTCTTTACAACTGTAAGTATTTCTTGATGCTGAGACCTACAATCCTCAGAATTCTTTTTCCTCAGGGAAATGAGCCCCAGGACTCAGCCATCACCTCCTTGCTGATGACTGTATATACCTATCTACGTTCTAAGCTCTAGCTCCAGATACTAAACTGTGTATAAGCACCCTTTCTCAATGGAGGTTTTTCATCTAAAGTACAGAATATTATAAACAATCTGACTATTTTCTCAATTTCCCAAGGATAGTACATAAAAAGCACCATTCAGAAGGTAAGTTTAATCTAGTATATGCAACTGGATGATTTAGGGCATTAGAGCTTAAATCTCTGTGGATCCCTTGTTGAGAAAGGCTGGGAGGGCAGGTGTAGTTACAAGTCATAGCACCACCTTAAAATTCCATCATTATTTATCATGAATCCCTTCAAATCAGGGACGCTCCCATTTTAACTTTTTTTATTTCAGTAAACAGCAATTATTTTCTAGTTAATTAGCATGGATCCTAAGAGTTACGTTTAGTATTTTCTTCTTCTTTTCAACTCCTAGATTTAAACAACTGATCAAATGTCAATTTTAGCCATAGCTGGTTTGGTTCAGTGAGTAGAGCATCAACCTGTGGACTGAAGGGTCCCAGGTTCAATTCCAGCCAAGGGCACATGCCTGGGTTGCAGGCTCCATCCCCAGTGTGGGGCGTGCAGGAGGCAGCCAATCAATGATTCTCTCTCATCATTGATGTTTCTATCTCTCTCTCCCTCTCCCTTCCTCTCTGAAATGAATAAAAATATACTTTAAAAAATGTCAATTTTATTTAGTCTTGTTCATCTAAGACTGGCGATTTTCAACTGGTATACCACAAGAATTCTTAAAACATTCAGTACTTGACTATTTAGTAAGACACACTGACCTCTTTTCCCTTAGATTGTCAAATAAAAAAATGACAGCCAATAGAGCAATAGCTATCCGGTGTGAATGAATCAAAGTTATACCTATTTTTCTTGTCAGATGGGCAGAAAATATATTTTTTGGTGTCTTGTGAGATGAAAAAGGTTGAAAATTGCTGATCTAGATCTCTTACAACTTCCACAATTTATGACCTTATTGCCTAATGCGTTTATAACCACAATCTCTGAACTTGCAGGCTTTTCCATTTTCTTCCATTTCTCTCTTGTGCAATTTAGTCTATTTATACTGCCACCAAATTAACCTTTAAAGGAATACCAATTTCAAGATAACATTGCTTAAAAGAAGTCTAAACTCCAGAGCCTGGTATTCAAGGTCCTCCACAATCTGGCTCAATTTGTGTTTTCAAACTTATCTTCCACTATTTCCCAACACAAGTCCTCTACTTCAGTCAGGTTTATCTGTTCCTTCTCCTTAAATACATCATATTTATTCTAAAAAAAAAGAAACAGTATTAAGAAAAATTCCAGACATACAAAAAGGTTAAAAAGAGTAAGATAATGCATCACATTTACATTTGATGGCAATTCCCAGGCCTTGTTGTTATTCCTTTCAACTAAAATACCTTTCCCTTCCTTTTCTCCTCATTGTGATGATCTTTTCCTTAGCACCCAGTTCAAGCCTATTCTTATCTACAGGTCTACACTTAGCTCACACAGCTCATCTACTTTTCAAAGTTCCTGGAGCATTTTTTTTCTCTTTATGTCACAATTATACATGTCCTTTTATTTGTGTGTTTGTTTTCTTTATCCTTATTTACTGTAAACTTTTGGAGAAACTATATCAGACCTCTTGTAAACATGTTATAGTTAGGACAGTTTTATGCATAATAAGCACCTAATAAATATATAATAAAGAACATACTTACAAGTTCATCTGATTCTGCATTCACTAAGATTTCCAACATCATGTTTTCTCCACGACTGCTCTGCTGGAATACTTGAACTCCGCTTTTCTTCAAAAAAAACTTTTAAAAAGTTCAGGAAAATTTAATTTTAACTTTCTCCATAATCACTTAATATTCAATAAAGTAAAAAAAAAATTTCTGAACTAAATAGCCACTGACTTTGTGTTTGATGTGTTTCAGAGTAGGAAATCCGCAGAAATATAATGCCTTCTGGTCAACCCTGGTTATTTTGTTCTTGTTTATGTCTACATGCCAAGCATCTAATGATATTACTTTATACCTAAAAAATAAATCAAGGCATTTAATTTAAAACTCATACATTATAAGCAATCACAGTTCTTCAGCATTCCCTTGAATATTTTGCAAGAGTCATCCTTGCTTTTAAATAAGGCAATGACAATTCACTCATACAAACAAAGAAAATACAGAGCAGGACAACTTAGATTCTCTGTTGTTATTGGTCCAGACATAGCTATGCTTGTAGGTTACTCAATGGAAGATTTCCCCACTCATTTAGAACAAAACAATATATATAAAACAGACTATATAAAAACAAAACTATGCATATATAATTAATTTTAAAAATAAAGGGATGTATTAAGTATATTACAAATCTCCATATCCACCATCTTCCCAAACCCAGAATGTAAAATAAATGTTTTATAATGTCTACTCATCTTTCTCTTAGCTTTAAAAAAAAGAAAAAAATTTTGCCCTGGCCAGTGTTGCTCAGTGGATAGAGCGTTAGCCTGCGAACCGAAGGGTCCGGGTTTTGATTCCAGTCAGGAACACGTACCTCGGTTGCAGGCTCCTCCCCAGCCTGGGCCCTGGTCAGGGAGGCAACCAATCCATGTGTTTCTCTCACATCCACGTTTCTCTCTGTCTTTTTCTCTCTCTCCCACTCTCTCTAAAATCAATGAAAAATATCCTCGGGTGAGGATTAAAAAAAAAAAGAAAATAATATTAACTGAGAGATGTTCACTTTCTTTGCAACTCAACTACCACCTGAATACATTATTTGCAGGGAAGAAGAGAGAAGAGAAAAAAAAAGGAGTACATTTTAATGAGGAAGATAAAGAGGATGTGGGTTTGAGGCAAGAAAATAGAGAAGCTCCTTCTTTCTTTTTTTCTTCTTTCTAATTGGGTGGCTGGGCAACAGTTATAGAATGTCAAATAATGCTGGGACCAGACACTGGAAATGGAAACAAAAATTCACACATCCTTTTGAGGAATAATACAGATATATACTCAGGAGGAAAATACTTAAAAACAAAAGAAGATGGAGAGAAAGAAGCAGAATCTGATAAAAGCAGATAACAATATAAACAATTATGAGAGAGAGAGAGAGAGAGAGAGAGAGAGAGAGAGGCGCTATGGTCCTTGATGTAGGTTGGTGTAATTCACTATATATACTACTAGAGGCTCGGTGCACTAAATTTGTGCATGTGAGGGAGCGGTGTGTCTCTCAGCCCAGCCTGCACCCTCTCCAATCTGGGACACCTCGAGGGATGTCCGACTGCCCGTTTAGGCCCAGTAGGATCAGGCCTAAACGGGCAGTCAGACATCCCTTTCACAATCCAGGACTGCTGGCTCCCAAATGCTTGCCTGCCTGCCTTTCTGATTGCCCCTAACCACTTCTGCCTGCCAGCCTGATCACCCCCTAACCACTCCCCTGCCAGCCTGATTGGCCCTAACTGCCCTCTCCTGCAGGCCTGGTCTCCCCCAACTGCTCTCCCCTGCAGGCCTGGGTCCCTCCCCACTGCCCTTCCCTACAGGCCTGGTCGCCCCCAACTTCCCTCCTCTGCCAGCCTGGTCACCCCTAACTGCCCTCCCCTGCAGGCTTGATCACCCCCAACTGCCCTCCCTTGCAGGCCTGGTCCCTCCCAACTGCCCTCACCTGCTAGCCATCTTGTGGCACCATCTTGTGTCCACATGGGGGCAGCCATCTTGTGTGTTGGAGTGACAGTCAATTTTCATGTTACTCTTTTATTAGATAGGATAATTTACTATAACTGTTATAAATGATTTGTTAATTTTCCAAATAGATATTCAAAAACTTTTACTTTTGGTATGAGGTAGGGACTCTTAACAGTTTTTGAAAATTACCAAGTAACATTACCTTGTACGACATCGTTCTATGGCAGGGAATTTCTCTGGCCATGGAGAGGGGTAGGTGAACTCTGTGTCTCTATCATACCAACACATTAAGCACTCACTATGTTGGTTTCTTTTCCTCTCTTCTTTTTTGAGGGAGTGGTTACATGTCTCCATGGCTTCCAACAATCGCTTCTGAATGTAAAGATTGAAGAGAAAGGTTTAAAGTGTAAAAATTCTGTAATTTCAACATATAAAATAAAATTTTTCACTCAGTATACAGAATTATTTTTGTGTGTAAAAAACAAAAACCTTAACTAATGGAATTCTTTTCCATTTCATTATAGGAAAAACTAATATACTATTTACCCATTGACAAAGGACTTGACTGATAATAATAGAATATCGCTTGCCTCTGCGAATTCCTCTGACCTATTACTCCAACAGTAGTCACAAAATGTGGATAAGAAGAGAATCAAATTTTAAATGTGAATGTATCATAATTATTATTTATCATAAAGCATTACTGTCTTACTTTACAATTCTGCAATGGTACAGTAATGTTTATCTTAACAAATTATCTTATATTTAACATAATTCCAATCAGAATTACAATGGTTTAAAATATTTTTAAAGGACAAAATGATGTGAGTGTCCACACAGAAGAATGAATGTGTGCATTCTTGAAGCAGACGCGGCTGCTTCAAGGGCTGGAGGAGGAGGCAGGGCCGGACTGGCAGCATAGGGCCCGGGGAGCAGCACAGGGCCAGGGCAGGGACAGACTGGTGACTTGAGGGTGGGTGGCACTGTGCGATTTCGAATTGTGTGCTGGGCTCCTAGTTTTTTATGAAGTTACTGTAATCAAAGCATTTTAGTAGTGATACCACAAGAGAACCAAAGACCATAACAGAAGAGTTAAAGAAAAATGACACAGAAAATTGTGTCAAAAACATAGTATTCGAATATTTAAATGGTGTTGTCATAACTAGCTATCTAGCTGTAAAAAAAAAAAGCACATACATTTCCCAACTTCATACCATATGCCAAAAAATCAGAGTAACAAAAAAAAAGGCAGAGTAATAAAACAATAAAAGTATTAGAAGAAAATCTAGGGTTATTGATAATTTGGAGTGATAAACTAAAACAGTTTTAAGGGAAAAGACATTTTTAAGTAAAAAAATGTGACAGAAGATGTCATACACAAATCAAGAAACAAATGCCACATTTGGGAAAGAATAGTCCTAATATACAAAGAGCTCTAAAAATAAAAATAAAATGAGGGAAAGAATATAAACAGGTAATATATGATATGCAATTTAGAAAATGCAAAGGGCAAACACACATAAAAATATACCAGAGATCCAAGATGGTGGTGGATTAGATGGAACCTACACGCAGCTCTTCCCAGAACCAAAATGGAATTACAACTAAAGTATAGGAAAAAAAACATCCTGAATAACCAACCGAAGACTAGCTGAAGAGAAGCCAGATAACCAAGGATGTAAAGTGGAGACCAAACAGAGACTGGTAGAAAGTGCAGAAGCTCTGAAGGGCTGGCCTGGCTCCCACAGGCAGCAGCTGAAGTTCCAGATGGATGTCTCAGCTGCAGGGGACTCCCCCTGAGAAGTATGGAGTCTAAACCCCAAATTGGGCTCCCAGCCTAGAGCACCAGAACTGGGAAAGGTGCCCACATTAACAACTGGCTGTGAAAAGCAGTGGCTTGCTGTCTGCCAGGGAGAGACAGCTGAAAATGCAAGCACATTCCTAAAGGGCCAAAACACAAAATTTCGTGTGCAGCCACTCACCCTGGGTTCCAGCAGAGGGAGGGCAGAACAGACTAGAGCTGCATGAAGAGAGTCTAAGGTTGGTGGCTCTGGGGGGAGAGCTGAGAGGACAGTCACCAGGATCTCTATGCTGAGTCATTCCCCCATACTGCAGAAGCTATCTTTCACAGGAAGAGCATGCACTTCTATGCAGCATCAGTCTGGGGGGACGCTATAGATGCCTCCCCACCCCCTGTTGGAATCCCTCTCACCCCACCCTATGCACCCTATCGAGCTTATCCTTTCAGAGGAGTATAGTCAGAGGCTCTTTAAGTTACTGAGAGTCCACAGGAGAGGTAGATTTCTGAGTGCTTTGAGACTTTTGTTAACCTGCTCCTGTGACTGGGGCTAGTGAAAGCAGTCCTTGGTGTGCATCTTGGTTCTTTTCACAAGCACCCAGGCCCAGCAGAGGGAACCACAAGCTGTGGATTCCTGAGAGTTCCAAACAGGTTGCCTAAGGCCAGTGACAGACAGCACCTGACATTACCTGTAAGGGAGCTCCCATAAGAATGTCGGCAGATTTCTAAACAGAAACATTTCAGGCTAGAAGAGATTGGCATAAAATATTCAAAATAATGAAAAGCAAGGACAACCAACACTACTTTTCCCAGCAAGGCTATTATTTAAAATTGAAGGAGAAATAAAGAGCTTCCCAGAAAAGAAAAAGTGAAAGGAGTTTGTTACCAAGATGAAGGAGAGAGGAGGAGGAAGGAAGAAGAAAGAGGAGGAAAACAAGGAGTAGAAGAAAAGAAGGAGGAGAAATCAGAAGAACATAGTTAAAAAATAAAATGGCAATAAATATATACATATCAATAACCACTTTAAAAGTAAATGGTTTAAATGCTCCAATCAAAAGACAGAGGTGGCTAAATGGGTAAGAAAACAAGACCCATGTATATGCTGTCTTCAAGAGACCCACCTCAGAATGAAACATATACGAACACTAAAAGTAAAGAGATGGAAATGGTATTTCATGCATATGGAAAGGAATAAAAAGCTGGGGTAGCAATACTTATATGTGACAAAATAGACTTTAAAACCAAGGTTATATTAAGAGGCAAAGAAGGACACTACATAATGATAAAAGGAGCAATCCAAAAAGAGGATATAACCTATGTAAACATTTATACACCCAACATAGGAGCACCTAAATATGGAAAGCAAATCCTGATGAACATTAGGGAGAGATTGATAGTAATAGAGTTACAGACAGTAATACAGTAGCAGATTTTAACACCCAACTGACATCACTGGATAGATCTTCCAAATAGAAAATCAACAAGGAGACTGCAGCCTTAAATGACACAAGAGATCAGTTGGATTTAATTGGTATCTTCAGAGCATTCCACACCAAAGCTGCATATATACATTCTTTTCAAGTGTCCATGGAACGTTTTCTAGGATACATCACATGTTATGACACAGAACAAGTCTCAAGAATTTTAATAAGATTGAAAGCATATCAAGCATCTTCTGTGACCATAATTATATGAAAATTGAAATCAATTATAAGAAAACTGAAAAACAAAGACATGGAGGCTAAATAATTTACTTAATAATAAATGGACAAAAAATTTAATCAAGGAAGAAATCAAAAGATACCTTGAAACAAATGAAAATGAGAACAAAACAACCCAAAATCTGTGGGACACAAGAATAGCAGGCATAAGACAGAAATTCACAGCATTACTGGTCTACCTCAAGTAACAGGTAAATCTTTAAAAAATAATCTAACTTTACACTTAAAGAAACTAGAAAAAGAACAACAACAAAGTCCAAAGTGAGCTGGAAGTAAATATTAAAGATCAGAGCAGAAATGAACAAAATAGGGTCTAATAAAACAATACAAAAGATCAATGGAACCAAAAGCATATTCTTGGAAAAGATAAACAAAACTGACAAAAACTTTAATCAGACTCAACAAGAAAAAAGCAAGAAAGAAAATCAGATATGAAAGAGGATAAATAACAACTGACACCAAAGAAATACAAAGTATCATAGGAAACTATTACAAGCAACTATATGCCAACAAATTGGCCAATATGGACAAAATGGGTACATTCCTAAAAACATAAAATCTTCCAAAACAAATCAGAGAATTTGAATAGATAGATTAGAACTAGTGAAACTGAAATAATAATAATAATAATAATAATAATAATAATAATAATAATAAAACTCCCAACAAACAAAAACCCTGAACAGGATGGTTTACAGGTGAATTTTAGCAAACATTCAAAGAAGAAATAACACCTATCCTCAAACTATTCCAAAAAAGCCAAGAGAACAGAAGATTCCCAAGGTCTTTTTATGAGGCCAGCATTATCCTAATTCCAAAACCAGATAAAGACACAATAAAAAAAGAAAATTACAGGCCAATATCCCTGATGAACAAAGATGTTAAAATCCTCAACAAACTTTTAGTAAACTGAATCCAGCAATACTTTAGAAAAAACATACACCATGATCAAGTGTGATTTATTCCGAGGATGCAAGGTTGGTAAAATATCTGCAAATCAATAAAGGTGAAACACCACATGAACAAAAGGAAGGATAAAAACCTCATGATCATATCAATTGATGCAGAAAAAGCAGTTGATAAAATCTAGCACCAATGTATGATAAAAATTGTCAGTAAAGTAGGAATAAAGGAGACATATCTCAATGTAATAAAGGCCATATACGATAAACCCACAGCCAACATCATACTCAATGGGCAAAAGCTACAATGTTTCCCTTAAGATTGGGAAGACAGGATGTCCATTTTCACCACACTTGATCAATATAGTACTGGAACTTCTAGCCACAGCAATCAGACAAGAAAAAGAAATAAAAGGCATTCAGGTTGCAATGGAAGAAGTAAAACAGTCATTTTTTGCAGATAGCATCATACTGAATATAGAAAAACCTAAAAATTCCACCAGAAAACTACTTGAACTAATAAAGACCTCAGTGAAGTAGCAGGATACAACATAAATATCAGCAGCATTTTTATATACCAATAATGAATATTAGAAAGGGAAGCTAAAAAAAAACAAACACACACACAAAAAAAAAACAAAAAATACCCACAGTCCCATTCACAATAGCTTCAACAAGAATTAGATACCTAGGAATAACTTTAACCAAGGATATAAAAGACCTGTACTAGGAAAATTATAAGACACTGAAGAAAGAAACTGAAGATGATACAAATAAGTGAAAGAATATACCATGTTCATGGACAGGAAGAGATGACATCATTAAAATGTCCATAATACCCAGAGCAACCTACAGATTCAATACAATTCTTATCAAGATACCAATGGTGCATTTCATAGAACTAGAAAAAATATTCCAGAATTTTTTATGGAACCATAGAAGAACCCAAATAGCAACAATGATCTTGAGAAAGAACAAAGTTGGAGGAATCACTCTACTTGATAACCAACAATACAACAAGATCTTTAGTAATCAAAACAGCCTGGTACCGGCATAAAAATAGAAATATAGATCAAGAGAACAAAACAGAGAGCCCAGAAATAAACCCAAGCCTTTATAGTCAGTATCTGATAAACAAGGCACAAACATAAAATGGGGTAAAGATAGACTATTCAATAAATTGTGCTGGGAAAATTGGACATATACATGCAAAAAATGAAACTGGATGACCTTCTTCCACCACACAGAGAATAAATTAAAAATGGGTTAAAGACTTAAATGTTAGACTCAATACAATAAAAATCCTAGAAGAAAACATAGGCAGTAAAATATTGGACATTTCTCAGCAATATTTTTTCTGCTCTATCTCCTCAGCCAAGGGAAACAAACAAACAAAAAATTAACAAGTGGGACCACAACAAAATAAAAAGTTTTTGCACAGCAAAGCATCAACAAAATGAAAAGACAACCCACTGAGTGGGAGAACGTATTTGCCAATAAAGCTGATAAGGGGTTAATCTCCCAAATTTATAAAGAACTTGTAAAACTAAACACAAAAACAAAAAATCCAATTAAAAAATGAGCACAAATGGCCAATAGACATGAGAAGATGCTCAACATCACTAGTTATCAGAGACTTGTAAATTAAACCACAATGAGATAACATCTCACAGCTGTCAGAATGGCAATCATCAATAAATCCACAAATGGCAAGTGTTGGTAAGGATGTGGAAAAGAGGGAACTGTTGGTAGGATTGCAGATTGGTGCAGCCACTGTGGAAAGCAGCATGGAGTTACCTTAAAAATTAAAAACTGAACTGCCTTATTACCCAGCAATTCCACTTCTAGCAATTTATCTGAAGAAACCTGAAACACTAACTCGAAAGAATATATGCACCACTGTGTGCACTGCGGTGCTATTTACAATAGCTAAGATCTGAAAGCAGCCCAAGTGTCCATTAGTAGAAGAGTGGATAAAATAGCTGTGGTCCATTTATACCATGGAATACTACGCAGCAGTAAAAAGGATCTCTTAACCTTTGAGATAGCATGGATAAACCCAGAGAACATTAAGCTAAGTAAAATAAACCAGTCAGAGAAAGATAAGTATCACATGATTTCACTCATGTGGAATTTAATGAACAAACTGAACTAATAAGGAAAATAGAGGCAGACTCATAGAGAGCAGAAAGACATCTAGTGGTGGGAGGATTGAGAAAAAAAGAACTCATGGACAGGACAACAGCGTGGTGACTACAAGGGGGAAAGGGAGTGGACCTGCGAGAGGGTATGGGGGCATAAATGGTGATGGGGGGAAAAAAGAGAGAAACAGACCAAAAAAGAAAACAAATTAGAAAACAAAACAATATATACTCAAATTAGGGGTAAGGGAAAAAGAAATTTGAATAATAATAAAAAAGCATTCTTTGTCATCAAGAGATTGGCCAACATTAAATAAAGCAATAGTACTGAGAACTAGAGAAGCTGAGAAGTGGGTAATAATATATTGTTGGTGTGAATTAGACCAGTGATCTTGAAAAAGAATCTGGTAATATTCATAAAACCAAAACTATACATACCCATTATCCAAGCACTTCACTTTTGGGATTTTATCTTATAAAATTGAAATTTTAATAATAACAATGAATAAAAAAAATAAAATAAAAAGGATACAAAAAAAACACAAGTTTTACCACAATATTGTGTACAGTGACAAAAAAACACACAAAGATTCACAAGAAGATACAAAATTACCAGAACATTCCCATGTGCCTTTCACCAAGCTTTTTGCTTTGTTACACATAGATACAGTACATTATAAAAATCAGGGAACTAACACTGGTACAATAATATTAATTGAACTACAGAGATTCAGATGTCACTAGATTTAATAAGTGATTTTTTGTGGTTATCCAGTGCTATGCAATGTTTATCATATGCAGAGATTCATGTAAACAACTCGCAAAATGTAATATAGAATTATTATATCATCATAAAGTAACTCCTTCATTTATCCCTTTATAATCACACTAGAAACCCAGTGCACGAATTCATGCACCAGTGGGATCTCTCAGCCTGGCCTGCGGGATCGGGCCGAAACCAACTCTCCAACATTCCCCGAGGGGTCCAGAATTGCGAGAGAGCACAGGCCAGGCGGAGGGACCGCACGAGTGCACGATTGGGGCTGGGGAGGGACATGGGGGTTGGCTAGCCAGGGAGGGATTATGGAAGGGCTCCAGGGTGTGTCTGACCCACCTCACTCACTCACATCTCAGTCCCAATCGGCTGGGCCCCAGCAGCAAGCTAACTTACCGGTCAGAGTGTCCGCCCCCTGGTGGTCAGTGTATATCATAGCAACTGGTCAACCGGTTGACTGTCTGCCCCCTAGTGGTCAGTGCACATGATAGCGAGCAGTTGAGCGCCTTAGCACATCATTAGGATACTACACTTTGATTGAACCGTCATCTGGCTGACTGGACACTTAGCATATTAGGCTTTTATTATATAGGATTCTATCCCTAATGCATTGTAATCATTGCTATGTCATATATTACAATAATTTTGACATTTCCAGAATATGATATAAATAAAATCATAAAATACATAACCTTGTGAAATTGACTTTTTTCATCCAAGTTGTTTATATCAATACTTACTGCTGAGTAGCATTCCATTATACGGATACTAGAGGCCCAGTGCATGAAATTCATGCAGTGGTAGGGTCCCTAGGGGCTGCCAGCTGGGCACTCCCTCCCTTCCCCTGGCCACCTGCCGCTGCCGCCAGCTGGGGCCTACCTCCCTTCCCTTGGCTACCTGCTGCTGGCCAGGGCCTCTCTCCCTTCCCTAGGCCGTCTGCCGCAGGGTTCCTTAAGTATTTTGTATATTAACCCTTTATCAGAGCTAACATTACCAAATATGTTCTCTCGTACAGTGGGCTCTCTTTTCAATTTGTTGATGATTTCTTTTGCTGTGCAGAAGCTTTTTATTTTGATGTAGTAACATTTGTTTATTTTCAACTTAGTTTCCTTTGCCCTAGTAGATGTATCAGTAAACATATTGCTAAGAGAGATGTATGAGATTTTGCTGCCTATGGTTTCTTCTAACATTTTTAAGGTTTCCCAACTGACATTTGTCTTTTATCCTTTTTGAATTTATTCTTGTGTATGGAGTAAGTTGGTAGTCTAGTTTCATTTTTGTTCATATATCTGTCCAATTTTCCCAACACTACTTATTGAAGAGACTGTCTTGACTCCACTGTATGTTCTTGCCTTTTTTGTAAAAAATTAATTGAGTGTAATGGCTTGGGTTGATTTCTGGGTTCTCTATTCTGTTCCATTGGTCTATATGCCTGTTCTTGTGCCAGTACCAAGTACAAGTATTTTACCTCCATGGTTAAGTTTATTCCTAAGTATATCAATTTTTTTGTTGCAATGGTAAATAGAATTTTTTGCTTAGTTTCTCTGAGAATTCATTATTGGTGCATAAAAATGGTATTGATTTATGGGTATTAATTTTGTATTGGTATATAGAAAATCCATAGATTTTTGGGTGTTGATTTTGTATCCTGCTACATTGCCAAATTCAATTACTAAATCTAGTAGTTTTTTGGTGGAGTCTTTAGGGATTTCTATGTACAATATCATGTCATCTGTGAATAAAGACAGTTTTACTTCATCCTAACCATTTTGGATGCCTTTTATTTCTTCTTCTTGTGTGATCAGTATGACTAGGACTTCCAGAACTATGCTGAATAAGAGTGGTAAAAGCAGACATCCCTGTCCTGTTCCTATTCTTAGGGGAAATAGTTTTAGTTTTAGCCTACTGAGTATGATGTTGGCTGTAGGTTTGTCACACATGGTTTTTATTATGTGGAGACATGATCCATCTATTCCCACTTTGCTGAGAGTTTTTTGTCAAAAATGGGTATTGGCCCGGTTGGCATTGTTCAGGGATTAAGCATTGACCTATGAATTAGGAGGTCTTGGTTCAATTCCCAGTCAGTGCACATGCCTGGGTTGTGGCTCAATCCCCAGTGTGGGGTATGCAGAAGGCAGCTGATCAATGATTCTCTCTCATCATTGATGTTTCTCTCTCTCTCTCCCTTTTCCTTCCTCTCTGAAATAAAAAAAAAAAAAATGATGCTGGATTTTGTTGAATGCTTTTTCTGTGTCTATTGATATGATCATGTGATTTTTGTCTTTCAATTTGTTTACATGATATATTACATTTATTGATTTGTGAGCATTTTACTGGCCTTGCATCCTGGAGTAAATCCCACTTGGTCATGGTATATGATCTTTTTAATGTATCATTGGATATGATTAGCTAGTATTTTATTGAGTATTTTGGAAGCTATATTCATCAGTGATATTGGCCTGTAATTTTCTTTCTTCGTAGTGTCTTTATCTGGCTTTAGAATTAGGATAAAGCTAGACTCATATAAGAAGCTTGGAAGTGTTCCTTCCTCATGGATTTTTTGGAATAATATGAGGAATACAGGTTTTAGTTCTTCTTTGAATGTTTGGTAAAACTTCCCAATGAAGACAAATGGACCAGGGCTTTTGTTTGCTGTGAGTTTTTTTAATTCCATCAGTTGTTATAGGCCTATTCAAATTTACTGATTCTTCCTGATTCAGTTTTGGAATATTCTATTTTTCTAGGAATTTGTCCATTTCATCCAAATTGTTCAGCTTGCTGTCCATACAGTTGTACATAGTGTTTTCTTACACTCATTTATATTTCTGTGGTGGCGGTTATTACTTTCCTCTTTCATTTCTGATTTATTTGGTTCCTCTCAGTTTCTTGGTGAGTCTGGCTAACGGTTCACCAATCTTGTTTATCTTTTCAAAGAACCAGCTCTTGATTTCACTGATCTTTTGTACTTTTTTTTTTTTTTTTAGTCTCTTGTCATTTATTTCTGCTCTAATATTTATTATTTCCTTCCTTCTACTTATTCTGGGCTTTTCTTATTCTCTTTCTAATTCATGAAGTTGTAGGGTTAAATAATTTATTATTAATTTTTCTTGTTTTCTGAGTTAGACCTGTAGTGCTATGAATTTCCCTCTCAGGATTGCTTTTGTTGTGTCTCAGAGATTTTAGGTTGTTGTGTGTTCAGTTTCATTTGTTTCCAGGAAGTTTTTGATTTCTTTCTTGCTCTTGTTGGTAACCCATTCATTGTTTAATAACATGCTGTTTAGTCTCCACATGTTTGAATGTTTTTTAGTATTCTTACTGTAGTTGATTTCTAATTTCATTACATTGTAGTCTGAGAAGATGCTTGATATGATTCCAATCTTCTTGAACTTGGAGAGACTCGATTTGTGTCCTAACATGTGGTCTATCTTTGAGAATGACCCATGGGCACTTGAGAAGAATGTTTATTCTGTAGCTTTGGGGTGAAATGTTCTACAAATGTCAATGAAATCCATCTAATACAGTGTCATTTAGAATCACTGCTTCCTTGTGAATTTTATGTTTGAAAGATCTATCCAGTGAAGTCAGCAGAGTATTAAAGTCCCCTATCGTGACTACATTGCTGTTGATTTCTCCCTTAAAATCTTCTAGAAGTTTTTTTATATATATACTTAGGTGTTCCTATATTGGGTGCATATATGTTAACCAGTTATATCCTCTTGTTAGATCAATCCCTTCAGTATTATGTAGTGATCTTGACTCTTGTGAAGGCCTTCATTTGGAAGTCTATTACCCCAGTTTTCTTTTTCATTTCCATTTGCATGGAAAAGTTTTTCTAATCTCTTCACTTTCATCCTCTGCAAGTCTTTTGTTTAAGTGGGTCTCTTGTATTTTGCATATAATTTGGTCACATTTTTGTATCCATTCAGCTACCTAAGTCTTTTGATTGCAGCATTTAATCTATTTACATTTAAGGTTATTATTGATAGGTATTTATTTATTGCCATTTTAATTCTGTATGTCTGGGTTTCTCTTTCTATTTCTTTTCATTACAGGAGGCCCTTTAGCATTTCTTGCAGTGCTGGGTTGTTGCTGATAAACTCCTGTAGCCTTTGTTTGTCTTAGAAGCTCTTTATTTCACCATTTTTAAAAATGAGAGCCTTGCTGGAAATAGTAATCTTGGATTCAGACCCTTGCTTCTTATTACCTTGAATAGCTCACACCATTCCCTTTTGGCCTGTAGAGTTGCTGATAAATCAGCTGATAACCTTATGGGAGCTCCTTTGTAGGAAATAAACTGCTTTCCTGTTGCTGCCTTTAAGATTCTCTCTTGGTCTTCAATTTTTGGCATTTTAATTATGTGTCTGGGTAAGGGCCTGTTTGGATTCCTCTTGCTTGGGACTCTCTGTGACTCCTGGGCTTATGTTACTTTCCCTTCATAAGGGTAGGGAAGTTTTCTGCCATTATATCTTCAAACACATTCTCTATCCTTTGCTCACTTTTTTTCTCCTCCTGAAACTCCATTCAGCTACCTTAAGTCTTTTGATTGGAGCATTTAATCTATTTATATTTAAAGTTATTATTGATAGAACTTATTTATGTTTCCTGTCATGCAACAGCTCCCTTAAGCTATCCTCCTATTTATTATTTTTGGTTCTTTGATTGATTTTTTCTACCCTGTCTTCTAATTTACTGATCTGATCCTCAGCTTCCCCTAATTTCCCGTGTATTCCTTCTAATGTGTTATGTCATTCTTTATTTCCAACTTGTCTTTTTTCATAGTTACACTATCTTTTCTCATGCTGTTTAGCATTTTTGCCATCATTATTCAGATAAACTTCTTATCTCCATTTGGATTAATTCTTTTTCTGGAGAATTCTCTTGTTCTTTCATTTGGGGGTTGTTTTTTTTCTCCCCATTCTGGCTTCCTGTTTGGGTTTGTGTCTTTGTATTCAGTAGATCTGCTACGAATTTCTAGTGCACTACAATGCCAGATGCTCTTTCTGACTGGCCCTGAGTAACCTGTTTGGGGCTATGAGAAATCCAGAGCTGTACCACCCTCTGCTTGAGCTGGATGCCTTTGCAAAGGAGCAAGGTGTGCACCAGGGTCTTATTTTCCTAGCCCCAGGCTCAGAAGATCAGGCAAAGACTCAAAGCCCCCAGAGATGCACCTCTGCCTGCAGTCTGATAGTTATTAGCCTTGATTAGCCTCAAGCTATGGAAAACAGGGTGGAGTCAGAGGTCTTCAAATAGGATTTGGCAACTATCTTTTGCCCAGGCCAAAACTGCCTTGATAACAAAGGTCTGTGGGAGAAAGACCTACTCTTCAAAGCGAGGAAATGACTCAGCTCAGGAAACCAGGTGGCTCCCCAGAGCCCCCAAACCTCAACTCTCCCCATACAGCTCCAGTCCACTCTGCCCTCCAACGCACAAATTTTGGTGTGCACCCAGGCTAGTGGCTGCACATGAAATTTTGTGCATTGGCCCTTTAAGAGGGTGCCTGTATTTCCAGCTGTCTCTCAGTGGCAAACAGCAACCCTACCACTTTTCACAGCCAGGCGTTATATGGGCACCTTTCTCGGTTCTGGTCCTCTGAGTTGGGGAGCCCAGCTTGGAGTTTAGCCCCCACAACCAAGATACCCACCTGGACCTTCAGCTGCTGTCTGTGGGAGCCCAGACACCCCTTTTATGTCTCAGCACTTCCTACCAGTCTCTTTGCGGTCTCCCCTTTCCATCCTTGGTTATCAGGGTTCTCTCCAGCTAGTCTTTGGATGATTTCTTATGGTGGTTTTTCTGTATTTTAGTTGTATTTCCAGTTTGGTCTTGGGAGAGTGTCAGTGTAGCTTCCACTAACTCTGTTGCAATTTTTAATCTCCTTTGTCCTGCTTCTTTTGCTTAGAATGTTTTTGAGTTTTTCCATGTTGTTGCACTTATCAGCAGTCAATTCTTATTTTATTGCTGAGTAGTATTTTATTGTATATATTCACCACAATTTGTTTGGCCAATCTGTTAATGAATATTGTTTCCAGTTTTTAGTTACTATGCATACTCTGTACAATACTTTTTTTGAACATTCTTGTTTTCCTTCTCCCTCTTGGTAAATACCCAAATGAAATTGCTGGGTTCTAGGGTAGCTTTATGCTTAACTTTATGAGAAACTGTTCAGACATATATGAAATTATTAGTATTTTTATACACCATCAATGTATAAAAATTTTAAAGTGCCCCATAATCTTGCCAATATCTGGTATTGTGTCTCAATGTTTTAGTTTTTCTCTATTCTTCTGAGAGTGTAAGTGCAGTGTTATCTCAACATGGTCTTACTTTAGAGATCTCTGATGACTACTAATGCTAAAGACTTTTTTTCATTATGTGCTTACTGGCTATTTGTATATCCTGGTTTGTGAAATGGCCCTTCAAATATATTGCCTATTTTAAAAATTGGGTTCTGTCTTCTTACTATTCAATTGGAAGAGTTTTACTGGCATATACTCTGGATACCAGTCCTATGTATACATATGTTTTACAAATTCTCCCAGTGTTTGGCTTACATATTGACTGTTTAACAGTATCTTTGGAAAAGCAATTTTTTTTTTTACTATAATGATATTTATTTTCTCAATTATTTATGGTTAGTGCACTTTGGGTCTAAGATTTTCTCCTAAGTTTACTTCAAGAAAGTTTACATTTGTAGCCTTTATATTTAGAGGTGTGATGTATTTGGATTAAGTTTTCTGTATGATGTGAGCTATGGATCACTATTAATTCTTTCCACATATATAGACAGCTGTTCCAGACCCAGTGGTTGAAAAGCTTTTTCTTTACCCATTGAATAGTTCTGGTGGCATAATTGAAAATGAATTTACTGGAAAAGGATAGTTTTACATTCAGACTCTATTACATTCCACTGATCCATTTTATCTATTGCTATGCAAGTAACATGCTGCCTTAATTACTACAGCTTCATGGTGAATCATGAAAGCAGATAATAAAAGTCTGAAACATAGTTCTTTCTACAGATTGCTCTAGTTATTCCGGATTCTTTGTAATCTAATAAAAACTTTAGAATCAAATTTCCAATTTCTACATAAAAATCTGCTGGGATATTCATTGGTATTATGTTTTGTCTAAAGATCAATTTGGGAAGAAGTTACATCTTAACAATTATTAAGTTTTCTATTTCTTGAGTGTGATATAACCTTCTCCCCCAACCAGCACTTACTCAGCTTTCAGTCTACCAACACTATTTACAGTTTTCAGTGTAGATGGCTTACACCTTTAAAATTTATAGATGTGTAGAATTAAACTTTTCTGTTTATTTTTAAAAATTTTGTATTTGACAATAATATTTGCTGCTAGTACATAGAAACACAATTGAATTTTGTACATACTTTACATCCTGTGACCTTGCTAAATTTACTTACTGTATATAGTATCATTTTTTAACATTTCTTAAATTTTCGACATACATGAAAATGCCACATGCAAATAAAAACAATTTTTATTCTTTCTCCCTAATCTGCATCCCTTTATTTCTTTTTATTGATTTAATACACTGGAATTGCAGTACAGTATTAAAGAGAAGAGTTTAAAATGAACACCTTATCCTATCTTTGACTTTACAGAGAAAATGTTTAGTCCTTTACCATTAAATATGCTGTTAGCAGATTGTTTTTTTTTAGATGACCTTTATCTGACTGAGGAAATTTAATCTTAGTCCTAGTTTGTTGAACATTTCTATTAAAATTGGGTGTTAAATTTTGACAATATAACAAATTGCATTGTAAATCAATTTTATATTTCTAAAATAAATCCCAGTTGGTCATGAGTATTATTCTTCTAATACATTACTGAGGCACATCTGGTTTAATTTTGTTAAAAGTTTTACATCTACTTGTAATAAAATAATGGTCAGTAATTTTTCTATAATACCTTCCTTGTTTAAGTATCTGGATTATGCTGGTCCAATATAATATACTAGAGGCCCAGTGCATGAAAATTCGTGCACTCAGGGGAGTCCCTCAGCCCGGCCTGCGTCCCCTTGCAGACCAGGACCCCTCAGGGGATGTCCAACTGCTGACTTAGGCCCACTCCCTGGGGGAACGGGCCTAAGTTGGCAGTCAGACATCCCTCTGGCCGCCTGGGAGCCCTAAGGGAATGTCTAATGATGCCGTTAGTTGGGCATCATTAGCACTGCCGTGGAGGTGGGAGAGGCTTCTGCCACCGCCGTTGTGTTGGCCAGCCAAGAGCTGACTTCTGGCTGAGCAGCACTCCCCCTTTAGAAGTGCACTGAACATCAGGAGGCAGCTCTTGCGTTGAGTGTCTGCCCCCAGGTGGTCAGTGCGTGTCATAGTGACCGGTCATTCCACGGTTAGGGTTAATTTGCATATTACCCTTTCATTATATAGGATTGGAAAGTGATCTGCCCTCTTCTATTTCCTGAAAATTTGTGTAAAATTGGTATGATGTCTTCCTTAAATGTTTGATAGAATTCATAAGTGATGACATATGAGCCTAGGATTTTCTCTGTGGGATATTTTTTAAATATCCATTAAATGTCTTTAAAAGATAAAGGACTACTTAGATTTTTACATATCTTTCAGTTTTGATAAATTGTTTTCATTAAAGATGTATTCATTTCACCTACATGTGAATTGGTTGGCATTAAATTAACAATATTCTTAAACTGTCCTGTATTGCCTAGAGAATCAATCTATAGGATGTCTATTTTTAACTCCTAATATTATCAATTTATGTGTTCTCCCACTCTCTGTCTACTCCCCACCTTCCATGATCTCATAGGAAGGATTTATCAATTTTATTAATCTTTAAAAAGAACCAACTTTTGGTCTCCTTAACTTTAATGCTTATCCATTTTCCATGAATTTCTGTTCCTATCTTTATTGATTCTACTTATATTGGTTTAATTTGTGCTTTTATTCTCTAGCTTCTTATGGTAGGAAGCTTACCTAATTTATTTAGAATTATTTATTTAGTATAATAAGCATTTGAAACATAAATCTCACTTTAAATCCAGGTTTAAGGTCATCACACAGATTATGTTGTGCTTTCATTACTATGCAGATCAAAATATTTTTGAATTTCCCTTTTAATTTCTTCTTTCATCCATGGGTTATTTAGAAGTGTGTTATTTATCTTCAAAGTGTTTGCAGGTATTCCAGATATTTGTATTGATTTTTAATTTAATTCCATGTGGCCAGAGAAGTTCTATAATTCCAACTCTTTTAAATTTATAGAGAACTGATTTATATCTCAGCAAATAATCTTGGTGAATGTTCCTTATTTACTTAAACAGAATGTGTATTCTGTAGTTGTTGTGTATACTGTTCTATAAATATTAATGAGGTTGAATAGGTTTAGTGTTAAGACATTATATTCATAGATTTTCTGTCTTCTTGTATCCATTGCTCAGACAGAAGTATTGAGATTTCCAACTATAACTAACTATGCATTTGTCTATCTCTCCTTTCAATTCTGACAGTTTTGCTTCATGTATGCAAGGTCTATTATTAAGTATAAATACATTTAGAGTTTTTATGTCTCCCTGATGAACTGACCTAACTTTTTAATCAGAATGAAATATCCCTTCTTGATCTCTGGGAATACTTGTTCTGAAGTCTGCTTTGTTTAATGTTAGTAAAGCCATTCCAGTTTTCTTATAACTAGTATAGCTAGAAGTTTTGATGCACATAATAAAGAAGAGAGTAGTTAAATCTCATTAATAAAAACATAAATGGTCATATAAACCCTTTGCTCATTAACTTATGTGAAATAATTTCTGATTAAGAATATTATGTGTATCTGAATGAACAAATTAGACACAGCTGATGAGACAACATTCAATAAAGAAGGGCGGAGGACTCCTAGAGAATGCTGCTTGGCAACCATAACCCGCCTGGAACCACCACCGTGCCCCAGCAGTGAGTGGCGTAGTATCTTCTGGCAGGCTACCAGATGTCTGCAGGGAGCGCAAGCAGCCAGAGTGAGCTCCCACATGAGGCCTTCTCACCAGCCCATTGGGAACCTGCATCGTAGGACCAGGCTTCAAGACCCCACAGTGAGTACAAGTCAGGGGGATCCCTGTGCCCCGCCCCTGTCCCTGACTCCAGAACCATGCTGCTAGCATGACCTGGAGCCAACCAGTGCCCGCTCCACCTCCAGTGCTGGGACCTGCTTCTGAAGCGACCCGGAGAAACCTATAGGAACCCAGGGCATGTCCCACTCCAGGAGAGTGTGGACTGTGCAACCAAGAGCAACCAGTGCCCACTCCACCCCAGCCCCCAGGACAGCCCTGCTGGAGTGACCCGGAGGAACCAGTGCCCGCTTCACCCCTGGCCCTGGAGGGGCGAGCCAGAGCAACATAGCACACACCTTACTCAGGACCACAGGGGAGCTCTGACTGTGTGACCCAGAGCAACCTATGCCTGGTCCACATTGGCCCCCAGGACAGTCCTGCCAGGGCCATCCAGAGAAACCAAATGCATACCTCACTCCAGGCGACAAGAGAGCATGGACTGAGCCACGTGGGCAACCTGCCCCAGCTCCACACTGATTAGGGGTGAACTGGAGCAACCTAGTGCGTGTCTCACTCTAGACTACAAGAAAGAGAAGACTGTGCAACTCACAGCAACCTGCAAACTGTCCATCCTGAACCCAGGGTCTTGCTGCTGGGGCAACCTGGAGTAACCCAGTGTGTGCCCCACTAAGGCCAGAGGAAAGGAGATATGACTGTGTGACCCAGAGCAACCTGCACCTGCTTTGGCACAGCCCCTGGGACAGTCCTGCAGGGGTGAGCCGGACCAAGCCAGTGTGACCAGCCAGATGCCACAGGACTGCACTGCAAGTGCTCTGCCAGAGGGACCTACAGTGCCACCATGCCATGGGCACCAGGGCAGCACAGCCAATTACATGCCAGAGGGCTCTGGGTCCTCACAGGGAATAGCACCCAGAGGAACTATGAATGTGCTCCCACCACCCCAATAGTCTGAAGCATACAACTGAGGGAACAGATACGTGGTCGAAGGGGATACAACTCTGAGTAGAGACAATAAAGACATGAGACTAAAGGCAGACCCAAGCTCTGGGTCTAACGATTGCCAGATCATTGCCCTGATAGGGTCTTCAACCTCTCAAACTCCAAGAAGGGTGCCCAGGGTCAGAAAGAGATAGCAAAAATGGGGAGACAAAGAAACAACGCCCTAAGGGAAGAAAAGGAGGAATAGCTAGAAAAGGAACTAAATGAAACGGAGGCATGCAAATGTCACAAAAAGAATTCAGAGTAAGGGCCATACAATTCCTAAAACAGCTGGATAAGAAAATCAACAACTTATGTAAGAATCAAGAGAAAATAAAAAAAAGATATAATTAAAATAGAAAACACAATGGAAGGTTCCAACACCAGACTAGAAAAAGAGGAGGACCATATTAATGAGTTAGAAGATAAAGCAGAAAAACACACCCAATCTGAACAGCAATTAAAGAAAAAAAAAATAGAAAGCAGGAGGAGAGCCTAAGGGAGCTTTGGATCAACATTAAACGAAGTAACATACATATAACAGGGATGCCAGAAGGACAAGAAGAGGAGCAAGGGTTATAAACCTACTTGAAGAAATAATGACAGAAAACTTCCCTGATTTGGGAAAGAAAAAAGTCACACAGGCACAGAGAGGCCCCAACAAGATGAACCCAAAAAGACCCACACCGACATAACGTAATTAAAAAGGCAAACATTAACGACAAAGAGAGAATCTTAAAAGCTGAAAGAGAGAGACAGAGTTACCTACAAAGGATCTCCCATTAGATTATCAAATGACTTCTCAACAGAAACACATCAGGCCAGAAGGGAATGGAATGAAATATACAAAGTGATGAAAATCAAGGGACTGAATCCAAGAATACTCTATACAGCAAGGTTATCATTCATAATTGAAGGGGAAATCATGAGCTACACAGACAAAGAGGTTAAGTGAGTTTATCACTACCAAGCCAGAAATGCTAAAGGGACTGTTGTAAAAAGAAGAAATAGAAAGGGAAGAAGGAACACAGGCATAAAAGAATAAAAATGGCTACAATCAAGTACCTATCAATAATAACCTTAAACATAAATGGATTAAATGCTCCAATCTAAAGACATTGGGTGGCTGAATGGGTAAGAAAACATGACCCATATATATACTGTGTACAAGAGACCCACCTCAGAGCAAGGAACTCAAACAGGCTGAAAGTGAAGGGATGGAAAAATATTTTTCAGGCAAATGAAAATGATAAAAAAAAAAAAAGCTGGAGTAGCAATACTTATATCCGACAAAATAGACCTCAAAGTGAATGCCATAACAAGAGGCCACTTCATAATACTATAACAAGAGTATATAACTCAGAATGATTTTCTCTCATCATTGATGTTTCTCTCTCTCTCTCTCTCTCTCTCTCTCTCTCTCTCTCTCTCTCTCTCTCTCCCTCTCCCTTCCTCTCTACAATCAAAAAGTAATAAAGAACAAGATGGAATTACAACTGAAATACTGAAAGGCTTCCTGAATAATCAATGGAACACTCTCAGGAGAGAACCCTGATACCCAAGGTCCGAAGGTGGAGATCGCATAGAGACTGGTAGGCGGGGTGGAATCTCAAAAGGGCAGGATGGGCACCCACAGACAGCAACTGAAGTTACTGAGAGATATATCAGCTGTGGTGGTGGGGGGGTGGTGCCACTGAGAACTCTGGGATCTAATCCCTAAGCTGGACTCACTGGCAGAGAGCTCCAACCTGAGGAGGGTACCCACATAACATTTAGCTGTGAAAAGCAGTGGGGTGCTGTCTGCCAGGGATTGGCAGCTGAAAGCTCGGGCATTCTCTTAAAGGGACAACCCATACAAAATCCCTGTGGAGCCACCCACCTTGTGCTCTGGCAGAGGGAGGGTGAAGTGTATTGGAGCTGTGAGAGCAGAACCCAGAACTGGGGACCCAGTGGATAGAGCTCATAAAGCAGACACCCCAAGTTTCCTGGTTTGAGTCATTCCCTCAAACAGCAGAGGACATCTTTCCCACATAGACATAAGCCTTGCCTGGGGGGAAGACAGTTGACACACCCTATTGGAAAACACCTTGTCCCAAGGCCACTTAAGAGATTAAAATAACAATTAGCATCCAGGTGGAACCAACTGCCCTACCCTGTTGAAAAAACTCTCGCCACACCAGAGGAAGATTGCTTGGGGGCAATTCCAGTTGAAATCCTATTAATCTGTAGACAGAGGCAGTTTCCGGAGGCTTTGAGTATTTGCCTGATCCAATTAGTCAGAAACAGCCTTTAACACTGTCCTGCACTAGAAATTGAGAAGTATAGAGGATCTACCAAAAACAAAGTCACACCCCAAACAACCAAAATGAAGAAACAAAGAAACAACCCCCAAATGAAAGAACTAGCAAATTCTCCAGAAGAAGAGATAAATGAAGCAGAGATAAGAAGTTTATATGAAATAGAGTTCAGAGTAATGATGTTGAAAATGCTCAACAGTACGAAAAAAGATATAATAACTATGAAAAAAGAACAGTTTGAGAAAAAGAATGACATAACAAATAAAGAACACATTGGAAGGAATAAAGAGCAGATTGGGGGAAGCTAAAAATCGAATCAGTGACTTAGAAGACAGAGTTGAAAATACCACTCAGAGAACAAAAAAGAAAAAACAAGACGACAGCTTAAGGGAGCCGTGGGATAATGTGAAATGTAACAATATTCAAATAGCATGTGTGCCAGAGAGGCAAAAAGGGAGAAAAGCATAGAGAAGGTATTTGAAGAAATAATGGCAGAAAACTTCCCTAACCAGGTAAAGGAAAAATTCACACAAGTTCAGGAGGTACGGAGAACCCCAAACAAGAAGAACCCAAACAGGCCCATGCCCAGACACATCATAATTAAAATGCCAAAAATTAAAGACAAAGAGAAAATAAAATTGTTACCTACAAAGGAGCTCACATCAGGCTAATACCTGATTTCTCATCAGAAACTCTTCAGGCCAGAAGGAATGGCATGAAGTACTCAAGGTAATGGAAAGCAAGGATCTGAGACTGATTACTATATCCAGCAAGGCTATCATTCAAAATACACCATCAAATAAAGAGCTTCCCAGACCAAAAAAAATAAAAATAAAAAAAATAAAAGCTAAAGGAATTCATCACCACCAAGCCAGCATTACAAGAAATGCTAAAGGGATTGCTGAGAAGAAACAGAGAGAGAAACCTAGCCATACAGAATTAAAATGGCAATAAATAAGTACCTCTCAATAATAATCCTAAATGTAAATGGATTAAAGGCTCCAGTCAAAAGGTGTAGGGTAGCTGAATGGATACAAAAACATGACCCAACTATATGCTGTCTACAACAGTCCCACCTCAAAACAAAGACAGGCACAGGTTGAAAGTGAAGGGATGGAAAAAAATTTCCCATGCAAATGGAAAAGAAAAAAAAGCTGGAGCAGCAATACTCAGATCCAACAAAAGAGACCTTAAAAGCATCATGCTAAGTGAAATAAGCAAGCTGGAGAAAGATAAATATCAGACGATCTCAATCATTTGTGGAATATAATGAACAACATAAACTGATGAACAAAAATAGAGCCAGAGGGGGGGAAATATTCTAGAATATAATAGAAGTAATCGTGTTATTTGCAGATTTTTAATATTTCCTACACCTTTTGTGATATCATACTATATTAGTTTGGTAATATTATTATCCTTAAAATCCTTTTATTCTTGAAATATTAATGTTTATGGCATGTAATATATATGTAAGATCATTTTTCTTGAATAATTGGTGTTTACTGCATGTAACATTATCATATTTAAAATAGTTTTTCTTGAGAAAAAATAAATAAATCACCAATGACCAGTGGTGGGGGTGGGTTGAGAGTATATATAAGGTAAACATATACTCACCCAATGTAGGAGCACCCAAATACATAAAAAAACCTTCTGGATCATATCACGGGAGAGATCAACAGCAATAAAATCCTAGTAGGGGACTATAATTCCCATTGACATCACTGTATAAAACCTCCAGACATAAAATCAGCAAAGAAACATCAATTCTAAATGACTCACTAGATCAGATGGACTTAATCGACATCTTCAGAAAATTTCACCCCAAAGCTACGGAATATACATTCTTTTCAAGTACACATGAGACATTTTCAGATATAGACCACATATTGGGACAACAGCAAAAAGTCTCTTCAAATTCAAGAATACTGAAGTCATATCAAGCATCTTCTCAGATCACAATGGCATAATAGTATAAATAATCCACAATAAAAACAATCAAACAAATTCAAATACTTGGAGGCTAAACAGAATGTTATAAAACAATGAAAGGGTTACTAAAGAGATCAAAAAAGAAATAAACATCCTGGAAACAAATGACAATGAAAGCACAACAATCCAAAATCTAAGGGACACACAGTAAAAGCAGTCCTGAGAGGGAAGTTCATAGCAATACAGGCCTACCTCAATAAACAAGAAAAACTGGTAATAAATTATCTAACCCTGCAACTTAAAGAATTAGAAAGAGAGCAACAAGAAAAGCCCAGAGTGAGCAGAAGGAAGGAAATAATAAAGATCAAAATGGCTACAAATAAGCACCTATCATTAATAACCTAGAGACCCAAAAAACAACAACAACAAAACAAAAGATCAATAAAACCGAGAGCTGATTCTTGGAAAGAATAAATAAGATTGATGAACCTCTAGCCAGGCTCACCAAGAAGCAAAGAGAGAGAACCCAAATAAACCAAATCACAAATGAAAAGAGGCAAAGTAACAACAGACCCCATAGAAATACAAGGAATTGTAAATAAATACTATGAACAATTCTATTCCAACAAACTGGTCAACATAGAAGAAATGGATATATTCCTAGAAAAATATGACCTTCCAAAACTCAATCAGGAATAATCAAAAAATCTGAATAGGGGGAAAATTGAAGCAGTAATCAAAAAACTTCCAAAAAACAAAAGCCCTGGCCAGCTGGCTTCACAGGGGAGTTTTACCAAACATTCAAAGAAGAATTAAAACCTATCCTCCTCAGACTATTCCAAAAAATTCAAGAGGAAGGAACACTTCCAAGCTCTTTCTATGAAGCCAGCATCACCCTATCCCAAAACCAATAAAGACACTACAAAGAAAGAGAATTATGGCCAGTATCTCTGATGAACATAGAAGCTAAAATCCTCAAAAAAATCGTAGGAAATTGGATCCAGCATTATATTAGGAAGATCATACACCATGACCAAGTGGGATATATGGAAGGATGGTACATTATCTGCAATCAATAAACATGATACCTCCCATAAACAAATTGAGAGATAAAAATCACATAATTCTATTAATTGATGTAGAAAAATCATTTGACAAAATCCAACACACTTTCTTGATAAAAACTCTCAGCACAGAGGGAATAGAGGGATCATACCTCAATATAAAATAAGCCTTATATGACAATGCTACAGCTAACATCATATTCAATGGGCAAAAATTAAAACCATTTCCTCTAAGAACAGGAACAAGACAGGGATGCCCAATCTCATCACTCCCGTTCAACATAGTACTTGAAGTGTTAGCCATAGCAGTTAGACAAGAAGAGAAATAAAAGGTATCCAAATTGGAAAAGAAGAAGTAAAATTGTCATTATTCGCAGATGACATGACATTGTACATAAAAACCATAAAGACTCCACCAAAAAACTATTAAACTTAATAAATGAATTTGGCAATGTAGCAGAATACAAAATTAACACCAGAAATCGATGGCTTTTTTTCTGTTATTGATTGATTTCAAAGAGGAAGGGAGAGGGACAGGAGATAGAAGTATCAATGATGGGAGAGAATCGTTGATCAGCTACCTCCTGCACGCCTCCTACCAGCGATCGAGCCCACAACCCAGGCATATGCCCTTTACTGGATTCAAACCTGGGACCCTTCAGTCCGCAGGCTAACGCTCTATCCACTGAGCCAAACCAGCTAGGGCTATGGCTATTTTATACACCAATAATGAATTCACAGAAAGAGAAACAAATCAAACAATCCCATTTACCACTGCACCAAAAAAGTAAGATACCTAGGAATAAACTTAAATAAAGAGGTAAAAGACCTGTACTTGGCAAAATACAGGGCACTGAAAAAAAGAGATAGAGGAAGATATAAACAAATGTAAGAATATACCTTGTTCATGGATTGGTAGAATCAACAACATTATTATGTCCATACTATCCAAAGCAAGCTATAGATTTAATGCAATCCCCATTAAAATACCAATGGCATATTTCACAGACCTAGAACAAACTCTCCAAAAATTCAACTATCTATAGTAATTAAAGGGTAATATGCTAATTAGACCAGATAGACCTGACGTCTTCCGGACGTCATTCCTTCCTGACAAAGCCTGGAGTGTGGATGGCCTGCAAACTGCCTACGGACTCTCGCCCAAGCCAGCCCCGCCCCTAGTGGGGATCCCCACCCCGATTGAGGGAGTGACTGGCCTGCAAACCCCAAATGGCCCCTCGACCAGGCCGGCCCCACCCCTCAGTGGGGACCCCAACCCCGATGGGGGCGTGGCCAGCCTGCACACTCTGGCAAACCCTGGCTCAGGCCGGCACAGCTCCCCAGCAGGGACCTCCACCCCGATTGGAGGCATGGCTGGCCTGAAAACCCTCAGTAGCCCCAAGCCCAGGCTGGCCCCACCCCCCAGCGGGGACCCCAATCCTGATCGGTGGTGGGGCCGGCCTGCAAACCCTGCGGCCCCTTGCTCCGCCTGGCCCATTCCCCAGTGGGGACCCCTCACCCCCATCAGGGGCCCATTCAGGACAGCTGGGCCCCACCCGTGCACCAGGCCTTTATCCTCCTATATAATAAAAGTGTAACATGCAAATTGACCCTAACGGCAAAATGACCAGAACGACTGCTGGACCAGTCACTATGAGGCACACTGACCACCTCTTGGTTCCTTTCCCTGGCCGGCAGGCTCCCATCACCTCATGGTCACCCTCGGTGGGGGTGGGGCCCATGAGTAGGTGGGAACAGCCGACCTCACGGTCCCTTCCCCCAGACGTCAGGCACCAATCACCCGATGGCAAATGGGAAACTGGAGGTGAGTGGTGGGGCCAGCTGCGGGCAGCTGGGGAAGATGGCCCTGATCGCAGGCCAGGCCTAGGGACTTTACATGTGCACGAATTTCGTGCGTCGGGCCTCTAATCTATACAATAAAGGCTAATATGCAAATCGACCAAATGGTGAAACGACCAGTCGCTGTGATGCGCACTGACCACCAGGGGGCACATGCTTAACACAGGAGCTGCCATCAGGTAGTCAGTGCACTCCCACAGGGGAACGCCGCTCAGCCAGAAGCCGGGCTCACAGCTGGTGAACACAGTGGCAGTGTTGGGGGCTTCTCCCGCCTCTGCGGCAGGGCTAAAGATATCTGACTGATGGCTTAGGCCCACTCCCCTTGGGCCTATTCCCCTGAGGGCTCCTGGACTGCGAGAGGGCACAGGACAGGTGGAAGGATACCCCTGAGTGCACAAATTTTGTCCCTCTTGTATGGAATAAAAAAACACCCTGAATAGCTGCAGCAATCTTGAGAATGAAGAACAAAGATGGAGGGATCACAATACCAGATATCAAGCTATATTACAAAGCCACTATTCTCAAAACTGCCTGGTACTGGCACAAGAACAGGTATATAGACCAATGGAACAGAAATGGACCCAAGCCATTATGCTGAATTGATATTTGACAAAGGAGGCAAGAGCATACAAATGGAGTCAATACAGTCTCATCAACAAATGGTGTTGGGAAAATAGGACAAAAAAATGAATCTAGACCACCAACTTGCAACATACACAAAAATAAACTCAAAATGGATAAAGGACTGAAATGTAAGATGGGAAACCATAAAAATCTTAGAAGAAGCCATAGGCAGCAAAATATCAGACATATGTAATAGCAATATCTTTACCGATACAGCTCCTAGGGCAGGGGTGGGCAAACTTTTTGACTCGAGGGCCACAATGGGTTCTTAAACTGGACCAGAGGGCCAGAACAAAAGCATGGATGGAGTGTTTGTGTGAACTAATATAAATTCAAAGTAAAGAGGCGGAGGGGAGAGCAAGAGAACCCTCTGCTCTTTCGGCTCCGCGGGCCAGATCCGGTCCGCGGGCCGTAGTTTGCCCACGGCTGTCCTAGGGCAATGGAAACTAAGGAGAAAATAAAAAAAATGAAACTACATCAAAATAAAAAGCTTCTGCACAGCAAAAGAAACTATCAACAAAACAACACTGCATGGGAGAACATATTTGTCAATGTTATCTCTGATGAGGGTTTAATCTCCAAAATTTATAGGGAACTCATATAACTTAACAAAAGGAAGATAAGCAATCCAATCAAAAAATGGGCAAAGGACTTAAATAGACACTTTTCAATAGTGGACATACAGACGGCCAAGAAACATATGAAAAAGCATGCTCAAAGTCACTAATCATCTGAGAGATGCAAATCAAAATGACAATGAGGTACCATCTCACACCTGTCAGAATGGCTATCATCAACAAATCAACAAACGACTGCTGGTGGGAATGCAGACTGGTGCAGCCACTTTGAAAAACAGTATGGCGTTTCCTCAAAAAATTAAAAATGTAACTCCCATTTGACTCAGTAATCCCACTTCTAAGAACATATCCCAAGAAACTAGAAACACGAATCAGAAAGGACATGCACCCCTGTATTCATAGCAGCACAATTTACAATAGCTAAGATTTGGAAACAGCCTAAGTGCCCAGCAGCAGATGAGTGGATTTAAAAACTGTGGTACATCTACACAGTGGAGTACTACACTTCTGTAAAAAAGGAAGAACTCTTACCATTAGTAACAGCATGGATGGATATGGAGAGCATTATACTAAGCAAAATAAGCCAGTTGGAGAAAGAGAAATATCACATGATCTCACTCATTTGTGGAATATAATGAACAACATAAACTGCTGAACAAAAATATATCTAAAGTCAGAGAAGCATCAAACAGACCGTCAAACGTCGGAGAAAAGGTAGGGGTGGGGGGTGGGGGAGTAAGAGATCAACCATAGGACCTTTATACATGCATATAAGCATAACCAATGGACACAGACAATAGGGGGGTGAAGGCATGTGCTGGGGGATGGGAGTAGTCAGGGAGAGGTCAATGGGGGAAAAAGGAGACATATGTAATATTATATGTAATACTTTAAACAATAAAGAATTAAAAAAAAAAAAAGAATATATGTGTAGCCCAGCCGCTGTGGCTCAGTGCTTGGGGGCTGACCCGTGAGTGCATCAGGAGGTCGCTGGTTCAATTCCCGGTCAGGGAACATGCCCAGGTTGCAGGCAATATGTAGGAGGTAGCCAATCAATGATGTTTTCTCTCATCAATTATTTTCTCTCTCTCTCTCCCTCTCCCTTCCTCCCTAAGATCAATTAAAAACAATGCATCACATATATTAAAAAAGAAAAAAAGAATATATGTGTATATTTAAATCTTTCATGCACTGACCTCATCAATAAAAGGTATTAAGACCACAGCTTCCCATTCCTGTTGTTTCCCATTTAGGTCAGTTTTAAAATCAGGTGGATAATATTCTATAATGGGTGATTCCTCACTGGTCATCAAATGCTGTTGAAAAGACAAAATAGTATAATAGATATATAAGAATATCAATATAGCTTTTTGTTAATATATTTATAGTATTTCCTCAAATGTTAGTTTAAAATTGCTAAGCAAAGCACTACCAAATTTTTATGTCCTAGATATGTTGCAACATACTATATTTTGATTTTCACCTATGAATCTTCTTACTTCACTGCTACTCATTACTTTCCCATTCCAGTGGTCATGTGGCAAAACTATCTGTATTATGAATTTTAATTTAATCATTTCTATCTTGTCTTTTCACTCTTCAGTTCTATCTAATTTCTGTTTTTATTTCACAGGCTTCTAATAGTCCTCCATTTTTAACCTTAAATTAAATAATTTACTTTCATGCCCTAATCATCTGATTTTATTAAGGGCCATTTGAATATTTATAACTTTATTCGTGGGCCATACAAAATTACCAACTTAAAAATTAGCAGGCTATATGTAGTCAAGCATTTAACTCACCTCTAATGCCTTGGCAGGGCCAGACCAAATAATTTCATGAGCCTTATTCGCCCCTTGGGTCAAACATTCCCCACCCCTACTCTAGAACTAAATGATTTTTATGCTCAGAATCAGCTTTGTAGGCTTAGTGTAATTTTGGTAACTCAATCGCCCCTAAATATCTCCCCCGTGTTATGTGAAATATGTTAACCATGGAAAAGCCTTTCATTCCACAATTCGATAAATGAAATGCTTAAAACCCAAACATAAATGGAGAGAAATGACTTATCAGAACCATACCTATTCCAATAGGTAGAAGGTAAAAGTACAGGAATAAATCTGCAAATGTTTGGACAAAGTAGATGGCTTCAGATTTTTCCTGTCTCAGTTTATTGTTATCAGTGCAGAGACAAACTGAAGATTTGCATAGAGGTGCTAAAAATGAAAAAGCTATGCTCTAAATGGTTTATAGAGTTTGCTTGCATTTTTAAAACAAAGCTAACTTTAAGTCAGAATTACTTTTCAAAGTAATTTAAAGCTAACTTTAAATCAGAAATATTTAAGAACTACTGTATTTAAAAATAAAAATATATTTAGCTATTTGGGTTCTATGTTTCCAGGTTTGGAGGAAGAGCTCCCAAATATTAAAAAGAACATAAAAACATTTAATTCTAAATCCTACCTGGTAGCATGCAGGAAGTAAATTTTTGCTAGCTGCTGGAAGTACAGCAAGAAGTTGCTCGAATGGCATAAAAGGTTTTCCGAGTTCAAAATGGATTTTGAGTGTACTGATGTTGCGTATATCAGACAGGAAAGGTGCATAATGGTAAGGATAATACCTATAAAACAAAACTGAGTTTTAAAAAATTGGCAATGTTATGAAACAGGTCAATATTAAGTACACATGTCTCCATATTTTAATAACAAATAACAATAATTCTAAACAAAAAGACTATCACCAATACTTCTACCACTTAAATATAAGAAATCAGTAACCTTGGAAAATTTGGGTCAAAGATAGCAACAAATTTTATATTTACTTAATTTTTAAAGTACAGCTTCTCATTCCCAAAACTGGAATGTACAATGTAATTGAAGTATATACACAGTGTTTTAGTTCCCCAAATGTAAAGTATGAATCTCCCAATCAATAAAATCTCAGAATAAGCCCTAGCTGGTTTGGCTCAGTGGATAGAGCGTTGGCCTGCAGACTGAAGGGTCCTGGGTTCGATTCCGGTCAAGGGCACATGTCCGGGTTGTGGGCTCGATCCCCAGTGTGTGGCATACAGGAGGCAGCCGATCAATGATTCTCTCTCATCACTGATGTTTCTCTATCTCTCCCTTCTTCTCTGAAATCAATAAAAAAAAAAAATTCTCAGAATGAAGTAATGAGGTAGTTAGAAGACTCTCAATAGTCTCATGTGGCCTGGGTCTTTGCCACAGGACAAAGAGAACAGTGAATCTGAGCTCATATGGCTTTTATTAGTCAGCTCTAAGAACTTTTATATATAAATTAGTATACATATATTACTATGTTTGTGATAAGGATTAAAATGTTTATCAATCTTAAAACTATTTTTGTTTTTAATAACTTCCCATCTTTAACTACAGGTATAAATATTTTTAGAAAGCTTTGCATGTACAATTTTTAAAAAAAGTTCTTAATGTTTGACTAAGAATGCTCAAAAATTAAATATTTTTATATTCCACAATTATGGCATATTTCAAAAGAATGGAAAACTTTAGGAGGCATGTAGAATAATGGAAAATGTATAGACTTTGGAATCAGATAGGCTTGAACTTGATTCTTTGTTGTGTGTACGATCTTAGAAAGATTATTTAATCTCTTTGAGCCTCATCTGCAAAAGGCAGAGAACAACACTTAATTTAAATGGTTGTGAGGATTATATGAGAACATGCTTTTTAAGTGCTAGACCTTACTACTGATACAATAATAGGAATAACAGACTCATCCTCTTAAAAAATGACAAATCAAAGATTTTTGTCATTAGAACACTCTTCAAAGAGTTCCTGAGAATCAGGTCAGTTATTGGAAACATTTTTTTTAAAGGCTGTTAGTAAGTGAAATCATAACTAGTCACATTATCCTGCTTTGGTTTGTTTTACTATGTGATGCTTTAAAATAAAACTTAGCAGAGGTTCTCTGAAAACAAAACACTTAGAAGTCTATACTTTCCCATGCATTTTCTGCTTTGTTTATTTTTCTATTTGGGTAGGTAATTTGGAAATGTAGATGGTACTTGCTGGAATAGGAAGCATGAGAGAAATGAAAATTATTACTATTTTCAGGAAAAGCAAATAATTTTTTTCTCCTTTACCATTTTAAATCTAACATTCAAATAACCCATTCCTCAATAATTATTCCTGATAGAAAAATTTTCTCAAACACACAAAATGTGAAAAAGGATATAATGAACATTGCCTAGCCAATGTGGCTCAGTGGTAGAGTGTTGAACTATGAACCAGGAGGTCATGGTTTGATTCCCAGTCCCGGCACATGTCTGGGTTGCAGACTCCATCCCCAGTAGGGTACGTGCAGGAGGCAGCCATCAATGATTGTCTCTCATCATTGATGCTTCTCTCTCTTTCTCTCTCCTTCCTTCCTCTCTAAAATCAATAAAAATATATATTATATATATAAAAAAGAATATAATGAACAACTCCACATAAAAATCACTCAAACCCAATAATTATAAAGACTTTATCAGTCTTGATTCATCATGATAAAAAATTTTAAATCCTTAGATTAACTAAGAGCTTTTATTATGGGGTATCTGCCAGAGCTGAGAGTATCTTCGTTATACAAAGGTCTTTTTAAAAGGTCTTTTTAAAAGTATTTTTATATAGGAAGAGATTACCTGTATTTCCCTTAAACTTGGCTGTATCAACCTTTTAAAAAATACCACCAAAAATAGAAATAAAAGGAAAAGACATCCCCAAATGAAACTATAATAGAATTAACCATTGTTAAAAAATCAAAACATTTGTTTTTGTGTTCCCTCACCAGCTCCAGGACTGAACTCCATGATAGTAATAATGCAAAATCCACTGTATTGCCTGAATATAACATGCAGCTTGATCAGCCAGAAAATCACTGAAAACAAAAAAGAATATTTTCATTTCATTTCATAATTTTTTAAAGACAGGCCATTGTCTTTAGAGCATGATATCTGCTGATAGCACACTATGCCTCAATACGTTTTATTTAATTAATGTGTAAGATAAATCATTATAATCAGAAAAACTCCAAAATATTTAGTTAAAAAAATTCCATCCTATCAGATTAAAGTTTGCCTTTTATTTTTCCTAAACTGACCACCAGAATATTTAAATTTGCTGTGCATATTTATTCACTCAATGTACTATGCTTTGGTTTAAAGGTTTAGGATTTAGCCCATGCAGCTTTCTATAGAGTGGTACTACCCTTAAGTAGTCAGGGGGCTTTGAGAGACAGGGATGGGAATTTTCTTCCTCTGGGATGATGCCTGAGATAATCACAGGAAATCAGAAAGATCTTCAAATCTGGTTATAGCAGCTAGAACACACTTTGAAAAGTGCTATATATCCACTGACAATTTTCCCTCTAACCCCTTCTTCTTACTGAAAAACTATCATGTAATCTATATATATAAAAGCCGAGCGACCTTTACGGTGGAACGACCAGAATGACTGGTGGCTATAACGCGCACTGCGGCATCCAACAAGCCTGATCCAGGCCCCGATTACCCCCCGCCCGCTGCCAGCCCAGTCTAATCAGCCCCCAACAGGAGGAGGAGCTGAAGCGGGGAGCACGGTGGGCAGCAGCTTGGCCAGAGTTGTGGAGGTGGCGACATGTAAACCATAGCCTCCCAAGCCCCGAGTCGGGGGGGTGGGGGGGGCAGGGGTGGGCGCCACCACACCTCCATCCCCCCAGCCACCGTCGTCAAGCCTGGGGACCACCAGCCATGGCCACGCCACCCGATCCCCAAGAGCTGCTGCCACTGGCTGGCCCCAGTAGTTTGGGGACCGGGAGGAAGGGGAGGACGAAACTGTGACGCCGAAAGGGGTGAGGCCGGAGCTGCAGGCAGGGAGTCTGGCTGGCGGCTTGGGAAGGGCACCCTGGGAACTGGGCTTGAACCCCGCCCAGCCACTGCCTGTTGTCATGGAAACTGCATCCACAGGCAGGTGGGCGGGAGGGCGCCGCAGCCCCGCAAATGGCGTCAGGGACCCGGGTCCCCAGACTGCCCCCTCCCCGCAGAGCACCTCTACACCTTCCTCGTACTCCCCACTTTGAGCACCAATCTCCCATGCAGCTCCCCTACACACCACACTTCACCACAGGCGATTATAAATGTTTGTAGATCAATCGAAAACCTGAATTTCATTTTCCCAAAGACTTGGAAGACAACAAAATACTATTAATTCTTTTATTTAATGATCATCATTATTCTGGCTTTTAAAATGGTCCTCAGAGACAAACTGCAGCACCTGGCGCTGGAGTGCCTGTGTACAAGTTTCTTCCTTCTGCCAAAGGGGTCGGGGCTGTTGAGGGCCTCTTGGCCGGTTGCTATGATTTCGGGGGCATGCTTGCACGCAGGGTGCACACCAGTGACCAGGACGCTGACAACAGTGATGGGCAGGCCCACTGCCCCTAAACACGACTCTGTCCCGGGCAGAGAGGTGACTTTAACCAGCCCTTACCCATTCCCTCCACGAATCACCACACCCTACTGCCTCATGGTCCCCCCCTCCCATACTCCATTTCTCCCTCTCTCTGCACAGGAAACAGAAATCCCAGGGTGTGTATGTCTAACTCAGGAGGGACAGCGTTGCCAGAGGGCTGGGGGTTGGCCTTTCATTCCCAGCTGCCCAGATGCAGGGAGCACTGAAACTTGCAACCCCTTCAAGTAGCCAGCCTGGCTGTGGTGTTACAGAACTTGGGTGGTGAGTGGGTGAGGTTCAGCTTACCAGCAAGTCTGGACTCTGCTGGGCTTTTGAAAATTGCCCTGGGTTCAGCCTCCCTTCACCTGACTCTCCCACTTCCAAACTAAAGCGCTCAGGTGCCCAGAGGGGACCAGGGGGTCTGAGGCATCTTGGCCCAGGGTTGCGGGAGGCCGGTTCGGGGAGGAGCCACCAGTCTGGTAGTGCTGTTTTTCTAGGGACTGGGGAAGAGGGTGCTGTGTTATGTGCCCTGAGAAAGCTTTGTTGTGGTGGAATGGGAGTGTGTAGTTTTGGAAATGTAGCTTTCCAAGGCCTGGGGTAGTGGGTGCTCCCAGCAGAGGGGAAAGGCAACGGGACTGGCCTTCCTACTCTTGGCAGCTGATTTAGGGGAACCCCTTTCTTAAGCCACCTCCTCTTACTGGTCATGTGGCGTGGCCTTAGGCAGCTTTAACTCTGCTCCAGTACAAGATCTGAGCTGAGAGAAGGAGGTTTGGGAAATGTGTTGAATAAAATGACAACATTCTGAAGGGAAGAGAAAAAGCAACTATCTTACAAGCAAAAAATGAAAAGAAAGACTTAAATCTGAAAAACCCATTTGTCCTATGTTAATTATTAGAGAGGTTGGAGGTGGGGGTGGGGGATGAGGAGAGAGGATAAGACGAAGATGGCTGCTTAGCTTGTCTTTCAGATTCTTCATCTAAGTAAAGTGAAAACAAACTCTTTATCATTGCACATTAAGATGGCAAAAGAATATCTATATATATAAAAAGCCAGTGACCTGAATGCCATAACAACTGGTCGCTATGACACCCACTGCCACCAGCGAACTGGCCCAATCAGGGGGTGGGGTCGGCTGGCCAACCTTCGGCAGCCCCTCCCCCAGCCGGCCCAGCCCCTAATTGGCCTCTGCCAACCCAACAGGGGCAGGGCTCACAGGCCAATCGCCCTCAGTCCCTCACCCCAGCTGGCCCGGGCCTGTAGGGCCCCTATTGGGGCTGGCCAGCAGGCCCACCTCCTACCTTCTCCTCCTCCTGACAGGCCCACCCCAATCGTGCATTAATTTGCACACTGGGCCTCTAGTATAAAATAAATCTTGACCAGACCACACAAAAAAAAAACAGCCCTAGGCTAAAGCCAAAAGTGGCTATAACTTAACAGTGTCTATTGTTAATTCAGGAAGAAATGCACTTAAATATCCAAGCTCTCAATTTTTAAAGGAAGGATATACTCTTGAAAGCGAAATATATTACCTTTTCATTAAAAAATAAATATTTCCTCATTATTGAAAATCTAGATAATGAAGAAAAGCATTCTTTATCACCTTATAGCATTCACTATTACATTTTGGTATGTTTCTTTTCAGTCTTTTTTATATGCCTAGCTTGATTTTTTTTCTTTTAATGAGAGTACACTATATATATTTTTTGTGTGTGTCTGTGTGTGTCCTGCTTTTAAAACATGTATTTACCCATGTACTGGTTAATAATGCAGATTTTATAATCAAAGAAAACACAATAATTTCAAGAGAAACATCAAAAGTGCTTTATTCAAAGTAATGTCCATAACTAGGTACACATTTCCCCCATCTTTCAGGTAATTTGTGGATACCATACCAATAGAACTTTTCTTGTTTTGAGGCAAACCATTAGAGACCCAATTTTCCACTTCTTCGTACGTTTTGAAGTGCTGCTCAGAAAGTATGTGTGCCATTGATCAGAACAAGTGGTAATCTGAAGGAGCAAGCAAGGTCTGGTGAATACAGCAGGTGGGTTAATACTTTCCAGGCAAGATCTTTTAAGGTGTCTTTAACTGGTTTTGAAGTGTGTGATGGTGCGTGATCATGAAGCAAAATTATTTTGCCATGTCTTCTGGCACATTCTGTCGTTTCATGAACAAAGCGTGGTTCAAATTGATTATTTGTTGTCAGTAGCCATCAGTATTAACGGTTTCACCTGATTTTAGAAGCTCATAATACACCACACCTTCCTGATCCCACCAAACGCAGAGCACTGTCTTCTTTCCAAAGCAATTTGGCCTTGCAGTCGATGTTGATGGTTGACCTGGATCAACCCATGATTTTGTGCCTTTAGGATTCTCAAAATAAATCCACTTTTCATCGCCAGTCACAATTTGATGGAAAAAAAGACTTTCTTTTGTGCCCTTGAAGCAACATTTTACTGATGACTTTTCGGTTTTCCATTTGTCTTTTGTTCAGTTGATGTGGCACCCATTTTCCTTCCTTTAAAATCTTTCCCATTGCTTGTAAACAATTGAAAATTGTTTGCTGAGCAACGGTTAATCTTTCTGCAAGTTGTTTTTGAGTTTGACACGCATCTTCATCCAATAGTGCATGTAATTGTTGGCCTTCAAACTTTTTCGGTTGACCTGGACGTTCTTTGTCTTTCACATCAAAATCTTCACTTTTAAGGTGTGTAAACCAGCGTTCACAAATATCTTGAGATGGAGCATGTTCACCATAAGCTTCCCGAAGTATACGATAACTTTCAGCAGCACTTTTCTTCAAAATAAAGTAATGAATTAAAACTTCCCGCAAATGCTTTTTGGCACGAAATTCAACATATTTAAGCATAAAAATATCTATGATGTTAACACCTTCACAAAATTTGTCATATGAAGTTTTGAAGCTTGCTGTCAATACAACAAAATAGCATACATATCAAATCACATATGTATCAACATATGTGTAACTCCATCTATTGAAAAAAATCTGCATTATTAACCAGTACACCTGGTATGAATAATGTTAAGTATCTCTCTAAATTGTTACGGACTTTCTATTATTACAAGTTTAGCAGTTCTGCAGATTCTGGTCTAGGTCTAGATGGCAGAGATGGTGACTACGATGAGGAAGACATGGAGATGATTATGATGAACCTTCTTATTGGAAATGTAGATTTATAATTTTTTACTATTATAAAAAACTTTGTAATAAACATTCTTGTGTATAAAAATCTTCTGTATTTGAGTTTATATTTTTAAGATAGAAAACAATTAGAATTATTGGGTTAAAGGGATAAATATTTTAAAGGCTTCTGGATATGTGCTTTCCAAAATAATTTTACCAATTTATATTCTCACCAGTAATTAAGGGAAGAACTCTACTATCACCCTGGGCCAGTAATAAAAACAACAATTTTAAAAGATTTGTTTATTTTCTAGGCCAAAAAATGGCATCTCATTTTCATGTCTGTATTTTAATCTATAAAAGGAAAATAAAACCAAAGGCTAGTTACCTATCAAATTAAGCATTTAGTGCCAACTGCAGGTACTATAATTCTATGTAACTGTAATCAAGGAAATAAGAACTAAAGAATAAAGGATTAAAAGCATAACTATTATAAATATTTTATTTCTCAATAGCAGCTAGAACACACTTTGAAAAGTGCTATTATATCCACTGACAATTTTCCCTCTAATCCCTTTATATTTCTCAAAAACTATCATGTAAAGTAAAATAAATCTTGACCACCCCCCCAAAAAAAGCCTTAGGCTAAAGCCAAAAGTGGCTATAAACTTGTTAATAGTGTCTATTACCAAAATTCAGGTAGAGATGCACTTAAATATCAAGTCTCAAAAGTCCTACATACAGGTCCCCCCAAAAATAAGACATCCTCTGAAAATAAGACCTACTTACAGGTTTCCTTCTGAGTGAAATATAAGGCATCCCCCGAAAATAAGGCCCCCAGGCTCTGTCTCAGAATGAAAATTAATTTACCGTAAACTGGTCGCTAGGGCCGCCCCGACTGGCGCCTAGCAACCAGTGATGTTACGCAGAGTCCTGACGTCACTGCTGTGTGGAGGCAGAGCGGAGGACGGAGTGAGCGGTGAGCGCGGGGCCGGAGAGAGGAGGAGACTTTCGCAGATACGTGTAGAAGAACAGGAGGATTAGAGCGGACGGGACGCGGCGAAGGTGGTGAGTGCTGGTCTGTCTCTGATGACACTACCTGATGCTCGCGGCCGCCTTCATGATGACTGAAGGTTCTCAGTCAGTGGCAGACCCTGTTCCAGCCCAGATCCAGGCCCCAGCAAGCCCAGTGACAGTACCCAGGCAGGCCCCAGGGGGTAAATGTCTGATAAAGGGGTAGGGGGGATGTCTGGTGAAGGTGTTCAGTGGCACAGGGGTGGGGGGAGGGGGATCACTTAAAATGACACAGGAGGATCAGAAGGGGCAATCAAAATGACACAGGAGGATCAAAAGGGGTTACTAAAATGGTAATCCCCCCCGATTCTCCTGTGCCATTTTGATTCTCCCCTCTGATCCCCCCTGTGTCATTTTGAGTGATCCCCCTCCCCCCACCTTGATACCCCAATTCCTTTTTTTTTGCCCCTAGAAATGAGCGCAAAAAGAAAAAGCTACTCCGTGGAGTACAAGAAAGGAATCGTGGAAGACTCTTGGGGCCAAAATCTTACTGCTTTCTGCAAAGAGAAGATGTTGAGTATCCGATTGGTCCGAAAATGGCGAGCAGAGTATGGTAACCTCATTGAACAAGTGGACAAGGGAAATGCTAAAAAGCGCAAGTGTGGATCAGGTCGGCAACCATTATTTTCCGAGCTGGAAGACCTGATCTGTGAATGGGTTGTTGACAGGAGAGCAAAGGCTTTGGTTGTGAATAGGGCTCAGATTCAAGAATTTGCCCTTGCAATGGCACCACAGTTTGACATAGCCCCCGAAGACTTCAAAGCATCACAACACTGGCTGGATAATTTCCTTCAGCGAAGTGAACTGTCTTTAAGAAGATCTACAACATTGTTTAGGTTGGAAGATACTCAAGTTATTAAGCGAGCACTTGCATTCAAGTCCTTTATTGATGATGCTGACTTCTCTAAATACAATCTTTCCAACATGATTGCTATGGATGAAACTGCAGTGTTTATGGGCCAATCATCTCAAACAACAATTGAACAGCGGGGTGCCTCCTTAGCGTACATTCCCTCCACTGCTTACGAAAGTGCACGTGTTTCCTGTATTTTGGCAATTCGTCTGGATGGCACTAAAATCCCACCTTTAATCATTTCTAAGGGCAAGAAGGAAAAGATTGAACGTGTTTGGGGCGTTTTTATTCTTGAAACTGAAAAAGCCTGGGCCACACAAGCAGTTATAAGGAAGTGGGTCGATTTAATGCTGCCGCTTGTTATGCGAGGGAGCCAAAGAGGTCTGCTAGTCTGGGATGCAGCCAGCACTCACCGCGCTAAAGACATGAAGACATTTCTTCACGAAAGAAAAATAGGCCAGATAATGATTCCCGCAGGAATGACGGCCTATCTCCAGACTCTTGATATTGCAATGAACAAGCCATTCAAAGACAATTTGCGCATGGAAATTAATGACTATATTGAAAATAGAATGGAGAGAAATCAGCGTGGAAACTTTGTGAAACTTAAACTGCAAGAAGTTGTGACTTGGGTGAAGAATTCAAGGGAGAAAATCACTGACAGTTGCATTGCAAATGCACTGCGAGCAGGCTACCTTGACAAGAAGTACTCATTTAAAAACAGTGCTATTGCTAAACATGAGAGATTTGGTCCACTGATTCTGAAAGAAATGGAGTCACAAGAAATTCACCAGGAAATTCAGGAATAGGATTGTTATGATGATGTTCCAGAAGATGATGACATGATTGTCATTGAATAAATGAGTAAATTCTTGATACTGTAGGATTCACAGTTTGTCTGGTTTGTGTTGACAACTACCGTACTACCGTACCGTATACAGGTAATAAATTTCCTTTATTTTCATTTAACAATAAATGTGTACCGTATTCTTCATGGAAAAATAAGACATCCCCTGAAAATAAGACCTAGTGTGTCTTTCGGGGCAAAAATTAATATAAGACACTGTCTTATTTTCGGGGAAACACGGTAGTAATGCCACTTGACAAACCTTCAAATGAGCTGGTGAACATACTAAAATTCCTATATCTCTTGTTATTGGAAGTCAGTTTGAATATAGACACTTAAGATTGTCTAGACTAGAGAATACAGAGCAAAGTCGAAAACTTGGTCTCTCCCTGGACAGACTCTAGGAAAGATCTAATACTTGTTACATTTTAAAAAAGAACAACAGTAAAAACAATAGTACAGAAAATATCTAGGTTTACTGCATATAAATCAGGGCACATAGCAGTTCATAAAACACTTATTTTACTAATAGAAAAGCAGGCTAATCTAGGGGTAAGAGCGTAAGTTCTGAAGCCAGACTGCTTCTGTTCAAATCCTGATTCTGCCAACTCACCACCCATGTCACCTTGAGCAAATCACTTAAACCTCTCTGTTTCTTAATATCCTCTATTGTAAAATGATAATAATTCTACTTATCTTAAAGAACTATTGTGAGAATAAAATGAGGTAATATTTTTTTAAATGCTAAAAATAGTGCTTGGCACTTGGTAAGCAATTTATAAGTGTTGTTAATTAAAGTAAATAAAATACGATCTTATGTAATTCATACTGTGGGCTGCAGTTTAAAAGTATGCAAACCACTATTCCAGAGATCATGTTTTTAAGACAATTTTGGATAGATATTAATCTACGGTTGAGCCAGGTGGCCTATTAGGTAAGTGTGCTGTGAGCTTTAGAAGATAGAAGCATAAAACTAACCATTTCTATATGGCAATTTTTATCATAGATGAACACATCAGTTAATATCGCCTTTTCCAAAACCATACTAGTTGAAAGATTGAAAATAATTTATGAAACCAAAAAATCCTTCTTTCCCACTTCCTTAACTACCAAAATTATGCTGTTTTATGAAGAACTACAAAATCTATTTTTTTTCTACTTTAAAGTATAATAAACATTGGCAAACCATACTCAGACACTATGTCCACTCCCATCTTCGTCATGTAATATGTCCTTTTATATTGTCTAAACTCAGTTTCAAATAGGTCATCTTCTTCAGTGTCATCCTCCAAATGATCTAAAAAAAAAAAAAGCCAGAAACAGTGCCTAACAATTATGAATATTCTGTTTTTCTACCTAAAGCTTTGATAAACACATAGCAAAATAGATGCTTTTATGCTTTCAAAGAAATTCGTTCCATCCAATATTATTGTATTAGTAAAACTAGAGGTCTGGTGCACGAAATTCGTGCACGGGGGTGTGTATCCCTCAGCCCAGCTTGCACCCTCTCCAATCTGGGACCCCTCGCAATACAGGACTGTTGACTTCCAACCGCTTGCCTTCCTGCCTTCCTGATTGCCCCTAACTGCTTCTGCCTGCCAGCCTGATCACCTCCTAACCACTCCCCTGCCAGCCTGATCAACGCCTAACTGCTCCCCTGCCAGCCCGATTGCCCCTAACTGCCGTCCCCTGCCAGTCTAGTCACCCCTAACTGTCCTCCCCTGCAGGCCCGGTCGCCCCTAACTGTCCTCTCCTGCAGGCCTGGTCCCTCCCAACTGCTCTCCCCTGCTGGCCCAGTCACCCCTAACTGCCCTCCCCTGCCGGCCTGATTGCCTCTAACTGTCCTCCCCTGCTGACCTGGTCCCCTCCAACTGCCCTCCCTGCAGGCCTGGTCCCCCCCAACTGTCCTCCCCTGCTGACCTGGTCCCCCCCAACTGGCCATCTTGTGGTGGCCATCTTGTGTCCACATGGGGGCGGCCATCTTTGACCACAGGGGGCGGCCATCTTGTGTGTTGGAATGATGGTCAATTTGCATATTACTTCTTTATTACAGAGGATATGTAACAACCATTCGGTCCAAAATGTAACATATCAAAATAACATAATTTGTACTCACCCTTAGAAGTTACAGCTTCTTCTCTATTTTTATCTAAAGCAGCCCAACATATGGAGTTTTCCTGGCCCTATAAAAATTAAAAATCAATATAAAATTAATGGCAAGATACATTTCAAAGTGAGACATTTCATAGGGAGATTTTAAAAATAACTGAATGATTCTTAAGTGACACACTGTAAATATTTTAAAACTAATTCTCAAATACTGTGTAAATGTTTTTGGTTTTATATCACTTGTTTTCTAAAGCTATATATCTTTATATGCAGAACTTGACCATCAGGTCTCTCAAAAATATATAATAAGTAACTGTCATAAATAAAAAGAGAATATACTTAATTATATATGTGTTCCAAAAAAATACACACCACTTTAAAGAATATTTTATTACTTAGAAAAAATATATACAACAAATATAAAATCCATTTATGATTTATCCATTTCAACATTTTTATATGTCAAATTCTAGGCAACTGCTAACACAATATATTTGATTATGATGGAATCCAATGATTATAAATATCACTTACTTTCTGTATCTCTGGATCCCATCATTCTTATGACTCCATTGCTAAACCTTCACTTCTAAATTTTTCTTCTATGCAACTCATTTGCTTTTCTATAGTTTTTCCATCTCATCACATCCTTCATATCTTTTTCCTCTCTTGTAATTTCATCTTTTCTTTCCTCTATTTTCTGACTGCCTATCTACTGCCAGTGACTCTCATTAGTTCTCCTTACTCCCTATTCCTATCATTTCCTTTTCTTCAGGTAAACTGGGCTTCTGCCAACTTCCTGTGCTTGGGCTGTTCCTCCAACTCCTCTCACTTTACCAGTGTCTCTAATGCTAACTACACATGCCTGGAAGATCTGTGAAGTTTAAGGACCAAGTTGAGATGGACAGAGCCTGGGATTACTGATTGATATGTAAGTTTTGTGAGTCCAGTTTCCCAAGAAGTTGCAGAGGCTGTTTTCTTAAGAGAAAAAACAAAGCAGAATGCAGCCTGATGCTACTAAGTTACACTAAGAAAAACCTAAGCAACTAAAAGAACTTTACTAGAGAAAAATCAAGATAGTTGCCCTTCCTGGAGCAAGATTCCTAATTAGAACCAGTACAGCAGAGAGTACGGGAAGCTCATAAATTTCACAAGAACCCAATAATTATAGAGAAGCTGAGGAAAATTTCAAAAGAGGTTTATTTTCCAAGTTAACACATATAAGACATTTTTTAGACCTTATTAGAGACTAGAAGGCCGGTGCACGAAATTCTTGCACTGGGGGGCCTACGCCCTCTCACACTCCAGGACCCCTTGAGGGATGTCTGCCTGCTGGCTTAGGCCTGTGCACCAAAGTGGTTTGACCGCCAGTCAAGGGCATGTACCTCAGTTGCAGGTTTTTTTTGGCCCTGATCAGGGTACATGAGGGAGGAAACCAATCCATGTGTCTCTTCTCACATCGATGTTTCTCTCTCTCTCTCTCTCTCTCCCCCTTCCTCCCTTCTTCTCTCTCTAAAAATAAATGGTAAAAATATCCTCCAGGGAAGATTAACAACATCAAAAGAATAATGTAACAATATTAGTTCATTAATTACAACAAATACTAGAGGCCCGGTGCACGAAATTCATGCACTGGGGGGTCAGGGGCGGGGCCCTCAGCCCGGTCTGCGCCCTCTCACAGTCCGGGACCCCTTGCTCCTCACCACCTGCCTGCTCGCTGCTCCTTACTGCTGCTGTGGAGGTGGGAGAGGCTCCCACCATCACCACTGCACTCGCCAGCCGTGAGCCTGGCTTCTGGCTGAGCGGTGCTCCCGCTTTGGGAGCACACTGATGACCAGGGTGCAACTCCTGCATTGAGCATCTGCCCCCTGGTGGTCAGTGCGCATCAAAGTGATGGGTCGTTCTGCCAGTCGTTCTGCCATTCAGTTGATTTACATATTAGGGTGTTATTATTTAGGATGTTTTACAGGGTACTAGCATACACTAACTACTTATATTATTCAATTACTGAGCACCTAATATTTAGGAGATATTGTGCTATTAATCAATATATATATATATAATTTTATACACAAATTATTTCTACAGATAAATCACTGATCTAGTTAATGCCTCATAACATTAGATGCTATAAATATTCTCCTTTAAAAAGATAACTAATTTTCTTGGTTCTAATTTTTCTACACTTTTAAAAGAATAGAAGAGCAAAGGAAACACAATGTTCTTCTTCAAGAGTAAAAATAAGAAATTGATTTTTAAAGATAAGATTTAAATGATAGGATCTAATAGAGAAAGAGAAACCAAAACCATTTTTTAAATGTCCATAGAGAAGAAATGAAAATGAAATGAAGCAACCCCAAAACCACAGGAAAGAAGAAGAGAAACAAGGAATATCAGTTTTACCTTTACAGCTAAAAAAATTAAAGGACACCTTAAAAAAATGAACACCTTTGATTTTTTCTTTTCCTTGTAGTTCCTGGCTTCTTCTGCTGCAACACCTGCGGCTTCATTGAGGTACTTGTTACCAACTTTGCTTTCAAACCACTTTAGGTCCACAAAAACTTCACTGAAGTGCTCCCGATCAAACTGTATAGGAATATTTAAATTAATTTAAAAATCATTTAAGTATTTTCTGTAAGAATACAAACCAAACTTTTAACATGGACTACTTCTGGGAAATAGAAATCCTGAGAATGTTACTTTTTTATGCACAGGGGGATCTCATCTACTATCTGAAAATGAAAAATAAATAAGCAAATAAAAATAATTTAGATAAAATATTTATACAGAATGACCAAAAGAATTATAATTACAAAAAAATTTTCTTCTGGTATTATGTAATTGCTTACTGACCATTTATAGCTAACTTGGGACAAGAAAACAAAAAGTTCAGGTTACTTACATCTGATAATTTCACAAGATATTTCTCAAATCGAGGTAAGTTGAGATACCCACATTCATTAATATAACCTAAAAGGAACAAAATCTAAATTAGCACTAAAAGCTGACATTTTTTTCTAAACAATTCTACAAAATTCTTTTTATAAAATGTTGAAAGTTGATATTCTAATCAAAGAAAAACACTCAATGTTTGATTCTATAACTTGCTGTTACTATAATATACAATAAGTAACAACTGAAGAAAAATATAAAAATTCCAGGTTCATAATAATCCTCCCACATGTCCAATACATGGTAACAGTTAATTAAATTACTAGAAAGTATGTTCTATAATATATCTACATTGTTCATTTGATGTTACCTTGAGAAGAAAAGGACTGATTTCCCGTTACTCTGTTGCTTTATTCAGTATCACCACTGTTTGTGAATTTCCTATTTTAATTGAAAAATCCTTCCCTGATATTACTCTGATGCCTTACCCATTTAGAAAAACTGAATTCCTATGTTTAAATGTTAAAGAAACTAAGTGAAACCAACAACTTCTACTGAGTTTCTTAAACAATTTAAAGGCAGAGATTAGTTATCAATAAATGAGGCTGCATAATTCTGGTCATTTTCTTTGTTTATGAACTATTGAAAACTAAAACCTCAAAGCTTGGAGCCTTAGATCAAAAGAAGTCCCTTTTTTCCTACTTTAGTTATGCATGCTATAATCTAATAAACTGAGTCACATTTTTAGAATTAGTGGAGTGCTAAGTTAAAGTAGCCGAAAATGAATATTAAATTCTGCTTACCCCCAAGTTCTGGTAGGATGGTAATATATGTTCCATAAAGAAGAGGAAGTGCATCATGATTAATATGTAAATGAGGTAGATGGGGGATAAAATCATTGCCAACAAGAAATCCCATCAAAATCCAATCATCTATTATCTTTTCAATATCATATTTAAATGGGATCTTATCCTATAGTAAAATGGAGAAAAAAGTCAAGTCCTATGAAAATTTCTACATATACATCTTTGGTCCACAGTTATATTAATACTTACTTTTAACATTGAAAATTCATAATCAATATACTCTCTCATCAAAGACAAGTGTAGGAGGTGAAATGTGGTTTCTTCTGGTGCGCATACTCTGTAATTAGATGATAAACAGAGTTATTTATGTGTGTGTGTATATATATATATGCTTAGAGTTAATTATATTTTTAAGGTTCAAGTTTAAAAATGTAGCAAGACTTAAAATAAAACTTATGAGAAGATAATTAATTCTTATACTCAGGGCATGTAACTTATATGAAAGCTGCAGGGTAAAGATAAATATATAATTGCAATTATAACACATATAGCATAAAGTTCAAAATAATTGGTTTACATTATGTTTTCTATGGAAGGACTCAGAATTAAGAAAGCCTAAATAATACATAATAGATATAAGAAACCATGGCATCTGTCCCATTTAAGGCTGTCCACCAGCAGACAGCAGACAGATAAGTGAATATATACTTTTATATCTACTACAGTACAGTCCAAGGCTTCAATGCTGAGGCAGCATCACTTTTTCTTATCTTTCCCTGGCTTGGTATAGAGGTCTATATTACTGGTGTTAGCCTACACTCTAAGTTTAACTACAAGTAAGAATACAAGTTAACAACAGCATATTAAAAAGATTATACACCAACAGCAAGGGGTCTATCACAGGAATGCAAAGATGGTTCAATATAAGAAAAACGTTTATGTAACACACTACAGTAATAAAGAAAAAAACACCAAACAATCATTTAGCAGAAATAAATCTGTCAAAATTCAACACTCTTTCATGATAAAAATCGTTAGCAAAGTCGGAATAAAAGGAAACCTCCTCAAATCATAAATGGAATTTATAAAAAACCCATAGCTAACATCACACTTAATGGTCTGAAAGCTTTCTTTCTAAGATCATGAACAAGACAAGATGCTCATTTTCACTATAGTTATTCATTATTCTGGTAGTCCTACAACATTATTCTGTGAGTCCTAGCCAGAGCACTTAGGCGAGAAAACAAATAAAAGGCATCCGAATTAGAAAAAAAGAAATAAAACATATCTCTATTTACAGATGGCATAATTCTATATATAAAAAAATTCCCAAAGAATCCACAGAAAAAGCTATTAGTGCAAAAAACACAAAAATTCAGCACAGCTGCAGATCAATATACAAAAGTAAGTTGTGCTTTTACACACCAGCAACAAAGAAACTAAAAAGGAAATTAAGAAGTAATTACACCCCCCAAAAATAAAAAAACCCTTAGTAATAAACTTGACCAAGGAGGCAAAAGGAAAAAACAGAGGCATAAAACAAATTCAGAGACACAGAGAACAGACTTATGGTACTCAGGGGGTGAGGAGGGGAAAATGAGTGCAGGTGGTCAAAAGATACTAATTCCAGTTATAGGTTAAGTAAGTCCTGGGGATGAAATGTACAGCATGGTGGTTATATTTTGTGTTTGCTTTTTTAAATATAAGAAGAGGCCAAAACCGGTTTGGCTCAGTGGATAGAGCGTCAGCCTGCGGACTGAAAGGTCCCAGGTTCGATTCCGGTCAAGGGCATGTAACTTGGTTGCGGGCACATCCCCAGTAGGAGGTGTGCAAGAGGCAGCTGATCGATGTTTCTCTCTCATCGATGTTTCTGACTATCTATCCCTCTTCCTTCCTCTCTGTAAAAAATCAATAAAATATAAAAAAATATATAAATAAATAAATATAAGAAGAAAAAAAAGGAGGCAAAAGAGTTGTACACTAAAACTACGAAAAGCAGATGAAAGAAATTAGACACCACATGTTAATGCATTGGAAGACTTAATATCAAGATGTAAATACTACCCAAAAGGATCAACAGATTCAATGCTGTCGCTAATAAAATTTCAAGGATTTTTTAACAAAAATAAAAAAATCCGTCCTAAAAAACTGTATCTCAGGAGACCACCCCCCCAAAAAAAAATAAGCCTGAAAAAGAAGAACAAAGTTGGAGGTCTCACACCCTTCCTGATTTCAAAACTTGTTTACTTTTAAGCTACAGTGATCAAAATACTGTAGGGTACTGGCATAAAGACAGACATACAGACCAATGGAATAGATTGCAGAGCCGAGAAATAAACCCTTGCATATATATGGTCAAGTGATTTTCAACCAGAGTGCCAAGACCATTCAATGGGGAAAAGACAATCTTTCAACAAGTGGTGGTGGGAAAACTGGATATCCACATGCAAAAGAATGAAGTTGGACCCTTACCTTATACTATATATAAAAGTTAATTCAACATGGATCAAAGACCTAAATGTAAGAGCTAAAGCTATAAAACTCTTAGAATAAAATGGAAAAAAGCTTTAGGACATTGGATTTGTCAATGATTTCATGGACATTACATTAAAAGTACAGAAAACAAAAAATATAGGTTGGACTTCATCACAATTAAAAATTTTGTGATGCAAATGACTATCAACAGAATGGGAAAAAATATTTACAGATCAGCCCTGGCCGGTTTGGCTCAGTGGATAAAGCGTCGGCCTGCGGACTGGGGGGTCCCAGGTTCGATTCCGGTCAAGGGCATATACCTTGGTTGCAGGCACATCCCCACTGGGGGGTGTGCAGGAGGCAGCTGATTGATGTTTCTCTCTCATCGATATTTCTGACTCTCTATCCCTCTCCCTTCCTCTGTAAAAAAAAATCAATAAAATATATTTAAAAAAATATTTACAGATCAGATATCTGTGTAGGGCTACTATTCTTAATTTAATTTCTGTCTTTTCTTCCAACATATATGCAGTGTGATTTACCTTTGTGTCTTTTTACCACCAAACCGAACCTCTTCCCTTAAAAGAGAAAAATGTGCCTCATGGGTTGTTAATCCAAGCATAATCTGTTGAAAAATGATAAAGAAATGTTTTTATTCTCTCACTTTTTATAGTATCAGTTTCACAAAAGCAATTAAATAAAAAATATTTCTATATAGAGAACATGATTATTTAAGGAAAATAAAACTATTTGTTAGCACATTAAATATAGAAATATCAAAATCTGATCCATTTATAGGTTATGAATGGGGTTAAAGTGAATGCACTATTCTAAGAAAAAAATGTTTATACTCACATGACCTTAGACACTCACTCTGCCCACCCCCATCAAAAAAAATCCCAAAAACCTTCTCTTGGTTTTCACACATTTCCATTATCAGGAGAGAATGGGTAAGAAATTAAAGTCAGAAGCTTTTCCAATAGCAGAAAACAGGACTGTTCTGGAGGCCAGGATACTCTAGTATGTAAAAACTCAGAAAAGACTGGAAAAGGGCATTTTCATTTAATTTTATTACTTAGTATTCTAATCCCCAAAGCACATTAAATAGTCTAGTGAGATATATCAACCAACTGCAATGTATATTGTTTTCTTTCAGTACTGACTCAAAAAAACCAAAATAAAACATTTATGCAGCAATCAGGGAAATGAGAATACTAAATGGTTATTTACATATTAAACAGTGATTGTTAATTTTTGTTTTATGTGAAATTATGGCATTACTTTTTTAAATAAACCACTTTAGAGAAATAGTTATAAATTAGATGACACAGGTCTGGGATATGCTTCAAGAATCCAGAGAAGGAAAAAGGAGACAGATGGGTAGGGAGAGGAGTTGGAAATTATTTAAATAAAGGACACGAGCAGGATCACTATACTATTTTCTCTATTTTTGTTTTTGTTTGAAAATTTCCACAATAAAAACTTAAAGGAGGTCTAGTCAAGTTAGTTGGGTCATGGAGTTATCAAATCGCGTGGTATTAAAAGTTATGTATTAAGCATGTGGGTAAAAAGGGCCTCCTACCCTGACCTCAGCAGGTCATTCTTAGCATTTAGGGTTAGTCAGGTGTGAACACTAACTACAAAGAGACCTGCTGATCATATATGGCAAAAGAACTCATTTTTCAATTGTTTTTATTAATGGAAGAAGTAGCAATCATTATTTTGACTCCAATATTTGTTTCCACAGCCAGAAAAGCTTCTTACATAAAGACTAAATATCTCAGATATTTAACTACAATGGCATAAGGTTATAACAACAATTATACTTACCAAGTCAGCATCTAAACCATAAAGACAGTGTCTGGTGTTTGGATCATGATCTGGCTTTGCTTTCTCGGATCTGATAAATTCCATGATTTTATGTTCTCCTTCTCCAGGAGTCTAAATATAATGTTTTCAAAATTTGGGTAAGATGATATGCATTAGAAATTAAAATTTTAAAACTCTTTAAATAAATAAAAAAGATAATAACCTCATGGCCTGAGAAATAGATGGTAACTCCTTGCCATGACTTGTCTGTAGAAATTTTCATATTTACAAAATACTTCAGGTGTTCATGTAACCTGGCCATGAATTCAGTCCCTATAAATAAAAAGTTTTAAAAAGTTTAATCTAAGAAAGACATAAAAACAGTGCATTCCCAGTGACATGAAAATGCATCTTGATATCCAGAGAATAGCTAAGATCTCCAGACAAAAGCTTCTTTCTTATTTAGTAAAGCAAGTAATGCCATACCTTTCCCTAACAAATATCACCACTGTTTCTAATTTCACTGGTTATCCTTAAATGAAGTTAATGTCCCACAGGGAAAGTCAAGGAATGTCACCACTTGCCTCAGGATTCTGCTGCAAATACTTTCACACAAAGGCAGTTTCAACTGTCTAACAAACCTCAATATTCTAGTTCCTCACTGGATTCTGAAGTTTTTGTCATAAGTAATGCAACTTCAGTTAGATTGCTAATAGTAACAACAAAGGCAACTATTATTATTGCCACTGTTAACATGCAAAATTATTGTTAATCTGGAAACTAAGTCTACATGATTATGTTTTATGAAAAGTCCAGATGGTAATAGCCAAAGCAATACAGTCTTAAACCACAATCAGGATAAAACTGGTTATGAAATCAAGCAATGTGTGATTAGGGCACTTAATAAAAAAGAAAATTATCAGAGTTAGTAAATAATTCATGAGAAAGTAAAATTTTAAGATTTTTTTTTTCAAAGCAAAGGATTATACTGTCAGACAAAGCTCTAGGAAGTACAGAGTATGTTGCTGAATATAAAATTATACTTGTAATACTGGTAAATTCATTTATCCTAAAGTCATAGAAGTCTTAAACGCCTATCAGATGTAAAGTAGTAAGCACTCTGAACTAGAAGAATAGGTTTTTTATTTGGAACACAACAAGGTAGCTACATAAACCTGATGAGCCACACCTCACTTTTTCATACAAATAAATAGCAGCAGTAAGATGAATCTTATAAGTTCCTTTTAGATCTGAAATTCTGTGCATCTGGAAGAGTCCAGTCTACACTTGCTCTTATCAACATCTACTAATCCCTACAGTGGGTTTTCACAAGAGCACTATGACCAACGTGACCAAACCATCTCATGAGGAGACACAATTAAAAAAATAAAGCAAATGGAATCCTAAAGACAAAATACATAAAGGCTAGAAAAAAATTACATTTCAAAAATTAAAATTTACACTTTCAATCTCTTAGGGAATTACCTGGTGTAATACAGTTGGAGTCAAACCTGGCCTCTGTAGGAAGAGTCTCTCCTTTTTCTATTGCCTTTTTTATTTTGTCTTCTGCCTCCTTTGCTGACCTTAAATGAAAAGGGGAAAAATATCTTAAACTTTCTGAGAAAAAGCAAAGATATTTTTATAAAGTAAACTGTTATGAGATGCTTTTATAACTAAAATACTAATTCATCAATTTTAAGGTTCAAAACAATACAAGTCTTAGTCTCAGGACTGTTTGTTTTTAAAGAATTTTTTTTTTTTGGATAAGGACTATAGAAGTAGAACACTGTCAATGTAAGAAACATTCAAACCTGTGAAGAATTTTTATGAGTTTATTTGAACCAAACTGTCGACTATTACCAGGAACAAAATCTCAACAGATTGAAATAATGTTCCAGCGAATGGCAGTTTTGCACCTTATTTTATACATTACAATAAAAAGAGAAGACATATGTGGGTTACATGAAATCCACTGTGATAGATTAGGGAGGTGGGAGAATGCAAAGCAGGGAAACCTCTGGGATTGGATAAAAAGCAAAATGATAGACACATACTTCTTTTATGTTGATGGGTACAGGATAGCTGTGCTTGTGCGTTGAGGGGTCCAGAAAAAGGAAAATTACTTTGACATTCCAATGATATGTTATCATATATGCAAAAAGACAACAGACAGGCTCAGGGTAAAGACTGACCTCTGTCAAAGAAGATTCCAGCCTGGGACATGACTACTTACCATAAACTGCTTTTAGTTAAAAAGTTTTAATTTCAGACCATCCTTTGTGGTTACTTTAGGTCTCCAACTTTGCAAGGCCACCATGCAGGCCTTCTCTGAGCTTGTCAAGTTACCTAGCATGTAGCCCCTTTTCATCTACATACACAGAATTTAAATAAGGTGCAAAACTGCCATTATCCTGAGCACTATCTCAATCAGATCATTATCTCAATCTTACAAGTCACTAATCATCAGAGAGATGCAAATTAAAACAACAATGAGGTATTATCACCTCACACCTGTCAGAATGGCTATCATCAACAAATCAACAAATGACAAGTGCTGGCCAGAATGTGGAGAAAAGGGAACCCTAGTACACTGCTGGTGGGAATGCAGACTGGTGCAGCCATTATGGAATACAATATGGCATTTCCTCAAAAAATTAAATATGGAACTGCCATTTGACCCAGTGATCCCCTTCTAGGAATATATCCTATGAAACCCAAAACACTAATCAGAAAGAATATATGCACTTCTTTGTTCATAGCAGCACAATTTACAACAGCTAAGATGTGGAAACAGCTCAAATGACTATCAATAGATGAAAATGATAAAAAAGCTGTGGTACATTTATAACATGGAATACTATGAAGCAGTAAAAAGGAAGGATCTCTTACCCTTTGAGACAGCATGGAGGGACCTGGAAAGTATTATGCTAAGCAAAATAAGCCAGCCAGAGAAAGACATGTATCAAATGATCTCACTCATAAGTGGAATTTAATGAACAAAACAAACTGATGAACAAAATAGATCCAGAGACATAGAAGCATGGAACAGACTGATGAATCTCAGAGGGAAGGTGAAGGTGGAGGGGAAGAGATTAACCAAAGAACTTATATGTATATATACAAAACCCATGGACATGGACAATAGTGTGGTGAAGGCCTGGGGCAAGGGGCAGGGGTGGGCTAGAATGAGTCAATGGGGAAAAAAAGGAGGCCATTTGTAATCCTTTCAACAACAGAGATAAAAAAAATAAACTCACAAAAATTCTTCACAGGTTTCAATGTTTCTTACAACAACATTGTAATAGTATAAAACTGACAGAAGATTACAAATACCTATTATAAAGTAATCCCTTTCTTTTTTTTAAAGGATAGTTTATTAATTTTTAGAGAGAGAGAGAGGAAGGGAGAAGAGAAAAACATAAATGTGAGAGGGTAACATGGATTGGCTGTCTCCTGCACACCCTCTACAAGGGATCAAGTCCACAACCCGGGCATGTGTCCTGACCGGGAATCGAACCAGCAATCATTCGGTACCCAGGAGGACACCCAATCCACTGAGACATACCAGCCAGGGCAAGTAATTCTTTTCTTATCACTATTAAACAGAAAATTCATCCTGAGAACAAGCTCAAAAGTTCAGCATTGAACTTTCATTATAGGCTTAGGCAAAAGTAGGTTTATAGTTGTATGTAAAAAAGTTTATTATTGTATTATTACTTATTAATTATTGTATTATTTTCCATATGAACAGCTGTCAACCTACTTTTCCCTCACCTTGTATATACATTTAATAATATCAAACAAGAAGCACATTAACATGATCTCTAAGAATATTATATAAAAATAATTATAAAATTGTAATGTATATCTTTAGGTTTCCTCATAAAATCATCTATATATATAAAAAGCCAGGGGCCATCATGACCGAAATAACCGCAAGGACGACCGGTTGCGTGGGGCGACCAAGCCAGCGGGGGGGGGGGGGGGGGGGGGGGTTAGTGAGGGATGACCAAATGACTGAACAGCAGGCTGAGTGGGGCAACCAGACCAGTAGGGGGGTTAGTGAGGGATGACCAAACGACTGAACAGCAGGCTGCATGGGGTAACCAGGCCGGCAGGGGGGCAGTTAAGGACGATCAGGCAGGCAGGGTGGGCAGTGAGGGTTGATCAGGCCAGCAGGCAGAGGCAGTTAGGGGTAATCAGGCTGGCAAGGGGGGCAGTTGGGGTGACCAGGCTGGTGGGGGGGGCAGTTAGGGGCGATCAGGCCAGCTGGCAAAAGCTGTTAGGAGTGATCAGGCTGGTGGGGGGGCAGTTAGGGGTGATCAGGCAGGCAGGCAGGTGAGTGGTTAGGAGCCAGCAGTCCAGCATTGTGAGGGGGATGTCTGACTGCTGGTTTGGGCCCAGGATCGGGCCTAAACCGGCAGTCGGACATCCCTCGAGGGTTCTTGATTGGACAGGGTGCAGACTGGGCTGAGGGGACCCTTCCCCCCCATGCATAAATTTTGTGCATCAGGACTCTAGTTTAAAATAAAATCTTAATAAAATTAATGGCAACAGTTGTCAAAGTCATCTCACATTTAGGGCAATCAGATTTCCTAGGAAGAACATGAGTTTTAGAGTCAAAGGAACCTAGGTTTGAACAGAAGCATCCCATCTACCATCCAGTTTCTCCTGTAACCCATTTGAGGCACATCAGTATGCTACATGGCATGTAAGTTAGGAAACTCTGCTTTATGTACATTTTCTATAGCCTTGTTACTGTGCCCTGTGGAATTCTATTTCTGTGATAAACAAACTTTTCTTCATATTTAACCTCTCTCTCTTACCAACCCCTTCTATATAACAAAAGCTCTTAAGATATCAACTCATTTGTAATCTCTCCAATGAAAGCCATTCTGTCCTTTTTTCTTCCCTTCACTCTTAGGTTGAACAAATGGTTATTTTGTTACTATGTGCGAAATTCTTGGCATATAATAAAAGAGAAACTCTAGTAGGGAAATAAAAAATTAAACAGCCATAATGTTTAATGTGGTTACAATAGAATGTTGGGCAAGGCACAAGGTAAGACTATTAAAGTAATCTAGGTCATAGATTATGGTGGCCTAAGCTCAGATAGTAGCACTAAGTTGAAAATAAATAAATGGATATGAAGAATTAAGAGATCAGATAAAGAGAAATGAAGAACAGGAAGAATTCCAAATTGCTCTTGGACTTTTGGGTTGAGCAGCTATTTGAATGGTGTTGTCATTCACTGAAATAGGCAAGAGAGCAAGCCTGTGTTGCCCAGTGGTTGAGCATTGACCTATGAACCAGCAGGTCACAGTCCAATTCCTGGTCAGGCCACATGCCAGGGTTGTGGGCTTGGTCCCCATTAGGGGGTGTGCAGGAGGCAACAGACTGATGAGATGATTCTCTTTCATCATTGATATTTCTATTTCTCTCTGAAATCAATAAAAACTTTTAAAAAAAGAAATAGGCAAGATAGAATGAAGGCAGTTTTAAGGAAAGAGGAGTTCGTTCAGTTCTGAACATGTTAAACCTGAAATGTACCTGTGGTATCCAAAAGGAAACATTTAGCAGGAATATGAATATATAGAGAGCTCTGGAGAGATATCTACCAGAAAGATACATTTGGGAGTCCTCAGTACAGACACAGTAATTAAAGTCATTGGATAAGATCACTCAGGATAGAACCTTAAGAAACATCAATATTTAAGAACAAGCAGAGGAAGAGAGGATAACAAGGAGACTAAGAATGTGCAGTCAGTGTGTGGTTACATGACAGAAAGGAAGTTCAAAAAAGAAAAGTCAACTCTGTTAAAATACTGTAGAAAAATGAAGTAATGTACAGAATTATTCTTTAGATTTTCCTGTAAGGATTCTATTAGTAATCTTGTTAGTTTCAGTGGAATGGTGGGGATGAAAGCCAGAGACAGCAGATTTTAAAGTGAGTAAGAGATGTGGAAAGATTATGATTAAAGATTATGAATGGAGAAAGTAGTCGCTGTGGAGAATGAGAAACTGCTAAGTGGGGGATTTGGAGCACTTGGAGCACTCGAGGCCAGCACAGCATTTAGTAAATGTGTTTGGTGGTGATGGTGAATTGGCCCTTGCATCTATTCCATTCCTACTTGGTCTTCTCATACTGGAGAGGTTGGAAAGCTAAAAAAATTAAACTCCTGTGCTTTCCTGAAGTGAGGTTTCTGGACATTACTTAATTTTATCAGTCAGATGCCTCCAAAACGGTTTAGAAGGTAGAAGTGTGGCAGTCTGCATGCCAATTGAGATACTGGAGTTGTGTGTATGTGTGTGTTTCATCAGAAGAGATCTCAATATTCAGCAGCTTAGTAGGTGCTGAAAAGCAAGGTGCAGGGCATCTGCTTTTTGCTACAGATGGAGCAGGTGCATTGGGGCTCTAGAGTTAACAGATTCAGTGTTAGCGTCTTGATTACTGAATTTTAACTAAAGCAATGTATTCTTGGAGCCAACAGCTCAGGTGGTAGTTTGTTTATCTCTGAAACACAATAAAGGTGTAAGTAAGTTCCTGGAACCACCTTTTCTGGTGGGGTCTCGGAACTCACCTTCCTCAGTGGTAGCAGCAATGCCACCTACTGGTGGATCAATTGTATGGTGTGTTCTGGAAGTCATTCTTGAATGTTCACCTATATTCTCACCCTTTTGGCTCTTAGAACAATTTTTATAGGCACCTAATTCTCTCTATTATAGACCTTTCTGCTTAAAATAGCTAGAATTCTATTACCTTCAACTGAATACTGACTGATACAGTGGGCTTATATAACTCTTTCTCAACACTACATTTTCCAGCCCAGTAGCTCCCCAAAACTAGTTTAACATGTACCAAGGAGTCTGGTAAAAATGGTTTCCAGGGCCCAACTGTTAAGAGATTCAGGTTAAAAAAGTCTTGGATAGTATCTGAGAATCTACATTTTAGTAAGAGATGGTCCTTGTGTTCAAAGATTTCAGAGGTTCCATTCTCTTCAGTATTTTTTCTCTTTTGGTATTTAAATCAGTACTTTTGACCATCCTCCTCCCATTCTCACTGGTAGCTTCCAACATACTCTCAAGTTCCTTGAGGATTTCCACATTTGATTCTACAGGTGCCCTTTGGACTACTTTACTTGCCACAGTGGTAAAAGGATTCATTATGCTAATGATCTATTAAAAACTCAGGGTTTCTTTCCTTCAATTCCAATAACCCTCTTAACTTTACTTTTGCTACTCACAAACAAGGACACAGCGTGCTCTCATTGTTATTCAGAAATATTTCACAGGTCCAGGATTTTGACTTTTAAACCCTCTATGTGTGTACAACCTCTTTTCATCCTTTTCTACAATCCAACTCACAGGGCTGATAATACAGGGTGGGGCAAAAGTAGGTTTACAGTTGTGAGTATGTGAAACATAGTTTACTAGAGGCCTGATGCACGAAATTCGTGTAAGGGGCGGCTCTGCCCTCGCAGCCCCGGCTTCGTCCGGAAGATCATTCAGCTGTCTGGTCTAATTAGCATATTATGCTTTTATCATTATAGATTGTTTTATTATTATTAATGTATTATTTTCCATAGAAACAATGCAAAACACAGTTTATTGTTGTATTATTTAATAATGTATTATTTTCCATAGAAACAACTGTAAACCTACTTTTGCCCCACCCTGTACATCAAATGTCCTAACTCAGCTCTCTTCCCAGACTCCATCAGTCACCTTCTAGACCAGGGGTGGGCAAACTTTTTGACTCGAGGGCCACAATGGGTTCTTAAACTGGACCGGAGGGCCGGAACAAAAGCATGGATGGAGTGTTTGTGTGAACTAATATAAATTCAAAGTAAAGGAGCAGAGGGGAGAGCAAGAGAACCGGATAGAACAGCCGGATCCAGCCCGCGGGCCGTGGTTTGCCCAAGGCTGTTCTAGACTCACTTGTGCTGGACTCATGCTCAGAGTCAGCAGCTAGCCCAGAATCTGGGCATTCAACAAATGTTCGTTGAATTAAATTAAAATAGCAATGATATTCTGATTAGGACAATCTCTCAGATCATTCTGCAGTTTCCTAGCTCAAGACATACTACTATAGAAGCTTTCTTGGCTACTACCATTTGCAAATTATCAATAAGATGTTTGAAAAATTTGTGAGGGAACAACAGAATAACTTTATAGAGCCCAACACAGGTGTGAGACATGAGCAGAGCAAGGATGATCAGGTACAGAAACTCACCAGGGCAGAAAGCCCCGGTTGCCTAGCAAGGGGCAAAACTGGGAAAACAAGAACCTTGCCTAGCATATCACTGGTCAGGCAGTTTAGACCTTTTTCTCCCTAAAGATAACATCTAGATCTCAGTTATATCTCAGCTCCAGGCCCAGAAAAGCAGCAAAACCAGACAAGTGATGCCTTGGTTGCCTCAGGACCCTTTGCCCTGGCACCAACCAATCAGTGGAGACCACAACCCTGAAAAAACACACCTGGAAAGCTAATGAATACTCTATTAAGACCTTCCCATAAGGTTGCCACCTGCAAGAAAGATAAATATGCTCAGGACAAAGAACCCAGGTGCACACTCTTCCTCCAAGGAGCACAACCTTGCCCATTTGCCCACAGGCACGTACCCCCAACCCTAAAGGGATCCCATGAGACCTGCAACCAGGGGAGCAATGGGCAGCAGTAGCTCGTCCCAGGCTAACCCCCTGAACCTGTCTCCAAAGCCCCCTTTTCTCTGACTTCTCAGTGAGCCAAAGCAGCCCAGGCTAAGTTTTCCTATTGCTTCTTCTATGCCCTTCTTTGTTTCACTGTCCTAAGTACATTTTTGCTGCCATCATGGACCCAATACCCTTTGGCTCAGTGCTGTGTCGCCCTTTCCTTTGGATATCCCCATTCCCCAACCCCTTTTCCTTAAATAAATTCAATTTTTCTTTATTCACCACCTGAAATAGCTATTTAGCCTGCCTGCACACCACCGACTTTAACCTTTCAACAGGCTTTGAAAAATGACACCTCACTTGAATTACTAATTTGTTTACTTAATTGATAATATGTACACTGTAAGTATAGTTTCATTTCTGAAGAAATTTAAGCAGAAAAAAAACATGAACAGAAGATGCATTGTGTTAAGTCAGTTATCATTAAAATAACATATTTTATTAATCTAAATAGTATCCTAAAATAAAACATGAATGTTTTACCTAAAACGCCTTCCACGCTGCTGGTTCATTTTTGCTCGAGGAGCCACACCATCAACAGCCATAAAAAACACTTTCCTAGGTTTAATAATGCGAAACAACACTTCCAAGTAGTGAAAAATATCAGTAAAGATTTTATCATCTGAAATTCTGAAGTGAACATCATCATCATTAGGATGGGAACACTGATGTATAATTCCATTCATATCCAGGTACAAGTTGTCAAATTCAGGTATCTAAAAAAAAAAAAAAAGATGAAGATCATTATTATAATCAACCAAGAATATTTAAGAGACTGGGCAAAGCAGCCAATAAAAAGCAGGATATTGGGCATTATCTATATATATAAAAGCCTAAGCAATGGTTATGACCGGACAACCAGATGGTAGCTTTGATGCCCACTGACCACAAGGTGGCAGACGCTTAATGCAGGATCTGCCCCCTGGTGGTCAGTGCACTCCCACAGCCAACCTCCTGTGGATGGCCAACCTCCTGCGGTGCCTCCCCCAAGCTGGCCAGTCCCAATCGCCCTGATGAGGACTGGGCCAAATGGCCCCAACTAGCTTGATCACTGGCCAGGCCGAGGGACCCATCCATGCACGATTTCGTGCACCAGGCCTCTAGTTATTATATAAAAACAGTGAACAACCACATTTGAATAAAGAAAATAAAGGAAAAAACACACAGAAAAACTGGTAAGATGGAGACATATTATATGGTTACGTTCATAATGTAGCAATAGCTTGGTCAAAATCACTGTCAGAAAATCATCTATTTAAAATAATATAACCTGGGAAAACACCATAAAAAGTGCTTGGTTCATTTCATATGCAAAATATTAGTTTCTTTTCTTCCTACTATTGGACATTAACTCTCAAAACCTCAATTTTCTCTATGAATGGATAAATACTGTAGTGCCCATTTATATAAAAAAGCTGTGTGTATGTGATTATGAAAAGGTTTTACAAATGATTTAAAGCTTTACTGTATATTTGGTTTCACTAAAATAGAGTCACTAATTTGGTAATATTAATTTTATTAAATTTATTTTTGGTTACATAAATTTACTTTTCCTGTTTAAATGTCTGGAACAAGGAAACACTACTGAAACAAATATATATTAACCAGGAACTAAAATGGACATAACTTAATAGCTGCAATATCTAGTGTAACTAAATAATTTTTAGAGTAGTCTGTATTACATACTAAAGAAAAGTATTTTGAATTTTCAAGCTTAATAGACTTTCCTGTGTAAACTTAATGACAACCAACTCTTGAAACAGTTATTCAAGTTTTACCATATGCACAGGTAACAATACATTTTCCTATTATTGAGAAAATGACATACCTTTGAGTTGTTTTGTTTTTTGGGGGGAGGGGATGTTGTGAAAAGTTTTATTCTCTGAATCAATAAAACTATAAAATATTTCAGTAAAAACCCACTTGTGCTAAATACCACATAAAAAATTTAAATGCCCTTACGGAATAACAGACTCAACTGAAATGACTATTTTAAACATGAGATTTTAAAAGTACATCAAAGATTTACTGTTTCAAGAAATCTGAAAACCCTCAATCAAAATATAAATGTGATCTATTTTTAAGGGGGTGGGAGTAATTTATAAAATGATTACAAAGTTTCCCTAGGAAGACAAACATACAAACAATATTAAAAAGAAGAGTAATAAAAAAAAATCCGGGGGAAAAAATTGGCAGCAGAATAGACAGACGTGTTCCGAGCCTTGTCCCGGAGCAGAAAGAAAGAACAGTTGAGGGTCGCACGAGGAGTGTTTGTTGGCAAGTTAAGGGACAGCTAAACTCCAGGAGAAGGTGGGGGACTGACTGGGCAGCCCCCACTGCGGCTGGGTCCCCTCCTGGAGCTGCGGGCTCCCACGCGGAGTCTGCGCCATCTTGAAAGGGAAAGTGGAGCTTATCGGAAGGCTGAAAATCCACAATTGCAGCACCCACGGAATAGCTGTGAGCCCCAGAACACCGGTCCCCAGTTGGCGCAAACACGCGGATTCAGAGGAGCTCTACACTCCACCACGGAAAGGTCAGATTTCGCCTGGGATAAGGTGAGGTCTCTGGTCCCCGCGGGAGAGAGGAACGCACGTTTTGCGGGAGCTGGAGGATCAGGGAAGTCTGAGCCTAGAAAAATCTGTGGCTGTTGGGGCTGGCGAGATCCATGGATGTGGAAGGGGGTCCTCAGAGCTGCTAACAGAAAAGATCTCTAAAAAGCAACCCATTTTGATCTGACGTTCAGGGACAGCCTAAGAATTTCAAAGGTGTGCCAGCTGCTTAGACTTGCGCGCAGACCCATTGTTCGCACACTTGGGCTTTTTCCTCTTCAAATCCTTGCTTCTGATTACTAGGCCCGATACATAGGATCACCCAGTTGGGGACACCCTGGGAGACTGCAGGGGAAAGTGTTTTTCTGGAACCTGGGGATCAGAGCAGGGAGTGACCATCAGAGAGCCAGCCCTGAGCCCACTTCCACAAACAGGTATTGAGTGCCACAGGGAAAGAAGATGTAAATACGGGCTAGAGAGGCCAAAGAGATCCGGAAGTCAATCCAGAAACACTGCCACCCAGGGGCTGAATCACCAATTGACTCTTGTGTAATCAAAAATAAAGGAATACGAGAAATTATTCTCAAAAAAATTAAGAATAAATTATTCTTAATTTATTACAACACTGAGGAGCAGTGGAACGCAGGGAACTGCAATACTGTCCAGACTGAGAAACAGGCATGCCAAACAGAACAACAGAGGAAGTGAATGACCTTTCCTACTACACATTTTATTTTATTTTTTTTATTTTTATTATTTTATTTTCATTTTTTGCATCTTTTACTCAAGAAACTAATTTTTTTTCCTCACTTGATTTTACCCTTTAATTATTACATTTTTATTTTCAATCAGTATCATTACTACTACTATTTTACCTTTTTTTTTAAAGTATCATTTTATTTTCTCTTTATTTTACTTTGGGATTAGTGTACTACATTCTAATTTCATCTTTCCTTTAGCATTGTTTTACTCTATCTCAACTCTACCTTTATGCCATCACTCTCTTCCTAACATTTCCCCTTTTGGTGTCCTGTTTATCTCACCCCTTCCCTGCTATAGATTTTCCCTATTCTTTGTGTTTACCCCCTGATAAAATTTCACCCTACCTATATATCGAATCTACAATCCCCTGCTCCAAGTCCATACACACATCTCTCTTCATTGTCTTAACTATCCAAATATTGTCTTTCTCTCTGTCCTTTTGTTGTCGTTTACTTCAATGTTGATTATATAGAATTTTTATGCTTTTTTGTGAGATTGTTTTGCTTATTCTATTTTTTGTTTGTTTTTTTGTATGCTTTGTTTTTGTTTTTTGTTTCTGTTTTCCCTTGCCTCGCTTGATATTAGTTGGTGTTGTAGTTTGTATAAAACCCAGGTACTTGTTGCTGGCATTTGCTGGGATTAGTGGTTGTTCTATTGAAGTTTTCTCCCCATATATATAGTTTGTTCCCCTTTCTCTCTTAGTCTCTTTCTTGTCTGTCTTCCTTTTTTTTTTTCCTTTTCCCAATTTCATTTTGACACTCCTTTTTCTTTCTTTCTTTTTCCTCTTCTTCTTTCTCTCCTATCCCGTAATTTGCCTTTCTCTGGTGGTCATCTTTATTGGAGATTATTAATATCGTGAATACATTTCTGTTCAGTGCCTTGTGTGTTGTACCTGGTTGTGTTGTATTTTGTGCCTTTAAATCAACGCAGGAGAAAGAGAACTACATAACCAGACATCTGGAGAAGAGAGACTATGGGGAGACAAAGACACAGTCCACATATGAAAGAAAAGCAGGCATCACCAGAAAAGGAAGTAAACGAAATGGAGGCAAGCAACCTTCCAGGGAAAGAATTCAGAGAAATGGTCATAAGGTGGCTGAAAAGAATGGAAGACAAATTCGACAATATGAGTAAGAATCAAGAGGAAATGAAGAAGAACCAAGAAGAAATGAAAAATGACATCGCTGCTGTAAAGAACTTAATAGAAAGCATCAAGAGTAGACTAGAAGAAGCAGAGGACAGAATCAGTGAGCTAGAAAACAAGATGGGAAAAAATACCCAAGTAGAGCAGCTTCTTGAAAAAAAATTAAGAAGCAGGAGGAGAACCTAAGGGAAAGTTGAGACAACATGAAACAAAACAACATCCGCATAATAAGGGTTCCAGAAGGAGAGGAAACTAAGCAAGGAATAGAAAACCTGTTTGAAGAAATCATGACAGAAAACTTCCCTGATATAGGGAAGAAAAAACCCACACAAATCCAAGAAGCTCACAGAGTCCCAAGCAAAATAAACCCCAAAAGACCAACGCCAAGGCACATTATAATTAAATTGGCAAACACTAATGACAAAATAAGAATCTTAAAAGCGGCAAGAGAGAGACAGAAAGTTACATACAAAGGAACCCCCATCAGACTAGCAACTGATTTCTCAACAGAAACTCATCAGGCCAGAAGGGAATGGAATGAAATATACAAAGTCATGCAAAGGAAGGGTCTGAATCCAAGAATACTGTACCCAGCCAGGCTATCAATCAAAACTGAAGGTGAAATCAGGAGCTTCACAGACAAAAAAGGATTAAGGGAATTTATTATCACCAAACCAGCAATGCAAGAAATGCTAAAGGGTTTGCTGTAAAAAAAAAGAAATAGGAAGCGAAGAAGGAACACAGGGGTAAAGAATAAAAATGGTGACAAGTAAGTACATATCAATAATAACTTTAAACGTAAACAGATTAAATGCCCCAATCAAAAGACATAGGGTAAGGGACTGGAAAAGAAACAAGACACATATATCTGCTGTCTACAAGAAACCCACCTCAGAAAAAAAGATGCACACAGACTGAGGGTGAAGGGATGGTTAAAGAACTTCCAGGCGAATGGAAAAGAAAAAAAAAGCTGGGGTAGTAATACTTGTATCTGACAAATTAGATCTCAAAATGAAGGACATAACAAGAGATAAGGAAGTCCACTTCATAATACTAAAGAGAGCAATCCAACAAGAAGAAATAACTCTGGTAAACATATATGCACCCAATACAGGAGCACCCAAATACATAAAAAATCTCCTGGAGGATATTAAGGGAGAGATTGACAGCAATACAATCATAGTAGGAGACTTTAATACCCCACTATCACCACTGGACAAATCCTCTAAACAAAAAATCAGCAAAGAAACATCAATCCTAAATGACTCACTAGACCAGATGGAATTAATTGACATCTTCAGAACATTTCACCCCAAAGCCACAGAATATACATTCTTCTCAAGTGCACATGGGTCTTTTTCAAAGATAGACCATATGTTGGTACATAGGCAAAGTCTCTTCAAATTCAAGTAGAAATCATATCAAGCATCTTCTCAAACCACAGTGGCATAAAACTGGAAATCAACTACAATAAAAACAATCCAAAAAAATCAAACACCTGGAGACTAAACAGCATGCTATTAAACAATGACTGGGTTATCAGAGAGATCAAGGAAGAAATAAAAAACATCATGGCAACAAATGACAATGAAAACACTACAATCCAAAATCTATGGGACACAGCGAAAGCAGTCTTGAGAGGGAAGTTCATAGCTCTACAAGCCTACTGCAAAAAACAAGAAACAATGGTAATAAATTACCTAACCCTACAACTTGAAGAGATATAAAGAGAGCAACAAGAAAAGCCCAGTGTAAGCAGAAGGAAGGAAATAATAAAGATCAGGGCGGAGATAAATGACATAGGGACCAAATAAACAATACAAAAGATCAACAAAACCAAGAGCTGGTTCTTTGAAAGGATAAACAAGATTGATGAACCTCTAGCCAGGCTCCCCAAGAAGCAAAGAGAGAGGACCCAAATAAACAAAATCAGAAATGAAAGAGGTGAAATAACAACAGATCCCGCTGAAATACAAAGGATTGTTAAAAAATACTACGAACAACTCTATTCCAACAAACTGGACAACCTGTAGGAAATGGACATATTCCTAGAAAAATATAACCTTCCAAAACTCAATCAGGAAGAATCTAAACAGCTCAATATGCCAGTAACTATGGAAGAAACTGAAGCAGTCATCAAAAAGCTTCTGGCAAACAAAAGCACGGGGCCAGACGGCTTCACAGGAGAGTTTTACCAAACATTCAAGGAAGAACTAAAACCTATCCTCCTCAGACTATTCCAGAAAATTCAAGAAGAAGGAACACTTCCAAGGTCCTCCTATGAAGCCAGCATCACCCTAATACCAAAACCAGATAAATACAACCCAATGAAAGAGAATTACCCTCATGAACGTAGATGCCAAAATCCTCAACAAAATTTTAGCAAATCGGATCCAGTAGTACATCAGAAAGATCATACACCATGACCAAGTAGGATTTATCCTTGGAATGCAAGGATGGTACAATATCCGCAAATCAAAAAACATGATACATCACATAAACAAATTGAGAGATAAAAATCACATAGTCATATCAATTGATGCAGAAAAAGCATTTGACAAAATCCAACACCCTTTCTTGATAAAAACTCTCAGCAAGGTGGGAATAGAAGGATCATACCTCAACATAATAAAAGCTATATATGATAAAACCACAGCTAACATCATACTTAATGGGCAAAAACTAAAACCATTTCCCCTAAGAACAGGAACAAGACAGGGATGCCAACTCTCACCACTCCTGTTCGACATAGTACTGGAAGTATTAGCCATTGCAATTAGACAAGAAGAAATAAAAGGCATCCAAATTGGAAAAGAAGAAGTAAAGCTGTCCTTATTTACAGATAACATGATATTGTACATAAAAAACCCGAAAGACTCCATTAAAAAACTAACAGACTTAATAAATGAATTCAGCAATGTAGCAGGATACAAAATTAACGCCAAGAAATCTATGGCATTTCTATACACCAATAGTGAACTTACAGAAAGAGAGACTAAAAAAGCAATCTCATTTACCATCGCACCTAAAAAATTAAGATACCTAGGAATAAACTTAACCAAGGAGGTAAAAGACCTATACGCGGAAAACTACAGGACACTGAAAAAAGAGATAGAGGAAGACGTTCACAGATGGAAGAACATACCATGTTCATGGATTGGTAGAATTAACATTAAAATGTCCATACTACCCAAAGCAATCTATAGATTCAATGCACTCCCCATTAAAATACCAACAGCATATTTCACAGACCTAGAAAGAACTCTCCAAAAATTCATCTGGAATAAAAAAAGACCCCGAATAGCTGCAGCACTCCTGAGAAAGAAGAACAAAGTAGGTGGGATCTCAATACCAGATTTCAAGCTGTATTACAAAGCCACTGTTCTCAAAACAGCCTGGTACTGGCACAAGAACAGACATATAGACTAATGGAATAGAATAGAGAATCCAGATACTGACCCAAACCACTATACGCAATTAATATTTGACAAAGGAGGCATGAGCATACAATGGAGTCAAGACAGTCTCTTCAATAAATGGTGTTGGAAAAATTGGACAGATACATGCAAAAAACTGAAACTAGATCACCAGCTTACACCATACACAAAAATAAACTCAAAGTGGACACAGGACTTAAATATAAGACGGGAAACCATAAAAATACTAGAGGAATCCACAGGCAGCAAAATCTCAGACATATGCCGAAGGAACTTCTTCACTGATACTGCCCCTAGGGCAATGGAAGCCAAAGAGAAAATAAACAAATGGGACTACATTAAAATAAAAAGCTTTTTCACAGCAAAAGAAACTATCAACAAAACAATAAGAAACCCCACTGTATGGGAGAACATATTTGCAAATGTTATCACTGATAAAGGTTTAATCTCCAACATCTACAGGCAGCTTATACAACTTAATAAAAGGAAGATAAATGATCTAATAAAAAAATGGGCAACAGACCTAAATAGAATCTTTTCCAAAGAAGACAGAAGGAAGGCCAAGAGACACATAAAAACATGCTCAAAGTCACTATCCGAGAGATGCAAATCAAAACGACAATGTGATACCATCTCACTCCTGTCAGAATGGCTATCATCAACAAACGACAAGTGTTGGCGAGGATGCGGAGGAAAAAAAACCCTCGTGCACTGCTGGTGGGAATGCAGACTGGTGCAGCCACTGTGGGAACAGTATGGAGTTTCCTCAAAAAACTGAAAATGGAACTCCCATTTGACCCAGTTATCCCACTTCTAGGAATATATCCTAAGAAACTAGAAACACCAATCAGAAAGGATATATGCACCCCTATGTTCATAGCAGCACAATTTACAATAGCTAAGATTTGGAAACAGCCTAGGTGCCCGTCAGCAGATGACTGATCAGAAAACTATGGTACATCCACACAATGGAATACTATGCTGCCATATTAAAGAAGGAATTATTACCATTTGTAGGCACCTGGATGGAATTAGAGAACATTATGCTAAGTGAAATAAGCTAGTCAATGAAAGAAAAATACCACATGATCTCACTCATTTCTTGATAATAAAAAATATTATAGCCAAAACCGGTTTGGCTCAGTGGATAAAGCGTTGGCCTGCGGACTCACGGGTCCCGGGTTCGATTCCGGTCAAGGGCATGTACCTTGGTTGTGGGCACATCCCCAGTAGGGGGTGTGCAAGAGGCAGCTGATCGATGTTTCTCTCTCATCGATGTTTCTAACTCTCTATCCCTCTCCCTTCCTCTCTGTAAAAAATCAATAAAATATTAAAAAAAAAATAAAAAAAATATTATAAACTGATGAACAAAAAGATAGACACAGAGGCAGTAAAGCATCAAACAGACTGTCAAATTACACCGGGAAGGTTAGAGAGAGGTGGGGGAAATAAGAGATCAACCGAAGGACTTATATGCATGCATAGAAGAGTAACCAACGGATGCAAAACATTGGGGGGTGAGGGCATGTATGGGAGTGGGGTGGGGGGGCAATGGTAAGATATGTACACATATAATACCTTAATAAAATATATATAAAAGAAAGAAGAAAAAGAAAAATCCATTCTCTTTATTAAAAATTATAAGATCATCTGATTGAACCATGTAGTTTAGAAGTAGTCTAAGTGTACACAGAAATTTCATACATAAGAGATATTTCAAGTCTGTATAATGAAATAAATTCCACAAGGATTAGACATTTTAATTTGATAAATATAAGGAAAAAATTATATACAAGTATTTTGGAAATGTTAGGGTGGGGAAATCCAGAAATAAAATACCAAACAGATGGTGGAGTTGGCTCTATCTACACTAATAAAAAAGAAATATGCAAATTGACCATCACTTCACGACGCCCACCAGCCAAACATGAGTATGTAAATTAACCTTATCACATCCGTGGAGACTAACAGCAGAGAGGAGGCAGCTCCCAGCATGGTCTACTGGGCCTTCGCCGTGGTGACCCAGGGGCAGGGAAGTGCGGCCCGCAGGCAGCTCCCAGCACGGCCTGCTTGGCCTTAGCTGCGGCGACCCAGGGGCAGGGAAGCATGGCCGCAGGCAGTACCCAGCACGGCCTCAGCGACTCGGGAGCCGTGAAGTGCAATCCGCAGGCAGCACTCAGCATGGCCTGCTTGGCCGTCGCCACGGTGTGGAGCAGGCAGGCCCTGCAGAGAACAGAGAACCACGGGGAGCAGGCCTAAGCCGTCAGTAGGATATATCCCGAGGGCTCCCGGACTGGAGAGGGTACAGGTCAGGCTGAGGGACACCCCTCCGTGCACAAATTTCGTGCACTGGGCCTCTAGTAAAAATATATTTTTAATTCTATAGGGTTAAAAATAAAGCCATAAAAAAGTTTAACTGAATATGACAAAATGCAAGAAATGCTTGCAAGTTAAAACAAAGTCAATATTCCTGACACACAAAAATCGTCAAATATAAATAAGAAAAAGAGCAAAGTTTAAAAGTAAGCATGGAACATACAAAGCAATGCAAAAAGGAACTCAAATTGCTAATAAACATATGAAAAGATGTTCAACATCCCCAAATTTCAAATTAAACTGACACATCATTTTTCCTATCACGTTAGGAAAGATCAGAAAGATAGTTACTCATTATTGGTATAGGTTTGGGGAAATGCATAGTTCATATGTTATGGAGTGCCAGAAGAGAAGAGAGAAAGCAAGATATTGAAAACCTATTTGAAGAAATAATGATAGAAAACTTTCCCTACCTTGTGAAAGAAATAGTATTATAATACCAAGAAGCACAGAGACTCCCAAATAAGAGGAACCCAAAAGAGGCCCACATCAAGACACATCATAAATAAAATGTCAAGGGTTAAAGACAAAGAGAGTCTCTTAAAAGCAGCAAGAGAAAAGTAGTTAATTACCTACAAGGGAGCACCCATATGACTCGAAGTATGCATTATCTTTGACCCAGGATTTCTACTATTGAAAATTTATCCTGGGACACAATCATAAATTTGCATAAAGATATAACTACAAGAATATTCATGTCAGTATTGTTCAGAAAAGATAAAAGCTAAAAACCATTGAAAGGCCTCATAGAAAAGTGATGATGACATGGACACAGACAACAGTATGGTGACTGCCAGAGGGAAGGGAGGATGTGAGAGTTAGGAGAGGGTAAAGGGGGAATAAATGGTGATGGAAGGAGACTTGACATGGGATGGTAAACACACTGCAATATACAGATGATGTATTGTAGAATTGTAAGCCTGAAACCCATATAATTTTATTAACCAATGTCACCCTGATAAATTAAATTAAAAAAAAAAGAAAATTGATGATGGTACATCCATTCAATGTAATACTCCACAATCCTATATAATAAAAGCCTAATATGCTAAGTGTCCGGTCATCCATTCAACCACTCAAAGCGTAATCTATAGTAATAAAAGGGTAATATGCTAATTAGATTGGACATCCTTTCGGACAAAGCCATGGTGGCGGGGGCCGAGACAGAGGCGGTTAGGGGCTACCAGGCCGGCAGGGGAGAGCAGTTAGGGGCAACCAGGTTGGCAGCAGAGGGCAGTTAGGGGTGACCAGGCAGGCATGCAGAGTGGTTAGGGGCCATCAGGCAGACAGGTAGGTGAGTGGTTAGGAGCCAGCGGTCCCAGATTGCGAGAGGGATGTCCTACTGCTGGTTCAAACCGGCAATTGGACATCCCTCAAGGGGTCCCGGAATGGAGAGGGTGCAGGCCGGGCTGAGGCACCTCCCCCACCGCTGTGCTGAGTTTCGTGCACCAGGGCTCTAGTATGCTAATAATACGCTAAGGCCGCTCAACCGCTCACTATGATGTGCACTGACCACCAGGGGTAGGCGCTCTGATCGGTAGGTTAGCTTGGTGCTAGGGTCCGGCCAATTGGGACTAAGTGAGATGGGCTGGACATGCCCTGGAGCCCTCCCGCAGTTCCTCCCTGGTTGGCCAACCTCTTGCTTCCCTCCCCGGGCCCAATCGTGCACCAGTGGGGTCCCTCGGCCTGCCCTGCGCCCTCTCGCAATCTGGGACCCCTTGGGGGATGTCGGAGAGCCAGTTTCAGCCTGATCCCATGGGCCAGGCCAAGGGACCCCACTGGTGCACGAATTTGTGCACCAGGCTTCTAGTTACAAATTATAATACAGATGGTCAAGTGACAACAAAAGTAGGTCATAAAATAGCAGGTATATTATTATCCCATTCATATCTACATATGAATTTTGCATAGAAAAGAAAGAAGTATACAGAAACAAGATGATAGAATTTCAGTTGCTTTTTACTTTCCTCTAGACCAGTGGTTGGCAAACTGCGGCTGGGCTTGCGAGCCGTGGTTTGCTGCTCTGTTGACTATTGAGTTTGCCAACCATTGACCTAGACCAGCCGTGGGCAAACTACGGCCCGCGGGCCGGATCCGGCCAGTTCGGCTGTTCTAACTGGCCCGCGGAGCCGAAAGAGCAGAGGGTTCTCTTGCTCTCCCCTCTGCTCCTTCACCAGCAGCAGTGTTAACATGGCAACTTTGGGAAACACGGCTGCAGCTCCTTCTTCTGAGTGGGCGGATTTATATCCACCCATTCAGTAGAAGCAACAACCTCTCAATCTTCCAGAGGCTCCTTGTAACGCCCGCGGACGCGTCCCCCGACATCACCCTGGGAATGCGTAGACACGTTATTGTGGTGATGTAGGGAGACATGCCCCTGGAGAGCACAGTATCAGAGCATTAGCTAAAAAGGAGACCAACGACACTGTTCCCACTGAAGTTGATGTTTTAAAGACCAAAAACCTTTCAACCCAGTCTACATTGCCATCTACATCTACATCCCGGGCATAATTTGGAAGTTGCACTAAAGAAAATGTTTCATTTACTGTTTACACATTTTGTTCTTTTCTATTTGTTTTAGTTTTAAATTATTTTATTATATTTAAGTTTAATTTGAAAGGCTTTTATACCTTTCCTTTGTTAAGCAATTTTATTTTGCCTTTGCCATCTTCAGTATAAGGTATGTTATTGTGCTATGATTCCTCCATTTTTTGAAGTTTCAAATTATAATAATTAGTGTTTACATTCTTATTGTTAAAATGTTTGAAATGAATAAAACTATTGAAATAAGAAAAAAAAAAGACCCTACCCTTTTATGTAATGATGTTTACTTTGAATTTATATTAGTTCACACAAACACTCCATCCATGCTTTTGTTCTGGCCCTCCAGTCCAGTTTAATAACCCATTGTGGCCCTCGAGTCTAAAAGTTTGCCCACCCCTGACCTAGACTCTCGATTCTAATAATTACAGGCTGTTGTTGTTCCTAGTGATTAAGCCCCTATGCCAGTGGTTGGCAAACTCATTAGTCAACAGAGCGGCAAACCCCGGCTTGCGAGCCGTATGTGGCTCGCGAGCCGTAGTTTGCCGACCACTGCTCTAGACTATGCAATAGTTTTTACACCTTTCTGTATTAATATAAATTTTTGCATAATGAGCACACATTACCTTTATAACCTGGAAAAAAACACTATAATACTCTTTTTAGAAAAAAATTTTAAATTCTCTTAAATTTAGGATTAGTAAGAAAGATACAGAATGATTAACTAATCATCAGCAATGCAGTAAAGAAGATGAGAACATGCAGGAGTATAACTAGAAATTGTAATAAAAATAATAGAAATTTCTAGGTTATTTTATAGTCTGCCCTCTTCCTCAACCTCGTATCTAATTAGTTTCTGTGTTTTTTTAAATTTAACATTCCAAATGTTTCTACAATCTTACCCTCCTATCCATTCACATTGTTTCAGGCAATCTCATCTTTTTCTCCATCCTGCTTCCCATCTCAGTTTAAGGACCTCAGTTTTCCAACTGGACTGCTTTCTTCCAGTTTTCTCTCTCACCAGTTCAGCCTTTTTCCTAAAACATAATCGGATCATGTTGCTTTCTTACTTAAATCCACATGATACTACAAACCCTTAATACCATGAAAGGTCCTGTATGATTTGGGTGCTATCTTTCCAACCAATACCATATACTTTCCTATTTCCACATATATCCTACAAACTAACTGCAGTAGAAAGCCGGTGCTAGGCTGTTTCAAACCTCTGTGACTTTATAGATGTTCCTACTACCAGAAATTCTTTTCTTTCCTACTTGCTCCTCCCTTCCCTGACCTTGAATCAGCTTTCAAGATCCAGCTCAGGTATCTTTGTCTGGAAGCTTTCCCTTCCTCACCCAAATGTTGTATCTTACTTGTATCTTTCTTTATGTTGTATCTTACTTGTTTTTGTGTTCCCAATAAATACAAGAATGCCAGGCACATATTAGGTGCTCTACCCATTTTCATTGAATGTCTGTCCTTTGCTGCTGAAGTGTAAAATTCCTCAAAGCAAGGTCTTTGATTTGGTCACGTTTAGAACTCTTGGCACACTGCCTGATACAAAGCAGGAAATAAAAAAATATTTAATAAAAAATCCTATATAATAAAAGCCTAATATGCTAAGTGTCCAGTCGCCCAGTCGTCTGTTCAACCAATCAAACCATAATATGCTAATGATAAGCTAAGGCTGCTCAACCGTTCGTTATGATGTACACTAACCAACAGGGGACAGACAGTTGACCAGTCAACCAGTCACTATGACATACACTGACCACCAGGGGGCAGACACTCAACACAAGAGCTGCCTCCAGATGGTCAGTGCACTCCCACAGGGGGAGCGTTGCTCAGCCAGAAGCCAAGTGGCTGGCAAGCACAGCAGCGGAGGCAGGAGCCTTTCCTGCCTCTGCAGCAGCACTAAGAAGTCCGACTGCCGGCTTAGGCCTGCTCCCTGAGGGCTCCCAGACTGCGAGAGGGCGCAGGACGGGCTGAGAGACCCCCCGACCAAGTGCACAAATTTCATACATCGGGCCTCTAGTAAATTAATAAACAAATAAAGCTTCCCTTTACTGAATATGATAGTACATGTAGCCTTAACCATTCACTTAGAATACACATTCATACTGCTTTCAATTGTAGGTATGTATTGAATTAAAATCTTGGCATCTAATTTTCTCAAAACACTAGTTTCTTTTTTTAGTATAACTTTGTATCCTACTTTGTGTCCTTGCAAAATGCCTTTTACATAAAGACAATACCCATTTAATTAAAAGAGCTGTTAACTTTTATTTTTCTCAAGCTCTTTAATACCATTTAACTTAATCCCAAAGTTTTGTTGTTTCAATTAATTTTTAATATTCTATGTTTTAAGACATACTAAAACACCATACATATTTTAATAAACTTTCAGTACACAATATTTTATATTTTTTACAGATTATGTAATAAACTGTACTTAAAATATTCATTCACTCAATAAATATTTACTGAAGACCTATTATGTGCCATATTATGCTTGGGTCTAGGAAATACAATAAATATAGTTGCTGGAAGCAAAGATCAACAGTAATTAATACAAATACGAGAAATCCAGTCAGAAGGCTGAATAGGGCTTTGATATTCAGAAAGCTGAATATTTGCATGTTTTTACCTGCTGCTGACTGGCCGAAGGCAACCCCCCTAAACTGATAATCCTTTTACTGTTTACTAAACATTACCTTTGATATGCCTGTTTACATTCCTAAAAGGCAATAGTGTATTCTAGTAAATAAAAAGAAGATGGGTGCCGAGATTCAGCGGAGCTTTGTCACTTGAACTAAGTTTACATATGGCTTCCCCCGTAACTTCCAAATTTACATTTCTTGTCTTGTGTATTAATTTGCGCATCAGCCCTTTCTCCAGGCCTTTGAACCCAGGCCATGCAGGCCCTGGCCTCACATCTGGCGCCTTTAAGAGGGACCGGGAGAAAAAGAATTCGCCAGAGCGAAAAAACAATCACCCAAAGAGGTGAATCAATGGAACAGTGGGAGATTAACTGCATGCAAAGCTCGTGTCAGCTTCGGAAGCCTGCAGATCTGAAAGTGCTCAAGTACATGCTTTTTGTTTCAGCCAGACCATAATGGGGCAGAATTCATCAAAAGGGGAGAAACTTTCCAGTAGACTTTTGGCCTGCATGTTCAAGGATAAGGGAATTGAGATGTCAGAAGATCTTCTTTTACAGTTTCTGCAGATTATTATAGAATATAAACCTTGGTTTCCTGACAAGGGTACATTAGATGTTGAATGTTGGGAAAGAATACGTCAGAACTTGGAAGAAGCTCGGCAGCAGAGCAAAAGCTTGCCTCCAAATTGTTTCTCCTTGTGGAAAACGGTATTGCATTTGCTAGAGCCTTTTAGAGAAGAAAAACCTCCTCCCTTTGCACCCTCTACTCCTAAAGAGGAGCAGAAAGATAAATTGAAGTGGCCTGAATGTCCTGATCCTGAAACATTTAAGTTGCCACTAATAGAATCACCTATGCAAAGAGTTATCCAAGAAGGATTAAAGGACATGACGGTGGAGGAGAGCCTTGCTTTTCCTATTATACGGTTAGCTAACCCACAATTCCCAAATCAAATAATAAGACAGCATGAAAGATTTGATTTTAAAATGATAAAGGCCTTGCGTGACAGCGTAACGCAAAATGGCTCTGCTGGAGAAATTAAGACTAACATTTCTGAAGCATTCCTAGCTACTTATGATTGGTATTTTCTGGCCTGTGCAGCCCTGAATGGAGGAGATTATTTGCTATGAAAAGGAGAATTTTTAGAGAAATGTCAAGAACAAGCTTATTCAAATCTCAGACAGAATGTTCAAATAACTTTTGAGATGTTTGCAGGACAGGGGCAATTTAGTGATGTGCATAATCAACTCCTGTACATACAGCAAGCTTACGAACAAATTACACTTTGTGGAAGAAAAGCCTGGTGGACTTTACCAGCAAAAGGGGATCCTAAGGGAGCCTTTAGTAAGTGCATGCAAGGGCCCACTGAGTCATTTTCTTATTTTGTAGCTCACCTCACTCGAGCAGTGAGACAGCAGACGCAACATGAGACAGCAGGAGACATTTTGACTCAGCAATTAGCTTATAAAAATGCCAATGCTGATTGTAAGAAATGTCTAACACCTCTAATAAAAAATAGTACCATTACAGAAATGATTTGAGCATGTCAGGATGTGGGGTCAGGCATTTTTCAAGCAAGCTTACTAGCTGCTGCTGTAACCTCAGAAAATAAAAAATGCTTCAATTGCGGGCAGGAAGGACATTTCAAAAAAGAATGTAGGCAACCAAAAAGGACACAGGGTGGTGCTGAAGGAAAAGGTGTGAGCATTCCGCCTCCCAATTCAGATAATGCAGATTTTTGTCCCAGGTATCAGAAAGGAACTCATTGGGCTGGCCAATGTAGATCTAAATTTCATAGAAATGGGCAGCCATTAAATCAAGACATAGGGAATGGCCAGCCACAGGGAAACGGCCAGAGGGGCTTCCCAGACCCGTTAAAAAAGAGGAATTTACACCCTGTAAAGCCCACAGTGGATTCCCTCATCCAAGCCACTCCAGGGAGCGCAGGCCTAGATCTCAATAGTACAACAGCAATCACCCTGATCCCTGATATGGCTAGACAAGTTGTTCCTACAGGAATTTGGGGAACTGTGCCACCAGGAATGTCAGGTTTAGTCTTAGGAAGGAATGGAAATACTCTGAAAGGACTAACTGTTTTTCCTGGAGTCATAGATTCAGAGTATGAGGGAGAAATCAAGGTAATATTAGAATGCAGATATATTATGCAAATTACTCCAGGACAAAGAATTGCTCAGCTCCTGCTTTTACCTTATATTCAGCAGGGTGAAGTTATAAATAGGAAAAGAGGAACACAAGGATTTGGAAGCTCAGATATATATTTGGTACAGGAAATTAGCAAAACCTGTCCTATGAACAATCTAAGAATAGATGGAAAACTGTTTAAAGGGTTAGTAGACACTGGAGAAGATATTAGTGTTATCAGTCAAGAGTTCTGGCCTCCAAGTTGGTCCATGGTAGAAGCTATGGGTTCTATTACGGGAGTTGGAATTCCTGATAATACACAACGCAGTGCTGCAGTGTTAAAGTGGCAAAATGAGGAAGGACAAACAGGATGGTTTCAGCCCTATGTAGTCTCTGGAATTGCAGTCAACTTATGGGGCTGGGATGTTTTGGAAGGTTTACAAGCTTGTATTATTACTGGCAAGGGACAACAGTTAATAACTCAGATGGGATATCAAGCCGGTCAAGGTTTAGAAAAAGATAATCAGGGGATTAAAGAACCCATTCAAGCCAAAGGAAACACAAGAAGACAAGGATTAGGATATCAGCCTTTTTAGGAATGGTCACTGCTCAGTCTTCTCGCCCCCATGCTGATCCTATTTAATGGAAAGATGATAGACCTATATGGGTGGATCAGTGGCCATTAACCAAGGAGAAATTGTCATATTCATGAATTAATACAGGAACAAGTAGAGGCTGGCCATATAGAGCCTTCCAATAGTCCTTGGAAGACTCCTATATTTACAATACCTAAGAAGGCGACAGGAAAGTGACAATTGTTACATGATCTTAGAGTGGTTAACGCTACTATGCATACCATGGGAGCTTTACAGCCTGGACTCCCAGCGCCTTCACAAATCCCTCTAGATTGGTCTCTTATAGTAGTAGATCGCAAGGATTATTTCTTCACCATTCCGTTGGCACTTCAAGATAAACAAAGATTTGTCTTTTCAGTGCCATCTATTAATAATATAGAGCCTATGAAAAGATATCAATGGAAGGTTTTGCCTCAAGGAATGGCCAATAGCCCTACCTTATGTAAAAAATATGTAGCTCAAGCTATTCAGCCTTTAAGGGACAAATATTCCCAGTGTTATATTGTCCATTACATGGATGACTTGCTCCTAGCGAGTCCAAGGGAAGAACAGACTTTAGCAATGTTTCCCCAATTAGAAAAGGGACTTCCTAAATGGGGCTTAAAAATTCCTCCAGAAAAGGTACAGAAAGAAATGCCTTTCAAATATCTCAGAACCATAATTGAAAACCAATGTATTAGGCCTCAAAAGGTGGAAATATGAAAAGATTGCCTTAAAACCTTAAATGACTTTTAAAAATTATTAGGGGACACTAATTGGTTAAGACCTTATCTAAAAACCTCTACAGGAGAAGTGACAAATTTATTTAATATACTTAGGGGTGACTCTAATCTTTCCTCACCCCGAGTATTGAGATGAAGCTAGAAAGGAGTTACAAAGAATTGAGCAGGCAATCTCCTTAGCCCAAGTAGCATGGGTACTGCCTGAATTGCCTTTACTGGGACAAATTAATCCTACTGCAAATAGGCCCACTGGAGTCATCTTCCAAAATAAAAACTCTACTGCTATTATAGAATGGGTCCACCTAGGGCATCAATCCTCTAAAACTGCGGTTACATATATAGAACTTATGGCTCAGTTGATATCTCAACTCAGAAAACACTGCAGGCAGCTTAGAGGAGAAGAACCCCAATGCATTTACCTTCCCCTCACTGGGAAGCAATTAGAAATGTTATTTCAGACTGATGTAAATTGGCAAATTGGATGAGTGGATATTCAGGGGAACTTAGTTGTCACCTCCAAAAATACAAATTATTACAATTTCTATATTATACCCCTATTAACATACTAAAAAATACTAGGCAGGAACCTATCCCTGGAGCATTAACTGTTTTTACTGATGGACCATCTAATGGTAAAGCTGCTTATTGTGGAGGGCAGGAAGGGACTAGACCTCGGGGTCTAGAGTCAGAGTAGAAAAATTTAAAACAACCACTTGGAAAGGTCACCCCCCACAGACACTATAGAACTCCCCGTTCCATAAATAAAAGAAATAGTTTCTGCCTGACCACCACTCCCCTACCTGCCAGAGGCATTACAGAGCTGTCTCTGTAACTAACAACCCATACAGGGAAAGGTCCGGTGTAGAACTTCCTCACTGCGCGAGCGAACCATATTAGGAAAAGTCCAGGACAAAGGGGTCCAACATTCGCGGGTCATTCAAAGGGGCCAATCAGGGAATGCCAGGCCAACAGTTATAGAGGGAAGGGGTATAAAGGAAGGGACTGCCCCTTTCAACAGCGCTCTCGCCACGGCACTTGCCTGCTGCTGCGTCAGCTACGGCGGGGCCCAGATTCGAATCTGCAATAAACTTTTCCCTGTTTGATCCAATTGGTCTCGGTGGTCTATCTCCGGGGGACGCGCTCCGTTACACTTATCATACAATGAATTTAGACCAAGTCATCCAAACCAGTCATACTTCGGTACAAAGAATTGAATTAGAAGATATTAAGGCTGCATTGCAAGATTTCCAAGAGCCTCTTAATATTATCTATGACTTTTCTTATGCTGCGGGTCTCGTAAATAGAATTGAAACTGCTCGATTGAAATGGCTCAGTGACCAAAGTTTATTTTTACTATTTAAACAAGTTCAGAAGATTGTGCAACAAAGACAATATCCCTTTTATATTACTCACATCAGGGCTCACAATATATTACCTGGCCCGTCAACAAAAAGAAATGCACATGCTGATCAATTGGTTGCTTTATTAAAACAGGTCTCAGAATCTCATCAGCTTTTACATCAGCCTGAAAAAATGTTGTCTAGACAATTCTCAGTCACTGGACATCAGGCAAAACAGATTATCAAGGAATGTCCCACTTGCATGTTACATCTGCCTCAAGGGCCTAATACAGGAATTAACCCTCGAGGACTTATAAGGGACCATATCTGGCAAATGGATGTAACACATTTTACTCCTTTTGGACACCTTGGGGCATTGCACGTCTCTGTAGACACCTTTCAAAAGTCCTATGGGCTACTGCATCTACAGGGGAAATGGCAAAACAGGTTATTAATTATTGCCTAGCTGCTTTTGTGTCATGGGAATTCCAAAAATTACTAAAACTGATAATGGGCTGCTTACACAAGCTGTCATTTCCAGCAATTTTGTGAAAAGTGGAAAATTCAGCACATTACAGGAATACCATATAATTCCCAAGGACAGGCCATTATTGAATGCCAACATCAGCGGCTAAAATCCCAATTTGAGAAACAAAATGGGGGGATTATTATGGAGAAATCACCTGTAAGTAGGCTACACCAAGCCTTAATTACTTTAAATTTTCTCACTTGTAATGCTGATGGCAAGACACCCATGGAGTTACACTGGTGTCAGAATAAGACAAAGGAAAATGGTCTAGTTAAATGAAAAGATCCCGAGTCTGGTTTATGGAAGGGCCCCAACCCCTTGCTAACATGTGGCCGAGGAAATGTTTGTGTATTTCCAGAAAATTTCTCCAAGCCCGTGTGGACTCCCGCAAGAAATATTAAACTGCAACATGAATCTGAGAGAGGAACTGGCCAGATTAATGAGGACCTGGTGCCCGGAGCCGCACTTTGCAATGCAGACAACTGGCTACCCCAGCCACAGACAGCAGCAGCTCCAGGCAACACACTGAAGATAAGAAGTGGGAGAAAAACAAGGCTGACCATAAACAGCCCAGAGATGACGCGGAATGATAAAGAAGATGGTCCAGAAAGCTGAGCGAATTTGTGAGGAAACCAGAACCCCAAGAACGCCTGAGAACATCTTTCTTGCTATGCTAGCAGTCACCAGCTGTGCAGTATTACCACCAGGGGCAAATGGGAAAGTCCTCCCTGGGTAAGATCCCTTACGTGGGCTGACCCCCCACCTAGTATAGTCGCCAATAATACCAAGCACCTTGGTCATCCAGCAGGACCACAGGTGGGACAAGGAAGTACACGGGCAAAGTATAATTATACGTGTGTCCCCACCTAGCTTCCCTTTTTGTATGACACAGAATCAAACTACTGCTCCTTTGTGTGTAGATTTAAAGAGAGGTTTCTGGCTAGCATGGACACCAAAGGATGGGGAAGAAAAAGCCCAAATACATTTACTATCACTACTTGCTCCTGGGAGAGGCAAAGAAAATTTAACATTACTAAGACATCCCCTCACTAAGCCATTATGTATAAAGTCTTATGAATGGCACCCACCAGCCGCAAACTTAATAACAGTTTTTCCACCGAAACCGGTTTGGCTCAGTGGATAGAGCGTCAGCCTGCGGACTGAAGGGTCCCAGGTTCGATTCCGGTCAAGGGCATGTACCTTGGTTGTGGGCACATCCCCAGTAGGGAGTGTGCAGGAGGCAGCTGATCGATGTTTCTCTCTCATTGATGTTTCTGACTCTCTGTCCCTCTCCCTTCCTCTCTGTAAAAAATCAATAAAATATATTTTAAAAAAAATAACAGTTTTTCCTTTGTGGATTGGAGCCCCTACATGTCTGTGTATAGTAATAATCGCACCCTGAAATGGAAGGGGACTGCATCCTATCTATATGTTAAAGCTACTCACTCCATCTCATGGTATGGAGGAGGATTTGTTGAGAAATTAGCTGCTGCACTTGCACCAATAAAATGATATAGTTTAAACGATAGCTTAAATAATTCCATTCGTACCTTATAGGGAAATCCCAACAAGACAGTATTTACCACCGCTTGTGTCAATAAAAAATAACCTTCTTGGTGCTTGGGGTAAAGATAACACCACCCTTAATATTTTAAAATTACAGCAGCATATTGTATAATTATCCCAGGCAAACTTACAAACTAATTCCTTAGATGCCTGGCAGCAATTTAAAAAAGGTCATGAAATAATTTAATCCTTTTCACTGGATCTCCTTACATTTGCCTCTTAGCATAACCACTGTTGCCTGTCTCATTCTTGTTCTTATATGTTTAATTTTAGTCTGCAGATGTGGAATAAAAGTTTTAAAAGGACCTGAGATCTGCAAGTGGCATATACTCCTTTCAACATCTTTTAAGAAATCATAGAAGGGGGAATTGCTGGAAGCAAAGATCAACAGTAATTAATACAAATGTGAGATGTCCAGTCAGAAGGCTGAATAGGGCTTTGTTATTCAGAAGGCTGAATATCTGCATGTTATTACCTGTTGTTGACTGGCCGAAGGCAACCCCACAACCTGATAATCCTTTTACTGTTTACTAAACATTACCTTTGATATGCCCATTTGCATTCCTAAAAGGCAACTGTGTATTCTAGTAAAGAAAAAGAAGATGGGTGCAGAGATTCAGTGGAGCTTAGTCACTTGAACTAAGTTTACATCTGGCTTCCCCCATAACTTCCAAATTTTTATTTCTTGTCTTGTGTGTTAATTTGCACGTCAGCCCTTTCTCCAGGCCTTTGAACCCAGGCCACACAGGCCGGGGCTTCACATATAGTAGTATAGCAAATAGAGCAAAGGATAAGACAGATAAGCTCCCTATACAAGAGCAATACTTTAAAATAGAAATGCCGGCTTACATTCCCTGTAATTTGAAAATTTAGGTTTTCACAGCCAAGAAGCCATTTTTAGCAAAATGTATAGAAGACAGGTTTTAAAAGTACAGGCTCTAGCACAACAGTGCAAATGCACTTAATTAACACTGCTGAACTGTACACTTAAAAATGTGTAAAGTTGCCCTGCCAGTGTGGTTCAGTGGTTGAGCATCAACCTATGAACCAGGAGGTCATGGTTCGATTCCTGGTCGGTTCGATTACTGGGTAGGGGCACATGCCCAGGTTGCAGGCTAAGTTCCCAGTGGGAGGCATGCAGAAGGCAGCCGATCGATGACTCTCTCATCATTTATGTTTTAATCTTTTTCTCCCTCTCCCTTCCTCTCTGAAATCAATAAAAAAATATATATTTTAAAAAATGGTTAATGTGGCAAATGTTATGTGTATTTTACTACAATTTTTAAAAGTACAGTTTCTAGAGTAAACATTATCAAGAGAAAACTATATGGCTCCTAAAGGTGCCAAAATTGTTGCGGGGGTGGGGGGGAGCAGGGTACATAATGAAGTGCCACAGTACACTAACAGATAGATGGTATAGGTGTGGTATTAAATTTTCATCGCAGGGGGCAGGGAGGAGGTAAGAAAAAAAAAAGCAAGTCTAAAGAGCCACATGGAGGAGAGGCAATGATAAAAGAAAGGTTAATAAGCACTACTCTGGCCCTGGCCATGTGACACAGTAGGTTGGAACATTGTCCCTACACCAGAAAGGTTTGATTCCTGGTCAGCACACATACCTAGGTGGCTGGTTCCATCCCAGGTCAGGCGAGTAAGGGAGGCAACTGATGGATGTTTCTTTTTTTTTTTTCTTTCTCTCTCTCTCTCCCCTTCTTCCTCTCTGTCTAAAAAAAAAAATCAATAAAAACATATCCTGGGTGAGGATTTTTAAAAAAAGAAACACTACTCTGCAGCAATTCTGCTTAGTATCAAATTCAGCTCCAACACTTACTTTACTAGCTATGGTGCAAAGTACTTTGGGTAAGTAACTCAATCCTTTTGTGAATTAGTTTTCTAAGCTACAAAAGGGAGATAATTCTAACATTGCTATGATTAAATAAGTGAATGCATATAAAACACGTAAAACAGTGTTCAGCACATGGCAAGTGCTTAACCAATATTAGCTATTATAACAGCACTGAACTGGATCATAATCACAAAGATTATGCCCTAAGAGTTTATAATTGTAATTATATGTTTTGTAAGGATTAAGTTTTCATCAACTATCTATGTCCCTCATAAGAACTTAATCTCTAGTTTTTATTTTATCTATATTACTCCTTCATTAAATCAGCAAACATTAACTGAACAACTGCTATCTGCCAGACACTATGAAAGAGATGAGCCACATAAGACAGTTCATGCTCTCAGGTACAATAAAGTGAAGGAAGACAGCCAGTAAAATCGAAAGCAACAATACTGTGCACCTTTCTGCATAAAGCAAAGACTGGTAAAGTATGAAGGAGTTAAGCGCTTCCTAGAGGAGGAGACTGGAAAGGAGGAGGTAAATAACATGGAGAAGAAAAGGTCTTTCCAGGAGAAACTGCAGGAATAAAGGCACAGAGGCATGCAATACATTTATTTGGGAAATGAATTAGTTAGGTCAGTGGTCGTCAAACTCATTAGTCAACAGAGCCAAATATCAACAGTACAACGACTGAAATTTCTTTTGAGAGCCAAATTTTTTTAACTTAAACGTCTTCTAAGGCCACTTCTTCAAAATAGACTCACCCAGGCCGTGGTATTTTGTGGAAGAGCCACACTCAAGGGGCCAAAGAGCCGCATGTGGCTCGAGAGCTGCAGTTTGCTGCCATGGAGTTAGGAGAACCATAGCATAGGGATATGTGGGAAAAGGGCAGGTGACGAGAAACCAGAAATCGACCCAAGCCATTATGTTCAATTCATATTTGACAAAGGAGGCAAGAGCACACAATGGAGTCAAGATAGTTTCTTCAATAAATGGTGCTGGAAAATTTGGTCAGATACATGCAAAAAAATGAAACTAGATCACCAACTTACACCATACATAAAAACAAACTCAAAATGGCTAAAGGACTTAAATGTAAGATGGGAAACCATAAAAATCCTACAAGACTCCATAGGCAGCAAAATAGCAGACATATGTCATAGCAATATCTTTACTGACACAGCTCCTATGGCAATGGAAACTAAAGAGAAAATAAACAAATGGAACTACATCAAAATAAAAAGCTTCTGCACAGCAAAAGAAACCATCAACAAAACAACAAGAAAGCCCACTGCATGGGAGAACATATTTGCCAATGTTATCACCGATAAGGGTTTAATCTTCAACATTTACAGGGAACTCATACAACTTAACAAAAAGAAGATAAACAACCCAATAAAAACATGGGCAATGAACCTAAATAGACACTTTTCGAAAGAGGACATACAGAAGGCTGAGAGACATATGAAAACATGCTCAAAGTCACTAATCCTCCAAGAGATGCAAATCAAAGCAACAATGAGGTATCATCTCACACCTGCCAGAATGGCTATCATCAACAAACGGGACAAGTGCTGGTAAGGATGCGGAGAAAAAGGAACCCTCGTGCACTGCCAGTGGGGCAGCCACTGTGGAAGACGGTATGCACTTTCCTCAAAAAGTTAAAAATGGAACTCTCATTTGACCCAGTAATCCCACTTCTAGGACTATATCCCAAAAAACCAGAAATACCAATCAGAAAGGATATATGCACCCCTATGTTCATAGCAGCACAATTTACAATAGCTAAGATTTGGAAACCACCTAAGTGCCCATCAGCAGATGAATGGATTAAAATGTATGGCATATCTACACAATGGAATACTATGCCGCTATAAAAAAGAAAGAACTTTTACCATTTGCAACAGCATGGATGGAACTGGAGAGCATTATGCTAAGCAAAATAAGCCAGTCCGAGAAAGATAAATATCACATGATCTCACTCATATGTGGGATATAATGATCAACATAATTCGATGAACAAAAATAGATCTAGAGACAAATGGCAGGGTTGGGGGGGTTTAGAGAGCAACCAAACGACTTGTATGCATGCATATTAGCATAACCAATGGACACAGACACTGGGGCGGTGGGTGGTGGGGGCTTGCCCTGGTTAGGAACGGGTTGGGGAGGGGTTGTGAATTGGGGAAAAAGGAGACATATGTAAAACTTAAGACAATAAAAAAATCAATAAACAGTTTTAAAAAACAAAGAGGGTAAGACTCTGTTCTCTGAAATAGGAAGAGTTAAGTAAGTTCTATAGTTTGGTTACCTCACCTTCTTTCTTTTTTCTAGTATTAGCAGCCATTGATGCTTAATGCCTATTTCTATTAATTCACTTGAGGTTACAAAATGGTGATATTCTATCATTTCTTTTTTATCATTTGGAATAGTTTTATAAAGAGATCATTTTACCATTTGGTTACCCAATGGTACAAGAAAGGTAGAACAAATGCTTAATTTTTTCCCTTTATCAGTTTTCAAGATTAGAAACAGTTCCTATAATCTTTGGAAGAGAACCCCTTTTTTTGAGTACCATTATGAACTAAGAAAGAATTTAAGCATATTTGATGGATTTTAATATACTGGATTATTATTGTTGAGACTCAAAATTGTCCCACTTGGGGACACTGTAAGCCTCTTCCAGTTGTCTCTTCAAAATTTTTGCATGCCCCCAGTAGTCTTTATTAGCATCTTTGCTATATGGTATGACAAATTTCCAGGCCCACTAGAATACTTCCTGACTGACCTAGAATCTGTCATTTCTCCAACAAATCCTGATTTCTATACACTGAGTGGCCAGATTATGATCTCTGAACTCCCGGTGAATGAATCTGTGCATGGGAGGGTCCGGCCAGCCTGGCCAGGGGGAGGGGTCATGGGTGGTTGGCCGGCCTGCCTGCTGGTCAAACTCCTGGTCGAGGGGACAATTTGCATATTAGCCTTTTATTATATAGGATATACACTGAGTAGCCAGATTATTATGCGTTCAGAGATCATAATAATCTGGCCACTCAGTGTATATTACCACTGGATTGATCATTGTTTTTAGGCCTGTTCCTTGGAAAGAGCTAGGAAATTTACACATGCATGTGTGTGTCTCGTAAATTCATGTTGGTACTTCTAAATTCAAATTCAAGACTACAGAGTTTTTACTTAACATTTTCTCTATTACATCTGTAACTCCTTTTTTACAAGGAGTTACAATACCAATAATATTGGCTCTCAATGAATCAAGAGATGATAGAATTAAAATAACCTATATTAGGCATTTACCATATCACCCAAATGGATTTCAAAAAACAACATTAATATCACCACCACTATTGACTGTTGTTAATGTAAATTTTTTTTGCATAAGTTTTCCCCATTCTCCCTATACCCGTTTATTTTGTAGTTGTGCTATCTATATACTGTCAGAGCATATAGCTATACAGTAAACCCTCGTTTTTTGTGGACTTCAATTTAATGGACTTCAGATTTAATGGACAAAATTTCAGGTCCATATGTCATATGTGAAAATTAACACTGTGTTAATTTTAAAATGCTTTTAATCAAGATTTGTTTATAATTAAATTATAGGCTTTTTTGGTAATTAATCACTCTTACTTTTAACTAATTTTGGCGAATAGGCCATATGTTGGAAAAAACACTAATTTCTGTAATATAAGTAAATATTACATATCTACAACTATAGTCTACATATTTAAATCCAAGAGTCACTCCTGTAAATGTTCGGGGAATGATCAGCACATGATCACCTGAATTGCATGCGGTAATTGGTTCTGCTGTCACCTGGCCTTACTTTCTGCAGCAGTTTTAACTCTTTCCAGTTGATGCTCCCAGTACACTAAGCCATGCCCCAGCCGTGTGCATTTGTTTAGTCAAGGGGACTGGTGAATACACGCATCTACTAGACCAGTGGTCGGCAAACTGCGGCTCGCGAGCCACATGCGGCTCTTTGGCCCCTTGAGTGTGGCTCTTCCACAAAATACCACGGCCTGGGCGAGTCTATTTTGAAGAAGTGGCGTTAGAAGAAGTTTAAGTTTAAAAAATTTGTCTCTCAAAAGAAATTTCAATTGTTGTACTGGATATTTGGCTCTGTTGACTAATGAGTTTGCCGACCACTGTACTAGACCTATTAAGTATAAATTTAAAATTACAGTAGTAGACATAGAAAAATTTTCTATGAAATTAAACTTTTCATACATATTTAATGTTAATTACACAAATGTGTCAATATAAATAAAAATAGATTTATTAATTTGTCAATTTTTTAACATATGCTACGGAAACCCTACATTATATAATGGACTCAAGCCTTTAATGGACACCCTCGTGCCTGAATAGGATCATTATATTGAGGTTTTACTGTATATACTAAACTTTCTCTGTCAACTCTTGTTTTATTTTCTTTCTACAGGTAACCATATTTAATGTTCACCACTGGTCCTTCCATTGATGTCTCCCTGGTCATTTTGTCTGAAGCTCATTCTCTAGATTCCTCGAGGAAGTACCTAAAGGAACAATATTCCCTGAACCACTGTACACTGATAGCAGTTTATTAGGTAATTAGAGGCCTGGTGCATGAAATTCACCCTGACCCTTGGAAATCCAGGACCCTTGGGGGATGTCCAACTGCCAGGGATTGGGCTTAAACCCGATTCTGGACTGTTGGCTCCTAATTGCTCACCTGCCTGCCTGCCTGGTCGCCCCTAACTGCTCCCCCAGCCCCTCACTGCACCCCCTGCCAGCCAGATCGCCAACTGCCCCCTCCCTGCTGGCCTTGTCACTCCTAACTGCTCTCTCCGCTGGCGTGGTCACCCCTTATTGCCCTCCCGGCCAGCCTGGTCGCCTCCAACTGCCCCCCTCTGCCGGCCTGGTTGCCCCTAACTGCCCCCCCCCACCGACCTGGTTGCCCCCAACTGCCCCCCCCCGCCGGCACAGTCGGCCCTCACTGCCCTCCTGCCAGCCTAATCGCCCCCAACTGCCCCCCCTGCCGGCCTGGTCACCAACTGCACCCCCCACCAGTCTGGTCGCCCCTAACTGACCCCCACCGGCCTGGTTGCCTCTTACTGCCCCCCCTGCCAGCCTGGTCGCCCCCAACTGTCCCCCTCTGCCAGCCTGGTCGCCCCTAACTGCCCCCCCCTGCCAACCTGGTTGCCCCCAACTGCACCCCCTGCAGGCCTGGTCACCCCCCACGGCCTCACCACCAGCCTGGTTGCCCCACGCAGACTGCTTGTTCAGTTGTTTGGTCGTCCCTCACTAACCCCCCTGCCGACCTGGTTGTAGGCAGCCATCTTGTGAGGGTGTGGCGGTCAATTTGCATATTACCCCTTTATTATATAGGAGGATTCTCTCTGTGCAAAAGTCAGTTGAATATCATGTAACTCATTTCTTCTAGCATAAAAACTGTGATGAAAATCTAATTTTCTTTTCCTTTTAAGTCATGTGTTCTTTTCTTCTAAATACCCAAAGTTTATTTTTTCCTTTTAAAGTCAAGTAACGGGTGAGGGCATGTATGGGAGTGGGGTGGGGGGGGGGGGGCAATGGTAAGATATGTACACATATAATACCTTAATAAAAAAAACTAAAAAAATAAAATAAAAAATAAAAATAAAATAAATAAAATAAATAAAGTCAAGTAACTTTACTAGAATAGGTCTTGGTGTTGGTCATCTGAATCAATAGTCTTAGGCACCTGGTATATTCTTTCAACATGCAGTTTCAAATATATATATTTTAATTAAAAAAAAGGCATCTTTAACTATAGTTTAGTATTTATTGTTATGTTGTCTTCATTTCCTTTTTCAGAAACCCCTATTATTTGTCTTTCTTATTACTTTCTCTTGAAACTTATTTTATCTTTTAAATTTTCTTCTTTTCACCTTTTGTTTTCCTTATGGCATCATTTGCTCTTGCCTTCTTATTTGAGGCTTCATTTCTGAAATAATTTTTTCATTTATGTCTGTTTTTACCTAGGTTCTGTCACCTTATTCCAGAATTTTCATAATTGATTTATGTTGTTCTTTCATGGCTTATATAATTTTCTTTGTGCCTTTTAGTTCATTCTGAAATTGTAGGTTATTGTTTTGGTCTGTTTTGTGTGCTTGTTCTATTATAAGCATTTATTGTCTGTAGGGAATTTAGTTCTTTTCCCCTATAATAATTTTGCGTGCTATTTGACCTTGATACATTTCAGTTGTTCATTTTTATGTAAATTTAATTTTCTCGAACTTTTAGAATGAGGGGATTCTGGAAAGCTTTAACTTCACAAAGCTCCCTCTTCTCCAGTTTGGGGTTTGGTTGGTGGTTTGTTTATAAGATTTTTTTTTTTTAAATGCTCACCTGAGGATATATTTATTGATTTTAGGGAGAGAGAAAAATATTGATGTCAGAGAGAAACACTGACCAGTAGCCTCAACCTGGGATCAAACCCAAAACCTAGGAATGTGCCCTGACTTGGAATTGAACATGCAACCTTTTGGTGTACAGGACAATACTCCAACTTAGCCACAGAGGCCAGGGCTCTAAGATTTCTTGACTCTGTAACCCTCTCACTTTTATTTGGACTTTCTTCTTCTTTTATCTCTATTGTACCTTTTCTTATAAACTTACTAGAGGCCCAATGCACGAAATTCATGCAAGAGTAGGCCTTCCTTACCCCGGCTGCCGACACCGGCTTCCCTCTGGCACCCAGGATGCGGGCTTCTCTTGCAGCCCTGGCTTCATCCAGAAGGTCATCCAGTCTAATTAGCATATTATGTTTTTATTATAATAGATATTATAATAGATTATTATAATAGATATTTCACTCACTGCGGTTTCTCTTTAGGGTGAGCTCTGCCTTAGAATGGTGCCTTGGCAAGTCAGTCTTGAGAGTTGATAGGAGGTAGACTGCTCCTGCCTTTAAAGCTCCTCAGTTATAGCTACTACTGTCTAACCAACTCTCATAGTCTTTTAGTAACTATTCTGGAATTCTCCTGTTTTAGGTATATCTGATGTTGCCCCATTGCTTCCTTCTTCCGCTTGCAGAGTTGAAAATACTGATTGGGTCTAAAGAAAGGTTCTTGGTAGTTTGTTCCCATCTCCTTGTATTTGGGGGTTTATAGAGATACTCTTATTACATGATTTTATTGTAATTGTTCGAGCCACTTAAAATTTTGCTAATTACTCTTTCTATCTTTATGTAAGGATTCAGAGACCAAAAACTATGCTACTACCACCATCACCACCAACTTTCCAGAATCTACCCCTCCACCAAACCTTTTTCCAGCCTCTTCCCCCAAGATAGCTTTTCAACTATTGTGACTCATTTAGGCACTCGCTCATCTTGCAAGCACTGCAAGGTAACCCTTTTTGTTGTTAACTACCAGAATCAAACATTTTTGAAAGACATCACTTTGATGAACCAATTAAAAACTATCCTTATTGTTCATATCATAAAACTGCCTTAAAGAGATTATTTTTGTTCTTCAGTAACAAAATCCTCAGTAAGGAGAGAATCACATACTTTCACCAAACCAAATTCCATGTCAAAGAGTACCAAGTAAAAATATTACTGAACAAATTATGTATTATCAAATGAGTCTGAATAAGTCTTTTTTCACTTGAGAAAGTGAATGATGCATGGCAGATAATGTTTTCTGAATGAAGGACCAAGAAAAGCCAAAGTTAGCTGTGTCCCTTTCTGCAATGTACTAGTAACCTCTTCTATCCTCTTCTCTGGAAAGAAGTGTCTCCCTAATTCTAACTCAACCCATATTTCAAATAAATTAAAGATAAACTACCATTTTGGAATTTTTTGTAAATTTTCCTCATATACCAAATTTGACTGTAACAACAAAGAATTCTTTCTGGCCGAAACCGGTTTGGCTCAGTGGATAGAGCATCGGCCTGCGGACTGAAGGGTCCCGGGTTCGATTCCGGTCAAGGGCATGTACCTTGGTTGCGGGCACATCCCCAGTAGGGGGTGTGCAGGAGGCAGCTGATCCATGTTTCTCTCTCATCGATGTTTCTAGCTCTCTATCCCTCTCCCTTCCTCTCTGTAAAATATCAATAAAATATATATATAAAAAAAAGAATTCTTTCTGGAAGTTTAACCCTACCTTCATGCTATGGTACTTTTTAAAAAAAATTAAACTATAACTCCACAGAGAGCACGATGGTGTTCCCTGGATTAATATGCCCCACCACAAATACAATGCAGCCCACAACTAACTCAATTAGTGATACACATTTCTTCAAAACTATTTTCTGCAAAATACAAAATGGACAAGAGATCTATTAAAAGCATTACATGTGACAAACACTAACCTATCACTCAAAGCCTAGTAGTCTGACTGCTTTCTAGTCCCTTTCCACAGTTCCAATACATTGGTGTGCTAACACACACATCTAACACAGACACACACCTAACACATATACACACATCTAAAACACACACACACTCACACACACACACACGCACGCACGCGCGCGCGCGCGCGCCTCCAAACAACCCTTGCCCTTCCAAGTGTACTTTTGTTCTCTTGGAATGGGACGCTGGTTCGGCAGTGCTAGATTCAGGCGCGCGGGGGGCGGGGGGGCAAGGGGCAGGGAGGGTGGAGGCTCTCCCGGGGCGAGCAGGGTTCCGGTGGGGCGGCGCCCGCGTCGCGGGGTGTTTTCCGGGCTCGGGAGGGCCCAGGGGCTCGTTCTGGGGCTCCCGCCCGGGGGAGCTCCCGCCAATGCGGCAGTAGGACGCCCCCAGAGCCAGCCCGGGACTGAGTGGCCAGCGCGCAGGTCCCCTCGCCGTCACGACCGCCCCGAGAGCCCCTGGCTCGCCCCCTCAGCCATGGGGTCCCCACACCTCCGGTGCCCTCCTTCCCGGACCCCTAGCCGGCCGACAGCGAGCGGGCGGCAGAGAAAGCCGCGGCCCGCTCACCCACCTGATGCTCTTTCACCACTTCGCTGAGGCAGGGGTACCGCTCCGAGATCCACCGGTAAAACTTGGGGACTCCCATCTCCACTTCAACGCAATCCCACTGAGGGCCAAACCGAAACCGAACGCCCGCTGGGGCCGCCGCAGCAGCAGTCGCTCTGCTGATGACAACACACCGACCGCCCGACCATAGAGTGGCCGCCGTCAGGTAGAGCGGCCGCCCCCGAGTCCTCCGGGCGGAGCGGGGGGGCCGGTGTGGCGCCCGCTAGTGCTAGGTTTCTAGCGGTGCGTGGGCGCTTAGTCCTGAAAATGCATCTGGAGTCCAGAGGCTTCAGTCTCCTGGGATACCATACCAGTATTTCCAATTTTTTGCTGTAATCTTCATCCGAGGATTTCCTTTTTTCCCCCTTAGAGTGGAAGGGAGGGGGAGGGAGGGGAGAAAGAGAGAGAGAGAGAGAGAGAGAGAGAGAGAGAGAGAGAGAGAGAGATTGTACTCTGTCCACTGGGCAAGGGGGTGATTCAAACCTTCAAATCTGCAACCCAGGTACGTGCCCTTAACCAGTAATGGAACCCGGGACCCTTTGGTGCAAGGGCCCATGCTCTAACCACTGAGAACACCAGCCAGGGCTCATCTCAGTATTTTTCAACACAGATTTGGAAAGATCACGTGATTTGTTTGGTTCAATGAGTTCTTTTCTTTGAGGGATACACACACACACACACACACACACACACACACACACACACACCAGTTTCTTTTAAAAATGTTAACAAGTTGTTGAAAAAAAAATCCTAACTCCCTCCACCCCCCATCCAGTTTCCTCCTTAACTCTTAATATAAGGCCTTCAATTGGAAATTATGTTTACTTTTCACCTTCATACCTTTGGGCTTATCCTGTTTTCCCCAAACTCAACTCTGCAAAAAAGCAGCATTCTCTCAAGTGAATTTAAGTGCAATCATCTATTATAAAAAAGTTTTCCATTTATTTGAATGTAATAACCTCATTGCTTCATAATTCTATAAACTATTTTAAATCCTCTGCAAGAAAAAACAAATTTTAAATACATTTAAAATCTCTTGAAATTTCAAGTATTGCTGTCTTCCAAGACCACTGCATTCAGTATGGCAACATCTTTACAATTACACAATATTTATATCATTTTCATATTCATGCTTGTTTGTCTTATGTTTCTTCCATATCACACTTTTAACGACACAAAAAGAGTTTAGCTCTAGCCTGTTTGCCTCAGTGGATACTGGTCTGTGGAGTGAAGAGTCCCGGTTCCAATCGGATCAAGGGCGCACCCCCTGGGTGCTGGCTCAGTCCCCAGTATGGGGCGTGCAGGAAGCAGACAATCAATGATGCTCTCTCATCATTGATGTTTCTATCTCTCTCTCCCTCTCGCTTACTCTCTAAAATCAATAAAAAAAATATATATGTAAAAAGAAAAGTTTTAAGTGAACATAATAATGTGCTATTTTTGTTATGCTATTTTACTAGGTTGTCAGTTCCTAGAGGGCAGGGGACATAAGTTCTGTGTACAAATCTAGTAGTGTTCTGTCCACATAATTTATTCAGTTTTTATTGTTGTCCAAATGAATCCTTATGCTAGCAAGTACTTAAAAATAAAAGGTGTAAAAGGAAATAAGGCTGGCTTGCTTCTTGCAAATAAATACTTTTAGAGTATGAATATATTTGATGTTCTATTTCTGGTTATAGTAGATAGTAATAAAGCAGTTTATTTCTTAATAAAAACATATATTATTTTAAATATTGTTAACATAAAGGGAGAAATAATACCAGTTGCTTTGAGAACATAATGCAACTTATATTGTACTTTGTAATTCAATAGGTAAAAACAGAGCAATACCAAATATTTTAATTTTCGATTATTAACATATTCTTTGAAGTAATTTAATTTCACATATATGGGGTCCAACCAAGGTACATTTGGCATAGTAAGTTTTCATCAGTAGCTTCTTGTATAAGGTAATGTACATGTCCTTCAATAGATAAGGGCAGCCCTGTCACTCTGTTTCGGGTCTTGATTACACCTTGCAGTCGCTGCTCGATGTCAAGAACATGGGTCTTGGCCTAAAAGGACGAAGTTGAAAATCATAAGCGTTAAGGACTTAATGACATGAGCATGTTGATAATTTGGAATTACTACCTTTTTTGTTATTTAACAAATGTTAGTGCCATTTTATTGATCATTACCCCTTTTGTCAGAGCAAATATGAGAAAAGAAATGAAACCAGTATAATAACAAGATATTGATTTGAAGTCTTGCAAGTTGATCCAATATCAACTATTTAGACATGTTTCTGGACTATTTGAAATACCAGAGAATATTAGTAGGGAGAGAGAAAAAATTTTTTAGTGTTGATAGAAGAAATAATTTTCAATGTGTACTGTAAAACTTGACATACTCAGGAGCTGAGTGAATACGTTTGTTGCTATTATAATCCCGACTTATTAGTGCAAGTAAATTTGTTTTAACATGGTCTTTTCAACTTTGTTTCTTGTTAAACTAACAACTACTAACTACATCTGTTGTAGACTCATAAATTTAACTGTTGTATTATAACAGTACTGTTACATGTCAACAGTATGGTTAGTCAATTTACCATGTCTTAATCTTCGTACACTTCCCATTTTTAAGTGCTTAAATAAGTAGTATTTTGCAATAAAAATGCAGTGATATAATTAACCAGCTATTGGCAATTTACTTCTACTTATAGTAGAGTGTCAACTGAGTTTATATATTAAGTACTTATGTACTTACTATGATTAATGTAAAATTAGAATTAAAACATTAAAGCTGAGACCTGCTGCTCTATAAGTCCACACAATTTGTGTTCAAGTTTTTCCCACTCTATCTCATAATTATAAATTGTCTATGGTTTAAACAAGTGTGTCCTCAACTCTGCTTGTATTATACAAATGATAATAATGTTAATATTAGTAAAGGTAATAAAGAAAACTTAGGGCATTGGCATACTAGAGAACTAGATTTCAGAGTATTCAATGATCAGTCACTGATAGTATTTAGAACTAGTTCTCACTTGTAGAGATATACAATATCAGCTTACATCAAGGTATACCTTCTACTAACCTTTTCATTAACCACTTCCCCAGTTTCATTCAGTAGTGCTTTGGAATGCCCTTTCACTGGTTTACTCCATTCCACAAGAGGATCATGTAGAAAAGTCTTTAAGACACTAAAATGGAAAGAAAACATTGTAAGTAGTAATACAATATTATCTTTGTAAAAAGAAATCTTAATAAAGAAAACACTTAGGTGAAAAGTAAGTGAAGGATGAGAAACTAATGGTATACTCTTATTACAATACACATTATTCCTATTTCAGTAAAATATGTGAAATTACTGTTTTGGGATGAGAGGGAAAGGAAAGTGGAGGGAGGGAAGAACAACAGAGTAGGGTCAGAGGTGTTCTTGGAGTACAGTAAAATGGTCTGTGTGCCATCTCTAAATGCATACTGTAAACTGTTTAATGAATATTTATTGAATGAGTGAATTTTATCCTCTGTCATGTCTCCACAATGACCAGAAAGTATCTATAGCTACCATATAAACAGACCCAGCCCAGATTTTTCTATTGTGCACTAGATGTCCAATTACCTATGGGAAAAACCCACTTAGATATCTTGTAGGCATCTCAAATTCAATATTTTCAAAACAAAACTCATGATTCTTCCCCAAACTATTTCTCCTGTATTCCTCAAATCAGTAAAGAGCAACACCATTCATCCACTGTCCCTTCCCTCCTCTTCCTCTAAACACCTAATCCTACTTTGTGAATCTCTCTAGAATCTCTTGACTTAATTCCTATCTTGACTGTCACTACTTCAGCCAGTATTTGCCTGGGGTACTGCAACAGTCCTTTAACTAGTTTTCTAACCTCTAGCCCAAACTGGAACTGTAATTTTTCTACAATGCAAATCTGATTATCTCATTTTTTCTTCTTTTACTTTCTTCTTAAAACCCTCCATTGACTTCTGATTGTTTTCAGGGCAAAGTTTAAATGTGTAAACTGACCTCATGTGGACCTTTCATAATCTAGTTCTGCTCACACCACCTCCTAGGAATAAAGTACTTAAAGTCTACCTTCTAGAATACAGTATTGTATTTCTCAGGCAAGCCATGCCTTCAATACCATTGATATTTGTAGGGAGCAGCCATAGGGTTAAGCCTTGGATTGACCTGTGCAGGGCCACAAACAAGTCTCAGCTTGGAGGGCAGAGCCCTCTTAGCATAATTAAGGTTAACATTATAGCCCTCCCTAGTTCCTTCCTAGGTAGCTAATGGGCTATGGGAGGTGCAACAAGTGCTGCCAAAACAAGGTGAAACGCACAAGAATATTGTAAACATGTTGACCATTTCCCATGTTTTGCTTTGTGTGTTCTGACTCTATAAAATAAAGCCTCGGCTTGCAGGCTGGGTCTTTTCTGTGTCCTCATCCAGGCACGGGAGATCCGCCTAGCCCCAGCTGTATTCTCTTGTCTTCTTTAATCCTTTACTTCCCCTCCACAGGTTCACCCTTGGCCATGCTGGCATGGCACAGATATTTCTTTTCACTCAGAACACACTTTTCCGTGGCCAATTCTATTTACACACACTTTTTGCGTGGCCAATTCTATTTATCTTTAAGGTCTTAACTACTTCCTCTAGAAGTTATTTCCTGACTTATTTCAGACTAGTATAGGAGCTCCTAGTTGAGTGTTTCACAGGATGTTATACTTCCTATTTCAGAGAATTTGCTTTTGCCTTTGTCTAACTAACCCATGTATTCTACCAGAATGTCTGATAGACAGCTTTTATATAAAAAGGTGAATAAATGAACTTTATAAATCCTTTTTACAAACTAGTTGACCCTTGAAAAATATGGGTTTGAACTATACAGGTCTGCTTATATGAGGACTTTTTACAATAATTATGTACACTACTATAAATTTTCTCTTCCTTATGATTTTCTTAGTACATATAACATACAAAATATGTTAACTGACTATTTATGTCATCCAGTAAGGCTTCCAGTCAACAATAGGCTATTAGTAGTTAAGTTTTGGGGGAGTCAAAAGTTATATGCGGAATTTCCACTGTGCAAGGGTATTGGTGCCCCTAACTGCCATGTTGTTCAAGGGTTAACTGTATTTCCTACAGCTAACATAATATCTAATGGTGAAAGATGGACTTCTTTAGCCCTAACATCAGGAACAATACAAGAATGCAGACTTCTTTTCATGTCTATTCAACATTGATCTAGCTAGGGCAATTAGGCAAGGAAAAGAAAAGGCATTAAGGTTGTAAAGGAAGAAGTAAAACTATTTTCAGATGACATGTTGTTGTAGAGAGAAAATTTTAAGGTATCTACAAAAATAACTTAAAAGTAATAAACAAGTTCAGCAAGGTTGTAGGATATAAGATCAATATACAATTATCAGTTATATACACTAGCAATCAAAAATAAAATAAGAAAATTCCTTTTGGAATAGCATTAAAAGGAATAAGGGATTTAGAAACACATTTTTTCAAAAGTTAAATAACTTGCAAACTAAAAACTACAAAACATTGAAGAAATTAAAGATAAATAAATGGGGGGAAAATTCCACATTCATGGGTCAGGAGACTTAATATTGTTAAGATGGCAATAATCCCCAAATTGATTTATAGATTCAATGCCATTCCTATAAAATCCAGGCTGTTTTCTTGCAAAAATTGACAAAATTCATATGGAAATGCAAGGGACCCACAATAGCCAAAAAATCTTAAAAAAAAAAAAAAAAGTGTGTGTGTGTGTGTGTGTGTGTATTATTGATTTCAGAGAGGAAAGGGGAGGAAGAGAGAGCTAGAAACACCAATGATGAGAATCACTGACCAGCTGCCTCCTGCATGCCCCCACTGGGTTCAAGCCCACAACCTGGGCATGTGTCCTGACCAGGAATTGAATTCCAGATTTATAGGTCGATGATGCTCAACCACAGAGCTATGTAGGCCGAAGAGCCAAACAATCTTGAAAAATAAATAACAGCTGGACTAATCACACTTCCTGATTTCAAAACTTACTACAAAGCTACAGTGATGAAGACAGTGTGTGTTAGCATAGGTTAGAAATAAAGACAAATGGAATAAAACTGAGAATCCAGAAATAAACTCTTCTATATATGGGCAACTGATTTTCAACAAAATTGCCAAGAAAATTAAATGGAGAAAAAATAATCCTTTTAAAAAATGGTGCTGGGACAAATGGATATGCATATTCAAAAGAATAAATATGGACCCCTTCCTGATACTAGATAGAAAAAAATAACTGAAAATGATCAAGGATCTAAATATGAGAGCTAAAATTATAAAACAGAAGAAAACATAGGTATAACTCTTCATAACCTGTGATTATGCAATAGGTTCTTAGATATGACATTGAAAGCACAAATAACAATAAGAGACAAATTGGAATTTATCAAAAACTTTTACACTTCAAAGGGCATCATCAAGAAAGGAAAAAGACAACCCATATATCAGAGAAAATATTTGCAAATCATATCTCACAAGGAGCTAGTATCTATTTATGTAAAAGAAATCTTATAACTCAACAATAAAAATATAAATAATCTCATTTAAAATAGGATTTGAATAGACATTTGTCCAAAGATATATAACCGACCAAAAAACAAACAAACAAACACAGATGAAAAGATATTCATCACTGGTCACTAGGGAAATGTAAATTAAACTCACAATGAGATGTGGGGGGCTGCGTGACCAGCAGCTAGACATGGCTCTCTTGGGCAAATCCCCAAGTTGTTGCCTTTTGCAGGCTGTCAGTAGGCTGGTAACAATACTTGGTGTCAGGTGGCTCTAGCCCCAAGGCCTGGTTGGGGCTCCCCAAAATCTAGGGACTCCCCATCACACAGCCAAGCCAAGTAAAGCATGCAGGAACAAGTACCAGCTGAGCAACATCAAATGCAAGCACAAACATGGCTGAATCATGTACTTGAGCACGTTGATCTATGCCCAGATCATCCTTCACTAAAGATTCAAGGGCCACAAGCTGAGCCATTGAGCATGACACTGCAGATGGGACACTATCCTCCCCCCAACCCCCATTAAAGCATTTACCTATCTTGCCGCTGTTTTTGTGGGGAGGTTAGACAACTCAGACATGAGTGCTCCTCCAACTGTGGGGTTGGACCAGAAGGGGGAGTGGGAAGTCAGACTCCTGACAGGTCTTTTACACTCTTGAATTAGGAAGAATTTAAAACAAATGGCAACAGTCCTCAGAATAGTACAGTGAACTCTGTGTACCCATCCATATCTGACCACCAATTACCCACAACTGTCCTACCCACTCCCGTATGTGTTTTTCTTTTCCAAGCAAACCTCGAGCATCTGGTTATTTCTTCTATAAATATTTAAGAATGCATCTGTCCAAGATAAGGGCCCTTTAAAACATAATCACAAAACTGTTCACACCTAGAAAAAGTCAATAATTTAATTATTAAATGTCTAGTTAATTTAAAAAAAATCCACAATGAGATACCACTTCACACCCACTAGGACAGGTAAAATTAAAAATACATATAATCACAGGTGTTGGTAAGGGTGTGGAGAAATTAGAGGTCTTAGACATTGCTAGTGGGATTGTCAAGTATTACAGCTGCTTTGAAAAAGGTTGAAAGTTCCTCAAAACGTTAAGCTTAGAGTTAACAAATGACCCAGCAATTCTACTTCAAGGTATATCCAAAAGTATTAAATATATATCTACATAAAACTTATACCCAAAAGTTCATAGCCACACCATTCACAATAGCCAAAAAGTGGAGACAATCCAAATGTCCATTAACTCATGAATGGATAAACAAAATGTATCCATACAATGTAATATTATTTGGCAATACAAAAAAATGAAGTATTGATACATGCTACAGCATGGATAAACCTTAAAAACATTATGCTAAGTGAAAGAAAACAGACACAAAAGGCTACATGTTGTATGATCCCATTTATATATGAAGTATCCAGAATAGGCAAATCCATAGAGACAGAAAGTAGATTAGTGGTTGCCAAGGGATGGTGAGAGAGTAGAGATGGGGAATGATTGCTACTATTTCTTTTGGGGGTAATGAAAATGTTTTATAACTAGATAGCAGTGATGGTTGTTTTATATTAAGCAGTGATGGTTGCACAATTTTGTGAATATACTAAAAACCACTGTAGAATATACTTTAAAAGAGTGAATTTTATGAAATGTAAATTTTATGGTATGTAAATTACATAAAGCTTTATTTTAAAAATTCTACTTCAACCAATGCAAAGTGGCTTCTATATAAAGAAAACATACTTAGGAACCAATAATTACATTCAAACTTACTGTAAATTGTTTACAAAATATAAATGATTACCTCATTAAAGGCTCTCTCTGATCTCGCATCAGCCTCATTGTAACTTCACAAGCTCTTCGAAAAAGACCTTCTGTTCCCATAGGACCCATTCCATTAACCATATTATGAGTGAGGCGAAATGGAACAATTTCTGGAACTTCAAAGGTTTCTCCCTTAAAACAATACATTTTATTAAAAAGCAACGTTAGAATTTTAAAATCTTTATGCAAAAAATTTAGAACTTCAAGTCTAGACTCATGTAGCAAAAAGCAAACATACCGTCAAAATATTTATATTTGTAACTATGTTAGAGCTTATATCACAATTTATATGACTATGACTCTACCTTTGCTTTTTGGGGAATTTAAATGCAACCCCTTGGGTAAGATCTAGAGGATGAATGGACTCACCTTTTACTGAATTACTATGGTAAACAGCATTAAAGAGAATTTTTTATGCATTCAATATTTTATGTTATATTAACTCCCTTAATGTCCTTCTTGAATAATATAAAGTACTTACATGTATTGTCATATATTTCTTCTTTTCTTTAAAACTTTTATTTTAAAAGAATAGGGGAAAAGATATAGTCAAGCATTAGATGCTCACATCCCTCAGACAGGAAATGTAACATGGAATGTAATGTAGTCCAGTTCATTTATTTTTTGCCATTCTTTAACCAGCCTTCCCTAGGACTTTTTCATCCCTCCAGTTTCCCTAAATTCCTCTCTTGTATGATTTAACATATACCAGTGGCTTATCTCTGATTTGTTCTCAATTTGGCCTGTGACCTTTTTTGTATTCCTGGGACAGCAGAAGGCAACCAATAGAGAATGAGGATGAAGAAAAAAGTGGTCTACCTACTAGTCTGCTTTACAAAATCCTAAAATTGGAAAATTGGAGGAGGCCTTAGGGAGAGTCCAATTACTTTATTTCCAGGCCCTACTCTAGACCAACAGAATCTGAATCTCCTGGGATGTTTCCTAGGTATCTGCATTAAAAAAACAACAAAAAAAAAAAACCCCTCTTATCCCGGGTGGTGTGGCTCAATGGTTGAGTGTAGGCCCATGCACCAAGAGATCACTAGTTTGATCAGGACACATGCCCAGATTGTGGGCTTAATCCCCAGTAGGAAGCTTGCAGGAGACAGCTGATCGATGTTTCTCTCTCATTGATGTTTCTATTTCTCTCTCCCTTCCTCTCTCTCTAAAAAAATCAATGAAAAAACGTATTTAAAACAAACAAACAAAAAAACACCTCTTAGATTATTGTGATATGCTGACATGTTTGGAAACCATCATATTAAACTACTGTTTCTCTAAAAGTGAGTCTCAGTAAAATGAAATGCTCTGTCCATGTTCATATAACTAAGAACTAATTGAATTAGAACTTGAACCTATGTTTTTAGACTTAATGTCAGTGCTAGTTTTACTATATTATGCTTCTGAGTTTTCACCATCCTAAGTTGCTTTACTGAGGGTTATGGGGTATATGACACAACTGTGACTATAACTGCTACCAATGGGTATGTCTAGGAAGAACAATTGTTGAAGAAAGAAAATTAGTAGAAAACATACAATTACCTAGAGTAAAAGTCACATCATATACCTTATTGAAGAGACAGTTGAAATCCACATGTACACATTCACCAGTCAAAGAATCAAAGAGAATGTTTTCACCATGCCGGTCTCCCAGGCCCAGGATATAACCAACCATTGACATAACTGCGGTGGAACGGCAGTATGCTGATCTGCTACTGTACCTAAAGAAAATGCCTATCAAATATCCTCACGCATATCAGGTAACGTAAACTTAAAATACTTTTTTACTAGTATATCCAACCATAATAATCCTATCTAATAAAGAGGGAATATGCTAACTGACCCTCACGCTGTCACAAAGATGGCGGCAGCGAATATGCTAAATGACTGCCCTGCCCTCAAAAATGGTGGCGCCCACAGCCAATAAGGAGGGAATATGCTAATTGACTGCCCCACCCTCAAAGATAGCAGCACCCAGTCCCTTCATCCCCTTAGCCACCCAGGGCCAGCCCAAGGCACAGGCAAGCCTCGGATGGCGGCTGCCCAGCTGCTCAGGGCCACCCGAGGCTCAGGTAACCAGGGCCAGCCGAGGCTTGCGCTGCCAGCAGTGGCAGCAGCAGAGGTGTGATGGGGCGTCACCTTCCCCTGATCACCGGGTCGCCTCCCGCCCCTGAGGGCTCCCAGACTGTGAGAGGGGGCAGGCCGGGCTGAGGGACCACCCCACTCCAGTGTATGAATTTTCATGCACCGGGCCTCTAGTATATTATAATCTTGGTAACTTACCATGATGTCGGATCAGGGAATGTTCTCAGAAACCACTCATGAAAAACAGGAGGATGTCTGGGCAGGAGAAATTCTTGGAATACTTTGAGTTTTTCAGACAAAGCTGCTGCCTTTGGTAGCATACACTGGCGAAGTTCCTTCCCTGTCATATAAACTCCTGCAAGGCAGAGTGATTTCCATGAATCTTCACAAGCCAAATGAGAAAAAGGGAATTTCTTGTTGTTGTTAAAATAGGACAGGGAACCTCTACTTTTATTCAAATTGTTATTCAAGAACAGAATGGAAAACTTTCAATTATGCATAGATAAATGTATCTTCTTGTTGATTATAATTAATGTCAACTAAAACCAATGTTATGGAATCAAATAATACCAGAAGATAGTACTCAGAATAAATCCAATGTGAATAGTGCCCCTTGTAAAAATTGTAAAATTGCTGCAGCCCTCACTAAAATTATAGTGATCCCCCTATTAATCAGTATGTAGTATAGGTAGATCCACACTGAATCATTACTAAGAAACCTACTATGGTGTTCTGGAATAATTTACTCTGTGTGAAGGCTAGCCTATACGATTCACAGTATACCTGGTTCTTAAACTAATCTTGCAAAATGCAAATCATCTGGGGAAGCAGAACTTCTCCTTCTGATATATTTGTGAGCCATGTTGGATGACTGGTATGACTCTACTCTATCAAATGTCTTTTAGGCCCACCTTGGTTTGGTGCTTTTTAAAATTAATTAGTAACAGTTAATCTTCATAAAACAAGGCACAGCTAAGTTTGATGGACAAATTTGCGATTTGAGGTTCTTGGGAGTTGAATGTTGCAGAGTACAATTGTGCGTTCATAATAACGTGGAAAAAAAATATATATATATACACACACACACACACATATATATATTTCTACATTATTTCATCCTTCTTCTAAATAAAATAGTCAACAGCAAGTTCCAGAAATCAGATTCAAATATGTTTGAACTACAATTCTGCAACACACTAGCTATGTGAACTTGGATAAATTAGTTAACCTCTCTGGCACTGTTTATAAAGAAGGAATAATTAGGCTTGTTAACAATAATAAATAAAATAATGTATATAACATACTTAGAACAATATATAACTCATCAATATTATTTAATGTTCTGGGTTGAATTTTATTCTGCAAAAAATGTGTTGAAGTCCTAACCCCTGGTACCTATGCATGTGATTTGAAATTAGGGTTTTTGCCCATGTAATCAGATTAAGAAGTCATCAGGGTGGGCCCTTAATATAATATGACTGGTATCCTTACAAGAAGAGAAAACAGACATAGACTTAAAGAAAATGCTATGACGTCTGAGGCAGAGAATGGGCTGATGCACCTATAAGCATCAATAAGAAACATAGAAGGTTGATGGTGAAACCAAAGAAAAAGGTTTGGAGCAGGTTCTCCCCTAGGGCCTTCAGCAATATCATCGCCTACTCACACCTGATTTTGGACTCCTAGCCTCCAGAACTGTGAGAGAATAAGTTTCCACTGTTATAACCTGTTTGTAGTACCTTGTTACAGCAGCCCTAGAAAACTAACACTTATACTTCATTCTGACATATTTATTTATTATGTATTTGCATCACATGCATTTTAAAAAGTAGAATTTTAGACTTACAAAAATTTCATGACACCGAGTTCCCATATATTCATCCCCTAAATTTTCTTATTTTTCATTACAGTAATATAATTATATAAACCAGAAAATTAATATTGTTATACTATTATTGATTAATCTTCAGACCTTATCCAAATTTCACCAACTGTCCTACTATCACCCTTTTTCTGGGTCAGGATCCAATCCAGGATTCCATATTGCATTCAGTTGTCATGCTTCCATAATGTTGTCAGATATGGGAAATTTCTGTCTTTATCTTTCATTATATTGACACTAGAGGCCTGATGCATGAAATTCGTGCAAGGGGCTCAGCCCTCACAGCCCCGGCTGCCTCGGGCCTCACAGCCCTGGCTTCGTCCGGAAGGTCGTCCAGACAGTCGTTCTGCTGTTTGATCTAATTAGTATATTAGCTCTTTATTATATAGGATTTTTAAAAGTGTTCTGAGCAATTATATTTTTCTTTTTCCACTACAAAGTAATTACTTTTCCCTTTTGTAATTAATAAGCTATCTTTGGGGGATATACTTTGAGACTCTGTAAATAATCTGTGTCCTGTCATATTTTCCCTATCTCAGCATCAATTGAGATTCACTGCCTGCAACAATTATTATTATGGTGTTTGCTAATTGGTGATTTTCTATTTCCATCATTTATTCTACATTTATTCACTGCAATTCTAATGTAAAGAAGAACTGTTTGTACTTCCTTATTTATTCAAGTATTTGTTTACATTGGTGTGGATTTTTCTACTTATTTATTCCATGTGTTATAATTTAATACTATCATTATCTATTTTGGTGCTCATTTATGCCAGGTTTGGCCAGTAGGAGGCTCCACTTCAATTCTAATAATTTCGGTTTCATTCCAGCCTTCCCTTCCCTTTTCTTTCTCTGACAGTGAAAAACTAGCTCCCATTAGCCACAATATATTTACTTATTTGCTAAAATCTAGTATACACATAACCATTCCAGAATTGCTAACCAAAAACTCTGTGAAAAACAAATTTTCTATACAGTTTTTTTAAGCTACCACAATCCTTCTAGTATGAAAATAAAGAAGGAATTAAAACACAAGGAAGAAAGAAAGAAAAACACTTAAGTACTTCTGTATATAGGATCTCATTTGAATGGAAATTTCATCATGGCTTATACCAAAAAAATATACTATGATATATGTTAATAACAATTATACCCATATTATACATGTTAGCAGCTATTATATGCATATTATATACTTATATTGTAAAAATTAATCTTAGTACCCTTTTCTTTATATAGTTTTGTGAGAATAGGTCTCAAGCCAGCTGTGTTGTTAACCCATTCAATGATCCCACACTCATCATTCAATGGAATAACTGCATATGTTCGAATATGAAGCTCTCTTCTACGAGATTCTGCATCTTTTCTTAAGCACTATAAAAAAAAACACAAACTTAAAAATTAAAATTCTCTAAATGTTATATCAAATATATCTAAAGATTGTTCATTTCATAGCAAAAGAAGGTCAATATAAGCTTACCATGTAGTGTAGATGAATAATTTTTCAGGACAGGCAAAGAAACTGGTTAGACCAGCCGTGGGCAAACTACGGCCCGCGGGCCGGATCCGGCCCGTTTGGCTGTTCTATCCGGCCAGCGGAGCTGAAAGAGCAGAGGGTTCTCTTGCTCTCCCCTCCGCTCCTTCACCAGCAGCAGTGTTAACATGGCAACGTCGGGAAACACGGCTGCAGCTCCTTCTTCTGAGTGGGCGGATTTACATCCGCCCATTCAGTAGAAGGAACAACCTCTCAATCTTCCAGAGGCTCCTTGTAATGCCCGCGACATCACCCTGGGAATGCGTAGACACGTTATTGTGGTGATGTAGGGAGACATGCCCCTGGAGAGCACAGTATCAGAGCATTAGCTAAAAAGGAGACCAACAACACTGTTCCCACTAAAGTTGATGTTTTAAAGACCAAAAACCTTTCAACCCAGTCTACATTGCCATCTACATCTACGTCCCGGGCATAATTTGGAAGTTGTACTAAAGAAAATGTTTAATTTACTGTTTACACATTTTGTTCTTTTCTATTTGTTTTAGTTTTAAATTATTTTATTATATTTAAGTTTAATTTGAAAGGCTTTTGTACCTTTCCTTTGTTAGGCAATTTTATTTTGCCTTTGCCATCTTCAATATAAGGTATGTTATTGTGCTATGATTCCTCCATTTTTTGAAGTTTCAAATTATAATAATTAGTGTTTACATTCTTCTTATTAAAAGGTTTGAAATGAATAAAACTATTGAAATTAAAAAAAAAAAAAAAAAAGACCGTACCCTTTTATGTAATGATGTTTACTTTGAATTTATATTAGTTCACACAAACACTCCATCCATGCTTTTGTTCCAGCCCTCCGGTCCAGTTTAAGAACCCATTGTGGCCCTAGAGTCAAAAAGTTTGCCCACCCCTGGATTAGACAGTATCCCTAATCTTTCTAAATCATTAAAAATGACTTGGGTAAGTCCTTTTATAAAATTATTAACCAATGTGACAACAATATTAATATTGTGTTAAAAATATTATAGTTGTATATTTGACAATGACAAAATATTCTTTTATTTTTTTTGCTTCCAAAAATATTATTAAGTATTAAGTACTTAGGCACAGAGACTGCTGTTTAATTTTAATTATCTCAAAAATGCATAAACAAGAGTATGAGTTTTATGATATCCCCAGTTTACTGTTGCAATTTAATATTACAGCTTCATTTGAAAAATTCTCTTCTTGCATAAGAAAGCTTTTCACATCTCATCTGATTAATCCTGAAATATATTAGGTAAGGATAAAGCGTATTTTGTTTAATTCTGGAGCTGTATGAAATAAACTATACATAACTATAATTGTAACCTGTCCAATTCAAAACCACATCACTGACCAAAATCACATTTTAAACTTTAGGAATAAGTAGTCTACATAAATGTCAACAAAAAAGTATAATATTAGAATCACACGTAAAGATCAGTACATGGCCTTCTTGAATAACAAGTCAAACTCTAGTTTTTCACAATCAGGCTACTTTTCTGACCATGTTAATGTAGGAGGACAGTAATAAAATAAAATAATCAGTGACAAAGCCTATCAAGATAAATATAGAGCCCTGGCTAGGTAGATCAGTGGATTAGAGTGTCATCCAGATACACCAAGGTTGCAAGCTCAATCCCCATTCTGGGCACACAGAAGCAACCAATGAATGCATGAATAAGTAGAACAACAAACCAATGCGTCTCTCTCTCTCAAATCAATAATTTTTTAAAAAGACAAATATATAGGAGGAGAAACCAAGATGGCGGCATAGGTAAACACCTGAACTGCTGCCTCGCACAACATTTTCAAAACTACAACTAAAAGACAAAACAATATCATCCAGAACCACAGGAAGGCTGGCTGAGTGGAAATTCTACAACTAGAAGGAAAGAGAAAAGCACACTGAGACTCAGAGGAGTTGCAGAAGGCAGAGGCACGGAGGCACGCGCACAGAGAGGGCTGGCAACTGAGTACACAGCTGGCTTTCTCAAACAGGAGGGAGACAAAAGCTCCCGACTGCTCTGAACTCCAGTTCCGGGTGAGACTCTAGGGACCCAGACTCATTCGGGGAAAAACTGGACTGTCAGGAAAGAGAAAAGCACACTGAAACTCAGAGGAACTGCGGAAGGCAGCGGTACAGAGGCACGCGCGCGGAGCGGGCTGGCAAATGAGTACGCGGCTGGCTTTCTCAACCTGGAGGGAGACAAAAGCTCTCTACTGCTCTGAACTCCAGTTCTGGATGAGACTCTGGGGATCCAGTCTCATCCCAGGAGAAACTGGACTGTCTGGCAGCGGGTGAAACTAGAGGGCGGCTTTCTCTGAGGTGCTTGCAGTGATTACCACGGGACACTGAGACCTAGGGGGCCTCTTAGGGCAGGCTGACATGAAAACAAGGCTTTCTGCTCTGCCCCGAGATGCCGCCCTATCCAAGCTGAGCACAGAGGCTTTTGCAAGTCTTGTCTCATAAGGGTGTCTCCAGCACAGAAGTTCTCCCAGCGTAGACACAGCTGATCCTCACAGCCAATTGGCCTGGAGGTCAATTCCTCCCAGTGATACCAATAACAATCAAGGCTTAACTACAACAAGACTGTGCACACAGCCCACAAAGGAGTGCACCAAGGGTGTCCACCTCAGGTAACTGGGGAGGCTGAGCCACTGGGCCCTATAGAACACCTAGCACACAAAGCCACTCTATCAACACAGGGAAGCAGCCAAAATGCAGAGACAAAGAAACAGATCACAAACGAAAGAAATGGAGGAAAGCAAACGACTGGATATAGAGTTCAAAACCACGGTTATAAGGTTTTTCAAGAATTTCCTAGAAAAGGCCAATAAATTTAGCGAGACCCTTGAGGATATGAAAAAGGACCAACTAGAAATTAAGCATACACTGACTGAAATAAAAAATAATATACAGAGATCCAACAGCATACTAGAGGATCCCAAGAATCAAGTCAAAGATTTGAAATACAAAGAAGCAAAAAACACCCAACCAGAAAAGCAAAAAGAAAAAAGAATCCAAAAATATGAAGATAGTGTAAGGAGCCTCTGGGACAACTTCAAGCGTACCAACATCAGAATTATGGGGGAGCCAGAAGAAGAGAGAGAGCAAGATACTGAAAACCTTTTTGAAGAAATAATGACCGAAAACTTCCCCCACCTGGTGAAAGAAATAGACTTACAAGTCCAGGAAGTGCACAGAACCCCAAACAAAAGGAATCCAAAGAGGACCACACCAAGACACATCAAAATTAAAATGCCAAGAGCAAAAGACAAAGAGAGAATATTAAAAGCAGCAAGAGAAAAACAGTTAGTTACCTACAAGGGAGCACCCATAGAATTGTCAGCTGATTTCTCAACAGAAACTATGCAGGCCAGAAGGGAGTGGCAAGAAATATTCAAAGTGATGAAGAGCAAGAACCTACAACCAAGATTACTCTACCCAGCAAAGCTATCATTCAGAATGGAAGGTCAGATAAAGAGCTTCACAGATAAGAAAAAGCTAAAGGAGTTCATCACCGCCAAACCAGTATTATATGAAATGCTGAAGGGTATTCTTTAAGAAGAGGAAGAAGAATAAAAAGGTAAAGATAAACATTATGAACAACAAATACATATCTATCAACAAGTGAATCTAAAAATCAAGTGAATAAAAAATCTGATGAACAGAATAATCTGGTGAATATATTAGAATCAGGGGCATAGAAAGGGAGTGGACTCACAATTCTCGGGGGGAAAGGGGAATGGGGGTGCGGGAAGAGATTGGACAAAAATTGTACACCTATGGATGAGGACAGTGGGAGGGCGCAGTAAGGACAGAGGGTGGGGTGGGAACTGGGTGGAGGGGAGCTATGGGGGGAAAAAAGAGGAACAATTGTAATAATCTGAACAATAAAGGTTTATTAAAAAAATAAAAATAAATAAATAAATGGGAAAAAAAGAGACAAATATATAAAGTAAAACAAGGCCACTTAATAATCTCAACCAGAAAAATACTCAGGGAGCTTCAGGATGAATAGTTTAATAATTAGTAAATTAAGTTATCAATTTACCAAACAACATTTAAAATAAAAATATTTCTTCCCTTCATATTGCCTTTGAAATGAATTTTTAATATGGCATTAATATTTAACTTACTTTTGATTAAACTAAGGACAAACCATAATTGTTTTTGTTTTTAATGAACTCATCTGCTGCTATATCTTTTCTATGTTAAAGTTCCATAACTTTTTCTGCTAATAAAAGTGGTACTAGTGAAATGTGGGAAGCGGGGTGGACAATAGGGAAAAAAGCTTATAAAAAAGAATAGGTTTCATCCTTCTACAGTATGGTTTGTTTTTACAATAGAAAATCAGATTCTGTGCATTTATAATATCTGGATACAGAATAATTCAGAATAACTAAGACCATATATTTTTTTAAAATATATTTTATTGATTTTTTACAGAGAGGAAGGAAGAGGGATAGAGAGCTAGAAACATCAATGAGAGAGAAACATCAATCAGCTGCCTCCTGCACACCCCCCACTGGGGATGTGCCCGCAACCAAGGTACATGCCCTTAACCAGAATCGAACCTTGGACCCTTGAGTCCGCAGGCCGACGCTCTATCCACTGAGCCAAATTCGTCAGGGCAAGACCATATATTTTTAATGACCCTTTAATGAAATTTCTCATACCATTTCTGAAATAGAAATCAAGTATTTACCAATAAGATAAACAAACAAAAAATGCCAATGATACACCTTTAAAGAGTGTATTGATAAAATACAACCTAACATTTTCTTTCTAGCAATGAAACATAAAATGTAACTAAATCTGATATAAAAGTATATTATAGATCATTTAAATATTAAATAGAAAATATTTTCCCTCATTAATATAACATTCATTTTTCTCAGTATAATGAAAGCATCTTATTTTAAAAAAATTAAGTGAGCACTGGCCGGTGTACTCAGTGGTTAGAGCGCCAGCACGCGCAACGAAGGGTCATGGGTTCAATTCCTGTTCAAGGGCATGTACCTGGGTTGCAGGTTTGATCCCCCACATGTTTCTCTTTATCTCTCAACCTCCCTCCCTCCCTTTCAGTCTCTCTAAAAATCAATGGGGGGAAAAATGGTTAAGATGGTAAATTTTATGTATATTTTATCCCAATTTAAAAATTAATTTAAAATGAAAAGCAGTATATTTTATTCCTGTTTTTAAGACTGACCTATCTGCATACTGAAAAGCCTGTATCAAATTGACAGTAATTATGGTAATTCTAAAATAAAAGCAAACTATTTCCAAACCTTATTAATCAAGGAATTGAATTCCATTAGTCTACAATCCTTTCTCAGGTCATCTTTTGGCTTACACATCATGATGTAGAACTTTCCATCTGATCCTTTTAAAGATATCTTCTTTGGTTTCTGAAGAGAAGCAAGAATTTCCACCTAAAAGATGATAAGTTATATATAAATTAAGGCCAAAATTCTTTGTGTAAGTTTCTATATATATTATAAATATTGTGTTACCTAACATAATAAAAAGGAGAAAAATCTATATTATGTGGTAAATTTATTCTTTCAACAATTTCTTTCATCTTAATTATCTATGATATATGAAGAGAATGGTTGCCCATATGTAGAGACACATTTTCTGCAATTATTAATGACTATGAAATTAAAGGATTATTTTATCAGCAATGTAAGTACATACACATCCAAATTTAGGCAGCCTTTAAAGTAGTCACAAAGTTAAAAAAATTTTTAAAATATTTTTTAGGACCTTTCTTCAAAGGCTAAGACACTGTTATTAAATATCTTTAATCATAACAAATGTTTATCAATTGAAAGTAACTTGACTATTTTAAAAAGAAACTCCTCCAAATTCAAATCTACTTACTATGTCTACCTAATAATATTGAGTTAAAACAAACCATGACTATAAGCAATAAGAATGCTTGCATTATGTGATTTAATAACTGGCTCTAAAGCAGTTAAACAAATGTTTTAAAACAGAAGCATTGTAATAAATTTTTTTCAAAAGTATTTACTTAGAAATACTCTATTACCATTTCTTTCAAACAGCCACACATCAGACTTCAAAAAAAGAATCAGGCTCTTCCTAGCTGAATTTCACTTTCTTATAAAATAGAAACAAAAGATTGTATTTATTTTTCCTGTTCTCTATATTTAAGACTAAGGAAGAGTATGGAAAAATCAAATTGTGAAAAAAATAAAGATCATACTCATACTAAAAACAAATGTGAGAATGTGAAAAATCAAAATACTAGGCTGAAGATGGGATTTTTATCACTTAATTTTATTTCATCAATACAAGAGTGTTACTTTTCTGTATTTCCAATCACATTTTCTTTGCCAATAAAATTCACTTAGTCTCTGAGAAAAGACACTTTTAAAATTAATTTGAAAATTTTAACTTAATTAAATTTAAGAAACATAGTTATAGGTATATAAAACTGAAGTTTACCGTATCATCAAAACTTGCAATATAAGCCCAATGACCAGGAAATGGGTCATGGTTAGCATGGGTGCCCAGAATTGATGGAAGAGTAGGTATCATGACTGATTGTAAAGGAATGAGGATTTCACTAAATGTTGCTTCTTCTACCAGCTTTTTAAGCATTTTAAAATGAGTACTCATGCTTAATGTGGAACTATTTCCGTCCACCTGGGGGGGGGGGGGAAATAGTACATTTTAATTTCTCTGTTTACCTTGAATTATAGAATCTCTAGTTTCACCCAAAATAAAATTTCACTTCTACAGTATCTTAATTACAATCGCTCCACAGTCTGTAGTTTTCTAAGTATTTTTTCTTATCTTTATTTTTAAGTATTTTTAATACATCATCTTATCTTAACCACTCTGTATTCTTTTACTTAATCAACAATAGAATTGTTAAATGACTAAAGGAGATAATAGAGGCCTATAATCCATTATCAGACCTTACAAAATTCAAACAGCTCTGTAAATAAAACTTTTATTTTTATTACATCTCCTTTGGCAGCAAAATAATACCAAAATTTTGCACTTAGTACAAAAATTAATATGTTCCACTACAAAAATAATTATATATCTGATTATGATACTCAATATAAAGTAATGCACTGTATTTCCTTTAAAAATTTGAAAAATTCTGAATTCCTAAATGTAGCTGGCCACAAAGGTTTCAGATAAAGAATTAGAAACTTGTAAACGTGTCAGTGTTTAATAAACATTGGCCATTATCATCACACTGTTTTTGACCATGTCAAGTGCATCAGAAATCAAATATAATTAATGCAGATAGGAAAACAGATTATTTTTTCAAGATGTTTATTGTTGAAGGGAAGGTGAGAGATAAGATAACCTTATATTTTCTCACCTATAAATAGTTGAGGGTAAATATTTGTAAAGAGAAATATAGTTATTAACTATATAAGGAGTCTCTCTTCTGGTAACTAGCCATACACCCACCTTTGCCTTTCCTACACATTCTTTAAAGTTTTTTCCCTCCAATTCCTTAGGTACAAGAATGGGTCACTCCTATAAGCATGTCCATATTCTACTCACAAATTTACTTTAAAAAAAGGGAATTATTACACTAAATAATAACCATCTACTTAGTTTCCTATGAGACCATGAGCACTTCCAAACAGAAGAACATGTCTTTTTTTTTTTTTTTAATATTTCTTTATTGATTTCAGAGAGGAAGGGAGAGGGATAGAGAGATAGAAACATCAATGACGAGAGAGAATCATCGATCGTCTGCCTCCTGCACACCCCTTACTGGGGATGGAGCCCACAACTCGGGCATATGCCCTTGGCCGGAATCAAACCTGGGACCCTCAGTCCACAGGCCGACGCTCTATCCACTGAGCCAAACCGGCTAGGGCAGAAGAACATGTCTTATGCTCCTTTGTTTCCCCCAACATAATGTTTGTCTCCAGGTAGGTAATAAAATGTGTACTAAAAGAATAAAAGCCAAATCAAAAACTCCAATCTGCTTTCCTTTCATGTAGGTTAATGTAATAAAGTCTGAAAGTTTAAAGATATGACAGAAAACAACCACAGAGACAATTTGAATTCACTGCATATTTTACATGGCTTATCTCATATTTTCTACTTAAATTATTTTTCATAAACATGGATAATTTACTCTCAGAAGAATTTACATTAAGAACTTTTAGAAATTTGGAGGATATTTGAAGAGAGGGACATGTTAGTAATTTTAAAAACAGCTTTATTAGGGTAAACTGCACAGATTTAAAGCATACAATTTGATGACTTCTGCTATCTGTGTATACCAATATATGTTATAATTTTAACTTAATCAAATGAAAGAAAACTAGCTAAAATCATCCAGAAGTTTTGTATAAAAATATCCAACATTGGTAGTAAGATTTATGACAATACCGGTTTATTGCACAATTCTAGAAGCTTATCTGTCAGACGAGTTGCATCTCCAACAAACTTTTCTAAAGATTTTTTCATATGAATAGCTTTATTTAGGATTTCCTTGCATCTGTTCACACGCATGGGATAAGAAGACTGTAAAAAAAAAAGTCAAATGCAATTTTATACAAGATTTAAAAAAGATTAACAACCAAACTTTTAACAAAAATCAACTTTAAAAGTACTCATGATGCAGTTACTAGTATACTGATTCAAATTTTTCGGAAATCAATTTGGCAATATTATCAATAGTCATAAAAATGCTGCTATCCTATAACCTGATGAATTCACTTCTTAGGATCTACCCCGAAGAAGAAAATAAAAATGAGAATAAATGTAGATGTGTCTAGATGTAATACAATAGCAAAAAAAGTGGAAACAACCTTAATGCTCAACAGTTAAAATATATATGGCTAACTACTACAGAATTTTATATAATTATTAAAATTATGTCTTTGAAGAATATTTAGTAACATGAAAACAGACTCATGGTAACAATCTTAAGTGAAAATATGAAATTATGTATCTATGTAATAAAAATTAGAGCTAAAATATGCACAGAAAATTTATAAAATACATCAAAATATTAAAGGTATAAATTTTTTCCTTTTTATCTCTGTATATTTTTGAAATTCTCTAAAACATTTATTAAACAAACATATTTACCAAGTTGTAAAGTTCCATTAATAATGCAAAAACATTTTTCTATCTAGTATTAATACTTCTGGTACTTTGGATTAAAACACTTGGGAAAAAAATAGGTGGTTGTTTTTGTTTTGTCTTTTAATATATTTTTATTTATTTCAGAGAGGAAAGGAGAGGGAGAGAGAGATTGAAACATCAATGATGAGAGAGAATCATTGGCTGCTTCCTGCAATGCTCCAGGGATCAAGCCTACAACTCGAGCATGTGCCCTTGATGGGAACCGAACCTGGGACCCTTTAGTCTGCAGGCTGATGCTCTATCCACTGAGCAAACTGGCTAGGGTGCTGTTTTTGTTTTATGTGTGTTTTTTTTAACCTTCACCCGAGGATATGCTTTTGATTGATTTTAGAGAGAGAGAGAGAGAGAAACATTGATGTGAGAGAGAAGCATCGAATGATTGCCCCACATACGTGCCTGACCAGGGATAGAATCTGCAACTTAGGTATGTGCCCTGACCAGAAATTGAACCTGCAACCTTTTGGTGTACAGATAACGCTCCAACTGATTAAGCTACCCACCCAGGGCACGTTGCTATTTTATACCAAGCACTAACAATTTATATACCTTATATAGAAAAAGCATGCTGAATTCTTTGATCTTAAACCTATTACTCAATTCATTTGGTATGGTAGATATTTCCAAATTTTAAAATGAAACATTATGCTACAATTTGATTTTTAAATATTTATGTTTACTACAAATCTAGTATAAGAGAGAAACCCTGGAACTCACACCTACATATTAGCATTAAGTAATTAATGCCATATAAGAAGGGGAAAAAACCCACTGTTGTGATAAATATATTACCTTTGAGACAGCTGTCATCATCCACATTGCTTGCTGAGGATAGGCCAGAAACACTTTGGCTATAATTTCCATCAAGACAACAAAAACTTCATCATGAGAATGACAAATTCGAGAGATCAACTGTGAAAAAGCAGTTAAAAACTGATATGGAGCTAACTGACTTGTGTGTTCTGTGATAACTTTATTTATTTTAGCTAAATCATTTCTCATTTGGACACGATCAGACCGGCCAGCTGGAAGAAAAATCAAAGTAAAAAAAAAAAATAGAAGTTAGAAAGAATAAAACAATATTATCAGTTCATTTCACAGAAGAAAAATTTTGTTTTAAAAACAGCTTTAAGACATAAAGTAATCTCCTCTATCCACTGTTTTGCTTTCCATATTTTCAATTACCGGCAGTCAACCGCTATCTGAAAATATTAAATGGAAAACTCCAGAAATAAACAATTCATAAGTTTTAAGTTACACAACATTTTGAGTAACATGATGAAATCTCATTCCATCCCCACTCTGTCCTCCTTAGGACATGATTCATCCCTTTGTCCAGTGTCTTCATGCTATACATGCTAGTCACTTAGGTCTCTCACATATTAGATCGACTACTAACGTATTACAGTGCTTATATTCCAATAACCCTCATTTTACTTTAATAATGGCCCCAAACACAGGAGTAGTGACCCTGGCAATTCATATATGCCAAAGAGAAGCCCTAACATGCTTCATTTAAGTCAAAAGGTAAAAGTTCTCAACAATCTGGAAAGAAAAAAAAAATCATATGCTGGGGTTGCTAACATCTATAGTAAGAAGTCTCCTCTATCCATGAAGTTTTGAAGAAGGAAAAAGAAAGTTGTGTTAGTTTTGCTATTGCACCTCAAGCTGCAAAAGTTTCAGGCACAATATGTGAGAAGTGCTTAGTTAAGATAGAAAAGGTATTAAATTTGTGGATAGAAGACATGCACAGAAAACCTATTCCGACTGAGAGTAACGTGTTGCACCAGCAAGTAATGAGCCCATACTAAGATTTCAGCAAGGGAACCCCTGAAATAAGTGACACCAAGCCACTTACTGCAAATAATGGATTGGTTACAAAGATTCAGGAATAGATTTAGACTGAAAAATATAAAAATTACGGCAGAGGCTGCATTTGCCAATGAAGAAGCTGCTGCTACATTTCTAACAGAGTTGAAGAAGTTGATTAGGGTTTAGTACTACCAATGGTTTCAGGCATCCAGTGAAGTCTTAGAATGTTTCCCCCATGGAAAAAGAGTGAGTACTGTGTGCTATTCTCATGTACAAAACCAGGTCATGTGCCAATTTGTGAAAATATAGTTTTCTCTGTCCACGTAGGAAAAAATATTCAGGGCCATTGAAAAATTTAAGGGCCATTAATTTTTAGTAGAAAGAAACAAAACAAGCCACAATCCATTATAATTTTTATGGTAAATTATTTGGCTTAAACTAATATTTTTCGATATCTGTTAGCTTCATCAAAGAGTGAGCAAATTTTCAATTGCAGGTCCTGAACTGCAACTACTTAAAACGTCTATGTTTAGGTATTTAAAAAACAAAACAAACCAACAAACAAAACAGAAACAGATTCATAGATATAGACAACAACTGATGGTTGTCAGTGGGGATGAGAGAGGGGGGAAGGGTGAAAAAGGTGAAGGGGAATGAGGTACACATTTATAAAGTAAGTCTAGGGGATGTAATGTACAGCATAGGGAATATATTCAATAATATTATACTAATTTTGTACAGTGACAAATGGGTACCAGACTAATCACGGTGATCGCTTTGTTAGTTATTTAAATGTTGAATAACTATGTTGTACAAATGAAACTAATAGAATATTGAAAGTTTACCCTATTTTAACTTAAAAAGTCTATGTTTAGTTCCCCCCCACTTTAAAATTTTTTAAAATTGATTTTGAGAGAGAAAGGAGACAGAAAGAGAAACATCAATGTGAGAGTGAAACATCTATTGGCCACCTCCTGCACGCCCCCCCACCAGGGATAGAGCATGCAACCCGTGCATGTGCCCGACCTGGAATCAAATTAGCAACCCCTTGGTGCACATGCATGGGATGACGCCCAACCAACTGGGCCACACAGGCCAGGACAGTCTCTCCCCTTTTTAACATTTAGTTTCTTGTTCACACTTATCCTATATAATAAAAGCCCAGAGACCAAATGGCGGAAGGACCAGAATGACCTGTCGACCAGTCGCTATGACATGCACTGACCACCAGAGGGCAGAGGCTCAATGCAGGAGCTGCCCCCTGGTGGTCAGTGCTCTACCACAGTGGGAGCGTCACTTGACTGACCGGGATGAGTGACGGGCAGGAACCTGGGCTGTGATCATTGCGTCCTCGCCCCAGGCTCCTCCTCCTCCTCCTCCACCTCCTCGCTTCCTGCAGCGTCCTCCGTATGCCCGCAGGCCACACAGCACCGCCACAGAGCTCGCAGAGCTGACCCTGGAGGCTGGGAGGCAGATTCGAGGCCGCCGCGGGACTGAGGCCTACTCTGTCGCTTCTCAGTCCCTGAGCCCAGCCCCGACCGGGTCCTCTGGAGAGGCGAGTCCATAGCTGCTTGGCTGACCAGGTTGAGCAATGCTCCCACAGCAGGCCAGTCCGCGCAGGCCACACACCCCCACCGCACCAGTTCATGAATCCTGTGCATCGGGCCTCTAGTATAAAATCGTTTTAAAATTTATTTTTCAATTATAGCTAACATTTTTAATTTATAAAATTTTAATTATCAAATTCATTCCTAGCTTTTAATAAGTTAAACTGTGAAGCCAAATCTGACTTCATACAAAAATTATAATTCTTCTTGGTTCCTGAAAATTTTACATACAAAATTATACCTTTTTCCCATTCATATGCCTTAGCACCAAAATCAAGCCATAGTGATAACATCCTTGGCATTGACTGATATATGAATTGATTTCCATATTGTAGAGATCTGCAATCATACAGAGAAGATATTATTAACATTAATATTATAAATTAAATTTATATTATAAATTAAAAATTTTAGATTTAAACTATTACTTGAGTAATATATAGCCTTCTGACAAAAATCATTGTATCATTCTTTCTTTCTAGTAGAGATTATCTTTTGACTTCCTCTCTCTCTTTTTTTCCTACTAAGCTCGATACTGCCTGTAACAAAATTAATATAAGTTATGACCTAGTCAAAATCCTGTCAATACTTCTTTCAAATTGTCCTTAGGATCTGTGCCTTCAATTGCATTCCATGGCCCAGGTCATGCCCAATCACTCAATTTCTGGGAAATTATAATAACTTAAGTCTCCCTAATTCTACATTTCTTCCCTTCAATAAATTCTAGACTAACATTCTTTAAATTCTAGTTTTACCATGCTCTCCCCATGTTCAGACGCAATAATCAACTACCTATATATTAAGACCACATGAACAACTCTGCCTAGGATTCAAATATTCACAATCTTGTTTCTTCATAACTTTCCAATCTTAGTCTCTTACTACTCACCAGCATACATCTTCCATCAACTCCAATTTCCTTACAATCCTCTGAATAAACCATTCAAACCCTGTTTTTCTGCCAATCTGTAAAAAGTCAGTAATGTCCTCTCCTTCTTAAATGTAATTATCTTTCAAATCCTACCTTCTTCATGAGGCCTACCAGGTTTCTGTAGCAATGCAGTACAAATAGGTATACTTTTCAAATCACAAAGCCAAGGGCTTGAGTTTTGACTTCAGATTTGCCCAAATTCTGGACTCATTTGGTTCATTTTTGGTATCTTGATAATATAAAAAAGATATTTATACTATTTATTTTGATACCATTCTATTATACATCAATATTTAAATGTTTTACGTGCTTAAAGTTTCTCTACCTAATTAGATTGGCGTTCCTTGAGGGCAAATACTGATGCTTAATTAGTAATAACACAGTAATTCAATCATTCAAAGGATATAAATCTCCATAGCTGAGTGTACTCCTTTAAGTATCCAAATGTTTTAGTGTAACTACTATGAATAAAATGTTATAAAATTGCCTTATTTTCTTAAACTATATTTATAGATATCTCACACTATACCTAACAGTGTTATGCATATCAAGGACTCTAAATAACTCCATTTTAGAGGAAATGTATTAGGTAAATGTTATATACCAATACATATACTAATACTAAAGAGCAAATGAATGCTATTACATACTTTAGAAAAGAAAAATATCCTCTGCTTATGCTTCAATTTTAAAATGCCAATATGCCAGAAATTCTGCCTCAATAACAAGCAATTAATAATTATCATATATAATAAAAGGCTAATATGCAAATCGACCAAACAGCAGAATGGACAGTCACTGTGACACGCACTGACCCCCAGGGGGCAGACGCACAACACAGGAGCTGCACCCTGGTGGTCAGTGTGCACCCACAGGGGGAGTGCTGCTCAGCCAGAAGCTGGGCTCACGGCTGACAAGTGCAACAGCGGTGGCAGGAGCCTCTCCCGCCTCCACAGCAGCGCTAAGGATGTCCGACTGACGGCTAAGGGGAGCGGGCTTAAGCCATCAATTGGACATCCCCCAAGGGCTCCCAGACTGTGAGAGGGTGCAGACCAGGCTGAGGGAACCCCCCGAGTGCACAAATTTTGTGCACCAGGCCTCTAGTTATTAAATAAAATTAAGTTTGGATTTTATAAAACTTGAATTCCATTTTGGGAAGAAAGCTTGGATAATATTACAATCCTTTCACTTATAAACAAATACTGCTTTGATTCCTGAAAATATTGAACTGAGAAGTCAAAATACACAGTAATAGGCAACTTTAAATATTTATTGCTCTGAAATAAATTACCTTTCAATGTAAAACAATACTAATGAGCAAGATAAAAAGAATGAGTAGAATATCATTATTACTTCTTAGGAATTATTAATTTGTGACAATATAAACAGTAGTCATGAGATAATACACTATTTGGCTATAATTTGCTAATAGATGAAATTAAGTTATATTTCACCTGGTATCTAGTTTAAGAGATAAGTTCTTTCTACAAGTCTGATGTCAAAACCATTTTTGTATAGATATTACTTCTTAGTTAAATTGGCTAGAAGATTCTATTGGAAATTAAATACAACCATTAAGTATGTCAGATTTAGGGTCTTCTGGCATTCTAGGGAGGGGGACTCAGGGAATGAGGGTCTGAAATGGGAAGGACATGTAATTTTCATTGTATATACCTGGTACTATAAAATGTTTTTTAAATATACACGCCTTATCCCATTAAAATAGATTTTTGTGGGTGTTTTGTTTTTTGTTAATCCTCTCCTGAGGATTTTTTTTCCCCATTGATTTTTAGAGAGAATGGAAGGGAACGGGAGAGAAACATCCATGTGAGAGAGACCCATCGACAGGTTGCTGCCCACATGCTGCTCCTCGACCGGGGCCAGGGATCGAGCCTACAACTAAGGTATGTGCCCTTAACCAGACTCAAACCCACAACCCTCCAGTGTATGGGCCAACGCTCTTAACCACTGAACCAAACTGGCTAGGGCTAAAATAGTTTTTGTTTAAGGAGAGAAAAAAAATTAACATCTCATCTAATGTGATAGGCTGAATCAGTGGTAAAGCAAAAAACATCCTGAATATGCCAAGATCTGTGATAACAATTCAATGTCAATAGTCACCTAGACATATATAATCAGAAAACTTGCAGTTCTCACACTTACCTTCCGAAATGAAGGACGATATACCGAATGAGATCACCCTGCTTTTCCATTTTGTTGTCTGTGACCATGGGCATCAATTTGTCATAGTACTTGGCAAGGTAGAAATGCCCATCCTCCCACTCTGGCAGGAACAAGGTCACATCCTGGAAAAGAGAACACATGATACACTCCTCAGAAAACCCTGCACTATATAGAAAGTAAAGTAAAATATGAATAGGTAATTGGAGGTAAAGAAGGACACTACATAATGATAAAGGAAGCAACCCAACAAGAGGATATAACCCTTGCAAACATTTATGCACCCAACATAGGAGCCCTAAATATGTAAAGAAAACCTTGATGGACATAAAGGGAGAGGCTGACAGTAATACAATTACAGTAGAGGATCTTAACACCCCAGTGACATCAATGAATAGATCTTCCAGACAGAAAATCAACAAGGAAACTGTGGCCTTAAAATGACACACTAGATCAAATTGGTTTAATTGATATTCTCAGAGCATTTCACCCGAAAGCAGCAGAATATACATTCTTTTAAAGTGCCCATGAAACATTTTCGAGGATAGACCACATATTAGGACACAAAACAAGTCTATATAAATTTAAGATGATTGAAATCATATCACACATCTTCTGTGACCATAATTCTATGAAACTTAAAATCAATCACAAGAAGAAAAATGAAAAACAAAGACATGGATGCTAAATAACATGTGGCTAAACAATGAATGGCTTAACAGTGAAATCAAGAAATAAGTCAAAGGATACCTTGAAACAACTGAAAATGAGAACACAAAAACCCAAAATCTGGGTGGCACACAGGGAATGTAGCCCTAAGAGGGAAATTCATAACATTACAGGCCTACTTCAAGAAACAAGAAAACTCTCAAATAAATAATCTAATTTTCCACTAAAATTTAGGGACTTGAAAAAGAACAACAAAGCCCAAAGTGAGTACAAGGAAATAATAAAGATCAGAGCAGAAATAAATGAAATAGAGTCTAAAAAAAACCATACAAATATAAATAATACCAAGAGCTGATTCTTTGAAAAGATACAGAAGATTAACAAACCTTTAACCAGTCACAAGATTCATCAAGAAACAAAGAGAGCAGATCCAAACAAATAAAACAAGAAGTGCAAGAGAAAAAGTATCAACTGATACCAAAGAAATATAAAATATTGTAAAAAAATTATTACCAACAACTATATGCCAACAAATTGGATAATGTGGACAAAATGGGTACATTCCTAAAAACATATAATCTTCCAAAACTAAATCAGGACGTATCAGAGAATCTGAATAAACAGATTAAAACTAGTGAAATAGAAGCAGTATTTTTTAAAGTCCCAACAAATAGTAGCGCTGCCATAATGGCTTTACAGATGAATTTTACCAAACATTCAAAAAACTAACACCTATCTTTCTCAAACTATTTCAAAAATTAAAAAGGATGGAAGACTCCCAAGCTCATTTTACAAGGCCAAAATTACCCTAATTTCAAAACCAGATAAAGATATGACAAAGAAAGAAAATTATAGGCTAATACCCCTGATGAATATGGATGCTAAAATTCTCAACAAAATATTAGCAAACCGAATTCAGAGATACATTAAAAAAGATCATATACCATGATCAAGTGGGATTTATTCCAAAGATGTAAGGTTGGTATAATATCCACAAATCAATAAATGTGGTACACCACATAAACAAAATGAAGAAAAAGCATGTGACCATATCAATACATGCAGAAAAAAGCATTTGATAAAATTCAGCTCCCATTTACGATAAAAACTGTCAGCAAAGTGGGAATAGAGGGAACATACCTCAACATAATAAAGGCTATATATGACAAACCCAGAGCCTATATCATACTCAATGGGCAAACAATATAAGTGTTCCCATTAAGACTGGGAAGACAGGGATGTCCACTTTCATTACTATTATTCAATGTAGTACTGGAAGTCTAGCCACTGCAATCAGACAAGAAGAAGAAATAAAAGGCTTCACATTGTAAAGGAAGAAGTAAAACTGTCATTTGCAGGTGACATGATACTGAATATAGAGAATCCTAAAGATTCCACCAAAAAAAACTACTTGAACTGATCACTGAATTCAGTAAAGTAGCAGGATACAAAATAAACATCCAGAAGTCAGAAGCATTTTTTAAAAAGTTATTTTAATTGATTTTTAGAGAGGAAGAGAGATAGAAACTTTGATGAGACAGGAACATCATCAATTGGCTGCCTCCTGCATGCCCTACACTGGGGATCAAGCCTGCAACCTGGGCCTACCTCAAGAAACAAGAAAACTCTCAAATAAATAATCTAATTTTCCACTAAAATTAGACTAGGAATGGAAATGATGATCTCTTGGTTCCTGGGTCGATGCTCAACTGCTGAGCCATGCCAGCCAGGCCAGTAGCATTTTTATACACCAATAATGAACTCTCAGACAAGGAAACTAAATAAAATAAAATAAAATAAAATAAAATAAAAAAATAAAATAAAATAAAATAAAATAAAATAATAAAATAAAATAAAATAAAATAAATAAAATAAAATAAATAAAATAAAATAAAATAAAATAAATAAATAAAATAAAATAAATAAAATAAAATAAATAAAATAAAATAAAATAAATAAAATAAAATAAATAAAATAAAATAAAATAAAATAAATAAAATAAAATAAAATAAATAAAATAAATAAAATAAAATAAAATAAAATAAAATGATCCCATTCACAAGTGCTATAAAAAGAAAGAAATACCTAGGAATATATTTAACCAAGGATATAAAAGACTTGTACTCAGAAAATTATAAGACAATGAAGAAAGAAAATGAAGAAGATACAAACACGTGGAATCATATAACATGTTCATGGATAGAAAAAATTAATATCATTTACAATGGCCACACTACCCAACCCAATCTACAGATTCAACACAATGCCTATCAAGATACCAATGGTGGCCCTAGCTGGTTTGGCTCAGTGGATAGAGCATTGGCCTGTGGACTGAAGGTCCCAGGTTCGATTCCTGTCAAGGGCACATACCCGGGTTGCGGGCTCGATTCCCAGTAGGCAGTATGCAGGAGGCAGCCGATCAATGATTCTCTGTCATCGGGATGTTTCTATCTCTCTCTCTCCTTTTCTCTGAAATAAATAAAAATATATTTTTAAAAAAAAGATACCAATGGTGTATGTCACAGAACTAGACCAAATATTCCAAAAATGTATATGGAACTTCAAAACACCCCAAATAGCAACAGCAATCTTGAGAAAGAAGAACAAAGTTGGAGGAATCATACTATCTGATATAAAACTATATTAAAAGATCATAGTAATCAAAACAGCATGGTACTGGCATAAAAAACAGAAATATAGGTCAATGAAATCGGGTAGAGAGCCCAGAAATAAATCCGCATCTTTATAGTTAATTAATATTTGACAAAGGAGGCACAAGCATACAATGGGCTAAAGATAGTCTATTCAATAAATGCTGTTTGGAAAATTGGACAGATATGTGCAAAAAAATTAAACTAGACTACCTTCTTACACTGCTCACAAGAATAAACACAAAATGGGGTAAAGACTTAAATATTAGACCGGAAGCCATAAAAATCCTAGAAGAAAACGTAGGCAGTAAAATCTAGTACATTTCTCTGAGCAATATTTTTTCTGCTATATCTCCTTGGGCAAGAGGAACAAAAGAAAAATTAACAAATGGGACAATATTAAACTAAAAATATTTTACACAGAAAAGGAAACCATCCAGCTTATAGATGTGAAGAGTTGTAATCTGGTAGGGTCTCACATGACCACTGGGTACACTGGCTCTTGGGTTTCCAAGGAGGTGCAAAGTCAGCCACTGCCTGGGGCCATCCAGCAGGAGCTACAGAGAGATCTGCAGATTCCTCCTCTTTGTTTGGGGTTTGGAAGTGCTCAGGTGAGGCCCAGCTGTGAAGCAAACAGGCTGGTGCTGGTGCTGGTTTCTGGGCCATTTATTGATAGGTTTGGGGCTCCCTGACCCAGCTACAGCTTGTTTGACAGAGTTTTAGCCTGAGACAGGACAGGCCATTCATATGCAAAAGCTGCTGCACACAGCTTGGGTGGGGTTGTAAATTGGGTGGGGCGGGGTCTCAGGGAATCACCAGGGTGGAGCAAACAGAAATGGCTGCCAGTCAGCCCAGCAGCAGGGAGGTACCAGCACGGGAACAATAACTGCTGGGAGCACCTCCTTCTGCAAGAAAGCCGCCCCTGAGTTCCTGCCCCAATGCCCGAGAGTCCAGTTTCTCCCCATATGTGTCTGGGTTCCCCAGAGCCTTGCCCAGCACTGGGAATCAGAGGAAGTGGGAGCTTGTAAATTCAGTTTGTGGAGCCAGCCTTTTAGGAGGAACAGCTGAATCTCCAATCTGCACTGGTTTTCACAGTCCATAGTTCTTATGGCCCGTAGGGACTTCTTTTCCTAGCTCTGGGATCCTGGTGTGGGGCTGGGACCCCTCACTCCTCCAGGTGGCCTCCGCAGTGGCAATCTCCCTCCTGATTAAAAAAGTGACACACCCAGGTGCCGGACTTAGCCTGTTCCTCGCCTCCGCACCTCCTACCAGTCTCAGTGTGCTTTCTTCTTTACCCCTCTAGCTGTAGTACTTCCACTCATCCAGCTTTGCCACAGTTCTGGATGATAGCTGTTCTGTATTTTAGTTGTAATTTTGATGTGGTTGTGGGAGGCAGCAAGTACAAGCGTTTACCTATGCCTCCATCTTGGTTCTCTCTGTCTGCAGCACTTTTATGGCTTGCCCACCAATCTTCCGACGTATGTATGCTAAGCCACACCCTAGATGTGTGCATTGGCTTACTCACAGCGACTGATGAATGCACATTTACTGGACCTATTTAGTATAAATTTAAGAACTTATATGCATATACGCATAGCCCAAGGACACAGACCATAGCTTGGAGAAAGACCTTAATTACTATCCTATCTAATAAAAGAGAAACATGCAAATTGACCATACCTCAGCGACGCCCACCAGCCACACCCACCAGCCAATCAGGAGCAAGTATGCAAATTAACCCAACAAATATGGAAGCAGCCACAGAGCTGGAGCAAGCAGGAGGCTTGGGTCACCCCCAGCGATGGAGGAAGCCAAGTTTCCCGCCCTCCCTGGCCTCCGCTCAAGGCTACAAAGTTTCAATTATAGAAGATAAATAAATCCCAGATACCAGGGCCTCCGCTTGGGTCGCTGGGGGGAGTGGCCAGCCTACAAACCACCACAGGCCCCTCGCCCAGGCTGCCCCATGCCCCAAGGGAACCCCCACACTGATCTGGGACACCCTTTAGGGAAAACCAGCCGGCCCTCACCCGTGCACCAGGCCTCTATTCCTATCTAATAAAAGAGTGATATGCAAATTGACCGTCACTCCAACACACAAGATGGCTGCCCCCACGTGGACACAAGATGGGCGCCAAAAGATGGCCAGCAGGGGTGGGCAGTTGGGAGGGACCAGGCCTGCAAACGGAGGGCAGTTGTGAGCAATCAGGACAGCAGCAGAGGGCAGTTGGGAGGGACCAGACCTATAAGGCTGGGCAGTTGGGGGCGATCAAACCTGCAGGGGAGGGCAGTTAGGGGTGACCAGGCCAGCAGAGGAGGGAAGTTGGGGGCGACTGGGCCTGCAGGGAAGGGCAGTTGGGGGGGACACAGGCCTTCAGGGGAGAGCAGTTGGGGGTGACCAGGCCTTCAGGGGAGGGCAGTTAGGGGAAAACAGGCTGGCAGGGGAGCAGTTAGGCATCAATCAGGCTGGCAGAGGAGTGGTTAGGGGGTGATCAGGCTGGCAGGGAAAAGCGGTTAGGGGCAATAAGGAAAGCAGGCAGGCGAGCAGTTGGGAGCCAGCAGTCCTGGATTGTGAGAGGGATCTCAGATTGGAGAGGGTTAAGGCTGGGCTGAGGGACACACACCCCCCCCCCCAGTGCACGAATTTCGTGCACCAGGCCTCTAGTCTATATAATAAAAGCCTAAGCGACCATTACGGTGCAACGACCAGAATGACCAGTCGCCATGACGTGCACTGACCATCAGGGGGCAGGTGCTCAATGCAGAAGCTTCCCCCGGTGGTCAGTGCGCTCCCACACGGGGAGCACAGCTCAGTCAGAAGCTGGGCTCATGCCTGGCCAGCGGCCAGCACAACAGTAGTGGGGCAAGCCTCTTCTGCCTCCATGGCAGCACTAAGGAGCTGTGAGCCAAGCAGTAAGGAGCAGCAAGCAGGCAGGTGGTAAGGAGCGAGGGGTCCCGGACTGTGTGAGAGCACAGGCCGGGTTGAGGGACACCCCCACCCAAAAAAATCAATGTGAGAAACACTGATTGGATGTCTTCTGCACACCTCCTACTGGGGATCTAGCTGGCAACTCTGGCATGTGCCCTTGCACGGATTTTTGTGCACCGTAGCTCTAGGACTTTTAATAAGTTTTAACACATACACTAATTTTTCTAAGTTTGCCCTCCAGATATACTTGTCACACTTTACCTTTTTCGATCCTGTGTCCCAAAATATTGACACTGATAATTTACATCAAAGGGTCTATTTGCCCTCCAAATATTGTTTTTATAGTTCCCCCATAATTGTTCTTTCCTCAGCAGCTGCTTCCAGCTGGGCCTCATAAGGGTTTTGAGTTATGTATGTACACCATGGCCCTTAATCAAAGATTCCGGGGGCTACCTATACAGATCTATAACTTTTTGTCTGTTTAACTTCTCTTTCTCAGGTAATCTGCCTCACAAATTATAGCCACTGCCTCTTACTTTATTATTTCCTAACTTCTACATTCTTTTTTTTTTTTTAATTTTCATTCCCTTTTCTAACTCTTTGAGGTCAATACTTAAGGCTCATTAATTTTGAATCTTTATTTTCTTTTAATACATGCATATAACATTTTAAATTCCCTTGAAGAATGGTTTTAGCTGCCTGGCCAGTGTTGCTTAATGGTTGAGGATTGACCCATGAACCAGGAGGTCACAATTCGATTCTTGGTCAGGGCACATGCCTGGAGTTGGGCACTCAATCCCCATTAGGGGGCATGCAGGAGGCAGCCGATCAATGATTCTCTCTCAACAACCATGTTTCTATCTCTCTCTCCCTCATCTCCCTTCCTCTCTGAAATCAATAAAAATATATTTTAGCCTTAGCCGGCTTGGCTCAGTGGATAGAGCATCAGCCTGCGGACTGAAGGGTCCCAGGTTCGATTCCGGCCAAGGGCACATGCCTGGGTTGCGGGCTCGATCCCCAGTAGGGGGCGTGCAGAGGCAGCTAATCAATGATTCTCTCTCATCATTGATGTTTATCTCTCTCTCTCCTTCTCCCTTCCTCTCTGAAATCAATAAAGAAATATATTTTAAAAAATTTATTTTAATAAAAAGAATAGCTTTAGTAGCATCACACGTCATATTTTTATTATCATTCAGTTCGAAGTATTTTTCAATTCTCAATGCAATTTGTTCTTTGACCTATGGATTACTGAGAAGTATCTGTCATAACACCATCTATGTAAATCTTAATAACTAGTAGTAAGGAAGGTATTTATTGTGTTTGTTCAAAAATTTTTAGGCTAGGGTAGCTAACTTTGGGGAAGGAGGGTGAAAGAGTGGGTTGTAAATTGCTAATAATATTCTACTTCTTAATCTGGGTGATGGTTTCATGAATGTATTTACCTTAGTGTAATAGTGCCTCCAGCTATATACTTATGCTATATAAGTTACACTAAAAGTCAAACAAGTTTCTTGGCTATTTTTAAAAATTATTTTTTTATTGGCTTTAGAGAAAGAGGAAGGGACAGGGAGAGAAAGAAAGAGAGAAAAAAAAAATCAATGGGAGAAACACTGATTGGATGCCTTCTGCACACCTCCTACTGGGGATCTAGCTAGCAACTCTGGCATGTGCCCTTACCTATAATAGAACTAGTGACCTTTTGTTTCATGCGACGACGATAACCCAACTGAGCCACACTGTCCAGGGCTCTTGGCTATTTTTATACGTGTATTCTTCCATCTGGACTTTAAAATAATTTTATCCATTTTCAAAAACAAAACAAAAGAGTTTCTCATTGAAATTGTATTATAAATATACCTGCCTTATATTTTTTCATAACTGCATTGCTTTCAAAGTTAGCTGTTTCTTCCATAAATCGGCCTACTAGCAGCATAGCTCGACCATGGATTAACATGTCTTTACTCTCAGTTGGAGTTTTATTTTCAGGGAAACATAATTCAACACCCTTTTGAAGAACAATTAGTGCCTGGTGAACATCACCCTAAAAGAAAAAAGAAAAAAAAGGCAACAACATTTAAGAACATATTTCCATCTTTTGAAAAACAAATAAAATTGTTAGGATTTAAAGTTCATTAGATATTTTATGTGTAGACCCATTTAAATTTAATGTTCAGCTCTTATTTCCTTCATTTCGTGTAGAATTCATATTCATATACTCATTCATTTTATAGTTGACCAAAGTGCTGGGAACTGAAAATAAATCTATATGACTGGGGATAAACAATGAATAAATCCAAATCTCTGGCTTAAAAAAGTTCAGTCAAGTGAAGAAATAGACTATGTAAAATAACAGCACAATGTGCTAAGTGCTATTAACAGAGGAATATATGTAGACATAATGGGGGAAAGTAAAGGGAGTCCCCAAAATATACCTGAAAATATAGGAAAATGGAGAAGAGCATCAGTCTGGAAAGGTTACCAAATAAGGAAGATCTGAATTAGGTCTTAAATAATGAGTATAAATTTTCCCTGCAGAGAATTCAGTAAAAAACGTTCTTGGTAGAAGGAAAAATAATTTTAATTGGGAGAAAAGCGAGTAGTCTGGTTTTAGCTGAAGCCTAAAGGGTTTGTTACTGAAACTGAAGAAGTAGACTGGAACTCAATCACAAAGGGCCTTTTGTACTTTGTAGAATTCAGACTTAATGCTGAAGGCATACAGAATACTTTGAAGGATTTTAATCAAGGGAGGATTTTAATCAACATGAATTTTAGAAACATCAGACTGCAGTAATGTATACAGAGAAATGGTAAGACTGCCAAAAGGCTATTTAACATTGTTATAGGTTACAAATGGAATGAATAAAAGCAGCAGAGACAAATAAGAGGGAGATGATTTAAAAGACTGTTCTACGGTAGATTTAGTCTCCAACTGAATGTGAAAAGTGAGGGAGAGTAGGAAGTTCAAGATGATGCCCTGATATCTTGGATGAGAGAATGTAAGAGTTCTACTTAGAAAAATAGGGAAAATGGGAGGAGTAATGGCACTGAATTATTAGATGATGAACTGCATTTTTAACATATTGTGTTTAAGGTATTACAACGTATAGAATTACACTAGCTCAGAAAATGATAAGGCACTGACCAGTGCAGCCTGAATTATTACTTTCACTTCCTGTCTGGGAAACATTTCCCCTCCTGTCCTTTCTCAGCCACCATGAAGTTGGTGCAGGCACAGGTGGCACCAACTATAATTGGTAAATGTCAACTTCAGAACATGCTATACCTACTGCTAATACTAAACTGGTGGCAAACATGAGGATGATATATAAATAACAACTTTTAACTCTTAGACATAAGCTTTCCAAGTTAAGATATTTAAAAAACCCTTTTCTCATTACTGTAGCTTTAATCTGACGATTAGAGACTTTTGTTCTGAAGCTAAGCCCTTCCTAACAAGCTAGATTAATTGGAAGTGAATCTTGACAGTAAGTACTGACAAGTTCACAAAAAACTAATTATCTGCCAAAGATGTGAATAAGGACAATGTTGTGTTCATTTAACAAATATTTTTTGATATCTTACTACATATAATCTTTATACGTATAGGAGGTTAAAACAAAGTAAAATTGGTCACTTCCCTCAAGAAAACAATGAAAAACATGTGAAAATTGAAAGAACTACACTTTCAGTCTTGAAATGAAAAACTATTTGGGGACTTCAGGATAAAAAGAATAGTTCCTTCCCAATTATAGTATGTAAATGATGAAAAAAGGTGAAAGAAAAAGAAGGTTCTCAATTGAGAGTGAAGCCTGTCTGTCACTCAGGCTTTTAGAAAAAGTACATAATCTGCAAAATACATATATATGATGATATTCCCTTGGCATTACCTTGGACCACAGCCACTTTGCCCTCTCCACATACAGCTCAGCAAGTCGTGATTCTCCAGCATTGAGCAGAGCATTGTAGGCTGTCTGGTGGTGACCAGCCTTTCTAGCTACTCTGGCACTCTGTAGCCAGCATTCTCCAACCATTTCATTGTAATCTTGTCTAAAGAAATGTGACAGAACAGGAGGGAAAGAGCATTTTTAAGTGTATTCAATGCCAATTAAAATACCTCTTTCTAACATGGAACATTCTTAATACACCATTTCAAAGGAATCAAAGACTTGCTAAAAAAAATACTTTTAATTTTCTTGAAGTGCTCCATTTTTACCGATGAGTCTATGAAGACCTATTAATGACTCATATCTATACCTCCCCAGGTAAGTTTTTTTTAACATTAAAAAAAAAGATATAATGCATGGACATGTAATTCTTAAGTTCTAGGTTCATTTCAACTATATAGAGTAGCCCTGACCATTAAAAACAGAAAAATAGAGATTCAGAGAGAAAATTAGAAAAGCTAAATACCCCAAGTAATATACAAATACAATACTAAATTCACAATAATTGACATTTTAAAACAAAGTGTGGAAAAACCTTTTGTTGAGGCTTAATAAAGCTCTCCGGAGAGCCAGAATGGGTTCCTTGGCTCTATAGGAATCCTGGGTCATTTCTAGTCGAGCTACCCAGTTTAGAGAATCTTCTTGAGAATTATCACCAAGAGACTCATGGAAAAGTGGTTTGATGCTATGCTCCAACTCACACAACATGTGTAATCTAGAGACAAATAGAGCCAATGTTAAAATAATATAATCTTCATGCTTATTAATCTCATATATAATGCATGTATATTAAATTAGCCATGAGAATCTAAAATGTGCAGTTTTCTTTGGAAAAACTTTAACCAATACATATTCTCAGTAAATATCCACAGTAACATCCTTTCATATTGGGTATAATATGTTGATTTAAATATTTAGCCCAGCTCGATCCCCAATGTGGGGCATTCATGGGCCAGCCAATCAATGATTCTCTCTCATCATTGGTATTTCTATCTCTCTCTTCCTCTCCCTTCCTCTCTGAAATCAATAAAGATCTATTTTATTTTTACATATTTTATTGAAGTTTACAGAGAAGAGAGAGGGAAAGAAAGTGAGAGAAACATCAATCAGCTGTCTCCTGCATGCCCCCTATTGGGAATTGAGCGCCCAACCAAGGTATATACCCTTGATCAGAATCGAACCTGGGACGCTTCAGTCTGCAGGCCGATGCTCTATCCACTGAGCCAACCTGGTTAGGGCAATAAAGATATATTTTTTAAAAATACTTAAAAAAATGTAGTGCTTACTATGATCCCCAAATTCCTATTAATTAAATTAGAGAATGATATATAAAACTAAATTCAAATGTATGAAAATAAAATTTTATCACCTCTATGAAGATAAAAGAAAATATGAATCCATTATATCTCAACATAAATATTTGCCCATAAGAAGACTTGGCATAGTAAATGTCAGTAAAAAATGAGAAATGATACAACTGATTTTTTCCTAAGAGTAATGGAATCACTCATACTTTCACACTAGCCTATGATTCAGTCAGTATTCAAGAATACAACTACAGAACAGAAATAATTTTGGTGGTCTAATCTCTGGTTTCATTAAGATGTTTCCAAAGGGGCTTACAAAAAATATAGTAAAATTCTTCAAACTAAAAAAAAAATTGCTTACTTATTGTTTTAATTTATTATAGTTCAATTAAAACATGTTTAATTATTTCCTTCAGATGAATTAACAGACTTAAAATGTTCTCCATCATGTTCTTTCTTATCTCTGTAAGTTAATATTCCTTTCTAGTAATGTAATGCCTACATTTTGGGGGGGAGAAATGTCAAATGTCTTTCTAAATGAGAAGAAGGGAGGGGGATCAATAAATAGTGAAGACCAATGTGTCAAGCACAGATGTCTAGATTACTTAAGTTAGTTGTATAAAAAATAAACTATGAATTACATCAGGACAAATGTAAGATTTTTCTAGTTATTTTTTTAGAAGTCTCATAATTGCCTTCCCAATTAATAGAATATACGTTAAAACATTTTTTTTAAACTACAAGATGGCCTTGGCCAGTTTTGCTCAGTTGGCTGGAGCATCATCCCATAAACCAAAAGGTTGGAGGTTTGATTCCTGGCCAGGACACATGCCTAGGTTTTGGGTTCAATCCCCCGGTAGGGCAAGTGTGGGAAGCAACTGATTGATGTTTTTCTCTCTCTCTCTCCCTCCATGCTTCCGTCCCTCCCTCCCTCTCCCTCTCCAAAAAAGTGAATGACCATGCCTTTGGGTGAGGATTAGAAAAATAAAAATGATAATCCTACATAATAAAGAGGTAATATGCAAATTAACCCTCACACCCTCACAAGATGGCTGCCTATGACCAGGCCAGCAGGGGGATTAGTGAGGGATGACTAAACGACTGAACAGCAGGCTGCGTGGGGTGACCAGGCCAACGGGGAAGCCGTGAGGGGCAACCAGGCTGGTGGGGGAGGGGAGGGAGGTGCAGTTGGGATCGACTAGGCCAGCAAGGGCGGCAGGTGGGGGCAATTAGGCTGGCAGTGGGGGGGGCAGTGAGGGGCGACCAGGCCGGCGGGGGGCGGGATTGGGGCAGTGAGGGGGAATCAGGCCGGCATGCAAAGGCAGTGAGGGGCGATCAGGCTGGCGAGGAGGGGGCAGTTAGGGGCGACCAGGCAGGCAGGCAAGCGGTTAGGAGCCAGCGGTCCAGGATTGTGAGAGGGTGCAGGCTGGGCTGAGAGGACCTCCCCCCCCTGCACGAATTTCGTGTACTGGGCCTCTAGTAAATAAATAAAAAGGGAAAACTATAGAGTGATTGTGAGTTAAAGAATGAAAAAGCTATTTTGTTTAGCTATGCATGATAACAAACATAATATCAGTTATTTACTAATCAAAACATTCTAAGCCTATCAGATGATACTTATAGACCAGGAATAAAAAATATGGAAACTTTGAAATACCTGACAATATACTCATATCCTCGTTGGTAAGAGCCTCTTTCAAAGCTTGCAGCTGAAAGAGGTACAATTTGTTCGGCTCTCACTAGTTTCAAGGTATCATAAAAAGCTGAGGTATCTCTTTTTTTGACTGATAATAATAGCTGCCCCAGTCTGACACTCCATGTGGTAGATTTCCCATCTGAAAAACAAATAAAGAGTCAAGGAATGAGAACTGGGTCTATGAACAAGTTTTATTTCACTTGGTAAAATGGTCAGAAGAAATACTGACCAGATGGTTTCATTCTACTGTAACAACTAAACAAAGCTATTAAGACAAGCTGAGAGATTAATTATGACGATTGCTTAGACACTTACATCTATTTATGGCATCTTAAAACAACTTACATTTTAAGAAGTAATTTTACCTGCTGCCAAATAGTTTTCCACCAAATCCCACTGTGATAACTTCCAAGCTGCTTCCACTCTGTATGTGTTTAATTCGTCTGTCCATTCAGACCTATTAAAAGAAACCCATATTAACCTTTAATTTATTTCAATTTAAAGTGGTATTTAAAGATTATTTTCATTAGTTTAGATACTCTATATACTGAATTTATTTATTGTTCTATTTATTGTATTTGCACTATATTGTATTTTGTATCTCCCAAATTTTAATCTTCCCATTTTCTAAAAACATTTCTTCAATAATTACTTGTGATAGAGCCATTTAAAAATGCCATTCTTTGCCTAGCCTATGTGGCTCAGCTGGCTAAGTATAGTCCCATGCACTGAATGATTGCTGGTTCGATTACCGGTCAAGGCACATGCCCAGGTTGTGGGTTCAGTCCCCTGTTGGGGTGCATATAGGAGGCAACCAATCATTGTTTCTCTCTCTCTCAAATTATAAAGACTTATTTTTAAAAATGCCATTTTGTGATGAATTGAGTCAAGCCATATAATAGAGCAGAATTAGTACCTGGATAATTACAAAATGTATTTGTAAGATTATCTCTGTGCTTCACTTGAACAAAGGTAAAGGAGTAATAAAAGCCAAATGAACATACATGCATTCAGAGGTAATCAATTCCAATAACTTGGATTATGAGTTAAATTTAAGATAAAATTATAGGAGATGATGCAATGGGTCAGGAGCAAGTGGGGAGTACATAGAACACTGTAGTAGGGCATAAGAAAGTGACAAATGATGTGTCAAAGGCATAACAAAGGATATAAAATCAGCTAACTAAAATATATACCTATTTTTTTAATGTGTTTTTATTGATTTCAGAGAGAAAGGGAGAGGGAGAGCGAAGTATAAACAACAGTGATAAGAGAGAATCATTGATTGGCTGCCTCCTGCATGCCCCCTACTGGGGATCAAGCCTGCAACCCAGGCATGTGCCCTGAGGAATCAAACAGTAACCTCCTGGTTCATAGGTCAATGCTCAACCACTGAACCACCCAGCCGGGCTATAACTATTTTTTTTAAAATATATTTTATTGATATTTTACAGAGAGGAAGGGAGAGTGATAGAGAGCTAGAAACATTGATGAGAGAGAAACATCGATCAGCTGCCTCCTGCACACCTCCCACTGGGGATGTGCCCGCAACCAAGGTACATGCCCTTGACCGGAATCGAACCCGGGACCCTTCAGTCCGCAGGCCGACGCTCTATCCACTGAGCCAAACCGGTTTCGGCTATACCTATTCTTAAACTATTTCAGTAACTTAATGTGAGTTTGTAAAACCAGTATAATATAGGTACTTATTTTTTATAAGTATTCTACTTAAGTGACACTAAGATAACTAGTGATATTTTAGATCAGTGGTTCTCAACCTTTTTTATGCCGCGACCCTTTAATACAGTTTCGCATGTTGTGGTGACCCCCAACCATAAAATTATTTTCGTTGTTACTTCATAACTGTAATTTTCTACTGTTATGAATCGTAATGTAAATATCTGTGTTTTCCGATGGTCTTAGGTGACCCTGCTAGCGGTTCTCAACCCACAGGTTGAGAACCGCTGATGTAAAGCCTAAGACCATCGGAAAATACAGATATTTACATTACGATTCATAACAGTAGAAAATTACAGTTATGAAGTAACAACGAAAATAATTTTATGGTTGGGGGTCACCACAACATGCGAAACTGTATTAAAGGGTCGCGGCATAAAAAAGGTTGAGAACCACTGTTTTAGATCATGACTATATAAAAGAAGCTAGACTTTTGCCATATTTTTTCTTTATTAATCATACCATTTGAATATCTGCTATATGCTAGATCCTGGGCTAGGCACATTTTTCCATTTAATTAACTAATAACAATGAAAGGTACACATATCCCCATATTATAAAAAAGGTGCCCTGGTCCCTGGTTGGTGTAACTCGGTTGGAGTGTTGTCTCCTGCACCAAAAGGTGGAGGGTTTGATTCCCAGTTGGGGTGCAGGTGGGAGGCAGCCGATCAATGTCTCTCTCCCTACGCCCTCTCCCTTCTCCTCCCTCCCGACCTGTGTAGCTCAGTGGTTGAGCTTTGACGTATAAACTAGGAGGTTCATTTCTAAGTCAGGGCACATGTCCAGGTTTTGGGCTCAATCCCCAGTAGGGGGTATGCAAGAGGCAGCCAATCGATGATAAACATCATTGATGTTTCTACCTCTCTCTCCCTTCCTCTTTGAAATCAATAAAAATATATTTTTTAAAAAGTCCTCCTTGTTCTTTCTGTAGGAAAAACACATGAAGAAAATGTAACAAATAAATTACCCAGAGACAGAGAAACATCGATCAGACCATCAAACCTCAGAGGGAAGGTAGGGGAGGGTGAGGGTAAGGGGGAGAGATCAACCAAAGGACTTGTATGCATGCATATAAGCCTAACCAATGGACAAAGACAACAGAGGGGTGAGGGCATAAGTGTGTGTGTGTGGGGGGGGGAATAGGGGGATCAGGACACATATGTAATACCTTAATCAATAAAGAAATTTAAAAAATTCATTTTATTTCATTTTTTAAAAATCCTATATAATAAAACCCTAATATGCAAATTGACTGAATGGCAGAATGACCAGTCACTATGACACACACTGACCACCATGGGGCAGCTCCTGCATTGAGCATCTGCATCCCAAGAGGGAGGCGACTGGCAGTGGCGATCAGGGGGCGGGGCCAGCCAGCGGGCAGCGCCAGGCCACCAGCCAAGGCGAGTGCCAGCGGGGGCCCCCTGATCACCCCACAGATCAGCCCTGATCGCCAGCCAGGCCTAGGGACCCAGCCCTATATATTGGGAATAGTCTCTTAGATTTAAAAATTAAAACCTGGCAAGGCTACTCTAACACTGAAAAAACAGATGATGCAGCGATGACAAGCATGGACTCTGGCTTGCACATTTTGTGGTCAGCCCTGATTCTGACACTTATAACTGTGTGACAAAGCCAATTACTTAACTTCTCTCTGCTTCAGTTTTTCCACCCATAAGATGGGGAAAATGGTACTACTGCCTCAGCAGGATCATGTTATGTACTACTTTTTATAATCAGGGCAAAAAAATGTAGCTGCCCATACAATAGCAAAATGCCTTTCACGTGTATGAAAAGTATGGTCACTGGTGCATGCAGCCTCCTGGATTGCAAGAGGGATGTCTGACTGCTGGTTTAGGTCCAATCCCCGCAGGCCTAATGGCAATCAGACATCCCCCGAGGGCGCAGGCTGGGCTGAGGGGACCCCCCCATGCACAAATTTCATGCACCAGGTCTCTAGTAGAAAATAACAGCATAAATATTGAATATTCTCTAATTTCTAAATATGAGTACCACCATAAACAATCAAAAACAAGGAGGCCAAAAGAAATATAATAAAAATGTAATTTTCAAAACTATAATTTTTAATAACTTTACAAGTTTATCACTAGATGCCAGACAAACAAAATGTTAGAATAAAAATCTGAGGAGAATTAGTATGATTTACTATCTGGAGAGTGTGTGTACCAAGCATTATACCAAAAATGTACCAAATTATAATGAGGATCAGGCTGTGAGAACTTATCCTGGTAAATGAGTACATTTAAAAGAATAATTGTGTAAGTCAAGCATATTTGTTTAAATTGCAAGTATCCCCACCCCCTGAAAACACATATCCTCAATGACCATTTGCTTCAATGTGATACAGCATCATTCACTGAATATTGAGAGGTGCCATTTCACAGATCAGATCCCAAGAAAAGACAAGGAATCTAACTGTCCAGTGTTCATCAAAAGGAAACTTGATACCGTGGCTTGAACCATGATAAACTTATAAATTTCTGCAACCCCTTTATTCATAAGGTCTCTCAACTAATCTAGAGAAACACATCTAAAACTTATAACTATTCTTTTCCTACTTCTGCAAAGTTTCCATCATCATTTCATAAATTCTACTGCTGGAATCCATGTGGCCAACAGTAAGCTTCTCTGATCTTAGATACTTCAGAATAGTGGTCTTTATAAATCACAGTTTGAAATGTATAGAAACTGTACTTAGTAAAAACAGTGGCCTGTGTGCTTTTTGGTTAACTAATATCCTATTCCTTTTGGCCAGATCTCACTGCCCAGAAAAGTCAGTTGGGGCTTGGTAAACAATTTAAAGAACAAGGCTTTCAGGTCTCAGAGCATAGCAGCTTTAAGAGCTAGAAACTCCAAACTAGAACCGTGTGACCTTCACTTTGCCACACATAAGTGTTATTTTCTGTTTGGTATTATTTGTTTTTTTTAGGAAAGGAAGGTTGCTGCTTTCCTTTTCATCAATCCTTTGGGGAAGTCAACCCACACAGTGTAGAGTGGTGTTTCACATGCATCTCAGTCACAAAGGCCCCCCAGCACAGACAATAACGAATGCTGATAATGCAGGAGAGCTCAAACACCCTTTGGAAGTGCCTATATGAGCCTCACCAGGAGTAAGTGAATTCTGAAAGGTTTCTGTTTTAACGCAGATCTAATTCAAGGACGACTCTTTAGACAGAAGATAAAATGTTAAGTGCTAGATCAATTTATAAGAAAGTAGGGAAAAAAGTATTATTTGGTGCTTATCTCCAATGCATGAAAACAAAAACATTTTATTACTTTAGTAATTATTATGTCAACCCAATTCATTAATTTAAAAACTCCCCATTAAGCTACAACAAAAGAAAATAATTTTAAAAAATATATTACCTGTTAGCATGCACTCCATTCACCTGAGTGATTACAGTAGATAGCTGACCAAGACCTAACATGGACTTCACTACACCATGATAATGAATGATCTAAAAATTTAAAAATATTTAAAATAACAATTGTGACTTCAGATATATCTTGGGAACAAAAAACAGTTTAATATTTATTTTAAAAAATACTATTTACCTCATTGAGCTTATGTATCTTTAGCAGTCAACTTGCTTGGTATATAGCAGAGCCTCCTATCAATGTCATATAACATCTGAATTTTTTTTTAAATGCAGACAACCTTAAAATCTCAAATTAAATTTCTTATTTTTTTTTCAGATTTGGTCTAATTTTTGGTTCAGATCAAATATAAAAGTAACAAGTACTCTTTACTATTTTATTTAAAGATTATTTGTCATATTGTCACAGAAAATGAAAATTCAAGGTCACAATATTATTAATGTAGATTTTGGGCTTTAGTAACAAAAAAGTTAAATAGGATTATGTAATATTCTTTAAAGCTGAAAACAATGGATTGTGAAAAATAAAACCTGTACATTGAGCTTCTGAGAAAGTGAACGTGTCAAATATGACAAAAAGCAATACTCTAAGATTAGAAAGAATTTAAGCCAAAATTATAAATCAACAAGTCTCAACCCCTCTCCCCATATCCCCATGTGTAATTGCAGCTCATTGCTTCTAAGGGACCACTTCAGAGTTTCAGATGTTGCCAGGGAACATGTGAAATCTGAAGAAGTTCCTTAGACTAGAGAATCACTATTATTATTAAAAATTGGTGCATGTCTTATACTTTTAATAGCAAACTAAAATTATATAAATTTTAGAGTAATTTAATACACAGTTTAATATAAATATACTTTGCAATAATCTCATTTATTTGGGGGATATATAAGGTCATAGAAATTTGGCATTGGAAGGGATCTTTGAGATCTAATGCAAGTCTCTACTTTTATCAATCAGAAAACTCAAAAGCTCAGAGATGATGAAATAGTTTCCAAACACACTGGGACACTGGTAGAGACAGTAGTGAACTAAGTTTTCCAGAGTTCCTTGTATAGGGTTATTTTCATTGTGTTGCCTTTCATGCATCATCTTACCTGGTCTGGTTCTAGCTGAATGGCCCTGTCATAACAAGCAGTGGCATCCCTCAGTAAGCCGATGCTCTCATGTTCAAGGATCTGTTCTTTTAGAGATGGTTCTGCCTTTCGGATTGCACTGACTCCAGCTACTCCATCTGGTTCATGCATAGCAGCATATAATTTCTTTGTTCAACCAATCAAATGAGAGGAAAAACACAACTGAAAATAAAACTATCAAACCACCAGTTTACATGAAAAGGACATAACAGAATTTTTTTCTCAAAGCAGCAATATTACAATTTTATTCCCCAGCCTTTCTATTACCACAACACTCATTCCATTCCACTTAAATACACACCAACATTAGTAACTGTTATTGATAACAAGAGCTGTAAAGAACCTCAAGGTTCTGAACTCTCTTTAAACCAATTTCAAATAAATTCGGTTGAGTATAATTTATGTCTTTTATTGCATTTGAAAACAAAAAAAATTAAACAAGTACTTTAAAATGTTGGTATTTAGATGCCTTCAAGAAACCCAAGACATCAAATCTGAGTTTGAAGGGGTATTCAGGTTAAAGATAAAAATCTAGGAGCAATTAGCACAAAGATGGCAGGGGAAAGAATGGCATGATTTAAGAAATGAATAGAGAGAGTGAAGAAAAGAGGGGAAGGAAAGAAGAGTATTATCTATACTAATAAAAGGGTAATATGCAAATTGGTCAGGATGCCCTCACGCAACAACCGAACAGCAGGCTGCATGGGACGACCACGCCGGCAGGGGTGGCAGTGAGGGGCAACCAAATGACTGAACAGCAGGCTGCATGGGGCGACTAGGCCGGCAGGGGGGGCAGTGAGGGGCAACCAGGCCGGCAGGGGGGGCAGTTATGAGCGATCAGGCTGGCAGGCAGAGGCGATTAGGGGTGATCAGGCTGGCAGGCAGAGGCGATTAGGGGTGATCAGGCTGGCAGGCAGAGGCGATTAGGGGTGATCAGGCTGGCAGGCAGAAGCAGTTAGGGGCAATCACACAGGCAGGCAGGCAAGCGGTTAGGAGCCAGCAGTCCCAGGTTGTGACAGGGATGTCCAACTGCTGGTTTAGGCCCGATCCTGCAGGGGTCTCAGATTAGAGAGGGTGCAGGCCGGGCTGAGGGACACCCCTCCCCCATGCACATGTTTTGTGCACCAGGCTTCTAGTCTATAAAATAAAAGCTTAAGCAACACTTACTGTGGAATGACAAGAATGACCAGTCACTATGATACGCACTGAACACCAAGGAGAGTGCCGCTCAGCCAGAAGCTGGGCTCATGGGTGGAGAGCGCAACGGCGGTGGCAGAAGCCTCTCCTGCCTCCACGGCAGCGCTAAGGAGCAGCGAGCCAAGTGGTAAGGAGCAACGAGCAGGCAGACAGTAAGGAGCGAGGGGTCCTGGACTGCAAGAGGGCGCAGGCAAGGCTGAGGGACTCCCCCTCCCCCCCAGTGCAAGAATTTCATGCACCGGGCCTCTAGTTTATAAATAAGGAAGAACTAGCAAATGAAACTGAGAACAGAAACCAAAGTTAACTTGAAGAAACCTAGAGAATGTGGTATCCCAGGAGTTGTGGGATAAAAGCAAATGTCTTATTTAAGAAAGGAGTGGTCAAATAATGTTGTGAGGTTAAGCAAATGAGGATTTGAAAACACTGATTGGATTTGGTAACATAAGCTCACTGAATTTTTTAGTAAGAATAGTGTCAGTAGAATGGAGAAAGAAGACTTGTTGGACTGGGTAAAGACTGAATGAGAAGTAAGAAGTGAATACAGGGAAGATAGATGATTCTTTTAAAAACTGACTGTGAAGGAAAATAGCATCTGAAGGAGTAGCTAAAATCAAGGGAATTATAACAAATTTAAAGAGGAGATACCAGTGCATGTCTATATACTTACCTACTCTGGCTGAAAAATAAATTAATACTAGAGAAAGCAGAAATAGTTGAAGGAGTGAAATCCTTAAAAATTGAAACTGTAAGTAAGAGGATTAAATTTTGACAGGGAATCCTTCCTTAGGAACAACAAAAGAGAAGGAAAAGAATATGGTGCAACAGCCAGTGTGCTTTCAGATTTGACAGACATTTGGTTTCTATTTTCCTAATGAACAATGAAGCAGGTACATCAGCTGAGAGTAAATGAGATGGAAGAAATGAAGAGGAGGTTATCTTGAAAAGGGAGAAAGTGGGTTTACTAGAGAAACATTTAGAAGAATTGAAGGCAGTATTAAAGAGTCAAGCTTATTATAAACTTAAAAGCAGTTAAAAACCAATTCTGTGATTGTGATATTTTTCTCCAGCAATGTTCAGCTGCTTACATGCAGATACTGGGAAGGCAGATTGGGTGAATTTATTCAGGGTTGAAGTTTTACAAAGTGAGTACAATATAGAAGGAAGGGAGAAAGACAAGGGAGTTAAATGTCCTTGTGTAAAGGGAATGATTTTAACAATGAACAAAAGATTCAAACTAGATAAGGAAGAAAACAATGACAGGAGAGGGCTAATATTTATCCAGACTACAAGCTACTACTAATTTTCCAGTTCTCGCACCACACTTTGTTTTTCTCCTGCAAAAAGCCCACCAATTTTGACCTCTTATTAAGTCCCATTGCATTAGCCCCACCTGCCCTTAGTTTCTTTTCTTCCCCAAATAGTCATAACATTATCACCTAAACCAGTTTTCACCAGCATTGCCATGGCTGATGCCTGTTACAACCAGTATATCCCCCTACCCACCCACCCTCAAATTCAAGCCCATGTTTCTCACAATAATAATGGCCTGCTTGCCTTAAATTATAGCCCTTTTAAGTCCTTCCTCCATGACTGTCATAGGCATTTAGCTAAAATGCCATTCTGACTAAAGCACTTCCCTGGTTCAAATCCTCTAAGAATCTTGGGCAACTTAGAAGTCCTCTGTGATTTATCTTTCCTCTGCCATTCCATATAGGCACTCTTTCTCAAATCCATAGGGATGCCACTGCCTGGAATGTCTTGCCTCCTCCTTTTACCTATCATTCATTCATTCTTTAAGACCCCTTAGATATCATCTTCAAGAAGGCCTTACTGACCCCTTTCTCAGCCCCTCCCATCTTTCACCACACCCTACAAAGAAGATGAGTTAAATGTCTTTCCTCGGGGCATATCTATGTCACCATACTTAAGATATTACCAAGTTGGTGTTTATCTCTCTCCACTAATCTGTAAGTTTCTAAAGTACTTACAAATATCTAGTTCCTAGCACAGCATCTAAAACACTCCATAAAATGAACAATATTTCGTTTCCTCATAAAAAAGACTACCAATAAACATTATTAAACTCACTATATGAATTTCAAACCTGTAAAAATCCAAGATGCTCTTGAATATCTTGCTTCTTTTCTGTAATAAATGATTCAAAGTGCATTACAGCTCTTGTGTATGCTTTAGAGCGAAAAGAAGCTACTGCCAGAGTATCCTGAGGTATAAGGTCAAGAAAACGAGTTACACTCTGATAGTCTTCATGATCCACAGTAGATACTAGATTATAAAAAGATAATTAAATAATTAAAGACTTAGAAAATAAAATTTTAAAAGTGTTAATTTTAATTTTCTTATTTTAAATTCAATATATTTCACTAACAAAATTATCAAAATGTATTAGAGTGTCATATTTAGAAAGCAACTATCAACAAGATGATTGTTCAGAGAATTCTTGCTTCAACTTCACCATTATTATTTACTTTACCTTGGATAGTCATTTAACTTATTTGAGCTTTCATTTCCTCATAAATAAAAGGGAAGTATTATTATCTATCCTGCCTTCCTTACTGTGCTGTGGTGAGGGTTAATTATAAAACTATATTAAATGTAGAAAAGATATAAATAGATACAAAAGATATAAAGATGAGTTATTTATTATTGATACCTCTAAAAACACTGATAGAGTATAGCTATTGGTAGAAAAAAAGCAGAAATACTAAAGTAACCTTTTTAATTTTAAAGTTCAGATTTCTTTATTAACAATCTGGTGTGTTTTTTTTGTGTTGCCTGCCACATATACATTATCAACTATTACAATGGAAACTGAAAGTACAAGTGCCTTTGAAGTAAAACCAGATATTTTAAAAAGGTACTTTTTTTCAGCAGTCTAAGAAAAGACATAAATTGGAAGCTTCTAAATGAGGGCAGTCCATTTTGTGAATTCTTCTTTAAAATCTTTTATTTATTTTTATTTTTTAAAATAATTCTTTATTGTTGAAAGTATATGTCACCTTTTTCCCCCATTGACCACCTCTGCCTGCCCCCCTATTTTATGAATTCTTATTTATAACATATTATTTATTTATTTTTAAAATATTTTTATTTCAGAAAGGAAGGGAGAGGAAGAGAGAGAGATAGAAACATCAATGATGAGAGAATCATTGATTGGCTGCCTCCTGCATGCCCCCTACTGGGGATTGAGCCCACAACTCAGGCATGTGCCCTTGACTGGAATGGAAACTGGGACCCTTCAGTCCACAGGCTGACGCACTATCCACTGAGCCAAACCAGCTAGAACATATTATTTTTAATAATGAATCATAATAGTATGTAGAAAACAGGAAACAGAAATGCATTCTTCCAAAATTTAAAAAATCAAGATAGTAAATTTAGGAGAAATTATATTTAAAATAAGTCCCTTACTTCTATCAATATTTGTATATCATTTCAAATTATAAGAAATGCTAAAGATATTATATTTTAGAAGTATTACAAATACTGTCATTAAAATCTATAATTTTCATTCCAATGTTAGTAGAAATGGTGATAACAGAGTTCATACTTGGTTTAATAGCCCCATTTTCACATGTAGAAACAGGAACAAACATTTAAGCATTAAACTAATGTAAAATATATTAGCCATATTCCAGAGGAAAAAATATTCTCCCAAACAGATAATTATTGCCAGTTCAAAAAATTTTCAAAAATAAACTATTGTGCTTAACAGGAATGTATGTGCTTCCATAGGTATAGGAACAAGAAAGAAACGCTCAGAAACTGAGAACTGTGTAAGTAAAGACCTCTTTAAGAGTTGTTAGTCAGTTGCTGTTTTTTCAATTAGCCTCAAAGCCTGGGGAGAAAACATATACTATCCATTAAAATGGCTGAGATATACAGAAGCAGGCAGATTACATACTTCATCTACTTGCAATAAGAATGAAAAAAAAGTTCAAGACATTAAGAGTATCCATTACATTAAGAGTATCCATTACTGTCTTAATAACATAATTCTTCTCACCAACTGCTCATATCAGAGAGGCAGGTGTCATTTCTAGCTCTAGTAAGATTCTCCTTTTAGTCACCTTAGTGGGAATTGTAATATCACAGGAAAAAACTAGAGCAGTAGTAAGTACAGCAGGGTATAGTGTAGTAACACGTATTAAGCACATCTGGAGAATTGCTGGATACCAAACAGTGCCAGAGACAGGAAAACAAAAAGGATAAAATGAATGAACGGAAGAAAAAGTCCATGACATTAAAATCTCCTTTGAAATTCAAAATTTAATTGTGAAAAAGATTGCAAGGAGTATAGTAAAACCTTGATGTAAAGGACTAATTTGGGCGAGAAAGTGTGTCCGTTAAAGCTGAAAGTCCATTATATAATAATATAGGTTTTCCGAATGTATATGCTAAAAAATTGACAAATTAGTTTACCTGTTTTTACTTATGTAGACATGTTTGTGTAATTAAAATTAAGTATGTATAAAAAGTTTAATTTCACAAAAAGTTTTCTACATGTATTACTGTAATTTTAAATTTATACTGAATAGTTCTAACAGACGTGCACATTTACCAGTCGCCTTGAATAAACAAATGCATACGGCTGGTGTGTGCCTTAGTGCACTGGGAACATCAGCCTGCAGGAGTTAAAACTGCAGCAGAAAAGTCAGGCCTGGTGACAACAGAACCAATTACTGCATGCAATGCAGTGTGATCATGTGCTGATCATTCTCCAAACATTTACAGGGGTGACTCTTGGATTTAAATATGTAGACTACAGTTGTAGGTATGTAATATTTATTTATGTCAGCTAAATTACTCAGTGTTTTTTCCAACATATGGCCTATTTGTTAATTTGTTAAAAATGACAGTGAATTAATAACAAAAAAAAATAACCTGTTAATTTAATTATAAGCAAATCTTGGTTAAAAGCATTTAAAAATTAATAGGGTGTTAATTTTCACTTATGACATATAGACTGGAAATTCTGCCCATTAATTGAGGTCCACAGCACTCTCTTCGGCAGTACATATACTAAAATTGACATGCACAGACTCAAGGATTTACTGTATTTCACAAGTGTAAAAGGACAAAGAACACTTCACTACATATATATGTATATATATGTATATGCAGATATATATGTATACACATGCAAATACACGGAGGTGGCATGCCGTATATGAGTTAACAGTGAGGAGTGGCTTAGTAACAATATTAACTAGGCATTCATTTCACACTTTACAATTTATATATTCATCATCTTATTTACTCCTCAATCTACTAAGAGAGATAATAGTAATACCATTTTATAAAAAGAAAAATTAGGTATGTGTCTTGCCCAATGAAATGAGAATGAGAACTTAGAGAGAGGTTTCTAATTATAAATTCACTACATTTTCTCAGTGAAAAGGCCAAGAAAAAAAACGTAGGCAAAAATATATAGGTCTTTTAAAAGCTAATGCTTAAATTATAGAACTGATACAGAAAGGAACTAATTTGTTAATAATTAAGATTAAAAAATAAACAGAAGTTATGACTCACCCATTGAGTCTACCTTATCTCTGTTTGATTTGCTTGGTGGAAATTTCTCAGCATTCAGTGCCTGAAATTTGTGCCTTGACCATTGTGTGAGATGGTCAATCATGGAGAATACAGTCTGTGTACTAAGTTGACACAGGTCAGATGCACTGTATTGGGTATTTATAGTATGTTGATCATCATGCTTTAGAACTGCCATAATTTCTGCATAAACCTGAGAAGAAATCATTTTATAATTAATATGTCTACATAATAGTCATTTTACTAGTATCCTATATAATAAAGAGGTAATATGCAAATTAACACTCATGCCCTCACAGGATGGCTGCCTACCACCAGGCTGGCAAGGGGAATAGTGAAGGACAACCAAACGACTGAACAAGCAGGCTGCATGGGGCGACTAGGCCGGCAGGGGGATTAGTAAGGGACGACCAAATGACTGAATAAGCAGGCTGCGTGGGCAACCAGGCCAGCAGGGGGGTTAGTGAGGGATGACCAAACGACTGAACAGCAAGCTGCATGGGGCGACAAGGCCGGTGGGGGGGCCATGAGGGGCAACCAGGCCAGCAGGGGGGACAGTTAGGGGCAACCAGGCCAGCAGAGGGGGACAGTTGGAGGCAACCAGGCTGGCGGGGGGGTTGCAGTTGGGGGCGACCAGGCTGGCAGGGGGGGCAGTTGGGGGCAGTTAGGCTGGAATGGGGGACAGTGAGGGGCAACTTGGCCAGTGGGAGGGGCAGTTGGGGGCAACCAGACCAGCAGGGGGAGGCAGTTGGGGTGACCAAGCAGGCAGAGGGGGGCAGTAAAGGGTGACCAGGCCAGCGGGGGAGGGGGCAGTTAGAAGCAACCAGGCCGGCAGGGAGGGGCAGCTGGAGGCAACCTGGCTGGCAGAGGGGGGCAGTTAGGGGCGACCAGGATGGCAGGGGGGGGGGCAGTTAGGGGTGATCAGGCCAGCATGCAGAGGCAGTGAGGGGTGATCAGGTCAGCAAGGGGGGGCAGTTAGGGGCGACCAGGCAGGCAGGCAGGTGAGTAATTAGGAGCCAGCGGTCCAGGATTGTGAGAGGGATGTCCAACTGCCGGTTTAGGCCCGATCCCAAGGATAGGGCCTAAACTGACAGTCAGACATCTCCCAAGGGATCCCAGATTGAAGGGTGCAGACTGGGCTGAGGGGGACCCCTCCCCCACTGCATGAATTTCATGCACTGGGCTTCTAGTTTAATATGTAAGACTAAGCATTCTAAGGCAACAACTAAAAAAAACCCCACCATAGATTAATAATAAATTAGTTTTCTCATTTATAGTTAAAGCCAATAAAAAGAAAACCTACTGTAAAAGAGTAGTAAATGTAAACATAAAAATATTTTAAAATTCTTTTAGATCAGTGGTTTTTAACCAGTGTGCCATGGCACACTGATGTACCGCTAAGAATTTTTAAAAAACGGAATACCTCACTATTCAGTCAGGGGCACTGAACTCTTTTCCCTTAGATTGTCAAACAAAAAAAAATTACAACAGCCAACACAATATCCATCTGGTGTGAATGAATCAAAATCTACCTATTTTCTTTGTCAGATTGGCACAATATATATTTTTTGGTGTGCCACAGAATTTGAGTAATTAGTTTATGTATGCCATGAGAAAAAAAAGGTTGAAAGTCACTGTTCTAGATTATACAATAAATTATAATGAAACTATTTACTAATTAGTAGCAAAAAACTTAAAACAATATCTCACACTATCCACAAAATCAATTTCAGAGTAATTAAAGGGCTAAATGAAAAATTAAAAGGATTTTTTAAAATGTAGGAAATATGTTTATGACATTTAGTTAAGAGAAGTCATCATATAAAAGGCTTAAAATTAAAAAGTTATGAGATTGATGAATTTGGCATTATATTTTAAATCTTTCCATGTAAAAGGTATAAACAAAGGTTAAAAAGAAAACCACTAACTGGGTAAGATTTTTGAAAGATATGAACTGGCACAAATTGGTACCCAGAATATATACAGAACTCCTACCAATTAATTATAAAGGACACCCACATATCCCAAATAAGTAATGGGATATGACTAAATAATTTATAGCAAAGTAATGCAAATGGCCAACAAACATAACTACTGGGAATAATAAAAACACAAATTAAAACAATAAAATGTCCTTTTTTTTACCCATCATGTGACCTAAAATTTAAATGTTTGAAAATATCAAATACTGGCAAGTGTATGGGAAATGGATAGACTTGTGAAGTGCTGGTAAGTTTATAAATCTGTATGAACATTTGCAGTCTCTAATAAAATATTAAATGTACATACTACATAATACAAGAGTCCTACTTTTTGGAATCCACCCTAAACACACATACACAAACATTTCCACAAGTAAGAATTGCCATGATGCTCACCATAGCATTGTTTGTAAAAGCAAAACACTGGAAATAATCATTATTATTACTAGATGCCCAATACACAAAGATTCGTGCAAGAATGGGCCTTCCTTCCCCTGGCTGCCGGCAGCGCCTTCACTCTGGCTGGAGCTGCCTTTCCGGTCTGGCCCAGAGCCACCTTTCTGCTCCAGCCTGGAGCCGCCTTTCCGCCTTCCCATGCAGCCCAGAGGCCCAGAGTGGCTGGGGTGGTGCGGAACGCCTGTGTCATCGCCATGGCAACAACACAAGCATCCCACCCTGCCCCCAGGCCTATGTATGCAAATTAACCCACCATCTTTGTTGGGTTAATTATGCATACTCACTCCTAATTGGCTGGTGGGTGTCACGAAGGTACGGTCGATTAGCATGTTACTCTTTTATTAGGGAGATGGCAATATTTAAATAAATCATGGTACAACTATAAAATGGAAATATACTATGCAGCACTAATAAAAGGTAGCACACTGTCTCTCTTAATTAATTAATTAAAGAAAGCAAGTTGCAGAACAATACCTAAAATATGATACTACCATAAAAAAACAAAACAGAATCAATTGCATTTAAAAAAAAAAAAAAGCCTGAAAAAATATACATCAAATTAATTAGCAGTAATGACCTCTGAGGATTTAGGATTAGGATAGTAATCAAAGAGTACACTTTGATTTATTTGTATAATTTTAATTTTTACATTAAGAACATAGTAATATGCTACTTCTGCTATTAAAAAGAAACATTTTAAAGTGCTATATGTATGTACATATACACATACACACACACAAACATTTGAATTTACAAAAAATTGAATTTGTAAAATATTATAAAAATCAATAATAAAATATCCTCCTTCCCCTACCCTAATTCACAGTACCATTTCCCCAGAAAAACCACTATTAATAGTTTCTTATGTATCCTTCTCAAAAGTTCTGTGAATATTTGGGTATATATTTTATATACTTTCTAATTTTCTGCACTAAGCATTATATAATTTTTTTATAAATAAAAGGTTAAAGAGGATACTGTATGCCTTTAGACATGTACATTCATAGTATTGATTTACATTTCCTACTAATAAGTATCCTTTCTAATATATTGGACAAATGTTTGGACAAAGAGAACCCAAGTAAAATAATCTCTCTCACCTCCTGCTGATCTTCTTGATTACAACCCAACAACACATACACTAAAATATGTGGAAGAAGATAGATGGTCACCTTGAAATCATGCTTCATCATAATGCTACAGCAGGTAAAAATTTTACTGGCAAGATCATGCCGAACCTGTAAACTCAATGGTTGAGGGAAAGTGAGTAACTTTAATGTCAAAGAAAAACATTTGAGATTATTTATTATTGCAGAGTAGGTACTCTCTTATAGAAAGAGAGGAATATGCACTCAACCAAGGCAGCTTTCAGATCCCTGCCTCTCTTTTTAGTCTAAACACCCCCAAGTGCCTGAACTACTGAGATCTCCTTAGGAAATACAGATACCTGGGCTGCCAACTACCTCAGTATAAATGGTCCTCACCCCTTATAGTTCATAATGTACCATGTTTTGCTACAGATTAACTTCCTTGATTACAGTATATTTTACTTAGCTAACATTAAGTTTAGAGCATTAATTCCCTGAGCACATAGATGAGTAAAATAACCAAAAAGAATGCTCTGGGCCAGCACATTAAACATATGGTTAACATTTTAATAAGTAATAAACAGTGATTAAGTATAGGAGAAAAAAAATTTTTTTTAAATATATTTTATTGATTTTTTACAGAGAGGAAGGAAGAGTGATAGATAGTCAGAAACATCGATGAGAGAGAAACATCGATCAGCTGCATCTTGCACACCTCCTACTGGGGATGTGCCCGCAACCAAGGTACATGCCCTTGACCGGAATCGAACCTGGGACCTTTCAGTCCGCAGGCTGACGCTCTTCCACTGAGTCAAACCGGTTTTGGCGGAGAAAAAAATTTTAATAGAAAATTAAATTACTTGGGGTTAGAGTCAAATTTTATTAATATGACCTAACCTTTGATTTACCTATAGTACTATTCTCTTATAAAATTTTATAGCTTTTCTTCTTCAAATATAAATGCTTCACTTAAAAAAAATCTAAAAAATTGCATTGCTAGAAGTAATTACGTTCTACATTTCACATATATTTTCAGTATGTTTATAAAAAATGACAGAAATTTTCTTTAAATTACCAATATAAATTATTATAATAATATTTAAACACTAAGAGAAATACGATTTTTTTTAAAAGTTGTGGCTTTTAAATATGCCTTAAATATTTTCTTGGAACACAGAATACCTTTTTGTCTGTGGGCATGTAAAAATTTCGTATCAGAACTATACCTCTATTTTTCCATGAAATTTCAACTTTTTAAACTCTTTACTTTTATTTTGGGGCAAGTTCAGATTGTGTATCTTCTTTTAAAAATAACAAATAAAGGGAAACATATCTTTTATTACATAAAGAATCTTTTTATTATGTAATGAACTCTGATAAAGCATTAACTTCCTTTTAAATACTATTTTACAACTTAAAATGAACAAACATAAGGTAATAATATTTACAAACACATTAAGACCATAGTAATTTGATTAAACAATGATCTCCTTACTCAGAAACTGGTAGCAATAGAGAAATTATTACTCTTTATTAGTAAATATTTTCTACAAAAGTTTCTATCATTGTCAATACAAATATTTCAATGCCTCCTGTGTGCTATGTATTCAGATAGATGTTCTCATTTCCTTTAGAATTTCTGTTCAGGGAACAAATTCTTAACAGAATTATCTTACCTTTGTTATAAGATAACCTGCCCAAGATGCTGACCATTCTGCAAAGTTATTACCTAATTTACTTAAGTAAATTGGCTTCTTTACTCCAGACCAATCTGTTGACTTCTGAGAACTCTTGTATCTGTAATTATGAAAATTTGTGTATTGAAAAAAAATATAATTATATAATCATCTGTTAAGATCTTTAATAAAAAATGTTGAAGAAACTATCAACTCTTCCACTGACTATCCCACTAGTGCTTTGCCTTTACTGAAATCTAATTAAAGATACTACTTTTCCTATATCTTTCTTTTTAAATTTATTTATTGATTTTGAGAAAGGAAGAGAGACAGGGAGAGGGAAAGAGAAACACTGATTTGTTGTTCCACTTATTTATGCATTCATTGGTTGATTCTTGTAGGTGCCCTGACCAGAATCGAACCTGCAACATGGGCTTTAACCAACTGAGCTACCTGGCCAGGGCTTTTCTACATTCTTTTTAATGGTGGGGTGGGAGGTCATTCTTAATACATGTCAAATACTTCAAAGGATTCCAGTCGGCCTCCTCTTCCTCAGTACTCCTTTCAGATCCTTTGAATGCCCTTCTTATCTTCTGTAAGAAAGATCTTTTCCTCTGAGCTTCAAGTCACTCAGGAATACTATTTTCTTCTCTATTCCTCATTAAGGGCATTTACCAAATTCATTGATTATCAAGCTCATTAATAACTTTAGTACAATGGTCAGTGTTTTCTTTCTTCCCCAAGTCTTATCATCCTGAGTAACTTTAATGTCTGGATGGACATCTAATCAAACTTGAAACTTCTCAATGACTTTCTCCTCTACTTTATCAGGACACCCTGGCCAATACAAAGAAACTTCATCACTACCAAAATGAAGTACTTAAACACTTCACTCTATGGCTACAGTTTCCCAAATTTCCAGTTCTTTCACCCAGTTACTCTAATACAGATTTCCTCTCACACTGAGATCTTTTATCCCTTGACCCAACTAAACTCTCCTTGTCTGTAACTAGAGGCCCGGTGCACAAAATTAGTGCACGGGGGGAGGGGGGGTGTCCCTCAGCCCAGCCTGCACCCTCTCCAATCTGGGACCCCTCGAGGGATGCCCGACTGCCCGTTTAGGCCCGATCCCAGTAGGATTGGGCCCAAACGGGCAGTCGGACATCCCTCTCACAATCCAGGACTGCTGGCTCCCAACTGCTTGCCTGCCTGCCTGTCTTCCTGATTGCCCCTAACCGCTTCTGCCTGCCAGCCTGATCACCCCCTAACCACTCCCCTGCCAGCCTGTTTTCCCCTAACTGTCCTCCCCTGCAGGCCTGTTTTCCCCTAACTGCCCTCCTCTACAGGCCTGGTCACCCCTAACTGCCCTCCCCTGCAGGCCTGGTCTCCCTAACTGCTCTCCCCTGCAGGCCTGGGTCCCCCCCAACTGCCCTTCCCTGCAGGCCTGGTTGCCCCCAACTTCCCTCTCCTCTGCCAGCCTGGTAACCCCTAACTGCCCTCCCCTGCAGGCTTGATCGCCCCCAACTGCCCTCCCTTGCAGGCCTGGTCCCTCCCAAATGCCCTGCCCTGCTGGCCTGATCGCCCACAACTGCCTGCCCTTGCAGGCCTGGTCCCTCCCAAATGCCCTCCCCTGCTGGCCGTCTGTGGCGGCCATCTTGTGTCCACATGGGGGCAGCCATCTTGTGTATTGGAGTGATGGTCAATTTGCATATTACCCTTTTATTAGATAGGATACCTTCCTTTCATTACTTCTTTCCCCAACCAGCTTGGTTTTCATGGTCCTTTACTTCAAGCACTCCCTTGATAACATCCTCTACCATTCCACTGCCACACTGTCTCTACCAGCTGTACTCATTTGCCAACCTCCAAACCTTGAGTCAATCTAAATGTTTACCTTCACTGTAATGATATCCAGGCCATTGTATTGATAGCACAAAAACACTCAATTGCTTATGAGGTCAGTACTACTGTATATTCTTAATTTTCAACATCGGTGCACCTTTCTGCAGCCCAGAAATCCTTCTGAGCTTTGCATATTAGCTCTCTCTTGTTTTCCCCAGTGGCTATGTCAAATCCTCTTTCCCAGTTATATCTATACCAGCTCCATGGCCTCTTGCACCAACAGTGTCATTTTCTATACCTCATATTTCAAGGAGAAAATAAACCATTGCTTCCCATAATCACATCTGTAAACTTAGCAGAGTTATATCCATCATTTAATCTTCCCCTATTACAAAGGAAAATATTTTACTTCCTCTAGGTCTAATCACCCATTAGGAATATGGCTATCATCCTCAGGCTATATCAATGATCAATTCTCCTCCCTAACTTCAATATGATCCTATTTGCTCCTCAGCATTAACATTTAAACATGTTCAAATAGCTCTTACCTTACTACATTATGTGTAGCTTTTGAGGGGAGAGGGTTGCTTGTCAATCTCCAATTAAGGTTAGGAAATGAGAAATATAATAAATGCCCTATACTCAAGATCCCCAGCAAACATTATGTATTTCACCATATTTTAAGTATCTAAAAAAACCAGAAGATCCAATAATCTCTCAATTAACCATCACTATTTTGAATAATCTTAAATATAATTCTCTAGATGATTTTACCAAGCTTTATAATGAACTTAGCAAGAAAACTACTAATATTAGTATTCAAGCCAGATTCTACTTAGCCACAGCCAAATATTTTTCTGAAAATTATTTTGATGGCAACTTTAAACTGTAGTTGATCTAAGTTCTAAAAATAAAATCTCCCAAAGACAGCCATAATTTAACCCAATTTTAGTGATTGCATATTAATACCCCAACTGAAAAAAATATTAAAGGAGAATATAGAAATTTAGGGCACAAAAAACAAAAATATGGTTTTAGGAAATTCTTTATTATTCCCGGGCCCTATGAAGCAAATATCAAGAAGTCTAAGCTATAAAAGTGACCTATTGCTTAATCTGGCATCTTGATGTTTTATTTTGTTTTTAAATATGTTTTTATTAATTTCAGAGGGAGAGATAGAAACATTGATCAGTTGCCTCCTGCATGCCCCCTACTGGGGATCAAGCCAGCACCAGGGCATGTGCCCTGACAGGGAATGGAACCTGTGACCTCCTAGTGCATGGGACAATGCTCAACAAACTGAGCTACACCAGCCAGGCATCTTGGTGTTTTATACAAAAGCTTTCAAACAAATTTCCATTAAAACTGCCCCTCTAATGACCTTTTTTTATGAGTACAATTTCAATGAGCAGATCCCAGCCGGATATATCTCCTAACTTTCCACCACTGAGAGACCTCTTAGAGGTTCCTTCAAGGTCTCAGATATAAAAGTAGAAGGATCGTAAGAATTCTCATTGCTTTGCTAAGATCACTCTTATAAACGACCACTGAAATGCTGCTTCTTATGAAAGAGCTAGAGGCCCAGTGCACGGATTCGTTCACTAGTGGGGTCCCTCGACCTGGCCTGCACCCTCTTGCAGTCCAGGAGCCCTCTGGGGATGTCCGACTCCCCGCTTAGGCCTGGAGCGGGCCTAAGCCGGGAGTCGGACATCCTTAGTGCTGCCACCGAGGCAGGAGAGGCTCCTGACACGACCGCTGTGCTCGCCAGCTGTGAGCCAGGCTTCTGGCTGAGCAGCGCTCCCCCTGTGGGAGTGCAATGAACACCAGGGGGCAGCTCGTGCGTTGAGAATCTGCCCCCTGGTGGTCAGTGCACGTCATAGCAACTAGTCGTTCTGCCATTTGGTCGATTTGCATATTAGCCTTTTATTATATAGGACTAGAGGCCCGATGCATGAAATTCATGCAAGGGCCTTGGCCCTGGCCCCACCAGCCATGGCCAGGGGCCTCTGCAGCCTCTGCCACGGCCCCTGCCCACTGTCACCATGTCCAGGGGCCCTTACTGCCACTACCTTGGCCCCCACCCGCTGCAGCTTTGTACAGAAGGACATCTGGTCTAATTAGCATATTACCCTTTTATCATTATAGACTAGAGGCCTGGTGCACGAAATTTGTGCACTGGGGGGGAGGGTGTCCCTCAGCCCAGCCTGCACCCTCTCCAATCTGGGACCCCTTGAGGGATGTCTGACTGCCCGTTTAGGCCCCATCTCACATGGCAGGGGATGGGGCCTAAATGGGCAGTTGGACATCCCTCTCACAATCCAGAACTGCTGGCTCCCAACTGCTCGCTTGCCTGCCTGCCTGATTAGCCCCTAACCGCTTCTGCCTGCCAGCCTGATCACCCCCTAACAACTCCCCTGCCAGCCTGATCGACACCTAACTGCTCCGCTGCCGGCCCAATTGCCCCTAACTGCCCTCCCCTGCCGGCCCGACTGCCCCTAACTGCCCTCCCCTGCCAGCCTTGTTGCCCCTGACCTCCCCTGAAGTCCTGGTCACCCCCAACTGCCCTCCCCTGCCAGCCTGGTTGTCCCCAATTGCCCTCCCCTGCCAGCCATGTGTGTTCACATGGGGGCAGCCATCTTTGACCACATGGGGGCAGCAATCTTGTGTGTTGGAGCCATGGTCAATTTGCACATTACTCTTTTATTAGATAGAATTTTACTACAAGGCATGGTTTTAAGCCTCAAAGTAGTAAAATAATTTATCCAAGGTCACATATCCAACTAGCATGTGGCCTAGACTACCTAAAATTACAATTTTTAAATAATTAATAATTTATCTATTTCAATCAGTCCTAACAAAGTTACTAAAATTGAAAATACTTTTTGTAAAAATAGAGGGAGAGGCATTCATATGCCACCAGCAGCGGATCCTCTTCTTAGATCTACCATGTCTCAACTGGGGAATCTGAACCTCAATAATGAGGTTGTGAAGATGAGAAAAGGGAAGAGAATCTGAGTTTTGGCTACCCCCAAAACTTGTCAGGCGTGTTGGCAGACTGAAGTCAAGGAAGAGTGCTAAAGATGCACTTTTAAAAAAACCAAAGATAAGATCAACAATTGCTTGAAGAAATTCATGCCATGAAGGAATAGAAACTAAATTTAGTTACAGTATAGTAACTAAATCTGCTCTTGGTGATGATAGCAATTTTGAAAAAAATTGCAAAAGCCTGATTCTAATGTGACTGAAAGAGCAATTGCCAGACTATCAATGTACCCTCTTCTGAAGGAAAAAATAGATGTGCTAAAAGCTTGTGTCAAAGCCTTTAAAGATCCAAGACAAAATGATACTAAAGTGAAGTCATCAAAAAATGCTTCAGACAACATTCCAAGGACACTTTATATTCAAATGATGATGCCATTAAGTTACAGCATGAAAGAACTATTATCAGTGAGCAAAACGACAAAGAAGCTAAAATAATGGCAATGAAACCAATAAATAGTTCAAAAGGAAAAACAGCCATGATGGAACATGGACCCAAAACAATGGACATTTCAAATTCTTCACTAAAGAATTCTGTAGTTCCCTCTGAATCCCAGAAGACACCACACCTGCTGACCCCAAAATGAAAATGTTTTATCAAACCACACAAAAAAAGTCCGATAGCTCACTGGGTGGTAACAGTGATGATGAATTACATGAAGAAGAGAAGGAGTATTCTGATGACAGCATAGAAGAAAGGCTTTACAGTCTTCCTGTTGGAAGCCAGTTCCAGCAGCATGTCATAATTACAAGAGTTTCATCAAAAGGTTGATGGAACTTGGGGACTCAACAAGGGCTGAGTCACATATGTTATTACCTGTTGGGAATGGCTGAAAGGCATTTCCCCAAACCTGAAAAGGATGATTGTTTGCTGCCAGACAGCTCAGGGCATCTTAATCTACATGTTATTGCCTCCTACCGGCCAAACACCTGAACAGCCGTAAGCTATTCCCCAATCTGACAATGCTTCTGTATGGAAACCCTACCCTTTGAAGTGTATATCTCCACCTTGCCTTAGGACAATTTGTGTTAATAAAAAGGAAGGGATCCTGAGACAAGAAGGACTTAGTTTCTTTAGCTAGGTTCCTCTGACCCCCAATGCCTTTCAAAATTATCTTTCATCTCTGGACTCTTACTCAAGTTACACACAGCCTTTCTCCAGATTGCTGAATCCTTCTTAATGCCAGAACAAGAACCCCAGAATCTTCCATGTCTGAGGACAGTGATAATGGTGATGATTTATTTCTTCATTGAAAAAGTCAGACAGACATAAAACAAAGAAAGCAGTTGTTATGCTTCAGCTTTGAAACAAAATCCCCACCAAGTATTCCCTGAAGAAGATATACTTGAAACCCATCAGGGTATAAAAATGACAAAAACGAACCAAGTACACAAGCAAGGAAGTTTGAATCACAGCTTTTCCAAGGCTCTAAGACTTAAAAAGAAATTACAGAGAACAGACTTAGAGAAAAGCAAAATGATTGTCAGCTCAAGGATCAGTTTTAAGAGTGCACAAAGAGGACCTGAAAATACAAAACAGACATAGCTGCTTCAGCATCATAATGGGAAGCAAGGAGGAGACGAAAAAACAACAATAAAAAAATTGCTGTGTTTCAAGGGGGAAAAATTACATCTGATTATTGATTAGTACCTTTTTTCCTGAACTTTTCGATCTAAAAATTCTTTTTCTTCTTTTTGATTTTTACCAGCCCATTGTTTAAACTCATATTTGAAGAAGTCTCTTTGGAGGGGCCTAGAAATAAGTTTGTTGTTGTCTTTATTTCTCTTTTTTAAGTGTGTTCATGTTATGTTTATACAAACCTTCCACTAATCAACTGCATACATTGGTTTTTATTTCAGAGGAAGAGAGAGAGAGGGGGAGAGAAATAGAAACATCCATGATGAGAAATCATTGATCAGCTGCCTCCAGCACACCCCACACAGGGGATTGAGCACTCAATCTGGGCATGTGCCCTGACTGGGAATCGGAACTTTGACCTCCTGTTTCATAGGTCAACACAGCCACTGAGCCATGCTGACCAGGCTCATAATTGGTTTTAAAAAAATATGCTCAGACTGTTCCTTTTTGTTTATTTGTTATTCCCCACCCAAGGATATTTTTCCATTGATTTTTTTAATTATTTTATTTATTTAATCTTTTTTTTAAAAGTATTACATAGGTCCGCCTTTTTCCCCCATTAACCTCTCCCAGCTCCTGTCCCCACCCCCAGGCCCTGACCACCCCATAGTCTGTGTCACGGTTTATGCATATATACATACAAGTTCATTGGTTGATCACTTCCCACCCACCCTCCCCTGTCTTCCCTCTGAGGTTCAACAGTCTGTCCATTGAATTTTTAGAGAGTGGAAGGTAGAGGGGGAGAGAGAGAGAAACATCGATGTGAGAGAAACACATCAACTGATTGCCTCCTGCATGCAACCCAACCAGGATCAAGCCTGCAACTGAAGTATGTGCCCTTGACTGGAATCGAACCCGGGACCCTTCAGTCTGCAGGCCGGTGCTCTATCCACTGAGCCAAACTGGCTAGAGCCAGACTGTTCCCTTTATAAGAAAATTTTAAGATTATAACTCTCAGATTTCCTCATTTGTGCTTATCATGAAATGTATCTAACTAAATAGGTCTGTGTTTCTTTGCTTTGAAAATAAATGTTGAGGTACATTTCAAATAATAATAGAAAAATATAAGGAAATATTAGCTATTTAAAATAGATCACCTCTGCTAAAAGTTATTCTTGTTAGCAAAACTAAGATTAAGATAGTAATGCTTATTATGGGTATACATATAATAAATTATACAAATAAGTATAATTTTTATTATAGCTTTAAAAAAAGTAGAGGTAGAAAATGTCTTCATGAGGAGAAACTGGCTAGGGTTGAAAATATGTTATTTCTAATTGAGATTACCTTTAAACTCTTAAATTTCTGTATTAATTACACCTTGCAAAAGCTTCAACTCATATTCAATTTAAAGTAGATTCTTCCAAAGTACTATGTTAGCTGAATTTTTAAAAAGTCAATCCTTTTAACTTCAATAAATATGCCTAAATATTTAAAGTTACAGAATTTAACTAATGGGCAAACTGTACTTTCATTTTAACAAAATTATAAGTAAACATAAATCACAGTGGAAAACACATATTAAAACATACTAAAAAAAACTTTGAATGCTAAAATAATATATCAAAAATAAAATTAACTTTATGCAGTTAAAAACAATGTTATGAAAATAGTTTTAATGAGTCCACAAACCGAGTATTTAGATGAGGTTCCAATATTTCCCGAACATGCTCGGGAAATTTCCTCCACAATTGGTGACCTGGGCTGTCGGTCGGCATCTCTCTACAGTCATAAATCGAAAGTAACTCCTACAAATGCATATTTTACATTTTTAAAACCCCAGTAAAGCAGGTAAACCTTTACATTCATCAACATTCCACATACGATAGTTATAAATATACACAGAAAGATACACAGGATTATAAAATGGGGTTATGAACCTGTTTAGGACATTTATTTCAATGCTTAGAACCATTTAGGTGACTTACTCAAGGTCACAAAGCTGTGATAATACTTGAACACGCAGTTTGTGTTTTATATATAATATGTATTAAAATATAAGATTGAGAGGTATTTGGAAGAAAAAATTGAAATTTCCTATATTTGCAAAAGTATAATTCTTAGAATTTAACCATTTTTAAAAATTTTGCTTGTTATATATTTATTTATTTTTAATTCTATCACCATTTTTGAATTCTAATGAAAGCAACTAATAATCCACAATAATTCAAAAATTCAAGATATCTCAAATTCTAGATATAAAATATTGAGCTTAAAATTTGAAAAATAAGATGCAAATGTTAAAGACCAATTTACTATTCAAGCCCAGGAATTAAATGATTATATTCTACCTTCCTGAAAATAAAATCATTGGGATTTTATACATGAAGAAAAAATCTGTCTCCAATATCAATCTTCAAAACAAGACAAATATGTTAGTGTTTTGTATCTTCCATCATGTATTACTCTTTCTTTCCAACTCCATTAAAAATGACCATATGCATAGCTTTTTCCTAATACTTAAAAATATAAGCATTATATAGCAAAACGTACTTAATAATTATATTTAGTATTTTTAAATTAAAGGAAATATGTGAAAAGTCCAAATACAGACATATCCAAAACTCACTTTCATTTAACTTTAAAGTGTTATAAAAATTTTATTTGAAGCCAGCTTTCTCTTATGTTTGGCAAAGTTGACAGACTTACTAATTCCCTGACTTTCTGGTTTCAGGACCATTTACACTGAAAAAATGCTAGTATACTTACAATTGCAGACCTTGCCTCATATTTCATTGAGAAAACAGAAGCAATCAGCAGAGACCTCTACAACTTCTATCTTCATATCTACCCAACTTGGCAATATCAGTATCAGTGCCCACATGCTCTTTTTCTCTTGTTACTACAGGTGGATTGTTTTTGTTGTTAATTAAGGTTACTTATCCCTTTCACTTCTATACTACATTCCACATCTCTTTACCTACTTAAAATAGCATTACATTATCTCCTACATCACTTTACTCGCCTCTGCTAAACTGTTCCCAAGCAAAAAATAAACATAGTTATTTCCCCTACCTTTACTCATATTTCCTCTCCAGCCATTCTCATTCTTCTACACTCAAAAGTTTCTGTAATTTCTATAATTCCCCTCTTCCCATATGTTCTTAAAAATACTCTAACAAGGCTATCTATACTCCACTGAAACTGCTCTAATCAAGGTCATCAATGACCTTTATGTTGCAATAGCCAAGTCAATTGTCAATCCTGTAATCAGCATTTAATACAGTGAATCACTCCATACTTCTTGAAACACTTCCTTGTCTTCCAAAGTACTATATTATTCTACTTTATTGGCAATTCCTTCTCAGTTTTAATTGTTCCCTCCTCTTCCCACTGACCTCTCATTCTCCAGATCTCAATTACTAGAACCTGTCTATCTATATTCCTTCTCTTGATCATCTCATCCAGAATCATAGTTTTAAGTACCATCTCTATAATAATAAAGCTCCAAATACTTATCTGTAACAGAGACCTCTCACCATGAATGCTAGACCTGCATATCTAACAAAACAAAAAACCTTCTAATTGAAAAAATATATATAACATGAAAAAAGAAAGCCACATCAAGTATTTATTACATGTATGGTAGACAAAGGGTTAATTCACATTATATCCAAATAGGTCTTACATATCAATAAAAAATAGACCAATTACCAAGAGAAAAATGGGAAGAGATAGAGGAAATTCATTAAAAAAGCAATAAATATATAAAGGATGTTATACCTCTCTCCTAATCAGATGCAAATTAAAATAAAACGGAACCATTTTTCAACTGTCACACTGGTAAAAATTTTTAATTTTGATAAAAAACATTTGTCAAGGGACTAGAAACCGGTAAAACTTTATTAATAAAGCTCTGTACTTGCTCTGAGACATTTTAATTTCTGGATATTTATATTATTAACATATTTACTCAAAGTGCTCAAAAATATAAGTATGTTCTCTCAATCATTTTTTGTAAAAGCAAAACATTAAACGTAATCTAAATGTGTTAAATAAATTTCTTAAATAAACGTATATTCATAATGAATACTAAGTCACTGAAAAAAAATGAATTGTACTGACATGGAAATTATCCAAGACAGACTGTTAAACACAAGTAAAATAAAGTTACAGAATATAATAAGTAATATGATCTTCTTCTTTGGTGGAGAAAATATTCTTATTTATATATAGAGATAATTTTTCAAAATACTTATAATAATCTGTTGAGTGTGTATACTTCTGTACTCTGAACTTTTTATTATGAACTTGTATTATTTTAATAACAAAAATAATAGTTAAAAAATAAGAGTTTTCAAAGTACAGAATTAAAAATTTCTTACTAAAAGCCAGTATCATAAAGTCAGTAATGACTATATGCACTCTTACTTGAATGGCATACGCAGCAGAATCTTGAGCTCGACTATTATCTGCATATGCAAGGTAAGCTCTTGTCAGTTCCATCAATAATCCATAGGCAAAACTCGAATCTTCTACTCCAGTCTCAATAAAAACAAGAAAAAAATTAAGGATAGTTTTTTTCTAAACTGTATTATATCTTCCATGGTGAATTTATCTTAGAAAAGTAAAGAATAGTAAGGTTAAACCAAGTTTGGTAATAAGGCTAAAATATAATCTGTAGTGAAGTTAAATCTAAGGCTTTTAAGGCTATTTATATGATATACTAGTGGCTCTGCGTGTGCGCAAGTAGCTCGCTGCCCCTTGCCTCAGCTGTCCGCCCTGCCCACCGCCACTGTAGCTCTCTGCGGCTCATAGCTCACTGTCCCGCCCTCCTGTAGCTCTCAGTGGCTTGTAGCTCGCTGTCCTGCCCTCTTGGTGATCGGTCGTTACGCGTCACGGCATAACAACCATTTGTATATTACCTCTTTATTACATAGGACTCTTTATTATATAGGATTAGAAGCATTCAACTTTTATATAACTCCAACAATTTGTGGGTTTTGTCTTTTTAACCCTTAGAAAGTTGTAAATATGTCGTTTCCTGGAGAAGCTCCAAAAAATAATGTATACCAATATGTTAAAAGTTCAGTTTAATTTCTTTTTATAGGATTTCGCAGTCATTTGACCACAGAAACCTTTTTATACACACATTCTTAGAACACTGATAAAATTAGTTTTCCATGGAAACACTCAGCAATAGTGTATAAAGAGTAATATTTAGGTAATTAACACCTTGATGACTAGTCACAATATAACTTGTGTCTGTACTTAGATTAATTTAAGAAATTTTAAGGTCTGAAAGCAATGTACAGTTTTAAAATTACTTACATTAATGTAAGTGCAGACACAAATTATCTCATGACTAGTCAGCAAGGTGTTAAGTATTAGTCCAAAATAAATTAGGAAGCTTATTTAAAAGAACACAGCACACTAAACGGGGCGCAAACTTTATTTTTTTGGCTAAAGATCTTTACAATAGTATCAAGGAACAAAGTCAGAAGTTACCTAAATTGCCTAGTCTAGATCAAGTTCGCTAAGAGTAAACTGAATAGTTCTTTGTAAGTGGAACATAGAAACCCCAATAGGGCAGAGAACTCTTCTTATCATTCCAAATTACCATTACTTACCACAAACGTAAAATCTTTTCCTTGGGTTTCCGTTGTTGAAAAATCTAGTCGACCTGGATCTATTGCCCCCAACTCCCCTAAACATTCCCCACAGAGCAACCGAGCTTGAGAGTTTGCATCTTGGCAACCTTTCAAAAGCACTGTCACCAGCTGTGAGATAACAGGTTCCACTGTCTCACTATCTGTTGCATATTTTATTAGTTTTTCCTAAAATAAAAAGAGAAAGTTTATACAAACGAGTATATTTTCTTAACTAGAAAACTTTAAAAGATTAAGGAATATCTGACATAAATATTATAAAATTAAATTCTCATATCTGTAGTCTTTTTAGCTAGTTTTTGATGAGTTCACATAATATAGTTTACAATATGTTCCATATTAGAATCATTAAATGTTTGAAATTTTTAATCATTAACCCATTAAACAGCTACTATTATTACATCAGCATAACTGAGTTTTATAATATCAGCATAAAAAAATAACTAAGACAGTTCTTATCCTGAGTTCACAACCTAATGGGAAATAGACATGTAAACAAATAATTAAAGTATCATATGATCTGTACAATAATAAATATATTTACAAGGTGAAGAAGATGAAAAAGAACTCAGGATAGACAACAGATATTTCAGCAAATAAATTAAGAGGAAAAGCTATTAGTTAAAATGAGAAGTCTGAAAAGTATATAAAAAACTATTCGAGAAGGAAAAAAGATAGGGGAAAGGGTTATGTGAAAATGATATTTTAAAAAGAGGTAGGAAGAAAGATTAAAAATATGTTGGTTCAAATAATCCTTTTTCATCTATCTCTGTAGGATGCTGTTAAGAAGAAATTATTCTAAAACCAGTTAAAGGATAGATATTGTACTTGTGTGACCACTTTGGATACTTCATTTATATAATTTTCTTTCTAACGAAAGTCAAGCATATATGAACATCTCAAATTCTATGTTAAAACTGTGATTCAAATTACAGTATTATATTTCAAAAGAAAAAAGACATTTTATCTCATCTGGAATCTTCAATATGCAATCACTTAAACAACATCACAAGTTAATTCAGAAATAAATACATAAAAAGAGGAACCAATAATCAATAAATAAGATAATATAATAATTAGTAATTTATTCACTTACTAAAATTAGAAAACAGAAAAATAACTTTAGTTGACAAAGATAAATGCAGTTCATACTCAAAATAAATTATAAAACACTAAATAAAAGATGATTTAAATGATATATAATGAAATACTACTCAACCATAAGAAAAGATGAAGGAAGTACTGCCATTTGTGACAACATGGATGGATCCTGAGAATATCATGCTAAGCAAAATAAGTGAGATAGAAAGTCAAGAACCGTATAATTTCACGCATATGTGGGATATAAAACTGAAAATAACAGATGAACAAATAAGACAAACAAACTCAGACTCAGACAACAATATAGTGGTTACCAAAGGGAAGGGGAGTGGGGATGAGTAAGGGGAAAATGGGGGTCAAATATATGGTGACTGAAGGAGATTTAACTTTGAGTGATAAACACAATGCAATATACAATGTATTATAGAATTGTACACTTGAAATCGAATAACTTGAGTAACCATTGTCAATCCAATAAATTTAATAAAAATTATATATCCTAATAAGAGTAATATGCTAATTGACCGTCACTCCAAGACACAAGATGGCCGCCCCCATGTGGTCAAAGATGGTTGCCCCCATGTGGACACAAGATTGCTGCCACAAGATGGCCTGCAGGGGAGGGCAGTTGTGGGCAGTTAGGGGTGACCAGGCCAGCAGAGGAAGGCAGTTGGGGGATACTAGGCCTGGAAGGGAGGGCAGTTGGTGGGGGACCCAGGCCTGCATGGGAGGGCAGTTGGGGGGGACCAGGTCAGCAGTGGAGGGCAGTTGGGGGGGACCCAGGCCTGCAGGAGAGGGCAGTTGGGGGGGGACCAGGCCTGCAGGGGAGGGTAGTTGGGGGGGGACCAGGCCTGCAGTGGAGGGCAGTTGGGTGGGACCAGGTCAGCAGGGGAGGGCAGTTGGGGGACACCAGTATTGCAGAGGAGAGCAGTTGGGGAGACTAGGCCAGGAAGGGAGGGCAGTTGGTGGGGGACCCAGGCCTGCAGGGGAGGGCAGTTGGGGGACACCAGTATTGCAGAGGAGAGCAGTTGGGGAGACTAGGCCAGGAAGGGAGGGCAGTTGGTGGGGGACCCAGGCCTGCAGGGGAGGGCAGTTGGGGGGGACCAGGTCAGCAGTGGAGGGCAATTGGAGGGACCCAGGCCTGCAGAGGAGGGCAATTCGGGGGGGACCCAGGCCTGCAGGGGAGGGCAGTTGGGGGGATCAGGTCAGCAGAAGAGGGCAGTTGGGGGATATTAGTACTGCAGAGAACGGTAGTTGGGGGGGGCATGTCTGCAGGGGAGAGCAGTTGGGGGGGGGACCAGGCCTGCAGGGGAAGGTAGTTGGGGGGGGAACCAGGCCTGCAGTAGAGGGCAGTTGGGGGGGGGACCCAAGCCTGCAGGGGAGGGCAGTTGGGGGGGGGCAGGCCTACAAGGGATGGCAGTTGGGGTGACCATGCCAGCAGAGGAGGGCAGTTGGGGGACACCAGGCCAGGAAGGGAGGGCAGTTGGGGAGGACCCAGGCCTGCAGGGGAGGTCAATTGGGGGGACCAGGCCTGCAGAAGAGGACAGCTGGTGAGGGACCCAAGCCTAGAGGAGAAGCAGTTGCGGGGGACCAGGCCTGCAGGGGAGGGTCATTGGAGTGGACTAGGCCTGCAGGGGAGGGCAGTTGGGGGTGACCAAGCCTGCAGGGGAGGACAGTTAGGGGTGACCAGACTGGCCGGGGAAGGCAGTTAGGGGTGACCAGGCCGGCAGGGGAGGGCAGTTAGGGGCAATCGGCAGGCCAGCCGGGGAGCAGTTAGGAGTTGATCAGGCAGGCAGGGGAGTGGTTAGGGGTGATCAGGCTGGCAGGCAGAAGCAGTTAGGGGCAATCAGGCAGGCAGGCAGGCAAGCGGTTGGGAGCCAGCAATCCTAGATTGTGAGAGGTATGTCAGACTGCCCGTTTAGGCCTGAGATCGGGCCTAAACGGGCAGTCGGACATCCTACGAGGGGTCCCAGATTGGAGAGGGTGCAGGCTGGGCGGATGGACACCCCCCCACCGTGCATGAATTTCATGCACCAGGCCTCTAGTAGGTATATAAATATATATCTCCTAAGTCCTTAAAAATGTTTTCACCCTATTTCATACTAGATTAGAAAAAATGGGTTTTATTTTTCTGCAATAAATGAATTCCAAAAGAATTTTTAAAATGAGTATATGTGCAATGCATCTATTCAGACAGGCTTTTTAACAAATAGATGCAATTGTATCATTTTCCAAATGTTTTACAAGTTGTCAAAACAAATCCATGTATACTCCAATTACTTGAAATGTCATTTTTATCATATCCTAAAAGTCCATATACACTTGGTTGTATTTCAGGACTTTCTATTCTTTCCTACTGCTCTGTTTATTCATGTACCAGTATCATCCTATCCTAATATATAAAAGCCCAAGGTCCATAACATCCACAATGACCGGAGGCTCGACCAACCTGAAGTCAGTGCTGGGTTCCCATGGCAACCCAGCACTGACTGCCTCAGCTGCGAGAGCCCGGACTCAGCACTGACTGCCGAGGGCTGCAGATCAGGCCCAGAGAGATGCCTGGGGAGAGAGAAGTAAGGTCTGATCCATAGCCTCCATGGCAGCTATTGATCGGCACTTGCCTATCTCTTTCGCTCCAGGCCTGGCCAGCAGCCGCGCCTCTCTTTCTCTCTGGTCTCCGCTGGGACTGCTCATAAGCCCGCCTCACTGATCAGGCCCATTGATAGGCCTGGAGACGCTTACTGGCATAGAAACCGACCAATCAGAAGCAAATCTGGGTGAACTGTGAGGAGCCAATGGCTGCCTAGGAGGCGGTGCTTTTGATACTGATTGGCATAGAAACCAACCAATCAGAACCAAATCTGGGTGAAGTGCCAAGAGCCAATGGCTGCCTAGGAGGCGGAGCTTTTGACGCTGATTGGCATTGAAACCGACCAATCAGAACCTAATCTGGGTGAACTGCGAAGGCAGAACCTAAGGTGGGGGCTGAAGAGGGGTTTTAAGGGCAACAGCTGTTTGGTGTAAGGTGTAAGAATGCGGTTCAATTTTTTAATGACCAGTTTGGCAGTATAGTGAGTATGGCTGGCTATTAAGTCCAGATTTAGGGATTATGTATTTTTGTCTGCCAAGAGCATCTCCTCCTGATGAAAAAGGCTTCTCCCCCGCCACCATTTAAGGAATCCTATCCTATATAATCTATCTATACTACTAAAAGTATAATATGCTAATTAGACCGGGTCGACCAGCCATCTTCCAGACATCCGACTTCCTTCCGGACAAAGCCATGGTGGTGGGGGCCGAGGCAGAGGCCATTAGGGGCAATAAGGCTGGCAGGGAAGGGCAGTTGGGGGTGAGATCAGGACAGCAGGGGAGGGCAGTTGGGGACAACCAGGCCAGCAGGGGAGGGTAGCTGGGGGCAAGATCAGGCTGGCAAGGGAGGGCAGTTAGGGATGATCAGGCAGGCAGAGGCAGTTGGGGTGAGATCAGGCCAGCAGGAAAGGGGATTTAGGGGAGATCAGGCAGGCAGGCAGAGGTGTTAGGGGCAATCAGGCAGGAAGGCAGAGGCAGTTAGAGGCGATCAGGCAGGCAGGCAGGTGAGCGGTTAGGAGTCAATGGTCCCAGATTGTGAGAGGGATGTCCAATGGTTGGACATCCCCCAAGGGGTCCCCAATTGAAGAGGGTGCAGGCTGAGCTGAGGGAACACCCCCATGCACAAATTACGTGCAATGGGTCACTAGTATAATAAAAGGGTAATATGCAAATAAACCGAACACTGGAATGACTGGAATGCCTATGGCCCCTCGCCTCGACCGGCCCTGCCCCCCAATGGAACCCCACCTCGATCAGGCGCGGGGCAGGCTAGCAAACTGTCCATGGCCCCTCGCCCCAGCCGGCCCCACCCCCAGCGGAAACCCTGACCCTGATTGGGGGCAGGCCTGCCAGCAAACAGCCCATGGGCCCTTGCCCTGGTTGACCCCATGCCCTGCCCCAGCTAGCCCGCCCCTAATGGCTCCCATCAGGGTGGACCGCCTGGACCCCACCCACATATAAATTCGTGTACCGAGCCTCTAGTTAAAAAGCCTGTTATATTACTGCTAGAGGCCCGGTGCACGAAATTCGTGCGGGGGGTGAGTGTCCCTCAGCCCAGCCTGCACTCTCTCCAATCTGGGACCTCTCAAGGGATGTCCGACTGCCCATTTAGGCCTGATCCCACTGGGTCAGGACTAAATGGGCAGTCGGACATCCCTCACAATCCAGGACTGCTGGCTCCCAACAGCTCGTCTGCCTGCCTACCTGACTGCCCTAACTGCTTCTGCCTACCAGCCTGATCACCCCCTAACCACTCCGCAGCCAGCCTGATCGACACCTAACTATTCCCCTGCCACCCAATTGCCCCTAACTGCCCTCCCGTTGGCCCAGTCACCCCTAACTGCCCTCCCATGCCAGCCTGGTCACCCCAAACTGCCCTCCCCTGCTGGCCTGATTGCCCATATCTGCCCTCCCCTGCAGGTCTGGTTGCTCCCAACTGCCCTCCCTGAAGGCCTGGTCACCCCCAACTGCCCTCCCCTGCAGGTCTGGTCACCCCAACTGCCCTCCCCTGCAGGCCTGGTTGCCCCTAACTGCCCTCCCTTGCAGGCCTGGTCACCCCCAACTGCCCTCCCCTGCAGGCCTGGTCGCCCCCAATTGCCCTCCCTTACAGGCCTGGTCCCTCCCAACTGCCCTCCACGGCTGGCCTGATTGCCCACAACTGCCTCCCCTCCCAGCCATCTTGTGGCAGCCATCTTGTGTCCACATGGGGGCGGCCATCTTGTGTTGGAGTGATGGTCAATTTGCACATTACTGTTTTATTAGATAGGACTAGAGGACTGGTACACGAATTCGTGCACAGGTGGGGTCCCTCGGGGACCGGGCTGAAACCTGCAGTCCAATACTACCTGCTGCTCTTGCCTGCCGCTCCCACTCATCCCGGCCCTGCTGCACCTGCCGCAGGCTCGTGCTGAGTCAGTCGATTGGGAGAGTCTCACGCTGCTGCAGCAGCGCAAGCCAGCCATGAACCCTGTGTTTGGCACCCGTCCGGGGGAGGCAGGGAGGGATGCGATGCGCCACAGTGCCTGAGGCCAACTTCCAGGAGACCGGCGGAGCTGTCGGGATCATACTGACGGCACTGGTCCCTCAGTGCCCGTTCTCCAGAGATTGTACCTGCAGGACTACTGAGGGAAGGAGTAGCTGCCACCCGGCTGGTGGGCCACCAGAATGGATCAGTCAGCTGAGCGGTGCACCCACTGTGGGAGCACACTGACCACCAGGGGGCAGCTCCTGCATTGAGAGTCTGGCCCCTGGTGGTCAGTGCATGTCAACATGACTGGTCGTTTGGTCGCCTAGGCTTTTATATATAGAGTTTATGGAGGCTACAGAGTATATTAATGTCTGGCAGGCTACAGAACTCTCAAAGCTGCTCTTTTTTCCCCCAGAGTTTTCCTAGCTATAGTTACATGTTTGTTTTTCCATATGCACATTAGTATAAACTTTTTTAGTTGAAAAAACAAACAACTTGGCATTTCTTTGGGATGGCATTCAATAGGAAGTATTAAAACCTTTATAATATTGAGCATAGCCCTAACCGGTTTGGCTCAGTGGATAGAGCATCGGCCTTCGGACTGAAAGGTCCCAGGTTCAATTCCGGTCAAGGGCATGTATCTTGGTTGCCGGCACATCCCCATTAGGAGGTGTGCAGGAGGCAGCTGATCGATGTTTCTCTCTCATCGATGTTTCTAACTCTCTATCCCTCTCCCTTCCTCTGTGTAAAAAAAAATCAATAAAATATATTTTAAAAAAATATTGAGCATAACTGTCCTGACTGGTGTTGCTAAGTGTTTAGAGCATCAGAGCACGGACTGAAGGGTAGCAGGTTCAATTCCAGTCAAAGGCATATTCTTGGGATGTACATTCAATCCCTGACTCCAGTTGGAGCATATGCGGGAGGCAATCAATTTGTCTCTCTCACATCAATGTTTCTTTTTCTCTCGTTCACCTTCACTCTCTCTCTCCCTTTCTCTTTGTCTCGCTCTCCCCACTCCCTTCCTTCCAACCTCCCTAAAAACCAATGGGAAAAATATCCTCAAGTGAGGATTAACCAAAAAATAAAAATAAATAAATCTCTTACACTTTTGTGTCTTTCAGGGATGTTTTAAAGTTTTCCTCTTATTGGTTCATACATTTATTGTGACACTTATTTTTAAGTATATTATCTTTCTCAGTTACTACTATAAATTGGGTTTTCCAATGACTCTTCTACCCAGTTATTGCTTGTTATGATGATTTTTATATCCTCCTATGTTACTGAATTAGTTTGTTGTCTGAAAGAGTTTTAATATGAATCATCTACAGTTTTAAAAGTATATTAGTATATCATCTGCAAAGAGTTTTACGTCTTTTCCAATTTATGTGCTTCTGATTGCTTTTCTCTTCTCTAAATCCATTTGTCAATATAAATGTTAAATATTAGTAGAGTTAATAAGCAATCTTACTTTTACTGAGAATGCATCTATTTCCTCAATAAGTATGTGTATGTGTGTATGTATACATATTCACACATATACGTGTAATGCATACATTTCTAATACAGTAAAGCCTCAATTTTGTGGCCCTCGATTTAATAGAATTCAGATTTAAGAGACAAAATTTATGGTCCATATGTCGTACATGAAAATTAACACCTTGACACATATGCAATACCTTAATCAATAAATAATTTAAAAAAATTAGGTAACTCTCTGTCTCTCTCTTGCAGCCTTTAAGATTCTCTCTTTGTTGTTAACACTTGCCATTGTAATTATGAAATGTCTTGGTGTGGGTCTTTTGGGATTCACCTTGCTTGGGACTCTGTACTTGTGTGACTTTTTTGTTCCTCATTACATGAAAATTTTCTGTCATTTCTTCAAATAGATTCTCTAATCCTTTTTGCTCTTCTTGTCCTTCTAGCACCCCTATTATACATATGTTACTTCATTTTGTGTTGTCCCAAAGTTCCCTTAGGCTCTCCTCCTGCTTTTTAAATTTTTTCTCCAGTTGGTGTTCAGACTGGGCTTGTTTCTCTACCTTATCTTTTAACTCACTAAGTCGGTCCTCCGCTTCTTCTACTCTACTGTTGAAACCTTCCATAGCGTTTTTGATTGTAGCTATATCACTTTTGATTTCTTCTTGATTTTTGCATAGGTTGTTAATTTTCGGTTTATGAACTGTATGACCATTACACTGAATTATTTTCTGTCATATTGCATTCCTCAATTTCACTTATTTCTTTACTCAGCAATTCCTCTTTTGCTTTCCTCTAGGGATTGTTTTGTTGTCTCCCCATTCTAACTATCATCAGATGGTCCAAACATCGAGTTGCAGGGGCTTGAGCCATGTGCAGTGGGAGCATCGCGCCACCTGAGCATCACTGAAGAGCTCTGACACCAAGACGTGTGGCTGCCATGGGTTGGTGGGAGCCATGCACACCAAGAATCAGAGTCATCAGCTCTCTGTGTGGCCTCATGCGTGCACCTAGAACAGCCGTGGGCAAACTACGGCCCGCGGGCTGGATCCGGCTGTTCTATCCAGTTCCCTTGCTCTCCCCTCCGCTCCTTTACTTTGAATTTATATTAGTTCACACAAACACTCCATCCATGCTTTTGTTCCGGCCCTCCGGTCCAGTTTAAGAACCAATTGTGGCCCTCGAGTCACAAAGTTTGCCCACCCCTGACCTAGAATCAAAAACTCCGCCTGTGCCACACTGAAAAAAAGGCCCTGCATGTGTACGCCAAAAATCAGAGTTCCCTAGTGCACACCACGAGTCAGAAACCCGGTGTGCATGTGCCGAGCATCGAGTATCAGAGTCTCTGTAGCTTGGTGTGGCCTTGTGCCATGAATCAGAGTCCCTGTGTGTGCGCATGCCAAGAACTGGAATCACAGGCGCTCAGTCTTCATGCACTGAGAATCAGGAATCCCATGCGGGCACTATGAGAAACAGAGTCCCCATTTGTGCACCGAGAGTCAAGTCACTGGTGCTCAGTGCTGCCTCTCATGCAAAGAATTAGGGTCCCCAGTCTGCTTGGGGGGCCAGGTAGCACAGCCGCCTTGTGTCAGCGGGAGGCCCACTCTTGCGCCGTGAGAAACAGGCTCCCGTGTGCTGAAATATGTACCATTCTTGTAATCCTGGAATAATTTACAATTGTTTCTGAGCATTTTCTTAATGTGAAACTGAATTCTGTTTGATATTTCATTTACATTTTGTTTTGATATCTGTAATAATGATCTTCAATATTATTTATTTTATGCTATCTTTATGAAGTTTAGTGAACATTTTTATACATTGCTCCTTAAAAAAAGTATATGCTTTTGGCCTGACCGGCATGGCTCAGTCGTTGAGCCTCAACCTATGAACCAGGAGGTTACAGTTAGATTCCAGGTCAGGTGCATGACCAGGTTACAGGATTGGTTCCCAGTGTGGGGTGTGCAGTTTCTGTGATTTTTAAAAAATATTTTCTTAGTTTCAACCGTTATTTCTGTCTGATCAGTTCCTCTTTGCACATTTGTGCATTCTGCTTTTTGTTCTTCTTTAGATTAGATATGTATCTATTAAGCTAGTTTTCTCCAAAGAACCAGAATTGTTCCATTTTTTGCTTTGCTACATGATTACTTTTTGCTTTTATTTTTTACTAGAGGCCCAGTGCACAAAATTCGTGCATGGGGCGGGGGTCCCCTCAGCCCGGCCTGCACCCTCTCGCAAGCCAGGATCAATGGCTCCTAACTGCTCACCTGCCTGATCACCCATAACCACTCTGCCTGCCTACCTGATTGCCCCTTCCCCTCTGCCTGCCTGATCACCCCTAACCACCTCTGCCTACCTGCTTGATCACCCCTAACCCTACTGCCTGCCTGTCTGATCGCTCCTAACTGTTCTACTGCCTGCCTGATCGTCCCTAACCACCTCTCCCTCAGCCTCCGCCAGCACGGCTTTATCTGTAAGGACATCCGGAATGATGTCCAGAATGGCATTGTCTAATTAGCATATTACGCTTTTATTAATATAGATTACTCTCTTCTTGTGCTATCTTTTCTAAATTAAACAGCTTTATTAAAATATAATTCACATACCATAAATTCACTCCTTTAAAGTATAAAAATCGGCGGTCTTTTATATATTCACAAGGTGTAAAATATTTACAAGTGCAACCATTACTTCTATTTAATTACAGAACATTTTTTAGTTTTCTTCTTACCAACTTAAAATAAATGTATCCAGGTACATATTGATTCTAAACTAAATTAACCTCACTTTTTAAAAATATCCTTTAACAATCTGTGGCCATTGTATCTTATTCAGACTACTCAATCAGACTTTTAAGACTCCTGCAAGTGCACTTACTTTCTTACACTGCCTAGTTAATCTCTTAGCATTGGAGTTTTACATTAAAGGAACGTTTGTAGAAAAAGTGTGGCAGTTGTGGCTTTTCCCCAAGAGTATAAGAAATCTCCTTGAATTCTCAGCTTTAGCCATTTGTATCTAAGAGGTGATGATCAATATGAATTTTCATTTACACCATGACCATGTCAAATGCTTTGAAATAATCTAAGCTGGCAAGAGGAGAGATCCTTTGCTAATCATACATCCCTATATTAAATTTAAAAGCTTGAGGTCCATTGACACATGAGGTCATGCAATTCAGTAATTTTTATTACCACGTCTGAAAAACATGTTATAACTATCACCTACCTGAAATGTCATGTTCTAAAATTCCAAAATTATGTTCAGCAATAGATCTGAGTTAGAAACCGTTTTAGATGGAATCTCTACTCACTATCACATATATGCTTGTCTCTGTCCATTCCAGGTGGACAGTTCTTTGGACACCTCTTATCCTGTCATCCCGTTCTTTTAGGTCACATTTTTAGCTATAGCTTTTGTGTTGCCTTTTTTCCAACACTGCGGATTTCTACCAAAACAAAAGTCCTCTAAGTCCCCTCAAATTTATTAATCTGATCATAATTTTGCTTTTAACATAAATAAAAAGATGAATTTTTGTGAGTGACACCAAATGCATATTTAAACATCATTTCATTTGTTTTGATTTAATGTTCTTTTGCTTTTTGTAATCAGAAGTAGCAAGTTTTCTAGGCAATTATTTCAACTAAAGCTGTTATAAGAAAAATGTGGGTACGAAAAGCCTACCAATAAGTACAAATAAACATTAGTTCCTCCATTAAGGTAATATTCAAGTAAGAGCCCAAGAGTGATTGTGGAGGGGAAGACTGCTTTCTCCATAAGATGGCCCTTGATACCATGCTCCTACATGAGGTCTACCTGACTCTGTGGTAGAAGTCAAGCCTTGCCTCTTTGTGAATTTTATTATATGCACATTGGTGGGTAACCAACTGAGTTCTTCATCCCCAAAAGAAGGAAAATTAGCCTACACAGAATAATAAAAAATGATCTCTCTCTTCTACTAAGTCTTAAAACTTGAAGACAGTAACTTCTTTAATCTAAATTCTGCAGGTGGAAAAGTAAAATAGAGATATCTTTAATGTTTCAAACTTCACTACAGCAGAGGTTGTAACAAAGTTAAAAAGTGTCATTTTAGTCATTGCAGAAATGAGCATTTTGTTGCACCCTAAAATGGCTTTTGAGAAAAAAAATTATAGCATGGTAAAGCCAGTTATGTAATACAGACTGATTATATCTAGAGAGAATTGACTTGAGATATGTAAAGAGCCTATTTTTAGATGCCATGTAATCTTAATTTTTGATGAATAAGTGACATCTGTATTTCTTGGAATTTGTGTGCAAAGAATGGTGAAAATGTAGTTTTAAACACACATAGGTAGGCAGCTTGACATACATGTGTAGATATGTTGACATAACTAAAACCAACGGACTTAAAGGTCATCATTTAATCTAACATGTAGAATTAAGTAGAAGTTTTAAAATAATGATTTAGAGATTTAAAAAAGATAGAGCCGAAACCGGTTTGGCTCAGTGGATAGAGCGTCGGCCTGCGGACTGAAAGGTCCTGGGTTCGATTCCGGTCAAGGGCATGTACCTTGGTTGCAGGCACATCCCCAGTGGGAGGTGTGCAGGAGGCAGCTGATCGATGTTTCTCTCTCATCGGTGTTTCTAGCTCTCTATCCCTCTCCCTTCCTCTCTGTGAAATATCAATAAAATAAAAAAATAAAAAAAAGATAGAAAAATATATATAGTCATTCTATGAATTAAAAACTGATTGGTTCACTCTGGCTAGGTAGCTCAGGTGGTTACAGTGTCATCCCAATACACCAAGGTTGTGGGTTCGATTCCCGGTCAGGTCACACATAAGAATCAACCAATGAATGCATGAATCAACTGGAACAACAGATCCATGCCTCTTTCTTTCTCCATCCCACCCCCATTCCTCTCTCTCTCTCTCTCAAATTAATCAACCAAGCCCTTGCCAGTTTGGCTCCGTGGATAGAGCGTTGGCCTGTGGACTGAAGGGTCCCCGGTTCAATTCCAGTCAAGGGCACATGCGCATGTTGCAGGCTCGATCCCCAATAGGGGATTGATCAATGATTCTCATCACTGATGTCTCTCTCTCTCTCTCTCTGTCTCTCTCCCCTCCTCTCCCTCCCTCCCACTCCTTTCCTCTCTGAAATCAATAAAAAAAAAATATTTAAAAACATCTGATTTTTCCTATCATTATTTAGACCACATTTGTGTTTTAAAGTACTCCCAATACATTTATTAACTAAGTTAGACTTAGCCATACAAAGTGGCAGTGTAGACCTGAGCTATTTGATGATTTTAGTTCAACAAAAATGAGGAACCAAGCCTCTGAGCAGCTTCATCCCATAACCCACACTTCCCTTGCTGCTGGTGTGGAAACATATTAAGTGAAACCAATAAATATATTGGTCCTGTCCAGCTCTGCTGAATGGAGGCAGACGCAGAATAAATCTAGCTGAAATGAGGAGCCCGAGATATGTAAATATACCAAAGTAGCTCAGTCTCCAACTTAACTTATATTAATCAACTTACAAAAATTCATATTATAATTGTCCTTTGTTAAATAGGATGTCAACTAGATTCAAGAATACATCGTTTGCAGTGATTGGGTTTAGAACTGAGAATTTTAAGATCTTCCAACACTGTACTAAAACATTTCAATAAAATCATGCTGCTTCTTTCAAAAAAAGAAACTAGAGGATCTTTAAGTATGGAATCCAGGTCGAAGTTTGGGGCAAGGGCAAGCAGAGTAGTTTTAATATAGTATAGGGGCAGTGGTTGGCAAACTCATTAGTCAACAGAGCCAAGTATCAACAGTACAACGATTGAAATTTCTTTTGAGAGCCAAATTTTTTAAACTTAAACTATATAGGTAGGTACATTGTTATTAACTTAATGAGGGTACTCCTAAGCTTGCCTTTGCTAAAAACTCAAGGGGCCAAAGAGCCGCATGTGGCTTGCGAGCCGCAGTTTGCCGACCACTGGTATAGGGCAAAGAATGAGGCTATAACATTGACAATATACACAGAGTGGCCAGATTATTATGATCTCTGAATGCATAATAATCTGGCCACTCTGTGTGTGTGTGTGTGTGTGTGTGTGTGTGTGTGTGTGTGTGTGTTAGAGATTAGAGGCCCGGTGCATGAATTCGTGCATGGGTGGGGTCCGGCCAGCCTGGCCAGGGGGAAGGGACTTGGGTAGTTGGCCGGCCTGCCTGCTGGTCAAATTCCTGGTCAAGGGAACAATTTGCATATTAGCCTTTTATTATATAGGATATACACTGAGTGGCCACATTATTATGTGTTCAGAGATCATAATAATCTGGCCACTCAGCGTAGATATAGATGTAGATAGCTATAGATATAGATATATTTGTGGGGGGGGGGGGGTTGTTAATCCTCACCCAAGGATATTTTCCCACTGCTTTTTTTTTTTTTAAATATATTTTATTGATTTTTTAGAGAGAAAGGGAGAGGGATAGAAAGTTAGAAACATCGATGAGAGAAAAACATCGATCAGCTGCCTCCTGCACACCCCCCACTGGGGATGTGCCTGCAACCCAGGTACATGCCCTTGACTGGAATCGAACCTCGGACCATTCAGTCCACAGGCCGACACTCTATCCACTGAGCCAAACCGGTCAGGGCCCCACTGTTTTAGATAGTGAAAGGGAGAAAGGGAGGGGAAAGGAGGGGGGGGGAGGGGAGGGAGAAAGAGAAACATCAATGTGAGAGAGAGACACACATCGATTGGTTGCCTCCCACATGAGGGAATGAACCTGCAACCCAGGTACATGCCCTTGACTGGGAATTGAACCCAAGACCCTATGATGCTGGGGCTGACACTCTAACCACTGAGAAACACAGACCAGGGCTAACACTGATAATATAGAACCACAGTTAATATGACATAAATCACACACTCAAGTAGATTCAAAGCTCTTCACATATGGTAGGACCATCTCCACATTGGCTCATCTCCACATTGGCTGCTCCCCACATTGGTTATATAAGTTCACTGACCCAGAAGCATGTACTCGTTACCATCATGTATATCTTTTTCCTAAATAAATGCTTCCATCATGAAAACAAACATAACACTAACTCATGAGGGTCTTAAGACTCTCATTTCATATGGATTAATTAATATGCAAAATTAAGTACCTCAGTTAAATTTTTCCATTTTATATTTATAGTGATCTGGCATTTTAAATTCAGTTCTCACTATCATCAAGATTAGGGATAATCTACATTATATTGACAAGGAAAAGGAAAAATAAAGTTCACCAGCCCGAGGAAAAAGTAAATTTAAAAATTTAGCTTTATCAAAACTAATTAATTCAGTCAACATGTAAAATGGCAAAATCACTAAAATTTTACTAGCATATGACAGATATCTATAGGAAATTATATGAGAAGTCTCACATAAGCTGCTACTTTTAAAACACACGCATCCTTACTCAGAAAGATGTAGGACCTACCATATAACTATAAATCATAGCCTTTCAAACAAAAAAACCTTTGCAAAGCACTGATATTCAGTCTCAAAGGACATCACATGGATTGCCGATTCTAAATTAGATACAGTAGGTCCTCGGGTTATGTCAGAGATCCGTTCCTATGGCGCGACATACTGCAATTTTCGATTTTCGCCGTAAGTTGGAACCCACCTACATAAGCACCTACTTCACTCAGATGGAGCACACACACCGCAGTAATGAAGTGAAACAGTAAAAAAATTTAAAAGAAAGATAACAATTCCTGACCTTTACTTGTGGTAAATAAATAATAAAAAACATAAAGCACATATGTACATACGTAGAAATGACCAAACTTTTTTTTATATAAATAAGTAAGAGATGGCAACGTAACCATGAAACGACATACGTAATCTGAGGACTGCCTATATTATAATCTAGATAAAATTAAAATCACTTTTTTTAATGAACCTACTGAACTGCAAGCAATTACGCCAATCTGTCATCTTGTCTTTAAACTTCCAAACTTTCTTTTTTATAGCCTTTTAATTGTATCTTAGGATACCTGATTTTTATACAAGGTTTCCTTCAAGCTTGTAAGTGCATGAATACGAACATCTACATTTTCATGTTGGATTGCTTTCATTGATAGCTGCAGAGTTGTCTGAAGATCAGTACTCTCAGAGGTTTCCTACATAAAGAGCACAGAGAGGTACATCTAATCCATTAACCACTTTAGGAACCAGTGGAAGGCCTTATGTCCCTAGAGTTATCACTAAAGTAGTTAAGTTACACCCCAATTAAAAAGCAGTTTTAAAATATAATTTCAATTTCTTCCCTTGGATAGCATGTCATTTTAAGCAATTCTCAGGGAAAGGGATTTCATTCTATCATCTTTAAAGTTGGAGAAATACATTTTTCCAATTACATAGGAATTTACTTATCTAAAATAAATCCTCTTCTTGGTAAGAAATACAAGTTTCCCTAACTTACAAAGGGCTACAATCAGGGGTCCTCAAACTTTTTAAACAGAGGGCCAGTTCACTGTCCCTCAGACCGTTGGAGAGCCAGACTATAGTTTTAAAAAAAACTATGATCAAATTCCTATGCGCACTGCGGGCCCGGGACGAGTCGGCTGCTAAGCAGGACAGGCAGCGGCACCTGGCGGGCCGGATAAATGTCCTTGGCGGGCCGCATGTGGCCCGCGGGCCGTAGTTTGAGGACCCCTGGAATAGCTTTGAGCCAAGTCTATAGATTATGCAAATAATTCACCCCTTCCTTACTCTAACTACTAATTTTCTTATAACTATCATGAATTACCTTTTAAAAGAGAAATAAAGTCTACAGAACCTATCATGGGGTCTGTAGTAAATACCTCTGCCACTCTGACCCAAGGTCAGGTATTCCACTTTTTGCCCTAAAATTCTATGGAATTACCACTAATAATTTTACAAATCCAAATTCACTGGAGTTTAAGATGATGGAATTATAGATTATTCCCCTTCTAAAGCTCAGAAATCAGTCAGACCTGAATTTCCATACTATACTTTATAGCACAACATAATTAGAATTCCACAGCTTTTCTTTCTTTACCCAGGGCATGCACCCATGGTAGCTTCTTTTGGGGGTTATATGTAGGACATATTGGCTTAGGTAGTAAAGGCTCTCTGTTCTATCTAATGCTATTACATCTTTTATCTAAATGCTAAAACTTACTTCTAAAAATCATGGATTTATGACAGAATTATCTAGTCACCAGGAATTGTGTCATGGATTTATGACAGAATTATCTAGTCACCAGGAATTAGCCAATGTACTGGAATTTGGGAATGATTTTGTATCACTGATAGAAATCATAAAAAAAATTAATTACCTTTCTGTATTCCTGTAGAACTGCTTTTATCTTTTTTAATTCTAGATGGTCAGGTAAAAAATATATTTCATGAAGAAAATCTTGTACAGCATCCCTAATTGTCAGTTGGAAGAAAAAGAATTATTTGCAAAGTGAATGCACACTAAGAATATATAAAAAGAGGCTGAAATTAAGGCCAACTTAACGCACATTTAAAAGTACTAGTTAATTACTGACATTCAGAGTATTCTTCCTAACCGTGTGTAGGGATGCTCAGCTAATTAAGAGTGGCAAATCATCAAACCTAAGAAAAAAACTCTGTGGCAGTCTGTGAATAAACTATATTTTTGGTATACACACCCATGTATAGTAACTTCCTCTTCAATTTGTGCTTGGTGTGTGACCTGCTTTAACAAACAAAATATAGCAAAAGAGATTCTGTGCCAGTTTGAGGCCTAAGTGTTAAAAAAGTCTTACAGCTTCTGTCTGGGTTTGTGCTCAAAAGAATCCCGAGTCACCACAGAAGAGGTCTAGCCACCAACAAGGACAGGCTACATGGACAAAACATTCTGAGGTTACATGGAAAAAGGGAGAGGGCCGGCCAAGTCTAGCAGAAGACTGACTGCAGTCATACCAATGACTATTCACAAGACCAGCCAAAGAATCAACCAGCTGAACCCAGCCCAGACTGCAAAATTTTGAATAAATAAAAATGCTCATTGTTTTAGGAAGCTATGTTTTGGAGTGTTTTGTAATGCAGCAACTGATAGCCAAACTCTCATTAAGAATTTTAGAGAATATTTCAAATAATTCGTATTGACACAAATAATTTTTAATTTGCTTCAAATAAATACTCTAATCTTTCTAGGTCCAAATAAAGTGTTTCTAAATTCTGGTCTCACATAACTCAATAAATTCAAGTAAAGAAAAATAAATAAATAATAATTTCTCATCTTCATTAACTCATGCAACAAATATGCATTCAATTAAGTAACTTCTATGTGCTACTATACGCTAGACACTGAGTTTGTAACAATAAAGAAAGCTGAAATAATTTCCTCACTCAAGGAGCTTAAGATCTTCTATCTAGCACTGAGTAAAAGAGAATTTTTTAATGATAGAAAAATGATTCCTCTATGATAAAGATATACTATTTGCATGATAATACAAAAAGTATTTAAAAAGTGGTCTGGATCAGTGATTATGCAGTTCTATAATGTACAAAATATAAAAAATAAAAGCTTTTAACTTAAAAAAACTACATTAGCCGTTTCTTCTGTATTTTCAGAAAATTTCATTAATTATTTACAGTAACATTGGACAGTTACTAGAAATAATGGGAATATCAATTACATGAGTAAGTAGGTAAATAAGTAATACTTAAATCCTAACTTTTCAAAAGCAAATGAACACACCAGTAAGTGGAAAAATGAAAAAAAATTGAAATGTATGGGACAAAATTCTGGGCTAAAAGGCAGCCTTACTGAGGAATAAAAATGGAAAGGAATAATGTGTTTTCTTGCAATGACAATTGAAACAAAAATTAAAAATAAACAATCTGGAATGGTTACAGCCTGTTTTGGAAAATCTTGAGAAATTATTTTAAGAAATATGATACTGCCAGATTTTGGAAAGCCTTGAATGTCAAAATAAGGAATTTGGAATCTGTGGATTAGGAAATGAAGAACCACAAAATGTCTCTGCATGTTATAAAGTTCTAGATAAAGAAATGCTTTTAAATATGACCAATATAGGTAGAAACCAAGATGGCGACATAGGCAAACACCTAAACTGCTGCCTCGCACAACAATATCAAAACTACAACTAAAAGACAAAACGGACACCATCCAGAACCATGGGAAAACTGGCTGAGTGGAAATTCTACAACTAGAAGGAAAGAGGAAGCACACTGAGACTCAGAGGAGCTGCAAAAGGCTGAGGTATGGAGATGCGCGCGCCGAGAGGATGGGCAGCTGAGTGCGCGGCTGGCTTTCTAAAGCGGGAGGGAGACGGAAGCTCCTGACTGCGCTGAACTCCAGACCCGGGTGAGACTCTGGGAAACCAGACTCATTCGAGGGGAATCTGGACTGTCAGGAAAATAAAAAGCACACTGAGACCTATGGGAGCTGTGCAAGGCAGAGGTCTGGGGGCGTGCGCACGCAGAGAAGACTGACTGCTGAGTGCACGAGCAACTGAGTGCCGGCTGGCTCTCTAAAGCGGGAGGGAGACGGAAGCTCCTGACTGCGCTGAACTCCAGTTCCAGGCGAGTTTCTGGGAACCCAGACTCATTCGGGGAGAAACTGGTGTGGCAGCGGGTGAAACTTGAGGGCAGCTTTCTCTCAGAGGTGCTTGCAGCAATTACCGAGGGACACTGAGACCCAGGGGCCTCATAGGGCAGGGCTCACGGGAAGCCAAGGCTGTCTGCTCTGCCCTGAAACTCCACCCCATCCAAGCTGAGCACAGAGGCTTTTGCAATTTTGCAAGACTTGTCTCATAAGAGTGTCTCCAGCACAGAAGTTCTCCTAGTGTAGACACAGCTGATCCTCACAGCCAACTGGCCTGGAGGTCAATTCCTCCGAGTGATACCAACAACAATCAAGACTTAACTACAACAAGGCTGGGCACACATTCCACAAAGGGGTGCACCAAGAGTGTCCACCTCAGGTAACTAGGGAGGCTGAGCCACTGGGCACTAGAGGACACCTACCACACAAAGCTACTCTACCAACTCAGGGAAGCAGCAAAAATGCAGAGACAAAGAAACAGATCACAAACGAAAGAAATGGAGGAAAGCAAACGACTGGATATAGAACTCAAAACCACGGTTATAAGGTTTTTCAAGAATTTCCTAGAAAAGGCCAATAAATTTAGCGAGAACCTTGAGGATATGAAAAAGGACCAACTAGAAATTAAACATACACTGTCTAAAATAAAAAATATTAAACAGAGACCTAACAGCAGACTAGAGGACTGCAAGAATCAAGTCAAAGATTTGAAATACAAAGAAGCAAAAAACACTCAACTGGAAAAGCAAAAAGAAAAAGGAATCCAAAAATTTGAAGATAGTGTAAGGAGCCTCTGGGACAATCTCAAGTGTACCAACATCCGAATTATGGGGGTGCCAGAAGAAGAGAGAGAGCAAGATAATGAAAACCTATTTGAAGAAATAATGACCGAAAACTTCCCCCACCTAGTGAAAAAAATAGACTTACAAGTCCAGGAGGCGCACAGAACCCCAAACAAAAGGAATCCAAAGAGGACCACACCAAGACACATCATAATTAAAATGGCAAGAGCAAAAGACAAAGAGAGAATATTAAAAGCAGCAAGAGAAAAACAGTTAATTACCGACAAGGGAGCACCCATATGATCGTCAGCTGATTTCTCAACAGAAACTATGAAGGCCAGGTGGGAGTGGCAAGAAATATTCAAAGTGATGAATAGCAAGAACCTACAACCAAGATTACTCTACCCAGCAAAGCTATCATTCAGAATTGAAGGGCAGATAAAGAGCTTCACAGATAAGAAAAAGCTAAAGGAGTTCATCACCACCAAACCAGTATTATATGAAATGCTGAAAGGTATTCTTTAAGAAGAAGAAAAGAAGAAAAAGGTAAAGATAAAAATTATGAACAACAAATACATGTCTATCAACAAGTGAATCTAAAAATCAAGTGAATAAAAAAATCTGATGAACAGAATAAACTGGTGAATATAATAGAATCAGGGCCATAGAAAGGGAGTGGACTGACAATTCTCAGGGGGAAAGGAGTGTCGGGGGTGCGGGACAAGACTGGACAAACATCGTACACCTATGGATGAGGACAGTGGAGGGGAGGTAAGGGCAGAGGGGGCTGAGAACCGGGTGGAGGGGAGCTATGGGGGGAAAAAAGAGGAACAATTGTAATAATCTGCACAATAAAGATTTATTAAATTAAAAAAAATGACCAATATAAAGAAATGGAATAAAAGCTTAAATGAAGGGAGACTGGTTTGAAATTTAATCTAATGAAACAGTAAGAGTTTCAACTGAGGTAAGTTATAGAAAGTAATAAATATCCCTCTTAACTTTCTCATGCTACTCAATTATATGCCTTTTAACTGTGAGAAGAAAGGTAAATTTAGCCTCACCTTTTTCAAAATTGATGAAAAATAATTCAGTTGCTGACCTACTAATTAATAAAATTAAAATATACTTATAATGGAAACCATGTCACAACTGAAATAGCCATCAGTTCAATATTTATTGTCTTAAAATATATCAATATACTTGTTACTGATGAACTCTAAACAGAATATGAACAGTTCTACATTATCAATAATCCTAATACCTTGAGACATAAAGATACAGTAATAAAAAGTTGCTACATTTGTTATCAATTTCAGTTACAATACCTGTTTTCAATGATAAGGTAGTGAAATATAGCTGCAGTTTCCTTAGGCTGGATGTGTATGAGAGGCAACAAAGCTACTATCACATGACTGAGAAGGGAGCCTAGATAAGCATGATCCAGGTAACGAACAAAGCAGTCCCAAGCTCTATGGAAAAACAACAACAAACAACAAAAAATAAAAGGTAAAGGTCACATTACAGTATTTTTATTATTTATAAAGCTCCATCAATGACTTATTAGCTAAACAAACAATAGTACATACAAGCAATAAAGGTAGCTGTAAAAATGGAGTAAAATTCAGTAGTGTATACTCAAATAATATGTGAAGTAAAAGAAGCAAGGTAAAAAACAGTACTTATAATATGCTATCTTTTGATGAAGAATTAATATAAAAAATGTATGTGTGAAGAATTAATATAAAAAATGTATGAAGCCAGGGATGCAAGGGAAGCCTGTGTCCCAGGTGCCTGCCAGTGTCTGGAGGGAAGCCTGGGTCCTTGGTGCCAGAGGGAAGCTGGTGCCGGCAGCCAGGGGAAGGAAGGCCTACTCTTGCGCAAATTTCATGTATCAGTCCTCTAGTCTATAAGGATAACTTTTGTATAACCCCCACCCCCTTTCTAAAATTAACAAAAGTTAATAAAAATAGATACCTGCAGGCTTCAGGAATGGAAGCTAGATTCTCTGAGTGTAACTTACAACAAATTTGAATTTGGGACAGTGTAAATGTGTTATATGACACTGAAATTAAATAAAGAGTAAAAGCAATCTCTAAAAATTTTAAGCAAACTGAAATAAATTAACCTAACAAATCATTAATGGTACCTGCATTCAGAAAAGAGTTACTTCACATGATTTCAAAACATATTATTATGACTGTACATCTCAGTAAGTTATAGTCTAAGTACATATAGAACCTCCAAGAAGCTTAAATTGCACTCAGTAGTCTAACTGCAGCAGTAGTTATTTAAATTAGATTTGCAATCAACCAAACCCTACAAATCTCAATGGCCAAAAAGTAGTGTGGGGAGGGGACTTAATGGGTAAATCGGCTTATAAGAAATACTTAAGGGGCTAAACTAAACAACTAAATGTTTGACATGTGTACCTTATATGGATTCTGATTCAAACAAACCAACATTTTGGGGAAAAACCTCTTTGAGACAATAGAGGAAATCTAAATATAGACTGAGTTCAGATGATATTAAGGAATTCCTACTACTTAGTATAATAATTCATGATGTATTTGAGGTATTTACAAGTACAATTATGTGATACTGCAGTTTTCTTTAAAACATTGCAACTAACAATAAAAAATAGCGAAGGTGGAAGATTATAACAGACGAGAGACCCGATGCATGAAATTCGTGCAAGGGTAGGCCGTTGCAGCCCAGGCTGCTTCGGCTGCTGCCTCGCAGCCAGCTGCCTCCGCCTGCCCTCGCAGACCTAGCTTCATCCGGAAGGTGGTCCAGACAGTCGTTCCACTGTTCGGTCAATTTGCATATTACACTTTTATCCTTATAGACTAGAGGACTGATACATGAAATTTGCGCAAGAGTAGGCCTTCCTTCCCCTGGCTGCCGGCACCAGCTTCCCTCTGGCACCAAGGACCCAGGCTTCCCTCCAGACACTGGCAGGCACCTGGGACACAGGCTTCCCTTGCATCCCTGGCTTCATCTGGAAGGACATCCAGTATAATTAGCATATTACACTTTTATTATTATAGATAAGGAATGTTGACAACTGCTGAGGTTGAGAAACAGGTATATAGAGAGATTCACTATATTATTCTGTTTCAGTATTTACAACATTTCACAGTAAAATGTTTTTAAAAAAGTAAACATTTCCTTTTCAATACAAATTGGCTATCTATCTTAATTATTTATGGTTTGAACCCAATTTCCCTCAAGGAGATAAGGATTCAAGTTAGTATTCCTATGAAATGCAAAACAAAATCTAATAAATTAAGGCAGTTACTTACCTGCAACACAATTCGGGGAAATCATCCTTGAATCGAAGACCAGTTCTCAGTGTAGTCATCATCTTCACCCGCACAGAACTGACATGTTTGGGTCCCATCAATTTCATCAAGGACATCAAACTGTTCAAGGCCTAAAAAGTAAGTAGGGCTTTAACATAAAGCCTATAACCAAGATGACAGGAGGAGATGAGCAGTAAAGACAACTATATCCCACTCTAATCTTGGAGTAGTTATTTCTTCTCTGGAAACACAAGGTCTAATAAATGTTATCCAGTTCATTTTGTCCAACATCTTATGTAGGAATTAAGAGTATGAAAAATATTAGTTCTGTTTTATATGTTCTTTCCCTTGAAGGTGATTTGTTATTTTAGGCCTGCTGGTCTCCTCTAGCCAGTGATTTTCAAATTTATTAAGAATATAGTATCGAGAGAAACCAAGATGGTGGCATAGGTAAACACCTAAACTGCTGCCTCGCACAACAATTTCAAAATTACAACTAAAAGACAGAACGGACACCATCCAGAACCACAGGAAAGCTGGTTGAGTGAAAATTCTACAACTAGAAGGAAAGAGAAAAGCTCACAGAGAATTGGAGGTATGGCAAAGGGTCTTTGTGCGCGCAGAGAGGAAGGGCGGCTGAGAGCCTGGCTGACTTTCTCTGGCGGAAGGGGGAAGGAAGCCCCCGACCGCACTGAACCCCAGTTCTGACTACACTGAACCCCAGTTCTGGGCGAGCCCCTGGGGACCCACGCTCTTACAAGGGGAGTCTGGACTCTTGGGCGGAGACTCGGGAGCCAGGGAAGGCGGAGGACTGAAAGCGCGCGCGCGAGAGTGAGCACAAAGGCTGCGGAGGTTGCCACAGGCTTTCCCTAGTGGAAGGGAGTCAGAGGCTCCTGAATGCACTGAGCCCCAGTTCTGACTGCAGTGAACCCCAGTTCCAGGCGAGCCCCTGGGGACCCACGCTCTTGTGGGGGGAGTCTGGACTCTCGGGCGGAGACTCGGGAGCCTGGGAAGGCGGAGGACTGAAAGTGCGTGCACGCCAGTGCGCACAAAGGCTGCGGAGGTTGCCACAGGCTTTCCCTAGTGGAAGGGAGTCAGAGGCTCCTGAATGCACTGAGCCCCAGTTCTGACTGCAGTGAACCTCAGCTCCAGGCGAGCCCCTGGGGACCCACGCTCTTGTGGGGGGAGTCTGGACTCTCGGGCGGAGACTCGGGAGCCAGGAAGGCAGAGGTCTGAAGGCACGCACGTGTGCGCAAGGGCAAGGCTGATGGGAAGCCAAGACTGAGACTTCACCCCATCCAAGCTGAGCACAGAGGCTATTGCAATTTGGCAAGTCTAATCCTATAAGGCTGTCTCCAGCACCGAACTTCTCCCAGCATAGACACAGCTGATCCTTACAGCCAACTGGCCTAGAGGTCAATTCTTCCCAGTGATACCAACAACAATCAAGACTTAACTACAACAAGACTGAGCACACAGTCCACAAAGGGGTGCACCAAGAGTGTCCACCTCAGGTTAACTGGGGAGGCAGACCCACTGGGCCGTATTGGAAACCTAGCACACAAATCTACCTTACCAACTAAGGGAAGCAGTGAAAATGCGGCCTCAAAAATCAGATCACAAACGAAAGAAATGGAGGAAAACAAACGACTGGATATAGAATTCAAAACCACGGTTATAAGGCTTTTTAAGAATATCCTAGAAAAGGCCGATAAATATAACGAAACCCTTGAAGATATGAAAAAGGACCAACTAGAAATTAAACATACACTGACTGAAATAAAAAATATTATACAGAGACCCAAAAACAGACAAGAGGAACACAAAAATCAAGTCAAAGAATTGAATTACAAAGAAGCAAAAAACACTCAACCGAAAAGCAAAAAGCAAAAAAAAAAAAAAAAAAAAAAATCCAAAAAGTTGAAGATAATGTAAGAAGACTCTGGGACAACTTCAAGCATACCAACATCAGAATTATGGGGGAGCCAGAAGAAGAGAGAGAGCAAGATACTGAAAACCTATTTGAAGAAATAATGACCGAAAACTTCCCCCACCTGGTGAAAAAAATAGACTTACAAGTCCAGGAAGCCCACAGAACCCCAAATAAAAGGAATTCAAAGAGGACCACACCAAGACACATCATAATTAAAATGCCAAGAGCAAAAGACAAAGAGAGAATATTAAAAGCAGCAAGAGAAAAAGTTAAGTTACCTACAAGGGAGCACCCATAGAATTGTCAGCTGACTTTTCTACAGAAACTATGCAGGCCAGACGGGAGTGGCAAGAAATTTTCAATGTGATGAATAGCAAGAACCTACAACCAAGATTACTCTACCCAGCAAAGCTATCATTCAGAATTGAAGGGCAGATAAAGAGTTTCACAGACAAGAAAAAGCTAAAGGAGTTCATCACCACCAAACCAGTAATATATGAAATGCTGAAAGGTATTCTTAAAGAAGAGGAAGAAGAAAAAAGTAAAGATAAAAATTATGAACAACAAATACATATCTATCAACAAGTGAACCTAAAAATCAAGTGAATTAAAAACCTGAGGGACAGAATAATCTGGTGAATATAATAGAATCAGGGGCATAGAAAGGGAGTGGACTGATAATTCTCAGGGGGAAAGGGGTATGGGGGGTTCATGAAGAGACTGGACAAAAATCGTACACCCATGGATGAGGACAGTGGGGGGGAGGTAAGGGCAGAAGGTGGGGTGGGAAATGGGTGGAGGGGAGCTATGGGGAAAAAAAAGAGAAATAATTGTAATAATCTGAATAAAGATTTATTTAAAATAAATATATATAGTATCGAGAACACCAGTCCCCAGTTGGCGCAAACACACGGATTCAGAGGAGCTCTACACTCCACCATGGAAAGGTCAGATTTCGCCTGGGATAAGGTGAGGTCTCTGGTCCCGGCGGGAGAGAGAAATGCGCGTTTTGCAGGAGCTGGAGGACCAGGGAAGTCTGAGCCTAGAAAAATCCGTGGCTGTTGGGGCTGGCGTGATCCGTGAATGTGGAAGGGGGTCCTCAGAGCTGCTAACAGAAGGGATCTCTAAAAAGCACCCCTTTTTGATCTGACGTGCAGGGACAGCCTAAGAATTTCAAAGGTGTGCCAGCTGCTTAGACTTGCGCGCAGACCCATTTTACGCAAACTTGGGCTTTTTCCTCTTGAAATTCTTGCTTCTGATTACTAAGCCCAATACATAGGATCACCCAGTTGGGGACACCCTGGGAGACTGCAGGGGCAAGTTGTTTTTCTAGAACCTGGGGATCGGAGCGGAGAGTGACCATCGGAGAGCCAGCCCTGAGGCAGCCCACTCCCACAAACCGGTAGTGAGTGCCACAGGGAAAGAAGGCTCTAACACTGCCTTGAGAGGCCATATAGACCCGGAAGTCAATCCAGAAACACTGCCACCCAGGGACTGAATCACAAATTGACTCTTGTGGAATCAAAAATAAAGGAATATGAGAAAGTAAGACACACCGCCTGCTTAAAATCAGGACTGGATTACAACACTGAAGAGTAGTGGAACGCAGGAAACTGCAATACTGTCCGGACTGAGAAACAGGCGTGCCATACAGAACAACAGAGAAAGTGAATGACCTTCACTACTCCACATTTTATTTTAATTTTTTATTTTTTTATTTTCATTTTTTGCATCTTTTACTCAAGAAACTAATTTTTTTTCCTCACTTGATTTTACTTTTTTAATTAACACATTTTTATTTTCAATCCGGATTATTACTACAGCTATTTTATCTTTTTTTTTTTTAAGTGTCATTTTATTTTCTCTTCATTTTACTTTGGGATTAGTGTTCTACATTCTATTTTCATCTTTCCTTTAGCATTGTTTTACTTTATCTCAACTCTACCTTTATGCCATCACACTCTTCCTAACCTTCCCCTTTTCGGTGTCCTGTTTATCTTACCCCTTTCCTGTTTTAGATTTTCCCTATTCTTTTTGTTTACCCCGTTAAAATTTCACCCTGCTTACATATCTAATATCCAATCCCCTGCACCAAGTCCTTACACACCTCTCTCTTTGCTGTCTTAACTACCCAAAAAATTGTTTTTCTCTCTGTCCTTTTGTTGTTCTTTGCTTGAATGTTGATTATATCGAATTTTTATGCTTTTTGTGAGATTGTTTTCCTTATTCTTCTTTTGTTTGTTTATTTTTTTGTTTGTTTTGTGCTTCTGTTTTCCCATGCCTCACTCAATATTAGTTGGTGTTGTAGTTTGTATTAATCCCCAGGTACTTGTTGGTGGCATTTGCTGGGATTAGTGATTGTTCTATTTGAGTTTTATCCCCATATATATATATAGTTTGTTCCCCTTTCTCTCTTAGTCTCTTTCTTGTCTCTCTTACTTTTTTTTTTCCTTTTCCCAATTTCATTATGACATTCTTTTTTTCGCTTTCTTTCTATTTCCTCTTCTTCTTTCTCTCCTATCCCCTAATTTTCCTTTATCTGGTGGTCACCTTTATGGAAGGTTATTAATATCATGAATACATTTCTGTTCAGTGCCTTGTGTGTTGTACCTGGTGGTGCTGTATTTTGTGCCTTTAAATCAACGCAGGAGAGAGAGAACTACATAACCAGACATCCAGAGAAGAGAGACCATGGGGAGACAAAGAAACAGCCCGCATATGAAAGAAAAGCAGGCATCACCAGAAAAGAAAGTAAACGAAATGGAGGCAAGCAACCTTCCTGAAAAAGAATTCAGAGAAATGGTCATAAGGTGGCTGAAAAGAATGGAAGACAAATTTGACAATATGAGCAAGAACCAAGAGGAAATGAAGAAGAACCAAGAAGAAATAAAAAATGATATCGCTGCTATAAAGAACTCAATAGAAAGCATCAAGAGAATATTAGAAGAAGTAGAGGACCGCATCAGTGAGCTAGAAGACAAGATGGGGAAAAATACCCAAGTAGAGCAGCTTCTAGAAAAAAAAAATAGAAGGCAGGAGGAGAGCCTAAGGGAACTTTGGGAAAACACAAAACAAAACAACATCCGCATAATAGGGGTTCCAGAAGGAAAGGAAGCTGAGCAAGGAGTAGAAAACCTGTTTGAAGAAATAATGACAAAAAATTTCCCTGATATAGGCAAGAAAAAACCCACACAAATCCAAGAAGCTCACAGAGTCCCAAACAAAATGAACCCAAAAGACCAATGCCAAGGCACATTATAATTAAATTGGCAAACACCAACGACAAAGTAAGAATCTTAAAAGCGGCAACAGATAGACAGAAAGTTACATACAAAGGAACCCCCATCAGACTAGCAACTGATTTCTCAACAGAAACTCATCAGGCCAGAAGGGAATGGAATGAAATATACAAAGTCATGCAAAGGAAGGGCCTGAATCCAAGAATACTGTACCCAGCAAGGTTATCAATCAAAATTGAAGGTGAAATCAGGAGCTTCACAGACAAAAAGGACTAAGGGAATTTATTACCACCAAACCAGCAATGCAAGAAATGTTAAAGGGTCTCCTGTAAAAAAAAAAAGAAATAGGGAGCGAAGAAGGAACACAGGGGTAAAGAATAAAACTGGTGACAAATAAGTACCTATCAATAATAACTTTAAATGTAAATGGATTAAATGCCCCAATCAAAAGACATAGGGTAAGGGACTGGATAAGAAAACAAGACCCATATATCTGCTGTAGAAGAAACCCACCTCAAAAAAAAAAGACACACACAGACTGAGGGTGAAGAAATGGAAAACGGTTTTCCAGGCAAATGGAACAGAAAAAAAGCTGGGGTAGCAATACTTATATCTGACAAATTAGATCTCAAAGTGAAGGACATAACAAGAGATAAGGAAGGCCACTTCATAATACTAAAGGGAGCAGTCCAACAAGAAGAAATACCTCTGGGAAACATATATGCACCCAATACAGGAGCACCCAAATACATAAAAAAAACTCCTGGAGGATATTAAGGGAGAGATTGACAGCAATACAATCATAGTAGGAGACTTTAATACCCCATTATCACCATTGGACAAATCCTCTAAACAAAAAATCAGCAAAGAAACATCAATCCTAAATGACTCACTAGACCAGATGGAATTAATTGACATCTTCAGAACATTTCACCCCAAAGCCACAGAATATACATTCTTCTCAAGTGCACATGGGTCTTTTTCAAAGATAGACCATATGTTGGGACATAGGCAAAGTCTCTTCAATTTCAAGAAGATAGAAATCATATCAAGCATCTTCTCAGACCACAGTGGCATAAAACTGGAAATCAACTACAATAAAAACAACCCAAAGAAATCAAACACATGGAGACTAAACAGCATGCTATTAAACAATGACTGGGTTACCAGAGAGATCAAGGAAGAAATAAAAAACATCATGGCAACAAATGACAATGAAAACACAACAATCCAAAATCTATGGGACACAGCGAAAGCAGTCTTGAGAGGGAAGTTCATAGCTCTACAAGCCTACTGCAAAAAACAAGAAACAATGGTAATAAATTACCTAACCCTACAACTCAAAGAGTTAGAAAAAGAGCAACAAGAAAAGCCCAGTGTAGGCAGAAGGAAGGAAATAATAAAGATCAGAGCGGAGATAAACGACATAGGGACCAAAGAAACAATACAAAAGATCAATAAAACCAAGAGCTGGTTCTTTGAAAGGATAAACAAGATTGATGAACCTCTAGCCAGGCTCACCAAGAAGCAAAGAGAGAGGACCCAAATAAACAAATCAGAAATGAAAGAGGTGAAATAACAACAGATCCCGCCGAAATACAAAGGATTGTTAAAAAATACTACGAACAACTCTATTCCAACAAACTGAACAACCTGGAGGAAATGGACATATTCCTAGAAAAATATAACCTTCCAAAACTCAATCAGGAAGAATCTAAACAGCTCAATATGCCAGTAACTATGGAAGAAATTGAAGCAGTCATCAAGGAGTTTCCGGCAAACAAAAGCCCGGGGCCAGACGGTTTCACAGGAGAGTTTTACCAAACATTCAAGGAAGAACTAAAACCTATCCTCCTCAGACTATTTCAAAAAATTCAAGAGGAAGGAACACTTCCAAGCTCCTTCTATGAAGCCAGCATCACCCTAATACCAAAACCAGATAAAGACAACACAATGAAGGAGAATTACAGGCAAATATCCCTCATGAATGTAGATGCCAAAATCCTCAATAAAATTCTAGCAAATCGGATCCAGCAGTACATCAGAAAGATCATACACCATGACCAAGTAGGGTTTATCCCAGGAATGCAAGGATGGTACAATATCCGCAAATCAATAAATGTGATACATCACATAAACAAATTGAGAGATAAAAATCACATAGTCATATCAATTGATGCTGAAAAAGCATTTGACAAAATCCAACACCCTTTCTTGATAAAAACTCTCAACAAGGTGTTAATAGAAGGATCATACATCAACATAATAAAAGCTATATATGAAAAACCCACAGCTAACACCATACTCAATGGGCAAAAACTAAAACCATTTCCCCTAAGAACAGGAACAAGACAGGGATGCCAACTCTCACCACTCCTGTTCGACATAGTACTGGAAGTATTAGCCATTGCAATTAGACAAGAAGAAATAAAAGGCATCCAAATTGGAAAAGAAGAAGTAAAGCTGTCCTTATTTGCAGATGACATGATATTGTACATAAAAAACCCAAAAGATTTCATCAAAAAACTAACAGACTTAATAAATGAATTCGGCAATGTAGCAGGATACAAAATTAACGCCAAGAAATCTATGGCATTTCTATACACCAATAGTGAACTTACAGAAAGAGAGACTAAAAAAGCAATCCCATTTACCATCGCACCAAAAAAATTAAGATACCTAGGAATAAACCTAACCAAGGAGGTAAAAGACCTATACGTGGAAAACTACAGGACACTGAAAAAAGAGATAGAGGAAGAGGTAAACAGATGGAAGAACATACCATGTTCATGGATTGGTAGAATCAACATCATTAAAATGTCCATACTACCCAAAGCAATCTATAGATTCAATGCACTCCCCATTAAAATACCAACAGCATATTTCACAGACCTAGAAAGAACTCTCCAAAAATTCATCTGGAATAAAAAAAGGCCCCGAATAGCCACAGCAGTCCTGAGAAAGAAGAATAAAGTAGGAGGGATCCCAATACCAGATTTCAAGCTGTATTACAAAGCCACTGTCCTCAAAACAGCCTGGTACTGGCACAAGAACAGACATATAGATCAATGGAATAGAACAGAGAATCCAGATATCAATCGAAACCACTATGTGCAATTAATATTTGACAAAGGAGGCATGAACATACAATGGAGTCAAGACAGTCTCTTCAATAAATGGTGTTGGGAAAATTGGACAGATACATGCAAAAAAATGAAACTAGATCACCAACTTATACCATACACAAAAATAAACTCAAAATGGATACAGGACTTAAATATAAGACGGGAAACCATAAAAATACTAGAGCAGCCGTGGGCAAACTACGGCCCGCGGGCCGGATCCAGCCCGTTCGGCTGTTCTATCTGGCCCGCGGAGCCGAAAGAGCGGAGTGTTCTCTTGCTCTCCCCTCCGTTCCTTTACTTTGAATTTATATTAGTTCACACAAACACTGCATCCATGCTTTTGTTCCGGCCCTCCGGTACAGTTTAAGAACCCATTGTGGCCCTCGAGTCAAAAAGTTTGCCCACCCCTGTACTAGCGGAATCCACAGGCAGCAAAATCTGAGACATATGCCGAAAGAACTTCTTCACTGATACTGCCCCTAGGGCAATGGAAGCCAAAGAGAAAATAAACAAATGGGACTACATCAAAATAAAAAGCTTTTTCACAGCAAAAGAAACCATCAACAAAACAAGAAACCCCACTGTATGGGAGAACATATTTGCAAATGTTATCGCTGATAAAGTTTTAATCTCCAACATCTACAGGCAGCTTATACAACTTAATAAAAGGAAGATAAATGATCCAATAAAAAAATGGGCAACGGACCTAAATAGAATCTTTTCGAAAGAAGACAGAAGGAAGGCCAAGAGACACATGAAAACATGCTCAAAGTCACTAATTATCCAAGAGATGCAAATCAAAACAACAATGCGATACCATCTCACACCTGTCAGAATGGCTATCATCAACAAATCAACAAAAGACAAGTGTTGGCGAGGATGGGGAGAAAAAGGAACCCTCGTGCACTGCTGGTGGGAATGCAGACTGGTGCAGCCACTGTGGAGAACATTATGGAGTTTCCTCAAAAACCTGAAAATGGAACTCGCATTTGACCCAGTAATCACACTCCTAGGAATATATCCTAAGAAACCAGAAACACCAAGGATATATGCACCCCTATGTTCATAGCAACACAATTTGCAATAGCTAAGATTTGGAAACAGCCTAGGTGCCCGTCAGCAGATGACTGGATCAGAAAACTATGGTACATCTATACAATGGAATACTATGCTGCCATAAAAAAGAAGGAATTATTACCATTTGTAGGCACCTGGATAGAATTGGAGAACATTATGCTAAGTGAAATAAGCCAGTTAAAGAAAGAAAAATACCGCATGATCTCACTCATTTGGGGATAATGAAAAACAGTATAAACTGATGAACAAAAAGATAGATACAGAGGCAGTAAAGCATCAAACAGACTGTGAAATTACAGTGGGAAGGTTAGGGAGAGGTGGGGGAAATAAGAGATCAACTGAAGGACTTACATGCATGCATATAAGAGTAACCAACGGATGCAAAACATTGGGGGGGGGTGAGGGCATGTATGGGAGTGGGGTGGTGGGGCAATGGTAAGATATGTACACATATAATACCTTAATTAAAAAATTAAAAAAAAAAAAGAATATAGTATCTGTCCTGGCCCGGTGTCTCAGTTAGTTGGAACATCATTTGTTACACCAAAAAAGGTTGTGGGTTCCATCCCCAGTCAGGATACATATGGTAGGCAACTGATCTATGTTTCTCTCTCTCCCCCCCCCTTCATTTCTCTCTCCTCCATTTCTCTCTCTCTCTTTAGAAAATAAAAATTAAAAAAATATCCTCACCTGAGGATTGAAATATACAGTATCCCATCTAATAAGAGAGTAGCATGCAAATTGACTGTCACTCCCACACACAAGATGGCCGCCCCCATGTGGTCAAAAATCTCCACCCCCATGGGGACAAAAGATGGCCGCCACAAGATGGCCAGCAGGAGAGGGCATTTGGGAGGGACAAGGCCTGAAAGGGAGGGCAGTTGGGGGTGATCAGGCCTGCAGGGGAGGGCAATTGGGGGCGACGAGGCCTGCAAGGAGGGGAGTTGGTGGGGACAAGGCCTGCAGGGAAGGACAACTGGGGGGAACAAGGCCTGCAATGGAGGGCAGTTGGGGGTGACCATGCCTGCACGGGAGGGCAGTTGGGGGGAATCAGGCCTGAAGGGGAGGACAGTTGGGGGAACCAGGCCAGCATTTCATTATTTCTTATCTTTCAATGTTTGCAGGGGAGGGCAGTTAGGTTGGGGGGGGGGGGACCAGGCCTGCACGGGAGGGCATTTAGGAGGCAATCAGGCTGGCCGGGGAGTGGTTATGGGGTGAACAGGCTGGCAGGCAGAAGCGGTTAGGGGCAATCAGGCAGGCAGGCAGGCGAAAAGTTGGGAGCCAGCAGTCCTGGATTGTGAGAGGGATGTCCGAGATTGATGAGGGTGCAGGTTGGGCTGAGGGACCACCCCCCACTCCGTGCACAAATTTCGTGCACCGGGCCTCTAGTATGTCTATATAATTTTCTACAAATCCATCCCAAACTGCTATATAGTACATGCATTTTTGTCATAATGGTACTAAGTTCAAGATTCTCTGAATTTAGTAAAACAAAGAAGTACTGGTAACATGCCCAGAAAATAATATACCACATTTCACTGTGTGTGAAACACATAATCAGACTTGTATCAACAACTCCAGATTCTAATGAAGGGGTAAAGGAACTCCCTAGATGACCTTAACTATATGCCAAAACATGCAAGCTCTTTGTGGTTTAATAAAAAAAAAACACTCTAGTTTTCTTAGATTTGAGATTCTCTCACTTGGGATAATCATAAGAAAGATTCCATACAGATGAACTAGAAGTTGTTTGGGGGATTAAAATTATCAGTTAACACCAAAGAATGAGTTAACTAGTTGCTTAAGTTCATAGAGTTTAATATTTTATCATGTTTTTCTTGGCTCCTTAAGGTTATTAAGGGCAATACAGATGGAAATAAAATTCTATTCATAAGTTTTTACTATAATTTTATTGACTTCAGAGATAGAAAACAAATCATTATTTAACTTCTATCCTAATCTATGGACAAAAATTTCCAGTGGTCAGCAATCATAATAAACTATATTGTGCCAAATACATTTAAACATAAACTGACAAGTAACTAACACTACTTTACTAACTGTAGATAACCCAGCATTTTTGGTATTCAAAAACAGCATGGACCATGAGCCACATCAGACCAAAGTGGACCAATAAATTCAACTATGCAACCTTTCTTTGAGCTATCAGTGATTGTGGTCTCTTTTTTCCCACTGAGCTAAATGCTGTGATTAGGTGAGCCTGAAACTGTTGGCACGAACCCCTGGCACTTAAGCATAGAACCAATCCAGGGATATTTGAGCTAAAGCTGTAAAAAAGAAGGAACTCTTACCTTTTGTGACAGCATGGATGAGCCTGGAGAATATTATGCTAAGCGACATAAGCCAGTCAGAGAAAGACAAATACCATTATGATCTCTCTTAAGTGTGGAATTTAATGAATAAAATAATCTGATGAACAAAATGCAACTGGAAACATGAACACTATGAAACAGACTGGGCGGTACCAAAGGGGAGGAGGGTGGAGTGATTAAATAAAGAAGGTGAAGAGATTAACTGAACAACATATATATTTATACTCTAACACAGACAATAATTTGGTGAAGGCCAAGGGAGGGGGAGAAGGGAGATGGAGGATGTTAAAGGGGAGGACACCTGTAATAATGTCAACATTAAAAAAAATTTTTAAATAGAATAAAAAGAAAGAAACTGATTGTAGAACACTGTGTCCAAAGTCAACCAATACCTGAAGCTATATTATCCCTCTACTTTTAGTTACAGAGCCAACAAATTTCAGTAAGCCAATTTGATTTGGGTTTTCTGTCCCTTATTTAAAAAAGAACTGCAAATAATATAATTCCTCTTTTTAGACTACCCAAAAGCTTACACAAGTTGTTCAGTAATACAGAATATCACATTTCATTATTTCTTATCTTTCAATGTTTGTAGGTAGTAGCAAAAATCATGTCTCCTGCATATCCTACGTGAGTTCTATTCCAGCACATTGCAACTCAACTATCACTACCTACCATTTTCTTATCTTCAATGCCAACACTGGAGCTCAGTAACTGCATATTAAAGAAAGCCAAAATGCCCAACAACTTGGGTTGCAAATAATCAGCCTAAGGGAAAAACAAACAAACAGGTAATTATGTAAAGTTTATACAGATCAAATTTTATAAAACCAATAACTTAATTATTTAACTAACATCATTTCAGTTTTGCCTATTAGAGTAACAGAAATAAATACTTGGTGAATTAAGTTTCTCCAAATGCATATTATTTTCACACTAGTATTTTTTAAATTCATGAAACTGATTTATAATCACCATTATAAAACATGATTAAATAGTACTGTACAAGAAAATAAGCTTTTGAAATCTGGCCTGAGCTGGGGTGGGATCCTCAGGATCTGATTCACATCAGGATCCAGAGTGGAGAGGACATTTATCTTAAGGAGAAAACTAGGAAAGACAACTGACTGTCATTCTAGGATCTAGAGCATTTAGAGCTAAGCTTGGGGAAAAAAACAAAAAAAGGTAAACTGCCAGAACCATGGTCTGACATAGGGGTCAATATCCCCTGAGGTAATAGTGGTAAAGGAATAATTCACTAATTCCACTTCTTCGTATGTTTTGAAGTGCTGCTCAGAAAGTGCGTGTGCTATCGATCGGAACAAGTGTTAATCTGAAAGAGCAAGGTACGGTGAATACGGCGGGTGGGTTAATACTTCCCAGGTAAGATCTTTTAACGTGTCTTTAACTGGTTTTGGAGTGTGTGATGGTGTGTCATCATGAAGCAAAATTACTTTGCTGTGTCTTCTGGTCCATTCTGGTTGTTTCATGATCAAAGCGTGGTTCAAATTGATTATTTGTTGTCAGTAGCGATCAGTATTAACGGTTTCACCTGATTTTAGAAGCTCAAAATACACCACACCTTCCTGATCCCACCAAACGCAGAGCATTCTCTTCTTGTTTTTTTATTATTTAAAGTATTACAAATAGTAGTACACATGTCTCTTTTTTCTCCCACTGACCTTCCCCTAGCCTCCCCTACCCCCCAGCACATGTCCTCACCCCACCCCCACCCCCACCTCCACCCCCAGTGTCTTGCATCCAATGGTTATGCTTATATGCATGCATACAAGTCCTTTGGTTGATCTCTTACCTCCCCCAACCCCCAGCCTTCCTGCTGTAATTTGACAGTCTGTTTGATGCTCCTCTACTTCTGTATCTATCTTTTTGTTAATCAGGTTATAATGTTCATTATCCATAAATGAGTGAGATCATGTGGTATTTTTCTTTCACTGACTGGCTTATTTCACTTAGTATAATGCTCTCCAGTTCCATCCATGCTGCTGCAAATGGTAAGAATTCCTTTTTTTTAATATAGCAGCATAGTATTCCATTGTGTAGATGTACCACAGTTTTCTAATCCACTCATCTGCTGATGGGCATTTAGGCTGTTTCCAAATCTTAGCTATTGTAAATTGTGCTGCTATGAACATAGGGGTGCATATATCCTTTCTGATTGGTGTTTCTGTTTTCTTGGGATATATTCCTAGAAGTGGCATTACTGGGTCAAATGGCAGTTCCATTTTTAAATTTTTGAGGAAACGCCATACTGTTTTCCACAGTGGCTGCACCAGTCTGCATTCCCACCAGCAGTGCACAGTGCACGAGGGTTCCTTTTTCTCCACATCCTCTCCAGCATTTGTCATTTGTTGATTTGTTAAATGAATTTCGTGCATCGGGCCTCTAGTATATGCATAACTCATAGACACAGACAACAGTGTGGTGATGGCCAGAGGGAAAGGGCAGGTGGGCAAAGGGGGGATGGGAATGGGGACATCTGTAATAGTGACAACAATAAAAATAAAGTAAAAATGAAAATGCAATATCATAGATGCCACATAGGAAAGGATGGTCAGTTGCATTGAATGCTACTGAAAAATTGACTGAAATAGGAAAGAAAAAGTAACTACTGGACTTGATAGTAGAAAGACTGTTTTTGACCTTGACAAGAAGAATTTCAGGAGAATAATGAGAACAGAGTTGAACTAGAATGGGCTAAAGAATGAATGGAAAAGGAGAAAGCGGAGATAGAAACCTCTCAAGATATATTGCTGATTATCCTGAGAGTATCTTGAAGGAAGGAGGGCAATCAAAAGGAAAAACATAGTAAGCCTAAGGATTTACATGTTTTCAGATGAAAACATAAAATAGTAAAGTGACTTCAGATACAAATTTAAGATAGGAAAATATAAAAAGGTTAACATATCCTGTAATTCCCCTTAAATCCAACAGTGGATTTAAATATAGTTAGATAAAGTTTTAATATATTGTTCCAAGAAAGGGGTAGTTGGGGAGAATACAAATGTATTCCAACCTACAGTTCATAAGTAGTGAAGACAAATAAACATTTTACCCAGTGAAAAAAATAAAATCTAAAAATCATTTGAAAATGTCAATTTTTCAATGCTAATATATGTTGTTAATGCCTTGCTGTGATCATACAATTTAAATATCAATCTTTTCAAAAATAAAACACCCAATTTAATTTTTAAACTCACATCTGGCATTTGAAAAATGCACAAAACAATTATTTTTCCAGTATCATAATTAAGCTACAAAAAGGAAAAAAAAACACGTAACATATTTCTTACCATTAGTTCAGGTGATATGATATCTCTTGGGCCCTGATATGGATCATCACTAGATGCAAACGAGGCAAGGATTGACAAACCATTGAAAACCTTTTGATAGTTTTCTCCAATCCGTAGCAATAATTCATTATGCAGTCCTTGGAAATCTTGTCTCAACAGGCTCCCCAGTTCAATTTCTGTTTCATTCTAATCCAAAGATACAGTTTTTAAAAAAATTTAAGAACTTTTCTCCATACTAATATCCTGAAAATGAGTATATTGATTTTTTAATATACTATTAGTAAATCAAGAACTCTAGATCAGGTGGTAAGATTTACTGATTATATTTTTTAAAGGCAATGGATAAAGATCTGAGTTGTCCAGCTATAGAAACAACAAGATGCTGAATGATTCCTCAGACTTATTTGTGACATTTTAAAGATAAAGGCCATGGGAAATTATTCTAATCTTGTTCTATCATGGTGGTCTCCCATGAGCTATAGGTAATGAAGAGAAAGGATCAGATTTTATTTGGAAATAAAATTTAAAAACGAAATCCTAGTTTTCTATAAGGCTTTAAATTCCATTAACTCATTATTCATATGCACATAATCCCTGAGAAGATATATAGTACAGTGGCTAAGAGCACAGCCTTTCTAGTCAGACTGCTGGGATTTAAATTCCAAGTTTGTCACTTATTAGTTGTGCTGTGACTGGAACAAGTTACCTCATCTGACCTCTCTCTGCCTTAATTTTCTTATCAATAAAATGGAAAAACATTAGTATCTTTATCTCATTAGGTAACAGTGAATGAAATGATACATAAGTTGTTTATCAAAGTTTCTGACATGTAGTAAGCACTCTATAAATATTTCATTATCATTTCACCTCTATGATACAGATTTCTTTCTCAAAATTAATAAATATACCCAATATTCAATAACTCTCATGTGGAAAGAGATCAACTGCTGGCATATCATTAAACACATGAAATAAATTAACATCAGAGGAAATACTAAAGTCACATATGCATATTGCACAGGTTCTCCTGTTCCCATGTAGTCTCATAGTCATGACATCTGTGAATAATTACATTTTCACTTCCTCCTCTCCAACTTGGATGCCTTATATCTCTTCTTCTTGTCTGATCACCATGCCTAGGACTTTCAGTTCTATGCTAAGAGCGTTGAAAGTGGACATTTTTGCCTTGTTCCTGTTCTTAAGGGAAATGCTTTTAGTTTTTGTCCATTGAGTATGATGTACCTATAGGTTTGTCATATATTGCCTTTATTATGTTGAGGTATGATCCCTCTATTCCCACTTTGGTGAGTTTTTGTAAAAAAGGGGTGCTGGATTTTGTCAAATGCTTTTTCTGTATTTATTGATATGATCATGTGGATTTTATCTTTCATCATGTTTATGTGATGTATCACATTGATTGATTTGCCAAAATTGTACCAGTCTTGCATCCCCAGAATAAAACCCACTTGATCATGGTGTGTTTTTAATATATTGCTGGATTCGTTGTGCTAATATTTTGCTGTGGATTTTAGCATCTGTGTTCATCAAGGATATTAGCCTATAATTTTCTTTCTTTGTAGTGCCTTTATCTGGTTTTGGAATTAGGATAATGGTGGCTTTGTAAAAAGAACTTTGAAAGTGTTCCTTCCTCTTAAATTTTCTGGAATAGTTTGAGTAGGATAGGTGTTAGTTCTCTGAATGTTTGGTAGAACTCGCCTATGAAGTCATCTGGTCCAGGACTTTCGTTTGCTGGGAGTTTTTAAATTACTGCTCCAATTTCATTAGTTGTCATTGGCCTATTCAGGTTTTCTGATTCTTCCTGATTGAGTTTTTGTAAATTTGTATGACTAGGAATTTGTCCATTTTGCACAGGTTGTCTAATTTGTTGGCCTACAGTTGTTCACATATTTCCTTACAATCCTTTTTGAATTTCTGTGGTGCCCACTGTTATATCATCTCTTTCCTTTCTGATTTTATTTATATAGGCCCTCTCTGTTTCTTGGTAAGTTTGGCTAAGGGTTCCTCAATCATTCATCTTTTCAAAGAATCAGCTCTTGGATTCATTGATGTTTTGTACTGATTTTTCATCTCTATGTCTTTTACTTCTAGTCCAATCTTTATTTCCTTCCTCATACTTCCTCTGGGCTTTTCTTCCTGTTCTCTTTCCAATTCGTTTAGTTGTAGGGTTAGTTTATTAGTGCTTTTTCTTGTTTATTGAGGTAGGCCTGTAATGCTATGAACTTCCCTCTGAGGACTGCTTTCCTCTGTCCCATAGGTTTTGGGTGATTGTGTGTTCATTTTCATTTGTTTCCAGGAAATTTTTAATATCTTTCTTGATTGCATTGATAATACACATATTGTTTAATAACTTGCAATTTAGCTTCCATGTATTTGGGTGTTTTGAGTTTTTTTGCTATTGTAATTGATTTCAAACTTCATGCCATTGTGATCTGAGATATTTGGTATGATCTGAATCTTCTTGAATTCGTATAGATTTATTTTGTGCTCTAATATGTGTTCTAGCATTGAGAATGTTTCATGTGTGCTTGAGAATATTGTATATTTTCTTGCTTTGGGGTAAAATGTTCTGTAAATATCAGTTAGATCCATCTGATCTAGTGTTATCATTCAAGTCATCTGTTTCCTTGTGGATTTTTTGTCTGGAAGATCTATCCAGTGATGTCAGTGGGGTGTTAAAGTACCCTACTATGACTGTATTGCTGTCTATCTCTTCTTTAAAGTCCATCAAAAAGTTCTTTTTTAAAGATATTTGGGTGCTCCTGTTTGGATGCACGTGTGTTTACATAGGTTATATTTTCTTGTTGAATCATTCCCTTTAGTATTATTTAGCCTTCTTTGTATCTTATTATAGCCTTTGTTTTGAAGTCTATTTTGTAAGATATGAGTATACCTTCCCCAGCATTTTTTCCTTTCCATTTGCATGGAATATTCTTTTCCATCCTTTCACTTTTAATCTATAGGTATCTTTTTTTCTGAGGTGGGTCTCTTGTAGACTTATATATATGGATCATGTTTTCTTATCCATTGAGTCACCCTATGTCTTTTGATTGGAGCATTTAATCCATTTACATTTAAGGTTATTATTGACTAGAGGCCCAGTGCATGAAATTCATGTATGGGTGCGGTCCCTTGGCCTGGCCGGCAATTGAAGCGTTGAGCGTCTGGCGTGTAAGGGAAGGTCCCAGCTGACCTCTGGGCCCTGGGCAGCACCTGGGCCCCCGGGCCCCGGCGCACCCCCCTCCGCCTGTCACAGTGCATGCAAAGATGCAGTGAGCACAGCCAGACACCACGGGCCAGGGCGCAGCATGGGCCTCTGGGCTGCCCAGAGGTGCTGCATGGAAGCCGGGTGGGCAGCGTACTCTCTCCCAGCTGGCCTCGCAGACCAACTCCTGCACGAACTGACAGGGGGCCCAATTGGCCCCTGTGGTCCCAGCAGCTGTGGCCCGGCTCACCTGGAAGAGGCCGCACAGGTGCGGGGAGGCCTCCTTGCAGGCGCCTGGCACCTGAGCATGGGGGCTTCCCTATTGCACGAGCCCTGGCGTCCTGAGGAGGGTAGCAGGGGGAGTGAGAGCGAGCTAGGCGGAAACCCTGCATTCTCACTGCATTTCCGTCCCCGTCACTCCCGCCCCCAGGTAGCCGGCGAGAGGTCGCATTCCCCTGCTTGGCACCACAGGAGGTTGGCCACCACCTACCCCTGTTCCCCATCCCAGCCCAGGGCCCGGCCCCGATCACGCAATCAGGGCCTGCCAGCTACTGATCACCATCTGCGGGGCCATCGGTCAGGGCCGGGCCCCCTGCCCGGCTCCCTCAGCACCTGGGAGCTGGGCAGTGGCACTGACCCTGACTCTGGTCACTGTCTGCGGGGTGATTGCGACCCCGCTCACACCTACCTTGGCCTGGCACCACCCACTCACCTGCTCCACCATCCCGCTTCGGTCCTCCTCTCGGCAGGGCCCACTGGGGCTGGCAGCGTTGCAAATGCCCGCCATGTTCCGTGCCACCCCCTGGTGGTCAGCACGTCATAACAAGCAGCTGAACTCCCAATCAAGGGGACAATTTGCATATTACGCTTTTATTATATAGGATGTTTATTTATTGTCATTTTTATTTTCTTTATTTCTCTGATCCTCTCTCTCTCCTTTTCTTTTTTTTAAGAGTCCCTTTCACATTTCTTGCATTGCTGGTTTAGTGGTAATGTATCCTTCAATCTTTATTTTTCTGTCTGGAAAGCTTTTTATTTCACCTCCAATTTTATTTGAAAGCCTTGTTGGATATTATAGTCTTGGATTTAAGCCTTTGCTTATCATTACTTTGAATACTGCATGCCATTCCCTTGTGGCCTGAAGTGTTTCTACTGAGAAGTCAGGTAACATTCTAATGAAAACTCCTTTGTAGGTAATTTTCTGTCCATCTCTTGATGCCTTTAGGATTATACCTTTGTCTTTAACACTTGCCATTTTAATTATGTGTCCAAGATGTGGGTCTCCTTGGGTTTTGACTTGGACTTTTTGTGCCTCCTGAACTTGTGTGATATTTCCCTTCACCAAGTTGGGTTAGTTTTCTATCATTATCTCTTCAATTTCTCTGTTTCTTGCTCAGATTCATCCCCTTCTGGTATTCCTATGATATGGATGTTGTTATGTTTCATAATTTTTCCCAGAGCTTCCTTAAGCTATAATCCTGCCTTTTAATTCCTTTTTCTATTTGCGGCTCTAATTGGGTATTTATTTCTATCTCGTCCTCCAAATCATTTATTTAATCCTCTACTTCATCCAATCAACTTATAATTTCTTCCAGTGTGTTCATGTCAGATATATTCTTCTTCTTTTCTGTCTGGTTCTTGTTCATGGTTTCTAGTACTTTTCCATGCTGTGGTAATTTGCATTAAGTTCCTTAAGCATCTTTATAACAATTGCTTTGAACTCTATGTCTGAAAGGTTGCTTGCCTCCATTTAATTTTTCTTCTGGAGACTCCTCCTTGTCTTTCATTTGGAGGTTGTTAATTTGTCTCTCCATTTTAGCTGTCTCTTTATATTTGTTTCTATGTATTAGATAGAACTGTTATGTCTCCCTGTCTTTGTGGGATGGCCTTATATAGAAAGTGTCTCGAGGAGTCCAGTGGTGCAGTCTCTTTGATCTCCTGAGTTGGATGCCCTATGACTGCCCCTTCTGTGCATTATTTGTGCTCTCCTGCTGTAATTGGGACTTAATTATTTATTTCCCCTTTATGGGAGGAATCTCCCCTCTGACTTGCTGACAGTGAGGCTCAACACCAACCTTGCTGTGCCAGCTGTTATACAGATGCTGACAGAACAGAAGACACAATAGGATGGAGCAAAAACACCTTGAAATTCAAACTACCCAAAGCAACAACAGAAGGTCTAAGAAGGAAAAAGAAGAAAAAGCAAAGCAAAAAGAAATAAATAAAAAGAATATTAAAAGACACGAGACTAAAGACTTCAGAGGGGATATAAAGACAAAGAGAGAAAGAGGAAGAAACATTGCATTACAGGAGCATAAAGGAAGCTAAAAGATTGAAAAAGAAAAGGAAACAGAAAACTTAAATAATAATAGTGAATTTAACATACAGTAACAATGGACATATTAAGATATAGATAGGAAAAGAGGCAAAAAATGAAAAAAGAATAATAAAATAGAGAAAAAATAATAACAATAAAAAGGACAAAATGAGAAAACAAAGGAAAGAGAGAAATTAGAAATATACAAGAAAATGGAGAAGAAAAAAGGGAGGAAACAAACAGACAAGAAGAAACAAAAGCCACCCCACACCCCCCACCAACAAAAACCCATACCACACTCACACACTCCAAAACTTTTGGTCCACTATTTGAGGCGCTTACTAAATTTTGCTCTGATGATGTTGAATTTGGTCCCTTGGTGTGTCTAACCTGGGCCTCTGGGGAGCTTCCTTGGCGGCAGGCCAATGTGAGTCACTATCCCTTTCTGGCCCTGGGCAACCTGAGGACTGATACATTGAAGCCCATAGCCATCCAACAGGCACGGGCTCCTTAGCCCAGAGGCTGAGTCTGCCTCGAGTCTCATGCCTCAAGTGTCCCTGTTCTCAGCTGTTCTCCCTTCCTCCACAGAGCTAGGCTCTGTAGGGGTATCCTGGTCTTGGCCAGCATGGTTTGATCAGACTAGTGTTGGGAGTGATGCCAGTAGCATGTAGGAGGGAGGACCATGCACTTCCTCCCCTTCCAATGCCTCAACCTTGCTTGGCTTGCTGGTTCCTCCTCACGGCCGCCTGCAGGGGCACAGATTCCCAGCCCTGGGCTGTTCCTCATTACCTCAGGTTACTGAAGGTTGGGTCAGAAGCAGCTCTTTTGCCAGTGGGAAAGAGGGCATCTCCTCTGTGTTCAAGTTGGCAGGGCTGATCCTCCTTCCCAGTCCTACTGTCCAATACCATTTCTGCTCAACAGAATGAGATCCTTCAAATCTGCAGCCTCTTCAGGTACTCAGTTCTAGTAGGTCCAGGTCAGGGGAGACTACATCCACTTCCATGGCCTTCAGCGCAGTTCCTGCCCCTAAGCCTCGTGCTGTAGCAGCAGTACAGCAGGGGTGAGAGTCCCATTAGGTCAGTGTCAGTCACACAGGTCCAGGCAGTGTCCTCAGTCACCATGTAGGGCTTGGAGCGGGGTGAACATAGGTTCAGGCCTGGCTCCGGCGAGTACAGGTAGTGGTGAGGCTAGGCTGCTGCTCCCTGCAGCTTCCTCCTGGGAGGACCTTATAAAACTTGCAAGATGGAGCAGTCTCCAAATCAGAGCCGTGCCCAGGGAGTGGCTATGGGAGTTTCAGCAGCTCCCAGGCCTAAAGAGCCCAAACCACCTGCCCCTAAGACTCCCGCACGTGATCTGACTGACCCTCACCCACACCCACGACCACCTGGGCACTCGCCATCTTACTCCCTCACTCACACTCTCAACCTCATTCAGGTCTTGCTGGCCACCATATTGGAGTGTCCTTTAATGTTAATTTAAATAAGAGTAAAATATATATAAATATTCAATTACCTTTAGGTAATGAAGGGCACGTTCTAATTCATCCTTGGAACAGGAACAAACCAAGTGAGAAAAAATATATTTGAAGTTATTTATTAAAATCTCTCTACGATTGACATTTAATTGTTTTCCTAAAGTTCGAATGAGAGCAGACGCTGCAGGGCTTGCTTTGGCAGCAAGGTCAGGAAGCAGAAGTTGTAATGTCCTCTGAAAAAATAACACACTACAATTACCAAAAAGTACATTTATCGAGGCAATAAAATATTCACATAAGCTATGTGCAAAAATATTTTAAAATGCCACACAAATTGTAAGTCTACATATGACATATCTGAATTCCTATTTACCATTTATTCATTCAACATATACACTGAGTGGCCAGATTATTATGATCTCTGAATGTGTGTGTGTGTGTGTGTGTGTGTGTGTGTGTGTGTGTGTGTGTGTATATATATATATATATATATATATATATATATATATTAGAGGCCCTCTGAATTAATATATATATATGTATATGTATATGTATATGTATATGTATATGTATATGTATATGTATATGTATATTAGAGGCCTGGTGCATGAATTTTGCATGGGTGGGGTCCGGCCAGCCCGGTCAGGGTCAGGGGATATGGGCGGTTGGCCGGCCTGCCTGCTGGTCGAACTCCTGGTCGAGGGGACAATTTGCATATTAGCCTTTTATTATATAGGATATACACTGAGTGGCCAAATTATTATGTGTTCAGAGATCATAATAATTTGGCCACTCAGTGTATATACCAAGCATATACTACAATTCAGGCATTACAGATAAAGTAGTGAAAAACAGGCAAGGTTCCTGATGAGAGAGTTTAAAATGTAGAGTGGAAGAGACAGACAATAAGTAAGCTAATGTATAGGTAAAGAAGATACTTTTTCATGAGTATGTGTTAAAATATACTTATGATCTAAGGGTAAGTTCCAGGCCTGATTTATTATTTGAGCTAACTTGTTTTTATTGACTTTTTTTAAAATTCTCACCAGAGGATATTTTTCCATTGATTTTAGAGAGAGTGGAAGAGAGAGGGAAAGACAGAGAAATATGGATGTGAGAGAAACACATCAATTGGTTGCCTCCTGCATGCGCCCTGACCAGGGCCCAGGCCAGGGAGCCTGCATTCAAGGTACTTGCCCTTGACCAGAATCAAACTTGGGACCCTTCAATCCACAGGCCAATGCTCTATCCACTGAGCCAAACTGGCTAGAGCATTTTTATTGCTTTTAGAGAGGAAGGGAGAAAGAGAGAGAGAGAGACATTGGTGTGGAAGAGAAACATCAATTCACTGCCTCTCATATGCACCCTACCAAGGATAGAACCCACACACTAGGTATGAGCCCTAACTGGGAATGGAACCCGCAACCTTTCAGTATATGGGACAACACTCTAACCAACTGAGCCATCTGACCAGGGCAATATTTTAAGTTGTTTAAGTTAGAAAGTTGATGCTACAAGTACTGAAGAAAACTTTTTTAACAACACCCACTGTCCCAACACAGCAATAAATCTATTTTGATTTTGGTCTATTTCCCTTAAGATCTTGCTCATAAAATATACTCAAAATTCTAAACATAAAATGGTTGACTTCTGATTTATTCATTCAACATGTAACCTATGAATACCCTACTCCATGCCAGTCACTGAAGATGTGACAATGACCAAGACTTAGGCCCTGCCCTCAGAGATGCTTACATCCCACTTGTATTATGTCTTTCAACTTAATATTAATCCTATAAGACTGTTAAACATTATAAGGTAGTTTCTACAAAGCATTTATAATATTCTATGACAAATATTAGACATTTAGATTCCTCTCAGGGCTTTATAGGTGCACAATGCTGTGTGCAGATGATGTCTTATTGAGTTGCACACCCGAAACCTGTATCCCAATAAATTCAATTTAAAAAAAATCTTGCCCTGGCCGATACTGCTCAGAGGTTAGAATGTTGACCCATGCACTGAAGGGTTGCAGATTCAATCCCCAAGCTCTGTTTGGGGCCAAGTGCAAGAAGAAACCAATCGATGTCTCTCTCCACATCAAAGTTTCTCTCTCTTCCTCCTTCCCTTCATCCCACTCTCTCTAAAAGTCAATGGGGAAAAAATCCTTGGGTGAGGATTAACAAAAAAATTTTAAAAATAAAAAAATTTTAAACATCTAGAATAAATACAAAATATTGAATTAAAAGCGTCAATTAAGTCAACTATACTATGCGACTTACGGTAAGGAAACGATTAAGATCAGGAAAGTCAAAAACATTGGCAATTTCAGACAAGGTATTTAAAGCCATTTCTCTCTGGTGAGCCATATCTTGTTTGCGCATCTCAGCATTCTGGCATGGAGTACTAGGAAGTACTGCAATCTGACTGGAGTGGAGGGATTCCACCAAAAACTAGAACAAAATGATTTGTTAGTTTTCACACAAGGAAAAAAATTTAACTAATACTTTTCAAGGTAACATAACAGACAGTATCAGACAATGTTCTAAACATACTACCTGAATTAATATTCATTTAATTGTTATAACAACCTTAATGGAACAGATTATGTGTAATCTCCCTTTTACAGGTAAGTAACCAGGCTTACTTAAGAAACTTGAATATCTTACTTAAGATTACACCAATAGAGGGCAAAGCCAATATTTTAACATACCTTAACTTTTCAGCTATGAAATAAATCAACCTTTTTACAAAGTACGTTTTCCATAATATCAAAGCATAAAAAAAAGTTTAGTATCACTAAAAGAAAGGCTAAAAAAGGCACCTCTTAATAGGTTAATAATAGAGTATGATAATCCAATATACTATTATAAAATTATTTTCCCCTCTCCCATTTATAATCTACATCTTTAGTCCAAGATGATAAAATATGAAACTGGGAAGATTTAGATACTCTTAAATAAACTGAATATATCATTTTAAAAACACTATATTTTAAGGTAAGAAAAATAAAACATATATATATTCTTTTTAACACTTGCAAAGCACTGCTATTTCCTATAGTCAAGACCAATGCCGACTCTCACCTGACAGATGGGTTTCTTATACTGGCTGAAGAAGTTTTGCAGTTTAACACTTTTAGCTGCAACCAGGGCTCTAATTTCTGTGTATGCTGCTCCAGAGACAGATGCTGATTTGGATAGTAAACAATGCAGTAAGTGCAAGAGTGCAAAAGGTACCAAATCTCCTTTTGCTGCCCTAAAATTAAAAATTAAAAAAGTTATCATCAATGTCTCAAAAATAAATGGAAATCCACAAAAAATGCATGCTGATGTCATATTTCTTTCTTTAATACCACATCTCTCATATCACCATTTCAAACACTAGGCAAATAAAAATGGAGAATGGCCAAAATAAATAAGGAAGAATAAAAATGCTGCCAAATATACCTTCCAATATCCCCTGTTGTAAGAATCAAGGTATCCTTCAGCTCATTATTTCTTGAGATTTGAGCATGTGTATATGCTTCCTTCATTCTTAAGACAAAAAGCTAGAATAATAAAATTAATTAGTTAAAGGCCAGGTTTTTAAGGCCAGGTTTTTGAAAACACAAATGTTTAAAAATAAAAATTATCAACCTCTTTTATAAATCCATCTTCAGAGTCCAAGGATTCCAATATATGCTTGATATTTCCACTGAAAGCCACTCTAACATCCTTGTCTGGATCTTCCATTAAATTTAATAAAGTTCCAAGAACTGTTTCATCTTCTCTAAAATCAAGATGCTTACAAAGATGATATAAATTATCTATGAAAGCTAAAGAGCAAGAGCATATTAATCCCTAACTTAATACATTAAATATCAAGAGTTTTATTGTAAAAAATATGGTCAATAAATAATATGCTTCATAGAATTCTAAGTTGCCTTATCCTGTTGATATTTAGTATTTGAATTTGTAGAGCACATGAAATTGTGGAGGATTAAAATGAACTTATTTTAAATAAAAGTTATCAATAATTGAAATCTAAAATAAACTCTAGAAATTTTTAAGTTGTAAAACTGCTAGTCACTTAAAATTTTATATGTTACCAAGATAGACATAAAAGTACATTTCACTAATATGAAGAACTGTGAACTCAGGGCAATCTTAGCCTTAGAGCTAATCTTACATTAAAATAATTAGATAAGAGATCAACTGAAGGACTTGTATGCATGCATAGAAGCATAACCAATGGACGCAAGACACTGGGGGATGGGTGTGAGGGCATGTGCGGGGGGCTGGGGGAAGGTCAATGGGGAAAAAAAAGAGACATATGTACTACTATTTGTAATACTTTAAACAATAAATAAAATTTAAAATATATATATTTAGGAAGTCAGAGAAACTACCTATCACATACTGTTTTGAAAACCTGACAAGTTACAAATTAGAATCCAAACCAATGGGTCTTCTTATACTCCCAACAAACTCATACACCATTACCATTGGAAAGTGGTCAAGAAGATATAATCTATAGTCCTCAATTGGGCATTTCTAACTATTTGAAGTTCTGAAGGGGCAAGGTAGTGGCATGGAGCACATTAAGGTCCCTGGTATCTCCAAAGAAACTCACTACATGGAACCAAAACATCAGGTATGCCTCATTATGCTGTCATATCGCAAGAGCATTTTAAAATACAAATATTACTTCCCTTGTTAGTTCTATGATACAGTCATCCCACTTATAAATAATCAGTACATGAGCAAGTCTGAACCTATCAAGCAAGTCTAATTTTTTAAGGCTTCAGGCTAATTTTATCACTGATTTTAAAAAGAGGTTAAATATGTTTTAAAATATTAAATAACAAATCACTCACCAAGTTTCACTAGACTAGGTACTTTTTCTTTCAGTAGGAAAAGGACTGGCTTGAAAACAGAAGCTCTTAGTCGAGAAGATAAACATTCGTGTTGAGAAGTGACTTTTAAGCTCTTACAGAAGTCAATATGTCCATGTTCAGAAAAAGGTTCTATTGAAGAACTTGTCAAATAAAACATGCCATGAAGTGTACAGACAAGCTGACCAAGTATAGAGGCAAATTCTTTCTTGACAATATCAGAATCATCTTTAACTTTATCTCTGGGGGAAAAAAAGAAAAGGCACTAAACTTTCTTGCTTAATTGTGTAGTCTAAACAGTCATGCTTAATTTGGGGCAAAAGTACTAGTAAGACAAAGCCTCGAAGAAAAAAACATTTAAACTCTATAACTAAAAGCAACATTTGCTCTATTAATATCAGCAATAAACATACATTTACAAATGTGATCTTTCCAAACAAGTTATATATTCAAATTAAAATAGAAATACATACATAAGAATCTTGGGAACTGTGTTATAAGAATTCTGCTTCTGAAATAAGATAAAAAATCCATTAACACAACTAGTCCTGATTACTTCATGGGAGCTCTGCAGGGCCCAGCTGTAAACTGCTGTTCTCCATTCAAGGAATATTCTTCTTGGAAACAGAGTTAGAAGAAACACACATCGTGACTGAGCCTGTGGTGCTGAAAAATTAAGTCTATTATATAAGATTTCTAAGTGTCAATTTTATACACACACACACACACACACACACACATATATATATATACATATATATGTATACACACATATTCATTCTTTGTTAAAAAGTAAAATAACATCTAAAATACATATATCTAATTAAAAGCTCATTTTCCAAAATTAAAACATGTTCATAGAAAAAAGTCTATGTACAATAATATTACTACATAAAAGAGAAATGCAAATAGAAAAACATACCCATCAGATAACAAAAGTTTGTTTTTAGATAGTTACCTCTTTGACATGGACTTTTTTTTTTTTTTTTTTTTAGATAGCAAAAATTTTTAAATCAGGATGGGAACTCCCATAATTTTGCTAACAGGACTGTAAATTAGAAGGACATGTTTGGACAACAATGTGGCAATATAGATTTGAGGATGTGCAAATCCTACACATTTTAATTCTTTACATGTCTAATTCATTTTGAATCATTAAAAATGTACCTCCTCTTTTAATTACTGAAAAAATAGAAATAAGTGTTAATAGTTCCATATAGAAATGAGTTAAACCAAAACAAATCACACACATAGAATTTTGTGACCACTTACAGAAGCTATCTGAAATCCTCTGGCTTAATGTTAGAAGATTAGTGGCAAATGTGGTCAATTTTAAAAAGCCATCATCAGAATGGGAATAAATCCATGGAAGTGAGAGCATTCCACATAAATCTTCCAGAATATGATCTTCAAATGAAGTTTTTACTACAGAAACACATACCAGGTGATTAATTATCTTTTCCTTAATTGTATTCATCTGTGTCTTTTTATCAATTAAAAACAGATGTTCTAGCCCTGGCCAGGTGGCTCAGTTGGTTGAAGCCTCATCCCATATACCAAAAGGCTGTGGGTTTGATTCCCAGTCAGGACCATACTTGGGCTGTGCGTTTAGTCCCAGGTTGGGGCACGTATAGGAGACAACCGATCGATGTCTTTTCCTCTCACATTGATGCTTGTTTCTTTCTCTCTTTCTCTCCCCCTCCCTCTCTAAAAATCAACTTAAAAAATCCAAACATGCACACACAAAGCCAGACATTCTAAACATCAAGTGGAATTAGAACAAATATTCAGTTAACAGTGGTTCTTAACAGAGATAATGCTCTAAGGCCTGTGAACCCCCCAAAAATTAAATGTGACTTCATAAAAATACACATCTATGTATTTTAAAGACCATAGCATTCTTCAGATTTTCAAATAAAAAAATAATTTTAAAGTTATAAATAATTTCTATTGACTGAAAACGTATAATAAATCAATAAATTACACACATAAATTTCCCAATTGGAAATTACTGACAAGCTTAACAAAACTGAAATCAAGAAAACTTTTGGTTATTCCAAACACTTGTTCATTTACATCTTAGGCAAAAGAGATTTCTATACTGACTATCTCGGAAGCTTATTTTGAATTACTACTTACTTGTACTCACCTTGAATATAAATCAAAACATCATATATTTTCATCACTTTATCAATAACTGCTTCCAGGTCAGGTTTCTGAACAGATTCCAACAAACTCCTACAGCTCTTAAGCACTTTTGTGTAAAAATCCAAAGACATCCAAGTAATTACTACTGAAGTTTTCTTCTTACACTTCTGTTGACAGTCTTTGAAATTATGGCTGCAGTTAATACATTTTTTAAGACATGGATTAAAATAAATTGTTAGTCAAAACTAATAATGTAGTAATCCAAAAGAAATTGTGAGTATAAAACTAACATATAATTTTAAACCAATTCAAAGTAAATAAGTAAATCAATTAATATGTCATTATTTTAATTTTAATCTATGTCTTTCTAAGCACTCTAAGGATTTGGTAATGAAAATTAATCTAGGATATTTTAATCTGGCATCACCAGGCTTAAAATTGACCAAAGATATACCTACATAATTATTAATTAAATCTTTTCTTAATAATAGAACAAGGGGAGACTTTGGCCTAATTAGTTATTCCTCCAAGTTATCCCAAATTCTAAATTAAAGGTAACATTAATCAATATAGTTTCTCTAAAATTTCTTCCAGCCTGGGTGGCATGGCTCAGTGGTTGAGCATCAACCTATGAACCAAGAGGTCACAGTTTTTTTGTTTTGTGTTTTTTTTTTTAAATATATTTTATTGAGTTTTTACAGAGAGGAAGGGAGAGGGATGGAGAGTTAGAAACATCGATGAGAGAGAAACATCGATCAGCTGCCTCCTGCACATCTCCCACTGGGGATGTGCCCACAACCAAGGTACATGCCCTTGACCGGAATCGAACCCGGGACCCTTCAGTCCGCAGGCCAACGCTCCATCCACTGAGCCAAACCAGTCAGGGCAAGAGGTCACAGTTTGATTCCCAGTCAGGGCACATGCCCGGGTGTGGGCTTGATCCCCAGTGTGGGGCATGCAGGAGGCAGCCAATCAATGATTCACTCCTCACATCATTGATGTTTCTATCTCTCTCTCACTCTCTGAAACCAATAAAAATATATTTAAAAAAATAAAAAAATAATAAAAAAAATAAAATCTCTTCCATAACTTTGTATTAGCTAGTTAAAAGAGTAAATCAGACCTGAAGAGTCACAGAGATGTAGATTACTGCATAGGGAATATAATCAATAATATCATAATAACTATGTTATCAGAGGGACCCATTCTATAAAGTACATGATTTTCTAACTACTATGCTGCCATTTGAAACTTATCCAGAATAATATTGAATATAAGATGTAATTGAAAAAAAATTGAATCAGGATATACATAATAAATGATAATGTAAAAAATTAACAAGGAGTATTGGTCTATAATGTGCAACTGAAAAAAAGACTAAATCTTCAGAGAGACAGCTAGCCTATTATTACTTCTGGTAAGATAATTAACCTATATTAAAAATACTGAACTGAAAATATACCTTTGAAGAGTTCTAAATTCCTACTCTTATTATCAAAGGCAAATGTTCTTTTAACTTAATGTTTGACTAAAAGAACAGTGGCTTTTGAGTTGCATAAAAATGCTCCTGCTACTTTCTAAACATGTACTAGTATGCCCAGGAAAGTTAGTTTAGACTTCAAACAAAAAAGAGCCTCAATTTCACCAAGCTTCAATAATAGCATTTACCTCACAGAATTGTTATAAAAATTAAGTAAATTATAAATAGTACTTATCACAGTACTAAGCATTTAGCAAGTGCTCAATAAAAAACAAATTTCTATTTCACTGGAAAGCTGTGTTCTCAGGTCACACTAATCAATTGAATGAGGTCTCCTAATAAATTCAAACTTATTACAGGAAACCCACCCAGAAAATACAACTTGCTTTACCAGTCCATGTTTTGAGGAGAACAATAAACAGTACACAGAGCAGTCAGTTGTAGGACAATAGCAATTCCTTCTAACGTCTCAGTAACAGGATTCTTTAGACTACTGCAGTCAAGGAGGGTCTGAAGGGATTCAGCCTTCTGTTTCAGTGCACTCCATAATATGCTCTTTTTGCTCATATCCACATGATTAATTCTGTAATTATAACCACAGTATATATTCATATTTAATGTAAATTTGGTTCAAATGTGAAAAATACATAAAACAAAAGATAACATGTAATGCCAACTACTGAAATATATCCTAAAATTTAATACACTCACTTATATGTGGAAGCTAATGAACAAAATAAACTGACAAACATAGATCCAGAGACATGGAAGCATGGAACAGACTGAGGATTCTCAGAGGGAAGCAGGGGGAGGGTGGGGGCAGGGGAAGAAATCAACCAAAGAACTTACATGCATATATGCATAACTCATGGACACAGACAATAGTAGGGTAAAGGCCTGGGAAGGGAATGGAAGTGAGGAGGAGGGGAGTTAATGGGGGTAAAAAAAAAGGACATCTGTAATACAATAAAGATAAATTTAAAAAATAAATAAAAGGTTCAGAACAATTTTCAGGGCTGTTTGAAATATAGGAATTCTTTGCCACATGACAAAAAGAACTGTTTATTCACATTTTTTTAAATTGCTATTAGATGTATAGTCTCAGATATTTTTCATATATTAAAAAGTTAAACTAGACAGGCAGGTAAGACTTAAAAATATTTTAAATAACCATATTCAGCCATGAAATTTTTCATACAAGCACTACTAAAATATTTTAAGCATTCCTTTGACCACCTTTAAAAAGAAAAAATGTTCTTTGTGTATTTAAGTTGAAGCACTAACTAAAGGTAATTTTTAAGAGTAAATAAAGTTTTACTAAATGACTAAATAAAAAATGAATGAAGGTCATACTCCTCAGTCTGTTTTGTTGCTCTTTTAGAAGAGTTTAGAGATGAGCTGAGTCGACGCCTTTTGGATGATATCCCATCACTTTTACTGCTGAGATTTTCCTGTTGAATTTGAACTTCCTCAATAATTTCCATACTTTCCATTTTTAAGGCTGCATAAAGTGGGCCCAACAAATACTGAAGAAGCAAAAAGAACTTCAAAAATTATCTCATAGAAAATGTTTACATTATTCATAGACAGCAAAAATGCATTCATAGACAGCAAAAATGCGTAAGTTTTCTAATAAGGTAAATTATTTCTGGAGTTTCATCAGGCAAAACAAATACCTAAGTAAATCTATTATTTCACAGTCTATATATATAGTTCTATATCTATAACTATGGTTCTAGTCTTTCTTTTTTTTTATTATGGAACGCTTCACGAATTTTTCTGTCATCCTTGCGCAGGGGCCATACTAATCTTCTCTGTATCGTTCCAATTTTAGTATATGTGCTGCCAAAGCGAGCACTGGTCCTATACTCTTAAAAGGCAGAACAAATCTTCCTATACCTTTTTTATCCCTCTATCAAAATGCCACAAAAAAATTCTATATGGGAACTACTAACTTCTTTCATACTACAAATCCAGAAAGTCTTATCTACACTAATAAAAGGGTAATATGCTAATTAGAGTGGACATCTTCCAGACATCCTTCCAGACAAAGCCGCAGCAGCTGTGAGGGCTGAGGCTCAGGCAGCTGTGGGCAGCTGCTAAGGGCGGAGGCTCAAGTCCACAGTGGCAGCAGCAGTGGGGTAATGGGGGCGGGTGCCTTCCCCTGATCTGCCAGGTTGCCTCCCACAGAGGGAGGCCAAACTGGGGACCGAGGCAGAAGCAGTTACGGGCAATCAGGCCAGCAGGGGGGCAAGGTAGGGATGATCAGGCCAGCAAGGGGGCAAGGTAGGGGCGATCAGGCCAGCAGGGGGGCAAGGTAGGGGCAATCAGGTCGGCAGGCAGAGGGGTTAGGGGCAATTAGGCAGGTAGGCAGAGGGGTTAGGGGCAATCAGGCAGGCAGGCAGGCGAGCGGTTAGGAGCCAGTGGTCCTGGATTGCAAGAGAGATGCCCGACTGCCGGTTTAGACATTCAAATTGGCAGTCGGACATCCCCCAAGGGGTCCCAAACTGGAGAGGGTGCAGGCTGGGCTGAGGAACCACGCCCGACCCCCTCTGTGCACGAATTTCGTGCACCGGGCCTCTAGTAGATAAAATAAATGGAAATATTTAATCAAGTTACTGCATATCTATTTCATTACACTGCCTATCTCCCACAGTCCAAATAGAAAAAGAGGGATAACTTAGCATGACTAGTATTATGCACTCATAAGTTTTCTAAAAGTTACTGATTACAATCTGTCAAAGATAAAATCTATGTTACTGCTCAAAGTTTATGTAATAAGTTGTTCACTAGCCCCCTTTTAATTAATAATGCAACAAACATGCATACACTTCACAAATTCTACTTTAAAACAGTTGAATTTGGCCCAGCCAGTGGCACAGTGGTTGAGCATACACCCATGAACCAGGAGGTCACAGTTTAATTCCAGCTTTCAGGAATCAATCCCCAATAGGAGGCATGCAGGAGGCAGCTGATCAATGATTCTCTCTCATCATTGATGTTTCTATCTTTCCCTCTCCCTTCCTCTTTCTGAAATCAGTAAAAACATATTTTTTAAAAACCATTTGACTTTGGAGGTTCATTACCAAGTATGAACAAATTCTTCTAAAATCAAAGTAAAAATCCATTATAGGAAGCCAAAGTAGATTATGAAAATCATTTAGTTCTAAATGTACATTATTATTAAAATTTTATATTTTTGCCCTAACCTGTTTGGCTTGGTGGATAAAGCGTAGGCCCTCAGACTAAAGGGCACATACCTTGTACCTCAGTTGTAGGCTCAATCCCCAGGCCTGCTCAGGGCTCAGGTGGGAAGCAACCAATCAATGTCTCTCTCTCACATCGATGTTTCTATCTCTCCCCTCCCTTCCACTCTCTAAAAATCAATGGGGAAAAAATATCCTCAGATGAAGATTAACAAAAGAAAAAAAATTTTGTATTTACTCATTATTATATCTTGCATATATGCATATACAAATTATGAAAAAATACTTAACAAGTAACCTTTAAAATGACTTACCTCTGCATCTAACTGAATTCCAAGCACATCTACAAGAGCTCTGCAACTATTTTTCACATAAACCTTCCTAACCTGTAAAGCAGATTCATACCCAGCAGGCACATATTTAAGGAAATATTGCAGTAAATGGCAAAAAGCTCCTTTTAGCAAATCAGACTTAAGCCACATAAGAACACCATTTTCAAACATGACACAGAGTTTTTCCAGTAGCATATTTAAATAGACAGGTTCAATATTTCTATAAGATTCTGCTTCAAAGGGGAACAGTGTCTTTATCAGCTTTGATAATGGCTCTTCATAGAGTTTTAACTGGTCAGCATCCATTTCTATAAGGTGTTTTAATAATTCCAAAAATGAACTGAAAAAAGGGCTAGCCAGTTGTGCTGGAAGTCCTCCAAGCTCAAAGAGTTCAGTTAAAAGGCTAATTGATAAGGATTTAATTTTTGGACTACCATACTCTAGCAGAACACAACCTATCCGCCAAAGTAAGAGTTCTTGTCTTCTAAAAAACACAATTGCAATAATACGAGTAAGAACTGTTAATAAAGTGACTTCAATAAATTCTAAATTTTGCATGTTCATGAACTTCAAAGGAGCTGGTTGTAAATATCCCACATGTTCATCTAATTGACTTAAAAATCGGCTAACTACCACTGGCCATTCCACAAAGTGTCCCATTGCATTTCTTCTGTGGAGGTAAATCAAGTCTTCAAAAAGATGTAATAATTCCTTTGTCAGTACTCCAAAAATAGCAGGACTCTTGGTTTTAAAAAGAAACAATAATGAGCAGATGACTTCACAGATTTTCTTGTGTAACATATGACAGGATGGAGTTGCTGCAATCCGCAGAAGTCTTCTTATGATCCAATTACTGAAGTCTTTGAAATAAAGAAACAAAAAAGATATTTACTAATTAAATTGCTAAATACCTAGTAGTTTATTTTTAAAGTACAAACTTCACTAACAAAATAGTCTAAAACATTCTCTATACAATGGAAATATAATAATTTAGAATATCAATTTTGATGTCAAACAGACAAGGTCCTAGCTTTCCACTTACTAGCTGTGTGAACTTTTCATTTATCTGAATCTCTAACTTCATCTATGAAAAGGGAATAATGACATCTACTTTATGTGTTACTGTGAGGACCAAGTAAGATAATGCATGTGATATTCTCAGCATTGTGCCTGAAGTTAAATAAACGCTCAATAAATAGTAGTTAAAGTTATTAATACCTCTTCAACAAGTATTTATTGAGTGGCAACTTTGTCCCAAGTGCACAAGAACAAATCAGTCCTAGTCCTGTCCTCATAAATCCTATAATATAGTTTCTGAAACTTTTTGACTAAAGCTAAGAGATACACTTTATATTATGACCCAGTACACAAAGGCATATTTAAATGTATGAAACACAAGTTTCATGAAACAGTATTTATTCTTATTATATGCAGTGTATTATGATTCTAGTCTATTATATTTCATCTTCATAACCCAGTGTGGCAAAGAATACAGAAATACAGGTATTTATAATATAATTTAAAAACCACTACGATAGAAGAAATGCAAAACACTCTGTATTAAGAGATCATTAAGAAGGAGCAACTAAAACATTCCTAAGCCAGGCAATCAGGAATAGTGGTCAAAAGGCTTTTTGGAGAACATGCTACAAAGTTGAGTCTTGAGACTCAAGCAAAAGAATTTAAAATAATCTGTGCATAGTACATAAAAATAAAACATGTTTGCTTTACATCCCTTTAGTAGCAAGCCAATAAAAGGACAAGTAGTGGGAAAAATAAGGATAAAGTCTAGAAAAAATGTCAAGATCTAAACAGGTGTAAGCAAATTCTTTTTTTATGGAATTTACTAGAGGCCTGGTGCACAAAATTTGTGCACAGGCATGGTCCCAAGGTCCCATCTTCCCTGGCTGCCCGCCCGCAGCCGGCCCCGCCCTCCCACCGCCACCCACCTCCAGTTCCTGTTCCCTGTTCCCCATCAGGTGACTGGAGCCTGCCAGCCGGGGGGAGGAACCGAGAGGTCGGCCGTTTCCGCCCACTTGGTGGCCCTGCCCCTGCCACGGGTTGCCCTCTGTGTGTGGGGCGACTGGTGGGGTGGGGGCCTTGGCCTGGTGCCACCCGCATTCCCCACCACCCATTCCTAGTTGCCTGTTTGCCATCGGGCGATTGGAGCCTGCCAGCCGAGGAAAGGGACCGAGAGGTGGTCAGTGCGCCTCATAGTGACTGGTCAGGCAGTCGTTCTGGTCGTTCCGCCGTTAGGGTCAATTTGCATATTACCCTTTTATTATATAGGATTGGAATGATATTGGTTAATAAAAGTATATCAATTTCAGGTGTACAATTCTATAATACATCATTGTATTATTAGTTCACCACCCAAAATCAAGTCTCCTTCCATCACCATTTATACCCCCTATATCCACTTCTAATGCACATCACCTCCCTTTCCCTCTGATAATCACCATACTGTTGTCTGTCTATGAGGGGTTTTTTGTTTTTTTGTTTTTTGTGGTTTCAGGGCTGAGTGAAAAAGGTGAAGGGATTGAGAAAAACAAAAACTCAGCAAGCTTATTCTTTTGAGTATTTTTTTTTTAATCCTCACCCTAGGAAATGTTTTTATTGATTTTAGATAGAGAGAGAGGAAGGAAGAAAGAGAATCATCAATGTGAGAAACGCTGATCAGCTGCCCCACCCCACCCCACCTGACCACTATATGTACCCTAACTGGGGATTGAAACCCCAACCTAAGTGTGTACGCTGACCAGGAAATCGAACCCACAAACTTGGTATACAGGACGAAGCTCTAACCAACTGAGCCACCTGGTCAGGGTGCAAACTCATTCTTAAAGAGACAGATAGGTTTAAGGGCCATGTGGTCTCCAAGTGAACTGCTCAGGGTTGTTCTCAATGTTGTCTTTTCAGTAGTTACAAACAATCCTATATAATAAAGAGGTAATATGCAAATTGACCCTCATGACATCGCACAAGATGGCCTCCCCCATGTGGTCAAAGATGGCCACCACAAGATGGCCGGCAGGGGAGGGCAGTTGTGGGCAATCAGGCCAGCAGAGGAGGAAGTTGGGGGCAACCAGGCCTGCAGGGGAGGGCAGTTAGGGGCGACCAGGCTGACAGGGGAGGGCAGTTAGGGGTGACCAGGCCAGCAGGGGAGGGCAGTTAGGGGCGACCAGGCCAGCAGGGGAGGGCAGTTGGGGGCGACCAGGCCTGCAGGGGAGGGCAGTTAGGGGCAACCAGGCCGACAGGGGAGGGCAGTTAGGGGTGACCAGGCCAGCAGGGGAGGGCAGTTAGGGGCGACCAGGCCGACAGGGGAGGGCAGTTGGGGGCGACCGGGCCAGCAGGGGAGGGCAGTTGGGGGCAACCAGGCCGACAGGGGAGGGCAGTTAGGGGTGACCAGGCCAGCAGGGGAGGGCAGTTAGGGGAGACCAGGCCTGCAGGGGAGGGCAGTTGAGGGTTTCCAGGCTGGCAGGGAGGGCAGTTGGGGGCGATCGGGCCAGCAGGGGAGGGCAGTTGGGGGCAATCAGGCTGGCAGGGGAGCAATTAGGCATCGATCAGGCTGGCAGGGGAGTGGTTAGGGGTTGATCAGGCTGGCAGGCAGGCGAGCGGTTGGAGCCAGCAGTCCCAGATTGTGAGAGGGATGTCCGACTGCCAGTTTAGGCCCAATCCCTGTGAGATTGGGCCTAAACCGGTAGTTGGACATTCTGAGGGGTCCCAGATTGGAGAGGATGCAGGCTGGGCTGAGGGACCACCCCCCCCCGCAGTGCACTAATTTTGTGCACCAGGCCTCTAGTAAGTAAATGAATGAGCATGGCTATGTTACAATAAATAGTGTTTATTGTTTATACAAACAGGCAACCTAATCTTCTTAATCTAGAAAAAAAGAGATTACCAAAACCAGAATAAAGAAAACAGCTAAAATATTCAATAGCAAATAAACAAATTTAATTACTTCTGTTCTATTGTGGGTATCTAGTTCTTAACAAATTAAAATAATAAGAATGCAGGAAATAAAATTAACCATTACCATCTGCTTCCTCACTGTAACAAATTTGACTAAAATATGTTTATTAATATATATATTATATTTCAGAGAGAAGAAGGTAGATTTCAAAAATACCAATTGCAAATGAATGTACAAATAGCAGGACTTACCAATACAACAGCCTTTGGCCTCATTTTGCCCATGGCTTCCATTCACATTTACAAACATAAGAGGGGAAGACTTCATGATATGCTGGATGAAATCAAGCAACATCACAGAGGTTGGCTGAGAGTCAGTTTTCTTTACAAGCTCTAGAGCAACTAAAAATACAAGATTCATTTTAAAGAGTTGTGACAAATTAAACAACAGTATTTTGTTAAAAATTTAGACTTTGGTGACCATAATTATAGTGCTCATGCTAAATTGATGGGGCTTACCACTACAATCCTACCTAATTTTGAATGTTTAATAACCATGCTCATTCATCTATTATACATCCATTCATCAAATATGTACAACAGGCCCATAATATTGCTGGCACTATGCTAAAATCTGAAGATTAAAAAAAATCATATTCAGGTGATTGCAGACAAATAAATTAATAATTATAATATAATAAGTTAATTGCAGTAATGCAGCATAAAGAAAACAAGTGCGTGGGAAGATGTTGTGAAGGCATTTTGATTCCTGGATGGTGAAGAATTAGTAAAGCAAAAGGGGGGTGGGCTAGTGGTTTAAACATATCTTGCAAATATTCAGTAGTTTTGTTATTTTCCAGCAAATAATTTTACTGATTGAAAAAAGGGTAAATAACTATCACAAATGGTAAAATGTGTGCCAAATTTGGAATTAAATTTATAAACCATGAGCCAAATGGCACTCTATATTACCCTTTCAATGTAATTTTAATAGATATAACAGATGTGACACAATTCTTGCGAAGTTTCTAATTTGTCTTTTTTTAATGTTTTTATTGATTTTTAGAGAGAGAGAAAAGGAAAATAGAGAAATAGAAACATCAATGAGAAAGAAACTGCCTCCTGCATGCCCCTACTGGGAATGGAACCCAAAATCCATGCATAAGTTGTGACCAGGAATGGAACCAGTGACTCTTATTTCTTAGGTTGACGCTAAACCGCTGAGCCACACTGGCTGGGCTGTAATTTGTCTTTTAGATTGCCCCAGATAGAAAACACAAACAGGAGTTGATTCAACAACATACAAAGTTACCAGTTTTTAACGGCATTTGCTATTTTCAACCACTGGCACAAGACCTAGCTAAAATAAGTCCACATCATCGGAATCAAATATTTTTTTATCTATAATAATATCTTTTATCAAAGAACTCATAGTAAGCAGCAGAAAATGTAGATAACAAATAGGAAAACAGACTTCTTTTAAGAGCCTAATTGACATTATATAACAAATACTGTAAATAACTTGCTTGAAAACAGTAACTATCATAAATACTAATTCCATAAAACTACATGGAGAAAAATGCTTGCAAAATGTTGTATATATGGAAAAGAAAAGAATTTATAAAGTTTATGTAAGAAATAGTTATTTCTTACCAACATTTACATCTGTGAGTATTCGGTCAATAAACTGACATAGAATTTGTCTTGGCTTCTGCACAACCGTATTATATTCCTCTGTACTGGCACTAAAATACAAATAAAAAGTTTTTAACCCTTAAATGGAGTCACAATTTCACTTATAAAAAATTCTCTAAAGTTGAACTTATCAAATTTGTTTCATTTTAATGTTGACATTCACAATATTCTTCTGTTTAAAAATGAAAGGAAAATCTAAGTTAACAAGGAAAAAAAGAACATGCTAAATGACACCACAGGCATCTAATTTGCAAAACCTAAATTTCCCTGCCCAATATAGTAGCCAGTAGTCACATGTAGTAGGAACTGAGCACTTGAAATGTGGTTAGTCCTAATTGAGATGCACTATAAATATAAAATACACATTGGATTTTGAATCTATGGTACAAAAATTAGTATAACATCTCATTGATAATTTTATGTTAATTATGGAATGTTATCTGGATATATTACTTAGTTAAATAATTTCACCTACTTCCTTACTTTTTATAATGTGGCAACTAGAACATTTAAAATTACATGTGTTTGACCAATATAGCAGGCTAATTTTTAAGTTGATAATTTTGTATGTTCTGCAAATGATGTTATAAATATCCAAATGGCTCTTGGCAGAAAAAAGGTTCCCCACCCTCGTTTTGGAGATAAAGACTGTTATTTATTGATAAAATGATATCTGGAATTTGCTTCAAAGAAATCTGAGTTAGAGGAAGAGGGCCATGAATTGATAATTATTGGGTGATGAGTACATGGGAAATCAATATACCATTTTTTCTTTTTTTGTATGTATGAAATTATCACAAAAATTTAATAAAGGGTTAAGAAAAAAATATATATATATTGCATCTTAGGACCAATCAAGAAAAAATAATAAAGAGATAATATAATAATTAAGAAAAATGATATCCTAGAATTTTTTTTTTAATATATTTTATTGATATTTTATAGAGAGGAAGGGAGAGGGATAGAGAGCCAGAAACATCGATGAGAGAGAAACATCGATCAGCTGCCTCCTGCACACCTCCCACTGGGGATGTGCCCGCAACCAAGGTACATGCCCTTGACCGGAATCGAACCCGGGACCCTTCAGTCCGCAGGCTGACGCTCTATCCACTGAGCCAAACCGGTTTTGACGATATCCTAGAATTTTGAATTAATTTAACTTAAACTCCATGATTTGATGTAAACCACCACAGAACACAATATAAGAGTATAGTAGGAAGTCTCGGTTCCACCACATACTATGAGTCACTCATGCAATCAACAGTCATTCATATAATCAACAAACACTTATTTTGAGCACCTATTATGAACCAGGCAAAACATCAGAAGTTTCTGTTGGGAAGTTGAAAGATACAGATTAGTGGGGAAGAGTGATAAGTCAACCTAGCCCTCTAACCAGGATGGACTGTAAGATCATTCACCAAAAGACTTAACACAGGAGGAGGTACAGGTCTGGGGACAGAAACAAAACCAGTTGTATTTTTATTTACTCATTTGATTTTAATCCTCATCCAAGGACATTTTCTTTGATTTTGAGAGAGAAAACATCAATGATCAGCTGACTCCCCACACACACCACAACTGGGGCCTGGAAAAGAACCCAAAACTTAGGCAACCGAAACATATGGGATGATGCTCCTACCAGCTGAGGCACACAGGCCAGGGCCAAAACCATTTTTAGAAATACTGAGTTTAAGGTCTCAACGGAACAACTAAGTGGGATGTCCAAAAGACTGTCAGAATTACACTTCTAGACCTCAAAAAATATCTAGTCTAGAGATATAGATTATCATTATATAATACCTACCAAACAAGCTAAATATCCTTTGTATTATTTCATTTTTGACAAGCAATAAGATAGGGATATTAAACCTTAATATCATAATAGGTGCTCAATAAATGTTTGCTGATTATATGAATGACTGTTGATTGCATGAGTGACTCATCCTATGTGGTGGGAACACAGATTTCCTACTATACTCTTATATTGTGTTCTGTGGTGGTTTACACCAAATCATGGAGTTTAATTTAAATTAATTCAAGATTCTAGGACAGTGGTCGGCAAACTCATTAGTCAACAGAGCCAAATATCAACAGTACAACAATTGAAATTTCTTTTGAGAGCCAAATGTTTTAAACTTAAACTATATAGGTAGGTACATTGTTATTAACTTAATTAGGGTACTCCTAAGCTGGCCTTTGCTAAAAACTCAAAGGGCCCAAAGAACCGCATGTGGCTCGCGAGCCGCAGTTTGCCGACCACTGTTCTAGGATATCATTGTATATGAGAAGATTGACATTCATAGAAACTATACTGTATAATCTACCACTAGAGCTAGAGCTAGCAATAGTGGAAGACTGGATATGAATGCAAATTATAATAAGCCAAAGAGACATTCCTAAGTTAAGATTAGAGAAGCCGTGAAAGAGAAGGGAAAGGGTACTGAGAAACAGAAAGAAAAACCATGAGAATGTTTTAGCAATTTAGGCTAAAATTTCAAGGAGGGAGATATCAATTGAAGCAAATAAAGTTAGTTTGTTAAAATGTCCTTTGAGCCCTGCCTAGTATGTCACATTGGTTAGACCAATGGCCCGCACACCAAAGTGTCCCAGGTTCAATTCCTGGTCAAGGGCACATGTGGGAGGCAACCAATGTGTCTCTCTCACATAAATGTTTCTATCTTTTTCTCCCTTCTTCCCTCCTTCCCTCCCTTTCACTCTAAGAAAGGAAAAAATATCCTTGGATGAGGATTAACAACAACAAAAATGTCCTTTGAATTTTTTATTATGGTGAAATAGGTTTAACATAATATTTACAATTTTAACCATTTTTCAGTGTACTCTTCTGTGGTATTAAGCACATTAGCATTGTTCAACTATCACCACCATCCCTCTCCAGAACTTTTCATCTTCCCTAACTGAAACTATATTCATTAAACAACTAGTGACCCAGTGCACGAAATTTGTGCACACTAAAAGGGGATTAATTAGAGAAAATAATTTAATATTGCTATTTGCCCTTTCTCTATAATATAAGTGTCAGAGATGAAAGAAAATTAGTAAAATGTATATGAAAACCTTCCTCCTATCAGAGTCTGGGGCACACCACAGGACCCAGAGTCAAGTCGCAGCCCACCCACATGCACCTCAAAATCGCGTGAGACCCAGACCTGGTCTGACCCCCCCCCCCCCTTCAATTGGGCTAGATCCAGACCCGGCCAGTCCCACCCTTGTCAAGCCCTGCCAGGCAGCGGGCATAGCCTCAGGTCCCCTGGCCTGGCGCCAGGACGGGGGGCATGGCCTGAGGTCCCCCAGCCCAGACCGGGGCGGGGGCGTGCCTTGAGGTCCTCCATCAAGCCCCGCCAGGTGGGGGACACGGCCTGAGATCACCTGTCAAGCCCCGCTGGGCGGGGGGCATGGCCTGAGGTCTCCCGTCAAGCCCTGCTGGGTGGGGGCACGGCCTGAGTTCCCCCGACCCAACACTGGGGGTGCACCTTAAGGTCCCCTGTCAAGCCCTGCTGGGTGGGGGGCACGGCTGAGGTCCCCTGTCAAGCCCCACAAGGTGGGAGATGTGGCCTGAGGTTCCCCGGCCTGGCACTGGCTGGGGGAAGCAGCCTGAGGTCCCCTAGCCCAGCACCAGGACAGGAAGCGCACCTTGAGGCCCCCTGTCAAGCGCTGCCGGGTGGGGCACAGCCTAAAGTCCTCTGTCAAGCCCTGTTGGGTGGGGGGGGCACAGCCTGAGGTCCCCCATCAAGCCCTGCCAGGTGGGGTGGTGTGACCTGAAGTCCCCTGTCAAGTCCCACCTGGTGTGGGGCGCAGCCTGAGGTTCCCCGGCCTGGCGCTGGGGCGGGGGGAGCAGGCTGAGGTCCCCTAGCCCAGCACCAGGATGGGAAGCGCACCTTGAGGTCCGCTGTCAAGCCCCGCCAGGTGGGGGACATGGCCTGATGTCCCCTGTCAAGCCCCAAGGGGGGCGGGGGAGGGCATAGCCTCAGGTCCCTGCTGATTGCTCGTTAAGGCTCCTTATGGGAACTTGGCTAAGCTGTGGGTGCATCCATCTTTGTGACAGAGTGATGGTCAATTAGCATACTCCCTCTTTATTAGATAGGATAACTCCCCATTTCTGCCTTAACTCCACAAGCCTTGGCAACCACCATTCTACTTTTTGTCTCTATAAATTTGACTACTTATCCTATATAATAAAAGCCTAATATGCAAATCGACTGAACGGCGGAACGACCGGTGGAACAACTGGTTGCAATGACGTGCATTGACCACAAGGGGGCAGATGCTCAATGCAGGAGCTGCCCCCAGCCCGCAGGCCCCAGGCCAGCCAAGGCAGGTGGCAGCAGTGGCTCCACGATTGCCCTGGCAGTCGCCCTGCAGAGGGAAGCGACCAGCGGCAGCAGGGGTCGGGGCAGGGCAGCAAGCAGGCCAGTGCCACCCCAACCCCGATTGTCCCGCCGGTCACCTCCCGCAGAGGGAGGCATTGCCTCCCGCAGAGGAAGGCAATGAGCGGTGGCAGCGGGGGCAGGCCTGGCAAGTGGGTGGCACCAGGCCAGCCAAGGCGGGTGCCAGTGGGGGCCCCCCAATCGCCACACTGGTTGCCCCATAGATAGGCCCTGATCACCGGCCAGGCCTACGGACCCTACCCATGCACAAATTTCGTGCACTGGGCCTCTAGTGTCATATAAGTTGAATCATATATTTGTCTTTCTGTGACTGACTTATTTCACTTAGCATAATGTCTTCAGTTTGTCCATGCTGTAACATGTGTCAGAATTTCCTTCCTATTTAAGGATGAATATTCCATTATATTTATACTAGTGGCTCAGTGCACGAAATTTGTGCACGGCGGGGGGGGGGGGGGGGAGGGCGGGTGTCCCTCAGCCCGGCCTGCACCCTCTCCAATCTGTAACCCCTCAAGGGATGTCCAACTGTCGCAGTCGGACATCCCTCTCACAATCCGGGACTGCTGGCTCCTAACCACTCACCTGCCTGCCTGACTGCCCCTAACCACTCTGCATGCCAGTCTGCTTGCCCCCAACTGCCCCCCCACCAGCCTGCTCACCCCCAACTGCCCCCCCCCACTGACCTGATCGCCCCCAAATGACCCCCACGGCCTGCTCAAGCCCTGCCAGGTGGGGGACACGGCCTGAGGTCCCGTCAAGCCAACTGCCCCCCCCCTGCTGGCCTGCTCACCCCCAACTGCCCCCCCCCCCCCGCCGACCTGATCACCCACAACTGCCGTCCCATCCTGGCCTGATAACCCACAACTGCCCTCCCCTCTTGGCCCCTAACTGCCTCTACCTCAGCTCCGCCACCATGGCTTTGTCCAGAAGAACGTCTAAAACAGGGGTGGGCAAACTTTTTGACTCGAGGGCCACAATGGGTTCTTAAACTGGACCGGAGTGCCGGAACAAAAGCATGGATGGAGTGTTTGTGTGAACTAATATAAATTCAAAGTAAAGGAGCGGAGGGGAGAGCAAGAGAACCGGATAGAACAGCCAGATCCAGCCCGCGGGCCGTAGTTTGCCCAAGGCTGGTCTAGAAGGTCTCCTGGAAGGTCTCCCCGTCTAATTAGCATATTACCATTTTATTAGTATAGATAGAGACCTGGTGCACGGGTGGGGGCCGGCTGGTTTGCCCTGAAGGATGTCCCGGATCAGGGTGGAGGTTCCCTTGGGGAGCGGGGCGGCCTGGGCGAGGGGCTGGGGCAGTTTGCAGGCCAGCCACGCCCCCATGGGGTGAGGGTCCCCGCTGGGGGTGTGTGGCCAGCCTGAGAGAGGGGCCGATGGCTGTTTGTAGGCTGGCCACACCCCCCAGCGGGGACCCTCACCCCATGGGGGCGTGGCCAGCCTAGGTAAGGGGCTGAGGGCCGTTTGCAGCTGGCCCGGGCAATGGCGACTCAAACCTCCCGCGCGCCCAGGACGGCTGCATGTCCTCTGCTCACAGGCCCCTCCTTCAGCGCCCACCAGGGCCTGCTCCGTGTTCTCCACTCACAGGCTCCTCCTTTGGCACCTGCCCAGGCCGGCTCCATGTCTGCTGCCCACAGGCCCCTCCTTCGGCAGCCGGCCCGAGCGGGCAGGAAGCTTGGCTTCCTCCATTGCCAGTGGCAACCCAAGCCTCCCGCTCGCTCTGGCTGGCTCTGTGGTCACTGCCATCTTTGTCCCACTAATTTGCATACTCAATGACTGGCTGGTGGGTGTTGTGAAGTGACAGTCAATTTACATATTTCTCTCTTATTAGTGTAGATACCTTATTTTGTACATTCATCTCTCCACAGACACTTGAGGTTGCTTCTATCTTTCTACTACTGTGAATAATACTCCTATGACATGGATGTATAGATATCTGCTTGAGTGCCTTTCGATTCTTTTGGGTGTATACCTTGAAATAGAATTGCTGGATTATTTGATAATTCTGTTTAATTTTTTGAGAAGCTCCCATTCCATTTTCTATGCGACTGCACCATTTCACATCCAGCAATGCACATGGGTTCCAATTTCTCCGATCTTCACTAACACTTGTTATTTTCTGCTTTTTTAATATTAGCCATCTTCATAAGTAAGAAGTGGTATCTCATAGTGGGTTTGATTTGCATTGCCCTAATTATTAGTGGTACTGAACATCTTTTCATGGGCTTTGTGGCCATTTGTACTTCTTTGTAGAAATGTCTATTCAAGTCCTTTCCCCATTTTTAAATCAGGTTTTGGGGTTTTTTTTGTTGTTGAGTTGTAGTTCTTAATATAGTCTGGATACCTGATGTATCTTTATCAGATATTTGCAAACATTTTCTCTCACTACATGTCTTTTCACTCTCTTGAGCCTGTCCTTTGAAACACAGAAGTTTTTAATTTTGATGAAGTCTATTTTTTCTTTTGTTGTTGTGCTTTTGGTGTCAAACCCAAGAAATCATTGCCAAGTCCAATATCTTGAAGCTTTCCCCTATGTTTTCTACTAAGAGTCTCATTTTTAGTATTAGATTTTACATTTAGATCCTTGATTCCTTGTAAGTTGATATTTTTTATGTCCTTTGGATTTTAAAGTTTTAGTGTAGAGGTGAAGGCAGAAGCCAGATTGCAATGGGTTGAAAAGCAAACAAAATGTGAATAACATGCTCTTTCTAAAGCTTCACCATGAAATGGAGAATTGAGATAAGTGGTAACTAAAAGAATATATGGAGTCAAAAGGGTTGTGGTTTTTTTCCCTTAGATGGAAAGACTTGAGGAACTGATACTTGAGACTTAGCTTTTGCTTTAGTGACCCTGTATAAATCAAGAGATAATCCTTGTACAGAAAGGGTACTTCATGCATTAATATAGGAGGAAAGGATGAGTACAGATGCTATTAAGTTAATAAATTCAAAAGGCAAATAAAATAAGATCTACTGCTTCAAGGAACTCAGATTAGTTGCTGGGGAGAGGAAAGGAATGCACACAGAAATAATTGTAACCAAGTGTCATATACAACCAAAGTAGGAAATAATTAACTGCCTAGAGGAAGGCAACAGTTGAGGATTCGTGCAAGAATAGGCCTTACTTCCCCTGGCTGCTGGCACCGGCTTCGCTCTGGCCGGAGCCGCCTTTCCGCCTTCGCTCCATTCTGCCTTCGCTCTGGCCCAGAGCCAGCCGCCTTTCTGCCTTCCAATGCTGCCCAGAGGCCCTGAACGGCTGGGGTGGTGCAGAACGCATCCTGCCCCTGGCCACTCGGCGCCTGCATATGCAAACTAACCCGCCATCTTTGTTGGGTTCATTTGCATACTCACTCCTGATTGGCTGGTGGGCGTCGTGAAGGGTCACGGTCAATTTGCCTATTTCTCTTTTATTAGTGTAGATTTCATATAAGTAGCAATTTATAACTTCTATATCACTGTAAAATGCACATATATTTTCCCCATTATTATCTCAAATAATGCTAAAAGAGAAAATAAGATTGTTTTCTTGATTATTTAACCACAACGTCCAGTTCTAACTGATTGAATACAGGATGTATGGTGTTTAGTGATTAAGTGCTATTAAATAACTGGTCCTGGTACATAGTGAAGACATTTGTTGAATGAATGAATGATTCACAAGAATCTTCTTGGATTGTGTGATTCCTTAATCTTCTATACATATAAAGAGGTAATATGCTAATTTGTCCCTTATGGTGTCCCAGTCACAACCAGTCTCAGGGCAGGGACAGGGACGGGGACTTCCACCCCCAGCGCTAATGTCACGCTGCCTGCATGCGTTCCCACCCAGCGCTGAGGTGAAGCTGCCTGGCTGCATCCCCAGGTAGGGACGTGACACTGCCTGCATGCGTCCCCATTCAGCGCTGACATGACGCTGTGGGGGTTGAGGGGTGTGAGGCTGGGCTTGATGGGGGACCTCAGGCTGTGCCCCTTGCCCTGGCGCCAGGCTGGGGGACCTGAGGCTGTGCCCCCTGCCCAGCAGGGCTTGACGGGGGACCTGAGACTGCGCACCCCCACCCGGCACTGGGCCGGGGGACCTGAGGCTGCGCCCCCCGCCTGGAGGGGCTTGACAGGGGTGGTGCCGGCTGGGTCTGGGTCTCATCCAATGGGGGTGGGGCCGGCCAGGTCTGGTCTCCTGCGTTTTCGAAGTGTGTGCGGGTGGTGGGCGGGGACTTGACTCTAAACCCCACGGCGTGCCCCAGACTCTGACAGGAGGGAGATTTTATATACATTTTACTAATTTCCTTTCATCTCTGAGACTTCTATTATAGAGAGAGGGCAAATAGCAACATTAAAATATTCCTTCTAATTAATTCCCTTTTAATGTGCACAAAATTCGTGCACTGGGCCACTAGTTAATATATAACCTTCTGGGACCTATGGAGTTTGGGGTTATTCCCTGCCACTAGACCAGGCGTCCTCAAATTACGGCCCGCAGGCCACATGCGGCCCACTGAGGACATTTATCTGGCCCGCCGGGTGCCGCTGCCTGTCCTGCTTAGCAGCCGACTCGTCCCGGGCCCGCAGTGCGCATAGGAATTTGTTCATAGTTTTTTTTTTAAACTATAGTCTGGCCCTCCAACGGTCTGAGGGACAGTGAACTGGCCCCCTGTTTTAAAAGTTTGAAGACCCCTGCACTAGACCATGGGAGACTGTTTTATTTCTGCATGTATCCCCTGCAGCATCTAGAACTGTGTCTTGCTTAACACGAACAAACTACTAAGTTGCTGAATTTAACCAATGTTTACAAACTAGAGACCCAGGACGTGGGGTTCCTTGGCCCGGCCTGCAGGGATCGGGTCAAAACCAGCTCTCCGACATCCCCCAAGGAGTCCCAGATTGTAAGAGGGTGCAGGCCAGGCCAAGGGACCCCACTGGTGCACGATCGGGGCCAAGGAGGGAACACAGGAGGGCTCCAGGGCATGTCTGGCCCGTCTTGCCCAGTCCCGATTGGCTGGACCCTAGCAGCAAGCTAACCTACTGGTCAGAGCGTTTGCCCCCTGGTGGTCAGTGCACATCATAGTGAGTGCTCAAATGGTTGATCGGTTGGAAATTTAGTATATTAGGCTTTTATTATATAAAATAGTATAAACCCCGAGTATATAGAATCAATGAACAAGTAGTTATAGTTGTACACGAAAGCAAAAAAAGTTGGTGCTATATATCTTATTATTTAAGCCAGCACTGGCCAATCTATACTAATAATAGCCTAGGTGGTAGTGATGCCCTCAGGTCGTCACAAGATAGCTGTCACAAGATGGCCTCATGCACAGCAGAGGCGGGGCCCGGCGGCTGCTCCACACAGTGAGGCCTGGGGGTCCCGCAGCTCTGCACAGCGTGAAGGACGTGGGTGCCGGCAGAGGAGGCAGGTCGCGGCAGGGGAGGGCAGTTGGGGGCCATCAGGCCGGCAGGGGAGGGCAGTTGGGGGCGATCAGGCTGGCAGGGGAGGGCAATTGGGGGCGATCAGGCTGGCAGGGGAGGGCAATTGGGGGTGATCAGGCTGGCAGGGGAGGGCAATTGGGGGCCATCAGGCCAGCAGGGGAGGACAGTTGGAGACCTTCAGGCTGGCAGGTGAGGGCAGTTGGGGGTGATCAGGCCGGCAGAGGAGCAGTTAGGCATCAATCAGGCCAGCAGGGGAGTAGTTAGTGGGAGATCAGGCTGGTAGGCAGAAGCAGTTAGGGGCAATCATGCAGGCAGGCAGGCAAGCAGTTAGGAGCCAGCAGTCCTGGATTATGAGAGGGTTGCCTGACTGTCGGTTTAGGCCCAATCCCACACGGGCAGTCAGACATCCCCCAAGGGGTCCCAGATTGGAGAGGGTGCAGGCCAGGTTGAGGGACACCCCCCGCCCCGTGCTTGAATTTCGTGCACCGGGCCTCTAGTCTATAATAAAAGCACAATATGCTAATTAGACCAGATAGCTGAATGACCTTCCGGACATCCTTCTGGACTACCTTCTGGATGAAGCCGGGGCTGCGAGGGCCAAGTCCCTTGCATAAATTTCATACATTAGGCCTCTAGTAGATATATATAATGTAAGCCACATGTGTTAAACCTTAAATTTTCTAGTAGCCACATTAAGAATGTAAAAGAAACAGGCAATTTTAATGGTAGCAATATATTCAAAATTAATGCCACAATTTGGCTAGCAGCTACCATATTATAGGATATTTCAGATTTAAATATAACAACAAAATATATGTCTAAAATTACAAGATAACATTAACTGTTTTAGACAATGTCAAAAGATTTTGTCATTGACTAAGTGTAATTTGGTAAGTGTCATTGAAAAAACAGAATGAGAAGGCATACGGGGAGAGGAACTAGTACTATGGTTGGTGGTCAGTTTCCTCTAAAGCTTAATTGTGTATAAAGATAATGCATTCATGTGTTATCTTTAAAAATGGTTAATTATAATTCATTAGGTGTACTATCAAAATAAAGAAACCTCATGGGAGACTAACCATTTCTTATTTTGCAACCTCTACCATGAAAGTGAGCTAAAAGAGTTACTATTTCACAAATATACTGTAACAGATTTCCAAGCAAGATGGCAGTGTAGGTAAATGGGATGCTCAACAACCACATCAAAATTACAACTAAACTACAGAACTATCATTCTGCCGCCTGAAATCTGGCTGAGTGGAAGTCCTACAACTACCACATGGAAACCGATAGAAGGAACAGAGAAGTAGAATAGGTTGGTCCTACACCCATGTGTGGTGGATAAATATTGGGAGGGGTATCTTGGCTACAGAGTTCTCCCCAGCCCAAAAGGTTCCAGTGCTGGGAAGAAAGGTCCCCATAACTTTTGGCTATAAAAACCAGAGGGGATTGAGGCTGAGTGACACAAAGGCTGCTGGAGTCCCAGGCAATTCCTCTTAAAGTGCCCATTAATGGACTTACTTGGACTCACTTCCTCTGAGCTCCAACATGGGGGCAGCAGCTTAAACGGCATCAGGGACATAAGGTGAGAAACTGAATTGTCTGGCATCGGGATGAGAGCTGGGGGGCAGGGGGACAGCAGCTTTCTCCCAGACAGAAGTACTGGCAGAGGTTATTGTTCCTTTGATGAACCCTACCCCCACAGAATCAGCAGGTGGGCGCCATATCTGAGAATCCATCAACTTGGCCTACACTGTTCATTCCATTCTGGTGATTCCCATAAGCCCAGCCCCACTCAACTTTCAGGCCCATCGAAGCTGTTTCCAGTGGCTTTTCCATATAAATGACCTGTCTTGGCTCATGCTTCAGATTTTCCTAAAATCTCTCAAACAAAGAGCATCTGGCCCCTTACCTCTCACTAAGTGGCCCAGGCCCAGCACAAGCAGTAGCTGCCTTTGGTTTACACCTTGGCCTCAAGGAGCACTTCCAAGCCCAGCACAAGTAGCAGCCATCTGAAAAATTGATTTGTAGCTCATGTTGGGTGGCCCTGGACAGAACACAGGTGGCAACTAACCTTACCCTGAACCTCCTGGGAAGCCCCTGAACCTCCTGGGAAGCCCTAGAACCAGCACACCCAATGGACAGCTTCAGACCACTTTGTAGCGCCGCCACTCAGCCACCTGCACATGTAACACACTCAAGGAGTGGACTCAGTGGGCACCAGAGCTCTGTGGAAGTACATCCTGCTCTGTGGAGGAGACATCTGTACAGTTGATTGGACAGGGTGGTCAGAGTCAGTGGTTACAGCCAATCCTTGCAGCTAATTGGTCTGGGAGTAAATCCCTCCCATTGATGTGGCAACAGCAATCAAGGCTCAACTACAGAGTGATGTCAAAGGATTGGTGGCATGAGAGATCCCCTTCTTATTTTGGCCTCCCACAATGAAACTTTAACAACTTAATAAACTATAACCCAACAAACACTTTCCTGCTCAATATAGAGGCACATTGAGAAACTCATGCACTGAAGCATCTAAATGTGGGAAACAGGAATAAATCGGGAGGCGAGAAGGGAGGAAAGCTCAGATAATGGATGAAGCCCTGCAGCCAGGAGCCCATGGCTCAGTCTCGAGAGGGGAGGAAGCCAGTGGCACTTCCTTCAGCTGGGAGGAACAGAGGGTATTGGTGGGCACTTCAGCAGGTGAGTGGTGCAAACTGCAGCTAAGCCAGCTGAGACAACTAGATAAGGCCAGAGCACAAGGGTTCTGCAGCACGGCTGTCTGCTATCTTGGGTGGTGGTTTCAGACAAAAAAATGGAGCCACAGAGCCCTGCTGCCGCTAGGACTCCAAAACTTGCCTTCATTGCCCTTGGTATCAGATTGAGGAGCACATTATCTGTAAACCAAGAGCTACTGCAGCACAAACACTTTCTCTTTCTGTAATTGATATCTAGTTATGGGGCAGGGGACTCTGCAGAGGTTTGGGGTGGCTATTATAAGGAGGGAAAAACAAATTTCAACCCCAAGCAGCACAGCTATACTAATGGAAGCCGTGGAGGTCAACTCTGGGCCGTCACAGAGGTAAAAATCTTGTGATGCAGCATCACCTGCTGGAAAATACTAGAAAGACCTTCTCAGAAAAAGCAGCTAGAGAAGGGCCAATGATACATAGATGTCTAGACAGAGAAGACCTGCAAATACCATGAATAACCAACGATAATGAGGAAGCTCAAAAGAAAATGAAAAATCTCCAGAAATTAAACTGGTACACATGGAAATATGTCATATAAATGACAGAGATGTCAAGATTGCAATTCTGAAAATACTCAATGAGATGTGAGAAAATACAGACAGGCAATTGAATGCAGGCAGAAAACAAATCAGAGATAAAAAATGGTGGCAGAGTAAGTGGAAGCTACACTGACACTCTCCTGAGGCCAAACTGGAAATACAACTAAAATACAGAAAAAACACCCTGAAAAATTAACTGAAGACTAGCTGGAGAGAACCCTGATAACCAAGAACGGAAAGTGGAGACGGATAGAGGCACAAAAGAGCTGGCAGGGTTCCCACAGACAACAACTGAAGTTCTGGAGAGGTATCTCAGCTGTGAGGTGTTCCCACTGAGAACTCTGAGATCTAAACCCCAAGCTGAACCCCACAGCAGAGAGCACCAGAATTGAAAAAGGTGGCCACATAACACCTGGCTGTGAAAAGCAGCAGGGTTGCTGTCTGACAACCAGAGACAGATGGAAATGCAGGTGAGAGGAGTTAGATTGACACACAAGCATACAGGGGAGGGGTCCAGTGGAAAACAAAGGCAGGTGGAAAGTAGGCAGGGGCACAAACGGCACTTTGAGCAAACCTAACCACAGAAACCAACCATGCAGAAATAACAGGGTGTTTTTAGACTCAGAGTAGGAGGTATGTGAATCCAGGGAGGGGCTGCCCTAAAGGTGAACTGACTGTGTAGAAACAGAGAAAGTCTTGCTTGGCAAGAGTGACTTGGGGGAAACAAAGGACAAGGAAGTAGCTGCCCATCTATATATATAAAAGCCTAAGCAAACATTACAACCAGTCAACCAGTTGCTATGACACGCACTGAGCACCAGGGGGCAGAGGCTCAATGCAGGAGCTTCCCCCTGGTGATTAGTGCATTCCCAAAGCCAACCTCCCTCGGTCCCTCCCCCTGACCCAGTCCTCTCATCGGGACTAGGCGAGAGGGCCCCTATCGGCCCCGATCATCCGCCAGGCCGAGGGACTCCACGTGTGCACGAATTTGTGCACTGGGCCTCTAGTAGACATATAAATCCCTAGACTAAAAGGCTTCAGTGGTAACCCATTATAGGGTCCCCTCCCCATTCGAGGAGTCTGAATCTGCTTGCAATAAATTTTCACACTTTGCTTAAAAGCTTCTGGTCTGCGATTTTATCCTTCAATTGTGTGAGACACACTACCAGAAAGAACTTCAGCTCACCTTTCCGGGTATCAAAGGCATCCTCCTAAAGGGCCAATGCACAAAATCTCACATGAAGCCACTCACCTTGAGCTCCAAAAGAGGGAGGGCAGAGTGCACTGGAATTGTGTAAGCAGAAGCCAGTGTTGGGGGCTCTGGGGTTCGAGCTTGGAGGGTAGACACCATACTTTCCTGTTCTAAGTCATTGTCTCATGCTGCAGAGGGTATCTTTCACAGGCCGACTGGTGCTATCCAGGCTGTTTTTCCCAGGGGAGAAGAGTTGCCACACACTATTGGAAAATCCCTTGCCCCTCCCTATAGAGTTTGTGAGGCTCATTAAGAGACTGAGAATAGTTTTTTTTGTTGCTGTTGTCTAAAGTTTTACATATGTCTCTTTTTTCCCCAATTGAACCCCCCCCCACCAAGTCATTCCCCCCTGGGCAAGCCCCCACAGACCCAGTCCAGCAATTTTGGCTCAGTGGTTGAGTATCAACCTATGAAGCAGGAGGTCGCGGTTTGATTCCTGGTCAGGGCACATGCCCAGGTTGTGGGCTCGATCCCAGTAGGGGGCATGCAGGAGGCAGCTAATCAATCATTCTTTCTCATCACTAATGTTTCTATTCCTCTCTGAAATATATATATATATATATATATATATATATATATATATATATATATATATATGTATATGTATATGTATATGTATATGTATATGTATATGTATATATGTATATATTATTCAAAAAAAAATAGACTGAGAATAAAAATTAGCTTCCAGGCAGAAGCAGCTGCTCGACCCTATTGGAAAAGTTCTTGCCCCACCTGTGGATGATTGCATTAGGCTACTAAAGATTGAATCCAATCAGTCTACAAGCAGATGTAGGTCTCTGGAGGCTGTGAGTCTTTGCCTGATCTAATTAGTCAGAAACCGCATTACACACTGACCTACACTAGAGATTGGGAGGCATAGCAGATCTACCTAATACTTAGTCACAAACCCAAACAGGCAACAAAAAAAAGCAACCCCCAAATGAAAGAACAGGAGAATTCTCCAGAAGAAGAGCTATATGAAATAGAGATAAGCCCTAGCTGGTTTGGCTCAGTGGATAGAGTGTCAGCCTGCAGACCAAAGGGTCCCGGATTCGATTCTGATCAAGGGCACGTACCTTGGTTGCAGGTTCCCGCCCCCCAGCCCAGGCCCTGGTCAGGGCTCATGCAGCAGGCAACCAATCGATGTGTTTCTCTCACATCAATGTTTCTGTCTTTCCCACTCTCTTCTACTCTACCTAAAAATCAATAGAAAAATATCCTCGGGAAAGGATTAACAACAACAACAACAACAACAAAAGAAATTAACCACACACAGAGGTCAGAATAGTGATGGCAAAGATGCTCAATAGCATGAGAAAAGATATAGTAACTGTGAAGAATGACATAGCACTAATAAAGAACAGACTGGAAGAAATACACAGCGGATTAGGGGAAGCTGAGAATCAGATCAAGGAATCAGACGATTGGGTAGAAAAATATGACACAGAGAACCAAAAAGAAAAAACAATTACAAAACAGGAGAACAGCTTAAGGGAGCTGTGGGACAATGTGAAATGTAACAATATTCACATAATAGGAGTGCCAGAAGGGAAAGAAAGAGAGCAAGAGATAAAGAATATGTTTGAAGAAATAATGGCAGAAAACTTACCTAACCTGGTGAAGGAAAAAGCCACACACGTTCAGGAGTCACAGAGAGTCCCAAGCAAGAACCCAAACTGGCCCAAATCTAGACGCAGCATAATTAAAATTCCAAAAAGTAAAGACAAAGAGAGAATCTTAAAGGCAGCAAGAAAAAAGCAAACTGTTACCTACAAAGAAGCTCCCATAAGGCTGTCAGCTAATTTCTCATCAGAAACTCTACAGGCTGGCATGAAGGGAATGGCATGAAGTCCTCAAGGTAATGAAAATCAAGGATCTGAAACCAAGATAACAATATCCAGCAAGGCCATCATTCAAAATAGATGGTTAAATATCAAGCTTCTGAGACAAACAAAGGCTAAAGAAGTTTATCCCCACCAAACTAGCACTGCAAGAAATGCTAAAGGGACTGCTATAATGAAAAGAAGAAATAGAGAAACCTGGGCATACAGAATTAAAATGGCAATAAGTACCTATTTTTAATAACCTTAAATGTAAATAGATTAAATGCTCCAATCAAAAGACATAGGATACCTGAACGGATACAAAAGCATGACCCAATTACATGATGTCTACAAGAGACCCATCTCAGAACAAGACTCACACAGCATGAGAGTGAAGGGATGGAAAAATATTTTCCATACAAACGGAAAAGAAAAAAAAAAATCTGGAGTAGCAATACTCATACATACCTAACAAAATAGACTTCAAAATGAAGGCCATCACACAAAACCACAAAGGTCACTACATAATACTAAAGAGATCGATCCAACAAGAGAATATAACCCTGGTAAACATATATGCACCCAATATAGGAGCAGCTAAATATACTGAAAAAAACCCAACTAACTTCTAGAGGACTGTAAGGGAGAGACTGAAAACAATACAGTCATAGTAGGGGACTTAAACACCCTACTGACTTCATTGGATAAATCTTGCAGACAAAAAATTAACAAGGGAACAGTGACTCTATAGCACACACTAGATCAGATGGACTTAATTGACATTTATATAACATTTCACCCAAAGCTGCAGAATATACATTCTTCTCAAGTGCACATGGATTATTCTCAAAGATAGACCACATGTTAGAACACAAAACAAGTCTCTAAAAGTTCAAGAAGACTGAAATCATATCAAGCATCTTCTCAAATCACAATGGAATGAAATGACAATAAAAAACACCCAAAAACATTCAACTGTGGAGGCTAAATGTTATTAAACAATGAAAGGGCTACCAATGAGATCAAGAAAGAAACCAAAAACTTCCTGGAATCAAACAAAAATGAACACACAACAACCCCAAATCTCTGGGACACAGCAAAAACAGGGAAGATCATAGCACTACAAGCCTACCTCAAAAAAAGAAAAAGAAAAAAGCAAAGAAAGGAAAATAATAAACTAACCCTACAACTTAAAGAATTAGAAAAAGAACAACAAAAAAAGCCCAAAGTAGAAAGAAGAAAAAAAAAATTGGAGCAGAAATAAATGACATAGAGATTAAGAAAACAGTAAGAAAGATTAATGAAGCCAAGAGATGGTTCTTTGAAAAGATAAACAAGTCTGATGAACCCTTTGCCAGACTCATTAAGAAACAAAGAGGGTGGACCCAAATAAATAAAATCAGAAACAAAAGCAAAAAAATAACAACTGACACCACAGAAATACAAAGGATTATAAGAAAATACTATGAACAACTATATGCCAACAAGCTAGAAAATGTGGATGAAATGGACAAACTCCTAAAAAGAAAATACAACCTAGCAAAACTGAATCAGGAAGAATCAGAGCATCTGAAAAGGCCAATAACAACTGATGAAATAGAAGCAGTAATCAAAAAATTCCCAGCAGGCCAACTGGCATGGCTCAATGGTTAAGCGTCAATCTATGAACCAGAAGGTCACAGTTTGATTCCTGGTCAGGGCACATGCCCAGGTTGCAGGCTCAATCCCCAGTTGGGGAATGAAGGAGGCAGCCAATCAATAATTCTCTCTAATCTTTGATGTTTCTATCTCTCCATCTCCCTTCGTGTCAGAAATCAATAAAAATCTATTTTTTAAAAAAAGCTCCCAGCAAACAAAAGCCCTGGTCTGGAGGGCTTCACAGGGGAGTATTATCAAACATGCAAAGGAGAACTAACACCTATAACTCCTCAAACTATTCCAAAAAAATCCCAGAGGAAGGAATACTTCTGAGCATTTTTTATGAGGCCAACATTTATCCTAATTCCAAAACCTGATAAAGGCACTATAAAGAGAATTACAGGCTAACATCCCTGATGAACATAGATGCTAAAATTCTGAAAAAATTATTAGCAAATCAGATCCAGCAATATATTAAAAAGATCATACACCGATAGGAATTGGCCTAAAGAGAAATCTTTAGCCCCAGCAACCAGAAACTGAGAAACAGTACACTACAGACGACTGGAATCATAAGCCAGCCAAAGGAATGACACTCCACTTTTTTCACTTTTCTTTTTTTTTATTATCCCTTTTTTCTTTTTTTTTCTTCTTCGTTTTCCTGTTTTTGTTTCTTCCTTTTTTTCTATTTCTTTTCACATTATTTTCCCATCACTATTTTTTATTTGCTATTTTTAATTTTTTATATAATTTTTTAAATCAATTTTTTGTAAATTTATTATTTTTTCTTCTCATTCTCTTTCTTCTCATCCACTTATTCCCTTTCTACTTCCTCAATACTAAATTGAGGTCCTCCCCATATTCATCCAATTCTTAATCTTATTTTCACTATATAAGCTCAGCCTCTACAGATTCTGCCCCAATCCTCTTTGCTGGGTGTGTGGTGCTTTTTTTGTTGTTTTTTTTTTTTTTGGGGGGGGGGTTTATCTATTGGTTCTGTTGTGTCTTACCCCCACATACATATATATATTCTCCTTTTTATTCCTTTGTCTTTTATCACTTATTTTTTTCTCTCTCTTTGATAGCATTTGTGCTTTCTCTTCTCTGCCCTAATTCCCTTTGCTCAGGTGGTCACTTATATTGGGGTTATTGGTGTCGTGTGTACATTTGTGCTGAGTTCCCTCTGTGTTGTGTCTTATTGAGGTGAATCTTATCCTGTCTGGTCAAGGGGCTTGAGAGCAAGCCACATTACCAGACACCTAGAGAGGAAACACCATCCACGAATGAGTCAATAACACACCAGACCCAACTATAAAAGCAGGAAGAATGTGGCAGTGAGGGAAAGAGCATGAATGAGTGAGGGAGTAAAAGGAGCGTATGGTCAGGTGGGGTGTGGGGGTGTGTGTGTGTGTGTGGGTGTGAGAGAGAGAGAGAGAGAGAGAGAGAGAGAGAGAGAGACAGTGAGGCACAGTTAGATCCCACAGGACCTTCAGGGGCAGGCTAATCAGGCTCGCCTAACTAGGCAGCTTCTGCTACCATTGCAAACAGTACCGGGAAGCCAGCTTGTCCTTAGAGACCTAGCCTTTTTGAAGGGGAGAGCTGCTGTAACTGGGTTCCCAGCCTCAACTCCACCCAGAGTGCCCTCAGATAACACCTGGGACTCTACAGCCACCCCTGCCAGGGACATGCTACCTAGGCTGTGATCCCACGGTCAACGAGGCTCCAGCCACCCTGGGCACAGGCTCCTGTGAGTTCAGAAGCAGGCTCCCCTCTGACTGGCCCAACGCTTTAGTCCAGGACACTGCAACCACATGAACAGCAGACACGTGAGCAGCCCGCTCCTGTCCAAGGAGCAGCAGCCCCGCAAGCAACCCGCCACAGGCCTAAGAGCAGCAGCTTCACGTGGCCTGCCCCTGTCCAAGGAGCAGCAGCTGTGTGAGCAGCCAATTCCCCCATCTGAGGAACAGCAACCATGCAAGCAGCTCGCCCCATCCGAGGAGCAGCAGCCACTTGAGCAGCCCACCCACTCCTGAGGAGTGGCAGCCCCATGCAGCTGGCCACCCTCTGAGGAGCAGCAGCTGCACGCAGCCAACACACTGCACTTATCGGAAGAGCAGCAGCTGTACCGCATGAGCAGCCAGCCGCCTTCCAAGGAGCAGCAGCTGTGCAAGCAGCCCGCCCCCTTCCGAGGAGCAGCAGCTGTGTAAGTAGACAGTCCCTTTCCAAGGAGCAGCAGCTGCACGAACAGCCTGCCCCCATCCGAGGAGCATCAGTTGTGTGAGCCGCCTGCCCCCATCCGAGGAGCAGCAACTGTGTGAGCAGCCCACTTCTGAGGAGCAACAGACACACGAGCCGCCGGCCCACATCCGAGGAGCAGCAGCTGTGTGAGCAGCCTGCCCACATCTGAGGAGCAGCATCTGTGTGAGCAGCCCACCCCCTTCTGAGGAGCAGCAGCCACACGAGCACCCTACCCCCATCTGAGGAGCAGCAGCCACATAAGCAGACCGCCCACGTCCAAGGAGCAGCAGCCCTGTGCAGTCCGCACTGGTCCAAGGAGCAGCACCCACACACAGCCTGCACCTGTCCGACGAGAAGGAGCTGGGTGAGTTGCCCGTCCTTGTCCGAGGAACATCAACAGCAAGAGCAGCTCACTCCCACGCGAGGAGCAGCAACCGCATGAGCAGACCACCCCCCCATCGGAGGAGAAGCAGCTGCACGAGTAACCCGCACCCATACAAGGAACAGCAGCCCTGCAAGCAACCTGCCCCTGTCCAAGGAGCAGCGGCATCACGAGTAGCCCGTCCCATCTGAGGAACAGCAGCAGCACACAGCCAGCCCCCATCTAAATAACAGCAGCAACGCGAGCAGTCCGCCCCTATCTGAGGAGCAAGAGCCACGGGAGTAGCTGGCCCCCGTCCAAGGAGCAGCGGACATGAGCAACCCGTCCCCATCTGAGGAGCAGCAACCTCCTAAGCAGCCCAACCCCATTCAAGGAACAGCAGCTATATGAACAGCCTCCACCACCACCCAGAGGAGGCACCACTGCTGTGAACAGCACCCACCAGAGGAGCCGCTGCAAGCTGAGAAGCAGCTGCTACCATAACCACCCGAGGAGTAACTGCAGCCAGAGAAGCCACTGCCACCCAAGGAGCAGCCCTGCACAGCTCGACATCTAGATCAGTCGGTGAAACCAAAAATGGGTAGACAAAGATACCCCCAAAGGAAAGAAAAGGAGGAATTGCCAGAGAAGAAGCTAAGTGAAACGGAGGCATGCAATATGTCAGAAAACGAATTCAGAATAAGGATCATAGAGTTCATAAACCGAATGGAATAAAAAATCAACACCTTATGTAAGAATCAAGAAGAAATGGATGAAAAAAATTAACAACTTATGTAAGAATCAAGAAGAAATGAAGTGATACAGCTGCAACAAAAAACACCACGGAAAGTTTCAACAGTAGAGTAGGAGAAGCAGAGGACAGAATTAGTTAACTAGAAGACAGGGAAGCAAAACACAGCCGAACTGAATTGCAACTGGAGAAAAAAATTAAAAGACAGAAGGAGAGCTTAAGAGAGCTATGGGACAACATGAAACGAAGCAACATACGAATAATAGGGAAGCCAGAACAACAGGAAGAGGAACAAGGGTTAGAAGAACTATTTGAAGAAATAATGTCAGAAAACTGCCCAGATGTGGCAAAGAAAAAAGTCACACAAGCACAGCAAGTCCCAAACAGGATGAACTCAAAAAGACCCACAAAAAGACACATCATAATTACGATGGCAAATATTCAGGGCAAAGAGAGAATCTTAAAGGCTGCAGGAGAGAGACAGAAAGTTACATACAAGAGAGCTCCCATTAGATTATCAAATGATTTCTCAAGAGAAACACATCAGGCCAGAAAAGAATGGAAGGAAATTTACAAAGTGATGCAAACCAAGGGACTGAATCCAAGAATATTCTATCCAGCAAGGTTATCATTCAAAATTGAAGGGGAAATAAAGAGCTTCACAGACAAAAAAATGCTAAGGGAGTTTATCACTACCAAGCCAGCAATGCAAGAAATGCTAAAGTGACTGGTGTAAAAAGAAGAAATAAAAAAGTAAGAAGGAACACAGACACAAAAAATAAAAATGGCTACAAATAAGTTCTTTCAATAATAACTTTAAACGTAAATGGACTAAATGCTCCAATCAAAATAAATCAAGTGGCTGAATGGATTAAAAAACACGACCCATATATATGCTGTCTACAAGAGACCCACCTCAGAAAAAGGGACTCATACGGACTGAAAGTGAAGGGATGGAAAAAAATCTTTCAGGCAAATGGAAATGAAAAAAAAGCTGGGGTAGCAGTACTTATTTCTGACAAAATAGACCTCAAAGTAAAGGCCATAACAAGAGATAGGGAAGGCAACTTCATAATAATAAAGGGATCGATACAAGAGGATATAACCCAGATAAACATATATGTATCCAATGCAGGAGCACCCAAATACATAAGAAAACTCCAGGAAGATATCAAGGGGAGATGGACAACAATACAATCATAGTAGGGGTCTTTAATACACCACTGACATCACTGGATAAATCCTCTAGACAAAAAATCAGCAAAGAAACAGAAATTCTAGAAGACTCACTAGATCAGATGGACCTAATTGACATCTTCAGAGCATTTCACCCCAAATCCACGGAATATAAATTCTTCTCAAGTGCATATGGGACATTTTCAAAAATAGACCACAAATTGGGTAACAAACAAAGTCTCCCCAAATTCAAAAAGACTGAAATTATATCAAGCATTTTCTCAGACTACAATGGCATAATATTAGAAATAAACTACAATAAAAACATTTCAAAAAATTCACACTTGGAAGCTGAATAACATGCTATTAAACAAGGATTGGGTTATCAATGAGATCAAAGAAGAAATTAAAAACATCCTGGAGACTAATGACAATAAAAAGACAAGAATGCAAATACTATGGGACACAATGAAAGCAGTGCTGAGAGGGAAGTTTATAGCTCTACAGGCCTACCTCAAAAAAACAAGAAAAAATGGTAATAAGTCATCTAACTCACAACTCAAAGAATTAGAAAGAGAGCAACAAGAAAAGCCCACAGTGAGCAAAAGGAAATATTAAAGATCAGAGAAGAAATGAATGACATAGAGACCAAAAAAACAATACAAAAGATCAATGAAACCAAGAGCTCATTCTTTGAAAGGATAAACAAGATTGATGAAACTCTAGCCAGGCTCACCAAGAAGCAAAGAGAGAGGACCCAAAATAAACAAAATCAGAAATGAAAGAGGAGAAATAACAAGAGACCCCACAGAAATAAAAAGGATTATTTCAAAAAATACTATAAACAACTCTATTCTAACAAACTAGACAACCTGGAGGAAATGGACACACTCCTAGAAAAATACAACCTTCAAAAACTTACTCAGGAAGATACTAAAAATCTCAATAGGCTGATAACTATGGAAGAAATTGAAGCAGTCATCAAAAAGCTTCCAGCAAACAAAAGCCCGGGGCCAGATGGCTTCACGGGAGATTTTTACCAAACATTCAAGGAAGAACTAAAACCTATCCTCCTGAGAAACCAAGATGGCGGCATAGGTAACCACCTAAACTGCTGCCTCGCACAACAATTTCAAAACTACAACTAAAAGACAGAACAGACATCATCCAGAGAACCAGAACCACAGGAAGGCTGGCTGAGTGGAAATTCTACAACTAGAAGGAAAGAGAAAAGCTCACGGAGAATCAGAGTAGCGGCAAAGGGCTGACGTTCGGAGACACGTCCGTGCACAGAGAGGAAAGGCGGCTGAGTGCCTGGCTGATTTTCTCTGGTGGGAGAGGAAAGGAAGCCCCTGACTGCACTGAACCCCAGTTCCGACTGCACTGAACCCCAGTTCCGGGCGAAACCCCGTGGACCCAGGCTCATACAGGGGGAGTCTGGACTGTCAGGTAGAGAGAAAGGCACAAGGAGACTCAGAGACCCGGGGAAGCTGCGGCGGGCAGGGATCTGGAGGCGTGCGCGTGCGAGTGCTCGCAGAGAAGATTGAATGCAGAAGTTGCCGCAGGCATTCCCTAGCAGAAGGGAGTCGGAAGCTCCTGAATGCAGTGAACCCTAGTTCCAACTGCACTGAACCCTAGTTCCGGGTGAGCCCCTGGGGACCCACGCTCTTACAGGGGGAATCTGGACTGTCAGGTGGAAACTCAGGGAAGCCGCAGAAGGCAGAGGTCAGAAGGCGCGCACGCAAGGGCAGGGCTGATGGGAAGTCAAGACTGTCTGCTCCACCCTGAGACTCTGCCCCATCCAAGCTGAGCACAGAGGCTTTTTCAATTTGGCAAGTCTAATCTTATAAGGCTGTCTCCAGCAACCAACTTCTCCCAGCGTAGACACAGCTGATCCTCACGGCCAACTGGCCTGGAGATCAATTCCTCCCAGTGATACCAATAACAATCAAGACTTAACTACAACAAGGCTGTACACACAGTCCACAAAGGGGTGCGCCAAGAGTGTCCACCTCAGGTTAACTGGGGAGGCCGACCCACTGGGCCATATAGGAAACCTAGCACACAAATCTACCCTACCAACTCAGGGAAGCAACGAAAATGCGGAGACAAAGAAACAGATCACAAACGAAAGAAATGGAGGAAAACAAAAGACTGGATATAGAACTCAAAACCACGGTTATAAGGCTTTTCAAGAATATCCTAGAAAAGGCCGATAAATTTAGGAGACCCTTGAGGATATGAAAAAGGACCAACTAGAAATTAAACATACACTGACTGAAATAAAAAATATTATACAGAGACCCAACAGCAGACTAGAGGAACACAAGAATCAAGTCAAAGATTTGAAAAACAAAGAAGCAAAAAACACTCAACCGGAAAAGCAAAAAGAAAAAAGAATCCAAAAAGTTCAAGATAGTGTAAGAAGCCTCTGGGACAACTTCAAGTGTACCAACATCAGAATTATGGGGGTGCCAGAAGAAGAGAGAGAGCAAGATACTGAAAACCTATTGGAAGAAATAATGACAGAAAACTTCCCCCACCTGGTGAAAGAAATAGACTTACAAGTCCAGGAAGCGCACAGAACCCCAAACAAGAGGAATCCAAAGAGGACCACACCAAGACACATCATAATTAAAATGCCAAGGGCAAAAGACAAAGAGAGAATATTAAAAGCAGCAAGAGAAAAACAGTTACCTACAAGGGAGCACCCATACGATTGTCAGCTGATTTCTCAACAGAAACTATGCAGGCCAGATGGGAGTGGCAAGAAATATTCAAAGTGATGAAAAGCAAAAACCTACAACCAAGATTACTCTACCCAGCAAAGTTATCATTCAGAATTGAAGGGCAGATAAAGAGCTTCACAGATAAGAAAAAACTAAAGGAGTTCATCACCACCAAACCAGTATTATATGAAATGCTGAAAGATATTCTTAAAGAAGAGGAAGAAGAAAAAAGTAAGTATAAAAATTATGAACAACAAATACATATCTATCAAGAAGTGAACCTAAAAATCAAGTGAATTAAAGATCTGAGGATCAGAATAAACTGGTGAATATAATAGAAGCAGGGGTATAGAAAGGGAGTGGACTGATAATTCTCAGGGGGAAACGATATGGGGGTTGCAGGAAGAGACTGGACAAAAATCGTACACCTATGGATGAGGACGGTTGGGGGAGGTAAGGGCAGAGGGTGGGGTGGGAACCGGGTGGAGGGGATCTATGGGGGTAAAAGGATAATAATTGTGATAATCTGAACAATAAAGATTTATTAAATTAAAATAAAATAAAACCTATCCTCCTCAGACTATTCTAGAAAATTCAAGAGGGACACTTCCAAGCTCCTTCTATGAAGCCAGCATCACCCTAATACCAAAACCAGATAAAGATAACACAAGGAAAGAGAATTACAGATGAATATCCCTCATGAACATAGATGCTAAAATCCTCAACAAAATTCTAGCAAATCGGATCCAGCTGTACATCAGAAAGATCATATACCATGACCAAGCAGGATTTATCCTGGGGATGCAAGGATGGTACAATATTCGCAAATCAATAAACGTGATACATCACATAAACAAACTGAGAGATAAAAATCACATAGTCGTATCAACTGATGCAGAAAAAGCATTTGATAAAATCCAACACCATTTCTTGATAAAAACTCTCAAAAAGGTGGGAATAGAAGCATAATAAACATAATAAAAGCCATACATGACAAACCCACAGCCAACATCATACTCAATGGGCTAAAACTAAAACCATTTCCCCTAAGAACAGGAACAAGACAGGGATGCCCACTCTCACCACTCCTGTTCAACAAAGTGCTGTAAGAACTACCCATTGCAATCAGACAAGAAGAAGAAATAAAAGGCATCCAAATTGGAAAAGAAAAAGTAAAACTGTCCTTATTTGCAGATGACATGATACTATACATAGAAAACTCTAAAGACTCCATCAAAAAATTATTAGACTTAGTAAATGAATTTGGCAACGTAGCAGGATACAAAATTAATGCCAAGAAATCTATGGCATTTCTATACACCAATAATGAACTTACAGAAAGAGAGATTTAAAAAGCAATCCCATTTACCATGGCACCAAAAAAATTAAGATACCTAAGAATAAACTTAACTAAGGAGGTAAAAGACCTATACGCAGAAAACTACAGGACAATGAAAAAAGTGATAGAGGAAGACATAAACAGATGGAAGAACGTACCGTGTTCATGGATTGGTAGAATCAACATCATCAAAATGTGCATACTACCCAAAGCAATCTATAAATTCAATGCACTTCCCATTAAAATACCAATGGCATATTTCACAGACCTAGAATGAACTTTCCAAAAATTCATCTGGAATAAAAAAAGACTCTGAATAGCTACAGCAATCCTGAGAAAGAAGAACAAAGTAGGTGGGATCTCAATACCAGATATCAAGCTGTATTACAAAGCCACTGTTCTCAAAACTGCCTGGTATTGGCACAAGAACAGACATATAGATCAATGGAAGAGAATAGAGAACCCAGAAATCGACCCAAATTACTATGCTCAATTAATATATGACAAAGGAGGCATGTACAATGGAGTCAAGACAGTCTCTTCAATAAATGGTGTTGGGAAAATTGGACAGACACATGCAAAAAAAATGAAACTAGACCAACTTACACCATACACAAAAATAAACTCAAAATGGATCAAGGACTTAAACATACAATGGGAAACCATAAAAATACTAGAGGAATCCATAGGCAGAAAAATCTCTGACAGATGCCAAAGCAATTACTTCACTGATACTGCTCCTAGGGCAATGGAAACTAAAGAGAAAATAAACAAATGGGACTACATCAAAATAAAAAGCTTTTGCATAGCAAAGGAGACCATCAATAAAACAACAAGAAAGCCCACTGCATGGGAGAACGTAGTTGCCAATGATATCAACGATAAGGGTTTAATCTCCAACATTTACAGGGAACTCATGCAGCTTAACAAAAAGAAGATAAACAACCCAATCAAAAAAATGGGCAACTGATCTAAATAGACACTTTTCGAAAGAAGACAGAAGACCAAGAGACATATGAAAACCTGCTCAAAGTTACTAATTATCCGAGAGATGCAAATCAAAACGACAATGCGGTACCATCTCACACCTGTCAGAATGGCTATTATCAACAACTCAACAAATGACAAGTGCTGGCGAGGATGTGGAGAAAAAGGAACCCTCGTGAACTGCTGGTGGGAATGCAGACTGGTGCAGCCACTGTGGAAAACAGTATGGAGTTTCCTCAGAAAACTAAAAATGGAACTCCCATTTTGGTTTTGAGTTCTACATCCTGGACAACTTCAATGTTCCAACATTTGCATCATGGAGGTGCCAAAAGAATACAGCCAAGATGGAACACAAGAGGGGCACTCAGTCCTAAGAAGGGCCTATCAGTCAAGGCTTCCTGGAGGAGGTGATATGAAAAACTGAGTCCCTAAGGGGCTAAGCAGGTAAAATAAATTAGGGTATTCCAGTAGACGGGTGGAAAAGGCTCAGTAATAAGAACATAGGCTGCTATAGAATGTCTAACAGGCTCTACATAGCTAAAGAAGAGGGGGGCAGTAATTGGAGGTGAAGCTGAAGAGGGAAGATAAAGTCAAAGAAACTAAGGAGTTTAAATTTTATACTGAAGGCAATGAGAGAATGAAGGGTTTTAAGTAGAGGAAAGTTAAACATGCTTTTTAAACATTAATTCAATTGTGTTTTTCCCTGTTTAAAACATTCCAATGGTTTCTCATTTCACTTAAAATAGAACCCTCTGCCTACATCTCCCTAAATCCTTAACTAATACCATCCCCTCTTTGCTCTCTATGTTCCATTCTTTTTCCTATTCCTTAAAAGTAGGCTCACTCCCATGTAGAAGCGTTTGTACTTCCTATTCCATCTCAGACAGTTCTACCAGTTTCAAATGACTGGCTTCTTACCATCCAGATCTCCTCTAGTGGCTAATACTGTTGCTCCCCAGACCCTTATCTCCCTCCCACCATATCATTTAATATTTTAACAGCAACTATCAATATCTGAAAATACGAAGGCCCCTCAAATTGACATCTGAATGGAACCAGCCAGTGTCTGATAGAAGAAACAGCAAGTGCAAAGCATGACCTTGGTGTATACAAAAAATAAGGCCAATATAATTGGAGTAGAGTGAGCAAGAGAGGAATACAAAGCCATGAGGTCAGAGGCAGACAGATGCCATATGATACAAGAATATAGAGCCCTAGCTGGTTTGGCTCAATCCTCGAACTGAAGGGTCGTAGGTTCAATCCAATCAAGGACATGTACCTGGGTTGCAGGCTCCATCCCTAGCCCTGGTCAGGGCACGAGCAGGAGGCAAACAATTGATGTGTCTCTCTCACATTGAAGTTTCTCTTGCCCTCCTTCCCACTCCCTCTAAAAATCAATGGGGAAATATCCTTGGATGAGGATTAATAAAAAACAAACAAACAAACAAACAAAAACAATATAGAGGCCTTGGTAAAAAGTTAGGATTTTATTCTAAGTGTGCTGGAAAGCCAAAGGAAGATTTTGAGCAGGGGAGTAATCTTATATAATAAAAGTCTAATATGCTAAGTGTCCAACAGTTAGGCCATTAACCAGTTGCTATGACATGCATTGACCACCAGGGGGCAGACGCTCCAACCGGTAGGGTAGCTTGCTGCTGGGGTCTGGCCCATCAGGACTGGGCGAGACGGGCCAGACACATCCTAGAGCCCTCCCGCAGTCTATCCCTGGCCAGCCAACCTCCTGCGGTTCCTCCCCGGCCAGCCAGCCCCGATCGGCCCAATTCGGACTGGGAGAGACAGGCCGGACATGCCCTAGGGCCCTCCTGTGATCCCTCCCTGGCCCCGATTGTGCACCGGCGGGGTCCCTCGGCCTGGCCTGTGCCCTCTCGCAATCCAGGACCCCTTGGGGGATGTTGGAGAGCCAGTTTTGGCCCGATTCCTGTAGGCCAGGCCCAGAGACCCCACTGGTGCACAAATCCATGCACCGGGCCTATAGTGTTATATAATCTACTAGAAGCCCAGTGCACAAAATTCATACACGGGTAGGGTCCCTAGGGTCGGCAATCAGGGCCGATCTGTGATCAGGGTGATCAGGGGTGATCAGGGCCCCTGCTTGCACCTGCCTTGGCTGGCCTGGCGCTGCCTGCTCACGAGCCCCACCCCCTGCCGCCAATTGGGGCCTATAGGCTGGGGGCAGCTCCTGAGTTGAGCATCTGCCCCCTGGTGGTCAGTGCGCGTCATAATGACAGGTCGTTCCGCTGGTCGGTCAATTTGCATATTAGGGTTTTATATAGACAATACAACTTAATTATAAAAATCACTTTGATTGCTGAGTGGGAAATCCATTGTAAATGGGTAAAAATGAAAACAGAGAGATAAACTGAGAGGTTATTGTAATAGTCCAAATAAGAAATTACGGTGGTAGGAGTGGAGATGAGAAGTATATTTTAAAGGTAGTGTTGACAAGGGTTGCTGATGGATTATTAGGGATAAGGGATAAAAATCAAGGATAACTCTTAGGCTTCAGTGGCTGTTACATTTACAATGACCTGGGGCAGGGAACAGCAAATCAGATATGCTTTAGATATATTAATTTTCACTTCTGGGTGTAGATGTTGAGTAAGCAACCTAATTTATATCTCTGGGCTACAGATATAAATTTGGGAGTTATCAGCATACTAGAGGCCCGGTGCACGAAAATTCGTGCACTCAGGGGGATCCCTCAGCCCGGTCTGCACCCTCTCACAATCTGGGACCCCTCGGGTAGGGTCCCTAGGCCTGGCCTGAGATTAGGGCCTATCGGGGCTTTCCTTCCCCAGGCTGCAGGCAGTTGGCCCCACCCCCGCTACTGCCACTGCTTGCCATCTGTGCAGCGCTGCCCCCCCCCCCGCTACCAGTGGCCTCCCTCTGCAGGCGACAGGCTGGAGTGCAATGGCTTGGCTGGCCTGGGCCTCCCTCTTTCTTTGCTGGGGGGCGGGGCCAGCCCTGCGAGGGGCCATCTACCTACCTGATCGCCCCTAACCGCTTGCCTACCTACCTGATCACCCCTAACCACTGGTCTGCCTATCTGATCACCCCTAACCACTCTGCTTGCCTGCCTGATTGCCCCTAATCACTTGCTTGGGATAGGGCCAGCCCGGCGAGGGGCCGTCTGCCTACCTGATCACCCCTAACCACTTGCTTGGGGGTGGGGCCAGCACTGACTTCCAACTGATCGGCCTCCAGTCGTTACTGGTTGTTATGACCCAGGGTTTTTATATATTAGGATAGATGACATATAAAGCCATGGGACTAGATAAGAGTTACTCATGAAGAGAGAAGAGAACCAAGGATGTAGCCCAAAAGCACATAGGGAATGAAGAATGATTCCTAGATTTCTGGTTTGGAAAAATGAGTGTATGATATCACTTACTGAAATATTCCTACCTCAATGAATATAGGAATTTTTTTTAAAAAGGCTTAAGGAGGTTGGGATATGAGGAGAATCCTATCTAATAAAAGAGTAATATGCAAACTGACCATCACTCTAAAACACAAGATGGCCGCCCCCATGTGGGCAAAGATAGCAGCCCCCATGTAGACATAAGATAGCCGCCACAAGATGGCCAGCAGGGGAGAGCAGTTGGGAGCCAGCAGTCCTGGATTGTGAGAGGGATGTCCGACTGCCCGTTTAGGCCCGATCCCACTGGGCAGTCGGACATCCCTCGAAGGGTCCCAGATTGGAGAGGTTGCAGGCTGGCCTGAGGGACACACACCCGCGTGCACGAATTTCGTGCACCGGGCCTCTAGTTTGTATTGAATATGTTAAGTCTTAACTGTATACAGGACATCCAGGTAAAACTGGCAGTATACAGTTGTACATGTAGTTCTGTTGTAGTTCGATATGGTTTGGCTGGAGAACAAATGAGATAACCCAGAAAGACCATGCAGAGAAAGAGTGCTAACAGCAAAAAACAGTGGAACAAAATTTATCCCTGAGAGATACAGGAAGATGAGCCTACACATTAGAACTGTGACATCTCATTTTTTTCAGAAATCAAATTGCCAGTCAATTAAAGAAAAACAAACATGGGAGAAAAGGCCTTGAAGACTTGAATTCGAAAGCGCTCTGATAACTGCTATCTCTTTGCCTTTGGTTCTTTAACTTCTGTCACTCCATTTCTTAATAGTGATAATATTTGCCATATTCTATATTATGAAGATACTGTGAGATTGAATAAGCTTGAATGAAGCAGTTGCAATGAAAAAGTTATGACAATTACAAACTACTATTAGACAATTCTCTGTGGGTCTGTTTTTCTATTCATTCTTTAGAATGGCTACAAGTTAATGAAATGAAAGGTAACTGTTGATGAAAGAGACTATAAATAAATCTAAGCTATTATTTTTATTAACACATCTCATAGAGGTAGAGAGAAGAGGAAAGATAAGTATTAATAAGCTATTTCTATATTAAAGCAAAACATATTGAGGAAAAACATACTAAGCTTCGCATTGAGCCTGAAAAATGAATCTATACATCACCTTCCCAAAATGAGCACTTGTATTCATCTTCTTTTAGAAAGGCAGATGTTAGTTTACAAATTAATACCAAGTATGCCTTCAGTACTCATGCAAAGTGAAAAAATTTACACGCACAAAAATAGGATGATTCAGTTAAGACAAGTAAAGCCCCTTTATTTATCCTCTTCTATATATATATAAAAGGCTAATATGCAAAGTGTCCCCTCCAGAGTTTGACCCAGAGACCAGGAGTTTGATCACTCGCTATGACATGTGCTGACCACCAGGGGGCGGCACAGAACGAAGGAAGGCCCCAGCAGGCAGCCAGAAGACCCTGATGGGCCCTGATCGCAGGCCAGGCCTAGGGACCCTACCAGTGCACACATTTCGTGCAGCGGGCCTCTAATCCTATATAATAAAGAGATAATATGCTAATTTGACCAAACAGCAGAACAACTGTCTGAACAACGTTCTGGACGAAGCTGAGGGCTGAGCCCCTTGCACGAATCTCGTGCATAGGGCCTCATGTATTTATATAATTGAGGAAGACTAAATGTCCTTGTATGGCCAACCAATGGGGATGAAAAAAAACTGCACTGAAAAATGAAAAGGATTTAAATATTCCATTGGCTTAAAGTCAATTTTGACTTTATGTGCTAAGTTTCCAAACAATATAAGCAGGACTGGTACAAGCTCACTTATCTCTTGTTCAATTTACAAAGGGGAAGAAAGAGGAAGAGGGAGGGGGAGAAGGAGGGAGAGGGAAGCCCTGCCTCCTAGTGCTGTGGGAAAGATGGACAAAAATCTTCCCATCTTACGGGACTGGTTTATATTTTACTCTTGGGTTTTCAGAAAACAAGTTTTGGCAACTGAAACTGTATTAAATTATCTTCAACTTCCGGCAACATCCTGTGCACTTCGTGAACGCCATGCCAGACCCCGGGCTCTCTGACTGAAATAACGGATTGGGGCCAGTGGTCAAAGCAAAAGGGATCCCATCTTCAGAATGGCCTACGGTTTCGCTTCGAAGAAGAAATCGAACTGCCTTTCCTAGCAATTGGCCTTCCTTGCACAGAATCAGAACTAATGATTTTTCTTCCATGCATAGTTCTGGGTCAAAATGTGGAGCTAAAAACCGAGCAATCATAAATTCTAGAGACTGGGGCAAGTCCCACATGTAAGGCACGGGAAGTGAAGAACCGCGGCGAGCGCGCCCCGGCCCTGGCCTCGGCCCCGGCCCCGGCCCCGGCCCCGGCCCGCCTCCCTCTCCTCGGGCGTTCCCCACCTCTGTCCGAGGGAGGCGCTGCTCTCGGCCCTGGAGCACAGACACGCTACAGGGGGGCCGCGACCGGGGGCACCTACCTGCCCAGCTCCCGCAGGGCGGGGATCATGGACGCCAGCTCCAAACCGGGCTCGCCCATGGTGAGAAGCGCGGCGTTCGTCCACGACGCGGAGACGGCCCTCGGCGTCTCCACGGCCTCTGCCGTGGGGCTCGGCGCTGGAAGGGGCGTCGCGGAGCCCAAAACTCCTCCCGGAAGCCGCAGTGGGTCCCGCGCACAGGCCCTCTGGTCTCCACTGCGGCTAAGTGGGCGGGACCAGCGTTCACGCGCCCCGCCCTTTTCCCGGCGACTTCCGGCGGATGGGCGGCGCGCGCCGACTGGCGGCGTGGTGTGGGTGGGGCGGAGAGCTCTGCTCAGTGACTCCCACCTGGAGGGTTCACAAAGCAGAATCCCAGATCTTAGTAAGGAGGAAAGGGGCCCCGGGGGCGGGGCTCCGGGCCGGACTCTTCGCTTCACTGGTGAAAACTGAGATAGTTCAGCGGATCAAGGCCTAGACTAGCCCCCAGGTGTTAGGTTCCTCGTGTTCCTCCCACTTTTTGGCAGCCTTTCTGGAAAAGGGGGTTCTCCTGTCCTTTCTGTTTCAGCCGTCTTTTTCAACCTGAAGTCACTCAGGTTTCCTTGATTCTCTAACTCTTAATATTTAAAAAGTGGTTTAACTGTATTTATAGATATCTCATCAGATCAGCAGCAGTATTGTGTTGACCCCTTAACAGGAGTCTAAAGTAAATCAATGGATTCTGGCTGTAGACATTTTCTGGTTCAACCCAATTTGTTTATATTTGAAAGATAGTCATTGTAAGAGACTGTCAACATGTCAAAAGTATGCATTTAATCAGGCAAAGCCATGTAGTATACTTACATTTGTTCTTTGATACAGTATCTAAAAAAAAATCAAAGTTACGGAATGACAGCCACATATCCTCCTGCCTTGGGGACTTTGCATTTGCTGTACCCTTTGCCTTTACTTGTACACCCCACTCATTGCTCCATGTAGACTAGCAAACGTACACTCACACTTTTCCCCCTTACACTTGCTTTATTTTTCTTCATAAAACTGAGAAACAAATGTATATTATATACTATTTCATTTACTGTCTCCTCCAATTAAAATACAGGTTCCTTGAGAGCAGGATCTTGTCTGTTTTATTGACATAAAACATTGCCTGGCATATAGTTGGTGTTCAGTAGATATTTGTTAAATAGGTGAATTATATAGTGGAAAAAACATGGGATTTGAAATTAGAAGCTCTGCATAAGTTCTCATTCCATCTTTTATTTTGATTGTATATATATTTTTTATTTTATATATGTTTTTATTTTATATAAAAACTAGAGGCCTGGTGCACAGATTTGTGCACTGGTGGGGTCCCTTGACCTGGCCTGTGCACTCTCACAATCCAGGACCCGCCCACCCTGGGAGATGTTGGACTGCCAGTTTCAGCCCGGTCCATGCAGGCCAGGCTGAGGGACCCCACCGGTGCAGAAATCCATGCACCAGGCCTCTTGTATGTATATAAGATCTTTGGTTAATCTCTTCTTGCCCCCTCCCTGCTCCCTCTGAGATTCCTCAGTTTGTTCCATGTTTTCATGCCTGTGCATTGAGTGTCTACCCTCTGGTGGTCAGTGCATGTCCTAGCTAATGGTCGAACAGTCGCTTAGGCTTTCATATATACAGACTAGAGGCCCAACGCACAAAATTCGTGCGTGGGTATGGTCCCTAGGCCTGGCCTGTGATCAGGGCCATCTTCCCCAGCTGCTAGTAGCTGGCCCCGCCACCATCCACCCCCGGTTCCTTGTTTGCCATCAGGTGATTGGAGCCTGCCAGCTGGGGGGAGGGACTGAGAGGTGGTCAGTGCACCTCATAGCAACTGGTCAAGTGGTCTTTCTGGTTGTTCCACCATTCCATCGATTTGCATATTACTCTCTCTCTCTCTCTCTATATATATATATATACTAGAGGCCTGATGTACAAAGATTCATGCAAGAATGGGCCTTCCTTCCACCTTCTCTCTGGCTGGAGCCACCTTTCTGCTCAGGCCCGGAGCTGCCTTTCCACCTTCCCATGCTGCTCAGAGGCCCGGAATGGCTGGGGTGGTGCGGAATGCCTGCATCATCGCCATGGCGACGACGCAAGCATCCCGCCCCGCCCCTGGCCGCTCAGCACCTGTGTATGCAAATTAACCCGCCATCTTTGTTAGGTTAATTTGCATACCCACTCCTGATTGGCTGGTGGGTGTGGCAAAGGTACGGTCAATTAGCATGTTTCTCTTTTATTAGTGTAGACTAGTGGACAGATGCACGAAAATTCATGCAAGAGTAGGCCTTCTTTCCCCTGGCTGCCAGCACCGGCTTCCTCCAGCATCCAGGACCCAGGCTGCTTCCCTCCTCTAGCCACCCACAGGCATCCAGGACCCAGGCTGCTTCCTTCCGACTGCCCGCAGACACTTGGGACCCAAGCTGGCTTCCCTTGGGCTGCCCGCAGGCACCCAGGACCCAGGCTGGCTTCCCTTGGGCTGCCCGCAGGCACCCAGGACCCGGGCTGGCTTCCCTCCAGCCCTGGCTTCATCAGGAAGGATGTCTGGAAAATGTCCATTCTAACTAGCATATTACCCTTTTATTATTATAAATAGATGTGCTCCAATCTGTCCACTTCCAGGGAAAGGGGCAAAGGAAGGTTGCTGAAAGTGACAAGGGAGGCAACAGGGTGAACTTTTTTTGGCGGGGGAGGAAGAGTTTCCTCCTGATGAGGGGCTTCAAATGACAGCAGCCTACTTCTGCTACCCTCTGTCTCCAGAGACAATTTCTGGTTGGCATTTGGCAGGACAGAACAGTTGCAGGTACAGGACTGGGAGTGCCTTTCTGCATGCAGCTCCCTGGAGAGTCTCTTCTGGCCAAGGAAAGCTTTGTTCTAACCATTTCTCCTGGAGCCAGGGTGGCTAGGTGGTCTGGGGCAGGAGGGCAGAATGGAGGTGGGGCAGGGCAGGGCAGGGCAGGAACAAGTATGGAATAGAAGACTGGGGGGTGGGGAGGGAGAGGATGAAATCTGTGTGTGTGGGGGGGGAGAGGGCTGATGCAGAAGGAGAGTTGGGGTCAGCATAGAAGGGTTTGGAGGTACTGGGGAAGTAAGAGGGACCTCCAGAAGATGCCAGAACAGGGGAAAGGGTCTACGGAATCAGGTGGGGGTCTGTGAGGGAGAGTATAGACTAAGTCCCTTCCCCAGACCCTGCCATCTCAGGTGGCTAGTGGGAGGGGTCCATAGCGAGGCGCTGAGACCCCTACACTTTGTGTCTGAGGCTCCAGAACATGTGGCCAGCATGCCCCACCTCTGCCACCACCACCCCCCCCACCCCCCGCCGAAGTGCTGCCATTTGGAATGCATTTGCAGACAAACGGATTGTTTTTAAGTTAATGCTTTTTAATTTACTCTGTTTCCCACTTGTAATTTTTTATTGAAAAGGCGGATTCTGCTGGTGTGTGTTTCTTTGTGGGGGCGGCAGGGGTGTTCTCCACGGGCAGAGATCCAATGAGGGGCAGAGACAAAAGGCCCAGCGAACGAGACATGGGGAATTAGTAAACAGGATCAAAGAGCAAGGAACAGGGAGAGAGATGCACAGGGAGAGACGACAGACACAGAGAACCCCGGAAGGCTAAGGGAGGGACTCAGCCCTAAGGGGAGAGCGAGTGTGCTGAGAAATCCTGCTTGGGGAAGGCTGATCCCTCCACCTCCAACTAAGGCCCTTGGGGCTGAGCTTGCTCTCCTCTTTGCTCTGTTCAGCATAGATATGACTGAACTGGCCTCAGGGAAAGGGCTGGAAGGATGTGGCAGGCAATAGACTGAGTATGCAGGACCAGGGGCGCCTAGGGCTAAGGATCCGAGACCAGATAGAGAGAGGAGGACCTGGAAGGGTTCCCTCTCAGGCCCCGGCACACCTTCTGTTTTTGAGGGAAGCCTGAAGCCCGAATCCCGTGCTGTGGCTCTGGAGAGCGGCCTAGGGTGAGTTCCCTAACCTTTCTGAGCCCTGCAGGAGAGGAGTGCTGGTGGCTGAGGTTCGAAATGGCTCAGGGGGCCGAGGAGACAGAGCATGGTCTAGGACACCTCGGTTTGGCGGTTACATCCGAAATCCCAGGGATTTTTGGCCTTGGCCCCTGCTCCTGGCTCACGTTTATGTAGGACTTGTGCAGACTGGAGAGCCGGGCGCTAGCTCTTCTTTCTTTCGCAGCTGAGAACCAGTTCATCCTCCCCCTCCCCCCGCCCTGCCACCTCTCCTCTCCTCATTGGTGCCTGGTACTCGCAAACCTTCCCAGAGGCCAGTGTAGACACACAACTGAGGACACAGAAAGATATCCCCAAGCCAGCACGTGGTGGCAGTGTAGACATTTGGGCAAACACAGACACAGGACACAGGGTGCTGTGGATGAGGATAGAGCTTCCCAGCTGGTGAGAGGGCTCATTCGGAGGACCAGTGGCTCCTTGGGTGCGTTCACCCTGGGAGCAGCTCCCAGGCCCAAAGTTGGCGAACTGAAAGCCCAGGATAATTAGAGCTAATTACATGTGTGCAAACAGCCACAGCGGAGGCTTGGGCGGGCCACCCCTCTCCCGGCCTTCCCCCTGAGATCCCGCCCCAGCAAAGAGGCTTTGCTGGCACAACTGGGGCTGAGCGCCTCAGAGAAGGGCGTGCAGGCAGAGAGTCCCCAGGGCCCAGGGGTTGGGGTGAGCCCTCCACCTCCAGAGAACCCCCCGCAATTACACACTCCAGCATGTGCTGCAGCCCTGGATGCCCTGGGATGGCAGGTCATGACCAGTTAGGAATTGTACCAGAACTTGGTGCGAGCTCCCCTTGGCCTTGTGCTGAGCGGGCCCTGATGGCATGGGCCCCAGCATTTGGGTCCTTAGGTTTCTATTATCTTGTCCTCCTGAGCATTCCTGTCTTTGTGAAGATCTGAGGCGGCTCTCCTTGTCTCCTGCCAGGGGGAGTGCCTGTCTGGAGCTGAGGCTGCAGGATGAGAAAGGGACAAAGTCTAGTGCTTGGCTTTTGGTGATCAGTTTGCCCAAAAGAGTGACTTTCCTGAGCTTTCATTTGCGCATCCATACCGTGCATGCCTCCTCTGAGACACAGAGTCCAAGGAGAAGGAAAAAGGTGTGAATTCCTCACGTGTGAATGAGGCTTTACACTTTGAACTGCTAGCCTGAATCAGGGATCTAATTTTGTAGTTTCAGGAGCCTTTGGCGTGTTGGCTTGGAATAGTGGCGGGGTAGGGTTTTGTATTTCTACTAGAGGCCCGGTGCTCGGTTGGGGTCCTGCTGGCCTGCCCAGATGGGGGTCCCAATCAGGGTGAGGGTCCCTGCTGGGGGGCATGCCAGCCGGGGCCAGGGGCCTCAGGCAGTTTGCCAGCTAGCCCTGCCCCTGATCGGGGTGGGGGGGCCCATTGGGGGAGTAGGGCTGGCAGGGGCAGGGGCCACGGTCGTTCTGGTTGTTCTGGTCATTACACCATAATGGTTGCTGGGCTTTTATTATCCTATATAATAAAGAGGTAATATGCAAATTGACCCTCAAGCCATAATGCTGTCACAAGATGGCTGCCCTGCCCAGCCCCTTTCCCTGTCCCACCCCTGATCAGCCTCTCCCACCCCAATTGAGGGTGGGGTGGCTAGCCAACCTCCCCACCCCCCAATGGTCCCTCAGCCAGGCCAGCCATGCCCCCACACTTTCCCGGAGCTGGGGGTACCCCAGGCAGGCTGCAGGTATGGCATTGGTCAGAGGCAAAGTTCCTGGCTGTCCCTGGCCTAGAGAGTCCAGAAAACCTCAGCAGTGACCAAAGATCAAGACGGAGTGGAAAGGTCCCTGCTGGCGCTTATGGCTCAAAGTGCCAGGAGGAGGTGGAGCATCTTGAACCTGCAACCCTGGCATCTGCACACCAAGCCTTGGGGCACACCATGCTGGTGGTGCCTGTGGGTGAAAGGGAGAGAGCAGGGAGCTGGGGTGCAGAGCTGGTAGGGGCCTGGAGTCTTCGGGGGCAGCCCGCCTGCCGAGGTTGCTGTGACCTGCACACTCGGGCTTGGTCAAAGCCCCTGGTCAGCTCTGCTGCTTGCCTTCCAGGTGCAGCTAGCCCTGAGCCGGCTGGCATTTCACTCAGAGAAACAGCTCAGTTAAATAAGAGAAATCAAAGAGCCCAGAGTAAATATCCTCCCAGCCCCTTCCTATGCCCCCTGGCGAGGAGGGCTGGGGATGGGGGTAATGGAAAAGGGCTGCTGCTTTGCATTTTATAATGAAAAGACTCCTCCTATGTAGAGAGGAGAGCTGATTTGTTTCCAGCAACACCTGGTATGTTCCCTGCCCCAGCCCTGAAGCCTGACAGCACCTAGCAAAGGTGTGTCCACACAGCCATGTTGGCCTGGCTCCTGGAACATTGGGAGCAAGTTTGAGTTGCATTGATTAAAAAAAAAAAAAAAAAAGGTAAAGATTGAAAAACACCTCTTTGTACTCAAATGGCACTATGAAATGCAGATTTTGTCTTCTGTGTTGATTTTGAGGCAGAGCACAAATAGGTTCATGGGAAAAGCAGGAAAAAAACAAAGGGAAAGGGAGAGGATTCTGCCATCCACAGCACTGAACATTGTTGTTGTTGTTTTTTTTGTTATTTTTCCTTCTGTTCTTCAAGTCAGTATATGACATTTAAACCACTTTGTGGTGTTAGGTAATTAGCTAATGCTTCCTTTATTAAGAGCAAGCAGCAGTGCCTTTCATATGAGTCACATACATTTAATCCATTCAAATGGAGCATACTGAGTGGAGAGAATGGTATGTGTCATATAAAGAAATTGGCATTATGATGCTATCTGGCTGAAGATCTTATTTATTTTGCAATTTAGAGAACATAGACAAATCAGGCATTGAAAATGAATGTGCATGCTTAAGTGCATAACTTTATTTTCATCCGTGATGACCAAATGACCGTTCACCAGAAGGTGCATTGATGGGTTCCGCAGCACAGCAGGTCTGGTAAGGCTGCGTGGTGCGGGCCAGGGCCAGGGGACCTGAGGCCACGCCCCCCTCCCCTCCCCAGTGCTGGGACGTGAGGCTGCATCCCCCACCTGATGGAGCTTGACAGGGGTGGGGTCCGCCAAGTCTTGGTGTCACCCAATGGGGGTAGGGCCAGCCGGACACTTCTATTATAGAGAAAGGGCAAATAGCAATATTAAAATATTTCCTCTAATTAATTCCCTTTTAATGTGCATGAATTTTATGCACCGGGTCACTAGTAGTAGGATAATCCATTTTTATTGATTTCAGAGAGGAAGGGAGAAGGAGAGAGAGATAGAAACATCAATGATGAGAGGGAATCATTGATTAGCTGCCTTCTGTAGGCCCCCTACTGGGGATCAAGCCCATGTGCCCTTGACTGGAATCAAACCCTAGACCCTTCAGTCCTCAGACCAACACTCTATCCACTGAGCCAAGCTGGCTAGGGCTCTCATTTGATCTTTTAGAAACCGTATTATCTAAGTAAAGTTACTTAACCTCTCCATACTTCAGTTTTTCATCTATAAAATGGAATTTAATAGTATCTACCTCACAAGATTAAAGATTAAATAAGAGGTGGTTGAGTCATAAACCAGAATATAATTTCTTAAAGTGAATGAAGTATGCATCACATGCCAATCAAGATAAATCCTGAAAATGGTGTTGAGGGAAAAAAAGCAAATTGCAAAGGAATGCATAATAGTATATCACTTACATTCCATTATAAAACCACAAAAAAAGACTTTGTGTGAGTTATGTACATATATATATATATATGCTAAAAGTATAAAAACATGGCTGGGGAGGATATGCATCAACTCCAGAACTGCTGTACCATTGAAGAAGAGAACAGGAAATGAAATTAGGAGGCTTCAGAATATCTGTGAGGGTTTTCTTTTAATAGGACCTGAATTAATCATGACATATTTAACATTGGTTATATTTGGATGGATGTTATATTACTGCTAGAGGCCCGGTGCACGAAATTCGTGCACGGGGGTGGGGGTGTATCCCTCAGCCCAGCCTGCACCCACTCCAATCTGGGACCCCTCGAGGGATGTCCGACTGCCCATTTAGGCCCGATCCCAGTGGGCCTAAACGGGCAGTCGGACATTCCTCTCACAACCCAGGACTGCTGACTCCTAACCGCTCACCTGCCTGCCTGCCTGATTGCCCCTAACTGCTTCTGCCCCCTAACCACTCCCCTGCCAGCCTGATCAACACCTAACTGCTCCCCTGCCAGCCAGATTGCCCCTAACTGCTTCTGCCCCCTAACCACTCCCCTGCCAGCCTGATCGACACCTAACTGCTCCCCTGCCACCCCGATTGCCCCTAACTGCTTCTGCCCCCTAACCACTCCCCTGTCAGCCTGATCGACTCCTAACTGCTCCCCTGCCAGCCCGATTGCCCCTAACTGTCCTCCCCTGCCAGCCCAGTCACCTCTAACTGCCCTCCCCTGCTGGCCTAGTCTCCCCCAACTGCCCTACTCTGCTGGCCCGGTCACCCATAACTTCCCTCCCCTGAAGGCCTGGTCTCCCCCAACTGCCCTCCCCTGCCGGCCCACTCACCTCTAACTGCCCTCCCCTGCTGGCCATCTTGTGGTGGCCATCTTATGTCCACATGGGGGCAGCCATCTTTGACCACATGGGGGCGGCCATCTTGTGTGTTGGAGTGATGGTCAATTTGCATATTACTCTTTTATTAGATAGGATTTGTATCTATATGATTAAGATATCCCAAAATGTATGAAAATATACTTTTAAAGCTTAAGATGAAAAATGATCAAAAGTAACAAATGTTTGGTACTATTTTTGGATCATATGAAGAAAGATTATAAAAATTACAATTATTATATGGAAGGCAATACCTGAACAGCATTCTAATTCTAAAAGGCAGAATTAGAACAAACATTAGAGAAAATAAATTGGGAATCCAATTTAATTCAAAAAGGTATTTTTGTGTAAGATACTGTGTTATTTATTTATGTGACACCAAGATGAGGAGACAAAGTCAGTTTCAAGTATGTACAATCTGTGGATGTAGAAAAAATATAATAACCCAGAAAATTACAAGCAAAGCAAAATCCTACGAGTGCCAGATGAAATATGTAAATAGTGTGCACTGGAAAAAAATATAGAGAAGGGAGAGATCATATCTACTTCAGTGGAGAGAAGTTAGATCAGGAAGGGACTCACGGAGAATGTACACCACATCTGAGACAGTGTGTGAAAGATGAGCAAGATTTGAAGAGATGAAGATTAGAGAAGAAGGATATATTCTAACTTGAAACAATAGTATGAACAAAAAGCATACTGAAGGAGAGATGAGTGATTCACTTTGGCTGGTGTTAAGGAACATTTAAAGTAGTCTGGGATGCTTCTACAGACCTTAGTAAACAACAGAGAGGCACTGCAAGATTTTATATGAAGAGTAACACAGTCAAAGCTACACTCAAATCTGGCAGGAGTGTGCAGGACAGAATAAACGGAGGGTAGTAAATCATTTAAAGATATCAAACTTCTTTCGCAGTATATCAATAAATATACTAAGCAGTTGATGTTGATCAATAAATATACTAAGCAGTTGATGTTATTCTAAGCAAGAATCTTTCCTCCAGGTACCCACATATTTCTCTCCACTAAACTTTTGAAGTTTTTCATACAGCAGAGTCTATTTACTTATCTCCCACTCAGTCCAAAACCTACATACACTATCCATCCATGCTTTTGTTCCGGCCCTCCGGTCCAATTTAAGAACCCATTGTGGGCCTTAGGTCAAAAAGTTTGCCCACCCCTGCACTATACTCTTTGTCTTGCCGGACCCTCTTAAACACCTCTCACCAAAGTCACCAATGATTTTCATGTGACTAAATCCCAAAAGACGTTGATCAGCCCTTCCTTTCTTGACCTCTCAGCAGCATTTGACAACATAGACTAATATCTCCTTCTTGGAACACTTTATTCTTCCTTTGGCCTGCATAATTCTAATTTAACTTCCTTTCTTTTTTTTTATTCCTAAGTGACCTCATTTACTCTTAAAGCTTCCGTTAACTTTCCACCTACTGATCACTCCCAAATTCTTTGCTTCTGCTGAGGTCTGAATTTTTCTCTTCTGACTGAATTTTTTTCTCTTGAATTACTCCCAGGCACTTTATTTTTGTTTAACTTATTATTATGGAAAGTTTCAAATAGATACAAAAATAGAGAGACTAGAGAACTCCCTTATGCCCATCACCCAACTTCAACAGTTATCAGCATATGGCGAGTCTGTATTTCATCTATAACCACCTCTCCCATTTCTCCTGTCCCTGATTGGATTATTTTAAAGAAAATTCGAACATCATATCAATTTACCTGTAAATACTTCAGTTTGTATCTTTTAAAGGTATGTACTCCTAAATATCAAAGCTATCCACTTCCCTCCAAATCCTATTACCATCATTCTACTTTCAAACTATCACTGTCTCTTACCAAAATTACTTCAACAGTGTTCTAGCTTGCCTTTCTTCCTTTAGGCTTGTATCCCTCCAATCTATTCTCTATACTGGGAGTCTCCCAACTGTTTTGATTGTTCAACAACATTATTGAAATTTTTATTATTTATTTATTTATTTTTAAAGAAAGCAAATTTTGCCCTTGACAAGGTAGCTCAGTTGGTTAGAATGTCATCCTGATATAATATTATGGGTTCAATCCCCAATCAGGGCACATACAAGAATTGACCAACAAATGCATAAATAAGTGGAACAACAAATCAATGTTTATTTCTATCTCTCTCCCCCTTTCTCTCTCTCTAAAATCAATCAATCAAAAAAGAAAAAAAGATAGCAACATTTTTTTAAATATGTTTTTTATTGATTTCAGAGAGAGAAAGGGAGAGGGAGAGAGAGGTAGAAACATCGATGAGAGAGAACCATTGATCGGCTGCCTCCTGCACATCCCCTACTGGGGATCAAGCCCACAACCCGGACATTTGTCCTGACCAAGCAACAAACCAGCCACCTTCTGGTGCTAGCTAGGCTTGTTGGAATATTTAAATTTATATATATTTAATTTAACCACATATATTTAATATTTAGTACTATCTATACTAACAAAAGGGTAATATGCTAAATAGACCAGACATCTTCCGGATGTCCTTCTGGACAAAGCAACGGTGGCAGGGGCTGAGGCAGAGGCAGTTAGGGATGATCAGGTCGGCAGGGGGGAGCAATTAGGGGGCAATCACACCGGCAGGGGAAGGCAGTTAAGGGGCGATCAGGCCAGCAGGGGAGCAGTTAGGGGCATCAGGCTGGCAGGCAGAGGTGGTTAGGTGCAATCAAGCAGGCAGGCAGGTGAGCGGTTAGGAGCCAACACCAGTTCTGGATTGCGAGAGGGAGGTCCAACTGCTTGTTTACTGGGCATAAACTGTCAGTCAGACATCCCCTGAGGGGTCCTGAATTGGAGAGGGTGCAGGCCAGGCTAAGGGACCCCCCCCCCCCCCCCGTGCATGAATTTCGTGCATTGGGCCTCTAGTATTATACACAAATGTCATGATAATGTAAATTTGGTTATAATACAACTGTTGATTTGGTTCCTGTTTTCCTCTCATCTCCCTTTTTATCATTTGGGATAGGGGGGTTGAAATGTGAGGGGAGATGGAGGCAGAAAGCTGAGACTTAGTTGGGTCCCAATGTGCTTGGGACTTTGGCATTTCCTAAGCCCAGTGTCCCAGATCAAGTACACAAAGGGCATCAACCAATATCCTCTTGGAAGTCTCATACAGCATGTATAGTATGTAGAATTGCCCCCATTGATGATTAAACTAGGGTTGGAATGACCACTAGGTGGCACTACAACTCAAATAAGACCAAGATCACTTGGTTCTCAGTCAAATGCCCAAAGTTGGCAGCCTAACTGTGCAAGCTCCATCATAATGTATTGGATTTTTTTTACTTGGTTTGTGATATTATGTCAAGATTTTACTGTATAATTAATATTATAAAGTAAACACTAAAATGGAAATCTTTTAAAAATGAGATAAAAATACAATTTTGCAAGTTCCTTTGTACATCTAAATAGACTTCAAAATACACACATTCAATAATCTGCATACTAAATAATTTTAACAGTTTTTAATTATTTATTTTATTATTTAATAGTTTGCATTTTTAATAAATTTTAAAAGTTTACTACTAGTTAATGCTGATGTTGTTTGGAATTGTCCTACACAGCAGACAGAGCAACCTTTCAAAACCCAAATACTGTTATGCCATATAAATACTTATAATATTTAAGAAACTTAAAAGGAAAGCTACTGTTATCCTATTTATGTGGCAGTTTTACATCTACTAAGGCTATATTATAAAACTAGGACTCCACTATATTTGGAGATGAACCAGAAATTAGGACATGGACTACTTTCCCACATGTCCAAAAGATTTTTATCTCTAATGAATTATTGTCACTTATATTGTTAAGTATGACACTAAATTTATATCAAATTTGTTTGAATGGTAATGATTATTTGCAATTGCAATCATTACTTTTACTTTCCTCAAAATATTTTAATCTGTTTCATCTGCTGTTATTTTCCCAATAAAGGTTGAGGAGAAAGGTTTCTTCTCTTTTTTTAACAAGAGAAAAATTAAAATTTTAATACATGTGCATGGGGAATTCATATATGCATGAAAATTCTAAAGACAGTGAGGCAACATTGGGTGTATATGACATATTTGGACAAAGGAGAAAGGTGAGGCAAGAACAAAGTATTAGATTTCAGAAGTGAGAATGGGCAATTTGCAGGTAGATGAAGAGAGAAGCACACATGGTAGGCAAATTCTTGCTGGACAACTCAGAAACGATGGGGCACAGAGGGTATCTAGCTAACATGCCCCTGACATGCCTGAGGAGAGAGTTTCTGAGTTCTCAAACTTGAAAATATATCAGAATCACCTGGAGGGCTTATTAAAACAATTCCTGAGCCCCAGAGGTTCTGATGCAATGTTTCTAAAAAGAACTCAATAGTTTGCATTTTTAACAAGCTCCTTTCCAGATGATGCTGATGTTACTTGGACTACACTTTGAATTAATGTTTTAGAGAAATGGTTCTTAAGCTTTGCTACACATTGAAATTATGTGGGTGGGAAGCTTTTAATCCCAGAGGTTCTGATTTGATTGGTTTTGGGGTAAGGCACTTATATGTATTTATATGCATTTCTCTACTTGCCAGCAAGTTCAAGTATCTACTCATACATCTATTAATCTTTTGTGTTTCTTTCTATAAATTATCTTTTTAGTACTGTATCAATTTTAACTTGGTTGTGTCTTTTTGCTGATTTACAGGGGCATCTATATATATAAAAGCCTAAGCAACCATTGCAACCGAATGGATGACCAAACAGGCTGCGTGGGCCAGCAGGGGGGTTAGTGAGGGACGACCAAACGACCAAGCAGCAGGCTGTGTGGGGCGACCAGGCCTACAAGGCGGGGGGGCAGTTGGGGGCAACCAGGCCGGCAGAGGGGGCAGTGAGTGGTGACCAGGCCAGCAGGGGGGCAGTTAGGGGCAACCTGGCTGGCAGGGGGGGGGCAGTTAGGGGTGAGTAGGTCAGCAGGGGTGGCAGATAGGGGTGATCAGGCAGGCAGGCAGGTGAGCAATTAGGAGCCAGTGGTCCCAGATTGTGAGAGGGATGTCCGACTGCCGGTTTAGGCCCGATCCCCAGGATCGCGCCTAAACCGGCAGTCGGACATCCCTCGAGGGGTCCCAGATTGGAGAGGGTGCAGGCTGGGCTGAGGGGATCCTGCCCCCGCTGGTGCACGAATTTCATGCACCGGGCCTCTAGTTTTAAATAAATTATAAATGTTAACCCTTTTCTGATTTATATTCTGAGAATATTTTCTCTTAGTCTTTCACTTGACTCTTGTCCTAAAGAAATTTTTATTTTTATTATATCAGATCTGTCTATCTTTTCTTTTATGGCTTCTGGGTTTTGAGTTTTGCTTAGGAAAGTTAATCCTAAGTGTAAAAGTGTTCTGTACTTTTTCTAAAAAGTTTGTACTTCAGTTTTCTAGTATTCATTTTCTCATTTACTTAATGATCATTTTTAAATAAGACAACCTGTTTTCCAGATGGATAATGCATTTTTCAGGATTGAAATCCCTCTTGCTAGTTTAAGAAAAAAGATGTTTGTTAAGAGATATAGATGATATATAGAATCTTTGGGAGAAACAGACTTTATCAAGAGAATTACCCAAATTTCCTGTCAAGGCAGTTGCTAACTCTGAAAAGATTAAGAAACTACCAAAAGAGGGACACACCTTGCCTCTATCTCATGCAATTCAATGTTCAACCAAGTCTTACCTGACTTGGTGGAACCAAAATCATATCTGAAACCCTAGCTACAAGTGAATCTTGAAACATAACTTTGGCTTTCTAGGAAGGCATCCAATGAGAGAGTTGGAGCAGTCCACGGTATCTGTTACTTACTATTCCATAATTTCCCATTATTTTGATAGCCCATAATTTCATAAGTACAGGTTTTCCCCACTATCCAAAAGTAGAGCTTTCATAAGTCAAAATGAAGTAAAGCAAAGAAACAAATACCATTAATTTATATGGAAAAATTTGTGGGCATTCCCAGACTCCCCAAATAAGCTAACAAATCATACCATATACACGTAATTACTTCTAGTTTTATGATAAACATAACACCCTTATGTTATGTTTATAACACTCTTAGACTTTTTTGATACCTTGGGAAATCTTGCAAATGATGCACAACTATGTTCAAAGCTATGGAAGCTTGATGCTGAAATGCTGAGTGCGGTTCCTGGCAAGGAAGCTTGGCAGTGCCCTTGCTGCTAAGGTGCATGCTGCCTCTGTAAGGACTGCTGCAAAACAAATGCTGATCGCTATTTTTACCTTTCTTTTTTCTTTCTCACTTTTTTTTCTTCTAAAAGTGAAGATCCTGTTCAGATTTATTTCAGTTAGTGAAAACAAGTACCATTGTAGGTCTTTCGTAAAAGTAAAGTGGCATCATGAGAACTTTACAAAAGTGCAGATATCCCATCCTATATAATAAAACCCTAACATGCAAATGGACCGAATGGCGGAAGGACTGTCGATATGATGCGCACTGACCACCAGGGGCAGACGTTCATCACAGGAGCTGCCCCCTGGTGGTCAGTGCACTCCCACAGGGGGAGCGCTGCTCAGCCAGAAGCTGGGCTCATGGCTGGCGAGCACAGCGGCGGTGGCGGGATCTTCTCCTGCCTCTGCAGCAGCACAAAGGATGTCCGACTGCGAGAGGGCACAGGCTGGGCTGAGAGACCCCCCAAGTGCACAAATTTTGTGCACCGGGCCTCTAGTCTATATACATAAAAGCCTAAGTGACTGTTACAACTGAACGACCAGAATGACCGGTCGCTATGACATGCACTGACCACCAGGGGGCAGATGCTCAATGCAGAAGCTTCCTCCAGCCTGCAGGCCCTGATTGTGTGATTGGGGCCTGCCAGCCAAGCTCCTGGCCCCTCCCCCCGGCTGGGCCCTGGGCTGAGATGGGGAACCGAGGATGGGTGGCAGTGGCGCGGGTGGTAAGGGAAGGAGGAGGAGAGGAGGTGGGGAGGGAGGGAAGTGGGGAACCTGATCAGCCCTGATCACCGGTCAGGCCTAGGGACCCCACCTGTGCATGAATTTCGTGCACTGGGCCTCTAGTATATCATAAATGAAAAGACATTTGGGGATAATGAATAGTCTCTGCCACCCTCTACAGCTCTTTTCCTAGTTCCTATCTGTTGCACCTGATTTTTTTTTCAAATAAGGGTTGGCAAGGTTTGGGGGGAAGATGGAGGATGGAATAAGCTTCCCAACCACCCTTCTATGCCCTAAGGGTCACTTTTTCTCCCAATGCCCATTAGGCTGACTTCATTCTGAGATAATTAAGCTTGATCTTCCAGTTCCTAACTGCTCACCATCTGCGTCTATTCTGAAACCCAGACCATACATTTAGTTTTTATCTCAGTCATCAAAATTTTAAATTCCCAAATATCTAGTTAAATATTCTGTACATCTCATGGTTCTCTGAAGATATTAATGTCTTCTTCAGACTGTTGTCTAACTTTGTTTTCTCTAATATTAATTGTAGAAATGGTGCTTCTCTCATGATGCTTTTCCCCCAAAATGTGATAATGTTTAGTTATCTGTTAAATTTTATATTTTAGAATCTCTACCCACTTTGTCTTTTTAATAGTTGAGCCAATTGGAGGTAAGGAACAGCACTCAAAAGGCAAGGATGTATTGCTAGCTTATCCTCAAGGTGTGGAAGACTCATGTTCTTCCTAAAAGTTAGTAGCTCCTGGGCCACAATTTAGAATCAGTGCAGAGAAGAAAGTTGTTGACTAGCCTAGCTGCTTTAGTGGTCTTTCTTCAACCACTTTGACCAATACCATGGTGCCCTCTTCCCTACTTCTTGGTCTGCTAATGTTGAGCTTGCACACCCTTCTTCCAGTGCTCCTCCTCTGTGTGATTTGATCTGAACTTTCCTTCTATTGTCTTTTTCTGAGATGTGAGCCTATTCTGTATTCTGTCTTTTCTTAATATTTCTTAATATTTCTGGTTTATTGATGGAAGTTTTTCTTGTTTTCCAGATTTTTTTTACTTTTAAAAAGTATCTATCATTTCATGGGATTTTATGTGGGAAATAGGGTACAGGTGCATGTGCTTGATTAGCTATTATTGAATGCATAAATAAGTGAAACAACAAATCAATGTTTTTCTCTCTCTAAAATCAATATGTGAAAAAATTTTAAAAAGAAAACATTCTAAAGTGCTTAAAATAGTTATTGGTACATAGCAAGAATTAAGTAACTTCTAGGTATGTTATTAATATTTATTATTATTATATTACTAACTAGAGGCCTGGTGCATGAAATTCGTGCATGGTGGGGGGGGGGGGCGGTCCTTCAGCCCTGCTTGCACCCTCTCACAATCCGGGGAGCTTCCTGATTGCCCCTAACCACTCTGCCTGCCTGATTGCCCCTAACCACCTCTGTCTCGGCCCCGCCACCACAGCTTTGTCTGGAAGGATGTCTGGAATGATGTCCAGAAGGTCGTTTGGCTATCCAGTCTAATTAGCACATTACACTTTTATTATTATAGACTAGAGGCCCAGTGCACGAAATTCGTGCACAGGGGAGGGGGGCGTCCCTCAGCCCAGCCTGCACCATCTCCAATCTGGGATCCCTCTCACAATCCAGGACTGCTGGCTCCCAACTGCTCGCCTGCCTGCCTTCCTGATTGCCCCTAACCGCTTCTGCCTGCCAGCCTGATCACCCCCTAACCACTCCCCTGCCAGCCTGATTGATGCCTAACTGCTCCCTTGCCAGCCTGTTTTCCCCTAACTGTCCTCCCCTGCAGGCCTGGTCACCCCTAACTGCCCTCCCCTGCAGGCTTGATCGTCCCCAAATGTCCCCCCTTGCAGGCCTGGTCCCTCCCAACTGCCCTCCCCTGCTGGTCATCTTGTGGTGGCCATCTTGTGGGGGCAGGATCTTTGACCACATGGGGGCAGCCATCTTGTGTGTTGGAGTGATGGTCAATCTGCATATTACTCTTTTATTAGATAGGATAGAGGCCTGGTGCATGGGTGGGAGCCAGCTGGTTTGCCCTGAAGGGTGTCCCGGATCAGGGTGGGGGTTCCCTTGGGGCGTGGGGCAGCCTGGGTGAGGGGCCTGTGGTTGTTTGCAGGCCGGCCATGCCCCCCGGCGACCCAAGAGGAGGCCCTGGTATCTGGGGTTTACTTATCTTCTACAATTAAAACTTTGTAGCCTGGAGTGGAGCCAAGCCTTCTGCTTGCTCCGTGGAGGCAGCCATTTCTTTTGGGATTTATGTATCTTTGAAACTTTGTAGCCTTAAGCGGAGGCCTGGGCCTGCCAGGGTGTGCGCTGAAAGCTTGGCTTCCTCCATCACCGGGGGCAACCCTAGCCTCCTGCTCTTTCCAGCTCCGTGGCTGCTGCCATTTCTGTTTGGGTTTATGTATCTTCTATCATGAAACTTTGTAGCCTTGAGTGGAGGCCTAGTCCAGCAAGGGCAGGCGGAAAGCTTGGCTTCCTCCATTGCTGGGGAAACCCAAGCCTCCCTCATGCTCTCTGTGGCTGTAGCCATCATGGTTGGGTTTATTTGCATATTTGCTCCTGATTGGCTTGTGGGTGTGGCTTGTGGGCATGGCTTGTAGGTGTAACGGAGTGATGGTTAATTTGCATATTGCTCTTTTATTAGATAGGATAGTTGCCTTGCTCCAAGCTGTAAGGACCTGCTTGTTATAGAGATAGAAAAGTTTTAATTTTTATTCTTGATTATGGCAGTTAACTAACACAGATGGCAACTAAAGAGGTGACTTACCAAAGGGTGTATAGCAAACAGTGCTGTTAAGTCCTCTTCCGTGAAAACGTGCATGTTGTGCATTTTATCTACCTGGCTACATAAAATAGTGAAGTTTCTGTCTTTGCAATCATATGAGTGAATCGTCTGAGACCCCAGCCCAGTCTGGTTTGGTGCTCACAGAATAATAGACGTCTTTTTTTTTTTTTGCTCCATTGGTAGAGATTTCCTAGAAGTTGCATGATATCTTCCTTTTAATTTTTCCTCGCCACTCTGACTTTACTTATGTCTCTCACCTTTGCTTTCCCTCCATCCCCCACCCGCAACAGTAACTTGCTCCGGGCTCACTTTGCTTCAGTGTCTAGGAGATCATGCAACCCGTGTGCCACCAGAACTATGATTCCCAGCATTCCTGGTGCTCCCCGCACTCTTGGTTTCTGCTTCTGGTCTAGGGGCTGCAGAAACCAAAAGGACTGGGAACTCCAGCCCGCTCTCCTGCTCTGCTCTCTGGCCAGGCTTGGTGTCCTGGGTTGCCCCAGTGACCCAGGACGCCAAACCTTCCCACCTGCTCTCCGGCCAGCTCCGTGGCTCCAGCCAGCGCATCCATCTTTGTTGCGTCAATTTGCATATTCCCTCCTTATTGGCTGTGGGCGCCTCCATCTTTATGACAAAGTGATGGTTAATTTGCATATTACTCTTTTATTAGCTAGGACTAGAGACCTGGTGCATGAAAATTCATGCATTGGAGGGGGGGGGGTCCCTCAGCCCAGCCTGTCCCCTCTCACAGTCTGGGAGCCCTCAGGGGTGGGAGGTGACCTGGTGATCAGGGGAAGGCGATGTCCCATCACACCTCTGCTGCTGACACTGCTGGCAGCACAAGCCTCAGCCAGCCCTGGTTACCTGAGCCTCAGATGGCCCTGGGCGGTTGGGAAGCTGCCATCCAAGGCTGCCTGCACCTTGGGCCGGCCCTCAGTGGCTGGGCAGCTGACATCGGAGGCTTGCCTGTGCCTTGGGCCGGCCGTGGGCGGCTGGGGGGGCTGAGGGGACTGGGGGACTCCAGAGGCAGGTGCCCTGGCAGGGCTGAGGGGACTGGGCACCGCCATCTTGTGTCTGTGGGTGCCGCCATCTTTGAGGGTGGGGCAGTCAATTAGCATATTCCCTTCTTATTGGCTGTGGGCACTGCTATCTTTGAGGACGGGGCAGCCAATTAGCATATTCCCTCCTTATTGGATGTGGGCGCCACCATCTTTGCGATGGTGTGAGGGTCAATTAGCATATTCCCTCTTTATTAGATAGGATATTTTATATAAGCTATAGAAGAGCCAGAAAATTATCCCTATTTCAGTTTAAGTTGATTTTATTTTTTTCAATTCTCAATTGGAACACATTAATAGACATAAATTCATTTGATAAAATAAATATTTTAAATTGGAACTATTCTGGGAAAACTGAAACATATGGTTATTATAACTAGAGTGTATTCTTTTGATGACCAGAATGCTTGTGCCCACCAAATACAGCATTTTTTGTGTGAATTCTTCCTACCTATTACCATTGCTTTTAAAGTATTGCTCTTTTAATTATCAGTGGGAATCATGTATCAAGCAAAATCTCAGTGATATCCCAATATGGGAGTAATAGTGTGCTAGCAGGACTGGGGTCCTTTACCCAGAGCCCTACTCATTTAACATCTCCATGACATCAGGCTTTTGGAAACACTATTGGAAAACTTTATTTCTCATTGTTAGTGATATAACCAGGTCACCAGATAAATTTCTTTATAATTATTATTCACTGGTTGTGCATTTCTAATGATATACTCTATTTACTATTTTAAATTTGGGAGATACATTTGGGAAATATGTTAGTTTTATTAGCAATAAATTTACAAATCACATCTTGAAGTTTGCAACTTTTAGAAATGGGTTGTTATAAACTTTAGATTTAAAGTGTACAATTTAGCCTGGCCCATGTGGCTCACTGGTTGAGTGTTGACCTATGAACCAGGAGATCAGGGTTCAATTTCGGGTCAGGGCACATACCCAGGTTTTGGACTTCATCCCCAGTGGGGGGTGTGCAGGAGGCAGCCAATCAGTGATTCTCTCTCATCACTGATGTTTCTATCTCTCTCCCTCTCCTTTCCTCTCTGAAATCAATAAAAGTATTTTTTTAAAATAAAGTGTACAATATACTGTTGACAGTGTGTATTCCTAAAAATCTTAACTGCAATCGAGAGATGATTTCCATTACCCCCCAAATATTTTTACTGCCCCATTATGGCCCATCCCTCCCTTTACCCCTAGCTTCAAGATATTACTGATTTGCTTTGTATCACGAGAGGTTAGTTTGAACTTTATGTATAAACTAGAGGCCTGGTGCATGAGATTTATGAACAGGGGGTCGGGGGTCTCTCAGCCCGGCCTATACCCTCTCCCTGCGGGATCGGGCCTAAACTGGCAGACATCCCTCTTGCAATCCAGGACCACTGGCTCCTAACCGCTTGCCTGCCTGCCAGTCTGATCGCCCCTATCTGCCCTTCCCTGCTGGCCTGATAACCCCTAACCACCTCTGCCTGCTGGACTGATCGTCCTTAACTGCTCTCCCCTGCTGGCCTGATTGCCCTTAACCGCCTCTGCCTCGGCCCCTGCCACTGTGGCTTTGTCCGGAAGGAAGGCAGGATGACTGGAAGATGTCTGGTCAACCTGGTCTAATTAGCATATTACCCTTTTATTAGTATAGATGGAATCATACATTTTTCTCTGGCATCTGCCAGTCAGCATAATGATTTTTGGATTTATTCATGTCGAAGCCTATATGAGTAATTATTTCCATTGCATAGATTAAACAATTTGTTTATCCATGAACCTGTTGATTGGCATTGAATTCCTTCTGGTTTGGTGCTATTGTGAAAACAAGCTGCTATAAACATTTGTGTTCAAGTCTTTGTGTGAACATATATGTTTTAATTTATCTTGGATAATAAGTACAAATATGTCAATGTAAGAAATGTCCATAGGGGACATCTGTAATAGTGTCAACAATAAAAATAAAATAAAACAATTTTTTAAAAAAGAAATGTCCAAACTTGTAGAGAATCTATATATGAATTTATTTGAGCCAAACTTAGGACAATTGCAGAGAAGCAAGATCTCAACTGTTCTGGAGAATGACAGTTTTGCAGTTTCATTTGGAATAGGGGGATGGGGTAAGAAAGCTTACATGGAGGTGGGAGAAAGCAAAGCAGGAATTTGATTACAGGATAGTTATCAAGATTATGGCTTTCTAGAGGGTGGTTGCTTCAGAGGGATTTGAAAAAAAGATAAATACTCTGGCATTTCAAATGTGTTAATTTAGATTCCTAAGAACAACTGGACAGGGCTTGCTTAAGGTGGAAATAAACTTTTACTAAAAAAAATGATATGCCTGGGGTGACTACCCACCATGACATGCCCATTTAGGAGTTTATGATCAGATCACCCTGTGGGGTTACTTTCTGTCACTGGACTTATCAGTTTTATTACAGAAACCCTTTACCATTCACAAATGGAATGGCTGGCTTGTGTGGCAGATGTGTGTTTAACTTTTTAAAGAAATATTTTGTGAGAACTTACATATTCAACTCCTTCTGTATATCTGGGCTCAGATAAGGATACTAAATCCATCAATTTCTCTAGGTAAAAGGCAGGAAAAAAATCCTTATCCTCCCCAAACCTGGCTCACATATTTCCATATTTAATTGCTTATCAATTCCTTTGGGTTCCTAAAATAATTTCAACATCCTTCTTTTTTTTCCGTCTCTCCAGCCCTACTGATACCATCTCAGGATTTATTGGGTATCTATTTTGTACCCAGTCCTGTGCTAGGTAATGAGAGGGCACACAGGACTTTGAGTTAAAGGGGCAGCAAAATAGGGACCCCTCCTGTTGCCTCTGGAGACAGAGCTGAAGTGACCACAAGGAAAGATTATGCTGGGCAAACTCTTTGTGAGAAGTCTTGGGGCTGCATTCCATTTACTTGATTCACATGCTAGAGGAAATAGTCCACCTTTGTTTGAGTGCTAGGTGTAGCTATTTACTTATTTTTAAAACAGGTGTGGCTGTTAAATGAAGAGGAAATGTTTTGTGAAATCTCAAAAAGGGGAGAGAGAAAGAAAACTTTCCCCTTTTCTTTAGACTAGCAGTTCGCAAAGCGTGGTAGGGGGACCAGTAGCAAGAGTTTCAAAAACGTTAGAAATGCAAATTGTTGGGCCTCACTCTAGACCTACTGAGTGAAACTCTGGGTGTGGGATTTTTTTTGTCCTCATCCAAGTATATTTTTCAAGTACATTTTTCCATTGATTTTCGGAGAGTGTAGAAGAGAGGGAAAGACAGAGTGAAATATCAATGTGAGAGAAACATATGGATCGGTTGCCTCCTGCACTGGGGATGGAGCCTGCAACCCAGGCTTGTGCCCTTGACCGGGATCAAACCTGGAACCCTGCAGTCCACAGGCCTACGTTATCCACTGACCCAAACCGACCACGGCAGGATCGGTCTTTTAACAAGCTGTCCAGGTGATTCTGATCGAAGCTCAAGTTTGAGAACCACTGCGCTAAGCTCATTCCAGGGATATAGGTGGTCATCTTTCGTATGAGAGAAGCTTAAGTCCTGCGTAACTGGGCAGCAGGGTAACATTAGCGGAGCGCCAGGCCAGTTCTCCCCCTCACCTCTCCCAGCACCCTCCGCTGAGCCCAAGCTCTTGGACTTGGGTGCTTTTCCCTGGGAGCCGTGGCCAAACCCCGGTAAATGGATTACGACTTGGCTGGCCTGGGTGCCCGACGGGCATGCGCAGATTGGCGAGCGCAGCAGACGGGCGAGCGCAGGGAGGTAGTGGCAGAGTGGACTTGCGGGCGCGGCGGGACCACTAAGGTAGATTTGGGTGCGCGGTGGTGGGATACCAGGGGAGGGCTGGACACGTAGGCAGAAGACAAAGCCTCACTTTGTCGCTGGCTCACAGCGACTAGCGGGGGTCTCTCAGGATTTTCCTCGTTCGCCTGGCGGCTCGGGCGCTCTCCTGCCCATTTTGGGCAGGCTGTAGCCGGCAGGTGTTACACTGTGTGTTTATGCTGTTTACCACAGCTTGAGAACTGTGTTATGATTCTCTGCATGAATCATAGGTATTTTATTAACTTTGCTGTTTTCCTCTCTCTCTCAAACTTTGGGTGGATGGCTGCTGCTGAGGCTTTCGGATTCAGCCTGTTTCGCGTGAATTCTGTGACGGGTTTATGTGCCTTTGGACTTTTTGGTGCATAGGATCAATAGGGCTGGAGTGAAATCGCATCCGCGGTTTCTGGTGTTGGTGCCTTTCCTGGAGCAGGGCGCCTCTGGGTGCGGCATTAAAAAAGTAAACTTCCGTCCTAACCGGTTTGGCTCAGTGGATAGAGCATCGGCCTGCAGACTAAAAGGTCCCAGGTTCGATCCCTGTCTAGGGCATGTGCCTTGGTTGCTGGCACATCCCCGGTAGGAGGTGTGCAGGAGGCAGCTGATCAATGTTTCTCTCTCATAGATGTTTCTAATTCTCTTAAAAATCAATAAAATATATATATATTTTAAAAAGTAAACTTCCAGCGAATTTGAGCCAAAACGTTCTGTATTTTAGCAACATTTTTTAATGATTTAGAGAGAGGAAGGGAGAGATTATTTATGCATTCATTGGTTGATTCTTGTATGTGCCACAACCTTAGCATATCCCAGGACACTCTAACCAGCTGAGCTACTTGGCCAGGGCTAGCTATATTTTTAAGTGGAGACTCTAAAATTTACGACATTAACGCCCCACCACCTTACTTTTTTTACATTGCTGCTATTTCAGGCCTTATTTGGTGCTATTAAAAGGAAGTGGTCTTTTGAAAAAAGAAATACTTAATCTTTTTTAAAAAATGCTTTTAAAAATATTTTTATTGATTTCAAAGAGGAAGTGAGAGGGAAAGAGAGATAGAAATATCAATGATGAGAGAGAATCATTGGTAGGCTGCCTCCTGCTATGTCCAGGCTTAGTCACTGAAGCACTCGACTGGGCAGGAAGTGCTCTTTTAGGTGAGTAACAGTTCTCACTTTTTTTCCTTCTCTTCACCTTGTCACATTTTGTATCTTATACAGAGATATTTTACACTGGGGCTGCGGATTTAGTTACACTCCTACAAGGCTAAGGCTGTGCTGCACAAATTTCTTGGATAACCTATGAGCCAAAAACAAAATTTTAGACCATGGGGCACACACACACACTGAATATTATTTAGATTAAGTGTTAAATTTATGATGTGGGGGGCATATACATAGAAGTAATAAGTTTAGGAAAAAGAAATTTTTAGTTCTGGAAGGGAAACCTATGTGGAAAGGAAATACAGATACCTGCCTTTCCCTTCACCCCCCTACGATGAATGTTTTAATGGCAGAAATAATATACAGTTGGGTTAGTTTTAGAATGTAGAGACCTTCCAGGTCAGCCAGTTCAGTTGCTTCAGTTTACAAATGAGAAAACTGAGACCAACGAGGTTAAATGACTTACTGTGGCTGCTGGAGCCCCTCCTTGGCAAAGCTGGGCCAGGGACCCAGGTTTTCTGATTTCAGGGCTTTTTTTTTTTTACCATCCCCCTGCTGATAACTCTCCTCACAGTTTAGATTGTTAAACATCTACATCTTTATACAGTGTAGTCTTGCTTAACCAGATAATTAGTTATTCCTGCTACTCAACTTGCTAGTACCTTTTAAAGTTCTTTCAAAAAGTATCCTCTCTCTAAAAAATATAAATAAATATAAATATATAAATACATATAAATATATATAAAGATATATATACCCTTTCATCCAAGTCCCACCTAACTATTTGCTGGTCTTGAACTTGCCCTCCTTTCCTGTCTCAGTCACGTTGGGCCACCTGTTTACTTCCCTCCCTGAAGTCCTGCCCATACTGCCGGAATAGCTCAGGTGTGAACTCTTCTTAGAAGCTTTCCTTGATTATTGTGGCCAGAAAGTAGCTCTCCATGTTCTTAATCCTCTAGCATTTATTACTACTTTCTGTGCTGCTAGAAGGCGACTCATCTTTAGATTTCTGAATTTTTGAATTTTAGCACAGTCCCAACTTCTTGACCAGTGTATAAGCTCTTGGAGGTTAAAGTCTATGACTTAGATATCCCACCCAGAACAAAGTACAAAGTTTGTTCTCAGCCACTGTTTGTGAGAGAGAGGAAGTAAAGCACGGATAGTTTTTAAGGGGATTTGATGTGGATGTTGTGTAATATGGGAAGGCCACCTTAGAGCTCTAGCAAGAGAGTTGTCAAGTCAAAACAGCTTGATGGGGGGATTCTCCTATTTTGATGGGAGATCACACATCAGGGATGTGTTGGGGACAGAGGTAAAATCATAAGAGGGGAGTGTTGCCCAAGGCCTGGATTTAAGCATGTCACTCTAAGTGCAGAGTGGAGAGCACAAATTTAAGAAATGGTGTCAAGGAAAAAGCATTTGGTGAAAGACTGGAGACAGAAAAGGAAAGACATCTTGAAAATTACTTTAGTTTCAGGCTTGGTATGTTGGTAATAGGGTTGTAATGTTCTTTTTATAAGTCCCTCCTATCATTACATTCCTTTTGTTTCTTACAGTTACTGGTGTGATTGTCTTATTTCCCATTCTAGATGATAAGTTCTTTGGGGGATGATCTTTAACCCCTCATAATGCCAGGCACAGTAGCTTTGCAGTATTAGATACTCACTAGTTATTGCATGAATAAATAAGTGAAGAAATACTGTATTTTGACATGGAGAGGGTGAGCATTTAGGATCTTAGAGCTGTGAAGTATCACTTTATCCAAACAACTAACTAAGCTAGTTAGTGGTGTAACTGGAGCTTCTACTCAAGTTTCCTCATTACTAGCACCAGGCTTGTTTTGTTGACCCTTCCTTTTCAAGGTTGTTGGCCCCAAGATGAAGTTGAAATGGCAGCAGGACACGCTAGCTTGAAATGTTTTGTGGCTCTAAAGCCCTTGGAAACCAATATAAAGGGGGGAACTTGGTGGCCAAGGGGTGGATGTCTTGTCACTGGAAGAGATGAGATAAGGGGTGACTGGCCAATTCAAGATTGAGTGCACAGAGTGAGGAGGGGCTGAGGCTGAGGTGAGGAGGAGTCTGGAAAAGTCAGTGTAGCTTAACTTGTCAGGACAGAAGACATAAACAGATCTGCCCAAAGTCCTTAGATTGAGAGTGTATTTGGGAGAAACATTCCACACTACTAGGAAGTGGTGAGCGATAGCCATGTTGTTTATGACCCAGGAAAGTGGGGATAAGGTTGAGAGAGAGAGAATTGTGATCAGACTCTCTACAAGACAGAAGGTAGTCCTTCAGAATTCCCAATTCCAGTTTGGAATACTTGTTTAGTAGGAACAAATGTTGCAAATAGCCATTTTTCAAATCAAAACATAGCCTTTCCATTGAGCTGCACACAGCATTAAAGGAGCTGTTAGCACCTTCACAGGCAAGTTGATCAATGTCTTCAACTGCCAGTGTTGTTCTTCTCATAAAAATATTAAGAGGAGAGAGCAATTGAGGGGAGAGACACAGCTTCCTGAGGGGAAGTGAAGGGTTGGGCAGGTATAGCAGGATTACTTTTTAAAAAATTATGACTTTAGTCAAAATTGATTGGACAGCCAAATGCAAAATCAGGTAGTATGTTGAGGTTAATGTCGCATACATTTAAAAATGCCCAAATATTGAAATCTAGTGTTATAAACTACAATCCTATGTAAAATGATTATATTATGTAACTTTCTCAAAATAATAAAGGTAATATTAGTAATTAGTATTATAGAATGTTTCCCATTACCAGTGTACTGAACAATTTATAAGCAATATGCCATTTAGGCTTTACAAACCCTCCTGTGAAATTGGTGCAATTATTATTCCTGTTTTACAGATGAGAAAACTGGGGCCTAGATAAAAATCACATTTCTGAGGTCACACAGTTGACAAGTGGCTGAGTTGAGCTTTGATCCCAACCTTGCCTGACTTCAGGCCCTGAGAGCTTAAATAACTTAACCAAATATCTTAAAATGCAAAACTTTATTGGTGGCAACCCTAACAGATGCTTAGGCTGCACCCATTGAGAATAGTCACAGATTTTAGCTGGTGAAACTCTCAACATTCTATGAGCCAGACTTTAATCTGAGGAACAAACAACAGTGATGAATCTTTGTTTTTTTATTTTTTATTTTTTATTTTTATTTTTATTATTATTCTTAGTAGTCTTTATTTCCTTTATACTCATGGAGCATTCCTAGAGGTAGAGACAGCACCATAAAGCTATTTCTATTCTGCTCCCTCCTTCTTTCAGGAGGAACAGGGGTGATAGAGGTTAGTTGATAGTGATCCAGGAGATACGTCAGGGGTTGACAGTACATGGGAAACCCTGCGCATGAGCCTGAGGACTGCAGAGTGGCCCTGTTTGTAAGGACTTGCCCCTGGGGTGGCGGGATCCACTGCTGGAAGCCTTGGAATATCTGTGAGTCTTGACCCTTCCCCTCATCTCAGGCCTGTGAACTGGTCAGAATCCCCAGGGAGAATCCAGACCTGAGCACCTTCTACTGGGAGCCTCGAGATCCAGGAGTTCTGAAGTCAGTGTGGACTTGTTGCAGTTGGAAGTGTGTGTAGATACCTCAGGTAAGGCCCCTGTTCAGAGACAAGTAATTTAGAGACAGGACTATCAGGCCCCAAATTTGACCAGTGAAATTGGCTGTGAGAAAATGCTAACCTCTCCCTTCCCACTTGAACCTAATTAATCTCTTTTGAGAGTTTCAAAATGGAATCCAGCTGAAAGCATTCTTCCCCACCCTGTGCTAGGTCAGCCTTCTTTCCATTACCTGCTTCTACTTCATCTTCTCCTGGGCGCAGGGCCTGTGTTCAGATGTGAAAGGAAAGGCTGCCTGCTTCTGATCTCTACCCATTACTCGTCTCAACATCCAAGAACTCATCACATCACCCAGCTCTTTCCCTGAACAAAGGTGTGAATCAACATTTTATTTTGTATCATGATAAAATCAGGGAGAAGGAGAAAGAAGCCTTTGTGCTCCATATAGGTTTATTGGTTATAAAATGGTTATACAATTTGATTGCTGGAAATTTTGCTGACATATAAATCACTTGAGATTTGAGGCTGTGTTAACTTTAATCATCTTATTTCTTTTCAGTACTGCTGTGTCTGAAAGTTCCTGTTTGCCTTTTTTTTTGGTGAGAAATACAGCATGGGTTCTGTAAAAACAAGCTGCTTTTAAGTAATACCGTATACACAGAAAGGGTGGGAATTAGAATGGTGATTGAAAGAGCTTTTCTTTTATTTAAACACTTGTTTAATGAGAAAGTATTTTATTTTCTAGTAGGCTTGCTCATAAAGCCCAGTGGTGAAGGGGACTTTAGACTTTATAATAAACTTAATTTGTATGGCTTACTCTTTTGAGCAGTCCAGATCTATAAAACTATAAGAATATTGGGATAACTGAATGCATACACATATGCTGCACAGAGGAAACATGAGAAACTGTCTTTTCTTATAGTAAGATAGATGAATATCTTAGTAAAGTGGAAAAAGTTTTTTTGGGGAGGGCTTCTTTGTGTTAAAAAATAAAAGATTTGGGGGATGGTTGACCATAGAGACTCAAAATATTAGAGGAAATTAGATTTACTTTATTATTGAGAAACTCAATAGTTTAAAGGTACAGTCCCAGGAAATAACACATTTTTAATTAAAAAAATGACAAAAGCCTCTTCAATTTGTTGGAGAACCAAGAAACATAAGAGCTTACCAGTGCTGTCAAAATAGAATTTGGATTGAATTTGAGTTTAAAACATTGGTAAATATGTATAGGAAGATTAGTCCTGTTAATTACACCTTGGGCCAAGGTCTACTTTTCTAAACCTTCTCCTCAACAATGAATTCCCATGTGGCACCCTCTGGACTGATGAATATATGAGTAAACCTATCCCCATGGATCACAATTATAAAATTCAAAGTAATGCATGACAGTCTAAAACTGGTGTTGATCAAGCAATTTGAATGCCTTAGAAAGTTCCAGCTTTATTCACATTGTTTCCAAAGCTGGTGCTCAGACTCTAGGTTAAATTGTTGAAGTAAAAGAGAAGCAGGTTCAGAACTGACTCACAGTGAATGATCAAAGGCACAAACAAGTAGACTTTCTGTCTCATTAACTTTGTCATCTTAAAGGTATCCTTTTTGGCTATATTGGTTTCTTCCTTCCTTTCTTTCTTTCTTTCTTTCTTTCTTTCTTTCTTTCTTTCTTTCTTTCTCTCTTTCTCTCTTTCTCTCTTTCTCTCTTTCTTTCTTTCTTCCCTCAATAATAGATACTCAATGTGTACTTTTATAGAAAAAAAATCAATGCAAACTAGAATTTTGAGGTTTGATAAATGAATCTCTGCTTATGGTTTTAATGCTACTCATCAATAATTTGGTGGAAAGACAATATCAAGTTAGTACATAATTGAACCTTTAGCTAGATATCAAGTTAGTACTTATAACCTTTGAGAACAAACCAACAATTCTCAAAGACTCCTGTGTTTTTTCACCTGAACAGCCTATCAGCATTCTGTTATTGTGACATCTCCCTTTCTTTCCTCTTTCCTCAACTTTAGGTTCATTGGGACACTCTTTTGGTCCAGGGGAATGTTTCTAAGAGTGGCCCAGTTCTTAAATAGTTTAAGAATATTGCCCTGGCCAGGTGGTTCAGTTAGTTGGAGCATCATCCTGTACACCAAAAAGTTACAGGTTCGATCCCCGGGAGGCAATTGAATGATGTTTCTCTCTGACATCCATGTTTCTTCCTCCCCCTCCCCCTTTTCCTCTCTCTAAAATCATTTTAAAAAACCATATCCTCAGGTAAGGTTTTTTTTAAGAAGTATTATTATCAGGTCAGTGAGGTGTCAATTGTGAAACTCAGTTCACAAAAACCCAATGATGTTTTTTAGCAAAAGTTGTCATGCTAATGAATTAATTTTAGAAAAATAATTTGCTTGATCCCCCTTTTTTTAGCCTCAAACAGGCCACATTAAAGCAGGATCACCATCAGTGGAAAGAAGTAACCTAAGAATCTTTGAATGTTTAGTGGTCAGTCAAAATGAGCTGCTTCTGATAATTTGCAGTTCAGAGATCTGAGATCAGTCGGCCTATGATCAGGGCTATGGATGGAAAGTCAAAGCCTGGGATTCTGTTTCTGACCCCATGAGGAGGGAAGCCTTCTCTTTAACTGCAGGTTTGAGGATTAAACAAGACATTGGATGTGAAAGCAATCAGTAACATGTAAGATAAGGAAGTAAGGTATTTAATAGAGTTATAATAAATGTCTGACTTTGCTGTCTTTCACGGATAAGTGGCCAAGACTTTGAGAATGACTTGCCTGTTTGAGGTTACTTGGCTTGGAAGTGGCAGAGATGGGACTCACATCTGTGTCTTTTAATTTGACAGAATGCCAGGGCTCAGCATTGGGACCACAGTGAGGGCCTCTTGACAGATCTAGGGTCCCTATCTATCCGCATGGAACTTCAGTCTAGTCCCAAATCTAGTGCCTTTCAATTAATCTACATTTTTGCTTTTACTGAGCAAAGGGAATAATTTTTTGAAATTTATATTTGGTTTTTATAAAATCCTATATGTGTTTTCTAACTGTGGAGCTCTTTAAGTGATGTCTCTGTTGCCATAGGTGCCTCCAATGATTGCTCCCTAAACTTCAGATTTCACTTGACAGGATATTTACTAATTTCCTCTGTGGAGAGAGGGGTTGGATGCCTCTCAGCATTTTTTTTTTAAATCTTTATTGTTCAGATTATTACAGTTGTTCCTCTTTTTTCCCCCCCATAGCTCCCCTCCACCCAGTTCCCACCCCACCCCATGACCTTACCCCCCCCCCCCGCCACTGTCTTGATCCACAGGTGTATGATTTTTGTCCAGTCTCTTCCCACAACCCCCATAACCCCTTTCCCCCCCGAGGATTTTCAGTCCACTCCCTTTCTATGCCCCTGATTCTATTATATTCACCAGTTTATTCTGTTCATCAGATTTTTTATTCACTTGATTTTTAGGTTCACTGTTGATAGATATGTATTTGTTGTTCATAATTTTTAGCTTTACCTTTTTCTTCTTCCTCTTCTTAAAGAATACCCTTCAGCATTTCATATAATACTGGTTTGGTGGTGATGAACTCCTTTAGCTTTTTCTTATCTGTGAAGCTCTTTATCTGCCCTTCAATTCTGAATGATAGCTTTGCTAGGTAGAGTAATCTTGGTTGTAGGTTCTTGCTCTTCATCACTTTGAATATTTCTTGCCACTCCCATCTGGCCTGCATAGTTTCTGTTGAGAAATCAGCTGAAAATCGTATGGGTGCTCCCTTGTAGGTAACTAACTGTTTTTCTCTTGCTGCTTTTAAGATTCTCTCTTTGTCTTTTGCTCTTGGCATTTTAATTATGATGTGTCTTGGTGTGGTCCTCCTTGGATTCCTTTTGTTTGGAGTTCTGTGCGCTTCCTGGACTTGTAAGTCTATTTCTTTCACCAGGTGGGGGAAGTTTTCTGTCATTATTTCTTCCAATAGGTTTTCAGTATCTTGCTCTCTCTCCTGGCACCCCCATAATTCAGATGTTGGTACGCTTTAAGTTGTCCCAGAGGCTCCTTACACTATCTTCATATTTTTGGATTCTTTTTTCTTTTTGCTTTTCTGGTTGGGTGTTTTTTGCTTCTTTGTATTTCAAAACTTTGACTTAATTCTTGGGATCCTCTAGTCTGCTGTTGGGTCTCTGTATATTATTTTTTATTTCAGTCAGTGTATGCTTAATTTCTAGTTGGTCCCTTTTTATATCCTTGAGGGTCTCACTAAATTTATTGGCCTTTTCTAGAAAATTCTTGAAAAACCTTATAACTGTGATTTTGAACTTTATATCCAGTTGTTTGCTTTCCTCCATTTCTTTCATTTGTGACCTGTTTCTTTGTCTCCGCATTTTGGCTGCTTCCCTGTGTTGATAGAGTGGCTTTGTGTGCTAGGTGTCCTATAGGGCCCAGTGGCTCAGCCTCCCCAGTTACCTGAGGTGGACACTCTTGGTGCACCCCTTTGTGGGCTGTGTGCACAGTCTTGTTGTAGTTAAGCCTTGATTGTTGTTGGTATCACTGGGAGGAATTGACCTCCAGGCCAATTGGCTGTGAGGATCAGCTGTGTCTACGGTGGGAGAACTTCTGTGCTGGAGACACCTTTATGAGGCGAGACTTGCTTCAATGGGGGTTTGGTGCTCACTGAGTCTTCCCCCTGAGTGTGTCCCTTATGGATCTGAGGAGTTGTAATCTGGATGGTCCTACTCTGATGCCTGGGTACACTGGCTCTTGGATCTCCAAGGAGGTGCTAATTTAGCCTCTGCCTGAGGCCACTGAGCAGGAGCTATGGAGAGATCTGCAGATTCCTCTTCTTTGTTTGGGTTTTGGAGGTGCCCAGATGAGGCCCAGCTGTGAAGCATTGCAAGCTGCTGTGGGGTCTTGGGCTTTCTTTTGGATGTTCTGGGTCTCTCTGACTCAGCTGCAGTTTGTAAGGTAAGTTTAGATTTCAAAGGACCAGGCCATTCATATGCAAAAGCCTCTGTGCACAGCTTGGATGGGGCGGAGTCTCAGGGCAGAGCAAACAGCAATGGCTTCCCGTCAGCCCTGCCCTAAGAGGCCCCAGGGTCTCAGTGTCCCTCGGTAATCTCTGCAAGCACCTCTGAGAGAAAGCCACCCTCCAGTTCCGCCCAATGCCAGACAGTCCAGTTTCTCTCCGTATGAGTCTGGGTCCCCAGAGTCTCGCCTGGAACTGGAGGTCAGAGCAGTCAGGAGCTTGTGTCTCCCTCCAGATTGAAAAAGCCAGCTGTGGACTCAGTTGCCAGCCCTCTCCGCTCACGCGACTCTGTACCTCTGCCTTTACTTCTGCAGCTCCTCTGAGTCTTTGTGCTTTTCTCTTCCCTTCTAGTTGTAGAATTTCCACTCAGCCAGCCTTCCTGTGGTTCTGGATGATGTCCATTTTGTCTTTTAGTTGTAGTTTTGAAGTGGTTGTGCTAGGCAGCAAGTTCAGGTGTTTACCTATGCTACCATCTTAGTTTATCTCTCTCAGCATTCTTTTTGTTCATCAGAGGCTGGTTCCAGAAGAGCATTTTCTCTCCTCTACAAAATCAAAGTGATATGATTGAGTAAAGGGAGCTGGGCTGGGGGCAGGGATATGAGTGAGACATAGTCCTTGCACCCACGGGTTCTCAGTCAGATGGAGGACACAGGGATAGCCTGTGACATGAGTGGGCACCAGGGGGAAGCATGGAATGAAGCTTTGGGGGAGCACAAATGGAGAGTAGTTAATTCTGTTCAGTGGGTCAAGGAAGGTGTTAGGACTTTTGAGCTGAGCCTTGAAAGGAAAATATAAGTTCAATATAGAGATGAGAGAAAGCATTCCCTGGGGGAAGAGACATGAGCAAAATTGAGGAGACAGGAATGAGCTGGCCCCTTCAGAAGACTGCAGGTACTTTAATGTGTTTTAAAACCTGAGCATGATAAGAATCACCTGGAGATCTTGTTAAAGAACAGATTGCTGGGCTCCAACTCCAGAATTTCTCATTCTTTAGGTCGGGGGTGAGGCCAGAGAATTTCATTTCAGCCAGTTCCCAGGTGATGCTGTGGTTGATGATCTGGGAACCACCTGGATAGAGTATAGGGGACAGATGATCTAGAAAAAAATTGTTTTCTTGAAACTTTACTGTCACAAAATTGATGGTTCAGGGTGGTTTTGTTGTTATTGTTTTGTTTGTTTAATTAGTATAATTTACCAAGTGGTTGCTGCTTGTGCCACATGTTGCAGTCTGGAAGTTTCTTATCTGGTTCTATCTACACCCCTCCTCCCCCACATCCCCCTTCCTGGCCAGTTTTCCCAAGAAACCAGCCCTTTTCTTTTGCTCCATGTTTTAAAGTAACTGTTGTTCAGCCAGTGTGACCATTCCACTCATGGAAAGCTGAGCAACCAATTTCAGTTGGATGATGTTAGGGGGTGACCTAAACCAATTATGAATGACTGGTGTACTCAAGGAGTATGTATTGGGGTTTTATTTTGTTAATTTGTGCATAATGTTAAACTTTTTCAACAAGTATGTTTGGAATAGCTAGAACTTACACCATTGCATAAAGTTCCTTCCCTGCCCTCAAAAAACATGTAGTCTTGTAGGAAGGTTAAACATGTATGAATTCATGGTTCTATTACAGGGCAGCTGGTGCTGAGAGCAGTAAGAATGATAGAAACCAACTGTGCTAGGAGGGAAGGTGGGGAAGGGTGGGTGGGTGTTAAGAGATCAACCAAAGAACTTGTATGCATATATGCATAACCTATGGACACAGACTATAGGTTGGTGAAGGCCTGGGATGGAGGACAGGGGTGGGGGGGGGGCCTAGAAGTGGTCAATGGCAGGGGGAAGGGGGCATGTAATACTTTCAAAAATAAAGATTTTTTTTTTTAAAAAAAGTAAAAAATAGAAGGAATGAGAAAAGAGAAAGAAACCAACTGTGACAGAACTGAGAAGGAAGGTTCACTTTCCAGTGGGACAATTAGGGCAGAGTTGAGATAATGATTTATGCTGTCTTCTGGTGTTTCATGCATCGATTTTCAACCTTTCCATCTCATGGTACACATAAACTAATTCTGCCGCACACCAAAAAACATATTATGTTTTTTGCCTATCAGACAAAAAAAATGGTATAATTTTGATTCATTCACACTGGATGGCTATTGTGTTGACTGTTGTCATATTTTTATTTGACAGTCTAAGGGAAAAGAGGTCAGTGCCCCTGACTATAAATAGTCAGGTATTGCATGCTTTAAAAATTCTGTGGTACATTGATTGAAAACTGATATTTTATGCATCTTTGTACCATGTGTACCGGTTACTAATGTGGATTTTGTAATCAAAGAAAACAATTTCAAGAGAAACTTCAAAAGTGCTTTATTCAAAGTAATGTCCTTCGCTAGCTACACATTTCTCCCATCTTTCAGGTAATTTGTGGATACCATCCCAATAGAACTTTTCTTGTTTTGAGGCAAACCATTCAGAGACCCAATTTTCCACTTCTTTGTATGTTTTGAAGTGCTGCTCAGAAAGTGCGTGTGCCATCGATCGGAACAAGTGGTAATCTGAAGGAGCAAGGTCTGGTGAATATGGTGGGTGGGTTAATACTTCCAGGCAAGACCTTTCAATGTGTCTTTAACTGGTTTTGAAGTGTGTGATTGTGCTGCGCCAGCATGGCCAAGGATGAAAATGAGTGGGGGTGGTGAAGAAGTTAGAAAAGACAGACAAGAGAAGAAAGCTGGGTCTGGGTGGGATGCTGACCTCTCTGATGGAGAGAGACAGTGCCACAGCCTGTAAGCTGTCTCTTTATTTTATAGCCAGATTCCACAAGGCAAAGTAAGGGTGTGGTTACAATGTTCTCGTGGGTTTCGAATCTACTCAATTACATGCACCTGAACTCTATCAAGCCCACATCACTCAGGCACGTAGGGCCACGTGTTCGGACCATAGGTTCAAGCTTACAACTATAGCTTTTGGCTATAATTGTGCTAGGAGGGCTTTGCCCTCCAAGCTGGGACTTGCACATGACTTTGCCGTGAGAGGACTGTGCCCTCTCATTAATCTGAGGTTTGAACCTTTCCAAACACTGTAGCTGCTCTCCACATGTGATGGTGTGTTATCATGAAGCAAAATTACTTTGCCTTGTCTTCTGGCCCATTCTGGTCATTTCATGATCAAAGCATGGTTCAAATTGATTATTTGTTGTCGGTAGCGATCAGTATTAACAGTTTCACCTGGTTTTAGAAGCTCATAATACACCACACCTTCCTGATCCCACCAAATGCAGAGCATTGTCTTCTTTCTGAAGCGATTTGGCCTTGCAGTCAGTGTTGATGGTTGACTTGGATCAACCCATGATTTTGTGCGTTTGGGATTCTCAAATCCACTTTTCATCACCAGTCACAATTCGATGCAAAAAAGACTTTCTTTCGTGCCATTGAAGCAACATTTTACTGATGACTTTTTGGTTTTCCATTTGTCTTTCGTTCAGTTGATGTGGCACCCATTTTCCTTCCTTTAAAATCTTTCCCATTGCTTGTAAACAAACGGAAATTGTTTGCTGAGCAACGGTTAATCTTTCTGCAAGTTGTTTTTGAGTTTGACATGCATCTTCATCCAGTAATGCTTGTAACTGTTGGTCTTCAAACTTTTTTGGTTGACATGGTTGTTCTTTGTCTTTTACATCAAAATCATCACTTTTAAAGCGTTTAAACCAGCGTTCACAAATATCTTGAGGTGGAGCATGTTCACCATAAGCTTCCCGAAATACACGATAACTTTTAGTAGCACTTTTCTTCAAAATAAAGCAATGAATTAAAACTTCCCGCAAATGCTCTTTTTTTTTTGGCACAGAATTCAACATTTCTAAGCTTAAAAATATCTATGATGTTAACACCTTCAGAAAAATTTACATATCAAGTTTTGAAACTTGCTGTCAATGAAGTTTTGAAACTTGCTGTCAATACAACAAAATAGCATACATATCAAATCACATATATATCAACATATGTGTAACTCCATCTATTGAAAAAAAATCCACATTATTAACTGGTATAGCTGTGCAGGTGTACCCTGCAACCTGGGTACATATATGTGTTGCCTATGGACACAGACAATAAATAGTTCAGTGAAGGCCTGGAGAGGGGGTGGGAGCAGGGGTCATTGGTGGGGGGTAGGGGGACATCTGTAATACTTTCAACAACATAGGGGGACATCTGTAATACTTTCAACAACAAATATAAATTTATTTATTTTTTGGCTTAAAGGTATTTTTTTTCTTTTTCTTTTCTTTTTTTTAATTTAATAAAACTTTATTGTTCAGATTATTACAATTGTTTCTCTTTTTTCCCCCCATAGCTCCCTCCACCCAGTTCCCACCCCACTCTCTGCCCTTACCTCCCCCACACTGTCCTCATCCATAGGTGTACGATTTTTGTCCAGTCTCTTCCTGCACCCCTCATACCCTTTCCCCCTGAGAATTATCAGTCCACTCCCTTTCTATGCCCCTGATTCTATTATATTCACCAGATTATTTTGTTCTTCAGTTTTTTAATTCACTTGATTTTTAGGTTCACTTGTTGATAGATATGTATTTGTTGTTCATAATTTTTATCTTTACTTTTTTCTTCTTCCTCTTCTTAAAGAATACCTTTCAGCATTTCATGTAATACTGGTTTGGTGGTGATGAACTCCTTTAGCTTTTTCTTATCTGTGAAGCTCTTTATCTGACCTTCCATTCTGAATGATAACTTTGCTGGGTAGAGTAATCTTGGTTGTAGGTTTTTGCTTTTCATCACTTTGAATATTTCTTGCCACTCCCATCTGGCCTGCATAGTTTCTGTTGAGAAATCAGCTGACAATCGTATGGGTGCTCCCTTGTAGGTAACTAACTGTTTTTCTCTTGCTGCTTTTAAGAATCTCTCTTTGTCTTTTGCCCTTGGCATTTTAATTATGACGTGTCTTGGTGTGGTCCTCTTTGGATTCCTCTTGTTTGGGGTTCTGTGCACTTCCTGGACTTGTAAGTCGATTTCTTTCACCAGGTGGGGGAAGTTATCTGTCATTATTTCTTCCAATAGGTTTTCAGTATCTTGCTCTCTCTCTTCTTCTGGCACCCCCATAATTCGGATGTTGGTACACTTGAAGTTGTCCCAGAGGCTTCTTACACTATCTTGAACTTTTTGGATTCTTTTTTCTTTTTGCTTTTCCGGTTGAGTGTTTTTTGCTTTGTTTTTCAAATCTTTGACTTGATTCTTGCATTCCTCTAGTCTGCTGTTGGGTCTCTGTATAATATTTTTTATTTCAGTCAGTGTATGTTTAATTTCTAGTTGGTCCTTTTTCATATCCTCAAGGGTCTCGCTAAATTTATCAGCCTTTTCTAGGATATTCTTGAAAAGCCTTATAACCGTGGTTTTGAATTCTATATCCAGTTGCTTGTTTTCCTCCATTTCTTTTGTTTTTGATCTCTTCCTTTGCCTCCACTTTTTCGTTGCTTCCCTGAGTTGGTAGGGTAGCTTTGTGTGCTAGGTTTCCTATATGGCCCAGTGGGTCGGCCTCCCCAGTTAACCTGAGGTGGACACTCTTGGTGCACCTCTTTGTGGACTGTGTGTACAGCCTTGTTGTAGTTAAGTCTTGATTGTTGTTGGTATCACTGGGAAGAATTGACCTCCAGGCCAGTTGGCTGTGAGGATCAGCTGTGTGTATGCTGGGAGAAGTTTGGTGCTGGAGACAGCCTTATAGGATTAGACTTGCAAAATTGCAAAAGCCTCTGTGCTCAGCTTGGATGGGGCAGAGTCTCAGGGCGGAGCAGACAGTCTTGGCTTCCCATCAGCCCTGCCCTTGTGCGCGCGCCTTCAGACCTCTGCCTTCCGCGACTCCCCTGAGAGTCCAGATTCCCCCTATAAGAGCGTGGGTCCCCAAGGGCTCGCCCGGAACTGGGGTTCAGTGCAGTCAGAACTAGGGTTCAGTGTAATCAGGAGCTTCTGACTCCCTTCCGCTAGGGAATGCCTGCGGCAACCTCCACATTCAGCTTTCTCTGTGAGCACTCACATGTGCGTGTGCACGCGCTTCCAGACCCACCGCAGCTCCCCCAGGTCTCCGAGTCTCCGTGTGCCTTTCTCTCTACCTGACAGTCCAGACTCCCCCTGTATGAGCCTGGGTCCACGGGGTTTCCCCTGGAACTGGGTTTCAGTGCAGTCAGAAATGGGGTTCAGTGCAGTCGGTGGCTTGCTTCCCCCTCCCACCAGAGAAAGTCAGCCAGACACTCAGTCGCCCTTCCTCTCTGCGCGCGTCTCCGTACCTCAGCCCTCCTTTGCCGCTCCTCTGATTCTCCATGAGCTTTCCTCTTCTAGTTGTAGAATTTCCATTCAGCCAGCCTTCCTGTGGTTCTGGATGATGTCCGTTCTGTCTTTTAGTTGTAGTTTTCAAATTGTTGTGTGAGGAAGCAGTTTAGGTGCTTACCTATGCCGCCATCTTGGTTTCTCCTCGGTATTTCTTTTTTTATAATTTATTTATTTATTATTGATTAAGGTATTACATGTGTACATATCTTCCCATTGCTCCCCCCGCCACTCCACTCCCATACATGCCCTCAGCCCCCAGTGTCTTGTGTTCATTGGTTATGCTTATATGGATGCATACAAGTCCTTCAGTTGATCTCTTATCTCCTGCAACCCTCCCCAATCTTCCCGCTATAATTTGACAGTCTGTTTGATGCTTTACTGCCTCTGTATCTATCTTTTTGTTCATCAGGTTATAATGTTCTTTATTATCCATAAATGAGTGAGATCATGTGATATTTATCTTTCTCTGCCTGGCTTATTTCACTTAGCATAATGCTCTCCAGTTCCATCTAGGCTGCTGCAAATGATAAGAATTCCTTCTTTTTTATAGCAGCATAGTATTCCATTGTGTAGATGTACCATAGTTTTCTGATCTAGTCATCTGCTGATGGGCACCTAGGCAGTTTCCATATCTTAGCTATTGTAAATTGTGCTGCTATGAACATAGGGGTGCATATATCCTTTCTGATTCGTGTTACTAATTTCTTAGGATATATTCCTAGAAGTGGGATTACTGGGTCAATTGGGAGTTCCATTTTTAGTTTTTTGAGGAAACTCCATACTGTTCTCCACAGTGGCTGCACCAATCTGCATTTCCACCAGCAGTGCACGAGGGTTCCTTTTTCTCCGCATCCTCACCAGCACTTGTCCTTTGTTGATTTGTTGATGATTGCCATTCTGACAGGTGTGAGATGGTACTGCATTGTTGTTTTGATTTGCATCTCTCGGATAATTAGTGACTTTGAGCATGTTTTCATATGTCTCTTGGCCTTCCTCTGTCTTCCTTCGAAAAGTATCTATTTAGGTCCGTTGCCCATTTTTTTTATTGGGTCGTTTATCTTCCTTTTATTAACTTGTATGAGTTCTCTGTAAATGTTGGTGATTAAACCTTTATCAGTGATAACATTTACAAATATGTTCTCCCATACAGTGGGGTTTCTTGTTGTTTTGTTGATGGTTTCTTTTGCTGTGCAAAAGCTTTTTATTTTGATGTAGTCCCATTTGTTTATTTTCTCTTTAGTTTCCATTGCCCTAGGATTGGTATTGGTGAAGAAATTACTTCGGCATATGTCTGAGATTTCTCTGCCTGTGCATTCTTCTAGTATTTTTGTGGTTTCCCATCTTATGTTTAAGTCCTTTATCAATTTTGAGTTTATTTTTGTGCATGGTGTAAGTTGGTGGTCTAGTTTCATTTTTTTGCATGTATCTGTCCAATTTTCCCAACACCATTTATTGAAGAGACTGTCTTGACTCCATTGTATGTTCATGCCTCCTTTGTCAAATATTAATTGAGCATAGTGGTTTGGGTAGATATCTGGGTTCTCTATTCTATTCCATTGGTCTATATGCCTGTTCTTGTGCCAGTACCAGGCAGTTTTGAGAACTGTGGCTTTGTAATACAGCTTGATATCTGGTATTGAGATACCACCTACTTTGTTCTTTTTTCTCAGGATTCCCGTGGCTATTCGAGGTCTTTTTTTATTCCAGATGAATTTTTGGAGAGTTCTTTCTAGGTCTGTGAATTATGCTGTGGTATTTTAATGGGGAGTGCATTGAATCTATAGATTGCTTTGGGTAGTATGGACATTTTAGTGATGTTGATTCTACCAATCCATGAACACGGTATGCTCTTCCATCTCTTTATGTCTTCCTCTATCTCTTTTTTCAATGTCCTGTAGTTTTCTGAGTAGAGGTCTTTTACCTCCTTAGTTAAGTTTATTCCTAGGTATCTTAATTTTTTTGGTGCGATGGTAAATGGGATTGTTTTCTTAGTCTCTCTTTCTGTAAGTTCACTGTTGGTGTATAGAAATGCCATAGATTTCTTGGCGTTAATTTTGTAACCTGCTACATTGCCGAATTCATTTATTAAATCTAATAATTTTTTGATGGAGTCTTTAGGGTTTTACTTATGTACAGTATTATGTCATCTGCGAATAAGGACAGTTTGACTTCTTTTCCAATTTGGATGCCTTTTATTTCTTCTTCTTGTCTAATCGCAATGGCTAGTACTTCAGGTACTATGTTGAACAGCAGTGGTGAGAGTGGGCATCCCTGTCTTGTTCCTGTACTTAGGGGAAATGGTTTTAGTTTTTTCCCATTGAGTATGATGTTGGCTGTGGGTTTGTCATATATGGCTTTTATTATGTTGAGGTATGATCCTTCTATTCCCACCTTGCTGAGAGTTTTTATCAAAAATGGGTGTTGGATTTTGTGAAATGCTTTTTCTGCATCAATTGATATGACTATGTGATTTTTATCTCTCAATTTGTTTATGTGATGTATCACGTTTATTGACTTGCGAATATTGTACCATCCTTGCATCCTTGGTATAAATCCTACTTGGTCATAGTGTATGATCTTTCCGATGTAGTGCTGGATCCGATTTGCTAGAATTTTGTTGAGGATTTTAGCATCTATGTTCATGAAGGATATTGGCCTGTAATTCTCTTTCATTGTGTTGTCTTTATCTGGTTTTGGTATTAGGGTGATGCTGGCTTCATACAATGAGCTTGGAAGTGTTTCTCTTGAATTTTTTGGAATAGTCTGAGGAGGATAGGTTTTAGTTCTTCCTTGAGTGTTTGGTAAAACGCCCCTGTGAAACTGTCTGGCCCCAGGCTTTTGTTTGCTGGAAGCTTTTTACTGACTGCTTCAATTTCTTCCAAGGTTATTGGCCTATTGAGATTTTTAGATTCTTCCTGATTGAGTTTTGGAAGGTTGTATTTTTCTATGAATGTGTCCATTTCCTCCATGTTGTCTAGTTTGTTAGAATAGAGTTGTTCATAATATTTTTAAATAATCCTTTGTATTTCGGTGGGGTCTGTTGTTATTTCACCTCTTTCATTTCTGATTTTGTTTATTTGGGTCCTCTCTCTTTGCTTCTTGGTGAGCCTGGCTAGAGGTTCATCAATCTTGTTTATCCTTTCAAGGAACCAACTCTTGGTTTTGTTGATCTTTTGTATTGTTTATTTGGTCTGTATGTTGTTTATCTCTGCCTTGATATTTATTATTTCCTTTCTTCTTCTTACACTGGGCTTTTCTTGTTCCTCTCATTCTAACTCTTTGAGTTTTAGTGTTAGATAATTTATTACCATTGTTTCTTGTTTTTTTGCAGTAGGCTTGTAGAGCTATGAACTTCCCTCTCAAGACTGCTTTCATTGTGTCCCATAGACTTTGGATTGTTGTGTTTTCATTGTCATTTGTTGCCATGATGTTTTTTATTTCTTCTTTGATCTCTCTGGTAACCCAGTCCTTGTTTAATAGCATGCTATTTAGTCTCCAGGTGTTTGATTTTTTTGGATTGTTTTTATTGTTGATTTCCAGTTTTATGCCATTGTGATCTGAGCAGATGCTTGATATGATTTCTATCTTCTTGAATTTGTAGAGACTTTGCCTGTGTCCTAATATGTGGTCTATCCTTGAAAATGTTCCATGTGCACTGGAGAAGAATGTATATTCTGTAGCTTTGTGTGAAATGTTCTAAAGATGTCAATTAAGTCCATCTGATCTAGTGTGTCATTTTGGATTGCTGTATCTTTGCTGATTTTTTGTTTAGTTGATTTATCCAGTGGTGTCAGTGGGGTATTAAAGTCCCCTACTATGACTGTATTGCTATCAATCTCTACCTTGATATCTTCCAGAAGTTGTTTTATGTATTTGGGTGCATATATGTTTACCAGAGTTATATCTTCTTGTATCCCTTTAGTATTATGTAGTGCCCTTCCTTATCTCTTGTTATGGCCTTTACTTTGAGGTCTATTTTATCAGATACAAGTATCGCAACCCCAGCTTTTTTCTCATTTCCATTTGCCTGAAAAATGTTTTTCCATCCCTTCACTCTCAGTCTGTGTGAATCCTTTGTTCTGAGGTGGGTCTCTTGCACACAGCAAATATATGGGTCTTGTTTTCTTATCATTCATCTACCCTATGTCTTTTGATTGGTGCATTTAATCCATTTACGTTTAATGTTATTATTGACAAGTACATGCTTGTTGTCATATTTTCCCTTAATGTTTGTGTTTCTTCTTGCCTTTCTCTTCTTTTTACCGCAGTCCCTTTAGCATTTCTTGCATTGCTGGCTTGGTAGTGATAAACTCTCTTAGCCCTTTTTTGTCTGTGAAGCTCCTGATTCCACCTTCAATTTTGAATGATAGCCTTGCTGGGTATAGTATTCTTGGGTTCAGTCCCTTGCTTTGCATCACTTTGTATATTTCATTCCATTCCCTTCTTGCCTGGTGTGTTTCTGTTGAGAAATCCGTTGATATTCTAATAGGAGAACCCTTGTAGGTAACTTTCTGTCTCTCTCTGGCAGCCTTTAAGATTCTTACTTTGTTGTTGGTGTTTGCCAATTTAATTATGATGTGTCTCGGTTTTGGTCTTTTAGGGTTCATCTTGTTTGGGACTCTATGTGCTTCTTGGACTTGCATGGTTTTTTTCTTGCCAATATCATGAAAGTTTTCTGTCATTATTTCTTCAAACAGGTTTTCTGTTCCTTTCTTCTCTTCCTCTCCTTCTGGTACCCCTATTATGCGAATATTGTTTCGTTTTGTGTTGTCCCAAAGCTCCCTTAGGCTCTCCTCTTGCTTTTTAAGTCTTCTTTCCAGTTGCTGCTGTGTTTGTGTGTTTTTTCCTACCTTGTCTTCTAATTCGCTAATGCGGTCCTCAGCCTCTTCTAGTCTACTGTTTAAGCCTTCCATTGTGTTCTTTATTGCAGCTACATCATTCTTCATCTCCTCTTGGTTCCTTTTCATGTTGGTGACATTCTCATTCAGCTTCTTATAATTCTCATTGAGTTGTGTGTATTTGTCATCCATCCGTTTAAACATCCTTATAACCATTACTCTGAATTCTTTCTCTGATAAGCTGCTAGCCTCAATTTCATTTAACTCCCTTTCTGGTGATTCCTCTTTTTCTTTTCTTTGGGGATTACTTTTTTGTCTTCCCATCTTTTCCTGTAATGTTTTAGTTGTAGATCCAATTGCTTTGCTACCCAGGTTCTTTTGGGAATGGTGCTACTGGTGTAATCTCTCAGTTGTCCTGGGTTTGGTAATCTAGTGTAGCTCCCTACTTGAGCTATCTGGGTTCTCTTGATGTAGGCCTGTGAGCTTGAGAGGCACAACTGCAGTGTCTAGAAGTCAGCATCCGTGGAGGGAAGTGTCCCAATTTTTGCTGTCTTGCACCGTTGATTGGAATTGCATGTGCCCACCGGGGACTCATAGTGGCACCCAGGAACCGTCTGTTGGGGTGATGGGGCTCAGGGGGCCTGCACTCTGGAAAGGCGTGACTGTGGTATCCAGAGTTCTGTAGTTGTGGGGTGGGCAGACTCAACTTTTGCTGCTACACCTGTCGTGGATAGGTGCTCACTCCCAGTGGTGGCTCACAGGGGCACCTGTGGTACGTTTGCCTGCGAGGCAAACTGAAGCACTCAGAAGGGCCTTGGCAGGGTAGCCACGTAAATGAGGCGTCTGTGGGCAGGTATCCAGGATGAGTGAATTCAGAATTTCTACTGCTGGGGGTGGGGGTAGTGTGCCCCTGTTTGTCCAAGATCACATCCAGGGAGAGCTCACAGTGGTTCCCAGGAGTGCCCTGTGGGTAGATGGGCTCAGAGTGCCTGCCTGTTGCAAATTCGCATCTGTGGAGGTGCATTTGCTGGCGCAGAACTCTGACGCACTCTGAGGGGTCCTGGCACTGAGGTTGAGCAGCTGGGGTGAATGTGGGCAGTTATTCAGGAAGAGGGAATTCAGAATTTCTACTTCGGGGCAGCGCACCCTTGTCTGTGCAGGATCACACCCAGCAGAGTCTCACAGCTGCTCCTGTGATCGCGCTGTGGATAGATGAGCTCAGGGGGCCTGCCTGTTGGAAATGTGCATCTGTGGAGGTGCCTTTGCCTGCCCAGAGCTCTGAGGCATTCTGAGGGGCCCTGGCACTGAAGTTGCACAGCTGGGGTGTCCGTGGGCAGTTATTCAGGAAGAGGGAGTTCAGAATTTCTACTGCAGGGCCACATGCCCTTGTCTGTACAAAATCTCACCTGCGGGGGCTCCCAGTGGCTCCCAGGCGCTGCCTATGGAGTGGTGTGCCCTTGATGCCTGTGCTCTGGAAACGTCTGGAGTTCTGCCACTGGGGAGGGGGAGGTTGCACTTACTGCTGCTGAGCGGTGTACCTTTGGAGGTGGAGGTCCCAGGGTCCGCGGGTCTGTGGGTGAGGCAGCCGGATTTTGGCTGGAGTGGCTGCTGGGTTGCGGGGCAGTACCAAGGCCTGTCTAGTTGGTGGTGCTGATGAGTTCCTAAAAAGGCAAATATAAATTTCTTTAAAAAGTATCCTGTGCCGAGAACTACATTGTGGTGGGAAAAGCAAAAATGGTGAATTTTTAAGTAGAAGTTGTCACCCTGGTGCTGCCACTTGCTAGCTGACTGATAGAAGCAGCAGCTTAATGACTGAGTGGGACAGAGCTGACTGACTCACTCCCTTTCCTCAAGATCCATAGCTGAGAGTTCCAATATGTGGAAGAACCTCAGGTCATTCAGCCTGTCTGAACCTTGGAGGTGGTTGGTTGTTCTGTTTTGTGTGGATTAAATAAGATAAAATGTGTAAGTACCATGCACATTTTACATCAAAATCTTCTAATACTAATATTTATTCTGTTGTAAGTTTTTCTGTCCATATCTGTGGCCACGTAGGGCAGGATCATGTCTTTTCCACTTTGAATCCTCTTTGCCTGCTGCATGGTTGCTGAAGGAATGGAAAATAAAAAGCAATGAATGAATGTATGGAACTATGCCAATCCCCTCCTCACCCACATACCTAATACTTTCTGGTTTCTACTTGCTTATAGAGACTTAAGATCATTATATTTAGACTATTAACCTCTTTCTGTGTTTTACTGACAGTAAATCTTGAGAGATACTCCAGCCTTATCCAAGAGACTGTTGCATAAGTTGAATTCAAAGTATAAGGATCCTTGTAGATTCATATGTATTCTAAACTATTCCAGAAATAAATAATGTATATCATGTTTTACATATAAATCCTTGTGTGTAAAACTGATTTCACCTTTAAAATAAACTGAGTTTCTGTTTCTCTCAAAGTATTTTTTATTAAGAGAAATCAGATTAAAAGTAGGAGAGTAGCATAGCAATGTGTATGAATACACTGGTTGGCTAGAAGCTTGAATATATATTTTTTTCAGCAGTTTAATGAAACAAAAACCAGAAGTTACTTTATTCTACCTTAGTTTTAGTTTCTTTAATGTTAATAGTAATTTAGTTCTTGATTACTTAAATTAGACTTGATTAGTTCATCTCTTCCATTTTGAACAAAGTAGTTGGGTTATTAAAATTTTATTTCCTGCTAATATGCATCTGGAATACGTAGGATAAAAAAGATTAAGCTTTCTAAATCTTTACTGATGGATTCTACTTATGTGTATTGTGCTGTGGGACATTAAATCTTTATTGACATATTTCTGCAAGGTAAGTATTATGTTTCTCATAGCACTAGAATAGTAAATACTAGAACTGAAAACATTGTAATTTTCTAGTAATTCAGAGGAAATGACTACATTCTGAGATGGTGTACTGAAAGGGTACACAATGATACACATTTTTGCGAATTAATTTATTACATATCAGTGGGAATAGTCTTTTGAATCCTGTTTCACATCTTGGGTATAATGTAGGGAGGCCTTATGTTACAGATGTTGCTTATTTTAATCTAAAATGGATACCATGGCTCATTCAGACCTTCTATGTGCGTAGGTTTTTTCTACTATATTATGCCCTTAGACACTATACTAAGGGTATTACAAACTCAAATAGCAAGATTCCTCAGGGAAATTAAAGGTTTCATATAAACCAGACATTGTCAAAATCTTTACGTTGAATAATATTAAATGGTGTTCCAGCAGTGTTCTTGGTGCACATGATGTTACTTTTTTAAAAAAAACCACTATTTTATTGAGGTCTAGTTCACTCATTTAAAGTTACAGTCAGTTTAGAATATTTTCATTGCCCTGTATCCATTAGCACTCATTCCTCACTTCTTACTGCACCCCTCCTTCACCCTATATAGGCAACGACAATCTAATTTCTGTATATAAATTAGCATATTCTTGAAATTTCATACACTACATATGGATCATAAAATATGTGACCTTTTGTGTCTGGCTTACTTATTTAGCAGAATGTTTTCAAGATTCATTGATTTTGTAGTGTCAATACTTCGGTCTTTATGGCTAAATAAAGTTCCATTGTGTGGATCTACCACATTTTATTTATCCATTCATCAGTTGATGGACATTTGAGTTGTTTCCACATTTTGGCTATTATGAATAATGCTGCTATGAACATTTGTGAACTAGTTTTTATTCTCTTGTGCATATACCTTGAAGTAGAATTGCTAGGTCATATGTTAACTCAACGTTTAACATCTTGTGGAACTGCCAGACTGTTTTTCAAAGTGCTATACCATTTTACATCTCACCAGCCATGTTTGAAGGTTCCAATTTCTCCACATCCTCATCAGCACTTATTATTATCTGTGTTTTTTATTAAGGTCGTCTTAGTGGGTGGGAATTGGTGTCTCATTGTGGTGACATTTCTTTCTGTATTAAACTTTACATTTTAGAATCACTTTGATTTATAGAGAAATTAAGCAGATAGTACAGAGGGTTCTTGTGTGCCCCCACATGAACACACAGTTTACCCTATTATTGATGATTTATATTAGTATGGTATCCTATGTAATAAAACCCTAATATGCAAATCAACCAAACAGCGGAATGACTGGTTGCTATGATGCACACTGACCACCAGGGGGTAGACACTCAATGCAGGAGCTGCCCCCTGGTGGTTAGTGTGCTCCCACAGGATGAGCACCGCTCAGCCAGAAGCCAGGCTCACGGCTGGTGAGTGCAGTGGTGATGGTGGGAGCCTCTCCCACCTCCACAGCAGCACTAAGGAGCAGTGAGCCAAGAGGTAAGGAGCTGTGAGCAGGTGGGCGTAAGGAGTGAGGGGTCCTGGACTGTGAGAGGGCATAGGCTGGGCTGAGGAACCCTCCCTCCCCCCAGTACACGAATTTCATGCACTGGGCATCTAGTATTTGTTATAATTAATGAACCAATATTCTTATATTATTCTTTTGATGTTGTTAATCCTCACTGGAGGATATTTTTACCATTGATTTTTAGAGAGAGTGGAAGGGAGGGAGGGGGAGAGAAAGAGAGAGAAACCTCTATGTGAGAAGAGACACATGGATTGGTTGCCTCCTTCAGGTACCCTGACCAGGGCCAGAAAAACCTGCAACTGAGGTACATGCCCTTGACTGGGAGTCTAACCCACTTTGGTGCATAGGACAACACTCTCCCACTGAGCCACACTGGCCAGGGCTTATTATATGATTCTTAACTAAAGTGCATGGTTTATTCATATTTTCTTAGGTTTTCTTTGTTGTTTGTTTTTAGAGAGGAAGGGAAAGGGAGAGAGAGATAGCAACATCAATGATGACAGAGAATTACTGATTGGCCACCTCCTGCATGCCCCCCATTGGGGATCAAGCCCGCAAACTGGGCATGTGCCCTGACCAGGAATTGAAACATGACCTCCTGGTTCATGGGTCAACACTCAACTATTAAGTCACACTGGCCAGGGCATGTTATATGATTCTTAACTAAAATGCATAGTTTATTCATATTTTCTTAGTTTTTTAACTTAAAGTCCCTTTTCTGTTCCAAGATCCCATGTATGATATCATATTACATTTACTTTCGTTTCTCTGTAGGTTCCTCTTGGCTGTGACAGTTCTCAGACTTTTCTTGTGTTTTTTTTTGTTGTTGTTGTTGTTGATTTTTTTATGACCGGGAGAGTTTTGAGGAGTAGTGGTCCTTATAGTAGATACAATGTAAGATGCCCCTCTGTTGGAATTTATCTCTCTCTCTCTTTTTTTTAAAGTAGCTTGTGATGGCATTGGTTTTTCATATGAAAAAAAAAGCAATTTACTTGAAGTATAAAAATACACAATCACAGAATTGGAAACTAGTGGAAGTATAGTTAAGAAATTCTTAAGAATTTAAACAATCCTAGAAGACGACCAGAAATGTAACTCCTGGAACACGACCAGAAATGTAACTCAAGATATATTTTCATAGAGAGGACTTGATCACATTAGAGAGGATCAGATTAAATAATAGAATTTACTTTTGAGACTGTCATTAAATAGCATCTAATCTAAGGGTAAAGTCAAAGGTATATTTTTCACTGCTGTACATGTAACTGAGAATATTGTTTTGCTTGTAATAAGACATAACGTTAATAGACATTCAGATTAATGTTAAGAAGAATTCCATGGCATCAAGGCAGCAAGAATCCAATATACAGTGAATACTTCCACCTCCATCAGTTCCACTAAACTTGACAGATGCCTTGTGAAGAAGGTGGAACTCTGGCTCAGAGTCTGTGGTTTGACTTACACAGCTGTCAGTAGTTGAGCTGAGAACTGAACCTAGGCATGTACAAGTTTATAGCCCACTGTCTGTCAGGCTCCAGAGTTTCCAGTGGTTTTAAATCAGAAATGTATCAAAGAACCTAAGCTTGAGTCCTTCTCTTACTGGACATTTTTACTGCCTGCCAGAGGAGATAGCATCTTTCTCTGTGTGTTCAAGGCCCACTGAAATCAGTCAGTCCAGTCAACAGCATACTTGTTAACTGCTAACACAGGAAAACTGAGCCAGCTTTGCCCAAAGCACTGCAGTCCACTGCCACGTGTGTTTCCTGAAAAAGAATCCTGAGAGTCATAAAGCAGGAGAAACTGTGTGGGTGAACAGCATCTGCCAAGGCTTGTCAGTGATTGCGTCACTCAATGCACATCACTCAAGGGATGTCTCAGTCAGCTCTTAAGTTTTTTTGATAAGTGAGTGGCATAAAGTGTTTGGTTTTTAATATTTACCTTTGAATAGAATTAAGTGTGGTAATGATCTGTGAACACACTTGAAATGAAATAATAAAGTTGCACAGCTACCTGTCTGAGGAAGGTTTGGAAACTTTTCAACTTATTCAGCTAATCCTTGTAAGCCCATTGATTGATCACAGACTGACATAAGGTTTCTTTCTGTTTAGATTTTCTTTAGAAGTCAGGATAGAGTATGCTCTGTTGCAGTAACAAACCAGCACTGAGCTCTCCATTGATTTCTTGTTCACACAAATGTCAGTGTGCTTCTGGTTCTTCTTCATGCATCTGCTATGTGTGCAGTGACTCAGAGAAACAAGCTGCTGTGATTTCATTGTTTTACGTGGGGCTTCCAGATTGTCTTTAACAGGGGAAGAAGGATCACATGTTGAAAGAATTTGGCTTCAAGGGACATAAAACACTTCTTAGAGCTCATTGGCCAGAACAAGTCACATGACCCTAGGAAGTGAGGAAGAACACATAGCTATTCAGTGAGCAATAAATGCCTCTGCCTCAACTTCCAAGCTAGATAACTGGCCAGTTTACAAAAGAAACAAAAACAAAACAGTTCCAGTAAATACAGAAAAGTATACTGAAATATTTAGTAATTAATTCAATTAATTCAGATTGAGGACTGTGATTTCATCTCCAAGGTAAATATTCTCCAGTTCCATCAACTTGTCTTGTTTGAAATTGTGCTTACATTAGAGCTGTCGCCATGCTGTAGCTCCCTTCTGGGAACAACTGTCACTGTACTCCTTACAAATGAGGCTCCCTAGGTTGAAGACTACACTCTCAGCCTTGGGCAAACTATGGCCCGCGGGCCGGATCCGGCTGTTCTATCCAGTTCTCTTGCTCTCCCCTCCGCTCCTTTACTTTGAATTTATATTAGTTCACACAAACACTCCATCCATGCTTTTGTTCCGGCCCTCCGGTCCAGTTTAAGAACCCATTGTGGCCCTCGAGTCAAAAAGTTTGCCCACCCCTGCTCTAGATGTTGTCTACTTAGCATAGATTACAGAGAGACTTAATATTTACTGTGATTTGGGCACACACACACACACACACACACACAAACAACTTAAGATTTTGCAAACCTTTTTAGCTGCCACTCCTAGAAATAAGTTTATGGTGAACTGAGGCCATAATGTATTTTTTTTTTATAAATGCTTTTTGCAAACTAATAATTTTCTTCAGTTATATTTTTGTGAAGCCTTTTTTTTTAAATTAAAAATATACTACTAGAAAATGCAAAATTCCCGTTTAGTTTATCTTCATGGTCTGCCCTTTCCTATTCTCTTCAGTGTGGCCTAAAAATCCACCATTAGAATGACAGGATAACAAAGACCATAGTCAGGTTGCGCTGACTGGAGAAGTCCTCTCTTGCTCTCTGTTTGAAAAAGGTTCTCTTTTACTTGAGAACAACTGTCTCTAGTACATGCCACCACCTACCTCAGACTCTTCATACTGACACCATCTTTTTTATCCCATATTTACTGAACACAGTTTTGGGCCAGTCACTGAGCTATGCCCCAGCAGTCTTTGCCCTCATAGAAACAATAGTCTAGACCAGCCGTGGGCAAACTATGGCCCGCGGGCCGGATCTGGCCCATTCGGCTGTTCTATCCGGCCCGCGGAGCCGAAAGAGTGGAGGGTTCTCTTGCTCTCCCCTCCGCTCCTTTACTTTGAATTTATATTAGTTCACACAAACACTCCATCCATGCTTTTGTTCCTGCCCTCTGGTCCAGTTTAAGAACCCATTGTGGCCCTCGAGTCAAAAAGTTTGCCCACCCTGGTCTAGACCAAAGGTTGGCAAACATTTTCTGTGAAGAGACAGATAATAAGTGTTCTAGGGCCATGTGGTCTGTCTCAGCTACTGAACTCTGCTCTGATGCCACAGAAACAGCCACACAATGCGTGAGTGATTGAGCATGGCTGTGCTCCAATAAGCTTTATTTATGGGCATTAAAATTAAAATCTTATATTTTTCACATGTCACAAACTATCATTGTTTTGAAAAATTTTCAACTGTTTATGCAAAAACCATACATACCGGTTGTGTGTGAGCGGGCAGTGGGCCCAATTTGGCCTGCAGGTTGAGTTTGCCTGGTCTAGAACCAGCTTTCTGTGGTTTGTTCTCACAAATAGATAGTGAAGTGCCTTAATGATTACTTAAATTATTCAAGTGCAGTGTTTAAACATAATTAACTTCATTCAGGTCTTTCTCCCAAAAACAGCTCTTCCATCAGTTATTGGTGAATGTCATTTCTGCAAATTATGTATTTTGCATAATATACAAGTTTTAACATACAATATGCAAATTCATATATTTTGCAAAATACATAATATACAAGTGAGCACATACATATATTACTATTGAGGACCACTAATTTTATGAAAATCATAATCACCAATCCTATATAATAAAACCCTAATATGCAAATTGACTGAACGGGGGAACAACTGGTCCCTATGATGTGCACTGACCACCAGGGGGCAAGACACTCAATGTAGGAGCTTCCCCCTGGTGGTCAGTGTGCTCCCATCAGGGGAGCGCCACTCAGCCAGAAGCTGGGCTCTGTGGCAGCACTAAGGACCCCTCAGGGGATGTCCGCCTGCTGGCTTAGGCTCCCGCGGGAAGCAGGCCTAAGCCGGCAAGTGGACATCTCCCCGAGGTGTCCCGGACTGCAAGAGGGCTCAGGCTGGGTTGAGAAACCCTACCCCCCAACATTGCACGAATATGGTGCATCCAGCCTCTAGTATTTAAAATAATACCTAACATCTGTGTGCACTTCCTATATGTCAGGTCCTTTTTTAAGCCCTTTGCTTTTTATTTTAATTAATCCTTCCCCAAACTCTATGAAGTTGCTATTATTATCATCATCTTTATTTTTGGGCTATGAAAACCAAAATTCAGAATGACTCATGCAAGGTTAAAAATAAGAGTCTATATTCATTCCCAAGATTTATGACTCCAGAGCCAGGGATCCTAATGATATATTTACTGTGCCTTCCTAGGTACTGAAATATATGCATTAAAATAGTTAAAATGCTTTTTGTAATTTCAGTGTAAGAAAATATAAGTGGTGAATAAAGATTAACATATTATTTTTCCTAAAAAGCAAGTATATAATTAAAAAATGAAACATTTAAGAAGTGAGTGTTCTAATAGTTTTTGCTATTTAATTTTATCTTGTCCATGAGTAAAGATAAGTCATTCAGACTAACTTGGGATAAATATAGTGTGCTGAGATTTTTCTCTTTTCTGAGCTTCCTGAATTAATACTGAGAATCAGGGCAGGGTTGGATTTACAATAGAACGTTGCATCATGTTCAGCCTAAAAATAATAATACAGATGCTTTGTATTTATATATAGAGTTTACAAAATATTCTGTTGCATGTGTCACATTATGGGAAAGCACTTTGTAACCTGAAAGTTGTAGTCCAAAGAAATTATTGTTAGTCATTTCAGTGGGCCATTTCACTGTAGACATAGCCTTAGCCTTAGTTTCATAGTCCCTTCAGTTTAATCAGTAGAAAAGGTTAGATCTTAAGTGAACACACCTTTGAAAGATTCCTGGTGGAATATTTAAAATTTCCCCTAATTTGTTTTTGGACCTGTTCTATGTTGAACCATGAGGACAAGGACTACGGAATCCATTCTTGTCCTAAGAAATCTCTGAGAAGAAAGGCAAGTAAATGTGATATATTTTATTTTCCACTTAAGTGCTGACTTTGGAAAGAAAGATGTGAGAAAGAGAAAGAGGAATTTTGAAAATCAAATATTTACCTCTCGACACTACTAACTAGTCTAATGCTGTGGGCAAACAGCAGGAATTCAAGAGGTCCACAAACTTGTACCCTGCTGGAGCCAGTCTCTGTGACACTGTGGTCACTGGATAGTTATTGTACATGTAAATAAAAGATGATTTGAGACAAGAAAAGATCATTATATACTTTTATTGCACAGTAATCAGTTCCTAATTAGTTAATAATTCTCAAAGTTTTCTTTTAATCTAGTTTATTGCTAAATTAAAAGGGCTAGCAGGTGATAGGATCTTTCCAAAAATGATAAATATTTATTTGCTTTGTATGTAATTTTAAAAAATTAAGTGTGCCATAAAATTCTACATTTGGTAACTTTGGATTATGGAATTTTTGTCCTATAAAAACACAAGATAATGGCTGTTTCTTCTTTCATGAGTCCTGATCTTTTAAGAAACTATGGATGTTGAAAAGAAGATTGCCTTTTTCTATTGAGTCCCTTTACCCTCTCTCACCTCTTTCTCTAGGATCTGGGCCACTTTGGGGTAAACATTTCCCCATTTGTTCATGATCCCTACAATTATGGCTTCATGGCTGATAATGGAAGCAACAATCAGCTGCAGAGAAAATAAAATACATTTCTTTATTTCCACCTCACAATACTATAATTTGAGTTCAGAGACATCTCAGGAAATAAACAGTGGCAGGAAGCAGAGCTTGTGCTTACCTAATGTTTCTTCATGGATGCTCTGTGGAGGAAAGGCAGTGGGAGAATGAGGATGACAGGGGATCATAAGGATTGTGGCAAACTTGTTTACACCTTACCTAAAGGGTGTGACAGTCACTGACATAGCCCCGTGTGGTCATGTGGAGATGTGGACTTAGTATTGCCATACCTTCGGACTTTCAAAGATAAAATATAAATGTGAATTTTATGTTCATTTTCTAATTGTTATTTTTTGGCTTCAACATTTAAAAACACTTAGTAGCACTAACCGGTTTGGCTCAGTGGATAGAGCGTCGGCTTGCGGACTCAAGGGTCCCAGGTTCGATTCCGGTCAAGGGCATGTACCTTGGTTGCGGGCACATCCCCAGTAGGGAGTGTGCAGGAGGCAGCTGATTGATGTCTCTCTCTCATCAATGTTTCTAACTCTCTATCCCTCTCCCTTCCTCTCTGTAAAAAAAATCAATAAAATATATTAAAAAATAAAATAAAAACACTTAGTAAACCACAGAGGACATGTGTTCAGGATTTGGTCCCCTTGACAGGCAGGAGAGGCTCTTGGTTTGGTGAAGAAGTTATAAGAGCCCTGAGATGGAAAAAAAGATGGGGGCCCCAGGAGCATGGAGGCTGTAGAATGCAAAACCTGGCATGGGTTTTCACCCTCTTCTTTTGTTTGGCTGATGAGACTGTGTTTTAATTTTGTTGCTCTTCTTAAGGAAAACCTTTTGTTAATTAGATTAATCTCCTGGAGAAAGAGGGGCTGGGATGTTGAACCCGGTTGGGGGCTGCAGGAGATTAGTGGAACTGAGCAGAGGTCGGGTAAAACTGGCTCCACTGCAGGGTTTGATGGGTCATTTGAGACCCATCAAAATCATCACGCACAGGATGTGGATAGGTGGGCAGAATGTGGCACAGACTCAAGGATGGAAAGCAGGCATAGGAGGAGTGGTCAAGAGGTGTCTGCGGCCCTGAAGAACTGGGAGGGCTCTGCTTTGCTGTGGGTGAGAGGGAGCTATTGAGCCAGCCAGCCTGATCTGGATGGTTAATGATTAAGCCAGGTACTAGTAAGTCATTTAGGCTGCATTTTCTGAAGGCCCTGGATCTTCTCTCCACTTACACCACTTGGGTGGTAACTGCATGTTTTTCAGGAGCAGGGACATCATTCAGTATGCACAACTGATGACATCTGGCTTCAGTTCTATGGCTTAGACAAGACAGGGTCACAGTGCTTCCAGAATGAGGTCACACCTTTGGAATTCCTAGTCGTATTCCCTATCATTCCCACAGTCATTATGCTGGATGCTCTTGTATTGAAGGAGCTGATAATAAATTCTCTTCTTTTCTTTATTCTCTGAAATGATTAAGAAGTAGAGGCCTTTCAGACAGAGTTCAAAGTAATGACTTTATTCGTGGTGCAGCTGAACCAGGATTGTAGCTGGGTCCTGTGTGGCAAATGGTCTTCCTCAAACCTTTCTTCCCAGAATTTTAGCTTCTACCCATCCCATCCCAGGCATACCTGCTGGACAGTTGCCTCTGGGTTGCTTTCTATATAGAAGAAATGGAGCCTCTGCCCTAACCGGTTTGGCTTAGTGGATAGAGCATCGGCCTGCGGACTGAAGGGTCCCAGGAAGTGTGCAGGAGGCAGCTGATGGATGTTTCTAACTCTCTATCCCTCTCCCTTCCTCTCTGTAAAAAAATCAATAAAATATATTTTAAAAAAACATTTAAAAAAAGAAAAGAAATGGAGAGCTCTTGTGTTCTGAAGACAAGCTACTGCTAAAGAGGGAGGGGCAAGCCTTGTGTGGACAATGACCTTGAACATTTTGCCACATTTAGTAAAGTTGTGTTTCTCATAGTGTGATTCCCCAGACAAGCAGTGTCAGCAACACCTTATATAACTTGTTAGAAATGCAGATTTGTGATCTCTAATTGAGTCTATGTTTTAACAAGCCCTGTCTATGATTCTGTTGCAGTTAAAGGTTGAGAATCATTGCAGTACAGGAATGAGGTTCCTGTGGACCCTAGACACTTATCCCCTTACCAGTAAGATGAATCAGTTCCCCTTCTTTGGGGGAGAGTGAGAAAGGAGTGTAGAGAAAGAGGCCAGAGTGCTGCTTTCGCAATAGGCCCTGAGAGAAATATAAAGATAGGAGAATGGGCTTCCCCCACAGCTCTCTGTAGACTCTAGTGTAGAGGACTATAGTCTGAGGATCAACAGGTGAAAACATGAAGACATTCTTTAAATGCCCCTTTTCTCATTGGTTAATGTTTCCTACCTTTTTGATAAAAGGTAAATGAGACAAAAAGGAATGATGAAGGAATGAACACAAGCAGAGACAGGAAGAACACTAAAGGATATAGAAAAAATAATGAAATAGGTATTGTATTTCTTCCAACATCATCCTTTACAGTTAATCATTTATTTTGTGTTTTATTAATTAAAAATTTAGTCTTGGATTTATTTTTCTAGTTGTGTTCCCAACTACTGGCCATTTGACTGTGATAATGTCATCAGTCATCAGCCCGGACTCAACTGTACTGCTGTTTGCTTCCTGTTTGTCAATTCATGCTCAAGTTATTGATTTCTATATACTGTTTAGGGACATGATTTTTTATGTCCTTCATTTCTACTTGGCAGAGGAGCTTATTTAACTTGATTTGTAACCTTGAGCAGGTGGTTCAGTTTCACTCTCAGCAGTTTTCAAATCAGAAAGGAGGCCTGGTTAGTCACTAAATACTTAGTGATTGTTGTCTCGATAATCTATACAGTTGCCATTTCATAATCTAAGGTGAAAAAATAGATAAATTTCCCAAATGCCTGTGTTGGGGAAAAATATATTGTTGCTTTAGCCAACTTTTTTAGAGGTGTGGTATAAAATTATGCTTCCTTGAGTATTATAACCTCAAAGAGACAGGAATATTATGGTTCCCATTATTTACTTCCCACAACACAACATCTTATAAACACACTCAATTCCATGCAGTCCAGAATGTAAGCTTGTTTCTATTAAATACTTAATGTTTTCAGGAATGAAAAATGCTAAAGAATTCAAAACTACTTCTGTTTATAAATATTTTTGCTCTGACTTCATCCAAAACTGAAATTATGGTGGTATTAATAACTGATCAGTTACTATGTTTTAAGAACTTCTAAATCTGTAACAACAACCCTATGGGTAGGTAGGTCTTGTCATTCCCTTTATAGAGATGAGGAAAGTGAGGTACAGAGAACTTAAGTGACTTGCCAAAAACACTCTGTTGATAAATAGCAGAAACAAATCCATGTCTGTTTATATCAGATCTATATCCTTAACCATCTAGTCTGTTCTGTGTGCTAGCTGTTAGGATAACTCCTGACAAGAATTGCATTTCAGGCCTTGGTCAGAATAGGAGAGGTCTCAGGTGGTTGGTGGGAGAAGTGGACAATGCTTCCAGCAATATTAGTCATTCAGAATTTAGAAATTCTTAATTTTGATCCTATTTTGATTCCTTGGCTACACTTCACCTAAGACTTCTGAATGATAATCCTTGGGGACGAGGCCCAGGAATCTGCATTTAAAACAATCCACACAAGGTGATCTTAGAACTACTAATGAGAACCACTGCACCTAGTTGCTGGGGAGTATTTAGTGTCAATTGTAGTAATCTCTGGGCCCTGGTGTGCTAGGGAGGGTTAAGACAAGGAGGCACCCCTGATAGTCATTATTGGCGGAATCTTGAATATTTTAATTTTTGTAAATTTTTAAAGCTGCTAAGCTGAATATTTGACTTCTCATATGTGAGTACATCCTATCAGAGGGAAATTTATTTGAGGAGAGCTGTAAATCAATATTGCCCCCTCCTCCCAAACACACTCTTTTTCTCCCAAATGGGCAATGTAAGGCCAAGGTGATAAGAACATCCTGGTCTGAATAAAACTGTTTGAGCCTATGTTAATTTTCTATTGATCCCATATCAAAATACCACAAATTTAGTGACTTAAATAGCACATTGATTATATGACAGTTCCGTAGGTCAGATGTCCAAGAAGGGGCTCATGGGGCTAAAAGCAAGCAAGGTGTTGGCAGGGCTGCATTCCTCTCCAGAGGCCCTAAGGGAGGACCTTTTTCATGGCTCATTTGGGTTGGCAGAATTCAGTTCCTTGAAGGGGTAGGCCTGAGATCCCGCTTCTATCACTAGATGTAAACTGAAGGCCATTCCCACCTGCATTTCTTGGCTCATGGCCCCTTCCCTCCATCTTCACAGCCAGCAAGGGTGGGGCCAGCCCTCTCACATCTTGAATCTCTCTTCCTCCTCCTCTTTTTATTTCATCTCACCCAGCAGGGAAAGGTTCTTTGCTCTTTGACCCATGTGATTAGATTGGGCCTGTCTAGATATCCCAAGGTAATCTGCCTGTTCCAAGGCCCTAACCCTTAATCACATCTGCCACGTCCCTTTTGCATGTAAGGTAACATGTTCTGGGGTTTGGGTCTTGGAGCCTGCTTGGGGAGAATTATTCTGCTGCCACAGATACACTGTCTGCCTTTGTTGACAAACAGGACAGTAGGGCACCAGGCACTAATATTGATGTGTATGAGAAAATGTGATTTAATGGATATTTTTCTAAACTGAAATCAGCTCAGGGCCAGGAAAAGAATGTGCCAGGATTTTTGAACATGGGTGAGTCAGGCAGAGCTTCAACTGCACTACCTCTGTGTCTCAAAGGGGGGTGATTGGGATTGTGCCTGCTTCTCTGCTAACTTAGATTCAGAAAAAAAACTCTTAGGATGTGAAATAGGCCCACTCCTCCAGCCAGGATATTTCCTTTCCCTCACCCATTGCCTGCCACATGCTCTTGCTTGCACAGCTTTGTTCATATACTTCCAACTGCCTGGTCTGCCCTTTTAAAAAAAATATTTTTAAAGAACCCCTTTCTGTCCATTTATCTATAACAACACATATTTATGACAAGTTTTGACACCTACTTATTCTAGGAAACATTTTCCAAGGTGCTAAAGTATGGCATCTACTCACTTTTACTAGTAGCTGAATTAAAGTGGTGGAAAGAGTCCATCCATGTCATCTGCCGGTCTTCCCAAGGTGGTTCATGAGTTCTTCTCCATGATGATGTCCTCCCTAAATCTGTGGAGCATGAAAGAAGCCCTGCAGCATCTGGGGTACTCCGAACCAATGATTGAATTGGTTTCAAGTACTAAACTTAAGTGACTTGAGTATGTTATTTATGTACCCAAATTCTGCAAGGTATGTATATTTATTGTTTTCTCACAATGTTGTTAATAGAAGAACATTGCTAAGAATGTTTAATTTAAAGTGAGTAAATAATGGGATTTTAAAGATGAGGTTTGCAATTCATCTTTTACTGAGTAGACTTTTTTTTTTGGTGTGTGTGTTTTTGAATCTTTAATTGATGTATAGTATACAAGCAGAAAAATGTACAGATCCTAAGTGTATAACTTGATGAATTTTCATGAAATCAACACCTATACCAAGAAATCAAATTATTACCAGAACCCCAGAAACCTCCTTGCTTCCTTCCAGTTGCTACCATTCTCAAGGGTAATCACTACCCTGATGTTTTAGAAGTTTGAGAAATGGACTATTTCTAAAGTACAGAAAAAAAATTCTTTAAATATTGTGGAAATACTTCTTACCAGCAAATCTCCAAATAAGTATGTGTGGGTTTACAGAGATTGAAAAAATGTGGCTCATTCCCAAAAGGTGCAGACACGGAACATTTTCTAAATGTTCTTGTTTTATTAAATAGTTTCAGTTACATAAGGAACTCTGAATCTGATTATTGTTTTTCCATGTTTATTGAGCACTCGTAATAGCTTAAACTGTACTTTTGTCTTCACAAGGTGTCAAGACTGCACCATGTACTTGGCCCTGATCAGTAATTCGGTACCACATCATTTTCTACATAGTCATTATTGAGATCAAATCAGTATATTTTCTCTGGAAGTTTGGTTGTGTTTTATAGTAGGCACTCAAGAAAGGCATGAAGGGCATGTGACATACATTGAACTGCATTTTCTAGAATTTCATATAAATAAAATTATACAGTATGTACTTTCCTTTTAACTGGATTATAACATACAAATCCTTAACTTTTTCTTTCACTTTGTGAAGCAGTTTTATAACAGCCATTCTTTACTTTTATGGAGCCATCATTAATGGTGTTTCAGATTTCCTTTTCAGAGAATTAACCAGTCAGTGAAAATAGATTATAGGTTTTAAGTGAACTTGTTCTTGCCTCACTTAAAGAGGAGAATGGGACTACACCCCTTAAGGCACTTCCTGCCTCTAACACTATATAATTCTATATTATGTTTCCAGTTACCATTCAGAGGTAATTTTGTATATTTGCTTGAAATTAGTCTATTGACTGTAAAAAAAAAAAAAAAAAAAAAAAAAAAAAAAAAAAAAGGGTGTATTTTTTTTTTTTTAACATTTAACACAAGTTTCTAATACTTTACAGGAATCTCAATGTATGCTTAATTGCTAAATGATTTTTCACATGGTGAAAACCAAATTGCCATTTCAAAATTAAAATGGCAAAGGAATATTTATAAAAATACAAGACCTCCTAAAGCAGTCCCATTCTGCAGGAAGGAGACCTACTTGAGTGGACTCTAAGGGGCAGTGTGAATATACTCATGTATTTTAAGCACAGTCCTAATCCAAAAGAAATTGTTGATGACATCTACATTTTGCCTCTTGATTTCAAACCACACCCATGTTGCAAATTGGCCTTTGTACTTGAGACCAAGTTCTTTTAAGATTAAAATCTGTAGTAGTAGGCAGGACACTTCAGTGTGGGTTGCTTGTTTTCTTTGGTCAGACGCTGAATTTGGCAGAGAATTATTTGAGAATAGACACAGTTTAGAGAGACTGAGTTTTAAATCTTCTAGATTTGTTTTCTTGGACCTCCAAATCTCAGGTGACAAGACCAACAGAAGCAGGTATGCAGAATTTTCCCTTATGTTAATAGCAATAATCTAACCTCAGATTCTAGAGCTGCTTTTTATTTAATGATTGTTAAATTGAGATAAATTATTTGTTTGTTTGTTTGTTTTCTAGGGCATTTTTTGCTTTTGGGATTGTACTTTGCATAATCAGTGCAAATAGTAAACATGGTGAAAGGATCGCATAATTATTAATTTTCTCTTAATTTTTTCTGTTTAAAAAAAATACCACCTTAAGCAATACTTGTTAGGTAAGTAAGGACTGTTTGGGTTTATTCAGGGGTGGGTAAACATTTTTAATTTATAAATTTGGTTTGGCTTTAATGTCCCTTTAGATATACAAACCAAGTCCTAGAAAAATGAGGAAGTGGCTGAATATACTCTTTCTGTGCCATCTAGGATGTATGTGTATTATTGCTTCCAAGCCTGATTCTTTCAGTTGATGAAACGGCTCTCCCAGTCCATAGTTTAATCATGAATAAGCAAAACTACTCTTTTTGCTAAAGGGATTCTACCGATACGTAAAACAAAAAATGGTAATAGAGAATATTGCTAGTACAAGGGATATGGAAAGATTCTGTGCAAGCATTTGGTCTGCAGAAAATATCTAAATTATCTTTATCTTTACTTTTGCTCTTTCCATTTTTAAGTACCAAAATGTACTTGGAGATAGTGCTTTTGCTTGAAAGCTTTCTTCAGTGTTTTATTGAATCTGGGAAGAAGCTGAAGACTTTCATAAAGATAATTTCCTTATAAATAGTGTACAGATAAGCATGCTGCCTTTCACTTTGAGCACTTTCAGTGGTTTCTGAAGTTGATTGAGAATCGTATATCTTTACCCTGGAAGCTGTAGCAGTCTTATTTTAGCTCTTTTCGTAGTAAAACAGAAAATAAGCAGTTCCCAGCCTGTGTAAAGCTGAGAAGGTCTTAAATGATGCATGTCTAGGAAACTTGGTTACTGATACTGCTGGCAATTTGCATAGGTTTTAGTGCCAACGAATTAAATATTCTGAGTTTTCTTAAAAGGGGCCAGCTTTTAAAAAGTTAAGTATGCTCCTCTTTGCAGCGACCTGAGCTCTTAAACCTAAGTAGAAAGTTAAGACTTATCTGCTCAGCTTTGGGAAGCAGTCAACCATTTAAATTTATTTATATGTGTCAGAATAGTTACACTGTGGCTCTTCTTAGAGAAATGAACACAGCATGACCAATAATCTCTGGAAAGTGAGTGCTATGGACAAATTTCACATAGTTCTTAAAAAAAACACTTTATGACTTTGTTAGGAACCAGAATTCCCACTCCTGTATTATGTCCAGAATCAAACAAAGGCTGTGCCTTGTGCAAGTCCTTTGATAATGAACCAGCCCAAATGCTCCCTTGTGTTCTTGCAGAGGAGGGGGATAGCATTCCTTTATGATACCCAGTTTAGATCAGCTTACTAGCCAAAGAATGATATTCGATTACCCTTATTATGTTACTTTGCATAGCTACAAATGTTACTAGCGGTGTGGCCTTTTCCAGCCATTAAAAAAGTCCATGTTCATGCTGACTGAGAGTGCTGTCACAGCACTCTTACTGAGGACCCAGCACTGGAAGCCTGTGGAGAACTGAGCAGCCCTGGGGTTAGGTGTGCACTGGAATCGCATATATATTGAACATCTTGCTTTTTCTTCTAAGTGCTGGCTTTAACCTCTAATGCTCAATAGGTCTGGGCTTGAATTACTTCAAAAATTATAAAAGTTTATCGACCTTTCTGACCACATCCTTCTATTGAAATGGAGGTTTTTAGGGTTCCTTTGCTCTCTTTCCTTCCAAATGTTTCAAAGCCTAAGTTTTGCAGGGTAGAAGAGATGGTGTTATTCAACCAGTAAAATGTGTTGTTAGTTAGGAGGATTTAAATATCCTTAATTAATATCTCATGGGACAATGTACACACAGTGCTCTGTTTATTGTCAATTACTATGTAAAGTGTAACTCAGTAGTCTTGATAATTTTGAATTGTATGTCCAGCTTGTGGTCACATTGCCTCTGTTTTATTTTCTAATGGAGCTGGTGAAGACTCATACCAGAGTAGAGCTCTGCTATTTTCTGTTGCTTGTATATATTTTCAGTACCCAGTTTCTTTGCAGGCATCTTTTAAAGATACTTGGCTATTTGGTGAAGAGAGGTTTGATACCAGCTAAATTATATAATCCATTAATCTACCCAGTCAGGTATGCATAAACTTCAGGCTGTCAAATACTGGTAATGATCAAAGGAGTGACAGGCCACTGTCCAACCTCTGCCTTGTGGCATGTCCTCTCCTCCCCTGGAGTATTGCTTGAACTGTTTGTGACATGGGTCATTTGTCAAAAGGACCAAGTTGGGATGCTAGTGAAAATGCATATGTTAGGTATTTATAAATCTACTAAAGGCCCAGTGCATGAAAATTCATGCACTGGAGCAGGGGGACGGGGGGTCTCTCAGCCTGGCCTGCCCCCTCTCACAGTCCAGGAGCCCTCATGGTCAGGGCTGAGGGGACTAGGCGCTGCCATCTTGTGGCTGTGGGTGTGGCCATCTTTGTGAGGGTGTGATGGTCAATGAGCATATTCCCTCTTTATTAGATAGGATATATATGCACACTGGGGATCGAGCCCACAATAGGCATGTGCCCCGACTGGGAATTGACCTGTGACCTGCTGGTTCATAGGTCAGTGGTCAACCACTGAGCCACATGGCAAAGCAGGATATACTTTTTAAGTCAAGATTTTAGAAATATCTGCTATACCTACACCACCGCTGTAGAAGTCTCCTTACGCTTCAACTGTCACCCAGCTTAAACCATTACCCTGTTGGGAAAATCTTTGTCAGACCCATTTTGAAGTATTTGCTTCCTCTTTTTCCTTCCATATAGTTCTGTTTGTACAATTATGAGACATGAGTCATGGTTATATGTGTATATATTTGCCTTTCATGAGGCACTGTTTTTTATTGCTCAGTTTTACATCAGCAATCCTTGATGGTTAACTGTTTTCCACTGAAAACGTTGAAGTCTGATGTTGAGAACAAATTCTCCAAGAAGTTACTTTAAAATGTTTTCTAGCAAGGGAACTTTTGGAAAATCTGGGGCTAGAGTTCATAACCTAGAGCCTGTAGACTCTAGAAGGTCCTGTGGGCTTGAGGGTGGGTTGTGCATCCACCAAGTCCCTGAAATCACATGAAAAATTCAGATCTGGTGAGTTTTTCTGGGTGGAGGGTTTGTAACTTTTAATCAAAATGGCTAAAAACTGAAAGGCTGAAAGTATCAATGCTATATGGGAAATATAGGCATTTCAAATATAACCTATTCATCTAAATTTATGTTTATTTTCTAACCTAATTTTCATAATTTTTATATATTTTCAGCCCTACAACATTTATTATTATGAAAATCAGTAGTAGTATTAATAATGCCTAATACTATACCCTTGAAAACCCTATGCTTTATTCCTACTGGCTTACATACTCATGAAATTATCTTGCTTATGAATGTTAATTCTTGTTGAATATAATAAATAAATAATATTTTACTTCTGAAAAATGGAGAATTTGGAGTTAAATTAGATTTGAGAAAGTTAGAAACCATGTACAGAATTGTTTTGTAAACCTCAAGTTATATAATTTTGTCATCTATATAAAAGAGACTCAGATCTCTTAAATATCATATAGAAAGATGATTCCTTGGTTTACTTGACAACCTATTTCATGTCTTCATTGCTCTTGGACATTCAGGAGTCAGTGTGGCTTATGGAAAGGCACATGGAACTCTGGGATGCAGGCACACTGAAAACAGTATAGCTTTAGTATTTACCAGTGGACAACCTAGGCTTTTCAGGTTGACCTCTCTGTTTCTTCATGTGTAAAATGGGAATAAAGTAATATGAGGAAACATAATACTATCTTCTATATATATAAAAGCCTAGGCAACTGTTACGAACAGACAACCTGATGACTGGCTGGTAGCTATAATGAGCACTGACCATCAGGGGGCAGACACTCAATGCAGGAGCTGTCCCTTGGTAGTTAGTGCACTCCCACAGCCAACCTCTTGCAGCTGGCCAACCTCCCACGGTCATCCTTCCCCACCACTCCTCCCCTGCTGGCTGGCCCAATCTGCCTGAGCGGGACTGGGTGAGACAGCCCTGATCACCAGCCAGGCTGAGGGACCTCACCCTTTCACGAATTCGTGCACCGGGCCTCTAGTTATAATATAAATGTTGTGCTGCTTAACTTACTGAATTGATGTTAGAGCCAAATAGAATAAAATAGGTGAAGTGCTTTATACTAGTACATTAGAAAGAACTGAAGTGTGAAACTTACTCTCTTGGTTTGGGCCTCTGTGAAGAATCAATTTCAAACTTATTTTTTCTTTCCCAAACTTTAGATCATTATTATTAACTAAGAACAAAATCTCTAGTGAATTTGCCTTGAGACACTTACACTAACTGAATAAACAGACTTAAAGGAAAAATCCATCACAGTGAAACACACAAAAAAACATTGTATCAGCCAATTAATGTTATTTTAAGATTCTGAAATAAACTACAGCAAAATTTTCTAGGATTACAAAAGCTAGACAGGGCCAAACTAATTCTAAAGAAAAATGCTTAAATCCAGTTGTGGTAGGTGCAAAGTACCTCAGGGCCTAACCTTGCATGGGGTGTGGAAACATGGACCTTGGCACTGTTTGAACTGTGGGACTCCAGTACTTATTAGTTGGGTGGTGTTGGGGAAGTACTTTAACTTTAGTGAGCTTAAGTTTCTTTATCACTGAGAATAGATTTAACTACTACATTTAGGGATTGTATTAAGGATTAAAATCCTACCTAATAAAAGGGTAATATGCAAATTAACCATAATTCCATCACAAAGATGGCGGTGCCCATGGCCACAAGATGGTGGCACTTAGTCCTCTCAGCCCCACCAGAGTCCCCCAGTCCCAGGGGGGCGGCCACTGAGAGTGGGCAGCATGAGCGGCCTGGCAGAATGCTTGCTTCGTCGCCACGGTGATGAGGCAAGCGTTCCGCACCCGACTGTGGATGGGCCTGTGGGCTGTGGAGAGCCTCTGGGCAGCAGGTGCGGAGCGGCCAGGCCCCACAGAGAGCTACTGGTGCATGGATTTGTGCGCAGGGCTACTAGTAATTTATATAAAGTGCTTGGCATGTAGATTCACACCACCTGTAAAAAAAGTGCTACTGTTTTCTGGTGTGTGCATTTCTGTGTCCAGGCTGGTTTGCTATGTTAGCCCCTGTTCATTATTTAGCTTTAATTCCAGATTCTTTTTGTTTAAGCCTAAAAACAAATTCTGACACACATAAGCCTTTCCTCTGTATTCCCAAATTGAATGTTAACTTAGGAGTGTTACTACATAATTTGTTTTAAAAACTATTTTCTGCTCTATTTTCTTAAACCAAATGAAGGGATGGCTAAGTAAAATGCATCCTGGAAGGAATAAAATATGGGATATGATTGAAGACCTTCCCCATTTTAACCCCTTCCCTTGCCAGCAGTCCTATTCTTCCCATCCATTTTTCTATAATTTCCATTAACACTTCCATTAATAACACAGGGAGATTAGTCCTTCAAAATTTTTCGAATGATATCTGCTGTACATTGTTCTCATTTAACCTATTTCCAAGATTTTCTCATGACAGTACAGATATCTACTTTATTTTAACTGTTGTTCAGTGTTTCAGTGAATGAATATTTTGTAATTATCTAGTCTTCTGATAATGAACATTCAGATTGTTTACAACGTTTTGATCCTATAAATAGTATTCTGCTTTTTGCCTGTATTTTGGTATTTATGGTTGTGAATACACAAAACACAGTTTACTCTTTTATTAATTGATGAATGTATTTTTCATATGAATAACCAAAAACCTACTTTTGCCACCCCTGTACTTGTATAGGAGTTTCTCCAGAATAAATTCCCAGAAGTGGAACTGAGGGCATTAGGTATGCAGGTCTTCACCTCTTCCAGAAATACCACTCTGGAGATCAATGTGGCAGCAAGACTTCTGATTTTTTTAAATTAATTTATTTTTTTAAATCTTTATTGTTCAGATTATTACAGTTGTTCCTCTTTTTTCTTCCCATAGGTACCCTCCACCAGGTTCCCACCCCATCCCATGACCTTACCCTCCCCACCCCGCCACTGTCCTGATCCATAGCTGTATGATTTTTGTCCAGTCTCTTCCCACAACCCCCATACCCCTTTCCCCCTGAGGATTGTCAGTCCACTCCCTTTCTATGCCCATGATTCTATTATATTCACCAGATTATTCTGTTCATTACATTTTTTATTCACTTGATTTTTAGATTCACTTGTTGATGGATATGTATTTGTTGTTCATAACTTTTATCTTTACCTTTTTCTTCTTCTTCCTCTTCTTAAAGAATACCTTCCAGCATTTCATACAATACTGGTTTGGCAGTGATGAACTCCTTTAGCTTTTTCTTATCTGTGAAGCTCTTTATCTGACCTTCAATTCTGAATGATAGCTTTGCTGGGTAGAGTAATCTTGGTTGTAGGTTCTTGTTACTTATCACTTTGAATATTTCTTGCCACTCTCGTCTGGTCTGCATAGTTTCTGTTGAGAAAACAGCTGACAATCGTATGGGTGCTCCCTTGTAGGTAACTAACTGTTTTTCTCTTGCTGCTTTTAAGATTCTCTCTTTGTCTTTTGCTCTTGGCATTTTAATTATGATGCGTCTTGGTATGGTCCTCTTTGGATTCCTTTTGTTTGGGGTTCTGTGTGCTTCCTGGACTTGTAAGTCGATTTCTTTCACCAGGTGGGGGAAGTTTTCTGTCATTATTTCTTCAAATAGGTTTTCAGTATCTTGCTCTCTTCTTCTGGCACCGCCATAATTTGGATGTTGGTACACTTGAAGTTGTCCCAGAGGCTCCTTACACTATCTTCATATTTTTAGGATTCTTTTTTCCCTTTTGTTTTTCCGATTGGGTGTTTTTTTCCTGCTTTGTATTTCAAATCTTTGACTTGATTCTTGGGATCCTCTAGTCTGCTGTTGAAACACTTTATATTATTTTTGAAAATTCTTGAAAAACCTTATAACCGTGGTTTTGAACTCTATATCCAGTAGCTTGCTTTCCTCCATTTCTTTCATTTGTAACCTGTTTCTTTGTCTCTGCATTTTGGTTGCTTCCCTGTGTTGATAGAGTGGCTTTGTGTGCTAGGTGTCCTATAGGGCCCAGTGGCTCAGCCTCCCCAGTTACCTGAGGTGGACACTCTTGGTGCACCCCTTTGTGGGCTGTGTGCACAGTCTTGTTGTAGTTAAGCCTTGATTGTTGTTGGTATCACTGGGAGGAATTGACCTCCAGGCCAATTGGCTGTGAGGATCAGCTGTGTTTACGATGGGAGAACTTCTTTGCTGGAGACACCCTTATGAGGCAAGACTTGCTTCAGTGGGGGTTTGGTGCTCACTCAGTCTGCCCCCTGAATGTGTCCCTTATGTATCTGAGGAGTTGTAATCTGGATGGTCCTACTCTGATGCCTGGGTACACTGGCTCTTGGATCTCCAAGGAGGTGCTAATTTAGCCTCTGCCTGAGGCCACTGAGCAGGAGCTATGGAGAGATCTGCAGATTCCTCTTCTTTGTTTGGGTTTTAGAGGTGCCCCGATGAGGTCCAGTTGTGAAGAAATGTAAGCTGCTGTGGGGCCTTGGGCCTTCTTTTGGATGTTCTGGGTCTCTCTGACTCAGCTGCAGTTTGTAAGGTAAGTTTAGATTTCAAAGGACCAGGCCATTCATATGCAAAAGCCTCTGTGCACAGCTTGGATGGGGCAGAGTCTCAGGGCAGAGCAAACAGCAATGGCTTCCTGTCAGCCCTGCCCTAAGAGGCCCCAGGGTCTCAGTGTCCCTCGGTAATCTCTGCAAGCACCTCTGAGAGAAAGCCACCCTCCAGTTCCGCCCAATGCCAGACAGTCCAGTTTCTCTCCGTATGAGTCTGGGTCCCCAGAGTCTCGCCTGGAACTGGAGTTCAGAGCAGTCAGGAGCTTGTGTCTCCCTCCAGATTGAAAAAGCCAGCCAGTAACTCAGTTGCCAACCCTCTCCGCGTGCGCGCCTCTCTACCTCTGCCTTTACTTCCGCAGCTCCTCTGAGTCTCTGTGCTTTTCTCTTCCCTTCAAGTTGTAGATTTCCACTCAGCTAGCCTTCCTGTTGTTCTGGATGATGTCCGTTTTGTCTTTTAGTTGTAGTTTTGAAGTGGTTGTACACAGGAGCAAGTTCAGGTGTTTACCTGTGCTGCCATCTTGGTTTCTCCAAGACTTCTGATTTCTTATATCTTCTATAGCACTTATCATTTATATATATCAAGCATGTCAAACATAGCACTTATCATTTATATATATACCAAGCATGTCAAACTCGTGGCCAGCAGGCTGTGAGGCATGTGGCCCACTGGCTGTGAGTTTGAAATGCTATTTATTATTATGAAAATCAGTAGGATTATTAATAATGCTTAATACTGTGTACCACTTATTTCATTTATGGCAACCTGATGGATTTAAGATATTAGGTCATTGTTTTCATTTGCCTTTTCTATATTATGTCGCTACTAAAATAATGTTTAGAATCTATGGCATAACCTCATTTAAAAAACCATACATGTATCTAAGTAAGTGTATACACATGAGTGTTTGTAAATTTAAATAGTCCAGAAGAATACCTCCCAAATATGCAGTAGTTCTAGATTTTTATACCAAAAATGAAATACTTTCTAATTTATAAACAAAAAAATTTAAATGTACAGTTTAAACTTTGGTTTCCTGTCAACATGAACTTATTCTCTTTCCTGCAATAACCAAAGAAAAACAAAAGGCAAAATGGACAAGATATATAAGATAGTTTTTAATTTTCAAAAAACTGGAAATCAGGCAGCAAAGGATAGTGATCTTTGAGTCAGGAAATCAACAAGGTGAGCCCTGCAGTTGCCTCATTTACAGTTTTGAGAGTCTTCTGCAACTCCGAAAGGGGACTATAGGTAGAAGGGCTTCAGACCTGAGAATGTGGGGAGTCATACTAATGGAGGAAAGAGACTGCACAGAGAGAATTCCCCAGATCTGCAAAGGGTCTCCCTCAAGTATTTAGCAAAATTCTGATCAGCATAAGTGTGTGAGGAAACTACCTGGAGGCTAGGAAAAAGCCATCTGACAGGATTAAAAAGAACAATGCTTGGTGCTCACACCATCAGCCAGACTGAAAAAGAAAAGGTAATCATTTACAGGGTATTGGATAGAATACTCAGAGCCACTCTGTCTTAATAGTGGGAAATAATTAGTCTTTAGAGCATGGTTTAATTTATTGCTTAATAGAGTACAATTTAAGTTTAATTTATTCTACATAATATGGATCAAATACTTGGTACATGGTTTAATTGTTAAAAAAAGAAAAAAGATTTGCAATCTGGTTTATTTTCATCTATTATAAATGTATATAAAAGATATTCCATCAACTAAAGCAGGCAGCAAGAACCCCAATAAATTAACGTTTGGTATGTCTCTGAAAAATAACACATATTGCACTGTAAAGTTATAAAATTGGTACACAGAAGAGTGTTGCAATGTTTCAATGCCAGCATACAAAGTTCAGTAACTAATAGATGCTGAAGAGATTGGGAAGAGCCTGTGTACACATGTGAAACTGTGAAAGCTATCTGATTTACTTAATATTGCATGTAGATTGCAAATCTGCACAAACCAAGATGCAGGTAATTTCCTGAATCTGAATTAACACTATTAGCTCAGTTCATTTTCTTAATAACCCAGAGATGAAAGAAGACATTAAATGAGGAATTAATCAGTATTTTGAACTGAATGAAGATGAAAACACAACATATGGAATGTGTGAGATGCCACTAAAGCAATGCTTAGTGAGAACTTATTACACTAAATGACTATATTTGAAAAGAAAAGTCTAAAATCTATGGCTTCACTTTCCTCCTAGCAACTAGAAAAATAAGAGTGAAATAAAACCAAAAGCCAAATAAAAAAATAATGATTAGAGCAGAAATCAATGAGACAAAACAAAATCAATAGAGAAAAATCAGTGAAACCAAAAGCTGGTTTTGAGATGATCAATGAAATGGATAAACATCTAGCCAGACTGATTAGAAAAAAAAAGGAAAGAAGACACAAATCAATATAAGGAATGAAAGAGGTGATATCACTATGGACTCTGTAGATATTAAAAGAAAATAATTTGAGTATGTTTATGTCAATACATTTAATAAGTTAGGTGAAATTGACAAATTCCAAACCTTACTCAAGAAGAAATAGCATGAATAGTCCTGTGTCTAGTAAAGAAATTGACTTTGTAGTTAAAGACCTTCTCACAAAGAAACAAACCTCCAGGCCTAGATGACTTCTAATGAACATTTTAGGAACAAATAATACCAATTCTGAATAAGCTCCTCCAGACAATTAAAAAAGGGGTAATACTTTCCAACTGATTGGTGAGGCCAAAATTATTTTGATTCTAAAACCAGACAAATAATTACAAGAAAACTACAGCTTATTATTTTTCATAAACATAGATGCAGAAATTCTAAAAATTGTTAGCAAATTTAACCCAACAATATATAAAAAGAATAATGTATCATCATCAAGTAAGGTTTATCACAGGAAAATAGGGTTGGTTTAGCATTTGAAAATTAATCATTATAATTCACATTACCAAATAAACAAAATTATAATAATCACAGAGACACAGAAAAAGCATTCAACAAAATCCATTTTGCTGAAAAAAACCTCTCAGAAAAATAGGAATAGATGGGAACTTCTCCAACCTGATAAAGATCATCTATAGAAAGATTATAGCTGGCAACATACTTAATGATGAAAGACTGAATGCTTTTCCCTTAAGATCAGGAAAAGGATAAGGATGTCTACTTTAACCTGTTTTGACTTTATCTCACAGGCTCATGCCATTGCAACAAGGCAAGAAGAAATAAAGGGCATCTAGAATGGAAAGAAGTAAAACTGTTTATTTGCAGATGACATAATCATATCATTGTATAGAAAAATTGATGACATCTGCAAGAGAGCTAACAAGTTAGTTCTATTAAGATTCTAGTAAGTTCTAACAAGGCTGCACTAAAATCAATTGTATTTTTATATAGTAGCAGTTAGAAATTTAAAAATGCCATTTACAATATCATTAAAATAGTTAAGACAAATAACGGAAAAGATGAACAATAAAAACTGCAAAACATTGCCTAGATAAAATATTTAAATAAACAGATATACCCTGTTCATGAACTCTCAATATTTTTAAGGTATCAGTTCCCCCAAAATTGTTCCATAGATTCAGTACAATCCCAGTCTAAATTTCAGCAAGCTATTTTGTATAAACTACCAATCTGATTCTAAAATTGATAGGAAAATGCCAGCGACCTAAAATAGCCTAAACTACCTTGTACAAAAAGATTAAAGTTGAAGTACCAACACTACCTGATTTCTAGACTTTAAGCTATAGTAATTTACAAAGTGTGTATTTGCACATACGTCAATGGAACAAAATAGAAAGTTTGTAAATAGTTTGTAAATGGACAACTGCATTTCAACAAAGATACAAATATAACTCATTGGATAAGCAATAACCTTCAAAAAATTGTGCTGGGAAAAAGTTGCATACCCAATGCAAAAACATGAACATTGACTCATACCTTGTGATATAAATAAACTTAAAATAGATCATAGACCTAAATATCAATCCTAGAAGTACACAGCTTCTAGAAGAAACATTTTGTGACCTTGGATTTGATAAAGATTTCTTAGATCCAACATTAAAAACTTGGTCTAATATAGAAAGCATTGATAAATTGTACTTTATCAAAATTTAAAAGTTCTGCCATTTTAAAGACACTGTTAACAGAATGAAATGACAATATCATCCCAGACTTGGAGAAAATATTTTTAACATATATGGTATATCTCATAAAGCACCTATATCTATAATATGTAAACAACCCTCAAAACTTAATAATAAGAAAAGAAACATAAAATAATGAGCAAATTATGTGAATAGACACTTCACCAGAAAAGATATATGGAAGGCAGATATACTCATGAAAAGATGCTCATCATTGTTAGTAGGGAAGTGCAGATAAGATATCACAGTGAGATGCCACTATTTTGAATGGGTGAAATTAGAAGGATTGACTATACCAAGTGTAGGTGAACTAAGAAAGGACTAGAACTCTCATACACTGTTAGAGTAAAGTGGTATCACTTTGGAGTATAGTTTTGGTAGTTCCTAAAAAAGTTAAATATATACCTACACTGAGATCCAGCCATTTTGCTCTAGGCATTTACTAAAGGAAAATGAAAGCATATATCCATACACAGGCTTATGCACATATGTTCATAGCAGCCCTTTTGTACTAGACCAAATCTGTAAACAACCTAAATGTCTTTGTGATTTATCCATACAAAAGAATACTGCTCATAAGTACAAAGGAATGAACTATGAAAACACACAACAATATAGATAAAACTCAAAATATTTATGCTGAGTGGAAGAAGACAGAAAAAAAAGAGTATATATGCATGTATCTTGATTATAGTGATAGTTTCAGGTGTGTAGTGTGTCAAATCTTCAAATTTTGTACTTTAAATATGTTCAGTTTAGCCCTAGATGGTTTGGCTCAGAGGATAGAGTGTCAGCCTGTGGACTGAAGGGTCCTGGGTTCAGTTCTGGTCAAGGGCACTTTACTTTGGTTGCAGGTTCCCCAGCCCTGGTCAGAATGTGTGCAGGAGGCAATCAATCGATGTGTCTCTCTCACATAGATGTTTCTCTCTGTCTCTTCCTCTCCCTTCTGCTCTCTAAAAATCAATGTAAAAATATCCTCTGGTGAGAATTAACAACAAAAAAGTACAATTTAGTGTATGTCAATTATCCCTTAATAAAGCTGTTAACAATGTATAATTTAGAAAACACGTTCATGAAAAATTTTCATATCATGGGGAAAGACAATGTAATATTTAAAGTTTATGTGTAAATTACATTTTAAAAAACCTTGCATATATACATAGCCCATGGACACAGTGAAGGCCTGGGGTAGAGCAGGAGCTGGGTGGAGGAGGGCAAAGGGGGAGAAATGGGACATCTGTAACACTGTCGACAATAAAAAATAAAAACTTAAAAAACCTGAAAAGCCCATAAAGGAATAGTCCAAATGAGTGTAGTTTTTTTCTGTGTGTGTATATGTGTGTATTCAGTAGAATTAAAAACAGGAAAAAAGCCCTAACCAGTTTGGCTCAGTGGATAGAGCGTCGGCCTGTGGACTGAAAAGTCCCAAGTTCGATTCCGGTCAAGGGCATGTACCTTGGTTCCGGGCACATCCCCAGTAGGGAGTGTGCAGGAGGCAGCTGATCAATGTTTCTCTCATTGATGTTTCTAACTCTCTATCCCTCTCCCTTCCTCTCTGTAAAAAATCAATAAAATATTTTAAAAAACAGAAAACAACAACAACAACAACAAACAGGCTAGGTGGAAAAATAGTGGTGGAATAGACAGACGTGTCCCGAGCCTTATCCTGGAGCAGATAGAAAGAACAGCTGAGGGTCGCACAGGGAGTCTCTGTTGGAGAGTTAAGGGACAGTTTTACTCCAGGAGAAGGTGCGGGCCTGCTGGACAGTGGTCCCCTGACCGGGAAGCCCCCACTGCTGCCAGGTTCTTTCCCGGAGCCACTGGCTCGGACGTGGAGACCACACCATCTTGAAGGGGAAAGTGGATGTTATTGGAAACCTGAAAATCTACAACTCTGGCACCCACCGAACAATGCGAACCCCAGAGCACTGGTCCCCAATTGGTACAAACACACGGATTTAGAGGAGCTCTGCACTCCACCATGGAAAGGTCAGATTCACCTGGGATAAGGAGAGAGAGAACTACATAACCAGACACCCGGAGAAGAGAGACCATGGGGAGACAAAGAAACAGCCCACATATAAAAGAAAAGCAGGCATCACCAGAAAAAGAAGTAAACGAAATGGAGGCAAGCAGCCTGCAAAGAGAAAGAATTCATAGAAATGGTCATAAGGTGGCTGAAAAGAATGGAAGACAAATTCGACAATATGAGCAAGAACCAAGAGGAAATGAAGAAGAACCAAGAAGAAATGAAAAATAACACCACTGCTGTAAAGAACTCAATAGAAAGCATCAAGAGTAGACTAGAAGAAGCAGAGGACTGCATCAGTGAGCTAGAAGACAAGGTAGGAAAAAATACCCAAGTAGAGCAGCTTCTAGAAATAAAAATTAAAAAGCAGGAGGAGAGCCTAAGGGAATTTTGGGACCACAGGAAACAAAACAACACCGCATATAGGGGTTCCAGAAGGAGAGGAAACTGAGCAAGGAGTAGAAAACCTGTTTGAAGAAATAATGACAGAAAACTTCCCTGACATAGGGAAGAAAAAACCCACACAAATCCAAGAAGCTCACAGAGTCCCAAGCAAAATGAACCCCAAAAGACCGAGGCCAAGGCACATTATAATTAAATTGGCAGACACCAACGACAAAGTAAAAATCTTAAAAGCGGCAAGAGAGAGACAGAAAGTTACCTACAAAGGAACCCCCATCAGACTAGCAACTGATTTCTCAACAGAAACTCATCAGGCCAGAAGGGAATGGAATGAAATATACAAAGTCATGCAAAGGAAGGGTCTGAATCCAAGAATACTGTACCCAGCAAGGTTATCAATCAAAATTGAGGGTGAAATCAGGAGCTTCACAGACAAAAAAGGACTAAGGGAATTTATTACCACCAAACCAGCAATGCAAGAAATGCTAAAAGGTCTGCTGTAAAAGAAAAAAAAAAAAGAAATAGTAAGCAAAGAAGGAACACAGGGGTAAAGAATAAAAATGGCGACAAATAAGTACCTATCAATAATAACTTTAAATGTAAATGGATTAAATGCCCCAATCAAAAGACATAGGGTAACGGATTGGATACGAAAACACGACCCATATATCTGCTGTCTACAAGAAACCCACCTCAGAAAAAAAGACGCACACAAACTGAGGGTGCAGGGATGAAAAAAGGTTTTTCAGGCGAAATGAAATGAAAAAAAAAAGCTGGGGTAGCAATACTTATATCTGATAAATTAGATCTCAAACTGAAGGACATAATGAGAGATAAGGAAGGCCACTTCATAATACTAAAGGGAGCAATCCAACAAGAAGAAATAACTGGTAAACATATACACACCCAATACAGGAGCACCCAAATACATAAAAAAACTCCTGGAGGATATTAAGGGAGAGATTGACAGCAATACAATCATAGTAGGAGACTTTAATACCCCATTATCACCATTGGACAAATCCTCTAAACAAAAAATCAGCAAAGAAACATCAATCCTAAATGACTCACTAGACCAGATGGAATTAATTGACATCTTCAGAACATTTCACCCCAAAGCCACAGAATATACATTCTTCTCAAGTGCACATGGGTCTTTTTCAAAGATAGACCATATGTTGGGACATAGGCAAAGTCTCTTCAATTTCAAGAAGATAGAAATCATATCAAGCATCTTCTCAGACCACAGTGGCATAAAACTGGAAATCAACTACAATAAAAACAACCCAAAGAAATCAAACACATGGAGACTAAACAGCACGCTATTAAACAATGACTGGGTTACCAGAGAGATCAAGGAAGAAATAAAAAACATCATGGCAACAAATGACAATGAAAACAAAACAATCCAAAATCTATGGGACACAGCGAAAGCAGTCTTGAGAGGGAAGTTCATAGCTCTACAAGCCTACTGCAAAAAACAAGAAACAATGGTAATAAATTACCTAACCCTACAACTCAAAGAGTTAGAAAAAGAGCAACAAGAAAAGCCCAGTGTAAGCAGAAGGAAGGAAATAATAAAGATCAGAGCGGAGATAAACGACATAGGGACCAAAGAAACAATACAAAAGATCAACAAAACCAAGAGCTGGTTCTTTGAAAGGATAAACAAGATCGATGAACCTCTAGCCAGGCTCACCAAGAAGCAAAGAGAGAGGACCCAAATAAACAAAATCAGAAATGAAAGAGGTGAAATAACAACAGATCCCGCCGAAATACAAAGGATTGTTAAAAAATACTACGAACAACTCTATTCCAACAAACTGAACAACCTGGAGGAAATGGACATATTCCTAGAAAAATATAACCTTCCAAAACTCAATCAGGAAGAATCTAAACAGCTCAATATGCCAGTAACTATGGAAGAAATTGAAGCAGTCATCAAAAAGCTTCCGGCAAACAAAAGCCCGGGGCCAGATGGTTTCACAGGAGAGTTTTACCAAACATTCAAGGAAGAACTAAAACCTATCCTCCTCAGACTATTCCAAAAAATTCAAGAGGAAGGACCACTTCCAAGCTCCTTCTATGAAGCCAGCATCACCCTAATACCAAAACCAGATAAAGACAACACAATGAAGGAGAATTATCTCCTTCATATATCCCTCATGAACGTAGATGCCAAAATCCTCAATAAAATTCTAGCAAATTGGATCCAGCAGTACATCAGAAAGATCATACACCATGACCAAGTAGGATTTATCCCAGGAATGCAAGGATGGTACAATATCCGCAAATCAATAAATGTGATACATCACATAAACAAATTGAGAGATAAAAATCACATAGTCATATCAATTGATGCAGAAAAAGCATTTGACAAAATCCAACACCATTTCTTGATAAAAACTCTCAACAAGGTGGGAATAGAAGGATCATACCTCAACATAATAAAAGCTATATATGATAAACCCACAGCTAACATCATACTCAATGGGCAAAAACTAAAACCATTTCCCCTAAGAACAGAAACAAGACAGGGATGCCCACTCTCACCACTCCTGTTCGAAAAAGTACTGGAAGTATTAGCCATTGCAATTAGACAAGAAGAAGAAATAAAAGGCATCCAAATTGGAAAAGGAGAAGTAAAGCTGTCCTTATTTGCAGATGACATGACATTGTACATAAAATACCCGAAAGACTCCATCAAAAAACTAACAGACTTAATAAATGAATTCGGCAATGTAGCAGGATACAAATGCCAAGAAATCTATGGCATTTCTATACACCAATAGTGAACTTACAGAAAGAGAGACTAAAAAAGCAATCCCATTTACCATTGCACCAAAAAAATTAAGATACTTAGGAATAAACCTAACCAAGAGGTAAAAGACCTATACGTGGAACACTACAGGACACTGAAAAAAGAGGTAGAGGAAGACATAAACAGATGGAAGAAAATACCGTGTTCATGGATTGGTAGAAACAACATCATTCAAATGTCCATACTACCCAAAGAAATCTATAGATTCAATACACTCCCCATTAAAATACCAACGGCATATTTCACAGACCTAGAAAGAACTCTCCAAAAATTCATCTGGAATAAAAAAGAGCCCGAATAGGCACAGCAATCCTGAGAAGGAAGAATAAAGTAGGTGGGATCTCAATACCAGATTTCAAGCTGTATTACAAAGCCACTGTCCTCAAAACAGCCTGGTACTGGTACAGGAACAGACATATAGATCAATGGAATAGAATAGAGAATCCAGATATCGACCCAAACCACTATACACAATTAATATTTGACAAAGGAGGCATGAACATACAATGGAGTCAACACAGTCTCTTCAATAAATGGTGTTGGGAAAATTGGACAGATACATGCAAAAAAATGAAACTAGATCACCAACTTACACCATACACAAAAATAAACTCAAAATGGATACAGGACTTAAATATAAGACGGGAAACCATAAAAATACTAGAGGAATCCACAGGCAGCAAAATCTCAGACATATGCCGAAAGAACTTCTTCACTGATACTGCCCCTAGGGCAACGGAAGCCAAAGAGAAAATAAACAAATGGGACTACATCAAAATAAAAGGCTTGTTCACAGCAAAAGAAACCATCAACAAAACAACAAGAAACCCCACTGTATGGGAGAACATATTTGCAAATGGTATCACTGATAAAGGTTTAATCTCCAACATCTACAGGCAGCTTATACAACTTAATAAAAGGAAGATAAATGATCCAATAAAAAAATGGGCAACGGACCTAAATAGAATCTTTTCAAAAGAAGACAGAAGGAAGGCCAAGAGACACATGAAAACATGCTCAAAGTCACTAATCATCCGAGAGATGTAAATCAAAATGACAATGCGGTACCATCTCACACCTGTCAGAATGGCTATCATCAACAAATCAACAAACGACAAGTGTTGGCGATGATGCGGAGAAAAAGGAACCCTTGTGCACTGCTGGTGGGAATGCAGACTGGTGCAGCCACTGTGGAGAACAGTATGGAGTTTCCTCAAAAACTGAAAATGGAACTCCCATTTGACCCAGTAATCCCACTCCTAAGAATATATCCTAAGAAACTAGAAACACCAATCAGAAAGGATATATGCACCCCTATGTTCATAGCAGCACAATTTACAATAGCTAAGATTTGGAAACAGCCTAGGTGCCCATCAGCAGATGACTGGATCAGAAAACTATGGTACATCTACACAATGGAATACTATGCTGCCATAAAAAAGAAGGAATTCTTACCATTTGTAGCAACCTGGATTGAATTGGAGAACATTATGCTAAGTGAAATAAGCCAGTCAATGAAAGAAAAATACCACATGGTCTCACTCATTTGGGGATAATAAAACACATTATAAACTGATGAACAAAAAGATAGATACAGAGGCAGTAAAGCATCAAACAGACTGTCAAATTACAGCAGGAAGGTTAGGGAGAGGTGGGGGAAATAAGAGATCAACTGAAGGACTTATATGCATGCATATAAGAGTAACCAACAGATGCAAAACATTGGGGGGTGAGGGCATGTATGGGAGTGGGTGGGGGAGGGCAATGGTAAGATATGTACACATATAATACGTTAATAAAAAAATAAAAATAAATAAAATTTACATTTTAAAATATAAAAAAATAAAAATAAAAATAAATAAAATGATGAGATCATTTTTAAGGTGTCACAGGGTAGTGTGGCTTAGCCAAAAAGAATTAAGGGGAGGGCCCTGGCCAGTGTGGCTCAGGTGGTTGGGTGTCATCCAGTGCACCAAAAGGTCACCAGCTCAATTCCCAGTCAGGGCACATGCCTGGGTTATGGGTTTGATCCCTAATAGGGAGTGTGTTTCTCTCTCATATTGATGTTTTTTTTTCTCTCTCTCTCTCACTCTCGCTTCCTCTCCAAAATCAATAAAAACATATTTTAAAAAACGAATTGCCCTAGCTGGTGTTGCTAAGTGATTAGAGCATTGTCCTGAACACCAAAGGGCCGCAGATTCAATTCCCAGTCAAGGGCATGTACCTGGGTTGCAAGTTCAATTCCTGGCCTGATTGGGTTGGCAGTGGTGACAGCAGGAGGGTAGGAGAGGAAAAAAGAATGGAAAAAAGATAGAGTTTTGACAGTTAAAAGCAGTTTTATATTTTATATATGTAGAGATGTCTGGAATGTTTACCTATGGATAAAAACAGAAGTGTTGGAATTTTGAATAACCTTTCTGTTTTTTCCTGTTTTTTTTTTGTAAATTTCTTTATTGATTAAGGTATTACATATGTGTCCTTATTCCCCCATTACCCCCCACCTCCCACTCATGACTCCACACCCCCCTGTTGTCTGTGACCATTCATTAGGCTTACATGCATGCATATTAAGTCCTTTGGTTGATCTCTCCCCCTTACTCCCACCCTCCCCTACCTTCCCTGAGGTTTGACGTTCTGATTGATGTTTCTCTGTCTCTGGATCTATTTTTGGTCATCAGTTTATGTTGTTCAGAATATTCCACAAATGAGTGAGATCATGTGATATTTATCTTTCTCTGCCTCGCTTATTTCACTTAGCATAATGCTCTCCATCTCCATCCATGTTGTTGCAAATGGTAAGAACTCCTTCTTTTTTACCACAGCGTAGAATTCCATTGTGCAGATGTACCACAGTTTTTTAATCCACTCATCTGCTGATGGGCACTTAGGCTGTTTCCAAATCTTAGCTATGGTAAATTGTATTGCTATGAAAATAGGGGTGCATATATCCTTTCTGATTCGTGTTTCTAGTTTCTTGGGTCAAATGGAAGTTCCATTTTCAGTTTTTTGAGGAAACTCCATACTGTTCTCCACAGTGGCTGCACCAGTCTGCAATCCCAGCAGCAGTGCACGAGGGTTCCTTTTTCTCCACATCCTCGCCAGCACTTGTCATTTGTTGATTTGTTGATAATAGCCATTCTGACAGGTGTGAGATGATTCCGCATTGTTGCTTTGATTTGCATCTCTGATGATTAGTGACTTTGAGCAGGTTTTCATATGTCTCTTGGCCTTCCGTCTTCTTTCGTAAAGTGTCTATTTAGATCAGTTGCCCATTTTTTGATTGGGTTGTTTATCTTCTTTTTGTTAAGCTGCATGAGTTCCCTGTAAATGTTGGAGATTAAACCCTTATCGTTGATATCATTGGCAAATATGTTCTCCCATGCAGTGGGCTTTCTTGTTTTATTGATGGTCTCCTTTGCTGTGCAAAAGCTTTTTATTTTGATGTAGTCCATTTGTTTATTTTCTCTTTAGTTTCCATTGCCCTAGGAGTGGTAGCAGTGAAGAAATTTCTTCGGCATATGTCAGAGAATTTTCTGCCTGTGGATTCCTCTAGTATTTTTATGGTTTCTCGTCGTATGTTTAAGTCCTTGATCCATTTTGAGTTTATTTTTGTGTATGGTGTAAGTTGGTGATCTAGTTTCATATTTTTGCATGTATCTGTCCAATTTTTCCAACACCATTTATTGAAGAGACTGTCTTGACTCCATTGTATGTTCATGCCTCCTTCGTCAAATATTAATTGAGCGTAGTGATTTGGGTCAATTTCTGGGTTCTCTATTCTATTCCATTGGTCTATATGCCTGTTCTTGTGCCAGTACCAGGCAGTTTTGAGAACAGTGGCTTTGTAATACAGCTTGAAATCTAGTATTGAGATCCCACCTACTTTGTTCTTCTTTCTCAGGACTGCTGTGGCTATTCGGGGTCTTTTTTTATTCCAGATGAATTTTTGGAGAGTTCTTTCTAGGTCTGTGAAATATGCCATTGGTATTTTAATGGGGAGTGTATTGAATCTATAGATTTTTTTGGGTAGTATGGACATTTTAATGATGTTGATTCTCCCAATCCATGAACATGGTACGTTCTTCCATCTGTTTATGTCTTCCTCTATCTCTTTTTTCAGTGTCCTGTAGGTTTCCACGTATAGGTCTTTTACCTCCTTAGTTAAGTTTATTCCTAGGTATCTTAATTTTTTTGGTGCAATGGTAAATGGGATTGCTTTTTTAGTCTCTCTTTCCGTAAGTTCACTATTGGTGTATAGCAGTGGTTGGAAAACTACGGCTCATGAGCCACATGCGGCTCTTTGGCCCCTTGAGTGTGGCTCTTCCACAAAATACCACAGCCTGGGTGAGTCTATAATGAAGAGGTGGCAGTATAAGAAGTTTAAGTTTAAAAAATTTGGATCTCAAAAGAAATTTCAATCGTTGTACTGTTGATATTTGGCTCTGTTGACTAATGAGTTTGCCGACCACTGGTGTATAGAAATGCCATAGATTTCTTGGCGTTAATTTTGTATCCTGCTACATTGCTGAATTCATTTATTAAGTCTATTAGTTTTTTGATGGAGTCTTTTGGGTATTTTATGTACAATGTCATGTCATCTGCAAATAAGGACAGCTTTACTTCTCCTTTTCCAATTTGGATGCCTTTTATTTCTTCTTCTTGTCTAATTGCAATGGCTAATACTTCCAGTACTTTTTCGAACAGGAGTGGTGAGAGTGGGCATCCCTGTCTTGTTTCTGTTCTTAGGGGAAATGGTTTTAGTTTTTGCCCATTGAGTATGATGTTAGCTGTGGGTTTATCATATATAGCTTTTATTATGTTGAGGTATGATCCTTCTATTCCCACCTTGTTGAGAGTTTTTATCAAGAAATGGTGTTGGATTTTGTCAAATGCTTTTTCTGCATCAATTGATATGACTATGTGATTTTTATCTCTCAATTTGTTTATGTGATGTATCACATTTATTGATTTGCGGATATTGTACCATCCTTGCATTCCTGGGATAAATCCTACTTGGTCATGGTGTATGATCTTTCTGATGTACTGCTGGATCCAATTTGCTAGAATTTTATTGAGGATTTTGGCATCTACGTTCATGAGGGATATTGGCCTGTAATTCTCCTTCATTGTGTTGTCTTTATCTGGTTTTGGTATTAGGGTGATGCTGGCTTCATAGAAGGAGCTTGGAAGTGGTCCTTCCTCTTGAATTTTTTGGAATAGTCTGAGGAGGATAGGTTTTAGTTCTTCCTTGAATGTTTGGTAAAACTCTCCTGTGAAACCATCTGGCCCCGGGCTTTTGTTTGCCGGAAGCTTTTTGATGACTGCTTCAATTTCTTCCATAGTTACTGGCATATTGAGCTGTTTAGATTCTTCCTGATTGAGTTTTGGAAGGTTATATTTTTCTAGGAATATGTCCATTTCCTCCAGGTTGTTCAGTTTGTTGGAATAGAGTTGTTCGTAGTATTTTTTAACAATCCTTTGTATTTCGGCGGGATCTGTTGTTATTTCACCTCTTTCATTTCTGATTTTGTTTATTTGGGTCCTCTCTCTTTGCTTCTTGGTGAGCCTGGCTAGAGGTTCATCGATCTTGTTTATCCTTTCAAAGAACCAGCTCTTGGTTTTGTTGATCTTTTGTATTGTTTCTTTGGTCCCTATGTCGTTTATCTCCGCTCTGATCTTTATTATTTCCTTCCTTCTGCTTACACTGGGCTTTTCTTGTTGCTCTTTTTCTAACTCTTTGAGTTGTAGGGTTAGGTAATTTATTACCATTGTTTCTTGTTTTTTGCAGTAGGCTTGTAGAGCTATGAACTTCCCTCTCAAGACTGCTTTCGCTGTGTCCCATAGATTTTGGATTGTTTTGTTTTCATTGTCATTTGTTGCCATGATGTTTTTTATTTCTTCCTTGATCTCTCTGGTAACCCAGTCATTGTTTAATAGCATGCTGTTTAGTCTCCATGTGTTTGATTTCTTTGGGTTGTTTTTATTGTAGTTGATTTCCAGTTTTATGCCACTGTGGTCTGAGAAGATGCTTGATATGATTTCTATCTTCTTGAAATTGAAGAGACTTTGCCTATGTCCCAACATATGGTCTATCTTTGAAAAAGACCCATGTGCACTTGAGAAGAATGTATATTCTGTGGCTTTGGGGTGAAATGTTCTGAAGATGTCAATTAATTCCATCTGGTCTAGTGAGTCATTTAGGATTGATGTTTCTTTGCTGATTTTTTGTTTAGAGGATTTGTCCAATGGTGATAATGGGGTATTAAAGTCTCCTACTATGATTGTATTGCTGTCAATCTCTCCCTTAATATCCTCCAGGAGTTTTTTTATGTATTTGGGTGCTCCTGTATTGGGTGTGTATATGTTTACCAGTTATTTCTTCTTGTTGGATTGCTCCCTTTAGTATTATGAAGTGGCCTTCCTTATCTCTCATTATGTCCTTCAGTTTGAGATCTAATTTATCAGATATAAGTATTGCTACCCCAGCTTTTTTTTTCATTTCATTTCGCCTGAAAAACCTTTTTTCATCCCTGCACCCTCAGTTTGTGTGCGTCTTTTTTTCTGAGGTGGGTTTCTTGTAGACAGCAGATATATGGGTCGTGTTTTCGTATCCAATCCGTTACCCTATGTCTTTTGATTGGGGCATTTAATCCATTTACATTTAAAGTTATTATTGATAGGTACTTATTTGTCGCCATTTTTATTCTTTACCCCTGTGTTCCTTCTTTGCTTCCTATTTCTTTTTTTTTTTTTTTTTTTTTTTTTTACAGCAGACCTTTTAGCATTTCTTGCATTGCTGGTTTGGTGGTAATAAATTCCCTTAGTCCTTTTTTGTCTGTGAAGCTCCTGATTTCACCCTCAATTTTGATTGATAACCTTGCTGGGTACAGTATTCTTGGATTCAGACCCTTCCTTTGCATGACTTTGTATATTTCATTCCATTCCCTTCTGGCCTGATGAGTTTCTGTTGAGAAATCAGTTGCTAGTCTGATGGGGGTTCCTTTGTAGGTAACTTTCTGTCTCTCTCTTGCCGCTTTTAAGATTTTTACTTTGTCGTTGGTGTCTGCCAATTTAATTATAATGTGCCTTGGCCTCGGTCTTTTGGGGTTCATTTTGCTTGGGACTCTGTGAGCTTCTTGGATTTGTGTGGGTTTTTTCTTCCCTATATGAGGGAAGTTTTCTGTCATTATTTCTTCAAACAGGTTTTCTACTCCTTGCTTAGTTTCCTCTCCTTCTGGAACCCCTATTATGTGGATGTTGTTTTGTTTCATGTTATCCCAAAATTCCCTTAGGCTCTCCTCCTGCTTTTTAATTTTTATTTCTAGAAGCTGCTCTACTTGGGTATTTTTTCCTACCTTGTCTTCTAGCTCACTGATGCAGTCCTCTGCTTCTTCTAGTCTACTCTTGATGCTTTCTATTGAGTTCTTTACAGCAGTGGTGTTATTTTTCATTTCTTCTTGGTTCTTCTTCATTTCCTCTTGGTTCTTGCTCATATTGTCGAATTTGTCTTCCATTCTTTTCAGCCACCTTATGACCATTTCTCTGCATTCTTTCTCTGGCAGGTTGCTTGCCTCCATTTCGTTTACTTCTTTTTCTGGTGATGCCTGCTTTTCTTTCATATGCAGGCTATTTCTTTGTCTCCCCATGGTCTCTCTTCTCTGGATGTCTGGTTATGTAGTTCTCTCTCTCCTTATCCCAGGCGAAATCTGACCTTTCCGTGGTGGAGTGTAGAGCCCCTCTGAATCCGCGTGTTTGCGCCAATTGGGGACTGTTGTTCTGGGGCTCACAGCTGTTCTGTGGGTGCTGCAATTGTGGATTCTCAGGCTTCTGATAAACTCCACTTTCCCTTTCATGATGGTGCGAACTCCGAGTCCGAGCCCGTAGCTCCGGGAGGGGACCCAGACACAGTGGGGGCTGATCTCATCATTTTAAACATCTTTTAACATTTGTTTTCTGCTGAACATTATTAATTACACACAGAACACTAACAGTGCCATTTAACTTTCTATTTGTGTATCTTACCATCTCCCCCCCCCCCCCCCACACACACACTAGTTTGTAAATTCCTGGGACATCTAAACCGGATATTAAAAGTTTCGATGCTCTTCTAAATGAATAAATGAATGAATTTAAATGTTTTGAGTACAGAGAATAAATCCAATATTTCTTTTATATCTCCTGTGATGCTTAACATTGTGCTAAACACTGAGCAGTCATGAGCTATTTACTTAATTTAATTGAAGGCTCATTTTATGTGAGTAGTTCTACATGTATTTCTGGTGCACAAGAAGGCCTAGAACAACCATGTCTGCTCTAGACTGCCCATTGAAATGATGTAAGATATTGAATAAAATTAGCCAGGAGATTTTATAGAATACAAAGTGAGTGTGATTATATGTATGGTGTGTCAGAGACAGGAAACAGTATAAGGCCAGAAAGATAAAAGGCCTGACCAGTAGTCTTTGTGGTGGTCATTGTTCAAGTAAATGTAAGCAAGCAGTGGGGTTTTTTCTTCATTTTAAAAAAATTATATTTTTTTTATTGATTTCAGCGAGGAAAGGAGAGGGAGAGATAGAAACATCAGTGATGAAAGAGAATCATTGATTGGCTGCCTCCTGCATACCCCCTACTGGGGATGGAGCCTGAAACCCAGACATTTGCCCTTGATCAGAATCGAACCTGGGACCCTTTAGTCTGCAGGCTGACACTCTATCTACTGAGCCAAACTGAATAGGGCACAAAATGAAGTTTTTAATTAAGTATCTATAGTGTGATTGAGCCAGCAACCTAGACATGTGCCTTGACTGGGAATCAAACCTTGACCTCGAATCAAATCTTGACCTCCTGGTTCATAGGTCAATGCTCAACCACCGAGCCACACTGGCTGGGCTGGCTGGGCAGTGGGTTTTTAACCTGGATCTGTACTAATCAGTAGGAATTTCCAGGGTGAGGAAAGGATGAATGGAATTCCAAGAAAAGGGCAAGTGAGTTTTTGACGACATGGCTGGGCTGTAGGGCATTTCATGAGATACCAGTTTTGATTTGTTTTAGTAGCATATCTAGTTTCATCCCTTTCTTTTTTCAAAATTCTTATAACTGTTATGTAGGAATAGTTAAATGTGAATTTTCACTTTTTTTTCTTCCTTGTTTTCATCTGTCTGTTATGAAAGTAATATATAGACTTTGTGGAAAATATGCAACTATATGTAGAAAAAAATCACCTGTAATCTCATCACCCTCACTTCCAAAATAGCTCCTATTACTATTTTTATATGTATTATCTCCTATTCATATTTTAAAATGAAAACACACATATGTATGACAAGTCCTTCCTTTGCTAGTTAATAAAGAGGGTCAAAGTTGCATTATTCAAGTTGTTAAGTAAAGTACCACAGAGTTTCAACTCCTGAAAATAGTTTTAATTTATCTGTGTAAAAAGTAAAAACCTTCAAGTTTAAACCAATGTGTGATTTGGATGTTAAAGTTCAAACACAGACACAGAAACACACTGGGTAGGAATTCTCTGCTCACCGGGATACAAGTTGTACCAGAATGTCTTTGTTCTATGAATCATTTACATAGAAATTCTTGGCTGGAAATGGGGGAACACAGGTGATAATCTAGGTAGTAATGTTGGGTATTCAGAGCACTAGGAAGTGACTCTCAGCATCAGTTCTCTGGTATTGGTATCCAGGCCTTCTTTCTGAATGAGATACTAGGCATTAAACTTAGTTACAATCTGGACAGTTACCGCCCTAATGTGTAATATCCTGTGACTAAATAATACTCAGAAAATCAGAACAAGGTACTTTTCCAGAGACAAAAAAAAAAAAAAAAAAAAGGAAAAACAGAAGTGTGATATAAAATAATTTATATCATTCTCACAAATCTTATTTTAAACCCTTCTATCTACTTCTTGAGTTTCTGATAAGAGGACAGATCTCACTGTGTGCACACACTACACTAACTATTCTATATTGGAAATTCGGGTTCTAGGGCAGCTCTAACAGGAAATGGTCATGGGGTATATTACTTGAGATACAGGGATGGGAAAGGATGTGTGGAAACCACTATTGTGAAGGCAGTATATAATTAAGGGTCTAAACTTGGCAAACTCCCTGAGTTTGGATCCCAGCTCTGCCACTTACTGTGAAGCTTTTGGCCTTGATTTCCTAGATTGCTCATTGTGTATGTGTTTTGTGTGCTTTTTTGGATGGAGAGTTTTGGGGAGATTTCAGGTGTTTTGATTGGGTGAAATGAGTTTAGGTCAGAAGACTGGTAGGATAGTAGACTTGCATTTACTTGGGAGTCAGATTTGACTTTTATCTTTGTTTCATGCAAACATAGACACTGCAGAAGGCAAGTGAACCTAGAACAAAGAGATTCTCTATAGTTGTAGGCCTTGTCTTTGTAGTATCCCCTGTCCATAGAGATGGGCATGGGGCCTGAGCTATGACAATCAGACTAACATCCTGGGATTTAGACGGTCATTCACAGATAGTGGTGGCTGAGGCATCTGGAGACATTGCCTTACAATGGCATGTCATAGTCTCTACTGTGGAGTTTATAGAGTTGTCTGGTACTTATCCTTCCAGAGCCTGCTTGTTCAGGCCTTCCATGATTCTTGAGCCAAACTTCAGTGCCCTTCCAGTGTATTCCTTTTTTGGGCAAATATTGCCAGAGTCAGTTTTTGATGCTTACAATAAAAATACATTAACGGGAACAAATACCAGTGGATTAAATATTTCTATTGTCAGTGGGTAAGGGGCACAGATGAACCGAAGAGTCTTGGAAGTTATAGAAAATTCCTCCTTAGAAAATATGGCTTGTAGTGAGAATAACACTTGTTTTCTGAGGTGTATAAGAAGTGAGTTGTTGACCTATTTGGGTGGAAAAAGGAATCTATAACCTGACCAGCAATGGTCTGTTACAATTTGTAGCATGCAGGAGTCTTTGGAGATGGTGGGGGTTATTTTTCATATGTCAGAGATGGAAGATGCAATATAGGTACAATATAGATATTTTGACATTTCTGGAATAAGGTTTTCTATTTTTTATTTATATTTTTTCAATTACAGTTGACATACAGTATTATATTAGTTTTACTAGGTGTACAACATAGGGATTAGATATTCACATAACTAACAAAGTGATCACCTGATAAATCTGGGACCCATCTGACCATATATAGTTATTGCAATATTATTAACTATATTCCCTATGCTCTACTTTACATCCCCATGACTATTTTGTAACTGCCAATTTATCGTTCTTAATATCTTCCCCTTTTTCATCTATCCCCCAGACCCCATCCCTTCTGGCATCCATCAAAATATTCTCTGTATCTATGAGTTTGTTTCTGTTTTGTTTGTTCATTTATTGTTCTTTAGATTCCACATATAAGTGAAATCATATGGTATTTGTCTTCCTCTGTCTGACTTATTTCACTCATCACAATACCCTCTAGGTCAACTCATGTTATTGCAGATGGCAAGATTTCTTTTTCTTTTATGGCTGAGTCATAGTCCATTGTAGTATATGTACCACTTCTCTTTTTTCTATTCATCTATTGTTGGACACTTAGGTTGCTTCCATATCTTGGCTCTTGCAAATAATGCTGCATTGACCATACAGAAGCATATGTCAAATTAATGTTTTGGGTTTCTTTGGATAAATTCCCAGAAGTGGAATTGCTGGGTCCTTATTTGTCTTTTGCTATAGCTTTTGTTTTAAAGTGTACTTGTCTATAAGTATTTCTACCCCAGCTTTTTTTATTTTTATGCAATATCTTTTTCCATCCCTTTGCTTTCAGTCTGTGTGTGCCTTTCCATCCGAAGTGAGTCCCTTGTAGACAGCATATGTAACAATCTTTTTTCTTATCCATTCAGCCACCTTGTGTCTTTTGATTGGAGCACTTAATCCATTTACATTTAAAGTGGTTATTGGTAGATTCGTAGTTATTACCATTTTATTATTCATAGTTTTTTCTATTTCTTTTTAAAGATCCCTTTAACATTTCTTCTAACAGAAATGGTGATGAACTTCTCTAGCTTTTTTTTTTTTTAATCTTGGAAGCTCTTTGTCTGTCTTTCCATTCTGAATGATAGCCTTGCTCGGGAGAGTAGTGTTGGTTGTAGGTCCTTGCTTTTCATCACTGAATATTTTGTGCCAATTCCTTCAGGCCTGCAAAATTTCTGTTGAGAAATCAGCTGACAGTTTTTTGGAACTCCCTTTTAGGTAACTGTTTTCTCTTGCTGCTGTTAAGATTCTCTCTTTGTCTTTAATTTTTGACATTTTAATTATGATGTGTTTTGGTATGGGCCTCTTTGGGTTCATCTTATTTGGGACTCAATACTCCTGGACTTGTATATCTATTTCTTTTACCAGATTAGGGAAATTTTCCATCATTACTTCTTAATGTAGGTTTTTAATTCCTTGCTCTCTTTCTTCTTCTGGTACCCCTATGGTATGCTTGCTGCTGTTCCAGAGGATCCCCTTAACCAGCGGTCTCCAACTGGTGCTCCGCAGACCACTGTTGGTCCGTGAGGTCTGAAAGGTTGGCGACTGCTGCCCTAAACTATCCTCATTTTTTTTCTTTTTGCTGTTCTAATTGGGTGTTTTTTGCTATCTTATCTTTCAAATTTCCCATGTGATCCTCTGCTTCATCTAATCTACTGTTGATTCCCTCTAATGTATTTTTCATTTTAGTTATTGTATCCTTCATTTCTGACTGGTTCTTTTTTATGTTTCCTATCTCCATTTTTATATTTTCTATCTCTTTGTTGAAATTCTCATTGAGATTATTGAGCATTCTTGTAACCAGTGTTTTGAATTTTGCATTGGTAGATTATTTGTCTCCATTTCATTTAGTTCTTTTTCTGGAGTTTTGGTCTGTTCATTCATTTGGGACATGTTTCGTTGTCTCCCCATTTTGGCTGCCTCCCTGTGTTTGTTTCTATGTATTAGAGTTGCTATGTCTCCCGGTTTTGGAAGAGTGGCCTTATGTAGTAGGTGTCCTGTGGGGCCCAGTGGTGCAATCTCCCTGGTCACCTGAGCTCGATGCCCTTGTGTGTGTTTTGTGTGCCCTCTTGTTGTAGTTGAGCCTTGATTGCTGTTGGCATGTCAATGGAAGGGATTAACCCTCAGACTGATTGGTTGTGAGCACTGGTAATGGAGGCGCTCTGCAGGGACAGAACCTACAGAGCAGGATTCCCTTTAGTGAGGCACTGGTGCCTGCTGAGTCTGCTCTTTGAGTGTGTATTTTTTGTGAAGGTGGCTGGGTGATGCTCTGGTGTGGTCTGAAGCTAGCCATCATGTGTGCTGGTTTTGGGACCTCTTGGGAGATGCAGGCCAAAGTGAGCCACTGCCTGTGCCCTGCTCAGGGCCACTTGGTATGAGCTACTAAGCAATCTGTGGATGGTTGCTTCTTGTGCTGGGCTTGGAGAGGCTAAGCTGCAAACTTAGCCCATCTGTCACTATTGCCAAGCTTGGAGCTGCTTAGCAAGAGGTATGTGATACACGGGTTAGCTGCTGCTTGTTTGGGGTTTGTGAAACTTTGGGAAAGTCTACAGCATGAGCCAAGACAGGCCATTTGTATGGAAAAAACACTGGAAGCAGCTTGGATGGATCTGCAGGTTGGGTGGGTTGAGGTCTCAGGGAACACTATGGCAGGGAAAACAGTGTGAGCCAGGTTGATGGAGACTCAGATATGGCACCACCCACCTATACCTGCAGGACAAGGGCTCAACAAAGGAACAATGGCCCCTGCCAGCATTTCTGTCTGGGAGAAAGCTGCCCCTCCAGCCTTCACCCTAAAGCCAAACAGTTTATTTCCTTCTCATATGGTCCTTGCACCTTTTGAGCTGCTGCCCCAGTGCTGGAACTCAGAGCAAGTGAGTCTAAGTAAGTCCATTTGCAGGCTCTTTAAGAGGAACTTCCTGGAACTCTATCAGCCTTTCATCTCTCTCAGCCTTAATCCCCACTGGTTTTCACAGCCAGAAGTTATAGGAACTGCTCTTCCCAGCACTGGAACCCTTGGCTGGGGGCCTGGAATGGTTCTGGGACCCCTCACTCCTCCGGGGGATCTCTACAGTCTAGCTATCCCTCCCAATTCTTAACCATCATGGGTGGATATTGGATTAACCTGTTCCATATCTCTGCCTCTCCTACCAGTTTCCATTGTGCTTCTTTAAACCTTAGGTATAGGATTCAGCTAAATTTCAGGCACTTCTCAGTGATGGTTGTTCTCTAGTTTAAGTGTAATTTTGATGTGGTTGTGGGAGGAGGCAAGCACATGGTACACCTACTCCACTACTTGACCAGAAGGTCACACTATAGATACTTAATTAAAAACTCCCATTTTGTGCCCTGGTCAGTTTGTCTCAGAGGATAGAGCATCAACCTGAGGACTCCCAGGTTCAATTCTGATTAAGGGCACATGTCTGGGTTTCAGGCTCCATCCCCAGTAGGGGGTGTGCAGGAGGTAGCATCATTGATGTTTCTTTCTCCCTCTCCCTTCCTCTCTGAAATCAATAAAAATATATTAAAAAAAAAACAACAAACAAAACTCCATTTTGTCACATTGAGCACTCTATGGGGAGACTGCTAAGAATAATCTCCCTGGAGAAACCAAGATGGCGGCATAGGTAAGCACCTAAACTGCTGCCTCGCACAACAATTTCAAAACTACAACTAAAAGACAGAACGGACACCATCCAGAACCACAGGAAAGCTGGCTGAGTGAAAATTCTACAACTAGAAGGAAAGAGAAAAGCTCACAGAGAATTGGAGGTAAGGCAAAGGGTCTTTGTGCGCACAGAGGGAAGGGCGGCTGAGAGCCTGGCTGACTTTCTCTGGAGGAAAGGGGAAGGAAGCCCCCGACGGCACTGAACCCCAGTCCCGGGAGAAACCCCGTGGACCCAGGCTCATACGGGGGGAGTCTGGACTGTCAGGTAGAGAGAAAGGCACCCGGAGACTCGGAGACCCGGGGGAGACCCGGGGGAGCCCCGGCAGGCAGGGTTCCGGAGGTGCACGCGCCAGTGTGCACAAAGGCTGCAGAGGTTGCCACAGGCTTTCCCTAGCAGAAGCGAGTCCGAAGCTCCTGACTGCACTGAACCCCAATTCTGACTGCACTGAACCCCAGTTCCAGGCGAGCCCCTGGGGACCCGTGCTATTACGGGGAGGAATCTGGACTCTCGGGCGGAGACTCGGGAGCCGGGGAGGCAGAGGTCTTCAGGCACGCGCATGCCAGTGCGCACAAAGGCTGCGGAGGTTGCCACAGGCTTTCCCTAGTGGAAGGGAGTCAGAAGCTCCTGACTGCACTGAGCCCCAGTTCTGACTGCACTGAACCCCAGTTCCAGGCGAGCCCCTGGGGACCCATGCTATTGTGGGGGGAATCTGGACACTCGGGCAGAGACTCGGGAGCTGGGGAAGGCAAAGGTCTGCAGGCGCGCACGCGCGCAAGGGCAAGGCTGACTGGAAGCCAAGACTGTCTGCTCCACCCTGAGACTCCACCCCATCCAAGCTGAGCACAGAGGCTATTGCAATTTGGCAAGTCTAATCCTATAAGGCTGTCTCCAACACTGAACTTCTCCCAGCAAAGACACAGCTGATCCTTACAGCCAACTGGCCTGGAGGTCAATTCCTCCCAGTGATACCAACAACAATCAAGACTTAACTACAACAAGACTGAGCACACAGCCCACAAAGGGGTACACCAAGAGTGTCCACCTCAGGTTAACTGGGGAGGCTGACCCACTGGGCCATATAGGAAACCTAGCACACAAATCTACCCTACCAACTCAGGGAAGCAGTGAAAATGTGGCGTCAAAGAAACAGATCACAAACGAAAGAAATGGAGGAAAACAAATGACTGGATATAGAATTCAAAACCACGGTTATAAGGCTTTTCACGAATATCCTAGAAAAGGCTGATAAATATAACGAGACCCTTGAAGATGTGAAAAAGGACCAACTAGAAATTAAACATACATTGACTGAAATAAAAAATATTATACAGAGACCCAACAACAGACTAAAGGAACACAAGAATCAAGTCAAAGAATTGAAATACAAAGAAGCAAAAAACACTCAACCGAAAAAGCAAAAAGAAAAAAAAATCCAAAAAGTTGAAGATAATGTAAGAAGACTCTGGGACTTCAAGCGTACCAACATCAGAATTATGGGGGTGCCAGAAGAAGAGAGAGAGCAAGATACTGAAAACCTATTTGAAGAAATAATGACCGAAAACTTCCCCCACCTGGTGAAAGAAATAGACTTACAAGTCCAGGAAGCACACAGAACCCCAAACAAAGGGAATCCAAAGAGGACCACAGCAAGACACATCATAATTAAAATGCCAAGAGCAAAGACAAAGAGAGAATATTAAAAGCAGCAAGAGAAAAACAGTTAATTACCTACAAGGGATTACCCATACGATTGTCAGCTGATTTCTCAACAGAAACTATGCAGGCCAGACTGGAGTGGCAAGAAATTTTCAATGTGATGAATAGCAAGAACCTACAACCAAGATTACTCTACCCAGCAAAGCTATCATTCAGAATTGAAGGTCAGATAAAGAGCTTCACAGATAAGAAAAAGCTAAAGGAGTTCATCACCACCAAACCAGTAATATATGAAATGCTGAAAGGTATTCTTAAAGAAGAGGAAGAAGAAAAAAGTAAAGATAAAAATTATGAACAACAAATACATATCTATCAACAAGTGAACCTAAAAATCAAGTGAATTAAAAACCTGAGGAACAGAATAATCTGGTGAATATAATAGAATCAGGGGCATAGAAAGGGAGTGGACTGATAATTCTCAGGGGGAAAGGGGTATGGGGGGTTCAGGAAGAGACTGGACAAAAATCATACACCCATGGATGAGGATAGTGGGGGGGGGAGGTAAGGGCAGAAGGTGGGGTGGGATTTGGGTGGAGGGGAGCTATGGGGGGGAAAAGGAGAAACAATTGTAATAATCTGAATAAAGATTTATTTAAAAACAAATAAAACAGTCCTGACGAATACACAGGGCAATCAGGATTCTCAAAAAAAAAAAAAAAAAAAAGAATAATCTCCCTTAGCTGGGATTTGTATCTTTCTCTCTTTGCCTGTTTATTTTTCAAGATTTTTGCTCATTATGGTACCTACTCTGTAAGGTCTTCATTGAATCTTCCAGTGAGAAGATTTTTCCTTTCCTCGTATTCCATCTCAGCTTGTATTGTGGTTCTGGAGGTGGCATTCTGGTTCACTCTTAGGGCTGGACATTAGATAGGGCCTGTGTGTGGGGCCATGTTGAAAAGGGGATCCTGAAGCAACTTGGGGCTCCATTTGAAAGAATTGTGATGGGTGAGGGAGTCTCGTGTGTTTGCCATTGCTGTTATCTACACCTTATTGACTCCCTTAGTAGATTGCAGATTCCTTGAGAGCCAGGCCCTTGAGTTAGTCACCATTTGATTGCCTTCAACACCTGGCACCCTAGATGTTCACAATAAACATGTGCTCAAATGAAATGAGGGCAGTGAAGAAATTCATGGTGAAATTTGAGCTGTGCTTCAAGGACAGGTGAAGATTTGGATGTGGGAGAATATTCTAGGGAGAGGAAATGACATGAAGGAAAGTTATCAGGAAGTGGCCCCCAGAGAAAGAGAAGGCTGTCAGGGCATGAGGGGAAACAAGAACTGTTAATGGGTAAAGGGTTAGAGTCCAGAGACATAGGTTTAGCTGAATTGGTGAGGCCATAATTGGATGAAGGAAATGGTTTGAATTAAAGTTTGGAGGAACAGCAACAAAAAGGAGAAAATTCAGTTGTAGAATGTTCATCAGCTTTTGGAATATATTCTTCTAGAATTTAAATAGAGAATAACTAGATAGCTTATAATTTTTAACAGAGATATAGTGACATCTCATGAAATTATTGTAAGCTCTAAGTCCAAAAGAAAAATAAGAGAAGCAAATAGATGTGACAGAGAAGCTTGTCATTTTTAATGTGCCCACTTAAAGTTTCTTACAGGCTAATTTCTTTGAGAAACCATATAACATTAGCTATCGGATCGTGTATAAAAATGCTATTATAAAAATAGATGGAGAGTTTTATTTTTTCAGCCATACTCAATGTCTGGCTGTACTTTTCTTGTTGCCTCTGTACTGTGGAAATACAGTACAGTGACACACAGTGATACTGGATGGCTTCTGCTGAGGTCTTGATCAGTGCAGAACAAACTGCTCTTTGGCAGTTGAACCAGCTTGCAGGGTCATGATAATTGGGGATAAACCCGAGAACATATCTGACTTACAGGGTGGGCAAAAGTAGATCTACAGTTGTGAACACATGAGAGTTTATTCTTGTATTATTTATTAATTATTGTCTATTTTCCATGCGAACAACTGTAAATCTACTTTTGCCCCACTCTGCATATTTTTTTCATTTTCACGGACTAGGTAAATTACTCTCTCCCCCTTTACTCACAATGGTAGTAACTTCCTGATTTTAATGATTTGTTGTCTTTGAATGTTTATTTTTGCAGGTAGATTACCCTGCTTTGTCTTAAATCAGAAAGACCTGCCATTTCTCATAATATAGTACTACTCAGTTTGTCATCTTTAGCTACAGATGAATTGAGAGAGAAATGGGAAAAATCTTGGTGGATAAAGGGAAAAGGGGAAAATGTTCAAAGAAGCCATGGGCCTGAAGATTGTTAGGCAAGGAATATAGTCTTCAACACTACTGATTGCTCTGAGGGCAACCATAAACTGATTTTCCTGCTCCCTAGACAGGCTGCAGTGGGTGAGTGATGCCTGTACTTATGCAGGTGTTTAAGGTCTGCCACCCACTTCTTGGCATCACATAGGAAATAATTAAAATACAAGCCAGCATAAAGTTTAAAGTGAAAGAGAGTTTATTACTGAAGGACTGATACAGAATGAGGGCAACTCCATAGGTAGAGCAACTCCTCCCTGTGGGAGTTACTCCCACCCATTTTTTGTTTTTCTTTTTTATTAAATTTACTAGTGGCCCAGTGCATGAAATTCGTGCACAGAGCGGGGGTTCCCTCAGCCCAGCCTGCATCCTCTCCAATCGGAGACCCCTTGGGGGATGTTCGACTGCCGGTTTAGGCTTGGGCCTAAACCAGCAGTCAGACATCCCTCTCGAAATTTGGGACAGCTGGCTCCTAACCACTCACCTGCCTTCCTGCTTCATCACCCCTAACTGCCTCTGCCTGTCTGCCTGATTGCCCCTAACTGCCCTCCCCTGCTGGCCTGATCTCACCCCCAACTGCCCTCCCCTGCCAACCTGATCTCGCCTCCAAATGCCCTCCCTGTAGGCCTGGTTGCCCCCAACTGCCCTCCCCTGCTGACCTAATTTCACCCCCAATGGCCCTCCCCTGTAGGCCTGGTTGCCCCCAACTGCCCTCCCCTGCCGGCCTGATCTCACCCCCAACTGCCCTCCCCTGCTGGCCTGATCTTGCCCCCAACAGCCGTCTCCTGCCAGCCTGATCTTGCCCCCAACTGCCCTCCTCTGCCAGCCTGATCTCGCCCCCAGCTGCCCTCCTCTGCTGGCCAATTTGGTTCTGATCGGTCAGTTTCTATGCCAGTCAGCGTCAAAAGCTCCGCCTCCTAGGCAGCCATTGGCTCCTAACAGTTGACCCAGATTTGGTTCTGATTGGTCAGTTTCTATGCCAGTCAGCGTCTCTGGGCCTATCAACCTGGCCTGATCAGAAAGGCGGGGCTGATCAGCAGCCCTGGTGGAGGCCTGGAGAGAAATGGAGGTGCGGCTGCTGGCCAGATTGGGAGAGAAAGAGAGAGGCAAGTGCTGATCAAAAGCTGCCACAGAGGCAATGGGTCAGTTCTTGCTTCTCTCTTCAGGCCTCTTTCTGGCCCTGATTTGCAGCCCCCTCAGCAGTCAGTGCTGGGGCACTGTGCCTGCAGTAGAAGCAGTCAGCACTGACTGCAGGACTGACTTCCAGTTGGTCGAGCCTGGGTCATTACTGGTCATTATGACCCAGGGTTTTTATATATTAGGATTGGGGTTACATCTATGCTAATAAAAGGATAATATGCTAATTAGACCAGGAGACCTTCTGGATGTCCTTCTGGTCAAAGCCATGGTGGCGAGGCTGATACAGAGGTGGTTAGGGGCTATCAGGCCAGGAGGGGAGGACAGTTGGGGGTGATCAGGCTGGTGGGGGGGGCAGCTGGGGGCAAGCAGGTCGGCGGGGGCAGTTGGGGGCAATCAGGCCGGCAGGGGTCAGGGAAGTTGGGGGCGAGCAGGCCAGCAGGGGAGGCAGTTGGGGGCAAGCAGGCCGGCAGGCAGAGTGGTTAGGGGCGATCAGGCAGGCAGGCAGGTGAGTGGTTAGGAGCCAGCGGTCCCAGATTGCGAGAGGGATGTCCAACTGCTGGTTATCGCCCGAGGGGTCCCAGATTGGAGAGGGTGCAGGCTGGGCTGAGGGACAACTCCCCCACCCCCTGTGCATGAATTTCATGCACCAGGCCACTAGTTGGTTAATAAAATTGCATAGGTTTCAGGTGTACAATTCAATAATACATCATCTGTATATTGCATTGTATATTCACCACCCCAAGTTAAGTCTCCTTTATCACTATTTATCCCCCTGTACCCTTTCCTATCTCCCTAAGCCCCCTTTCCCTCTGCCCTCTGGTAGTCACCACAGTTGTTGTCTGTGTCTATGAATTGCGTGTGTGTGTGTGTGTGTGTGTTTTGTTTTGTTTTTGCTTAATCCCCTTACCTTCACCCAGTCTCAAACACCTGCCCTGATAGCTGTCAGTCTGTTCTCTATGAATTTGTTGGGATATCTATTTTTTAAATTTATTTTTATGTTTTTATTGATTATTTTAGAGAGAGCAGAAAGATAGAAACATTGATGACAGAGAAACATTGATTGGCAGCTTCCTGTATACCCCCTCCTGGGGATCGAGTTCACAACCTGCACATATGCCCTGACCAGGAATTGAACTGGTGACCTCCTGGTTCATGGGTGGATGCTCAACCACTGAGCCACACTGCCCAAGCTGGGATATACTTCTTTATTGAGGCTCATTTAATCGAGGGGCAGGGCATTCAATAAGGGGAGGAATATTCAGGATTTTTCTGGGAAAGGGCTGGAGACTGCTCAGAAGAGTACTGTGGGCCATTTTGTGTCCTTAGGAAATATAGTGGGTCAGGTTTGTCATTTAGTAAGCTAATGTATTACAATGAGCATATAATGAAGTTTCTGCAAGGTGATATTAGTCGCCATGTTGGATCAAGCTGGTTTTCTGCTGGTTTAAAGCCATATAACCTTTGGGGGTTGGTCTTATTATCTCCTTGACAGTTCCAATAGCTTTTATTAGTTATAGTTGTTTTGCTACATACCCTATCTCATACCATTGGAGGTGTGACAGACCCATTACTGCACCTGTCTGGGTGGAGCTGAGGGCACAGAGTGGGAAGTAAGCTTTACACTTCATCCCTGTCGGCCCAGACCACCTTTTTCTCATCACTTCTACACTTGCAGCTCTGTGTTTGGCTTTCAAAACTGAGGAGGCAGCTGTTTGGTGTTATCCAGGGATAATGGGGAGAACTTTTGGGTAAAGGCCTTGTGAGAAGAGACCTTTTTTGTGTTGTTGTTATTGTTCGGTATGTGTGTGTGTGTGTGTGTGTGTGTGTGTGTGTGTTTTCACATGCTGATTTAATCATTCAACTATTCAGCAACTCCTTTAAAATTAAATTCTTTATTGTTGAAAGTATTACAGATGTCTCCATCCCCCCCCGCCATTGACCTCTCCCAGCCTGCTTCTCCCACTCCCTACCTCCCCAGCACAGGCCCTCACTCCCCTATTGTCTGTGAGCAACTCTTTTTTTAAAATTTGTATTGAATTTATTGGGGTGAGATTGGTTAATAAAGTATATAGGTTTCAGGTGTACAATTAAATGATACATCATCTGTATATTTGTGTGTTCACCACTCCAAGTCAAGTCTCCTTCCATCACCATTTATCCTCTCTATACCTTCTTTACCTCCCCTACCCTCTATCCAGCAGCTCTTAACTCTTCACACCTATTTATTCAGTTGGGTGAAAAAAAGAAGTGAAATAACTTTTGAATCTCTGTGTTTGGATGACCAGATCCCACATTCAAAGTAATGAAGGTCAGAGTTATGGTACTAGCACCTTTCATTTCAGTATGGTGTCTTTCTTTCCTTGGAAAAGTTACTTTTTTTCCACAGTCCTTTAAATATAATATTTTTTTGTTTGTTTTGTCTGACTCCGTTTCTGGACTCAAAATGCTTGTTGATTCACCATGCTTTTACACTGGTGTTCTGGCCTGGACTGTGCCCCTCTACACTGGTGTCTGATCTGGACCGTGTCCCTCTGGCCTGCAGTTGCTTTAATATGAACAAGTTAGGCCACAACAGGAGTTCTTTACATGCTAAATACTTTAACAAGAATTTTTGTTTCTGTTTTTTTGTGTTGTTGTTTTTTTTTTCCCCAAAAAATATCTTTGGTCTCTGTCTCTCTTATTCTTGTTTTCTCTTAAATGCATATGTCCTCACATACCCACACCTTTGAGCCTTCCTTCTCATATTGCCATTTCATATACTGCAATTGCCTTGTGTTGACATAAGAAATATCCAAACCTGTAGAGAATTTTTATGAGTTCATTTGAGCCAAACTCACAACAATAGCTGGGAAGCAAAATTTCAATGGTTTGAGAAAATGCTCTGGAGAATGGCAATTTTGCATCTTATTTTACACATTAGAATCAAAGGAGGAGGCGTAAGGGGGTTACATGAAATCTATTGGTGGTAGATTAGAGAGGGGGGAAACAAAGTGAGGGAAACTCTGCAAAGAACAAATAATGAAGTTAGAAAGGTTAATGAGAATAAAATAGCAAAATATTCTACTACAAGAATAAATTAATCACAGTGAACTGAAAAATACTTAAGAGGCCAGGTATGGACAGAGGTGATCATGTCTAATGCGGTTGGGAAGAAGTTAAGGTCACAAAGAGTGTGGTGTGTGGAAGTCCAAGTGGTTGAATTGAGAGAAGGGTGCAGAGAGCACATTATGTAGGTAGTGTGGAAGTAATGAGATGGTTAATACTTGGGAAAACAGAAGCATAAAAAAGCGCCAACATCAAGATAACAGTATAAGGCTGACTTTTGCACAACTCAGAGTTTAGGGACACCGACCCCTCTGCAATAAAAAATGTGCATGTAACTTTTCTGCAATACTTGCACCTACCACAGTGGGGTAGCTATGAATACAGCAGTGCAGTATGTACTACAGTTAATTTTATGCAGCTATGATTTAATACTGCATCTTTGTGTTTATTTACAGTTCTCTAGACTGCAAATGACACCATGTGTGTTCTGTGTATACGTTTTTATAAATTTTAATATTTTTATGATATATTTGTATATATTTTACTAGTGGCCCGGTGCATGAAATTCATGCACATTAAAAGGGGATTAATTAGAGGAAATAATTTAATATTGCTATTTGCCCTTTCTCTATAATAGAAGTGTCAGAGATGAAAGAAAATTAGTAAAATGTATCTGAAAACCTTCCTCCTGCCAGAGTCTGGGGCACACCACAGGACCCAGAGTCAAGTCCCCGCCCACCCACATGCTCCTCAAAATCACGTGAAACCCAGACCCGTCCCCCCCCCCCCTCATTGGGATAGATCCAGACCTGGGCTAGTCCCATTCTTGTCAAGCCCCTCCAGGCAGGGAATGTAGCCTCAGGTCCCCTGGCCCGGCGCCAGAACAGGGAGCATGGCCTGAGATCCCCCAGCCCAGACTGGGGTGGAGGGGCGTGCCTTGAGGTCCCCTGTCAAGCCCTGCCAGGTGTGGGACATGGCCTGAGATCCCCTGTCAAGCCCCACTGGGTGGGGGGCATGGCCTAAGGTCCCCCATCAAGACCTGCCAGGCCGGGGGTGCACAGCCTCAGGTCCCCTGGCCTGGCAGTGGGAGGGGGGAACAGCCTCATGTCCCCTGTCAAGCCCCATTGGCAGGGGGGTGCAGCCTCAGGTCCCCGGGCTCGGTGCTGGGTCAGGGGGTGCGGCCTGAGGTCCCCAGGCCTGGTGCCAGGGTGGGGGGCACGGCCTGAAGTCCCCTGTCAAGCCCCACCTGGTGGGGGGCATGGCCTAAGGTCCCCTGGCCTGGCGCTGGGGCCAGGGGAGCAGCCTGAGGTCCCCTAGCCCAGCACCAGGATGGGAAGTGCACCTGGAGGTCCCCTGTCAAGCCCTGCCGGGTGGGGGGAGCAGCCTGAGGTCCCTTAGCCCAGCACCAGGATGGGAAGCGCACCTTGAGGTCCCCTGTCAAGCCCCAGTGGGTGGGGGGCAAGGCCTGAGATCGCCTGTCAAGCCCTGCTGGCCTGATGTCCCGTCAAGCCCCCTGGGGGCAGGGGAGGGCATAGCCTCAGGTCCCTGCTGATTGCTTATTAAGGCTCCTTATGGGAACTTGGACTCAGCTGTGGGTGCAGCCATCTTTGTGATAGAGTGATGGTTAATTAGCATATTCCCTCTTTATTAGATAGGATGGTAACATTTTATGCATTCAATGACATACCTAACTTTTTCTTAATTTTTGATATTTCTAGGCTATGCAGTTCAACAATGAGGTTTTTCAAACTGTTGCATGTCTTAAATTTTTTTCCAACATATTTATTGAAAACAATCTGCATGTCAGTGGACCCATGCAGTTGAGGGGTCAACTGTACTGATACTTTCGTTGTTTTTGCAAGAGATTGCTAGCCTTCTTTTAAGAGGTCACAAGTGAGTCAGGCAGTTTGGAATAATGTTACTTCATCCCAGGTGTGTTAGACTGGCTTAACTCTTTGTGATGGTACCTACTTATGGTTTCTGAGATCATGCAAGCACTTAGAAAATTATTTTGCTTATTTAAGAATAAAGTTAAGTTTTCATCAATTACCTTTTTAAAAAGCTTGGGGTTTGGCAAATCCACGCTGTTGACAATCAAAGTGATCACTTTTTAGGAAAATTTACCTTGTGGAGTGAATGAGAAACCTGAGCTCAATTCTTTTGTGTAGAAATATGCTTAGGAAAAATGTGAATTATATTGTACCCATTTTATAGCTTGCTCTGTCCAAAGAGCAGTCCAGCTGGTATGTAGAGTAAGAGATTAACAAAGTTAGTGGTATTCCAATTTATATTTATACTAGAGGCCCAGTCCACAAATTTGTGTACCAGTGGGGTCCCTCGGCCTGGCCTGTGGGATCAGGCCAAAACTGGCTCTTTGACATCCCCCAAGAGGTCCCCGATTGCGAAAGGTTGCAGGCCAGGCTGTGGGACCCTACCAGTGCACGATAGGGACTGGAGAGAGACGCGGGAGGATAGCCAGCTGGGGAGGGACCGTGGGAGGGCTCCAGGGCATGTCCAGCCCTTCTCACTCAGTCCCAATCAGCCAAACCCCAGCAGCAAGCTAACCTACCGGTTGGAGCATCTGCCCCCTGGTGGTCAGTGCACATCATAGTGACTGGTCAACCGGTCAACTGTCTGTCCCCTGGTGGTCAGTGCTTGTCATAGCGAGTGGTTGAGCGGCCTTAGCATATCATTAGCATATTATGCTTTGATTGGTTGAACGGACGACCGGACACTTAGCATATTAGGCTTTTATTATATAGGATGACAGACTCAGTAGACATTTTATTTTATTTTATTTTTAAAATATATTTTATTGATTTTTTACAGAGAGGAAGCAAGAGGGATAGAGAGTTAGAAACATCAATGAGAGAGAAACATCGATCAGCTGCCTCCTGCACACCCCCGACTAGGGATGTGCCTCAACTAAGGTACATGCCCTTGACCGGAATCAATCCTGGGACCCTTCAGTCCGCAGGCTGACACTCTATCCACTGAGCCAAACCGGTTAGGGCATCAGTAGACATTTTAATTAACTAAAGAAAGTCTGATAAAGAAAGAACAGGTTGATATGGAATATGCATGATTACTTCTTGCAAAGTCAGTGATGCAGCTTCCTCTTGTGAATTGTGGTTGAAAAGTACATTGCTGGAAATATAAATAAATAAAAATATTTTCAGGTTTCCTTTAAATAGAAAGAAAACTTCAACTAATTTACGTTTTTTAGCTGCTTATTTCTTCACATAGTGATTTATTTCTGTGACCTTATCATCTTTAAACTTGTAATGGAAAGCTGAAAATAGGATGTAATAGGAAAAAAGGAGGGTTATGGTGAGAGATGAGAGAAGAGTTTGTGAAGAAGAGAGGAGTATATGGGACCCTGGTGGCACTGCTGCTTTGCTCACCGGAGATACTGACATGCTCCAGAACCTCTGACCCTAGCCAGTTCTCCGGAGAAACACTATCAAGACTTTTTACATAAAAATCAGGTATGAAGGAAATATCACATTTCTCCGAGTTCTTTTTTTTTTTTTTTCAAATTTTTATTAAGGTATTATATGTGTACATATCTTACCATTGCCCCCCCCACCCCACTCCCATACATGCCCTCACCCCCCAATGTCTTGCATCCGTTGGTTACTCTTATATGCATGCATACAAGTCCTTCAGTTGATCTCTTATTTCCCCCACCTCTCCCTAACCTTACCGCTGTAATTAGACAGTCTGTTTGATGCTTTACTGCCTCTGTAACTATCTTTTTGTTCATCAGTTTATAATGATTTTCATTATCCCTAAATGAGTGAGATCATGTGATATTTTTCTTTCATTGACTGGCTTATTTCACTTAGCATAATGTTCTCCAATTCAATCCAGGTTGCTACAAATGGTAAGAATTCCTTCTTTTTTATGGCAGCATAGTATTCCATTGTGTAGATGTACCATAGTTTTCTGATCCAGTCATCTGCTGACGGGCACCTAGGCTGTTTCCAAATCTTAGCTATTGTAAATTGTGCTGCTATGAACATAGGGGTGCATATATCCTTTCTGATTTGTGTTTCTGGTTTCTTAGGATATATTCCTAGGAGTGGGATTACTGGGTCAAATGGGAGTTCCATTTTCAGTTTTTTGAGGAAACTCCATACTGTTCTCCACAGTGGCTGCACCAGTCTGCATTCCCACCAGCAGTGCACGAGGGTTCCTTTTTCTCCGCATCCTCGCCAACACTTGTCGTTTGTTGATTTGTTGATGATAGCCATTCTGACAGGTGTGAGATGGTATCGCATTGTCGTTTTGATTTGCATCTCTCGGATAATTAGTGACTTTGAGCATGTTTTCATGTGTCTCTTGGCCTTCCTTCTGTCTTCTTTCGAAAAGATTCTATTTAGGTCCGTTGCCCATTTTTTTATTGGATCATTTATCTTCCTTTTATTAAGTTGTATAAGCTGCCTGTAGATGTTGGAAATTAAACCTTTATCAGTGATACCATTTGCAAATATGTTCTCCCATACAGTGGGGTTTCTTGTTGTTTTGTTGATGGTTTCTTTTGCTGTGCAAAAGCTTTTTATTTTGATGTAGTCCCATTTGTTTATTTTCTCTTTGGCTTCCATTGCCCTAGGGGCAATATCAGTGAAAAAGTTCTTTCAGCATATGTCTGAGATTTTGCTGCCTGTGGATTCCTCTAGTATTTTTATGGTTTCCCGTCTTATATTTAAGTCCTGTATCCATTTTGAGTTTATTGTTGTGTATGGTGTAAGTTGGTGATCTAGTTTCATTTTTTTGCATGTATCTGTCCAATTTTCCCAACACCATTTATTGAAGAGACTGTCTTGACTCCATTGTATGCTCATGCCTCCTTTGTCAAATATTAATTGCGCATATTGGTTTGGGTCGATATCTGGATTCTCTATTCTATTCCATTGATCTATATGTCTGTTCTTGTGCCAGTACCAGGCTGTTTTGAGGACAGTGGCTTTGTAATACAGCTTGAAATCTGGTATTGAGATCCCTCCTACTTTATTCTTCTTTCTCAGGATTGCTGTGGCTATTCGGGGTCTTTTTTTATTCCAGATGAATTTTTGGAGAGTTCTTTCTAGGTCTGTGAAATATGCTGTTGTTATTTTAATGGGGAGTGCATTGAATCTATAGATTGCTTTGGGTAGTATGGACATTTTGATGATGTTGATTCTACCAATCCATGAACATGGTATGTTCTTTCTCCGAGTTCTTTAAAGCAACTTTATTTTGACTTTGATGCATCATCCGGCTTGAGTGCTATCAAATTTTTCTCAGACACCTGCAATTTGCTTCTTAGCCTCTGTTATCCTGGGATCTTAAAAGGAGAAAAGCATAGAGGAAGTTCTCCTATCCTCAGTCATCAATCCTGTCATCAATCCTCAGTGGCTGTCTGGGAAATACCCCATGGCTTAATGGATTTCTCTCATAGAGGTTCTACTTCACTTTGTCTATACCTTGTCTGTGACTCATCTCTGCTACCCCTGGGCAGCAATCTTCTTGCTGTCATTAAGTGAGTTCCCTCCTTCCCCATTACGATAATCTCTTTCTTCTCTGGGTCTCTCTCATTTGTGGCTTCCCAGAGGCCTCTCCTCCTGCTGCCCCATTCCCAAGATATCCAACCCAAGTAAGCCCTAAGAAGGTCTGTGCTTTTATCCAAACACAGAAGGCCCACAGATTCCAGACTGGTTTTGCTTTCTGTGCTGCCAGAATTCCTAACATAAAAGATAGTTATTACTTTTATTGAGTGGGGGTCGGGGGAGAGAATAAATGTAGAAGACTGAAGAAAGCCAAGCGACGCTTAGAGAAATGGAGTTACACAGCTTTATTACGCCGGTGGTTTCAGAGGAATTGTCTCCAGAGTCTAAGCAAACCAATATGGTGGAAGCCCTTCTTTTATCCCCTTTTGGTTTCTTTGTCCCCCAGATATGGATGGGGACTTCCGTACCTTTCGTGGGCTTTGCAAAAATCCCCGTGGGTTGGGATGGGGGTCTTGAGATCATATCTAAGGGCCTGGCCTGGCGCCAGTGCTGATTACCCCCTCCGGGGGTTCATGGTTTATGGCCTTTCTAAAATGGGAGCATTTAGGTATCAGGTCTTGGAAGACCAGACTGTGAGGAAAGGGGCAGTGACTTAATTATAGGTTATCAAGAATGTACATTAGGTTACTGCACAGATTGCTAGCCCCCCAAACATCAGGGTTACATTGGAATTAGCCTTTTAGCTTTCTCATAAACATAATTTGATATTTCAATACATTACTCTGCCCAAATAATATTAACTATTTTGATTAAGATTGAGGTTCTGAAAATAAAATTTGCTCCTGTTCAAAACCTATTTTATCTTTATTTTTTTATTATTTTTACTATCTGAGTTTACAATTTTTATTTTATGAATAATTTAAAACAAAAAATAATGAAAAGTACAATAGCAATTTTAACTGATGTCCATATACTTATGCTCAGATGGAACAGATGTTAAAATTTTGCTGTAATTGCTAAAAATCTGTCTTTTTTAAAAAAGTAATAGATCTAGCTCTAACCCAAGCTGCACTCCTGGCCTTCCTCTCCATAGACAACCAGAAAGAACTCGAATAAATGAAATCAGATATCAAAGAGAGAATTGACAAGTGACACTATAGAAATACCGACAATTTTAAGAAAATACTTTGATCCCAGGCCCTGGTCAGGGCGCATGCGGGTGGAAGCTAATCAACGTATCTCTCTCACATTGATGTTTCCCTCTCTCACTCTGTCTCTCATCCTCCCTTCTACTCTCTAAAAATCAATAGAAAAACATCTGCAGGTTAAGACTTAAAAAAAATAATTCCACTTTGAGATATTTATCTTACAGAAATAAACATGGATATGTACAATTATATACCTACTAGAGGCCTGGTGCACGAAATTTGTGCCCGGGGCGGGGGCGGTGTCCCTCAGCCCAGCCTGCACCCTCTCCAATCTGGGATCCCTCTCACAATCCAGGACTGCTGGCTCCCAACTGCTCGCCTGCCTGCCTTCCTGATTGCCCCTAACTGCTTCTGCCTGCCAGCCTGATCACCCCCTAACCACTCCCCTGCCAGCCTGATTGATGCCTAACTGCTCCCTTGCCAGCCTGTTTGTCCCTAACTGCCCTCCCCTGCAGGCCTGGGTCCCCCCAACTGCCCTTCCCTGCAGGCCCAGTCACCCCCAACTTCCCTCCTCTGCCGGCCTGGTCACCCCTAACTGCCCTCCCCTGCAGGCTTGATCACCCACAACTGCCCTCCCTTGCAAGCCTGATCCCTCCCAACTGCCCTCCCCTGCTGGCCTGATCACCCACAACTGCCCTCCCTTGCAGGCCTGGTCCCTCCCAACTGCCTTCCCCTGCTGGCCATCTTTTGGTGGCCATCTTGTGTTCACATGGGGGCAGGATCTTTGACCACATGGGGGCAGCCATCTTGTGTGTTGGAATGATGGTCAATCTGCATATTACTCTTTTATTAGATAGGATAGAGGTCTGGTGCATGGGTGGGGGCCAGCTGGTTTGCCCTGAAGGGTGTCCCGGATCAGGGTGGGGGTTCCCTTGGGGCGTGGGGCAGCCTGGGCGAGGGGCCTGTGGTGGTTTGCAGGCTGGCCACGCCCCCTGGCGACCCAAGCGGACACCCTGGTATCTGGGGTTTATTTATCTTCTACAATTGAAACTTTGTAGCCTGGAGTGGAGCCAAGCCTTCTGCTCACTCCGTGGTGGCAGCCATTTCTGTTGGGATTTATTTATCTCTATAATTGAAACTTTGTAGCCTTAAGTGGAGGCCAAGGCAGGCCAGGGCTGCGGGAGCTTGGTTTCCTCCATCGCCGGGGGCAACCCTAGCCTCCTGCTCTCTCCAGCTCCATGGCTGCTGCCATTTTTTGTTGGAATTTATTTATCTTATATCATTGAAACTTTGTAGCCTGGAGTGGAGGCCTGGGCCGGCAAGGGCAGACGGAAAGCTTGGCTTCCTCCATTGCTGGGGAAACCCAAGCCTCCCTCCTGCTCTCTGTGGCCGCAGCCATCTTGGTTGGGTTTATTTGCATATTCGCTCCTGATTGGCTGGTGGGCGTGGCTTGTGGGTATAGCGGAGGTATGGTCAATTTGCGTATTACTCTTTTAGTAGATAGGATTAGTATCTTCATTGCAACATTGTTTAGAACACAATATTGGAAGTAACGAAATACCCTGAAACAAGAGATTTACCAAATATGTTATGATATAGTAATATGTGACCATTAAATATTGTATTGATAAGTAACATGGAAACATACAGCATATTCATGCAAAAATATAATATACTAACATTTTTCACCCCTTAAAAAGGTATTCATGTACTTGAAAGTAGAACAGATAGATGTAGATAATAAAATGATACCAGTTGATGTTTCTGGATAGTGGGTTATGGGTAATTTTAATTATGTTTTGGAAAGCAGCTGTGCTCACTACCACCAAAGCTATTTTCTGTTTGGGTCATATATTACCAATTACTTTCTACAATGACTACCACCTGTTTGTTTTTGTTGCAACTCAGTTTTACTGGATTTTTTTTCCTTTAGCTTGTATCACTTGCTCAGAGTAAGAAAGGACCCCCATATCTGGGAAAGACCTCTCCCTGGGAGAAGGGAAAGTTGTTGGCAGTGGCCGCATATTGTCAAGCTGACCATGAAAGCCACAGCTCCACCTCCAGATGCGCAGACTCCTCTTACTGTAAAATTCTATTTGTGGATGCAGCTCATGTATTTAAAATTTTGCTTTCTGATCTCTTTCTTTATGTTTACAAATGTTACACTTCCCTCAAACTTGAAGTGCATATTTTACTGAAATAGTGGGGTAAAATGTAAATGAAAATAATGTGGGCTATTAAGAAATAGCACAGGGTGTGAAAAACAGGTATTTGTTACCCTGGGATTGATTTCTATTTCTTCCTTGTCAGCCAGACCTCTCAGGTGATTCCTTCTAGATATTTTACTCCCTGTGGACTCTATTCCTTAGATAAATGTCCAAAAGGCTCTTTTTATAACATTGCTTTTTTTTTTTTAAAGGTATAAAGACCTGAGGGAAGTCTTTCCTGTCAAGATGGAAAATAGTACCACTACCATTTCTCGGGAGGAGCTGGAGGAACTACAAGAAGCATTTAATAAAATAGGTATGCTTGAGAAAAACTCCACGTGATGTTATTCTTCTGCTTGGTATCAGACTTCTAAGAATGGAACAATACCTTTTATTGCTTCTACCATCACCCATTTACCCCAAGACGCATTCTTTTTTTTCTTTTCATCTAGGTTTCACTGGATTTTTCTTTCTTTCTGAAAGGTAAACTGAAACTAGGCTTGAATTTCTAGGACAATTGTACTTTCAGTTCTTTGATCATTTCTTTGCAAAGAATAATCCAGGTTAATGAATGACAGTCTAATTGAATATGCTTAACATGATATCCTCATTACAAATAAAAAAATCAAGATATACTTCCTTGTCTATTAACTGAACTTTGACCTTTATGTGTTTTTCATTAACAATAACACTTTTTGACTTCATTTAGAGTATTTTAAAAATCTTAATATTCTTTTTAAAGGCCATAGGGCCTATTTTCCTGCTCCCTTATGCATAATTTAAAAATCTTAGTGTCATTTTTAAAGGTTGTTATGTCTTATTTTTCTTCTTTCACTTTTTAAAGCCATTCATTGTTTTGTCTTTATGATATTATCATTTGAACAACTTTGTATTTTTCTCACCCCAAAATTTCCTCATACTCTGATTGTGTTTCTTTTGCATTTTGCTCATAGAAACCTGTGACAAACCAGGAGAAGATAAATACCATATTTGGCTCTAGTCTGCAAGCACATGCAAGCTGAGCAGTCCGTAGACAGGGGGATGCTGACACCAGCACTCTTGCCCTTCTTCAGTAGGCCTTTCTTTAGTGTAGTCTACGGAAAGCAGTCAGGTGGTAGACCATGGAGGATAGAATAAACAGTTTTGTATACTTCTCACAAACCTAATGAATAATGACGGAAACTAATGTAGGTGAAATGCAATGTGGAGTGAGTTTTAGAGACCAATACAAAGAAAAAAAGATTTAAGATTAAAAAGTAAAGCTCTTCAAAAATAAAAAGTAAAGCTCTCAGGAAGCGTATGACCTACAAATCATTGCTATGAAATCTACAAATCTCTGGACCCCTCCTGTTTTCCATGTATAGCTGGCTCCAGAATAACTCCAACCTTCAGATTACAGTCTGCATGGTGGCTGAATTAGGCTCACAGGGCATGCCTTAATCTTGGTCTTGTCTTTATTTTGGGCACCATATATTTGTCATTAGGGCATTGTATGAAGATGTTATGATTTCTAAAACATCACTGTTAAAAACAACTTTTATAGGGTTTTGTAAGCAGTGCCTAGGCAGCTGTGGGCAAACTACGGCCCGTGGGCTGGATCCGGCCCATTCGGCTGTTCTATCCGGCCCACGGAGCCGAAAGAGTGGAGGGTTCTCTTGCTCTCACCTCCGCTCCTTTACTTTGAATTTATATTAGTTCACACAAACACTCCATCCATGCTTTTGTTCCGGCCCTCCGGTCCAGTTTAAGAACCCCTTGTGGCCCTCGAGTCAAAAAGTTTGCCCACCCCTGGCCTAGAGTCTTTTCAAGACAGAAATTAAGCAATTATTGGGATATTCTGCTTATTTTGAACATTGAAATAGAGGAAGTAATAAAAATGTATTGCTTGCCCGGCCAGTGTTGCTTAATGGTTGAGCGTCGACCTATGAACCAGGAGGTCAACATTCGATTCCCAGTCAGGGTACATGCCCGGGTAATTGAATATGCTTAATATGATATCCTCATTACAGAGAAAAAAATATAGAAACACTTCCTTGTCTATAAACTGAACTCTGGCCTATGTGTTTGTCATTAACAATAATACTTTTTGACTGGGAGGTCTTTCCCAGATATGGGGGTCCTTTCTTACCCCACGGTCCCTGGTAGGGGGTGTGTAGGAGGCAGCTGATAAATGATTCTTTCTCATGATTCATGTTTCTATCTCTCTCTCCCTTTCCCTTCCTCTCTGAAATCAATAAAATTATATATGTTTAAAAATGTATCTCTTTAGTTTGTCATTTCTGTTATTTTATAGGTGCAGTTTGGTAGCTTGCATAAAAGCTAGGTCTTAGTAAAATAAATGAATTAGTAATAAATTTTCTTTGTTTAGCACACCCACTTTAACCTTTATGACTCATGGACATACAATCCTGTAGTACTTATTTAATGATATTTTGAATAAATAATTCATTGATGGAACAATTATGACAGCAAGATAACTTGCTGTGTGAGAGAAGTGCTGACAGCAGCTGAGCATGTATGTACTTGTTACTTTATTTGCAAGGTAAATGGCTACTCATAAACTCAGTGATCCCTCTGTTTATTTGTTGTATCAACAAACTTTGCTCAGAGGTCATCCAACCTAACTAGATGGGATATTTTGGGTTCTCTAGGGAGAAGTGGGAGATTAAAATATTTGTCTTATTTTTTAATTGTGGTAAGATAGACATAAAATTACCATTTAGTGTACAGTTCAGTGGCATTAAGTACATTCACATTGTTATGCAGTCATCACCACCATCGATCTCTAGAACGTTTTCATCTTCCCATACTATCATTATACCCATTAAATACTAACGCCCAGCCCCACCGGGTCTACTGCCATGAATTTGACTACTCTATAATAACCTATTATAAGTGCAGTCATAAAATATTTGGGTTTTTTTTGTGACTGGCTTACTTCACTTAGCATATGTCTTCAAGGTTCATTTATGTCATATCATGTGTCAGAATTGCCTTAATTTTTTTTTTTGAGAGAGAGAAAGAGAGAGAGAGAGAGCGAGCTCTTTGTTGTTCCACTTATTTCTTCTTCATTGGTTGATTCTTATATGTGCCCTGGCCAGGCATGAAATCTGTAACCTTGGTGTATGGGGATGATACTCTAACGAAGTGTGCTACCCAGCCAGGGCTGAATTTCCTTACTTTTCAAGGCTGAATAATATTCAATTGTATGTCTGTACCATATGTTGTTTACCTGTTCATCAGTTGATGGCCACTTGAGTTGTTTCTATCTTTTGGCTATTGTGACTAATGTTGCTATGAACATGGGTGTGCAAATATCTGTTTAAGTCTCTGTTTTCAGTATACTGAGAAATGGTATTATTGTATAGTTAAATATAGTATTACTGAATCATATGCTAATTTTATGTTGAATTTTTAAAGGAATCACCATACTGCTTTACATGGTAGCTGCACTATTTCATATTTCCACCAGCTGTGCACAAGGTTCCAATTTCTTCAAATCCTTGCCAACACTGTTATTTTCTGTTCTGTTTTGTTTTTAATATAATAGTCATACTCATGAGTGTGTAGAGGGATTTCATGGTGAGTTTGATTTGCTTTTCCATAATAATTAGTCATGTTGAGCATCTTTTCATGTACTTATTGGCCATTTGTGTATCTTTTTTGGAGAAATGTCTAAGTTCTTTGCCCATATTTTTAATTCCAAGTTTGTTTTTTTAAAATTACAGTTTACATTCATTATTATTTTGTACTAGAGGCCTGGTGCACGAAATTCATGCACTTGGGGGTGGTCCCTCAGCCTGGCCTGCACCCTCTCACAGTCCGGGAGCCCTGGGAGATGTCCAACTGAAGCTTAGCGGGCCTAAGCCATCAGTCGACATCCTTAGCACTGCCATGGAGATGAGAGAGGCTCCCACCACTGCCACTGTGCTCACCAGCCGTGATCCTGGCTTCTGGCTGAGCGGCACTCTCCCTGTGGGAGCACACTGACCACCAGGGGACAGCTCCTGAATTGAATGTCTGCCCCTTGGTGGTCAGCACGCATCATAGTGACCGGTCATTCCACCATTCAGTCATTTGCATATTAGCCTTTTATTATGTAGGATACGCTGTAGATGAGGCCCACTAGAACCATAAAAAAATGCAAAAAATTCACTGTTAACTCATTCTTAAATTGCCTCCACTTAAAATCAAATTGCCCCCCCCCCCCCTGTGGGGTGTGTGCTGCACCTTGGGAACCACTGGGCTTGACACTTTTCCTCTCTGAGCTTCGTTTCTGAATACATACGCATATACCATGGGAATTGTAATCTCTTCTCCGCCTACCTCACTGGGTTGTCATGAGGAGGTTCTGAGCTAATAAACCTAGAAATGTTTCAAGTAAGTGATGTCTAAATGAGAAGGGATTGTTATTTTTAAGCTCACGGGTACCCTCGCAGGTAGCAGGTGCTGATTAGGGGAGGTGGGCACGATTGTTTCCTGGGACTGTAGCTATGGAAGCTTTGCAGAGGGTTCCACAGGGCTTGGAGGGGCAGGCTCTGGCCAGCAGCCCTGTAGCGGTGGTTGTCCCCGGAGACGCTGGGGCGGGGGGGGGGGGGGGGGGGGGGCGGGATGTTAGTGGGGGCAGTAGGGGGTGGCGAGGCTGAAGGGGGAGTAACTGTCAAACATTCCCATTCTTTAAATTGTACATGGCTGTTTCACAGCTGTACCTGCTCAGGGCGGGGCTCCAATCTCCTGGAGAGGGGTGGGGCCTGGGCCAGGGCTGAGCCAGGCGGGCTAGGAGGGCGGGTTTAGCCGCGCCTCCAGTGAGGTTCAGTGCGCTTCAGCTGCCTAGACAGCGCTGCTGATGTCGGGAGGGGGAAGGGTCTGACCCTGGGGGGCCGCTCAGGCCTTCCTCCACCCTGGTCTGGAGTTGTAGGGAGGAGAGGCATGCCCAGCCTCAGCAGAGGGGGCCCGGCAGTGGCAGGCCATGGGCCCTGGGTGCCTCAGGGCGCTGACCGTTGGTCGCTGGTGTGCTATTGTTGTGGGCACCTATGGCTGGGGAAGAGATCAGGAGTCGGAGGTTCGGGCTGCAGCTACCCTTGAGGCTGGGTCTTCTCCCTGTCTGGTCAGCATCCTCGTCCGCTGGGGTAGGGTGTCCATGCAGGGGGATTGGAAGAGCTCCCCGTGGCCGCTTCCTCTTCCTTCTTTGCAGTCCAGGCTCCTGTCAGGCACTCTCCTCAGACTCCCGGGGAACTTGGCTCTGGCCACCTGCCCCCTGCTGTGTGCGCATCCTCCTGCTGGTCTGTCAATATGCAAATTGGTCGTTACTAGGACACCGTAATGGACAATTAGCATATTACCTCTTTATATGTATAGATTAGTTTCAGGTATACAACATAGTGATTAGACAGTCATATACTTTACAAAGTGTTCCTCTGGATATTTCCAGTGCCCACCTGACACCACACATAGCTATTACAATATTATTGACTATATTCCCTGTGCTGTACTTGATTATTTAAAAATCTTTATTGTTGAGAGTATTACAGATGTCCCCCTTTTTCCACCCATTACCCACCCCACCCCAGGCCTTCACCACCCTATTGTCTTTGTCCATAGGTAATGCATATATGCATATAAGATCTTTAGTTAATCTCTCCCCCCTCACCCCCTTGCCTCTGAGATTCATCAGTCTATTCCATTTTCCATGCCTCTGATTCTATTTTATTCACCAATTTATTTTGTTCATTTGATTTCTTGTCTGTTTATTTTGATTTCTATATGCAATTATTGATAGATATGCATTTATTGCCATTTTATTGTTCATATTTTTATTTTTTTATCTTCTTCTTCTTTCTCTTCTTAAAGAATACCCTTCAACATTTTATACAATACTGGTTTGGTGGTGATGAGCTCTTTTAGCTTTTTCTTGTCTGTGAAGCTCTTTATCTGATCTTCAATTCTAAATGATATCTTTGCTGGAAAGAGTAATCTTGGTTGAATTCCTTGATATGCATCACTTTGAATATTTCTTGCCACTCCCTTCTGGTCTACAAAGTTTCTGGTGAGGAATCAGCTGGCAGTCGTATGGGTGCTCTCTTGTATGTAACTAATTGTTTTACTTTTGCTGCTTTTAAGATTCTCTCTTTGTCTTTAACTCTTGGCATTTTAATTATGATGTGTCTTGGTATTGGCTTCTTTGGGTTCCTCTTGTTTGGGAGTCTCTGCACTTCCTGGACTTGTAAGTCTATTTCTTTCACCAGGTGGGGGAAGTTTTTTTTATCATTATTTCTTCAAATAGGTTTTCAATATCTTGCTCTCTCTCTTCTCCTTCTGGCACCCCTTAATACAAATGTTGGTACCCTTGAGGTTGTCCCAGAGGCTCCTTATACTATCTTCATATTTTTGGATTCTTTTTTCTTTATGCTCTTCTGATTAGGTGTTTTTTTGCTTCCTCATATTCCAAATCATGATATAATTCTCGGAATCCTCTATTGTTGAATCCCTGTAAATTATTCATTATTTCAGTTAGTGTATGCTTAATTTCTGACTAGTCCTTTTTCATGTCTTTGACATTCTCACTAAGATCCTTGAAAATCTTACTAAGTCCCTTGAAGCTCTCATTAAGTCCCGTGAAGCTCTCATTAAGATTCTTGAGCAACCTTATAATCATTGTTTTGAACTCTGTATCCGGTAGTTCGCTTGCTTCCATTTCTTTCATTTGTGACATGTTTCTTTGTCTACACATTTTGGCTGCTTCCTTGTGTTTGTTTCTATGTATTAGGTAGACTGCTCTGTCTCCTGGAATTGGTATGGCCTTGTGTAGTAGGTGTCCTACATGGCCCAGTAGCTCAGCCTCCCCAGTCACCTGATCTGGGCACTCTAGGTGAGCCCCTGTGTGGCCTGTGTGCACTGTTTTATAGTATTTGAGCCTTGATTGCTGTTGGTATTACTGGGACTAATTGACCTCCAGGCAAATTGGCTGTGAGGACTAGTTGCAACTATTCTATGGAGCAGAACTTGCTTCAGTGGGGCTTTGGTGTTCACTGAGTCTGCCCATTGAGTGTGTTACTTGTGGGTGTATAGAGTAGTAATCTGATATGGTCTGAAGCTGTTCATCAGGTGCACTGGCTCTGGGTCCTCCTGGGAGGTACAAAGTCAGCCACTGCCTAGGGTCACTCAGCAGGAGCTACAGAAAGATCTGCAGATGGCTGCTACTTGTATTGGGCTTGGAAGTGCCCAGGAAAGGCATAGCTGTGAAGCAAGGCAGACTGGTGCTAGTGCTAGGTATTAAGCCTTTTATTGATAGGTATGGCTCATGCTGACACCAGCTGCTGCTTGTTTGTGAGATTTTAGGAAAGTCTGAAGCCTGAACCAAGACGGCCATTCATGTGGAAAAGCTGCTACAAACAGCTTGGGTGGGGCTGCAAATTGTATTGGCCAGGATCCCAAGTAGTCACCAGGGCAGAGTGAATAGTGTGGGCCATACTGATGGAAACTCAGATATGGCTGCCAGTCAGCTCTGCGACTGGGGAGGTCCCAGCACAGGATGAAAGCACCCCTCTCTGGGACAAAACCCCCCTGAGTTCTTGCCCTGATGCCAGATAATCCAGTTCCTTCCTGAATGTCCCAGGTTCCTTTTAAGTGGCCACCCCAGTGTTGGAGCCCAGAGGGACTGAGTCCAAGTAAGCCTGTGCACCAGCCTTTAAGAGGGAGTGCCTGGGTCTCCAGCAGCCTCTTTGTCACTCAGCCATAATCCTCACTTGTTTTTACAGCCTGAAGTTACAGGGGCTTTTCTTCCCAGCTCTGGAACCCTGTGCTCAGAAGTCTGGTTTGGAACTGGGACCTCTTGCTCCTCACAGGTGGCCTCCACAGCAGAGATATCCCTCCTGATTAAAATAAATGCCACAAGACTGTTGGTGCTTCTGCCCCTCCTACCATTCTTAATGTGCTTTCTTCTTTACTTCTCTAGTTATAGGATTTCCATTTATCCAGATTTCAGGAGGTTCTGACTCATGGTTATTCTGTACTAGTATTTTAATTGGAATTTTGATATGCTTGTGAGGGCAGCAAGTACCCATCTTTACCTACACTGCCACCTTTGTTTTCTTCTGCCTCTGCCGTACTTAACATCTCCGTGTCTATGCCCATTTTTAAATCAGGTTAGTTGTTTTTTTTTGTTGTTGTTGAATTGTAGGAAAGTCCTGTTTCTTTTGAAAATGTGATATTTATGGTTATTTAATCTAAACCTTGATATCCTCACTTTTAAATTTAGAATAGTAATATTAATTAACTCAAGGTTGTAAGGATTTCATGAGATAAGTCAAGTTCTTAACAGATATTGGCACAGAATCCTATCTAGTAAATCCTATCTAGTAAAAGAGTAATATGCAAATTGACCATCACTTCACACAAGATGGCTGCCCCCATGTGGTCAAAGATGGCTGCCCCCATGTGGACCAAGATGGCCGCCACAAGATGGCCAGCAGAGGAGGGCAGTTGTGGGTGATCAGGCCAGCAGGGGAGGGCAGTTGCGGGCGATAAGGCCTGCAGGGGAGGGCATTAGGGGTGACTGAGCCGGCAGAGGAGGGCAGTTGGGGGCGACCAGGCCTGCAGGGGAGAACAGTTAGGGAGGACCCAGGCCTACAGGGGAGGGCAGTTAGGGGTGACCGGGCCAGCAGGGGAGGGCAGTTGTGGGGGACCAGGCCTGCAGGGAAGGGCAGTTGGGTGCAACCAGGCTGGCAAGGGAGGGAAGTTACCGCTTACTGGGCCAGCAGGGGAGGGCAGTTGAGGGCGATCAGGCCGGCAGGGGAGGGCAGTTAGGGGCAATTGGGCCGGCAGGGGAGCAGTTAGGTGTCGATCATGCTGGCAGGGGAGTGGTTAGGGGGTGATCAGGCTGGGAGCAGAAGTGGTTAGGGGCAATCAGGCAGGCAGGCGAGCGGTTGGGAGGCAGCAGTCCTGGATTGTGAGAGGGATGTCCTACTGCCCGTTTAGGCCCGATTCCACCAGGATTGGGCCTTAACAGGCAGTCGGACATCCCTTGAGGGGTCCCAGATTGGAGAGGGTGCAGGCTGGGCTGAGGGACACACACCCTCTGAGCACTAATTTCATGCACTGAGCCTCTAGTAGATGCTTATAAAAAAGTATCTATTATTTCTTGTCACATTGCACCCAAACCACAGAGGTCATAGGGATGGGGCTGGGATTTAAGCACACACATCTTTCTGTCTTTAGAGTCCTAACCTTTATTCTTATTAGTTTAGCATGATGGTTAGCAGGTAAATACCTTTTTCTCAGTCATATATATATTAATTTTCATCTAAGAATATGTTTATTGATTTTGAGAAACAGATAGAGAGAGACAATCAGGCCTCCTGTACGTGCAGAGGATTGAATTAACAACCTAGGTATGTGCCCTGACTGGGAATCGAACCCATAATCTTTCGGTGTATGGGTCGACACTCCAGACAAATGAGCCACCCAGACAGAGCTCATGTTTATTTTATAGTACTCCCTACCACAGTACAGAAGTAAGCCAGCCTAGTTTATTTTTCCATTGTGGAGTTATAGGAAACAATTCTGAACTGATGATATCCTATCTAATAAAAGAGTAATATGCAAATTAACCATCACCCTGCTACACCCACAAGCCATGCCCACAAGCCACGCCCACCAGCCAATCAGGAGCGAGTATGCAAATTAACCCAACCAAGATGGCTGCAGCCACAGAGAGAGCAGGAGGGAGGCTTGGGTTTCCCGGGCGATGGAGGAAGCCAAGCTTTCCACATACCCTGGCTGGCCCAGGCCTCTGCTTAAGACTACAAAGTTTCAATTATAGAAGATAAATAAATCCCAACAAAAATGGTGGCAGCCATGGAGCTGGAGAGAGCAGGAGGTTAGGGTTGCTCCTGGTGATGGAGGAAGCCAAGCTTTCTCCACACCCTGGCTGGCCCAGGCCTCCGCTTAAGGCTACAAAGTTTCAATTGTAGAAGATAAATAAATCCTAGATACCAGGGCCTCTGCTTGGGTTGCCGGGGGGCGTGGCTGGCCTGCAAACCACCACAGGCCCCTCACCCAGGCTGCCCCATGCCCCAAGGGAGCCCCTACCCTGATCTGGGACACCCTTCAGGGCAAACCAGCTGGCCCCCACCCATGCACCAGTCCTCTATCCTATCTAATAAAAGAGTAATATGCAGATTGACCATCATTCCAACACACAAGATGGCTGCCCCCATGTGGTCAAAGATCCTGCCCCCATGTGGACACAAGATGGCCACCACAAGATGGCCAGCAGGGGAGGGCAGTTGGGAGGGACCAGGCCTGCAAGGAAGGGCAGTTGTGGGTGATCATGCCAGCAGGGGAGGGCAGTTGGGAGGGACCAGGCCTGCAAGGGAGGGCAGTTGTGGGTGATCAAGCCTGCAGGGGAGGGCAGTTAGGGGTGACCAGGACAGCAGAGGAGGGAAGTTGGGGACAAGCAGGCTGGCAGGGGAGCAGTTAGACATCAATCAGGCTGGCAGGGGAGTGGTTAGGGCAGGGGTGGGCAAACTTTTTGACTCGAGGGCCACAATGGGTTCTTAAACTGGACCGGAGGGCCGGAACAAAAGCATGGATGGAGTGTTTGTGTGAACTAATATAAATTCAAAGTGAAGGAGCGGAGGTGAGAGCAAGAGAACCGGATAGAACAGCCGGATCCAGCCCATGGGCTGTAGTTTGCCCAAGGCTGGGTTAGGGGGTGATCAGGCTGGCAGGCAGAAGCGGTTAGGGGCAATCAGGAAGGCAGGCAGGTGAGCAGTTGGGAGCCAGCAGTCCCTGGGATTGGGCCTAAACGGGCAGTCGGACATCCCTCGAGGGGTCCCAGATTGGAGAGGGTGCAAGCTGGGCTGAGGGATACCTCCCCACCCCCCTGGGCATGAATTTTGTGCACCAGGCCTCTAGTACTAAATAATGAGAATATGGTGATATAGTAAATAATGAGTATATGGTGATATAGTAAATAATTAATTTCTATCTGAATTCAAAGAAAGCAGTAGTAATTATTACAATAGCAAGCAATTTAGCTTGTTAACTGACTTCTGAGATACAGTAAAATTTTTGTTATTGGTAGGTTCTAGTTTAGAAATTTTTCATTGTTCTGAAGAGTATAGAGTATTAATTCTGGAAACTCATGCATGAGACTGAAAAGTTTCTGTCTTTATAATTAATTCAATTATAGTGAGGGCAACTTTTTTACTGAAAGGAAAAAAATATATGAACCAAAGCAACTATTACCAAATGTGCCACGAGAGCCTATACAAGGTATATCAAGGCAACTAACCAAACACTCCAGAGCTCTGTTGCCAACTCTTGGCAGAAGTGTTTTGTGTCACTTGTTCTGTGTCAACAAGTGACATGCAGTCTCTAGGGAAAACCCAGGGGAGGGCATTTCATTGATGGTATGAAAATGCCAAGGAACCTATTTCCAAAAGTCCACATAGGTGTGAAATTATTTCTTGAACACTTAAACTCAAAATAATATCCAACATGATTCAGCCTACATCATGGTATCATCAATACATTATGAAGAGGCAGTGAATTATTAACACATGAAACAGGACTCCACCAAGAGAAATGTAGGCCAGAAATGCCTTATGGGTATTTTACACATACATAGTTTATATGAAGTGTGGGTCCAGCAGACTCCTTCTGTAAATTCCGTAAAGAAGTTAAAGTCTGGTGGGTTTTCCCTTGTGATCATTGATGCTGTATTTCTTCTAGATATCTGAGACTTCCAAATACTTAGTTCTTTGAAGCTTAGTCATGTGCTACACTTGAGTGCTACTTCATCTATTGGGGCAGTATCTGTATTATGCACTTAAAATACGTATGGTAGTCCTAAATATATGTGGGAAAAGTGTATTTGAATATGAGTTTTTTTGCATTGCACAGTTCAGGTGCAGGAGAAAATATTACTGCCACTAGCAAAACAAACCTAAAAGGTTCTGCTTGCCTGTGAATCTCCCAAACAGCCATCTGAATGTACCTCTCCCAACAGAGAATAATTGATATTTGACAGCTCATAATTTATCTTACAGATATTGACAACAGTGGGTATGTCAGTGACTATGAACTTCAGGACCTGTTTAAGGAAGCAAGCCTTCCTCTGCCTGGTTACAAAGTCCGAGAGATCGTGGAGAAAATTCTCGCTGTTGCTGACAACAACAAAGATGGCAAAATCAGTTTTGAAGAATTTGTGTCCGTAAGTAATTGAATCCTGTCTTGGCTACTGAATATATTGCTTTGAGAAAAATTTTAGTAATGTCGTTGTCTCTTTGCTTAAATATAGCTGAAGAGACCAGAAAAGGTGCTGCTTCAAAATTGATGATGAAGATAACTACAATGATGTCCACAAATAATTAATAAAATAAATAATTAATAAAACAAAAGAAAAAGTCATTCTCAAATGGAAGTCCGGCTTAGAGAACAATTAACAGTTTTATACCCTAGTAAAACTATAGTTGCATTCATTGCTCAATGACTGTCTCTGTGTGCAGAATATTTAATGTTATTATTTGGCCTTGAGAAATGGAATATTTTTTTTAGCTGAAATAGCTAAGGCATGGAAGCTATATCTTTTAGAAACTGGTTGTTTCCTTTTGATCAGTTACACTTCAGTTTCAATAGGGCCAGTTAAATGTTGATGCTAGCTCTGAGAGCATTGTTTCATTGTTAAACTACCTCAAGGCTCAAGGAACTAAACAAGATGGAAAATAACATATGACTCAACCAATTGGCAGTTGAGCAAGGGCTGTTGCTTCTTCCTATCATTACCACCATGACTACATTTTTCATATGAAAAATGTAACTGTTAATACAATTAAGTAAATACCAATGAAATGTAAATTATCTGCTTTTGCATTTTTTATTGGTTAAGCAAATATTCAAGCCCCTTTCTTGCCAGGAGCTCTGCTAGACACTGCGAATAATGTGCTGAACAATGAGATGTGGTCCCTGCTTTTGTGGAGTTTATGTGTGGTGGGGAAGACAGAATCACAAAAATGGATAGAAGAAAACTGTGACAATTGCAATGACAGCAGTACAGGTCTCCTTGAGAGTTTATAGTAGAAGGAATTGAATTTGGTGTGGAGGCTGGAGAACCAAGGGACTCAGGGAAGGTGTCCCAGAAGCTATAAAGACTAAGCAGAGATCAGAAGAAAAATGCTAAACAGATAAAAGGGACTGAGGGGGGAATGAATAATGTGTGAGGCAGGAAGAGGTGACATCCTGTGCGGAGGCTCTGTCTCTTTAGGGATGGTAATATGCTAATTATTCCTCACCTGGGGAAAAGGAGCTGAGTGGCTGGAGCTGAGGTGGTTAAGGGAAAAGGAATTCGCTAGAGAAGTAAGTCAGGGTCAGGTCCTGCAGAGTCCTGCAGGGTGTTTGTTTTTAGCCAAAGTGCAATATTAAGCCAGTGATATGGGAAGAATAGAGTGGGAGGTGACATGATCAGGTCTGCATTTTTAAAAACTCATTCTGGTGCTACTTGAAGAACTGGTTGAATTCAGTCTGACCTCTAGAAAATCCAGTGAGAGGGTGGTTGGGAGTTTGTTTCTCTAAGCTTATGTTATTTCCTACAAGAGCTAACTTACACTGACACATATACGTACATTGGAGATGTCCAGACAAGACAAAACCTTCATTAAGGCATTTTAAACTCTATCATGTAGCCCAGCCGGTGTGGTTCAGTTGGTTTGGTGTCTTTCTATGCACCAAAAGGTTGACATTTCCATTCCTAGTCAGGGCACATGCCTGGGTTTCAGGTTTGCCCCCAGTTGGACCGCATCCAAAAACTCTGACTGATGTTTTTCTCTCTCTCCATCCCTCTCCCTCCATCTCTCTTTTTTCCCCCCCCCCGTCCCTCTCTCTCTCCCTTCCTCTCTCTAAGCATGTCCTGGGGTGAGGATTAAAAAAAAAAAAAAGAAGGAAACATAACTCTAGCATGTAGTTATTCTTTAGTTTCATGGCAAATCTAGAAGAATAATTTCAATGTGTTCAATTTAAACTTTATTATAACAAAATTTTTTTCTAGTGGTTGGGATGCAAACATTTGTCCATTTTATGTTATTGGTAAAATGACCTGTGAGTTATCTGTTAGTATTTATTTTGATGTCATTCCAAATAAAGAAGGCTAAATAATTTTCCTTCATGTTGCAAGGTTTTCTATGATTATGTGATGAAGGCTCATTTTACTTTTATCCCATTCCAGCTAATGCAAGAGTTAAAAAGCAAAGACATCAGCAAAACATTCCGAAAAATAATTAACAAGAGGGAAGGGATTACTGCTATTGGAGGAACTTCATCCATTTCCAGTGAGGGCACACAGCATTCCTATTCAGGTAATTTCCCACTCCATTCAACAAGTCTCATATTCATCAAATCTAAAATGCCATTTATACTAATAAAAGGGTAATATGCTAATTAGACTGGGTTGACTGGACATCTTCTGGTCATCTGGTCCTCCTTCTGGACAAAGCCACAGTGGCGGGGGCCAAGGCAGAGGCAGTTAGGGGCGATCAGGCCAGCAGGGGAGGGTGGTTAGGGGTGATCAGGCTGGTAGGTGAGGGTGGTTAGAAGCGATCAGGCCCACAGGGGAGGGCAGTTAGAGGCAATCAGGCCAGCAGGCAGAGGTAGTTATGGGCGATCAGGCAGGTGAGCAGTTAGGAGCCAGCGGTCCCAGATTGTGAGAGGGTGCAGGCTGGGCTGAGGGATTCCCCCAATCCCCCGTGTATGAATTTCGTGCACCAGGCCTCTAGTTTATTATAATTCACACCATTGTTTTATGTATCATTGAGGGAAAATCAGAATAAATTATAACATGCCATCAAATTTGAAATGCCTCTTAATTTCAGAGATGTCAGAATGAAAAATCCCAAAATCATAGAAATCAGTAAGTTCTTACTATGTGTCAGGCGCAGTGCACAACAAAGAGATTAGAAACAGTAAAAGTATCATTTATTTTCAGCACTGATTGTGTTTAATCATACACTTTGAATGGCTTTTTCATCTTGACTGGTGATGTGAGTTTTCCTTTAGACCTGATCTAGGAACATGTGAAGAGGTGCAAGGACTTTCAACTGCAAGGTGCAATTCAACTGCAAGGACTTTCTCTTTCCATTATCCGGGATCTGATATTCCTGATTCATCTTTTATCAAGCAGCCAGTGACTGGAGAGCCCAGTACCTGATTGTTTGATCTGATAGAATCACTGGGCTGTGGCCCAGTGAAAAATCGAGAATGGCAGTAACTCCTAAGATGAGAGGCCTTGCCCCATGTTAAGCTTACCTCTCAGGGTCAAGACATTTAAGAACCTTAAGCAAAGTTTCTTTTGTTCATATTAACATGACATAATTAGAACATGCTTTTAAAATTTTTTACAAAAATTCACTGTAACTGCTTTCCCTTTCTTCCTTTGAGAGCTAAATCTGTTAAGTATCCTCTTGGTTCTCTTCCTTTCTAATTGGATTTTCCTCTGATAATATACTTGCACTTCTCCCACCTGTTGCATTTTTTTCCTAATCTTTTCCCAGGGGGGTAGTGTAGTGGTGAAGGCAGTGATCTATAATCGTTACCTCCATTTTTTAAAAGGTATGTGCTTTTTTACGCTGTTTCTGCCTGTCCATTCTAAGGAAAAGGCTTCTTCCATTTTAAAAAAACCTTTTAATTGAGGTAATATGTACATTTAGAAAAGTGCTATAATCTTTAAATGAATTTTTACATGTGTATCTATATATCCTGTAGCAAAATCCATGTAGCTGCCTGCCAGATAAAGATAGAACACTTTTATCTCCTGAGATCATTCATGTTGTACTTCATTCCTATTGTTGTAGCATGAGTTTCCTCATGTCTAGTCTTCCCTAGAGGTAACCACTTTTCTGATTTTTATCACTGTACCTTTTTTTAGTTGTTTATTAAGGTATAAGATACACATAGTAAAGAACAAAGAGTTCTTGACTTAAGCGTATGGTTTGAAATTTTTTACATATGAATACACCCATGTAACCATTATCTAGAACAGCCGTGGGCACTACGGCCCACGGGCCGGATCTGGCCCGTTCGGCTGTTCTATCCCGCCCGCGGAGCTGAAAGAGCGGAGGGTTCTCTTGCTCTCCCCTCCGCTCCTTCACCAGCAGCAGTGTTAACATGGCAACGTCGGGAAACACGGTGCAGCTCCTTCTTCTGAGTGGGCGGATTTATATCCTCCCATTCAGTAGAAGGAACAACCTTTCAATCTTCCAGAGGCTCCTTGTAATGCCCGCGGACACGTCCCCCGACATCACCCTGGGAATGCGTAGACACGTTATCGTGGTGATGTAGGGAGACACGCCCCTGGAGAGCATAGTATCAGAGCATTAGCTAAAAAGGAGACCAACGACACTGTTCCCACTGAAGTTGATGTTTTAAAGACCAAAAACCTTTCAACCCAGTCTACATTGCCATCTACATCTACGTCCCGGGCATAATTTGGAAGTTGGACTAAAGAAAATGTTTAATTTACTGTTTATACATTTTGTTCTTTTCTATTTGTTTTAGTTTTAAATTATTTTATTATATTTAAGTTTAATTTGAAAGGCTTTTGTACCTTTCCTTTGTTAGGCAATTTTATTTTGCCTTTGCCATCTTCAATATAAGGTATGTTATTGTGCTATGATTCCTCCATTTTTTGAAGTTTCAAATTATAATAATTAGTGTTTACATTCTTCTTGTTAAAATGTTTGAAATGAATAAAACTATTGAAATAAAAAAAAAGACCGTACCCGTTTATGTAATGATGTTTACTTTGAATTTATATTAGTTCACACAAACACTCCATCCATGCTTTTGTTCCAGCCCTCCAGTCCAGTTTAAGAACCCATTGTGGCCCTCGAGTCAAAAAGTTTGCCCACCCCTGATCTAGAACAAGATATAGATTATTTAATGGCTTAAAAAAAAAGAACAGCTGTATTGAGATATAATTGAGATAGCATGAAATTTGCCCTTTTGAAATATACAGTTCAGTAGATTTTAGTATATTCAGAATTGTTCAGTGATCTTCACTGTCTAATCTATAATCCTTTAATTATCCAAAAGAGAAATTCCATGCCCTTTAGCAGTCACTCCCCATTTCTCCTCGCCCAGCCTCTGGCAGCCATGAATCAACTTTCTATTTCTATAGACTTGCCTGTTCTGGAAATTTCATATAAATGGAATCATACAGTAGTGTCCTTTCACTCGACAGGCTTCTTCATTGGCATAATATTTGCAAAGATCGTTCATGTTGTACTTCATTCCTATTGTTGTAGCATATATTGTACTTTATTCCTTTTTGTTGCTATTCTGTGGAGAATGTTGTTTATCCATTCATTAGTTGACAGACATTTGGGTTGTTTCTACTTTTTGGCTTTTATGATGATGCTGTATGAACATTTGTGTCTTCACTTTTCTGTAGACATGTGTTTGAATTCTCTTAGATATATACCTGGGGGTAGAATTGCCAGGTCATGTGGTAACTCTGTGTTTAGCATTACAAAAAAAAAAAATTCCTGCCAAACTGTTTTCCAAAGTATCTGCAGCATTTTACATTCCCATAAGCAGTGTATGGGAGTTCCAGTGTCTTCACTTTTTTCCAACACTTGTCCATTTTCTTTATTATAGCCATTGTTGTGGTATGAAATGGTATCTCATTTCTGGTTCCTATATCTGGAACATCCTCCCTTTCCCTGCCTATCTTCACATATTAAAAATCTGTCTTTGAAATAGTACCTTCTTCATAAAACATTTACTTGATTCATCTCAACCAGAAGTGATCATTTCTTTTTTAAAATTCTTCAAACATTGCTTATATCTCTCTTGTGATGTGTTTATTTCCCTTATGATACATTTCCTTATATATCTGTTTTATCTTATCATTATCTACTAGAGGCCTGATGCACAAAATTTGTGCAAGTGTAGGCCTTCTTTCCTGAGGCTGCCGGCACTGGCTTCCCTCCAGCACCTGGGACCCGGGCTTCCCTCCAGCCGCCTGCAGACACTGGGACCCAGGCTTCCCTTGCAGCCCCGGCTTCGTCTGGAAGGTCATCCAGAAGGCTATCCGGTCTAATTAGCATATTATGCTTTTATTATTATAGTCTAGAGGCCCGGTGCATGAAATTCAACTGCTGGTTTAGGCCCGATCCCTGTGGCAGTTGGACATCCCCCAAGGGGTCCCCAATTGGAGAAGGTTCCCTCAGCCCAGCCTGCACCTTCTCCAACTGGGGACCCCTTGGGGGATGTCCAACTGCTACAGGGATTGGGCCTAAACCGGCAGTTGGACATCCCTCTTGCAATCTGGGACCGCTGGCTCCTAACCACTCACCTGCCTGCCTGCCTGATCACCCCTAACCACTCTGTCTGCCTGCCTGATTGCCCCTAACCCCTCTGCCTGCCTGCCTGATCACACCTAACCTCTCTGACTGCCTGCATGATCACCCCTAACTGCCTCTGCCTGCCTGCCTGCCTGCCTGATTGACCCTAACCACTTCTGACTGCCTACCTGATCACCCATAACTGCTCCCCTGCTGGCCTGATTGACCCCAACTTCTCTCCTCTGCTGGCCTGATTGCCCCTAACTGCTCTCCCCTGCCAGCCCGATTGTCCCTAACTGCCCTCCCCTGCTGGCCTGATCTCATCTCCAACTGCCCTTTCTTGCCGGCCTGATTGCCCCTAACTGCCTCTGTCTTGACCCTCACCACCATGGCTTTGTCCGGAAGGAAGTCAGACGTCCGGAAGATGGCCAGTCAACCTGGTCTAATTAGCATATTACCCTTTTATTAGTATAGATAGATTATATAGGATAGAATTGCTTAAATGGGGGGGAGCCTTTTTCAGCAGGAGGAGATGCTTTTTGAAGACAAAAGTACATAATCCCTATATCTGGACTGATAGCCAGCCATATGCACTATACTACCAAACCGGTCATTAAAATATTGAACCGCTTTCTTACACCTTACACCAGTGGTTGGCAAACTGTGGCTCGCGAGCCACATGTGGCTCTTTGGCTCCTTGAGTGTGGCTTTTCCACTCCAGCTTAGGAGTACCCTAATTAAGTTAATAACAATGTACCTACCTATATAGTTTAAGTTTAAAAAATTTGGCTCTCAAAAGAAATTTCAGTTGTTGTACTGTTGATATTTGGCTCTGTTGACTAATGAGTTTGCCGACCACTGCCTTACACCAAACAGCTGTTGCCCTTAAAACCCCTCCTCAGCCCCCACCTTAGGTTCTGCCTTCACAATTCACCCAGATTAGGTTCTGATTGGTCACTTTCTATGCCAGTCAGCATCAAAAGCTCCACCTCCTAGGCAGCCATTGGCTCTTCTGGGAAATCCAGAATGGCCCCGCTGACAGTTGCCTTTCTCTCCAGGCCTATCTCTGGGCCTGATCTGCAGCCTCCACAGCAGCCGCTGATCAGGCCCTGACCCTCTCTCTCTCCATGCCTCACCTGCAGCCATGGCAGCTGCTGATCAGGCCCTATCTCACTCTCTCTCCAGGCCTCACCAGCAGCCGCAGAGGCTGTGTATCAGGCCCTGCCTCTCTCTCCGGGCCTCTCTCTGGGCCTGATCCAGATCCGCCAAAATTAGAAAAACTGCCTAATTCTGGGCCGAAGGCTAATGACCTGCTGTGCCCACAGCACCCTGCCCACCCCCTCACCTGCCACCAGCCTTGCTGTGATAGGAGCCTGTGGGCTGCAGGGGAGGGACCGAGAGGTGCTTCATGCACTTCCTGGTGACGGGTCATCCATCTGGTAGTTTAGGTCATGACGGCTCTAGGCTATTATTACTATAGATAATATCTTAGTGATCTTTAAATACCTAGGAATAGGGAACCTTTTTTCTGCCACGGGCCATTTGGGTATTTATAGCAGCACTTGTGGGCCATACAAAATTATCAGTTTAAAAATTAGCCTGCTATATTTGGTCAAATATTTAACTCACCCCTAATGCCATGGCAGGGCCAGACCAAATAATTTTGTGGGCCTTATATGGCCCGTGGGCTGGCTGTTCCTCACCTATGCCCTAGACCAGGGGTCCTCAAACTTTTTAAACAGGGGGCCAGTTCACTGTCCTCAGACCATTGGAAGGCCAAACTATAGTTTTAAAAAAAAACTATGAGGAGGAGAAACCAAGATGGCGGCATAGGTAAACACCTAAACTGCTGCCTTGCACAACAATTTCAAAACTACAACTAAAAGACAGAACGGACACCATCCAGAACCACAGGAAAGCTGGCTGAGTGAAAATTCTACAACTAGAAGGAAATAGAAAAGCTCACATAGAATTGGAGGTACGGCAAAGGGTCTTTGTGCGCGCAGAGAGGAAGGGCGGCTGAGAGCCTGGCTGACTTTCTCTGGCGGAAGGGGGAAGGAAGCCTCCGACCGCACTGAACCCCAGTTCTGACTGCACTGAACCCCAGTTCCGGGCGAGCCCCTGGGGACCCACGCTCTTATGGGGGGAGTCTGGACTCTCGGGCGGAGACTCGGGAGCTGGGGAAGGCGGAGGACTGAAAGCGCACACGCGCCAGTGCGCACAAAGGCTGCAGAGGTTGCCACAGGCTTTCCCTAGTGGAAGGGAGTCAGAGGCTCCTGAATGCACTGAGCCCCAGTTCTGACTGCAGTGAACCCCAGTTCCAGGCGAGCCCCTGGGGACCCACGCTCTTGTGGGGGGAGTCTGGACTCTCGGGCGGAGACTCGGGAGCCAGGAAGGCAGAGGTCTGAAGTGCGCAAGGGCAAGGCTGACGGGAAGCCAAGACTGAGACTCCACCCCATCCAAGCTGAGCACAGAGGCTATTGCAATTTGGCAAGTCTAATCCTATAAGGCTGTCTCCAGCACTGAACTTCTCCCAGCATAGACACAGCTGATCCTTACAGCCAACTGGCCTGGAGGTCAATTCTTCCCAGTGATACCAACAACAATAAAGACTTAATTACAACAAGGCTGTACACACAGTCCACAAAGGGGTGCACCAAGAGTGTCCACCTAAGGTTAACTGGGGAGGCAGACCCACTGGGCCATATTGGAAACCTAGAACACAAATCTACCTTACCAACTCAGGGAAGCAGTGAAAATGCGGCCTCAAAGAATCAGATCACAAACGAAAGAAATGGAGGAAAACAAACGACTGGATATAGAATTCAAAACCACGGTTATAAGGCTTTTTAAGAATATCCTAGAAAAGGCCGATAAATATAACGAGACCCTCGAAGATATGAAAAAGGACCAACTAGAAATTAAACATACACTGACTGAAATAAAAAATATTATACAGAGACCCAAAAACAGACAAGAGGAACACAAAAATCAAGTCAAAGAATTGAATTACAAAGAAGCAAAAAACACTCAACCGAAAAAGCAAAAAGCAAAAAAAAAAAATCCAAAAAGTTGAAGATAGTGTAAGAAGACTCTGGGACAACTTCAAGCGTACCAACATCAGAATTATGGGGGTGCCAGAAGAAGAGAGAGAGCAAGATACTGAAAACCTATTTGAAGAAATAATGACCGAAAACTTCCCCCACCTGGTGAAAGAAATAGACTTACAAGTCCAGGAAGCCCACAGAACCCCAAACAAAAGGAATCCAAAGAGGACCACACCAAGACACATCATAATTAAAATGCCAAGAGCAAAAGACAAAGAGAGAATATTAAAAGCAGCAAGAGAAAAACAGTTAGTTACCTACAAGGGAGCACCCATACGACTGTCAGCTGACTTTTCAACAGAAACTATGCAGGCCAGACGGGAGTGGCAAGAAATTTTCAATGTGATGAATAGCAAGAACCTACAACCAAGATTACTCTACCCAGCAAAGCTATCATTCAGAATTGAAGGGCAGATAAAGAGTTTCACAGACAAGAAAAAGCTAAAGGAGTTCATCACCACCAAACCAGTATTATATGAAATGCTGAAAGGTATTCTTAAAGAAGAGGAAGAAGAAAAAAGTAAAGATAAAAATTATGAACAACAAATACATATCTATCAACAAGTGAACCTAAAAATCAAGTGAATTAAAAACCTGAGGGACAGAATAATCTGGTGAATATAATAGAATCAGGGGCATAGAAAGGGAGTGGACTGATAATTCTCAGGGGGAAAGAGGTATGGGGGGTTCATGAAGAGACTGGACAAAAATCATACACCTATGGATGAGGACAGTGGGGGGGAGGTAAGGGCAGAAGGTGGGGTGGGAAATGGGTGGAGGGGAGCTATGGGGGGGAAAAGGAGAAATAATTGTAATAATCTGAATAAAGATTTATTAAAAAAAAAAACAAAACTATGAACAAATTCCTATGCGCACTGCGGGCCTGGGATGAGTTGGCTGCTAAGTAGGACAGGTAGTGGCACCCGGCATGCTGGATAAATGTCCTGCCCGCGGGCTGTAGTTTGAGGATGCCTGCCCTAGACTCTAAGTCCCTGAGGAGGTATGGTGAGGTAAGGAGATAAGAAGGCAGATTATGATATGTGCAAAAGAGAAATATTAGTAATTGTTTGGGTCTTTTTTCTCTCTGCCCGTGCCACCCACTCCCGTGTGTGTGTGTGTGTGTGTGTGTGTGTGTGTGTGTGTGTGTGTTCGTGTGTGTGTGTGTGTGTGTGTGTGTGTGTGTGTTCGTGTGTGTGTGTGTGTGTGTGTGTGTGTGTGTGTGTGTGTTGGATTAAATTTGGGGGTTACCTGCCAAAATTAGGAAAACTGCCTAATTCTAGGAACTAGGGCAAAAATGGGGAAGTTCACCTTACTATATGTTATCCAGTGATGGAAATGGGAATTATTTCCTTTTAATGATTTTTATATTTACATAATAACAATAAAGCAACAGAACACTTTTCCTTTAAGTTCCTTCCTGTTTTTCCCACTGCATTAACACAACATTCTGTTTAAAGATCAAGTTATTCATGCTAGAAGACATGTGTTAAGTAGATGACAATGAAAGTGGCTGGAAGTAGTATTGGTATCTAGATTTTATCAGTTTTCTTTCAGAAATTTCATAAAATTGACCTATTTTATTCATTTGAATAATTCTTGATTAAATTCAGTATTTCTGTTGTAAGCCCCAAAGAACAACTCTAAATTTTTCAGGGATGATGGCAGGTGGACTATATTGATGTGGATATTTGATTCTTGTACTTTTCCCCTGGTGTGTGTGCATGTGTGTGAGTATCTGACCTTTGATGGTTGGCTTCTGATCCATATACTCTTTGAAGCAATATATATTTGGAAATATTACAGAATAAAACTGAATGTTTATTGAGCTCATTTAAGATATATACCTTACTCCTCCCTAATATATCAGATGAAAAACTGGAATGAATTCCCCCTTCTCCTTTTCTTAAAGCTTTTAGTGTTTTAGTAGAGTTTTAATAATTGGCATTTATAATCTTTGAACAGAAATGTTTTAATAGTGCAATGAATTTTGTGAAATGAGCTTTGCTACTAAAATTTTCTGTTTTCAGAGGAAGAAAAAGTGGCATTTGTTAACTGGATAAACAAGGCCCTGGAGGATGACCCTGACTGTAAGCATCTCATACCCATGAATCCCAGTGATGGAAGTCTTTTCAAATCACTTGCAGATGGCATCCTTCTTTGGTAAGCTGAGCATTGGGATGAGGGAGTTCTGTTCTCACAGTATCCATTGATGAGCATTCAAAGAAAATTACAATCAGCAAATCCATTGTCTTTTGGAACTAGTTAACGAGTAGCTACATAGGTCTTGAAGAATTTATATCACATAGAAAATTAAGTGCTATATATTTTCTAGGATTTTCTTTCAAATGTAATTTCTTAATTTTCTGATGTCTTTTTATTCTATTACTTTAATAGAAACTTTTATCCGGACACTTTTGAGTTCTTCCTCTGATGTATTTTACAATGTTCACAGGGTTTCTCTTTTCACTTTTCAACAACAGAGTGTTGACTGTTGACGGGGACAGGAACATGTGTTAATGTAGAAGAAGGATATATCACATTTGTACTTGAATGACATTAATGTTGTAGTTCAGCCTTGTCTATTCCCTGATTCTTTGCAGACTGTTTCTGCTTACTCTTTTGGAAACTCTCAAAGGGCATGTCTTATCTTTGTTGCATGTACTATAGTCCCAGCATAGTTCTTGGTACAAAACAAGTGTGGGGTGTTTTTTTTTTTTTAAGTTTATAAAAATACAGAATATTTACCATCACAAATAGTCTTATCACCCATACTTAGCCATTATTAGTATTCTGGAATATTTCCTTCAGTCGGTTTTGTGTTTTTACTTGAAAAGAAGAAACACCTACTCATGAGTACTGGATATGTTTTTATTTTATTTTTATTTTTTTATTAATTTTTTTTAATTTTACTTAATATTTAAAGTATTACATAAGTCTCCTTTCTCCCTCATTGACCTCTCCCTGGCCGTTCCCATCCCCAGCACCTGTCCTCACCCCCCTACTGTCTGTTTTTATTGATTATGCTCTTATGAATGCATACAAGTCCTGTTGTTGATCTCTTACCGCCTCACCTTCTGCCTTCCCTCATAGGTTGGACAGTCTGTTCAGTGCTTCTATGACTCTGGTTCTAATTTTGTTCATCAGTTTATATTGTTCATTATATTCCACAAATCAGTGAGATCATGTGATATTTATCCTTCTTTGACTGGCTTATTTCACTTAGCATAATGCTCTCCAATTCCATCCATGCTGTTGCAAATGGTAAGAACTCCCTTTTTACAGCAGCGTAGTACTCCATTGTGTAGATGTACCACAGTTTTCTAATCTACTCCTCTGCTGATGGGTACTTAGGCTGTTTCCAAATCTTAGCTATGGTGAATTGTGCTGCTATGAACATAAGGGTGCATACATCCTTTCTGATTGGTGTTTCTAGCATCTTGGCATACATTCCTAGAAGTGGGATCACTGGGTTAAATGGCACTTCCATTAATTTTTTGAGGAAACGCCATACTGTTTTCCACAGTGGCTGCACCAGTCTGCATTCCCACCAGCAGTGAAAGAGGGTTCCTTTTTCTCTGCATCCTCTCCAGCACATCTTGTTTGTTGATTTGTTGCTGATAGCCATTCTGACAGGTGTGAGATGATACCTTATTGTTGTTTTGATTTGCATCTTTCAGATGATTAGTGACTTTGAGCAAGTTTTCATATATCTCTTGGCCTTCTGTATGTCCTCTTTTGAAAAGTGTCTATTTAGGTCCTTGGCCCATTTTTTGATTGTATTGTTTAACTTCCTTTTGTTAAGATGTGAGTTTCCTATAAATTTTGGCGATTAAACCCTTATCAGAGATAACATTGGCAAATATGTTGCCCATGTAGTGCACTTTCTTGTTGTTTTGTTGATGGTTTCTTTTGCTGTGCAGAAGCTTTTTTGACGTAGTCCCATTTGTTTATTTTCTCCTTAGTTTCCATTGACCTAGGAGCTGTATTGGTAAAGATATTGCTATGACACATGTCTGCTATTTTGCTGCCTATAGCATCTTCTAAGATTTTTATGGTTTCCCATGTTACGTTTAAGTCCTTTATCAATTTTGAGTTTATTTTTGTGTATGGTGTGAATTGGTGGTCTAGTATCATTTTTTTGCATGTATCTGTCCAATTTTCCAAACACCATTTATTGAAGAGATTGTCTTGACTCCATTGTATGCTCTTGCCTCCTTTATCAAATGTTAATTGAGCATAGTGGCTTGGGTCGATATCTGGGTTCTCTATTCTATTCCATTGATCTATATGTCTGTTCTTGTGTCAGTACCAGGTAGTATTGAGAACAGTGGCTTTGTAGTATAGCTTAATATCTGGTGTTATGATCCCTCCAACTTGGTTCTTCTCTCTCAAGATTTCTGCAGCTATTTGGGTCTTTTTTTTTTTTTCCAGATGAATTTTTGGAGAGTTTGTTCTAGGTCTTTGAAATATGCCATTGGTATTTTAATGGGGATTGCATTGAATCTATACTGGTAGATTGCTTTGGGTAGTATGAATATTTTAATGATGTTGATTCTACCAATCCATGAACACAGTATATTCTTCCATTTGTTTATGTCTTCTGCTATCTCATTTTCAGCATCCTGTAATTTTCTGAGTATAGGTCCTTTACCTTCTCGGTTAAGTTTTTTCCTGGTATCTTAACTTTTTTGTTGCAATGGTAAATGGGATTTTTTTTTTTTTTTTTTTTTTTTTTTTTTTTTTTTTTTTTTTAGTTTCTCGTTCTGTGAGTTCATTATCTTTATAAATAAAAAAGCTAAGCGACCGGCCAACTGTACAACTGGTAGCTATGAAGCGCACTGACCACCAGGGGCCAGACGCTCAATGCAGGAGCTGCCGAGCTGCGGTGACCTGGCAGCAGCGGTTCTTGAGTGATGCACCCCAGAACCAGAGAAGAGGGAGCCCGATTCCGGGGTGCATCACCCGAGAACTGCCCTCTTGCAATCCGGGATCCCTCAGGGGATGTCGCAGAGCTGGTTCTGGGCCTTCGGATGAGGCCCAGATCACTGCAGGCCAGGCTGAGGTATCTCACCTGCTGGAAGGACCCTGCTCACTCAGCAGACGCCCTTTGAGACACGGCACTGCTGCAGGTGTGACCAGCTGGGGAGGGACCGTGGGAGGTTGGCTCCAGGGCATGACTGGCCCATCTCATCCAGTCCCTCCCAGCCAGCCACGTCCTAATTAATTTCCTGTCAATGTGCAAAAATCCATGTACTGGGCTCTAAGTGGTGTATAAAAAAGCCATAGATTTCTGGGTGTTAATTTTGTATCCTGCTACATTGCCAAATTCATTTATTCTAGTAATTTTTGATGGAGTCTTTATGGTTTTCTATGTACAATATCATGTCATCTGCGAATAATGACAATTTTACTTTTTCTTTTCCAATTTGGATGCTTTTTATTTCTTCTTCTTGTCTGATCACTGTGTCTAGCACTTCCAGTACTGTGTCGAACAGGAATGGTGAAAGTGGGCATCCCTGTCTTGTTCCTGTTCTTAGAAGAAATGGTTTTAGTTTTTGCCCTTTGAGTATGATGTTGACTGTAGGTTTGTCTTATAAGGCTTTTATTATGTTGAAGTATGGTCCCTCTATTCCCACTTTGCTGAGAGTTTTTTTCTTTAATTTCTTTATTGGTTAAGATATTACATATGTGTCCTTATTCCCCCATTACCCCCCACCTCCCATTCATGACCCCACCCCCCTGTTGTCTGTGTCCATTGATTAGGCTTACATGCATGCATATAAGTCCTTTGGTTGATCTCTCTCCCTTACCCCCACCCTCCCCTACCTTCCCTGAGGTTTGACGTTCTGATTGATGTTTCTTTGTCTCTGGATCTATTTTTGTTCATCAGTTTATGTTGTTCATTATATTCCACAAATGAGTGAGATCATGTGATATTTATCTTTTTCTGCCTGGCTTATTTCACTTAGCATAATGCTCTCCATCTCCATCCATGGTGTTGCCAATGGTAAGAACTCCTTCTTTTTTACCGCAGTGTAGTATTCCATTGTGTAGATGTACCACAGTTTTTTAATCCACTCATCTGCTGATGGGCACTTAGGCTGTTTCCAAATCTTAGTTATGGTGAATTGTGCTGCTATGAACATAGGGGTGCACATATCCTTTCTGATTCGTGTTTCTAGTTTCTTAGGATATATTCCTAGAAGTGGGATCACTGGGTCAAATGGGAGTTCCATTTTTAGTTTTTTGAGGAAACGGAAACTCCATACTATTCTCCACAGTGGCTGCACCAGTCTGCATTCCCACCAGCAGTGCACGAATGTTCCTTTTTCTCCGCATCCTCGCCAGCACTTGTCATTTGTTGATTTGTTGATAATAGCCATTCTGACAGGTGTGAGATTGTACTGCATTGTTGTTTTGATTTGCATCTCTCTGATGATTAGTGACTTTGAGCAGGTTTTCATATGTCTCTTGGCCTTCCTTCTGTCTTCTTTCGAAAAGTGTCTATTTAGATCAGTTGCCCATTTTTTTTTATTGGGTTGTTTATCTTCTTTTTGTTAAGCTGCATGAGTTCCCTGTAAATGTTGGAGATTAAACCCTTATTGTTGATATCATTGGCAAATATGTTGTCCCATGCAGTGGGCTTTCTTGTTGTTTTGTTGATGGTTTCTTTTGGTGTGCAAAAGCTTTTTATTTTGATGTAGTCCCATTTGTTTATTTTCTCTTTAGTTTCCATTGCCCTAGAAGCAGTAGCAGTGAAGACATTGCTTTGGCATATGTCAGAGATTTTTCTGCCTGTGGATTCCTCTAGTATTTTTATGGTTTCCTGTCATATGTTTAAGTCCTTGATCCATTTTGCGTTTATTTTTGTGTATGGTGTAAGTTGGTGTTCTAGTTTCATTTTTTTTTTTTTTTTGCATGTATCCAGTTTTCCCAACACCATTTATTGAAGAGACTGTCTTGGTTCCATTGTATGTTCAGGCCTCCTTTGTCAAATATTAATGGAGCATAGTGATTTGGGTCGATTTCTGGGTTCTCTATTCTATTCCATTGATCTATATGTCTGTTCTTGTGCCAATACCAGGCAGTTTTGAGAACAGTGGCTTTGTAATACAGCTTGATATCTGGTATTGAGATCCCACCTACTTTGTTCTTCTTTCTCAGGATTGCTGTAGCTATTTGGGGTCTTTTGCTGAGAGTTTTTATTAAGAAAGGGTGTTGGATTTTGTCAAATGCTTTTTCTGAATCAATTGATAAGATTATGTGATTTTTGTCTCTCAATTTGTTTATGTGATGTATCACATTTATTGATTTGTGGATATTTTACCATCCTTGCATCCCTGGAATAAATCCCACTTGGTCATGGTGTATGACCTTTCTAAAGTAATGCTGGAACTGATTTGCTAGAATTTTGTTGAGGATTTTAGCATCTATATTCATCAGGGATATTGGCCTGCAAATCTCTTTCTTTGTAGTGTCTTTATATGGTTTTGGGATTAGGGCAATGCTGGCTTCATAGAAAGAACTTGAAAGTGTGCCTTCCTTTTGAATTTTTTGGAATAGTCTGAGAAGAATAGGTTTTAGTTCTTCTTTGAATGTTTGATAAAACTCCCCTGTGAAGCCATCCATGGCTTTTGTTTGCTGGAAATTTATTATTACTGTTTCAATTTCATCAGTAGTTATCTTCCTGATAGAGTTTTCGAAGCTTGTATTTTTCTAGGAATATGTCCATTACATCAAAGTTTGTTGGAGTAGAGTTATTCATAGTATTTTTTAAAAATACGTTATTGATTTTTAAAAAAATAAATCTTTGTTATTCAGATTATTATAATTGTTCCTCTGTTTTCCCCCCCAAAGCTACCCTCCACCCGGTTCCCACCCCATCCCATGACCTTACCCGCACCCCAGTGTCCTCATCCATAGGTTTATGATTTTTGTCCAGTCTCTTCCCGCACCTCCATGCCCCTTTTCCCCCGAGAATTGTCAGTCCACTCCCTTTCTATGCTCCTGATTCTATTATATTCACCAGTTTATTTTGTTCATCAGATTTTTTATTCACTTGATTTTTAGATTCACTTATTGATATGTATTTGTTGTTCATAATTTTTATCTTTACCTTTTTCTTCTTCTTCCTCTTCTTAAAGAATACCTTTCAGCATTTCATATAATACTGGTTTGGCGGTGATGAACTCCTTTAGCTTTTTCTTATCTGTGAAGCTCTTTATCTGACCTTCAATTCTGAATGATAGCTTTGCTGGGTAGAGTAATCTTGGTTGTAGGTTCTTGCTATTCATCACTTTGAATATTTCTTGCCACTCCCTTCTGGCCCCCATAGTTTCTGTTGAGAAATCAGCTGATAATCATATGGGTGCTCCCTTGTAGGTAACTAACTGTTTTTCTCTTGCTGCTTTTAATATTCTCTCTTTGTTTTTTGCTCTTGGCATTTTAATTATGATGTGTCTTGGTGTGGTCCTCTTTGGGTTCCTTTTGTTTGGGGTTCTGTGGGCTTCCTGGACTTGTAAGTCTATTTCTTTCACCAGGTGGGGGAAGTTATCTGTCATTATTTCTTTAAATAGGTTTTCAATATCTTGCTCTCTCTCTTCTTCTGGCACCCCATAATTCATATATTGGTACACTTGAAGTTGTCCCAGAGGCTCCTTACACTATCTTCATATTTTTGGGTTCTTTTTTCTTTTTGCTTTTCCAGTTGGGTGTTTTTTGCTTCTTTGTATTTCAAATCTTTGACTTGATTCTTGGGATCCTCTAGTCTGCTGTTGGATCTCTGTATATTATTCTTCATTTCAGTCAGTGTATGCTTAATTTCTAGTTGGTCCTTTTTCATATCCTCAAGGGTCTCACTAAATTTATCAGCAGTTTCTAGAAGATTCTTGACAAACCTTATAACTGTGGTTTTGAACTCTATATCCAGTAGCTTGCTTTCCTCCATTTCTTTCATTTGTGACCTATTTCTTTGTCTCTGCATTTTGGCTGCTTCCCTGTGTTGATAGAGTGGCTTTGTGTGTTAGGTGTCCTATAGGGCCGAGTGGCTCAGCCTCCCCAATTACCTGAGGTGGACACGTTTGGTGTACCCCTTTGTGGGCTGTGTGCTCAGTCTTCTTGTAGTTAAGTCTTGATTGTTGTTGGTATCACTGGGAGGAATTGACCTCCAGGCCAATTGGCCATGAGAATCAGCTGTGTCTACGATGAGAGAACTTCTGTGCTGGAGACAGCCTTATGGGGCAAGACTTGCTTCAGTGGGGCTTTTGTGCTCACTGAGTCTGCCCCCTGAATGTGTCCCTTATGTATCTGAGGAGTTGTAATCTGGATGGTCCCACTCTGACCACTGGGAGATTCCAGGAGGTGCAAATTTAGCCTCTGCCTGAGGCCACCCAGCAGGAGCTATGGAGAGATCTGTGGATTCCTCTTCTTTGTTTGGGTTTTGGAGGTGCCCAGATGAGGGCCAGCTGTGAAGCAATGCAAGCTGCTGTGGGGCCTTGGGCCTTCTTTTGGATGTTCTGGGTCTCTCTGACTCAGCTGCAGTTTGTAAGGTAAGTTTAGATTTCAAAAAACCAGGTCATTCATATGCAAAAGCCTCTGCACACAGCTTGGGTGGGGCGGGGTCTCAGGGCCGAGAAAACAGCAATGGCTGACCTTCAGCCCTGCCCTAAGAGGCCCCTGGGTCTCAGTGTCCCTCAGTAATCGCTGCAAGCACCTCTGAGAGAAAGCTGCCCTCGAGTTCCGCCCGATGCCAGACAGTCCAGTTTCTCCCCATGTGAGTCTGGGACCCCAGAGTCTTGCCTGGAACTGGAGTTCAGAGCAGTCAGGAGCTTGTGTCTCCCTCCTAATTGAAAAAGACAGCCATGATCTCAGTTGCTAGCCCCTTTCCGTGCACACCTCCGTACCTCTGTACTTTACTTCCGCACCTCCTCTGAGTCTCAGTGTGCTTTTCTCTTTCCTTCTAGTTGTAGAATTTCCACTCATCCAGCCTTCCTGTGGTTCTGGATGATGTCTATTTTGTCTTTTAGTTGTAGTTTTGAAGTTGTTGTGCGAGGCAGCAATTTCCGGTGTTTACCTATGCTGCCATCTTGGTTCTTCCCTATTTTATTGATTTTTTACAGAGAGGAAGGGAGAGGGATAGAGAGTTAGAAACATTGATGAGAGAGAAACATCGATCAGCTGCCTCCTGCACACCTCCCACTAGGGATGTGCCTGCAACCAAGGTTGTGCCCTTGACTGGAATCAAACCTGGGACCTTTCAGTCCGAAGGTTGACAATCTATCCACTAAGCCAAACTGCTTATGGCAGTATTTTTTTTTTTTTTTTTTTTTTTTACAATCCCTTGTATGTCTGTGGGGTAGTTGTTACTTTACCTCTTTCATTTCTGATTTTGTTCATTTGGGTCCTCTCTCTTTGCCTCTTTGTGAGCCTGGCTAGAGGTTCATTAATCTTGTTTATCCTTTCAGAGAACCAGCTCTTAGTTTCCTTGATCTTTTTGTATGTTTTTTTTTTTTTTGTCTCTATGTCATTTATTTCTGCTCTGATCTTTATTATTTCCTTCCTTCTGTTTATTCTGGGCTTTTCTTGTTGCTCTCTAATTCTTTAGGTTGCAAGGTTAGATTATTTATTACCATTTTTTCTTGTTTTTTGAGTTAGGCCTGTAGAGCCATGAACTTCCCTTTCAGGACTGCTTTCATTGTGTCCCTTAGATTTTGGACTGTTGTGTTTTCATTATCATTCGTTTTCAGGATGTTTTTTATTTCTTCTTTGATCTCTTTGGTAACCCAATCATTGTATAATAGCATGCTATTCAGCCTCCAGGTGTTTAAACTTTTTTATTGTTTTTATTGTAGTTGATTTCTAATAGTATGCAGTTGTGGTCTGAGAAGATGCTTGATATGATTTCAATCTTCTTGAATTTGGAGATACTTTGCTTGTGACCTAATATGTGGTCTGGCTTTGAAAATGTCCCAGGTGCACTTGATCAGAATGTATATTCCATGGCTTTGGGGTGAAATGTTCTGAAGATGTCAATTAAGTCCATCTGATGTAGTGAGTCATTTAGGATTGCTGTTTCTTCGCTGATTTTTTTGTCCAGAGGATTTATCCATTGATGTCAGTGGGGTATTAAAGTCCCCTAATATACTTATATTGTTGTCGATCTCTCCCTTGATTTCTTCCAGAAGTTTTTTATGTACTTGGGTGCCCCTGTATTGGGTGCATATATGTTTACCAGAGTCATATCTTCTTGTTGTATTGATCCCTTTAGTATTATGAAGTAGCCTTTCTTTTCTCTTGTTATGGCCTTCACTTAGAGGTCTATTTTGTCAAATATAAGTACTGCTGCCCCAGCTTTTTTTTTCATTTTTATTTGCCTGAAAAATATTTTTCCATCCCTTCACTCTCAGTCTGTGTTGTGAGGTGGATCTCCTGCAGACAGCATATACTAGGTATACCGGTTATCAATGCAGATTTTTTTCAATAGATGGAGTTACACATATATTGACATATATGTGATTTTATATGTATGCTATTTTGTTGTATTGACAACCAGCTTCAAAACTTTATATGTCAAATTTTCTGAAGGGGTTAACATCATAGATATTTTTAGGCTTAAAAATGTGGAATTTCATGTCCCTCCCTCACCAAAAAAAAAAAAAGAGCATTTGCAGAAAGTTTTAATTCATAACTTTATTTTGAAGAAAAGTGCTGCTGAATACTTCAGGAAGCTTATGGTGAACATACTCCATCTCAAGATACTTGTGAACGCTGGTTTAAATGCTTTAAAAGTGATGATTTCGATGTGAAAGACAAAGAACGTCCAAGTCAACCAAAAAAGTTTGAAGACCAACAATTACAAGCATTATTGGATAAAGATGTGTGTCAAACTCAAAAACAACTTGCAGAAAGATTAACCATTGCTCAGCAAACAATTTCCAATTGTTTACAAGCAGTGGGAAAGATTTTAAAGGAAGGAAAATGGGTGCCACATCAACTGAACGAAAGACAAATGGAAAACCGAAAAGTCATCAGTAAAATTTTGCTTCAAGGGCATGAAAGAAAGTCTTTTTTACATCGAATTGTGACTGGTGATGAAAAGTGGATTTATTTTGAGAATCCCAAACGCACAAAATCATGGGTTGATCCAAGTCAACCATCAACATTGACTGCAAGGCCAAATCGCTTCGGAAAGAAGACAATGCTCTGCGTTTGGTGGGATCAGGAAGGTGTGGTGTATTATGAGCTTCTAAAACCAGTTGAAACACTTAATACTGATCGCTACCAACAGCAAATAATTAATTTGAACCACGCTTTGATTGTGAAATGACCAGAGTGGGCCAGAAGACACGGCAAAGTAATTTTGCTTCATGATGACACACCATCACACACTTAAAAACAAATTAAAGACACATTAAAAGATCTTGCCTGGGAAGTATTAACCCACCCACTGTATTCGCCAGACCTTGCTCCTTTAGATTACCACTTGTTCTGATTGATGGCACATGCACTTTCTGATGGCACATGCACTTTCTGAGCAGCACAAAACGTACAAAGAAGTGAAAAATTGTGTCTCTGAATTGTTTGACTCAAAACAAGAAAAGTTCTATTGGGACAGTATCCACAAATTACCTGAAAGATGGGGAAATGTGTAGCTAGTGATGGACATTACTTTGAATAAAGCACTTTTGATGTTTCTCTTAAAATTATTGTATTTTCTTTAATTACAAAATCCACATTATTAACTGGTACACCTGGTAAATGGGTCATTTTTTCTTATTCATTCAGCCACTCAATGTCTTTTGATTGGAGCATTCAGTCCATTTACATTCAAGGTTATTATTGATAGTTACTTGTTTGTAGCCATTTTTATTTTTTGTGTTTTTTTTCTTCCCTTTTTATTTCTTCTTTTTACAACAGTCCCTTTACCATTTCTTGCATTGCTGCCTTGGTAGTGATAAACTCCCTTAGCATTTTTTGTCTGTGAAGCTCCTGATTTCCCCTTCAATTTTGATTGATAGTCCTGATGGGTAGAGTATTCTTGGATTCAGTCATTTGCTTTGCATCACTTTATATACTTCCTTCCATCCCTTTTTACCCTGATGTGTTTCAGTTGAGAAGTCATTTGATAATCTAATTGGAAATCCTTTGTAGGTAACTCTTTGTCTCTCTTGTAGCCTTTAAGATTCTCTCTTTGTCATTAACGTTTGTCATTATATTTACGATGTGTCTTGGTGTGGGTCTTTTTGGGTTCTTCTTGTTTGGGACTCTGTGCTTGTGTGACTTTCTTTTTCCCCAAATCAGGGAAGTTTTCTGACATTATTTCTTCAAGTAGGTTTTCTAAGCCTTGCTCTTCTTGTTGCCGTTCTTGCACCCCTATTATACATATGTTGCTTCGTTTCATGTTGTCCCAAAGCTCCCTTAGGCTCTCCTCCTGCCTTTTAATATTTTTCTTCAATTGTAGTTCAGATTGGATGTGTTTTGCTGTCCTGTCTTCTAATTCACTAATTCGGCCCTCTGCTTCTTCTAGTCCAGTGGCCGCCAACCTTTTGGACTTCATGGACCACCAATGGTCTGTGGACCATCTGTTGGTGACTGCTGCTCCAAAGGTTTCCTAAAACCAGCAGTTGCCAAGCTTTAGACCTCACGGACCACTAGTGGTTTGTGGACCACTGGTTGGCAATTGCTGTTCTAGTCTGCTATTGAAACCTGCCATAGTGTTTTTTAGTGTTGCTATATCACTCTTTTTTGCCTCTTGATTCTTACATAAGTTGTTGATTTTCTCATCTATCCTGTTTATGAGCTGTATGACCATTAATTTGAATTCTTTTTCTGACAAATTGCATGCCTCTGTTCCATTTAGTTCCTTTTCTTGTGATTTTCCCCTTTTTATTTCCTTTGAGGGTTGTTTCTTTGTCTCCCAATTTTTGCTCTCACTGAAGGATCTAGTCATGTAGTTGCACTGGGCCTGTGACTGCCACAACGGGCTTGGCGGTGGGTCACTTGTTCACCAGGTCTAGGGTCGATGTGTTTGGTTTGGCAGTGATTCACGTGGTTGCGGCTCCTGGGGTTGCTGCGTGAGCATTTGGGGTTGCTGTGTACGGCTTGGCTGCTCATGCTTGTTTGCAGAACCCAGGGTTGCTGTGTCAGGCTTGGCAGTGGCTAGTGTTGTTGTGGTGTCCAGGGTTGCTGCGTAAGGCTTGGCTGTTTGTATGTGGTCATGGAACCTGGAGTTGCTGTGTAAGGTTTGGCTGTTTGCACAAGGATGGGGAACCTGGGGTTGCTGCATAAGGCTTGGATTGCTGTGTAAGGCTTGATTGTTCGTGCACAGTCACAGAGTCTGGGGTTGCTACATAAGACTTGGCTGTTTGCATGCCAAGATGGAGTGTCCAGGGTTGCTGCATAAAGTTTGGCTTTTTGTATGTGGTCGCAGCGTCTGGGGCTAAAGCATCTGGCCAGCGGGAGAGGAGCATGCTCCAGAACTCACAGGAGCCTGCAGCCATGGAGGCTGTAGTCTTGGTGATCATGGGTCCACAGCTGAGGCAGCAGGTCCCTGACCAGAGTGGCTGTAGGGTCCTGGGTGGTGTTCAAGGGACCCCTGGCTGGACTCCCAGTCACAGCAGCTCTCCCATTCAAGATGGCACAGCCTCTGAAGCAGAGCTGGCTGCCCCAGGAGAGATTGCAGTGGTAGCAGAGGCTGCCTGGCTAGGGGACTTTGTCTGCCAGCCCCCAAAAGTCCTGTGGAATCTAACTGTCCCTCACTCTCATACACACCCCTTTCACTCACTCACTTACTCACTCACTCACTCACTCACTCACTCACTCACTCACTCACTCTCTCTCCCTCACTGCTATCCTGCCAGCCATCTTCTTCCTTCTGGATTTATTTTTAGGACATTACATATAACATATACTGTGACTGGATGAAGGAGAGTCCCACTGTCCCTACCTACTATCCAGTGAAACAACCCAAGGGAATGGGTTTAGCAGAATCAGCAGGGAAGGAAGACCCTGATGAGTTTGACTCTCATCTGGCAAGTCGAAGACATGGGAAAGGTTTATGAGTGGGAGCCCCTTGTGGGCCACAACCCTCTCCCCTCAGGGAGTGGGGGGAAGGGACAGGGACAGGTGGGGAGTTTGAATGGGGCACTACACCTGTCAAATGGTAATTCAGGTGTCCTAAGTTGAGCTCAGGGAGGACAGAAACCTCCCATGGAGCAGAAAGGCAAAAGCTCTCTTGATCTTGATTTTCTTTTTAAATTCTTTATTGTTTAAATTATTACATATGTCTCCTTTTCCCCCATTGATATCTCCCCCTTGATCTTGATTTTCAATAGGAATACAGACCTTAAAAGCAGGGCCTCATGTTTTAAAAAGAAAAAAACAAAGTAAAAATATATACTGTGACCTTGACCTACAATTCTGGTCTCTTCCTCTGACCTTTAGAGGAAATTCCTATTATGAATTGAAAGGACATTTTCCAAAATACATTCTAAAATATAGAGATAAAATTTGTTAATTTATTTTAAAATTTTTAAATTATAGAAGTTTTAGAAAGACCAAGTCTCTGGCTCCTTTCTCAGTATTTTAATGATAGTATCTATAATAATAAAAGCGTAATATGCTAATTAGACTGGACAGCCAAACAACCTTCCAGACGAACTTCTGGACAACCTTTTGGATGAAGCCAGGCCTGTGAGGGCCAAGCCCCTTGCACAAATTTTGTGCATGGGGCCTCTAGGCTAAGTGACTGACCATATATATGTCTGTCCGACCATTTGACTGACCGGCCAGCCAATACATATGACATGCACTGGCAATCCTATATAATAAAGAGGTAATATGCATTGACCATCACTCCAACACACAAAATGGCCTCCCCCATATGGACACAAGATGGCCTCCACAAGATGGCCAGCAGGGGAGGGAAGTTGTGGGAGATCAGGCCAGCAGGGAAGAGCAGTGGTGGGCGATCAGGCCAGCAGGAGAGGGCAGTTGGGAGGGACCATGCCTGCAGGGAGGGCAGTTGGAGGGAACCAGGCCAGCAGGGGAGGGCAGTTTTGGGGAACCAGGCCTGAAGGGGAGGGCAGTTGTGGGGGACCCAGAACATCAGGGGAGGGCAGTTGGGGGGATCAGACCTGCAGGGGAGGGCAGATGGGGGTGACCAGGCCAGCAGGGGAGGGCAGTTAGAGGCAACCAGGCCTGCAGGGGAGGGTATTGGGGGGGACCAGGCCTACAAGGGAGGGCAGTTGGGGGGGACCAGGCCTTCAGGGAGGGCAGTTGGGGGCAACCAGGCCAGCAGGGGAGGGAAGTTGGGGGCAATCGGACCGGCAGGGGAGCAGTTAGGTGTCAATCAGGCTGGCAAGGGAGTGGTTAGGGGGTGAACAGGCTGGCAGGCAGAAGCACTTAGGGGCAATCAGGCAAGCAGGCAGGCAGGCAGGTGAGCTGTTGGGAGCCAGCAGTCCTGGATTGTGAGAGGGCAGTTGGATATCCCTTAAGGGGTCCCAGATTGGAGAGGGTGCAGGCTAGGCTGAGGGACACACACCCCCATATGAATTTTGTGCACTGGGCCTCTAGTTTAAAAATAAACGTTTACTCGTGCATGTGCGATCCATATAAAGCTCTCGCTGGCACCAGTCGCAAACGTGTGTTTCGATCTGTCATTGTTGATTGTGAATTTGGTTGTTTTTGTTGACATTCTGATGCTGAAATAAAGCGGTGTCATCGACAGAATATGTCTGAAGACCAACTATTGGCACAACTGTCCCTATCTGACATTAGCCTCACATTTAAATTAATTTGAAGACAGTTTCCCATGATGCCAGCATTTGCAATGACTATTAATAAATCACAAGGACAAACTCAAGACAGAGTAATAATATTCCTACCTGAACCCGTTTTTGAACATGGTCAGTTATATGTTGCTTTCTCTCGAGTTCGAAGAGCGTGATGTTAAAATTAAAGTTGTAAATACTTCATCACAAGGGAAATTAGTCAAGCACTCTGAAAGTGTTTTTACTCTTAATGTGGTATACAGGGAGATATTAGAATAAATTTAATCAATTTATCAGTCATTGTTTTTATCAATGTTTTTATATCATGTTTTTGTTGTTTTTATATTATGTCTGTTGTTGTTATTGTTTATTTATTAATCAATTTATATATTATTTTTATATACATTTTACTAATTTTCTTTCATCTCTGACACTTCTATTATAGAAAAAGGGCGAATAGCGATATTAAAATATTTCTTGTAATTAATTTCCTTTCAATGTGCACAAATCCGTGCACTGCTCCACTAGTTTTAACATAATTGATTTTGCTTTATGAAATGGCTTCTCAAGCATATTTTTTGTTTACAATGCTATATGTTGACAATCAGTAAGTAAAATCAAAACAAGACTCATAAAGGAAATGCAGGACTGTTTTGAAAAGTTAGGAGGAAATGCTAAGATTACTATTGAGTGAATGATGTATTTGTTTTAAGTTAGAGAATATTTTTTAGATCTTTAAAGTTAAGTCCCTGACATGAATTCAGTATAATATTGTAAAGAAATAGATTATTTTTAGTTTTTGAACCTTAACTATTTTTATCTGCTTGCAAAAATGAACTAAAAACATTTCTGGGAATCTTACACTAAATTATTCCCATTTTATCTTTAGCAAAATGATCAACTTATCTGAACCAGATACAATTGATGAAAGAGCCATTAATAAGAAAAAGCTCACACCTTTCACTGTTTCTGTAAGTATTTATACTATAAAATGTAAAATGGAAGGCTTTTCTTTTTTTAATATATTTTTATTGATTTCAGAGAGGGAGAGAGAGATAGAAACATCAATGATGACAGAGAATTACTGACTGGCTGCCTCCCACTGGGGATCAAGCCCACAACCTGGGCATGTGCCCTTGACCAGAATTGAACCCAGGACCCTTCAATCTGCAGGCCAATGCTCTATCCACTGAGCCAAACTGGTAAGGCTGGAAGGCCTTTCTTTAAAAAAAAAAAAAATTTATTGATTTCAGAGAGGAAGGGAGAGAGAGAGAGAGAGAAACATCAATGATGAGAGAGAATCATTGACCGGCTGCCTCATGCATGGGCCCTACTTGGAATCAAGCCCACAACCTGAGCATGTGCCCTTGACTGGAATCGAACCTGGGACCTTTCAGTCCACAGGCTGACACTTTATCCACTGAGCCAAACCAGCTAGGGCTGGAAGGCCTTTCTTAATGGATGTTTGGGCCCAAGTAAAACCTATGATTTAACATAATTTCAGTTTCATATAAAAACTAGGTTTTTATTAAATAAAAATTTAGCTGTATTTTGTAATCAATGGAGTTAACTTCTTTATTTAATATAATAGTATTCAAGTTATATTATTATAATTATTGTTCTTTTTATTAATGAATATTTGCTGGGTGCCAGTGTTTTTATTGGTTGGTTGGAGGGAAAAAGTACATAGTTTAACCATTTCACAAAATTTTTAACTATTTTTAAAAAATATATTTTTACTAGAGGCCTGTTGCACGAAGATTCATGCAATAGGTCTTCCTTCCCCTGGATGCCAGCACTGGTTTTCCTCCAGCACCCGGGACCCAGGCCTTTGCTCTGGCTGCCTCCTTCCATCTTTGCTCCGGTGGAGCCTTCAGTGTTTGGAGCCTTCAGTCTTCTCCGCTCTGGCCAGAATGCCATTCCTGTAGCTCCCTCCGCCCCCTACCATCCCCCTCATAGCAGGCATCCCGCCCTGCTCAGCCGCTCCATGCCTGCATATGCAAATTAACTGTCATCTTTGTTGGATTAATTTGCATACTAACTCCTGATTGGCTGGCGGGCATCACAGAGCTATGGTTAATTTGCATATTTTTCTTTTATTCTTGTAGATTGATTTTAGAGAGGAAGGGAGAGGGAGATAGAAACATCAATGATGAGAGAGAATCACTGATTGGCTGCCTCTTACATCCCCTACACTCAGGGATCGAGCCTGCAAGTTGATGCTCAACCACTGAGTTATGCCAGCTGGGCTTTAGCTATTCTTTTTGTACTAAACTGTTATGTAGTCAGCTTGCCCATTCACATATTGTTAAAGTTCAGAAATTTATAGTTACCACACTTTTCCATCAAAATGTCTAGATCAGTGGGTGGATATCAATATTTACCAAGTACTAACTAGGTACTAGTCACTCTTCTAAACATACTACATGAATTATCCCTTTGACTCCTCCCCGCAGCCTTAAAATAAGATACTATGTTTTTAAAGAGGATGAGACTGTGTCACTGAGAGGGTTCACAGTGTCCAAGTCAGCGTGTGGTCCCAATGGTCTGGCTCCAGAACCTAGCCTTTTCATCCCAGTGCCATACTGCCTCTCACATGGTGGGAGCAGCAGCAACTATTTCATGTGCGATTCACAACTGCAGCTGTTAGAAGTGAGCTACTGCTGAGTTGTTTCCTTCTTTTTTGTTGGCAAGTACCATCCTTGATTTTGCTGAAATTGTTAAGTCTCTCCTATAAGGAAACTATGACCTTAGGGCAGTGGCAAATGGTTAATTCCGGACTGTCCAAGGGTTATTCTCATTTCTGGTCATCCTTGAGAATTATAGAGTAAGATGTTGACCAATGTAACTTTTTGTCCCCCCTGCAATACTGTTGTATATCCCTAGCAGATGCTACTATTCTTAAAAAAGCCCATTTCTGATTATAATTGCCAGATTGTGGGGGTTTTTTTTGGTTTTGTTTTTGTTTTCATCTTGTGTCAGGATGCTTCATCTAATATCTATGATTGTTGAAAACATTCATTTATGTCTTATTTGTAGAATACATGTCACACAATTTTTTTATGGCACTGAATCTGAAATTCAGCATTTCTTACTGTTGTATAAATTTATTTCATTTTACTTTTAATACTTATATGCAGTGTATTCAAGAAAATAAAGAAAAAATATTCTGTAACTATTTTTCAATAGCCACAGGATGGGTCCAAGGAGCTAAGTCCTTTATAGTTTTATTTTTAGAGAGTGCATTCTTCCAATAAGAGTATGTGGAATAGTCTAGGTCTCAAGGATGCTTGAAAGAGTGTGCTAATGTAGAACGAGAAAAGACAGGCCTCTGGGAAGGTGCAAAGTATTACTGTGGATATTAAATCTGTTTTGTTTATTCAGTAATTTTAGAGCTCTGGAAATAGGTCTGCTAGAAAACTACCAGTTTTTCATGAAACTTTATCCCAAAGAGGTGTAATTCATTTGTAAAAGATTGTAAAGATAGTGATAATACAGTTTTTTACTTTATGGTGATAGGATTACATAGTATCATGATGTTAAGAAGAAGAGAGATAAAAAAGGATGAAAATGATATACCATAACTATGAAAGCAAGGGAAAGGGACACATCAGGTGGTTAATAGCAAGACTCATTTTTTTTTTAATCTTAGAGAATTTCTTGTCTTCTACCTAGTGTACTACTGAGCTGCATTTTCTTATTTATCATTATTGAAAGAAAAGTGAATTATATAAATAAGTCTAAAAAGCAGATTAGTGATTTAAGGACACAAAAGTCAGGAAATTAACAAGAGTTGGTATGGGAAATTGAAATCCAGTGCAAATAATATACTCACATACATACAGAGTATATATCCTTTATACTTACTAGTACACATATATACAAATGTACACATAAAAATATGACCTTAATTTTACTTTACATACAATTACAGTTAAAGTAGGGAAATCATAGAGCCCATTTGGACATTCCAAATGAAGTAAAAGTGATGATATATGAAATTATGAAATCTGAGTAACAAACCATGCCTTTATTTTTATTGGCCCAATAATTGTCTAGCACATCCCTCTCAAAATTATTAACAAAAGTAAACTCATCTGGAATTGGAACTTTATGAAAAATGAAAATTTGCAAAGTGGTATGAATGAAAAGAATTTCATTACCTATATGAGCTTGTTAGTAAAGAATCAAATAGTTAATTAATCAAAATAGAAGTGACATGAGAAGCCATCTGAAACAGCAGTATAAATTTTTCTGCCTGGTAAAGTGGGTTATATCTTAGGCACAGACAGTCAGTGATGTACAAAAAAGATGGGAGAGAATGGATGGATAACCCAAGATAAACTGTGATATTTGCTTGATCTTTTGTTAGGATCTCTGTAAGATACCCTGTTTTACAAATTAAGACACTGAAACTCAAGGAAACAACACCTCTCTCATGACCCAGTTGGTGGAGATTTCCTATTGTCCTTGTCTCTCCCCACTAACACGGGCCTTCAGGAAAGGAGGCTGAGCACTCAGGGCCGTTGTCCATTTCAAGACTTGGAGAACAACCTCTTTATGGAGTTCTCCTGTTACTTCTTGGTCTTTGAAATTGGCTTTAGACAGTAGTGGTTGTCCTGTTCCCTACATACTAGTAGGCCAATAATGTTGTATTTACCAATTAGAAAGTGCCATTTATTTGATGAAGCAGATTTTAGCTTCTAACTTTCAATCTGTTTTTTTTGTTTTTTTAGCTAATAACTTTTAAGTCATTTGCTATACTTGTAGAGCCAATGGTTTTAAATAAAATTAACATCAAAAGCTGGTTCCTCATGTATCAACAATACAACGCGATGATGAGACAAAGCTTATTGCAGTTAGACAAAAAACCACCTGCAATTCCTGGCAGTGTCTTGGGAGCTCTAACATACCTTCTGACTTGGCTGAAGCATGGACTATATAAGTAGAATGTCAGGAGATGAGGCCAGAGTCAAAACCAAAGTGTTTTTGATTGCCATATTACAAATTTGGACTTGACCCTCTCCTTTCCCTTCTTGCCTTTACTCACTTTTACCCATTCATCCAGTTATTCAATAAATATTTATTGAGCATGTGTTAAGTACCTGGGAAACAGCCCCACACACATAAAAAAAAAACACTTCTGTTATTATGTTATATACTAGAGGCCCGGTGCACAGATACGTGCACTGGTGGGGTCCCTCAGCATGATCTGCGGGGATCTGGGGAGGAGCCGCTCCTGCTCCTCCTGCCCTGCTCATCCAGGTCAACTGAGCAGGGCTCCTTCTTGGGAGTCCTGCTCATCTTGGTCAGCAGAGTGGCACTGCCCCCTGGTAACCAGTGCGCGTCATAGCTACCGGTCGACTAGTCGAGCGGTTGACCAGTTGACTGGTTGCTTAGGCTTTTATATACACTGAGTGGCCAGATTAGTATGATCTCTGAACACATAATAATCTGGCCACTCAGTGTATATCTACACTAATAAAAGAGAAATATGCAAATTGACCGTACCTACACGATGCCCACAAGCCAATCAGGAGTGAGTATGCAAATTAACCCAACAAAGATGGAAGGTTAATTTGCATATGCAGGCATGGAGCAGGTGGGGGTGGGGTGACCGCTTGCGTGCATGTCAGCACCAAGCAGCCTGAGTCCCAGAGTCAGGCATCCTTGGGAGCCAGGCCACTCTGAGCCTGTAGACCTGCACATAGGCCCGGAGTGGCTAGGGTCCTGGAACGACCCCCCAGCCACTCCGGGTTTATGCACACAGGCACAGAGCAGCTGGGGGTGGGGCAGGAACATCCCCGGACCTCAGGCACTCTGAGCCAGCATGTGTGCAAGCGGCCGGGGGCAGGGTGGGAACGTCTCCCGCAGTGAACGAGCAGACAGCAGGGCCCTGCTTGCCCCTGGCCCTGGTGGCTAAGGGCAAGCAGACCCCCACAGAGAGCAGACACCAGGGCCTGTGGTGGCGTCAAGCAGGCAGGCCTGCAGAGAGCAAAGAATCACGGGGAGCCGGCCTAATCCATCAGTAGGACATCCCCTGAGGGATCCCAGATTGGAGCGGGTGCAGGTCGGGCTGAGGAACCCATGCCCCCATGCACGAATTTCGTGCACCGGGCCCCTAGTCCTATATAATAAAAGCCTAATATGCAAGTTGTCCCCTCAACCAGGAGTTTGACCAGCAGGCAGGCCAGCCATCTGCCCATGTCCCCTCCCCCTGGCCAGGCTGGCTGGACCCCACCCATGCATGAATTCATGCACCAGGCCTCTAATATATATATATACACACACACACATACACACTGAGTGGCCAGATTATTATGCATTCAGAGATCATAATAATCTGGCCACTCAGTGTATATAGATATGATATACATAATAATAAACATCTATACTAATAAAAGCCTAGGTGGCCCTTGCACAATGCCCTCACGTCATCACAAGATGGCCGCCCCATGTCATCACAAGATGTCTGCCCCCACATCATCACAAGATGGCTGGCAGGGGAGGGCAATTGTGGGCAATCAGGCCGGCAGGGGAAGGCAGTTGGGGGCAACCAGGGCAGCAGGGGAGGGAAGTTGGGGGTGACCAGGCCTGCAGGGGATAGCAGTTGGGGGTGACCAGGCTGGCAGGGGAGGGCAGTTGGGGGCAACCAGGCCGGCAGGAGAGGGCAGTTGGAGGTGACCAGGCTGGCAGGGAGGGCAGTTGGGGGTGATCAGATGTGAAGGGGAGGGCACTTGGGGGCAATCAGGATGGTAGGGGAGTGGTTAGGACAGGGGTGGGCAAACTTTTTGACTCGAGGGCCACAATGGGTTCTTAAACTGGACCAGAGGGCCGGAACAAAAGCATGGATGGAGTGTTTGTGTGAACTAATATAAATTCAAAGTAAAGGAGTGGAGGGGAGAGCAAGAGAACTGGATAGAACAGCCAGATCCAGCTCGCGGGCCGTAGTTTGCCCACGGCTGGGTTAGGAGGTCATCAGGTTGGCAGGCAGAAATGGTTAGGGGCAATAAGGCAGGCAGACAGGCAGGCAGGCAGGTGAATGGTTAGGAGCCAGCAGTCCCAGATTGTGAGTCAGACATTCCTCGAGGGGTCCCAGATTGGAGAGGGTGCAGGCCAGGCTGAGGGACCTCACCAGTGCACGAATTCATGCACCGGGCCTCTAGTATGCATATAGGATCTTTGATTAATCTCTTTCTGCCCTCCCCTATCCCTCCTTCCTTCTGAGATTCATCAGTCTGTTCCATGTTTCTATGACTGTGGTTTCCGCTCCTGCATTGAGCATGTGCCCTCTGATGGTCAGTGTGTGTCATAGCTACAGGTTGAACGGTCGCTTGGGCTTTTATATATATAGATGTCACAGAATGCTAAGAAGTAAAATCAAGAATAATGAGTGCCAGCAGAGGTGTGGTGATGCTTGCTATTTTGTGTAGGATAATGAGAGAAGGCCATTAGGTGCATTTGAGCAACATTAAAGGACTTGTGGTTATTTGGGGGAAGTATGTTCTAGGCAGAGGGAATAGCCAGTTCAGAGGTCCTATATAGTGAGTGAGAAAACATAGTAGGAATGATAGGGAACTTGAAGGGTTTTCCAGTGAGGGAACACCATCAAGTTTCTATTTCACTAAGATCATTGATGCAAACCAATGGACACAAGACACTGTGGGGTGAGGGCATGTATGGGAGTGGGGTGGGGGTGGGGGCAATGGGAAGATATATACACATGTAATACCTTAATAAAAAAATGGGGAAAAAAGAGAATATAATGTTGGATTTATGGTGACAATGGCTTCATTGTAATGGGCACTGGTCAGAACTCATCAGGAATATTGTGTTATTTTTGGTGCCATATTTTAAGCGGATATTATCAGATGAAGAAAATTTGATACTGAAGAAATACCAAGTTCAAAGAATTGGGGATGTTTAACCTGAACAAGAGAAGTCGTGATGAGATATTGTAACTAGGGTGACCATATGTTTGGGTTCACCAGGGTCATTCCCTGTTTATTTCTGTTTCTCAGTTTCCCATCTGGCTTAGCATCTGTCCCATATAGGTTATTTTCACATTTTGAGAAAGACATTTTTTTTTTGGAAAATGCTTTGGGATTAGAACATTTTTATAGCTCTCCCAATATTCTAAAACCTAACATTAAAATAATAAACACAAATTTTTTAAATTATAATTTAAAAATTATTTTGGTACCATCTTTTACTTAAAAAATTGTCCCCATTTTGGATAGTAAATTATATAGTTATCTAATAACTGTCTCACTGTTTAAAGGATTCTCTTATTGAGATATTTACTTTTGTATAAAGAACTGCTTTTATGTAGTTCACAGGAGATGACTTTGATTAATTGGTGCACATTGTAAGAAGGTGAGTTTCAGATCAATCTGAACTTCATGATGTGGTAGGATCTCACCTCTGGGAAAATTCAAGGGAAGCTTGATGACTCCTTGCATGCCATGGATTTAAAAATACCACCTCACACCTGCCAGAATGGCTACCATCAATAAATCAACAAACAAGTGCTGGCAAGGATGTGGAGAAAAAGGATCCCTAGTACACTGCTGGTGGTAACGCATGCTGGTACAACCACTATAGAAAACGGTGTGAAGTTCCCTCAAAAAATTAAAAATGGACCTGCCATTTGACCCAGTGATCTCACTTTTAGGAATATATCCTAAGAAGCCTGAAACACCAATCAGAAAGAATATATGCACCCCTATGTTCATATCAGCATTATGTACAATAGCTAAGATCTGGAAACAGCCCAAGTGCCCATCAGTAGATGAGTGGATAAAACTGCTGTGGTACATTGATACAATGGAATACTATGCAACTATAAAAAGAAGTACCTATTACCCTTTAAGACAGCACATAAAGGGACCTGGAGATGATTATGCTAAGCGAAGTAAGCCAGTCAGAGAAAGACAAATATGATCTCCCTTTATGTGGAATCTAATGAACAAAATAAACTGACAAACAAAATAGATCCAGAAACATGGAAGCATGCAACAGACTGAAGAATCTCAGAGGGAAGCGGGGCGGCAGGAAGAGATTTAACCAAGGAATTTATATGCATATATGCATAACCCATGGACACAGACAATAGTGCGGTGAAGCCTGGGGAGGAGATGGAAATGGAGAGGGCGGGGTCAATGGGGGAAAAAAGGGACATCTGCAATATTTTTAAAAATAAAGATAAATTTTAAAAAAAGATCATTGATGCACAGTATTGTGGAAGATGGATTGTAGATAGTTTGAGATGGGTATTAGGAAGGAACTAAGAAACCTGAAGAAAGGCACTGAACATTTCCACAGGTATTTAGAAGGCGGGATTGACAGATACTGGTGACTAGATATGGTAAGCAAGGAAGAACAAGGATTCTGCTCATATTTCTGACTTAGGAAGAAAGAATGCAAGAATGAATGTTGGTCCTATCAACCAAGACAGAAAATAAAGAAAAGCCAGTTTTAATAGATAATTAGAGGAAGACCAAGGAAGCATGGCAGGAAAATTGCTTCAGTTTTGGACATATTGAGTTTGAGATACTTGTGAAACACCCATATAGACCTAACCAAGTGAGTATATAGGTATAGAGTTTAGAGTGGGAACTGGGAGAAAGTGTGGGCTGAAGATATGGCTTTGAAAGTCATTGGCATATAGAGGTAATAGTTAAAACCATAGAAATTTTCTTTTGAATAATGGTGTTTTGCTATTTAAATATTATGTTTAAAAATCTGAAATTTCACAGTTCTTTGTTTCTTATTTACCTTCTTAATTTGTTGATAAAACTTTAGAAAGTACTTCCTCATGGGTATTTTTCTTTGTGGCAATTCAGGAAAATTTAAACCTAGCCCTGAATTCTGCCTCAGCCATTGGATGTACAGTGGTCAATATTGGTGCACAGGATCTCAAAGAAGGAAAACCTCACTTGGTCTTGGGACTTCTCTGGCAGATCATCAAAGTTGGTCTTTTTGCTGATATTGAGATTTCCAGGAATGAAGGTATGATCATCAAAAATGTTTACTTTTCATTTACATATACTTGCTGCAAGAAGAATTTATATATTTCTGTGTTTTCCTCTCAGCTCTGATTGCATTGCTAAATGAAGGTGAGGAACTAGAAGAGCTGATGAAGCTTTCTCCAGAGGAGTTATTGCTGCGATGGGTGAACTACCATTTGACCAATGCAGGATGGCATACCATCAACAACTTCAGCCAAGACATTAAGGTTTATATTTTAATATTCAAATTTGTAACATAAAGTAAGGATGCAGAAAGTAAAAACAAAAGAGATACAGACTTGCTTGGCCAGTGTGTCTCAGTGGTTGAGCATCAACCTATGAACCAGGAGGTCACGGTTCCATTCCCTGTAGGGCACATGCCTAGGTTGTGGGCTCCATTCCTAGTAGAGGACACTCAGGAAGCAGCCGATCAATGATTCTCTCTCATCATTGATGTGTTTATCTTTCTCTCTCTCCTTTGCTCTCTGAAAGCAATAAAAATGTATTTTTTTTTTGCTTCTTTTTTTTTTTTAACTTTATTTTTTTTAAATAAATCTTTATTCAGATTATTACAATTATTTCTCCTTTTCCCCCCCATAGCTCCCCTCCACCCCTTTCCCACCCCACCTTCTGCCCTTACCTCCCCCACACTGTCCTCATCCATAGGTGTATGATTTTTGTCCATTCTCTTCATGAACCCCCCCATACCCCTTTCCCCCTGAGAATTATCAGCCCACTCCCTTTCTATGCCCCTGATTCTATTATATTCACCAGATTATTCTGCTCCTCAGGTTTTTAATTCACTTGATTTTTAGGTTGGCTTGTTGATAGATATGTATTTGTTGTTCATAATTTTTTCTCTTTACTTTTTTCTTCTTCCTCTTCTTTAAGAATACCTTTCAGCATTTCATATAGTACTGGTTTTGTGGTGATGAACTCCTTCAGCTTTTTCTTATCTGTGAAGCTCTTTATCTGCCCTTCAATTCTGAATGATAGCTTTGCTGGGTAGAGTAATCTTGGTTGTAGGTTCTTGCTATTCATCACATTGAAAATTTCTTGCCACTCCCGTCTGGCCTGCATAGTTTCTGTTGAGAAGTCAGCTGACAGTCGTATGGGTGCTCCCTTGTAGGTAATTAACTGTTTTTCTCTTGCTGCTTTTAATATTCTCTCTTTGTCTTTTGCTCTTGGCATTTTAATTATGATGTGTCTTGGTGTGGTCCTCTTTGGATTCCTTTTGTTTGGGATTCTGTGGGCTTCCTGGACTTGTAAGTCTATTTCTTTCACCAGGTGGGGGAAGTTTTCGGTCATTATTTCTTCAAATAGGTTTTCAGTATCTTGCTCTCTCTCTTCTTCTGGCACCCCCATAATTCTGATGTTGGTACGCTTGAAGTTGTCCCAGAGTCTTCTTACATTATCTTCAACTTTTTGGATTTTCTTTTTTGCTTTTTGCTTTTTCGGTTGAGTGTTTTTTGCTTCTTTGTATTTCAATTCTTTGACTTGATTCTTGTGTTCCTCTATTCTGTTTCTGGGTCTCTGTATAATATTTTTTATTTCAGTCAGTGTATGTTTAATTTCTAGTTGGTCCTTTTTCATATCTTCGAGGGTCTCGTTATATTTATCGGCCTTTTCTAGGATATTCTTAAAAAGTCTTATAACGGTGGTTTTGATTTCTATATCCAGTCGTTTGTTTTCCTCCATTTCTTTCGTTTGTGATCTGATTCTTTGACCCCGCATTTTCACTGAATCCCTGAGTTGGTAAGGTAGATATTTGTACTAGGTTTCCAATATGGCCCAGTGGGTCTGCCTCCCCGGTTAACCTGAGGTGGACACTCTTGGTGCACCCCTTTGTGGCCTGTGTGTACAGCCTTGTTGTAATTAAGTCTTTATTGTTGTTGGTATCACTGGGAAGAATTGACCTCCGGGCCAGTTGGCTGTAAGGATCAGCTGTGTCTATGCTGGGAGAAGCCCGGTGCTGGAGACAGCCTTATAGGATTAGACTTGCCAAATTGCAATAGCCTTTGTGCTCAGCTTGGATGGGGTGGAGTCTCAGTCTTGGCTTCCTGTCAGCCCCGCCCCTGCGCGCATGTGCGCTTTCAGTCCTCCGCCTTCCCCAGCTCGAGTCTCCGCCTGAGAGTCCAGACTCCCCCCACAAGAGCGTGGGTCCCCAGGGGCTCGCCTGGAACTGGGGTTCACTGCAGTCAGAACTGGGGCTCAGTGCAGTCAGAATCCTCTGACTCCCCTCCACTAGGGAAAGCCTGTGGCAACCCCCGCAGCCTTTGTGCGCACCGGCGCGGCGCGTGTGCGCACTTTCAGTCCTCCGCCTTCCCCGGCTCCCGAGTCTCCGCCCGAGAGTCCAGACTCCCCCTACAAGAGCGTGGGTCCCCAGGGGCTCGCCTGGAACCGGGGTTCACTGCAGTCAGAACTGGGGCTCAGTCAGGATCCTCTGACTCCCTTTCACTAGGGAAAGCCTATGGCTACCTCCGCAGCCTTTGTGCGCACTGGCCCGTGTGCGCCTTCAGACTTCTGCCTTTCCCAGCTCGTGGTCCGAGGCTTCCTTCCCCCTTCCGCCAGAGGAAGTCAGCCAAGCTCTCAGCCGCCCTTCCTCTCTGCGCGCACAAAGCCCCTTTGCCGTACCTCCAATTCTCTGTGAGCTTTTCTCCTTCCTTCTAGTTGTAGAATTTTCACTCAGCCTGCTTTCCTGTGGTTCTGGATGGTGTCCGTTCTGTCTTTTAGTTGTAGTTTTGAAATTGTTGTGCGAGGCAGCAGTTTAGGTGTTTACCTATGCCGCCATCTTGGTTTCTCCTCCAAAAATGTATTTTTTTAAAAGAGAAATACAGACTTAAATTTGAATTGAAATTTAATTCACAAGGGCACAGTTTAAGAAATTAAATTTTGCATTTCTCTGAGAATTATCACAAAATCTTATATTTCAAAATAACTGGTTTATTGGCTTTTAGTAAGAAATAAACTGGCTATGAAACGAAGGAGATACTCCTTAGCAGATTAAAGCATTCTCTGCATTTTATATTACACAGATAGACTAAATTATAAAGTGAATGTCAGTCTGAGAATTACATCTGTTTGATGGACTAGAGGCCCCTGTGGGCCTAACCAGTTCAACATTCTTACTGCCACTGTGCCAATACCCAGCTAATAGGAAACCAAATTATCTGAGGGCACAGAGAATCAGTAGGCAAAAGGAGGTCTTCAGGTAGGTCTCTCAATCACGGTAGCTGGAAACACTTCCCTCCCTATTGGGAGACCATTGTCAAGGAAACTGTAACATTCAATCTGCCTAATAACAACTCTCATTGTCACTGCCTAGACAGGCATTGCCAACTTGGGTCTCTATGACTCTTTCTTCTCTGCTTTTTTTGTGTTAGTTTTTAAGACTAATCAGTGTTAACATTAACTCATATTTTCTCCTTAGATATATTAACACCTTCAGTCAGGTTATGTTTTTGCCATAATGGCCTAAATGACAATCTCTCTTTGAAGTGACATTGTATTTCTCTGCTTTCATCTAAAATATGCTCATTTAAAATTTTATTTGGGGGGCTCTCTCTTTTTATTTTGGTATTTCTACAAACTTTATTTTGTATGACAGGTGAGCTTAGTTCAGCAAGTCTAACTCCAATTTAATGTCATGTCTTTAACATACAAATGTGATACTTTTTAAATATTTGCCACATTTTTTTCAATTTAGTCATTATATTAATCATTTTTAAAATTAAATCTTTATTGTTGAAAATATTACATATGTCCCTGTTTTTCCCCCATTGACCCATTCTAGCCCATCCCCATCCCCTACCACAGGCTTTCACCACCCTATTGTCTGTGTCCATGGGTTATGCATATATGCATACAAGTTCTTTGGTTGATCTCTTCCCACCCACCCACCCTTCTCCTCCTTCCCTATGAGATTCCAGAGTCTATTCCATGCTTCTATGTCTCTGGATCCACTCCATTCATCCATTTATTTTGTTCATTAGATTTCACATATAAGTGAGATCATGTGAGACTTGTATTTCTCTGAATGGCTTATTTCATTTAGCATAATACTCTTCAGGTCCCTCCATACTGTCTCAAAGGTAAGATATTCTTGCTTTTTACTGCAGCATAGTATTCCATGGTGTAAATGTACCACAACTTTTTTATCCACTCATCTACTGATGGGCACTTGGACTGTTTACAGATCTTAGCTATTGTAAATTGCGCTGCTGTGAACATAAGGGTGCATATATTCTTTCTGATTGGTGTTTTGGGACTCTTAGCATATACTCCTAGAAGTGGGATCACTGGGTCAAATGGCAGTTCTATATTTAATTTTTTGAGGAAACTCCATATTGTTTTCCATAGTGGCTGCAGCAGTCTGCATTCCCACCAGTAGTCAATTAGGGTTCCTTTTTGTCCACATCCTCACCAGCACTTGTTGTTTGTTGATTTGTTAATGGTAGCCATTCTGAGAGGTGTGACATGATGCCTCATTATCATTTTAATTTCCATCTCTCTGATGATCAGTGGCTTTGAGCATTTTTGCATATTTTTCTTGGACATCTGTATGTCCACTATGGAGAAGTGTCTATTTAGGTCCTTTGCCCATTTTTTAATTGGGTTGTCTTCCTTTTGTTAAGTTGTATGAGTTCCTTATATATTTTGGATATTAACTTTTATCAGATGTAACATTGCCAAATATGTTCTCCCGTAGAGTGGGCTCCCTTTTCATTTTGTTGATGATTTCTTTTGCTGTGCAGAAGCTTTTCATTTTGATGTAGTCCTATTTATTTATTTTCTCCATAGTTTTCTTTGCCCTAGGAGATGTATAGGTAGACATATTGCTATGAAAGATGTCTGAAATTTTGCTGCCTATGGTTTCTTCTAGGATTTTTATACTTTTGCAACTTATATTTAAGTCTTTAATCCATTTTGAGTTTATTCTTGTGTATGGTGTAAGTTGGTGGTCTAGTTTCACTTTTGTGCATGTTTCTGTCCAATTTTCCCAACACCACTTATTGAAGAGACTATCTTGACTCCACTGTATGTTCTTGCCTCCTTTGTTAAATATTAATTGAGCATAATGACTTGGGTTAATATCTGGGGTCTCTGTTCTCTTCCATTGATCTATATGCCTATTCTTGTGCCAGTAGCAGGCTGTTTTGAGTATAGTGGCTTTGTAGTATAACTTGGTATCTGGTATTGTGATCCCTCCCACTTTGTTCTTCTATCTCAAGATTGCTGCAACTATTCAGGGACTTTTTTGGTTCCATATAAATTTTTGGAGTATTGGTTATAGATCTGTGAATTGTGCTTTTAGTATTTTAATAGTAATTGCATTGAATCCATATATTTCTTTGGGTAGTATGGACATTTTAATACTGATATTTCTACCAATCCATAAACACAGTATATTCTTCCACTTCCTCTCTCTCTTTTTTCAACATCCTGTAGTTTTCCTAATATAAGTCTTTTACTTCCTTATTTAAGTTTATTCCTACGTATCTTAACTTTTTTTGTTGTTGCAATGGTAAATGGATTGTTTGTTTAGTTTCTTTTTCTGAGAATTCATTATTGTTGTATAAAAATGCCATAGATTTCTGGATGGTAATTTTGCATCCTGCTACATTGCCAGATTCCTTTATTAAATCCAGTAGTTTTTTGGTGGAATCTTTGGGGTTTTCTATGTACAATATCATGTCATCTGCGATTAATGACAGTTTTACTTCCTCCTTTCAAATTTGGAAGCCTTTTGTTTCTTTTTTCTTGTCTGATCACTGTGGCTAGGACTTCCAGTACTATGTTGAATAAGAGTGGTGAAAGAGGACATCCCTGCCGAAACCGGTTTGGCTCAGTGGATAGAACGTCAGCCTGCGGACTGAAAGGTCCCAGGTTCGATTCCGGTCAAGGGCATGTACCTTGGTTGTGGGCACGTCCCCAGTAGGGGGTGTGCAGGAGGCAGCTGATCGATGTTTCTCTCTCATCGATGTTTCTAACTCTCTATTCCTCTCCCTTCCTCTCTGTAAAAAAATCAATAAAATATATTTAAAAAAAAAAAAAAAAAAAAAAAAGAAAGAGGACATCCCTGTCCTGTACCTGTTCTTAAGGGAAATACTTCTAGTTTTTGCCCATTGATTATGATGTTCGCTGTAGGATTGTCATGTATGGCATTTATTATGTTGAGATATACTCTCTCTATTCCCACTTTGCTGAGAGTTTTTATCAAAAAAGGGTGTTGGATTTTGTCAAATGCTTTTTCTGTGTTTATTGATATGATCATGTGATTTTTGTCTTAAATTTGTTTATGTGATGTATCACATTTATTGACTTGTGAATATTGTACCATCCTTGCATCCCTGGAATAAATCCCACTTGGTCATGGTGTATGATATGTTTAATATATTACTGGATATGATTTGCTAGTATTTTGTTGAGGATTTTATCATCTATGTTCATTCAGGATATTGGCTTGCAGTTCTCGTTTTTGGTAGTGCCTATATATGGTTTTGGAATTAGGATAATGCTGGCTTAGTAAAAAGAACTTTGAAGTGTTCCTTTCTCTTGGATATTTTAGAATAGTTTGAGGAAGATAGGTGTTAGTTCTTCTTTGAATGATTGGTAAAAATTCCCTGTGAAGCCATCTGGACCAGGGCTTTTGTTTGCTTGGAGTTTTTATTATTATTATTATTGTGTCTATTTCATTAGTTGTTGTTTTTTTTAAAAAAAAAATATTTTTATTGATTTCAGAGAGGAAAGGAGAGGGAGAAAGAGATAGAAACATCAGTGATGAGAGAGAATCATTGATCGGCTGCCACCTGCACGCCCCCTACTGGGGATTGAGCCTGCAACCCAGGCATGTGCCCTTGACTGGAATTGAACCTGGGACCCTTCAGTCCGCAGGCCAATGCTCTATCCACTGAGCCAAACCAGCTAGGACTATTTCATTAGTTGTTATTGGCCTATTCAGGTTTTCTGATCCTTCCTGATTCAGTTTTGGAAGATTGTATTTTTTGAGGAATTTGTTTATTTCATCCACATCGTCCAGCTTGTTGGCATATAGTTGTTCATAGTATTTTCTTACAATCCTTTGTATTTCTCTGGTGTCAGTTGTTACTTATCCACTTTCATTTCTGATTTTATTTATTTGGGTCCTCTCTCTTTGTTTCTTGGTAAGTCTGGCTAATGGTTCATCAGTCTTTTTTATCTTTTCAAAGAACCAACTCTTGGTTTCATTGATTTTTTTGTTTTGTTTCTATGTCATTTATTTCTGCTCTAATCATTATTTCCTTCCTTCTACTTTCTCTAGGCTTTTCTTGTTTTTCTCTTTATAATTCTTTAAGTTGTAGGGTTAAATAATTCATTAATAATTTTTCTTATTTTGTGAAGTAGGCCGATAGTGCTCTGAACTTCCCTCTCAGGACTGCTTTTACTGTGTCCCAGAAATTTGGGGTTATTGTGTGTTCATTTTCATTTATTTCCATGAAGTTTTTTATTTCTTTCTTTATCTCATTGGTAACCCATTCATTGTTTAATAACATGCTATTTAGCCTCCATGTGTTTGAATGTTTTTGTGTGTTTTTACTGTAGTTGATTTCTAATTTCATTCCATTGTGATCTGAGAATATGCTTTATATGATTCAATCTTCTTGAACTTGTAGAGACTTGTTTTGTGTCCTAACATGTGGTCTATCTTTGAGAATAATCCATGTGCACTGGAGAGGAATGTATGTTCTTCAGCTTTGCCATGAAATGTTCTATAAATGTCAATTAAATCCATCTGATCCAGTGTGTCTTTTAGAGTCACTGTTTCCTTGTTAATTTTTTTTGTCTGGAAGATCTATCCAGTGAAGTCAATGGGGTGTTAAAGTCCCCTACCATGACTGTATTGTTGTTGATCTCTTCCTTAAAGTCCTTTAGAAGTTTTTTTATATATATTTAGGTGCTCCTATATCAGATGTATATATGGTTACCATGGTTATATCTTCTTGTTGGGTTGATCTCTTTAGTATTAAGTAGTGATCTTTATTGTCTCTTGTGATGGCCTTCATTTTGAAGTCTATTTTGTCAGATATGAGTATTGCTACCCCAGGTTTTATTTCATTTCCATTTGCATGGAAACATTTTTTCCATCCCTTCACTCTTATCCTATGTGAATCTTTTCTTCTGAGCTGGGTTTCTTGTTGATAGCATATAATTGGCTTATGTTTTGTATCCATTCAGTTACCAAGTGTCTTTTGATTGGAACATTTAATACACTTACATTTAAGGTTATTATTGATAGGTACTTATTCATTGTCATTTTAATTCTTTATGCCTATGTTTCTCTCTTCTTCTCATTACAGTAGTCCCTTTAGCATTTTTTTTTTTTTTTTGTAGTGCTGGTTTGATGGTGATAAACTCTGTTAGCCTTTGTTTGTCTGGAAAGCTCTTTATTTCACTGTCTATTTTGAATGATAGCCTTGCTGGATATTGTTATCTTGGTTTCAGATCCTTGCTGTGTATTACCTTGAATACTTCATGCCATTCCCTCTGGCTGTACAGTTTTTTTCTTTAATTAAAAAAATATGTTTTTATTGATTTCAGAACGGAAAGCAGAGGGAGAGAGAGAGATAGAAACATCAGTGATGAGATAGAATTATTGACCAGCTTCCTCCTGCACTCCCCACAATGGGGATTGAGCCCGCAACCTGGGCATGTGTTTTGACCAGGAATCAAACCATGACCTCCTGCTTCATAGGTGGATGCTCAACCACTGAGCCATGCCAGCTGGGCTGGCCTGTAGAGTTTCTGATGAGAAATCATCTGACAGCCTTATGGGAGCCCCTTTGTCAGTAACAGTTTGCTTTTCTCTTGCTGCCTTTAAGAGCCTCTCTTTGTCCTTAATTTTTGGCATTTTAATTATGATGTGTCTGGGTATGGGCCAATTTAGGTAATTCTTGCTTGGCACTCTTCTTGCTTTGTGCCTCCTAAACTTGTGTGACTTTTTCCTTCACCAGGTTAGGTAAGTTTTCTGCCATTATTTCTTCAAACATGTTCTCTATCCCTTTGTCTCTTTCTTTCACTTCTGGCACAACTATTATGCAAATATTGTTATGTTCATGTTATCCCACAGCTCCCTTATGCTGTCCTCCTGTTTTTTAATTGTTTTTTCTTTTTGGTTCTCTGATTGATTTTTTCTACCCTGTCTTATAATTCACTGACCCCATTCTCAGTTTCTCCTAATCTGCTCTATATTCCTTCCACTGTGTTCTTTGTTAGGGCTATGTCATTCTTCATAATTTCTATATCTTTTCTCATGATGTTGAGTATATTTGACATCATTATTCTGAACTCTATGTTTGATCTTATCTCCATTTCATTTAGCTCTTCTTCTGGAGAATTCTCTTGTTCTTTCATTTTGAGCTTTTTTATTTCCCTATTTTGGCTGCCTGTTTGGGTTTGTGTCTGTGTATTAGGTAGATCTGCTATGACTTTGAATCCCTAGTTCAGGACAGTGTAAGACGCTGTTTGTGATTGGCCCTGAGTACCCTATCAGCAATCCACAGCTTGTGGCTCCCTCTGCTGGGTCTGGGTGACTTTGGAAAGGACCAAGATATGCACCAGCATCTGCTTTTGCTAGCTCCAGACCCAGAAGAAGATCAGGCAAAGACTCAAACCCTCCAGAGATGCTCTTCTGACTGTAGTCTGATTGTTATCAGCCTTGATTAGTCTCAGGATATCAACCACAGGTGGGGTGAGAGTTCTTCCAACAGGATGGGGCAACTGCCTTCCCTCAGGCAAAAACCACCTGTATAGCAAAGGTCTGTGGGAGAAAGTTGTCCTCTGCAGCATGAGGGAATGACTCAGCTCAGGAAACCGGGGTGGTTGCTCTTTGAGCTCCCACCCCAGACCCCCCAACTCTGGACTCTCCTCAAATATCTCTAGTCCACTCTGCCCTTCCTCTGCTGGAGCACAAGATGAGTGGCTGCACATGAAATTTTGTGCATTGGCCCTTTAAGAAGGTGCCTGCATTTTTAGCCATCTCTGGCTGGCAGACAGCAACCCTTTGCTTTTCACAGCCAGATGTTCTGTGGGCACCTTACTCAGTTCTGGTGCTTTGGACTAGGGAGCCCAGCTTGGGGTTTACACCCCAGAGTTCTCAGTGGGAACCCCACCCTTCCCCCCACCACAGCTGATATATCCCATCGGGACTTCAGCTGCTATCTATGGAAGCCCAGCCAGTCCTTTCACATCTCTGCACTTCCTACCAATCTCTATGTGGTCTCCACTTTCTGTCCTTGGTTATCAGGGTTCTTTCCAGCTAGTCCTCAGTTGATTTTTTCAGTGTGGTTTTTCTGTATTTTAGTTGTACTTCCATTTTGGTCTTGGGAGAGTGTCAGTGTAGCTTCCACTTACTCTGCCATCATTTTGGAATTGCTCTCTCTTTTTTTAAAAGGAAGTTTACTATTCTTTAACTGGCTCAAATTGCAAATAAACAATCAGGTAGTGGCTTCAGCATAAGACATGTGATGTGTCTTTGCCAGCTGGCTCTATAGCATTTCAGTGCCCAGGAGAGGAAAGGTCTCAAAGCAAGATCACAATGTTAGTGGTAGGGCCCTGGTTAAAGAAGATTGGATGAGTTCACATATAATCGCTGGGCCCACAGGGACAGTCACATTGGTACTTTAATTCTGCACATGCCATAGCTTGTGAAAAATATGAAATGGAAGACATACACCTCAAACCCTTTAAGGACAAATATTTAATATTATAGTCTGGGTATAATATCTAAAGAGTTGTGTTTCTTAAAAGCATATATTTGGTAACTTTATATGCACATCTATTACCTGGAATGCCCGAACACATCTTTGACTTACTGAAATTAGAACTGAACAAAAAGAAAGAAAACTCTGTGAATCAACTGTCTTTGCTCCATTCCAAAGAAGAAAAGAGAACTCTGACAGTGGCAGATTTCCCACTGAAATTATGTTCCCAAATTATGTGCTAGAATTCTCCCAGTGGGTGCACCACACAAGGTGACACAGGCCTAATATTTGGTCTGTGTACACTGAACATGTTTTCTGCATGATACTCAGGTTTGATTGTTTGATGTTACTTTTAGGAAAATGCAGCTACACCTTCTTTATTATGAACACAGACTGCAAATACAATTCCCGTATTGCCAATCTGTAACCTCTTGCATATGAATTTAAAAATTAACAGGTGGCAAGCATGAATATTTTCCCGAAGTGTTCCCAAAATGCATTAGCACTATTGATGTTTTTCCTGTGCCTGCTCCAAAGAGATAAAAAAAACCCACACATGCTTACCACTTGCAGAAAGAGATTGGGAGCTCTGGAACCTTACTTGTAGGAACCGGAGTACAGCACATATTTTTTTAAAAATATATTTTATTGATTTTTTTACGGAGAGGAAGGGAGAGGGATAGAGAGGTAGAAACATCAATGAGAGAGAAACATCCATCAGCTGCCTCCTGCACACCTCCTACTGGGGATGTGCCCACAACCAAGGTACATGCCCTTGACCGGAATTGAACCTGGGACCTTTCAGCCTGCAGGCCGATGCTCTATCCACTGAGCCAAACCGGTTAGGGCAGTACAGCACATATTTTAAAGTTGGACAGACTGCTAGCAGACAGTTAGTTCTCAGGAATCTTCTACACAAAAGTTGTACTCCATACTAGGCATATATTCTCTCACCAGGACACATGGGCAATGAGACCATGGCACCAATGAGGATACACCTAGAATGAGTAACTTGGTATTTTTCAGTTTCTAAATTAAGGCATAATCAAATTTTCCATGTATAAGTTTGTACCACTTTTCTATGTTAATCACCAGGTAATTAATGCAGGTGAACAGATGAATTACTGTCACTTTAACTATATGCAACAACCATGCCCATAAGTTTTCTTCAATATTGTGTATAATAATGGTTAAAAATACAGTTTAACTATCATGTTCACAATTGTTATTTTCAAGATAGTAGAAGAAATACATTTTTAAGTGATATAAAATCAAAGCTTTTAATAAACCAGAAGAAGTAGTCTTTCCTACCATTCCCCACCCAGCTCATCTCTTCAACAGTTTAAGGAAGACTGCCCTCAAAACACAAGCTTATGTATTAAATTCAGGACCACGATAAATGTAGGAGATTGTGAAATTAGTTGAGCTTTGCTTCTTGGTGAAGCCACATAAATTTATTTTTTAAGTGAATTTGAGTTTTAGTCTAGTTCCAATTCACACTTTTAGTGACACATAACAGTTTTGAAAATATTAAAATATTTTCAGTCAATTGAGCCTTTAATGGAAATGCTTATACATTACATTTATTAGAAAGGCCAAGATAAGAAAGGAGTTTGTGACTCTGCTTATAAAATGTAGCATCTTTCTCTGATTCTCATGACTAAACTTTTCCTTTTCTTTTTTCTATTCTTTTCTGTCTTCCATCTCTCTGGCTCGAATTTCCGTCATTAAATAAAAAATACTTAGTCAACATTAGCTCATTTTAGCATTTCCATGTATGTAACATTCCACTGATGGGCTCTTGTTTTATTACCAACTGGCAGAAATGGAACTTTCTCATCTTTTTTAACTCTTAAAATCTACCCCACCCCCACTACTACCACCATCAAGTCAGCTGTGGCTGCAAAGAATTCCTTTCTGTGCTAGGGAGGCCACCACTCACTGGGAAGTGCTAGTGTACAGTAATAGCAGTGGTCTGACAGTCCCCGCCCTCTAGTTCAGGCTGCCTGCTTTTGGCTGTTTCCCACACACTCCTCATTGGTGCACTGTAGGGTCAGCGCCCATGCTCCTGTACCATCACTGCTCGCCACAGTTACTTTGTGTAGGGCCAAAATTCTGAGCAGGCATACTTACCGCCCTCTGGAATCCCAGAGTTTTTACAAAAGGATTAAAAACAATCTGCCCAGCAAGCCAGCCCTCCACGGGTGCAGGCCTGGCCAGAGGGTGCTGGGTTCCTGCCCTGGAGGCTGCAGCTCCACGGATCCACAGCAGCTAGAGGAGAAGCACTGGGGCTCCCCAGGGGAGTTCCACCATCCTCCTGGCTGCAGGGGGCTCTTCTCTTTTAAAATTCAGTTAATCAGCTATTTATTAAACCCCTCCTGTGGAACATGATGCCAGGCAGGGGGTGTTGCAAAGACCTAGCTCTTGAATCTTACTCAATTACACAGGGAGAGAAATATCTAGTAGATGGATTTTTCAGTGATGTAGATACTGCTGTATAACAAGCACTTGAAATTTAATAATTTAAATAACAACCTGTTGTTTCTCAGGATTCTGTGGGTTAATGCAGCTTGGTTGGGTGATTCTGCTTCAGATGGTTCTGGTTGGGATCACTAACTGCATTCAGCTGAGAGTTGGGCTGGCCCAGAATGGGGCAAGGGCACCAATCACATGTCTAGTGAATCATTGTTTTTCTGAGAGGCCTTTTCACCTGGCTAGCTTGGCTGTCAGTCTTTGGACTTGTTGTGTGGAAGCTGAGTTCAAGAGGACCCACGCAGAAGCTCTTCAGACTGTGCTTGGAGCCCCAGCAAACCACTTTAACTGCATTCTATTTGTCAAAGCAAGTCACAAGTACAGACTAAGTAAAAGGGGAGTGCAAATAGACCCTGCCTTTTAATGGGAGGAGCTATATATATGCACAGGGAAGAATTATGATAGCCATCTTTGGATATGACTTCATTGGATAATTTATTACAATGTGGTCACATTCTAAGAGAATCTAGGGAAGGCTTCTGAAAGGTAATACTTAACCCTGATCTTAACTGATGCTGATGCTTGGTGGTGTAAACAAATGAAAAATGTGGGGAAGGGTATTCCAGTGTAGTGAACATTGTTGCTAGAAGCTCTGCAGTGCAAAATAGCAGTGATTGAGGAACGTATAAAATAATAAGTAAAGTTAATAGTTATTATTCCATTCTTTGAGATGAGGACTATTTCTTCAGTTTGAGCACTTTTCCCCTAAATCCAACGATGATTTTATTCATCTTAAAAATTCTATTTCATTTCTTTCCTTGAAGGATTCAAGAGCCTATTTTCATCTGCTTAATCAGATTGCACCTAAAGGTGACAGGGATGATGGACCTGCCATTGCCATTGATCTTTCAGGATTTAATGTGAGTAGTTTTTAATTTTTAAAATTTTGGTTAAATAAGCTTAAGATAAATTTTACCATTTTAAGCATTTTTAAGTGTACAATTCAGTGACATTAAGTATGTCCCCATGGTGTGCAATCATCAACACTAAACATATCTAGAACTTTTTCATCACCCCATAGTGAAATCTGTACCCAATAATAACTCCCCATTTTCCTCACCCCAAGTCCCTGAATTTGACAAGTGAGTATAGTCAAATTTAGAGTACAATTCTCAATAGGCAACATTCCATGTGGAGTCCTCAGCCCTACATTAAAGCTTGATCTTCAGAACTCTTTTATGCCATAAGCTCCAAATTTCCATGCTAAGTCATCTGGTTGTCATAAAGAAAGGGAATTGCAGAATTCCAACCTTGAGTATGTGTGGAATCAATCCTACTTCTACTTCCCCTGTTGCAACACAACTGGAACTCACAGAGTGTTTTTGTGACTATCACTGTGCACTAGGAAAGGTAGCAACAAGCCATTATGAAATCACTGATCAATTAATTGATTATCAATTCTTCCAACTTATATTTGTAAATACACAAAATAAAGGTTGACAGTTCTAGTATTTATGATATAGGAAGGGCTGATACAGACCCTGATCTATCTAACACAATTCCTAGGAAGCCCATTCTTTTAGCATAAGTTTTAAATACTAGGGATGGTTCTATCTAAGCATTAAAATCAGGTCAGACTATAGTTTGTATGAAAATCTATTAAGTATTTAAAGTATAATATCCACAATATTTAGTTTTAAAGGCAACTTAAGTCATCACTTAATTATATTTCACATTATTATAATGAAACATCAAAGAAACTTACTATTATAAAACTACTAGAGGCCCAGTGCACAAAATTTGTGCACTGATAGGGTCCCTAGATGCTGGCGGCACCAGCTGGGGCCTCCCTCCTTTCCCCCGGCCAGCCCCACTCCCTGGCCAAACTCCCAGAAGAACTTCCAGTCGAGGGGACAATTTGCATACTACACTATTATTATATAGGATGCAAAGTAGCAAATTAGTTTGAGTTAAAATATTAGGAACTTAGAAAAACATGTAAAATTTCAAACATATTCATAAGTGAACAGAGTATACTGAACTATCTATCCTGTGTCCATCCCCAAAGTTCCACAACTATTAGCTTGTGGTCAATCTTTTGTCACTTTCATCACCTGCCTATTTCCTTCCTCTCCCATATTATTTTGAAGCAAATCCTAGACATTATCTCTTTTATTTTATTTATTTACTAGAGGCCCGGTGCATGAAATTCATGCACGGGGGGTATGTCCCTCAGCTTAGCCTGCACCCTCTCCAATCTGGGACCCCTTGAGGGATGTCCGACTGCCTGTTTAGGCCCGATCCTGGTGGGATTGGGCCTGAATGAGCAGTCAGACATCTCTCTCACAATCCAGGACTGCTGGCTCCCAAAGGTTCACCTGCCTGCCTGATTACCCTGAATTGCTTCTGCCTGCCAGCCTTATCACCCCCTAACCACTCCCCTGCAAGCCTTATTGATGCCTAATTGCTCCCCTGCCATCCTGGTCGCCCCTAACTGCCCTCCCCTGCTGACCTGGTTGCCCCAACTGCCCTCCCCTGCAGGCCTGGTTGCCCCTAACTGCCCTCCCCTGTAGGCCTGGTCACCCATAACTGCTCTCCCCTGCAGGCCTGGGTCCCCCCCAACTGTCCTCCCCTGCAGGCCATCTTGTGGTAGCCATCTTGTGTCCACATTGGGGCGGCCATCTTTGACCACGTGGGGGTGGCCATTTTGTGTGTTGGAGTGATGGTCAATTTGCATATTACCTCTTTATTATATAGGATTTATTTATTTGTTTGTTTGTTTATTTATATGTTAATCCTCCCTTGAGGATATTTTTCCATTGATTTTTTTAGAGAGGGGAAGGAAGGGAAGTGAGAGAGACATTGATGTGAGAGAGACACATCAATTGGTTGCCACTCTCATGCATCCTCCCGGGTCAGGTATTGAACCTGCAATTGAGGTACGTGCCCTTGACTGGGAATCAAACCTGCAACCCTTCCGTCCTTGGGCTGACACTCTAACCACTGAGCAAACCAGCCAGGGTGGATATCATATCTTTTCATCGATAAATATTTCAATGTGTATTTCTAAAATATAAAGACACTTTGATATGTCTCCAAGGGAAAGGGAAACAGGAAAAAAAAATAAACAAATGAGTTGACATCAGACTAAAAGTTTTCTTCACAACAAAGGAAACCATCAACAAAATGAAGAGAGCCCATTGTATGGGAGAGCATATTCACCAATGATTCATCAGATAAGGGGTTAATCTCCAAAATATATAAACAATCTATACAACTCAACACAAGGAAGACAAACAATTCTATTTAAAAATGGGCAATGGGCCCTAGCCAGTTTGGCTCAGTGGAGAGAGCATCGACTTGCAGACTGAAGGGTCCTGGTGCTGCAGTCTTTTTGCAGCAAGGGTTCAGGAATCTGGAGGAGGGCTGCACATAAATGAATAGAGACTAGATAAGAAATATAGATTTGGAAGGCATTTTGGGGGAGCCAGATAGAAACTTAACTCTAGTGATTAAGCTCCCCAAATCTCCAGACCCATGGCTTTTTATTAACATGTTTTTCCCTTTAGCAAAGCAGATATACATATCAAAGGTAAGGTTTGGTAAACAATAAAGGACCATTAGGTTAGGGCAGTGGTCGGCAAACTGCGGCTCGCGAGCCACATGTGACCGACACCCCCACTTCTTCTAACACCACTTCTTCAAAATAGACTCACCCAGGCCAAAAACCGACTTCTGCATGTGGGCCACGAAGTTTCAATTGCACTGTACGTGCGCGCCTGCACATGGTATTTTGTGGAAGGGCCACACTCAAGGGGCCAAAGAGCTGCATGTAGCTCACAAGCCGCGGTTTGCCGACCATTGGGTTAGGGGAATTACCCTCAGCTGTTTGGCCGCAGGTAATAATATGCAGATCTTCAGCCCTGCTGAAGCTGTCCATCAGCCTTCTGGCGAACTTCTTGCATTTATAATGCTAACTACTGTACTTAGCCTCCAGCATATCCCCCTTTTTTGATTTAATAAATTTAACAAGAATGTATGCCATTTACAGAGCTCGGGTCCTTTTAAGATTTTTATATTCAATGGGAAGGATTGAGTTCTTTCCTATCCTTTTAAATTGCTGACAGGCATCAAAGGAATCAGTCTACAATAAGTTCCTTTCTGAGCCAACAGTTCTTTGAGTCCCCTTTCCAATGACTGTCCAACTGTTTTTTATGGGTTCCCTTCTCACTCACTGTTCCCTGTGACATGACAGCAATGATACTCTAGTTCTGGATGGTGAGCAATGACAATGCAGGTCCGACCTTTTTTGGCTTGGTTCTGGGCAACCTGCAGTGATGCACAGCTAATGACTACTAGTATGGCAAGGCATTTTCACCATCCCCCATCTCTGGACTGTTTTTCCTCTGTCTCATCAGCGTGTTGCTTGGGGCCACTGCTATCTGGGGCTGGAGTAGTCTGGTCAGTTCCTCTCTCAGATCCATTGTTGCAGGAATCCACATGGGCTTGGAGGAGTTTTCTGGAAATATATAAGCATATTCTCAACCAAAGGTTAATAAAGAATCCTTCTATAAACTAGACTTGGGATCTTTTCATTTTGCCCAAACCATTTTCCTTTGGCTTATTCTGACACTGTATGTGTCTTGCCATCAGCATTACAAGTGAAAAAATTTGAAGTAATTAAGGCTTGATGTAATTTTCTTACAGGAGATTGCTCCACTATCTCCCCCTCCCCCTTTTTAAAAAATAATATTAAGAGGCTTTTGCAAATCCTGCAATGCAGCCTTGATAGCTTTTAATTTAATTCTTAGCACAGAAGTATGACTTCTCTGGATTCATTGCATGATAAGCAGCTTTAACTATGAGATGAACTATCAATAAAAAATAGATAATGCTCTAGGAATAGTTTCCTGCCTAGTACAATTAAGTTTCCCTGAATATTCACTTATTTCAATTTGCCAATTTTAATCAGTCTAAAATAAGGCTTATTTTCTAACTTTATTTGTCCTTGGGTGTGGACAGTAAATGACACTAATTGAATTTCTGCTATCAGTCTTTGAGTATATCTATATAAGCTTTGTTTAGAGAGGCAAAAATGCAAATTATTTACTTTTATTTTTGAGGCCTAATACATTAACTTTTAATTACAGTTTTCTACATATTTGAAGGACATTTCCCTTTATTTTCTCCCAGAGTAATTTCTAGGCCACATTTAGGGAGTTTCTTTTAAAAACCTTTTTCTTTCTTTTAAACTGAGCAACACACTTGTTGCTTTTCAGATGCTGGCTCATACTGCCGTGCCTATATTTTAAGTGACTATTTATGTTGACTGATTAATGATCAGATTTAATGCTTGAATAATAACCTTCAGTTTACCCTGTAAATAGTAGCAGAAGAGATTTTAAAATTTCTCCTTTTTATTAGGCTTAAAATTTATTTTTAAACAGTATTCTTTTTGGCTAGTGTTCATTTGCATACACAGAGGGGTTATGGGAGGTCTCAGGAGCTATTTCAGAGGACTCGCTTGTAGGGTGTATGCAAATTTTTACTTTGACTTTACTAGAACCAATTGTTTATAAAAATATTTGCTTCTCATATAACTTAATTTATATGAGACCTTGATTATATTATAGAAAGCTAATTTATTAAGTAATTAAAATAGGCATCTTTATTGAAAAAGCAAAGCAAGTAAACTTATATATTTGACCTATGAAGTACAGACGCCACCACCCCCCAGCCTATCTGAAGTGCAGGCTGCCTGAGGGCTTTTGTTTTTAAAATTCTGCTGGCAAATGATCTGGTTCTGCTTAAGAAATATTCAGCAATCTTGCCTTGCCCTCCCATAGAGGTTAAAACCTTTATAACATTTAAAATATATGTATATAAATAAAATATATTAAACATTTTTTAATAAAGCTTTCCACATAATTTCCAGTATATTAGATTGGCCTAATTTAGTTTAAAAATATTTCTTTTAAGAAGAGAGAATAAATTCTTGAATCACTCCAGGGCCCATGGAATGTTACTAAGTTATCTCTCCGTTAAAGTCTTGAAATTTAACTTGGAAAGACCATCAAATATATATATATCTTAAATATTATATTATATACTTTTTATAATTATTCTAAAATATATCAATTAAATTTAAACTGTTTTTTATATTTAAAATTTGGTTCAGACCACAGAATTAATCCTCATTTTCTTTAATTAGACCTAGCTTGAAATTTTACCACACATAAAGACTACAATATATTTTAAACTACTAATTTCTCCAGAGAAAATATAAGAATTATTTTCTCAAAAATAAATTTATATACTTTATGCATTTGGTTATACAACTATATGATTTCTCCTAACTTAATTTGAACTTTAAACTCTTAGAAGCCTCAAATTTTAGGTGGCAAGTTAAATACTTAGCATTTCTCATATTAGCAATAACTTCACATTGTTAAGAATATATTTCAAAGAAAATACAAGGCATATTTAGTTAAATAGATTCAATTCTATCCTCTAGATTTTTCATATGAGGCAAACTCAGATTAACATTTCAGTATTTTGTCTTTTCAAAATACCTAGATATTTAATAAGTTTTTATTATTTAATTTAGTAAACTCCAAAGTTTTAAGTTGCCAACAACTTTGGAAGCAAGCCTGTAGCTATTTAAATGTAAAATTGCCACATTCTTTCTTTAGAGGTTGCTGCCGTGGGACCAGCTCCCTCCTTCAACAAGGAGCAAACCCCCACTATCAATATACCCATAATTATAACTGAAAAGCTTCACTACAAATCCTTCATCTTAGTTACATTATTTATCCATGTTTAAATAATTTTGATATTTTAAAGCCAATTATTATTATCCAAGGCATTTACTTTGGCAAATTCTATAACAGAGATAACTTATTGACTGTGAGGAATGTGGTCTATTATTATTCAAAAACTACCCTTTATTATGGAAACACCAATTTTATTGCTTAAACACAGCCTATAATTTTTTTTTTCTTGGGTCATTTTTGCCATCTTTTTTGAGAAAAGTAGTCTGGGTTTATTCTATAACATCTGCAAAGAAATTGAGCTCAGTTTAATAAGCCATCCAAGATCGGATGGAGCGTGCTTTTCTCTTAAACCAGCCTTTTTCTTTTTATGAGTACAGAAATCCCAGATGTCTCCCTTGAATTCTGCTAAATGTTATCTCTACCTTCCTTTGTCTCTAGGACACCCTTGGCCACTTGTACTGCTCATATTCTTTCTCCCCACCTCCACATCCTGTTTGCTTTGGGGAAATTCAGTAAATGGTCTGGCCGCGTTTCTTACCGAATTAAATTAAAGGCATGCTTAATAAACTAACAATAAACACATTAAAACCAAACCAAAATGACAGAAAAAACTACATTCAACAGATAACATATAGACAAGACTTAATAAATCAAAGTTCTTTTCCTGAATCTTTTCAGATGTTTTATATTTGCCTGGTACTTACAGCCAGGATGTAACCTAGAGCTCAGCTTTTGTTCACAGATCTTATCTTATCCTGCTTTTCACAGCATTGATTGGCCTCTAAAGTTATTTTAGCTAAACTCTGCCTGTCCCAAGGCGTCATATGGTAATTTTTAAACAAAGCATCAGAGTGTCCCTGCGAGAGTGTTAACAGCTCTACCCTCTCTAGCTGCCCAGTCTCTCCACACCAGAGGCTGAGGATCCGGGCCCTTTTTAGTTTTAAAGACTTTTGATCCCCAATACAAATTAGGTATTTTGCAATTTGAACAAGACCCCAAATAGTTAAAGATGACAACAGCACTCTTTTTCCTTGAGCCTGATTTAAGAGTACCTTTCGACATTTTAATTTCTTTATAATTTTGCCTTTTAATCAAATTCTTCCCCATTATGGCCTGGCTTGAAAAAGACGTCCTTACTCTCTTTGGATCTCGAATTTCAAAGCTGGTACGAGCTTTATGCACAGTGAATTTCCCCACCGAATTTTCCGTGACCCCCACCTTAACCAGTAATCCCCACCTTTACCAGAGGTCCTCTTCCTTCACTCAGGCAAATAATCTTCTCCAGATGTCCCTCATTGAGGTGCCATAAATGCTGCAGTCTCTTAGCAGCAATGGTTCAGGAATCTGGAGAAGGGCTGCACATAAATGAATAGAGACTAGACAAGAAATATAAATTTGGAAGGCATTTTGGGGGAGCCAGACGGAAACAGCTCTAGTGACTAAGCTCCCCGAATTTCCAGACCCACGGCTTTTTATTAACATGTTTTGCCCTTTACCAAAGCAGATATACATATCAAAGGTAAGGTTTGGTAAACAATAAAGTACCATCAGATTAGGGGAATTGCCCTCAGCTGTTTGGCAGCAGGTAATAATATGCAGGTCTTCAGCCCTGCTAAAGTTGTCCATCAGCCTTCTGACGAACTTCTCGCATTTATTATGCTAACTACTGTACTTAACCCCAGCATCCTGGGTTCAATTCTGCTCAAGGGCACATGCCTGGGTTGCTTGCTCAATTTCCAGTAGGGGGTGTGTAGGAGGCAGACAATCAATGATTTTCTCTCATCATTGACGTTTCTCTCTCCCTCTCCCTTCCTCTCTGAAATCAATAAAAAAATATATATATTTTAAAATGGGCAATGGATCTGAATAGACACTTCTCTAGAATGGACATACAGATGGCCAATAGACATGAAAAAATGCTCAAGGTCATTAGAGAAACACAAATTAAAACCACAATGAGGTATCACCTCACACCTGCCAGATTGATTAAAACAAATCAACAAACAGCAAGTGCTGGTGAGGATGTAGAGAAAAGAGAACACTATTTCACTGCTGTTGGGAAAGCAGACTAATTTAACTACTTTGGAAAACAGTATGGGGTTTCTTCAAAAAATTAAAAATGGAACTGCCTTTTGACCCAGCAGTCCCACTTCTGGGTATTTGTCCTAAGAATCTCAAAACACCAATTGTAAAGATTATATGACCCTTATGTTCATAGCAGCTTTATTTACAACTATAGGCCCAGTGCATGGATTCCCTCAGCCCAACATCCCCCGAGGGGTCCTGGATTGCGAGAGGGTGGTTCTCGAGTGATGCACCCCGGAATCGGACTCCCTCCTCTCTGGTTCCGGGTGCGTCATTCGAGAACTGCATCTGCCAAGTCACCACAGCTCAGCAGCTCCTGCGTTGAGCATCTGTCCCCTGGTGGTCATTGCGCATCATAGCTACTGGTCAGATGGTCAAACTGTGGGATAGTTGTTTAGGCTTTTATATATATAAATATTTCCAGAAAAGTAATTGCTTATAAATATGTATAACAATAAAAGTTTATGCCAATTAAAAGTTTAATCTTGCCCTAATTGGTTTGGCTCAGTGGATAGAGCATCAGCCTGTGGACTGAAGGGTCCTAGGTTTGATTCTGGTAAAGGGCATGTACCTTGGTTGCAGGCACATCCCCAGTAGGGGGTGTGCAGGAGGCAGCTGATTGATGTTTCTCTCTCATTGATGTTTTTACTCGCTATCCCTCTCCCTTCCTCTCTGTAAAAAATCAATTAAAAAAAAGTTTAATCTTGACCATTTTTATTTTATTGTTTAGGAGAAAAATGACCTGAAGCGTGCTGGATTTATGCTTCAAGAAGCAGATAAACTGGGCTGCAGACAGTTTGTTACTCCTGCAGATGTGGTTTCAGGCAATCCTAAACTTAATTTAGCTTTTGTAGCTAATCTATTTAACACATACCCATGCCTACACAAGCCTGAAAATAATGACATTGATATGAATTTATTGGAAGGTATGTTCTTTCTGCCTTTAATTGATTCATTGTATGTATCTTCCTGTGGTATTGACCTACTTCACTCTCAGAGGTAGGAGAGTGTGGTGGGAGACATAGTTTAGTGTTTATAGGCATGTGTATCCATTAAAAAGTTAAAATTAAAGAAAGTGGTTGTTGGTTTTGGTTAAAAGAAAGTGTGGGGTAAATCTTACTTGTCTGTCATTTCTCTATAAAATGTTAGTGAAAACTATCATACATTAAAAATATTTTCTTAAATGACCACATAACATAACTCCACCACGAACATGGACATTGAATTATCTATTGGAAAAAATAATTATTTGTAGCTTGTTTTCTCTGTTGAAAGCTACAGTTTGACTCCAGTTTTGTTCTCTTTTTAATGTTTTTACTGTACATGAAAAAATTTACATCATTCATTACTTGTCTTGTGTGTGGGCTATTGTTATCTGTCTCATAATTTATATTACTTTCCTGTTTTGCTTCATGAAATGCAGATTTGACCCCTCCTAATGTAGGTACTGTATTTAGTACTTTCCTATACTCTCTATATATGAATTCTGAATGTTCTTTTTATTAATACCATTTATTCTTTCTATCTGGGTTGATATTTTTTTGCATTGTTCATGCTGTGTTTTTTTCAGTCTTAATATGCCTAAAGAATGAATGATAATAAGCAATAAACACAAGCGAAACTTAATTTGAATAGCAGAGCAAGGGTTGGTTATGTAAATTCTTCACCTAATTTGCCCTCTGTAATGATGGGAGTGTAGTTGTAAGCACATTAGAAATCAATATTAACAATTGGATTTCATGATTTGATGCAAAGCCTTTATCTCTCTCCTATAAATAAAAATCTTGTATCACAAGTAATTTTTGAAAGGATCTATTTAGGTTCTGTAACAGATTATTTTGTATTATTTAGCTATGTTTCATTTACTGAATGTCATTGAAGCTTATAATATATGAATTGTCATAATGACAAATACATTCTCAATATCTTGTTCTTTCTCCTCTTCTGTTTCCCAGCCTCTCTTCTTCTCCCATTTTCACCCTCTCACTCATGCATACCAAAACCCACCTTAGTACCAACTAAAAGTAAAAAAGTGGTGGCAGTTGTCTGAAGGGCCAATCCTAAAATATTCCCACTAGTTTACCTGTTTTGTAGAAGGTAGTGATCAAGTAGGGATTCTTGGTGGAGAGAATTTGATGATTCAGTGTTCATTCACTCACAGCACCCATGTTACTTCCTTCTCCCTTCCTGAGACAGAAGGAGAAATCAGTTTCATGATCTTTTTCTCTTTGACTGCCACAACCAGAGTTCCAATGTCTTTGTGACTTTATAATTACAGTTGTTTTAATTAATGGGAGAAGTTTCAGAGTTAACAAATATATTCTTTGAAGAATATGATTAATTGAATTCACTCTTCCTGAGGTCCAGTAAAATAAAATGACTATCTTCTCTACTTATATAACTAAGAGGGAAGATAGATTAAAATATAGAATTTTCAGTAGAGAAATATATAATAAGAAATTAGAATTTTAAAAAATTAAATAAAAAGGAAGACTGCTAAGTTTTCATGAGTTTGGAAAATTTCAAAATTCCTTTGTGTCTTACATTAGAAGGCATTGTTTAGAGTGGCATATTAAAAATGATCTGCTTTTTATAGTCACCAAATTCTTGCTAGATATCTTTTCCAATTTGCTTGTTCTCCTATTTGTAACATTTGAATTCTTTTGCTAGTGTTCAGCATGCTTTTGGAATTTTTCAGTGTGAATCAGATTGCTAAATATTTCCATTAGTATCCTATGTAATAAAAGGCTAATATGCAAATTTACCAAACAGCAGAATGACTGGTCACTATGACGCGCACTGACCACCATGGGGCAGACGCTCAACACAGGAGCTTCCCCCTGGTGGTCAGTGCACTCCCGCAGGGGGAGCGCTGCTCAGCCAGAAGCCTGGCTCACTGCTGCATGCCTTTCCCACCTCTGCAGCAGCACTAAGGATGTCCAACTGATGGCTTAGGCAGGGAGCAGGCCTAAGCTATCAGTCAGACATCCCTCAAGGGCTCCAGGACTGCGAGAGGTTGCAGACCGGGCTGAGGGGACCCCATCCCCCTGAGTGCATGAATTTCGTGCACCAGGCCTCTAGTTTACTATATAAGAAGATACCATGGGAAATATTTATCAATAATCTTTATTTAGAACATATGTATGTCCTGATACATCTGCCAAAATGTATTTGACTTTACTGTCATTGGAATTTTTTTCTCTGTAAATTTGTGTTTATAGATCCTTATGAAGTTTGAAGCTTGACCTTATCACATCCCATATTCATATATTAGTATGTCCTCATTGGCAAATAATTTTATCTATATAGAATTAAAGAAAATTAAAAGGCCAACTAAATATTAAATCTTCATATTAAATTGTGCCAAATACGTAGGCTGTGTATAGAGAGACCATGTCAGAACTCATTTGTAGTGATAGAAAATACCTAGGGCCACAGAATTATACTTTGTTCAGTCATAGTTCCACCATTAAACATCTGAGTGATCTCTGTGAGTCTTGGTTTTCTCACATATAAAACAAGCCCAGTAATACTTATTGTGAAGAATCACATAATTAAAAATGACTTTTCATGAAAGAATTTAGCAAACAGTATGTACTCAATAATGGTCAGGTAGAGAGAGGAAGAAACCACTTATACAGCTTGTGAGTGTTAAATATGTCAATTCCTTTTCCTCTTACTAGCCTATTTTTAATATATTTGTTATTTTTCATGAAAATTCAATTGCAGATATTAGTTTGACTATGAAAATGAAAAGAATGTTTTCTAGTTTTTTTATATCTTTTCTATCAGCAATTAAGATTTTACTTTTGAGATTGCTTTAGTCATCCACAATCTGGAATACATATGTTTTTGTAATGCTTTACTATGGCTCTTGCACAAATGCATAGCACTGCTGGCTATGAGCATTTATTTACCAAGACAACTTGAAATGGAATTAGATAAATAAGTGCTCTCTTAAAAATCTTTTTACTTTCCAGGTATCAAAAATTAAAATAATAATGATATAATTAGTTGAGAATAATAGGAAGAAATGTGAGCCTCTGAAACTTACACTTTCAGTCAAGATACAAGCTTAGTGTCTTTTTAAATAGAATACACTAAATTACCAGGTTCAGCAGAATTTAGATATTATTCTAATTAAAAATTAAACAATTGGTACACTACTAATGTTTGTTATTTTAAAACATAACTTGAATTTTCAGAGGTGGAAATAATATAAAAATTATCTAATTACTAGAAAAAATATTTATATACAGATAAATAACAGGTTGTAATAGATAAAAAACTAAAAGGTAAACCCAAGTTACATGCATCAAAGCTATTGATTATATGTTTGTATTTATGTTACTTTGGGGAAAATTCAGATATTTAATTTGCACCTGTTTAATAACTCCTATAAAATAAGGCAAGCATAATTTCTAGACATATTTAGATTAACTTGGTTCTTTTTAAAAAGGTTCTCATATAGGTTATTATAAAGTTGTAGTGGCAGATACAACAGAATAATCAGTTACCTTGTATGCATACAAGAGGGGGCAAATTTTAGACAACAAATTATATGGTTACATAATTTAACAGAACAAGAATTCAAACAGACTCTGGGAAAGCCATTAGGTAATGGCATTGAAACCACATGAAAGTACAGTAGGAAGATTATTTCCTGAACAGTTGGCACAAAAATAGACTGCTTTAGATTTTACAAGGTTTTGATTTCTCCTCTGGGTATGCAGGTTTTTACTGTCTGTGTGACTTAGTCTGAAGATGACTGCAGGGCTGGCTCTATAGAAATTGGCTCCTGGACCTCACTCAGATGGTTGTAGATTTATAGGCCAAATTGTCCTGGGAATCTCACCTGAGACAAAGTCTAGAGAGTGGCTTGAACTTGTCTCTGGTATAGAAGTGATGTGAGGCGTACTGCAAATGTTTCGTTTTTCAGGAGTCTGGTGGTGAGATGCAGGCCAGACTATTCCATTGTCTCCCTAACTTTGCTGAAAGACAAACAATAATTTTCAAGTCACTGAGGACCATTTTCATTAAGGGGATGACTAGAAGGCAAAAATGACCAAGAGGGCACACTTCTCTCTCTGCTCCCTTTGTGTCACATGATATCCCACATTTTCCTTATAAATGATATAAACACTGCTGTGAAGGGAATGCTCAGGTAATTTAGGTAATCACAGGTTAAATAATAATGCCTGTGGGAGTTTCTTCTCAAGGTGATCTTTGAGGTCTAGGGACTTACTATGATGAAATGTGTCATTATCTTAGCACCATGTGTGGGGCTATGTCCTTATGTATTTTCAATAGGAATAATCTAAACTAAAGAAGCCTGTAAAGCAGTTACATCCCCCTCATTGCTTGTTTTTATATGACCTGTAATCCCATCTCCTTCGTTGCTATCTGGTGTAATTAAAATGTAGGTTTGTATGCCCAGCAACTTTTCTGTGTAAAACGCTATTTGTACAAATGTAGTAATACAGCTTTGGAAACAGTACAATTTTTCTATTTCTGTTTAATGTGCTGATATTACCCTGGCTGCTAAAAGATTTTCTTTTCTTAATTTTAGCCAATCACATTGCATGTAATTCTAACCATGGATATGACCCCACATCTGTAGTTTATTTATTACTTTTCTGGACAGAGAAACCCATAGCTCAGTAATTCACAGACTTCAAAAAAAAAAAATGCTAGATGGAAAAATTTAGAGCAAATAGAGGCTGTCTAGACAGAGAGAGGGAAAAGGGACTTTGGCAATAAGAGATTTTTTTGCCTAAAAATTTTGTAGTGTCATAGGAATCATGGCAAAGTATGTATGGCCAGTTTATATCTGCCTGAAGGGTTTAAAATGTGGTTCTTGATTCCTTTTGTCCTGAATCATCAGTGTGAACTTGTGTCTACTCTAGGAGAGAGCAAGGAAGAAAGGACATTTCGAAACTGGATGAATTCCTTGGGGGTCAACCCTTACATTAATCATTTGTACAGGTAAACATTTTACTGTGTTTCAGCTTTATGGCGAGGGTCCAACTTTTCTAGTTTCAAGCTCTAGGTATGTTTACATGAGAGCATTTATAAAAATCACAAGAATTTTAGCCAACGTTTAGAGTTTCAGAATGCTGGGAATTGGTAATGAAATGGATTTTAAAAGAAAAGTATAGTATTTTTTAAAAGATAATATAATATTAGTTATAATTTTGTTGTTAATTCTCACCTGAGGATATTTTCCCATTGATTTTTTTTAGAGAGAAGGAAAGACAGAAAAACATTGGTATGAGAGAAACACATTGATTAGTTGCCTCCTGTGCGTGCCCTGACCAGGGCCCGGGCTGGGGGGGAGCCTGCAACCAATGTACGTGCCCTTGATTGGAATCAAACCCGAGACCCTTTGGTTGGTCGACACACGGTACACTGAGCCCAACCAGCTAGGGCTTTATATTTACTTTTTAATTAAAATAGAAATACATGCTCATTGTAAAAACAAAATAAAATACCATACCTTAAGTTACTAAACTTAAAAATAAAAGTCTCATCCTACCTACCAAGGTTGCATACAGTTTGGTATTCATCCATCCAGATTTTTTAAAAATTCATATACAAATATGTATATGCTAAATTTAAAAATTTTTTAGGATAATCACAGGATATTTTTTCCCATTGATTTTTAGAAAGAGTGGAAGGAAGAGTGGAAGAGAGGGAGGTGGAGGAAAAGAAGAGAGAGAGAGAGAGAGAGAGAGAGAGAGAGAGAGAGAGAGAGAGAGAGAGAAACATCGATGTGAGAGAAACATAAGTTGGTTGCCTCCCACACACACCCTGACTGGGACTGGGGATCAAACCTGTAACCCAGATTCATGCCTTTGACTGGGAATTGAACCAGAGACCTTCAGTGGGCCAATGCTCTAACCATAGGGCTAGACCTATTATTCTTTTCTCTTAATTATATACTATAGACATTCCTTTGAATATCCATAAAGATCTAGCTGCTCCTCTCTTCCAGTATTTGAGACCTTCACTGCCCTGCTACTATTATAGGAGTTCTGGTCTAAATGGCTTATCTCTTGTCATTTAACTGAATTTACATGCACTTAAGAGTTTATCAAATGTGAGTCTATCACATCAAAGTCATTACCATAATAAGGCACTACTGGTTTTATTTTTTTTTTCAAATTTTTATTAAGGTATTATATGTGTACATATCTTACCATTGCCCCCCCCCACCCCACTCCCATACCTGCCCTCACCCCCCAATGCACTACTGGTTTTATATTTTAAATAATATTTTGAATATATACCAAGAAGCAGAAATTACTCCATCATAAATCCTCAGCCAGTGATCTTGGTCTTTTTGGCATTAATCTCCAGTTCAGAATCCTATGTAATAAAACCCTAATATGCAAATTGACCAAACGGCAGAACGACCGGTTGCTATGACACGCACTGACCACCAGGGGGCAGACGCTTAATGCAGGAGCTGCCCCCTGGTGGTCAGTGCACTCCTACATGGACGCCACTCAGCCAGAAGCCAGAAGTAACAGGGAGAAAAGGTGGGAGAAGTAAACAGTTACTTTCCTTTCAAGACCCTCTCTGGGGGGGTCTTACTGATAAATTTGTGCCCAGAAATTATACCAAACACCACTAAACTCCTAGCTTGACAACGGGTAGTAGCAACTACCCATACAGATGTGTTCTCAGCAGTGACATTAAAGGGGGAAAAATCCACACCATCATGGGCACAGTGCACACCTATATACACACATACATGCACACATTCACACACATATACACACAGATGCACACACACTCTGCCAACAAGCAGCTATCCCACTAAGCCACACCATCCATGCCACTTTGTCCCCAGAATGCATATATCACCTCCCTTGAAGATAAAGGAAAGACTGTTTCCTGCTATAAAGGAGAGCTGTGTGTGTTTGTGTAACATATTTTTTATATATATAAAGGCTGATCAACCAGTTGACAGCAATGGTAATAAAACAGCACTTAAAATTATTTACCAAAGCAAATAATTTTTCCCAGACAGTGCCAAGTTTTTAAAGTGAGTTATTGGAGAGAGACCAAGGGTGTACACCAAGCATGTCAAACTCGCGGCTGGTGGGCCACATGCCTCGGGTTTCAGTTTCTCTATTTGCAAAACATGAATAATAATAATACCATACTACATAGAAATAAGAATGACTTCATTTAAAGTTAAAGGAAAAAATCATGAAATAGGTGAGATTCCAGAAGTTATACAAATAACTTTAATGATTTTTTTATTACAAAATTCTCCGTGTGCTAATAGATGACCTAGTCAACTCTTAATTACCTTCATAATAGACTCCCTCCATTGCTCAGCACAGGGCCAAGCCCCTTTACAGGCATCGTGTGTGTGCTCACAGATGCAAAGTAACTTTATTATGAATCTTAGCTAAACATATCTCAGTGAACAGCTATTGAGAGAGAAAAGCCACATTACACATCACAGACCTAGCAAGTTTAAGATCAATTGCTGGTTTTTTGTATCCTTAGCATACAGAATTGAACAGACTTGATGAACATACTTTGAGCATCTGAGGAGAATATGTTTTTCTGAATCCAAAGTAGTACTATTCTTCTGTAACTCCTACTTGCTCATAAGTTCCTTCCTTTTTTTTTTTTTTTTTAAAATCCTCATCTGAGGACATGCTTTTTCATTATTTTAGAGGGAGGAAAGGAGAGAGAAATATGGATGTGAGACAGAAACATCGATTGGCTGCCTCCTGCCTCCGACCAGGAATTGAACTTGCCACCTTTTGGTGTATAGTACAATGCTCCAATCAACTGAGTAACACTGCCCAGGGCAAATTCCTTCCTCTTAACGCTTATTATTTAACACTAGAGGCCTGGTGCATGGATTCATGCACTGGTGGGATCCCTCGGCCTGGCCTGTGGGGATCGGGCTAAAACCCTGAAACCGGCAGTCTGATATCCCCCGAGGGGTCCCGGATTGCGAGAGGGTGCAGGCCAGGCCAGATTCATCAGTCTGTTCCATGTTTCCATGCCTGTGGTTTCCGCTCCTGCGTTGAGCATCTGCCCCCTGGTGGTCAATGCATGTCATAGCTACCAGCTCGTCAGCCAGTCCAGTCACTTAGACTTTTATATATATAGATGAACAACTGCCTACTGAGCAGCTATTGTGATTTTTCTGTAATTATTTTTAAAAGTTTTAAAAATCACAATACATAAGCAACATATGGACTCCATTCCCACTGTACAAGTTTCAGGAAATATGTAGAATAAAACAAAACATGATCATCTGTCTCTTACCCTTTCCATATTCTTTCTTTTCTGCCCAGAGATAATCACTTTTAACAGTCAATAGCACATATAAGTATTTAAATACTCTTAATTTTTAAAATAAATATTTAGTAACTAATAAAGTATGCAGTGTTCTGCCACTTGCTTTTTTAATGTAATATGTCTTGTAAAGCTTTTCATGTGAGTACATAGAAATCTACCTTATTATGTCTTATGGTAGCCCAGGAGTCCATGGTATGAATAGTTTATTCAGCAGCCCTCTACTGGCTGGTATTAAATTTGTTTCCAAATGTATAAATGCTATGGCAATAAATGTCCTTGTACATATTATGTTTGTAAACATTAATGAAAAAATTTTGGACAGATTTCTAGATTAGAAGTTCTGGGTCAAATGATGTAACCTGTTGTTCTTTAAGCATTAATTGAGCCTGTTGTATTTTTAAAGACATAAGCCCATCTACAGTGTGCTTAATAAAACTAGGTAGTACCAGCATTTCCTCCTCCTTCATATTCTTTTCCTCCTATTTTAGTGATCTTGCAGATGCTCTAGTGATCTTCCAGCTCTATGAAATGATCCGTGTGCCAGTCAACTGGAGCCGTGTCAACAAGCCTCCGTACCCTGCCCTTGGAGGGAACATGAAGAAGGTGAATGAAATAATGATCATGGATATGTTTTTATTGTCCTGATATAATACAGAGGATTTCAAGTTTTTCAAAGCTTAGTAAAGTATGATCTGTTCCCACAGTTCTGATTCAAACCAAATGTGTGAAGCTGAATAGCGTTTTCACAAAGGTGCTTTAATAAGTGTTTGGAAAGATGAAAGCAGTTTCCCCACGTAGAGACACCTTATAGATCATTTGTCTTCAGCAAGTTGTAGTGCTTAATGTTCTTTGAGAGCCATCATAAATGCATTTCTATTTTATAATCGCCAGAACTTGCCAAATCTTTACTGCTTTTTGGTAAATTTTTTCAACATATATTTATTGATTACTTGTACAGGGCAATGCAAGATATAAAATAGTGCAAGGCATGGAGTAGGCCCTCAGGAAGCCTTAAGGAAGTTAGGGAGATATGTGCACAAATAACCACGATATGGCACAATCTATACAGAGGTGAGTGTTATGATTTTTAAGGAATAAAGGACTACAGGTTGCACATGTCATGTGAGGGTTCATGCAGAAAGTGGTTTTTGAGTTATTCTTTGAAGAAAGGATAGAATTTTGTCAGGAGACTGGAGCGGGGGCTGAGTATTAGGAAGAGGAATAGAAATTGGAAAGTGTAAAGTATTTCTGGGCATCTTCTGATAGGTGAGAAGTGGATGTGAACACTAAAAGTTTGGATTACAGCCAGAGCCTTGAATGTCAGATTAAAGAGTTTGGACTTTAAATTGTAAGCAGTGGGAAGCCATTGGATATTTTTGAGCAGGGCAATAACTTGATTACAGTTGGTGGGAGAATATCTGGCAGATGAATAATAAAGAGAAGTGCTCAGCTCCACTATTCTCCTTCCGCAAATGGGGGATATGTGGGGTCCTTGATCTAAGTTCTTGTTTGTTCTGTTGAAGTGCTACTTTAATTTTCAGCTTTGGTTTTGTTTTTGCTTTTCCTTTCTATCTTCTGTATCAGGCTCATTTGCTTTTAAGACTTCTAAAATGTTTTATTTGTTAGTTTATTTTATTCATTAGATTCCACATAAGAGTGAAATCATATAGTACCTGTCTTTCTCTGATTGGCTTATTTCACTTTGCATACTTTCCAAATCCATCCATGCTGTCATAAAGGGTAAGATTGCCTTGTTTTTTATAGCCAATTAGTATTCCATTCTGTAAATGTATCATAGCTTTTTTATCCACTCATTTACTGATGGGCACCTGGGCAGCTTCCAAATCTTGGATATTGTAAATAACACTGCAATGACGATAAAGGTGCATATATTCTTTTGAATTAGTGTTTTGGGTTTCTTTTGGTAAATACCCAGAAGTGGGATCACTGGGTCAAATAGCAGTTCCATTTTTACTTTTTTGAGGTAACTACATACTGTTTTCCACAGTGGCTGCACCAGTCTTCATTCCCACCAGCAGTGTACTTTTCTCCACATCCTCGCCAGTTCTTGTGTTGGTTGATTTGCTTTTAAGACTTTTAAATGTTTGTAATTTCATTTCACTTTATCCTTTCATTTAAAATGGTGTGAACACTATAAATATCTAAAAATAATAAATGGACTCAAATTGCTATAACTTATCAACATGGCTGTTATGAAATTTATCTTCATTCTTATGGTTTAAAAACTATCTCTAGCTGACTAAATGGAAATATAACCATATTCCTGGCTGGAAAAAATAAATATTATAAAGATAATAAATATTTTCAATTTAACTTTTAGGTAGAAAATAATTCCAGTTAGAATTCCAAGAATTCTCCTTTTGTATATACACGTGCATTTACACTGAGTGGCCAGATTATTATGATCTCTGAACGCATAATAATCTGGCCACTCGGGGTGTGTGTGTGTGTGTGTGTGTGTGTGTGTGTGTGTGTGTGTGTTAGAGGCCCAGTGCATGAATTCGTGCATGGGTGGGGGTCTGGCCAGCCTGGCTAGAGGTAGGGAACATGGGCGGTTGGCCGGCCTGCCTGCTGGTCGAACTCCTGGTCGAGGGGACAATTTGCATATTAGCCATTTATTATATAGGATATAAACTGAGTGGCCAGATTATTATGCGTGTGTTGGGGGATACAATTTATAGTGTAATTCTAAAGTTCCTCTAGAAGAATAAACAGGCCTACAGCATAAGAGAAAATAAAGGTCACTACATAATACTAAAGGGATCGATCCAACAAGAGGATATAACCATGGCAAACATGTATGCACTTACTATAGGAGCACCTAAATATATTTTAAAAAACTTCTAGAGGACTTTAAGGGAGAGATTGACAGCAATACAGTCAGAGTAGGGGACTTCAACACCCGCTGACTTCACTGGATAGATCTTCCAGACAAAAAATTACCAAGGAAACAGTGACTTTAAATGACACACTGGATCACAATGATTTGATTGATATTTATTGAACATCTCATGGCAAAGCTGCAGAATATACATTCTTCTCAAGTGCACATGTGTCATTTCAAAGATAGGCCACATGTTAGAACACAAAACAAGTCTCTACAAGTTCAAGAATATTGAATCATATAAAGCATCTTCTCAGATCACAATGGAATGAAATTAGAAATCAACTACAGTAAAAACACCCAAAAACATTCAAACACATGGAGGCTAAATAGCATGTTATTAAACAATGAATGGGTTACCAATGAGATCAAGAAAGAAAAAGAAAACTTCCTGGAAATAAATGAAAATGAACACACAACAACCCCAAATTTCTGGGACAGAGCTAAAGCAGTCCTGAGAGGTAAGTTCATAGCACTACTGGCCTACTTCAAAAAACAAGAAAAATTATTAATAAACTGTTTAACCCTACAACTTAAAGAATTAGAGAACAACAAGAAAAAAAACAGATTAAGTAGAGGGAAGGAAGTAAAGTTTAGAGCAGATATAAATGATATAGAAACTAAGAAAATCAATGAAACCAAGAGTTGGTTCTTTGCAAAGATAAATAAGATTGATGAACTGTTAGCCTTACTCCTCAAGGAACAAAGAGAGAAGACTCAAATAAAATCAGAAATAAAAGCAGTGAAATAACAACTGACACCACAGAATACAAAGGATTGTAAGAAAATACTATGAACAACCATATGCCAACAAGCTGGACAATGTGGATGAAATGGATAAATTCCTAAAAAAAATACAATCTTCCAAAACTGAATCAGGAAGAATCAGAAAGCCTGAATAGGCCAATAACAACTGATGAAATAGAAGCAGTAATAAAAATAAAAAAAGAACTCCAAGCAAACAAAAGCCCTGTTCCAGATGGCTTCCCAGGGGAGTTTTACCAAACAGTCAAAGAAGAACTAACACCTATACCCCTCAAACTATTCCAAAAATCCAAGAGGAAGGAACACTTCCAAATTCTTTCTATGAAGCCAGCATTATCCTAATTCCAAAACCAGATAAAGACACTACAAAGAAAGAGAACTATAGGCCAATATCCATTATAAACATAGTGCTAAAATCCTCAACAAAATTCTAGCTAATCAGACGCAGCAATATAGTAACAAGATCATACACCATGACCAAGTGGGATTTATCCCAGGGATGCAAGGGTGGTACAATATTCATAAATCAATAAATGTGATACATCACATAAACAAATTGAAAGATGAAAACCAAATGATCATTTCCATAGATGCAGAAAAAGCATTTGACAAAATCCAATACCCTTTTTTTGATAAAAACTCTCAGCAAGGTGGGAATAGAGGAATCATACTGCAACATAATAAAGGCCATATATAACAATCCTACAGTAAACATCATATTCAATGGGCAAAAACTAAAAGTGTTTCCCTTAAGAATAGGAACAAGACAGGGCTGTCCTCTTTCACCACTCTTATTTAACACTGGAGGCCCGGTGCACGAAATTCGTGCATGGGGGTGTGTGTCCCTCAGCCCAGCCTGCACCCTCTCCAATAATGGACCCCTCAAGGGATGTCCGACTGCCCATTTAGGCCTGATCCCGGTAGGATCGGGCCAAAACGGGCAGTCAGACATCCCTCTCACAATCCAGGACTGCTGGCTCCCAACTGTTCACCTGCCTGCCTTCCTGATTGTCCCTAACTGCTTCTGCCTGCCAGCCTGATCACTCCCCCGCCAGCCTGATTGATGCCTAACTGCTTCCCTGCCAGCCTGTTTTCCCCTAACTGCCCTCCCCTGCAGGCCTGGTCACCCCTAACTGCACTCCCCTGCAGGCCTGGGTACCCCCCAACTGCCCTTCCCTGCAGGCCCAGTTGCCCCCAACTTCCCTCCTCTGCCGGCCTAGTCACCCCTAACTGCCCTCCCCTGCAGATTTGATTGCCCTCAACTGCCCTCCCTTGTAGGCCTGGTCCCTCCCCACTGCTCTCCCCTGCTGGCCATCTTGTGGCGGCCATCTTGTGTCCACATGGGGTCAGTCATCTTTGTGTGTTGGAGTGACGGTCAATTTGCATAGTATTTTATTAGATAGGAGGATTAGATAGGATAGAGGCCTGGTGCATGGGTGGGGGCTGGGGGTTTGCCCTGAAGGGTGTCCCGGATCAGAGTGGGGGTTCCCTTGGGGTGTGGGATGGCCTGGGTGAGGGGCCTGTGTTGTTTTGCAGGCCAGCCACGCCCCCCAGCGACCCAAGCAGAGGCCCTGGTATCTGGGATTTATTTATCTTCTATAATTGAAACTTTGTAGCCTTAAGCGGAGGCCAAGGCAGGCCAGGGCAGGCGGAAAGCCTGGCTTCCTCCATTGCCAGGAAAACCCAAGCCTCCTGCTCTCTCCGTGGCCACAGCCATCTTGGTTGGGTTAATTTGCATACTTGCTCCTGATTGGCTGGTGGGCGTGGCTTGGTATAGTGGAGGTACGGTCAATTTGCATATTACTCTTTTATTAGATAGGATAGTACTGGAAATCTTGCCACAGTGATCAGACAAGAAGAACAAAAGGCATCCAAATTGGAAAGGAGGAAGTAAAACTGTCATTATTCACAGATGACATGATATTGTACATAGAAAACCCTAAAGACTACACCAAAATACCACTGGGTTTAATAAAGGAATTTGGCAATGTAGCAGGATACAAAATTAACACCCAGAAATCTATGGCATTTTTATACACCAATAATGAATTTCCAGAAAGAAAAGCTAAACAAGCAATTCCATTTACCATTGCAACAAAGAAATGAAAATACTTAGAAATAAATTTAATCAAGGAGGTAAAAGACTTGTATTCGGGAAACTACAGGATGTTGAAAAAAGAGATAGAGAAAGATACAAATAAGTGGAAGAATATACTGTGTTCATGGATTGGTAGAAATATCAGTATTAAAATGTTCATACTACCCAAAGAAATCTACAGATTCAGTGCACTCCCTTTTAAAATACCAACAGTATATTTCACAGATCTATAACAAATACTCCAAAAATTTATATGGAACCAAAAAAGACCCCAAGTAGTTCCAGTAATCTTGAGAAAGAAGAACAAAGTGGGAGGGATCACAATACCAGATATCAAGTTATACTACAAAGCCACTATACTCAAAACAGCCTGCTACTGGTGCAAGAATAGGCATATAGATCAATGGAAGAGAACAGAGACCCCAGATATCAACGCAAGTCATTATGCTCAATTAATATTTAACAAAGGAGGCAAGAACATACAGTGGAGTCAAGAGAGTCTCTTCAATAAGTGGTGTTGGGAAAATTGGACAGAAACATTCACAAAAGTGAAACTAGACCACCAACTTAACACCATACACAATGATAAACTCAAATGGATAAAAGACTGAAATGTAAGTCATGAAGCCATAAAAATCCTAGAAGAAACCATAGGCAGCAAAATTTCAGACATCTTTCATAGCAATATGTTTATGGATACATTTCCTAAGGCAAAGGTGAAAATAAACAAATGGGACTACATCAAAATGAAAAGCTTCTGCATAGCAAAAGAAACCATCAACAAAATGAAAAGGGAGCCCACTCCATGGGAGAACATATTTGGCAATGATACATCTGATAAAATTTAATATCCAAAATATACAAAGAATACATACAACTTAACAAAAAGAAGACAAACAATCCAATTTAAAAATGGGCAAAGGACCTAAATAGTCTCCAAAGCAGACATTCAGATGGCCAAGAGACATATGAAAATGCTCAAAGTCAGTGATCATCAGAGAGTTGTAAATTACAATGATAATGAGGTATCACCTCACACATGTTAGAATGGCTGTCACCAACAAGTCAACAAATGACAAGTGCTGGTGAGGATGTGGAGAAAAGGGAACCCTAGTGCACTGCTGGTGGGAATGCAAACTGCTGCAGCCACTATGGAAAACAGTACAGAGTTTCCTAAAACATTAAATATGGAACTGCCATTTGACCCAGTGATCTCACTTCTTGGAATATAACCTAAGAGACCTGAAACACCAATCAGAAAGAATGTATGCACCCCTATGGTCACAGCAGCACATTTTACAATAGCTAAATCTGCAAACAGCGCAATTGCCCATCAGCAGATAAGTTGATAAAAAAGCTGTGGTACATTTATACCATGGAATACTATGGAGCGGTAAAAAAGAAGAAACTCTTACCATTTGCAACAGTGTGGAGAGACCTGGAGAGTATTATGCTGAGCAAAATAAGCCAGTCAGAGAAAGACAAGTGTCACATGATCTCACTCATATGTGGACTCTAATGAACAAATATATCTAGAGACATAGAAGCATGGAACAGACTGTGAAATCTCAGAGGGAAGGCAGAGTGGGTGGATGGGTGGGAAGAGATTAACCAAAGAACTTGTATGCATATATGCATAACCCATGGATACAGACAATAGGGTGGTGAATTCCTGGGGCAGGGGACAGGGGTTGGCTAGAAGAGGTCAATGGGGGAAAAGGGGACATATGTAATACTTTCAACAATAACAGTTTAATTTTAAAAAAGACCTAAATCTTTTTAAAAAATATTTTTAAGGCTATTGAGGGAGGAGCTCTTAGAAAATATTTTTAAATTATTATAAAGCTAAACTAATTGAAATAGTTTAATACATATATAAGAATGGAATGGATTAGAGTAGCTTAGAAACCAATCCTAAAATACATGTAGTTAATGTATGATAAGGTGCTTGCTAAAATCGGTAGGGAAAGGAAGGATCCTCCAAAAAATGATGCCAGGACAACTGATTAACTATTTCATTAGGGGAAAAGGTGATCTTCACTGTATATCATACACCAAAATAAATTCCAAATGTGTTTAAGATAAAAAGTTAAAGGGTTAAATATAATAAATAACACTTAAAAACAGATGAATGAGACAAACAACAAGTGTTAGGATATGGAGAAAAGGGAACCTTGTGCACTGTTGGCGGGAATGCAGATTGGTGCAGCCACTATGGAAAGGAGTATGGAAGGTCCTCAAATAATTAAAAATGGAACTGCTTTATGATCCAGCAATTCCACTTCTGGGTATTTATCCGAAGAAACCCCAAACACTAATCTGAAAGAATACATGCACCCTTATGTTCATTTTAGTGTTATTTACAATAGCCAAGATTTGGAAGAAACCCAAGTGCCCATCAATATATAAATAGTTAAAAAAGATGTGGTACATTTATGCAATGGACTACCACTTAGCCATAAAAAATAATGCAATTATACCATTTGAACAGTATGGATGGACCTAGAGGGTATTATGCTCAGTGAAATAAGTCAGTCAGATGTGTTCCACATGTGTTCACTTATATGTGGAACTTAAAGAACAAAATAAATGAACAAAGTTGAAGCAGACTCATAAAAACAGTAACTGGACTAGTGATTGTCAGAGGGAAAGGGGGTTGGAGGACTGGGTGAAAGAGGTAAAAGGATTAAGAAATAGAAATTGGTAGTTACAGAATAGTAATGGGGATGTAAAGTACAGCATAGGGAATATAATAAAAAATATTGCCACAACTATGTCTGCTGCCCATTGGGTATGCAAATATCAGGGGGGATACTGTAAAGTGTATGATTGTCAAAGAATTTAATTACTTAGACTTGATGTAGGACAGTTGGCAGGGGTTGGCAAATTTTTTTGATTAAGCCAACTGCTATGTGGTGGTTAAACTGATGTTTTTAAGAGGTATATATAAAACACATGGTCAAAAATTGTTACTAAATATGCTATACACTTGAAACTATTTTTTAAAATATATTTTTATTGATTTCAGAGAGGATGGGAGAGGGAAAGAGGTATAAACATCAGTGATGAGAATCATTGATTGACTCCTCCTGCACACCCGCTACTGGGGATGAAGCCTCCAACACAGGCATGTGCCCTGACTAGGAATTGAACTATGACTTCCTGATTCATAGTTTGACACTCAGTCACTCAACCACACTGACCAGGCTACACCTGAAACTATTTAAAAATAATACCGAATGTATATGTAATTAGAATATAAAAAAATAAATCTCATTAAAGCTTTGAAAGAAGAATTTAGTATAAAAATATAATTGAAGGTTGTGCTTAACATTTACAACTTGAAGGAATGTGCTATTTTTTGTGCATTTTTTAAATAATTAAAGTCTACATGTACAGACAAAAAAAGGTGAATTATTATCTACTCTTGGAATGGTAAAGACATTTCGAAGAAAAAATATATAGTAGATTACATATAAATTTTAAACTTATATATCTATTTATATAAAAGCCCAGTGACCAGAATGGCGGAACGACCAGAATGACAGGAATGGTTATGACGTGCACTACGGCAGCCAACCAGCCTGATCCGGGCCCCGATCAGCTCCAAACACCCCGATCAGGGGGATGCTGCCGGCCAACCATTCATGGCCCCTCCCCACCACCAGCCCAGTCCAATGGGCCCCCATCAGGGCGGGCCAGCCAGACCCCACCTGTGCACCAATTCATGCACTTGGCCTCTAGTATAAAAATAAACACCATAAGCAAAATTAAAAAGCAAAAATAAAAACAATAAACTTGGAAACATATTTGCAACAAATGTGACAAAATAGTTAATATCTTTCTATATATATATAAAGTCTAATATGCAAAGTCTAATATCGAACTCAGTCTCCTGGAGTTCGACTGGGAGACTGAGTTCGATCACTTGCTATGATGTGCGTTGACCACCAGGAGGTGGCACAGAAAATGGCCAGAGACCAGTGTAGGCTGCAGGGTGCTGAGGGAGTGAGAGAAGGAGAAGGAGGGGAGGTGAGGAACCTGATCGGCCCTGATCACCAGCCAGGCCTAGGGACCCTACCCGTGCCTCTAGTCATTAATATATAAATAGTTCATACAAACCAATATGTAGAACTTGATTGCTATTACTAAAATTATAATAGCAAAATGGGATAGTGAAGAATATGAGTGAACAATTTACAAAACAAGAAGTAAGATGGGTAATACACATCAATATTTTTCATCCACAGTAGAGAAATGCAATTTAAAATAAGAAACATTTTGAATGCATTGCACCCAGTGTTAGTGCATAACCTTTCTGGATTCAGTTTGGAAATACATTATCAGTAATCTTCAAAAAGTCCTTTAATTTAACAATTTCATTTGTTATCTATCATTATGAAACAATCAGAAAGACAAGAAGTTTTGTGCCAAAATATTCATCATAGCAATATTACAGAGCAAAAAATGAAAACAATGTAATTGTTTCATAATGGGTTAATAAATTAGGGTAAAATGAAGTAAGATGTACCATTAAAAAGAGCATTTTTAGGCCTTAGCCAATTTGGCTCAGTGGATAGAGCATTGGCCTGTGGACAGAAGGGTCCCAGGTTTGATTCTGATCAAGGGCACATGCCCAGGTAGCAGGCTAGATCCCCAGTAGGGGGTGATCCTGCCGGAGGCAGTGGATTTATGATTCTCTCTCATCATCATTGATGTTTCATTCTCTCTCCCTGTCCCTTCCTCTCTGAAATCAATAAAAAATATATATTTTTTTCTAAATAGCATTTTTAGTATTTTACTAATAATGACATGGAAATGAGCAGGATAAAATATGGCATATATATGTATGAATCAAATTTGTTTAAAATACACACAGAGACATGCATTCAAAAAGGACTTCTTGAGATTTCTAGGATCAATATATACTGTATTTATAGTCTTTATACTTTATTTATTATTATTATTATTATTTTTATATATTTTATTGATTTTTCACAGAGAGGAAGGGAGAGGGATAGAGAGCTAGAAACATCGATGAGAGAGAAACATCGATCAGCTGCCTCCTGCACACCTCCCACTGGGGATATGCCTGCAACCAAGGTATATGCCCTTGACCGGAATCGAACCTGGGACCCTTCAGTCCGCAGGCCGACGCTCTATCCACTGAGCCAAACCGGTTTCGGCAATAGTCTTTATACTTTAAAAAACTATTTTTAAAAATAAGACAAAAAGGAAATATGTCATAATGTTAATGATATATATTTATATTTTTCAGTATTTCTAGTGGTTTGACTTGCCTAAATTTTAAATTTTATTTGATTTGTGTATGGTTCTAATCATGGAAGTAGAATTCAGAAAATTTGTTAACTAATTTTACTTATGTTTTTTATGTAAAATTTTTATTTTATTTTTGCATTTATTTTTTAAAAATCTTTATTGTTGAAAGTAATACATATGTCCCCCTTTCCTTTCCATTGACCTTCATCACCCTACTAGGAGGCCTGGTGCACAAAATTTGTGAATGGGGTGGGGGGGAGTGTGTGTGTCTCTTAGCCCAGCCTGCACCCTCTCCAATCTGGGACATCCCTCTCAAAATCCAGGACTGCTGGCTCTCAACCACTCGCCTGCCTGCCTGCCTGCCTGATTGCCCCTAACTGCTTCTGCCTGCCAGCCTGATCACCCCCTAACCACTCTCCTGCCAGCCTGATCAACGCCTAACTGCTCCCCTGCTGGCTCGATTGACCCTAACTGCCCTCCCCTGCCGGCCTAGTCACACCTAACTGCCTTTCCTTGCCAGCCTGGTCGCCCCTAACTGGCCTCTCCTGCTGGCCCAATTGCCCCTAACTGTCATCCCCTGCAGGCCTGGTCACCCTCAACTGCCCTCCCCTGCAGGCCTGGTCCCCCCTAACTGCCCTCCCCTGCAGGCCTGATCACCCCCAACTGCCCTCCCTTGCCAGCCATCTTGTGGTGGCCATCTTGTGTCCACATGGGGGCAGCCATCTTTGACCACATGGGGCGGCCATCTTGTGTGTTGGAGTGACAGTCAATTTGCATATTACTGTTTTATTATATAGGATTGTCTGTGTCCATGGGTTATGCATATATGCATACAAGTTCATTGGTTTATCTCTTCCCAACTACCCACCTTTCTCTGCCTTCCCTCTGAGGTTTGACAATCTGTTAGATGCTTCTATATCTCTGGATCTATTTTTGTTCATCAGTTTACGTTGCTCATTAGATTCTACATATGAGTAAGATCATGTGATACTTATTTTTCTCAGAATGGCTTATTTCACTTAAATAAAATTTTTAGATGCAAAATATAACAGGAAAAAAAAATTGAACCAGTCATTATACCTGAAATTTTTTTATGTTAAGCATAAGGTGTCACAAATGAATCATAAGTGGGGTGCTTCTTTTTTAAAAATATATTTTTATTGATTTTTTTACAGAGAGGAAGGGAGAGGGATATAGTGTTAGAAACATCGATGAGAGAGAAAGATTGACCAGCTGCCTCCTGTACACCATCCACTGGGGATGTGCCCACAACCAAGGCACATGCCCCTAACCGGAATCGAATCCGGGACCCTTCAGTCTACAGGCCAATGCTCCATGCACTGAGCCAAACCAGTCATGGTGGGGGTGCTTCTTTTAACAAATACTAGCTGTTTATAGAATTAAGCATAAGTCTTGAAATAAATTTAGTATGTTTAAAAAAATAAGTCTTTCATTATTTCTTCAGTGTTTCTTTTTCCTTGGAATCCTGCATCCCATTGTGTAACTTTTCTCATTTTCCAAATGATTTAAGCTTTATTTTTGTCTAAAGTATTTGAATTGCTTAGTAATAATTTCTTCTATTAACACTGTGCTCTCAATTTTTTTTATTTTTTGCTTTCTTTGTGTTCATTCTTATCTTTAATAGGGTCTTCATCTTTTAGCCTGACAACTCTAGGGATTTCCAAGGCCCAGTTCTTTCCCAGTTCTCTGAACTTTGTATATTTTTATCTTCAGGGAGCAGATTCATTTTTAGAGTGTTAAATACTACCATAAACATGGTTTACCTCTAGGAATCTAATTTCTTATTCTTTCTTTAGTTTTGTTTTCAAATATTAAGTTTTTTGCCAAATTTGGAATCAGATGTTGCCAAAAAATAGAACAGATCTTTTCCCTTATGCTGGCATCCATTTCTAGTTTTCCTTTCATTGTCAGTCATATCCAGTTTCTTAGACCTCTAGACTAGTAATTCTGATCTTCTTTCTCACCCTTATTCCCCTCAGGAATTTTGGTCAAACTATAAAACAAATGGCCTTTCATTGAAACACATGTTATATTTAAGTGCTTATTACAATTTGCTGAAAAAGTCTCCTAATGAAATGGGTATCAGTTGAAAATATGCTGGGTTTTATCTCCCTTGTTCACACTGTTACAGAGCTCTGATGCAATTTTCCATAAATTAGGAATCTGTTTCATTTTAAAAAATCTGTGCATTTTATAGCATATACTTCTAGTAGGCAGACTAAATTTATAATGTCATATGACTAGTAGGAAAAATAAAGAATATTGGAATATTATTTATTTCCAGAAAATGAATACATATCAAAGATTTTATTTAACTTATTAAGGGAACCAAACAGACAAAGCCACTGTCCTCAAAACAGCCTGGTACTGGCACAAGAACAGACATATAGATCAATGGAATAGAATAGAGAATCCAGATATTGACCCAAACCACTATGCACAATTAATATTTGACAAAGGAGGCATGAGCATACAATGGAGTCAAGACAGTCTCTTCAATAAATGGTGTTGGGAAAAATGGACAGATACATGCAAAAAAATGAAACTAGATCACCAACTTACACATACACAAAAATAAACTCAAAATGGATACAAAACTTAAATATAACACGGGAAACCAGAAAAATACTAGAGGAATGCAGAGGCAGCAAAATCTCAGACATATGCCGAAAGAACTTTTTCACTGATACTGCCCCTAGGGCAACGGAAGCCAAAGAGAAAATAAACAAATGGGACTACATCAAAATAAAAAGCTTTTTCACAGCAAAAGAAACCATCAACAAAACAACAAGAAACCCCACTGTATGGGAGAACATATTTGCAAATGTTATCACTGATAAAGGTTTAATCTCCAACATCTACAGGCAGCTTATACAACTTAATAAAAGGAAGATAAATGATCCAATAAAAAAATGGGCAATGGACCTAAATAGAATCTTTTTGAAAGAAGACAGAAGGAAGGCCAAGAGACACATGAAAACATGCTCAAAGTCACTAATTATCCGAGAGATGCAAATCAAAACGACAATGCAGTACCATCTCACACCTGTCAGAATGGCTATCATCAACAAATCAACAAATCAACAAACGACAAGAGTTGGTGAGGATGCGGAGAAAAAGGAACCCTCGTACACTGCTGGTGGGAATGCAGACTGGTGCAGCCACTGTGGAGAACAGTATGGAGTTTCCTCAAAAAAACTGAAAATGGAACTCCCATTTGACCCAGTAATCCCACTCCTAGGAATATATCCTAAGAAACTAGAAACACCAATCAGAAAGGATATATGCACCCCTATGTTCATAGCAGCACAATTTATAATAGCTAAGATTTGGAAACAGCCTAGGTGCCCGTCAGCAGATGACTGGATCAGAAAACTATGGTACATCTACACAATGGAATACTATGCTGCTATAAAAAAGAAGGAATTACTACCATTTGTAGGCACCTGGATGGAATTAGAGAACATTATGCTAAGTGAAAAAAGCCAGTCAATGAAAGAAAAATACCACATGATCTCACTCATTTGGGGATAATGAAAAACATTATAAACTGATGAACAAAAAGATAGCTACAAAGGAGAAACCAAGATGGCGGCATAGGTAAGCACCTAAACTGCTGCCTTGCACAACAATTTCAAAACTCCAACTAAAAGACAGAACGGACACCATGCAGAACCACAGGAAAGCTGGCTGAGTGAAAATTCTACAACTAGAAGGAAAGAGAAAAGCTCACAAAGAATTGGAGGTACGGCAAAGGGTCTTTGTGCACGCAGAGAGGAAGGGTGGCTGAGAGCCTGGCTGACTTTCTCTGGCAGAAGGGGGAAGGAAGACCCGACCGCACTGAACCCCAGTTCTGACTGCACTGAACCCCAGTCCCGGGCGAAACCCCGTGGACCCAGGCTCATACAGGGGGAGTCTGGACTGTCAGGTAGAGAGAAAAGCACCTGGAGACTTGGAGACCCGGGGGAACCCCGGCAGGCAGGGGACTGGAGGCATGTGCGCCAGTGTGTACAAAGGCTGTGGAGGTTGCCCAGGCTTTCCCTAGCAGAAGGGAGTCCGAAGCTCCTGACTGCACTGAACCCCAGTTCCAGGCGAGCCCCTGGGGACCCACCCTCTTGTGGGGGGAATCTGGACTCTCGGACGGAGACTCAGGAGCCGGGGAAGGCAGATGTCTGGAGGCGTGCGTGTGCCAGTGCGCACAAAGGCTGCGGAGGTTGGCACAGGCTTTCCCTAGTGGAAGGGAGTTAGAAGCTCCTGACTGCACTGAGCCACAGTTCTTTTTTTTTAAATTTTTTTTAAATATATTTTATTGATATTTTACAGAGAGGAAGGAAGAGGGATAGATAGTCAGAAACATCGATGAGAGAGAAACATCCATCAGCTGCCTCCTGCATACCTCCTACTGAGGATGTGCCCGCAACCAAAGCAACATGCCCTTGACCGGAATCGAACCCAGGACCCTTCAGTCCGCAGGCCGACGCTCTATCCACTGAGCCAAACCAGTTTTGGCTGAGCCACAGTTCTGACTGCTCTGAACCCCAGTTCCAGGCGAGCCCCTGGGGACCCATGCTCTTGTGGGGGGAATCTGGACTCTCGGGCAGTGACTCGGGAGCCAGGGAAGGCAGAGGTCTGGAGGCGCATGCGCACAAGGGCAAGGCTGACTGGAAGCCAAGACTGTCTGCTCCGCCCTGAGACTCCACCCCATCCAAGCTGAGCACAGAGGCTATTGCAATTTGGCAAGTCTAATTCTATAAGGCTGTCTCCAGCACTGAACTTCTCCCAGTGTAGACACAGCTGATCCTCACAGCCAACTGGCCTGGAGGTCAATTCCTCCCAGTGACACCAACAACAATCAAGACTTAACTACAACAAGGCTGTACACACAGTCCACAAAGGGGTGCACCAAGAGTGTCCACCTCAGGTAACTGGGGAGGCCGACCCACTGGGCCATATTGGAAACCTAACACACAAATCTACCCTACCAACTCAGGGAAGCAGTGAAAATGCGGCGTCAAAGAAACAGATCACAAACGAAAGAAATGGAGGAAAACAAACGACTGGATATAGAATTCAAAACCACGGTTATAAGGCTTTTTAAGAATATCCTAGAAAAGGCCAATAAATATAACGAGACCCTCGAAGATATGAAAAAGGACCAACTAGAAATTAAACATACACTGACAGAAATAAAAAATATTATACAGAGACCCAACAACAGACTAGAGGAACACAAGAATCAAGTCAAAGAATTGAAATACAAAGAAGCAAAAAACACTCAACCGAAAAAGCAAAAAGAAAAAAAAATCCAAAAAGTTGAAGATAGTGTAAGAAGACTCTGGGACAACTTCAAGCGTACCAACATCAGAATTATGGGGGTGCCAGAAGAAGAGAGAGAGCCAGATACTGAAAACCTATTTGAAGAATTAATGACAGAAAACTTCCCCCACCTGGTGAAAGAAATAGACTTACAAGTCCAGGAAGCACAGAGAACCCCAAACAAAAGGAATCCAAAGAGGACCACTCCAAGACACATCATAATTAAAATGCCAAGAGCAAAAGACAAAGAGAGAATATTAAAAGCAGCAAGAGAAAAACAGTTAGTTACCTACAAGGGATTACCCATACGATTGTCAGCTGATTTCTCAACAGAAACTATGCAGGCCAGACGGGAGTGGCAAGAAATTTTCAAAGTGATGAATAGCAAGAACCTACAACCAAGATTACTCTACCCAGCAAAGCTATCATTCAGAATTGAAGGGCAGATAAAGAGCTTCACAGATAAGAAAAGCTAAAGGAGTTCATCACCACCAAACCAGGATTACATGAAATGCTGAAGGGTATTCTTTAAGAAGAGGAGGAAGAAGAAAAAAGTAAAGAAAAAAATTATGAACAACAAATACATATCTATCAACAAGTGAACCTAAAAATCAAGTGAATTAAAAACCTGAGGAACAGAATAATCTGGTGTATATAATAGAATCAGGGGCACAGAAAGGGAGTGGACTGATAATTCTCATGGGAAAAGGGGTATGGGGGGGTTCAGGAAGAGACTGGACAAAAATCATACACCTATAGATGAGGACAGTGCGGGGGAGGTAAGGGCAGAAGGTGGGGTGGGAACCGGGTGGAGGGGAGCTGTGGGGGGAAAAAGGAGAAACAATTGTAATAATCTGAATAAAGATTTATTTAAAAAAAAAGATAGATACAGAGGCAGTAAAGCATCAAACAGACTGTCAAATTACAGCGGTAAGGTTATGGAGAGGTGGGGAAATAAGAGATCAACTGAAGGACTTATATGCATGCATATAAGAGTAACCAACAGATGCAAAACATTGGGGGGTGAGGGCATGTATGGGAGTGGGGTGGGGATGGGGCAATGGTAAGATATGTACACATATAATACCTTAATAAAAAAAAAACTTCTTGCATTTTTATTTATAACACACTGACTTTTGGGAATTTGAATTCTCTTTTTTAAAGAACAATACCCATTTATTTGAGCAAATTCTATTATTGTGTGGTCCCTTTCTCATCTTTTCTGGAAATGTTTTCTTTTTCATAGACAAATGTATTTCTTTTTCTGTGTGTCTTAGGTTGAAATGTTTTCCAATGAGGTTTCAACTAATTTGGGAAAGAAAATCAGGAGAAGCCAGTTATACTATATTTCTTAACTAAAGTTTACTTTATTCTAAAAAGTACTAGAGGTCTGGTGCACGAAATTTGTGCACAGGAGGGGGGTGTGTCCCTCAGCCCAGCCTGCTCCCTCTCCAATCTGGGAACCCTCGGGGGATGTCCGACTGCCCATTTAGACCCGATCCCGGTGGGGCAGCCTGGGTGAGGGGCCTGTGGTGGTTTGCAGTCCAGCCACCCCCCGGTGACCCAAGCAGAGGCCCTGGTATCTGGGGTTTATTTATCTTCTACAATTGAAACTTGGTAGCCTGGAGTGGAGCCAAGCCTTCTGCTCGCTCCGTGGCGGCAGCCATTTCTGTTGGGATTTATTTATCTTCTATAATTGAAACTTTGTAGCCTTAAGCGGAGGCCAAAGCAGGCCAGGGCTGCAGAAGCTTGGCTTCCTGCATCGCCGGGGGCAACCCTAGCCTCCTGCTCTCTCCAGCTCTGTGGCTGCTGCCATTTTTGTTGGGATTTATTTATCTTCTATAATTGAAACTTTGTAGCCTCAAGCAGAGGCCTGGGCCGGCCAGGGTGTGTGGAAAGCTTGGCTTCCTCCATCGCTGGGGAAACCCAAGCCTCCCTCCTGCTCTCAACATGGCCACAGCCATCTTGGTTGAGTTAATTTGCATACTTGCTCCTTATTGGCTTGTGGGCGTGGCTTGTCGGTGTAGCAGGGTGATGGTTAATTTGCATATTACTCTTTTATTAGATAGAATTTAGTACGTACTTTTTTAGTACTGGTGAGACATTATCCTAGTATATAAAAACCCTGGGTGGTAATGACCAGTAACTATTGGAGGCTGACCAACTGGAAGTCAGTGCTGGCCCCGCCCCCAAGCAATTGGTAAGGGGCAATCAGGCAGGCAGGCAGAGGGTTTAGGGGTGATCAGGTAGGCAGGCAAGTGTTTAGGGGACATCAGGTAGGCAGACCAACAGTTAGGGGTGAGCAGGTAGGCAGACAGCCCCTCGCCGGGCTGGCCCCGCCCCCAAGCAAGTGGTTAGGGGCAATCAGGCAGGCAGGTAGAGTGTAGGGGTGATCAGGTAGGCAGCAGTTAGGGGTGATCAAGTAAGCAGGCAAGTGGTTAGTGGTGATGAGGTAGGCAGACGGCCCCTGGCAAGGCTGGCCCCACCCCCCAGCAAAGAAAGAGGGAGGCCCAGGCCAGCTAAGCCATTGCACCCCAGCCTGTCACCTGCAGCGGGAGGCCACCAGTGGCAGGGGAAGGGGGGCAGCGCTGCACAGATGGCAAGCAGTGGCAGCAGCGGGGGTGGGGCCAGCTGCCTGCAGCCTGGGGAAGGAAAGCCTTGATAGGCCCTGATCTCAGGCCAGGCCTAGGGACCCTACCCCAGGGGTCCCTAATTGTGAGAGGGTGCAGGCTGGGCTGAGGGACCCCCCTGAGTGTACGAATTTTCATGTACGAATTTTCGTGTACCAGGCCTCTAGTCTATATACTATATAAAAGCCTAAGTGACCATCACAACCAAAACAACCAAACAGACGACCAAACAGGCTGCGTGGGGTGACCAGGCTGGCAGGGGGGTTAGTGAGGATTGACCAAACAATTGAGCAGCAGGCTGCATGTGTGACCAGGCTGGTCGGGGGGGTGGGGGTGGGCAGTGAGGAGCGAACAGGCTGGCAGGTGGCAGTTGGGGGTGACCAGGCCAGTAGGGGGGGCAGTTGTGGGTGACCAGGCCCTCAGGGGGGCTTTTAGGGGTGATCAGGCAGGCAGGCAGGTGAACAGTTAGGAGCCAATTGTCCAGGATTGTGAGAGGGATGTCCCAGATTGAAGAGAGTGCAGGCTGGTCTGAGGGGACACCCCCATGCACGAATTTTGTGCACCAGGCCTCTAGTAAGACTATAAGAGCTTACAATTTGGGTGGAGAACAAATACTCAACTTCATAAGAATTTGTATATCTATAATTACATATATATATTATGTATATATATTACACATACTAGTGGCCTGGTGCACAAAATTTGTGTACATTAAAAGGAAATTAATTAGAGGAAATATTTTAATATTGCTATTTGCCCTTTATCTATAATAGAAGTGTCAGAAATGAAAGAAAATTAATAAAATGTATATGAAAATCTCCCTCCTGTCAGAGTCTGGGGTGCGCTGTGGGACCTAGAGTCAAGTCCCCACCCACCACCCTCACACACTTCGAAAATGCAGGAGACTCAGACTCGGCTTGAGGGCTCAGCCTGAGGTCCCTGTCAAGCCCTGCCGGGCGGGGGGCACAACCTCAAGTCCCCCAGCCTGGCGCTGGGTGGGGTGCGCAGTCTCAGGTCCCCTGTCAAGCCCCACGGGGCGGGGGTTGCAGCCTGAGGTCCCTGCTGTTTGGTCGTGACATTATGGTGTCCCGGCTAATTTGCATATTCTTCTATTATATAGATAGATATATACTAGAGACCTGATGCATGAAATTCGAGCAAGGGGCTTGGCCCTCGCAGCCCTGGCTTCGTCCAGAAGGTCATCCGGATGGTTGTTCTGCTGTTCAGTCTAATTAACATATTAGCTCTTTATTATATACTAGAGTGCCATTGCACGAAGATACGTGCAATAGGCCTTCCTTCCCCTGGCTGCTGGCACTGGTTTTCCTCCAGCACCCGGGACCCAGGCCTTTGCTCTGGCCAGAGCCTTCAGTCTTTGCTCTGGCTGGAGCCTTTAGTCTTCACTCCAGCTGGAGTGCTGCTCCTGTAGCTCCCTCTGCCCCCCACCCTCCTCCTCATAGCAGGTGTCCTGCCCCACCCGGCCGCTCCGCGCCTGCATGTGTGCTGCCTAGAGGCCCAGAGCAGCTGGGGGGCGGGCCCGCCACCATCTTTGTCAGGTTAATTTGCATACCCACTCCTGATTGGCTGGTGGGCATTGTGAAGTGACTGTCAATTTGCATATTTCTCTTTTATTAGTGTAGAGGATATTGTGTGTGTGTGTGTGTGTGTGTGTGTGTGTGTGTAAATAATTTACTTGGTGTTCATTAATCAGATTCTTACTGTAGGCAGGGCACTGTGCTGGGTCCTGGCCTGGGTTAGGGAAGAGTATGATACAGATTTGTACACATTAGTTTTTGCCCTTTAAAAGGAGCTTATGGTTAGCAAAGAAAGTACATCAAATGCTAAGTATAAGTATATGATGATACATAAACATTACAAAATAAGAAGTATTGGGAGTTCAAACATGGGATAGATTATCATCAGCTGGTACAGTTAAGGTTAAGCTTTTGCTCAAGACAGTGGGCTAAAAGGGGAATTTCAGAGGATGAGAAAAATCTAGATTAAAAATATTGGAGATGACTTAATCTCTTAATGAAACAATTTCTTCTTCTCTTTTCCTTAGTTTTAAGTTTAGGCAGAACTATATTTTTTACCTTTATCAATGGAATGCAGGAAAGCTAGGTTTTTAGTCAAAGATCTCCCATTAATAAGCTGTATAGCCCTAACTGGTTTGGCTCAGTGGATAGAGCGTCGGCCTGCAGACTCAAGGGTCCCAGGTTCGATTCTGGTCAAGGGCATGTACCTTGGTTGCTGGCACATCCCCAGTAGGGGGTGTGCAGGAGGCATCCGATCAATGATTTTCTCTCATTGATGTTTCTAACTCTATCCCTCTCCCTTCCTCTCTGTAAAAATTAATAAAATATATTTAAAAAAATAAGCTGTATAATCTTGGACAGTCAAGACTTTTAAGGTAAGAGAGGATCTTAAAATTTTCTAGACAGTTGTTTATCTAGGTTAACCCCTCAGTGCTTTTGATATCTTCAACTATAAAGTTGGAATAATTAATTTCTTTATTTCACTGCATTATTATGCGATGAAATTCTGTAATATAAATTTAAGGTGTCATCATAGCTATCTTTCAGATGACTGAACTAGTTTGGCAGATTCAAGAGATATATTCTTTAAAATTTGTTTTTATACCAAAACTTTTACTTACTTATAGATTGAAAATTGTAACTATGCAGTGGAACTTGGGAAGAATAAGGCCAAATTCTCCTTGGTTGGCATTGCTGGGCAGGACCTAAATGAAGGGAATTCAACACTGACACTGGCATTGGTATGGCAGCTAATGAGAAGGTAAAGATTGCAATGTTTATAGCAACACTGTGAATTTCTTTCAACAAATCCTTTGAACTAAAGTTTTAGTTCATTTGGAAGAATAACAAACAGAATAAATATACTACAAAATATTAATTTTTAAATGATTTACTATTGATACTATATTCTTTGTAAATCTTTTTTTTAATAGTGGATAAATCTCTAGAAACAATCACTGTTCTTAATGTCTCTTAAAAACTGCCTTGTATGGAGTTGTTTTAATTTTTTAAAAAATACTATATAGTAGTTTTTGTTTCTCATTACTGAGCTTTGTAACTTTGGATTGTAACTAAGTGCAAAAACCAGATTAAAATTAAAAATACTTATTAGAACTGAATATTTCTTAAATATTTATCTAAATATTGATATAAGTGATATGGGAGCAAATTTCACCCCTTTCAGTCTCAAATATACATCTTTTCTGTTACAGGTACACATTGAATGTGTTATCAGATCTTGGAGAAGGTGAAAAAGTCAATGATGAAATTATAATTAAATGGGTCAATCAGACTCTTAAAAGTGCAAACAAAAATACTTCTATTTCCAGCTTCAAGGTAATCAAAAGCTATTTTTAAAATTTTGGGTAAGAAATTAAGTATAGGAAGAAACTTCATTGAGAATTACATTGGTTTAGTTTCAGGATTACATTAATGTTATATCTCAGGATCACAATTTGTGAGCTTAGGCATACTAATTATTTGGCATGTGTAAACCCAAACTGTACAGTTTGAATTCTTATATTTTTGATTGGTTGTCCTATTGAGTATAAATGCAGGTTAATGTTATCAAATTCTGATAATCTAATCTTAAAAAAAAATAGAATAGAGCAATAAAATCCAATTGTCAGATGAAACAGAAAGCTAAAAAGCCATTGTTTATATAGGATATGTAATACTTTGTGCTCCCTAGCAGCAGTCTCAGAATTGTATTGACATCATTTCCAAGGCATAATAGAGCCAGCCAAACCAATTCAAGTGGGAATTGAAAAAACTGGTAGGAAAAGAAAATCTTGTCATGTGGCTTCATAGTGGCACTTACTGCTCACTTCCAAGCATTTGTGGATGATTCATAAAGCACTCAAAATGTAATTTGTACATGCATACCCACTAATTGTCATGCATTTCCATTCTTTTGCTTTTGCATGCAAGCTGATGTTAGCTACAACTAAGCATGTCTGCTTGTACCCATTCATTCAGTGAGCCTTGTGTTTGTGATTTCATTATAAGTGAAAAATCAGCAATTCGTATTTTTGTAGTAAAATAAGAGTGCAAACAGAAGAATCCCTAAGTTCTCCTAAGACTTATCTACCCATCTTTATTCTATTCTTTGCCTTTGCTCTATATGTTTAACAACATTGTAGAGCAGAAGAAATGTCAGAAATTGATAAATTCTATCTTCTCATCTTGACCTAAACTGAGCCCCAAAGTGGTTTTAATAGGATAGCTGGATGTTGGCAAAGATGTTGCCTGAGTCCTGGTGGTTCAAGTGTGGTTTTTCTTTTCCATCTTGGAAGGAACTAATGACATTGAGTTTTTATTGTTGCTTATTTAAAACAAAATTTCAGTCCATGATTTGTCTTTATATATTTTAGACATAAAACATAACATAGAAATGTAAAATAGGAAAGGAGACATGTAAAATTCTCTAATTGACAGTCACTCATTAAAATTGTTATACTCTAACTTAATGTTTTTGTACTTTCATTTATGAAAAATAATAAGCTTTTGTATAATCAAATAAAATACAGTTAGGAAACATTTAGGAACAAATTAATAAATATTTATTGAGCTCTTACCAGTAACATTTCTAGGCAAAGAAGAAGCTATAGAATATAAGAAATTATTTGGCCCTCAGAGTGTTCGCCATTTATTTGAAAGGCAAATTTGTATAACTGAGAAGGTAATGATATTATAGTCATTAATTAATGCAACTACTATTACGGATAGATCTAATTGATCATTTCCAATTGAATGGTCAGTGAAGAGTGATGGAGAAAGTTGGATTTGATTTTAGCACCATGGAGAGGAGGGATTTGAATTGGTGGAGAACAAGAGTGGTGTAATAAGCTAGAAGAGGTCCATCTTGAATAAAGACAAGTCTGAGAAGGTTAGGAGAAATAGTTTGGCTAGAGAAGAAGGTTCCTAAGGGATACAATGCAAGATATAGGCTGAGTTAATATAGTGGAGGAATCTGGCCTTAATAAAGGATATTGGTAAGGGCAGTAATGTAAGAAGAGTGACTATTTTAGGAATACTCTTCTGCATGTGGTGAGCAGATGGCTGGAGGAAGAATAGTTTAAATCCAAGGACAATATATAAGAAGCTGAGGCTGAACTCAGATATGAAGTGAAGGATTTGGAGGTAGGGGTGGTCACTGAGAATGTTAAGAATGAATAGTATTTGCTATTGTAAAAGAACAGGTATGATTTGGCTTCTTGATTTAAGAGAACACTGAAGAGAGACAGAGGTTAAAACTCCTGATTGGGGGGCCTGGATAAATGAAAAACAAAGTATAACAAAAATGGGGATGTCATGAAGTTCAGCTGCTTTCTGGAAAAGAAGATGAATTCAGTTTTAAGCTTGTTGAATTTGAGGTAATTTTCAGGAAGTGAAGAGCTGGATGAAAGGAGATGTCAAAACTGGGAATACAGCCTGGCTGGTATTGCTCAGTGGTTGAGCATTGACCTACGAAACTGGAGGTCACGGTTCCATTCCTGGTCAGGGCACATGCTCAGGTTGTGGGCTCAATTCCCAGTAGGGGGTGTACAAGAGGCAACTAATCAATGATTCTCTGTCATCATTGATGTTGCTATCTCTCTCTCCCTTTCCCTTCCTCTATCAATAAAAACTTAAAAAACAACAACCGGGAATACATACTTGGTGATCAGTTGAATAGAAGAAATGGTTGAGAATGGGTGCACACAAACTCTTTAAGGGAGAGAATTCATTGAGAAAAGTAGACTTGAGAGTATGGTTTTACTTAACACTGAGGTGGCAGAAACATACTGTGGAAGTGCTTGGCATTTAGTAGGTGCTTAACATAAAACTCTAGATTGTAAATAGTTGAGAAATTCGGTAGTGAATGCTAAAAATAGTTGGGGTTGGAAAGGTTTTTGCGAACTGTAGAAGGCATTATAATTGAAGACCATAAGTGGTACTAGTAAGAACCATAATTAAGTCAGTGCTATACCTAGAAATTTCAAAAAAGTCAAGTTTACTCTTTTTAGTTAAGTAATTTTCCCTCACAAAGAATATCATGAGGTGGTATATTAGCCAATAATAATAATCATACTTGCCACTTATTGAGTCTTATGTGTCACAATGTTAAACACTTTACACATTATTATTTCTTTTTTTTCACAACTCTATAAACAAAAAGTTGAGCATTAGAAAAATTAAATAACTTGTCCACTGTCATCCTATATATTAAAAGCCTAATAATTCAAAGTGTCTGTTTGTCCATTCAACCAATGAAAGTGTAATATGCTAATGATATGCTAAGGCCACTCAACCGCTCACTATGACGTGCACTGACCACCAGGGGACAGATAGTCATCCGGTCGACCAGTCACTATGACGTGTACTGACCACCAGGGGGCATGCGCTCCAACCTGTAGGTTAGCTTGCTGCTGGGGTACAGCTGATTGGGACTGAGCGAGATGGGCTGGACACATCCTGGAACCCTCCCATGGTCCCTTTCTGGATGGCCAACCTCCCACATCCCTCCTCGGCCTTGATTGTGCACCCGTGGGGTCCCTTGGCTTGGCCTGCACCCTCTCACAATCCGGGACCCCTCAGGGGATGTTGGAGAGCTGGTTTTGGCCTGATCCCACAGGGCAGGCCGAGGGACCCCATTGGTGCATGAATTTGTGCACTGAGCCTCTAGTACAGCTGTAAAGATGAATAACTGGATTTCACACCCAGACATGTCTAACTGCAGGATGAAAACCAAGCTATGGAGTTTTGGCTCAGCTAGCTAACTGTGTGACATACTGCTCATTCATTTCATAAATACAGGGGTGGGCAAAAGTAGCTATACAGTTGCATTGTGATGTTCATTTGAGTTAATAAAACTATGGTAATAATCATAACCTTCATGCCTTTGTCTATATAACAACTGTACACCTACTTTTGGCCACCCCTGTATTCAAAGCTTACCCTGTCGGAGAAACCAAGATGGCAGCATAGGTAAACACATAAACTGCTGCCTCGCACAATTTCAAAACTACAACTAAAAGATAAAACGGACATCATCCAGAACCACAGGAAAGCTGGCTGAGTGGAAATTCTACAGCTAGAAGGAAAGAGAAAAGCACATTGAGACTCAGAGGAGCTGCAAAAGGCTGAAGTACAGAGACGTGCATGCGTGGAGAAGGGCGGGCAACTGAGGACGCGGCTGGCTTTCTCAAGCGGGAGGGAGACAAAAGCTCCTGACTGTGCTGAACTCCAGGTCCGGGCGAGACTCTGGGGACCCAGACTCATTTGGGGAAAAACTGGACTGTCTGGCAGCAGGTGAAACTCGAGGGCGGCTTTCTCTCAGAGGTGCTTGCAGCGATTACCTCGGGACACTAAGACCCAGGGGCCTCTTAGGGCAGGACTGACAGGGAAACCAACGCTGTCTGCTCCACCCTGAGACTCCTCCCCATCCAAGCTGAGCACAGAGGCTTTTACAATTCTTGTCTCATAAGGGTGTCTCCAGCACAAAAGTTCTCCCAGCGTAGACACAGCTGATCCTCACAGCCAAATTGGCCTGGAGGTCAATTCCTCCCAGTGATACCAATAACAATCAAGGCTTAACTACAACAAGACTGTGCACACAGTCTACAAAGGGGTGCACCAAGAGTGTCCACCTCAGGTAACTGCGGAGGTTGAGCCACTGGGCCCTATAGGACACGTAGCACACAAAGCCACTCTATCAACTCAGGGAAGCAGCCAAAATGTGGAGACAAAGAAACAGGTCACAAATGAAAGAAATGGAGGAAAGCAAACTACTGGATATAGAGTTCAAAACCACGGTTATAAGGTTTTTCAAGAATTTTCTAGAAAAGGCCAATAAATTTAGTGAGACCCTCGAGGATATAAAAAAGGACCAACTAGAAATTAAGCATACACTGACTGAAATAAAAAAATATTATACAGAGATCTAACAGCAGACTAGAGGATCGCAAGAATCAAGTCAAAGATTTGAAATACAAAGAAGCAAAAAACACTCAATCGGAGAAGCAAAAAGAAAAAGAAAAAAGAATCCAAAAATATGAAGATAGTGTAAGGAGACTCTTGGACAACTTCAAGTGTACCAACATCCGAATTATGGGGGTGCCAGAAGAAGAGAGAGCAAGATATTGAAAACCTATTTGAAGAAATAATGACCGAAAACTTCCCCCACCTGGTGAAAGAAATAGACTTACAAGTCCAAGAAACGCAGAGAACCCCAAACAAAAGGAATCCAAAGAGGACCACACCAAGACACATCATAATTAAAATGCCAAGGGCAAAACAGTTAGTTACCTACAAGGGAGCACCCATATGACTGTCAGCTGATTTCTCAACAGAAACTATGCAAGCCAGACGGGAGTGGCAAGAAATATTCAAAGTGATGAAGAGCAAGAACCTACAACCAAGATTACTCTACCCAGCAAAGCTATCATTCAGAATTGAAGGTCAGATAAAGAGCTTCACAGATAAGAAAAAGCTAAAGGAGTTCATCACCGCCAAACCAGTATTATATGAAATGCTGAAAGGTATTCTTTAAGAAGAGGAAGAAGAAGAAAAAGGTAAAGATAAAAATTATGAACAACAAATACATATCTATCAACAAGTGAATCTAAAAATCAAGTGAATAAAAAATCTGATGAACAGAATAAACTGGTGAATATAATAGAATCAGGGGCAGAGAAAGGGAGTGGACTGACAATTCTCGGGGGAAAGGGGTGTGGGCGGTGCAGAAAGAGACTGGACAAAGATCATACACCTATGGATGAGGATAGTGGGGGTGGGTAAGAGCAGAGGGTGGTGTGGAAACCGGGTGGAGGGGAGCTATGGAGGAAAAAAGAGGAACAATTGTAATAATCTGAACAATAAAGATTTATTAAATTAAAAAAAAAAAGCTTACCCTGTCAGGTGGCCTCTGTAGCTACATAGCTTCTGTGGTCCTCAAAGAGCTCACTGTTCAACCAAGGAGGCAAAAAAGAAAACTCAAATACTATGGGGTGTCATTAATACTGCAGAAATGAGCTAAGTGAAATAGGGAGCACCAGAGAAGGGCATGTGTTTTATGAAAACCTTAGCAGTTTATACTAGCAGCTGACTACATCTCTTGATGAATAAAGCTGAATTTACTTCTTGCTTACCATGTAGTATCTGCATCACCTTCGGCAAATAATTAATTTCTCTATGCCTCAGTTTTCCCATATTTAAAATGGAGATATTAATACTACCTATCTTCTGAGTTTGTTGTCAAACTAAACAAGTTAACAAATGCAAAGTGCTCAGTAGTATGTGACACATAGTAAGGGCTCTGTAAATGGGAATTACTAGGCTATTGGTATTGCCAACATATAAAGGGTATCACATGTGGAAAGGTTCCTGTTGAGCTTTTCAGTGAACTCTGGTAGCCACATCATTCTTTTTCCACTTTTATTTTCAAAAATGACAGGAAGAACAATAGACTGGAATTGTCCTACTAGGAATGTATATCAAATTAGAAAAAGAGACAGTATAATTCATTATCTTGAAAATCAAGACAAACTCCAGGCTAGTTGTCTTTAATATTCTACAAACTACTTTTGTTTAAGTAACTTATTTATGATTAAGTTAAGAAATATGGAAGGAAAAATTATGAGAATGTATTTATATACTAAACTTAGGGTTTTACTATAACCCCTACTCCCTTTGCAAAAGTAAAATGTTTTTCACTAATAATATACAAATCAGAGGAGTTGGAAGATAGACCTGTTTTCTTGGAAATAGGGAGATAAAGGATCTGATATACCTATCGTCAAAAGTTAAATTTTCATTCAACTCAATAAAACTTTTTCCTAAGGAGAATCATAGGGAAATATGTTGAAAAAAATCCTTGCTTCCTATATCTAAGTGAAGAAATATCTAAAATACCACAAAAAGTGTAAACTTTCAGTCATAAGATGAATACAATCTGGGAATCTAACGTATAGCATGGTGACTATAGTTAACGCTATACACCAGGCATCTTCAAACTAGGACCCGCGGGCCACATGCGGCCCGCCGAGGACATTTATCCGGCCCGCCGGGTGCCACTGCCTGTCCTGCTTAGCAGCCAACTTGTCCCGGGCCCGCAGTGCGCATAGGAATTTGTTCATAGTTTTTTTTTTAAACTATAGTCCGGCCCTCCAGTGGTCTGAGGGACAGTGAACTGGCCCCCTGTTTAAAAAGTTTGAGGTCCGCTGATCTACACTAATAAAAGAGAAAGATGCAAATTGATTGTACCTCCGCTACGTCCACCAGCCAATCAGGAGCGAGCATGCAAATTAACCCAACAAAGATGGTGGCGGCCAGAGATCTGGAGTGAGCAGGAGGCTTATGTTTCCCCGGCGATGGAGGAAGCCAAGCTTCCTGCATGCCCTGGACACTGCTCAAGGCTACAAAGTTTCAATTATAGAAGATAAATAAATCCCAGATACCTGCTTCCAGCTGGCCCTGGCCTCCACTAAAGGAGGCACTGAAAAAAAAAGGGGGGGGGGCTGGGTTGCTGGGGGGTGTGGTCAGCCTGAAAACGGCCCTTAGCCCCTCACCCAGGCTGGCCAGGCACCCCCATAGAGTAAGATTCCCCACTGGGGGGGACTTCCTTCCCCTGGCTGAAGGGGCTGTGGACAGCCTGAAAACGGCCCTCAGCCCCTTACCCAGGCTGGCCACACTCCCATGGAGTAAGAGTCCCCGCTGGGGGGCGTGCCCAGCCTGAAAATGGCCCTCAGCCCCTCACCCAGGCTGGCCAGGCACCCCAGAGGGACCCCCCACCCTGAAGGGGGTGTGGCCAGCTTGAAAACAGCCCTCAGCCCCTCACCCAGGCTGGCCATGCCCCAAGGGAACCCCCACCCTGATCCGGGACACCCTTCAGGGCAAACCAGCTGACCCCCACCTGTGCACCAGGCCTCTATCTATACTAATACAAAGGTAACATGCTAATTAGAGTGGGAGTCCTTCCAGGAGACCTTCCAGATGTTCTTCTGGACAAAGCCATGATGGTGGGGCCGAGGTAGAGGAGGTTAGAGGCCAAGAGGGGAGGGCAGTTGTGGGTGATCAGGCCAGGATGGGACGGCATTTGTGGGTGATCAGGCTGGTGGGTGGCAGTGCGGTTGGGGGTAAGCAGACCAGGGGGGCCAGTTGGGGGCGAGCAGGCCATCAGTGGGGGTCAGTTGGAGGTAATCAGGACAGCGGGGGGTCAGTTTGGAGTGAGAATACCAGGAGGGGGGCAGTTGGGGGCAAGCATGCCAGTGGGGAGGGAAGGTGGGAGCAAGCAGGCCAGCAGGGGGGCACTTGGTGGTGAGCAGGCTGGCAAGGGGGCAGTTGGGGGCAAGCACACTGGCACGGGGGGCAGTTGGGAGTGATCAGGCTGGTGGGGGGGCAGTTTGGGGGAGCAGGCCAGCAGGCAGAGTGGTTAGGGGCAATCAGGCAGGCAGGCAGGCAGGTGAGTGGTTAGGAGCCAGCAGTCCTGGATTGCGAGAGGGATGTCTGATTGCCGGTTTAGGCCCGATCCCTGTAAACTGGCAGTAGGACATCCTTCGAGGGGTCCCAGATTGAAGAGGGTGCAGGCCAGGCTGAGGGACACCCCCCTGTGCACGAATTTCGTGCACCGGGCCACTAGTATTGTATAATTAAAATTTTCTGAGAATAGATCTTACATTTTTTCATCATATATATGTGTGTATATATATTAATAGTAGCTATCTTCTCTGTATATAATAAATGTGTATACACACACACATATATACATATATATATACACATATATACACACACACACACACACACACACACATATATATATATTAGAGGCCCGATATATGAAGATTCATGCAAGATTGGGCCTTCCTTCCCCTGGCTGCCGGCACTGCCTTCACTCCAGCCTGGAGCCCCCTCTCCGCCTTCCCATGCTGCCCAGAGGCCCCGAGAGGCTAGGGCAGTGCAGGACGCCTGCGATGTTGCCATGGCAACAATGCAAGTGTCCCACCCAGGCCACTCAGCGCCTGTGTGTGCAAATTAACCCACCATCTTTGTTGGGTTAATTTGCATACTCACTCCTGATTGGCTGGTGGGTGTCGTGAAGGTATGATCAATTTGCATTTTTTCTTTTATTAGTATATATATATATATATATATATATATATATATAGAGAGAGAGAGAGAGAGAGAGAGAGAGAGAGAGAGAAATATGTGAGGTACTGGATGTGTTAATTAACTAGGTGGAAGGAATTCTTTCACAATGTATAGCATCAATATTTACACTTTAAATATCTTACAACTTTGTCAGTTATACCACAGAAAGCTAAAAAACAAAACAATTTTCCCCAAACTTAAAAAAAAATCATAAATATGTAAATAAGTAATCAAAATACAACACAATTAAGCCACTTGTCTATTTATTTATTTGTTTTTTTTACCTGTAATTTTTTAATTGTCTAAAGTTTTACATATGTCTTCTTTTACCCCAATTGACCCCCACCCCAGCTATTCTACCCCGGGGAAGCCCCCACCACCCCAGTGTCCGTGTCCATTGGTTATGCTAATATGCATGCATACAAGTCCTTTGGTTGCTCTCTAACTATCCCACCATTTATCTCTGGATCTATTCTTGTTCATCGAATTATGTTGATCATTATATCCCACATATGAGTGAGATCATATGATATTTATCTTTCTCCGACTGGCTTATTTCACTTAGCATAATGCTTTCCAGTTATATCCATGCTTTTGCAAAGGGTAAAAGTTCCTTCTTTTTTATAGCGGTACTACAGGCCCAATGCAAGAAGATTCATGCAAGAATAGGCCTTCCTTCCCCGGCCTGCTGGCACTGGCTTCCCTCTGGCACCTGGGACCCAGGCCTTCACTCTGGCCACCACCTTCCACCTTCGCTCTGCCAGAGCTGCCTTCCACCTTCGCTCCAGCCCTGCTGCCCTCCTGTAGCTCACTCCATGCCCGCCCCCCCACCCTCCATAGCAGGCATCCCGCCTGCCCTGGCCACTCCGTGCCTGCGTGAGTGCTGCCCAGAGGCCCGGAGTGGCTGGGGTGGGGCGGAACACCACAGCCCGGCATCCACCATCTTTGTCACATCAATTTGCACATTCCCTCCTTATTGGCAGTGGGCACCTCCACCTTTGTCGCAGAGTGACCATCAGTTGACATATTCTGTCTTTATTAGATAGGATAGTATTCCATTGTGTAGATGTACCACAGTTTTTTAATCTACTCATCTTCTGATGGGCATTTAGGCTGTTTCCAAATCTTAGCTATTGTAAATTGTGCTGCTATGAACATAGGGGTGCATATATCCTTTCTGATTGGTGTTTCTAGTTTCCTGAGATATTGTCCTAGAAGTGGGATTACTGGGTCAAATGGGAGTTCCATTTTTAACTTTTTGGGGAAACACCATACTGTCTTCCACAGTGGCTGCACCAGTCTGCATTTCCACCAGCAGTGCAGGAGGGTTTCTTTTTCTCCACATCCTTGCCAGCTTGTCGTTTGTTGATTTGTTGCTGATAGCCATTCTGACAGGTGTGAGATGGTACCTCATTGCTTTGATTTGCATTTCTCAGATGATTAGTGACTTTGAGCATATTTTCATATGTTTCTGGGCCTTCATATGTCCCCTTTTGAAAAGTGTCTATTTAGGTCCTTTGCCCATTTTTTTATTAGACCGTTTATCTTCCTTTTGTTAAGTTGTATGAGTTCTCTGTAAATTTTGGAGATTAAACACTTATCAGAAATATCATTGGCAAATATGTTCTCCCATGCAGTGGGCTTTCTTGTTGTTTTGTTGAAGGTTTCTTTTGTATATTCTGTGGCTGTGTAGAAGCTTTTTATTTTGATGTAGTCCCTTTTGTTTATTTTCTCCTTAGTCTTCATTGCCCTAGGAGCTGTGTCTATAAAGATATTGCTGTGACATATGTCTGCTATTTTGCTGCCTATGGAGTCTTGTAGGATTTTTATGGTTTCCCGTCTTACATTCAAGTCCCTTAGCCATTTTAAGTTTGTTTTTGTGTATGGTGTAAGTTAGTGATCGAGTTTCATTTTTTTGCATGTATCTGACCAAATTTCCCAGCACCATTTATTGAAGAGACAGTCTTGATTCCATTGTATGTTCTTGCCTCCTTTGTCAAATATTAATTGAGCATAATGGCTTGGATCGATTTCTGGACTCTCTGTTCTGTTCCATTGGTCTATATATCTGTTCTTGTGCCAGTATCAGGTAGTTTTGAGAACCGTGACTTGGTAATATAGCTTGATATCTGGTATTGTGATTCCTCCAACTTTGTTATTCTTTCTCAGGATCGCTGCAGCTATTCCGGGTCTTTTTTTTAAATTATTATTTCAGATAAGTTTTTGGATAGTTTGTTCTAGATCTTTGAAATACGCCGGTGGTTTCCAATGGGGATTGCATTGAATCTGTAGATTGCTTTGGGTAGTATGGACATTTTAATGATGTTGATTCTACCGATCCATGAACATGGTATGTTCTTCCATTTGTTTATGTCTTCCTCTGTCTCTTTTTTCAATATCCTGTAGTTTTCTGAGTACAGGTCTTTTACATCCTTAGTTAAGTTTATTCCTAGCTATATTAAATTTTTTGGTGCAATGGTAAATGGGATTTTTTTTTTCTCGCTTCTATTTCTGTGAACTCATTATTGGTGTATAAAAAGGCCATAGATTTCTAGGTATTAATTTTGTATCCTGCTACATTGCGAAATTCATTTATTAGGTCAAGTATTTTTTTTTATGGAGTCTTTAGGGTTTTCTATTTACAATATCATGTCATCTGCGAATAAAGACAATTTTACTTCTTCTTTTCCAATTTGGATACTTTTTATTTTTTCTTCTTGTCTGAGAGTTATGGCTAGCACTTCCAGTACTATATCGAACAGGAGTGGTGAAAGTGGTCATCCTCGTCCTGTTCCTGTTGTTAGGGGAAATGAGTTTAGTTTTTGCCCATTGTTGGCTGTAGGTTTGTCATATATGGCTTTTATTATGTAGAGTTGATTCCTCTATTCCCACTTTGCTGAGAGTTTTTACCCAGAAAGAATGTTGGATTTTGTCAAAAGATTTTTCTGCATCGATTGATATGATTATGTGATTTTTGTCTCTCAGTTTGTTTATGTGATGTATCACATTTATTGATTTGTGGATATTGTACCAGCCTTGCATCTCCAGAATAAATCACACTTGGTCATGGTGTATGATCTTTCTAATGTATTGCTGAATCCGATTTGCTAGAATTTTGTTGAGGATTTTAGCATCTATTGTCATCAAGGATATTGCCCTGTAGTTCTCTTTTTTTTATGATGTCTTTATATGGATTTGGGATTAGGGTAATGTTGGCTTCATAAAAAGAGCTTGGAAGTGTACCTTCCTCTTGAATTTTTGGAATAGTCTGAGGAGGATAGGTTTTAGTTCTTTGAATGTTTCGTAGAACTCCCCTGTAAAGCCGTCTGGACCAGGGCTTTTGTTTGCCGCAGATTTTTGATCACTACTTCAATTTCTTCAGTAGTTATCAGCCTATTCCGTTTTTTTTTTCATCCTTCTTGATTGAGTTTTTGGAGCTTGTATTTTTTCTAAGAATATGTCTATTTCATCTAGGTTGTCCATTTTGTTGGAATAGAGTTGTTCATACTATTTTTTTTCATAAATGTTTGTATTTCTGTGGGGTCTGTTGTTATTTCTCCTCTTTCATTTCTGATTTTGTTTATTTGGGTCCTCTCTCTTTGCTTCTTGGTGAGCCTGGCCAGAAGTTCATAAATCTTCTTTATCCTTTCAAAGAACCAGCTCTTGGTTTTGTTGATCTTTTGTATTGTTTCTTTGGTCCCTATGTCATTTATCTCCGCTCTGATCTTTATTATTCCCTTCCTTTTGCTTACGCTGGAGTTTTCTTGTTGCTCTCTAACTCTTTGACTTGTAGGGTTTTAATTTATTACCATTGTTTCTTGTTTTTTTTGAGATAGGCCTGGAGAGCTATGAACTTCACTCTCAAGACTGCTTTCACTGTGTTCAATAGATTTTGGGTTGTCATGTTTTCATTGTCATTTGTTGCCATGATGCTTTTTATTTCTTCTTTGATCTTTTTGGTAACCAAATCATTGTTTAATAGCATGCTATTTAGCCTCCAAGTGTTTGATTTTTTTTATTGTTTTTATTGTAGTTGATTTCTAGTTTTATGTCATTGTGATCTGAGAAGATGCTTCATATGATTTCTATCTTCTTGAATTTGAAGAGACTTTGCCTGTGTCCCAATATGTGGTCTATCTCTGAAAATGACCCTTGTGCACTTGAGAAGAATGTATATTCTGTGGCTTTGGGATGAAATGTTCTGAAGATGTCAATTAATTCCATCTGATCTAGTGAGTCATTTAGGATTAATGTTTCTTTGCTGATTTTTTGTTTAGAGGATTTGTCCAGTGGTGTTAGTGGGGTATTAAAGTCTCCTACTATTACTGTATTGCTGTCAATCCCTCCCTTGATATCCTCCATAAGTTTTTTTTTAATATATTTGGGTGCTCCTGAATTGGGTGCATATATGTTTACCAGAGTTATATCTTCTTGTTGAATTGCTCCCTTTAGTATTATGAAGTGGCCTTCCTTATCTCTTGTCATGCCCTTCACTTTGAGATCTGATTTGTCAGATATAAGTATTGCTACCCCAGCTTTTTGTTTTTCATTTTATTTCGCCTGACAAACCTTTTTCCATCCCTTCAGCATCAGTCTGTGTGAGTCCTTTGTTCTGAGATAGATTTCCTGCCGACAGCAGATATATAGTCATGTTTTGTTATCCACTCAGCTACCCTATAATTTTTTATTGGGGCATTTAATCCATTTACATTTGAAGTTATTATTGATAGGTACTTTTTTGTTGCCATTTTTATTCTTTATGCCTGTGTTTCTTCTTCGTTTCCTATTTCTTCTTTTTAAAGCAGACCCTTTAGCATTTCTTACCTTGCTGGTTTGGTGATGATAAACTCCCTTAGTCCTTTTTTGTCTGTGAAGCTCCTGATTTCTCCCTCAATTTTGACTGATAGTCTTGCTGGGTACAGTATTCTTGGATTCAGACCCTTCCTTTGCATGACTTTATATATTTTATTCGATTCCCTTCTGTCCTGATGTGTTTCTGTTGAGAAATCAGTCGATAGTCTGATGGGAGATCCTTTGTAGGTAACTTTCTGTCTCTCTCTGGCAGCCTTTAAGATTATTACTTTGTCATTGGTGTTTGCCAATTTAATTAAAATGTGTCTTGGTGTCGGTCTTTTGGGGTTCATCTTTTTGTGACTCTGAGCTTCTCGGAATTGTGTGTGTTTTTTCTTCCCAATATCAGGGAAGTTTTCTGTCATTATTTCCTTTTTTTAAATTTAATAAATCTTTATTGTTCAGATTATTACAATTGTTCCTCTTTTTTTCTCCCATAGCTCCCCTCCACCAGGTTCCTACCTCACCCTCTGCCCTTACCTCCCCCGCACTGTCCTCATCCATAGGTGTACACTTTTTCTCCAGTCTCTTCCCACACCCCCCACTCCCCTTTTCCCCCAAGAATTGTCAGTCCACTCCCTTTCTATGCCCCTGATTCTATTATATTCACCAGTTAATACTGTTCATCAAATTTTTTATTCCCTTGGTTTTTAGATTCACTTGTTGATAGATATGTATTTGTTGTTCATAATTTTTTTTAAAATATATTTTATTGATAGTTCACAGAGAGGAAGGGAGAGGGATAGAGAGCTAGAAACATCGATGAGAGAGAAACATCGATCAGCTGCCTCCTGCACACCTCCCACCGGGGATGTGCCCGCAACCAAGGTACATGCCCTTGACCGTAATCGAACCCGGGACCCTTCAGTCCGCAGGCCGACGCTCTATCCACTGAGCCAAACCGGTTTCGGCTGTTGTTCATAATTTTTATCTTTATCTTTTTCTTCTTCTTCCTCTTCATAAAGAATACCTTTCTGCATTTCATATAATTCTGGTATGGTGGTGATGAACTCCTTTAGCTTATTCTTATCTGTGAAGCTCTTTATCTGACCTTCAATTCTGAATGATAGCTTTGCTGGGTAGAGTAATCTTGGTTGTAGTTTCTTGCTATTCATCACTTTGAATCTTTCTTGCCATTCCCGTCTGGCCTGCATAGTTTCTGTTGAGAAATCAGCTGACAGTCGTATGGGTGCTCCCTTGTAGGTAACTAACTGTTTTTCTCTTGCTGCTTTTAATATTCTCTCTTTGTCTTTTGCTCTTGGCATTTTAATTATGATGTGTCTTGGTGTGGTCCTCTTTGGGTTCCTTTTGTTTGGGGTTCTGTGCGCTTCCTGGACTTGTAAGTCTATTTCTTTCACCAGGTGGGGGAATTTTTCTGTCATTATTTCTTCAAATAGGTTTTCAGTATCTTGCTCTCTCTCTTCTTCTGGCATCCCCATAATTCTGATGTTGGTACGCTTGAGGTTGTCCCAGAAGCTTCTTACACTATCTTCATATTTTTGGATTCTTTTTTCTTTTTGCTTTTCCAGTTGAGTGGTTTTTGCTTCTTTGTATTCCAAATCTTTGACTTGGTTCTTGCAATCCTCTAGTCTGCTTTTAGGTCTCTGTATAATATTTTTTATTTCAGTCAGTGTATGCTTAATTTCTAGTTGGTCCTTTTTCATATCCTCGAGGGTCTTGTTAAATTTATTGGCCTTTTCTAGGAAATTCTTGAAAAACATTATAACTGTGGTTTTGAACTTTATATCCAGTCATTTACTTTCCTCCATTTCCTTCATTTGTGACCTGCCTCTTTGTCTCCGCACTTTGGCTTCTTCCTTGAGTTGATGGAGTGGCTTTGTGTGCTTGGTGTCCTAGCAGGGCCCAGTGGCTCAACCTCCCCAGTTACCTGAGGTGGACACTCTTGGTGCACCCCTTTGTGGGCTGTGTGCACAGTCTTGTTGTAGTTAAGCCTTGATTGTTGTTGGTATCACTGGGTGGAATTGACCTCCAGGCCAATTGGCTGTGAGGATCAGCTGTATTTCCACTGGGAGAGCTTCTGTGCTTAGCTTGGGTGGGGCGGAGTATCAGGGTAGAGAAGACAGCCTTGGTTTCCCGTCTGCCCTGCCCTATGAGGCCCCTGTGTCTCAGTGTCCCGTGGCAATGGCTGCACGCACTTCTGAGAGAAGGCTGCCCTCAAGTTTCACCTGCTGCCAGACAGTCCAGTTTCTCCCGAATGAGTCTGGGTACCCAAAATTCTCACCCGGAACTGGATTTCAGTGCAGTCGGGAGGTTTTGTTTCCCTCCCGAATGAGACAGCTAGCTGCGTGCTTGCTGTCCGCCCTTTCTGCTCGCTGCGTGTAAACCAGCCGCATATTCAGCTGCCCGCCCTCTCCACGTGCGCGGGTCTCCGCACCTCCGTCCACAGTTCCTTTGGGTCTCAGTGTCCTTTTATCTTTCCTTCTAGTTGTAGAATTTCCACTCAGCCATCTTTCTGGTCGTTCTGGACCATGTCTTCTCTGTCTTCCATTTGCAGTTTTGAAATTGTTGTGCGAGACAGCAGTATAGGTGTTTACCTATGCCACCATCTTGGTTTCTCCCTCATTATTTCCTTAAACAGGTTTTCTAAACCTTGCTCAGTTTCCTCTCCTTCTGGCACCCCTAAGATGCGGATGTTGTTTCGTTTCGTGTTGTCCCGAAGTTTCCTTAAGTTCTCCTCCTGTTTCTTAAGCTTTTTTTTCTAGTTTCTGCTTTTGTTCGGTATTTTTTCCTATCTAGTCTTCTAGCTCACTGATGCAGTCCTCCACTTCTTCTAGTCTACTGTTGATGCTTTCTATTGAGTTCTTTATTGCAGCAATGCCATTTTTCATTTCTTCTTGGTTCTTCTTCATTTCATCTTGGTTCTTACACATATTGTTAAATTTGTGTTCCATCCTTTTCAGTGACCTTATGACCATTGCTCTGAATTCTTTCTCCATCATGTTGCTTGCCTCCATTTAATTTACTTCCTTTTCTGGTGATGCCTCCTTTTCTTTCGTATGCAGGCTTTTTCTTTGCCTCCACATTATCATTCCTCTCAGGGTGTCTGGTTATGTAGCTCTCTCTCTCCTGTGTTGATTTAAAGGCACATAATACAACAAGACACAATGCACAGGGCACTAAACAGAAATGTATTCACGATACTAATGCCCCCAAATAAAAATGACCACCACAGAAAAGAGAATTGGGGAATAGAAAAGAGTGAAAAAATGATATTGAGAAAAGGAAAAAACGTCAGAGAGAAAATAAAGAGGAGAAAAAAGGACGGTGGAAAATATATTTATATGGGGAGAAAACTCCAATAAAACAACAACTAATCAAAAAAATGCAAACAACAAACACCCAGAAATGAATGCAAACTACAAACAACAACCAATCCAAAAAAATGGAAACAACAAACATCCAAACAACAAACACACAGATGAATCTGAGGAGGCAGAATTTACTTCCAGAATGTAAGGTCAAGGAATTGAATGAATGGGGAAATAGCCACAGTTCAGTATAGAGGAGGTAAAAAGAAAATGAGTCTATAAGAAGATAAGTAGAAAACAAAATTACAAAAAAGAAAATATGTATATATGTATATAGTATATATCCTATATAATAAAAAGGTAATATGCAAATGGTCATTATGCTGTGACATGTAACAACCTATCACCAGGAGGGTGGAGTAGCCAGGTAAAAGCAGGAAAGAGCTACAGGAGGGTGTAGCACCAAGCTACAAGCACTGAGAGCTACAGGAGGGTGGTGCAGTGAGTTACATGCAGCAGAGAGCTACAGTGGCAGTGGGCAGGGTGGACAGCTGAGGCAAGCGGCTTCAAGCTACTCATGCATGTATTCGTGCACAGGGCCACTATATCCTATCTAATAAAAGAGTAATATGCAAATTGACCATACATCCACTACACCCACAAGCCATGCCCACCAGCCAATCAGGAGCGAGTATGCAAATTAACCCAACCAAGATGGCTGTGGCCACGGAGCGAGCAGGAGGCTTGGGTTTCCCCGGCAATGGAGGAAGCCAAGTTCCTGCACACCCTGGCCAGCCCAGGCCTCTGCTCAAAGCTACAAAGTTTCAATTTTAGAAGATAAATCCCAACAAAAATGGCTGCAGCCATGGAGTGAACAAGAGGCTTGGGTTTCCCCAGCAATGGAGGAAGCCAAGTTTCCTGCAGCCCTGGCCTCCACTTAAGGCTACAAAGTTTCAATTAAAGAAGATAAATAAATCCCAGATACCAGGGCCTCCACTTGGGTCGCCAGGGGGCGTGGCTGGCCTGAAACCACCACAGGCCTGTCGCCCAGGCTGCCCCATGCCCCAAGGGAACCCCCACCCTGATCCAGGACACCCTTCAGGGCAAACCAGCTAGCCCCCACCCATGCGGTAAGCCTCTATCCTATTTAATAAAAGAGTAATATGCAAATTGTCTGTCACTCCAACACACAAGATGGCTGCCCCCATGTGGACACAAGATGGCCACCACAAGATGGCCAGCAGGGGAGGGCAGCTGGGGGGGACAATGTTTGCAAGGGAGAGCAGTTGTGGGTGATCAGGCCAGCAGGGGAGGGCAGTTGGGAGGGACCAGGCCTGCAAGGGAGGGCAGTTGGGGACGATCAAACCTGCAGGGGAGGGCAGTTAGGGGTGACCAGGCCGGCAGAGGAGGGAAGTTGGGGGCGACCAGGCCTGCAGGGAAGGGCAGTTAGGGGTAACCAGGCCTGCAGGGGAGGGCAGTTAGGGGCAATCAGGCTGGCAGGGGAGTGTTTAGGGGGTGATCAGGCTGGCAGGCAGAAGCAGTTTGAGGCAATCAGGAAGGCAGGCAGGCGAGCAGTTGGGAGCCAGCAGTCCTGGATTGTGAGAGGGATGTCCGACTGCCCGTTTAGGCCCGATCCTACCGGGATCAGGCCTAAACGGGCAGTCGGACATCCCTCAAGGGGTCCCAGATTGGAGAGGGTGCAGGTTGGTCTGAGGGACACCCCCCCCCATGCACGAATTTCGTGCACTGGGCCTCTAGTATATATATAAAATTCCCCCCCTTCTTTAATCTATCTATCTATGTATTTATTTGCTATTGGAAAAGGAGAATAGAGAGTAGATAGTGATTGGTGACTGGAATTAGTTAAGCTATTAGTAGAGGAAGAGAACAAGTGAGGAGAGGAAAAACAGAAGCAAAAACAAACAAACAAAAACTAACCAACAATCAAACAAACAACAGCAACAATACAGAAAGAAAGAAAAAGGTAAAAAATTGGATAGTGAAGAAAGAGAAGAGACAAGTGTGTATGGGCTTGTAGCAGGGGAGAAGAAATTAGATATATGAATAAGATCAATTTTTCACAGGGGGTAAAAAGAAAGGATAGAGGAAAACTAAAGCAGGAAAAGGGTAAGAGAAACAGGACAAAAAAAGGGAAAAGTGAGGAAGAGAGTGTTGGCATAAAGGAAAATTTGAGATAGAGTAAAATAATGCTAAAGGGAAAATAAAAATACAATGTAGAACACTAATCCCAAAATAAAATAAGTAAAAAATCAAATTAAATTTTTAAAAGGGTAAAATAATAGTAGTAATAATAATAGTTAAAATTAACAATATAATAATAAAGAAAGTAAAATCAAGTGAGAGAAAAAAAATTTAGTTTCTTCAGTAAAATAAAAATGTGAAGTAGTAAAGGTCATTCACTTCCTCTACTGTTCTGCTTGGCATGTCTATTTCCTTTCTGGTAGTCAGCACAGTATTGAAGTTCCTGTGATTCACCACTCCTCTGTGTCATAAGCCACAATCCTGTTTTCAACCAGGTGGATCTCTCTGTTCTCTTTGGTTCTCAGCTGGCTGTTAGTTGTATTTACACACAAGAATCAATTTCTGATACAACCCCTGGGTGGCAGTGTTTCTGTCTTAATATATGGGGCTAAAAGGCCTCTCCACCCATATTTAGATTTTGCTTTTCCTGCCGCACTTAATACTGGGTTGGAGGGACAAACTGCCCCAGAGCTGGTTTTCTGTTTATCTCTCTTGATTCTGATCCCCAGTTTCCACAAAAACAACTTTCCTCTGCAGTCTCAGTGAGTGTTTTTAATTGGAAGATCCTATGTACTGTACTTAGCAAGCAAAAGTAAGGATTTAAAAAAAAATGGCCAGAAGAGGCACGCAGACTCACATCTTTTCCCCCTGGCACTATGTGTGACTTTTTTCCCTTCACGCTGCCTTTCTGGGCCCAGTCCAGCTGTGAGTTAATATCTAGAGTCCCCTTCTGCCAGAAGCCCTGTGGACCCCCTTCCACATTCAAGGGCTTCACTGATCCCAATGGTTGTGGACTTTGTGGGGTGCAGTCTTCCTCTGAGACTCTAGTTCTCGCACGCATTTCTCCCTCCAGCCTTGATCCCAAATCTCACCTTTCTCTAGGTGATATCTGACCTTTCTGTCTGCGCGTTGCCTCACCAGCTGTGTTTAATTTGCCAGTTCCATGTGGATGTTGTTCAATTCAGTTGTTATATCTGCTCTGTGAGAAGGCACAGGGCCTGTCCACGTTTTTGGTGCCACTTTGTCTCCCTCTGGACAGCCCGCGGTTGGGGAGGTTGGAATTCCAGTGTTCATGGGTTTGCAGCTGAGGCAGCTAGTCCCTGGGCATTGTGGTTGTAAGGTCCCAGGAGGTATCCAAGGTCTCCCCCGTTGAAGGTAAGGCTGGGCTTCTGATCACAGCTGGTCTCCCTATCACAGCCAGTCTCCCTTTCAAGATGGTGTGGTCTCTGTGGCAGAGCCAGCCACTCTGGGAGAGATTTCACCAACATTAGAGGCTGCCCAGCCAGGGGAGTTTGGTCTTCCAGTTCCCACCAGTCCCGTGAAATATAGCTGTCCCTCACTGACAAATACAGACACCCCCCGCACGTCCACACACTCTTATTTTGTTCTCTCACTCACTCTCGCAGCCAACCATCCCATTGGCAGCCATCTTGGATCTCTCCACTGTCTGTTTTTGAATCACCACAGAAATATTATGAAAAGAAAGCACATAGAAATTATAATTTTATTATAGAACTAGAGGGCTGGTGCACAAAATTTGTGCACTCAGTGCGGGGGGGTGGGGGGTCCCTCAGCCCGGTCTGTGCCCTTTCACAGTCTGGGAGCCCTTGGGGGAAGTCTGACTGATGTCAGTCGGACATCCTTAGTGCTGTCATGGATGTGGGAGAGGCTCCTGCCACCACTGCTGTGCTCACTAGCCATGAGCCTCGCTTCTGGTGCACTGACCACCAGGGGGCAGATCCTGCATTGAGCGTCTGCCCCCTGGTGGTCAGTGCACAAGGTAACGACCAGTCATTCTGCAGTTCAGTCGATTTGCATATTAGCCTTTTATTATATAGGACTAGAGGCCCAGTGCATGAAAATTTGTGCACTCAGGGGGTCTCTCAGCCCAGACTGCACACTCTCACAATCCGCGACCCCTCGGGTAGGGTCCAGACCCATTGTAGCATGGCTCTGGTTACCCAGGCCTGTGGGCTGAGGGGGGGGGTGGAACTAAGAGGCCAGTCCGCAGCATGGCTCCGGTTCACCGGAGCCTTGGGCAGGCGGAGGGACCAAGATTCCCAAATTGCAGCATGGATTTGGTTACCCAGAGCCTGCGTGCTGGGGGTATAAACCAAGAGGCCAGTCCAATGGCAGCATGGCTCTGGTTCCCTGGAGCTTGTGGGCAGGGGGAGGGACCCAGAGGCTAGTCCAATGGCAGCATGCTGCTGTTCCCACAGCTCCATCCCGCCACTGCGTCGCAGGTGTCCGGTGCCCACAGCTGCCTCCCGCCGCCATGCCATGGGCAGCTGGGACCCAGGACTGACTCCTGTTGCACCGGCCAGGACCCAGGGCTGATGCCCACTGTGCCAGCCGGGACCCTAGTCTGGTGTTTTGTCATCCGTCTGGTGTTTTTTTCATCTGTCTGGTCGTTGAGGTTACGACAGACCCTGGCTTTTTATGTAATAGGATTATATAAGTGTTAAGTTTAATTTTAGGAAGTAGAACAATGTACATCTAGAAAGCTTATTAAAAGTGTAGATTTCTAGCCCTATCTACAGACTCATGAATTTGAGGATAGGGATAAATTTGTGCTTTTAAAAAGCACCTCAGGTGATGTTCATGTAGGTGGTTTTCAGAATACACATTGAGAAAACAGGTGTGAGAATTTTTCAGAAATAGAGAAGATGACAAAAACAGATCCCAGTTACCACCAGGAGATAGACTGAAGAACTCTATTTTTATCCCTCTACTTCTACCCCCCCGCCAAGTGTTTCATATAATAAGCATTCCTGAAAATGAAGAATATAAACTTTTCTAAAATTAATAAATGCAGTGGCTCATAGATCATGACCCAAAGAGAGCAGGCTGTTACTCTGTTTCACATGCTTCAAATTGTGTTATGAAACATTTATTAAGAATGACTTTTGGCTAGAAACTATACTGGAAGCTTTCACGTATATAATCTTAATATTCCTAGGATTCCTGTGACATTCCCATTGTAGTAATTTGGAAAGAATACTTTTGACTTCAGGTAACAGAAATCAAGTTTAAAGTGATTTAAGCCAAAGGAAAAGATACAGAACAAGAGCAGAAATCCAGAGGTGTAGGACTGACTTCAAGGTTGGTTGAGCCAGTCACTGAAGAATGTCATTCAGGACTCAAGTTTTTGTCCATCCCTTCTTTGCCATCTAAAGTGCCAACTTCACCCTAAAGCTGGTTCTCCTCTTGGTCATAGGATAGCTCCTGGTTACAGAGGTGTTATCCTCTCATTCACATCCAGGAGGAAGGTTTGCTGGCTTTTCATAATTCTCTCCGAATAGTAAGGGCCTCACATTAAATTAAATTAAGCCCAAATTAAATCAATGTGGCTTAGACTAGTGTTTTTCAATGTATTTTTATTATTCACTCAAGGAGTCTTCTTAGACATTTTCTTCCTAAACACCCCTTTCCCATGTCATTTTAAGAACATAGATATTACTGTATGTCTGCTTTATACATAAAAGAGTAACTTGATCACCCCAACCTCAGAATGCATGGCCTAGACTAATTCAGGACACCCCTGGAACTGTGGATGGTATCAGCCTTCCTTGGAGCACATGTCCATGTGTGGGAGGTAAGAGCAAAAATGTGAGTTCTGTTAGGATGGAGAAGTAGTAAGGAATGGATTCTGGGTAGGCAAAAAACAGTGGCCACCATTCAAGCTGAGAGACAGAACAGATAATTTGTATTGGTAAGTGGTAAAATAAATTCAGACCAGGATTTCTAACTTCAACTGCAATGCTCTAGTCACTAAAACTTAGTTATCCCTTTTTAGTTTGTCTTGGAGGTAATGTCAACAATGAAGAGAATCTTGAGAGGGACAGTTATGGATTCAAATAATGATACTGTACTTACTGGTTGTGTGGAAAAGTCACTGGAGCTCTGTGAACTTTATATTCTTTATCTTTAAAAGAGAGATTATAATTTCTTGAATACCAGTTTGTTAAAAGGATTAAATAAGCTACACATGTAAAACAACAAGAAAAATGCTTTTGTAAATGTTAGTTCCTTTCCACTATCATTTTTCCTTTTGAAAAAATTAAGTGAAGGCTTAGGAATTCATGGTCTAAAATATATATATTACTAGTGGCCCAGTGCACAAAATTCGTGCACATTAAAAGGGAATTAATTAGAGGAAATATTTTAATATTGCTATTTGCTCTTTCTCTATAATAGAAGTGTCAGAGATGAAAGAAAATTAGTAAAATGTATATGAAAATCTTCCTCCTGTCAGAGTCTGGGGTGCGCTGTGGGACCCAGAGTCAAGTTCCCACCCACCTGTGCTTGCCTCGAAATTGCATGAGACCCAGACCCAGCCGGCTCCCCACCATTGGGCGAGATCCATACCTGGCCAGCCCCACCCCCGTCAAGCCCCACCAGGCGAGGGGTGCAGCCTCAGGTCCCCTGGCCTAGTACTGGGGTGGGGGGAGGTGCTGCCTGAGGTCCCACGTCAAGCCCTGCTGGGAAGGGGGCACAGACTGAGGTCCCCCGTCAAGCCCCGCTGGGCAGGGGATGTGGCCTGAGGTCCCCCAGCCTGGCACTGGGCAGGGGGCGTGGCCTGAGGTCAACTGTCAAGACCTGCTGGGCAGGGGGAGCAGCCTGAGGTCTCCTGAGGTCTCCCGGCTGGGCACCGAGGCAGGGGGTGTAGCCTCAGGTCCCCCCCCCTGGCCTGGCACCGGGCCAGGGGGCACACTTTGAGGTCCTCCATCAAGCCCTGCTGGGCAGTGGGCGCAGCCTGAGGTCCCCCGTCAAGCCCTGCCGGGCAGGGGGCACAGCCTGAGGTTCTCAGTCATGCCCCACTGGCCGTGGGGGTGTAGGCTCAGGTCCCCCAGCCCAGTCCCACGCAGCCTCAGGTCCCTGCTGATTGCTGGTTACAGGAACCCTGCCTCCGCTGTGGGAGCAGCCATCTTGTGATGGTGTGCGGGTTAATTTGCATATTATCTCTTTATTATATAGGATTGTTAGAATTTGCAAAACTATTTAAAATTCATCTCCTACTCCCTTTCAAACGTTGTTTATTTTATACAGAATGAATACTGTAGTTAGCATACTTTTGTAATTGTCACATTCACAACTTCAGGAAGATGATAGCTCTCTACAACGTAAGCTCTATAAAGATGGGAGGGAAAGTGTATTTTCAATGATTTGTGATGTGTGCTGGTTGCAGAGAAGCTGAATGTTGAGTGTAAAGGAAGTTTATAAATTGCTTTCAGTTTTATGGTCATGATCTTCTGGTCTGATATGAATTTTCATCTATTCTTTATTTTCTAGGACAAATCTATTAGCACTAGTTTACCTGTCCTAGATTTAATAGATGCCATTGCACCAAATGCAGTTCGTCAAGAAATGATAAAGAGAGAAGACTTCTCTGATGAGGACAAGCTGAACAATGCTAAGTAAGCTTTTATTATTTGTATTAGAACATAGTGGCTCTTTAAATTCTTAAATCCATGCAGGTAAGGTTAATATATCTTTAAGATTCACATTTTTAAATACAACTTGTATAGGGAATATGATTTAACTACTCATAAACTTAACTTTTTTGTAAAGTTAAATCTTATAAAATATTTCATTCTTTTATTAACATACTAGAGGCCCAGTACATAGATTCATGCACATTGAAAAAAAGTTAATTAGAAGGTGGCCGGTGGTGAGACGGGCCTGACACATCCTGGAGCCAACCTCCCATGGTCCCTCTCTGGCCAGCTGCACCTGGGGCAGCGCCAGAGCTTGAAGGGCGTCTGTGGAGTGAGTGGGGTCCCTCCGGCAGGTGGGGTCCCTTGGCCTGGCCTGTGCATATCTGGCCAAAACTGGCAGTCCAAACATCCCCCAAGGGGTCCCGGAGTGCGAGAGGGCACTCTGCAAAGTTGCTGTTGCTTGGCAGCTCATGCATTGAGCGTTTGCCCCCTGGTGGTAATTGTGTGTCATAGCTACCAGCCAGTCACTTAGACTTCTGCTACACCACAAGCCACGCCCACCAGCCAATCAGGAGCGAATATGCAAATAAACCCAACCAAGATGGTTATGGCCACAGCAGGAGGGAGGCTTGGGTTTCCCTGGCAATGGAGGAAGCCAAGCTTTCTGCTTGCCCTTGCCGGCCTAGGCCTCCACTCAAGGCTACAAAGTTTCAATAATAGAAGATACATAAATCCAAACAGAAATGGCGGCAGCCACGGAGCTGCAAAGAGCAGGAGGCTAGGGTTACCCGTGGTGATGGAGGAAGCCAAGCTTCTGCAGCACTGGCTGGCCCAGGCCTCCGCTTAAGGCTACAAAGTTTCAATTATAGAAGATAAATCCAACAGAAATGGCTGCCGCCACAGAGCAAGCAGAAGGCTTGGCTCTGCTCCAGGCTACAAAGTTTTAGTTGTAGAAGATAAATAAATCCTAGATACCAGGGCCTCCACTTGGGTCTCCAGGGGGCGTGGCTGGCCTGCAAACCACCACAGGCCCCTCGCCCAGGCAGCCCCACGCCCCAAGGGAACCCCCACCCTGATCCGGGACACCCTTCAGGGCAAACCAGCTGGCCCCCACCCGTGCACCAGGCCTCTATCCTATCTAATAAAAGAGTAATATGCAGATTGACCATCACTCCAACACACAAGATGGCTGCCCCCATGTGGTCAAAGATCCTGCCCCCATGAGGACACAAGATGGCCACTAGAAGATGGCCAGCAAGGTAGGGCAGTTGGGAGGGACCAGGCCTGCAAGGGAGGGCAGTTGGGGGTGATCAAGCCTGCAGGGAAGGGCAGTTAGGGGTGACCAAGCCGGCAGAGGAGGGAAGTTGGGGGCGACCAGGCCTGCAGGGAAAGGCAGTTGGGAGGGACCCAGGCCTGCAGGGGAGAGCAGTTGGGGGGAGACCAGGCCTGCAGGGGAGGGAAGTTAGGGGAAAACAGGCTGGCAGGGAAGCAGTTAGGCATCAATCATGCTGGCAGGGGAGTGTTTAGGGGGTGATCAAGCTGGCAGGCAGAAGCGGTTAGGGGCAATCAGGAAGGCAGGCAGGCGAGCAGTTGGGAGCCAGCAGTCCTGGATTGTGAGAGGGATCCCAGATTGGAGAGGGTGCAGGCTGGGCTGAGGAACACCCCCCACCCCCTGTGCATGAATTTTGTGCACCGGGCCTCTAGTGTGTGTGTGTGTGTGTGTGTGTGTGTGTGTGTGTGTGTGTATAAAATGAAAACACAGTAGATAACAAATACCAAGATATTTTTCTTGTTTTTTTTCAAGATATGCCATTTCAGTTGCTCGAAAGATTGGTGCCAGGATATATGCCTTACCTGACGACCTTGTAGAAGTGAAACCAAAGATGGTCATGACGGTGTTTGCATGCTTAATGGGAAAAGGACTGAATAGAATAAAATAAACATTTAATATGATTTTCTGCCACATTAACACATGGAATGCCTCACAGTTTACAGAATTCTGAAATGTAATAGGTATAAAAGCAGAGGTTACTTGTATGCTCAAAACAATTGTAAAATTCGTTAATGAATTCAGTATCCTATTCATACTAGAGTTTGTCAACCTTTTTGGATAACACAATTAATTTACTAGTAGATACATATAATAGAATATGTTCATCAAGCCGATATTTTGCAATTAAATTATTTTCATTTCCGGAAAGTCTCATTAAAACAAGACTAATTTATTCTTTTTCATGGTTCTAAAAGATCAATACAAAATTTTTTGCAAGTCCTGTGAAATGTGTTTTGATTTTGTTAATTTTGATCATGACTGCATTAAAAGTCATAATTCAGTTTCATCACTTTGTTTTCCCCCATGTGCAGTGGTCTAAACTTTAACTTTTCTGTAAATTTCTATATTGTCTAAAACTTTTAAGTGACAAGTATTGTTCTAGCAACATTAAATTTTTTTTTTACATATGAGAACTAATTCCTGAAGAAATCCCAAAGTTCATTCTCTTATGTAAGAAGCCAGAGCTTTTTACTTAAAACTTAATTTCAACTCCATTGATACTTTATATATGCTTGTTAGGTAATGACAGGCAGCATATATATGTTGGCAAGATGTTATTAGGGAAATATATCTGTGTATGTATATATTTTGCACCAAAATACCTGGGTTTTCTTAAACGGTATGTATAATTGGTGAGTTAGCCAACCAATAAGTATTTATTATGCCCCCACTGTGTGTACTTTTCAGTTTGTAGCTATTTGGTACATGAAAATTGCTTTTAGAAATATTCATTTTTGATGTGCATATGGTAATTTGTGACTGACTTCTTCCAGATATTTAGAGCCAAACTTTGGCTACAGGATTTCAAAATATGTTGATGCTATAATGTTAGCTTCATGTTACAGATGCTAATTTTGATCTCTACTGAAGCCCTAAATAATTTAGAACATGCCAACTGAATCTCTTTAGCAGAAAGTAACACAAAGTATTTTTTAACATAGAGCATTTTCATGTTTTTTTTTTTTTTTTTCTGCACCCTCCTACAAGTTGGCAATGTTTGGTAAATGCTTGTGTTGCTTAGGAACAACTAAGTCTGAGACCTATTTTTGTCTCAATTTTTAGGAGTGGAAAGATTCTTTACTAACAGTTGAATTCAGAAATCTGCTTTCTTTATCTTCCACTGTCAGTACCAGTGAAACTGCTGTGCAACAAAAATACTGTCACTTTATGTCAGTATGAATGAGAAGTCTAACTTCCCTTTTACCATTGATTAAAATATACATGTTGGTAAGAGAGCCTGCTCATGTGTTTAGAATTTTCACTGGAATTATGAATAGGGGGAACTATGAAGTATATTCTTCTATAAGAGAGATTTCCTTTCCTTTTATATTTTAATGATTTTTTTTCCTATATGATGATTAAGATATGTTCTTGCTCTTTTGTGAGACTATTTAAATCATGTTTCCCCTTTTGATTTTTTTCACCATATATTTACTAAGTTATCTGATTTACATGAAATTTAGCACTTCAGGGTGTTCTTTTTCTCACAAAGTATATTTAATAAAAATTCTGTGTATGTACGAATGTGTCAGTATTTATTTTATTTAAATCAAAATATATACCCCTGAAAATTAATCTCTCTATAAAAAAGCCTGCTGCAACCTTTGCAGCAGGGTTCAGGATCTGAAGGAGGGGCTGACACACAAATGAAAATGCTATAGAAGAAATACGAATTTAGAAGGCATTGGACACTGGGGTGGTGGGGGCTTGCACAGGGTGGGAATGGCTAGGGGGGTGGTCAATTGGGAAAAAAGGAGACATATGTAAAACTTTAGACAATAAAAAAAATTTGAAAATCACACACAAAAAAGGCATTGGGGGCCAGGTGGAGACCTCTTTCTTGAGGAGAAACACCGACTTCTGGCCTAGTCTGCTATTTATTTACCTGAATACACATTTGCCCTTTAGCAATGCATACAGGCATATCAAGGGTAAAGTTTGGTAAACAGTAAGAGGATTATCAGGTTAGGGAATTGTCTTGAGCCACCACTATCTCAACAGACAAGGTGCTTAGTGTCAGTCCTGCTAACACCCAAGGTCCATTGGCCTTCTGCATTCCTTGGTGCACTCTTGTGACAGGATGGGCAAGCGGTGGCTTCCAGCAAAAGCCTAATATGCAAATTGTCCCCTTGGGAGTTTGACTGGGAGACCAGGAGTTGGGCAGCCAGGGAAGGGAGGCACCGGCTGGCAGCTGGAAGGCCGTGATTGGCCCTGATCACTGGCCAGGCCTAGGGACCCTACCTGTGCATGACTTTTGTGCACTGGGCCTCTAGTCTGGAAAATAAGGTTATTTTCCAGAAAAGAGAAAATTACTAAAACAAAATTCCTAATTCTTTAGTTAGTAAAAATAATTGCTTAAAACTAACTATTAAAACAAAAACCACTAGATTATTTTGGGAGAGTGAAGATCGTTCTATGGTTTTTTAACATGAAGAAATTTAATAGAGACCAGCAGCATATTACTACACATTTAGTTTATGTGGAAGTAATTATAGTGAATCAACCAATCCAGTAACATAAATTTGCCTATTATGATCCTGGTATGACATTAGACACTGGAGATTCAGTCAAGAAAAATATATAACTTCACGAATCTTATATACTAGTGAAGAGAGACATGTGATAAACAAATGGGAATTTTAGATAATGATAACTGTAGTAGAAATAAAATGGTAACATGATAGAGACTGACTTGGGAACTAGGGTGAATATTGTTTTAGTTTGGGTGGTCAAGGAAGATCTCTTTAAGGATGTGTGTTTGGACAGTATAAATGACTGGAGGCCTGGTGCACAAAATTCGTGCACTGGGTGGGGGGAGTAAAAATTTTACCAGGTAAACTCACACACAAAAACCCAAACATGGCCACAAATTTACAGTGAGCAACTTTGACATTTCACCAAATACACAGACTTGCAACTGAATCCAACAGTATAGAAGGGGGAGATTTATGATCTACTAGAGATTTTTTGTTTAAGGCTAAAATGGGCCTGGTCAGTTTTTCTCAGTGATTAGAGCATTGGTCTGCACACCAAAGGCTCTCCGGTCGATTCCTGGTAAAAGGCATGTACCTGAGTTGTAGATTTGTTCCCCAGCGGAAGTCTGGGTAAGTTTGGGAAGAAACCAGCCGATGTCTCTCTCTCTCTCTTCTCTTTCTCTCTCTCTCCCCCCTCCCCCCCCCCCCGACTCTCTGAAAAAGCAATGGAAAAAATATTTTCAGGTGAAGATTAACAACCACCACAAAAGACTAAAAGTAAGGTGCAAATTGACTGTACCTTTGTGATGCCCACCAGCCAATCAGGCCTGAGTATGCAAATTAACACAACAAAGATGTCACAAGATAAGGGGAAGGGAAAGGCATACATTTGCAGAGGATAGAATAATGTTGCAAGATAAGGGGGAGAGAAAAAGGGGGGTATCAGGTGGGCTTTGACCTTTTAAACTGATACTATTTTATTAGTGTAGATCTTTTAGTCCATGAATTTATTGTTCAAACTTCGTAGTACAAGAACCCACAAGGAAGGGTCCACGCTCCAACTCCATGTTTCACTTTGAAGGAAGAAAAGACCTCTTAATACTCTGGATTGCCTGGTAGGTCTGTCCACTAAAGTAGGCCGGAATTCCCCTGAATCTAAGAAATTAACCCAGCCCCTTGTGGAAGTCCAGAGGGGATAACCTAAACCCAGAAGCTTGAGTAGACTTAAAAGTGTATGAAGAAGCCATTGAAGGGCTGTGATGCACAGTCTATCCTAAAAACGTGCTTATCCATGATTACGTGACAATACACTTGAATTACATGCGCATAAACGTATGAATCAGGAATGTTCTGCCTTTCTACTATCACAAAGGAGTTAAGAGTCTTCAGAAATTCGGGAAGCAGGGATGTCTGGCAGCGCGGCGAGGCAAAGGGCACAGGGACAGGACATGACCCCACGGTCACACAGGGGTGTCCATTGACCTGAGCCCTCATGGTTCAGCCGCCCAGCGGCCTGTGGGCTTCCGCGCAGCAGGAGGCGGCGGGGAGGTCCTGGCGCTGAGCTGTGCTCCTCTGCCCGAAGCCTTCCAGGTCAGTCAGCACGCCAACGGAGACTTGTAGGCACAGACTCACCGACAGGCCCCGCCCACCAAGACTGGCCCCGTCCACCGCTATAGGCCTGGCTCCGGCTGCGTCGCTAACGTGGGGCGGAGGGTGACAAGAAGAGTCGCGAGAATTTTCTGGGGGCGCCGCTCGGCAGGCGGACCCCACTGTCCTGGACCCCGACGTTTGCAGAGCCGCCTCTCGGGACTTCCTACACACCTCTCCTTCGGCCTCTGCCTGGCCCGCCGCCCCCCCCCCCACCCCCCCGCGCGGCCCCTGCGGCTCAGGCACGGCCCCGCGCTCCGCCGCCCTGGCGCCCGCTACTTTGTCGTCCCCAGACCGGCGCGGACCGGCTCGGCCGGGGCGCAGGCGGCTGGGGGGGGGTCGCTGGCCCTGGGGTCGCGCCGGTGCCGCCACCGACCTGGGGCTGTCGGTGGAGGGCGAATGCTGGCTCGCAGGAGACGGGACGCTCTTCGGAGCCAACGGGCCGCGCGCGGAAGCAGCCGTGGGGCCGACCCATCCCTTCTCGGGCCCTGCGGCGGTGTGGGGCCCCGGGTCGCGGCCCGGGTCTCCTGGCCTGCCCCCTTCGTGGGGCGCGGCGGTGGCGGCCCTGTGTCCGAGCACGGATCCTTCTGGCGCCTCCTCCTTCTCCCTGCTTTCTTCCCCATCCTCCTCTTCATCGCCGAGCGAGGTGATGGCGCTAAAGGATGTGCGCGAGGTGAAGGAGGAGAACACCCTGAATGAGAAGCTTTTCTTGCTGGCGTGCGACAAGGGTGAGAGCTCGGCCCCATTCTCCGCTCCCGACGCTCTTGTCCTCCTCCACACCCCTCATATTCTCCACAGCCTCAGCTTGGGGCCCTCCCTCTCCTGGCGCTGAGCTCCTGACCCGCCGCCTCCTGGCCTCTCCGGGGCGCCCCACGCCGCCTCTACCCTGTGAGTGCGCAGCTGGCAGCGGGAGTAGTGGGCGCGGCCCTCCAATTGCAGCCACTGTGCCCGGGCGCTGGCCGTGGTCTCCCGTGTTGGCGTCCTGTGTTTAGGTAGCGTTGGGGGCGCGGACCCTAGGATTTTAGCCCTGCCTCTGCTGCTGACCACCTGAATGACCTGGTCTCTCTTTGGGGACTTACGTGTTTTTTTTTTTTCCTTTTTGGAAGCCCAAAGGGCTTGTCTAGTGTGAAAATCCCATGACCTTGCTTAAGGTGCCTCGTGTTTGTGGGCTCTCACCTGTTTTTTCTCCCACGCTTCATTAAAACTCTTACTTTGTGTTAACAGTATTTTAAGTTCAGCCGCCCAGTGCCTTGGTGTACAGTGACTGTTGACTGGAATTAGATATGTCAGAATCCTAGGTGGAGACAAAGACAGGACTGAAGAAATAGTCCCAAACTTTCTCCAAATTTACAGAACAACTTTGTTCGTGCTTTTTATTAGAGAGGAAGGTTTATTGCTTCTGAGCCTTCTTTGAGAAATAAAGGTAGTGCAAAATAATTACAGGGCAAAAATGTGGAAGATATTTAATATTTTTCTTTAAAAAAAGATTCTTCACTTTTATGGCTATATAAAGTCTCTTCACTCAAGCATGCTTTCTTTTGTTGCATATAATAAAAGGAATGAGAAATTGATTGCCCTAAGACTAATTTTACTTCCGGTGTGAAATACTGTACAATTTCTTTTTCTGCATCTATTGAGTTTGCCTTTGTTGACCTTAAAAATAAAAGTTATTTTACCAGCAAAAATGGGTTTATTTGGGAACAGGAAAGAAGTGCAATTCAGGACAAGTAAGCTATAGCAAAAGCCATAGGCAAGGCCAACAAAGGAAAGGAAAGTTTTATGGAGAAGAAGAAAGTTGGGAGGGGTAGTTTTGAACAAAAGTTCATTGGAGACAATTGAGAGTTAAGGGCGATGATGGTTTCTCATTGGCTGGCGTGATAAATTTCTTGCAGGATGATTTCTCATTGGCTGGGATTGTCAATTTCTTGTAGGAGACCTAATGTACATCTTTTATGTTGGGGCCTACCATTGATGATTCTTTCCTGTTGAGGATTTTCTGTTGGGTTCTGTAATTGGTAATCAATTCATCCTATAATTTGACTTCTGGTACTGCATATGAGCACCCGCTCTGGCCTGACACTATTTCAAGTAAGATTTCCCTTTGTTAATTTTCACACCTTCCAATGGCCATGCTCACTTAGAAAACTCAGTTTAGGATCATGCAGACTTTGAGAACATAAACTCAAAGGGCAGTTTACACTATGAAAAGATTAGCTACAGAGGCTATTTTGTATGTGCGACATTTTTAAAAAAAATATTTTTATTGATTTCAGAGAGGAAGGGAGGAGAGATAGAAACATCAAGATGAGAATCATCCATAAGCTGCCTCCTGCACTCCCCCTGCCCCGCCCCCCCTGCCCCACTGGAGATCAAGCCCACAACCAGGGTATGTGCCCTGACTGGGAATGAACCATGACTTCCTGGTTCATAGGTCAATCCTCAACCACTGAACCACCTGGTATTTTTAATAAGTGTCAGTCTCTAACCTCTTACTGCTTTTGAAGTAGGATTTGATTTACATAATCTTTTGCAAATACATTGACTTATAAAGGCCATCTATGTCAGCCACTTTTATGTTCTTATGTAATAGTATTAAATTATATTATGAAAACATTCCTTAAAATCCACCATGGACACAACTTTGAATTGTCTTGGAAATGTAAAGAAGCATAATATATGTCTATAACCTCACAAAAATCATTGTAGATTAGGTAAAATTGTTTAGTATTACTGGAGTGGATTGTGTAAGGTCTTTTTCCTAAAAAAATTCTCTGAGAGAGGAAATGGAAGATTGTGTTGTACTAGAATAAATAAATCACTGCTGCATGTCCTCCAGCTTACTGAGCTGTGGTTATTTTAAAGCAAACAGAAAGTATGTCAAGAAAGGGAATTTGATGTTCCTGTCAAACTGAGGAATATGGTTCGAGTAAGTACTTGTATGTTGTGTGTATTTAAGATTATTGCATGACATATTTAAAACAAAAGAATGTTTTGATATATGATAGTTTTGTAGCCTGTCCAGTAGTGCAGTTGAAATAGTTTGGTACCCTCTGTCAGTTTCCCATTTTATAAGATCATTAAGATTTTTGGGGAGATTTGGCTTTTGGGGGTGGGTAGAAAGTAAATATGCATGCTTTTTTGCCCATATAAAGTAAAAAAAAAAAAATTAAGGAGAGAGTAAGTAGGTATTTTCTGTTTCAGGTATGTTAAAATGAGCTCTTGGGTTAGGTTGAGGAAAATGGCTCATTTCTTACACTATGGTATTCTTTGACATGTAAAAAATAAATAGGAGTTATAGCAGTATTTTTTCACATGTTTGTATCCACTAATATTATTAAACCTCTTTTGTATCACCCAAACCAAATCTACAAGTGGAAATTTCCTGAAGTAGCTATAGTTTCCACTATTACATTGGAACTTTTATCAAACCAAATGGCAACTATTTGCTAAAACAACTCTTTGGGTTAGAGTGCATATACTTTTCATAGATGATCTCATTTCATCCTCACAACCCAGTGAGCTATATCTGTTGTTATCCCCATTTTACAAATAAGGAAAATGAGACTTAGCAGAATTTTAAAATTCCTTTGCCTAAAGTTGCATTAGTTAGGAAGTAGAACTAGGATATATTTGAGCCTGCACTATTAATCACTATATTATATTGATCTAGTTTTAGTTGGATGAATGAAAATCATTTGTGTTAGAAAAGACATGTTCACACTTGGACTTACTAGTTGAAAATCAAACTCGCTCTCTATGAATGTTTTATAAACCTTTCTGTGGATCAAATTTATCCAATAAAAGTAAAAAACTTTAATAGCACCAGAGCAAATCTACTGTAGAACATCTATGTTTCTCATCCTTTTCATTTAGAAATCTTACTCTACATATACAACATGTTCATAATGTATTATATTTGGAAAAAATTCCTAAAGTAAAAATTGTGGAGATGAGGTGGTTATGTGTATGTTAGTAGATGAGTGGGCCTTTGAAAGATATGTACAGATTAAGGAGTAAAGAAAAAACTAGAAAAGAGCCTGGCCAATGTAGCTCAGCTGTTGAGCTTTGACCCAGCAAACAAGAGGTCACTGGTTTGATTCCAGGTCAGGGCACATGCCTGGGGTTGCAGGTTCTATTCCCTGTGGGGGATCCTGCAGGAGGCAGCCAATCAATGATTTTTCTCTCTCATTGATGTTTTTGTCTCTCTTATCTCTCTCCTTTTCATTGGTCTGTCTGTATGTTCACTATTAGTTCAACTTATGACTAAAAGTTTCACTTTCTGAAGTGTTTGATAAGTTTTTGCCATAGAGCATGAGTGTCTATTCGTAGTGCTATGAAGAAAATATTTCTTTTGTGATTAGTTTTCTTAAGGCAACTAAGGAAATGTGGCATCAAGAAAATTATGGTTCAGCTTCATCCAAAATGCATGGAGGGCTTTAAAGTCATTGATTTCAAATAATACCACTCTCCCTGTTTGGGTTGCTCAATTGTTGGAAAATTGTCCCATTCACCAAAAAGGTTGTGGGTTCATTTTCCAGTCAGGTCAGGGCACATACCTAGGTTGCAGATTTGATATCGAGGATCAATGTTTCTCTCTCTCTATTCCTCTCTCTCTAGAAATAAGTGAAAGCATATCCTCAGGTGAGGATTAAGAAATAATAATAATAGCAAATCTATTTGAAATTCCCCCCCCTCCCAAATGTTACTTTTTTTAATTCCCTCTTTTAATCAAGTTTTAGGATTTACTTTTTCTGTATCAAGAAATCATTTTCTTTTTCCTCTGGTTTTCACTCTGTTCTTTTCTGTGGTTTTCTTTTGTGGTGGTTGTTTTGATTTTTTGTTAAATTCATAGATGTCTAAAGAACAACTATTTGCAAATCACTTAAAATGGTTTATTTATATTATATTTTAAAAGTAAAATGAAAAGAAACAAAACCCTGCTTTCTTTGTGTAGTTAATTAGCATTTCTCTTGATTTATTTCCCTTATTACTGCACTAGTTGGTCAGTAGACAAATGATTACCTTTGTCATTATTCTCATTTTTTCCCATGGGTCAACTGTTTTGATGTGGGCTAGAGTTATGCAGAAGGAATTCTGCATGCTCTTGACAGGTTAAAATTATACTTTGAAATATTTTGACTTTGCCCTCTACCAGCATTAATCCCACTCCTGTGTTTTAGAGTTTTGTGAGTTGGGTGTTCCCTGGTCGTATAATCTAAACAGTTTCATTTGTGAGCTAAGGGTGTGTGTGTGTCTGTGTGTGTGTGTGTGTGTGTGTGTGTGTGTGTGTGTTGGGAGGAGAGAAGAGGAGAGGAATTTAGGCATTTTTTGTCAAACATATACACATTAACACTGCTTTTCCAAAGTGTATAAAATGTCTTCATAATATCCTCAGCTTATTACTAGATCTCATTTATAACTATTTTGACGTATGAGTAAATGTGGATATGTATTTGAGATGTAAAACTTTAAGCTTATAATTTTTCTTGCTTTCAGTATGTATTTTTGGACATTCTTTATTGCTTTAAATATCTTCTAAAAGTTTCTCTCCTTATCATTCAGTTATGAGTTTTAAACTAGCAGCTTTTAATGTTTGCAGTTGATGTACATATTATTTTACCAAAATACAAGTTTTTAGGAAAGAAATGTTCACGATTTTGCATATTTCCATATAAAAAAAGAGTTTAGATTTTAATCTTTTAAATTAACAGGCTAAGTTTTCTTTACAGTCATTCACATTTAATATGTCATGAATATTAAATTGTGTTTGTATTTGTTATTTAGGTGACTATTATATGGTTAAAAAGATTTTGGAGGAAAGCAGTTCAGGTGACTTGAACATAAATTGCGTAGATGTGCTTGGGAGAAATGCTGTTACAATAACTATTGAAAATGAAAATTTGGATATACTACAGCTACTTTTGGACTACGGTTGTCAGGTACAAGGCTAGATAATTTTATTTTGTAGCTTCTAAGTTCTGTTAGATATGCCATGTTTTCTTCTTTCTAGTTCCCTCTCTTCCTGCCTCCCTCCCTATCTTCTTCTTTTCCTCCCCCCCTTTTCTCTTTCTTCTCTTTCACTTTTAAATTGATTTTGATGCATAAAAAGTTCTAAAAACAAATCAAAAGCCTATTTTTCAAAGTATAATATTTTTACTTGATTTATTTTTTCTTCCAACTTTTACGCCCCTCCCCCACCTTATGTGTTTTACATCTGACAGAAAATTACCATAACTTATTAAAGGTGACTTTGTTTTTTTTTATTTATATTATGGTAATATTATAGGTACATAATATTATATATCTAAAAATATACAAGTGTTCTAGAAGTGTCAGGGGAAAAGATTTTTCTGTGACCCATATAATTTACAAGCATAAGAACAAAATGCTCCTGACTCACAAAGCAATTTTCAATTTGACTCTGATGTTCTCTTAAGTTTTATTAAATTTTTCTTTTTGCCTGAAACTTAATGTTTACTTATAACTAAAGGTGAATGAATTTTTTTAACTGGAAAATACTGACCTTTTATATTTTTATCAGTTAGGGTAGAAGAACAGAGATACATATAAGTCTTGAAAGAATCCAGTCAAGAGATCCTGAAATAAATTTAATCATATTTTTCTTTTCTTTTTAGTTTGCCTAGTAGGGACTTAGCACATTAATTCTGGCTATTTTTCTTTCATATAGTATGATTGATTACTCTGTTGTAGCTTTAACTTAATGAGGCATCCTAATATATAAAGACCCTGGGTCACAATGACCAGTAATGACCTAGGCTTGACCAATTGGAAGTCAGTCCTGCAGTCAGTGCTGGGTTGCCACGGCTTCCGCTGACTGCTTCCACGGCAGGCGCGGTGCCCCAGCACTGACTGCTGAGGGGGCTACGAATCGGGGCCAGAGAGAGGCCTGAAGAGAGAAGCAGGGACTGATCTGTTGCCTCTGTGGCAGCATTTGATCAGCACTTGCTTCTCTCTTTCTCTCCTAGTCTGGCCAACAGCCGTACCTCCGTTTCTCTCCAGGCCTCCACTGGGGCTACTGATCAGCCTCGCCTTTATGATCAGGCCCCGTTGATAGGCCCAGAGACAATGACTGGCATAGGAACAGACCAATCAGAACCAAATATGGGTGCTGTGAAGAACCAATGGCTGCCTAGGAGGCAGAGCTTTTGACATTGATTCGCATAGGAACTGACCAATCAGAACCAAATGTGGGTTCTGTGGGGAGCCAATGGCTGCCTAGGATGCGGAGCTTCTGACGCTGACTGGCATAGAAACCGACCAATCAGAACCAAATCTGTGTTCTGTGGGGAGCCAATGGCTGCCTAGGAGGTGAGCTTTTGATGCTGACTGGCATTGTAACTGACCAATCAGAACCAAATGTGGGTTCTGTGGGGAGCCAATGGCTGCCTAGGAGGCAGAGCTTTTGATGCTGACTGGCATAGAAACCAACCAATCAGAAACAAATTGGCCATCAGAGGAGGACAGTTGGGGGCGAGATCAGGCCTGCAGGCGAGGGCAGTTGGGGGGGTGAGATCAGGCCAGTAGGGGAGGGCAGTTGGGGGCAACCAGGCCGGGAGGGGAGGGCATTTGGGGGTGAGATTAGGCCAGCAGGGGAGGGCAGTTGGGGGCAACCAGGCTGGCAGGGGAGAACAGTTAGGGGCAATCAGGCAGGCATGCAGGCTGGCAGAGGCAGTTAGGGGCAACCAGGCCAGCAGGGGAGGGCAGTTAGGGGTGATCAGGCTGTCAGGCAGAGGTGGTTAGGGGCAATCAGGCAGGCAGGCAGGTGAGCAGTTAGGAGTCAGCGGTCCCAGATTGCGAGAGGGATATCCAATTGCCGATTTAGGCCTGATCCCTGTGGTTGGACATTCCCCAAGGGGTCCCCAATTGGAGAGGGTGCAGGCTGGGCTGAGCGAACCCCCCTTTCCGTGCACGAATTTCATGCACTGGGCTATCTATCTGTCTATCCATCTATCTATATTGAGTGGCATCAGGAAGCACTCAGAAGATTTAAAAAAATATAAATAGGTTAGTTATATGGACAACATGGTACTATCTCTGTATATACATATTTAGATAGAGAAAGAAGTTGCTTTCCCAGCAATTTCAGTTATCCAGAACATCAATATGACTCAGAAAGTAAGTAAAAAGTACCTCTGAGCAGCCGGAGCCCAGAAATTTCTGACATACAAACTTTGGTCAGAGGAATACTTCTGGAGCCCTTCTTCAAAGTCCATATTGGTTAATTTTAGATTCTTCTTTAACAAACTCAATTATTTAGTTTTCTAATTCATAGAGAGAAGTGCAACAGAAGGGACATGAGGACTACAGAATCCAGTGCCTTTGACTATTTATTAAAGAGGTCAACAGCATTACATACATGGTAATCCCTGAGGGAGCTGTATGTTAGAATAATAATGTTTATAACAATGGCTCAGAGTCAGTAAGGAAAAATTAAATTATATTCAGTGCCCATTGTTTCAGACAAAGTAAGAATATATACAGTACTTCTAAAAGCAGAAAATTTCCATCAAAATAGTTTACATTTCAAAGTTAAATACTTAAAGGCATAGAAAATAAGGTTATAAAGGGAGTCCTGGATGATTCTTGATAAAGGAGGCATTATCGTCTAATAATTATTTTTGTCTTTTTATAGTAATTATTTTTTGACTCTATATATAATCTGCAGTGTATACATGTTTTTTTTTTTCACATCCCTGATTACGTTTGAACATCATAGCCAGCCTATATAGATGTTACATTTTATAGATCAGAAAACTGAGGCTCATGGACTTTAATGAATTACCCAAAGTTCTAAAATAAGGGCAAACCTAAGATATAATCTGATCTTCTGACTGAAATTTTCATGCTCTTTTCAGTTCGCTGTGTCTGTCTCAGGTTATCTATGTCCTATCTACCAATCAACAAATGTCTAAGGCCTTCAATTGGGTGTGATTGTAGAAATGAATAAATAAAACATGAATTCTGTACTAAAGGATATTAAAACTAATTGGACAATGAAAGTACATATGAATTTTAAGTCATTTAAAAAAATCAAAAGTGTATTTGATAAGTGCTAAGGGGTAATACTACTTGAACCTTGTATATTGCTTTGAGTGTTTTCATATATTTTATCTTGTGTTATTCTTATGGTTCTCAACTGGATAATCCCCCTCCTCTAGGCGACATTTGATAATGTATGGAGACATATTTGGTTTCACAACTAGGAGGTGGGTTACTACTGGCATCTAATGAGTAGAGGCCACAGATGCTGCTAAACATCTTATAATGCTCAGGACAGCCCCCACGACAAAGATTTATCTGGCCTAAAATGTCAACAGTAACACTGTTGAGAAACCCTGTTTTATACTTAAACTTTTATAGTTTATAATAAATGTTTTAAAAACATCGAAAAGAGAAGATCACTGTGGATTGGAGCTATTAAGAAAGGTTTCCTGGAAGAGTGTCAGTTGAGCTTTGAAATCTTAATTACTAATATGTATATAGTACTACTATGTGCCAATAACCTTTAATGTATTCACCTTCCTTAATCCTCACAATATTTCTATCAGATAGTTACTGTTATAATCTCCATTTTATAAAGGAGGAAACCAAGGTACAGAAAGGTTAAGTAACTTTCCCAAAGTCATTGTCTAAATGGCAGAACTGGAACTTGAACCTAGGTTCTGGCTCCAGAGTCCATGCTTTCACCAAGTATCCAAAACTACTCTCAAATGTGTAGATAGGTCAGGAACAGGGGATGTGGACAAGAATGTAAACAAAGGCATGTGCAATGTATGTCCTCAAGATAGTGAATTGATTTCGCCTGTGTAAACAAAATATTCGGGGTGGATAGTAGTGTGAAGTATCTGGAAAAACAGCTAAAAGGAAACTGATGAAAATGATCTGATTGCCAGGCTAAGGAATTTGGGTTTTATGAAAGATAGTGGAGTCAAGAAATGATTTTTGAGAAAGGATGTGATATGTCCAGTGGTATTTTAGAAAAACTATTCTAGTGGTTGTGTTCAGTATACATGAGAAAAGGGAAAATGGGGAAGGCTATAACTGTGGTGAGCAGTTTGTAATCCAGACATGAAGAGGTTAAAGCCTGACTGGAATAGTTCCTGTAAGAATGGTGGGAGGTGGGGAATGGCAGATGTGAGAAATGTTATGAAGGAGAATTGACAGAATTTAGTGACTATTTAAATTTGGAGGGGAGAATTGAGAAGGAGTCCAAGATGATTTGGAAATCTTAAAAATGGGTGACTTGGAGGAAGAAAGAAAAATAGGAAATTAAGAATAGAAGTCAATATTGGGGCAGAGAAATGTGAATTTTTAGTTTTGGCCTTGTTTATTTTGGGGCTATCAGGCATCATCCAACAGACAGTTATAGATGAAGATTTCATCTCTAGGGAGTGGTCGGGCTGGAGAGAAGCAGCAGTCATGGCCATGGACACTGTGAGAGTGAGTGAGTGACAACAGAGAAGAGCAGACTACTGGTGCCAGCTCTTTCTCAAGGGACATCTTCTATATTAATAAAGGGCACTAAAAGGGAAGGGTGTCATTGAAGGAGTCAGGACAGTGCAGCATTGTAAAAACTAAAGAAAGAGTTTTAATATGTTGCCTAGGAATCAAGGAAAATGAGGAATTTTTGAAATTCCCATCAGTAGAACTAAGAAAATGATGCACATGGATTTGAGAAGTTTGACAAAGTGAGAGGAAGAAAACTTGAGTGGAAAGAAGATAGAATCAAGTCAAGTTATCAAAGAGTGAGAAAATATCTCATGTTTGGGGAGGTAGGGACTAGGACTAGCATGTCTGCGAATGAAGGACCAAGGTCCTATAGAAGACAGAAAGCATTAAATACAATACTAGGGCAGACTATTTAGCTTCAGAAAGGAAGTGGTTTATTACTCTGAGCTTAAAGGAAAGAGTATGTGAATTGTTGAAAATTCTGAGGTGAGAAGGAAGATAGCAACCTCATTAATACATAATCCTATATAATAAAGCCTAATATGCAAATTGACCAAACGGCAGAACGACCAGTCGGCAGGAAGTGGGGCTGGCAAGCAGGCAGTGCCAGACCAGCAAAGGTGGGTGCCAGTGAGCAGGGGGAGTGGATGGCGATCAGGGGGTGATGGTGACTGGTGGTGGTGGGGTGATAGGGGACGGGGCCAGCCACTCACTGGCCTGCACCCACAGGTCACCTCCCGCAGAGGGAGGCCACCAGTGGCAGTGGTGGGGCGATGGGGGGGCGGGGCCTACCCCTCGCTGGCCAGCGCCACCCCCTGATTGGCCTGCTGGTCACCTCCCGCAGAGGTGACCTCCTGGTTCATAGGTGGACACTCAACCATTGAGCCACACTGGCCGGGCATATAGATATTTTTAAAATAACTTAAAACATTCTTTTCAGACTTGGCTTTTTTATATAAGTAAATATTTTTATACCTGAAGTTTATCCTTTACCAAATAGTGTATCTGAATATAATTTAACTTTATCATCATAAGTGGGAATCACTGATAATGTAGGCATTTTAGTTTCTTCAGATAGCCTGAAACTAAACACATTTGTCCTTACATTAAATGGCTTCAGACTGCTGTGTGTGTGTGTATAATGATTTTGCTATACAGATATTTTATTTTTTCAATGGTCAACGTTAGCAGTTATTTTTTTCTTTCTCCCTACATTGTTGGTTTTAATCTAGTTGTTCTCTTATTCAGTAAAGACTTGAAGGGTACTTGGGAAAACCAGGTATTTGTCATTTATAGTGTGGTTGAGGCAATTCCTTCAGGGAAATAATGACCATGAAGTTAGTTTATAACCACTCAGTATGGTGTTTTTGGGAGATGTGCAGCTGGACCCATGGTTAGATCTCAGACTAGAGGCCAGGTGCATGAAATTCATGCGGGGGGGTGGGGGGGGAGTCCCTCAACCCAGCCTGCACCCTCTCCAATCTGGAACACCTCGAGGTGGGATCGGGCCTAAACGGGCAGTCGGACATTTTTCTCACAATCCAGGACTGCTGGCTCCCAACTGCTCGCCTGCCTGCCTTCCTGATTGCCCCTAACCGCTTCTGTCTGCCAGCCTGATCTCCCCCTAACCACTCCCCTGCCAGCCTGATTGATGTCTAACTGCTCCCCTGCCAGCCTGTTTGCCCCCAACTTCCCTCCTCTGCCGGCCTGGTCACCCCTAACTGCCCTCCCCTGCAGGCTTGATCGCCCCCAACTGCCCTCCCTTGTAGGCTTTGTCCCTCCAAACTGCCCTCCCCTGCTGGCCTGATCGCCCACAACTGCTATCCGTTGCAGGCCATCTTGTAGTGGCCATCTTGTGTCCACATGGGGCAGGATCTTTGACCACATGGGGGCAGCCATCTTGTGTGTTGGAGTGATGGTCAATCTGCATATTACTCTTTTATTAGATAGGATAGAGGCCTGGTGCATGGGTGGGGGCCAGCTGGTTTGCCCTGAAGGGTGTCCCAGATCAGGGTGGGGGTTCCCTTGGGGCATGGGGCAGCCTGTGGTTGTTTGCAGGCCAGCCACGCCCTCTGGCAACCCAAGCGGAGGCCCTGGTATCTGGGATTTATTTATCTTCTACAATGGAACTTTGTAGCCTGGAGCAGAGCCAAGCCTTCTGCTCGCTCCATGGCGGCAGCCATTTCTGTTGGGATTTATTTATAATTGAAACTTTGTAGCCTTAAGCAGAGGCCAAAGCAAGCCAGGGCTGCAGAAGCTTGGCTTCCTCCATCGCTGGGGGCAACTCTAGCCTCCTGCTCTCTCCAGCTTCGTGGCTGCCGCCATTTTTATTGGGATTTATTTATCTTCTATAATTGAAACTTTGTAGCCTTAAGTGGAGGCCTGGGCCGGCCAGGGTGTGCGGAAAGCTTGGCTTCCTCTATCGCCGGGGAAACCCAAGCCTCCCTCCTGCTTTCTCCGTGGCCGCAGCCATCTTCGTTGGGTTAATTTGCATACTCACTCCTGATTGGGTGGTGGGTGTGGCTAGTGGACGTGGCTTGTGGGTGTAGCAGGGTGATGATTAAATTTGCATATTATTCTTTTATTAGATAGGATTACTGGAGTTACTTGGTATTTTGATTTAGCAGTGGCATTACTTTGTTAGTTATATAGGTTAACATTTAAAATCAGAAATTAAATGTTAAGAGTAAAGAACACAGTTCTTTTTGTTTTTTTGCTTCACCTGACCAAATACAGTAAAAACTAAAAACCCAAGAGAAATATTTGCAGAGCAGAATAATAATAATGCTAGACTTTAAATAATAGGCTATAGCCCAATAAACCTTAAAAGTTTTAGGGAATAAAATTAATTTTTATTCGAATTAATTTTCTTATGTGGGTGGGGAGTTTTCCTGTGAGAACACATAGGTGGTCCCTAATAGTTGAATATGGCCCCCAACCCTGTTTTGGGGATGCTTACTCCTATTTTTTAAACATCCACATAATGTCTGTCATTTTTAGTCCTATTTTTAAAATATATATTTTTATTGATTTCAGAGTGGAAGGGGAAGGAAGAGAGAGATAGAAACATCAATGATGAGAGAGAATCATTGATTGGCTGCCTCCTGCATGCCCCCCGCTGGGGATCCAGCACGCAATCTGGGTATGTGCCCTTGACCAGAATTGAAACCGGGACCCTTTAGTCCACAGGCCGATGCTCCATCCACTGAGCCAAACCAGCTAGGGCTAGTTTTATTTTTAAAAGAATGTTGATCAATAGTTGATAAAGATTATAACAGTTTAAAAATATACAGATTGAAAATAATCAGGGCATTTTCTTAGATTAAATCATTATTTATCTCTATCTTTCCTTCCTGCCTTTATGGTTTTCCTTTAAAAAATATCAAGCCCAGATTGTGTCTCAGTGGTTCAGTATGGACCTATGAACCCAGAGATCACGGTTCAATTCCAGGTCAGGGCACATGCCCAGGTTGCAGGATTGATCCCTGGTGTGGGGCATGCAGAAGGCAGCGGATCAGTGATTCTCTCTCATTATTGATGTTTCTATCTCTCTCCCTGTTCCTTCTGCTCTCTGAAATGAATAAAGAAACATAAAACATTTTTTTAAAAAAAGAAAAGAAACCCCAAAACTTGATGTCACAATTTCCAAGTATCATAATAAAATTACATGCAGACTTTGTTACAGAGAGTTAAAGTCCCCATTTGCTCAGCCTCTAGTTATTTTTTCTTGCTGTCCAAGTTGAAGCTTCAAAATTAGCTATAGTTTGGGGCTAAAACCACAAAGTCACTTTTCCTTCCTGTCTCTAAGGACATTGTAGCCTAGTTCTTTGTGGTTTTACTTGATTAGATCACTGATACTAATTTCAGACTTGTACATTTCAGTCAGCCATTTATGTTTTCAAGATGAGATCAGAAAGCTCCCCCTCTACATATTTTCCATTGTCTGCTCTCTTCATGATTGCATTGATGATCATTTTTATTAGATTGAACGCAATTCTTTACCTATAGTTCTAGTTCTTGGCAATTTCTTTTATAGATTTGGAATGTTAAGATTCGGTCAGAGTAAGGCAAAATGTACTATTTGGACAGGCTAAATTTTTGAAATTCAGTATTACTCTATACAATACAGATTAACTAAAAAAATAGTTTTATTTATAAACTAGAGCCCTGGTGCACGAAATTTGTGCACTTGGGGGTTGGGGGGAGTCCTTCAGCCCGGCCTGCACCCTCTCACAATCCGGTAGCCCTCGGGGGATGCTCCAGCTGTCACCTGACATCACATGGAGGTGACTGACTGGGCCTAAGCAGGCAGTTGGGCTGCCATGGAGGCGGGAGAGTCTCCTGCCACTGCCACTGTGCTCACCACTCATGAGCCCGGCTTCTGGCTGAGCTGCACTTCCCTGTGGGACCACACTGACCACCAGGGAGCAGCTCCTGCATTGAGTGTTTGCCCCCTAGTGGTCAGTGCATGTCGTAGCAACCGGTCATTCCACTGTTCAGTCAATTTGCATATTAGCCTTTTATTACATAGGATTAGTAAAATAAATACTTTATCTTTTTATCCTCCATTTTTATTTTTAACTTTTTTTTTTAAAGTCCACAGATGCACTTTTGGTGGCAATCGACTCTGAAGTAGTGGGAGCTGTTGATATACTTCTTAATCATCGACCAAAACGATCATCAAGACCAACTATAGTAGTTAGTACTCTTAAATGTTTATTAATTTGGATTTTTAAATCAAAATAAATCTCCTACCCCATTGCCATCTTTTTCTTCCCCCAGATTTATTTGTCTTAAGGAAATAGATCTCTTTTGCTCTGTAAAGTATTGCTTTAAAGTAAGTAGACACTTGCAAGAATAATATTGTTTTCAGGAAACGTTTTTAAAATTAATGATATTTCTATAATTTTGTCAGTATGTATCAGTATTTTAGTTTGGAACATTCTTCAGGTTAGGTTGAAGATACAAATTAGTTTCCACATGAATTTAAGAATTAAATGTAAACAGTGAAACCATAAAACTGGAAGAAAATGTAGGTGAATATTTACTGACTGGGAATAGAAGGATGTTCTAAGCATAAAAGCAATGGCTGTTTAGAAGTTAAATGTCTGGAATTCGGTCATCAAGCAAAATTTAGAAGGCAGGAGGATAACTGGCAAAAGATATTTGCAGCATATATCACAAGTTCATAATCTTAATATTAGACAAATTGATGAAAAACACCAAAATCAGAATGGACACGAAAAAATCCTCAGAAAAGAATATATGAAATACTAAACCTTACTTATAATCAAATACAAGATACTAATATTTGCTTATCAAATTAGCCAAGATTTTAAAAAATAATAATCACTGATGCAGGGGAGTAGTCTAGTCTCCTACACCATTGGTTAGGGGGGTGTTTTGAATAGCATTTTGGCAGGATGTGTCAGAAAAAGGGAAGATGTTTATCTTCTTTTACCTAGTGCTTTCGCCTCTAGGAATTTGCCTATGAAATGTGGATAAAAATGTTAATTGTAATCTTGTAGTAGTGAAAAAAACCTAAATATTTTAAAATAGAAAGTTGGAAATATAAATAATTATTATATATTTAAATGGCACTTCTAAAAGAATATTTAGGAACACAGAAAAATAAAATCTAGGAAGTAACAAAAATGAGAATAGTAAACTGTATATGTAATATGATCCAAGGTTAAAAATATGCATAGAAAAGGAACTGTATGGAAATGTAGCAAAATGTTACCTAGTGGTAGCCATCTTATTGCCAGATTAAGGATTTTTTTTACTATTTTTATTTTTCTTTATTGATTTTGTAATTAGGAAGATATTCATTAACAGTCAGATAAATTATGCCTTTAAAATGGGATATTGGTTGTATACAAAAATTTTAAAATTATATTATTCATTATTGGTGAGGATGTAGTGAAACAAGCAAACTGCTGGAGTGAAAACTGGCTATACTCAGTAGAAAAGTATTGTTTAAGAAATAATTATGAATTACTTGTAGATTATTTGGCAATATCTGAGGATAATGAGAAACTGCTAAATTGCATACTTTATCATGTATTAACTGAAATATTCTACTGAAACCTAGACTATTAAAAAGTTTGTGTGTGACTTTTTCCAGAGGATGGTATGAACTAGTGTAACTGGTGGTAAGAAACCACAGGAATAGAGAAAAAAAAGGGCTAAGAATATAGCCCTTGTCCAAGGATCAGAAATATCTATAATCCTGTTCAATTTTCTGTCATCTATCCTGCAGTTACTCTTATATTTTGGTATACCTATTCCACTTTCTAGCATTTAAACCCATTTACTTTCTTGGCGGGGAAAGGGTGTATGCCATGCAGGTTATTGGAGCAAATAACTGCTATTATTTCATTACCATTACTACTACCAATTGAATCTTGTGTTGCAAGGCTGTGGTAGTCTTCACCTGCTCAGTAAAAGAACACTTTCTACTTTATTGCTAACAAACAAGCGTTTGTTTAAATTCTTCCAGCGACAGCAAGATCAAATTTTAATAGCCTATTACTTCTAGACAGGCAGTGTCAAATATTTTACATATATTTTTTAACCATTTCAGTGAATTCATTCTGTATCAAAATTGTCTTTTAATACATTTTGACTTTCATATACAGAGTTTTTTTTAGAATGTAGATTATATTATCAACAGTGAAATTAAGAACTTTTAGCTTTGTCTTTGAGTTTTCATATAGTTAAATGTTTCATAGGAAAAATGAGGACCATTTTTCTCTTAAAGGACTGAATATAACCTTTTTTAAATAATATGTTTCTATTGATTTTTAGAGAGGAAGAGTGGCCAAGCTAATTTTCTCCTTTTTATAACCAATAATAAGAGGGAAAAGGGATACGTTCTTAGATTTCTTTGGAATTTTAAATAAATTTATTAATTTGAAATCCCCACTAAATAAATGGCAAGTATATAAACAAACTATTCATAAAAGAGGGCCAAAACGGGATATGTATGTTAGAAAATATTAAAATTTACCAGTAATCAAAGGAAAGTAAATATTTCATGATAGTATTTTTTATTCATAAACTGAGAGTGATCATACTGGTAAGTAAACCTTAAGAGTGAGATGGGTACATTCCTATATTATTGGTAACATAAGCTATTAAAGGACTTTGGTAATATTTATCAAGAGCTTCAAAACTGTTTGTGGCCTTTTGATCTATAATTCCACTTTAGGGGGTTCTATGTTAATGAGATAATCCTAAATTTTTTTTTAAAAAAAGCTGTATTCAGCTGGCATGGCTCAGGGGTTGAACATCAATCAGGAGGTCACGGTTTGATTCCGGTTCAGGGCCCGGGTTGCAGGCTAGACTCCCAGTGTGGGGTGTGCAGGAGGCAGCTGATCAATGATTCTCTCTCATCATTGATGTTTCTATCTCTCTTCCCTTCTCCCTTCCTCTCTGAAATCAATAAAAAAATGTATATATAAATAAAAAATAAAAATGCTGTATTCATAAAGATGTTTGTGATAATGTTATTTAAACTAGCATAATAAAATGTCTTGAAAATACGGTCTATGAAATTCCTTACATTGCATGCAGGATTCTGTACATGATTTTTTTCCGGAAGATTCTGGGCTGTAGCTTTATGCAATTATTAAAAGTGTCCTTGATATTCAAAATATTAGGGACCATTGTTTTAATTATTGGTGCCAAATTATATATGCCAAAGATAGAGAAAGGCCTAGAAAGGAATACTATAAAATGGTTTTTGGGTAGTAGGAATTATGGGTATTTGTATTGTTTCTGTTTTTCTATATTTTTCAAATATTTTATGTGTGTGCACTACTTTTACAATGTTAGTAAAAATTATATAACAAACCATGACCTTGATCAGCTAACAACTCTCAGGGAAACGTCTGTGAAAAAGTGAGTAGTGGAAAGAATATGCAATAGTCATGAAATAGTCAACCTTTTTATTTAACACTGATTCTTTTTTAAAAATGTATTTTTATTGATTTTAGAGAGGAAGGGAGAGGGAGAGAGAGAGAAAAACATCAACGATGAGAGAGAATCATTGATCCGCTGCCTCCTGCACACTCCCTACTGGGGATCCAGCTCCAAACCTGGGCATTTGCCCTTGACCAGAATCAAACCTGGGACCCTTCAGTCCACAGGCTGATGCTCTATCCACTGAGCCAAACCGGCTAGGGCAACCCTGATTCTTTATTTGCTAATGATTTTTGCTTCGTGTCATGCCGTCATCAGCCCCATGAGCCCATGTAGTGAAGGTGCTCAGGCTCCGGAGTAATATAAATCTGGTTTCTGCTCTGCAGTTTGCCATTCTATTGTGTACCTCAGGCACATTAACTTCTCTGAGTCTCAGTTTCTTCTTGGGATAATACTGCTCAGTGCTGCAGGTTACTATAGGAATTAAATGATAAGTGTAAAGTGGCTATATTAGCTATGATAGTGTTTTTGTAACAGAAGTAATAGAGGTAATGATTGAGAATATATAGATAATTATCTATAATAATAAAAGCATAATATGCTAATTAGACCAGACAGCCGAGCAACCTTCCGGCTCTCCTTCCAGATGACCTTCCAGATGAAGCTGGGGCTGCAAGGGCCAAGCCCCTTGCACAAATTTTGTGCATTGGGCCCCTAGTACAAAATAAAGAGTGCTTCCTATTTACTTATCCTTTTTAAGTAGCTTCATTGCTATCAGTGTGACAAAGTTTGCCACAGAGGTGGAATTTTTAAACTTTTTCTCAAGCATTTATGCTCTGCGTTTTTTTAACATTTCTGTTTTTTCATTTTATTCTTTTTCTAAAATTCCTGTTCTTTACCCTTATGCATGTTTCCATAATCTTTTGAAAATTAAATACTTTTTCCTAATGTATTTCTCTAGATATCCTTTTTTGTTAGGAAAGCAGAACGTTATTTATATGAATGTTTTCTATTGAAGATTTTATTTGTCCTTATTATATTACATTTATTAATTAAAATTAAGTTTTGAAGTTTCAAAAAAATTTCATCCTGGCAAAATGTTTATCTTATTCATTAAAATAATTATTTTCTTTGTGCTTTCCAATTTTTTTCATTTTATTCTTCAAACAATTTTTTTGAAGTCACAAATAACTTTTGAACATTTATATAAATATTTTCCAGAAACTAATGGAGCAGATTCAGAATCCTGAGTATTCAACAACTATGGACATTGCGCCTGTCATTTTAGCTGCTCATCGTAACAACTATGAAATTCTTACAATGCTGTTAAAACAGGATGTGTCTCTACCTAAGCCCCATGCAGTTGGCTGTGAATGCACATTGTGTTCTGCAAAAAACAAAAAGGACAGCCTCCGACATTCCAGGTTAGAAAATTAAGATTTTTGACAAATAGATGTGTGATGCAGTAGGATGCATGCCAATGAAATGTTTCATTGTTCTTTCTATGTAGCTTTTAAGAAATATGGTACTGGGATGACTTGTAAAAGCCAAACTTCTAGCTCCTTTGCTTAATACAATGAGTTCTGCATGTTTTAGAAATGTTTACTAAATGATGAATAGTTAGGAAACTTCTTCACATTATGAGTAAGATTTATTTCATACTCATGCCTATGGGGGCTGGGGGCACTGTTTGCTTTTTAGAGATAGAATTTATTGGTCTAAGAGAATTTCCAAGTAGTAGAAGGATATCCTTTTATAAGAAAAACTAGAGGCCTGGTGCACAAAATTCATCCGGGGGGGGGGGGGGGGAAGGAGTTTAGTGGTTCCCTCAGCTCAGCCTGCACCCTCTCCAATCTGGAACCCCTCAGGGGATGTCTGACTGCCGGTTTAGGCCTGATCAGGGGATCAGGCCTAAACCGGCAGTCGGACATCCCTCTTACAACCTGGGACTGCTGGCTCCTAACTGCTCACCTGCCTGCCTGCCTGATCATCCCTAACTGCCCCCCCTGCCAGCCTGATCATCCCTAACCGCCTCTGCCTGCCGGCCTGATTGCCACTAACTGCCCCCCCCCCCCCCCCGCCTGGTTGCTACCAACTGCCCCCTCCCCCCACCGGCCTGGTTGCCCCCAACTGCCTCCCCACTGCCTGGTCGCCCCTAACTTCCCCCCCTGCCAGCCTGGTCACCCCAACCAGCCTGCTGTTCAGTTGTTTGGTCATCCCTCACTAACCCCCCTGCCAGCATTGTCACCCCACACGCAGCCCGTGTTTGGTTGTCTGTCCGGTTGTATCAGTTGTGATGGCCCCTGGCCTTTTATATATTAGGATTATTTACTATCTGACTAAATATTAACCTGTAATGCCTCTTACTTCCCCTCTCACATAGTACATATTTAAGTCTATTTCTCTTCTGATTCTCCCCAGTTGAAAATAGAAAGAACAACTGAGTAATGAATAAACAAGAAAGTACCCCATCCTGGACAAGTTGAGTAAGGTCACACATGTTGAATAAGGTGTGTGGTTCTGGGCCAGACTTGAGAGTCTAATTTTCAGCATAAGCGCACACATATTTACTATGAAATATGTAGTCTCGAAGTCCCAGGCAGACTATTGACAAGCTGTTTTCAATTAAGGATTATTTTACAGTGTATATGAAATTAGCTTTAAAACTGTAAAATATCCACCCTCTCTCTTTCCTCATCTTAAGAACAGATCTTTGGTGCATTGACAGTCACAAATCCATAAATTGGGAAAGTCTCCTGGAAATCAATTTTTTTTTTTTTGAGTAAATCTTTATTCAGATTATTACAATTATTTCTCCTTTTTCCCCTCATATCTCCCCTCCACCCATTTCCCACCCCACCTTCTGCCCTTACCTCCCCCCCACTGTCCTCATCCATAGGTGTATGATTTTTGTCCAGTCTCTTCATGAACCCCCCATACCCCTTTGCCCCTGAGAATTATCAGTCTACTCCCTTTCTATGCCCCTGATTCTATTATATTCACCAGATTATTCTGTTCCTCAGGTTTTTAATTCACTTGATTTTTAGGTTCACTTGTTGATAGATATGTATTTGTTGTTCATAATTTTTATCTTTACTTTTTTCTTCTTCCTCTTCTTTAAGAATACCTTTCAGCATTTCATATAATACTGGTTTGGTGGTGACGAACTCCTTTAGCTTTTTCTTGTCTGTGAAACTCTTTATCTGCCCTTCAATTCTTAATGATAGCTTTGCTGGGTAGAGTAATCTTGGTTGTAGGTTCTTGCTATTCATCACATTGAAAATTTCTTGCCACTCCCGTCTGGCCTGCATAGTTTCTGTTGAAAAGTCAGCTGACAGTCGTATGGGTGCTCCCTTGTAGGTAACTAACTGTTTTTCTCTTGCTGCTTTTAATATTCTCTCTTTGTCTTTTGCTCTTGGCATTTTAATTATGATGTGTCTTGGTGTGGTCCTCTTTGGATTCCTTTTGTTTGGGGTTCTGTGGGCTTCCTGGACTTGTAAGTCTATTTCTTTCACCAGGTGGGGGAAGTTTTCTGTCATTATTTCTTCAAATAGGTTTTCAGTGTCTTGCTCTCTCTCTTCTTCTGGCACCCCCATAATTCTGATGTTGGTACGCTTGAAGTTGTCTCAGAGTCTTCTTACATTATCTTCAACTTTTTGGATTTTCTTTTTTGCTTTTTGCTTTTTCGGTTGAGTGTTTTTTGCTTCTTTGTAATTCAATTCTTTGATTTGATTTTTGTGTTCCTCTTGTCTGCTTTTGGGTCTCTGTATAATATTTTTTATTTCAGTCAGTGTATGTTTAATTTCTAGTTGGTCCTTTTTCATATCTTCGAGGGTCTCGTTATATTTATCGGCCTTTTCTAGGATATTCTTAAAAAGCCTTATAACCGTGGTTTTGAATTCTATATCCAGTCGTTTGTTTTCCTCCATTTCTTTCGTTTGTGATCTGATTCTTTGACGCCTCATTTTCACTGCTTCCCTGAGTTGGTAAGGTAGATTTGTGTGCTAGGTTTCCAATATGGTCCAGTGGGTCTGCCTCCCCAGTTAACCTGAGGTGGACACTCTTGGTGCACCCCTTTGTGTACTGTGTGTACAGCCTTGTTGTAATTAAGTCTTTATTGTTGTTGGTATCACTGGGAAGAATTGACCTCCAGGCCAGTTGGCTGTAAGGATCAGCTGTGTCTATGCTGGGAGAAGTTCGGTGCTGGAGACAGCCTTATAGGACTAGACTTGCCCAATTGCAATAGCCTCTGTGCTCAGCTTGGATGGGGTGGAGTCTCAGTCTTGGCTTCCTGTTAGCCTTGCCCTTGCGCGCACATGCGTGCCTTCAGACCTCTGCCTTCCCGGCTCCCGAGTCTCTGCCCGAGAGTCCAGACTCTCCCTTCCACTAGGGAAAGCCTGTGGCAACCTCTGCAGCCTTTGTGCGCACTGGCGCGCGCGCACTTTCAGTCCTCCGCCTTCCCCGGCTCCCGAATCTCCGCCCGAGAGTCCAGACTCCCCCCACAAGAGCGTGGGTCCCCAGGGGCTCGCCTGGAACTGGGGTTCACTGCAGTCAGAACTGGGGCTCAGTGCATTCAGGAGCCTCTGACTCCCTTCCACTAGGGAAAGCCTGTGGCAACCTCCGCAGCCTTTGTGCACATTGGCGCGCGCACACTTTCAGTCCTCCGCCTTCCCCGGCTCCCGAGTCTCTGCCCGAGAGTCCAGACTCCCCCTGTAAGAGCGTGGGTCCCCAGGGGCTCGCCCGGAACTGGGGTTCAGTGCAGTCAGAACTGGGGTTCAGTGCGGTCGGGGGCTTCCTTCCCCCTTCCGCCAGAGAAAGTCAGCCAGGCTCTCAGCCGCCCTTCCTCTCTGCGCACACAAAGACCCTTTGCCGTACCTCCAATTCTCTGTGAGCTTTTCTCTTTCCTTCTAGTTGTAGAATTTTCACTCAGCCAGCTTTCCTGTGGTTCTGGATGGTGTCCGTTCTGTCTTTTAGTTGTAGTTTTGAAATTGTTGTGCGAGGCAGCAGTTTAGGTGTTTACCTATGCCGCCATCTTGGTTTCTCCCCAAGCAAAAACCTGGAAATCAATTTAATGTGTATGTGCAGAGGTCAAACTGGAATATATTTTTCTATTTTCAAATCTATTTTACAATGAGGCCTATGTTTCTCTTTGATAAGATCTGGTTGACAGCTGACTATATTATTTACCTTTTTAGTTTTAAAATGACTAATCTGTGAAATGACAGGAAGAAATTATCTTTAAGGGTACTTCTAGTTTTAAAATCCTTTCTTAATATTAACTATAAATATTTTCCAAATAGTTTGCTTGTTAAATGTTTGTAGTTGGAGCTGATTGGGTGGCAGGTTGGGGCTGGAAAGAATGCTGCCTGGCTTGGTTTGGAGTGGCAAGAGCACTGCCTGGCTTTTTCTGAAAGTTTGTATAGGAGCTGTGGCTTGAGTGCAGGTTTTAAGCCTGAATAAGAATTAAAAGGTAAAAGGCATTTGATGCAGAAAGTACAGTTTGTGGTTGTGGCTTATTAGGAGAACTGCAAATGGTTTGATATATTTGCAGAAGAGTTTGAGAAAACAGTTATAGGAAAGGTAAAGGTCCGAACTGAAGTCATTTTCAGGAATTGCCAAGTAGACCTGCAGAAGAAATGGAGACTAACAAAACAAGTAAAAAGAGATGTAGGGTCAGTGAAGTTGAAGAGTTAATGTTAGCATTAAGGAAGTGAGGCAATCTGTATTTTTAAATTTCAGAGATGGTGAAATTTCAGACAAGGATAAGGTCTAGGGGCAATAATTTTAAATGGGTTATGGAAGCGTAGTGGATCATTGAGTTTAGAAAACCATTTTCAGTATATAATTGCTGTGATTTGGTTTTAGTCTCAAAATTTCAAATAACATTAAGGGAGATTTGGAATCTTTATTATTTAAAGGATGACAATTTCAACAAGTTGAGAAACACTGAAATTGGGAGACGTAGCAAAGTAATAGACTGCCAATTATATTTAATTTGCAGAAGGGTTTTGTTTAATCTGTACAAAGTATTTTATAATTTTGAATTTGAATGTTTGTAAGCCTTATGTACACTCAGTTTTACTCATGTTATTACCCACTTAGTCCCTGAAAACAATTGAATTTGTAAAACCTAGTACATATCTCCCAAGAGAATAGGATGTTGACATTGAGAAAATCAGTGATCTATATATATAATACTAGAGTAATCTTAGAATATGGAATTTTTTTTATTAAAAAGTACATATTTTAGTTATAACAGTAATGTGTGAATAAATCCTTAAATTCTTATAAAACTTTTAACTTTAATTTTGGTCATAAGTCTCCTGACCAACTTTAATTTTCCTCTCCTCTACAGAGCTAACCACTATTATCAGTTTGATGTTCTACATCTGTGTCTTAATGGTTAATATTCTCATTAGTTAGAAATGTGACTCCTCAGTCAAAACAGCATGGTACTGGCATAAAAACAGACATACTAGTAAAAACCAATGGAGCAGCATAGACAGCCCAGAAATAAACCCACACCATAGGTCAATTAACCTATGACAAATGAGGCAAGAGCATACAATGGAGTAAAGATACTCTATACAGAGAATCAAGATGGCGGCATAGGTAAACACCTATACTTGCTGCCTCTCACAACCACATCAAAATTACAACTAAAAGGCAGAACAACTACCACCTAGGACCACGGGAAAGCTGGCTGTGTGGAAGTTCCACAACTAGAGAGGTGAAGAAAGCCCATTGATACTGGTAAGAGGTGTGGAGGCGCGGAAAGTGCTGACACCTGGATGTGCTGCTCTTTTAATCGGGAGGTAGATACAAGCTCCTGCTTGCTCTGAGCTCCAGTTCTGGGTGAGACTCTGGGGGAACCAGACACATACGGGGAGAAACTGGACTGTCTGGCATCGGGACAGGAACACGAGGGCAGCTTTCTCTCAGAGGTGCTTGCAGCAATCATTGTTCCTGCATGGGGACACGGGACACGGAGACCTGGGGACCTTTCTGGTGCAGGGCTGACTGGCAGCCATTGCTGTTTGCCCTGGTGATTCCCAGAGATGCCGCCCCACCCAATTTACAACCCCACCCAAGCTGTGAGCATCAACTTTTGCATGTGAATGGCCTGTCCTTTCTCCGCCTAAAACCTGTCAAACTGAAGCTGGGTCAGAGAGCCCCAGAGCTTCCAAAAGAAGGCCCAAAGCCCAGCAGCAGCAGCCTGCCTTGATTTACAGCTGGGCCTCATCTGGGCACTTCCAAATCCAATACAAAGAGGAGGAATCTGCAGATGTCTCTGAGGCTCCTGCTGGGAGGCCCAGACAGTGGCTGACTTTCCACCTCCTTGGAGATCCAAGAGCCAGTATACCCAGTGGTCAGGATGAGACCATAGCGGATTACAACTCTTCACATCTATAAGAGACACACTCAAGGGGCAGACTCAGTGAGCACCAAAGCCCCACTGAAGCAAGTCCTGCCCCATAAGGGTGTCTCCTGAGCAACAGATATTCCAGTGTAGATAGAGCTGGTCATCACAGCCAATTGATCTGTAGGTCAATTCCTCCCAGTGATACCAACAGCAGTCAAGGCTCAACTACAGCAAGACTGTGCACACAACACACAAAGGGGTGCACCAAGAGCATCCACCTCTGGTGACTGGGGAGGCTGAGCCACTGGACCCTATAGGACACCTATCACACAAGGCCACTCTGTCCACTCAAGGAGACTTAGCAGCTACCCAGTACATAGAAACAAACACAGGGAAGCAGCCAAAATGCGGAGACAAAGAAGTCACAAATGAAAGAAATGGATGAAAGCAAAATACTAGATATAGAGTTCAAAACCACGGTTATAAGGTTACACAAGAATCTTCTAGAAACCTCTAAGAAATTTAGTGAGACCCTCAAGGATATGAAAAAGGACCACTCAGAAACTAAGCATACACTGACTGAAATAAAAAATAATATACAGAGATTCAACATCAGACTAGAAGATCCCAAGAATCAAGTCAAAGATTTGAAATACAAAGAAGCAAAAACCACCCAACAGGAAAATCAAAAGAAAAAAGAATCCGAAAATATGACAATAGTGTAAGGAGCCTCTGGGACAACTTCAAGCATACCAACATCAGAATTATGGGGGTGCCAGAAGAAGAGAGAGAGCAAGATACTGAAAACCTATTTGAAGAAATAATGACAGAAAACTTCCCCCACCTGGTGAAAGAAATAGAATTACAAGTCCAGGAAGCACAGAGAACCCCAAACAAGAGGAATCCAAAGAGGACCACACCAAGACACATCATAATTAAAATGCCAAGGGCAAAAGACAAAGAGGGAATATTAAAAGCAGCAAGAGAAAAACAGTTAGTTACCTACAAGGGAGCACCCATACGATTGTCAGCTGATTTCTCAACAGAAACTATGCAGGCCAGATGAGAGTTGCAAGAAATATTCAAAGTGATGAATAGCAAGAACCTACAACCAAGATTACTCTACCCAGCAAAGCTATCATTTAAAATTGAAGGTCAGATAAAGAGCTTCACAGATAAGAATAAGCTAAAGGAGTTCATCACCACCAAACCAGTATTATACAAAATGCTGAAGGGTATTCTCTAAGAAGAGGAGGAAGAAGAAAAAGGTAAAGATAAAAAGTTACGAACAACAAAGTGACAACAAATACATATCTATCAACAAGTGAACCTAAAAATCAAATGCATAAAAAACCTGATGAACAGAACAGATTGGTGAATGTAATAGAATAAGTGGCATGGAAAGGGAGCAGACTGACAATTCCCGGGGAGAAGGGGTTGTGGGGAGTGCTGGAAGAAATTGGACAAAGAGCTTACACCTATGAATTAGGTCAGTGGGTGGGGGGGAAGGCCTGGAGTGGGGTGGGAACTGGGTGGAGGGGAACTGCAGGGGGACAAAACAGGAACATCTGTAATAATTGGAACAATAAAGATTAAAGAAAAAAAAAAGATACTCTATTCAGTAAATGGTGTTTGGAAATTGTTCAGATACATGCAAAATATGAAACTAGATCACCTTCTTATACCATACACAAGATTAAACTAAAAATAAAGACTTACTGTTAGACTCAAAACCATAAAAATTCTAGAAGAAAATGTAGGCAGTAAAATATAGGACATTTCTCTGAGCAATAATTTTTCCGATGTATCTTCTCAGGCAAGGGAAGCAAAAGGAAAAACAAACAAATGTCACTACATCAAATTAAAAAGTTTTTGCACAACAAAGGAAACCATTAACAAAATGAAAAGACAACTCACTGAATGGGAGAACATTATTCACCAATGACACATCAGATAAGGAGATAATATCCAAAATTTCAAAGAACTTATAAAACTCAGCTCCAATTAAAAAATGGTGGAAGGACCTAAATAGACATATATCCAAAGAGGATGTAGAGATGGACAACAGACATATGAAAAGATGATCAACATTACTAATCATCAGAGAAATGCAAATTAAAACCATAATGAAATATTACCTCACACCTGGCAGAATGGCTATCATCAATAAATCAACAAACAACAAGTGCTGGCAAGGATGCAGAGAAAAGGGAACCCTTATGCACTATTGGTGGGAATGCAGATTACTGCAGCCTATAGAAAATAGTATGGAGTTACCTCAAAAAATTAAAAATGGAACTGCCTTATGCCTCAGCAATTCTACTTCTGGAAATACATCCAAAGAAACCCAAAACACTGATTCTGAAAAATACACGCACTCTTATGTTCATTGCAGTGTTATTTACAGTAGCCAAAATTTGGAAGCAGCCCCAGTGGCCCATCTATATATATAAAAAGGCAGTGACCATGACAACTGAAATGACCAACTGTTCACCATGCAGTGCTAGCATAGATGTATAGACACAGGTAAAGTATATGAGTGAACTAAGAATGAACAAGACAAATGCTTGCTTTGACGGAGTTTGCACTGAAAAAAAGTTAGGTCAGGGATGAGAATTCAAAATTGCCACGAGCACAGACCTGAGGTGCCGCTTCTCAGAGCGGCCAGAGATACATCCGGTAGCGGATTGGGGTCATGACTGAAGGGCTGGCACCAACATGAAGGCGGGGCCATTCTGGATTTCCCAGAGGAGCCAATGGCTGCCTAGGAGGTTGAGCTTTTCATGCTGGCATAGAAACTGACCAATCAGAACCAAATGTGGGTGAAGTGCGAGGAGCCAATGGCTGCCTAGGAGGCAGAGCTTTTGACACTGACTGGCATAGAAACCGATCGATCAGAACCTAATCTGGGTGAACTGCGAAGGCAGAACCTAAGGTGGGGGCTGAGGAGGGGTTTTAAGGGCAACAGCTGTTTGGTGTAAGGTGTAGAAAGTGGTTCAATTTTTTAATAACTGGTTTGGCAGTATAGTGCATATGGCTGGCTATTAGTCCAGATATAGGGGTTATGTATTTTTGTCTGCCAAGAGCATCTCCTCCTGCTGAAAAAGGCTCCCCCCATTTAAGCAATCATATCCTATATAATCTATCTATACTAATAAAAGGGTAATATGCTAATAAGGCTGGGTCAACGGGCCATCTTCTGGACATTCGACTTCCTTCTGGACAAAGCCATGGTAGTGGGGGCTGAGGCAGAGGCAGGCAGGAGTGATTAGGCCGGCAGGGGAGGGCAGTTGGGGGCAAACTGGCTTGCACGGGAGGGCAGTTGGGGGCAACCAGGCCTGCAGGAGAGGACCATTGGGGGCGACCAGGCTGGCAGGGGAGGGCCATTGGGGGCAACCAGGCCTGCAGGGGAGGGCAATTGGGGACAACTAGGCTGGCAGGGGAGGGCAGTTGGGGGCGAGATCAGGCCGGTAGGGAGGGTCATTGGAAGTGAACTGGCCTGCAGGGGAGGGCATTTTGGGGTGACCAGGTGGGCAGTTGGGGTCGACCAAGTCGGCAGGGGAGGGCAATTGAGGGTGACAAGGCTGGCAGGGGAGGGCAATTGGGTGTGACCAGGCCAGCAGGGGAGGGCAGTTGGGCGCATTAGGCAGGCAGGCAGGTGAGTGGTTAGGAGCCATTGGTCCTGGATTGCAAGAGGGATGTCTGACTGCTGGGTTAGGCAGAACTGTGGGATCGGGCCTAAACCGGCAGTCAGACATACCCTGAGGGGTACCTGATTGGAGAGTGTGCAGGCTTGGCTGAGGGACACCCCTCCCCTGCCCCCCCATGCATGAATTTTGTGCACCCGGCCTCTGATCAGTAGATAAGTGGATAAAAAGGTTGTGGTACATTTACACAACAGGATACTACTCCACTGTAAAAAGGAAGGAAATCTAGCCCTGGCCAGTTTGGCTAAGTTGCTTGGGCATTGTCCTCTGTACCAAAGGGTTGCTGGTTCAATTTTTGGTCAGGGCACACAGGAAGCAGCCGATCAATGTTTCACTCTCACACTGATCTTTCTCTCCCTCTTCCTTTTCCCCTTCTATAAACATCAATAAAAATATTAAAAAGAAGAAGAAGGGAATCTTAACCTTTTGCAACAGTATGGAAGGACCTGTAGAGTATTATGCTAAATGAAATGAGCCAGTCAGAGAAAGACAAGTACCATAAAATTTTGCTTATATGTGGAATCTAATGAACAAAATAAACTAACATACAAAATAGAAACAGACTTATAGATACAGAGAACAGACTGACAACTTTAAGAGGGGAGGGGTATTGGAGGATTGGGTGAAGAAGTTGAGGGATTAAGCAAAGAAAATAAAAAACGCTTAGCCACAGACAACAGTATGGGGATTACCAGAGGGAAAGAGGGGTAGGAGGATATAGCAGAGGGTAACAGAGCGGGGAGAGTGGGGAGGTGGTAAATGGTGATGGAAGGAGACTTGACTTGGGGTGGTGAACACACAATACAATTTACAGGTGATTATGACATTGTACACCTGAATCCTATATCATTTTAGTAACCAGTGTCATCCCACTAAATTAAAAAAAAGAAATATGACTCTTAACTGCAGTTGTTAGGTTGGAAACTGAAGTATCATACGTGGTTGTCTGTTAGATGTTGAAGTTACAGATTTCTACTTCCAGTTTCTGTTTATGAAGATTGAATTCAAGTTTCTTCTTCTGTTTCATTAATTTTGCCTATCTGTTATTAATCTTACCTCATCTACTCCAGTTCTTTTATGGTTGTCCAAAAATTTAGGTTGAATCATATGAAATTACTGTTTTAAAAGTACTTTGGACAATATGGGATTGCATAATTTAATATTCTTCTTGGTGTGGATTAAACCAAAACACCAGAGTTAAATAGAATATCACATAACTCCACAGGCCTCAACAACATTATTTTTTAAAAACAGTGAGACTGATTATTTATAATAAATGTGTTTATAGCTATACTAGAGGCCCGGTGCACTGATTTGTCCTCCGGTGGGGACCCTCAGCTTGGCCTGCACCCTCTTGCAATCCAGGACCCCACAGGGGATGTTGGAGAGCTGGTTTTGGCCCGATTCCCACAGGCCAGGCCGAGGGACCCCACCAGTGCATGAATCCGTGCACCAGGACTCTAGTATGCATGTAAGATCTTTGATTAATCTCTTCCCGCCCTCCCCCTTCTCTTAACTCTGAGATTAATCAGTCTGTTCCATGTTTCCTTGCCTGTGCGTTGAGCATCTGACCACTGGTGGTCATTGCATGTCATAACTACCAGCCAGTATTTGCCCACAGTCGGCCGATCACTCAGGCTATTATACACTGAGTGACCAAATTATTAAGGTCTCTGAATGCATAATAATCTGGCCACTCAGTGTATATCCTATATAATAAAAGAGTAATATGCAAATTGACCATCACTCCAACACACAAGGTGGCCGCCCCCATTTGGTCAAAGATGGTAGCCCCCATGTGGACACAAGATGGCCACCACAAGATGGCCAGCAGGGGAGGGCAGTTGGGAGGGACCAGGCCTGCAAGGGAGGGCAGTTGGGGGCAATCAGGCCTTCAGGGGAGGACAGTTGAGGGGGGGGGACCCAGGCCTGCAGGGGAAGACAGTTGGGGGGACCAGGCCTGCAGGGGAGGGCAGTTGGGGGGGGGACCAGGCAGCAGGGGAGGGCAGTTAGGGGCAATCGGGCCAGCAAGGGAGCAGTTAGGCGTCGATCAGGCTGGCAGGGGAGTAGTTAGGGGGTGATCAGGCTGGCAGGCAGAAGCGTTTAGGGGCAATCAGGCAGGCAAGCGAGTGGTTAGGAGCCAGTAATCCTGGATTGTGAGAGGATGTCTGACTGCCCTCAAGGGGTCCCAGTTTGGAGAGGGTGCTGGCTGGGCTGAGGGACACCCCCCATGCATGAATTTCGAGCACTGGGCCTCTAGTGCATATTAGAGGCCCAGTGCATGAATTAATGCATGGGTGGGGTCCAGCCAGCCTGGCCATGGGGAGGGGACATGGGCGGTTGGCCAGTCTGCCTGCTGGTCGAATTCCTGGTCGATGGGAAAATTTGCATATTAGCCTTTTATTATATAGGATATACACTGAGTGGCCAGATTATCATGTGTTCAGAGATCATCATAATCTGGCCACTCAGTGTATGTATAGACTAGAGGCCCGGTGCATGAAAATTCATGCACTGGAGCGGGGGTCCCTCAGTCCGGCCTGCCCCCTCTCACAGTCCGGGAGCACTTAGGGGCGGGAGGCGACCTGGCAATTAGGGGAAGGCGACGCCCCCATCACACCTCTGCTGCTGCCACTGCCAGCAGCGCAAGCCTTGGCCAGCCCTGGTTAACTGAGCCTTGGGCGGCCCTGGGTGGCTGGGGGTGAGAGGGGACTGGGGGACTCTGGAGGCAGGCGCACAGAGTGGCTGGGCCCACCTGCTGCCCCCATGGTGCTGAGGGGACTGGGCGCCGCCATCTTGTGGCTGTGGGTGCTGCCATCTTTGAGGGAGTGGCAGCAATTAGCATATCCCCTCCTTATTGGCTGTGGGCACCGCCATCTTTGAGGGCGGGGCAGTCAATTAGCATATTCCCTCCTTATTGGCTGTTGGTGCCGCCATCTTTGCGACAGCATGAGGGTCAATTAGCATATTCCCTCTTTATTAGGTAGGATACCATCATCATAATCTAGTATTCTAACATTTTCATCACTTGAAAAAAAGTTGTCTTATGCCCAATTCCTGCTTCATCCCAGGCTCCAAGCAATCACACTCTTGTTGTAACTGGTCCCTAATCTATTTCAGTCTATATAGTTTTTTCTTTTCTAAAAATGTTACATAAATATAATCCATATGTGGATTTATGTCAGTAGCTTCTTTCACTTAGCATAATTTTTTAGGGTCATCCATATTGTTGAATATGTTAGTAGCTTGTTCTTTTTAATTGTTGAGTAGTATACTATAAGGAATAACATTTTGTTTATCCATTCATTAGTTGATGGGCATTTGAGTTATTTCTAGTTTTTGGCAATACACATTGATATACAAGTCTCTGTGTGGACGTATGTTTCTATTTCTGTTTGGTAGATACCTAGTAGTAGAATTACTGGGTTGTATGGTAAATGTATGTTTCACTTTTGAAGTAACTGCCAAACTTTTCTAAAGGGGTTGTACTATTTTACATTCTCACCAGTGATGGATGATGGTTCTAATTCCTCTACATACTCAACAACATCGATATTGTTAGTCTTTTTTATCTTAGCCACTTTAGCAGAAGTGTAGCAGTATCCAATTGTGGTTTTAATTTGCATTTTCTTCATGTCTTTTTCTTTTTTTTAAATCACTGTTGAGAATATTACAGATGTCCCTCTTTCTCTCCTCCTCACCCCCCATTTCCTCCCTCCACCCAGTTTCTGCCCCACCCTAGGCCTTCGCCACCCTATTGTCTTTGTCCATAGGTAGTGCATATAGGCATTTAATATCTTTGTTTAATCTCTTTCCGCCGCCCCTCTTCCCTCTGAGAATTGTCAGTCTGTTCCATTTCCATGCCTCTGATTCTATTTTATCCACCAGTTTAATCTGTTCATAAGATTTCTTATTAATTTATTTTGATTATTAGATTCAATTGTTTATAAATAATGTATTTATTCCCTTTCTATTGTTCATATTTTTATCTTTTCCCCCCCCTCCTCTTCTCCTTCCTCTTCTTAAAGAATACTCTTCAACATTTCATGCAATACTAGTTTGGTGGTGATGAACTTCTTTAGATTTTTCTTATCTGCAAAGCTCTTTATCTGACCTTCAATTCTAAATGATAGCTATGCTCGGTAGAGTAATCATGGTTGTAGGTCCTTCCTATTCATCACTTTGAATATTTGTTGTTACTCCTTTCTGGTGTGCAAAGTTTCTGAGGAGAAATCAGCTGACAGTCGTATGGATGCTCCCTTGTAGGTAACTAAGTGCTTTTCTTTTATTGCTTTTAAGATTCTCTTGTCTTTATAGCCCTTGGCACTTTAATTAAGATGTGTCTTGGTGTGGTCCTCTTTGGGTTCCTCTTGTTTGGAACTCTCTGTGTTTTCTGTACTTGTAAGTCTATTTCTTTCACCAGATAGGATAAGTTTTCTGTCATAATTTCTTCAAATAGGTTTTCGATATCTTGCTCTTGCTTTTCTTCTGGCACCCCCATAATGCGAATGTTGGTATCCTTGAAGTTGTCCCAGAGGCTCCTTACACTGTCTTCATATTTTTGGATTCTTGCTCTGCTGATTGGATGTTTTATCCTTTCTCATATTTCAAATCCGTGATTTGATTCTCAGAATCCTCTACTGTTGAATCCCTGTAAATTATTCTTTATTTCAGTTAGTGTGTGCTTAATTCTGACTGGTCCTTTTCCATGTGTTTGGCATTCTCACTAAGATCCTTGAAAGTCTCACTAAGTACCTTGGAGGTCTCAAGACGATTCTTGAGTAACCTTATAACCATGGTTTTGAACTCTATATACAGTAGTTTGCTTTCTTCCATTTCTTTCATTTGTGACACCTTTCTTTGTCTCAACATTTTGGCTGCTTCCCTGTGTTTGTTTCTATGTATTGGGTAGAGCTGCTATGTCTCCTTGAGTTGGTAAGAGTGGCCTTGTGTAGTAGGTGTCCTATGTGGCCCAGTTGCTTAGCCTCCCCCATCACCTGAGCTGGGCACTCTAGGTGCACTCCTTTGTGTGCTGTGTGCACAGTCTTGTTGTAGTTGAGCCTTGATTTCTGTTGGTGTCACTGGGAGGAATGGACTTCCAGGCCAATTGGCTGTGGGGACCCACTGCGACTACGTGGGAGAGCTGATGTGCAGGAGACACCCATATGGAGCAGGATTTGCTTCAGTGGGGCTTTGGTGCTCACTGAGTATTTCCCTTGATTGTGTCACTTATGGATATAAAGAGTTGTAATCTGGTATGGTCTCTCACTGACCACTGGCTGCACTGGCTCCTGGGTTTCCAGAGAGGTGCAAAGTCAGCCACTGCCTGGGGCCACCCAGCAGGAGTTACAGAGAGATATGCAAATTCCTTCTATTTGTATTAGATTTGGAAGTGCCCAGGCAAGGCCCAGTTGTGAAGCAAGGCAGACTGTTGCTCGTGCTGGGTCTTGGGCCTTTTATTGATATATTTGGGGCTCCCTGACCCAGCTGTAGTTTGTTTGAGAGATTTTAGCAAAGTCTGAAGCCTGAGCAAGGGCAGGCCATTCAGATACAAAATCCACTGCACACAGGTTGGGTGGGGCTGCAAATTGGATGGGACGCGGGCTCAGGGAATCACCAGGGTAGGGCAAACAAAAATGGCTGCCAGTCAGCCCTGCCATTGGGGCAGTCCCAGCACAGGAACAATGACCCCTGTGAGCAATTCTGTCTGGGAGAAAACCAATCCCGAGATCCTGGCCTGATGCCAAACAGTTCTATTCCTCCTCATATGTAACTGGATCCCTCAGAACCTCGTCCAGCACTGGAGCTCAGAGGAAATGGGACCTTGTAAATTCAGTTCTTGTGCCAGCCCTTTAAGAAGAATAGCTGGGTCTCCAGGAGCCTCCGTGTCACTGAGCCCCAATTCCTGCTGGTTTTTACAGCCAGTAATTACAGGGACTTCGCTTCCCAGTTCTGGGAGCCAGGGCTGGGTGTCTGCTGTGGGGCTGGGACCCCTTGCTTCTAACGGGGGGCCTCTGCAGAGATAATCTCCCTCCCAATTAAAAGTGGCACACGTGGGTGCTGGTCCAGCCTGGTCCTGCCTCTTCCCCTCCTACCAATCTCAATGTGCTTTTCTCTTTACTTCTGCAGTTGTGGGACTTCCATTCAGCCATCATTCAGTCAGTTCTGGATGATGGTTGTTCTATATTTTACTTGTAATTAAATGTAGTTGTGGGAGGTGGTGAATACAGGCATTTACTTATGCCATCATCTTAGTTACTCCTTCATGTCTTATGTTAATCATCTTATCATGTGCTTTACTGCCATTAATATACCTTCTTTGGTGAAGTATCTATTTAAATTGTTTGCCCATTTTAAAATTGAGTTGTTTGTCTTATTATTGAGTTATAAAATCATCCTTTGATTATTCTGGAGACAAGTCCTTTATCAGGTGTATGGTTTTCAAGAGATATCTCCCAGTCTGTGACTTGTATTTTCGTTTCCCTCTTGGTATCTTTTGAAGAGCAAAAACTTTTAATTTGATGTGGTCCAATGTGTCAGTTTTTTCTTTTGGGAATTGTGTTTTTGGTGTCATACTCCTGAAATATTTGTCTAACCCAAGTCCACAAAGATTTTTTCCTGTTTTCTTATACAATCTTCATAGTTGTAGTAATTACATTTAAGTCTATGATCTGTTTTGAGTAAATTTTTGTGTATGTGTGAGATACAGATCTAGGTTATATTTTTCTGTGTGTGTGTTTTTGCACTGTCCAATTATTTGTTCCAGCACCATTTGTTGAAAAGATGATTGTTCCCCCCAGTGAATCATCTTTACATCTTTGAAAATTAATTGAGCTTATATGTGTGGGTTTTATTTCTAGACTATCTATTCTGTTCCATTGTTCTATAAGTCTGTCCTTACAACAATATTACTGTCCTGATTACTATAATTTTATAGTAAGTTTAAAAATCAGATAGTGTAACTCTTGCATCATGTGTATATGTGTGTGTGTGTGTGTGTGTGTGTGTGTGTGTGTGTGTGTATGTGTATACTAGAGGCCCGATTCATGAAATTCATGCAAGAGTAGGCCTTCCTCCCCCAGGCTGCTGGCACCGGCTTCCCTCTGGCACCTGGGACCCAGGCTTCACTCGCAGCCCCAGCCTCATCTGTCTGGCCTAATTAGCATATTACGTTGTTATTATTATAGATGTGTGTGTGTATTACACATCTGTATATATAAAGAGCCAGGGTCTGTAACGTCCAAAATGACCGAAGGCTTGGCCGAACACCAGGCTGCATTAGCAGTAGGCTCGGTGGGTGGGGACTTGTGGCAGCGGGGCAGGGGGAGGCGGGGCCAGCACTCACACTCACTCACAACAGCACACGCACAGACACACACAGCACCCACCAGCTCACAGCCTTTTCTCCCTTTCTTTCCCTCCCTCCCAGCTCGCTCTTGGAGCCTCTCTCAGAATGAGGCCCTAGGACGGGCAGAGGGTGGAGCTGCCCCCACTGGCCCTGCCCCCTCCCAGCCAGGGAAGAGGAAGAGGAAGAGGGAGAGAGGGTGGGCAGGGAGGCTTGGAGGACTGCTGAGAAAAACAGAGAGAAACAGAGACTGGGAGAGACTGGGACAGAGAGATGGAAACAAAACAGACTGGGCCTGAAGAGGCCTGGATGAAAGGGAGGCCTGCTGGGGCCAGGAACTGAAATGTTTCACCAACCCCTCCCCAACTCACATGTGGTGCTCAGGAGTGAGCAGGTGAGCCAAAGCCACAGGCAGGGATGGAAGAGGGTGCCCTTCCCTCTGGAGACTCCCAGTATCTTCAAACTGCGTCCCAAAGGTGTCCAAAGTCCCTCTTCCTCTCCACGCCGTGGCGGCAGTGAGGCCTAGGTCGCCATGGTGCCTGTGGTGCAGGCCCCTCTGTGGGGGCGCCAGGAGAGGCAATGCCTGGCACTCACACTCACTCACAACTGCACATACACAGACATACATAGTGCCCACCAGCTCACAGGCTTTTCTCCCTTTATTTCCCTCCCAGCTTGCTCTCGGAGCCTCTCTCACAATGAGGCCCCAGCACAGGCAGAGGGTAGAGCACTGGCCCCACCCCCTCCCAGCTGGGAAAGAGGCAGAGGGAGAGAGGGAGGGAAAGAGGGAGGCAGAGAGGCCTGGAGGACTTCTGAGAAAAACAAAGAGACAGAGACTAGGAGAGACTGGGATAGAGAGATGGAGACAAAACAGACTGGGCCTGAAGAGGCCTGGATGGAAGGGCAGACTGTGAGGGCCAGGAACTGAAATGTGGGACCTGGCTGGCTGGGGCACTGTGGAACTCTGGGTCTCACGCTATTGGGGGCATGGCCGGCCTTCAAATCAGACCCTGACAGAAGGGAGGAGGGAGCCCTATTCCTCACAGAATCAGCCGTTGGATAGCTTGCTGTCAGCAGCCTGCCAGCCAGGAATCCCATTCACCTGCACCCCAGAGCCTGACAGCAGGGAAGAGGGAATATGTCTAAAGACCATCTATTGGAACAAAGTACCTCTGAAGCTGAAAGAAGCCATTGTTGGCGACAGAATATGTCTGAAGGCCAACTGTTAGCACAAGGTATCTCTGAAGCTGAAAGAAGCTGGCGTCGGTGACAGAATGTGTCTGAAGACCAACAATTGGCACAGTGTAACTCTGCAGCCAAAAGAAAGCAGCAGCGTCAACAGAATATGCCTGAGGAACAACTATTGACACAACGTACCTCTGAAGCTGAAGGAAGCTGGCATCAGCAACAGAATACGTCTGAAGACCAATGATTGGCACAATGTACCTCTGCAGCCGAAAGGAAGTGGTGGTGCCAACAGAATATGTCTGAAGACCAGCGATTGGCACAACGTAGCTCTGCAGCCGGGAGAAGCCAGTATCATCGACAGAAAATGTCTGCAGACCAACATGCCTCTGAAGTTGAAAGAAGGCGGCGGCGATGACAGAATATGACTAAAGAACAGTCATCAACAAGTACTACCAATATTGGTAGGAACTGCCTTCACAGCAAAAATGGAGTAAACGAGGATGCAATTATCGAACATAGTTGTGGTGGTATGACTGTTAGATGTCAATTTTGCCTATCAGTAAATTTCTCTGATGAAAAACCATCTGATGGAAAATTTACTCAATGTTGTAGTAAAGATAAAGTTTGTCCAAATGATATACATTTTCCAGAATACCCAGCATATTTAAAAAATTTAATGATAAACAAAGATTCTGACAGTAAAAATTTCATGGAAAATACTCATTCAATAAATAGTTCTTTTGCTTTTGCTTCAATGGGTGCAAATATTGTATTACCATCAGGATATGGGCCATACTGTTTTAGAATACATGGACAAGTTTATCACCATATTGGAACTTTACATCCTTCAGATGATGTTTTTCGGAAGTTTGCTCAACTCTATATTTTAGGTACCGCCGAAGTGATGAGTAAAAGATTAGCAATTCCAGAAAACCAAGGCTGTTCAGAAAGACTCATGATCAACATCAACAACTTCACTCATGAAATAAATGAATGAAAAAAAATCATACAAGATGCTACCTGAGGTAGAAAAGGAAGCCCAATCTGAAGCAGCAGCAAAAGGTATTGCTCCCATGGAAGTAACAATGGCGATTACATACAATCGTAACAGTGACCCAGGTAGATATAATTCTCCCGGTGTAACAGGTTGCTGTCATATTCAGAAAGGAAGATGGAAAATCTCCTTTTGAAAGGGACTTTCTCATTCATTGTAAAACAGATTCCAATAATCCAAATGCCACTAAAATGAAACAAATCAGTATCCTGTTTTCTACATTAGATGCAATGACATATCCTATTCTTTTTACACACGGTGAAAAAAGCTGGGGAACAGATATTGCATTAAGACTCAGAGACAACAGGGTAATCAACAAGAATACTAGACAAAATGTAAGGACACGAGTCACACAAATGCAGTATTATAGGTTTCATCTCTCTGTGGGACACGTTCATTCCTATTTTAAATGCAGGAAAATTAACAGTTTATTGTCGATTCATATTAAAAAATGGAAGCCAATCGAATAAATTTCATTAAAGCAAATCAATCTAAGTTGAGAGTTGAAAAATATAGTGGTTTGATGGATTATCTCACATCTAGATCTGAAAATGACAATGTGCTGATTGGTAAAATGATAATACTTCCATCATCTTTTGAGGGTAGTCCCGGAAATATGCAGTAGCGATATCAGGATGCTATGGCAATTGTAATGAAGTTTGGCAAACCCGATTTATTCATAACCATGATGTGCATCCCTAAATGGGCAGATATTACAAACAATTTACAACTCTGGCAAAAAGTTGAAAACAGATCTGACTTGGTAGCCAGAGTTTTTAATATTAAGCTGAATGCTCTTTTAAATGATATATTTAAATTCCATTTATTTGGCAAAGTAATAGCTAAAATTATGTCATTGAATTTCAGAAACGCGGACTGCCTGATGCTCACATATTATTGATATTAGATAGTGAATCCAAATTACAAACAGATGACATCAACTGTATAGTTAAGGCAGAAATTCCAGATGAAGACCAGTGTCCTCGACTTTTTCAAATTGTAAAATCAAATATGGTACATGGACCATGTGGAATACAAAATCCAAATAATCCATGTATGGAAAATGGAAAATGTTCAAAGGGATATCCGAAAGAATTTCAAAATGCGACCATTGGCAGTATTCATGGATATCCCAAATATAAATGAAGATCTGGTAGCACCGTGTCTATTGGAAATAAAGTTGTCGATAAAACTTGGATTGTCCCTTATAACACGTATTTGTGCCTTAAATATAACTGTCATATAAACGTTGAAGTCTGCGCATCGATTAAGAGTGTCAAATATTTATTTAAATACATCTATAGAGGGCACGATTGCGCAAATATTCAAATTTTTGAAAAAAATATTATCAATCATGACAAAGTACAGGACTTCATTGACTCCAGGTATGTTAGTGCTCCTGAAGCTGTTTGGAGACTTTTTGCAATGTGAATACATGACCAATCTCATGCAACCACAAGATTAGCTATTCATTTGCGAAATGAACGAAATTTGTATTTTCACACCAGTGATTTTGCTAAAGTTTTAGATAGTGCTAAAACGCATAACTCGACTTTGATGGCGTGGTTTTTGTTGAATAGAGAAGATTCCAACACACATAATTATTATTATTGGGAGATTCCACAACATTATGTGTTTAATAATTCTTTGTGGCGAAAATGCCAAAAGGACGGGAATAAAGTATTAGGTAGACTGTTCACTGTGAGCTTTAGAGAACCAGTACGATATTACCTTAGACTTTTGCTTCTGCATATAAAAGGTGTGATAAGTTTTGATGATCTGCAAACTGTAGGAGGTGTAATTTATGATACATTTTGTGAAGCTGCCAAACATAGAGGATTATTAATCATTGACACTATCTGGAAAGATATGATTGATGATGCAATCACCCTTAATATGCCCAATCAACTATGGCAACTTTTTGCATATATATGTTTAGATGTCCTTCTGATGTAGACAAATTATGGGATGAGATTAAATCTTATTTTATTTAAGATTTTTGTTGGAATTTACACCAAAGAGAAGATGCCTTTGTGAACTGTGAAATGTATACCCTTACTGAAATTCAAGAGGTAGTGATATTGCATGGAATGAAATGTTCACATTTCAAAATTCCTGACTATCCTTTATAAATGAGTACAAATACATGTGATGAATCATATGAGTGACAACAGGCAGACGTTTTGATAAATTCTCTGAATGATGAACATTTGGCAGCTTTTCAGACTATAACTTCAGCCATTGAAGATCAAACTGTACACACCAAATGCTTTTTCTTGGATGGTCCAGGTGGTAGTGGAAAAACATCTTTATAAAGTTTTAATACATTATATTAGAGGTTGTGGCGGTACTGTTTTACCCACAGCGTCTACAGGAATTGCTGCAAATTTACTTCTCGATGGAAGAACCTTTCATTCCCAATATAAATTACCAATACCATTAAATGAAACTTCAATTTCTAGACTCAATATAAAGAGTGAAGTTACTATAACTATTAAAAAGGCCCAACTTCTCATTATTGATGTATGCACCATGGCATCCAGTCATGCTTTAAATGCCATAGACAGATTGCTAAGAGAAATTATGAATTTGAATGTTGCATTTGGTGGGAAAGTTCTTCTCGGAGGGGATTTTTGACAATGTCTCAGTATTGTGCCACATGCTATGTGATCGGCTATAGTGCAAACGAGTTTAAAGTACTGTAATGTTTGGGGATGTTTCAGAAAGTTGTTTCTTAAAACAAATATGAGATCAGAGGATTCTGCTTATAGTGAATGGTTAGTAAAACTTGGAGATGGCAAACTTGATAAGAGTTTTCATTTAGGAATGGATATTATTGAAACCCCCTGTGAAATGATTTGAAACAGATCTATTATTGAAACTACCTTTGGAAATAGTGTATCTATAGATAATCTTAAGAATATATCTAAACGTGCAATTCTTTGCCCAAAAAATGAGCACGTTCATAAATTAAATGAAGAAATTTTGGATATACTCGATGGAGATTTTCACACATATTTGAGTGATGATTCCATTGACTCAACAGATGATGCTGAAAAGGAAAATGTTCCCATCAAATTTCTTAATAGTATCACTCCTTTGAGAATGCTGTGTCACAAATTAAAATTGAAAGTGGGTGCAACCATCATGGTACTGAGAAATGTTAATAGTAAATGGGGTCCTTGTAATGGTACTAGATTTATTATCAAACTAGTGGCCTGGTGCACGAAATTTGTGCACATTAAAAGGGAATTAATTAGAGGAAATATTTTAATATTGCTATTTGCCCTTTCTCTATAATAGAAGTGTCAGAGATGAAAGGAAATGTGTAAAATGTATATGAAAATTATATATGAATTTATTAATAAATAATAAAATGATATAACAACAACAAAGACATGATACAAAAACAACAGAGACATGATATAAAAACAACAAAAACATGATAAAAATAACATTGATGCAAACAATGACTGACAAAGTGATTCAACTTATTCTAATTTCTCCCTGTATACCACATTAAGAGTGAAAACACTTTCAGTGTGCTTCACTAATTTTCCTTGTGATGAAGTATTTACAACTTTAACTTTAATGCCACATGCTCTTTGAACTCGAGAGAAAGCAACATATAACTGACCATGTCCGAAAATGGGTTCAGGTAGGAATATTCCTACTCTGTCTAGAGTTTGTCTTTGTGATTTATTAATAGTCATCACAAATGCTGCATCACGGGAAACTGTCTTCAAATCAATTTAAATGGGAGGCCAGTGTCAGATGGGGACAAATCAATTCTTATAATCAGAGCAATCTCTTCTTCCCCAGATCCTGTTAATACTTCAGCTTTGATAATGTTAGGTCATAATATTTTGATGATAAATCTAGTACCATTACAAAGACCCCATTTACTATTTAAGATTTCTCTATAGCATGATGATTGCACCCACATTCAATTTTAATTTATGACACAGCATTCCCAAAGGAGTAATACTATTAAGAAATTTGATGGGAACATTTTCCTTTTCAGCATCATCTGTTGAGTCAATGGAATCATCACTCAAATATGTGTGAAAATCTCCATCGAGTATATCCAAAATTTCTTCATTTAATTTATGAACGTGCTCATTTTTTGGGCAAAGAATTGCACGTTTAGATATATTCTTAAGATTATCTATAGATAGACTATTTCCAAAGGTAGTTTCAATAATAGATCTGTTTCAAATCATTTCACAGGGGGTTTCAATAATATCCATTCCTAAATGAAAACTCTTATCAAGTTTGCCATCTCCAAGTTTTACTAACCATTCACTATAAGCAGAATCCTCTGATCTCATATTTGTTTTAAGAAACAACTTTCTGAAACATCCCCAAACATTACAGTACTTTAAACTCGTTTGCACTATGGCCGATCGAATAGCATGTGGCACAATACTGAGACATTGTCAAAAATCCCCTCCGAGAAGAACTTTCCCACCAAATGCAATATTCAAATTCATAATTTCTCTTAGTAATCTGTCTATGGCGTTTATAGCATGACTCGATGCCATGGTGCATTCATCAATAATGAGAAGTTTGGCCTTTTTTATGGTTTTAGCAACCTCACTCTTTATATCGAGTCTAGAAATTGAAGTTTCATTTAATGGTATTGGTAATTTATATTGGGAATGAAAGGTTCTTCCATCGAGAAGTAAATTTGCAGCAATTCCTGTAGATGCTGTGGGTAAAACAGTACCACCACGACCTCTAATATAATTGTATTAAAACTTTATAAAGATATGTTTTTTCACTACCACCTGGACCATCCAAGAAAAAGCATTGATCTTTGAAGTTATAGTCTAAAAGGCTGCCAAGTGTTCATCATTAAGAGAATTCATCAAAATGTCTGCCTGTTGTCGCTTTTACGATTCATCACATGTATTTGTATTCATTAATGAAGGATAGTCCGGAAGTTTGAAATGTGAACATTTCATTCCATGCAATGTGAATACCTCTTGAATTTTGTGAAGGGCATACATTTCACAGTTTACACAGGCACCTCTTTGGTGTGATTTGGGCACTGCCATCTTGTGTTACTGGAACCCCGCCTCCGCTGTGGGCACAGCCATCTTGTTACAGCATGATGGTCAATTTGCATATTCCCTCTTTATTAGATAGGAAGATTGTGACCTAACATTATCGAAGCTGAAGTATTAACAGGATCTGTAGAAGGAGAGGTTTTTCTGATTCCAAGAATTGATTTGTCCCTGTCTGACACTTGCCTCCCATTTATATTAATTCGAAGACAGTTTCCTGTGATGCCAGCATTTGCGATGACTATTAATAAATCACAAGGACAAACTCACGACAGAGTAGGAATATTCCTACATGAACCCGTTTTCAGACATGGTAGTTATATGTTGCTTTCTCTCGAGTTCGAAGAGCATGTGACAAAGTTTAAGTTGTAAATACTTCATCACAAGGGAAGTTAGTGAAGCACACTGAAAGTGTTTTCACTCTTAATGTGTTACACAGGGAGATATTAGAATAAGTTTAATCAATTTATTAGTCATTGTATCAGTGTTGTTTTTACATCATATTTTTGTTGTTTTTATATCATGTTTTTATTGTTATATCATGTTGTGATTGCTTATTTATTAATAACTATATATTTTCGTATACATTTTACTCATTTCCTTTCATCTCTGACACTTCTATTATAGAGAAAGGGCAAATAGCAATATTAAAATATTTCCTCTAATTCCCTTTTAATGTGCACGAATTATATGCACCTGGCCTCTAGTCCTATATAATAATAAAGGGGTAATATGCAAATTAACTCTAACAGTGGAACCACTGGGAAAGACCAGTTGCTATGATGTGCACTGACCACCAGGGGCCAGACGCTCAACACAGGAGCTGGCCCCTGGTGGTCAGTGTGCTCCCACAGGGGGAGCTCTGCTCAGCCACAAGCCGGGCTGATGGCTGTGAGTGTAGTGGCAGTGGCAAGAGCCTCTTCCACCTCTTTTTCTCCCACCACTTTGGCAGCTCTAAGGATGTCTGACTGCAGTCGGACATCCCCCAAGGGCTCCCAGGCTACCAGAGGGATGTCTGACTGCCAGCCTAAGTCTGATCCCCCAGGGAGCGGGCTTAAGCCAACAGGTGGACATCCCCTGAGGGGTCCCAGACTGCGAGAGGGCGCAAGCTGTGCTGAGGGATGCCCCCCCAAGTGCATGAATTTTCGTGCACCAGGCCTCTAGTATATGTGTGTGTGTGTGTGTGTGTGTGTGTGTGTGTGTGTGTGTATATATATATATATATATATATATATATATATATACACACAAGTTTTGGGCCATACTATGTTCTTTGCATTTGATTCAGTTATCAATTACTACAAAAATGCCTGCTTGAATTTTTGAAAAGGATTGTATTGAATCAACTTGGGAAGAATTGCCATTTTAATAATATTGAATCTTTCACTCCATGAACGTTGTATATCTCTCCATTTTATTATATCTTCCTAATTATTCAGCAATAATTTATTATCTTTTGTGTATAGGTCTTATATTTCTTTTTTACAGTTTATTCTGTTTTTATTGTTTAAAGTATTACAAATAGTAGTACATATATCTCCTTTTATTTCCCCCATTGATCTTCCCCCAGCCTCCCCTACCCCCTGGCACAAGCCCTCCCCCCGCCCCAGTGTCTTGCGTCCATTGGTTATACTTATATGCATGCATACAAATGCATACAAGTCCTTTGGTTGATCTCTTACCCCCCCAACCCTCCCCATCGTTCCCGCTATAATTTGATAGTCTGTTCGATGCTTCTCTGCCTCTGTATCTATCTTTTTGTTCATCAGGTTATAATGTTCTTTATTATACATAAATGAGTGAGATCATGTGGTATTTTTCTTTCATTGACTAGCTTATTTCACTTAGCATAATGCTCTCCATTTCCATCCATGCTGCTGCAAATGGTAAGAATTCCTTCTTTTTTTATGGTGGCGTAGTATTCCATTGTGTAGATGTACCATAGTTTTCTAATCCACCCATCTACTGATGGGCATTTAGGCTGTTTCCAAATCTTAGCTATTGTAAATTGTGCTGTTATGAACATAGGAGTGCATGTATCCTTTCTGATTGGTGTTTCTGTTTTTTTTAGGATATATTCCTAGAATTGGTATTACTGGGTCAAATGGCAGTTCCATTTTTAAATTTTTGAGAAAATGCCATATTGTTTTCCACAATTGCTGCATCAGTCTGCATTCCCACCAGCAGTGAAAGAGGGTTCCTTTTTCTCTGCATCCTCTCTAGCACTTGTCCTTTGTTGATTTGTTAATGATGACAGGTGTGAAGTGGTACCTCATTGTTGGTTTGATTTGCATCTCTCAGATGATTAGTGACTTTGAGCATGTTTTCATGTGTCTCTTGGCTTTCTGAATGCCTTTTTTCAAAAAGTGTCTATTTAGATCCTTTGCCCATTTTTTGATTGGATTGTTTATCTTTTTTTTTGTTGTTGTTAAGTTGTATGAGTTCCCTGTAAATGTTGGAGATTAAACCCTTATTGGAGATAACATTGGCAAATATGTTCTACCATGCAATGGGCTTTCTTGTAGTTTTGTTGATGGTTTCTTTTGCTGTGCAGAAGCTTTTTATTTTGATGTAGTCCCATTTGTTCATTTTCTTCTTAGTCTCTCTTGATTTCTACTTCTTGAATTTGAATAGACTTTTATGTATTTGGGTGCTCCTAGGATCTGTGTCTGTAAAGATATTGCTGTGACATATGTCTGCAATTTTGCTGCCAATGGAGTCTTGTAGGAATTTTATGGTTTCCGTCTTACATTTAAGTCCTTTAGTCATTTTGAGTTTGTTTTTGTGTATGGTGTAAGTTGGTGATCTAGTTTCATTTATTTGCATGTATCTGACCAAATTTCCCAGCACCATTTATTTAAGAGACTGTTTTGACTCTATTGTATGCTCTTGCCTCCTTTGTCAAATATTGAGTATAATGGCTTGGGTTAACTGGTTCTCTGTTCTGTTCCATTGGTCTATATGTCTGTTCTTGTGCCATACCAGGCAGTTTTGAGAACCGTGGCTTGGTAATATAGCTTGATGTCTGGTATTGTGAACCCTCCAACTTTGTTCTTCTTTCTCACAATAGCTGTGGCTATTCAGGGTCTTTTTTTTTTTTTTAAATATATTTTATTGACTTTTTTACAGAGAGGAAGGGAGAGGGATAGAGAGTCAGAAACATCGATGAGAGACATCGATCAGCTGCCTCCTGCACACCCCCTACTGGGGATGTGCCCGCAACCAAGGTACATGCCCTTGACCGGAATCGAACCTGGGACCCTTCAGTCCGCAGACCGACGCTCTATCCACTGAGCCAAACCGGTTAGGGCTCAGGGTCTTTTTTTATTCCAGATGAATTTTTGTAGAGTATGTTCTAGATCTTTGAAATATGCCATTGGTATTTTAATGGGGGATTGCATTGAATCTATAGATTGCTTTGGGTAGTATGGACATTTTAATGATGTTGATTATACCAATCCATGAACATGGTATGTTCTTCCATTTGTTTGTCTTCCTCTATCTCTTTTTCCAATGTCCTGTAGTTTTCTGAGTTCAGGTCTTTTACGTCCTTAGTTAAGTTTATTCCTAGGTATCTTAATTTATTTTTGGTACATTGGTAAATGGGATTGCTTTTTTTTTCATTTCTCTTTCTGTGAGTTCATTGGTATATAAAAAGGCCACAGATTCTGGATGTTAATTTTGTATCCTGCTACATTGCCAAATTCATTTATTAGGTCTAGTAGTTTTTTGATCGAGTCTTTGGGGTTTTCTATGTATAGTATCATGTCATCTGCGAATAAGGACAGTTTTGCTTCCTCTTTTCCAATTTAGATGCCTTTTATTTCTTCTTCTTGTCTGATCACTATGGCTAGTAGTTCTAGTACAGTGTTGAACAAGAGTGGTGAGAGTGGGCATCCCTGTCTTGTTCCTGTTCTTAGGGGAAATGAGTTTAGTTTGTGCCCACTGAGTATGATGTTGGCCGTAGGTTTGTCATATATGGCTTTTATTATGTTGAGGTATGATCCCTCTATTCCCACCTCGCTGAGAGTTTTTATCAAGAAAGGGTGTTGGATTTTGTCAAATGCTTTTTCTGCATCAGTTGATATGATTATGTGATTTTTGTCTCTCAGTCTGTTTATGTGGTGTATCACATTTATTGATTTGCTGATATTGTACCACCCTTGCATCCACGGAATAAATTCCACTTGGTCATAGTGTATGATCTTTCTAATATATTGCTGAATTCGATTTTCTAGAATTTTGTTGTGGATTTTAGCATCTATGTTCATCAAGGATATTGGCCTGTAGTGCTCTTTTTTTGTGGGTCTTTATCTGGATTTGGAATTAAGGTAATGCTGGCTTCACAGCAAGAGCTTGGAAGCGTCCTTTCCTCTTGAATTTTTTGTAATAGTCTGAGGAAGATAGGTTTTAGTTCTTCTTTGAATGCTTAGTAGAACTCCCCTGTAAAGCCATCTGGACCAGAGCTTTTGTTTGCTGGAAGATTTTTGATCACTGTTTCAATTTCTTCTGTAGTTATTGATCGGCCTATTCCGGTGTTTTGATTCTTCTCAATTGAGTTTTGGGAGCTTGAATTTTTCTAAGAATATGCCCATTTCATCTAGGTTGTCCATTTTGTTGGAATGGAGTTGTTCATAGTATTTTTTCATAATTATTTGTATTTCTGTTGGATCGGTTGTTACTTCACCTCTTTCATTTCTGATTTGGTTTATTTGGGTCCTCTCACTTTGCTTCTTCGTGAGCATTGCTAGAGGTTAATAAATTTTCTTTATCCTTTCAAAGAACCAGCTCTTGGTTTTGTTGATCTTTTCTATTGTTTCTTTGGTCTCTATGTCGTTTATCTCTGCTCTGATCTTTATTATTTCCTTCCTTTTGCTTACGCTGGGGTTTTCTTGTTGCTCTCTTTCTAACTCTTTGAGTTGTAGGGTTGGATAATTTATTACCATTTTTTCTTGTTTTTTGAGGTAGGCCTGTGCAGCTATAACTTCCCTCTCAATACTGCTTTCACTGTGTCCCATACATTTTGGGTTGTGTTTTCATTGTTGTTTGTTGCCATGATGTTTTTTATTTCTTCATTGTTCTCTCTGGTAACCCAGTCATTGTTTAATAGCATGCTATTTAGCCTCCTAGTGTTTGATTTTCTTTTATTTTTTTATTTTAGTTGATTTCCAGTTTTATGGCATTGGGATCTGAGAAGATGCTTCATATGATTTCTACTTCTTGAATTTGAATAGACTTTGCCTGTGTCCCAACATATGGTCTACCTTTGAAAATGACTCATCTGCACTTGAGTAGAATGTATATTCTGTGGCTTTGAGGTGAAATGTTCTGAAGATGTCAATTAATTCCATCTGATCTAGTGTGTCATATAGGATTGATATTTCTTTGCTGATTTTTTGTTTAGAGGATTTGTCCAGTGGTGTTAGTGGGGCATTAAAGTCCCCTACTATCATTGTATTGCTGTCAATCTCTCCTTTGATATACTCCAGAAGTTTTTTTTATGTATTTGGGTGCTCCTGTATTGGGTGCATATATGTTTTCCAGAGTTATATCTTCTTGTTGGATTGCTCCCTTTAGTATTATGAAGTGGCCTTCCTTATCTCTTTTCATGGCCTTCAGTTTGAGATCTGATTTGTCAGATATAAGTATTGCTACCCCAGCTTTTTTTATCATTTCCCTTTGCCTGAAATACCTTTTTTCATCCCTTCACCATCAGTCTGTGTGCGTCCTTTTTTCTGAGGTGGGTTTCCTGTATACAGCAGATATATGGGTCATGTTTTCTCATTCACTCAGTTACCCTATGTGTTTTGATTGGGGCATTTAATCCATTTACATTTAAAGTTGTTATTGATAGGTACTTGTTTGTCGCCATTTTTATTTTTTATGCCTGTGTTCCTTCTTCACTTCCTATTTCTTCTTTTTATAGCAGACCCTTTAGCATTTCTTGCATTGCTGGTTTGATGGTGATAAACTCCCTTAGTACTTTTTTGTTTGTGAAGCTCCCGATTTCTCCTTCAATTTTGATTGATAGCCTTGCTGAATACAGTATCTTGGATTTAGACCCTTCCTTTGCATGACTTTGTATATTTCATTCCATTCCTTTCTGTCCTGATGTGTTTCTGTTGAGAAATCAGTCACTAGTCTGATGGGGGAATCCTTTGTAGTTAACTTTCTGTCTCTTTGTGGCCGCTTTTAAGATTCTTTGTCGTTGGTGTTTGCCAATTTAATTATAATGTGCCTTAGTGTCAGTCTTTTGGGGTTTATTTTGTTTGGGACTCTGTGAGATTCTTGGACTTGTGTGAATTTTTTCATTCCCTATATCAGGGCAATTTTCTGTCATCATTTCTTCAAATAGGTTTTCTATTCCTTGCTTAGTTTCCTCTCCTTCTAGCACCCCTATTATGTGGATGTTGTTTCGTTTTGTGTTGTCCCAAAGTTCCCTTATGCTCTCCTCTTGTTTTTTAAGCTTTTTTTCTAGATGCTGCTTTGCTGGGGTATTTTATCCTACCTTGTCTTCTAGCTCACTGATGCAGTCCTCTGCTTCTTCTAGTCTACTGTTGATGCTTTCTATTGAGTTCTTTATTGCAGTGATGTCCTTTTTTATTTCTTCTGGGATCTTCATTTCATCTTGCTTTTTACACATATTGTTGAATTTGTCTTCTTTTCAGCGACCCTATGACTATTTCTCTGAATTTTTTCTTTGACATATTGCTTGCCTCCATTTTGTTTACTTCCTTTTCTGGTGATGACTCCTTTTCTTTCGTATGCAGGCTGTTTCTTTTTCTCCCCCTGATCTCTTCTCTCTGTGTGTCTAGTTATGTATCTCTCTCTGTCCTGCATTGACTCATAGGCACAAAATACACCACAACAGGGCACAATGCACAAGGCACTGAACACAAATGTATTCACGATACTAATAAGCCCAATACAGGTGATCGCCAGAGAAAAGAGAATTAGGGGATAAAAAAATGAGTGCAAAATTATATTTGGAAAAGGACAAAAAGTAAGAGAGAAAAAAAAGTGAATAAAAAAGAAGGGGGGGAAACTAGTTATATGGGGAGAAAACTCCAATAGAACAACAACTAATCCAAAAAAATGCAAACAACACCCAGATCTGAATGCAAACTACAAATAACAACTAATAACAAGTGAGAAGAGGAAAAACAGAATAAAAAAGAGAAAGAATCACACAAACAAAAAACCAATCTAATAATAATCAAACTAAGAACAACAATAGGACAGAGAGAAAGAAGCATAAAACAAAAGAAAATAAAACAAAAAACATTAATAAAAATCCACAACTACAAAAAACAAAAAAAAAGTGAAGAGAAAAAATTTGAATAGTGAAGAAAGAGAAGAGAGACGTGTGTATGGTCTTGGAGCAGGGGATTGGAAATTTGATATATAAGTAGGATGAATTTTTAATGGGGTAAAAGAAGGAATAGGGAAAATATAAAGCAGGAATAGGGTGAGAGAAACAGGACAACAAAAGAGGAAAAGTGAGGAAGAGAGTGTTGGCATAAAGGTAAAGTTGAGATAGAGTAAAATGATGCTAAAGGAAAAATGAAAATAGAATGTAGAACACTAATCCCAGAACAAAATAAAATAAAGAGAAAATAAAATGAAACTTTAAAAAAAGGTAAAATAATCCCATGTAATAAAAAGCTATTATGCTAAGTGTCCAGTCATCTCGTCAGTCATTCAACCAATCAAAGCGTAATATGCTAATGATATCCTCAGGCCGCTCAACCGCTTGCTATGATGTGCACTGACCACCAGGGGGCAGATGACTGGTGAACCAGTCGCTATGACATGCACTGACCACCAGGGGATAGACACTCCGACCAGAATATTAGGTTGCTACTGGGGTCCGGCTGATCAGGACTGAGACTGGCCAGACATGCCCTGAGCCCTCCTGCAGTCCCTCCCTGGCTGGCCAACCTCCCATGTTCCCCTCCAGCCCCGATTGTGCACTGGTGGGGTCCCTTGGCCTGGCTTGAGCCCTCTCGCAATCCAGGATGAGGGACTTTCCCCTTAGTGCACAAATTTCGTGCACCGGGCCTCTAGTAGTAGTAATAATATTGATTAAAAATAAAAGTATAATTAAAAAGGTAAAATCATGTGAGAAAAAAATACATAGTTTCTTAAAGATAAAAAATAAAAATGTGCAGTAGTGAAGGTCATTCACTTCCTCTACTGTTCTGTTTGGCATGCCTGTTTCCTGTCAGGTAGTCAGTACAGTATTGAAGTTCCCTGTGTTCCACAGCTCCTTTGTGTTGTAAGCCACAATCTTGTTTTCAAGCAGGCCATACTTCTTTGTTACTCAGCCTGCCTATGGTTGTATTTACACAAGAGTCAGTTTGTGATTCAACCCTTGAGTGGCAATGTTTCTGTATTGATATCCAGGGCTATAAGTCCTCTCTTTCCAGTATTTAGAATTTGTTTTCCCTGCTGCACTTAATACTGGTTTGGGGGTATGGAATGCCCCAGAGCTGCTTTTCTGATCATTTCTCCCTGCTCTGATCCCCAGTTTCCACAAAAACAACTTTCCCCTGCAGTCTCTGAGAGTGTTTTTAATTGGGTGATCCCATGTACTGGGCTTAGTAATCAAAAGCAAGGATTTAAAGAAAAAAAGAGCCAGAGTAAGTGCGCGAACTTGCGACTCTTTTGGCCTGGCACTGCGTGCAACTCTGTGCATGTCTCTGTGCACGTCTTTCCCCCCAGGCACAGCGCAGCTGGTATACTGGTTAAACTTCAGGCTGCCTTTTTATGCCCAGCCCAGCTATGGGTTGATTTCTAGAGTTCCCTTCTGCCAGCAGCCCTGTGGACTCCCTTCCACATTCACGGACTACACTGGCCCCAGCATCCGTGAATCTTGTTGGGTGCAGACTTCCTCTTAACCTCTAGATTCCGCTGTGCGTGTTTCTCCCTTACGCCTGGATCACAGACCTCACCTTTCTCTGGGTGAAATCTGACCTTTCTGTGAGAAGTTGCAGAGCTCACCCGAGTCTGCATATTTGCGCTGCTTGAGACCTGGTGTTTGTGGGTTCACAGCTGGTCCCTGGGTGTTGTAGTTGTAGGGTCCTGGGAGATATCCGATTGTTCCCAACTGAAGGTAAGGCTAGGCTTCCAATCACAGCCACTCTCCCCTTCAAGATGGTGTGGTCTCTGTGGCAGAGCTGGTCGCTCCGGGAGAGATTTCAGCCCCAGTGGAGGTTGCTCAGTCAGGGGAGCCTGGTTCGGCAGTCCCCAACAGTCCCTTGGAATATAGCTGTCCCTCACTCACAAATAGACACTCGCGGTATGTCCACACTCCTTTCATTCTCTCACTCACACACTATCTTGCAGCCTGCCTTCCTGTCGGCAGCCATCTTCGATCTCTCTACAGTTTATTTCTAAGTATTTTATTTGTTTTGATAATGTCATTCATGAATTTCTTAATTCATTTGTAGATGGTACATTGCTAACATATAGAAATAAAATAGATTTTTGTATATTGGTTTTGTATCCTGTGATCTTGCTAAGCTCACTCATTAGTTCTAACAGTGTGTTCTTTTTTTAGATTCCTAAGGATTATGTAAGATTATGTAACATAAGATTATGTTAGAACCATATGATTTCACTCATATGGGATATAAAATCGAAAGCAACAAATGAACAAACAAGGCAAACAGAAACTCATAGACACAGACAAGAGTGTGGTGGTTACTAAAGGGAAGGGAAGTGGGTAAAAGGGGTTAAATATATGGTGATGGAAGAAGATTTGACTTTGAATAGTAAATACACAATGCAATATGCAGATAATGTATCATGGAATTGTATACCTGAAACCTATATAATCTTACTAACCAACTAGAGACCCAATGCATGAAATTCGTGTAAGGGGCTTGGCCTTCAAAGCCCTGGCTGCCTCAGCCGGCCCTCGCAGGCCCTTGCAGCCTCATCTGGCCCTTGCAGCCCTGGCTTCGTCCGGAAGGTTGTCCAGACTGTCATTCTGCTGTTTGGTGTAATTAGCACATTAGTTCTTTATTATATTGGATGTCACCCTAATAAATTTAATAATAATAGAAGAAAAATTATTGTTATTTGTAAAGAAAGTACATATTTTCACATCTTTAAGCCTTAATTATTCTTGCCTTATTGCACTGAATAGAACCTCCATTGTGACATTGTATACAAGTTGGAAGATTGAATATCTCTGATTTGTTCTGGATTTAGTGGGGAAGAATTAAGCCTTTTGCCCTTAAGTATAATGTTAACTGTAAGTTTTCAATGATATCCTTTATAGGAAGTTTCTTTCTATTTCTAGTTTTTGGGAGTTTTTTTTAAAAAAATTATGAGCTGATTTTGGATTTTTGTCACATCTTTGTTTTGCATCTATTAATTTGATCACATGGTATTCACTTTTCATTAATTATCTTTCTATATGAATTGATGTTTGAATGTCAAACTAACCTAGCATTCTCGGGATATACCTCACAAGGTTTGTTATATAATTCCTTTTATGTATTACTGAATTATCCTTGCTAATATGTTAAATATTTTTGCATATATGTTCATGAAGGATATTGTTCTATAGCTTTGTTTTCTGATTATTTCTTTGTATCACTTTTATACCTGGATACACTGGTTTTATAAAATGAGTTTTGAAGTATTTCCATCTCCTTTGTTTTCTGAGTATATTAGGATTGGCATTATTCCTTATATAAGTTTGGTAGAACTCATCCCTGAAATCATCTTGGTCTAGATTTTTAATTATTATATTAAGCTAATTTCCTTAATATATGGCTATTTCAATTTTTGCTTATTCTTTTTAAAAGTATTTTTATTGCCCTAGCCGGTTTGGCTCAGTGGATAGAGCATCGTCAATTTCGGTCAAGGGCACATTACCTCGGTTGCAGACTCATGCCCCAGCCCTGGTTGGGGCGCATGCTGGAGGCAACCAATCAATGTGTCTCTCTTGTTCCTCTCTCTGTCTCTCCTCCTTCCCTTCCACTCTTTTTAAAAATCAATGGAAAAAAATATCCTCAGGTGAGGATTAACAAAACTTTTTAAATTGATTTTTAGAGAGAGGAAGGGAGAGGGAGAGAAGGAGATGGGAGGGAGGGAGACAGAGAGGGAAGGCTGGAGGGAGAGGGGGAGAGAGAGAGAGAGAGAGAGAGAGAGAAAGAAACAGAAACATTGTTAATAGACTGCCTCTTCCTGTACACCCCATATTGAGGATCAAGCCTGCAACTGGGGCATGTGTCCTGACCAGGAATTAAACCGGCAACCTTTTGGTGCCTGAGATGACACCCAACCAACTGAGTCACACTGGCCAGGGCCCTGCTTATTCTTCAGTCTGGTTTAATAATTTGTGATGTTCTAGGAATTTGTTAATCTGTATTGTTTGTGTTGTCCATTTGGTATAAAGTTGCTTATAATCCTTTAATTCTTTATAACCATCTTTCTCTCTGTAGGATCTCTTTATTCTAGACATTTGTGTTTTGTCTATTTTTCTTGGTTATCATAGCTCAGAGTTTGCCAAACTACAGTCTTCAGGCCAAAACCAGCCCACCAACAGTTTTTATAAATAAAGATTATTGAAATGTAGCCACACCCATTCATTTATATATTGTCTTTTGCTGTTAGTACTGCATAACAGGAGAATTGAGTAGTTGCAACATAAATTAAACAGTCTTGCCCTCAAAGCCTCATATTTATGACCTGGCCCTTTGTAGAATAAGTTTACTTGATCCCTAGTCTAGCTTAAAGGCTTGTTCGTTTTAGTGATCTTTTCTAAGAAACAGTATTAATTTTATTTATATTCTGTCTTGTTTTCTGTTTTCTATTTCATTGCTTCTGCTTGGATCTTCATTAGTTGTTTCTATTCATTTTGGGTTTGATTTGCTCTTCTTTTTCTTTCAATTTTATTTTGTATTGGTTTCAGGTTTGCCGCTTAGTGGCAAACATGCTTTACATAGTGTTCCCTCCAATATTTCCAGTACTCAACTGGCACCATATATAATTAACACAATACTAGAGGCCTGGTGCATGAATTTGTGCACCAGTGGGGTCCCTCGGCCTGGCCTGCAGGATCAGGCTGAAATCGGCTCTCCGATATCTCCTGATGGGTCCCAGATTGCAAGAGGGCGCAGGCCAGGCCGAGGGACCCACTGGTGCAAAATCAGGGCCGGAGAGGGACTCGGGAGGTTGGCTAACTGGGGAGGGACAGAGGGAGGGCTCCAGGGCATATCTGGCCTGACTGGTCAACCGGTCGGCTGTCTGCCCCCTGGTGATCAGTGCACATCATAGCAAGCGGTTGAGCGACCTTAGCATATCATTAGCATATTACTCTTTGATTGGTTGAACAGACGACTGGATGACCGGACACTTAGCATATTAGGCTTTTGTTATATAGGATGGGTTTATTGATTATATTTCCTACTAGAGGCCCGGTGCACAAAATTCGTGCACTGGGTGGGGGGGAGTCCCTCAGCCCAACCTGCACCCTCTCCAATCTGGGACCCCTCGGGGGATGTCCGACTGCCTGTTTAGGCCCGATCCCCTAAACAGGCAGTCGGACATCCCTTTCACAATCCGGGACTGCTGGCTCCCAACTGCTCGCCTGCCTGCCTGATTGCCCCTAACCGCTTCTGCCTGCCACCCTGATCACCCTCTAACCACTCCCCTGCCAGCCTGATCGATGCCTAACTGTTCCCCTGCCGGCCCGATCATCCCCAACTGCCCTTCCCTGACAGCCCAGTCACCCCCAAATACTCTCCCTTGCATATTCCCTCTTTATTAGATAGGGTTGTTTTTTTTTTAACATATTGGCCAGTGTACCTGCCGTGGTCTTGATAAACCCGTAAAAATGTAAACCCAAACTAAAAGTGTCATAAAATAAACTCCTTAAACAGGGATTTCATGAGACCTTGGAAAGGTGATATCATGTGGTTGTTTCTTCATTTCTTCCTTCTCTTTCTTTTTCTCGATGTTTTATCTTTTGTCCTTTCTTTTCTCCTTTTATTCCTTTTCTGTCCTCTCTTTCTCTTAACTTTTCCATTGGTAGAATCGTCAGTACTTGAATCTGACTTGCTTCCAGAAGACGAAGAAGAGGCAAGCACACCGTCATCTGAAGAAAAAGATGATCTATGTTGGAATTGGTGGTGTTTCTGGTTTTGCTCTTTTCCCAGTTTGTCATTTCTGCTGCCTGGCATCTTCAGGACTTGTGTGTGGGCACTTCTTATTCATGTCTACAAAACCTGCCTGCCTTGGTGAAAACTGTAGGGGAAAAGGTCTTCCTGGGTGGGCTCAAGCCCTGCCCAAGGTGCTGAGGAACCAGGGTGCGGAGCACCCGCCACCACCCTTGCAGAGCCAACTTCCGGACCTCAGGGTACTCTCCAGTAATGTAACTGCAATGTCCCCGTTTGCCTTCAGAAATTAGTTGTAAGTTACTTCCGATGTGAAACCCTACCTCAGACATTTCCTTTGCAGTTTCTAAAGATTTTAAACAAAATCCATTTACCTCCCTAACTTGGTCAGAAGTTCTACCCAATGGGAGAGGTTTGCTGTGCAGCATCACCCAGATACACCCCCCCCCATGTCCAATCACTCCGCTGGGGGCAAGGGAAGTTCCAAGGCTATAGGGGTGTGTGGGGGGGATCACTCCATGGGGACACAGGCCCTTTGGAGGCTGACACCCCAGGCTACCGCTGGGAGGGGATCGCTCTGGGGGGCACGGCTGCCTCCCAGGCCTACACCCCCGGCTGTGGCTGGGAGCTGATCACTGGGGGGAGGGGGTGAGGGGCGCAGCCACCTCCCTGGCTGACGGCCCGGGCCTCGGCTTTGAGCGGATCGTGCTGAGGGGGGAGGGGGGCACGGCCGCCTCTCAGGCCGACAGCACAGGCCGCACGCTGCCAGCTCTCATTGGCAGCCCTTCCTGGGACTGGGGGACTCCTGCGGGCCTGAGAGGACTGGGTGCCACCATCTTGTGTGTCTATGGGCGCTGCCATTTTTGTTGCGGGGTGACGGTTAATTTGCATATTACTCTTTTATTAGATAGGATGCTTGACTTACTTCCTCGTGACTATTTTGTAACTACAAATTTCTGTTTCTTAGTCCCTTCACCTCTCACCTAGTCTTCCAACACCCTGCCCCTCTGGCAACTATTAGTTCTTTTTCTGTGTCTATGAGTCTGTTTCAATTTTGTTTGTTCATTTACTTTGTTCTTTAGATTCCATATATAAGTGAAGTCATATGGTATTTGTTTTTCTCTGACTGACTTATTGTACTGAACATTCTATCCTTTATTCATCCATGCTGTTGCAAATGGTAAGATTTCATTCTTTTTTTATTGCTGAGTAATATTCCATTGTATATATGTACCACAGATTTGTATCCACTTGTATATTGATGGATACTTTGGTTGCTTCCATAGCTTGGCTATTGTAAATAACTCTGCAATGAACATAGGGGTGCATATATTCTTTTAATTAGTGTTTTGGGTTTCTTTGGGCATATTTCCAGAAGTGGAATTGCTGGGGCATAAGGCAGTTCCATTTTTAATTTTTTGAGGTGACTCCATACTGTTTTCCGTAGTGGCTGCCACAGTCTGCATTCCCACCAACAGCGCTCAAGGGTTCTCTTTCCCCCATCCTTGACAGCATTTGTTGTTTGTTGATTTATTGATGATAGCCATTATGACACGTGAGGTGATACCTCATTTTCATTTTAATTTCTCTGATGATTAGTGACGTTGAATATCTTTTCATAATGTCTGTTGTCTTTCTGTTTGTCCTCTTTGGAAAAGTGTCTATTCAGGTCCTCTGCCCATTTTTAAATTGGATTGTTTGGGTTTATTTGGTGTTGAGTAGTATGAGTTCTTTATAAATTTTGCATATTAACCCCTTACCAGATGTATCATTGGGGAATATGTTTTCTTGTTTAGTAACTAGGTTGTCTCTTTGTTTTGTTGGTTTCCTTTGCTGTGCAAAATGTTTTTAGTTTGAGGATTTAAACATAAGACGGGAAACCATAAAAATACTAGAGGAATCCACAGGGAGCAAAATCTCAGACATATGCCGAAAGAACTTCTTCACTGATACTGCCCCTAGGGCAATGGAAGCCAAAGAGAAAATAAACAAATGGGATTACATCAAAATAAAAAGCTTTTGCAGAGCAAAAGAAACCATCAACAAAACAACAAGAAACCCTACTGTATGGGAGAACATATTTGCAAATGTTATCACTGATAAAGGTTTAATCTCCAACATCTACAGGCAGCTTATACAACTTAATAAAAGGAAGATAAATGATCCAATAAAAAAATGGGCAATGGACCTAAATAGAATCTTTTCGAAAGACAGAAGGAAGGCCAAGAGACACATGAAAACATGCTCAAAGTCACTAATTATCCGAGAGATGCAAATCAAAATGACAATGCGATACCATCTCACACCTGTCAGAATGGCTATCATCAACAAATCAACAAACGACAAGTGTTGGCGAGGATGCGGAGAAAAAGGAACTCTCGTGCACTGCTTGTGGGAATGCAGACTGGTGCAGCCACTGTGGAGAACAGTATGGAGTTTCCTCAAAAAACTGAAAATGGAACTCCCATTTGACCCAGTAATCCCACTCCCAGGAAATTATCCTAAGAAACTAGAAACACCAATCAGAAAGGATATATGCACCCCTATGTTCATAGCAGCACAATTTACAATAGCTAAGATTTGGTAACAGCCTAGGTGCCCGTCAGCAGATGACTGGATCAGAAAATTATGGTACATCTACACAACGGAATACTATGCTGCCATAAAAAAGAAGGAATTCTTACTATTTGTAGCAACCTGGATCGAATTGGAGAACATTATGCTAAGTGAAATAAGCCAGTCAATGAAAGAAAAATACCACATGATCTCACTTATTTGTGGATAATAAAAAAAACATTATAAACTGATGAACAAAAAGATAGATACAGAGGCAGAAAAGCATCAAACAGACTGTCAAATTACAGCAGGAAGGTTAGGGAGAAGTGGGGGAAATAAGAGATCAACCGAAGGACTTATATGCACGCATATAAGAATAACCAACGGATGCAAAACATTGGGGGGTGAGGGCATGTATGGGAGTGGGGTGGGGGGGCAATGGTAAGATATGTACACATATAATACCTTAATAAAAATAAAATAAAAAAGTTTTTAGTTTGATGTACTCCCATTTATTTTTTCTTTTGTTTTCCTTGTCCAAGGAGATATATCAGAAAAAAATATTAAGAAAATTGTCTGAAAATTTTCTGCCTATGTTTTCTTCTAGGATTTTTATGGTTTTGAATCTTACATTTAAGTCATTAACCATTTGTACGCCATAAGCATCTATAGACGCAAGTGGCGGACCTTTTTAAATTAAATTCAAAATATCGTGGCAGTTTACTGGTTAATCTATTTTGAGTTTATTCTTGTACATGGTGAAAGGAGATGATCTAACTTAATGTTTTTGCTTGTATCTGTTCAATTTTTCAAAACCACTTATTGAATAGACTGTCTTGACCCCATTGTATATACTTGCCTCCTTTGTCATAGATTAATTGACCATAAAGGTGTGGGATTACTCCTGAGCTCTCTATTCTGTTCCATTGATCAATGTTTGTTTTTATGCCAGCACCACGCTGTTGAGAAATTAGTGTAGCGTTGTATATCAGGTAGTGTGATACTCCCAACTTTGTTGTTCTTTCTCAGTATGCTGAAACTATTCGAGGCCTTTTGTGGTTCCATATAAATATTTGGATAATTTGTTCTAGTTCCCTGAAATACACCATTGGTATTTTGACAGGGATTTCACTGAATCTATAAATTGCTTTGGGTAATCATTTCAGTAGTTAAATTCTTCCTATCCATGAACACGGTATATGCTTCCAATTATTTCTTACTTGATTTCTTTGTTCAGTGCCTTATAATTTCTGAGTATAGGTCTTTTATCTCCTTGGTTAAATTTATCACTACATATTTTGGGGGTTTTTTTGGGTGCAATTGTAAATGGGGTTATTTTCTTAATTTCCTTTTCTGATAGTTCATTATTGGTATATTAAAATACAACTGATTTCTGAATATTAATTTTGTATCCTACTTTACTGAATTCATTTAGCAATTGTACTAGTCTTTTGGTAGAGTCTTTAGGGTCCTCTATATACAGTATCATGTCATCTGCAAATAATGAGAATTTACTTTTTTGTTCTCAATTTAGATGCCTTTTATTTCTTCTTCTTGTCTGATTGCTGTGGTTAGGACTTCTAATACTATTTGAATAAGAGTGGTGAAAGTAGACATCCCTGTCTTGTTCCTGATCTTAAGGGAAATGCTTTTAGTTTTTCCCCGTTGAGTAAAATCTTAGTTGTGGGTTTGTTATATATGGCCTTGATTATGTTATGTTTCCTCTATTTCCACTTTGCTGAAAGTCTCATCATAAATTGATACTGGATTTTATCAAATACTTATTTTGCATCTATTGATATAACCATGTGGCTTTTATCCTTCAGTTTTGTTTATGTGATTGTTGGGGGGAAAGCCCCAAGAGTCTCAATTCAGGATCAATTTGAAGACCTGACAGGTAGCCTTATGCAAATTCATAAGAGCTTTAATAGGAGAAACCTACATGCGAAGCAGCTGCTCCAGGACAGGGTTTCTTTTATATAGGGGGTTATTAGTAACACCGTATGATAGGCAGTAACGTAGACCACAAAAAAGAACACTGTCTTCTTAAGTTAACAGATAGCATCAGGCAGTTATCATACTCTGTACATTCATTAACCTTCTTGAGAGCATGATATTCATTTTTGGGTGGCATTTCGTTTTCTGGGTGGCCAGTCAAGCCTGAGGCTACAGAGTTATGAGTCCAACATTTCCTAGATGCCTTTGCTGCTGGAGCCATATGACATCTCAGTGAGTACCTCTACTGTGGTGTATTCCATTAAATGATTAACCGATATGGTACCATCCTTGCATCCCAGGAATAAATCCCACTTGATTATGGTGTGTGATGATCTTTCTAATGAATTGCTGAATCTGATTTGCTAGAATTTTGTTGAGGATTTTAGCAACTATGTTCATCAAGGATATTGGCCTGTAGTTCTCTTTTTTTGTGGTGTCTTTATCTGGTTTTGGGATTAAGGTAATGCTGTCTTCATAGAAAGATCTTGGAAGTGTTCCTCTTGAAATTTTTGGTATAGTCTGATCATTTTGTATTTCTGGATACAGTTTGCTAATATTTTATTGAGGATTTTAGTGCCTATGTTTATTGGGGATATTGGCCTATAATTTTTTTTAATCTTTATTGTTGAAAGTACTACATAGTTCCTCCTTTTTCGCCACTTAAACTCTTCCAGCCCACTCCCATCTCCACCACCCAGGACTTCAAAACCCCATTGTCTATGTCCACAGGTTATCTGTAAGTGCATACAAATTCATTGCTTGGTCTCTTCCCATCCACCCTCCCCTGACTTCCCTCTGAGTTTCAACAGTCTGTACATGCTTCTATGTCTCTGGGTGTATTTTTGATCATCAGTTTCTTTGGTTCATTAGATTCCTCATATGAGTGAGATCATGTGACACTTATCTTTTTCTGACTGGCTTATTTTGCTCAGCATAATACTCTCCAGGTCCATTCATGCTGTTGCAAATGATAAGAGTTCTTTCTTTTTTAGTGCTGTGGAGTATTCCATTGTGTAAATGTACTACAGCTTTTTTTTTATCCACTCATCTGCTGATGGGCACTTGGGCTGTTTCCAGATCTTCGCTATTGTTAATTGCATTGCTATGAACATAGGGGTGCATATATTCTTTCTGATGAGTGCTTCGAGTTTCTTAGGATATATTCCTAGAAGTGGAGTCACTGTAGGAAACTCCATACTGTTTTCCACAGTGGTTGCACCAGTCTGCATTCCCAAGAGCAGTGTACTAGGGATCTCTTTTCTCCACAACCTTGTCCTTTGTTGATTTGTTGATGGTAGCTATTTTGACAGGTGTGAAGTGATATCTCATTGTCATTTTGGTTTGTATCTCTTGGATGATTAGTGTCTTTGAGCATTTTTTTAATATGTTTTTTGGCTTTCTGTATGTCCACTTTGGAGAAGTGTCTATTTGGGTCCTTTGCCCTTTTCTAATTGGATTGTTTGTCTTCCTTTTGTTAAGTTGTATGAGTTCGCTATATATTTTGCAGATTAACTCCTTATGGGATGTGTCATTGGCAAATATGTTCTCCCATGTAGTGGTGCGCTCTCATTATTTTGTTGATGGTTACTTTTGCAGTGAAGAGGATTTTAATTTTAATGTAGTCCCATTTGTATATTTTCTCCTTAGTTCCCATTGTCCTAGGAGATGTATCAGTAAACATATTGCTACGAGTGAGAGATGTCTGAGATTTTGGTGCCTATGGTTTCTTCTAGGATTTTTATGGTTTCACATCTTAAATTTAAGTCTTTATCTATTTTGAGTTTATTCTTGTGTATAGCTTAAATGGTTGTCTAATTTCATTTTTTTGCATGTATCTGTTCAATTTTCCAAACACTATTTATTGAAGAGACTGTCTCTGATCCAAAGTATGTTCTTGCCTCCTTTGTCAAATATTAATTGAGCATAGTGCCTTGGTTAGATCTCTGTTCTGTCCCATTTATATGTATTTGCCTGTTCTTGTGCCAATACCAGGCTGTTTTGAGCACAGTGGCTTTGTAGTATAGATTGATATCTGGTATTTTGATGCTTCCAACTTTGTTCTTCCTTTTCAAGATTGCTGTGGGCTATTTGGAGTCATTTTGGTTTCATATGAATTTTTGTAGTGTTTGTTCTAGGTCTGTGAAATATGCCACTGGCATTTTAATAGGGATTGCATTGAATCTGTAGATTGCTTTGGGTAATATGGACATTTTAATGATGTTAATTATACCAGTCCCTGAACATGGTATATTCTTCCACTTGTTTATAGCTTCCTCTATTGATTTTTTCAATGTCCTGTAGTTTTCAGAGTACAGGTGTTTTGCTTCCTTGGTTAAGTTTATTCCTAAGTATCTTAATTTTTTTTGATGCAATGGTAAATGGGATTGTTTGTTTAATTTCTCTTTCTGAGAGTTCACTATTGGTATATAAAAATGCTATGGAATTTTGGGCGTTAATTTTGTATCCTGCCATGTTTTCAAATTTATTTATTAAATCTAGTAGTTTTTTGATGGATTCCTTAGAGTTTTTTATTTGCAGTATCAGGTCATCTGCAAATAATGAGAGTCTTACTTCCTCCTTCCCAGTTTGGATGCCTTTTATTTCTTCTTCTTGTCTGATTGCTAAGACCATAACTTCTAGAACTATGTTGTACAAGAATGGCAAAAGAGGGCATCCCTATTTCATTCCTGTTCTTAGGAGAAATGGTTTTAGTTTTTGACCATTGAGTATGATGTTGGCTGTTGGTTTATCATATATGGCTTTATTATCTTGAGGTATGATCCTTATATTCCCACCTTGTTGAGATTGTTTTACCAAAAATGGTGTTGAATTTTGTCCAATGCTTTTTCTGCATCAATTTATATTATCATGTAATTTTTGTTGTGCAATCTATTTATGTGCGATATCACATTAATTGATTTGCAAATATTGTACCAGCCTTGCATCCCTGAATAAATCCCTCTTGGTCATGATGTATGCTCTTTTTAATGTATTGCTAGATTCAATTGACTAACCGTTTGTTGAGGATTTTAGCGTCTATGTCAGGGGTGGGCAAACTTTTTGACTCGAGGGCCACAATGGGTTCTTTTTTTTTTTTTAAATATATTTTATTGATGTTTTTACAGAGAGGAAGGGAGAGGGATAGAGAGTTAGAAACATCGATGAGAGAGAAACATCAATCAGCTGCCTCCTGCACTGGGGATGTGCCCGCAACCAAGGTACATGCCCTTGACTGGAATCGAACCTGGGACCCTTGAGTCCGCAGGCCGACGCTCTATCCACTGAGCCAAACCGGTCAGGGCCACAATGGGTTCTTAAACTGGACCGGAGGGCCGGAACAAAAGCATGGATGGAATGTTTGTGTGAACTAATATAAATTCAAAGTAAAGGAGCGGAGGGGAGAGCAAGAGAACCCTCCGCTCTTTCGGCTCCGCGGATAGAACAGCCAAACCGGCCGGATCCGGCCCGAGGGCCGTAGTTTGCCCACGGCTGGTCTATGTCCATCAGGGATATTGGCCTATAGTTCTTGTTCTTTGTCATATCTTTTTTTTTTTTTTTTTTGAAACTCAAAATATAATACTTTATTTATTTATTATTATTATTTTTTTACCACCTATGAGCATGCTGTTCTCTGCCCTTCTGCAATTTTGAGTTCCCTGGACAGCAGAACCCTAAATTAAATCCTACTTCACTTTGGTGTTTTAAAGATCAAATCCATTATACACCATTGTGAATCTGTAATAACACTTTTCATGTTTGTACAGCCTAACTATTTTTAAGTGAAGATGTTTTTCTGTTTGCATGCTCAGAAGCAGCTCCAACCTTCCCCAGAAGATCTAGAAATCTACTATACTGTTATATATTTTCACTAGCTTTTTAAAAAATTAAATCTTTATTATTCAGATTATTACAGTTGTTCCTCTTTTTCCCCCCCATAGCTCCCCTCCACTCGGTTCCCACCCCACCTTACGCCCCCCCCCCCCACTGTCCTCACCTAGAGGTGTATGATTTTTGTCCTGTCTCTTCCTGCACCCCTACACGCCTTATCTTCCGAGGTTTGTCAGTCCACTCCCTTTCTATGCCCCTAATTCTATTATATTCACCAGATTATTCTGTTCATTAGATTTTTTTTATTTTTATTTTTTTTATTAAGGTATTATATGTGTCATTAGATTTTTTATTCACTTGATTTTTTAGATTCACTTGTTGATGGATATGTATTTGTTGTTCATAATTTTTATCTTTACCTTTTTCTTCTTCTTCCTCTTCTTAAAGAATGCCTTTCAGCATTTCATATAATACTGGTTTGGTGGTGATGAACTCCTTTAGCTTTTTCTTGTCTGTGAAGCTCTTTATCTGACCTTCAATTCTGAATGATAGCTTTGCTGGGTAGAGTAATCTTGGTTGTAGGTTCTTGCTATTCATCACTTTGAATATGTCTGGCCTGCATAGTTTCTGTTGAGAAATCAGCTGACAATCGTATGGGTGCTCCCTTGTAGGTAACTAACTGTTTTTCTCTTGCTGCTTTTAATATTCTCTCTTTGTCTTTTGCTCTTGGCATTTTAACTATGATATGTGTTTTGGTGTGGTCCTCTTTGGATTCCTTTTGTTTGGGGTTCTCTGTGCTTCCTGGACTTGTAAGTCTATTTCTTTCACCAGGTGGGGGAAGTTTTCTGTCATTATTTCTTCCAATAGGTTTTCAGTATCTTGCTCTCTCTCTTCTTCTGACACCCCCATAATTCAGATGTTGGTATGCTTGAAGTTGTCCAAGAGGCTCCTTACAATATCTTCATATTTTTGGATTCTTTTTCCTTTTTCTTTTTGCTTTTCTGGTTGGGTGTTTTTTGCTTCTTCGTATTTCAAATCTTTGACTTGATTCTTGGGATCCTCTAATTTGCTGTTGGATCTCTGTATATTATTCTTCAATTTCAGTCAGTGTATGCTTAATTTCTAGTTGGTCCTTTTTCATATCCTCGAGGGTCTCACTAAATTTATCGGCCTTTTCTAGAAAATTCTTGAAAAACCTTATAACCATGGTTTTGAACTAGTATATCCAGTAGTTTGCTTTCCTCCATTTCTTTCATTTGTGACCTGTTTCTTTGTCTCCACATTTTGGCTGCTTCCCTGTGTTGATAGAGTGGCTTTGTGTGCTAGGTGTCCTATAGGGCCCAGTGGCTCAGCCTCCCCAGTTACCTGAGGTGGACACTCTTGGTGCACCCCTTTGTGTGCTGTGTGCACAGTCTTGTTGTAGTTAAGCCTTGATTGTTATTGGTATCACTGGGAGGAATTGACCTCCAGGCCAATTGGCTGCAATGATGAGCTGCGTCTACGATGGGAGAACTTCTGTGCTAGAGACACCCTTATGGGGCAGGACTTGCTTCAGTGGGGCTTTGGTGCTCACTGAGTCTGACCCCTGAATGCGTCCCTTAGGATCTGAGGAGTTGTAATCTGGATGGTCCTACTCTGACCCCTGGGTACACTGGCTCTTGGATCTCCAAGGAGGTGCTAATTTAGCCTCTGCCTGAGGCCACCCCAGCAGGAGCTATGGAGAGATCTGCAGATTCCTCTTCCTTGTTTGGGTTTTGGAGGTTCCCAGATGAGGCCCAGCTGTGAAGCAGTGCAAGCTGCTGTGGGGCCTTGGGCCTTCTTTTGGATGTTCTGGGTCTCTCTGACTCAGCTGCAGTTTGTTAGGTAAGTTTAGATTTCAAAGGACCGGGTCATTCACATGCAAAAGCCTCTGCGCACAGCTTGGTGGGTTGGAGTCCCAGGGTGGAGCAAACAGCAATGGCTTTCCATCAGCACTGCACTAAGTGGCCTCCGGGTCTCAGTGTCCCTTGTTAATTGCTGCAAGCACCTCTGAGAGAAAGCCACCCTCGAGTTCCGCCCGATGCCAGACAGTCCAGTTTCTCCCCGTATGAGTCTGGGTCCCCAGAGTCTCTCCCGGAACTGGAGTTCACAGCAGTCAGGAGCTTGTGTCTCCTTCCTGATTGAAAAAGCCAGCCGCGTACTCAGTTGCCAGCCCTCTCCACGCCCGGCTCCGTACCTCTGCCTTCACTTCTGCAGCTCCTCTGAGTCTCAGTGTACTTTTCTCTTCCCTTCTAGTTGTAGAATTTCCACTTAGTCAGCCTTTCTGTGGTTCTGGATAATGTCTGTTTTGTCTTTTAATTGTAATTTTGAAGAGGTTGTGCCAGGCAGCAAGTTCAGGTATTTACCTATGCCGCCATCTTGGTTTTGTCTCTTTGTCATATCTTAATGCTAGCCTCATAGAAAGAGTTTGGAAGTGTTCCTTCCTCTTGAATTTCTTGGAATAGTTAGAGGAGAAAAGGTGCTAGTTCTTTTTGAATATTTGGTAAAACTCCCATGTGAATCCATCTGGACTGGGGTTTTGTTTGCTGGGAAATTTTTATATTATTACTGCTTCAATTTCATCAGTAGTTATCATCCTAGTCAGGCTTTCTGATTATTCCTGATTGAGTTTTGAAAGGTTGCATATTTCCAGGATTATGTCCATTTCATCCAGCTTGTCCCATTTCTTTAAATAAAGTCATTCATGGTACTTTATTTTTTTACATTTCTTTGTACTTATGTGAGGTCTGTTGTTACTTCACCTCTTAGGTTTCTGACTTTATTTGGATCCTCACTGTTTTTTGGTGAGTCTGGCCAGAGGTTCTTTCAAAAAACCTGCTCTTGGTTTTAGTGATCTTTTGTACAGGCAGTCCTCAGGTTATGTCACACTTGACTTACATTGTTTTTTGGTTATGTCGCCTTCTCCCATTTACAGTATTTATTTAAAAAAAATTTCCATCACTTCGACGTATGTACATATGTGCTTTATGTTTTTTATTACTTATTTACCACAAGTAAATGTCAGGAATTATCTTTCTTTTAAAATTTTTTTACTGTTTCTCTTCATTACTGCTGTGTATGTGCTCCATGTGAGTGATGTAGGTGCTTATGTAGGTGGGTTCCAACTTACGGTGAAAATTGCGTTACGTCGCGCTGTAGGAACGAATCTCCAATGTAACCCGAAGACTGCCTGTATTGTTTTTTTGGTCTCTGTCATTTATTACCTCTCTGATCTTTATTATTTCCTTCATTCTACTTACTCTGGGCTTTTATTGTTGCTCTCTTTCTAATTCTTTAAATTGTATGATTAGATAACTTAATACAAGTTTTTTTTTTTTTTTTTTTTTGAGGTAGGCCTGTAGTGCTATGAACTTCCCTCTTAGGATTGCTTTCACTGTGTCCCATAGATTTTGGATTGTTGTGTTTTCAATGTCATTTGTTTCCAGGATGTTTTTTATTTCTTCTTTGATCTGTTTGGTAACCCATTCATCTATAATAATAAAAGCATAATATGCTAATTAGACCAGACAGCCAAATGACCTTCTGGATGTCCTTCCAGATGACATTCCGGATGAAGCTGGGGCTGCAAGGGCTGAGGCAAGCTGCCACGGCTGTGAGGGCCAAGTCTCTTGCACGAATTTCGTGCATCAGGCCTCTAGTTGTTTTATAACATGCTATTTAGCCTCCAAATGTTTGATTTTTTTTAGCATTTTTATTGTAGCTGATTTCTAATTTAATGCCATTTTGGTCTGAGAAAATGCTTGATATGATTTCAGTCTTCTTGAATTTGTAGCTTGTGTCCTAACAGGTGGTCTGTCTTTGAAAATGTCCCATTTGCCCTTGAGAAGAATGTATATTCCATAACTTTGGTACGAACTGTTCTGAAGATGTCAATTAGTTGTATTTGATCTAGTGAGTCATTTAGGATTGCTGTTTTCTTGTTGACCTTTTGTCTAGAAGATATATCCAGTAATGTCAATGGGGTATTAAAGCCTCCTACTATGATTGTATTGCTGTAGATATCTGCCTTCATATCCTCCCGAAGTTATTTTATACTAGAGGCCTGGTGCATGAATTCGTGCATGGGTGGGGTTCAGCCAGCCCTTCCCCCGATGGCCTCCTCCACCCTGATCGGGGCTGGGGCCTGCTGGCTGGGGAGAGGGTTAGGGTTAGAGTTGGCTGGCCAGCCCTGCCCCCTATCAGGGTGGGGTGGGCGATCAGGGGCAGGGCCAGCTGGGGAAAGGGCCATGGGTGGTTGGCCGACTGGCCCCACACCCTGGTTGAACTCCCGGTTGAACTCGCGCTCGAACTCCTGGTCGAGGGGACAATTTGCATATTAGCCTTTTATTATATAGGATATTTGGATGCTCCTATATTGGGTGCATATATGTTTACCAGAGTTATAGCCTCTTGTATCAATCTCTTTAATATTATGAAGTGATCTTCCTTATCTCTTGTTATGGCCTTAAGTTTGAGGTCTATTTTGTCAGATACAAGTATGGCTACCCCAGCTTTTTTTTTTTCATTTCCATTTGCCTGAAAAATTTTTTCCATCCCTTCACTTTCAGTCTGTGTTAGCCCTTTGTCCTGAGGTGGGTCTCTTGTAGATAGCATATATATGGGTCATGTTTTCTTATCCATTCAGTTACCCTATGTCTTTTGATTGGAGCATTTAATCCATTTAAATTTAAGGTTATTATTGATAGATACTTATTTGTTGCCAATTTTATTCTTTATGTCTGTTTCTCCCTCTCTTTTTATTCTGTGTTCTTACACCAGTCCCTTTAGGATTTCTTGCACTGCTGATTGGTGGTAATAAACTCCCTTAGCCTGTTTTTGACTTTGAAGCTCTTAATTTCACCTTCAATTTTGAATAATAGCTTTGCTGGATAGAGTATTCTTGGATTTATTCCCTAGCTTTTCATCACTTTTTATACTTCATTCCATTCCCTTCTGACCTTATGTTTTTCTGTTGTGAAATCATTTGCTATGCTAATGGAGATCGCTTGTAGGTAACTTTCTGTCTCTCTCTCTTGCAGCCTTTAAGATTCTACCTTTGTCATTTATGTTTGCCAAATTAATTATGATGTGTCTTGGTGAAGGTCTTTTTGGGTTCCTCTTGATTGGGACTCTGTGCTTCTTGGACTTGTGTGACTTTTTTCTCCCCCATGTTAGGGAAGTTTTCTGTCATTATTTCTTCAAACATGTTTTCTATTCCTTGCTCAGGTTCTTCTCCTTCTGACACCCATATTATGTGGTTGTTGTTTCATTTTTTATTGTCCCAGAGCTCCCTTAGACTCTCCTGCTTTTTATTTTTATTCTTCCGGTTGTTGCTCTGCTTGGGGATTGTGGTTTTTTACCTTCTAACTCGCTGATTCAGTCTTCCACTTCTTCTAGTCTATTGTTGAAACCTTCCATAGTGTTCTTTATTGAAGCTATGCCATTCTTTGTCTCTTCTTGATTCTTATTCATGTTTGTGTATTTCTCATTCAGCTCCTTAAAATTCTCATTGGTTTGGGTATATTTCTCATCCAGATGTTTGAGCATCCTTATAAGCATTACTCTGAATTCTTTTCCTGACAAATTACGTGCCTCCATTTCATTTAGTTCTTTTTCTAGTGATTCCTCCTTTTCTTTCATTTGGGGGTTGTTTCTTTGTCTCCCCATTTTTACTGTTCTTTTTTAATTGTTTCTATGTATTAAACCAAACTGCTATGCCACCCAGATTTTTGGGTTGGTCTTATGTATTAGATATTTTGTGGGATTCGGTGGTGCAATCTCTCAGGTCTCCTCGGCTGGGTGTTCTGGGGGGGCATAACTGAGATATTTGGGTTCTCCTGATGTAGTTGGGAGTTGAATGTTATTGTCACATTCGTGGATTGAGTCTCCTCTCTGGGTGTCCGATTATGTGGCTCACTCCCTACCACATTGTGCAAGCCATTGTAGGGTTGCTGACTGAACATCACAAAATACAAGACAAGACATGACACAGAAGGAACAGAAAATGAATGTACACAAAACCCCTATAATCCTAACAAAAGTGACCACCAGAGAAAAGAGAATTAGGAAAGAGAAAAGAGCAAGAATGATAGAAAAAAGAAATAATATGGGGAGAAAACACAGCAAAACAAACACTTAAACCAAAGAGCACAGACAAGAAAACATCCTGAAAAAAATGGGGGCGGGGAGCAGAATGCAGAACTTAAATAAAGAAAATGATGGTAAAGAATTAAAGGAATAGGGGAAGGACCACGTTTTAGAATAAAGGAGGGAGAAAAGAAATGAGAAGACAAGAAAAAAACTGAAAAGGAGTAGAGGAGAGGGCAGATAGTCCTAAATTTAGGAAGTGAAACAAGAAGTTAGGAGAAGAAGAAAAGGGAAAGAGAAGAGATATTAAAAAATGAGCAGTGAAAAAAAAAAAGAGAAAAGAAAATTGAGTAGGAGCAGGGAAGAGGAAATTAGATATATGAACAAAACAACAGTGACTAGAATAATAACAAATCAATAAAGAAGATAGATTGGGAGGATCAATTTTTATAAAAGGAAAGAGAAAAACAAAAGGAGAAAGGAGCAGAAAACAGGAGGGAAAAAAAGAAGAGAGGAATAAAAATGTGCAAAAAATAAAAGAAACTAAATAAAAAATCAACAGCCAAAAAATGAAGTGAAGTTTCATTTGCTTCAGCCTAGTTTTAATGCCCCTGTGGGAGCTGGCTTAGGACCCCACTCTTCTCTTCTGTCTGTCAATTCTGGGCTTCCTGTTAGGTATTTAGGTGCTAACCACTGTCAGGCACTGTCTTTTGGTTTTTAGCACTCTGCTTGAAGCTTCGAGCGATTCACTGGTCCACTGCTTGTGTCTGTTTCCACAGGCTTTTGCTTTAAGCAGGAGGGGCCAGTCTTCCCTCTGTGCCTGTCTGCCAGCTGTCAGTCTTAATCACTCAAGAGTCTGTCTCTGATAGGGCTTTAGGTGGCATTGGTGTTATTTTGCTTTCAGGGAATATGATGGGTGTTTTTTTCTTGTCCCAGAGCTACTCCTCCACGAGTGGCCCAAAATATTACTCTGCTTTTGGCTGAACAGAGGTCCTTGTATGGAGAGTGACGGAGTCAGTTGGGACCCTGGAGTTTTTATCAGTCTGGTTCCTAGAATAGTGGGGTGGATGGCCCCTCTTCCACTCTGGTCACTGAGGGCTCCTTGAGACTGTTCAGACCTCTGCCTTTGTTTCCTCAGTAAAGCTCAGAATGCAGACTGTGGCAGGCTGTATCACCTAGGGTGGGTGTTTTTTTTTTTTTTTTTTTTTTTTTTTTTTTTGTGTGTGTGTGTGTGTGTTTTTTTTCCTTTACCTGCCTGCTGGGTGTTGGGATGAGGTAGCTCCTTCCAGGGAAAATGGCCATTTTGGTTTGGAAGCTTATGATCTACCCAATGCAGGACTCCTGGTTACTGCTTTTTCAGGTCTCCCTGCCCTGCTTCCCACCTCTGCCTGTCCTCAGGCACCTCAAATCTGTGCCTCCCTCCCCATGCCAAGACCTCAGGTGTGTAGTTGCAAATGAAAACTCCTGTGCTCTGGGTTTAGAGATTAAAAAAAGAAGGAATAAAAACTGCAGCTTTCTCCCCCACTGGCTCTGATCTGCCAGGTCTAGACTCCACTGCTGCCTGCAGTCTTGCTACCTTTCATAGCTGCTTGGATGATATTGGCACTGTGGGTCACACCACTGCAGGTCCAGAGGCACCGCTGGTCAGTCATTGCCACCACAGGCAGGTGTGTGTGATCTGGGCAATCCCTCTCTCAAGATCTCGCCCTTCCTACCAGTCTCTAGGTGCCTTATGTTCTTCCTTGTTATAAGTCACCTCCTCAGCTGGACCATAGTTGGAAATTCCAGGTGAATGTTCTCCAATTTGGTTGTATTTCCAGCCTGGCCCTGGGACAAGGTGCTTGACAGGTCTGCCTCTTCAGCCACCATTTTCTCTTCCCTGACAATTTTCTTTATGGTGTCTTTATCTGGTTTTGGAATTTGGATAATGCTGGCCTCATAAAATAAGCTTGGGAGTCTTCTCTCTTCTTGGATTTTTTGGAATAGTTTGGGAAGTATAGGTGTTCTTTGAATGTTTGGTAAAATTCACCTTTGAAGTCATCTGGTTCGGGACTTTTTGCTGGGAGTTTATTTTTTTTATTGCTGCTTCAATTTCATTAATTGTAATTGTTCTGTTTAGGTTTTATCTTTCTTCTGATTCAGTTTTAGATTGTATGTTTCCTGGAATTTATCCATTTCTTCTGGATTGACCAGTTTGTTGGCATATACTTGTTCATAATATTTTCTTATAATCTTTGTATTTGTGTAGTGTCAGTTGTTACTTTTCCTCTTTCATTTCTGATAATATTTATTTGGGTCCTTTCTCTTTTTTTCTTTATGACTCTGGTTAAAGGTTTGTCAGTTGTTTTTTGTTGTTCTTTCAGAGAACCACCTTTTGCTTTCATTGATCTTTGGTAATTGTTTTAGTCTTTGTGTCATTTATTTTCACTCTAAATCCTTATTATTTTCTTCCTTCTTCTCACTTTGGGCTTTGTTTTAGTTTTTTCCAAGTTCTTTAGGTGTAAGGTTAGATGGTGTGAGATTCTGTTTGCCTCTTGAGGTAGGCCTATGAATTTTCCTCTTAGGACTGCTTTTTGCAATGTCCCATCAGTTTTGGGTTGTTGTGTGTTCATTTTCATTTGTCTCCAGGTAACTTTTGATTTCTTTCTTGATCTCATTGTTGGCCATTCATTGTTTAGTAACATTATTTCGTTTCTCTGTGCTTGTGTGTTTTTCACTTTTTTTCTTATCATTGATTTCTGGTTTCATACCATTGTCTTCAGAGAAGATGCTTGATATGATTTCAATCTTCTTAAATTTACTGAGACTTACTTTGTATCCTACTATGTGGTCTATCCTAGAAAATGTTTCATGTGTACTTGAAAAGTATATTCTGCTGCTTTGGGGTGAAATGCTCTGAAGATATAAATTAAATCCACCTGATATAGTTTGTTGTTTAAGGCTGCTGTTTCCTTGTTTTTCTGTTTGGAAGATCTATCCATTGATGTCAATGAGGTCTTAAAATCCCATACGATACTATATTACTCTCAGTCTCTCCTTTTATATCCATTAAAATTTGCTTTACATATTTAGGTGCTTCTGTATTGGTTGCATATATGTTTACAAGGGTTATATCCTCTTGTTGGATTGACCACTTTATCATTATGTAGTGTCCTTCTTTACAACTCTTATTATGTCCTTTGTTTTAAAGTTTATTTTGTGTGATATAGGTGCTGCTATCCCAGCTTTTCCCCCTCATTTTCATGATATATCCTTTTTCATCCCATTACTTTCAGTCGGTGTGTATTTTTTGTTCTGAGATGGGTCTCTTCTAGACAGCATATACTGTATATATATGGGTCTTGTTCTCTTATCTATTCATCTATCCTATGTCTTTTGATTGGAGCATTTAATCCATTTACATTTAATGTGATTATTGATAGGTATGTATTTATTGCCATTTTATTCTTTGTAACTATGTTCTTTTTTTGTTGTTGTTCTTTTTGTTCCTCTTCTTAAATAAGGCCCTTTAACATTTCTTGAAATACTAGCTTGGTGGTAATGAACTTCTTCAGCTTTTCCTTGACTGGGAGGCTGTTTGTTATTTTTTTATTTTTTATTTTTTAAATATATTTTATTGATATTTCACAGAGAGGAAGGGAGAGGGATAGAGAGCTAGAAACATCGATGAGAGAGAAACATCGATCAGCTGCCTCCTGCACACCTCCCACTGGGGATGTGCCCGCAACCAAGGTACATGCCCTTGACCGGAATCGAACCCGGGACCTTTCAGTCCACAGGCCGACGCTCTATCCACTGAGCCAAACCGGTTTCGGCTGGGAGGCTGTTTGTTTTACCTTCATGCTGAAGGATAGCCTTGCTGGGTCAAGTAGTCTTGGTTGTAGGTCTTTGGTTTTTATAACTTTAAAGATTTCATGCCAATTCCTTCTGGCCTGAAATGTTTCTGTTGAGAAATCACCTGACAGTCTTAAGGGAATGCCCATGTAGATAACTAACTGCTTTTCTGTTACATCTTTTAAGATTCTCATTGTCTTCAACCTTTGTCATTTTAATTATGATGTGTCTTGGTGTGGGTCTTTTTGGTTCCATCTTGTTTAGGACTCTGCACTTCCTGGACTTGTGTCTCTTTTTCTTTCACCAGGTTAGGAAAGTTTTCAGCCATAATTTTTTCTAATAGGTTCTCAAGTCTTTGCTCTCTCTCTTCTCCTTCTTGTACCCCTACAATGCAGATGTTGTTACACTTCATATTGTCCCAGAGGTCCCTTCCAACTATCCTCATTTTGTAAAAGTAATTTATTTTTGATGATCTGTTTGGGTGTTTTTTACTGGCTTGTCTTCCAATTCACTGATTCATTCCTCTGCTTCATCTAGCTTGCTGTTGATCCCTGCTACTATATTATTTATTTCAGCTATTGTATTCTTCATTTCTGACTTTTTTTTAATGGTTTCTATGCCTTCATGCTTTGAAGTTCTCACTGCATTCCTTGAGCAATCTTATAACCATTGTTTTGAACCCTGTATCTTGTAGCTTGCTTGCCTCCATTTCTTTTAGTTGCTTTTTGGGCATTTTTTTGTTGTTGTTCTTTTATTTGGGGCATGTTTTTTGTCTCCCCATTTTCACTCTTTTTCTGTGATTGTTTCTGTGTATTAGATAGATCTGCCATAGTAGGTGTCTTGCAGGGCTTAGAGAAACAGTCTTTCTAATCTCCTGAGCTCTAGGAATGTTTCTTGTGTGGGTTATGAGAGCCCACCTGCTGTAGTTGAGTTTCAAGTGCTGTTGGTTTCTCTGTGGGTGGAGTTGCTTCTTCATCTGGCTATGAGGGAGCTGAATGTATGAGCTGCCGTGTGGGGCCTGGCTCCACAAAGCTGCCTTCTCCCCCAACAGGGTCTGGTGTCTGCTAAGATCTCCCTTTGTGTGCGCTGCTTGTGGAGCTAATTGAGCTTTGCTATAATGTGGTCTGAACCACACTGGTTGTATTGGTTCTGGGGTCCCTTGGGAGGGTTTCTAGTGCCAGTATATGTTAGGCACTGCCAGTGACTTGCCCTGGGCTACATTTTTGGAGGTACAAAGTGATCCACAGTTTGTAGCTGCCTCTGCTGGGCATGGGTGTGGGTGGGAAGGGCCTAGCTGTGCAACAAGACCGATTTCCACCAGCAGCGTACTGGGGACAGGTCAGCAAAAAGCCTAAGGCTTCCTGAGATCTGCCCTCACCTGTTAGCTTCCTATTAGGCTCAGTTACTGAAAGAGAGTCTCTGGTGGTACATGAGTTGCTTGAGGGAGGCTTTCAGTGAGTCACCAGTTAGGGCTAAGTGATTTTTACCAGACTGATACAGATTCATCTTGGTATCAGTGCTGGGCCTGAAGCCACTCAACAACTGTCTCAGGATACACCAAGGTAAGCTGCCACCTGCTATGTGCCTGTGATCTTTTGGGGTGGGTCCATGTCACAGGATTCATCATTGTTCATCAGGTCCACACTGGCCAGGGCTTGACCTTGTGAGTGAAGAGCTCTGTACAGGAATTGTGATGCTATTCTGGCATGAGCTAGGAAAAAATGGCCCACCCAAGAAAAAATGGCCTTGCCCAAGAGCAAAACAATTTAGTTCTCTCCAGAGTCTACCCGGATTGACTAAAGAGCTAATGTTTTTTCTCTGTGGAGGTTGGGAAACCACTACTCTGTCTGCAGGGGCACTCCAGGCTGGCGCTTGGCTATGGCAACAGGGTAAATAGGGTGTGAGCCACGGGTTACTGTGGCCACAGGGGGTGGGGCAGTCCATACTGGTGCACAGCTGGCCTCCTCTTGCCCGTAATAAGAGGGGAAGGGAAATCGTTTTTGCCCCAGAACCACACAACTCTATCTCTGATTCTCTTTGAGTTTGCTCTCAAGATCCCTTCAAGAAAGTCTATACCACAATCTTAGGCATCAGACTTTTCTGCAGCACATGATGTTGGCTGGGCAGCAGGGAGATCAGGATGGTGGGATGGTGCAAGTCCCCCTTGGCCGATGCAGATTGGAGGGAAGTTTTGCCCAAAGAAAGATGGCATTTGTGGGTGAGGAACTCAGTACTGGGATCTTGGTGGCTGTCCTTGGTGGCTGTCCTTTCAGCTCTCTTCCAAGAGCCACACAGCGCAGTCTGTCCTTACAATACTAAAGTCTGCCCCACCCCATAGTCCCTCTGCTGGAGCCCATGGTGGGTGGCTGCAAATGTGATTCTGTGTGCTGACCATTTAATAGGCACCTGGAATTCCTATCAGAATCCCATCTCTCCCTGGTGGACAGAACCTCTGCTGATTTTCACAGCCAGATGTAATATGGGTTCCTCTTCATGACCCTGTTGCTCTGAACTGAGGAGCCTGGTGTGGGGCTCAGACCCCACCTTTCTCAGGGTGGACCTTTTCAGCTGAGATATCCCTCCGGATTCCCAGCATTCTATGTGGGAGCAGGACCAGCCCCTTTCAAGTTTCTACCCTTCCTACCAGTCTTGATGTGGCTTCTTCTGTGAATCCTTGGTTGTAAGATGGTTCAACTAGTCTTCAGTTGGTTATTCAGGTTGATTGTTCTGTAATTTAGTTGTAATTCCAATTCAGGGCTGATAGGAGGTGAGTGTAACATCCATCTACTCTGCCACCATCTTCTGATTTGTACTTTTTCTAACTTCTTAAATTAGAAATTTAGCTTATTGATTTTAGATTTTGCTTCCTTTCTGATGTTAGTGTGTTTAAGATATTTTCCAATTTCTCTTATGACTTATTCTTTAGTGGATGGTTTTTAAATTTTTATTTATTTATTTTATCCCCAGACAAATTTTAAGATTTGAATGTCTGTGTTAAAAAGGAAATAAGTCAGACCACAAACAGCATTAGTATTATGAATATGTAAGAAGTCACAGAGATCAATAAACTAATCATTAAAATCTCAGTAGAAAAATAGAAACATGCTTATGAAGAACTTATCAAAAAAATCCAATAAGCACATTGCCAATAAAACATAAGAATAAAATTTCTAACAATACAAATAATTCACAAAGAAATATTAACTAAAGTAATAAAGAAGATATTGTTTTTCCTGCCATATTAGGGAAATAAAAAAAAAGAGAAGGAGCTCAGTATTGGCTTAAGAGCATTTAGATGGACATCCTGAAATGTCAGTGTTGAGAATGTACAACTTTATTGGGAAGCAATTTGCCAATATGTGCAGGGGTCCTTAAAAAGACGGTGGTTTCACTCAGACAACTTAACAAAAAGGAGATAAACAATCCAATCAAAAAATGGGCAAAGGACCTAAATAGACACTTTTCGAAAGAGGACATAAAGAAGGCCAAGAGACATATGAAAACATGCTCAAAATCACTAATCATCTGAGAAATGCAAATCAAAATGACAATGAGGTACCACCTCACACCTGTCAGAATGGCTATCATCAACAAACGACAAGTGCTGGAGAGGATGCGGAGAAAAAGGAACCCTTGTGTACTGCTGGTGGGAATGCAGACTGGTGCAGCCACTGTGGAGAATAGCATGGAGTTTCCTCAAAAAATTAAAAATGAAACTCCCATTTGACCCAGTAATTCCACTTCTAGGAATATATCTCAAGAAATCAGAAACACCAATCAGAAAGGATATTTGCACCCCTATGTTCATAACAGCACAACTTACAATATCTAAGATTTGGAAACAGCCTAAGTGCCCATCAGCAGATGAGTGGATTAAAAAACTGTGGTACATCTACACAATGGAATACTATGCTGCTGTAAAAAGAAGGAATTCTTACCATTTGCAACAGCATGGACGGACCTGGAGAGCATCATGCTAAGTGAAATAAGCCAGTCAGAGAAAGATAAAAATCACATAATCTCACTCATTTGTGGAATATAGTGAACAACATAAATTGATGAACAAAATTAGAGCCAGTGGGGGGAAAATATTTTAGAATCTAATAGAAGTAATCCTGCTATTTGCAGATTTTTAATATTTCCTACAACTTTTGTGATATCATACTATGTTAGTACAGTTTTGATATTATTATACCTAAAATCCTTTTTTTCCTTGAAATAATGTTTATTGCATGTAATATTATTATATTTAAGATAGTTTTTTCTTGAATAATTGGTGTTTATTGCATGTACTACTAACATTTTTATATTTAAAATTAGAGGCGTGGTGCACGGATTCGTGCACCAGTGGGGTCCATCGGCCTGGACTGCAGGGATGGGGCCGAAACTGGCTCTGTGACATACCCCAAGGGATCATGGATTGTGAAAGGGTGGTTCTGAGGTGATGCACCCCAGAATCAGGCTCCCTGCTCTCTGGTTCCGGGTGCATCACCTGAGAACCACAGCTGCCAAGTCACTGTAGCTTGGCAGCTCCTGTATCTGCCCCCTGGTGGTCAGTGAGCATCATAGCTACCGGTTGGAGCATCTGCCCCCTGGTGGTCATTACGCATCATAGCTACTGGTCAGATGGTCGAACGGCCAGATGGCCACTTAGGCTTTTATATATATAGATAGTTTTTTTAAATGAATTTTTACTTCTAAAAAAATAACAGTGGTTTCTGTTGGAAGCTGCCCATTGCCTTCACTAGCAGAGAGGTGTGGACAAGGAACCCAGAAGGCTGGTCAACCTTGAGGCTCTGGCAAGGGTCAGAGCCATACACCCACTGTCTAGTGGAGACAAAGGGAGCTGAAACAACTTCCATCTTTTAGTCTCATGTAAATCCTTGCTGATAAGATAGTTTGCCTGTCACTGGAAATTGCCTGCCTAAAGGCTATAGGTGGATCCCAAACCTGAATAAAAGGGATCGCAAGGCCAGAGCAAAGCAGAGTCCTCTCTTGGGCTTCCGCCTGGCCCCCAATTCCCAAATTAGTGTATTCTTGTCTAGTCTCTTTCATTTGCGTGCGGCCTCCTCCAGAGCCCGAACCCTGAACCTGAACCCTGAACCACGCGGGACGTGGGGGGTACACTCGCAGCTGGTGCCTTTGATATGGGACCTCTGGAGGGGATGATTTCGCCTAGAGCAAAGAAAGGAAGATTACACTGAAAAGGTGGGGAAGAATTCACTGTATAGGTGAGGGAAATTCACCGCATGCAAAGGCCACGATCAGCTGCAGAAGTCGCGATCTGTAAGTAGGGTGGGAACGTCTTTTTCAGCCAGGCTAATGGGGCAGAATTAGGTTATAAAGTAAACTTTATTATAGACTTTTGGTTTGCATGCTTAAGGAATTAAAGTTTCAGAAGGTATTCTCTTACAGTTTTTGCTTGATGTTATAGAACATAACCCTTGATTTCCTGAAGAAGGTACATTAGATCTTGAATGTTTGGGAAAAATTTGGTCAAAAGGCAAAATTATAAAGAAATTGGAAAATCAAAAGGTACTTTTTTAAATCAGGCTGAAAAAAAGAGTGCCGTGGTCATCTTTAATGTGGTTTCTTGTTCAAATTAAAATCTTAATTTGTATTTGGAATCTAAAATCTGTAATAAGAAATGAAACCCCGCTGCCGAAACCACCTCTGGTGTGGAGAAATTCAAAGGTGGCAGGAGAGGGCAGAGCTATTGGCTCTCCTGCAATGAGATTACTTAAAGTTTTGTTTAAAAATTACCGAAGAACATCTTATGATAACCAAATTTTGGCAAAGATAAGCTTAAGTGCTAGTAATTACTTCGGAAAGCGAAAAAGGGAAAAAAAATTAAGATCTGTCTTTATCTATTAAGCATGAAAAGATAAGCGGCCAGATCTGTTACTGAAAACTTCCCCCAAAGCAAGCAGTATATGGGGGAAGGGAGACACGTGGCAATTCAATATGGAAGCTCACTCTCCCAGTATGCTAATTTAAAGTCTCCTTTCTTGCCATAAAGATTTAGAAATGCGTCGGGGATTTCTGTGCACGTGTAAAGAGAAAAGCTGGCTTGAAACAAATGCGTGCACAATCCAATTTTGGATTTTAATAAAGTCTTAAGCTGAACTTGACTCTTTGCAAGGGCTACAGAAATAAAAAAACCAAGACTGTTTTTTTGTGTTTTTTTTTTAAAGAAAAATGGCGGATTTGGCCCAGGAGGAGACACAGGCTAGTTCCAGCAGCTAGATTCACATTTCCATAATAAAGAGTAGTTTTTAAAATGCTAATGAATCTCAGTCAAAAGTTAACTTTTAAGACCTTCAAGAAAATCAGTAAATTGTCTGTTACAAAAATTTGCCAAAGAAAATGCTTTAAAATAATTATAATTGACTCTAGAATCACAAAAATTGTTGAAAAATATATTATAAAGATCTAAAGTAGCACAGGAAGGCTGGACCTGTTAATCAAATGATAAAAACTTGTTCAATAATCTGAATTTGCTTCCTTATGAAAAAACCTAGAGGACAGAGTTGAATCTATTAATTGATTATGTCTTGTATTTTTGAAATTTATTCTTAAAAATATAAAGTGTTATTAATATAGAAATGCTAAATATTAGACTTGCTAGCTCTAAAAGTTTAAAGTACAAATTGAATTAGGAGAAATTATATAGTTGTGGTAATTAAATGCCTAAAGTATAGAAATTTAAAATGTGTTTTCTCTAATAATTACGAATTCAAAATATGTGGCTTATCGGTCTAATTAAATAAGAAGTATTAAATCTGTGGTCTGAACCACATTTTTAATATAAAGACCAGTTTAAATTTAATTGATATCTTAGGATAATTGTAGAAAGCAATCTTTAAATCATATATATGTGTTTTCCAAGTTAAATTTTAAGGCTTTAACTGAGAGATGATTCTTGGAAAACTCCAAGGGTCTGGAGTAATTCAAGGAATTTGTACTCTCTTCTTAAAGGAAATATTTTAAATTTAACTGATTTGATATACTTGAAATTGCATGGAAAGCATTATCAAATAAAAATTAATATATTTTACTTATATACATATATTTTAAATGTTATGAAAGTTTTGGCCTCTAAGAAGGGCAAAATAAGTAACTAAATATTTCTTTAAATCCAACAGAGGAAATTTAAAATAACAAAAGCCTCTAGCCACCTGCATTTTTAAATAGGCCGGAGGTGGGCAGAGTTTGTGCCTTGTGAATCAGACCTATAGGTTTACTAAATTTGCTTGCTTTGCTCTTTTAATAAAAATACCTACTTAAATTACTTTATAAATTAGCTTTTTAAAATATAATCAAGGTCTTATATAAATTAAGTTATGTAAAAAGCCAATATTTTTATAAACAATTGAATTCTAATAAAGCCACCAGAAACAGCTAGTGAGATTTCTGTTTGTCTGCAATATAATTTTGACTGTCTATCTTTAAGGGATTTAGTTTGCTCTTCCCTTGTTTATTGTGAAAATAAGCAGACCATCTTTTCTGTCAAAGAACAGCTTAGCCAGCCACCATTTTGGACTGCCTGATTTGGCAGCCACCATGTTGGCCACATGGCTTGCCGCTCCCCCTGGGGGCCGCCATCTTGAAACAGCAAAGGCTAACCCCTCCCTTTGAATAAGCCAATGTCTTTGTAAGCAATTTAAATAAGTCTTCTAAGAAAGGTACTGAGATCTCCCATGATCCCTCTGTATATGCAAATTAGCCAAAGGGGATACTTTAAAAATAATATTCTAAATTTAATAAGGAGAAATTTTAAAATTTTGAAATCTCTTCCACTAATATTTACAGGGCAAACTAAGATCATTATTAAAATATTAAATCTGATCCATACTAGTGGTCACCATAACCTTAAGAGAAGTTGTTTCATGTGACATGGCCTGGCAATATCTGCCAGGATTAAGCAGCAGCCCTGTAGGTTGCTTGGTGTAGAGAAAGACAAAGATTTTTAAGTGAGACTCTGTAGCCTGAAAATTATTTTGGAAGGAAATAGTTTTCTTCAAACATCTGAAGAACTATAATGAAAAGTCAGTATATTTGGCCTCTTGAACTGAAGTAAGTAATTTGTGTTTTTGCCTCCCTGACAAAGTTTATGTAAAGTTACTTAAAGACTAATTTACAAAAATTTAATTAATGTCATTTATTGTTTATAAGCTAGGACAAGGAAAGTTAAAAAATAAACCTTATTTCAGATTGATTTAAATTGGCTAATTGCAATAGTGTATATTCATAAAAACTTAATTGTACTAGACAAAAAACTGTTCTTGAAGTATTAACTAAAATTTTTATTGGTAGTTCATCTCATAGTAAAATTGCCAAACATGCAATGAATCCAAAGCAGTCATATTTCTGTACAAAAAATTAAAATTAAAAGTTATCAAGACTGCATTGCAAAATTTCCAAAAGCTTCCTAATATTTAAATTAAAAAAGGGGGGATAGTAGAATCATATCCTGTAAGAATATACCTTGCAAGTAAATTACATCAAGAAATTTTTTACTTTGAAAATTAATTTTCATTTGTAATGCTAATAGCAAGACACCTATGAAAAATAACATGGTGTCAAAATGAGCCAAAGGAAAATTGTTTGTGCAAAAAAAATAAAAAAGATCCCAAGTCAAACTTATAGAAAAGATTCCTTTGTTAACATTTGGTCGAGAATATATATATTTCCAGAAAACTCCAAGCCCATGTGGATTCCTGCAACAACAAATCCCAGAGAGGAATTGACAGGACTGCTCCAGCCACAGAAATAACAGTGGCCCCTAAGAACAGAGGAGAAACAGTCCAGAAATGGAAGATGGTGAAGACGCCTTGCCATGCTAGCAGTCAGCAGCTATGCGTCACTGCAGGTTGCCCAGGACCAAAACCAGAGAAGGTCAGACCTGCATTGCCACCATTTGCCCAATATCCAGAACTGAAATATCATTGCTGGCATGTACACATAAGGAACTGTTGGACATTGAAACTGGGACTCAGAAAACTGTTGGCCCTGAAAGAAACTTACGGCAGACTGATTCATTTGCCTCTCAGCATAACCACTATTGTTTGTCTCATTTTTGTTCTCATGTTCATTTCTAGTCTGCAGATGCAAGATTTTTTAAGGAAAAGAAATGGGGGAGATGTTGGAAGCTGCCCTTTACTAGCAGAGAGGTGTGGACAAGGAACCCAGAAGGCTGGTCAACCTTGAGGCTCTGGCAAGGGTCAGAGCCATACACCCACTGTCTAGTGGAGACAAAGGGAGCTGAAGCAACTTCCATCTTTTAGTCTCATGTAAATCCTTGCTGATAAGATAGTTTGCCTGTTATTGGAAATTGCCTGCCTAAGGGCTATAGGTGGATTCCAAACCTGAATAAAAGGGATCGCAAGGCCATAGCAAAGCAGGGTCCTCTCTTGGGCTTCCGCCTGGCCCCCAATTCCCAAATTAGTATATTCTTGTCTAGTCTCTTTCATTTGCGTGCGGCCTCCTCCAGAGCCTGAACCCTGAACCTGAACCCTGAACCATGCGGGATGTGGGGGTACACTCGCAGGTTTCTATGTAGAACATTACATAGAAACACTGCTAATATGATAAAATAGTCAGGATAATGAAAAAACTATTCATACTTAAGAGATGCTCTTTATAGCATTGCTTAACCATGGGTGGGCAAACTTTTTGACTCGAGGGCCACAATGGGTTCTTAAACTGGACCGGAGGGCCAGAACAAAAGCATGGATGGAGTGTTTGTGTGAACTAATATAAATTCAAAGTAAAGGAGCGGAGGGGAGAGCAAGAGAACCCTCCGCTCTTTCGGCTCCGCGGGCCAGATAGAACAGCCGAACGGGCTGGATCCGGCCCGCGGGCCGTAGTTTGCCCACGGCTGGCTTAACCTAACACAATAAATACCACCAAGAACAACACAATTAGTACAGCAAAAAATCCATAGGAAATTGTAAAATAAATTGTGATAAAGTTCCACCAAGAATTACAATACAACCATCAAATATCATTTTTATTTTACTGTGCAGAAAGAAAGAATTCAAGACTGTACACACTGTGATCCCATATCATATAAAAATGCATATAGATATAAGCACATAGAAATAAATACTAAATGGAAATAATATTAAAATTCTCTCTAGTTTATATAATTACACTTTATTTTTATTTTATTTTGGAGGTCTTTCTGTATTTTCTAAATTTTCTACCATAAAGATGGATTACTATATAATCCAAAAATATATTTGGATTTTAAAAGTAATATAAACATTTTAATTGCAAATAATATTTAGAGAGACTTCTCCATAGAAAATGAAAGGAATCCCCACTCTTAGCTGCCTAGTGTTAAAACCTTAATTCCTAGATAGAGCAAACATCCTTTGGAGGTTGGTTTGCCTGGAGAAAGCATGGAGGCTCCATATGCCTTGGCCTCAGTATCTCCTCCATTTGGCTGTTCCTGAGTTCTATTCTTCATAATAAACCAGTAGTCTGGGTAAATTTCCAAGCTACCAGGAAAAAATGTTGTTGGCTCTCTGTTATTCGTCCATTTATTTATTCAAACATCACTTGAATGTGTGAATCATGGTGACACAGTGAAAGGCGATGATTTACTGCTTTGGTGGGCATGCGTGTGTATGATTAAGATATGTAAGTGCAGGACTCCAAGATTTACTTCCTTCCTGTTCCAGCGGGGATCGCCAAGGAGAGTACTATCATCTGGTGGCATTAATCCATGTTTATATTCCATGGAGATCTAGACCTTGATTTGGAAGTTTATGACAAAATGTTTAGCATCTGACTTGACATCAACATTACCAATGAAAGTCATTCCGGTGTCCTCCCCTAACATCCTTCTCAACTGCCCCTGATCCATGCATAGCTATTCTCTATTGTCCATTCCACCACATGGCCTCAAAACTAACAGTCAGAAAAGGGAAATGGCTAATGTGGTGGACTATTGCCAGATTCTACTTCCTGCCCCAGTCCCAGCATGGACTGAAAAAGTAGTTCATCATATGCCCTATGGAACCAAGATCATGTTGGCTTCTTACATATTGTTTTTTGTGTGCAATACCACATATGCAGTTATTTCCTTGAAAATATCTTAAAAGTACAACTGAAATTGAATTTATTTTTGAAGCTTTTTAGTTGTCTTTGAACAGAGGGTGCTATTCTGAACCTTATGTAAAGTACAGAAGAAATCAAAGAAAGAGCTACCATCTTGGTCTGAGGGCAGTATTTAAAAGATACACTTAGACATTATAAAAGAGATAAAGGAAAGGAGGGAGGGAGAGATGGAGAGAGAGAAAGAGAGAGAGAGGGAAGGAAAATAGATGAAGGGAGGAAAGAGAGTTAGGCTTCTGGAAAAATTAAGACCCAAAATAAAGTTGACATTTACTCTTCTTATAAAAACCTTCCTAGAAGAAAACAATGATGAAAGGACTTCTAAAAGTCATTTCTTGTGGACAATAAAATGTGGAAGGAGCAATCCTATATGTCATCTCTATGTGTTTTTTTTTATTATAACTAGAGGCCCGGTGCATGAAAATGCGTGCACTGGGGGGATGTCCCTCAGCCTGGCCTGCCCCCTCTCACAGCCTGGGAGTCCTCAGGGGATGTCCTACTGATGGCTTAGCTAAACCCCAATTTGGCCTCCCTCTACGGGAGGTGACCAGGTGATCATGGGAAGGCGCTGCCCCCATCACCCCACTGCTGCTGCCACTGCCGGCCGCCACAGCTGCCGGTTGCCACAGCTGCTGGCCACCACAGCTGCCAGCTGCCATAGCTGCTGGCCCTCGGCCCTCGCTTTTTAGCGCTGGCCCTGACCCCCCGCCCATTGGTGGGTGGGGGGTGATCTGGGGCCAAGTTGGCTGGAGGAGGGGCTGTGGGAGGTTGAAGCACAGCAGGTCGCACCCTGTCCAGCCTCTGTGGAGGCGTGGTGCTGGGTTCGGGCCTGTGCCGCTGCCTCTGTGGCTGCCTCTGTGTAAGGGGCAGCACTGGGACTGGGACCATGTAGCCCCCTCTCCCACTGCCTATGTGGAAGGGCCCGTGCTGAGGCCTTGCCCGAGGCAGCGCTGCCTCCTCCACTCCCACTCCCGCAACATTTCTAGGGTATCTACTGTGGTGTCACCAACCAGGGACAGCTCACTGGGCAATGCACTCCTGTGGGGGTATTTAGCTGTGGTAGCATTGCATGTTTGGGGTTCCCTATTCTATGGAGCTGGCCATGGTGACTGGGAGTCCTGGGTGGGGAGAACCAATCTTGTGGGGAGACATGGTGTGGTGAAGGCTGGGGTTTATTCGTGGTGATGGACTGGAATGTGGAGGCTGGGACTGGGGTCTGGAGACTGGACAGGGGCCAGAGATCTCACCTGGCTACTGAGGGATGTGACCTTCTGTTGGCCAGAGAGGTGAGGCCTGTGGTTCTCTGAGAGCATGTGCTGCTGGGGCTCATAGGGTTTGTTAGGTCTGTGCTGACAGGAGACAGGCCAAGAGATGTGAAAGTTTTAGAAATTTTATTTTTAATACCAGTATATTCATTTCAGCAAGCAAGAATATGGAGGGCGGGATATTTATGTGTCTGTGTGTGTCGGATGTAGGTGCAGGTGGTTGCAGGAAGCTGGGTCTAGCGTTGCTTTTCTTGGCTGCTTAGCTTCTCCCGTAACACCTGAAATGAAAATAACAGGAAAACAGCAGAGAGGGCAGGAGCCTCAAGCAGGGACAATAGAAGAGTACTGAGCGCAGGGGAGAAACTGAGGGCAGGGGAAAGGTACAGAATATGCCTAACAGGGTTTGGCTGGCCTGGGACCCAATCTCCTGCTGGATCCGCTGCTGCTGCATGGCTGCGGGTAGCATCAGCATCCCTGAGGCTGCTGGAACTGGGCGTGTCCTGCCAGGCCTGCAGCCATGCCAGCATTGCCTTTCTGTTGCTGCTGCTGCTGCTGTTGCTCTGTGGCATCTCTCTGAACTGTGGTTCATACTCACCATGTTGGGATTACGTCCCGGGTTCATGATGTTCAAGGACTGGCCCTGGGGGTTCAGGTCTCCCATTGCTTGCTGCTGTGGAGGAACAGCAGGTCATGGCCCGCTGGCTTGCATGGCTTTCAGGTTCAGCAGGCTGGGCTAGAGCGGAAGGCCGGGCTGGCTGGCCACTTACTTGGCCATGTGCTATTTGATGAGAGCTGCCATCAGCTGAGTGTTTGACTTGAGGATGTTGAGCATGTGCTGCTAGTGGGAGACTTCAGGGTCTGCAGCAGGTCCTGCAGGGCACCGGGAGAGATGCTCTGAGGTGGCTGCACCTTTGGTCTGCATAGACATCACGGGTCTGGGCATGCCTCACATTGGCTGTTGCTGGGCGATGGGTGCCGGTTGCCACTTCTGGTGGTCAGGGGCAGAATAACAGGCCCACTGACCTGGTTGGGTCACATTCAGGCCCATGGGGGCCATCTGGCTCTGGGGGTCACTGTGCCTCAGGGGTATACCGTTGTTGGTGCTCACACAGTACAGGTGCTGCTGTTGCTGCGCCTCACATGAAATCTGCCGGGCGCCTCCACTGCTGCAGGTGAGACTGGGTGGGGGAGTGGGCAGTGGGGCTGGCACCTGGTTAGTGGGCTTCCCAGTGCAAACTGTGGTGGGAGGCTGAGTTCTGGCCACACTGGAGAAGACTGCTAGTGACATGCTCAGAGGTGAGGGCTGGGGGAGTCGGAGGCTATGGTGTCCAGTGTGTGCTAGGATGCAGTGTGGGGGGCCGGGGTGGTGCTGAAGGAGGGGAAGCCAGACTCTGCTGAGGCACGGTGCGGGTGTTGATGATAGCATCTGCTGGCGCATGAGCTATGTGTGCTGCCGGTAGTGCTGTATCTCCTGCTGGCGGAGCTTCTGCTTGATGTTAAAGCAGTAGGGAATGGGGCATGTGTTTCCTTGGCAGTGTTTAGCATGGTAGCAGCAAAGGGCAATGAACTTGCACACACTGCAACCCTAGGCCCTCACAGCCACTGTGGCTTTGTCTGGATGGACTTCTGAATAGATGTCCAGAAGATGTCTCTAATTAGCATATTACCCTTTTATTAGTATAGATGGACCCAAGTGGTTGTTCTTTCAGCTCTGTATACAGGACTGTATAAAGAGCATTTTAGGCTCAATAAAATTGAGCAGAAAGTACAGAGTTTCCCTATACTCTTTCCTCTCCTCTCACAGCCCCCCTGATCTCTCACCAGTGGAGTATCTACACTAATAAAAGAGAAAGATGCAAATTGATTGTACCTTCGTGACACCCACCAGCCAATCAGGAGTGAGCATGCAAATTAACCCAACAAAGATGGCAGGTTAATTTGCATATGCAGGTGCCGAGCGGCCGGGGGCGGGACGCTTGCGTCATCACCATGGTGATGACGCAGGCATTCTGCACCACCCCAGCCACTCCGAGCCTCTGAGCAGCGTGGGAAGGTGGAAAGGTGGCTCCAGCCAGAGCGAAGGTGGTGCCAGCAGCCAGGGGAAGGAAGGCCCATTCTTGCACGAATCTTTGTGCATCAGGCCTCTAGTATTTGTTATAATAGATGAACAGATATTGACACATTATTATCACCCAAGTGATTAGAGCAACCTGTTTCTAAACTACTTGCTTTTTTAAAATAACAGGCATGTATTAAATTTATATTTAAAAGAAAAATATGTGTTATATAACATCTACCTAATTCACAAATTATGAATTATATATAATAAAAGCATAATATGCTAATTAGACTGGACATCCTTCTGGGAGGACGGCTTTCCAGATGAAGCTGGGGCTGGAAGGGCTGAGGTGGCTGCCACGGCAGGCGGGGGCTGAGGCAGAGGCAGTGGCAGCCACCGCAGTGGCGGGGGCCAAGCCCCTTGCATGAATTTCTTGCATCGGGCCTCTAGTATATATATATAAATGAAAGAATTATAGCAAAATTTTTCTGGTTTGGTTCTGATTTAGATATTGAATATAAACTTTAATTAGTTTACAGAAGGTAAAAGGAGGGAGTAATCTATTAGCTAGATTATACATACATACATGATTTCATTCTTTTTTAAAAAATAATTATTTATTCTTGAAAGTATTACATATACCCCACCCCCATTGACCTGCTTCATCCTGCCTTTGCCCCTTGCCTCAGGCCTTCACCACCTTATTATTTATGTTCATGGGTTATGCATATATGCATACAAGGTCTTTGGTTGATTACCCCCCACATACACACACACACTCTCCCGCCTTCCCTCTGAGATTCTACATTCTGTTCCATGCTTCCATGTCTCTGGATCCACTCTGTTCATCAGTTTATTTTGTTACTTAGATTCCACATATGAGTGATATCGTGTGATACTTGTCTTTATCTGACTGACTTATTTCACTTAGCATGATACTCTCTCAGTCCCTCAAAGGGTAAGAGATTCTTATTTTTTACTGCTGCATAGTATTCCATGGTGTAAATGTAGCATAGCTTTTTTATCCACTCATCTATTGATGGGCACTTGGGCTGTTTCTAGATCTTGGCTATTGTAAATTGTGCTTATATGAACACAGGGGTGCATACATTCTTTCTCATTGGTGTTCAGGTTTCTTAGGATATATTCCTCAAAGTGGGATCACTGGATCAAATGTCAGTTCCATATTTAATTTTTTGAGGAAACTCCATACTGTTTTCCATAATGGCTGCACCAGTGTGCATTCCCACCAGCCATATACTAGGGTTCCATTTTCTTCACAACCTTGCCAGCACTTGTTTGTTGATTTGTTGATGGTAGCCATTCTGACAGGTGCGAGGTGACACCTTATTGTTGTTGTAATTTGCCTCTCAATGATGATCAGTGAGTTTAAGCATTTTCTCATATGTCTCTTGTCTAGCTCTATGTTTACTTTGGAGAAGTGTCTATTTAGGTCCCGTGCCAATTTTTAAATTTGATTATTTGCCTTCTTTTTATTAAAATGTATGAGTTCCTTATATACTTTGGATATTAACACTTTATCAGATGTATCATTGCCAAATATGATCTCCCATACTGTGGGGTCCCTTTTCATTTTGTTGATGGTTTCTTTTGCTGTGCAGAAGCTTTTCATTTTGATGTAGTCCCATTTGTTTATTTTCTCCTTTGCCCATAAATATATTGCTACGAAAGATGTCTGAAATTTTGCTGCCTATGGTTCCTTCTAAGATTTTTATGGTTTCATGACTTACATTGAAGTCTTTTATTTATTTGAGTTTATTCTTATGTATGGTGTAAGTTGGTGGTCTAGTTTCATTTTTTTGCATGTATCTGTTCAATTTTCCCAACACCATTTATTGAAGAGACTGTCTTGACTCCATTGTATGCTCTTGCCTTCTTTGCCAAATATTAACTGAGCATAGTGGTTGGGGTAGATTTCTGGGATCTCTGTTCTGTTTCATTGATCTATATACCTGTTCTTGTGCAAGTACCAGGCTGTTTTGATTATGGTGGCTTTGTAGTAGAACTTGAAATCTGGTATTGTGATCCCTCCAGCTTTGTTCAGCTTTCTCAAGATTGCTGTAGCTATTTGAAGTCTTTTTGATTACATAGAAATGTTTGAAGTATTTTTTCTAGATATGTGAAATGCGATGTTGGTATTTTAATAGGGATTACATTGAATCTGTAGATTGCCTTGAGTAGTATGGATATTTTAATGATGTTGATTCTACCAATCTATGAAACAAGTGATTCTTCCACTTGTTTCTATGTTCTTCTATCGATTTTTTTTTTAATGTCCTGTAGTTTTTGGAGTACAGGTCCTTTGCCTCCTTGGTTAAATTTATTCTTAAGTATCTTAATTTTTTGATGCAATGGTATTTGGGATGGTTTATTTAATTTCTATTTGTGTTTATAAATGCGAGGGAATTTTGGGTGTTAATTTTGTATCTTGCCATATTTTCAAATTCATTTATTAAATATAGTAGTTTTTTGTTAGAATCTTTAGGGTTTTCTATGTATAGTATCATGTCTTCTGCAAATAATGAGAGTTTTACTTCCTCTTTTCCAATTTGGATGCCTTTTATTTCTTCTTGTCTGATTGCTATGGCCAGGACTTCTAGAACTATGTTGTATAAGAGTGGTGAAAGAGTCTTATTCCTGTTCTTAGGGGGAATGGTTTTAGTTTTTGCCCATTGAGTATGATGTTGGCTGTAGGTTTTTCATGTTTGGCCTTTATTATGTTGAGGGATAATCCCTCTATTCTCACTTTATTGAGAGTTGTGTGTTTTTGTTTGTTTGTTTGTTTGTTTGTTTTTATCAGAAAAGGGTGTTGGATTTTGTTGAATGCTTTTTCTGCATTGATATGATCATGTGATTTTGTCTTGCAGTCTGTTTATGTGCCGTATCACATTTATTTAGTTGCAAATTCTGTACCTGCCTTGCATCCCCAAAATAAATCCCACTTGGTTATAATATATGATCTTTTTAATATATTGCTGGATCCAATTGACTAAAATTTTGTTGAGGATTTTAGCATCTATGTTCATCAGGGATATTGGCCTGTAATTCTCTTTCTTTGTAGTGTCTATCTGGTTTTGGAATTAGGAGAATGCTGGCCTCAGTAAAAGAGCTTGGAAGTGTTCCTTCCTATTAGATTTCAAAAAATAGTTTAAGGAGTATAGGAGATAGTTCTTCTTTGAATGTTTGGTAAAACTCCCCTGTGAAGCCATCACACCCATGCTTTTGTTTGCTGGGAATTTTTTGATTATTGTTTCTATTTCATCACTAGTTATTGGCCTATTTGGGTTTTCTGATTCTTCCTTATTCAGTTTTGGCAGAGTGTATTTTTCTAGGAATTTGTCCATTTCATCCACATTGTCCAGCTTGTTGGCATATAGTTGTTCATAGTATTTTCATACAATCATTTTTATTTCTGTAGTGTCAGTGGTTACTTCTCCATTTTCATTTCTGATCTTGTTTATATGGGTTCTCTGTTTCTTCATGAGTTTTGCTAACATTGTTTAACATTTCAAAGAAGCAACTCCTAGTTTCATTGACTTTTTGTATTGTTTTTTAGTCTCTATGTTATTTATTTCTGCTCTAATCTTTATTATTCCTTCCTTCTACATACTCTGGCCTTTTCTTATTGTTCTCTTTCTAATTCTTTAAGTTGTAGGGTTAGATAGATAGTTAATTAATATTTTTTATTTTTTATTTTTTCAAATAGGCCTATAGTGCTATGAACTTCCCTCTCAGGAATACTTTTGCTGTGTCCCAGAGATTTTGGGTTGTTGTGTGTTCATTTTCTTTTGTTTCCAGGAAGTTTTTTTATTTCTTTCTTGATCTCATTTGTAACCTGTTCATTGTCTAGTAACATGTTATTTAGCCTCCATATGTTTGAATGTTTTAGGGTGTATTTACTATAATTGATTTCTAATTTCATTCTACTGTGATCTGAGAAGATGCTTGATATGATTACAGTCTTCTTGAACATGTAGAGATGTGTTTGTGTCCTAACATGTTGTATATCTTTGTGAATGATCCATGTGTGGACTTGAGAAGAATGTATATTCTTCACCTTTGGGTGAAATGTTTTATAAATCTCAATTAAATCTTTCTGGTCCAGTGTGTCCTTTAGAGTCACTGTTTCCTTGTTAATTTTTTTGTCTAGAAGATCTATCAAATGAAGTCAGTGGGATGTTAAAGTCCACTACTATGACTGTATTGTTGTAGGTTTCTTCCTTAAAGTCCTCTAGAAGTTCTTTTATATATTTAAGTGCTCCTATATTAGGTGCATACATGTTTACCAGGATTATATCCTCTTGTTTGATCAATCCCTTTAGTATTATGTAGTGACCTTTGTTGTCTCTTGAGATGGCCTTCATCTTGAAGTCTGTTTTGTCAGCTTTTTTTTTTCTTTTCCAATGTATGAAAAAATTTTATTCCATCCCTTCACTCTCATCCTGTGTGTGTTTTTTGTTTTGAGGTTGGTCTCTTGTAGACAGCATATAGTTGGGTCATGTTTTTGTATCCATTCAGCTACCATGTGTCTTTTGATTGGAGCATTTAATTCATTTACATTTAAGCTTATTATTGATAGGTACTTATTTATTGCCATTTTATTTCTACATGCTTAGGTTTCTCTCTCTATTTCTTCTTATTATTACAGCAGGCCCTTTAGCTTTTCTTGTAATGCTGGCTTGCTGGTGATGTACTCCTTTGACCTTTTTTTTTTTTTTTTTTTTTTGGTCTGGGAAGCTCTGTATTTCACTGTCTATTTTGAATGATAGCCTTGCTGGATCTTGTTTTCAGATCCTTGTTTTCCATGACCTTGAATACTTCATGCAATTTCATTCTGGCCTGTAGAGTTTCTGATGAGAAATCAGGTGTCACCCATATGGGGGCTCCTTTGTAGGTAACAGTTTGCTTTTCCCTTGATGCCTTTCTTTCTTTGTCTTTAATTTTTGGCATTTTAATTATGATGTGTCAGTGTGTGGTCCTGTTTGGGTTCTTCTTGCTTAGGGTTTTCTGTGCCTCCTGAACTTGTATGACTTTTTTCCTTCACCAGGTTAGGTAAGTTTTCTGCCATTATATTTCAAACACATTCTCTATCCCTTTCTCCTTTTCTGCCTCTTCTGGCACACCTGCTATTCGAATATTGTTACACTTTCATTTGTCCCACAGCTCTCTGATGCTGTCCTCCTATTTTTTAATTATTTTTTCTTTTTGGTTATCTGATTGAGTGATTTTTTTTCTATCCTGTCTTCTAATTCACTGATTCAATCCTCATCTTCCCCTAATCTGCTGTGTATTCCTTCCACTGTGTTCTTTATTTATGCTAGGTCATTCTTCATTTCTGTTTTCATAGTTACTGTATCTTTTCTCATGCTTTTAAATATCTTTACCATTATTATTCTGAACTCTATATCAGATAAATTTCTTATCTCCATTTCATTGATCTCTTCTGCTGGAGAATTCTCTTGTTCTTTCATTTGTGATTTGTTTCTTTGTTTCCTCATTTTGATTTCCTGTATTCGTGACTCTGTATTAGGTAGATCTGCTGCTCCTCTCAATCTCTGGTGCAGGACAGTGTTAAATGCTGTTTCTGACTAATTAAATCAGGCAGAGACTTAAATCATCAAGAGACTTCCTCTGCCTATTGACTGATAGGATTTTGTCTTGAGTTGCCCTCAGACAATTGTCCAAAGGTGTGAAAAGAGTTGTTGGCTGGGTTTTTTTTTTTTTCAACAGGGTGAGTCATTTGCTTCTGCCTGGAGGCTAATTGCTATTCTCAGTCTCTTTATGGGTCTCAGAAACTCTACACTGTGGGACAACATGTTTTCCAATAGAGTGGATCAGCTGTCTTCTCCCCAGGGAAAGCAGTCTGTATAGCAGTTGTCTGAATGAGAAAGATGACCTCTGCAGTGTGAGGGAATGACTCAACACAGGAAACCAGGAAGTCTGCTTTGTGAGCTCTATCCCCAAGCCTCCAATCCTAGCAGAAGCTCACACAGCTCCAGTTAACTCTGCCCTTCCTCTGCCAGAGTGCAAGGTGAGTGGCTCTACAGGGTATTTTGTGTGTTGGCTCTTCAAGAGGGCCCTGAATTTTCAGCCATCTCCCCCTGGCTGACAGCAACCCCCTGATGTCCACAGCAAGATGTTAGGTGGATACCCTTGTCAGTTCTGGTGCTCTCTGCTTGGGGACCCAGCATGGGTTGGTACCTAGAGTTCTTGGTACCAACCACCCACACCTGAGATATCTCTCTGGAAATTCAGTTGCTGTCTCTGGGGCTCAGCCAGCCCTTTGTGCCTCTGTCCTTCCTACCAGTCCCTATGCAGTACCACTTTCATTCCTTGGTTATTTAGATTCTCTCCAGTGAGTCTTCCATTGATTAGTCAGGAAGATTTTTATATTTTCTTTTTTAAATAAATTATTTATTGTTTAAAGTATTTTTTAAAATTCTTTATTGATTAAGGTGCTACATATGTGTCCTTCTTCCCCCATTACCCCTCCATACCCCCCAATCATGCCCTCACCCCCCTGTTGTCTGTGTTCATTGGTTAGGCCCATATGCATGCATACATGTCCTTTGGTTGATGTCTCCCTATTACCCCCACCCTGCCCTACCTTCCCTCCGAGGTTTGATGGTCTGATTGATGTTTCCCTGTCTCTGGAACTGTTTTTGTTCATCAGTTTATGTTGTTCATTATATTCCACAAATGAGTGAGATCATGTGATAATTATCTTTCTCTGACTGGCTTATTTCACTTAGCATGATGCTTTCCAGTTCCATCCATGTTCTTGCAAATGGTAGGAATTCCTTCTTTTTAAGCGCAGAGTAGTATTCCATTGTGCAGATATACCATGGTTTTTTAATCCACTCATCTGCTGATGGGCACTTAGGCTGTTTCCAAATCTTAGCTATGGTAAATTGTGCTGCTATATAGGGGTGCATATATCCTTTCTGATTGATGTTTCTAGCTTCCTGGAATATATTCCTAGAAGTGGTATTACTGGGTCAAATGGGAGTTCCATTTTTAGTTTTTTGAGGAAATTCCATACTGTTCTCCACAGTGGCTGCACCAATCTTCATTCCCACCAGCAGTGCACCAGGGTTCCTTTTTCTCCGCAGCCTTGCCAGCACTTGTCGTTTATTGATTTGTTGATGATAGCCATAATGACAGGCGTGAGATGGTACCGCGTTGTCGTTTTGATTTGCATCTCTCGGATAATTAGTGACTTTGAGCATGTTTTCATATGTCTCTTGGCCTTCCTTCTGTCTTCTTTTGAAAAGTTTCTATTTAGGTCCATTGCCCATTTCTTGATTGGATTGTTTATCTTCCTTTTGTTGAGTTGTGTGAGTTCCCTGTAAATGTTGGAGATTAAACCCTTATCAGTGATAACATTGGGAAATATGTTCTCCCATGTAGTGGTCTTTCTTGTTGTTTTGTTGATGGTTTTTATTTTGATGTAGTCCCATTTGTTTATTTTCTCTTTATTTTCCATTGCCCTAGGAGCAGTATCAGTGAAGAAGTTCCTTAGGCATATGTCTGAGATTTTGCTGCCTGTGGATTCCTCTAGTATTTTTATGGTTTCCCGTCTTATGCTTTTTTTGAAATTTCTTTATTGATTAAGGTATTACATATATGTCCTTATTCCCTCATTACACCCCAACTCCCATTCATGACCCCACCCCCCTGTTGTCTGTGTCCATTCATTAGGCTTATATGCATGCATATAAATCCTTTGGTTGATCTCTCCCCTTTACCCCCACCCTCCCCTATCTTCCCTGAGGTTTGATTTTCTGATTGATGTTTCTCTGTCTCTGGATCTATTTTTGTTCATCAGTTTATATTGTTCATTATATTCCACAAATGAGTGAGATCATGTGATATTTATCTTTCTCTGCTTGGCTTATTTCACTTAGCATAATGCTCTCCATCTCCATCCATGTTGTTGCAAATGGTAAGAACTCCTTGTTTTTTACCGCAGCGTAGTATTCCATTGTGTAGATGTAACACAGTTTTTTTTTAAATAAATCTTTATTCAGATTATTAAAATTATTTCTCCTTATTCCCCCCATAGCTCCCCTCCACCCATTTCCTACCCCACCTTCTGCCCTTATCTCCCCCCCACTGTCCTCATCCATAGGTGTATGATTTTTGTCCAGTCTCTTCATGAACCCCCCAGACCCCTTTCCCCCTGAGAATTATCAGTCCACTCCCTTTCTATGCCCCTGATTCTATTATATTCACCAGATTATTCTGTTCCTCAGGTTTTTAATTCACTTGATTTTTAGGTTCACTTGTTGATAGATATGTATTTGTTGTTCATAATTTTTCTCTTTACTTTTTTCTTCTTCCTATTCTTTAAGAATACCTTTCAGCATTTCATATAATACTGGTTTGGTGGTGATGAACTCCTTCAGCTTTTTCTTATCTGTGAAGCTCTTTATCTGCCCTTCAATTCTGAATGATAGCTTTGCTGGGTAGAGTAATCTTGGTTGTAGGTTCTTGCTATTCATCACATTGAAAATTTCTTGCCACTCCCGTCTGGCCTGCATAGTTTCTGTTGAGAAGTCAGCTGACAGTCGTATGGGTGCTCCCTTGTAGGTAACTAACTGTTTTTCTCTTGCTGCTTTTAATATTCTCTCTTTGTCTTTTGCTCTTGGCATTTTAATTATGATGTGTCTTGGTGTGGTCCTCTTTGGATTCCTTTTGTTTGGGGTTCTGTGGGCTTCCTGGACTTGTAAGTCTATTTCTTTCACCAGGTGGGGGAAGTTTTCGGTCATTATTTCTTCAAATAGGTTTTCAGTATGTTGCTCTCTCTCTTCTTCTGGCACCCCCATAATTCTGATGTTGGTACGCTTCAAGTTGTCCCAGAGTCTTCTTACATTATCTTCAACTTTTTGGATTTTTTTTTTTGCTTTTTGCTTTTTCGGTTGAGTGTTTTTTGCTTCTATGTATTTCAATTCTTTGACTTGATTTTTGTGTTCCTCTTGTCTGCTTTTGGGTCTCTGTATAATATTTTTTATTTCAGTCAGTGTATGTTTAATTTCTAGTTGGTCCTTTTTCATATCTTCGAGGGTCTCGTTATATTTATCGCCCTTTTCTAGGATATTCTTGAAAAGCCTTATAACCGTGGTTTTGAATTCTATATCCAGTCGTTTGTTTTCCTCCATTTCTTTCGTTTGTGATCTGATTCTTTGACGCCGCATTTTCACTGCTTCCCTGAGTTGGTAAGGTTGATGTGTGTGCTAGGTTTCCAATATGGCCCAGTGGGTCTGCCTCCCCAGTTAACCTGAGGTGGACACTCTTGGTGCATCCCTTTGTGGACTGTGTGTACAGCCTTGTTGTAATTAAGTCTTTATTGTTGTTGGTATCACTGGGAAGAATTGACCTCTAGGCCAGTTGGCTATAAGGATCAGCTGCGTCTATGCTGGGAGAAGTTCGGTGCTGGAGACAGCCTTATAGGATTAGACTTGCCAAATTGCAATAACCTCTGTGCTCAGCTTGGATGGGGTGGAGTCTCAGTCTTGGCTTCCCGTCAGTCTTGCCCTTGCGCGCACGTGCGTGCCTTCAGACCTCTGCCTTCCCCGGCTCCCAAGTCTCTGCCCGAGAGTCCAGACTCCCCCCACAAGAGCGTGGGTCCCCAGGGGCTCGCCTGGAACTGGGGTTCAGTGCAGTCAGAACTGGGGCTCAGTGCAGTCAGGAGCCTCTGACTCCCTTCCAACAGGGAAAGCCTGTGGCAACCTCTGCAGCCTTTGTGCGCACTGGCACGCGTGCGCTTTCAGTCCTCCGCATTCCCCGGCTCCGGAGTCTCCGCCTGAGAGTCCAGACTCCCCCCACAAGAGTGTGGGTCCCCAGGGGCTCGCCTGGAACCGGGGTTCAGTGAAGTCAGAACTGGGGCCCAGTGCAGTCAGGAGCCTCTGACTCCCTTTCGCTAGGGAAAGCCTGTGGCAACCTCCGCAGCCTTTGTGCGTACTGGCACGCGCGCGCTTTCAGTCCTCTGCCTTCCCCGGCTCCCGAGTCTCCGCCCGAGAGTCCAGACTCCCCCCGTAAGAGCGTGGGTCCCCAGGGGCTCGCCCGGAACTGGGGTTCAGTGCAGTCAGAACTGGGGTTCAGTGCGGTCGGGGGCTTCCTTCCCCCTTCCGCCAGAGAAAGTCAGCCAGGCTCTCAGCCGCCCTTCCTCTCTGCGCGCACAAAGACCCTTTGCCGTACCTCCAATTCTCTGTGAGCTTTTCTCTTTCCTTCTAGTTGTAGAATTTTCACTCAGCCAGCTTTCCTGTGGTTCTGGATGGTGTCCGTTCTGTCTTTTAGTTGTAGTTTTGGAATTGTTGTGCGAGGCAGCAGTTTAGGTGTTTACCTATGCCGTCATCTTGGTTTCTCTTGTAACACAGTTTTTTAATCCACTCATCTGCTGATGGGCACTTAGGCTGTTTCCAAATCTTAGCTATGGTGAATTGTGCTGCTATGAACATAGGGGTGCATATATCCTTTCTGATTCGTGTTTCTAGTTTCTTGGGATATATTCCTAGAAGTGGGATCACTGAGTCAAATGGGAGTTCCATTTTTACTTTTTTGAGGAAACTTCATACTGTTCTCCACAGTGGCTGCACCAGTCTGTATTCCCACCAGCAGTGTACAAGGGTTTCTTTTTCTCTGCATCCTTGCCAGCACTGGTCATTTGTTGATTTGTTGATAATAGCCATTCTGAAAGGTGTGAGATGGTACCGCATTGTTGTTTTGATTTGCATCTCTCTGATGATTAGTGACTTTGAGCAGGTTTTCATCTGTATCTTTGCCTTCCTCTGCCTTCTTTCGAAAAGTGTCTATTTAGATCAGTTGCCCATTTTTGATTGGGTTGTTTATCTTCTTTTTGTTAAGCTGCATGATTTCCCTGTAAATCTTGGAGATTAAACCCTTATTGTTGATATCATTGGCAAATATGTTCTCCCATGCAGTGGGCTTTCTTGTTGTTTTGTTGATGGTTTCTTTTGCTGTTCAAAAGCTTTTAATTTTGATGTAGTCCCATTTGTTTATTTTCTTTTTAGTTTCCATTGCCCTAGGATCAGTATCAATGAAGAAATTGCTTTGGCATATGTCAGAGATTTTTCTGGCTGTGGATTCCTCTACTATTTTTATGGTTTCCCGTCATATGTTTAAGTCCTTGATCCATTTTGAGTTTATTTTTGTGCATGGTGTAAGTTGGTGGTCTAGTTTCATTTTTTTTGCATGTATCTGTCCAATATTCCCAACACCATTTATTGAAGAAGACTGTCTTGACTCCATTGCATGTTCATGCCTCCTTTGTAAAATATTAATTGAGCATCGTGATTTGGGTCGATTTCTGGGTTCTCGGTTCTATTCCATTGGTCTATATGCCTGCTCTTGTTCCAGTACCAGGGAGTTTTGAGAACAGTGGCTTTGTAATACAGCTTGAAATCTGGTATTGAGATCCCACCTACTTTGTTCTTCTTTCTGAGGATTGCTATGGCTATTCGGGGTCTTTTTTTATTCCAGATGAATTTTTGGAGAGTTCTTTCTAGGTCTGTGAAATATGCCGTTGGTATTTTAATGGGGATTGCATTGAATCTATAGGTTGCTTTGGGTAGTATGGACATTTTAATGATATTGATTCTCCCAATCCATGAACATGGTATGTTCTTCCATCTGTTTATGTCTTCCTCTATCTTTTTATTTAGTGTCCTGTAGTTTTCCACATATAGGTCTTTTACCTCCTTAGTTAATTTTATTCTTAGGTATCTTAATTTTTTTGGTGTGATGGAAAATGGGATTGCCTTTTTAGTCTCTTTTCTATAAGTTCATTATTGGTGAATAGAAATGCTGTAGATTTCTTGGCATTAATTTTGTATCCTGCTACATTGCCGAATTCATTTATTAAGTCTATTAGTTTTTTGATGGAGTCTTTTGGGTTTTTTATGTACAATATCATGTCATCTGCAAATAAGGACAGCTTTACTTCTTTTTTTCCAATTTGGATGCCTTTTATTTCTTCTTCTTGTCTCATTGCAATGGCTAATACTTCCAGTACTATATCGAACAGGAGTGGTGAGAGTGGGCATCCCTGTCTTGTTCCTGTTCTTAGGGAAAATGGTTTTAGTTTTTGTCTATTGAGTATGATGTTAGCTGTGGGTTTATCATATATTGCTTTTATTATGTTGGGGTATGATCCTTCTATTCCCACCTTGCTGAGAGTTTTAATCAAGAAAGTGTGTTGGATTTTGTCAAATGCTTTTTCTGCATCAATTGATATGACTATGTGATTTTTATCTCTCAATTTGTTTATGTGATGTATCACGTTTATTGATTTGCAGATATTGTACCATCCTTGCATTCCTGGGATAAATCCTACTTGGTCATGTGTATGATCTTTCTGATGTAGTGGTGAATCCAGTTTACTAGAATTGTGTTGAGGATTTTGGCATCTGTGTTCATGAGGGATATTGGCCTGTAATTCTCTTTCATTGTGTTGTCTTTATCTGGTTTTGGTATTAGGGTGATGCTGGATTCATAGAATGAGCTTGGAAGTGTTCCTTCCTCTTGAATTTTTTGGAATAGTCTGAGGAGCATAGGTTTTAGTTCTTCTTTGAATGTTTGATAAAACTCCCCTGTGAGGCTGTCTGGTCCCGGGCTTTTGTTTGCTGGAAACTTTTTGATGACTGCTTCAATTTCTTCCATAGTTATTGGCCTATTGAGATGTTTAGGTTCTTCCTGATTGAGTTTTGGAAGGTTATATTTTTCTAGGAATATGTCCATTTCCTCCAGGTTGTCCAGTTTGTTGCAATAGAGTTGTTCATAGTATTTTTTAACAATCCTTTGTATTTTGGTGGGGTCTGTTGTTATTTCACCTCTTTCATTTCTGATTTTGTTTATTTGGCTCCTCTCTCTTTGCTTCTTTGTGAGCCTGGCTAGAGGTTCATCAATCTTGTTTATCCTTTCAAAGAACCAGCTCTTGGTTTTGTTGATCTTTTGTATTGTTTCTTTGGTCTCTATGTCATTTATCTCCTCTCTGATCTTTATTATTTCCTTCCTTCTGCTTACACTGGGCTTTTCTTGTTGCTCTCTTTCTAACTCTTTGAGTTGTAGGGTTAGGTAATTTATTACCATTGTTTCTTGTTTTTTTGCAGTAGGCTTGTAGAGCTATGAACTTCCCTCTCAAGACTGCTTTCAGTGTGTCCCATACATTTTGGGTTGTTGTGTTTTCATTATCGTTTGTTGCCATGATGTTTTTTATTTCTTCCTTGATCTCTCTGGTAACCCAGTCATTGTTTAATAGCATACTGTTTAGTCTCCATGTGTTTGATTTCTTTGGATTGTTTTTATTGTAGTTGATTTCCACTTTTGTGCCACTGTGATCTGAGCAGATGCTTGATATGATTTCTATCTTCTTGAATTTGAAGAGACTTTACCTATGACCCAACACATGGTCTATCTTTGAAAATGACCCATGTGCACTTGAGAAGAATGTATATTCTATGGCTTTGGGATGAAATATTCTGAAGATGTCAATTAATTCAATCTGGTCTAGTGAGTCATTTAGTATTCATGTTTCTTTGCTGATTTTTTGTTTAGAGGATTTGTCCAATGTTGATAGTGGGGTATTAAAATCTCCTACTATGATTGTATTGCTGTCAATCTCTCCTTTGATATCCTCCAGAAATTTTTTTTTATGTATTTGGGTGCTTCTCTATTGGGTGCGTATATGTTTACCAGAGTTATTTCTTCTTTTTGGATTTCTCCCTTTTGTGTTATGAATTGGCCTTCCTTATCTCTTGTTATGTCCTTCACTTTGAGATCTAATTTGTCAGATATAAGTATTGCTACCCCAGCTTTTTTTTCATTTCCATTTGCCTGAAAAACCCTTTTCCATCGCTTCACCCTAAGTCTGTGTGCATCTTTTTTACTGAGGTGGGTTTCTTGTAGATAGCAGATATATGGGTCATGTTTTCTCATCCAATCCGTTACCCTATGTCTTTTGATTGGGGATTTAATCCATTTACATTTAAAATTATTATTGATAGGTACTTATATGTTGCCATTTTTATTCTTTACCCCTGTGTTCCTTCTTCGCTTCCTATTTCTTTTTTTTTCACAGCGGATCCTTAGCATTTCTTACATTGCTGGTTTGGTGGTAATAAACACCCTTCGTCCTTTTTTGTCTATAAAGCTCCTGATTTCACCTTCAGTTTTGATTGATAGCCTTGCTGGGTACAGTATTCTTGGATTCAGACCCTTCCTTTGCATGACTTTGTATATTTCATTCCATTCCCTTCTGGCCTGATGAGTTTCTGTTGAGAAATCAGTTGCTAGTCTGATGAGGGTTCCTTTGTAGGTAACTTTCTGTCTCTCTCTGGCTGCTTTTAAGATTCTTACTTTGTCGTTAGTGTTTGCCAATTTAAGTATAATGTGCCTTGGTGTCAGTCTTTTGGGGTTCATTTTGCTTGGGACTCTGTGAGTTTCTTGGATTTGTGTGGGTTTTTTCTTCCCTATATCAGGGAAGTTTTCTGTCACTATTTCTTCAAACAGGTTTTGTATTCCTTGCTCAGTTTCCTCTCCTTCTGGAACCCCTATTATGTGGATGTTGGTTTGTTTCATGTTGTCCCAACGTTCCCTTAGGCTCTCCTCCTACTTTTTAAATTTTTTTTTCTAGAAGCTGCTCTACTTGGGTATTTTTTCCTACCTTGTCTTCTAGCTCACTGATGTGGTCCTCTGCTTCTTCTAGTCTACTCTTGATGCTTTCTATTGAGTTCTTTACAGCAGCGATGTCATTTTTCATTTCTTCTTGGTTCTTCTTTATTTCCTCTTGGTTCTTACCCATATTGTCGAATTTGTCTTCCATTCTTTTCAGCCACCTTATGACCATTTCTCTGAATTATTTCTCTGACAGGTTGCTTGCCTCCATTTTATTTACTTCCTTTTCTGGTGATGCCTAATTTTCTTTCATATGCAGACTGTTTCTTTGTCTCCCCATGGCCTCTCTTCTCTGATGTCTGGTTATGTAGTTCTCTCTCTCCTCATCCCAGGCGAAATCTGACCTTTCTGTAGTGGAGTGAATCTGGGTGTTTGTGCCAATTGGGGACCTGTGCTCTGGGGTTTGCACCTGTTCAGTGGGTGCTGCAGATGTAGATTTTCTGGCTTACGATAACATCCACTTTCCCCTTCAAGATGGCGTGGTCTCCACGTCCGAGCCGGTGGCTCCGGGAGGGAACACAGCAGCAGTGGGGGCTTTCCGGTCAGGGGAGCCCCATTCAGTAGTCCCCCAAATTTTGGAGTATAGCTGTCTCTTAACTCACCAACAGACACTCCCCCTGCGACATTCAGCTTTTCTTCTATCTGCTCCGGGACAAGGCTCGGGACACACCTGTCTATTCCGCTGCCATTTTTTTTTCCTCTGGAAAATTGTTTTTTCCCCCCGTCTTATGTTTAAGTCCTTTATCCATTTTGAGTTTATTTTTCTGTATGGTGTAAAGTTGGTGGTCTAGTTTCATTTTTTTTTTGCATGTATCTGTTCAATTTTCCCAACACCATTTATTGAAGAGACTGTCTTGACTCCATTGCATGTTCATGCCTCCTTTGTCGAATATTAATTGGGCATAGTGGTTTGGGTCAATTTCTGGGTTCTCTTTTCTACTCCATTGATCTATATGTCTGTTCTCGTGCCAGTACCAGGCTGTTTTGAGAATGGTGGCTTTTTAATACAGCTTGAAATCTGGTATTGAGATCCCACCTACTTTGTTCTTCTTTATCAGGATTGCTGCAACTATTGTGGTTCTTTTTTTATTTCAGATGAATTTTTGGAGAGTTCTTTCTAGGTCTGTGAAATATGCCATTGGTATTTTAATGGGGATTGCATTGAATCTATAGATTTCTTTGGGTAGAATGGACATTTTGGTGATGTTGATTCTACAAATCTATGAACACAGTATGTTCTTCCATCTGTTTATACCTTCCTCTGTCTCTTTTTTCAGTGTCCTGTAGTTTTTTGCATATACGTCTTTTACCTCTTTAGTTAAGTTTATTCCTAGGTATGTTAATTTTTTTTGGTACAATAGTAAATGGGATTGCTTTTTTAGTCTCTCTTTCTGTTAGTTCACTATTGGTGTACAGAAATGCCATATATTTATTGGCGTTAATTTTGTATCCTGCTACCTTACCGAATTCATTTATTAAGTCTAATAATTTTTTGATGGAGTCTTTAGGGTCTTCTATGTACAGTATCATGTCGTCTGCGAATAAGGACACTTTTGCTTCTTCTTTTCCAATTTGGATGCCTTTTATTCCTTCTTCTTATCTGATAGCAATGGCTAGTACTTCCAGTACTATGTCAAACAGGAGTGGTGAGAGGGGGCATCCCTGTCTTGTTCCTGTTCTTAGGGGAAATGGTTTTAGTTTTTTTCTATTGAGTATGATGTTGGCTGTGTGCTTGTCATATATGGCTTTTATGATGTTGAGGTATGATCCTTTTATTCCCACCTTGCTGAGAGTTTTTATCAAGAAAAGGTGTTGGATTTTGTCAAACGACTTTTCTGCGTCAATTGATATGACTATGTGATTTTTATCTCTCAATTTTTTTATGTTTATTGATTTGCGGATATTGTACCATCCTTGCATTCCTGGGATAAATCCTGCTTGGTCATGGTGTATGATCTTTCTGATGTACTGCTGGATCCTATTTGCTAGGATTTTGTTGAGGATTTTGGCATCTTTGTTCTTGAGGGATATTGGCCTGTAATTCTCTTTCATTGTGTTGTCTTTATCTGGTTTTGATATTAGGGTGATGCTGTCTTCATAGAATGAGTTTGGAAGTGTTCCTTCCTCTTGAATTTTTTGGAATAGTCTGAGGAGGATAGGTTTTAGTTCTTCCTTGAATGTTTGGTATAATTCTCCTGTGAAGCCATCTAACTGTGGGCTTTTGTTTGCTGGAAGCTTTTTGATTACTGCTTCAATTTCTTTCATAGTTATCAGCCTATTGAGATTTTTAGAATCTTCCTGATTGAGTTTTGGAAGGTTGTATTTTTCTAGGAATAAGTCCCTTTCCTCCAGGTTGTCTAGTTTGTTGGAATAGAGTTGTTCATAATATTTTTTAACAATCCTTTGTATCTTTGGGGTCTGTTGTTATTTTGCCTCTATCATTTCTGATTTTGTTTGAGTCCTCTCTCTTTGCTTCTTGTTGAGCCTGGCTAGAGGTTCATCAATCTTATTTATCCTTTCAAAGAACCAGCTCTTGGTTTCATTTATCTTTTATATTGTTTTTTTTTTGTCTCTATGTCATTTATTTCTGCTCTAATCATTATTATTTCCTTCCTTCTGCTCACTGTGGGCTTTTCTTGTTGCTCTCTTTCTAATTCTTTGAGTTGTAGCATTAGATGATTTACTATCATTTTTTCTTGTTTTTTAGGTAGGCCTGTAGAGCTATAAACTTCCCTCTCAGGACTGCTTTCATTGTGTCCCATAGGTTTTGATTGTTGTGTTTTTATTGTCATTAGTTTCCAGAATGTTTTTAATTTCTTCTTTGATCTTATTGGTAACCCAATCAATATTTAATAACATGCTATTCAGCTTCCAAGGGTTTGATTGTTTTGGATTCTTTTTATTGTAGTTTATTTCTAATATTATGCCATTGTGGTCTGAAAAGATGCTTGGTATGCTTTCAATCTTCTTGAATTTGGGGAGACTTTGCTTGTGACCCAGAATGTGGTCCATTTTTGAAAATGTCCCATGTGCACTTGAGAAGAATGTATATTTCGCAGCTTTGGGGAGAAATGTTCTGAAGATGTCAATTAAGTCCATCTGATCTATTGAGTCATTTAGGATTGTTGTTTCTTTGCTGATTTTTTGTGTAGAGGATTTATCCAGTGATATCAGTGGTGTATTAAAGTCCCCTACTATGATTGTATTGTTGTCTATCTCTCTCTTGACTTCTTCCAGGAGATTTTTTATGTATTTGGGTGCTCCTGCCTTGGGTGCATATATGTTTACCAGGGTTATATCCTCTTGTTGTATCGATCCCTTTAGTATTTTGAAATGGCCTTCCTTATCTCTTGTTATGGCCTTCACTTTGAGATCTATTTTGTCAGTTATAAGTATTGCTACCCAGCTTTTTTTTTCATTTCTATTTGCCTGAAAGATATTTTTATGTCCCTTCACTTTCAGTCTGTGTGAGTCCCTTGTTCTGAGGTGGGTCTCTTGTAGACAGCATATATATGGATCATGTTTTTTTATCCATTCAGCCACTCGATGTCTTTTGATTGGAGCATTTAGTCCATTTACGTTTAAAGTTATTATTGAAAGGTACTTGTTTGTAGCCATTTTTATTTTTTGAGGCTGTGTTCCTTCTTACGTTTTTGTTTCTTCTTTTTGCAGCATTCCCTTTAGCATTTCTTGCATTGCTGGTTTGGTAGTGATAAACTCCCTTAACCTTTTTTTTGTCTTTGAAGCTTCTGATTTCCCCTTCAATTTTGATAGATAGTCTTGCTGGATAGAATATTCTTGGATTGAGTCCCTTGCTTTGTATCACTTTGTATATCTCCTTCCATTCCCTTCTAGTTTGATGTGTTTCTGTTGAGAAATCATTTAATAATCTGAAGGGGGTTCCTTTGTAGGTAACTCTCTGTCTCTCTCTTTCAGCCTTTAACATTCTCTCTTTGTCGATAACATTTGCCATTGTAATTATGGCGTGTCTTGGTGTGGGTCTTTTGGGATTCATCTTGCTTGGGACTCTTTGTACTTGAGTAACTTTTTTCTTCCCCATATCAGGGAAGTTTTCTGTCATTATTTCTTCAAATAAATTTTCTAATCCTTGCTGCTCTTCTTGTCCTTCTGGCACCCCTATTATACGTATGTTACTTCGTTTTGCATTGTCCGAAAGTTCCCTTAGGCTCTCCTCCTGCTTTTTAATTTTTTTCTCTAGTTGCTGTTCAGATTGGGCTTGTTTCTGTACCTATCTTCTAACTCGCTGATTCGGTCCTCTGCTTCTTCTAGTCTACTGTTGGAACCTTCCATGGTGTTTTTGATTGTAGCTATATCATTTTTCATTTCTTCCTGATTTTTCCATAGGTTGTTGATTTTCTCGTCCATCCAGTGTATGAATTGTATGATCATACTCTGAATTCTTTTTCTGTCATGTTGCATGCTTCCGTTTCACTTATTTCCTTACTTGGCAATTTCTCCTTTTCTTTCCTCTGGGTATTGCTTTGTTGTCTCCCCATTCTGACTATCATCAGAAGGTTCAGATGTTGAGTTGTGGGGGCCTGGACCGTGTGTAGTGGGAGTTTTGCACCCCGCAAGTGTCACTGAAGAACTCTGATACCACGACGTGCGGTTGCTGTGGGTTGGTGGGAACCATGTTCCCCCTGGGTCAGAGTCACAGGCTCTTAGTGTGTCCTCGTGTGTGCATCTAGAATCAGGGACCCAGCCTGCACCATGTTGAAACAGAAAACCCACTGGTGTGTGCCAAAAATCAAAGTTCCCTATTGCGTGTCAGGAGTCAGAGGCTTTCTGTGTCCATGCCGAGAATTGAGTATCAGAGTCTCTGTTTCTTTGTGCTACTTCACACTGAGATCCAGGATTTCTGCTTTGTGAGCTCTATCCCCAAGCCTCCAATCTTAGCAGAAGCTCACACAGCTCCAGTTAACCTGCCCTCCCTCTGCCAGAGTGCAAGGTGAGTGGCTCTACAGGGTATTTTGTGTATTGGCCCTTTAAGAAGGCCCTGGATTTTCAGCCATCTCCCCCTGGCTGACAGCAACCCCCTGATGTTCACAGCAAGATGTTAGGTGGAAACCCTTGTCAGTTCTGGTGCTCTCTGGTTGGGGACCCAGCATGAGGATTAGAACCTAGAGTTCTTAGTACCAACCCCCCACACCTGAGATATCTCTCTGGAAATTCAGTTGCTGTCTCTGGGGGCTCAGCCAGCCCTTTTGTGCCTCTGTCCTTCCTACCAGTTCCTATGCAGTACCACTTTCATTCCTTGGTTATTTAGGTTCTCTCCAGTGAGTCTTCCATTGATTAGTCAGGAAGTTTTTTATATTTTCTTTTCCTTTTTTAAATAAATTATTTATTGTTTAAAGTATTACATATCTCTCCTTTTCCCTCCATTGACCTCTCCCTGGCTACTACTACTTCTCAGCACATGCCCTCACCCTCGTACTGTCTGTGTCCATGGGTTATGCTTATTTATGCATGCATACAAGTCCTTTGGTTGATCTCTTAACCCCCCTCCCCTACATTCCTTCTGAGTTTTGATGATCTGTTTGATGCTTCTATGTCTCTGGATCTATTTTTGTTCATCAGTTTATGTTGTTCATTATATTCCACAAATGAGTGAGATCATGTGATATTTATCTTTCTCAGACCAGCTTATTTCACTTAGCCTAATGCTCTCCAGGTCCATCTATGCTGTTGTTAATGGTACAAGTTCTTTCTTTTTTATAGCACCATAGTGTTCCATTGTGTATATGTACCACAGTTTTCTAATACACTCATCTGCTGATGGGCACTTAGGCTGTTTCCAAATCTTGGCTATTGTAAATTATGCTGCTATGAACATAGGGTTGCATATATTCTTTCTGATAGGTGTTTCTGATTTCTTAAGATATATCACTAGAAGTGGGATTACTCGGTCAAATGGCAATTCCATTTTTAATTTTTTGAGGAAACGCCATACTTTTTTCCACATTGGCTTCACCAGTCTGCATTCTCACCAGCAGTGCACAAGACTTTTTTTTCTCTACATCCTCACCAGCATTTGTTGTTTGTTGATTTGTTGATGATAGTTATTCTCACAGGTGTGAGATGGAACCTCATTGTCATTTTGATTTGCATCTCTCGGATGATTAGTGACTTTGAACATGTTTTCATATGTCCCTTGGCCTTCTGTAAATCCACTTTCAAGAAGTGTCTATTTAGGACCTTTGCCTATTGTTTCCTTGGATTGTTTATCTTCCTTTTGTTAAGTTGTATGAGTTCCCTATGAATTTTGGAGATTAAACCCTCATCAGGTATAACATTAGCAAATATGTTCTCCCATGCAGTGGGCTTGCTTGTTGTTTTGTTGATGGTTTATTTTGCTTTTTATTTTGATGTAGTCCCATTTGTTTATTTCCTCCTTAGTTTCCATTGTCCTAGGAGCTCTATTGGTAAAGAGATTGGTTGCTACATCATGCATGGTATTTTTCTACCTATGGATTCTTTCAATATTTTTATGGTTTCCCTTCTTACAATTAAGTCCTTTATCCATTTGGAGGTTATTTTTGTGCATGGTGTAAGTTGGTGTTCTACTTTTATTTTTTTGCATGTGTCTGTCAAATTTTCCCAACACCATTTATTGAAGAGACTATCTTGACTCCATTGTGTGCTCTTGCCTCCATTGTCAAATATTAATTGAGCATAAGGACTTGGGACAACTCTGGGTTCTCTGTTCTATTCCATTGGTTTATATGTCTGTTCATGTGCCAATACCAGTTTTGAGAACAGTGGCTTTGTAATATAGCTTAATATCTGGTATTGTGATCCCTCCAACTCTGTTCTTTATCAGGATTGCTGCAGCTATTCAGGGTCTTTTTTTTTATTCCATATGAATTTTTGGCGAGTTTGTGCTAGGCTATTGGTATTTTAATGGGGATTGCATTGAATCTATAGATTGCTTAAGGTAATATGGACATTTTAATGATGTTGATTGTACCAGTTCATGAACACGGTATATTCTTCCATTTGTTTATATCTTCCTCTATCTCTTTTTTCAATGTCCTGTGGTTTTCTGAGTATAGGTCTTTTACCTCCTTAGTTAAGTTTATTCCTAGGTGTCTTAATTTTTTTTGTTGCAATGTTAAATGGTTTTTGTTTTTGTTTTTTAGTTTCTCTTTCTGTGAGTTAATTATTGGTGTATAAAAAAGCCATTGTTTTCTGGGTTTTAATTTTGTATCCTGCTACATTGCTGAATTCATTAAGTAAATCTAGTAGTTTTTTAAAAATATATATATCTTTATTGATTTCAGAGATGAAGGGAGAGGGAAAGAGAGATAGAAACATCAGTTATGAGAGAGAATAATTGATTGGCTGCCTCCTGCACATTCCCTTCTGGGGATCAAGCCTGCAACCCAGGCATGTGCCCTTTTGACCAGATTCAAACTTAGAACCCTTCAGTCCACAGGCTGATGCTCTATCCACTAAGCCAAACCAGCTATGGCAATCTAGTACTTTTTTTATAGAGTCTTTAGGATTTTCTATGTACAAGATCATGTCATCTGCAAATAATGACAGTTTTACTTCTCCTTTTTTAATTTGGATGCCTTTTATTTATTCTTCTTGTCTGATCACTATGGCTAGTACTTCCAGCACTATTTCGAACAGGAGTGGTGAAAGTGGGCATCCCTGTCTTATTCATTTTCTTAGGGGAAATGGTTTTAATTTTTGCCCATTGAGTATGATGTTGGCTTGTAGGTTTGATATATAAGGCTTTTATTATATTGAAGTATAATCCCTCTATTCCCGCTTTGCCGAGGGTTTTTATCAAGAAAAGCTGTTGGATTTTGTCAAATGATTTTTCTGCATCAATTGATATGATTACGTGATTTTTCCTCTCAATTTGTTTATGTGATGTATCACATTTATTGATTTGTGGACATTATCCCAGACTTGCATCCCCGGAATAAATCCCATTTAGTTATGGTGTATGATCTTTCTAATGTAATGCTGGATCTTATTTGCTATAACTTTTTTGAGGATTTTAGCATCTGCGAGAGGCCCAATGCATGAAATTTGTGCAAGAGTAGGCATTCCTTCTCCTGGCTGCCGGCACCAGCTTCCATCTGGCACCCAGGAGCCAGGCTTCCCTCTGGCACCTGGGACCCAGTCTTCCCTCTAGCACCCGGGACCCAGGCTTCCCTCTGGCCTCCAGCAGGCACCCAGTACCCAGGCTTCCCTCCAGCCACCGGCAGACACCTGGGACCTGGGCTTCCCTTTGGCTGCCAACAGTTACCCAGGACCTGGGCATCCCTCACAGCCCCAGCTTCGTCTGGAAGGTCATCCAGTCTAATTACCATATTATGCTTTTATTATTATAGACTAGGGGCCCAGTGCACAAATTTGTGCACCTTGAAAGGAACCTGTGGGCTGCGAGGCTGTGGTAGGCTCAGGGGCGTGTCTTGGCCCATCCTTCATGCCCCAGCCCAGCTCCCCCCCGCCACGGCCCCCAGTCCTCTGTCTGCTGGCAGCCCTGCTCCCTCCGCCACTGCTCCCATGCGCTGATGGCGCCGGCCCTGCTAACACCTGCTGACAGCACGGAGCGACTGGGGCCAGCGCTAGCAGTGGGTGCAAGCAGGGCCAGCACCATCAGTGAGTGTGAATGGCTGCTGCTACCCTGATCACCCCTCAGGAGCAGGAAGAGGTGGAGAAGCCCTCAGGGGCAATCAGGGCCAGCAGCCACTGCTCACACCCACTGATGGTGCCAAGCAATTGGGACTGGCATCGGGCACCGGCAGTGGGTACAAGTGGTGGCTCCAGCGCCGGCTGCGGGTGCCGGTGCTGGTAGTGGGTGCAAGTGGTGGTTCTGGCACCAGCAGCGGGTGTGAGTGTGGACAGCGCTGGCAGCAGGTGCAAGTGCTGGGCGGGACCGCGATGTGCAGGAGCAAGGAATTTTCAGTAACCACCAGAGTCTCGCCCCATTGATAGGGCTGGCACCCGCCTTGATCTGGCATCCCTGCTCACCTGCTCCACCATCCCGCTGTGGCCAATGCCGCTGTGTTCCACACACGCCTCCTGTTGGCCAGCGCACATTATAGCGACTGGTTTGTTTGTTCCAGTGGTTCTACCATTCGGTCTATTTGCATATTAGCCTTTTATTATATAGGATAAGTACTTGTTTGTAGCCATTTTTATTCTTTATGCTTGTGTTCCTTCTTGCCTTTCTATTTCTTCTTTTTACAACAGTCCCTTTAGCATTTCTTGCAATGCTGGCTTGGTAGTAATAAACTCCCTTAGCTGTTTTTTGTCTGCAAAGCTCCTGATTTTCCCTTCAATTTTGAATGATAGCCTTGCTGGATGATGTATTGTTGGATTCAGTCCCTTGCTTTGCATCACTTTGTATACTTCATTCCATTCCCTTCTGGCCTGATCTGTTTCTGTTTGAGAAATCACTTTGATAATCTAATGGGAGATCCCTTATGGATAACCCTCTTCTCTACCTTGAAGCCCTTAAGATTCTCTCTTTGTCATTAACATTTGCCATTGTAATTACCACGTGTCTTGGTGTGGGTCTTTTGGGGTTCATCTTATTTGGGACTCTGTGCTTGTGTGACTTTTTTCTTCCCTGCATCAGGTAAGTTTTCTGTCATTATTTCTTCAAATAAGGTTTTTAATCTTTGCTCGTCTTCTTGTCCTTTTGGCACCCCTGTTATACAGATCTTGCTTCATTTCATGTTGCCCCATAGCTCCCTTAAGCTTTCCTCCTGCTTTCTAATTTTTTTCTCCAATTGCTGTTCAGATTGGGTGTGTTTTTCTGCCCTGTCTTCTAATTCGCTGATTCGGTCCTCAGCATCTTCTAGTCTACTGTTGAAACCTTCCATTGTGTTGTTGTTGTTGTTGTTATTATTATTATTATTATTATTATTATTATTATTATTATTGTAGCTATATCATTCTTCATTTCCTCTTGATTCTTACATTAGTTGGTAATTTTCTCATCCAGCCAGTTTAGGAACTTTATGACCCTTACTCTGAATTCTTTCTTTGACATATTTCTTGCCTGCATTTCATTTAGTTTCTTTCCTGGCGATTCCTCCTTTTCTTTCATTTGGGTTTTTTTTTTTTTTTTTTTTTTGGTCTCCCCATTTTTGCTGTCTCTTTCTGGTCCTGGGCTCCCTGCTTGGGGTTCGAGGTGTTAAAGACCCCAGTGGTTCAATAATCTGGGACTTGCTAGATTGGAGGCTGGGTCTGCCTTGAGTTTCACACCTGTATTGTCTCTACTCTGAGTTGTATCCCCTTCTCCCACAGTTCTGGTCCCTCAGTTGCCTACTTCAGATTCTCAGGGTCAGTGGGGTGTGTGTACAATTCCTGTAGTGTGTGACTCCCTTTGAGGGCTCAGAGCCCTCTTGCATGCAATTCACTGTGCAGCCCTGGCACCCAAGGCAGGATGGTACCCTTGTTCCCTCTGGTAGCGCACACGCAGCGTGATCCTGTGATCTGTGGCTGGGCACACCAGGTTGCACCAACCATGGAGCATTGACCTGGGTATATTTTTGTTGTAATTCCAGTTTGGTCATGGGAGCATGTCCATGCAGCATCCACTTACTCCTCTGTCATTTTTAACCCATGATTTCATTCTTAAGATTCTTAAGATTTGAACCATCTTTAAAAAATAACGTAGTTGAATGACTCATGTGTTGCATATATTTAGTATATTAAAGTAGTCTTTATTATTGAAGAAGGAATAATTTAATTATCAAAATGTATTAGTTATTGCCCTAACCGGTTTGGCTCAGTGGATAGAGCATCAGCCTGCAGACTGAAGGGTCCCAGGTTCGATTCCAGTCAAGGGCATGTACCTTGGTTGCAGGCACATCCACAGTAGGGGGTGTGCAGGAGGCAGCTGATCGATGTTTCTCTCTCATCAATGTTTCTAACTCTCTATCCCTTTCCCTTCCTCTCTGTAAAAAATCAATAAAATATATTTTAAAAAATATATTAGTTATTAACATTTCATTTAAAATAAATTTGGATTCAGGAATAGAAAATTTTTCAGTATTTTATCTCAAAGTATCTTTCTTTTTATGTAAGTCATCCTGTAATAAGTGTATTTGTTTTATTTTCTTTTGATTTTAGAATACTATAATTTTAAATTTATGAAAATTGTGAATTAAAAGTACTAATCATGTGTATATAATAATTTTCTTTTACATTATGGAATACAATTTTATCACAGGTTTCGTCTTGATATATATCGTTGTTTGGCCAGCCCAGCTCTAATAATGTTAACAGAGGAAGATCCAATTCTGAGAGCATTTGAACTTAGTGCTGATTTAAAAGAACTAAGCCTTGTGGAGGTGGAATTCAGGTGGGAATGAATAGAAATTATAAATTATACTTTATATTTTTTTCCAGAATATTTTCAGCCTGATTTTTTCATAGGGCAATTTAAAGTATATATTTACATTTTATTCAAGATGATAGACCTTGCTGCCACCTGCTGAGATTTCCCTTCTCTCTCAGTGGAATAGACCCTGGTATAATGTAGGTCACGTCTTCCCATCTGCTCTCTGACCCTCTTGAGTCCCTGCTTTGTTCCACATTGCCAAAAGCTTCCAAGGGCAGTGGGAAGAGGAGTGGGAGTGGCAGCTTGAGCAAGGACAAAACCGTTTATAACTACTCTCTGTCCTATCTTCCTTACTCCACATCCTATAGTCCTTGGAGTGTGATTCTTCATAACTTTTAGAAGCATGTGGAATGCTTTCTGAACGTCAGGGATGTCCCACACAGAGAGACCTAGTTTGTTTTCACTGTTTAGTGAGAGTTTCTGTTAGGAGAAGTATAGCATGTAGACATTTCTTCTGAAATGAAGAGTTATGTGCAGTTTGTATACCCCCCAAAATTGCTGTTAATAATTTCTTTGTAGATAGGTAAATTGGGGGAAGGGGCCTTTGGAAAAAGCAGCCTATTAAACTACTGATAGACATTAAATTTTTTTTTTTTTTTTTTTTTTTAGAAAACTACATTTAGTCAACTTGAGGAAAAGCTTTGAGACTTTCCCTTAAGTTAAAGTATCCCTGATGCCCTCCAAAGAAGGAAGAATTGATCAAGATTTCTTGCCAGTTCCCACCTTTCTTTTCATGTCCAGCTGATGGTGGAGCCCATGTCTTACATTGCTTTCCTCCAATGATTTGATAAGATTGGGAAAATTCAAACTTCTACTTACTGGAAGGGCAAAATGAAGCTTGCAATTTTCTTTGCCTTTATAGCAGTACATAGTGTGTGTTCTTGAAAGCTCTGAGTTCCAGAAATCTTTAAAAATACCTGTTTATATGTTTTCAAGTTTAGAACTACTATATTTTAATTTGGATACATTAAAATTGACCTGAACTTGAAATGACAAAGTATATACTTGGATGAACATGAGACATGCTTAAAATGTAATTTGTTGCTACTTTAATTAGCACATGAGACTGTTAATAAATTATTTCTTTTAAATATGAAGAACTTTCTATTATAATCTCATAATTAAAGTTCTGAGTTACCATATAAAATGCAATTCCTCCCAAAAAGGGATTTGAAATAACTAGTATGGTTAAATTATAATCGTAGACTAATAAAGTTAGATTTTGAAGTGATCATAGAATCCTTTTCTATAACCCCTTGTTTTTATAGGCAGGTAATGTGATCTATATAGGTTAGCTGTTTTACTGATACCAACATCTAATTAGGAATAGAATTGACATTGAAAGTAGGAGCAGAGTTGTAACTAGAACCGAGGACTCTTTGCATCTAGTCTACTATATCTCCATCCAAATTATATAGCCTCTTTGCAGTCTTCCAGGAATCTATTAGAGCTTAAGCAAATTAGATTTAGAAAATGTATTCATTTTACCTTTGAATAGTGGTTTTACAATCTTTATCTAAAGGTGAGATATCTTTGTAAAAATATACACTCTAGATGAATGTTCCCACCTGCAACTAGATTTCTAGACTAAGAAGCAGGTACTAATTCGGTTGTTAAAGAAATCCAACTATTTATTCTTAGGTATTTTGGTTACATAGTAAATGCAAAAAATGGATGAGAAAAATGTTAGCACCTAAGAGTTTTAAATTTTTTTTAATTATAATTTTATGCAGCCAGTTTATGGAAGACCCCGTTTTATAGAAATATTAATCAATAGGAAATCTTCCTATTTTCCCTTCCTTTCCTTTTAAGAAAAAAAAGGAATACAAATTTCTGAAGTTCAATGGACTCATAATTATTTATTTCTAACTTTATTCTTAAATTATTATACTCAAATATAAATTTAATATAATCGATATTTTTTTAAAAATGGTCTACTAAAACTTCTTAGTTCCTCACAAATTGATTTAGGCCTGACTTAAACAACAGTTAAATCCTAAGTTTTAAGGAAATGTGATTCTGAAAGAGAATTCTTGACTAGACATGTTTTAGGATCTTTCTTTTTAACTTGAATTTTTTTCAAACGAACATTTTAAAAATGAATCAAAATACTATTTTAATACTAGAAGTAGCATAAACATGTTGTAGACTGTTACTGAAAAAATGTTTAGTTAAAAGCTATAGAATAACATTCATTGGTTACCATAAATATATTGTTTAGATAAGTAATATAAAAGGAAGTTTTATACCAAACTTATCTATATATATAAGAAGCCAGCTACTGAAACGGCCATAACAACCTAAAGACCGGTCGCTATGATGCCCACTGTGGCCAGCAAACTGGTCCGATTGGGGTGGGATGGGGCCAGCCAACCAACCTCGTGGCCCCTCCCCCCTGCTGGCCTGCCCCTGATTGAACTCTCCCACCCGGATCAAGAGTGGGGCCAGCCAAATGTTCCCTCCCTTCCCCCACAAGCCTCACCCCACAATGATAGGCCCACAGCCCCTCCCCCCTGGCTGGTCCAGCCCTGATCGCACCCAATAGGGGGTGGGGCTGTCCGGCCAACCTCCTGCAGCCCCTCCCCCCGCCTGGCCCCACCCCAGATTGGCCCCCCCACCCTATTCGGGGGTGGGGCCAGCTGGCCCACCGTCCACAGCCCCTCCCCATGGCCAGCCCCACCCCCAATTGGCCCCCCAATCCCAATCGGGGATGGGGCCTGCCAGCCAATCACCATGGCCCCTTCCCCCAGCTGGCCCAGCCCAACCTCCTGCCATCTCCTCCTCCCCACAGGCCCAGCCCCCGTCCACCTTGATTGGGCCAGGCCGGCGGTCGGACCCCACCCATGCATGAATTCATGCACTGGGCCTCTAGTAGAGAATAAGGGAAAATGAATTAAGAGACGAGCTAGTTGCAAATATCAGAATTTCTAGGGATATCAGTATATATATGGAAATATATGTGTGTCTATATATATACTTATGGAAACATTGTGTGAATACCATGAACATAATTGTGTTACAGTTTTTCCCAAAGCTATAGAAAATCAATGCACAGTAGGTTCCTTTGACAGTCAGCACATAATGACTTCACACACCACTATCAGAACTAAAATATTACCTAGTAAAAGTTCTCTAGTGAATATAGCATAGTTAGAAGTTGGAACTAACATTTCTAATAATCAACCGTTCTATTTTGCAGGAATGATTATGAGGAACTAGCCCGGCAATGTAAAATGTTTGCGAAAGATTTGCTTGCACAAGCCCGGAATTCACGCGAATTGGAAGTTATTCTAAACCATACATCTAGTGATGAGCATCTTGACAAACGAGGATTATTAGAAGAAAGAATGAATCTAAGTCGTCTAAAACTTGCTATCAAATATAACCAAAAGGAGGTATGATGGTTTCTGTGATATATGTAAATTATTTCCTCCACAGTAGTCTAGTGGCTCAGAAGCAAGGCTTTGGAGCAGGACATATAAGTTGAGATCCTAGTTCTTCTTCATAAAAATGTGTGTCCTTGGGCAAGTTATTGAACCTATCTGAGCTTTAGTTTTAAAAATTAACTAAGAATATATAATTAAGAGTTTAGTATAATGTATTAAGTATTAAGCAAGTATTCAGGGGTAATTGCTATTATTTTTAATTTTAATAATAATAATATATATTAATTTAATGTTTTGGGAAATATTAGCTACACAGGTAAGATCTTATGTCATGACCTCACAGTAAACTTTCCCCCTTGTGTTTTGTTTGTTCTAGTTTGTTTTATTGATCTGTTATAATAGTTCTTTATGTAGTAATAGTACCTATCTGTTTAAAAATAAAGTATCAGATGTTATGTTTCCTGATTCTTGTTTGTTAATTCATTGTGAAATACAAAGGTGAAGAGGCACATGGTAAGATAACTAAGTTGAATCTGTCTCTTCAGGCATCATCCCTTCCTATTAAGGGAAATACCTATTTCTACTCCCCATACACATACATGCACATGATTCAGGAAACTGAAGAAGAAAGGTATGTATTTTAAATTTCATTTTAGGGATAATTTACTAAACATTTTATATTTAGACAATGATATCTAGTTGACAGTATGGAGTATTGATAAATGATACTTTACAGGTATTGCTTCTGAGACCCATTTTTATTATCAACATAGATGTTGGAATAAAACTTGTTTATCAAATCTGTTTTAATATAAAAATGGGGCATGAATAGATAATGGTAAAAGATAAAATACAGAACCTTTGATGTTAGGAACAGAATGATTATTTTTATCTTGGTTTAAAATTTGAGCCTCACAATAGGTTTGATACAGGAATTTTGAGATGTTTTCCTTAAGATTACCTAGATAATACTGGTATATTGCTTATCCAGATCTCTGGCTTCAAGTCATATATAATATATATATATATATATTTCTAAGGTCCTTAGTTAAAGTAGAAAATTTATAGGGAAATAAATTAAGTACAATAATTTGAATCAGTGTAGCTATAAGATTATAAATCAATAGAATACCTATATGGTTTCAAAAGGAAATACAATGCTAATGCATATAAGTAGAAACATGTAAACTTCCTCTAATATACATTTTGGCTAGACATTATTGACTAAATCTTAGGTTAATTTCTTTACTACGTTGTTCTACAACTTAAACATGAAATTTTAGAAAATGTTAGAATAGAGAGATAACAAGATACAAAATCAACCTAAGTGATTGGGAAAAGAATCAAGGAGAGGTGGAAAGAACCAAGGTTACCCTGGTTAGGGAAGAAAAAAACTAACAGGCAGTTTCCTGATGACATATTTGTATCCCTGGATGACACACAAGAGATACCAAATATTTCATTCTAAAGAAGATGAAAGAAAAGTAAATAAGTACCTTTTATATAATTTTGAAATGTTCTGTAAGGAAAGGAACATTGAAAACTGATACTTGGGTATTTGTTCATTTTTTTTCCTACTGGCCTCCTGTGGCAAGTATTGAATATGCCTTACCCACATGTATATCCTAATAAGAGAAAAGTGCTTTTTCATTGGCCTTGTCAATTCATATTTTTTAATTTTTCAATTATGCTTGACATTCAGTATTATTTTAATAAATATTTGTCTTATATTTGTAAGTACTCAAAGTCCATTGTAGAGTAGGGTCCCTTGTGAATTATTTTCATCTATTGTCCTTTGTTTTTTGTCATTGGTTTTGGCTGGGATTTGAACTATGAACTTTGCTTTAAGAAGAGAATACCTGTGATAGGACAATAAAATCTAGAGTTGGAGATGACCCTTCCTGACTCTGCTATGTTAGAAATAACCACAGCCTAACTTACATGAAACTTTAGTGCAGAAGTGAAATAGGGTTAGAATGATTTGAAGCCACTTGAGTAACGGAGACTGACAGAAGCATAGAGCTTTTGTGTAAATTTGCTTTTAGGTTGTTTTCCTCAGTCTTTGCCCTGCCATCCAAGAATATCCTTCCATTGATGTCAGGTGTAAGCTTTACAGATATTCAGAATTCAACATTAAAGATCCAGCATAGGTTGGATTTTCCTGCAAGCCCATAGGTGTCTAGCATATGGTGGCAATATGTAGAGTGTCATGGTTGAGATGGTTTCTGAAGGGTTTGCACTCCTCTAGATGGCATTTGTATTAGGTCTAATTTGTCCTGTTGATACTACTCCTGGCTGTGATTCAGATCCTACTGTGACAGCTACAATGGTGCAGTGCAAAGGAGCCATGTAGAAGTTTGTTCTTCTACCACACTGTGCAGTGACTGCTCTGAGCCAGTCCTTTATGTGAGAATCCGACACTTTTCTCATTTCAGGCAGACTCTGGATGTTTCCTCTTACTTAGCTGAGCATAATCTCGCAATGATTTCAATTATCTTTGGTTGTATGTGATTAACATTATCTGCATTTTTGGTAATAAATGCTTCTGTACTTTTTAAAGAAAAAAAAGAAATAGTAATATTTTTAATTGAAAGGAAGATACTCTATAATTTTAAGGATGAATGAAACTAGATTACTAAATATGATTAAAGGAGAAGATAATATTTTCCCAGCTAGTTGGTAAACTTTATTTAGGTAATTCATCCTGAATAACAAAGTACCCTGATACTTAGTGGCATAAAACAGCATTTCATAATCATTTTATAATAGTTTCATAATCACTTTATAATGCTCTTGGATCCTTTAGGTCTGGAATTAGGAAAGGAAACAGCAAAGATGATTTGTCTCTGTCTCACTATGTGTAGGGCCCACCTGGAGGTAGCTCTAATGACCAGGGCTGCAATCATCTGGAGGCTTTGTCAATCATATTTCTGGTGCCTGAGGACTCAAACAGGGAGCTCTGAGTGGGCTGGATGCTCAGGTGGATGAGTCCATAGAGGTGGGCCTCCTGAGAACTGTAACTGAGGAGGGGCATGACTGTCCATAGCTGTCATGGTGGGTTGGCTGCAAGGAGATGGTCTGAGAATCCTCTGAGGGCTGACTAGAATGCTTCCATATAGCCTGGGCTTCCTTACAGCAGAGTGGTTTCATGGCAGGAGAACATTATACAGGGCAGTTTATGGCTCCAAGAGCAAGTGTTCTTCAAAGTAAAAACTGCATGACCTTTTATGACCTACCTTCAGAAGTCATATAGCATCACTTCTTCCAGAAACTCCTGGGTGAAAGCATTCACAGACCTGGCCAGTGGTGCACAGTGGTTAGAGTGCTAGCTTGTGCACCAAAGTTGTCACAGTTTCAATTCCCAGTCAAGGGCACATACCTGGGTTGTAGGTTTGATCCCTAAAAATCAATGGAAAAAATATCCTCAGGGGAGTATTAACAACAACAAAATAAGTAAAAATAAACAAAATTTTTAAAAAAGTAATCACAAGCTTGTTGAAGGGTAGGGAACATTGATCGTGCATCTCTTGATTAGAGGAGTATCAAAGAATTTAAAATCTACCACAGACTTAAAACATTTCCAGTTGAAATTTTGTTTTTCTAATTACATATTTAACATTACTGTTAATTAAATCATCATTATATAGAGGGATGGCAAGGACAGCAAACAGTCCTAAGATTGCTTTGCTATTTGGGGGAAGGGTGAAACCAATAAGTTTGGCATGTTTCTAAATTGGGTAATTGGTGGGAGAAAAGGCTATTTCTTCAATATTTCATCTTGAAAGACAAATTAAGATTCTGTAGGAACACCTGAATCTGCGCAAAAGAATAAAAGATTAAGTAAGAATTAAATGCCAAAAGAAATATATAGTATATTAGGAAATTTCTTAATAAGCATAATGAACAATAGAAATTTAGTTTTAAAAGCTTTGTTTTAAATTTTATCTCAGGATAAATCATTTTAAAACAGAAGAGTAGCTAAATATTATTTAGATATCTGAATGATGTTATGATCACTTGTGCTTGACTTTAGTAACTTTAAACCTGATCCTGTTACTTATGTAGAGCTATCAGAATCCTTAAGTGAGCATTATATTGGGGAAACACTTCTTCTGGAATTTGCAAACTAGAATTTTCTTCTTATTTGGGAACATTTTTCCTTGTCACACCGAATTCAGTTTTAAGTAGATTAAAGAGTAACTTTACTGCATTTAAGTTTTTCTACTTTTATGGACATAAATATGTCTGATTTTATACTTTGATCGCTTTGTTATCTTGACATCTTGGTTTCTTATAACTGAAATCATTAGTTTTTGTAGACTAAAGTCTCTTTCTATGAATTTTACATTGAAATTTCATAAACATTATTGTAAGAGCATTTATAAATTAAATTTGCAAAATAACTAAGGAGGCTAGTTAATAATCATCACTATATAATAGTAAATGCTACTAACCAGGCACTATTTTAAGAGCTTTACATTTAATCCTTGTAACAAGTTTATGAACTAGATACTATTACTATCTTCATTTTACATGTAGGGAATTTGAGGGTTAGAGAGGTTTAAAAACTTGTTCAAGGTAATTTAATGAGTGATAGAGCCTAGATTTGAATCTAGGTAATCTGGCTCCAGTGTGTCTATGCTCTTAACCTCTATACTTTTTATTACATGTGAGAAAAAATCTATGTGGACCGTATTTTAAGCTACTATTAAAACTTTGAATGTCAGTTAAATAATGGTATTATCAGATCCTATTTACAGGTTTCAATTCACTTCTTTTTTTATCTGTGTATTCCTTTTCAGTTTGTCTCCCAGTCTAACTGCCAACAGTTTTTGAACACTGTTTGGTTTGGACAGATGTCCGGTTACCGACGTAAGCCCACCTGTAAGAAGATAATGACTGTTTTAACAGTTGGCATCTTTTGGCCACTTTTGTCATTTTGCTATTTGATAGCTCCCAAATCTCAGTTTGGCAGAATCATTCATACACCCTTTATGAAGTTCATTATTCATGGAGCATCATATTTCACATTCTTGCTGTTACTAAATCTATATTCTCTTGTCTACAATGAGGATAAGAAAAACACTATGGGACCAGCCCTTGAAAGAATAGACTATCTTCTTATACTGTGGATTATTGGTAAGTATCAGGTTCATTTAAAAGGTTCTGTCTCTATTTATCCAATTAATTCTCCTTTGTTTGGTGGCATTATAAACATCTGTATTTAATTTAAACACTTTCATGATCATTGAATACGTAACTAAAATTTTTGTATAGATAAATGTTCCTGAACTTCATGATAAGGGAATAGAGATTTATTGAATACTAGAGGCCCGGTGCACGAAATTTGTGCACTGGGCGGGGGGGGGGGTTGTCCCTCAACCCAGCCTGCACCCTTTCCAATCTGGGACATCCCTCTCACAATCCAGGACTGCTGGCTCCTAACCACTCACTTGCCTGCCTGCCTGATTGCCCCTAACCATTCAGGCTACGAGCCTGATAGCCCCCTAACCACTCCCCGGCTGGACTGATTGACACCTAACTGCTCCCCTGCCAGCTCAATCACCCCCAACTGCCCTCCCCTGCAGGCCTGGTTGCCCCAAATGCCCTCCCCTGCAGGCCTGGTCCCCCCCAACTGCCCTCTCCTACAGACCTGGTCGCCCCTAACTGCCCTCCCCTGCTGGCCATCTTGTGACAGTCTGGGGGTGCCCATCTTGTGACGACATGGGGATGGCCATCTTGTGACAAATGGGGCAGCCATCTTGTGACACGAGGGCATGAGGGTCAATTTGCATATTACCTCTTTATTATATAGGATTACATAATTATATGGAAGTTAGATTTTTTTGTTCTCAGTTTCTAAAATTGTTTATGACTGTTAAAAACAGAGTTTGCTGATGAATGCTTTTTTGGCAGTGGAGTGTGAACCTACTCATATGTTTTTTTTAATTTTTTAAATTAATCTTTATTGTTGAGATTATTACAGATGACCATCTTTTATCCCCCCATAGTTTCCCTCCGCCCGGTTGCCACCCCCACCCCCAGGCCCTTGCCACCCTATTGTCTGTGTCCATAGGTAATACATACATGCATATAAGATCTTTGTCTAATCTCTTCATGCACCCCCTACACCGCCTTCCCTTTGAGAATCGTTAGACTATTTCATTTCCATGCCTCTGATTCTGTTCCATTCACCAGTGTATTCTGTTTATCAGATTTATTCATTTGATTTTTAGATTCAATTGTTGATAAATATGTACTTGCTGTCACTTTGTTGTTCAATTTTTTATCTTTACCTTTTCTTCTTCTTCCTCTTCTTAAAGAATACCCTTCAGCATTTCATATAATACTGGTTTGGTGGTGATGAACTCCTTTAACTTTTTCTTGTCTGTGAAGCTCTTTATCTGACCTTCAATTCTAAATGATAGCTTTGCTGGGTAGAATAATCTGGTTGTAGGTTCTTGCTATTCATCACTTGGAATATTTCTTGCCACTCCCTTCTGGCCTGCATAGTTTCTGTTGAGAAATCAGCTGACAGTCGTATGGGTACTCCCTTGTAGGTAACTATCTGTTTTTCTCTTGCTGCTTTTAAGATTCTCTCTTTGTCTTTTACCGTTGGCATTTTAATTATGATATGTCTTGGAGTGGTCCTCTTTGGATTCCTCTTGTTTGGGGTTCTCTGCACTTCCTGGACTTATAAGTCTATTTCTTTCACCAGGTAGGGGAAGTTTTCTGTCATTATTTCTTCAAATAGGTTTTCAATATCTTGCTCTTTCTTTTCTTCTAGCACCCCCAACATTTGGATGTTGGTACACTTGAAGTTGTCCCAGAGGCTCCTTACACTATCTTCATATTTTTGGATTCTTTTTTCTTTTTGCTCTTCTAGTTGGGTGTTTTTTGCTTCCTCATATTTCAAATCATTGATTTGATTCTCAGGATCCTCTAGTCTACTGTTGAATCCCTGTATATTATTCTTTATTTCAGTCAGTGTATGCTTAATTTCTGACTGGTCCTTTTCCTTTTTTTTTTTTTTTTTTTTTTGGCATTCTCACTAAGATCCTTGAAAGTCTCACTAAGTTCCTCGGAGGTTTCTAGAAGATTCTTGAGTAATCTTATAACTGTGGTTTTCAACTATATCCAATAGTTTGCTTTCTTCCATTTCTTTCATTTGTGACATGGTTCTTTATCTCCACATTTTGGCTGCTTTCCCGTGTTTGTTTCTGTGTATTGGGTAGCTGCTAAGTCTCCTTGAGTTGCTAGAGTGGCCTTGTGTAGTAGGTGTCCTATAAGGCCCAGTGGCTCAGCCTCCATAATCACCTGAGGTGGACACTCTTGGTGCACCCCTTTGTGGGCTGTGTGCACAGTTTTGTTGTAGTTGAGCATTGATTGCTTTTGGTGTCACTAGGAGGAATTGACCTCCAGGCCAATTGGCTGTGGGGAACAGTTGTGACTACAGTGGGAGAGCTGCTGTGCAGGAGACACCCATATGGAGCAGGACTTGCTTCAGTGGGGCTTTGGTGCTCACTGAGTCTGCCCCTTGAGTGTGTTGCTTATGGATGTGAAGAGTTGTAATCTGGTATGGTCTCACTCTGACCACTGGGTACACTGGCTCTTGTGTTTCCAGGGAGGTGCACCAACAGGAGCTACAGAGAGATCTGCATATTCCTCCTCTTTGTATTGGGTTTGGTGCCCAGATAAGGCCCAGTTGTGAAGCAAGCAGGCTGGTGCTGGTGCTGGTGCAGGTTCTTGAGTCTTTTATTGATAGGTTTGGGGCTCCCTGACCCAACTGCAGCTTGTTTGACCCAGCTGCAGCTTGAGAAAGGACACACCATTCATATGCAAAAGTTGCTGCGCACAGCTTGGGTGGGGTTGTAAATTGGGTGGAGCGGGGTCTCAGGGAATCACCAGGGTGGAGCAAACAGAAATGGCTGCCAGTCAGCCCTGTACTAGGGAGGTCTCAGCATGGGAACAATGACCACTGCGAGCACCTCCTTCTGGAAGAGAGCCGCCCCTGAGTTCCTGCCCCAATGCCAGACAGTCCAGTTTCTCCCCATATGTGTGTGGGTCCCCCAGAGCCTCGCCTGGCACTGGAGCTCAGAGGAAGTAGAAGTTTGTAAATTCAGTTCGTGGTACTGGCCTTTTAAGAAGAGAAGCTGAATTTCCAGCAGCCTGTGGGTCACTCAGCCCCAATCCACACGGATTTTTACAGTCCGTAGTTCTTACTGCCTGTAGGGACTTCTTTTCCCAGCTCTGGAACCCTGGGCTGGGGGTCTGTTGTTGGGCTGGGACCCCTTTCTCCTCCAGGTGGCCTCTGCAGAGGTGATCTCCCTCCCCATTAAAAAAGCAACAGACCCGGGTGCCAGACTAGCCTGTTCTGTGCCTCTGCACCTCCTACCAGTCTCAGTGTGCTTTCTTCTTTATTTCTCTCGTTGTAGTACTTCCACTCAGCCAGCTTTCCGGTGATTCTGGAGGATGGTTGTTCTGTATTTTAGTTGTAATTTTGATGTGGTTGTGGGAGGCAGCAAGTACAGGCATTTACCTATGCCGCCATCTTGGTTCTCTTCATATATATTTTGAAATATAATATGTTTTATACTATGTTGCATTTTGAAGAGTTAAGTATTTTGTTTTGTTATATCATTAGTTTTCCTTTGAAAAACCTATTAACTTTTGTAGTTACATTTTCCTGGTGACTCACTCTAAAAATCAGTTCTTTGTATTGATAGCTAGAACTCTTTAGAAATTACAGGGCTTTATATATAACATTTTGTTTTGTGAAAATTGTTTTTTATAAGTATTATGTTGTATAATGAATATTTTAAATGACCTTATTCTGCCCTTGCCCTTTCTTTGATCAGGGTGGGAGGTAAGCAGTTGAAGTATAATCATATTTCTGTTTGTAGACTTTTAATGACATCTCCTTTATTTCTCTCTGGATCTTCAACCTTGTTTTTAACCTCAGCATTTTCGATTTATCTTTCTACTATTTGCTATAGAGTAAAAATATTGAAATTTAGTCTTTTCTATGGTGTAAAGCACTGATTGATTAATGTTTTTGATGATTTCAATTATTAACTAATTTGAGAACAGTGAATGTACAATATTCACTTTTAATTCTCCTTCAGTTATAAAATTAATTTGCATACTTGGGATTTTTATTTTTACTTGAAAATTAGTTCATTTCAAGTAACTCAATCAGCTTTTTACTTTCAATGGTGTTCAATTCATGGTACATTAATACTTAAAATTAAGTAGATAAAACAGACTTTCGGTGAGATGACAGAGTAGGTATACAATGTGTTCCCCTCCTCCCAGGATCACAGCAAAACTACAACTAAACTACACAATAACCATCATTGAGAATCACCTAAAGTCTAGGTGAACAGAACTCCTATAACTAAGGATATACAGAAGTAGACACAGCAAAACCTAGAAGAGGGATGGAGACAAGATACAGGATGCTTTCACACCCACTGTGGCAGTTGAGAATTGGGAGGCTGTGGAAGTTCCCCCTGAAGAGCCAAGATCTCCCCCAGGAGCAAAGCGTCCTAGCCCCACACCACACTCCCTAGCCAAGGGCTCCAGTACTGGGAAGAGACTTCCCCATAATTTCTGGTTGTGAAAACCAGTAGGGATTTTGGCTGAATGAGACAGAGGTCTGCTAAGAGTACCAGGCATTCCTCTTAAAGGATCTGCTCAAGGATTTAACTTGCTGACCAACTTATGGGCTCTGAACTCTTGTGCTGGGGTAGCAGCCAGGAACATAATAGGAGTAATGGACTTGTCTGGCTTCAGGGTGAAAGCTGGACAGGCAGCTTTCTCCCAGATAGAAATGCTGGTGCAAGTGATTGTTCATTTGTTTATCCCTTTTCCCACCCAGTTGCAGGTGTAGATGGGCTTCATATCTGAATCTCAATCCACCTGGCTAACACTGTTCACCCTTCTCTGGTGATTCCCTAAGACCCTGCCCCACCTAACTTGTGGGCTCACCCAAGCCTCTTCCAGTGGATTTTCTATATAAATGGCCTGTCTTGGCTCTCAAAGGTTCACAAAACTGAAGCAACAGCATCTGGCCTTGACATGCCCTGTATCTCTTGCTAAGTAGCCTCAATCGTGGCACTAGGGGCAGCCAGCCTTAGTTCACAGTTTAGCTTTTCTCAGGTACTTCCAAGCCCAGCACAGGTGACAACCATATGCAGATCACTTTGTAGCTTATACCAAGTGGCTCCAGGCAGGTCATACACAATAGTTGACCTTAGCCAGCCAGCACTAAGAGGCCCCAGAACCAACACATTCAGTGGCCAGCTTCAGAACACACCAGAGCACCATACAATCATCTCTACAAATGACACACAGAAAAGGCAGACTTGGCAGGCACCAGAGCCTTACTAAAGCAAATCCTGCTCTTTAGGTCCTGTCCCTGCACAACAGCTCCTCCACTAGAGTCATGGCCATTCCTCACAGCCAATCAGCTGGAGGGTCAATCTCTCCCATTCACATGAAAACATCAATCAAGGCTCAACTACAACAGAAGGGCACACAAAACTTACAGAAGAGACACACTTGGAGCACTTGGCTCTGGTGACCAGGGAGACTGCACCACTGGACCTTACAGACACTTACTACATAAGGCCACTCTACCAAGACCAGCAGACATAGCAGCTCTACTTAATGCATAGAACCAAACATAGGCTGGCAGCTAGAATGAGGAGACAAAGAAACATGTTTCAAATGAAAGAAAAGAACAAAACTCTAAAAACAGAACTAACAAAATGGAGATAAGCAACCTACTAGATGCAGAATTCAAAACACTGGTTATAAGAATGCTCAATGAGCTTAGATGAAGAGTAGATGAACTCAGTGAGAATTTCAACAATAAAATGGAGATAGAAAACATAAAAAAGAATCAGTCAAATGAAGAATACAGCAATTAAAATGATCTTATATAATAAAGAGGTAATATGCAAATTGACCATCACTCCAGCACACAAGATGGCCACCCCCATGTGGTCAAAGATGGCCACCTCCATGTGGACACAAGATGGCCACCACAAGATGGCCAGCAGGGGAAGGCAGTTGGGGGGCGGGGAGAGGTCAGAAGGGGAGGGCAGTTAGGGGTGACCAGGCCTGCAGGGGAGGGCAGTTGGAGGTGACCAGGCCAACAGGGGAGGACAGTTGGGGGTGACCAGGCCTGCAGGGGGGGGGGGGGGGACCAGGTCGGCAGGGGAGGGTAGTTAGGGGCAACCAAGCTGGCAAGGGAGGGCAGTTAGGGGTGACTGGGCCAGCAGGGGAGGGCAGTTGTGGGCGATCAGGCCAGCTGGGGAGGGCAGTTAGGGGTGACCAGGCTGGCAGGAGAGGGCCATTAGGGGCAATCAGGCTGGCAGAGGAGCAGTTAGGCGTCGATCAGGCTGGCGGGAGTGGTTAGGAGGTGATCAGGCTGGCAGGCAGAAGTGCTTAGGGGCAATCAGGAAGGCAGGCAGGTGAGCAGTTGGGAGCCAGCAGTCCTGGATTGTGAGAGGGATGTCCAACTGCCCATTTAGGCCCGATCCCAGCAGTCGGAGATCCCTTGAGGGGTCCCAGATTAGAGAGAGTGCAGGCTGGGCTGAGGGACACACACCCTCCACCCCCGTGCATGAATATCATGCACCAGGCCTCTAGTGAATACATAACAGGGAATCAACTAGATTAGAGGAAGCAGAGGATCGACTCAGTGATTTGGAAGATAGGGTAACAGAAGACACCTAATCAGAACAGCAAAAAGAAAAAAGATTTTAAAAAATGAGGGTAGTTTAAGGGGCTTCTGGGACAACATTAGATATACCAACATTCCCATCAAAGGGTACCAGAAGGAGAAGAAAGAAAGAGAAAGGGATTGAAAACCTACTTGAAGAAATAATGATGATAATCTCTCCTAACCTGGTGAAAGAAATAGACATGCAAGTCTAGGAAGTGTGGAGAGTCCCAAAGAAGATGAACCCAAAGAGGCCCACACTAAGATACATTATAATTGAAATGCAAAAGGTTAGAGATAAAGAATCTTAAAATCATCAAGAGAAAAGCAGTTAGTTACCTACAAGGGAGCTCCCATAAGATTGTCAGCTGATATCTCAACAGAAGCTTTGCAGGTCAGAAGGAAATGGCAAAAAATATTCAAAGAAATGAAAAGCAAGGCCCTATAACAGTGGTTCCCAACTTTTTTTTGGCCATGCCCCACCTAAGCATCTCTAAAATCCTGATGCCCCCCATGACATATAATTTTTATTACTCAAAAAGTGAACTCATATTCACATGGAGGAAGCCTAAAAGGCCATTAACTTGCTCTAAACAAGCTTCCAAAGAACTTGGCACTCATGAAAGAGAAAAATAAAAGAACTAAAGGACAGTTGAAGTACTAAGGAAGAAATCACTAAGACATTGTTAAAATAATAATAATATGAAGTGATATGAAAAAATAGCAAATAAAGTTTCAAAACATAATAGAGAACTGAAATGCATAAATATGTCACAATATATATTTACATACTGTATATGAGGCCCCTAGAACCATAAGAAATGCAAAAAATTCATTGTTAATCATTCTCAAATTTCCCCCCTGAAAAATCAAATTGCCCCCCCTGTGGGGTGTGTGCCCCACATTGGGAACTACTGCCCTACAACCAAGACTGCCCAGCAATACTATCATTTAGAATTGAAGGAGAGATAAATAGATTCCCAGACAAAAAAGAGCTAAAAGAGTTCATCACCACCAAACCAGTATTACAAGAAATGTTAAAGGGCCTTCTTTAAGGATAAGAAAGGAAAAATAAAATAAAAAAATGTTAATAATGAAATGGCAATAACTACATATCTACCAACTATTACTTTAAATGTAAATGGATTAAATGCTCCAATCAAAAGACATAAGAAAACAATACCCATATATATGCTGCTACTAGAGACCTACTTCAGGTATCAATACACACACAGATTGATTGTAAAGAGATGGTAAAAGATATTTCATGGAAATGAAAACCAAAAAAGCTGGGGAGCAATACTTACCTTAGACAAAATAGGCTTTAAAATAAAGGTTGAAAGAAGAGACAAAAAAGGACTCAGCAATTTCACTTTGAAAAGATATATGCTTCCCTATGTTCATTGCAGCATTGTTTGATAGTCAACATATGGAAGCAGCCTAGGTGTCCATCCATGGACAAATTGCATAAAGAAGAGGCAGTATGTGTGTACAATGGAATATGACTCAGCCATTAAAGGGAGTGAAATCTTGCCTTTTGCACTAACATGGATGGATCTGGAGAGTGTTGTGCTGAGTGGGATAGGTTGGATATAGAAATAAAAGTGTCATATGATTTTATTTATATGTGGAATCTAAAAACAAAATAATGAACAGGCAAGGCAGAAGGAGATTCATAGATACCAAGAATGTTTTGATGGTTGCCGGATGGGAAGGGGTTTAGGGTCCTGGTTAAAAAGGGGAAAGGGATTAAGATATGCAAATTGCCAGTTATAAAAATAGTAATGAGGATGTACAATATAGCTAATGTGGTCAATAATCTATAATAATAAAAGCGTAATATGCAAAATGACCCAACGGCCATCCAGACATCCTTCTGGAACGACCTTCCGGACAAAGCTGGGGCTGCAGCTGTGGGATCGAGGCAGCCGCTGTGGCTATGAGGGATCAAGGCAGCTGCAAGGGAGGGATCGAGGCCACCTGCCATGGCTGTGAAGGCCTACTCTTGCACAAATTTCGTGCATCGGGCCTCTAGTACTGTAATAACTATGTATGGTGCCAGATAGCTACTAGACTCATAAGGGTGATCGTTTCCTAAGTTATTTGTCTAATCACTTATGTGTACAACTGATACTAATGAAATATTGTATGGCAGCTGTAATTGAAAAATAAAAGCTATTTTGAAATAACATTAGGTACATAAAGTAAAAATAATACACATCTAAACTTTAGATCAAAGACAATAATTTATTTTTGTTAATATTTTCTGTTTCCTTTGTTTCTGCTCTTTTTTCTAAAATAGTATGTTTTAATTTAGGAAATAATTTATACTTTGTCATATATAGTTCCAAATTGCATTGTTATAGATCTCTTCAATGTGAAATTTGTGCATAGTTATTTGAACAGATTGAAAAATGTTGGGCTGAAACTAATCTCTAAGAAACACTTTCTTTTTCTACTCATTTAAATTATTTTTAAAATATATTTTATTGATTTTTTACAGAGAGGAAGGGAGAGGGATAGAGAGTTAGAAACATCGATGAGAGAGAAACATCGATCAGCTGCCTCCTGCACACTCCCTACTGGGTATGTGCCCGCAACCAAGGTACATGTCCTTGACCAGAATCGAACCCGGGACCCTTAAGTCCACAGACCAACGCTCTATCCACTGAGCCAAACCAGTCAGGGCCATTTAAATTATTTATGAAAGATTTCTGTGTATATCTTAGTCATAAAGAAAGGAAATTTTATATTATTTATTTATAGCCTATTTAAATGATAGTGAGAAAGAAAGAATATTTTCTTTGTTTTATAATAAGATTCAGTTTACCCAAATCTGTATAAGAATAAAATTAAAGTTATATTTCCTAGCTGTGAGTAAAAATTCATTGAATTCAGTCATACCACTCTTTATATAACATAAATATGCTGCTGTTACTGAATTTCATAATGGTAAAACTATAACTACTCCTTTTTAATCATAATGGCAGTTTCAATAACATTATTGCACACATACAATATGATTAATTTTCTAGCCATATTCTGCCTCAGTAGAGCAGTGAAATGTGAGGTAAACCAGTAAAATTCCTGGAATTATTTTACTTTTTTCAGCACAGCTTCTGCTTTAAAACATTTAGATCACAATAAACCTTGCTAAGGATGTCTTCCAAGCCTGTTATGTAATTAGATCACTCTGAACTTTCTTAATTATATAATCTGAATGTGTGGAATCATTTGCTTGCTTGTCTAAAGGTACTCCTTGGCTCAATTTAATTCATGCAATAGGTACAGGGAGTTTTGTCTCATAATGACTGACCTTTGTACATTGGTTTTCTGTTTGTTTCCTTAGCACTCCAGAAAAAGGTAGGGTTAAAAATTAAGGTGGGGAAAAAAGGAAAATGTATTGGTGAATGCACAGAATATTAATGGTATCCTTTCACTTAATATTTTTTACTTTATTTTTATTGTTGACACTATTACAGATGCCCCATTTTTACCCCCTTTTGCCCACCTCTAACCAACCCCTGCCCCTTCTTCCTGCTGGCCATCACCCCACTGTTGTCTGTGTCTATGTCACTAAATTTTTTACTGTTAGTACACATACTATGAAACTATATTTTTAAAATGTGTATATACCTACTTTGTCCAAGCATAGACAGAAACAGATATGGCCCAACATTCATGGAGCTTATGGTCTAATTAAGGTAAAAACAAACAAAACAACCCAAACAGAATAACTTGAGAATCACAAATATAAATTAAAAATTTCGAATGAGTTAAGTGCTACTAAGTAAAGGTAATGGAGCTAGGAGAGCAAGTGTATCATAAGGGCATTTTACCTAGTCAGAGAGATTGGGAAGGCTGTCTTGAGGAAGTGCTAAATGAGCTAATATCTAAAGGATAAACAGGAGTCAATTAGGAGAACTGGGAGAGAAGCATACTTCAGGCTGATACAGTGGTTAAATTACAAGGCCCCGTGGCAAGAGGAAGCATAGTACAAAGGAGCTACTGTTTAAAGCTGGAGCAGGGAAAGTGGATTCAAGGTGAAGCTATAGACATGAGTGTGCTCTAGATCATGTTAAGTAATGTTTGCTGTACTAAGAACAATGGAAAACCATTGCAGTTTTTCAGTAGGTGAGTGGCATGATTAGGTTTACCTTTTGAAAGGTTCTCTGGCTGCAGTGTGGAGAATGGCTTGGGAGAATGGGGCCGTGGCAAGCATAGGTGGAGGGAGACCAATAGGAAGCTGTTGCGGTACTCCAGTGAACACTGATGGTACCTTGGATTTAGGGTGGTTGTGATAGAAAAGGGGAGAATGAAATAGGTGTGAAAGGTATTTACAAAGTAAAGCTAATAGGACATGGAAATACATAGTATGTAGAGGATGAGGGAGAGGGAGATTATTAAACAACGTAGGTATTTTGAAACAGTACTAGGTTTGGAGATTTGTGGTTTTGGATAGGTTGAAATTGAAAAGGTTTCAAGATATCCCAAAGAGATGTCAGCAATTAGATATCTTAGTCTGAAGCTCATGAGGAAGTGTAAGCTTGAGTCAGCTATCTGTGAATAAACTGGTCATGGATGTGACACTGGAGAAAGTATAAAATTAGAAGAAGAGAGGACCTAGGAGCAAGCCTTGAGGAATTCCCAAATGATGGGATTGCAATTTACTAATGTCAGTTACTGATTCTAAAAAGCAAAAACAAGAAGAACCCAGAATATGGTACATTGTTTATGTAGTGATTGCATTGCTTACAATATAAAGTATCCCAAAAAATGTATATGTACACTTTGAATAATTATAAAGGCAGTGTTTATTAAAATACATTTCATTTTAAAAATTGAGCTATCAGCTGTTAAAGTGTGTATACATTTTTGGGGGACACCCTGTAGTTTAAAATTACTTTGTTCTTCCAGTCCAGTTTAGAAGCATGAAATATGTCCAGTGTATGATTCACATTTTTATTGTGAGATGTTGCACAGGAGGTGGGAAACTACTTGATGGTGGTACTTACTATTCTTTCATGTCTGCCTTTTTTCATCAAAAATCTTTTCCAATTCATGCTCTAATTTTTGTCAAGAGTTACCCTAAGGTATAACATTGCATTTTCAGGATGCAATTTTACTTATTTCTGTAAGCATTTTTTTTCTTAGTGTTTTAGTGTCACAGTGTTTGAGTTAATAAAATGTAGACTATTTCAGATAGTTTTTAGCTGTTCATTATATTTTATGTTTTTATCCCCCATCACTCCCCCCAATCTCTTCATTTTAAATTGAAGCTTATCCAAGTGGAATTTTAAGAAGATTTTTAAAATTGATTTTGAGAGAGAGAGAGAGAGAGAGAGAGAGAGAGAAACATCAATGTGAGAGCGAAACATTGATTGGCTGCCTTCTGCACACTGCCTACCTACCAGAAATTGAACCCACAACCCGGGCATGTGCCCTGACCAGGAATTGAATCAGCAACCTTTTGGTGCATGTGATGATGTCCAACCAACTGAGCCACACCAGTCAAGGACCAAGTGGAATTTTTAAAAGTTTTTTTTTTTTGTCAGATCTGCAAATATTTGTAAATGTTTTTCTACATAAAATATGGGTACTGTAGAATTAAGATGTTATGAACAGTTTTTTTTCAAGAATGGTTCATTTGTTCCTCAGGGGAACTATTCTACCTTCTGGTAAGCCAGAGAATGATTCTGATTGACTTAACTTGATATTCAGCCATATGATTTGTTGCAACACTTTAGTCTTTTTTTATTTTTATTTTTTTTTTTCAAATTTTTTATTAAGGTATTATATGTGTACATATCTTACCATTGCCCCCCCCCACCCCACTCCCATACCTGCCCTCACCTCCCAATGTTTTGCATCCATTGGTTACTCTTATATGCATGCATACAAGTCCTTCAGTTGATCTCTTATTTCCCCCACCTCTCCCTAACCTTACCGCTGTAATTAGACACTCTGTTTGATGCTTTACTGCCTCTGTAACTATCTTTTGGTTCATCAGTTTATAATGTTTTTCATTATCCCTAAATGAGTGAGATCATGTGGTATTTTTCTTTCATTGACTGGCTTATTTCACTTAGCATAATGTTCTCTAATTCCATCCAGGTGTCTACAAATGGTAGTAATTCCTTCTTTTTTATGGCAGCATAGTATTCCATTGTGTAGATGTACCATAGTTTTCTGATCCAGTCATCTGCTGACGGGCACCTAGGCTGTTTCCAAATCTTAGCTATTGTAAATTGTGCTGCTATGAACATAGGGGTGCATATATCCTTTCTGATTGGTGTTTCTGGTTTCTTAGGATATATTCCTAGGAGTGGGATTACTGGGTCAAATGGGGGTTCCATTTTCAGTTTTTTGAGGAAACTCCATACTGTTCTCCACAGTGGCTGCACCAGTCTGCATTCCCACCAACAGTGCACGAGGGTTCCTTTTTCTCCGCATCCTTGCCAACACTTGTCGTTTGTTGATTTGTTGATGATAGCCATTCTGACAGGTGTGAGATGGTATCGCATTGTCGTTTTGATTTGCATCTCTCGGATAATAAGTGACTTTGAGCATGTTTTCATGTGTCTCTTGGCGTTACTTCTGTCTTCTTTTGAAAAGATTCTATTTAGGTCCGTTGCCCATTTTTTTATTGGATCATTTATCTTCCTTTTATTAAGTTGTATAAGCTGCCTGTAGATGTTGGAAATTAAACCTTTATCTGTGATACCATTTGCAAATATGTTCTCCCATACAGTGGGGTTTCTTGTTGTTTTGTTGATGGTTTCTTTTGCTGTGCAAAAGCTTTTTATTTTGATGTAGTCCCATTTGTTTATTTTCTCTTTGGCTTCCATTGCCCTAGGGGCAGTATCACTGAAAAAGTTCTTTTGGCATATGTCTGAGATTTTGCTGCCTGAGGATTCCTCTAGTGTTTTTATGGTTTCCCGTCTTATATTTAAGTCCTGTATCCATTTTGAGTTTATTTTTGTGTATGGTGTAAGTTGGTGATCTAGTTTCATTTTTTTGCATGTATCTGTCCAATTTTCCCAACACCATTTATTGAAGAGACTGTCTTGACTCCATTGTATGCTCATGCCTCCTTTGTCAAATATTAATTGCGCATATTGGTTTGGGTCGATATCTGGATTCTCTATTCTATTCCATTGATCTATATGTCTGTTCTTGTGCCAGTACCAGGCTGTTTTGAGGACAGTGGCTTTGTAATACAGCTTGAAATCTGGTATTGATATCCCTCCTACTTTATTCTTCTTTCTCAGGATTGCTGTGGCTATTCGGGGTCTTTTTTTATTCCAGATGAATTTTTGGAGAGTTCTTTCTAAGTCTGTGAAATATGCTGTTGGTATTTTAATGGGGAGTGCATTGAATCTATAGATTGCTTTGGGTAGTATGGACATTTTGATGATGTTGATTCTACCAATCCATGAACATGGTATTTTCTTCCATCTGTTTACATCTTCCTCTATCTCTTTTTTCAGTGTCCTGTAGTTTTCTGCATATAGGTCTTTTACCTCCGTGGTTAGGTTTATTCCTAAGTATCTTAATTTTTTTGGTGCGATGGAAAATGGGATTGCTTTTTTAGTCTCTCTTTCTGTAAGTTCACTGTTGGTGTATAGAAATGCCATAGATTTCTTGGCGTTAATTTTGTATCCTGCTACCTTGCCGAATTCATTTATTAAGTCTGTTAGTTTTTTGATAGAGTCTTTCGGGTTTTTTATGTACAATATCATGTCATCTGCAAATAAGGACAGCTTTACTTCTTCTTTTCCAATTTGGATGCCTTTTATTTCTTCTTCTTGTCTAATTGCAATGGCTAATACTTCCAGTACTATGTCAAACAGGAGTGGTGAGAGTGGGCATCCGTGTCTTGTTCCTGTTCTTAGGGGAAATGGTTTTAGTTTTTGCCCATTGAGTATGATGTTAGCTGTGGGTTTATCATATATAGCTTTTATTATGTTGAGGTATGATCCTTCTATTCCCACCTTGTTGAGAGTTTTTATCAAGAAAGGGTGTTGGATTTTGTCAAATGCTTTTTCTGCATCAATTGATATGACTATGTGATTTTTATCTTTCAATTTGTTTATGTGATGTATCACATTTATTGATTTTCGGATATTGAACCATCCTTGCATTCCTGGGATAAACCCTACTTGGTCATGGTGTATGATCTTTCTGATGTACTGCTGGATCCGATTTGCTAGAATTTTGTTGAGGATTTTGGCATCTACATTCATGAGGGATATTGGCCTGTAATTCTCTTTCATTGTGTGGTCTTTATCTGGTTTTGGTATTAGGGTGATGCTGGCTTCATAGAAGGAGCTTGGAAGTGTTCCTTCCTCTTGAATTTTTTGGAATAGTCTGAGGAGGATAGGTTTTAGTTCTTCCTTGAATGTTTGGTAAAACTCTCCTGTGAAGCCGTCTGGCCCCGGGCTTTTGTTTGCCGGAAGCTCTTTGATGGCTGCTTCAATTTCTTCCATAGTTACTGGCATATTGAGCTGTTTAGATTCTTCCTGATTGAGTTTTGGAAGGTTATATTTTTCTAGGAATATGTCCATTTCCTCCAGGTTGTCCAGTCTGTTGGAATAGAGTTGTTCGTAGTATTTTTTAACAATCCTTTGTATTTCGGCGGGATCTGTTGTTATTTCACCTCTTTCATTTCTGATTTTGTTTATTTGGGTCCTCTCTCTTTGCTTCTTGGTGAGCCTGGCTAGAGGTTCATCAATCTTGTTTATCCTTTCAAAGAACCAGCTCTTGGTTTTGTTTATCTTTTGTATTGTTTCTTTGGTCTCTATGTCGTTTATCTGTGCTCTGATCTTTATTATTTCCTTCCTTCTGCTTACACTGGGCTTTTCTTGTTGCTCTTTTTCTAACTCTTTGAGTTGTTGGGTTAGGTAATTTATTACCCCTGTTTCTTGTTTTTTGCAGTAGGCTTGTAGAGCTATGAACTTCCCTCTCAAGACTGCTTTCACTGTGTTCCATAGATTTTGGATTGTAGTGTTTTCATTGTCATTTGTTGCCATGATGTTTTTTATTTCTTCTTTGATCTCTCTGGTAACCCAGTCATGGTTTAATAGCATGCTGTTTAGTCTCCATGTGTTTGATTTCTTTGGGTTGTTTTTATTGTAGTTGATTTCCAGTTTTATGCCACTGTGGTCTGAGAAGATGCTTGATATGATTTCTATCTTCTTGAATTTGAAGAGACTTTGCCTATGTCCCGACATATGGTCTATCTTTGAAAATGACCCATGTGCACTTGAGAAGAATGTATATTCTATGGCTTTGGGGTGAAATGTTCTGAAGATGTCAATTAATTCCATCTGGTCTAGTGAGTCATTTAGGATTGATGTTTCTTTGCTGATTTTTTGTTTAGAGGATTTGTCCAATGGTGATAGTGGGGTATTAAAGTCTCCTACTATGATTGTATTGCTGTCAATCTCTCCCTTGATATCCTCCAGGAGTTTTTTTATGTATTTGGGTGCTCCTGTATTGGGTGCATATATGTTTACCAGAGTTATTTCTTCTTGTTGGATTGCTCCCTTTAGTATTATGAAGTGGCCTTCCTTATCTCTTGTTATGTCCTTCACTTTGAGATCTAATTTGTCAGATATAAGTATTGCTACCCCAGCTTTTTTTTCAGTTCCATTTGCCTGGAAAACCTTTTTCCATCCCTTCACCCTCAGTCTGTGTGCGTCTTTTTTTCTGAGGTGGGTTTCTTGTAGACAGCAGATATATGGGTCATGTTTTCTTATCCAATCCATTACCCTATGTCTTTTGATTGGGGCATTTAATCCATTTACATTTAAAGTTATTATTGATAGGTACTTATTTGTCGCCATTCCTATTCTTTACACCTGTGTTCCTTCTTCGCTTCCTATTTCTTTTTTTTTTTTTTTTTACAGCAGACCCTTTAGCATTTCTTGCATTGCTGGTTTGGTGGTAATAAATTCCCTTAGTCCTTTTTTGTCTGTGAAGCTCCTGATTTCACCTTCAATTTTGATTGACAGCCTTGCTGGGTACAGTATTCTTGGATTCAGACCCTTCCTTTGCATGACTTTGTATATTTCATTCCATTCCCTTCTGGCCTGATGAGTTTCTGTTGAGAAATCAGTTGCTAGTCTGATGGGGGTTCCTTTGTATGTAACTTTCTGTCTCTCTCTGGCCGCTTTTAAGATTCTTACTTTGTCGTTGGTGTTTGCCAATTTAATTATAATGTGCCTTGGCGTCGGTCTTTTGGGGTTCATTTTGCTTGGGACTCTGTGAGCTTCTTGGATTTGTGTGGGTTTTTTCTTCTCTATATCAGGGAAATTTTCTGTCATTATTTCTTCAAATAGGTTTTCTATTCCTTGCTCAGCTTCCTTTCCTTCTGGAACCCCTATTATGCGGATGTTGTTTTGTTTCGTGTTGTCCCAAATTTCCCTTAGGCTCTCCTCCTGCCTTTTAATTTTTTTTTCTAGAAGTTGCTCTACTTGGGTATTTTTTCCCATCTTGTCTTCTAGCTCACTGATGCGGTCCTCTGCTTCTTCTAGTCTACTCTTGATGCTTTCTATTGAGTTCTTTACAGCAGCGATGTCATTTTTCATTTCTTCTTGGTTCTTCTTCATTTCCTCTTGGTTCTTGCTCATATTGTCGAATTTGTCTTCCATTCTTTTCAGCCACCTTATGACCATTTCTCTGAATTCTTTTTCTGGAAGGTTGCTTGCTTCCATTTCATTTACTTCCTTTTCTGGTGATGCCTGCTTTTCTTTCATATGCGGGCTGTGTCTTTGTCTCCCCATGGTCTCTCTTCTCTGGGTGTCTGGTTATGTAGTTCTCTCTCTCCTGCGTCGATTTAAAGGCACAAAATACAGCACTACCAGGTACAACACACAAGGCACTGAACAGAAATGTATTCACGATATTAACAACCTCCAATAAAGGTGACCACCAGAGAAAGACAAATCAGGGGATAGTAGAGAAAGAAGAAGAGGAAAAAGAAAGAAAGAAGAAGAAGAAAAAAAAAGGGGGTGTCAAAATGAAATTGGGAAAAGGGTAAAAAAGAAGAAAAAAAAGTAAGAGAGACAAGAAAGAGACTAAGAGAGAAAGGGAAACAGACTATATATATTGGGGATAAAACTCCAATAGAACAATCACTTATCCCAGCAAATGCCAGTAACAAGTACCTGGGGATTAATACAAACTACAACACCAATTAATATTGAGTGAGGCAAGGGAAAACAGAAGCACTAAACAAACAAAAAAATAAACAAAAGAAGAATAAGCAAAACAATCTCACAAAAAAGCATAAAAATTCGATATAATCTACATTCAAACGAACAACAACAAAAGGACAGAGAGAAGAACAATTTTTTGGATAGTTAAGACAGCGAAGAGAGAGGTGTGTATGGACTTGGAGCAGGGGATTGGAGATTAGATATATAAGTAGGGTGAAATTTTAAAAGGGGGTAAACAGAAAAAATAGGGAAAATCTAAAGCAGGAAAGGGGTAAGATAAACAGGACACTGAAAAGGGAAAAGTGAGGAAGAGAGTGATGGCATAAAGGTAGATTTGAGATAGAGTAAAATGATGCTAAAGGAAAGATAAAAATAGAATGTAGAACATTAATCCCAAAACAAAATGAAGAGAAAATAAAATGACACTTAAAAAAAAAAAAGATAAAATAGCAGTAGTAATAATACGGATTGAAAATAAAAATGTAATAATTAAAAAGGTAAAATCAAGTGAGGAAAAAAATTAGTTTCTTGAGTAAAAGATGCAAAAAATGAAAATAAAAAAATAAAAAATAAAAATAAAATGTGGAGTAGTGAAGGTCATTCACTTCCCCTGTTGTTCTGTTTGGCACGCCTGTTTCTCAGTCCGGACAGTATTGCAGTTCCCTGCTTCCACTGCTCTTCAGTGATGTAAGCCAGTCCTGATTTTAAGCAGGCGGTGTGTCTTAATTCGTATTCCTTTATTTTTGATTACACAAGAGTCAATTTGTGATTCAGCCCCTGGGTGGCAGTGTTTCTGGATTGACTTCTGGGTTTATCTATGGCCTCTCTAGGGAGTGTTAGAGCCTTCTTTCCCTGTGGCACTCACTACCGGTTTGTGGGAGTGGTCTGCCTCAGAGCTGGCTCTCCGATGGTCACTCCCCGCTTCGATCCCCAGGTTCCAGAAAAACAACTTTCCCCTGCAGTCTCCCAGGGTGTCCCCAACTGGGTGAACCTATGAATTGGGCTTAGTAATCAGAAGCAAGAATTTCAAGAGGAAAAAGCCCAAGTGTGCGCACTCCGTGGCTGAGCGTAAGTCTAGCACATCCCTGAAATTCTTAGGGTGTCCCTGCACTTCAGATCAAAATGGGTTGCTTTTTAGAGAGCCCTTCTGTTAGCAGCTCTGAGGACCCCCTTCCACATTCACAGATCACGCCAGCCCCAGCAGCCACCGATTTTTCTAGGCACAGACTTCCCTGGTCCTCCAGCTCCCGCAAAACGCGCGTTCCTCTCTAGCGCTGGGACCAGAGACCTCACCTTATCTCAGGCGAAATCTGACCTTTCCGTGGTGGAGTGTAGAGCTCCTCTGAACCCGTGTGTTTGCGCCAATTGGGGAGCGTTGTTCTGGGGCTCGCAGCTGTTCCGTGGGTGCCGCAGTTGTGGATTCTCAGGCTTCGGATAAGCTCCACTTTCCGGTTCCAGATGGCGGCGACTCCGCGTCCAAGCCCGCAGCTCCGGGAGGGGACCCAGCCGCAGTGGGAGCTGCCAGGTCAGGGGAACCCCGTCTAGCAGTCTCCCACCTTCTTCTGGAGTTCAGCTGTCCCCAAACTTGCCAACAAACACTCCTAGTGCGACCCTCAGCTGTTCTTTCTTTCTGCTCCGGGACAAGACTCGGAACACGTCTGTCTATTCCGCCGCCATTTTTCTCTCTAGTCTTTTTTTATTTAATAATCTTTAAAAATATATTAATGAAGCAATGTATCATAAAATAATCCTGGATTATATTACTCTTCTCTGGTACTCCCAGGGAAAAATATATATATATAAACTATGAAGAAACCTCTGGCTCAAAAAAGGGGAAGTTTTGTTTGTTTGTTTTTATCTATGTGTATTTATTCATTTAGCAATTTTTTTTGAGTGCCCACATGTGTGAGGCACTACTCAGGACATTTACATTCAGGATTCTTACCCTTGAAGAGCTCATCCAAAGTGAGGGGAAGATAGTTAATAGACATACTAAGTAAACTATATCCAATGTTTAAAAATGTTAAGTACTAAGGGAAAAGAAAGAGAGCAAATTTGGGGGATTAGGAGTGGGGAGCATGGGGTTTGCAGTTTTAAATAGGGTGATAAGAGTAGGTGGTAAGCAAAGACATGAAGTGAGGGAGTTAGCCAGATGATATCAAGGTGAGGAACTTCCAACCAAGGGAAGTGAGAGTGTAAAGGCCTGAAGGCAGGAGTCAAAAAACAGTAAGGAATTAAGGAGGCCAGTGTGACCAGAGTGATGGAAGGAAAGATCAATAGGAGAGGAGGTAGTGTAATTCTGTGGACCATTGTAAAGCATTTAGTTTTGACTCCAAGTGAAATGAGATATAAGGGAAGATGCAATGCCCACTCTGCACAATCAGCAGCAGTGATTTAGGTTCCCAACCACATTCTCACTCACAGGACACAATAGGCAGAAACCTGGTACCAGCTGTATTGAGCTTTGTAGAAAGATACATACAGAAAGTACAGCATGCCACATGACAGCTTCAAATAGGTCTTTATTGGCAGTTCTTACAAAAGTTTGGGGCTGCTTAGGGGGTACACTCAGTTGTATCAGATGAGGCCATATGGATGGATGTGAGCTACACCAGCTAGAGAGGCCTCAAATCTAGCAGGAACTATATAAAAAATGACTATATGCAAATTGTCCCCTGGACTGGGAGTTCGACTGGGAGTTTGACCAGGGTTGGGCTGGCCAGCCAACTACCCGCGGCCCCTCCTCCCAGCTGGCCCCACCCCCAATCAGCTCCACCACCCCGATCAGGGGTGAAGTCATCCAGCCAATCTTCCGTGTTCCCTCCCCCTGGCCAGCCCAGCCTGATCGGCCCCAATTGGGGTGGGCTGGCCAGACCCCACTTATGCACAAATTCATGCACTGGGCCTCTAGTGATTATAAAGCCCAAAGAGTGTACCTCCTACTGTAGGCACACGTTTAGGTTAGGAGAGACATCACACGTAGGAGCTGAGGCCTGTTTCTCAGCATGTCTTTACTTCTTGCTGTGTGTGCCTGCAGGGTCTCTGAGTTTACTCAAAGTCAGCCTAGTCCACAGGTAGTTTCCAGTGAGTGGTTATTGTTACAATGTTGAACACAGCTGTCCTTATTTTTCTTAACCTGGTATCTCTAATAATAATAATAGGGTAATATGCTAATTAGACTGGACGTCTTCCGGACGTCCTTCTTGACGAAGCCTGGGCCGGAGGGAAGTCAGCCCCGGTTCCGGGTGCCGGAGGGAAACTGGTGCCGGCAGCGGGGGGCAGGGCGCGGGGGGGGGGGGGGCTGGGGGGATGAGGAAGGCCTACTCTTGCACAAATTTTCGTGCATTGGGCCTTTAGTGTTTTCATAATTGATGATACCATGAGGTTATGTTCCCATGGAGAAAGAGTTCTGACCTGCAGTCAATCCTTTCTCCTCTGGGAATTTCTACAGGGTTTTGAGGAGAAAAGTAACAGTTGGCATTTTATAAGGATTAATCTAGTTGCTATGTTGACAGTAGATTTTAGGATCAGAATAAAAGAAGGGAAACCAGGGAGGCTATTAAAGTAATACAAGCAAGAGATGATGGTGGCTTGAAATTGAAATGGTAGTGAGAAGGGATAGATGCTAAGTATATTTTGAAAGTAGAACCAAAAGGTTTTGCTATATATTGATAGAGTGGTTTAAAAGAAATATCAGTCAAGGATGATTCATTTGGATGGAGCAACTAGAAGCATGGAATTGCCATCCAATGAAATAGGGAGGTCTTCAAGTGCAGTGAATTTAGGGTCTGAAATTAAGAGTTCAGTTTGGACATGTAGGATATCCATTTGGAGACAGAGCAGCTAAGTGTCTATACATGTGGGATTTTAGAGAGGTTTAGAGATACTGATTATTATATTAAATACAGGTTGAATTTAGAGAGATAAATTTGAAAGTCTGACACATGTTAGAAAGCAATTAGACTAGATTGGATGAAGTCACTATAGCAGTGAGTATGAATAGAGAAAAGGAATTGGAACTGAGCCTTTGAGATGTCTGTGTGTGTGTGGCATCAATTTATTTGTTTTATTCTGCTTGTTTGACTTTACTGCCTCTCTGGGAAAGATATCATATGAAACTTAAGATTATTTTCTTTCAAATTTTGAAAGTTTTTTTGTTGTTATTTTTTTCTTCTTAATGAGGCTACAGCTGATGCAAATGTTATATATTTAACGATTTGAGCCTAAAAGTGTTTTTCAGTTTAAGTAAGAGAGTGTTATTTGATTTTTTTCTTCCTTTTTTAGGGATGATTTGGTCAGACATTAAAAGACTCTGGTATGAAGGGTTGGAAGACTTTTTAGAAGAATCTCGTAATCAACTCAGTTTTGTCATGAATTCCCTTTATTTGGCAACCTTTGCCCTGAAAGTGGTTGCTCACAACAAGGTGACTATTAAATATGTCAATTGGAGACACAAGTGAAATTTATTTAGGAGAAACCTGAGATATTTAGCTACCTAAGTCAGAATTCCATTGGCTCAAATCTGTATCTGATGTGTTTTCATTTTAAAGCTATCCTTGTGCAAAGGAATAGTACACATTGCTTCCTTCCTCTCCAATAGTTTAAACGATGTTAATTACCTATGAATGTTGGTTATCTATTAAATGCCAGGCACCATGGTTTAATACTTGCTTTATACTTACCTCATTTTATCCTCACAGGGACTCTATGAAACTCTTTGTCCTTATGCCCTTTTTTCAAATAAGGAAAATGAAGCTCAGAAGTATTAATAAACTTACCCAAGTCCACACAGTAAGAAACCAAGCAAGACTGGATTTAAATCCAGTTCTGTCTAGGCATTTTCTTTCTACCAAATGATGATTCCTTATATCTGAGCTAGGTTTATGTACCACATTAACCTGTATATACTTAAAATGAAAACACAAAGTTACTTAAATTAATTAGCATTAGTTATCTTTATATCTGCCAGGGGGGAAAAAAAGCTTATCTGAATGGAATTAATTGTTTTACACATTCCAGTGTTAACTGTCTTTGTTTAAAGAGTTTAGAATTCTGAGGTGTCACATAAAAGGAACTAAATGATACAGTATTTTCTGTGTTGTTTTTTTTTAATGTGTGAGGTCTTTTTGTTGTTCGTTTTACTAATTATAGACTAGAAAAAGTGAACTGGTTATTTAACATCATTTTACTTTATTAAAAACTCTATTTTTTAAGTAATTATTAGTAGTAACATGTTAGATATGGTCAGTGACCAGAATTGTGAAATTACTAAGAAATAAAAATTGGTTATACATAGATATACAGTTCAGTAAAGAGTTGAAGGTCACTGTTTTATTATACTGGTCTCTTTAGCTCTAGAAGTGGGATGCCCAAATCATATATTAATCAAGCATTTTAAACATTTTGAAAATGAAAAGGGATGGATGCTATTAATAATTATGCCAGGAAAACTGGTACATAATCTGATTATCCCCATTGGTTGGAGCATGTGGCCACACTATGTCTAGGTAACAAAGCACTCCTTGGCATTTAGAAGGGAGAAGAACTTCTATGATTCATTCTAGACTCCTGAGTCAAGGGACAAGGTTAATTTAATAGGATAGCTAATAATTTGACATGTAAACATACTTAAAATTTGTGTTGTGGAATTTAAGAAAAACTAGCAAACATTTATTCATAAAAAGTTTAATAACAGTTTTTAAAAACTTTAATTTCTTAAAACCTAACAATTTCTGAGAAAACCTTATATAGAATAGTGATATTGCTTCATCTGTATAGAAATATTTTATTGTTAAGCCAATGTTATTTCTATTAAAAGAAGAGAAATTTATAAAACATAAATAGTGACCTCCAACAAGGAAACATAATTAAAACTTTTTTTTTCAATAATTGGAATTAGTTTTTATTTTCCTAAATTGAGAGAGCTATTTACCTTTGGCTTATTCCTTAGTTTCATGACTTTGCTGATCGGAAAGACTGGGATGCATTTCATCCTACATTGGTGGCCGAAGGGCTGTTTGCATTTGCAAATGTTCTGAGTTATCTTCGGCTCTTTTTCATGTATACAACAAGCTCTATCTTGGGTCCATTACAGGTAAGTAATTAAAATTTATATATATATATATATAATTTTTTTATTGTCTAAAGTTTTACATATGTCTGCTTTTTCCCTAATTGACCCCCTCACCCCTAGCCATTTCCACCCTGGGCAAGCCCCCACCGCCCCAGTGTCTGTGTCCATTGGTTATGCTAATATGCATGCATACAAGTCCTTTGGTTGCTCTCTAATCCCCCCTCCTCTGCCATTTGTCTCTGGATCTATTCTTGTTCATCAAATTATGTTGTTTATTATATTCCATAAATGAGTGAGATCATGTAATATTTATATTTCTCAGACTGGCTTATTTTGCTTAGCATAATGCTCTCCAGTTCTATCCATGCTGTTGCAAATGGTGAAAGTTCCTTCTTTTATATCGCGGAGTAGTATTCCATTGTGAAGATGTACCACAGTTTTTTAATCCACTCATCTGCTGATGGGCACTTAGGTTGTTTCCAAATCTTAGCTTTTGTAAATTGTGCTGCTATGAACATAGGGGTGCATATGTCCTTTCTGATTGGTGTTTTTGGTTTCTTGGGATATAGTCCTAGAAGTGGGATTACTGGGTCAAATGGGAGTTCCATTTTTAACTTGTTTTAAAAATATATATTTTATTGATTTTTTACAGAGAGGAAGGGAGAAGGAGAGGGAGAGGGATAGAAAGTTAGAAACATCTATCAGTTGCCTCCTGCATACTCCCTACTGGGGATGTGCCTGCAACCAAGGTACATGCACTTGACCAGAATTGAACCTGGGACCCTTCAGTCCACAGGCCAACAACACTCTATCCACTGAGCTAAACCAGTTAGGGCCCATTTTTAAGTTTCTGAGGGAACTTCATACTGTCTTCCACAGTGGCTGCACCAGTCTGCATTCCCACCAGCAGTGCATGAGGGTTCCTTTTTCTCCGCATTTTCGCCAGCACTTGTCGTTTGTTGATTTGTTGATGATTAAAATTTCTTAAAGAATACTTGTTAGATGTCATTATTATTAACATCTTTCTACTTGTCCACTGGAACATTGTTCTCCTAATAATGTTAAAGCTAACCTTTGCTTTTGAAAATAACAGTTGAAAAGACAGTTTGTTCATCTACTTTGCTTCTGGTTGAATGATAATCCTTAGCTTTCAGGTATTCAGACTTTACTAAATTGTGGTCCATTGTTCCTCTCTCCCCAGTCCATAGACATAGATGTCTTTTAAATAGAGTTATTCTTCAGACATTAGTGGCATATAAAAATCTGCTTCTTAAAATGAATCTCACATTTAAAATTTTTATTTAAATATATTTTTATTGATTTTAGAGAGTAAAGAAGAGGGAGAGATAGAAACATCAATGATGAGAGAGAATCACTTACCAGCTGTCTCCTGCACACCCCATACTGGGGAGGAGCCCACAACCTAGGCATGTGCCCTGACTGGGAATCGAACCATGACCTGGTTCATAAGTCAATGCTCAACTACTGAACCATGCCAGCCAGGCTCATATTTAAAGTTTTAAGTGATAAATATAAGGGAGGTGTTGTATAAACAGAATTTGTACTACAGGATTTTGAAAATATGTAAGCTAAATCTTAAAAATACTCTTTAATTGCGTTTAATAAATATTAAATGCAATAAGTTGGAAAATAGCATAAAACCTAACAATTTTTTGAGAAAATCTCATATAGAATAGTGATATTGCCTCACCTAATTATTTTAGACTTAAAAAATTTAATATTTCATGTAGTCCAATTTTACATGTTATAGTATTTTATAGTTAAAGAAATTGTGCTTTTGAGATGGACTGAATCCTAAGTGTCTTTACACTAAAGAATGGACTCATAATTGGTTGGATTTACCCACAGATTTTAGTAGCTGACTATTTTTAGAAGGTGGGATCAATTCTGCTAGGTAATTGGCTCTACGTATACTCTAAGTTATAAGCCTGAAAATCTGAGCAATGTTTATTTTCCCTTGAGAAATCAAAAGTTACTAACAATTTAGATTCTCTTTTGTATTTTTACAGGAGATATCTATATATATAAAAAGAGCCAGGGTCATAACATCCACAACAACTGGAGGCTCGACCGATCAACAGGCTGCGTGCTCAGCAGGCAAGCAGGCTGAACTGCTGACCTCTTGGAGAGAGAGAGAGGTGGGGCTGATCAGGAGCGGCAGCCAAACCTCTTTCTCTCTTCCAGATGTCAGCAGTTCAGCTGCTCACCAGCAGCCTGGGGCGGCTGCTGATCAGCCCCGCCTCTATGATCAGGCCCAGAGATAGGCCTGGAGATGCTGACTGACATAGAAATCAACCAATTAGAACCAAATCTGAGTGAATTGTGAGGAGCCAATGGCTGCCTAGGAGGTGGAGCTTTTGATGCTGACTGGCATAGAAACCGACCAATCAGAACCAAATCTGGGTGAACTGCGAAAGCAGAACCTAAGGTTGGGGCTGAGGAGGGGTTTTAAGGGAAACAGCTGTTTGGTGTAAGGTGTAAGAAAGCGGTTCAATTTTTTAATGACCGGTTTGGCAGTATAGTGCATATGGCTGGCTATCAGTCCAGATATAGGGATTATGTGTTTTTATCTGCCAAGAGCATCTCCTCCTGCTGAAACTGGCTGCCCCCCATTTAAGCAATCCTATCCTATATAATCTATCTATACTAATAAAAGGGTAATATGCTAATTAGACCAGGTTGACTGGCCATCTTCCAGACATCCACCTTCCTTCTGGACAAAGCCATGGTGATGGGGGCCGAGGCAGAGGCAGTTAGGGGCGATCAGGCCGGCAGGGGGGCAAGGTAGGGGTGATCAGGCTGGCAGACAGAGGGGTTAGGGGTGATCAGGCAGGCAGGCAGGCAAGTGGTTAGGAGCCAGTCGTCCCAGATTGTGAGAGGGTTTAAACCAGCAGTCGGACATCCCCCGAGGGATCCCAGATTGGAGAGGGTGCAGGCTGGGCTGAGGAACACCCCCTCCATGCACTAATATCATGCACCAGGCCTCTTGTTTTAAATAAAAGGCATAATTACCTTCTCCAAAGATATGAATATAAAATATGGAGGGGAAACCTGAATTGATTTGGTTTGTGCTATCATCCTGCAACAGTGTTTCCTGAAGTGTAGTTATAGGCCCCTCTCACAGATACCAGAGAAGTGTTAATTGGATAGCCCCCTGAGTCAGAGGGAGAGGGCTGTCCCACTCGATTCTTGTCATGCTCATAGGAGTGAATTCAAACGAGTGAATCCAGATAATAATTGTGTTGTGTTAATGTGAATTTATTAAAAAATTAAAACTTGCACATTTATTAAGCAAGGCAAGCAAATCTCTACATCTGGCTTATGAAGTGCAGATGGGCTCACAGCTGATCTGAAGAACAAGTCAGGTGGGAGGTTTCTGCCTTATATACCTTCTTGTCTATAAATTTTTTAAAAAATTCCTCTGCTAGATATCCTAATACAGATGAACTCTGAAGGTCTCCCCTTTTCTTTGTTCTGGCTTTTCCACAATATATGAGAAGCACTTGGCAATTAAATCCCTAGACATCTGGCTTTTCTGTTTAAACAGTGGGATGAGATAAGAATGCACTCCTCCCTGCTGTTTTAACAGATCTAGGATGATTTGCACTAAGTAGTGTCTGGTTAAGGAGAGGTTGAATTACGATTCTTTGTCCTCTTTTCCCCTTTCCTTCCACCTCCTCTCCTGCATTCTTTTGTGAGAAGTTTTAACCCTTTGTTCTGATGATAAGGTCCTGGTACAAGAAGCCTGCAAAGCTTTTTGGATTTGTTTAATTTTCCTGAATCAGTTTCCCTATTCCACTTGTTCCAGAATTGTAATAGCTTTCCATTGTTCTATAACAGTGTGACACCTTAAACAAGTCCTAACTGAAATAACTTTGGGACACACTGCATTTTATTAATCTTTTGGGAATTCACAGTTCACATCACATTAAAGCCTGTGAGAAAGTACAGAAACTTATTTAACATTATTCAAACTATTATTACTTAAATTTGTTTAATGCCATACCCATCTTTCATGAAATGTGTTCAAGTCTGTTTTCCACCAAAACATAGTATGTGAAACACTGATTTAGACCATCTCTTATTTTGATTTAATAATACCTTTTATGAATGTTTTAATCAAGAGTCAACAGTGCTTTTACATGTACATTGATTTTTTTAAGCTAAAAACTAATGGTATCACTAAGTTTGCATACTAGAAATTTCATTATAAACTTCTACAGAGAATTGAAAAGAGAAAGTATATTATTACTTTTTACTGAATTAGCTATTTGTATTTCTTAAAACTGTTGACTCAGGTTTTCCTGACTTAGTCTCTTCCCAAAAGAACTATAGATGTATATACAAAAACTGCATTTGTCATTTCAGTTGTTGTGTGTGCTTTTATCTTCCAGCAAAATAATTTATGGGATTTTGAATGCCATAGAACTTAGCAATAATTTAAGTCAGGCCAACAAATATTTACTGTCTTTCTGTTTTTAAAAAATGTCTACAGGTCATAATATATGCTTAAATATTATTATCTAGTTCAGCAAATGATTTTTTAAAAATTATATTTATTAAGGTATAATTTGTATAGAATAAAGTGTACCTATCTTAACTGTATAGTTTGATAACTTTTGCAAATGTATAAACTTGTTTAATCACCACCATAATCAAGATATAGAACATCTTCATTCCTCCAAAAAGTTTCTTGATGCCCTTTTCCATTTAGTATTTCCCACACCCTTGTCCCAGGCAACCATAGATTATATGCGTGTGATTGTCTAGTATAGATTTCAGAACTGAAGGATGTGTAAGTACAAGTAGAATTAATATGGTTTTACTGTTAGGGTCCCTGAAGGAGGAACACATGAAGCCAAAGTAGTAAGGGATTATAAATTTATTAGGTCATCTGGATACCAGATGGGCTGAGTCCTCAAATGGCACCAACACCCAAAAATGGGGAGTCAGAGGTTTTTAAAGGACTCTAGGCGGGCTTTTTCTGGGTGTAGAATTCTCTTTGCAGGTCCAGATCCTGGGAAAGTCCAGAGGAGAGAGATAATGGTCTTAGCAAATGAAATGTGATCTAAGCAAGTGGAATGTCCATTGTGAAGTGGCCTAAAGGTTAATTTCCCAGGGGAGGGAGTATCGATTCAATTATTTGATTAGATCTAATATTCCAGCCTTTTTGTTTTATGGAATAGGGACGAAGGTCATATCTTCCATAGTTACTTCCTGCTGAGAGGGGGTGTCGAGATCACAGGGGCATGGATTTGATTGTTGTTAGCTGGAACACAGTATAGATGGCTTATGGTTGGAACGAGAGGTTGTAGCAGCCTGATTTCTCTGAGAGACTGGTTGGTGAAGGCTCGAAAGTGGTCCTGTTGAGTGATTTGGAAGGTAAAAGCTGGTCCTGAGGCTGCCACAGCATAATTTGTCTGGTTTTGCTGCTTTTCTGGGCCTAAAGCTGAAATACAACTGAGGCCTAGATGTTATCTTTAGGGAGGAAAAGATCAGGGGTCTAAGTTGCCTGACTAGTTACATGAAAGGGGAGGATAGGTTACCCTGGGGGTGAGGTTCTTGTTTTCCCAGTTTTGACCCTTGCTAGGCATCCAGAGTTTTCTTATAATTCCTGAGACAGGATTTCAAGATATGATAGAGCAGTGGTTAAGCCCCATATGCCAGTTCCAACCCCTGATGTGATGCTGAGGGTTATGAGGAGAGGGATTATCTGGACTTCCCCTTTGTGTCAGATATAATGAGTTACGGGGACATGTAAAGACTGATTATTGGGGGCCACATCTACATTGGGTGATATAGGTAGACAAGAGTACAGGTTCCTGTCCAGTTGGTAGGCAGATGTATGTGTTTTCCCCACAGAGGAAGAAAAATCCTTGATCATGGCAATAAGCTGAAAGGTGTAGGGAGAAGAGGTGGGCTAAAGGTTATGAGGTTCCTTTTCCCAGTTCTGTGATCGAAACCGAGATGGTAGTTGCCATGGTGCTACCATTAAGGGGTGACAGATAAGTGATTGAGATTCTATTGCAGTGAAAGTGGGTGGAATGCTAGTATGGGTTGTTATCCAAGGGAAAAGTGAAAGGGAAGGAAAGGAGCAGTTGAAGCCTAGGGCCCGGATGGTTGGCTAAGAAGTAAAAGGGACTGGCTATAGGAAATAACCATTGGCTTCTGGGGAGACTTGGTAGTCAATCTGTTGGGACCAATGACCATTTGGTAGTTCTAGGTTGATTGTAATGTTGCAAGCTGATGATTGGAGATGGCCTATTGTTATATTGTCCTGTGACTCAGTGTTCTTTGCAGTGTATGACTTTTAAGAAGGCTAGAAATGGGAAGAGAAGTTCCTAAATACCAAGCAGAAAGACCTTTTGAGGTTTTCAGTGATAGTGTCAAGGACTGTGAATGAGTGGTGGAAATAAAGTCTAGGCTTCAACTTAAAGACATAAGCAACAGGAGCGAGTTTGGATGGGGTTGCTTTACTAAGAGAGAAGGGATCCCTTAGGATGTCAGGGGTGATCAGATCTTGACTCACTGGACAAACTTTCCTACAGTTTTCACAAGCCTTTTATCCATTCACAAATAACCAGCCAAAAAGTAAACAACCAACATTTACATTTATGAACGCACTTTAAACACACCCTTACTTTCAAGAAAATATACCTTCAACGAAGTACAAGGGACCTTCTGTAGGCAGATTTAAAACTTGTCTATCAATCAATGTTTTAGTATTTTATGTTATTTTAAAATAATTAAATGTTTATCATTTAACCCAGCAATGTTCCAAAGCCTTTAAGTTATCAAAGACTTTGGAAAATTATGTATAGGCATATGAGGCTGGAGAAAAGGCTGGGGGTCAGGGGGAGCAGGCTCAGCAGCTTGTTCCCAGGCCTCTAGCCTCTTGGATTTAAAACTGTCACATTTTTCCTTAGAGATAATACCCTAAGGTTTGGGTGATGAGTTCAGCTTCTGATTGGAGTAAGACTGTTAAATAGCCTTTGCAGTTTTGCAGTAAAGAAAGTTGTTCTTTGGAAAGGGTGAGGTACAAAACTGCTGAGATGAGAGCAGTTTTCAGAGCATTAAAGGGATGAAAATGCTGGCATTGGAATCTAAAGGCTCAGTGAGGGGTCCCTTTGATACATCATAGAGGGGCTTTTCCAGAAGACTAAAATTGGGAACCCAGATGCAAAAGTACCCAGTGAGCCCAAGAAAGGAGAGTATTTCTTGTCTAGAGGAGGGGATAGTCATGGAAGAGATCATGTGTTCAGGTAATGGCTTGGCTTTGTGGGGTGAGAGTGAAACTGAGGTAGGTGACTGTGGTTTGGGACAACTAGGCTTTATGAGGGTATGCACGATAGCCCCGGTTGGGCACTGAGAAAAGAGTGGATAAAGGGGGTGTCTAGTAAGATGTAGTGTAGAGGTGAGGTGACTAATGGCTGTGAGGTTAATCCAACAACCCCCATAATAGAGACTGAGGAGGGGATAAAGGTCCCAGCAAATTCAGGGTGGGCAGAATAAGTGGCCCCAGTGTCAATTAAAAAGGAGATCAGCTTACCTGCCACGACAATTGTTACCCAAGGTTCTGTCCTGGTGATGTAAGTCTGAGGAGCCTTGTCAGGGCCTAGGCAGTTCCAGTCTTTGGTGGCCAGTCCTAGGAGGTCTGGGAGCTCCAAACTGGATTCAGAGAGCAACCTTGCTGGACTGGCTGAGGTCCCACCTGGAGGGGCCAGACTACAGTCTGATTTCCAGTGGCCTACCCTTCTGTACCTTGTGCAGGGCCCAGGCAGGGGTCTCGGGTTTGGGCAGGCCTTGGTCCAGTGTCCTTCCTTGTTGCATTTGAAATATGGGCCCAGAGGAGGCTTAGCCCTTGACTTATGCTTGGTTGGAGAACCGGCACTTGGTTTGGGGTTCGTGAGGTTGGGGGCTAGGAGCTGAAAGGCTTCCTCCTGGGCCTCAGCCTTGGCCTGATTTTGCTTTTGTTTTGGATTTGGGTCTCCTATCTCTTATTATTAAAGACCTTAAAGGCTAGGTTACGAGGTCTTTCTGAGGGATTTGTGGACCTGTGTCTATTTTTCGAAGTTTGTGACATATATTGGGGGCTGATTGGAATATAAAATGAGTGTTCAGAAGAAAGGTTTCCTCGGGGAGGTGCGTCTAAGGTGGTAAATTTCTGTAAGGCCTCAGTGGGATGGGAGAGGAAGGGCCCTGAGTGATTTTATTAAGTTTGTCATAGTTGACTGCCTTATGGGCAGCCTTTTTTAGTCCAGCAATGAGACAGGTGATTATATGGCTACAGAGCTGGTGCCCTGGAGAATTAACCTGACAGTCCCATCTCGGGTCAGTTCTGGGGAACCGTGTCCGCTCCAACTGGGTTGGCCACTGTGTCCAGTCTATATGGAGGGCATTGGCATGGTCCTGAGATGCTAGCCAAACTCGCTCCTTCTCTAGGCTTAGAGAGGAGGACAGGATGATATACTAGTAGATGTCGTGCCAGGTCAGGTCATAGGACTGGGTCAGGTATTCAAATTCCTTAGTAAAGGTGGTCGGGTCAGTGGAAAAAGACTGAGACACCTTTCAATCTGTGTGAGGTTGGACACAGACAATGGGATGTGGACACAGACAATGGGATGTGTACCCAGACAATACCCTCAGTTCCTGCTACCTCCCTTGGGGGTAGAATGGGAACAGGAATAGAAGAGGCTGTTGAAGAACGCTGTCTTTTCTTGGCCCGAGAGCGAGTGTTAGGTGGGAAAAGTCTGTATTGGAGTTTTTGGGATTTGGACTCTCAGGGACTGGGTAGAAGGTGGTTGCTAGTTAGGAGGGTCTGGGTGTTGGGAATCTACTGCAGATGAGGGAGGGGCTGCATAAGCGTATGGAGGTTGGTGGTCTGCTGAGTCAAAAGTAGATTCAGAGTCAGAAGTGTTAGGGGTATGATGTTTTGTGTAAAGGAGTAGGATCTGATGAGTAGAGCAAGTCTGACAGAGAGAGGGTCGAGACTTGAGGGTGAAAAGGCCTGGGCCAATGTGTTAAAATCAAAAGTGCAGTTTTCAGTCCATTGAGACACTTGTTATCTAGTTTATATTGTGGCCAAACAGTGTTACAAAAGCAAACGAGGTGCTTGGGCATGATCTCCGCTGTGAGTGTGCAGAGGGAGTGTAGCGTGGCCCACAAGAGAGGAAGGGTGAGTGACGACCACAAATCAAAAGGTGACTATTTAGGGCAGGCGTCCCCATTGCTAAACAAATCACCACGAGAAACAAGGGGGTGACCCTCCAGATAAGGCATCCCCAATCCAGAAGGACCCAAAGCCAAATGGTTAAGGGGTCTTCTGGCCTAGTACTAGAACTTTCGAGACGAGAGACTTTCAAGAAGTCAGTGAGAGAGCGGGGGCAGAAGACCCGAGACGAGGGAAATTGTGGAGCTTCACTCACCTAGAGAAGACTGGCTGGTGTGGGATGGAGGGTCAGCAATGGAGAAGGAGAGGTTCCAGATAAGGCATCCTCCTTGGCTGGTTCGGGAGGGCCCACAAGGGAGGGAGGCGTAATAGAAGCCAGCAATCCAGTCACCCAAGTAGGATTCGGAGATAAGCCCAGGACGAGTTGCTGCTGCCTACTACTCTCTGAGTAGCAAACTCAGGGTGACCAAAGCTTGGGTGATGGCTCCTCTTCCCCATGGAACCCCCTCAGGTTTCGGCACCAAATATTAGGGTCGTTGAAGGAGGAATGCATGAGGCCAAAGTGGTAAGGGATGATAAATTCATTAGGTCACCTGGATACCAGATGGATTAAGCCCCTAAATGGTGCCAGCGCCCAAAGATGGGGAGTCAGAGGTTTTCAAAGGACTCTAGGTGGGCTTTTTCTGGGCGGAGAATTCTCTGTGCAGGTCCGGATTCTGGGAAAGTCTGGAGGGTAGAGATAATGGTCTTAGCAAGTGGAATGTGGTCTAAGCAAGTGGAATGTCCATTGTGAAGTGACCTAAAGGTCAGATTCCAGAGGAGGGGGTATCGATTCAATTATTTGATCAGACCTAACACAAAGCAAATCTTGTCAGCCAGGGTCATTTGCCATCTTTAGAGTATGACTGGTTCTTAGGATCACAAGTTCCATGCTCCAAATCATTATATCAAGTCTGTATTCAGCAGGAAAGTGTGTGTGTGTGTGTGTGTGTGTGTGTGTGTTGGGGCGGGGGGGGGTGGGGCATGGCGGGGAAGCAGAGAGCAAAAGGCAGAAACCTGGGCCTGCTGTTTTTCTATTTTTATTAAGACAACAATCATTTTGCAAATACTTCCACTTGTAACTCATTAGCCAGAATTTGGTCACATGGCTATTTATAGCTATAAGAAAGTCTAAGAAAATAAGTACTTTTATTTTTTTTTTGCACTTCTTTTTTTAAATTTCTTTTTATTTCTTTTTTTATTGATTAAGGTATTACATATGTGTCCTTATCCCCCCATTGTCCTCCCCACCCCCCCTCTCATGCCCTCACCTCCCTGATGTCTGTGTCCATTGGTTAGGCTTATATGCATGCATACAAGTCCTTCGGTTGATCTCTCCCCTTTACCCCCACCCTCCCCTACCTTCCCTCTAAGGTTTGAATCTGTCATTCTGTTTCATTCTGTTTGATGGTCTGATCAATGCTTCTCTGTCTCTGGATCTTTTTTTGTTCATCAGTTTATGTTGTTCATTATATTCCACAAATGAGTGAGATCATGTGATATTTATCTTTCTCTGACTGGCTTATTTCGATTAGCATAATGCGCTCCAGTTCCATCCATGCTATTGCAAATCTAAGAATTCCTTCTTTTTTACAGCAGTGTAGTATTCCATTGTGTAGATGTACCACAGTTTTTTAATCCACTCATCTGCTGATGGGCACTTAGGCTGTTTCCAAATCTTAGCTATTGTAAAGTGTGCTGTTATGGACATAGGGGTGCATATATCCTTTCTGATTGGTGTTTCTATTTTCTTGGGATATATATTCCTAGAAGTGGGATTACTGGGTCAAATGGGAGTTCCATTTTTAGTTTTCTGAGGAAACTTCATACTGTTCTCTACAGTGGCTGTATATCCCTCAAGAAATCAAGGTCTGCCCAGCCTGTGTGACTCAGTGGTTGAGTGTCAACTTATGAATCAGGAGGTCATGGTTCTATTCCCAATCAGGGCACATGCCTGGGTTGCAAGCTTGATCCCCAGTAGAGGGTGTACAGGAGGCAGCCCCAATTAATGATTCTCTCTCATCATTGATGTTTCTCTCTCTCTCCCTCTCCCTTCCTCTCTGAAATCAGTAAAAATATATTTTAAAAAAGAAATCAAGGTCTGGTTAGTTAGGAACAGGGATAGATATTGAATAGGAACCCATAGATTCATATTTTCAGGCTTTTAAAAAAGATTTAAAATAAACACAATTGTTTTCTAGTATAGTCTTATTTTTTCCTTTTTATTAAATTTATTGGGGAGATACTGGTTAACCAAGGTATTTAGGCTTCAGGTGTACAATTCTACAACATATCATCTGTACACTGTATTGTATGTTTACCACCCCCAGTCAAGTCTTTGTCCATCACTATTTATCCCCTCTATACCCTCCTCCACCTCTCCCACCCCCTCTTCCAAACAATCACCACACTGTTGTCCCTGTCCATGAGTTTTTTTCTCTTATTTTGTTCAATCCCTCCACTGCCACCACCACCCCCCTCTCCCCAGCCCTGACAGCTGTCAGCCTGTCTATGAGTGTCTCTGTTTCACTTGTTAGTTCATTTTGTTCATTATATTCCACCAGATGAGTGAAATCATATGGCACTTGTCTTTTTCTAACTGGCTTATTTCACTTAGCATAATGCTCTCCAAGTCTACCCATGCTGTTGCAAAGGGTGATTTCCTCCTTTTATATGGCTGAGTAGTATTCTATTGTGTGAATTTACCACAGCTTTTTTGGTCATTTAAAAAAATTATTGTTGACAGTATTACAGATGTCCCCCATTTTCACCCACTTTGCCCTTCTTCACCCAGGCCCCACTTCACTCCAGGCCTTCTATTGTCTGTGTCCATGAGTTATACATATATGCATATATGTTCTTTGGTTAGTCTCTTTCTGTCCTCTCCTCCACCCCACTCCACTTTGAGATCTGTCATTCTGTTTCAGGTATCCATGTCTCTGGACCTATTTTGTCAGCTTATTGTGTTCATTGGATTCCATATATAACTGAGATTATGGCATATTTGTCTTTCTCTGGTTTATTTAGCTTAGCATAATTATCTTCAGGTCCATCCATGCTGCTGCAAAGAGTAAGAGCTTCTTTTTTACAGATGCATAGTATTCCATTGTGTAAATGTACTATATCTGTTTTATCCACTCACCTACTGATGGACACTAGGGTTGCTTCCAGATCTTGGCTATTTTAAATAACACTGCAATAAACACAGGGTGCATATATTATTTCTTTGTATGAATTCCCAGAGGTAGAATTGCTGGGCCCACCAAGGCAGTTCCATTTTTAATTTTTTGTGGTAATTCCATACTGCTTTCCATAGTGGCTGCACCAGTTGCATTCCCACCAACAGTGCACCAGGCTTCCCTTTCTCCACATCCTCTCCAACACTTGTTGTTTATTGATGATAGCCATTCTGATAGGTGTGAGGTCATATCTCATTGTGAATTTGATTTGCATTTCTCTAATGATTAGTGATGTTGAGCATATTTTCATGTACCTATTGGCCATCTGTTTGTCCTCTTTGGAGAAGTATCTATTCAGGTCTTTTGCCCGTTTTTTAATAGGGTTGTTTTTGGGGGTTTGTGTTTTTGTCATTTTTTGATGTTGAGTTCTATAAGTTCCTTATAAAATTTAGACATTAATCCTTTATCAGATGTACAGGCACATGTGTTCTCCCATTCAGTGGGTTGTCTTTTCTTGATAGCTTCCTTTGCTGTGCAAAATTTTTTAGTTAGATGTAGTCTCATTTGTTTAATTTTTTTTTGCCTGAGGAGATTATCAGAAAAAAATATTGCTGTGAGAAATGTCCAAGATTTTACTGCCTAGCGTTTTCTTCTAGGATTTTAATAGTTCAAGTCTAATATTTTAGTCTTTAATCCATTTTGAGTTTATTCTTGTATAAGGTGTAAGAAGATATCTACTTTCATTTTTTTGTAAGTATCTGTCCAGTTGTCCCAACACCATTTATTGAATAGACTATCTTTACCCCATTATATGTTTTTGTCTCTTTAGTCAAATATTAATTGACTATAAAGGTGTGGGTTTATTTCTGACCTCTCTATTCTGTTCCATTGATCTATATGGCTGTCTATATGCCAGTACCCTACTATTTTGAATATATGTCCTTATAGTATAGTTTTATATCAAACTAGTGGCCCGATGCATGAAATTCATGCACGGGGACGTGCAGCCCAGCCTGCACCCTCTCCAATCTGGGACCCCTCGAAGGATGTCCTACTGCCAGTTTACAGGGATCAAGCTTAAACCGGCAGTCGGACATCCCTCTTGCAATCCGGGACTGCTGGCTCCAGCCGCTCACCTGCCTGTCTGCCTGCCTGATTGCCCCTAACCACTCTGCCTGCCAGCCTGCTCACCCCCAACTGCCCCCCCACCACTGGCCTGCTTGCCCCCAAATGCCCCCCCACCAGCCTGATCACCCCCAACTGCCCCCCGTGCCAGCCTGCTCACCCCCAGTTGCCCCCCCCCCGCTGGCCTGCTTGCCCCCACATTCCCTCCCCACTGGCCTGCTCGCCCCCAACTGCCCCCCTGCTGGCCTGCTCACTCCAAACTGCCCTCCCCTGCTGTCCTGATCACCTCCAACTGACCCCCACTGACGGCCTGCTCACCCCTAACTGTCCCCCCTAGTAGTCTGCTTACCCCCAATGGCCCTGCCCCCCACCAGCCTGATCACCCACACTACCTTCCCATCCTGTCCTTATTACCTGCTGGCGACCCAAGCTCCCAGCCCCTCTTTTTCTTTTTCTTTTTTCAGTGCCTCCTTGAGTGGAGGCCAGGGCTGGCTGGAAGCAAGCATCTGGGATTTATTTATCTTCTATAATTAAAACTTTGTAGCCTTGAGTGGAGGCCAGGGCCAGCCAGGGCGGGCAGGAAGCTTGGCTTCCTCCATCTCCAGGGCAACCCAAGCCTCCTGCTCGCTCCAGCTCTGTGGCCACCGCCATCTTGGTTGGGTTAATTTGCATACTTGCTCCTGATTGGCTGGTGGGTATGGCAGAAGTAAGGTCAATTTGCATGTTTCTCTTTTATTAGTGTAGATAGTGTGATACCTCATTTTCTTCCTTCTCAAGATTGCTATTGCTTTTCAGGGTCTTTTGTGGTTTCATATACATTTTTGGAATATTTGTTCTAGTTCTGTGAAATACGCCATTGGTATCTTGATAGAATTGCTTTGAATCTATATATTGCTTTGGGTAGTATGGACAGTTTAAAAATGTTAATTCTTTCTACCCACTTATTTGTATTATCTTCAGTTTCTTTCTTCAATGTCTTATAATTTTCTGAGTACAGGTATTTTACATCCTAGGTTAAATTTATGTCTAGTATTTTATTCTTTTTGAAGCAATTGTGAGTGGGATTGTTTTCTTGGTTTCCCTTTCTGATAATTCATTATTGGTGTATAAAAATGCAACTGATTTCTGGATATTTTATTCAGCTACTTTATTTAATTCATTTATCAGTTCTAGTAGTTTTTCTGTGGAATCTTTAGGAATTTCTATATACAGTATCAAGTCAACCACAAATAATGACTGACAGTTTTACTTCTTACTTTACAATTTGGATACTTTTTATTTCTTCTTCTTGTCTAAATTGCTGTGGCTAGGACTTCCAGTACTATGTTGAATATGAATGGTGAAAGTGGACATCCTTGTCTTGTTTCCAATGTTAAGGGAAAAGTTTATAGTTTCTGCCCATTGAGTATTATGTTGGCTGTGAGTTTGTCATATAAGGCCTTTATTATGTTGTGGTATGTTACCACTATTTCCACTTTGCTGAGAATTTTTATCATGAATGGGTGCGGGATTTTATCAAATGCTTTTTCTGCAGCTATTGATATGATCATGTGGTTTTTATTCTTCATTTTGTTTATGAGCTCTATTATTACTTACTTTACAGGTATTGACCCAACCTTGCATCTCAGGAATATAAATCCCACTTGATCATGGTATATGATCATTTTTTAAAAAATATATTTTTTGAATTTTTACACAGAGGAAGGGAGAGGGATAGAGAGTTAGAAACATCAATGAGAGAGAAACATCGATCAGCTGCTTCCTGAACACCCCCTACTGGGGATGTGCCCACAATCAAGGTACATGCCCTTGACTGGAATCGAACCTGGGACCCTTCAGTCCGCAGGCCAATACTCTATCCACTGAGCCAAGCCGGTTAAGGCTATATGATCATTTTAATGTATTGCTGGATCTAACTTGCTAATAATTTGTTGATGATTTTAGCTTTTATGTTCATCAGAGATATTGGCATAGAGTTTTCTTTATTTGCAGTGTCTTATTATGGTTTTGGAATAGGATAATGCTGTCCTCGTAACATGACCTTAGGAGACTTCTCTTTTTTTGAATTCTTTGGAATAGTTTGAGAAGGATGTGTTAATTCTTCTTTGAATGTTTGATAAAATTCACCTGTGAAGCCATTTAGTCCAGGACTTTTGTATGCTGGGAGTGTTTTGATTACTGTTTCAACTTCACTAATTGTAATCTGTCTGTTCAGATTCTCTGATTCTTTCTGATTTAGTTTTGGAAGATTGTATATTTCTATGAATTTATCCAATTAGTCTATTTCTTTTATGTCAGTTGTTACTTCTCCTCTTCTGTTTCTTATTTTATGTATTTGGGTTCTTTCACTCTCTCTCTGTCTCTCTCTCTCTCTCTTTTTTTTTTTTTTTTGATAAGTCTGGTTAAAGATTTATCAATCTTATTTATCTTTTCAAAGAACCACTCCTGGTTTCATTGATCTTTTGTATTGCCTTTTTAGATTCTATTTTATTTCTGCTCTGATCTTTATTATTTCCTGCCTTCTCTTCACTCTGGGCTTTGTTTGTTGTTCTTTTACAAGTTCCTTTAAGTGTAAAGTTAAATTGTTTATTTGAGATTTTCCTTGTTTCTTGAGATAAGCCTTTAATGCTATGAGTTTCCCTCTTAGAAGTTATTTTGATCTGTCCCATAGATTTTGGGTTGTTGTGTTCTCATTTTCATTTGTCTCCAGGTAACTTTTGATTTCTTCCTTGATCTCATTGTTAAACTCATTCATTGTTTAATAACATGTTACTTAGCCTTCGTATGTTTGAATGTTTTTTGTTGTAATTTATTTGTAGTTTCATACCATTGTGATCAGAGAAGATCCTTGATATTTCAATCTTTTTAATAAATTTATTAATAAGTATTAATAAATTAATTACTTGTCCTTTTATATTGTCTGTCTTTGAGAATGTTTCATGTGTACTTGAGAGGAATATATATTCTGCTGCTTTTGGATGAAATATTCTGTAAATATCAATTAAATCCATCCTTTCTAGTGTGTCATTTAATGCCAATGTTTCCATGTTAATTTTCTCTATGGAGTATCTATTCATTGATGTGAATAGAGTGTAAAATTCCCTATTATGTCAGTATTACTGTTACTCTCTCCCTTTATGTCCATCAAGATTTGCTTTACATATTTAGGTGCTTCTGTGTTGGGTGCACAGATGTTTACAAGGATTATGTAATCTTATTGGATTGATCCCTTTATTATTATGTAGTATCCTTCTTTGTTTTTTTACTATAGCCTTTGTTTTAATGTCTGTTTTGTCAGATATAAGTATTGCTACCCCAGTTTTCTTTTTCTTTTTCAGTTGCATGAAATATCTTTTTCCATCTCTTTATTTTTAGTCTGTGTGTATCTTTCATTCTGAGGTGGGTATATTGTAGACAACATATATATGGGTCTTGTTTTCTTACCCATTCAGCTACCCGATGTTTTTTTTTAAAAAATTGATTTTTAGAGAGAGTACTAAGGGTTGGGGAGAGAGAGAGAGAGAGAGAGAGAGAGAGAGAGAGAGAGAGAGATCAATTTGTTGTTCTACTTATTTATGCATTCATTGGTTGATTCTTGTATGTCCTCAGACTGGGGATTAAACCCACAAACTTGGTGTATTGGGATGATGCTTTAACCAACTGAGCTAGGACACCCTATGTCTTTGGATTGGATCATTTAAGTAATTTACATTTAAAGTGATTATTGATAGGTATGTATTTATTGCCATTTCATTCTTTTAACTGTTTCTCATTTTTTTTTGTTTTCTTTTTCTTTTTTTTTATTGTTTGAAGCATTACAAATAGTAGTACATATGTCTCCTTTTTTTTTTCCCCATTGACCTCCCCCCCCGGCCTCCCCTAACCCCCATTACATGCCTTTACCTGCCCTGCCCCCTCCCAGTGTCTTGTATCCATTGATTATGCTTATATGCATGGGTACAAGTCCTTCGGTTGATCTCTTACAGCCCCCGCCCCCCGCAACCTCCCCTGCCTTCCCGCTGTAGTTGCCAGTCTGTTCAATGCTTCTTTGCCTCTGTATCTATTTTTCCCCATTTCTTTCCTTTAAAAAATCTTGCCTCTGCAGACTAGAAATAAACATATAATAACAAAAAATGTTTGAGTCCCAATTTCAATGTCCAACAGTTCTGAGTCCCCGTTTCAATGTTCAACAGTTCCTTATGTGTACATGTCAGCAATTCTACCTGATGGTGGGCACATGGTGGCAATGCAGGTCCGACCCTCTTTGGTTTGGTCCTAGGCAACCTGCTGCGTCACACAGCTGCTGACTGCTAGCGTGGCAAGGCATCGTCAGCGTCTTCCATCACTGGACTGTTTCTCCTCTTGTCTTCGTGGTTGGAGCAGACCTGTCAATTCCTCTCTGTTGCAGGAATCCACATGGTCTTGGAGTTGTTTTCTGAAAATATACAAACATATTCTCGACCAAAAGTTAATAAAGGAATCTTTTCTATATAATTGATTTGGGATCCTTTTTATTTTTGCCCAAACGATTTTCCTTTGTCTTATTTAGAAACCATGTGTGTTTTTCATGGGTGTCTTTATAATCCTTTCCACTAATATTTACAGGGTAAACTAAGATTGTTGGTAGAGTATTAAATTTGACAGTAAAATAATAATCAAGTTTTCAGATTAATTTAAATAGGCTAATTGAAATAAGTGAATATTCAAGAAAATTTAATTGTACTGGACAAAAAGCTGTTCCTAAAGTGGTAACTAAAATTTCTATTGGTAGTTCATCTCATGGTAAAATTCCTGAACATGCAATGAAACTAAAGCAGTCATATTTTTGTGCAAAATATTAAAATTTAAAGTTATCAAGACTGCATTATAAAATTTACAAAAGCCTCCATTAATCAAAAAAAAGGGGGGATAGTAGGGTAATATCATGTAAGGAAAAATATCCTATAAGTAAATTACATCTAGAAAATTTTTACTTTACAAAATTAATTTTCATTTGTAATGTTTTCTTCTTCTTAAAGCAAGCCATTTAACTATTCTTATAATACTGGTTTAAAACACACACACACACACACACACACACACACACACACACACTCCTGTAGCTTTTTCTTGTTTGTGAAGCTCTTCATTTCTGCTTCAGTTTTAAATGATAGCCTTGCTGGGTAATGTAGTCTTGGTTGTAGTTCCTTGCTTCTCATCACTTTGAATATTTCATGCCAATCCCTTTTGGACTGAAATGTTTCTATTGAGAAATCAGGTGACAGTCTTACGGGAGCTCCCTTGTAGGTAACTAACAGCCTTTCTCTTGAAACTTTTAAGATTCTGTCTTTGTCTTTAACCTTTGTCATTTTAATAATTCTGTGTCTTGGTGTGGGCTCTTTGGGTTAAACCTTTTTGGAACTCTCTGCACTTCCTGGACTTGAATGTCTTTTTCCTTCACCAACTTAGGGAAGTTTTCAGTCATTATTTCTTCCAATCTGTTCTTGATCCCTTGCTCTCTCTCTTCTCCTTCTGGTACCCTTACACAATGACTGTTGTTACACTTCATGTTGTGCCAAAGGTATCTTATATGATCCTCGTTTAAAAAAATTTTTTTTCTTTTTGTTTCTCTGATTCGGTGTGTTTTTTTTTCTAACTTGTCTTCCAAATTGTAGCGTCAGTCCTCTACTTCATGAACCTACTTTTGATTCCTTCCAGTGTATTCTTGATGTCTGTCATATATGGTATTCTTTTCTGACTGGCCCTTTTTTATGGTTTCTTTTTCATGCTCTTTGAGCATCCTTATAACCATTACTTTGAACTCTGTATCTGATAAATTGCTTGCCTCCATTTCATTTAGCTTTTTTTCCTAGAGATTTCTCCTGGTCTTTATTTGGGGCCTTTTTGTTGGTGTCCCCATTTTGGCTGCCTCTTTGTGTTTGTTTCTATGTATGAGATAGATCTGGTCTGACTCCCGTCTTTGTGGAGTGTCCTTATGTGGAAAGTGTCCTGTGGAGTAGAGTGGTGAAGTCTCCTTGATCTTCTGAGTTGAATACTCCAGGATTATCTCTTGTGTGGGTTATATAGGCCCTCTTGTTGTAATTGAATCTTGATTGCTATTGGTTCATTCAACTGGCCAACTGTGATGCTCAACCCTGACCACAGCATGGGAGCTGCTGTGCAGGTGCTGACCACCCAAAGCAAAATTCACTTCAGCAGGGTTTGGTGCCTGCTGAGATCTCCCTTTGGATATGCTGCTTGTGAAGTTTATTAGATCCTGCTCTGAGGTTGTATGAAGCTGGCCTCTTGGTGTCTTGGTTCTAGGTCTCTTCTGAGGGACACTGGTACAGTTGCTGCCTGTTCCTGGCCCTGGGCAACCTGTTTGGAGCAGTCTCAATGTGGATTCTTCCATAAATTCTTGATTAAGACTTCTCTTCACCTAGTCCTCAGTTGGTTATTCAAGATGATTGTTCTATTATAATTCCAGAGTGGTCCTGGGAAGAGGTGTGTGTATTGTTCTATAATTTAGTTATAATTCTACTGTGGTCCTGGGAAGAGGTGAGTGTAGCTTCCATCTACTCCACAGCCATCTTGAATTTCTAGTATAGTCTTATTAATATGATAGATTTGTATTATATAACAGTGCCGAAGTATTCTAGTATAATTTTATGTATAACATTTATAATACTGTTTTTAAAAAATTTTATTTTGTTCATCATATGTAAGGAACTAAATTAAAATAGAGTAATTCTCACCCTAGCCAGGTGGCTTGGCCAGTTGGAGCATCGTCTCATATACCAAAGAAGTTGCAGGTTCGATTCCACGTCAGGGCACATATGGACAACAGCCAATTGATGTTTTTTTTTCACATTGATGTTTCTCTCTCGTGCATGCTCTCTCCCTTCCTCTCTCCTAAAATCAATAAACATATCTCTGCTGAGGATTATAAAAATAAAATAGAATAATCCAGTTATGAATTTAAAACTAAAATAAATATGAAAAGGAAATTGACATTGTTAACTATTTTAATAAATGTGCCACTTTTCCCCTTTCTGTACATAGCCTGCTATTTTAGGTAATCTTTTTATGTAATTACTGCATTTGTTTGTTAAGTTTATTTTCATTTACTAACATTTTTTTTTCTTGTCTTCCTGAAATAATACTCCATCTGGGTCTAATCTCACTCATTCCTGTGCTTCCCCACTTGCATGTCATTGTTGTTATTACCCTGCTTAGAATGTCCCAGCCATATCCCCTGTTCGTTGAAATTTTAATTATTTGTTTAACAAACATTTGTTGAATGCAGGGTAGCTACTGGACCGTGGGAATACTGGAATGGGTAAGCTGCAATATCTCCTTAAGGAACTTGTAGTTCACTGAGGGGGACAAGCAAGCCAGTAACATTTAGGGTGTTCAGTGCTGAAATAGAGAGTCTAAGGCACCAGAGGAGACTTCCCAGAAGTGACACTTGAATTCAGTATTGAAAATTGAGTAGAAAGAGGTGGGTGAAGGGCAGACATTACAGGGATGGGGACATGTGCCCCCTTTAGTGTCCTCTCCACGAGAAAATGTATTCCTACACTCCTACTTCCATGGGAAAGGAATGCCCCATCTGATGAACTTAATACTCTGAGCCTTTAATTAGTACTTCCTAAAGCTTATCTTAATTGTAGGACAATTTACATTTAGTTTACCTAAAATTGTAAGTTATGTTGTTTCTATTAAATTAAAAATTCCTGAAAGATAGGGAATTTTCTCATTTGCATTTTACTCACTGATTTGCCATAGTAGTTACTTAATGAATGTTTGTTGAATTGAACAATTGGTGCTGATTGTTGTGAGAAAAGAAAAACACTGATGGAGAAAGAAGGCTATATCCTAGCTGTTGCTCTAGCTACCTTATTCAAAATAATAGCAGCTAACATTTATTGGAGATTTTACATACACTTGGCACTATGCTAAGTGCTTTCCTCTGATTTAATCCTCATCACAATCTTCGTTATTTTTATTTCCATTTTACAAATGGTGAATTTAAGGAATTAGAGAAGTTAAATAGTTCAGAGAACTAATAAGTGCAGTCAAGAGTTGAACCTAAGTCTGACTCGAGACACCAACCTGCTTTTATGAAGGATATAGCTAATACACCTCAGCAGATGTAAGAGTCGTGGTTGGGCACAAATCAGTAATGTTATATATTTTAGCAAATAAAGACATGAAGATAGAATCTGTAAATAATGGTGGTCATAGTAATAATAGTAATAAACAGCTCTGGCCGTTGTGACTCAGTTGGTTGAGCATTGTCCTGTGAACCAAGAAGTCACTGGTTCCATTCCCCAACAGGCACATGCTGGGGTTGATCCTCAGTAGGGGGCCTGCAGAAGGCAGCCAATTTATGTTTCTTTCTCATCATTGATGTTTCTCTCTCTCTTCCTCTTCTCTCTCTCTCTCTCTCTCAAATCAATAACAACATATTTTTTAAAATAGCAATGAACAGTTGAGTACTTACTGTGGCAACACAAAGAAAGAGAATTACAGGCCAATATCCCTCATGAACATAGATGCCAAAATCTTCAACCCAATTCTAGCAAATTGGATCGAATATTACATCAGAAAGATCATACACCATGACCAAGTAGGATTTATCCCGGGTATGCAAGGATGGTACAATATCCAGAAATGAATAAATGTGATATATCACATAAATAAATTGAAAGATAAAAATCATATAGTCATATCAATTAATGCAGAAAAAGCATTTGACAAAATTCAACACCCTTTCTTGATAAAAACTCTCAGCAAAGTGGGAATAGAGGGATCATACCTCAACATAATAAAAGCCTTATATGACAAAACTACAGCCAACATCATACTCAATGGACAAAAACTAAAACCATTTCCCCTAAGAACAGGAACAAGACAGGGATGCCCACTTTCACCACTCCAGTTAGACATAGTACTGGAAGTGCTAGCCATAGCAATTAGACAAGAAGAAGAAATAAAAGGTATCCAAATTGGAAAAAAAGAAGTAAAACTGTCATTATTTGCAGAGGACATGATACTGTACATAGAAAACCCTAGAGACTCTTATCAAAAAATTATTAGACTTAATAAATGAATTCAGCAATGTAGCAGGATACAAAATTAACGCCCAGAAATCTATGGCATTTTTATACACCAATAGTGAACTTACAGAAAGAGAGATTAAAAAAGCAATCCCATTTACCATTGCACCAAAAAATTAAGATACCTAGGAATAAACTTAACTAAGGATGTAAAAGACCTGAATTCGGAAAATTACAGGAGACTGAAAAAAGAGATAGAGGAAGACATAAACAGATGTTCTAAGGTTTTTATTTATGTTTACTACCTCATTTAATCCTCACAACCAATCTAAGAGGCAGACTCTTTTATTTCCATTTTACAGAGGAGGAAATGGGGGTATAGAGACAATAAGTAACTTGAACAAGGTCACACAGCTGGTAAGTAGCAGAACTGGGGTTCCAGCTCAGATGATTTGGATCTAGAGCTAATGGTCTAAAACACTCTGCAAAACTGCCTCTCTGTTTCTGTGCTACAGAGTAATATGATTCCCTCATTAACTTTTATTGTACAACTAGTGGCCTGGTGCACGAATTTGTGCACATTGAAAGGAAATGAATTAGAAGAAATCCTATTTAATAAAAGGCTAATATGCAAATCAACTGAACGGCAGAACAACCGGTTTCTATAGCGCACACTGACCACCAGGGGGCAGACACTCAATGCAGGAGCTGCCCCCTGGTGATCAGTATGCTCCCACAGGGGAAGCACCACTCAGCCAGAAGTTAGGCTCTTGGCTGGTGAGCGCAGCGGCAGTGACAGGAGCCTCTCCAGCCTCCACAGCAGCACTAAGGATGCCTAACTGCTGGCTTAGGCCCACTCCCCATGGAAGTGAGCCTAAGCCATCAGTTGGACATCCCCCAAGGGCTCCAGCACTGCGAGAGGGCACAGGCCAGGCTGAGGGACCCCCTCCCCCCGAGTGCACGAATTTTGTGCACTGGGCCTCTAGTATTTTAATATCACTATTCACCCTTTCTCTATAATAGAAGTGTCAACCAAATTCACAATCAATAGTGACAGATGGAAAGACACACATGAGATTGGCTCCAGTGAGAGCTTTATATGATTCACATATGCGCAAGTCAATTTAGTCTTTTATATAGATACTACAGGCATGATGTACGAAATTCGTGCAAGAGTAGGCCTTCCTTCTCCAGACTGCTGGCACCATCTTCCCTCTGGCACCTAGGACCTGGGCTTCCCTCACAACCTTGGCTTTGTCTGGAAGGACGTCCAGAAGGATGTCTGGTCTAATTAGCACATTATGCTTTTATTATTATAGATAGAATAACTTGCTTAATTAGACCTGCTTTCTGATGTAGCTAAACTTTTACCAGCCCAGTGAAGCACTCCAACTTCTCTTTCAGGTAATTGTCAGCAACACAGCAGTAAATATCAACATGAAGCAGATTATTATTGTAGATCTTGCAGGGAGAACAAAAGGTAGAATATTTAACTGCAGCAGTGTTTTGTTTTTAATATATTTCTTTATTGATTACAGAGAGGAAGGGAGAGGGAGAGAGAGATAGAAACATCAATGATGAGAGAGAATCATTGATTGGCTACGTCCTGCATGCCTCCTACTGGGGATCAAGCTCACAACCCAGGCATGTGCCCTTGGCCGGAATTGAAAATGGGACCCTTCAGTCCACAGGCCAACGCTCTATCCACTGAGCCAAACTGGCTAGGGCTGCAGCAGTGTTTGACTATATTCTGCACAGTAATAAAACCTGAAGTCATTTTCAAGGTTCACCATTTCTTACTTCTTTTCAGTCGGGTCAAATTTCTAATCTTTCTAAATCTCCGTTTTCCAGCTAATGAAAAGAAAATAGGATTCCACTGAATCTCCTATCTACCTACTCCAGGACTTCTGTGAGGATCAAATGAGATGAGGCACATGAAAACACTTCACAGACATTTGGTTAAAGTGTAAATGTTTGCACCTGGCTATAAAGCAAGTCATGTGCTTAGGCTGAAGAAACTGTAAGGAGGCTTGTTGTCGCTAGGGAGAGGAAACAGGGCATTGCTACGTGACATCATTACCTGAATGGAGGGAAGGGCAGTTAGCATATTAGCCTTTTAAATAGATATATTCTTCTGTGGCAGGCTTCAATAATTTATAGATTTTTAAAATTCTCCCTGGTCATCCACTTTTTTCCAATGAATTAAACAACTTTTAACCTTGGCAGTTAGGTGACTAAACAGAAAGGAAAGAGAGGACCACAAAGCTTGGGTCATAATCTTGCTCCATAACTTACCTTTTTTCTGTGAGTTTAGGATTCTGTGTTTGTTGTGAGAATTAAATGGGTCCATGTGAATAACATGCACAGCAGAGCACCTGACACATGAAGGGCTGTTCATACATGATTATGTATTCCTCCATTCCCTCTAAAGTTAGTGGAGTTCAAAGAGGACCACACCAAGACACATCATAATTAAAATGCCAAGGGCAAAAGACAGAGAATATTAAAAGCAGCAAGAGAAAAACAGTTAATTACCTACAAGGGAGTACCCATACAACTGTCAGCTGATTTCTCAACAGAAACTATGCAGGCCAGAAGGGAGTGGCAAGAAATATTCAAAGTGATGAATAGCAAGAACCTACAACTAAGATTACTCTACCCAGCAAAGCTATCATTTAGAATTGAAGGTCAGATAAAGAGCTTCACAGACAAGAAAAAGCTAAAGGAGTTCATCACCACCAAACCAGTATTATATGAAATGCTGAAAGGTATTCTTTAAGAAGAGGAAGAAGAAAAAGGTAAAGATAAAAATTATGAACAACAAAGTGACAATGAATACATATCTATCAACAAGTGAATAAAAAATCTGATGAACAGAATAAACTGGTTAATATAACAGAATCAGGGGCATAGAAAGGAAGTGGACTGACAGTTCTTGGGGGAAGGAGCTGTGGGGGGTGCAGGAAGAAACTGGACAAAAATCGTACACCTATGGATGAGGACAGTGGGGGAGGGGGTAAGAAACAGAGGGTGGGGTGGGAACCGGGTGGAGGGGAGCTGTGGGGGGAAAAAAAGAGGAACATCTGAAATAATCTGAACAATAAAGATTTATTTTAAAAAAATAAAGTCAGTGGAGTTAACTAGGGCAGACCTGAAAATAATACAAGAAAACTAGAAAAGTGAATGTAGTATCTGACACACAAGTGCATGTTTTATTTCTAATGAATTACTTGGCTTTACTGGATGAATTATTAGATTTAATTTAATGGCCCATATACTGTAAGTGGCACATATTGTTGTAATTTGTAATGAGTAAAGAGTGGTTTCAGATGTTTTGCATTTAGGGATGGCTATTTTGCTTTTAAGAAGCATGGAATGTTAGAGCTAGAGGAAAATCTAGAAGTCATGGAGTTCCCAAACTGGTGAGGCTGCATAATCACCTGGGAGTGATCCCCTGCATTCTCAGTCCTGCCCTCAAGTCTGACCGCATGTGAGTGAGTTTGATGCACATTTGGCCATCTCTTTTAAATGTCAGGAAACTAAGGCTCAGCTCACACAATGTTAAAAAAAAAAAAAAAGACTTGCTAAAAAATGTTAACAATTGCATCTTTTTTGAATGTTTACTATGTATTAATTCAACAAGCCCTGCTGTTTGGGGAAGAGTTATGTGAACTGAATCCTTAATTATACCCAATCCCAAATTTTTAATGGGAGAGCTAAAATAAAAACCACAAACTGATGTTTTAGAAAAGCACTTGCAAGGAGTTAGAAGCAAGAATTCACTTCTACCTCTGCAATCTCTTAATTCTGTTGCCCTGAGCAATTCATTGGATCTTTCTGACCTTCAGTTTGTCACTTGGAAAAACAGAGGTAATATTGGACTTTGCCACCTTGCAGGGTAAATGAAAAGTGGTAGATAAAAGGGTATATAAAAAGTAGTTATGCATTCAATATTCTAATTAATATTGAGTTCTAGAACTTACTGACATAGTCCTTCCCTTTACAGACTGCCTTTTTACAGTAGCATAGTATTCCATGCCATAGAAGTACCACAGTTTTCTAATCCATTCATCTGCTGATGGGCACTTAGGCTATTTCCAAATCTTAGCTATTGTAAATCATGCTATGAACATAGGGGTGCATATATCCTTTCTGGTTGGTGTTTCTGTTTTCTTGGGATATAGTCCTAGAAGTGGGATTACTGGGTCAAATGAAAGTTCCATTTTTAATTTTTTGAGGAAACGCCATACTGTTTTCCACATTGGCTGCACCAATCCACATTCCCATTAGCAGTGCAAGAGGGTTCTTTTTTCTCCGCATCCTTACCACTTGTCATTTGTTGATTTGTTGATGATAGCCATTCTAACAGGTGTGAGATTATACCTCATTGTTGTTTTGATTTGCATCTCTGAGATGATTAGTGACTTTGAGCATGTTTTCATATGTCTCTTGGCCTTCTGTATGTTTTCTTTTGAAAAGTGTCTATTTAGGTCCTTTGTTTCATGTTGTCCCAAAGCTCCCTTAGGCTCTCCTCCTGCTTTCTAATTTTGTTCAAATTATATGTGTTTTCTACCTTGTCTGCTAATTCACTAATTCAATCCTCTGCTTCTTCTAGTCTACTGTTGAAACCTTCCATAGTGTTTTATATTGTAGCTATGTCACTTTTATTTCCTCTTGATTCTTAACATAAGTTGTTGATTTTCTCATCCAGCCAGGTTAGGAATTTTATAACCCTTATTCTGAATTATTTTTCTGACATATTGCATGCCTCTGTTTCATTTAGTTCCTTTTCAGGTGACTCCTCTTTGTCTTGCCTTTGGGGTTTGTTTCTTTGTCTCCCCATTTTTGCTCTCATGGATGGTTCCAGGAACAGACACATGTGGAGCCTAGGACCGATGCTGTGGGCTTGACAGGCAGAAGGCATGGTCTGAGGCTCACATGTAGAATGCCTGGGGCCCTGGGTGATGCAGCGTGCTTGGTGGGCAAGGAGTGCAGTCCAAGACTCACCGGCAGGACACACGGGGCCTGGTGCCCACACCGTGGGCTTGGCAGGTGGGGAGCTCAGTCAGAGGCTCACTGGTAGGATACATGGGGCTGGGGTGATGCTGCAGGCTTGGCAGGCAGAATGCAGTCAGAGGCTCACCTGCAGGATGTGCAGGGCCAGGGCTGATGCTGTGGGCTTGGCGGCTGGGGAGTGCAGTTCAAGACTCACTGGTGGGATGCAGGGTGCCCAGGAATGACACAGTGGGCTGGCAGGAAGGGGGTGCACTCTGGGACCCATAGGAGCCCACATCCGGGGAGGCTGGAGCTGTGTTGTCCATGGGTCTGCAGCTGAGGTAGCAGGTCTTTGGCTGGAATGGCTGTCGGGTCCAAGTTGGTATCTGAGGCCAGTCTGGGTGGTGGTGAGGCTAGGCTCCTAGTTACAGCAGCTCTCCCCTTTAAGATGGCATGGTTTCTGTCAGAGCCAGCCGCCCTAAGAGTGATTTCAGCAGTAGCAGTGGCTCTCTGTCTAGGAGAGCCTGATCCGCCAGCCCCCGAAAGTCATACAGGATTTAACTGTCCCTCACTCACACACACACACACACGTCCATGCACTCCCCTTTTGCTCCCTCACTCACACTCTCTCCCTCACTGCTGTCCTGCCAGCCTCCATCTTCCTTCCTAATGTTTGCCATTGTAATTAGGATGTGTCTTGGTGTGGGTCTTTTTCGGTTCATCTTGTTTGGGACTCTTTGCTTCCTGGACTTGTGTGACTTTTTTTCTTCCCCATGTCAGGGAAGTTTTCTGTTACTATTTCTTCAGACAGGTTTTCTATTCCTTGTTCAGCTTCTTCTCCTTCTGGTACCCCTATTATGTGGATACTAGATGGCCAATGCACAAAATTCATGCAAGGGGCTCAGGTCCCACCACCACGGCAGCTGCCTCTGCCTTGACCCCTGCGGCACTGCGGCTTAGTCCAGAAGGCTGTCCAGTATAATTAGCATATTACGCTTTTATTATTATAGATTGCTTCATTTCATGTTGTCCCAAAGCTCCCTTAAACTCTTTTCCTGCTTTTTAATTTTTTTCCCAATTGTTGTTCAGATTGGGTGTCTTTTTTTCTACCTTGTCTTCTAACTCTCTGATTCAGTCCTCAGCTTCTTCTAGTCTACTGTTGAAACCTTACAGGGTGTTCTTTATTACAGCTATGTCATTTTTCATTTCCTCTTGATTCTTATCTATGTTGGTGTTTCTCAGTGAGCTGCTTGTAACTCTCAATCAGATGTTTGGGCATCTTTATAACCATTATTCTGAATTCTTTATCTGACAAATTACTTGCCTCCATTTCATTTAGTTCCCTTTCTGGCAAGTCCTCTTTTTTTCTTTACTTTGGGGATTGTGTCTTTGTCTCCCCATTTTTGCTGTCCCTTTGTATATGTTTCCATGTAATGTGAATTGCTGTCTCTTTCTGGCCCTGGGCAACCTGATTGAGGGCCAAGAGGTTGAAGCCCCTAGCAGTCCAGTGGTCAGGGATTTCTTAGCCCAGAGGCTGGGTCTTCCTTGAGTCTCATGCCTTTATTGTCTCTATTCTGAGCTGTACTCCCTTCCCCCATGGATCTGGTTCCTCAGGTATCCACATCAAAGATTAGGGGTTGGTGGGGGCATGTGCACAGTTCCTCTGGTATGTGACTCCCTGTGAAGTCTCAGAGCCCTCTGGCATGAAATTCACTGCATGGCCCTGGTGCCCATGGTGGGGTGGTGCACAAGATCTCTCTGGTGTGCACTCACTGTGTGCTGTCCAGGGGCTGGGTTGAGCGGCGAACTAAGTCCCCCTGGCATGCACTCACTGCCTGAATCTGAGATCCCATGGCAAGACAGCACACCACTCACTGAGGGGGCACAATGGAGGTCCCTTGTGAGTTATGGCTGGTGAGCGACGCACTGCACAGGTTTGGGGTGGTGTCCAAGACCAGTCTGGGTGTTGGTGTGGCTGACCTTCTAGCCTCCACTGCTCCCTTCAAGATAGTGTAGTCTCCACCCCAGAGCTGCGACTGGCCCGGGAATGCCTGTGGCAGTAGCAGGGGTTCCTGTCCAGGAAAGCCTGATCTGCCAGCTCCTGAGACTCCTGCGAGATTTGACTGCCCCTCACTCACCCATACAGACAGCATACATGTCCAGACACCCCCCTCACACTCCTTTACTTACACTCTCTCCCTCATTACTGTCCTGCTGGCCACCATGTTGATATCTTCCTCATTTATTCTTAATTTTCATATTTCTCAAGTAAAACTGCTAATAAGTTTTGAGTAAGTAAACATTCTATCTCAGACTAACATAAAAGTACTGTTGTCAGTGTTTGCCTTTGGCATGAATGGTTAATGTGCTCCTCAAGCTGATGTCACCTCCATGATTTCCACTGTGGTTGCTTTTGGTTGGTCTTATTATGTAAGAACTAATACCATGATTTTAAAGAGAGGTGGCTGGATGGGAAGAGATCAACCAAAGAACTTGTATACATAACCCCTGGGATCAGACAATAGTGTGGTGAAGGCCTGGGGTGGGCTTGAAGGAGTCAATGGGGTAAAAAGGGGTCATATGCACTTTCAACAATAAATACTTAATTGAAAAAATAAAAATCAAGTCAGGAAGTTTGTAGTTTTCTTATTAAATACTAGAGGTCCGATGCACAAAATCTGTGCAAGGGGCTTGGCCCTCACAGCCTTGGTGGCTTGCCTCAACCCTTGCAGCCCTAGCTTGCCTGGAAGGTTGTCCGGAAGTCTGGTCTAATTAGCATATTATGCTTTTATTATTATAGATTGCTCATCTTGATGGTAAAATTAAGCTGCTCTTTAAAACTAATTTGGGACTAAATTTTTAAAATTAAAATTATAACATCATACATGCTCACTCTTGGAAAAGCCTATTTGTAACTTTACAGCATCTAAATTTTCTTCCATGGCAATCTTTTCTGTAGTTACTTAAAGCAGTTACTGTATTCTTGCTGTCATAACTTACTAAGTTCTCTACTGTCATAACTTAATAAGTTCTTACTAAGTTCGCTAAACATGGTACAGCTTTATTCTGCACACTCATGGTCTCATAAATGATTTTTTTTCCAAGGTGGCCCACACATTTTGAGCTTTATCATTCTAAAAGTTCCCTGGGTTATTTCTGTCAGAATTTTGCAAGGGGGGCAAGTGAGGTAAGTGTAAGATTTTTGAAACATGCACATGGGCTTGTCACATGTGCAAGTCAGATATATTAGACCTCTCACAACTGCAGAGCCTGCATTACTAGCTTGTGGTGTGCCTAAAACATTTAGCATAACTCTTATATTTAATTAGCTGTCTCACTCTAGTGGGCTAGGAGGGTTTGGCCACTTGCCTGCTCTTATTTTGTATTGTTGCTAAGTGGCTTATGTTATCTTGGCAGACTTGAGGCAATTAGACATTTTATTTGAAGCTGGATTTAATTATATAAATTTGACCTAGTTAAATTTGAGGAATGATTATTTTTAAACACTATTTTTTGTACTTTAAAAGTAAAAAATGCATATAGTAAAGAAAATTCAAAGTGAGAAAGTCTGCCTTCCAACCCCTAGCCCTCACTCCTGTAGGTAAGCATTAACAGTCCCTGTGTAAGCTTCCAGAGGCTTCCTGTGCATATGAAACCACATCTGTCCAAAAATGTATATCTGATATCCTACATAATAAAGAGGTAATATGCAAATTGACCATCACTCCAACACACAAGATGTCTGCCCCCATGTGGTCAAAGATGGTCACCCCCGTGTGGACACAAGATGGCCACCACAAGATGGCCAGCAGGGAAGGGAAGTTGGGAGGGTGTGCTGCCAGTGGGACTTAGTGCGTCGCTCCACCCAGCCCCTGGACAGCACACAGTGAGTTATCAAGAAAGGGTGTTGGATTTTGTCAAATGCTTTTTCTGCATCAATTAATATGACTATGTGATTTTTATCTCTCAATTTGTTTATGTGATGTATCACATTTATTGATTTGTGAATATTGTACCATCCTTGCATCCATGGGATAAATCCTACTTGGACGTGGTGTATGATCTTTCTGATGTAATGCTGGATCCGATTTGCTAGAATTTTGAGGATTTTGGCATCTATGTTAATGAGGGATATTGGCCTGCAATTCTCTTTCATTGTGTTGTCTTGATCTGGTTTTGGTATTAGGGTGATGCTGGCTTCATAGAATGAGCTTGAAAGTGTTCCTTCCTCTTGAATTTTTTTGAATAGTCTGAGGAAGATAGGTTTTATTTCTTCCTTTGGTAAAACTCCCCTGTGAAGCCGTCTGGTCCCAGGCTTTTGTTTGCTGGAGGCTTTTTGATGACTGCTTCAATTTCTTCCATAGTTATCAGCCTATTGAGATTTTTACATTCTTCCTGATTGAGTTTTGGAAGGTTGTATTTTTCTAGGAATATGTCCATTTCCTCCAGGTTGTCTAGTTTGTAGGAATAGAGTTGTTCATAGTTTTGTTTTTGTTTTTAAAACAATCCTTTGTATGTCTGTAGGGACTGTTGTTATTTCGCCTCTTTCATTTCTGATTTTGTTTATTTGGGTCCTCTCTCTTTGCTTCTTGGTGAGCTGGGCTAGAGGTTCATCAATCTTGTTTATCCTTTCAAAGAACCAGCTCTTGGTTTCATTGATCTTTCTTATTGTTTTGTTTTGTGTTTTGTTTTGTTTTGGTTTGTTTTGTCTTTATGTCATTTATTTCTGCTCTGATCTTTATTATTTCCTTCCTTCTGCTCACTCTGGGCTTTTCTTGTTGCTCTTTCTAATTCTTTAAGTTGTAGAGTTAGATGATTTACTACCATTTTTTTCTTGTTTTTTGAGGTAGAGCTATAAACTTCCCTCTCAGGACTGCTTTCATTGTGTCCCTTAGATTTTGGATTGTTGTGTTTTTATTGTCATTAGTTTCCAGGATATTTTTAATTTCTTCTTTGATCTTTTTGGTAACCTAATCATTGTTTAATAGCATGCTATTCAGCTTCCAAGTGTTTGAATTTTTTGGATTGTTTTTATTGTAGTTTATTTCTAATATTATGCCATTGTGATCTGAGAAGATGCTTGGTATGATTTCAATCTTCTTGAATTTTGGAGACTTTGCTTATGACCCAATATGTGGTCTATTTTTGAAAATATCCAATGTGCACTTGAGAAGACCATATACTCCGTGGCTTTGGGGTGAAATGTTCTGAAGATGTCAATTAAGTCCATCTGCTCTAGTGAGTTATTTAGGATTGCTGTTTCTTTGCTGATTTTTTGTCTAGAGAATTTATCCAGTGATGTCAGTGGTGTATTAAAGTCCCCTACTATGATTCTGTTGTTGTTGATCTCTCCCTTGATATCTTCCAGGAGTTTTTTTTTTTTTTAATGTATTTGGGTGCTCCTGCAATGGGTGCATATATGTTTATCAGGGTTATATCGTCTTGTATTGATCCCTTTAGTATTATGAAGTGACCTTCCTTATCTCTTGTCATGGCCTTCACTTTGAGGTTTATTTTGTCAGATATAAGTATTGCTACCCCAGCTTTTTTTTATTTCCATTTGCCTGAAAGATATTTTTCCATCCCTTCATTTTCAGCCTGTGTCTCTTGTTCTGAGGTGGGACTCTTATATACAGCATATATATGCGTCATGTTTTTTTTATTGATTCAGCCACTCGATGTCTTTTGATTGGAGCATTTAGTCCATTTACATTTAAAGTTATTGATAGGTACTTGTTTGTAAATATTTTTATTTTTTGTGCCTGTGTTCCTTCTTCACTTTTTATTTCTTCTTTTTACACCAGTCCCTTTAGCATTTCTTGCATTGCTAGCTTGGTAGTGATAAACTCCTTTAGTCTCTTTTTGTCTGTGAAGTTCCTCATTTCCCCTTCAATTTTGAATGATAGCCTTGCTGGATAGAGTATTTTTGGATTCAGTCCCTTGCTATGCATCACTTTGTAAATTTCCTCCCATTCTTTTCTGGCCTGATGTGTTTCTGTTGAGAATTCATTTGATAATCTAATGGGAGATCCTTTGTATGTAACTTTCTGTCTCTCTCTTGCAGCCTTTAAGATTCTCTCTTTGTCCTGAACATTTACCATCGTAATTTTGATGCATCTTGGTGTGGGGTTTTTGGGGTTCATCTTGTTTGGGACTCTCTGTGCTTTTATGACCTTTTTTCTTCCCCACATCAAGGAAGTTTTCTGATATTATTTCTTCAAATAGGTTTTCTAATCCTTGTTCCTCTTCCTGTTGTTCTGGCTCCCCTATTATTCGTATGTTGCTTCATTTCATGTTGTCCCAAAGCTCCTGTAGTCTCTCCTTTCTTTTAATTTTTTTCTCTAACTATAGTTCAGTTTGGGTGTGTTTTGCTTCCCTGTCTTCTAATTCACTAATTCGGTCCTCTTTTTCTCCTAGTCCAGTGGTCGGCAAACTGCGGCTCGCGAGCCACATGCGGCTCTTTGGCCCCTTGAGTTTTTAGCAAAGGCCAGCTTAGGAGTACCCTAATTAAGTTAATAACAATGTACTTACCTATATAGTTTAAGTTTAAATAATTTGGCTCTCAAAAGAAATTTCAATTGTTGTACTGTTGATATTTGGCTCTGTTGACTAATGAGTTTGCCGACCACTGTCCTAGTCTATTGTTGAAACTTTCCATAGTGTTTTTTATTGCAGCTATATCACTCTTCATTTCTTCTTGATTCTTATATAAGTTGTTGATTTTTTTCTCCTATCCGGTTTATGAAATGTATGACCCTTATTCTGAATTCTTTTTCTGACATATTGCATGCCTTTGTTTCACTCTGCTGCTTTTCTGGTGATTCCTCCTTTTCTTTCCTTTGGGGTTTCTTTGTCTACCCATTTTTTATCTCACTGACGGATCTAGATGTCGAGTGGTGCAGGGGCTGCTCCTTGGGTAGAAGTGGCTTTTTGGGCTGTGGTTGCTCCTCGGGCAGTTGAAGCAGCAGCTGCTCCTCAGTTGGCAGTGGCTCCTCTGGTGGGTGCTGTTCACAGCAGTGGTGGCTCCTCTGGCTGGTGGGGGGAGGCTGCTCACACAGCTGCTACTGCTCGGACAGGGGTGGGCTGATCATGAGGCTGCTACTTCTCAGATGGGGGCAGGCTGAATGTGGCTGCTTTTCCTTGGATGGGGATGGGGTGCTTGCATGGCTGCTGCTCCTTGGACAGAGGCAGGTTGCTCACAGGGCTACTGCTCCTCATATGGGGGTGGGCTCCTTGCGCGGCTGCTGCTCCTCGGACAGGGTCGGGCTGCTCACCCAGCTGCTGCTCATTAGAAGGGTGCTGTCTAAGTGTGGCTGCTGCTCCTCAGACGGGGGCAGGCTGCTGGTGTGGCTGCCACTCCTTGGATGTGGGTGGTCTGCTCGTGTGGCTGCTGCTTTTCGGACTAGGGCAGGCTGCTCGGGTGGCTGCTGCTTCTCGAATGGGAGCAGGCTGCTCGCGGAGCTGCTGTTCCTTAGACAGGGGCAGGCTGCTCACCCAGTTGCTGCTTCTCGGATGGGGGTAGGCTGCTTGTGTGGCTGCTGCTCCTCGGACGGGGGTGGGCTGCTTGCACAGCTGCTGCTTCTTGGACTTGAGCAGACTGCCTGTGGAGCTGCTGCTCCTTAGACGGGGGCAGGCTGCTCACACAGCTGCTGCTCCTCGGATGGGGGCAGGCTGCTCATGCAACTGCTGCTCCTCGGGTGGGGGCAGGTTGCGGGCACAGCTGATGCTACACAGCATGTCAGATGGGGGCGGGCTGCATGGGGTGCTGCTCCTCAGTTGTGGGCGGGCTGCTCATGCAGCTGCTGCTCCTTGGATGGAGGCAGGCTGCTTGTGTGGTTGCTGCTCCTCGGACAGGGGAGCGGGCCAGTCACACAGCTGCTGCTCCTTGGACAGGGGCAGGCCATATGAGGCTGCTGCTCTTCAGCCTTGGGCGGGCTGCTCGCAGGGTTGCTGTTCCTTGGTGCTCTCGTGGTCACAGTGCTCTGGGAAACAGCTGGAGTTTTGATGTCTTAAAAGTGCTAACCCATTTCAAAAGGAGTAGTTTGTGGCTCATATATTTGTTTTCCTTTTATTGCCTGGTCATTAATATTTAAATTTTGTTTTCCTGATCATTTTAATAAAAAACAATATACATTCCACAGATTTCAATGGGACAGATGCTTCAAGATTTTGGAAAATTTCTTGGGATGTTCCTTCTTGTTTTGTTTTCATTCACAATTGGATTGACACAACTGTATGATAAAGGCTATACTCCAAAAGAGCAGAAGGACTGTGTGGGCATCTTTTGTGAGCAGCAGAGCAACGACACCTTCCATTCGTGAGTGTCTTTTACAATTTTTAGTAGATATATTTCTCTCTTTCTAACATGCTGTGTAGGAATTACAGAAATAGAACTTCAAATCTTTAAGAAATTCCTTTTTAATAAGAAATACTTATTTTTAGTGTATCACTTGATAGTTATCTTTACATATAGAACCTTAAATAATTAGTAGGCCCAGATTATTCCATTGGCTCCCCCGCTTCTGGCTGTGTGAGTAGAGGAGCTTTTGGCACTTCATGCACTGCTGGCTTGGGGGCAGGGGAGCTCTTCATGGGTTGTATATATCATAAGACGTTCTCACTCACTGTTACAACCAAAACAGTCTCTCACATTTTTTGCTTGTTAGGAGTTATTAGAATGGACAATGATTAGAACTTTATGACCATTTTTTCTCCAATTTACTGTTATCATAATATATACATACTTTAATTATGCTTAATAAGAAATTGAACAACTACTTGTGAGGCAGATAAAATATCGCCCCCCTCATTCCTTAATAAAATAATGGAGAAGAAGTGTGGAATTGCATATTTATTGTGTTTTATGTACCAACTCTTCTTCAGTTACTTTCATGTCATCTTATTTAGGGAATAAGATTAAATGAATAATAAATGTTCATCAAACCCTTCTGCATACCAAACACTGTTCTAAGTGCTGAGTGAGTAGAGTGTCAATGAGAAGGACCACCTCATGGAGCTTATTAGTATATTCTTATGAGGTGATACAGACAATAAGAAATAAAATATAATATGTATTACACAGTGATAATGGCTAATGAGACAAAGCTTGGGCCGGGGGAAGTATGTGTGAGGGTACAGTTTTAGTTAGGATATTAGGGAAGGCCCACAGAGATGACATTCAGATAAATATGTAAAGCTGGTGAAAGATCAAGTAGCGAAGGAGCGGTCTGGAGGAAGAGCATCATCAGAGAGAGGGAATGGTAAAGGCAAATGCCCTGAGTTGGAAGTATGGCTGCAAATTCAAGAAAAAGTCAGGAGGCCGGTGGGGGGCGGGGCGGGGGATAAATCCGAGTGAGGGCTGTAGATGAGGTCAGAAAGATAATGGGATCCTGTAGGACCTTGTTGGCCCTTGTAAGGATTTTGGGCTATTGAGATAGCCATTTGATATATATTTTTTTAAAATATATTTTATTGATTTTTTTACAGAGAGGAAGGGAGAGGGATAGAGAGCTAGAAACATCGATGAGAGAGAAACATCGACCAGCTGCCTCCTGCACACCCCCCACTGGGGATGTGCCCGCAACCAAGGTACATGCCCTTGACCAGAATCGAACCTGGGACCCTTCAGTCCGCAAGCCGACGCTCTATCCACTGAGCCAAACCGGTTTCGGCGCCATTTGATATTTTTGAGCAGAGGAGTGACAAAATTTGATTAGGCATTAAAAGATCATAGACATTGGTATGTTAAAAATGGACAGAAAGGCAATAACAGATTAAAGAGAAATAATTTCTCTTCCTTTTGAGTCTACTTCTTTGTTTAAAGTAAGGCATATCTTTACTGTTGGGTTCACCTCATTTATTTTATAAAGTATTATTCTTGGATTGTCAATGTTTTCTTTATATAATGTAGATATAAATGAATTTTTCATTTTTGCTAATTATTTAATTTTCTTTTAAACAAAAATGTAATCGTCTTTACAGGTTCTTTGGCACTTGCTTTGCTTTGTTCTGGTATATTTTCTCCTTAGCACATGTGGCAATCTTTGTCACAAGATTCAGCTATGGAGAAGAACTGCAGTCCTTTGTGGGAGCTGTCATTGTTGGCACGTACAACGTGGTGGTTGTGATTGTGCTCACCAAGCTGCTGGTGGCAATGCTGCACAAGAGCTTTCAGTTGATAGCAGTAAGTGTCTATTCTTATAAAAACTATATTCTCTTCAGATCATACCCAATGTATGCAGCAGATAAGGCAACCAAATATAAGAATTAATAATTACTAGCATTTTAAAATTAGATTTTTAATGCAAGTAATGTATAATAACAGCAAATCATGAATCAAATTTTTACCTACAAGATGTAGAAACATGGACAGTTTAAAACAATATCTTTTTCTCTGCCACTCCCCGTGTGCATGTTCATATCCTATACGGCTTTTACATTTGCCTTTTATAGAATCACGAAGACAAAGAATGGAAGTTTGCCCGCGCGAAGTTGTGGCTTAGTTACTTTGATGACAAATGTACATTACCCCCACCTTTCAACATCATTCCTTCACCAAAAACCATCTGCTACATGATTAGTAGCCTCAGTAAATGGATTTGCTCTCATACATCAAAAGGCAGGGTTAAACGGCAAAACAGTCTAAAGGTAAGAGACTAGAATTGCAACATAGAAGTTTTAATAATTCCTAACCTCAGATGTTTCCTCAGGCATAAATATGCAGGCTTTTTAAGGCTTGGGACTGTCTTGATTTTTTTTACTCCTGTATCCCTAATGCACAGCATAGATATAACATAAAGTAAGGATTCAATAAGTATTTTTGAGAATGAGAGATAGAACTGGAATTTTTTCATGAAATCTCATCTCAGTTTTAAAACATGGAGAAAATATTCATTATCCCTATTCTGTGAGTGTAGATACTGATAGTCAGCTCATATTTTTTTCTGGTTCTTCTTGAAAGTTATTCAATACGTGAATAATTTAATACATGTTGCTATAAATCAGAAGTTGGCAAATTTTTTTCTGTAAAGGGCCAGATAGTAAATAATTTAGACTTTACAAGCTGAGACAAAATGAAAGATTTATGTGAGTACTAATAGAATAAGAAAGAACATAAATTTCCACTAAATTGTTATTGATGAAATAAAAATGTAACAATAATTGAGTAATAGTTTTTGTAATACAGATCTATTAATGAAAAGAATGGAATTCCATTTGGGGGAGGATAACATTTTGTTTAATTGAGGTTCAGAACTACTGTTCCCAGCATTGCCGGATAACTCTGTTGGTTAGAGTATCATCCTGATACACCAAGGTTGCAGGTTCCATCAAGGTTGTATGTTCCAGTCAAGCACATACAAGACGCAACCAGTGAATGCATCGATAAGTGGAACAAGTTGATCTCTCTCTCTCTCTCTCTCTCTCTCTCTCTCTCTCTCTCTCTCTCTTTCTCTCTCTCTCCCTCTCCCTTTCTCTCTCTCTCTCTCTAAAAAAAATCAACCTAGTAACAAATGTTCATCTGTAAAACCATTCTTAGTCGACAAGCCATTAAAACCAGGAAGTGGGTCAATTTGACCTGTGTGTGGGTAATAGTTTGCTAATTCCTTCTATAAACTGAGGACTCCTACAACTATGTTAATTCTTCCTATAAACTGAGGACTCCTATGACTATTTTTGAATCAAAATAAGCACACAGGTGAATGAATAAAACAAATATGCAGGCTACATTTGTTTTAAACAAGTGTTAAATGTTATTTTATAACAGAGTGGCAAAGGTATAGTCTAACAAAGCATTAGAAGATTTCTGTTTGTATCTGTGAATATTTTTCAAAAATCCACTTCTTTTGAATATTGTTTATGCCCATTGTTAGTATCACATTATTGCTTGTTTTGAAGGAATGGAGAAATTTGAAACAAAAAAGAGATGAAAACTACCAAAAAGTGATGTGCTGCTTGGTGCATCGTTACTTGACTTCCATGAGACAGAAGATGCAAAGCACAGATCAGGCAACTGTAGAAAATCTAAATGAACTGCGCCAAGATCTGTCAAAATTCCGAAATGAGATAAGGGATTTACTTGGCTTTCGGACTTCTAAATATGCTATGTTTTATCCAAGGAACTAATCATTTTCTAAATCACGTAGAGAATAATTTTCAATAATAAATCTGAAAGGCTGTTTGCATAACTTGCAATTAAATCATAAGATATATATTGAAATACAGGATTATGTAAAAGCATTGTTTAAAATATTTATAGCATAACTATGTTATATAAAATATGTAGAGTAAGTTTTTCAAAACTTCTGTTGGTTGCTTTTTGCCGAAGCAAAACAGATTTAGTAGACAGGTTTTGTGAGCATGCTGCTTGGTTTTCTTATTTGAACAATGCTCTAAAATATTTTTCTTTTTATGTTAAAGAAGGGCAGTTATAATTATAAACATTGCCAGAAAATTCACTAAATGAAGACCAATAAATGTCTTCCATAGAATAACTTGAAATATTGAAGTCATGGTTTATAAAATGTGTTTTAGGACTTTACATATAATATAGTATTTATTGTTTGGGATTATAGTTTAATCTAAAATGGTAACCTGTTTTTTATTTTATTATAATCCTAAGTAACAAAGAAACAACCTTAATGAATATTTGAATCTATTTATGTCTCTATAAATTTAAATTCACTTCAGTTTTGTTATTGTAATATATTTACTTTTACATGGTTGTAATTACTCTATTTTTAATTTTGCTTTTTTTTCATTTAATAGTATTTTATTAAACACTAGAGGCCCAATGCACGAAATTCGTGCAAGGGCCTTGGCTCCTGCCATTGCTGGCACCGCCAGTTGGGGGCCTCTGCCGCCTCTGCTGCAGCCCCCCTGCTGCAACTTTGTCCAGAAGGAAGGATGTCTGGAAGGATGTCTGGTCTAATTAGCATATTATGCTTTCATTATTATAGATTTCCATTTATTGATATAGTCTACCTGTTAAATTTTATAGAATCATATCATTTTTGAAATATACAGTTAGTAGACTTATTATTTGTCGCTGTAGAGTACTTGTTTATGTTTACAGGTTTGCCCAGGTACTTCTATAAGATTAGGCATTTGGTGATTTTTAATTTTTTTCTTGTTATGATAGTGCCATAATTTTTTTCAGGTTGGCGTGAATGTTCATAGCTATAAAGCTAACCCAAAGTAAGGTCTTAGAAGATATTTCTGTACCATGTGTGGTCACAGGCTGTTTTATTTTTTTAACATTGGAAAACCCTGCAGGGATCTGTTCTATTTGAACTAAGGTTCTTGGTCTTTTCTCCCAAAGTATTTTCCACAGAATTAACATAGCTTCTATAAAAGTGACTTAATGTTGATTTGTGGATCATTCTTGCTGCTTAAGTTGAAAAGCATTGATTTTTTTTAATTAGAAAATAAAATGTATATTAAAATTTATTTCCTATGTTCATGCAAAGGATGTAGTTAAAATTTTAGCATAGGCTTATATATTCTTGCAAAATTTCCAGTTAAGAGGTTATTAGGTCTATAATTGTGGTCTTAAGGCCACTGGGTACAGGTCGTCTTGGAAGCACCACCAATCCAGGGATCATTGTCTGAATATATTAGTATTGTGTTTTAGCTTGCTTTTCACTTTTGGCTTTTTAATTTCCAAATTGTAAGTGTTCCCTCTTTGGGGCCAATTCTTATAAAAATGTTTAATGTAAAGTTATATATTTTGTCTACAATAGGATTATGCACTTCCCAATTGGGACTTCACATCAGGATTTTTAGTCATTCTAAAAAAATACCTAATTATTAAATAAATGTATTTATGGAGTGCCTACGGTGTGCATGGATTACTTATGTGGTATATTTTGAATAACAGTATCTTGTCAGAAGAAAGGTGAATAAAACAACATTGGATTGTAAATTGACAGTCTGTCCATTGTATTATTGAAATATTTTTTTACTCTTTATCAGATAGAATTCCCATCATCAAATTCACTCTTTTAAAGTATACAGCTCAATGTTTTGTTTTGTTTTTTAAGTCGTGGTAAGAAAGTCCTAAAATGCAAAACATTAACCTTAGACCTCTACACCTCTCTACCTTCAGTGGTAATTACATATAACTTTTTAAAACTCTACCTTTATCCTATATAATAAAAGCCTAATACGCTAAGTGTCTGGTCGGCTGGTCAGCTGTTCAATCAATCAAAGCATAATATGCTAATGATATGCTAAGACCGCTCAACTGCTCGCTATGACGTGCACTGACAACCAGGGGGCAGATGCTCCGACCTGTAGGTTAGCTTGCTGCTGGGGTCCGGCTGATCGGAACTGAGCAAGATGGGCCAGACACACCCTGGAGCCCTCCCACGGTCCCTCGCTGTCTGGCCAACCTCCCATGTCCCTCCCCGGCCCCAACCATGCATCCATGGGGTCCCTCGGCCTGGCCTGTGCCCTCTCGCAATATGGGACCCCTCGGGATGTCGGAGAGCCAGTTTTTGGCCTGATCCCGCAGGCCAGGCTGAGGGACCCCACTGGTGCATGAATTCATGCACCAGGCCTCTAGTATTTTATTAAAAGGGCAAATACGATTAACCCAGCTGTTTACTTGAATTATAAAAGCAATGTGATGCAATATGAAAATAAGAAACTGTCTTATTGACAGTAATAAATGGCAATATACAGTGTACACAGGGGTCACACAGAGTAACAAACTCTCTTATAAAAATATTTTAATACCTTTAAAATTCAACTTGAAAATTATCCATGGAAAAGATTGTCAAGTCAGAATGAACACCTCATAGTCAAGCATCAGAAGTGGCACACCGGCAATTTAATATGCAACGACATCTTTTCCCCAGGCCTTTCCTTCTCTATCTGCTCCTCTACATTCCCCACTCCATCCTTTCCTCAGTCCTGAAAATGGAATGTGTTGAAATCTGTTGCTATGATTTGTGCAAACCATAACATGCTGTTAACCATCTGTAGTCACTAAGCCAGCGGAGAACTGGTCAGTCTGTGCCTCCTGGGACAACTCTCCCCTTAGCCCATCTGTAGCAGTGATTCTACCAACACCTCTCTCCTTTCATAGCTTCTGGATTTCTGAAGCTGTAATTTCAGAGGTTTTACATGACTACCAGCCTAAGGTGGACATGGCAGGGAGAACATCTTCTCCATTGTCTCCTTCCTCCTGATGGCATCATTCCTGCCCCAGGTGCCATGAAGCTGATGAGCTCACACACTGTTGAACACATTCTCTAGCATGTTTTGCAATCTTTCCCATGTGAGGTATAGCATTTTTCATGATACTTGCTACATTTGTAATTGAAAGATAAATACCTTCTTCTCTGAAACTTTTTTTAAAAATTGATATCAGAGAGGAAGGGAGAGGGAGAGAGAGAGAGAAACATCAGTGATGAGAGAGAATCATTGATCAGCTGCCTCCTGCACAGCCCCTACTGGGGATGGAGCCTGCAACCCGGCCATGTGCCCTGGACCGGAATGGAACCCGACCCTTCATTCCACAGTCCTACACTCTGCCCACTGAGCCAAACCAATTAGGGCTCTGAAACTTTCTTTTAAACCATCTGTGTCTTGATGGGCAGCTGTCCTGGGCACCATCCCAAGGCTCCATTACATAATGACTTCCTCCAGTGTAGTCCGCATAATGCCTGGTTGAGAGGCAACTGTTGAGAACTGTCATCATCCATTGTCATGAAACAGAACACCTGTTTAGCTCCTGCCCTCACTGCTGCTGGTCCTTCTCCAGAGCTGCGGGAAGGGCGGGATCCTACACCATGGTCCCCACAGCAGTGGCAGCCTGGGCTCTGCACACATGCTTGGGCCACCCTCGTAGCTGGGGCCACCCTCGGAGCTGTGACCTCACCTCCAGGGAGCCTGAGTGAAGCTAGGGGCCACCCCTGTGGAGCCTGAAGGCCATGCTGCCCAGCCCTGCTCCACCCATCTGGGTGGAGGAGGTCTAGGCCATGGCCTAGGAGGAGGAGTGGAGCTTGGGCAACTTCGCCAAGAGGGACTAGAAGTGCCCAGCTGGAGTGGCTCAGTTGGTTAGAGCATCACCCAGCTCCAAAAGATAACCAGTTGGATTCCTGGTCAGGGCATGTGCTTGGGTTGTAAGCTTGATCTCCGGAGGCGGGCATGCAGGATAGTTAGAAAGCAAGCAAAAATCACTTTTGAACGTGTGGAAAGAGTGTAGAAAGTGTTTGAGAGTGAGGGGAAATAAGTGATGAAGCGCAGTATGCATATTACAGGACACTGTTGGAAACCACTTTGAATTCACTGAACTGCTATTATAAACTGTACTATATAGTTAGGAAACAGGTGAAAATCACTTCTCAACATGAGGAAAAAGGGTAGAAAGGTGTTTGACAATGTGGGGAATTCAGTGCTAAAGAGCAGAATGCACATGATAGCAGAGTGTTAGAAACCCCTGGGAATTCACTCAAAAGCAGCACTAAATGGTACAAAACAGTTGGAAATCAGGTGGAAATCACTTGTAAACATCAGGAAAGAGTCCAAAATGCTATTTGTACAATGCGGGGAAAATCCTGGTAAAGAGGAGTAAGCACACTACCTCAGTCCTAGAAACCACTAGAAATTCACTGAAAAGCAGCTGGAAACTTAGAAATTCACTGAAAAGCAGCTGGAAACTGAACAAAATAGTTAGAAAACACGTGAAAATGTCTTCTCAATGTGAGGAAAGAGTACAGAAAGCTGTTTGTACAATGCAGGAAAAAATATTGGTATAGAGCAGTAAGCACAGTATACCTGAGTCTTGGAATGTACTAGGAATTCACATAAAAGCAGCAGGAAACTAGACAAAATAGTTAGAAAACACGTGAAAATGACTTCTCAATGTGAGAAAAGAGTATAGAAACGGTTTGGTACAAAGCAGGGAAATCCCTGAAATAGAGCAATAAGCTCACTATACCACAGTCTTACAATCGACTAGAAAGTCAGTGAAAAGTAGCAGTAAACTGTAAGAAATAGTTGGAAGACAAGTGTAAATCACTTCTCAACTTCAGAAAAGTGTGGAAAGGTTTTTGTACAATGGAGATAAATCCCTTAAATAGAGCAGTAAGCACCCTATAGCACAGTGTAAGAAACCGCTAGGAATTCACGGAAAAGCAGAAGTAACTTATACCAACTATTAAGAGAGCAAGTGAAAATCACGTTTGAACATGTGGAAAGTGTGAAAAGATGTATGTACAACATGGGAAAAAATCTTGGTAAAGAGCTGTATGCACACTATGCATCAGTCTTAGAAAATAATAGGAATTCACAGAAAATCAGCAGGAAACTGCACAAAACAGATAAACACATGGAAATGACTTCACAATGTGAGGAAATAGTACAGGAAGGGATTTGCGCACTGTGGGGAAATTCCTGAAATAGAGCAATAAGCACACTATAACATAGTCTTAGAAACCACTAGAAATTCACTAAAAGGCAGCAGCAAACTAGACAAAATCATTAGAAAACAAAGGAAATGACTTCTTAATGTGAGGGAAGAGTACAGAAAGGGATTTGCACACTATGGGGAAATTCCTGTAATATAGCAATAAGCACACTATACCGCAGTCTTAAAAACCACTAGAAATACACTGAAAAACAACTGTAAACTGGAAAAATAGTTACAAAACACTTGGAAATGACTTCTCAATGAGAGGAAAGAGTACAGAAAAGCAATTGTACAATGAGGGAAAAAATCTTAGCAAAGAGCAGAAGCACACTATATACCTCAGTCTTAGAGAATACTAGGAATTCACCGAAAAGCAGCAGGAAATTGGACAAAATAGCTGTAAAACACGTGGAAATGACTTCTCAATGTGAGGAAAGTGTACAGAAAAGGGTTTGCAATCTTGGGGAAATGACTGAAATAGAGCAGTAAAAACACTATATCACAGTCTTTGAAACCACTGAAAAGAAGCAATAAACTAGACCAAAAAAATGTGGAAATAACTTCTCAATGTGAGGAAAGAGTATAGAAAGTGTTTGCACAATGTGGAGACATCCGAGAAATAGAGCAATAATCAAACAAAACCTCAATCTTAGAAACTAGTAGGAATTCATAGAAAATCAGCAGGAAAATTGACAAAATAGTTAGAAAACAGGTGAAAATGTCTTCTCAATGTGAGTAAAGACTACAGCAAGCTGTTTGTACAATGAGGGATAAAAACTTGGTAATGAGAAGTAAAAGCATGCTATACCTCAGTCTTAGAAACTACTAGGAATTCATAGAAAAGCAGACAGAACCTGGACAATATAGTCAGAAAACACATGGAAATGTCTTCTCAATGTGAGGAAAGAGTACAGAAAAGGGTTTGTACAGTGCGTGAAAAATCTTGGTATAGAGCAATAAGCACACTATACCTGTGTCTTGGAATATACAAGAATTCACATAAAAGCAGCACGAAACGGGACAAAATAGTTAGAAAACACGTGGATATGTCTTCTCAATGTGTGGAATAAGTATAGAAAGGCTTTTGTACAATGAGCAGAAAAATCCTGGTAAAGAGGAATAAGCACACTATACCTCAGTCCTATAAACCACTAGGAATTCACAGAAAAGCAGCAGGAAACTGGAAAAAATTATTAGAAAACACGTGAAAATGACTTCTCAATGCGAGGAAAGAGTTCAGAAAGGGGTTTGCAATCTTGATGATATTCTTAAACTAGAGCAATAAACAAACTATAGCAGTTTGAGAAACCACTAGGAATTCACTAAAAAGTAACAGTAACCTGTATGAAACAGTTGGAAGACAAGTGTAAATCACTTCTAAAATTCAGAAAATAGTGCAGAAAGGTGTTTGTACAATGCGCAGAAAAATCCTGGTGAAGAGCAATAAGCACACCGTAACTCAGTCCTAGAAACCACTAGGAATTCACAGAAAAGTAGCAGGAAACTGGACAAAATACAGAACTCGAGGAAATGTCTTCTCAATGTGAGGAAAAAACAGAAAGGGGTTTGCAATCTGTGGGGAAATTCCTGAAATAGAGCAATAAACACACTACACCACAGTCTTTGAAAGCACTAGGAAGTCACTGAAAAGAACCAATAAACCAGACAAATTAGTTAGAAAAGACGTGGAAATGTCTTCTCAATGTGCGGAAAGAGTACAGTAAACTGTTTGTACAATGCGGGATAAAAACTTGGTAACGAAAAGTAAGCACACTATACTTCAGTCTTAGAATCTACTAGGAATTCATAGAAAAGCAGCAGGAAACTGGAAAAAAAAACAGTGAGAAAACACGTGGAAATGTCTTCTCAATGTAAGGAACGAGTACAGAAACAATGTACAATGGGGGGGGGTAAATCTTGGTATTGAGAAGTAAGCACACTATACCTGCATCTTGGAATCTACTAGGAATTCACAGAAAAGCAACAGGAAACTGGACAAAATAGAAAACACAAGGAAATGACTTATCAATGAGAGGAAAGAGTACAGAAAGGGGTTTGCAATCTTGGGGTAATTCCTGAAATAGAGCAATAATCTCACTATGGGAGAAGGATCCAAGATGGTGGCATAGGTAAACACCTAAACTGCTGCCTCGCACAACAATTTCAAAACTACAACTGAAAGACAAAATGTCTATCACCCAGAACCATGGGAAAGCTGGCTGAGTGGAAGTTCTACAACTAGAAGGAAAGAGAAAAGAGCATTGAGACGTGCACAAGTGCTGAAAAGCTGAGGTACGGAGGCACGCAAATCGGGCTGGCGGCGGGCCACTGGGAGCGCTGCTTTTCTCAACCCGAAGGGAGACAAGCTCCCGATTGCTCTGAACTCCAGTTTCTGGGGAGACGCAGGGGACCCAAACTCCTACAGGGAGAAGCTGGGCTGTCTGCCATTGGGTCGGAAAGTGAGGGCGGCTTGCTTGCAGGGCTGCGCGCAGGAATAATTGTTTACTGCGCTGGGGTGCGGGACTCAGGGACGCGGTCAGAGACGCAGAGCTGGCTTACTGGCAGCCATCGCTGTTTGCCACGCCCTAGCCTAGTGACACCCTGAGACCCTGCCCTGCACAACCTACAAACCCACCCAAGCTCCAAGCAGTGGCTTTAGCATATGAATGGCCTTCCCTATCGCAGCTTAACCTAGCAAACTTGCAGCCCGGGTCAGACAGCTCCAAAACCTCCAAACCCCAAGCAAAGAGGAGAAAACTGTAGTTCTCGCTGTAGCGCCTGCTGGGTGGCCTCAGACAGTAGCTGACCTGCACCCAATTGGAGATCCAGAAGCCAGTATACCTAGTGGTCAGTGTGAGACACCAGATTTCAACTGCTCACATCCATAAGTGACACATTCAAGAGGCAGACTCAGTGAGCACCAAAGCCCCACTGAAACAAGTCCTGCACCATAAGTGTGTCTCCAGCGCAGCAGTTCTTCCATTATAGACACAGCGGGTCCTCACAGCCAATTGGCCTGGAGGTCAATTCCTCCCAGTGTACCAACAGCAATCAAGGCTTAACTACACCAAGACTTTGCATGAGTGTCCACAAAGGGGTATACCAAGAGTGTCCACCTCAGGTGATTGGGGAGGCTGAGCTACTGGCCCCTATAGGTCACCTACCACACAAAGCCACTCCATCAACACAGGGAAGCAGCAAAATGCGGAGACAAAGAAACATGTCACGAATGAAAGAAATGGAAGAAAGCAAACTACTGGATGACATAGAGTTCAGAACCACATTTATAAGGTTACTCAAGAATCTTCTAAAAACCGCTGAGGAATTTAGTGAGACCTTTAAGGATCTTAATGAGAATGCCAAAAAAATGGAAAAGGACCAGTCAGATAATAAGCATACACTGTCTGAAATAAAGAATATACAGAAACTCAACTGTAGATCAACGTACCCCAAGAATCAAACCAAAGATCTGAAATATGAGAAAACAAAAAACACCCAACCAGAAAAACAAAAAGAAAAAAGAACCCAAAAATATGAAGATAGTGTAAGGAGCCTCTGGGACAACTTTAAGCGTACCAACATCTGAATTTTTGGGGTGCCAGAAGAAGAGAGAGAGCAAAATATTGAAAACCTATTAGAAGAAATAATGACAGAAAACTTTCCCTACCTGGTGAAAGAAATAGACTTACAAGTTCAGGAAGCGCACAGAACCACAAACAAGAGGAATCCAAAGAGGATCACACCAAGACACATCATAATTAAAATGCCAAGGGCAAAAGACAAAGAGAATCTTGAAAGCAGCAAGAGAAAAATGGTTAGTTACCTACAAGGGAGTACCCATACAACTGTCAGCTGATTTCTCGGCAGAAACTATGCAGGCCAGAAGGGAGTGGCAAGAAATATTCAAAGTGATGAACAGCAAGAACCTACAACCAAGATTACTCTGCCCAGCAAAGCTATCATTCAGAGTTGAAGGTCAGATAAAGAGCTTCACAGACAAGAAAAAGCTAAAGGAGTTCATCAACACCAATCCAGCATTACATGAAATGCTGAAGGGTATTCTTTAAGAAGAGGAAGAAGAAGAAAAAGGTAAAGATAAAAATTATGAACAACAAAATGACATCATATACATATCTACCAACAAGTGAATCTAAAAATCAAGTGAATAAAAAATCTGAAGAACAGAATGGACTGGTGAATATAATAGAATCAGAGACATAGAAAGGAAGTGGACTGACAATTCTCAGGGGGAAGGGGATGTGAGGGGTGCAGGAAGAGATTGGACAAAAATCTTACACCTATGGATGAAGACAGTGGCGGGGGGGGGAAGGGCATGGGGTGGGGTGGGGAATCAGGTGGAGGGGAGCTATGGGGGGAAAAGAAGAGGAACACCTGTAATAATCTGAACAATAAAGATTTATTAAAAAATAAAAATAAACTCACTATGCCACAGTCTTTGAAACCACTAGGAATTCGCTGAAAAGAAGCAATGGACAGGACAAAACAGTTAGAAAACACATGGAAATGTCTTCTTAATGTGAAGAAAGAGTACAGTAAGCTGTTTGTACAATGCAGGATAAAATATTGGTAATGAGAAGTAAGCACACTATGCCTCAGTCTTAGAATCTACTAGGAAGTCATAGAAAAGCAGCAGGAAACTGGACAAAATAGTCAGAAAACACGTGGAAATGTCTTCTCAATGTAAGGAACTCCTCTGTTCTCAAATTCCCAAAGCTGCCGTCACATCCACTCTTGCTGCTGGGGCCTTGTTTTCCATTTCACTACCAAAAGAACAGCAATCAGAAGAAAAGTTTCATATATTCTCACAGTCTCACCTACTAACCTTCATGTGCCCACCTTCCCTCTGCTCATTGGGTGAACTGTGCCTTAGATCACATCTCCCCATGCTTGCTCAACGACATTTCTCCAGCAAATCTCCCTCCCTCCTATTCATCAGTTTTGCCTTCTCTACAGAATTCCCATTGGATGCAAATATGCCTTAATATAGTCCCTTGTAAAATTCTGTCTTCACCTCACATCTTCTTCCAGTAACCCCCATATTACTCTGTTTATCCTTCCAGCAAAACTCCTTGAAAGGTTTGTCTATATTTATTATCACCAATTCCTCTCCATTTTCTCTTCAATCCTTCTCTTACAGCCTTTGTCCTTACTGAAAGGTTCGGAGTGGGCCGGGGTCATGTACCTATGAAATGAGGCCATAATGTATCAAAAAAGATTTTATTCCAGGCACCTGGGTGCAGGTGGGCTGAGACCAAGAAAGGCATCAGCGAAGAGAACAGGGAGAGATAGGTTTTTATTAATCTTTGCTGGCTGTAAGCTGCTCTGCTGATGTAAGGGTCTGGTCCGTCCTTGGTTCCTCCCATGCCAGATGTCTTCTGGTTATCTGAGCTATGCTCTGCTCAAGGCTGCAAGCTTTCTGCAAGATATCTGCTAAGCACAATAAGTTTTTCTCTGCCCTGTTTTATTCTTTTTAACCCTTTCATTCCCATCTTAAAGGGTGTATATAAAAGGAAAAGAAAGGGGATGGGGTTGCCATTTCTCTACTTCATGCCTGGGAGGTCTGTTGTGGACGCCTAATAAGTAAATTCAGATTATTTCCTGGGATATAGGCCTGTAGGGTCCATTTACCTGGGTAAGAACAAATTGTCTTACTGTCTTAACTAGGACTTTTAATCTTGTTTGTATAAATTTGGTCACTATTCTGAAAATGCAGGGCCTGAAGAGGAGGAGAAGGAGCAATAGTGTTAGGGGTCCTGTAAGGGGGTAAAAGCCAGGTTAATTTGGGAAGAGCTGCTTGTAGGCTGGGCCATATGGACTGCTCTATGCTGTCCTGACTGACCTCCTTGAGCCATTGAGCATTCTGTAGAATGCATTGTGTTTTTTTTCCTTTATTTGACCTGTAGAGTTTAGATAAAACAGGGGGGGGGGTGTTAGCAATTAAATAAACTCTTCCATCTTTGGCTAAGAGATCATCTAGGGCTAGTAAGAGGACAATTGTAGGGATATAAGAGGTCTGTGAGATTTAGAAGCACTGTGAAGGTAAACAAACAGATGTGATCTGGAGAGAAATCCTGTAAATTGCCCTGGAGCCAGAGGTCTGTAATGAGTTAAAAAATATTTTGCAGCTGAAACCGGTTTGGCTCAGTGGATAGAGCGTCGGCCTGCGGACTGAAGGGTCCCAGGTTCGATTCCGGTCAAGGGCATGTACCTTGGTTACGGGCACATCCCCAGTAGGGGGTGTGCAAGAGGCAGCTGATCGATGTTTCTCTCTCATCGATGTTTCTAACTCTCTATCCCTCTCCCTTCCTCTCTGCAAAAAATCAATAAAATATATTTAAAAAAAATATTTTGCACTGTTCAGATGAGATAGTCTGAGCCAGGTGTGGGAATGTTGTCACTAACAATCTGCAGGAGAGTGAAAGTCATAATTCATTAGTCATGTGGCTGATATGCGAGAGGGGCTATTTTTCCAGGAAGGCTAGTGGGGGGGATAAGTTATTCTGGAGACGAGGTTTTTGTTGTTGTTGTTGTTTTCCAGTTTTGCCCCTTGCTAGGCATTTAGAACTTACTGCCCTGGTGAGTTTTTACATCTGTATCTGGCCTGTTGTCCTTGCTCTGGGGGTCAGGGATGATGAGGCCTGGGCACAAAAGGAGGTTGTGATGGTATCTAGTGGTGGTATTATCTGAGTTCAAGTGGGGCTTGTAACCTGGTGAAGACAAACTGTTTTATACATTTTAGTATTACTGGGGTAAAAGCTAGAATAGTAAGAGTTATGACAAATGGTCTGGTGGAAGGAAAGAGACATTAGTTTGGAGGGTTGTAGTCTAAAATATCAAAGTTTATTCTCTTAGTTTAATTTGTCCTTGGTTTAGGGAGATAGGATTTACTAGATGGCTGTGGACTGCTGTTTTACTATCTTAGTTTCCCTATTCTGCTTATTCTGGCTTACTGGCCTGTGTTATTTATATAACTTCCTTTTAACATTTCTTCCCACAAATCTTCTATAACTTTCATGAACCTTCTTACAACTTTCATAAACATTTTTACAACTTTAATTCACTTTCTTTTCCCTTTAAAAATGCATGTCCATGCCTTATGTCCTTTATTATTAAAACCATTTGATGAACATTCTCACTTTTAAGAAATATATCTTTAACAAAGTATAAGACGTTATATTATCAGTTTTAAATTTATTGATTTTCTGTAATAAAAACTAAAATTAGATGAACTCAAAACTTGTTGAAATACTTAGATGTTTATCATTTAATATAGTAATGTTTTAAAGCTTTAACTTGCCAAAGACTTTGGAAAATTATGTATAGGCCTATGAGACTGGAGAAAAGGTGGGAGAGGAAGGAGCAGGCCTAGTAGTCTGTTCCCAGGCCTCTAGCCTCTTGGATTTAAAACTGTCACATTTTTCCTTAGAGATAATATGCTAAGGTTTGGGTGATAATGAGTTCAGCTTCTGATAGTAGCCGGACTATTAAGTAAGTGTTTGTAGTTTTGCAGTAGAGGTGTGTGTGAGAGAAGGCGTTGAGGTCAGAGAAGTTTTCAGAGCATTAAAGGGGTGAGAATGCTAGCCTTAGGATCTAAAGGCTCAGTGAGGAGTCCCTTTGCCATGTTATGTTATAGAGGAGCTTTGTAAGAAAACTGAAAGTGGGAACTCAGAGGTGAGAGTACCTAGCAAGCCCGAGAAAGGAGAGTATTTCTTGTTTAGAGGAGGGGACAGTGATGGAGGTGATAAGGCATTTATAGTCTAAGGAATGGCATGGCTTTGTGGGGGTGACAGTGAAACTGAAGTAGGTGAATGTTGTTTGGTACATCTGGGCTTTTTGAGGGGATGTCTGTACCATTTCGGTCAGGCAAGAAGAATGGACAAGGAGTTATTTAGTAAGATGCAGTGTAGAGGTGAGGTGGCTAATGACTGTGAGAATAACCTGTCAACCCCCATAATAGAGACTGAGGAGGGGACAAGGGTCCCAGCAAATTCAGAGAGGGCAGTGGCCCCAGTGCTAATTAAAAAAGGAGATTGGCTTACCTGCCACCATAATCATTACCCGAGGCTCTGTCCTGGTGATGTAAGTCTGTGAGGCCTTGTTGGGGCCTGGGCAGCTTCAGTCTTTGGTGGCCAGTCCCAGGAAGTCTGGGAGCTCCAAACCAGATCCAGAGGGTGGCCTTGCTGAGTTCTGACCTGGAGGGGCCAGACTGCAGTCTTATTTCCAGTGGCCTTTCCTCCTGCACCTTGGCCAGGACCCGAGTGGGAGTCTTGTGTTTGGGCAGGACTTGGTCCAGTGTCCTCTCTTGTTGCATTTGAGGCATGGGCCTGGAGGAGGCTTAGCCCCTGACTTACTCTTGGTTGGAGGACCGGCACTTTGTTTGGGGTTCATGAGAGTGGTGGCTAGGAACTGAAAGGCCTTCGTCTGGGCTTCAGCCTTGGCCTGATCTCCTCTTTTGTTTTTGGATTTGAGTCTTCTTGTCTCTATTATTAAAGACCTTAAAGGTCATATTTGAAAGGTCTCATGGGGGAGGGTTGTCCCCTCTAGGTTTGTAGGGATAATTGGTGTATTTTCTCATGGACTGTGTAAGGCGAGAGAGGAAAACTGCCAAATTTTTATTTCTTTCCTGGGTGACTGTTGCTATTTTTTTTTATAATAATTAACTGCTTTGTGGGCTGCATTTCTCAGTCCTTCTAGACAGAGAACAATGTGGTCTTAAGACCTGCGACCTGCCTGCCCTTTCTGATAGTTCCATTGTGGTTCCCATTAGGGACAGCACCTGCTCTGACTTGCGGCGGCAGGGGGGGGGGGCGGGGGGCACGCGTGGGCAAGCGGCCTGCCAGCGGAGGGTATCTGCGTCCCTGGGCATGAAGCCAGATTTGGTGCCAGCAATCTCCCGAAGGGGGCACTTTACGGCTAGTGCCAGAGTAGGGGGAGGAAGAGAGCCGAAAACTGCTCTGGAGCAGATGTGAGACAGGGTGGTGGCAGTGGGATCTGCTCGGTAGAGTGGAGGGCTCTCAGGCTGTTGAGATGGAGAAGCCATAGACTGAGGAACCAAGGGATGATCAGCGGGATCAAAAGTGGTGAAGGAGGAGGGGGATTTGAGATTCTCTGGGGACTTAGAGTGAAGAAGGAAAAAAAAAAAACCTGTGGGGGAGAGCAGCTGTTACAGAGAGAAGGATGTGTCCTTGAGTGTAAGAAAGCCTGAATATACAGGATCTCAGACCACTTCCCCTGCCTGCGGCAGTAATTGTCAAGGTCAGTTATGATTTGGAAATTGAAAGTGCCGTTTTACTGAGGCCAGAAGTCCTGCATGAATTCTAGGGTCTGAAGGCTTTTAAGTAGACAGCTCAGGGGTGTGGTGTGGGGAATGGTCGACTGCGAATTCCCCATGGTGACTGGCAGTGGCTTAAGGTTTGCTTTCCATGAAGTTAAGGCTGAGAAAGGTGTCCCCGTCTCCCCCAAGATTCACAAGAAATGGATGGAGCCCTCCCCCTGTGACTGGTGTCCCCGTCAGGAGAGTGGGCGAGGGAACCTGGTTCCCTCTGAGGACTTGTCCCGACCAGCACTGGATTTCTGTGGGGCCAGCTGAAAGTATCATCCCGGAGCCTGGCTCCAGACCTAAAATGACAGGACAGTCCAGACGGAAGAGAACAGACTAAAGCCACTTACCTATGAATGTATGCCTGGTGTTGATGCAGGAGGAGGCAAGGCAAGGAGAGGTCCACTATCCAGTCACAGGCACAACCCAGACCAGTCCGGAGGAAGGCTAGGGGGCCCAAGTAAGTGTTGAGAGTTCAGCAGCAGTTCAGCTGTGCAGGAGCGTGGCTGGGGGCCTTCCCTGGACACAGGGGAGCTCAGCAGCCGGATGATCACGGATTCTCTGAGTGCCAAGTGCCGGTTGCTGGAACCCTGTGATGGCTCTTACTGGACCCCTCACTAGACCTTCCCGAGTTTCGGCACCAAGTGAAAGGTTCGGAGTAGGTTGGGGTCACGCACCTATGACATGAGGCCATAATGTATCAAAAAAGATTTTATTCCAGGCACCTGGGTGCAGGTGGGCTGAGACCGAGAAAGGCATCAGCGAAGAGAACAGGGAGAGATAGGTTTTTATTAATTTTTGCTGGCTGCAAGCTACTCTGCTGATGTAAGTGTCTGGTCCATCCTTACTTCCTCCCATGCCAGGTGTCTTCTGGTTATCTGAGCTATGCTCCGCTCAAGGCTGCAAGCTTTCTGCAAGATATCTGCTAAGCACAATAAGTTTTTATCTGCCCCATTTTATTCTCTTTAACCCTTTCACTTACTGCTTCACAAAAACTACTTCGCCAGAATAACTGTTGACTTCTGGTTGCTAACCCCAGCAATCATTTCTCAGTCCTCACCTTCCTCTTGACTCAGCTGGCCAGTCTTTCCTCCTGGATAGTCTCTTCACTTCGCTTGTAGGCACCACCCTTCTGGTTGCCTTCCACTTATTAACTCAGTTTCTGTTGTGGTTTGACCTCATCTTGAAGATCCGATGCTACTGGAGTGCCCCAAGGCTCTATTCTTAGTCCTCATACCTATTTATTTTACTTTTTATTTTATTGGTTAATCCTCACCTGAGGATATTTTTTTCCATTGATTTTGAAAGGTAGTGGGAGGGAGGGAGGGAGAGAAACCTTTATTGGTTGCCTCCCACACATGCCCCCACCAGGTGTTGATCGAACCTGCAACCCAGGTACATGCCTTTGACTGGGAATCGAACCGGAGATGCTTTGGTGCTTGGACCAATGCTCTAACCACTGGCCAGAGCTCAGCCTCATACCTTTTATTTATTTTATTTATTTATTTTATTTATTTTTTTAGCCTCATACCTTTTAATAAACACTCATCTCTGGGTGGAGGGTCTCATAGCTTTGAACTATTCTCTGTAAAATTATCAATACATTCATATCAATAGTCATTATTCATGTAAGGACAATCCAGATTAAATTAATTCAGCTCAAAATGTTTTCCTTGGCTGGAAATTTTTCAATGAGTCATAGAGAGCTTGCTTATATTTAAGGTTACAGATGGTATCACATTTTTCATAATTATCTGATTATGGGATAAAATAGAGATTGCAACAAAACAAAATAAAAATCAAGGAAGTTTTATAACAGATATCTCAGTGAGAATGTTTAAAAATTATATTGCATTTCCTCTTATCAGTTTCTTAGACTGTGGCTTTGCAACTTCTGATATTCACACCATTAACATAAACTCCGAGCAGTTTCCTCAAATAATTAAAAATGCCTTATGACCTAGAGATTCTACTTCTGGGGATTTATTGGAAGAAACTAATTTCAAAGGATATATGCCACCCTTACGTTCATAGCAGTGTTATTTACAACAGGCAATATTTGGAAGCAGCCCAAGTGTCCACCAATAGATAAGGATGAAAAGCTGTGGTACATATGTACAATGGAATATTACTCGGCCATAAAAAGGAATGAAATCTTACCATTTGCGACAGCATGGATGGACCTAGAGTGTATTATGCTCAGTGAAATAAGTCAGTCAGTGAAAGACAAATACCATATGGTCCATGGAATCTAAAGAACAAAATAAACAAACAAAATTGAAACAGACTCATAGACACAGAAAGAGAATAAAGGGGAGGGGTATTGAGAGACTGGGTAAAAGAGGTGATGGGATTAAGAAGTACAGATTGGTAGTTACAGAATAGTTATAGGGAAGTAAAGTACAGCATAGGGAATATATGGCCAATAATATTGTGATAACTACATATGGGGCCAGTTGGGGTATCAGAAATATTGAGGGAACACTATGTAAAGTATATGATTGTCTAACCACTATGCTGTACACCTAAAACCAATACAAAATAAAATTGAAAGAAAAAAAGATAAGCTTCTAATAACTGGAATGTAACCAAGACAAGGCCAAAATATTTCCCTTCTTGTGACTACTCCATTACTGTTTCTACATTAGGGTGAGTATATGATTGACAGAAAAGGCAAATAGCACTTTATACTTCCTGTTATCGTAAAAAAAAATAAAAATCATGGCACTGAACTCATCAACAGGGAAAGCCATGTTATGTCCTTAAAGCACCTATTGACTCTTGAGTCTGTGGTAGTTCACTAAAATGAATGTAAACTAAACATGTGCTTGTGCATTATGTTTGGTTGTTTTATAATCACTGACCTACATTATCTATAAGTTTTTACAGAATGAAATTTTTATGTTATGCAGTGGGAACCTCACCTAGTTGAAAGCGTGAAATAAATCTGACTGAGACTTTATGACTAAACTACTTTAATGAAGAAATTGAAAGATGATATGAACTGGGAAATAAATGAAGCTTTTGTAAGAATTATGCCAAAATATTTTGCAGTCATATTTTCCCCTGCCTATTCAGAAAAGAAGGAGGGAATCATCATAAGAATTATAAGGGGGAAATTATGGTAAAGAAAGTTTCAGGAGGAAGTGAAAACTCATCTTTTTCATCAGTGCATCATGTTTCAAAGCTACCTGGTATATAAAGTTTGCACCTAGAAAACAAGCCAAAACTTAGTGACTTTGAAAAGAGAACATTCAACTATTACTAAGTTAGTGTAATTAGTATACATAGTTGATCTGGATTTTTCAGGACCCAAAGTATAATCTATAAACTAGAAGCCCGATGCAGGAAGATTCGTGCTAGAATGGGCTTTCCTTTCCGGCACCGCTTTTCCACTCCGGCCCAGCCCCTTTCCGCTCAGGCCCCGGAGCCGCCTCTTTCCACTCTGGGAGCTGCCTCTTTCCGCTCCAGCCCTGCCTTCCCACGCTGCCCAGAGGCCCTGAGAGACCAGGGTTGGGGCAGAACACCTGCATCGTCACCATGGCGACGACACAAGCATCCCACCCTCCCATCACTTGGCCTCTGTGTATGCAAATTAAACGCCATCTTTGTTGGGTTAATTTGCATATCACTCCTGATTGGCTGGTGGCGTAGCGGAGGTACGGTCAATTTACATGTTTGTCTATTATTAGGTAAGATTAGCTACAAAATTGTCAGATAATTCCTCTGGTTTTAAGTTGTTAGAAATGTTCTATATATTGAGATGTTCCATTGTATTATTTGTGAGAAGTGACATTTCAAAATGTTTCCTTGACAAATAGTATCGCTGGGTGCCTTGGTGTTTTTGAATATGCAAATGTTTGAGTAATGGTATCAATTAATAAGACCAGTCCAATATTTTGAAGCTTTGTTAAGATAATTCTCTAGGAATAACATTGTGTACCATAGAGAAATGTGCAGTTTGTCAAAGTTGATAAATATTTATATTTTATTGGAGTACCTTTTCTGGCTTAGTTCAGGTTTGAGGGAAGAAAAAGCATCATCTTGGATTTTATGTTTATCTGATCACTAGTAATTGGCTGAATGTGAAAGCCTCAGACTTTGTTTTCATGACAGTTTTCCAATTGGCCTTTCTCTTGGCAGGTTCCCAAGGGAAAAGTAGTAGTTCTCAATTTCCGACTCATAGACCTTGAGAGTGACAACCTGTGCCGCTATGACTTTGTGGATGTGTACAACGGCCACGGCAATGGCCAGCGTATTGGGCGCTTCTGTGGCACGATTCGGCCTGGAGCCCTTGTGTCCAGTGGCAACAAGATGATGGTGCAGATGATTCCCGACCCCAACACTGCTGGGAATGGTTTCATGGCCATGTTCTCTGCCACTGAACCAAATGAAAGAGGTATTGCTTCTATATCATGGGAATAACATCAGTAAGGATACTCATAATTATTGAAGGCCTACTGTGTGTCAAATAGTGTCTTAGGCACTTTATATGTATTTACTCCTTTAATTTAAAGTTAGGAGAAGTTCTTCTCAAACAGCTAATAAATACCACGAAAGCACTCAGAGACCATAAATAATCAGTTCTTTTTTTAAAAGCCCATATATATTTTTAAAAAAATTCAAATATAGATAATCATGGAGTAAAAATGTAAAGTTTGCATACACATACAGCTATAGAAACATACCTCTTCACCAGATTGTAGTCCCCTTTTAGAAATAGCCATGGCTGGTAGTTCTCATTCATTTCTATACATTTGCAATAATTTTTTAAAAGTGTAAGTGTGATCATGCATTCATATTGTGTCACAACTTTCTCTTTTCATTTAACACAATATGTTGGGATATTTTCACATCAGTGCATGTGAACTCTTAAAAATAGAAACCTCTACCCTTGAAAGATAAATGCAGAGGGCAAGATCTGTTATATTTGCAGCCTTTTGCCTAAGGGGACTCCCTAATTTTTTTTTAATTTAATGGGGTTATAGGATCATATAAGTTTCAGGTGTAGATTTCTATGATAAATGATCGATATATTGCACTGTGTTCCCACCACCCAAAGTCAAATAATTTTCCATCACCATATATTAAACCCTCTTCACCCTCCACCACCCACCACCTTTCCTCTGGCAACTACTACACTGCTGTTTGTGTCCATGAGTTTCAGTTTTATATCCTATACTAGAGGCCCAGTGCATGAATTCGTGTATGGATGGGGTCCAGCTGGCCTGCCCTGATTGGGGTAGGGGGAGCCAATTGGAGGCCAGGCTGGCCGGCCCCACCCCCATCAGGCCGGTTGGCCAGTCACAGTGGTTGGTTGGCCACAGTGCGCATCATAGAGACAGGTTTGTACGGTCGTTCCGGTCCTTCCAGTCGCTTGGCTTTTATATCCTATCTAATAAAGAGGGAATATGCTAATTGACCCTCATGCTGTTGTAAAGATGGTGGCACTCACAGCCAATAAAGAGGGAATATGCTAATTGACTGCCCCAACCTCAAAGTAAAAAAAGAAGGAGTTCTTACCATTGCAACAGCATAGATGGAACTGGAGAGCATTATGCTAAGTGAAATAAGCTAGTCAGAGAAAGATAAATATCACATGATCTCACTCATTTATGGAATATAATAAACAACATAAACTGATGAACAAAAACAGATCCAGAGACAAAGAAACATCGATCAGACTGTCAAACCTCAGAAGGAAGGTAGGGGATGGGGGGTAAAGGGGAGAGATCAACCAAAGGACTTATATGCATGCATATAGGCCTAACCAATGGCACAGACAACAGGGGGCTGAGGGCATGAGTAGGGGGGATGGGGGAGTAATGGGTTATAAGGACACATATATAATAACTTAATCAATAAAGAAATTTAAAAAAATATGGCGGCACCCACAGACAATAAGGAGGGAATATGCTAATTGACTGACATGCCCTCAAAGATGGTGGGGCCAACCCAAGGCACAGGCAAACCTTGGGTGGCAGCTGCCCAGCTGCCCAGGTCCAGCCCAAGGTGGAGGCAGGCCTCGAATGGTGGCTGCCCAGCCGCCCAGGGCTGGTCTAAGGTGCAGGCAAACCTCGGATGGTGGCTGCCCAGCTGTCCAGGGCCGCCCGAGGCACAGGTAACCAGGGTTGGGCCAAGGCTTGCACAGCCAGCAGTGGTAGCAGCAGAGGTGTGATGGGGGTGTCACCTTCTCCTGATCACCAAGTCACCTCCTGCCCCTGAGGGCTCCGAGACTGTGAGAGGGGGCAGGCCGGGCTGAGGGACCCCCCTCCAGTGCATAAATTTTCATGCACTGGGCCTCTAGTGTATATATATATATATATATATATATATATATATATATATATACATATCTGTGTATATATATACATATATATACACACACACAGATATGAGTGAATCATATGATTCTTAGCTTTTTTTGACTGACTTATTTCACTTAGCATAATGTTCTCAAGGTCCATTCATGTTGTTGTAAATGGTGCTATTTTATCCTTTCTTATGGCTGAGTAGTATTCCATTGTATATATGTACCATATCTTCTTTATCCATTCCTCTATCTAAGTACACTTGTGTTGTCCCCATGTCTTGGCTAATTTGAATTATGCTGCAATGAAGATGGGGCACATATATCTTTGTGAATACATGATTTTGAGTTTTTCCAGTATACCAGTATACCCAGGAGAGGGATTGCTGGGTCAAATGATAACTCTATTAATTTTTTGAGGAATCGCCAGACTGCTTTCCATAGTGGTTGTACCAGTCTACATTCCCACCAGGAGTGCATGAGGGTTCCCTTTTTTCTACAACCTCTCCAACACTTGTTATTGTTTGTCTTATTGATAATGGCCACTCTAAAAGGTGTGAAGTGGTATCTCATTGTAGTTTTGATTTGCATTTCCCTAATTGCCAGTGCGGTTGAATGCCTTTCCTTATATCTACTGGTTCTTTGTATGTCTTCTTGGGAGAGGTGTCTGTTCACGTCTTCTCTGACCATTTTTTAATTGGGTTGTTTTTGTTTGGTTTCTTGATGTGTTTTGGATATTAAACCTTTGTCAGAGCTGTTGTTTGCAAATATCATCAGCCATTCATTTGGCTGACTCTTTGTTTTGTTGATTTCTTTTGCTGTGCAGAAGTTTTTAGTTTTATCCCATTCATTTATTTTTGCCTTTACTTCCCTTGCCTTTGGGGTCAAGTTCATAAAATGTTTTCTACAACCAAGGTCCATAAGTTTAGTACCTATGTTTTATTCAATGTAATTTGTTGTTTCAGATCTTATATTAAGGTCTTTGATCCATTTTGAATTAATTACAAATTGTAATCTCATTTCACCCTTTTGCATGTGACTTTCCAATTTTCCCAGCACCATTTATTTACTCCATTGTGTCTTTTTGGCTCCTTTGTCAAAAATTATCTGCTTATATACGTATGGTTTTATATCTAGGCTCTATTCTGTTCTATGGATCGGTATCTGTTCTGTGCCAGTACCATGCTGTTTTGATTATCATAGCTCTGTAGTATAATTTGAAGTCAGGTAGTGTGATACCTTTGGCTACATTCTTTTTTCTCAGTATTGCTTTGGCTATTTGGGCTCTTTTGTGGTTCCATACAAATCAGATGAATTTTTGTTCTATTTATTTTTTAAAAAATGACAATTGGGATTTCAATGGGGGTTACATTAAAACTGTATATTGCTTTGGGTAATATGGCCATTTTAACTATGTTGATTCTTCCAATCCATGAAAACAGGATATTTTCCCATTTTATTGTGTTTTTTTTCAATCTCTTTTAATAATGCTTTGTAGTTTTCAGTATATAGGTCTTTTGCATCCTTTGTTAAGTTTATTCATAGGTACTTTATTCTTTGGTTGAAATTGCAAATGGAATTGTTTTGTTTCATTTCTCTTTTTTAAGATTTTTCATTCATGTATTTATTTCACAATCAAAATAAATAATAATTTAAAAATCACAAATAACATTTTTAAAAGGTAAAGGAGGCTTTGTGTCACAGAAACAGACATCAGTCTAAAATGCAGCACTAAATGTGTTCTATTCACATGGTAGAATATAAATACTTAATAATTACACATAAAATTTCACTAAAGATCTGGGATGAGACAAATAACCCTTTGAAACAAACTGCCCAAATGAGTAGAGGTATGCTGCAAATAATTTCTATTACATTTTATTGCAAGATAGAAAAATCCCCAAGGTAACTATAAATGCAAGCCCCTCATTTCATGCACCTGGCCTTGGCTTTTGTCTTCCTTCTGCAGACATATCCAAATCCAGAAAGGCTTCTGCACCCCATGCTCAAAAAGGCCACCACGAGACCCCAGGAGCCTTGGCACAGACAGCCATTAATGAGCCTGTATGCAACCTTCATTCAGAACCTCCAGGGAAATCAAGAACCCAAACTTGTAGAGCAGCAGCATTTTTTGCACAATAGTTTTAACTGTGCAAAGAGCTCTCACAGGCCATGCGCATTTCATAAGCAAACCAGAATATTATCTCGTGGGGGAGAAACCAAGATGGCGGCATAGGTAAACACCTAAACTGCTGCCTCGCACAACAATTTCAAAACTACAACTAAAAGACAGAACGGACACCATCCAGAACCACAGGAAAGCTGGCTGAGTGAAAATTCTACAACTAGAAGGAAAGAGAAAAGCTCACAGAGAATTGGAGGTACGGCAAAGGGTCTTTGTGCGCGCAGAGAGGAAGGGAGGCTGAGAGCCTGGCTGACTTTCTCTGGCGGAAGGGGGAAGGAAGCCCCCGACCGCACTGAACCCCAGTTCTGACTGCACTGAACCCCAGTTCCGGGCGAGCCCCTGGGGACCCACGCTCTTACGGGGGAGTCTGGACTCTCAGGCGGAGACTCGAGCTGGGAAAGGCAGAAGTCTGAAGGCACGCGCGGGCCAGTGCGCACAAAGGCTGCGGAGGTTGCCACAGGCTTTCCCTAGTGGAAGGGAGACAGAGGCTCCTGACTGCACTGGGCCCCAGTTCTTACTGCACTGAACCCCAGTTCCAGGCGAGCCCCTGGGGACCCACGCTCTTGTGGGGGGAGTCTGGACTCTCGGGCAGAGACTCGGGAGCCGGGGAAGGCGGAGGACTGAAAGCGCGCGTGTGCCAGTGCGCACAAAGGCTGTGGAGGTTGCCACAGGCTTTCCCTAGTGGAAGGGAGTCAGAGGCTCCTGACTGCACTGAGCCCCAGTTCTTACTGCAGTGAACCCCAGTTCCAGGCGAGCCCCTGGGGACCCACGCTCTTGTGGGGGGAGTCTGGACTCTCGGGCGGAGACTCGGGAGCCAGGGAAGGCAGAGGTCTGAAGGCGCGCACGTGTGTGCAAGGGCAAGGCTGACGGGAAGCCAAGACTGAGACTCCACCCCATCCAAGCTGAGCACAGAGGCTATTGCAATTTGGCAAGTCTAATCCTATAAGGCTGTCTCCAGCACCGAACTTCTCCCAGCATAGACACAGCTGATCCTTATAGCCAACTGGCCTAGAGGTCAATTCTTTCCAGTGATACCAACAACAATAAAGACTTAATTACAACAAGGCTGTACACACGGTCCACAAAGGGATGCACCAAGAGTGTCCACCTCAGGTTAACTGGGGGGGCAGACCCACTGGGCCATATTGGAAACCTAGCACACAAATCAACCTTACCAACTCAGGGAAGCAGTAAAAATGCGGCGTCAAAGAATCAGATCACAAACGAAAGAAATGGTGGAAAACAAACGACTGGATATAGAATTCAAAACCACAGTTATAAGGCTTTTTAAGAATATCCTAGAAAAGGCCGATAAATATAACGAGACCCTCAAAGATATGAAAAAGGACCAACTAGAAATTAAACATACACTGACTGAAATAAAAAATATTATACAGAGACCCAAAAACAGACAAAAGGAACACAAGAATCAAGTCAAAGAATTGAAATACAAAGAAGCAAAAAACACTCAACCGGAAAAGCAAAAAGCAAAAAGCAAAAAAAAAAAAAATCCAAAAAGTTGAAGATAATGTAAGAAGACTCTGGGACAACTTGAAGCGTACCAACATCAGAATTATGGGGGTGCCAGAAGAAGAGAGAGAGCAACATACTGAAAACCTATTTGAAGAAATAATGACCGAAAACTTCCCCCACCTGGTGAAAGAAATAGACTTACAAGTCCAGGAAGCCCACAGAACCCCAAACAAAAGGAATCCAAAGAGGACCACACCAAGACACATCATAATTAAAATGCCAAGAGCAAAAGACAAAGAGAGAATATTAAAAGCAGCAAGAGAAAAACAGTTAGTTACCTACAAGGGAGCACCCATACGACTGTCAGCTGACTTCTCAACAGAAACTATGCAGGCCAGACGGGAGTGGCAAGAAATTTTCAATGTGATGAATAGCAAGAACCTACAACCAAGATTACTCTACCCAGCAAAGCTATCATTCAGAATTGAAGGGCAGATAAAGAGCTTCACAGATAAGAAAAAGCTGAAGGAGTTCATCACCACCAAACCAGTATTATATGAAATGCTGAAAGGTATTCTTAAAGAAGAGGAAGAAGAAAAAAGTAAAGAGAAAAATTATGAACAACAAATACATATCTATCAACAAGTGAACCTAAAAATCAAGTGAATTAAAAACCTGAGGAACAGAATAATCTGGTGAATATAATAGAATCAGGGGCATAGAAAGGGAGTGGACTGATAATTCTCAGGGGGAAAGGGGTATGGGGGGTTCATGAAGAGACTGGACAAAAATCATACACCTATGGATGAGGACAGTGGGGGGGAGGTAAGGGCAGAAGGTGGGGTGGGAAATGGGTGGAGAGGAGCTATGGGGGGAAAAAGGAGAAATAATTGTAATAATCTGAATAAAGATTTATTTAAAAAATAAAAAAAAGAATATTATCTTATTATCTTTTATTTATTTTCTGAAGTTTTGTTGTTAGTATATAAGAAAGCAGTGGATTTTTGTACATTGATTTTGTATTCTGCAAATTTACTGTATTTGTTTGTTTCTAATAGTTTTTAGTGGAGCCTGTAGGGTTTTCTATGTACAGAATCATGTCATCTGCAAAAAGCGACACTTTTACTTCTTCATTCACAATTTGGATGCCTTTTATTTCTTTCTCTTGCCTTATTGCTCTGTGTAGGACTTCCAGAACTTTGTTGAATAAGAGTGGTGAGAGTGGGCATCCTCATCTTGTTCCTGATTTTAGAGGAAAAGCTTTCTGTTTTTTAGTCACTGATTACAATATTGGCTGATGGTTTGTCATATGTGGCCTTTATTATGTTGAGCTCTTCTATTCCTATTTTATTGAGTGTTTTAATCATAAATGGATGTTGTATCCTATCAAATGCTTTTTTTGCATCTATTGATTAGATAATATGATTTATCCTTTCTTAAAATAATGTGGTGTATTACATTGATTGATTTGCTTATGTCAAACCATCTTGTCCTCCTGGAATTAATGCCACTTGATCATGATGTATTATTTCTTAATATATTGTTATATTTGATTTGCTAGTATTTTGTTTAGGATTTTTGCATCTGTATTCATCAGAGACTAGAGGCCTGGTGCACAAATTCGTGCATGGGTGGGTCCGGCCAGCGGGAGGTGCTGTGGGTGGTTGGCCAGCTGGCCCTACCCCTGATCAGGGTGGGGGGCCAATCGGGGGTGGGGTTGGCCATGGGGAGGGGGCATGGGTGGTTGCCTGGCCGGCTCCACCCCCTGGTCAAACTCCCGGTCGAACTCCTGGTCAAGGGGATAATTTGCATATTAGCCTTTTATCATATAGGATATTGCTCTGTAGTTTTCTTTTTTTGTGTCATTTTGCCAGGTTTTGGTATCAGGGTTATGTTAGCCTCATAAAATATGTTAGGAAGTATTGCCTCTGCCACAGTATTTTGGAAGAGTTTGAGAAGGATAGGTTTCAAATCTTCTTTGAACATTCGGTAGAATTCACTGGTGAAGCCATCTGGTCCTAGACTTTTATTTTTTGGGACGCTTTTTTTTTTTCAATTTCCTCACCACTAATCAGTCTATCTAGATTTTCCAATTCTTATGGTTTTGTCTAGTGAGGTTATATATATTTTAGGAACTTATCCATTTCTTCTAGGTAATTGAATTTGGTGGCATATAGTCTTTGAGAGTATTTTAGTACGATCCTTGTATATCTGTAATGTCTGTGGTGATTTTTCCTCTTTCTGATTTTGTTTATATGGGTCTTTTCTCCTTTTTCCTTAGTGAGTCTAACCAGGAGTTTGTCAGTTTTATCAATCTTTTCAAAGAACCAGCTCCTTTTTTAAAATTAATTTTATAGTCTTTTTGTTATCTATTTCATTCAATTCCACTCTAATTTTTATTATTTCTTTTGTTCTTCTGATTTTGGGCTGCTTTGTTCTTTTTCTAGTACTTTATGATATAATGTTAAATTGTTTACTTGAGATTTCTCTTGTCTCTTGCGATAGACTTGTAATGATATAAACTTCCCTCATCACTGCTTTAGCTGCATCCCAGAGGTTTAGATATGTTGTATTTTCATTCTCATTTGTCTCTACATATCTTTTGATCTCACCTTTTATTTCATTGGCACAGTCATTTTTTAGTAGTATGTTGTTTAATCTCCACATATTTGTGGGGTGTTTTTTTTTACCCCTTTTTGTAGTTGGTTTCTAATATCAAGGCATCATGGTCAGAGAATATGGTTAGTATAATTTCAGTCTTGAACTTATTGATGCTAGTTTTATGACACAACATATGGTATATCCTTGAGAATGTTCCACATGCACTGGAGAAGAGTGTATAATCAGATGTTCTAGGATGAAAGGCTCTATAACTGTCAATTAAGGCTATTTGATCTAGTGCAGTGGTTCTCAACCTTTCTAATGCCGCGACACTTTAATACAGTTCCTCATGTTGTGGTAACCCCCAACCATAAAATTATTTTCATTGCTACTTCATAACTGTAATTTTGCTACTGTTATGAATCGTAATGTAAATATGACATGTATAATGATGTCATATATATGACAACAATAGGACAAAGGATGGAGAGGTAAATGGAACTATGCTGTTCACATACACATACATATATAATACATGAGAAATACAATATTAACTCTAGGCAGATTATGATAAGTTAAAGATGCATATTGTAATCCCTAGAGTAACCATTAAAAATGTAAAAATTAAACGAATTTTTAAAAAGTGAAAAAAAAGTAAGAGTTAGGCTAAGAGGGAAAAGATTAAAATACAATACTAAAATCATTCAACTAACCCAAAGAAAACAGAAAAGGGAGAGCAGATGAAACAAAAGAAAAGTGGGATGGATAAAACAAAATAATAAATGGCACACTAAATCCAAGTATTAAATTCAAAGGATTAAGTATTCCAATAATAAGACAGTAATTATTAAAATGGGTGAAATAAGAAATTCCAACACTATAAGAAAGAGCTTTGTATATAAGAAAGTGCTTCAAATACAAAGTCAACATAGGTTGAATGTAAACGGATGAAAAAATATGTACCACGCAAAAATTAAAATTAAAACCAATACTTCTAAAAAGGCATTGTTACAAAGATGAATAGGTAACTTACAGAATGGGAGAAAATATTCATGAAAATATCTAATAAAGGAATTCTATTCAGAATATATAAAAACCTCATAAAACTCAACAACAAAAAAAGATAAAGATCCCAATAAATATAAAAATGGGCCAACACCTGAACGACTTCACAAAGGAAGATATATGACTAACTAATAAGTACATGAAAAACTACTCAGTATCATTAGCCAACAGGGAAATGCAAATTAAAACTACATGGAGATATTGGTACACACTCACCAGATTGGCTAAAACATGAAATGGTGGCAAGGATATAATGCAACCAAAGTGCTCATACCTTGAGAGCTATAAAAGCTACAACCACTTGGGAATAATTTTCAGTAGTTTCATGTGAAGTTAAACATCTACATCTACTCTTGGTCCAGGAATTGTACTCCTGAGCATTTGTGTAAGTAATGCAAATAAATAAATTCCACAAAGATATTTGTACAAAAATGTTCCTGGCAGCTTTATTCACCCAATAATGCAAAATGAAAACATCTAAGTGAATGGGTAAACAGATTGTGGTGTTTCCATACACTGGCATACTGCTCAGCAGTATAAAGGAACAGACCTCCAAAACACATGGCAACATAAATGAATCTCTGGTGTTGTGCTAAGCAGGAGAAGCCAGACACAAAAGAATACACACTATATGATTTCATTTACATGAAGGTCCAGAGTAAAACTAATGGAAGGTGAAAGTTCAGAAACATGGTATAGAGAGTCAGCAGGTTGACTGGGCTGGGATACAGAAATTTTGTGTGAAAGGGATTCTATATAGTAATAGGAGTGTGGCTTACATGGATATATTCATTTTTGAAAATTTTACAGCTAAGATTTGTGCACTTCAAAGTGTATGAATTTACCTCCTCCAAACCTGTAAATCAATAATAATAATAAAGCAGGTGGTGGATAACGCTAGTTGGTTGTTGCAACTGAGTGATGGATACATAGAAGTTCATTATACAAGATGTCCCCCCAAAATGTATACACACTTTTTTTAAAACTCACACAAGTCCAAAAAGCTCACAGAGTCCCAAACAAGATGAACCCAAATAGACCAATACCAAGACACATCATAATTAAATTGGCAATCACCAACAACAAAGCAAGAATCTTAAAGGCTGCCAGAGAGAGACAGAAAGTTACCTATAAGGGATCTCCCATTAGATTATCAACTGATTTCTCAACAGAAACAAATCAGGCCAGAAGGGAATAGAATAAAATATACAAAGTGACACAAAGCAAGGGACTGAATCTAAGAGTATTATACCCAGCAAGGCTATCATTCAAAATTGAAGGTGAAATCAGGAGGTTCACAGACAAAAAAGGTCTAAGGGAGCTTATTACCACCAAGCCAGCAATGCAAAAAATGTTAAAGGGACTGCTGTAAAAAAAGAAGAAATAGAAAGGGAAGAAGGAACACAGGCACAAAGAATAAAAATGGCAACAAACAAGTACCTATCAATAATAATAAAAGCATAATATGCTAATTAGACAAACATCCTTCCAGCCATCCTTCAGGACAAAGCCGCAGCAGCTGCGAGGGCTGAGCCTAAGCCATCAGTAGAACATCCCCTGAGGGTTCCCAAACTGTGAGAGGGGGCAGGCCGGGCTGAGGGACCCCTCTCCCTCATGCATGAATTTTCGTGCACCGGGCCTCTAGTCAATAATAACCTTAAGTGTAAATGGATTAAATGCTCCAATCAAAAGACATAAGGTAGCTGAATGGATAAGAAAACTTGAACCATGTATTTTCTGTCAACAAGAGACCCACCTCAGAACAAAGGACTCACACAGACTGATAGTGAAGAGATTGGAAAAAAATTTTCAGGCAAATGGAAATGATAACAAAGTTGGGGTAGCAATTCTATTTTTAATTGTAATTGACAAAATAGACCTCAAACTGAAGGCTATAACAAGACATAAGGAGGGCCACTTCATAATACTAAATGGAGCAAATCAAGAAGAGAATATAACTTCGGTAAACATATATGCATCCAATACAGGAGCACCCAAATACATAAAAAAGCTTCTGGAAGATATCAAGGGAGAGATGGACAGCAATACAATCATAGTAGGGGACTTTAATACGCCATTGATACCACTGGATAAATCTTTTAAACAAAAAAATCAGCAAAGAAACAGCAATCCTAAATGACCCACTAGATCAGATGGACTTAATTGACATCTTCAGAACATTTAACCCCAAAGCTACAGAATATACAATCTTCTCCAGTGCACATGGAACATTTTCAAAGATATACCACATATTAGGACACAGGCAAAGTCTCTTCATATTCAAGAAGATAGAAATCATATCAAGCATCTTCTCAGATCACAATGGAATAAAATTAGAAATCAACTATAATAAAAACAATGAAAAAAAATGAAACACTTGGAGGCTAAATAGCATGCTATTAAACAATGATTGTGTTACCAACAAGATCAAAGAAGAAATAAAAAGCATTCTGGAAACAAATGACAATGAAAACAGAACAATCCAAAATCTATGGGACACAATGAAAGCAGTCCTGAGAGGGAAGTTCATAGCTCTACAGGCCTACCTCAAAAAACAAGAAAAAATAGTAATAAATTATCTAACCCTAACACTGAAAGAATTAGAAAGAGATCAACAAGAAAATCCCAGAGTAAGGAGAAGGAAGGAAATAATAAAGATCACAGTGGAAATAAATGACATAGAGAACAAAGAAACAATACAAAAGATCAAAGAAACCAAGAGGTGGTTCTTTGAAAGGATAAACAACATGCATGAACCTCTAGTCAGGCTCACCAAGAAACAAACAGAGAGGACCCAAATAACCAAAATCAGAAATGAAAGAGGTGAAGTAACAACCGACCCCGCAGACATACAAAGGATTGTAAGAAAAACAACAACAACAAAAAAAACAACAAAACAACAAAACAACAACAACAACAAATAAATACTACAAACAACTCTACTCCAACAAATTGGACAACTTTGATGTAATGGACATATTCCTAGAAAAATACAAGCTTCCAAAACTCAATCAGGAAGAAAAAAAAATTGAATAGGCTGATAACTACTGATGACATTGGAACAGTAATAAAAAAAGCTTCCAGCAAACAAAAGCCCTGGACCAGACGGCTTCACAAGGGAGTTTTACCAAACATTCAAAAAAAAGTACTAAAACCTATCCTTCTCACACTATTCTAAAAAATTCAAGAGGAAGGCAACACTTCCAAGTTCTTTTTATGAAGCCAGCATTACCCTAATACCAAAACCAGATGAAGACACTACAAAGATAGAGAATTACAGGTCAATATCCCTGATGAATATAGATGCTAAAATCCTCAACAAAATTCTAGCAAATTGGATCCAGCATTACATCAGAAAAATCATACACCATGACCAAGTAGGATTTATTCCAGGGATGCAAGGCTGGTACAATATTTGCAAATCAATAAACATGATACATCACATAAACAAATTGAGAGACAAAAATCACATAATATCAATTGATGCAGAAAAGGCATTTGACAAAATCCAACATCCTTTCCTGATAAAAACTCTCAGAAAGTGGAAATAGAAGGATCAGAGCTCAACATAATAAAAGCCATATATGGCAAACCTATAGCCCACCTTGTACTCAATGGGCAAAAACTAAAACCATTTCCCCTAAGAACAGGGACAAGACAGGGATGCCCACTTTCACCACTCCTGTTCAACATAGTACTGGAAGTGCTAGCCATAGAGATACGACAAGAAAAAGAAACAAAAGGCATCCAAATTGGAAAAGAAGAAATAAAACTGTAATTATTTGCAGATGACATGACATTGTACAGAGAAAACCCTATAGACTCCAATAAAAACATAATAGACTTAATAAATGAATTTGGCAATGTAGCAGGATATAAAATTAATATCCAGAAATCTATGGCTTTTTTATACACGAATAATGAACTCACAGAAAGAGAAACAAACAAACAAAAATCTCATTTACCATCACAACATAAAAATTAAGGTACCAGGAATAAACTTAACCAAGGAGGTAAAGGACCTGTACTCAGAAAATTATAGGACGCTGAAAAAAGAGATAGAGGAAGACATAAACAAATGGAAGAATATACTGTGTTCATGGATTGGTAGAATCAACATCATTAAAATGTCCATACTACCCAAAGCAATCTATAGATTCAATGCACTCCCCATTAAAATACCAATGGCATACTTCAAAGACCTAGAACAAACTCTCCAAAAAAGTCATCTGGAATATAAAAAGACCCTGAATAGCTGCAACAACCTGAGAAAGAAGAACAACGTTGGAGGGATCACAATACCAGATATCAAGCTATATTACCAAGCCACGGTTCTCAAAACTGCCTGGTACTGGCACAATAACACACATATAGACCAATGGAACAGAACAGAGAACCCAGAGATCAACCCAAGGCATTATGCTCAATTAATATTTGGCATAGGCATGAGCATACAATGGAGTCAAGACAGTCTCTTCAATAAATGGTGTTGGGAAAATTGGACAGATACATTCATAAAAGTGAAACTAGACTGTGGAGAGCAGCTACAGCATTTGGACTGGATCAAGCCTTGGACTGACTTATGGCAAAGCCACATACAAGTCCCAGCTTGGAGGGCAAAGCCCTCCCAGCACAATTATAGCCAAAAGGCTATCGTTGTAAGCTTGACCTTATAGTCTGCCCTGCAGTCCTAGGTAGCTATGGGCTGTGGGCTGTGGGGGGTGCAGCAAGTGCTGCCTAAACAAAGCTTGATAGAGTTCAGAGAATGGCAAGAAGAGGAAAGAAGCAGATTTGAAATTCACAAGAACATTGTAAACATCTTGCCTTTGTTTTGCTTTGTGTAATCTGACTATAAAATAAAGATCCTGCTTACAGGCAGGGTCACTGTTTCCTCATCCAGGCATAGTGATCCACCTGGCCCCAACTGTATTCTCTTGTCTGTATCCTTTAATCCAGGGGTCCTCAAACTTTTTAAACAGGGGGCCAGTTCACTGTCCCTCAGACCGTTGGAGGGCCGGACTATAGTTTTTTAAAAAAAACTATGAACAAATTCCTATGCGCACTGCGGGCCCGGGACGAGTCGGCTGCTAAGCAGGACAGGCAGCGGCACCCGGCGGGCCGGATAAATGTCCTCAGCGGGCCGCATGTGGCCCGCGGGCCGTAGTTTGAGGACGCCTACTTTAATCCTTCAACACCCCTCCTCAGGTTCACCATTGGCCATGCTGGGTGGTGGGAGCGTCTGGGGAGTGGTCAATGGGGGAAAAAGTAGACTCAGGTAATACTTTAGACAATAAAGAATTTAAATTAAAAAAAAGAATACCTATAAATAAAGTTTTAAAAAACATAGTTTCCCAATAAAAAAGCACAAAGCACCAAGGAAAGCCAACATAAAAAAGAATCAGGACAAATAAGCAGTATAGTCAGACCCACAGAGGCATTTATAAAAAGTATGAGACAGAATGTGAAATGTGTATGCTTAAAGAAATATGCCAACCAAATACACAGTGCAGGGTGTTCAAAATATGACTAAGAAACAAGAGACTTTCAGAAATGTTCGAACAGGTTTAACCAAGAGCCTAAGAGAATTTTTAGAACTGAGACATATAATAATTTAAACAAAAAAACTTAATGTATGTGTTAAATTACTGATAAGACATAGCTCCAAAAATTAGGGAACTGAGAAATAGATGTGAGATAATTAGCTGGAATGTAGCATAGATAGATAGATGGAGAAGAGAAGGAGGTGTTCAGAGGCACAGAGGCCAGAGTGAAAGGACGTCAAATGTTTAACACACATATAATCAGAGTCCTCTAACAGAAAACAGACAATGTAGGAAATGTAATGTTTGAAGAAATAATAGCTGATACTTTTCCAATGTGGATGAAAGATATCAATCATCAAATTAAAAACTCAATAAATCCTAAGCGACATATATAGTATATAATACTAGAAGCCCAATGCAAGAAATTCATGCATTGGTAGGGTCCCTAGGCCTGGCCGGCGATCAGGGCCAATCTGTGGGGTGATTGGGGGACCCCTGCTGGCACCTGACTTGGCTGGCCTGGGGTCTGTGAGCTGGGGGCAGCTCCTGCTTTGAGCGTCTGCCCCCTGGTGGTCAGTGCATATCATAACACCCAGTCATTCCTCTGTTTGGTCAATTTGCATATTGGGCTTTTATTATATAGGACTAGGGGCTCAGTGCACAAATTCGTGCACCTTGACAGGAACTGTGGGCCACTAGGCTGTGGTTGGCACAGGGGTGGGTCTCAGCCCATCCTCCGTGCCCCCACCCAGCCCCTCCCGCTGTGGTCCTCATTTCCCTGTCTGCTAGCAGCCCCGCTCCCACCACTGCTGCTCCCACGTGCTGATGGCGTTGGCTTCGCTCGCACCCACTGATGGTGCAGAGTGATTGGGGCTGGTGCCAGCAATGGGTGTGAGTGGGGCAGGCGCCATCAGCAGGTGCCAGTGGTTGTTGCTGCCTCAATCGCCCCTCAGGAACAGGGAGAGGTGGAGAAGCCCTGAGGGGCCATTGGGGCTTGCAGCCGCCACTCGCACCTGCTGATGGTGCCGAGAGATCAGGGCCAGCGCCGGGTGCTGGCAGTGGGTACAAGTGCAGGGTGGGACCATGGCATGCAGGAGCAAAGAATTTTCAATAACCACCAGAGGCTCGCCCTGATGACAGCAACTGGGGACCCGCCTTGGTCTGGCACCCCCGCTCACCTGCTCCACCATCTGGCTGCGACCAATGCCCGCCATGTTCCATGCTCTGTCCTCTGCTGCTGACACCTGCCATGTTCCATGGACACACCCCCCCCAGTGGTCAGCGCACGTCATAGCAACCAGTTGTTCAGTTGATCTACCATTTGTATATTGGGGTTTTAGTTTATTTGCATATTAAGGTTTTATGTATATAGATACCCATTCCTATGTGTTTTATAGTAAAACCACAGAACAGAAGAGAGGGATGTTAAAAACAGCCAGAGATAAAGGCATGTTATCACAAAGGAAAGACATAACTTAATAACTAACTTCTCAACAGCAACAGTGTAAGTTAGAAGATCTTAGAAGAATGTCTTCAAAGTACTGAGACAAAGTAACTATTAAACTTGGATTGTGAAAAACCTCTTTTGTGAATGTGGGTGAAATCAACACCTTTTCAGTTAAACAAGAGCTGAGAGAGTTTACTACCAACATATTCTAACCAAAGAAACTTCATTATGTACTTCAGGCAGGAAGATAATGGTCACAGAATAAAGGGTGCAGGAGCAAACAATGGACAAAGGTATTGGTCATAAGTGTTGAAGGGTTCTGAGGTCCTTGTATTACTTGACATTAGAGTGAAGATATTATTAAACTTTATAATTTGCTAAAGTAAATAGGGATGTTAAATTTAGGATAACCTCTAGAACAAGTAGAAGTCTTTAACTTCCAAAACACTGGAGGAAAAACATGAAATGAGAAAAAGTATTAGATCTAAAAAGAAAAGGGGAAAAGAGAAACATCAAAAAGGTAGGCCAAATAAAAAGCAAAAAATGGGATGGTAGAAATATCTCCAGATATATTTGTAATCAATATAAATACAAATGGATCAAATCATTAATGGGAAGGTAAAGACTGTTAGACTGGATAACAGCAGAATCCAGTCATGTGCTGTTTATAAGACATTTAAAAACACACACACACATAAAAAACAAGACTGAGCATTTGAGAATAAAATAATAGAAAAAAGATATTGGAAAAAATGCTAATTGAAGAAAAGTGGCATAGCTTTATTGATATCAAGACAAAGTAGATTTGGGACAGAAAGCATTACTAGAAATAGTTACTATATAATGATTAAAAAGTGCAATTTATCAGAAGTTATAAACTTGCATGTATGTCAATAATGTGTAATACAAAAAAATAAATGAATAAAAACTAAAAGATAGATCTACAAAGTCCACTTTATAGTAGGAGATTTTAAACACATCTCTTTAAATAATTGACAGATTAACTGTGAATTACAGAAAGATGGGAAATTCAGATGCTGAAGATTAAAAAAATAATTAATAGGCTTGGTCTAAGGCACAGAGAACACTGCATCCAACAACAGGGGAAAATACATTTTTCAAGCAAAAATGGATATGACTTGAGGTGGTGAACACAATGCAATATACAGATGATGTATTATAGAATTGTACCTGGAACCTATATAATTGTATTAACTATTGTGATCTCAATAAATTCAATAAATAAATGTAAAATAAAAAAGCAATACAAATAGAATGCATAGCCAGCCTCCCTCATGCCCAGAATTTAGACACTATACTTAATGGTGTAAACGTTAGCTTTTGGTGAAGTTGATGGTGGTGTAGGTAAACACAGGTACTCGCCGCCTCCCACAACCATATCAATATTACAACTAAAATATAGAACAACCGTCATTCAGAACTCCTGAAATCTGGCTGAATGGATGTTCTACAACTAGAGAAGTAAAGAAGAAAGCACATTGAGACTAGTAGGAGGGGGTGGAGTCTTGGAACTGGCTGATCTGACATCCATGTGTGCCATTTTATTAATCAGGAGGGAGATCTTCCCTGTGGAGGCCACCCATGAGAAGCAAGGGGTCTCAGCCCTACACCAGACCCCCAGCCCAGAGTTCCAGAGCTGAGAAGAGAAGTCTCTGTAATTTCGGGCTGTAAAAACCAGCAGGGATTGTGGCTGAGTGGCACAGAGGCTGCTGGAGTACCAGGTCCTATTAAAAGACCCACACACAAACTTTCACAGTCTCACGTCATCTGAGCTTCAGCACCGGGCAACTTTGGGGGAATCTAGGGACAGGGGGAGGAACTGGATTGTCTGGCATCAGGGCAGGAGCTCAGGGGTAGCTTTCTCCCAGATGGGGTTGCTCACAGGGGTCATTGTTCCTGTGCTAAGACCTCCCCTGTCACAGGGCTGACTGGCAGCCATATCTGAGTCTTCATCAGCCTGGCTCACACTGTTTGCTCAGCCCTGGTGATTCCCTGAGACCTCTCCCAATCTGATTTGGAGACCCATCCAAGCTGTTTGCAGCAGCTTTTTCATATGAATGGCCTGTCCTGGCTTAGGCTTCAGACTTTCCTAAAATCTCTCAAACAAGCTGCAGCTGGTGTCATGCCCCAAACCCATCAGTAAATGGCTCAAGACCTGGCACTAGTACCAGTTTGCTTGCTTCACAGCTGGACCTCAGCTGGACAGAAATAGACTTACAAGTCCAGGAAGCATAAGAGTCCCAAACAAGAGGAACCCAAAGAGGTCCACACCAAGACACATCATAATTAAAATGCCAAGGGTTAAAGACAAAGAGAGAATATTAAAAGCAGCAAGAGAAAAGCAGTTACCTACAAGGGAACACCCATATGACTGACAGCTGATTTCTTAACAGAAACTTTGCAGGGCAGAAAGGAATAGCAAGAAATATTCAAAGTGATGAATAGCAAGGACCTATAACCAAGATTACTCTCCCCAGCAAAGTTATCATTTACTGTAGAATTAAAAGTCAGACAAAGAGCTTCACAGACAAGAAAAAGCTAAAGGAGTTCATCCCCCCAAACCAGTATTACATGAAATGTTGAAGAGTATTTTTTAAGAAGAGGAAGAAGAAAAAGGGTATTCTTTAACAAGAGGAAGAAGGAGGAGGAGGTGGAGGAGAAGGAGGAGGGGAAGAGATAAAAATATGAGCAATAAAATGGCATTAAATACGTATCTATTGACAATTAAATCTAAGAATCAATTGAACAAGAAATCTAATGAACAAAATAAACTGGTGAATAAATAGAATCAGAGGAATAAAAACATGGAACAGACTGTTGAATCTCAGTGGGAAGGGGGGAGGGGTTGGAAAGATTAACTAAAGAACTTACATGCACATATGCATTACCTATGGACACAATAGGGTGGTGAAGGCCTGGGGTGGGGCGGGAACTGAGTGGAGGGAGAAAAGAGGGGGACATCTGTAATACACTCAACAATAAAGATTTTTTAAAAATAACGGTTAACTTTCATTTCAAATGAAATATAATAGTCACTTAAAAAAGAAGAAAGAACAATTCAGAATTGCCAAATAATTATTAAAGAAATTTGATATCTAGCTAAAAGTGATCAAGGGGTGGGTGAACAGACCCAGATTGCATTTCTCCATCCATTCTAACCAACATTCCAGGAATGAATAATTTCAGCACTACACAGATTCTTCCATCAAAAAATAGGGTTGTTCCACAACTAATTTTATAAGGCTCATATAAATTGACACTCAAACTAGGTAAGGACATTACCAGAAAAGAATATTAGAAACCAATCTCACTAATGAATGTGATGAAAAATAAAGTATTTTTTTTCCTTGCAAAAAGAAAAAAATACTAGCAAGCCAAACCTAACAGTGTATAAAAAATACTCTTTGACCAGGAATTCAAGATTGGCTTGAATTTAGAAAATCTATTTCATACATCACCGGATTAAAGTGTGACTTGCAGATTTATTTGTTTATTTGTTGAAAACATTAATTTATTCAAGAATATCTTTTTAAAATAGCTTTAATTTAAAATTTGTATGTTTAAAATATATTTTAATAGCAACAAAATATAAAATACTCAAGAATGGATTTTACAAATCTTGTGCAAGGCCTTAATAAGAAAATGATAAAGCCTTATTAATATATTTTAAAAGACCTAAATAAATGGCACTATATACTATTCTCATGAATAGGAAGAATTGATACCACTAACAATATTGGAATTGAAGGTTTCAGGTTCAATTTTAAGTCAGGGCACATACCTAAGTTACAATTTGATCTCCAGTTGGGAGCCGACCTATTATTGTTTCTGTTGCGCTCTCTCTTCCCATCCCCTCCCCTTCCTTCTTCACTCCCTCCTCCCCCTCCCCTTCCCCTCTCCCTCAGTTAAAAAAAAAAATCCTTCTAGGGTGAGGATACAAAAAAAAGTATGCTAGAAGGAGAAGTGTTGTGGTTGGGGGTTATCACATCATCCCTGTGTGTGATTAGTGCACTATCAATAGCATGGAATTCAGTTCGGAAACATTTACTACACGCCAGCATGTGTGGGCACTAAGTGAGGCACCTGGAACACAGAGATTAATGCTGGTAAGTAGTGGGAGGGAGCGAAACAAGGTAAAGTAATACGCTGGGTCGTTTCTAACAAGCGGAGGGAGGTCAGGGATACCTCTTGGAGGAGATGGTGTTTCTTGAGGGAAGAGATGGAGTTGGAGGCAGAAGGGAGGACAGGCTCATTCCAACCAGAGGCAGCTCTGTTAGCACAGACACAGGGCAGACAGATGCTCTTCTGGAGCCTAAACCTTGAGTTGGGGCCTAGAGAGAGATGAGGTAGGTAGGTTCAATTTGGTTTCACATATTGCAGACATTGGGGCCCTGGAAGTACAGGTTGGTACGCAGTGACAGACCTGTTTCCCTAGAACCCCATCCTAGACTGCTGAGCAGGGAGGTTGGCCAGGAGGCTGTGCAGTGGTCTAGATAAAGACCAGGAGGTAGGGAGGGCTAGGAGAGAAGAGCAGGTGGTGGGTCAAGAAACGTTTAGGAGGCAAAATTTGCAGGACATTGTGGTTGATTGACTATGATTAAAGAAGGGGAAGACTGTGGAATGCAAGAACCTATGTAGCCAGCTGTAAGAAATGAAGCAGCCTCCTCAATCTACTCCTGGGCTTTGCCAGGGCAGAGTGGATCCAAGTGAGATTTCCTCTTTCCTTCTTAGTGATTTGTAACATTAATTTGCAAATGCAACACATGCCCCTCAGTAAATTTATGGCACTGTGATTCTGTCACATAATCACATTCATACAAAGCTAAGTAGCAGCATAACAAAAATGTGACTGTTACTAAAATACTTTTCCTTGAGAAAATTTGATTTCCAATATAGCTCCCAAGATTAGTTCATGGAAAAGGCAGTGAATGGTCACTATAATTATAACATCCTGCCTAGAAGGCTTGCTGGGTTGGGTTTAAGGTTTCTTTTGGTGTTTATAATAATTGCTTTTTGTTATTTTATTGTTGAAACAACAGTAACATTTTATTTGTAACTGTAGTTGAGAATTGTGTTTCAAGCACACTGTTTGTATTTCTTTAAAGGAATATGTTTTCAAAACCAAGACAGAATATTTCTGTGAAAGTCTTGATTCTCAGAAGCATTATTTGATAATATATCCTAAGAAACTAGAAACACTAATCAAAAAGGATATATGCACCCCTATGTTCATAGCAGCACAATTTACAATAGCTAAGATTTGGAAACAGCCTAGGTGCCCATCAGCAGATGACTGGATCAGAAAACTATGGTACATCTACACAATGATCTCCTAGGTCATTTTTGTGACTAGACTAAAAGCACGTCATGAGTTCATTCTTAGGTCTGCTGAGTCCCTTGGCTCAGAAAGTAATAACCTTCAGGGCAAAAGAGATCTTGCAGTTTTTCTGACTGGTTGGCTCAAGTACAGACCTCCCGCTGAAATAAGCTGAGAGAGGGGGGAACGGCTGCCGCAGCATAGGCTGTCCCTGATGCCTAAGAAGTGATTCTGCTGAGAAGATGCCTCAAAAAAGGACTTTAGTCAAACCCTCAATTAACTCAAATGACATTTAATGTTTCCACTTAATTAGTTTTTAAGTAGAATTAGCCAAACAGCATTTTTACCATTGTTTAAATAATGATAGCAGAAGCTCAAATGAAATCCCCTGAGATTTAAGAGAGCTTTTAAGCCTCAGTTATTATCACCATTAAATCTTTAGTACCCCTAAAACTGGAGTTTTTAATGATGTCATTATGAGCACCAAAACAAAATAATCACTTGCTCTCCCCTTCATAACATTTTGCTACGAAGATTATGAACAGAAATGCTTCCACTGCAGGCATGCATAAGACACATTAAAAATGAAATGGGGCCCTAGCCGGTTTAGCTCAGTGGATAGAGCATTGGCCTGTGGAACAAAAGGTTCCAGGTTTGATTCCAGTCAAGGGAACGTACCTTGGTTGCAGGCTCCTCCCCGGCCCAGGCCCTGCCCGGGGCTCGTGCAGGAGGCAACCAATCGATGTGTTTCTCTCACATTGATATTTATCTCTGTCTTTCCCTTTCTCTTCCACTCTCCCAAAAGAAAAAAAAAAAATCAATGGAAAAATATCCTTGGGTGAGGATTAACAAAAAAAACAACAACAAAGAAATGGGCCCTGGCCTGTAGTCAGGTGGTTAGAGCACCCTCTCAATACACCCAGGTTTTGGGTTTGATCCCTGGACAGGGCACATAATAAGAAACAACCAGCCCTAACCGGTTTGGCTCAGTGTATAGAGCGTCGGCCTGCAGACTGAAGGGTCCCAGGTTCGATTCTGGTCAAGGGCATGTACCTGGGTTGCGGGCACATCCTCAGTAGGGGGCGTGCAGGAGGCAGCTGATTGATGTCTCTCATCGATGTTTCTAACTTTCTATCCCTCTCTCTTCCTCTCTGTAAAAAAGCAATAAAATATTTTAAAAAAAGAAACAACCAATGGATGCATAAATAAGTGGAACAACAAATCAGTGTTTCTCCTCCCCCCACCCCTTGAATATCAATAAAAAATGGGAATAAAATAATTAAAAAATGGAGCACTGCAGTACTAAATGAAAAAAAACAATGAAATGGAATTTCAATTAAACTCTAATGGCTTTCTTGTATCCAGGTGATAGGTAGCCAGCCCTTGGGTAGTGTCTTCACAGCACCTGGAAATTTCTTCATTAAATTTCTTTATCTGATTCTCATGGCCAGCATCCCTAGCTCCCCAGGCCAGCTAGACCCAGAGTCTTCACTCAGAGAAGCTGTGTAGTTCCCACATCCATATAAATCCTGAGGTGCTTATGACGAACCAGCTCAGCTTCAGTGTTTACACTGGTCTATATGTCTACTGCAGTCTATGGCGTCAAGTCCCAGCTCTCCTACACACTAGCTATAGGGCCTTGGGCGAATCACTGAACTCTGAACATCAGTTGCCTATTCCATAAGAAGGGGATAGTAATAGGGTTGTAGTGCAGAGGGTTTACACAAAACACAGTGCCTAACTTGGCAAACACTCAGTGAATATTAGCTATTAGCATTAACATTGAGCAGATTAAGGCTTTCACCTTTTTAAAGCATTTTAGCTTTTAAGTTTAAACAAGTAGTAATTTGTCAGAAATTAATGGAAACCTAGAAAATTCTACATTTCAGAGAGGTACCACCTAAACTTTAAAATATATCCACTTAAACATGTTTTTGTTCCTTTAGGCCAATTGTATCTGAAAGACATGAACTTCTCATTCAGTTTTTCTCAGACTTAAGCTTAACTGCATATGGATTTATTGGTCACTACAAATTCAGACCAAAAAAATCACCTACAACTACAGCACTGCCAATGACCACCACAGTCACTGTAATTGCAGGTGAGTTTTTCTGTTTTGAAATTTGTACATAAATTTAAGGAGTGTTAAAAAGTCTTTTGAAAGTAGAAAAAAATCAAATAAAAGGAAGTTATTTAAAACTAAAATAAGTTAAATAAGATGAAAACAATACATAAGAGATTAATATGACTCCATTAATGAAAGAAAAGTATAAGGTATAAGAATAATAAGCTAAGCCAAAGCTGGTTTGGCTCAGTAGATAGAGCATTGGCCTGTGGACTGAGGGGTCCTGGGTTCGATTCCAGTCAAAGGCACATGCCCAGTGGGGGGCATGCAGGAGGCAGCCAATCAGTGATTCTCTCTCATCATTGATGTTTCCATCTCTCTCTCTCCCTTCCTCTCTGAAATCAATAAAAATATTTTTTAAAGAAAAGAATCCTAAGCTAATACTTTTTAAATGGATTTTTAGAAGAGAGGGAGAGTTTACATTGATGTGAGAAAGAAACATTGATTGGTTGCCTCCCATCTGCATACCAAAACCTGGGTGTGTGCCCTGACTGGGAATCAAACCTGCCACCTCCTGATGTATGGGGACCATGCTCTAAACAACTGAGCCACATCAGCCAGGGCTAAGCTAATAATTTGTAAACGTCATCTTAAAAAATTATGACCAGTTAAAAATTACTAGGAACCCACATAACAGATCATTATTAGACTACTTTTTCTTTTCTGGCACTTATAAAATTATGGTTTTCTTTTTATTACATAGAATTATAGTATTTTAGGTTAAAATACTATGCCTGTTTTCACATCTGCCAGTATTTGTACTTTTTAATTTTTTTTTTTTTTGCTTCACTCCAAAATGTGTCATACAAAATATAGTACATCTTTTGTTAGAGTAAATCAAACAAAAATATTTGACATATTCTAGAAGTCAGTTGGGAAACTCTGGTCTGGGACATGATCTAAGAATTGGAGAGACAGGAAGGGTTCCCTGTATCTAGTCTCTACATCCTGTTAACTCCACTCACTGGGATTTCAGGCCCCAGATATCAAAATCTAAATTCAGGGAGCATAAAAAAAGTGAGGAGGAAGGACCTAAGGTTAAGAAATGAAGCAGTTTGAAATAAGACCAACTTTATTGTCCACTATTTTCTGTATGCTCCCCAAGTAAGGTTGTCCCGAGGACAGGCCCTCCTAAAAGAGTAGATTTTTCTGAGCATTCCCCAAGTTTGCCACCTTGTGGCCTGGAAGGGTACTGCCTCATGTTACTGTAGTATTACTCCAGCTCATCTCAGTGGACCCTGCTGTCCTTATTCTTTCCAGTGAATTATAGGGTCACACCCATGGTGCTTAGTGGTTCCCTAGCTTTTATCTCCAGTCCTAAACTTTCTCTTAAATTGCAAACATGGATTTGTAATTATCTCCTAGAGTTTTGCAACTGCTAGACATTTATATTAAAACCTATCAAACTCAACTTGTTTTTATTACACTACTTTCTGCCCTAAACCTGCTCCTCCACCTGCTTCCCAACATAGCCTACAACATCAGAGCCACACTTGGAGAGTCATCTTTGACCTCTCTCTGACCTCCCCACTGCTTGCCCTGCCACCACACACACGCACACACACACACACACACACACACACACACACGTGCGCGCGCGCACACACACACACACACAGCCAACCAGGCCTGTCTCCCTCTTAAAGTCATTCTCTACACCTTGCCACCCAGTACATTAGCCACTACTGAGTACTGAAAATGTGGCTGGTGCTACTGAGGGACTGAATTTTTAATTTAATGAAATTTAAAAAGCCTCATGTGCTTAGTGGCTACCAAATTGGACAGCATGGGAGCCCAACTCCTTCATGTGGTATATAAGGCCCTTCACACTTCATCCCTATTCTCTCTTTTTAGATTCATCTTTGGTCCATACCACCTCTTTCCTTATGCTCTAAGTATTTTGGATTTTATCCTAAGTGTCAGGGAAACTGTTGATGGATTTAAGCAAAGTTCAGAATTAGATTTACACTGTGAAGATCACTCTGGTCACTGTGACGTGAATGGGTTTTAGGGGTCAAGAGGATCCATAGGTTCTTGTGGTTGTCCAGGTGAACTTCTGTGCTATGATGTAAATACAGAGAGCCCTGACGGGTATCTCAGTTGATTAGAGCATCATCCCACTATGCTAAGGTTTCAGATTTGATCCCCAGTCAGGGCACATATAAGAATCAACCAATGGATGTATAAATGAGTGGAACAACAAATCAATGCTTCTCTCTTCCACTCTGTAAAATTAATTAAAATAAATAAATAAATAAATAAATAAAATACAGAGATAGTCAAGAGTTACTGACAATTGTGCAAGTCAAGGATCTGGGAGATATTTACAGGGCTTGGTGATTAATTGGACTAGGGAGATCAGGTATGTGTCAAGAATGCCTCCCAGATCCCTGGCTTGCAAAACCTTGGGGATAATGTAACCATTCACTGAAGTTGAGAACTGGGTAGAGGGGTAGGCTCATAAGTTAAGCTGTGACCTTGTTGGATCTGAGGTGTCCATGAGATACTCAAGTGGAGATGTCATGTGGACAGTTATATCTATGAGCCTCCAGACCAGAAGATAGATTTAAGCAAGATATCTAAATCTAAGAATCATCACCAGTACATGGTTGATACCAGGACCCAGAATGAGATTGCCTAGGAAGAGGTTAGAGGTGAAAGAAGGGCTAAATTAACTCTCTAGAAACTCCAGCACTTTAAAGGGAGAATATGCTAGTAATGGAGACTGAAAGGCAAGAACTAAAGAGGAGGGAGGGGAGCCAGGAGCATGTGCCAGGGAACCCTGGGAAGAGGATGTTGTAAGAAGGGAATGGTTAGTAGAGCCAAATGTTGATGAAACTTCAAAAAAGGGAAGGATTAAAATGTTTCCATTCTTTTTCATGACTTGGGGACCCTAGCAAGAGTTATGTAAGTGGGCTGGGTGTTTTGAACAAGGTGAAGAAATTCATAGTAAGTTCCAGCAACTCATTCCACAAGTTTGGTCCTAAAGGAGAGATAGAGAGAGAGTCTTTGAGTGTCTAGAAGAAGTTAAAGGCAATGGGAAGCAGCCAGCAATGGAGAACATACTGGCAGACAGAAGGATGACCTGAGGAGGGAACATCTACTAAGGTGGGGGGCATGGCCTCCAGAGCAGCGGTCACCAACTGGTGGTCTGTGGACCACTGGTGGTCCGTGAGGTCTGAAAGGTTGGTGACTGCTGCTCCAGAGGACTCACAGGACAGACCTCTGGCCAGAGGTGGAGCAGCCTCTTCTCTCAGGGGAGGGAGAGAAGAGAGCAACTGCAGACAAGACAGCTTTGAAGGTTTGGTGGGGATCTTGCAGACATTTTCTTCTATGATCTCTGTTCTCTCTATAAAATAGGCAGGATCACCTGCTAAGAATGAGAAGGGAGGTGGTTAGGAGAATGAGAGAATTTGAAAAAGAGCTGTGGAAATTGGGGAGTGAGTTGATCCACCAAACAGCTTGTCACTTCGATGAGGGTCCATTTGTGGACTCAGCTGAGTGCAGGCACAGGTTCAGACAGGGTTTAAGGACAAGGGGAAAAGGACATTTAAGGTATTGTCAAGAAAATGAGAGAAATAATGGAAACTAAGTGGAACAGCCAAGGAAGTAAAGATGAATTGGGAACAAATGAGAGGTGCTGGACCACTAAAGATAGAAAAAAAAAGTAGTCATGAGAGTAAATCAATAACTAAGTTTGAAGTAGAGGTGGTTATACTGGATATGAAGCTGTCTAAATTTGAGATATTGGTGACTAAAGACTTCAACAGGAGGACATGTGAGCCTGGGACTGAGTGACTGAAATGGAGCAGAAAGTCTCTGGGAAGGATGAGGCCATGGCATGGAGAGGGAGCACCACATTGAGGGTGCCCCACCAAGATAGGTGCAGGAGCACACAGAGAGGAAGGCTGAGAATCAGGTGTGTGCTGGAAGAGCAGGACAGTGGGGAGATGACAGTAGGGTGAGGAGGATTAAGGTGGTGTAGCTGATGACTGAGAGCAAGAGAGCAAGGATCTACGGAAGGGAGGGATGGAACAGTGTGGGACACTAACCCAACTTCCATTCTGACATTTGGAGGCTGAGAAGGAGCTGGCTTCCAGTCATCCACATAGAAGGATGCTCTTTCATCCATCAGGGAGAACATAATGCCACTACTTTTTGGTTCAATTCATTAGGTAAATTTAGGTCTCCAACTTCTGGAACAACATTCCCTCAAGTGTTTACTGAGCTCTTTGTCTTAAAAAAATGTGTGTATGTATTAAGGTATTATATGTATTTATCATTTAATTTTATATATTTTATGTTGTAATCCACTTCAGATTCTTTTTGGAGTTTAGTAGGGGTACAAATTAAGAGTAAATAAATAATAAATTCACAGAAGAGTCCGCAGAACCTATTAAAAGGGCAGTACTTCAATTGCAAATTCTTACCTAACGAGTACAATTTTGTTACAGTTGTTTTGCTTGGTTCTTCCCAGAATATTGCCACATATAAGTGAATAATTAGCAAGTATTTTTGAAACATTTTAAATGATGGTAATTGGGATTAAATATTTTATTTTGTTAACTCATGGTTTCTCAACCGTGGCACTAGTCACATTTTGGGCCACATAATTCTTTCCTATTGGGCACTGTCCATTGTAAGTTATCTAGCAGCATCCCTACCCACTAGATGCTAGAAGCATGCCCTAGTTGTGACAACAAAACTATTTCCAGACAGGCCGTGGCAGGCTCAACATAATTGTTTAGTAATTGGTTGCATCTAATTATAGATATAACGCACTTTACACATGAGCAGTGTTTCTAAAAACCCTGTACTGCTCACATTTAAGTAATTGCACGTTTTAAATGTACCAAGAAAGCTCTCTCCATCTTTAGGGAGACACTATAGACTTCCTTGTGTAAAGTGAAGAGTTAACCTATATTTTTTTAGTTCATATTTGTTATACTAGATTTTCCTAAGCAGGGCAAATGAAAACTCTATTTTTGGTTATAGTGTTAGTTTTATGGAAAAGAAGAGAATAGGGCTAATTATGGGTTTTCTTTTATCTCAGGTTTAAAATTCAGCAAAGGAGCAGTAGTTGGTAGTATAAAGAATTTCTTTTGCATGCTCTTTAATTATTTCATTGCAATGATATATTGGTGGCTCAGTTAAATAAATAGGAATGTTAAAGTGATAGATTCATATCTAAATACCAATTATACTTGAATTCATTTTCCTTAATATTATGTATTTCCTTTTTGAATTAAGGTTTAAAACCCACCATGGCCATGTGTCAACAAAAATGTAGATGGGTCGGTACTCTGGAAAGCAATTACTGTTCAAGCAATTTTGGTAAGAAATAAAACCAAGCAACTTTGGTTTTATAAGAAACTTATAAGAAACGTGAGACTATATGCTTAGTCTCAAAGAAATTGGCATGAATGTGATGGTAAAGGGTAAGTTACACTCTTGATTTACCCAAGAAAATACTTTCCCATACACTGAGGTTTGTGGACTTGTGCTCTTCAAAATATTAGAGTTCATAACTGAGAAAAATATGTATATAGAAAATTTACTTTTTCATATAAACTTAATTTGACTCCTGGTACATGATACTGCTATTCTGTATATTTTGGTTGGCTCAGTATTTCTGAAAAAAAAAACAAAAACAAAACCAAAAACACACAAACAAAAACCTGTATACTTTTTTCTCACATATTTTTCATGTATTGGTTATCTTTTTATACATTGACTAGAGGCCCAATGCACAAAGATTCATTCGAGAATGGGCCTTCCTTCCCCTGGCTGCCGGCACTGCCTTCGCTCTGGACAGAGCTCCCTTTCTGCGATGATGCAAGTGTCCCACCCCGCCCCCTGCGGCTGAGCGCCTGCATTTGCAAATTAACTTGCCATCTTTGTTGGGTTAATTTGCATACTCACTCCTGATCAGCTGGTGGGCAGCGAGAAGGTACAGTCAATTAGCATGTTACTCTTTTATTAGGTAGATAATTCAACTTCAATAAATTAAAAGCGTATCTAAGCTGGCCTCTCTCACAGGAAATTAAAGCATTTCCTCTGCAATGTCTGTCCTTCTAAAGTATTAAATTAAAACCTGGAAATCTGAAATATATTTGGAAACACTTATAAATTGGAACCTGAGGAGACATTACTAACGATTTAGAATTTATAAGAGCTTTTTACACTAAAATATAGTTGCACTTTTTGTGAAAACTACTCAAGAGCAAAAGATACCAGATTTAATTATGTTGCTCATTTCCACAAGGAAGATTTAGGAAGGTCTTGCCAGGAAAAGGAAGCTGCGCAACCTAAAAGCTTACCCCAGACCCAGGGCCTCCTAGAGGGGCTCTGCATGCCCTGCAGACCTGGGCCCTTCCCCACTTTCATTTTCCAGGCATAAAAATGAACCAAACAGCACAGGTGTCACTGCCACCACAGCCAGCCTGTCTCTGCAGGAGGTGCTTCAGGAAATCTCCTTCCCTGTCTTTTTTTTAAATTTTATTTTATTGTTTAAAGTGTTACATATAATAGTACATATATCTCCTTTTTTTCCCCATTGACCTTCCCCCAGCCTCCCCTGCCCCCTGTCACATGCCCTCATCCCACCCCCGCAGTGTCTTGTGTCCATTGGTGTGCTTATATGCATGCATACAAGTCCTTTGGTTGATCTCTTTCCCCCTCTCCCCAACACTCCCCAGCCTTCCCGCTGTAATTTGACAGTCTGTTCGATGCTTTACTGCCTCTGTATCTATCTTTTTGTCCATCAGGTTATAATGTTCTTTATTTTCCATAAATGAGTGAGATCATGTGGTATTTTTCTTTCATTGCCTGGCTTATTTCACTTAGCATAATGTTCTCTAATTCCATCCAGGCTGCTGCAAATGGTAGGAATTCCTTTTTTTATAGCAGCGTAGTATTCCATTGTGTAGATGTACCATAATTTTCTGATCCAGTCATCTGCTGACGGGCACCTAGGCTGTTTCCAAATCTTAGCTATTGTAAATTGTGCTGCTATGAACATAGGGGTGCATATATCCTTTCTGATTGGTGTTTCTAGTTTCTTAGGATATATTCCTAGGAGTGGGATTACTGGGTCAAATGGGAGTTCTATTTTTAGTTTTTTGAGGAAACTCCATACTGTTCTCCACAGTGGCTGCACCAGTCTGCATTCCCACCAGCAGTGCATGAGGGTTCCTTTTCTCCGTAGCCTTGCCAGCACTTGTCGTTTGTTGATTTGTTGATGATAGCCATTCTGACAGGTGTGAGATGGTACCGAATTGTTGTTTTGATTTGCATCTCTTGGATAATTAGTGACTTTGAGCATGTTTTCATATGTCTCTTGGCCTTCCTTCTGTCTTCTTTCAGAAAGATTCTGTTTGGGTCCGTTGCCCATTTTTTTTTTTATTGGATCATTTATCTTCCTTTTATTAAGTTGTATGAGTTCCCTGTAGATGTTGGAGATTACACCTTTATCAGTGATAACATTGGCAAATGTGCTCTCCCATACAGTGGGCTTTCTTCTTGTTTTGTTGATGGTTTCTTTTGCTGTGCAAAAGCTTTTTATTTTGATGTAGTCCCATTTGTTTATTTTCTCTTTAGTTTCCATTGCCCTAGGAGTGATATCAGTGAAGAAATTGCTTCGGCATATGTCTGAGATTTCTCTGCCTGTGCATTCTTCTAGTATTTTTATGGTTTCCCATCTTATGTTTAAGTCCTTTATCCATTTTCAGTTTATTTTTGTGTATGGTGTAAGTTGGTGGTCTAGTTTCATTTTTTTGCATGTATCTGTCCAACTTTCCCAACACCATTTATTGAAGAGACTGTCTTGACCCCTTGTATGTTCATGCTTCCTTTGTCAAATATTAATTGAGCATAGTGGTTTGTGTTGATATCTGGGTTCTCAATTCTATTTCATTGGTCTATATGCCTGTTCTTGTGCCAGTACCAGGCTGTTTTGAGAACAATGGCTTTGTAATACAGCTTGAAATCTGGTATTGAGATCCAACCTACTTTGTTCTTCTTTCTCAGGATTGCTGCAGCTATTCTGGGTCTTTTTTTATTCCAGATGAATTTTTGGAGAGTTCTTTCTAGATCTGTGAAACATGCCGTTGGTATTTTAATAGGGATTGCATTGAACCTATAGATTGCTTTGGGTAGTATGGACATTTTAATGATGTTGATTCTACCAATCCATGAACACAGTATGCACTTCCATCTATTTATGTCTTCCTCTATCTTTTTTCTTCAATGTCTTGTAGTTTTCTGAGTAGAGGTCTTTTACCTCCTTAGTTAAGTTTATTCCTAGGTATCTTAATTTTTTTGGTGCGATGGTTAATGGGATTGTTTTCTTAGTCTCTCTTTCTGTAAGTTCACTGTTGGTGTATAGAAATACTATAGATTTCTTGGCATTAATTTTGTATCCTGCTACATTTCCAAATTCATTTATTAAGTCTAATAATTTTTTGATGGAGTCTTTAGGGTTTTCTATTTACAGTATCATGTCATCTGCAAATAAGGACAGTTTTACTTCTTCTTTTCCAATTTGGATGCCTTTTATTTCTTCTTCTTGTCTAATCGCAATGGCTAGTACTTCCAGAACTATGTTGAACAGGAGTGGTGAAAGCGGGCATCCGTGTCTTGTTCCTGTTCTTAGGGGAAATGGTTTTAGTTTTTGTCCATTGAGTATGATGTTGGCTGTGTGCTTGTCATATATGGCTTTTATTATGTTAAGGTATGATCCTTCTATTCCCACCTTGCTGAGAGTTTTTATCAAAAATCGGTGTTGGATTTTGTCAAATGCTTTTTCTGCATCAATTGGTATGACTATGTGGTTTTTATCTCTCAATTTGTTTATGTGATGTATCCCGTTTATTGATTTGTGGATATTGTACCATCCTTGCATCCCTGGGATAAATCCTACTTGGTCATGGTGTATGATCTTTCAGATGTACTGCTGGATCCTATTTGCTAGAATTGTGTTGAAGATTTTGACATCTATGTTCATGAGGGATATTGGCCTGTAATTCTCCTTCATTGTGTTGTCTTTATCTGGTTTTGGTATTAGGGTGATGCTGGATTCACAGAAGGAGCTTGGAAGTGTTCCTTCCTTTTGAATTTTTCGAGATAGTCTGAGGAGGATATGTTTTAGTTCTTCCTTGAATGTTTGGTAAACTCCCCTGTTTAGCCGTCTGGCCCCGGGCTTTTATTTGCTGAAAGCTTTTTAATGACTGTTTCAATTTCTTCCATAGTTATTGGCCTATTGAGATTTTTAGATTCTTCCTGATTGAGTTTTTGAAGGTTGTATTTTTCTAGGAATATGTCCATTTCCTCCAGGTTGTCTAGTTTGTTGGAATAGAGTTGTTCATAATATTTTTTAACAATCCTTTGTATTTCTGTGGGGTCTGTTGTTATTTCTCCTCTTTCATTTCTGATTTTGTTTATTTGGGTTCTCTCTCTTTGCTTCTTTGTGAGCCTGGCTAGAGGTTCCTCAATTTTGTTTATCCTTTCAAAGAACCAACTCTTGGTTTTGTTTATCTTTTGTATTTTTTTTTTTTTTGGTTTCTATGTCATTTATCTCTGCTCTGATCTTTATTATTTCCTTCCTTCTGCTTACTCTGGGCTTTTCTTGTCGCTGTCATTCTAACTCTTTGAGTTGTAGGGTTAATTTATTACCATTGTTTCTTGTTTTTTGCAGTAGGCTTGTAGAGCTATGAACTTCCCTCTCAAGACTGCTTTTGCTGTGTTCCATAGATTTTGGATTGTTGTGTTTTCATTGTCAGTTGTTGCCATGATGTTTTTCATTTTTTCTTTGATCTCTCTGGTAACCAAGTCATTGTTTAACAGCATGCTATTTAGACTCCAAGTGTTTGATTTTTTTGGATTGTTTTTATTGTAGTTGATTTTTTATTCCATTGTGATCTGAGAAAATGCTTGATATGATTTCTATCTTCTTGAATTTGAAGAGATTTGCCTGTGTCCTAATATGTTGTCTATCCTTGAAAATGTTCCATGTGCGCTGGAGAAGAATGTATATTCTGTATCTTTGGGGTGGAATGTTCTAAAGATGTCAATTAAGTCCATCTGATCTAGTGTGTCATTTAGGATTGATGTTTCTTTGCTGATTTTTTGTTTGGTTGATTTATCCAGTGTGTCAGTGGGGTACAATATCCACAAATCTATAAACGTGATACATAGTAGTTATTAAAGTCCCCTACTATGACTGTATTGCTATCAATCTCTCCCTTGATATCTTCCAGAAGTTGTTTTATGTATTTGGGTGCTCCTGTATTGGGTGCATATATGTTTACCAGAGTTGTATCTTCTTGTTGAATTGCTCCCTTTAGTATTATGTAGTGGCCTTCCTTATCTCTTGTTATGACCTTTACTTTGAGGTCTATTTTATCAGATATAAGTATTGCAACCCCAGCTTTTTTCTGATTTATATTTGCCTGAAAAATGTTTTTCCATCCCTTCACTCTCAGTCAGTGTGAATCCTTTGTTCTGAGGTGGGTCTCTTGCAGACAGCAAATATATGGGTCATGTTTTCTTATCCATTCAGCTACCCTATGCCTTTTGATTGGTGCATTTAATCCATTTACGTTTAATGTTATTATTGACAAGTACATGTTTGTTGTCATATTTTTCCTTAATGTTTGTGTTTCTTCTTGCCTTTCTCTTTCTTCTTTTTACTGCAGTCCCTTCAGCATTTCTTGCATTGCTGGCTTGGTAGTGATAAACTCTCTTAGTCCTTTTTTGTCCGTGAAGCTCCTGATTCCACCTTCAATTTTGAATGATAGCCTTTCTGTGTATAGTATTCTTGGGTTCAGTCCCTTGCTTTGCATCACTTTGTGAATTTCATTCCATTCCCTTCTGGCCTGGTGTGTTTCTGTTGAGAAATCAGTTGATATTCTAATAGGAGAACCCTTGTAGGTAACTTTCTGTCTCTCTCTTATAGCCTTTAGGATTCTTACTTTGTAATTGGTGTTTGCCAATTTAATTATGATGTGTCTTGGTGTCGGTCTTTTGGGGTTCAACTTGTTTGGGACTCTATGTGCTTCTTGGACTTGCATGGTTTTTTTCTTGCCAGTATCAGGGAAGTTTTCTGTTATTATTTCTTCAAACAGGTTTTCTATTCCTTGCTTCTCTTCCTCTCTTTCTGGTACCCCTATTATGTGAATATTGTTTCATTTTGTGTTGTCCCAAAGCTCCCTTAGGCTCTCCTCTTGCTTTTTAAGTCTTTTTTCCAGTTGCTGCTGTGTTTGTGTGTTTTTTCCTATTTTGTCTTCTAATTCGCTGATGCGGTCCTCAGCCTCTTCTAGCCTACTGTTTAAGCTTTCCATTGTGTTCTTTATTGCAGCTATGTCGTTCTTCATCTCCTCTTGGTTCTTTTTCATGTTGGCGACATTCTCATTCAGCTCCTTATAATTCTCATTGAGTTGCATGTATTTGTCATCCATCCATTTAAACATCCTTATAACCATTACTCTGAATTCTTTCTCTGTTAAGCTGCTAGCCTCAATTTCATTTAACTCCCTTTCTGGTGATTCCTCTTTTTCTTTCCTTTGGGGGTTGCTCTTTGTCTTCCCATGTCTTCCTGTAATGTTTTAATTGTAGATCTAATTGCTTTGTTACCCAGGTTCTTTTGGGTATGGTTCTACTGGTGTAATCTCTCAGTTGTCCTGGGCTTGGTAATCTAGTGTAGCTCCCTACTTGAGCTATTTGGGTTCTCTTGATGTAGGCCGGCAAGCTTGAGAGGCACAACTGCGGTATCTAGAAGTCAGCAGCTGTGGAGGGGAGTGTCCCAATTTTTGCTGTATTGCACCCTTAGTTGAAATCATGCCTGCCTAGCGGGGACTCACAGTGGCACTCAGGAACCATCTGTTGGGGTGATGGGGTTCTGGGGGCCTGCACTCTGGAAAGGCGTGACTGTGGTGTCCAGAGTTCTGTAGTTGTGGGGTGGGCAGACTCAGCTTTTGCTGCTGCACCTGTGGTGGATAGGCACTCACTCCCAGTGGTGGCTCACAGGGGCACCCACAGTACGTTTGCCTGCAAGGCACAATGAAGCTCTCTAAAGAGCCCTGGCAGTGTAGCTGCGTAATTGAGGCGTCTGTGGGTAGGTCTCCAGGATGAGTGAATTCAGAATTTCTACTGCCAGGGGGGAGTGTGCCCCTGTCTGTCCAAGATCACACCCAGGGAGAGCTCACAGTGGCTCACACTAGCGCCCTGTGGGTAGGTGGGCTCAGGGTGCCTGCCTGTTGGAAATTTGCATCTGTGGAGGTGTGTTTGCCCGCCCAGAGCTCTGACGCACTCTGAGGGGTCCTGGCACTGAGGTTGAGCAGCTGGGGTGAATGTGGGCAGTTATTCAGGAAGAGGGAGTTCAGAATTTCTACTGCGGGGCAGTGAATCTTTGTCTGTACAGAATCATACCCAGCAGGGGCTCAAAGCAGCTCCCCAGAGGACCCTGTGGATAGATGGGCTCAGGGTGCCTGCCCTTTGGAAATGTGCATGTCTGTGGCAGTGAGTTTGCTGGCACAGAGCTCTGACGCACTTTGAGGGGCCCTGGCACTGAAGTTCCCCTGCTGAGGTGTCTATGCAGGTGTCCAGGATGAGAGAATTCAGAATTTCTACTGCCGGGGGGAAGGGGAGGGCAGCATGCCTCTGTTTGTCCAAATCACACCCAGCCAGGACTCACAGCAGCTCCCACAAGCGCCCTGTGGGTAGATGAGCTCAGGGTGCCTGCCCATTGGAAGTGTGTGTGCGAACTGGCGGTGCCTTTGCCTGTGCAGAGCTCTGACACACTTTGAGCAGCAGCCCTGGCACTGAAGTTAAACAGCTGGGATGTATGTGGGCAGTTATTCAGGAGGAAGGAGTTCAGAGTTTCTACTGCGGGGCAACGCGTCCTTATCTGTATAGAATCACACCCAGCAGGGGCTCAAAGCAGCTCCCCAGAGGACCCTGTGGGTATATGGGCTCAGGTTGCCTGCCCTTGTCTGTGGCGGTGAGTTTGCCTGCGCAGAGCTCTGACGCACTCTGAGGGGCCTTGGCACTGAAGTTGCACCACTGGGGTGTCCATGGGCAGTTATTCAGGAAGAGGGAGTTCAGAATTTCTACTGCAGGGCTGCGTGCCCTTGTCTGTACAAAATCACACCCACAGGGGCTCCCAGTGGCTCCCAGGCTCTGTCTATGGGAGTGGAGTGCCCTGGCTGCCTGTGGGCACTGGAAAAGCATGAATGTGTTGTCTGGAGTTCTGCCGCTGGGGAGGGGGAGGTTGCACTTACTGCTGCCGAGCTGTGCACCTTTGGAGGTGCAGGTCCCAGGGTCCGCGGGTCTGTGGGTGGGGCAGCAAGATTTTGGCTGGAGTGGCTGCTGGGTCACAGGGCAGTTCCCAGGCCTATCTGGTTGGTGGTGTTGATGAGTTCCTAAAAAAAGGCCATTCTCCCCTTCAAGATGGCATGGGCTCCATGCTGGAGTCCTGCAGTCCAGGGAGTGCCCACAGCAGTGGTAGTCTCTCCTTGTCCAAGAGAGCCTGTCTGCCAGCCCCTGCTGCTCCTGCGAGATTTAACTGTCAATTACTCACTCACACACACACCACACACATCCACACACTCTCCTTTCATACCCTCACTCACTTCCTCTCCCTCACCTCCGTCATGCCATCCGCCATATTTTTCCCCTCCCATTGTGTTCTTTATTGCAGCTATGCTGTCCATCATCTCCTCTTGGTTCCTTTTCATGTTAGCGACATTCTCCTTTAGTTCCTTATAGTTCTCATTGAGTTGTGTGTATTTGTCATTGAGTTGTGTGTATTTGTCATCCAGCCGTTTAAACATCCTTATAACCATTACTCTGAATTCTTTCTCTGATATGCTGCTAGCCTCAATTTCATTTAACTCCCTTTCTGGTGATTCCTCTTTTTCTTTCCTTTGGGGGTTGCTTTTTTGTCTTCCCAGGTTTTGCTGTAACGTTTTAATTGTAGGTCCGATTGGTTTGATACTCAGGTTCTTTTGGGGATGGTGCTACTGGCGTAATCTCTCAGGTCTCCTGGGCTTGGTAATCTAGTATAGCTCCCTACTTGAGCTATTTGGGTTCTCTTGATGTAGGCCTGTGAGCTGGAAAGGTACAACTGCGGTGTCTAGAAGTCAGCACCCGTGGAGGGGAGTGTCCCAATTTTTGGCTGTCTTGCGTACTTGATTGGAATTGCGTGTGCCCAGCAGGGACTTACAGTGGCACCCAGGAACCATCTGTTGGAGTGATGGGTCTCAGGAGGCCTGTGCTCTGGAAAGGCGTGATTGTGGTGTCCAGAGTTCTGTAGTTGTGGGGTGGGCAGACTCAGCTTTTGCTGGTGCACCTGTGGTGGATATGCGCACACTCCCAGTGGAGGCTCACTGGGGCACCTGCGGTGCATTTACGAGCAAGGGGCGCTGAAGCTCTCTGAAGGGCCCTGGCACTGAAACCACGTAATTGAAGTGTCTGTGGGCAGGTATCCAGGATGAGTGAATTCAGAATTTCTACTGCCAGGGGTAGTGCATCCCTGTTTGTCCAAGATCACACCCAGCAAGGACTCACAGCAGCTCCCACAAGCGCCCTGTGGATAGATGGGCTCAGGGTGCCTGCCCGTTGGAAATGTGCGTGAAGACTGCGGCTGTTGGTGAGTTTGCCTGCTCAGAGCTCTGATACACTTTGAGGGGCCCTGGCACTGAAGTTACATAGCTGGGGTGTCTGCAGGCAGTTATTCAAGCAGTGGAAATTCAGAATTTCTACTGCGGGGCAGAATCACACCAGCAGGGGCTCCCAGTGGCTCCCAGGCACTGCCTACAGAGTGGGGAGTGGTGTGCCCTGGATGTCTGCTCTGCTGGAGATGCAAATGTGGTGTCCAGAGCTCTGCCACTGGGGAGGGGGAAGTTGCACTTACTGCTGCAGGAATGGTGCACCTTTGGAGGTGGAGGTCCCAGGGTTTGAGGGTCTGCTGCTGGAGTAGCAGGATTTTGGCTGGAGTGGCTGCTGGGTCACGGGCAGTGTCAAAGTCCTGACTGGGTGGTGGTGCTGATGAGTTTCTAGAAAAGGCTGCTGTCCCCTTCAAAAATGGTGTGGGCTCTGTCTCCTTCCCTGTCTTTTGATGCCACCTGATTCCACTTGGCTACAAGCTGACATTTTGCAGTGAACACTCACAGAGGAGAATTCTGACTTTTGTGAGCTTTGCACACCATGTGAGCAGTGAGCTCTCACTTCACCCCAAAAGGCTCCTATCAGCCATGTCCAAAACTTGATTAACTCCACTGTGACTCACTTACACATGGCAAAACAACCACAAACAGTCACCAGTGGCCCATTGGTTCTCAGCCTGACCTCCAGGGGCAGTTTGGGTTGTCACAATAATCAGGGAGTGCTACTGTTTTTTCTGGGCAGGGACAGGCTCATAAAATAATCCTTCAATGCAGGTCCTGTTCTACATGGCATTGTTCTCACCAAAATGCCAAAAACACACCTTTGAGAGACACATATTCTTTCCTTCTGTGGCTCAGAAATTAGACTCTTTTCTCCAAGAGTCACAATGGAAAAAAGAATCAAAAGCAACTGAATTTTGCTAGAATTTTTTTTAAGCAAGAAAATGCTTTATTGTAGTTCAGTTCTATACCTTGATTTGTTAAATGAGATAAACAGAGTGAATAAGAAAGAGAATATCAGCCCGACCTTTGTGGCTCAGTGGTTGAGCATTGACCTATGAACCAGGAGATCACAGTTCAATTCTTGGTCAAGGCACATGCCTGGGTTTCAGGCTCGCTCCCCAGCATGGGGCATGCAGGAGGCAGAAAATCGATGATTCTCTCTCATCATTGATGTTTCTACCTCTCTCTCCCTCTCTCTTCCTCTCTGAAATCAATAAAAATATATTTAATAAAGAGAACATCAAAGACCTAGTAAAAGACAGATATTTACTGATAATTAGAGAGAGCTAGGGACCCATGGGATGAACCAAAGTTCCAAGACAGAGGACAACTAAAGAGAGGGGCTAAAGAGAGGAGAGACACAGAAAGGTAGGCACACACACCCATACAAACACAAAGACTCCCTTCCTCGTGGCCCAAACACCCTCATGCAACCTCCGAGTTTGGTGTTGCCTTTGAAGACTCAAGGTCTTGTGGAGTATGTACAGGTAGAGGCTCATAAGCCTATACCTTACTTGGTAATTGATCTACATGTTTGATAAGACATTGTGAAGAGTCCCTTCTCAGTAATGGACCACAGTGCACAGCTATTCAGGTTTCTCTCCGGGGTCTCAACATCTAGCAACATGGGCAGCATGATAGCACCACGGCTCCTTTCTTCAACCTGAATTTTGGTGACAAGCGTACAGAATCAAATTTGATTGCTCTGTTAAGACCTTCTCTTTAGCATTAAAATGCTTCCCATCTGACACTTAGAAACATGTAAAATTATGTTCAATTCTGCTTACATTTGCCTTCACTGTTATATTATTTCAAAAATGTTTTCTTCCGCAGTATTTGCTGGTACTGTTATCACAACCATCACATGGGGTGGAAGCTTGCATGGCACAGTCTCCCTCATCAGCATCTATAAAGAGGGAAATCTGGCAATTCAACAGGCTGGCAAGAACATGAGTGCCAAGGTCATTGTGATTTGCAAGCAGTGCCCTCTCCTGAGAAGAGGTGAGTAAAGAGGGAAATTTTAGTCTTGCAATGGAGCTCAGGGACAGAGATGGGGACAGAGAGCCTCTCCGAGCTACTTAGGGATCTGAGCATGCCCTAGCTGGTTAATGGAAGTCAAGTCAGGGATTTTGGAACAGAAGGAAGACTGTGGCATCAGGAAGAATTGGGCTCTAAGCCCAGTTCCTGTGAGGTGGACAAGGATGGGGAGCAGAAATGATGAATGAGTCCAAGCAGCACATGAGGTTGGATCAGACACAGAGAAGCAGTTCAGAAGAAAGAGACTTTCAGTTATGCGCTTAAGGTGCCAATATTACAGAGGAAAATATTCAGCAAATAAAAGGCAATTCATTCCTAGATGGTTTGGCTCAGTGGATAGAGCGTCAGCCTGCGGACTGAAGGGTCCCGGGTTCGATTCTGGTCAAGGACACATGCCCAGGTTGCGGACTTGATCCCCAATGGGGGGTGTGCAGGAGGCAGCCAATCAAAGATTCTCTCTAATCATTGATGTTTCTCTCTCTCCCTCCCCCTTCCTCTTGAAATAAAAGAAAATATTAAAAGGTGTTTTTTTTTTAAGGCAATTCAGAGCTCAAGTTAAGAAGGGAGAGAGGCATATATGGGTTACAATTAAAGATTTGGGAATAATTTTCAGATGTAGGATCATTTAATCCATACATGGGAATGAGTTTATTAAGAGAAGTTATGGGAAAGAGAAAGTTACTCCAGAGCCAGAACCACATAATTTTTAAACAAGCTCTTTAACTTATAAAAGTAATATTTTCTATGGTTATAAAAAAGTTTAAATATGTAGAGAAGGATATAAATTAAATGTGAATCCCTTTCCCTTTTATCTTATTTCTTTATTGACTATGTTACATATGTGTCCTTATTCCCCCATTACCCTCCCCCATCCCCCCACTCATGCCTTTAACCCCCTGTTGTCTGTGTCCAGTGGTTAGGCTTATATGCATGCGTACAAGTCCTTTGGTTGATCTTTCTCCCTTACCCCCACCGACCCTAACTTCCCTCTGAGGTTTGACAGTCTGATTAATGCTTCCCTGTCTCTGGAGATCTTTTTGTTCATCAGTTTATGTTGTTCATTATTTCCCATAGATGAGAGAGATCATGTGATGTTTATTTTTCTCTGACTGACTTATTTCACTTAGCATAATGCTCTCCAGTTCCATCCAGGTTGTTGCAAATGGAAAGAACTCCTTTTTTTTTTTTACCACAGCGTAGTATTCCATTCTGTAGATGTACCACAGTTTTTTAATCCACTCATCTGCTGATGGGCACTTAGGCTGTTTCCAAATCTTAGTATTGTAAATTGTGCTGCTATGAACATAGGGGTGTACATGTCCTTTATGATTGGTGTTTCTAGTTTCTTGGGATATATTCCTAGAAGTGGGATCACTGGGTCAAATGGGAGTTCCATTTTTAGTTTTTGAGGAAACTCCATACTGTTCTCAACAGTGGTTGCACCAGTCTGCATTCCCACCAGCAGTACACTAGGGTTCCTTTTTCTCTGCATCCTCGCCAGCACTTGTCGTTTGTTGATTTGTTGATGATAGCCATTCTGAAAGGTGTGAGATGGTACCGAATTGTTGTTTTGATTTGCATCTCTTGGATAATTAGTGACTTTGCACATGTTTTCATATGCCTCTTGGCCTTCCTTCTGTCTTCTTTCGAAAAGTATCTATTTAGGTCTGTTGCCCATTTTTTGATTGGGTTGTTTATCTTCCTTTTGTTAAGTTGTATAAGTTCCCTGTAGATGTTGGAGATTAAACCCTTATCGGTGATAACATTGGCAAATATGTTCTCCCATGCAGTGGGGTTTCTTGTTGTTTTGTTGATGGTTTCTTTTGCTGTGCAAAAGCTTTTTATTTTGATGTAGTCCCATTTGTTTATTTTCTCTTTAGTTTCCATTGCCCTGGGAGCAGTATCAGTGAAGAAATTGCTTCGGCATATGTCTGAGATTTTGCTGCCTGTGGATTCCTCTAGTATTTTTATGGTTTCCCATCTTACATTTAAGTCCTTGATCCATTTTGAGTTTATTTTTGTGTATGGTGTAAGTTGGTGGTCTAGTTTCATTTTTTTTGCATTTATCTGTCCTATTTTCCCAACACCATTTATTGAAGAGACTGTCTTGACTCCATTGTATGTTCATGCCTCCTTTGTTAAATATTAATTGAGCATAGTGCCTTGGGTCGATTTCTGGGTTCTCTATTCTATTCCATTGATCTATACACTGAGTGGGCAGATTATTATGATCTCTGAACGCATAATAATCTGGCCATTGAGTGTATATCTTATATAATAAAAGGCTAATATGCAAATTGTCCCCTTGACCAGGAGTTCGACCAGCAGGCAGGCTGGCCAAACAACTATCCATGTCCGCCTCCCCTGGCCAGGCTGGCCAGAACCCACCCATGCACGAATTCATGCACCAGGCCTCTAATATATATATACACATACACACACTGACTGGCCAGATTACTATGCATTCAGAGATCATAATAATCTGGCCACTCAGTGTATGTCTGCTCTTGTGCCAGTACCAGGCTTTTTTGAGAACAGTGGCTTTGTAACACAGCTTGATATCTAGTATTGAGATCCCACCTACTTTGTTCTTCTTTCTCAGAATTCCTGCAGCGATTTGGGGTCTCTTTTTATTACAAATGAATTTTTGGAAAGTTCATTCTAGGTCTGCGAAATATGCTGTTCGTATTTTAATGGGGAGTGCATTAAATCTATAGATTGCTTTGGGTAGTATGGACATTTTAATGATGTTGATTCTACCAATCCATGAACACGGTATGCTCTTCCATCTGTTTATGTCTTCCTCTATCTCTTTTTTCAGGGTCCTGTAGTTTTCTGCATATAGGTCTTTTACCTCCTTAGTTAAGTTTATTCCCAGGTATCTTAATTTTTTGGTGCGATAGTAAATGGGATTGCTTTTTTAGTTTCTCTTTCTGTAAGTTCATAGTTGGTGTATAGAAATGCCATAGATTTCATGGCATTAATTTTGTATCCTGCTACACTGCCAAATTCATTTATTAAGTCTAATAGTTTTTTGATGGAGTCTTTAAGGTTTTCTATGTACAGTATCATGTCATCTGCGAATAAGGACAGTTTTACTTCTTCTTTTCCAATTTGGATGCCTTTTATTTCTTCTTCTCTGAAAGCAATGGCTAGTACTTCAAGTACTATGTTGAACAGGAGTGGTGAGAGTGGACATCCCTGTCTTTTTCCTTCAGGGGTTTCTTTGTCTACCCATTTTTAGTCTCACCATTTTTTTATCAAAAATGGGTGTTGGATTTTGATCCATTTCTTCTTGATTCTTACATAAGTTGTTGATTTTTTCCTCCATTCAGTTTATGAACTGGATGACCCTTATTCTGAATTCTTTTTCTGACATATTGTTTGCCTCTGTTTCACTTAGCTGCTTTTCTGACGATTCCTCCTTTTCTTTCCTTCAGGGGTTTCTTTGTCTACCCATTTTTAGTCTCACCAACTGATCTAGGAGCAGCAGCTGTGTGAGCAGCCCACCCCCGTACGAGGGGGTGGTCTGCCGATCCTCAATCGTGGGCAGCTGCTGTTCCTCAGATGGGGGTGGTCTGCCGATCCTCAATCGTGGGCAGCTGCTGCTCCTGTGGCTGGTCCTGTTCTTAGGGGAAATGGTTTTACTTTTTGCCCATTGAGTATGATGTTGGCTGTGGGTTTGTCATATATGGCTTATGTTGAGGTATGATCCTTCTATTCCCACCTTGCTGAGAGTTTTTATCAAAAATGGGTGTTGGATTTTGTCAAATGCTTTTTCTGCATCAATTGATATGACTATGTGATTTTTATCTCTCAATTTGTTTATGTGATGTATCACGTTTATTGATTTGTGGATATTGAACCATCCTTGCATCCCCAGGATAAATCCTATTTGGTCATGGTGTATGATCTTTCTGATGTACTGCTGGATCCAATTTGCTAGAATTTTGTTGAGGATTTTGGCATCTGTGTTCATGAGGGATATTGGCCTGTAATTCTCTTTCATTGTGTTGTCTTTATCTGGTTTGGGTATTAGGGTGATACTGGCTTCATAGGATGCGCTTGGAAGTGTTCCTTCCTCTTGAATTTTTTGGAATAGTGTGAGAAGGATAGTTTTTAGTTCTTTTTCTGAATGTTTGGTAAAACTCCCCTGTGAAGCCATCTGGTCCAGGGTTTTTGTTTGCTGGAAGCTTTTTGATGACTGCTTCAATTTCTTCCATAGTTATCAGCCTATTGAGATTTTTAAAATCTTCCTGAGTGAGTTTTGGAAGGTTGTATTTTTCTAGGAATATGTCCATTTCATCCAGGTTGTCTAGTTTGTTAGAATAGAGTTGTTCATAGTATTTTTTAACAATCCTTTGTATTTCTGTGGGGTGTGTTGTTATTTTGCCTCTTTTATTTCTGATATTGTTTACTTGGGTCCTCTCTTTGCTTCTTAGTGAGCCTGGCTAGAGGTTCATCAATCTTGTTTATCCTTTCAAAGAAGCTCTTGGTTTCATTGATCTTTTGTATTGTTTTTTTTTTTTTTTTTTTGGTCTCTATGTCATTTATTTCTGCTCTGATCGTTATTATATCCTTCCTTCTGCTCACTCTGGCCTTTTCTTGTTGCTCTCTTTCTAATTCTTTGAGTTGTTGAGTTAGATGATTTATTACCATTTTTCTTGTTTTTTGAGGTAGGCCTGTAGAGCTATAAACTTCACTCTCAGGACTGCTTTCATTGTGTCCCTTGGATTTTGGATTGTTGTGTTTTTATTTTTATTAGTTTCCAGGATGTTTTTAATTTCTTCTTTGATCTCTTTGTCAACCCAATCACTGTTTAATAGCATGCTATTCAGCTTCCAAATGTTAGAATTATTTGGGCTGTTTTTATTGTAGTTTATTTCTAATATTATGCCATTGTGGTCTGAGAAAATGCTTGATGTGATTTCAATCTTCTTGAATTTGGGGAGACTTTTTTTGTGATCCAATATGTGGTCAATTTTGAAAATGTCCCATGTGCACTTGAGAATGTATATTCTGTGGTTTGGGGTGAAATGTTCTGAAGATGTCAATTAAGTCCATCTGAGCTAGTGAGTCATTTAGGATTGCTGTTTCTTCGTTGATTTTTTGTCTAGAGGATTTGTCCAATGGTGATAGTGGTGTATTAAAGTCTCCTACTATGATTGTATTGTTGTTGACTTCTCCCTTGATATCTTCCAGGAGTTATTTTATGTATTTGGGTGCTCCTGCATTGGGTGCATATATGTTTATCAGGGTTATATCCTCTTGTTGTATCCATCCCTGTAGTATTATGAAATGGCCTTCCATATCTCTTGTTATGGCCTTCACTTTGAGGTCTATTTTGTCAGATATAAGTATTGCTACCCAGCTTTTTTTTTTCATTTACATTTGCCTGAAAGATATTTTTCCATCCCTTCACTCTCAGTCTGTGTGCATCCCTTGTTCTGAGGTGGGTCTCTGTACATAGCATATGTATGGGTCATGTTTTCCATTCAGCCACTCGATATCTTTTGATTCGAGTCAATTTACATTCAAGGTTATCATTGATAGGTATTTGTTTGTAGACATTTTTATTTTTTGTGCCTGTGTTCCTTCTTTCCTTTTTATTTCTTCTTTTACACCAGTCTCTTTAGCATTTCTTGCATTGCTGGCTTGGTAGCGATAAATTCCCTTAGCCTTTTTTTTGTCAGTGAAGCTCCTTATTTCACCTTCAATTTTGAATGATAGCCTTGCTGGATAGAGTATTCTTGGATTCATTCCCTTTCTTTGCATCACTTTGTAAATTTCCTTTCATTCTTTTCTGACCTGATGTGTTTCTGTTGAGAAATCATTTGATAATCTAATGGGAGATCCCTTGTACGTAACTTTCTGTCTCTCTCTAGCAGACTTTAAGATTCTCTCTTTGTCCTGAACATTTGCCATCATAATTATGATATGTCTTGGTGTGGGTCTTTTTGGGTTCATTTGTTTGGAACTCTCTGTGCTTGTGTGACTTTTTTCTTTGCCTCAGCAGGGAAGTTTTCTGACATCATTTCTTCGAATAGGTTTTCTAACCCTTGTTCCTCTTCCTGTTGTTATGGCACCCCTATTATTCCTATGTTGCTTCGTTTCATGTTGTCCCATTGCTCCCTTAGGCTCTCCTCCTGTCTTTTAATTTTTTTCTCCAATTGCAGTTCAGTTTGGGTGTGTTTTGCTTTCCTGTCTTCTAATTCACTAATTTGGTCCTCCGCTACTCCTAGTTTACTGTTGAAACTTTCCATGGTGTTTTTTATTGCAGCTATATCACTCTTCATTTCTTCTTGATTCTTTCGTAAGTTGTCGATTTTTTCCTCCATTCAGTTTATGAACTGGATGACCCTTATTCTTAATTCTTTTTCTGACATATTGCTTGCCTCTGTTTCGCTTAGCTGCTTTTCGGGCGATTCCTCCTTTTCTTTTCTTCAGGGGTTTCTTTGTCTACCCATTTTTAGTCTCACCAACTGATCTAGGTGTCAAGTCGTGCAGGGGCTGCTCCTTGGGTGGCAGTGGCTTCTTGGGCTGCGGTTGCTCCTCAGGCGGTTGCTGAAGTGGCTGCTCCTCAGGTGGCAGCAGCTCCTCTGGTGGGTGCTGTTCACAGCAGCTGTTCACCAGTCTCCTCTGGCTGGTGGGGGAGGCTTCTTGCACAGCTGCTGGATGCGGGTGGGCTTCTCACATGGCTGCTGCTCCTCGGATCAGGGCTGGCTGCATGCTGCTGCTGTTCCTCAGATGGGGCAGGCTGCTCATGAGGCTGCCACTTCTTGGCCAGGGGCAGGTTTCTTGTTGGGCTGGTCCTCCTTGTACGGGTGCAGGCTCCTTGCGCAGCTACTGCTCCTTGGATGGGGGATGGACTGCATGTGTGGCTGTTGCTCCTCACGTGGGAGTGAGCTGCACGTGCGGCTGCTCCTCCTCAGATGGTGGTGAGCTGCTCACCCAGCTGCTGCTCATCGGTTAGGTGCAGGCTGCATGTGGCTGCTGCTCCTCGGACCAGTGTGGGCTGCACAGGACTGCCACTTCTCAGACGTGGGCGGTCTGCTCGTGTGGCTGCTGCTCCTCAGTCTAGGGAGGACTGCTCAGGTGGCTGCTGCTCCTCAAATAGGGGTGGGCTGCTCACAGCACTGCTGTTCCTTGTACGGAGGTGGGCTGCTCACACAGCTGCTGCTCCTTGAATGGGATAGGCTGCTTGCGTGGCTGCTGTTCCTCAGGCAGGAGTGAGCTGCACATTCAGCTGCCGCTCCTTGGATGGGGCAAGCCGCACACCAAGCTGCTGCTCGTCGGACAGGTGCAGGCTGCAAGTGGCTGCTGCTCCTCGGTCTGGGGTGGGCTGCACAGGGCTGCCACTCCTCGGTCTGGGGTGGGCTGCTCATGTGGCTGCTGCTCCTCAAATGGGGGCGGGCTGCTTGTGGTGCTGCTGTTCCTCGTACAAGGCGGGCTGCTCACACAACTGCTGTTCCTTGGATGGGGGTAGGCTGCTCGTGCAGCTGCTGCTCCTCAGTCCGGGGTGGGCTGCTCGGGCAGCTGCTGCTCCTTGAATGGGGGCAGGCTGCTTGCGGCACTACTGTTCCTCATATTGGGGCAGGTTGCTCACACAGCTGCTGCTCCTTGGACAGGTACACGGTTCAGGCTGCACGCAGCTGCTGTTCCTCAGATGGGGGTGGTCTGCCGATCCTCAATTGTGGGCAGGCTGCTCTTGTGGCTGCTGCTCCTTGCATGGGGTGGGCTGCTTGCATCATTGCTGCTCCTTGGATGGGGGAGTGGGCCACTTATACAGCTGCTGCTCCTTGGATGGGGCAGGCCACATGAGGCTGCTGCTCTTAGGCTTGGGGCAGGCTGCTCGCGGGGCTTCTGCTCCTTGGACAGGAGCAGGCTGCTCACATGTCTGCTGCTTGTGTGGTTGCAGTGCCCTGGGCTAAAGTGTTGGGCCAGTCAGAGGGGAGTGTGCTTCAGAACTCATGGGAGCTTGCGCCTGGCATGGCTGGAGCATTGTTGACCATGGGACCACAGCTGAGGTAGCAGGTTCCTGTCAGGGGTGGCTGTAGAGTCCCAGGTGTTCTCTGAGGGAACCCTAGGTGGAGGTGAGGCTGGGCTCCCAGTTACAGCAGCTCTCCCCTTCAAAAAGGCTAGGCCTCTGAGGACAGGCCAGCCTCCCGGTACTGTTTGCAATGGTAGCAGAGACTGCCTAGTTAGGCAATCCCAGTTAGCCTGCCCCCAAAGGTCCTGCGGGATCTAACTGCCTTACTCACATACACACACACACACCACATGACCACACCCTCCTTCACTCACACTCTCTCCCTCACTGCTGCCTTCTTCCTGCCTCTGTAGTTGCATCTAGGGTGTTATTGACCCCTTCATGGATGGAGTTTCCTCTCCAGGTGTCTGGTTAATGTGCCTCACTCTCTAGCTCCTGGCCAGACAGGATAAAATTCACCTCAACAAGACACAACACAAAAGGAACAAAGCACGGGGGGGAGAAAAATGGCGGCGGAATAGACAGACGTGTTCCGAGCCTTGTCCCGGAGCAGAAAGAAAGAACAGCTGAGGGTCGCACTAGGAGTGTTTGTTGGCAAGTTGGGGGACAGCTGAACTCCAGAAGAAGGTGGGAGACTGCTAGACGGGGTTCCCCTGACCTGGCAGCTCCCACTGCGGCTGGGTCCCCTACCGGAGCTGCGGGCTTGGACACGGAGTCGGCGCCATCTGGAACCGGAAAGTGGAGCTTATCGGAAACCTGAGAATCCACAACTGCGGCACCTACGGAACAGCTGCGAGCCCCAGAACAACGCTCCCCAATTGGCGCAAACACACGGGTTCAGAGGAGCTCTACACTCCACCACGGAAAGGTCAGATTTTGCCTGGGATAAGGTGAGGTCTCTGGTCCCAGCGCGAGAGAGGAACGCGCGTTTTGCGGGAGCTGGAGGACCAGGGAAGTCTGTGCCTAGAAAAATCGGTGGCTGCTGGGGCTGGCGTGATCTGTGAATGTGGAAGGGGATCCTCAGAGCTGCTAACAGAAGGGCTCTCTAAAAAGCAACCCATTTTGATCTGAAGTGCAGGGACACCCTAAGAATTTCAGGGGTGTGCTAGACTTACGCGCAGCCACGGAGTGCGCACACTTGGGCTTTTTCCTCTTGAAATTCTTGCTTCTGATTACTAAGCCCAATTCATAGGTTCACCCAGTTGGGGACACCCTGGGAGACTGCAGGGGAAAGTTGTTTTTCTGGAACCTGGGGATCGGAGCGGGGAGTGACCATCCGAGAGACAGCTCTGAGGCAGCCCACTCCCACAAACCGGTAGTGAGTGCCACAGGGAAAGGAGGCTCTAACACTCCCTAGAGAGGCCATAGATAAACCCGGAAGTCAATCCAGAAACACTGCCACCCAGGGGCTGAATCACAAATTGACTCTTGTGTAATCAAAAATAAAGGAATACGAATTAAGACACACCGCCTGCTTAAAATCAGGACTGGCTTACATCACTGAAGAGCAGTGGAAGCAGGGAACTGCAATACTGTCCGGACTGAGAAACAGGCGTGCCAAACAGAACAACAGAGGAAGTGAATGACCTTCACTACTCCACATTTTATTTTTATTTTTTATTTTTTTATTTTCATTTTTTGCATCTTTTACTCAAGAAACTAATTTTTTTCCTCACTTGATTTTACCTTTTTAATTATTACATTTTTATTTTCAATCCGTATTATTACTACTGCTATTTTATCTTTTTTTTTTTAAGTGTCATTTTATTTTCTCTTCATTTTGTTTTGGGATTAACGTTCTACATTCTATTTTTATCTTTCCTTTAGCATCATTTTACTCTATCTCAAATCTACCTTTATGCCATCACTCTCTTCCTCACTTTTCCCTTTTCAGTATCCTTTTTATCTTACCCCTTTCCTGCTTTAGATTTTCCCTATTCTTTCTGTTTACCCCCTTTTAAAATTTCACCCTACTTATATATCTAATCTCCAATCCCCTGCTCCAAGTCCATACACACCTCTCTCTTCGCTGTCTTAACTATCCAAAAAATTGTTCTTCTCTCTGTCCTTTTGTTGTTGTTCGTTTGAATGTAGATTATATCGAATTTTTATGCTTTTTTGTGAGATTGTTTTGCTTATTCTTCTTTTGTTTATTTTTTTTGTTTGTTTAGTGCTTCTGTTTTCCCTTGCCTCACTCAATATTAGTTGGTGTTGTAGTTTGTATTAATCCCCAGGTACTTGTTGCTGGCATTTGCTGGGATAAGTGATTGTTCTATTGGAGTTTTATCCCCATATATATAGTCTGTTTCCCTTTCTCTCTTAGTCTCTTTCTTGTCTCTCTTACTTTTTTTTCTTCTTTTTTTTCCTTTTCCCAATTTCATTTTGACACCCCCTTTTTTAATTTCTTCTTCTTTCTTTCTTTTTCCTCTTCTTTCTCTACTATCCCCTGATTTGTCTTTCTCTGGTGGTCACCTTTATTGGAGGTTGTTAATATCATGAATACATTTCTGTTCAGTGCCTTGTGTGTTGTACCTGGTAGTGCTGTATTTTGTGCCTTTAAATCGACGCAGGAGAGAGAGAACTACATAACCAGACATCCAGAGAAGAGAGACCATGGGGAGACAAAGACACAGCCCGCATATGAAAGAAAAGCAGGCATCACCAGAAAAGGAAGTAAACGAAATGGAAGCAAGCAACCTTCCAGAAAAAGAATTCAGAGAAATGGTCATAAGGTGGCTGAAAAGAATGGAAGACAAATTCGACAATATGAGCAAGAACCAAGAGGAAATGAAGAAGAACCAAGAAGAAATGAAAAATGACATCGCTGCTGTAAAGAACTCAATAGAAAGCATCAAGAGTAGACTAGAAGAAGCAGAGGACCGCATCAGTGAGCTAGAAGACAAGATGGGAAAAAATACCCAAGTAGCGCAACTTCTAGAAAAAAAAATTAAAAGGCAGGAGGAGAGCCTAAGGGAACTTTGGGACAACACGAAACAAAACAACATCCGCATAATAGGGGTTCCAGAAGGAAAGGAAGCTGAGCAAGGAATAGAAAACCTATTTGAAGAAATAATGACAGAAAATTTCCCTGATATAGAGAAGAAAAAACCCACACAAATCCAAGAAGCTCACAGAGTCCCAAGCAAAATGAACCCCAAAAGACCGACGCCAAGGCACATTATAATTAAATTGGCAAACACCAACGACAAAGTAAGAATCTTAAAAAGCGGCCAGAGAGAGACAGAAAGTTACATACAAAGGAACCCCCATCAGACTAGCAACTGATTTCTCAACAGAAACTCATCAGGCCAGAAGGGAATGGAATGAAATATACAAAGTCATGCAAAGGTAGGGTCTGAATCCAAGAATACTGTACCCAGCAAGGCTGTCAATCAAAGTTGAAGGTGAAATCAGGAGCTTCACAGACAAAAAAGGACTAAGGGAATTTATTACCACCAAACCAGCAATGCAAGAAATGCTAAAGGGTCTGCTGTAAAAAAAAAAAAAAAGAAATAGGAAGCGAAGAAGGAACACATGGGTAAAGAATAGGAATGGCGACAAATAAGTACCTATCAATAATAACTTTAAATGTAAACGGATTAAATGCCCCAATCAAAAGACATAGGGTAATGGATTGGATAAGAAAACAAGACCCATATATCTGCTGTCTACAAGAAACCCACCTCAGAAAAAAAGACGCACACAGACTGAGGGTGAAGGGATGGAAAAAGGTTTTCCAGGCAAATGGAACTGAAAAAAAAGCTGGGGTAGCAATACTTATATTTGACAAATTAGATCTCAAAGTGAAGGACATAACAAGAGATAAGGAAGGCCACTTCATAATACTAAAGGGAGCAATCCAACAAGAAGAAATAACTCTGGTAAACATATATGCACCCAATACAGGAGCAGCCAAATACATAAAAAAAACTCCTAGAGGATATCAAGGGAGAGATTGACAGCAATACAATCATAGTAGGAGACTTTAATATCCCACTATCACCATTGGACAAATCCTCTAAACAAAAAATCAGCAAAGAAACATCAATCCTAAATGACTCACTAGACCAGATGGAATTAATTGACATCTTCAGAACATTTCACCCCAAAGCCACAGAATATACATTCTTCTCAAGTGCACATGGGTCATTTTCAAAGATAGACCATATGTTGGGACATAGGCAAAGTCTCTTCAAATTCAAGAAGATAGAAATCATATCAAGCATCTTCTCAGACCACAGTGGCATAAAACTGGAAATCAACTACAATAAAAACAACCCAAAGAAATCAAACACATGGAGACTAAACAGCATGCTATTAAACCATGACTGGGTTACCAGAGAGATCAAAGAAGAAATAAAAAACATCATGGCAACAAATGACAATGAAAACACTACAATCCAAAATCTATGGGACACAGCGAAAGCAGTCTTGAGAGGGAAGTTCATAGCTCTACAAGCCTACTGCAAAAAACAAGAAACAGGGGTAATAAATTACCTAACCCAACAACTCAAAGAGTTAGAAAAAGAGCAACAAGAAAAGCCCAGTGTAAGCAGAAGGAAGGAAATAATAAAGATCAGAGCACAGATAAACGACATAGAGACCAAAGAAACAATACAAAAGATCAACAAAACCAAGAGCTGGTTCTTTGAAAGGATAAACAAGATTGATGAACCTCTAGCCAGGCTCACCAAGTAGCAAAGAGAGAGGACCCAAATAAGCAAAATCAGAAATGAAAGAGGTGAAATAACAACAGATCCTGCCAAAATCAAAGGATTGTTAAAAAATACTACGAACAACTCTATTCCAACAAACTGGACAACATGGAGGAAATGGACATATTCCTAGAAAAATATAACCTTCCAAAACTCAATCAGGAAGAATCTAAACAGCTCAATATGCCAGTAACTATGGAAGAAATTGAAGCAGTCATCAAAGAGCTTCCGGCAAACAAAAGCCCGGGGCCAGACGGCTTCACAGGAGAGTTTTACCAAACATTCAAGGAAGAACTAAAACCTATGCTCCTCAGACTATTCCAAAAAATTCAAGAGGAAGGAACACTTCCAAGCTCCTTCTATGAAGCCAGCATCACCCTAATACCAAAACCAGATAAAGACAACACAATGAAAGAGAATTACAGGCCAATATCCCTCATGAATGTAGATGCCAAAATCCTCAACAAAATTCTAGCAAATCGGATCCAGCAGTACATCAGAAAGATCATACACCATGACGAAGTAGGGTTTATCCCAGGAATGCAAGGATGGTTCAATATCCGCAAATCAATAAATGTGATACATCACATAAACAAATTGAAAGATAAAAATCACATAGTCATATCAATTGATGCAGAAAAAGCATTTGACAAAATCCAACACCCTTTCTTGATAAAAACTCTCAACAAGGTGGGAATAGAAGGATCATACCTCAACATAATAAAAGCTATATATGATAAACCCACAGCTAACATCATACTCAATGGGCAAAAACTAAAACCATTTCCCCTAAGAACAGGAACAAGACACGGATGCCCACTCTCACCACTCCTGTTTGACATAGTACTGGAAGTATTAGCCATTGCAATTAGACAAGAAGAAGAAATAAAAGATCCAAATTGGAAAAGAAGAAGTAAAGCTGTCCTTATTTGCAGATGACATGATATTGTACATAAAAAACCCGAAAGACTCTATCAAAAAACTAACAGACTTAATAAATGAATTCGGCAAGGTAGCAGGATACAAAATTAACGCCAAGAAATCTATGGCATTTCTATACACTAACAGTGAACTTACAGAAAGAGAGACTAAAAAAGCAATTCCATTTTCCATCACACCAAAAAAATTAAGATACTTAGGAATAAACTTAACCAAGGAGGTAAAAGACCTATATGCGGAAAACTACAGGACACTGAAAAAAGAGATAGAGGAAGATGTAAACAGATGGAAGAACATACCATGTTCATGGATTGGTAGAATCAACATTATCAAAATGTCCATACTACCCAAAGCAATCTATAGATTCAATGCACTCCCCATTAAAATACCAACAGCATATTTCACAGACCTAGAAAGAACTCTCCAAAAATTCATCTGGAATAAAAAAAGACCCCGAATAGCCACAGCAATCCTGAGAAAGAAGAATAAAGTAGGAGGGATATCAATACCAGATTTCAAGCTGTATTACAAAGCCACTGTCCTCAAAACAGCCTGGTACTGGCACAAGAACAGACATATAGATCAATGGAATAGAATAGAGAATCCAGATATCGACCCAAACCAATATGCGCAATTAATATTTGACAAAGGAGGCATGAGCATACAATGGAGTCAAGACAGTCTCTTCAATAAATGGTGTTGGGAAAATTGGACAGATACATGCAAAAAAATGAAACTAGATCACCAACTTACACCATACACAAAAATAAACTCAAAATGGATACAGGACTTAAATATAAGACGGGAAACCATAAAAATACTAGAGGAATCCTCAGGCAGCAAAATCTCAGACATATGCCAAAAGAACTTTTTCAGTGATACTGCCCCTAGGGCAATGGAAGCCAAAGGGAAAATAAACAAATGGGACTACATCAAAATAAAAAGCTTTTGCACAGCAAAAGAAACCATCAACAAAACAACAAGAAACCCCACTGTATGGGAGAACATATTTGCAAATGGTATCACAGATAAAGGTTTAATTTCCAACATCTACAGGCAGCTTATACAACTTAATAAAAGGAAGATAAATGATCCAATAAAAAAATGGGCAACGGACCTAAATAGAATCTTTTCGAAAGAAGACAGAAGGAAGGCCAAGAGACACATGAAAACATGCTCAAAGTCACTTATTATCCGAGAGATGCAAATCAAAACGACAATGCGATACCATCTCACACCTGTCAGAATGGCTATCATCAACAAATCAACAAACGACAAGTGTTGGCGAGGATGCGGAGAAAAAGGAACCCTTGTGCACTGCTGGTGGGAATGCAGACTGGTGCAGCCACTGTGGAGAACAGTATGGAGTTTCCTCAAAAAACTGAAAATGGAACTCCCATTTGACCCAGTAATCCCACTCCTAGGAATATATCCTAAGAAACTAGAAACACCAATCAGAAAGGATATATGCACCCCTATGTTCATAGCAGCACAATTTACAATAGCTAAGATTTGGAAACAGCCTAGGTGCCCGTCAGCAGATGACTGGATCAGAAAACTATGGTACATCTACACAATGGAATACTATGCTGCCATAAAAAAGAAGGAATTACTACCATTTGTAGACACCTGGATGGAATTAGAGAACATTATGCTAAGTGAAATAAGCCAGTCAATGAAAGAAAAATACCACATGATCTCACTCATTTAGGGATAATGAAAAACATTATAAACTGATGAACCAAAAGATAGTTACAGAGGCAGTAAAGCATCAAACAGAGTGTCTAATTACAGCGGTAAGGTTAGGGAGAGGTGGGGGAAATAAGAGATCAACTGAAGGACTTGTATGCATGCATATAAGAGTAACCAACGGATGCAAAACATTGGGGGGTGAGGGCAGGTATGGGAGTGGGGTGGGGGGGGGCAATGGTAAGATATGTACACATATAATACCTTAATAAAAAATTTGAAAAAAAAAAAAAGAAACAAAGCACGAGTATACTCACGACACCAATGATGCCACTATAAGTAACCACCTGAGAAAAGAGAATTAGGGAAAAGAAGAGCACAAATGATATCAAAGAGAGAAAAAAAAGATGACAGAAAACAAAAAGGAAGAAAAGGGAGAATTTATATATATATTTATAATAAATTTACAAAAAATTGATTTCAAAAATAGTATAAAAATAAAAAAATAGCAAATAAAAATAAAATAAAAAAGAGTGATGGAAAAATAATGCAAAAAGAAGTAGAAAATAAAGCAACAAATAAAAACAGGGAAACAAAGAAAAAGAAGAAGAAAAAGAGATAAAATAATAAAAAAAATAAAAATGAAAAAGTGAAGTGTCGTTCTTTTGGCTGGCTTAAGATCCCAGTCTTCTGTACTATCTTTAGTCCAGTCCCTTTGGACTCTCAGGGACTATTTAAATTTTTTAAAAATACTTTGTACTAATTCAGGGTGGGATCTGGTTGTGGCTGTATTCGTTGCCTAGAAACTGGAGGGAGGGGCTATCCTTTTAGGACAAAATGGCTACCCAGGTCCTGGGCTCAGATATGACTCAGCGCCAGACTCGCTGCCACTTTTCCTAGAACCCTTCCTCTCCCCAGACTCTAAGAGTCTGCACCTTCTCCCTCACCTCAGCCACAAGTAAGTGTCTGTATCTGAAAGGTCCTATGAACTAGGTTCAGTGAAGAAAGGCTCAGGCCACAGAGAGGGGAAAGACTAGGCCTCTGTGCGCTCCTCTCCTGCCAGTGCTGCGTGGTTGGGCCAGCCCTTCAGGCTGCACCCTCTGGGTTCAGCCTTCTGTGACTGTGGACCCAGTTCTAGAACCCCCTGCAGTCCAGCAGTCCCATGGCCCTTCTTTCCACAGTCAGACTCTGTGCCTGTCCCCAGGGATGTGACTTGGTGCTGTGCGGATTCCCTGTGACCCTCTGGGCTCAGAGGTCTGGCAGACTCTCCTGCCTAGAACCTTGATTTTACTTTTTTCCAGGGATCCTATGCATTTCCTGGCTGCAAACTGTCTCATCCACCGAGTCTCCTTTGCCAATTTGGGTTGAATGTTATTCGTTTCAGCTGTTCATTCTGTCTGCTCTGGGACAAGGCTCAGGACACGTCTGTCTATTCTGCCACCATTTTGTCTCCCTTCCTCTCAAACAAATGCAGGAAAAGATATCAAATATCTGCAGTTTTCAATCACACACCAAGATACTTCTGGTCAAATGGTCTCTGTCTTCTTCTGTATCAACATGGTCACATCTATAGGAGGATGGCCCCCGGATCTCTGCATTATCCTTCTAATCATCAATCTGATGGAGCTTAATTCCTTCCTCCAAAGCAAGCTTTGCCCTGGTCACTCCTCAAAGTTAAATTCTATATAAAAGGAATCTAAAGGCCATCAGACCAGTAACACAACATCCAGAGAGCCTTGCCTTGTCTCCCTTCTCTCCTTTCCCTTTTAAAGCCAGAGGTAGTATGACAAGTTCCAGAGAGTTTTTGTCCATATACATGGACAAATGAGGCATACGATACATATTCTATTGCAACTTTCCCCCCATGATATATATGTACACATCTTTCCATAAACAGCACATGTAGATAGATCCCTCTCTTTGGGATGGTAATAATGCCTTGTTTCCACTGTGTGATATGCCATGATTTCTCTATCCAGTCTCAGCTCATTCATTTCCTCAGTCTTGTTACTAAACTTTACCACAACCAAAACAAAACAAAACAAAAATGAGAGTGAGAGAGAGAATGATATACATAATATTCACTTCAAGAAAGCTTTACCATGAACTCAGATTGTTTAGAAAAGGCAGGAAGCCAGCAGCCTCATATTAATTTTTCAGAGGAAATAGCAAAGGCTCTGTAAAAGATAACACTGCTTTTCAGAACTGCTAGGAATGGCAAATAATGCACATCTAGATCCTTCTTCTGTGATCTCATGAAGACACTAGCAGTCTGGCCTTGAGGTGGCACCTGTCAGCACAGCCTACAGGGCCTTCCCAAGCTCAGGCCCACTCTGATGACAGCATCAGCATAGAGGGAGGGTTATGCAAGAGAAAGGGGAAACATATTTCTCTTATGACACACTGGGGAAGAGGGAGAATAAATGAGGTTGAATACACACTTCCTTTATGATGTTTTCTGAGGCAATATAAATCTTCAAAGGCAAACACAACATTCCCCAGTCCAAGCCAGGCACACTAATGTAATAAAAATAGTGTAGCAGATATAAGTACTTCTTTAGTACCCATTTTTTTTGTTTGTTTGTTTTTTGTTTTTGTTTTTTTGTTTTTAATGAGGGACCACAAGGATACAGAGAAGTATGTAACCCAACCATGCCCTGAAGAGACTTCCCTATGTAGATGCTTGAGGTTTTTGGGCAAAGTTCAAGACAACAACAACTGAAGGCAGGGATTACTAGTTGCACAGTGCCTGGAAAACCCAGGAGTTCTATGGGACTGTGAGAGGATATCTGAGGATGGTGTGTAGGAGCACTAGAGGCCTTTCATGTGAACACAGTGCACTGTTCTTGGTAGACTCTCAGTAAGTGCACCAGCCCACAGTTGTGCAGAGGAGGGCATGGCTGACTGAATCATTCTATCCAGTTTCCTAGTATTAGCACAGCTGGGACATGGTACTCAGTTGAATTTATATTTTTGCTGCTGATAGTCTTAAATCAGATCTTATCCTAGATATAGTAAATGTATAAGTGTATCATTTACAGAAAATTTATCTAGAGATAAGTTATAGTCTAAGTTGGGATTCCAGGATGTTGGCAGATTAGCTGGAAGCTACACTGACCTTCTCCCAGGACCAAACTGGATTTATAACTAAAATATAAAAAAATCATACTGAATAACCAACTGAAGACTAAGTGGAGAGAAGCCTTATAACCAACAACTTAAAGAGGATGCCACATCGAGACTAGTAGGAAGGGTGGAGGCCCAAACGTGCTGACAGGGATCCCACAGGCAGCAGCTAAAATTCTGGAGGGATATCTCAGCTGTAGGGGGTTCTCCCTGAGAAGTCTAAACTCCAAGCTGGGATCCCCAGCCCAGAGCACCAAAACCAGGAAATGTGCCCACATAACTTCTGGCTGTGGAAAGCAGCAGGGTTTCTGTCCTCCAGTGAAAGGTGGCTAGAAATGCAGACACCGTCATGAAGTGCCAATACACAAAATTTTGTTTGCTTAAAGTTATCCTGGGTTCTGGTATAGGGAGGGCAGAGTGGACTAGAGCTATGTGAGGAGAGTCTTGGTTGGTGACTCTGGGGAGAGAGATTGAGGTGACAGCCACCTGGATCCCTAAGTTGAGTCATTCCCGCATACTGCAGAAACCATATTTCTCAGGCAGACCCTTCCCATCCATGCAGCATTAGCCTGGGAAGGGGAGCAATAGCCCACCCATTGGAAACCCTCTCACCCCACCTATGGAGTTTACACTGAGCTCTACAGCCAGAGTCTCAGTTAAATGACTGAGACTAATAGCCTGAAGGCAGAGGCAAATCTCTGGGTGCTTTGACTCTTTGCCTGACCTGCTCCTGGACTCAGGACTAGTAAAAGCAGTCCTTGGTGCACAGCTTGGTCCTTTCCACATGCACCCAGGCTCAGTAGAGGAATGTACAAACTGTGGATCACTGATAGCTCCAAACAGGTTACCTGAAGTTGGCCACTGGGTGTATTAATTGTGGGCCTCTTTGGAGTGACTCTAGTGTAAGCTAGTCACAGACAGCTTCTGACATTGGCCTGCACTTGAGTCCCTCCAAAGAGACCCAGAGTCAATACACCAAGTGACCAACTTCAGACAACAAAAGAGCAGAATCCAATAAGCTTCACAAGCAGCATATCCACAGAGAGATCTCAGCGGACACCAAGGACTGCTGAGGCAAATTCCACTTCATGTGATCAGCACCTGCACACCATGTTGGGGGTTGAACCTCACAGTCAGCCCAACTAAGGGTCAAGGCCACACACAAATGGGCCAACAGTAATCAAGACTCAATTGCAAAAAGAGGGCCCACACAACTGCACGCAAGAGACATTCTTAGAGCATTCAATTGTGGTGATCAGAGAGACTGTGACACTGTGCCCCACAGGACCCCTACTACATAAGGCCACCCTACCAAGACTGGGAATCATAGCAGATCTACATAATACATAGAAACAAACACAAATAGGCAGTCAAAGGGGTAGACAAAGAAATGGGCCCCAAATGAAGGAACAAGAAAATTCTCCTCAAGAAGAGCTAAATGAAGAGATGTAAGCAATTTATCAGATAGAGTTCAGGGTAATGATTGTAAGGAGGCTCAACAGCATGAAAAAGGATATAGAAACAATGAAAAAGGATCAGTCAGAAAATAAGAATGCCATATTTGAAATAAAGACTACACTGGAAAAAATAAACAGGAGGGTTAATGAAGCAAAGGATTGAATCAATAATTTGGAAGATAGGTAGAAAAAAACACCCAATCAGGGGAAAAAAAAAAAGACTTTAGAAAATGAGGATAGTTTAAGGGACCTTTGGAACAACATTCACATCATAGAAGTACCAGAAGGAGAAGAGATAGAACAAGGGATGGAAAACCTATTTGATTAAATAATTTCTGAAAACATCCGTAACCTGGTAAAGGAAAAAGACATACAAGTCCAGGAAGTGCAGAGAGTCCCAAACAATATGAATCCAAAGAGGCCCACACATAATAATTTTTTAAAATTTTATTGTATTGTGACAATATTACAGATGTCCCCCAATTTTCCACTCCTTAATCCCCTCCTTCTCTCAGCCCCTGCCCCATGCCAGGCCTTTACTACACTATTGTCTGTGTCCATTGGTTATGCGTTTATATATAAAAGTTCTTTGGTTAATTTCTTATTGTCTTCCCCCTCCCCTCTGAGATATGTCAGTCTGTTCCTTGCCTCCATGCCACTTGGCCTATTTTGTTTGTCAGTTTATTATATTCAGTAGATTCCACTTATAAGTGATATTGTGTAATATTTCTCTTTTCTGACTGGCTTATTTCACTCAGCATAATACTATCCAGCTCCATCTATGCTATCACAGAGGTTAAGAAATCCTTCTTTTTTGCTGCTGTATAATATTCCATTATATAAATTTACCACTGCTTTTTTATCCATTCATCTACTGATGGGCACTTGGGCTGTTTCCAGATCTTTGCTATTGTAAGTAAAGCTGCTATGAACATAGGGGTGCATATATTCTTTCTGATTGGTGTTTAGGGCCTCTTAGGCTATATTCCTAGAAGTGGGATTGCTGGGTTTAATGGTAGTTCCATTTTTTCATTTTTTGAGTAAATTCCATACTGTTTTTCATAGTGGCTGCACCAATCTGCATTTCCACCAACATTGTACTTAGATTCCCTTTTTCCATATCCTTGCAAGCACTTGTTTTCATCATAATTAAAATGCCAAAAGTTAAAGACAATTGTAAAAGCCACAAGAGAAAGACAGTCAGTTACCTACAAGGGAACTCCCATAACACTGTCAGCTGATTTCTCAACAGAAACATTTCAGGTCAGGAGGCATTTGCATGAAATATGCAAAGTGATGAAAAGCAAGGACCTACAACCAAGGCTACTAGATGTGGAAGAAGGCCCTAGATGGTTTGTTTCAGTGGATAGAGCCTCGGTTGAAGGCTCGATTCCTGGTCCTGGTCAGGCACATGCAGGAGGCAACCAATCTATATGTCTCTCTCACATCAATGTTTCTGTCTCTGTGTCTTTCCTGTTCTCTAAAAATCAATGGGAAAATATCCTCAGGTGAGGATTAACAACAACCAAAAAAAAAAAAAAAAGTGGAATAATAAGAAAAATCACAAGAGGAACATAGTTAAAAATATAAACTGGCAATAAATACTTACCTATCAATAATCACTTTAAATATAAATGGCTTAAATGATCCAATAAAAAGACATAAGGTAGCTGAATGGATAAGAAAATAAGACCCATGTATATGCTGTCTTCAAGACACCCACCTCAGAATGAAAGATACACACAGACTAGAAGTATAAGAATGGAAAAAGATATTTCATGCAAATGGAAAGGAAAAAAAGCTGGGATAGCAATACTTATATTTGACAAAATAGATTTTGAAACTGAGGCTATAATTAGAGACACAACAGAATGATCAAGAAATCACTCAAACAAGAGGATATAACATTGTAACATTTATGCACCTAACATAGGAGCACCTAAATATGTAAAGCAAATTTTGATGGACATAAAGGAAGAGATTGACAATAATACAGTTATAGTAGGGTATTTTAACACCCCATTGACATCAGTGGATAGATCTTCCATACTGAAAATCAACAGAGATGGTGACCTTAAATGACGCACTAGATCAACTGAATTTAATTGATATTTTCAGAGCATTTCACTCCAAAGCAGCAGAATATACATCCTTAAGTGCCCATGGAACATTTTCTAGGATAGACCACATGTTAGACACAAAACAAGTCTATATAAATTTAAGAAGATTGAAATCCTATCAAGCCTCTTTTCTAACCATAACTTGAAATCAATCACAAGAAAATTGAAAAACACAAAGAAAATGGAAGCTAGATAACGTATTACTAAACAGTGAATGGGCAAATAAGGATATCAAGGAAGAAATCAAAAGACACCTTGAAACAAATGAAAATGAGAACACAACTACTCAAAAATCTGTGGGACAATGGGATAGCAGAACTAAGAGGGAAATTCATATCATTATAGGTCTTTCTCAAGAAACATGAAAAATCTCTAATAAACAATCTAACTTTACACTTAAAGAAACTGGAAAAAGAACAAACAAAGCACAGAGTGAGTAGAAGGAAGGAAATAATAAAGACCAGAGCAGAAATAAATGAAATACAGTCTAAAAATCCTATATAATAAAAGCCCAATGACCGAATGGTGGAATGACCAGAACAACCAGTTGGCCAGTCACTATCACACACACTGACCACCAGGGGGGAGACGCCCAATGCAGGAGCTGCCCCCTGGTGTTCAGTGTGCTCCCACAGTGGAAGTGCTGCTCGGCTGACCAGGATGAGCGGTGCTCCCACAGCAGGCTAATTCCCGCAGGCCATGCCCCCCCACCAGTGCACGATTCCCATGCACCGGGCCTCTAGTACAATATAAAACATTAATGAGGTCAATAGCTGATTTTTGGAAAGGTAAACAAGATTGATAAACAAGATTGATAACTCATCAAGAAAAAAAGAGAGGGGACCAAATAAATAAAATCAGAAATTAAACAGGAGAAGTAGCAACTGACACCAAATATATACAAAAGATTATAAAAAAATATTACAACTATATTCCAATAAATCTGGAAGAAATGGATAAGTTCCTAGGAACATACAACCTTCCAAAACTAAATCAGGAAGAATTAGAGGATATGAATAAACAGATTACAACTAGTGAAATTGAAGCAGTAATCATAATTTAAAAAAAACCCAAACACCTCCCAACAAACAAAAGCCTGGCTAAATGGCTTTACAAGTGAACTTTACCAAACATTCAAAGAAGACTTAATACCTATCCTCAAATTATTGCAAAAAATTCAAGAGAAAGACTTCCAAACTTTTTTTACAAGGCAAGCATTATCCTAACTCCAAAACCAGATAAAGACACAAGAAAGAAAGACAATTATAGCCCAATTCCTGTATAACATAGATGCTAAAATCCTCAACAAAATATTAGAAAACAGAATATAGCATTGCATTAAAAAGATCATACACCATGATCAACTGGGACTTATTATTGGGATGCAAGGTTGCTACAACATTCAAAAAACAATAAACATGATAAACCATATAAACAAAATAAAGGATAAAATCACATGACCATATCAATAGATGCAAAAAAAGCATTTGATAAAATTCAGCACCAATTTATAATAAAACTATAGTCTAAATTGTTTCAAACAAGCGCACATAGAGAAAAAATTAACATATTCTTTATCTTTTAGGTCAAAATTACATTATTATGGGCCAAGTGGGTGAAAATGGGCGAGGCAAAATCATGCCCAACAGCTTTGTCATGATGTTGAAGATGAAGAATCAGAAGTTACTGAATGCCTTGTAAAACAAGCAAAGTTAACAGTGAAATGTGTTCATTTAAGCTTCATTCTGTCATTGCCTTTGAAAGATCTATTTTTCTCAGTACAAAAACAATCTTATAACATTAAATATTGAATATTCAGAAAGATTGACTCTTCAGAGAGGTAGGTGTGCTGGAAGTTCCATGCCTGCATCGAGAGAAGCAGATATTGTAGTGCAGTGACAGGAACCTAATGGCATCGAGTGGTGACAGTTGAAAGCAGTTTATACATGCCTCTAAAGGGGTATTTTAGAAATGAGTTTGGTGAAGATGTAAAAATGGAGATTTTATAAGTGCAATATTTGCTTCAAGATGTTATATTCTTTTCTTGCATTTTTAAATCGATGCTTAATAAAATATTTTAAAATGAATATGTAACAGCCATGGTACTACTTTTTTAAAATAAATCTTTATTGTTCAGATTATTACAGTTGTTCCTCTTTCGCCCCCACCCATAGCTCCCCTCCAACCTGTTCCCACCACACCCTCTGTCCTTACCCCTTCCCCGCCACTGTCCTCATCCATAGGTGTACAATTTTTGTCCAGTCTCTTCCCGCACCCCCACACTCCCTTCCCCCCAAGAATTGTCAGTCCACTCCCTTTCTATGCTCCTGATTCTAATATATTCATCAGTTTATTCTGTTCATCAAATTTTTTAATCACTTTATTTTTATTTTTTTCTTAATTTCTTTATTGATTAAGGTATTACATATTTGTCCTCATCCCACCATTTCCTTCCCAACCCCCCCCCCATTCATGCCCTCACCCCCCTGTTGTCTGTGTCCACTGGTTAGGCTTATATTCATGCATACAAGTCCTTTGGTTGATCTCTCCCCCTTACCCTCACCCTCCCCTACCTTCCCTCTGAGGTTTGACAGTCTGATCAATGCTTCCCTGTCCCTGGATCTGTTTTTGTTCATCAGCTTATATTGTTCATTATTTCCCATAGATGAGAGAGATCATGTGATGTTTATCTTTCTCTGACTGACTTATTTCACTTAGCATAATGCTCTCCATTTCCATGCATGCTGCTGCAAATGGTAGAAATTCCTTTTTAAGCACAGCATACTATTCCATTGTGTACATGTACCACAGTTTTTTAATACACTCATCTGCTAATGGGCACTTAGGCTGTTTCCAAATCTTAGCTATGGTAAATTGTGCTGCTATGAACATAGGGGTGCATATATCCTTTCTGATTGATGTTCCTAGCTTCTTAGGATATATTCCTAGAAGTGGGATCAAATGGGAGTTCCATTTTCAGTTTTTTTTGAGGAAACTCCATACTGTTCTCAACAGTGGCTGCACCAGTCTGCATTCCCACCAGCAGTGCACAAGGGTTCCTTTTTCTCCACATCTTCGCCACACTTGTCGTTTATTGATTTGTTGATGATAGCCATTCTGTCAGGTGTGAGATGGTACTGCATTGTTGTTTTGATTTGCATCTCTCAGATGATTAGTGACTTTGAGCATGTTTTCATATGTTTCTTGGCCTTCCTTCTTTCTTCTTTCGAAAATGTTCTATTTAGATCCAGAGCCCATTTTTTTATTGCATTGTTTATCTTGCTTTTGTTGAGTTGTATGAGTTCCCTGTAGATGTTGGAGATTAAAACCTTATCAGTGATAACATTGGCAAATATGTTCTCCCATGCAGTGGGCTTTCTTGTTGTTTTGTTGATGGTTTCTTTTGCTGTGCAAAAGCTTTTTATTTTGATGTAGTCCCATTTGTTTATTTTCTCTTTAGTTTCCATTGCCCTAGGAGCAGTATCAGTGAAGAAGTTCCTTCTGCATATGTCTGAGATTTTGCTGCCTGTGGATTCCTCTAGTATTTTTATGGTTTCCCGTCTTACGTTTAAGTCCTTTATCCATTTTTAGTTTAGTCTTGTGTATGGTGTAAGTTGGTGGTCTATTTTCATTTTTTTGCATGTATCTGTCCAATTTTCCCAACACCATTTATTGAAGAGACTGTCTTGACTCCATTGTATGTTCATGCCTCCTTTGTCAAATATTAATTGAGCATAATGGTTTGGCTCGATTTCTGGGTTCTCTATTCTATTCCATTGATCTATATGTCTGTTATTGAGCAAGTACCAAGCTGTTTTGAGAACAGTGGCTTTGTAATACAGCTTGAAATCTGGTATTGAGATCCCACCTACTTTGTTCTTCTTTCTCAGGATTGCTGGAGCTATTTGAGGTCTTTTTTTTATTCCAGATGAATTTTTAGAAAGTTAGTTCTAGGTCTGTGAAATATGCCGTTGGTATTTTAATGGGGATTGCACTGAATCTATAAATTGCTTTGGGTAGTATGGACATTTTGATGATGTTGATTCTACCAGTCCATGAACACAGTATGCTCTTCCATCTGTTTATATCTTCCTCTATCTCTTTTTTCAGTGTCCTGTAGTTTTCCATGTATAGGTCTTTTACCTCCTTAGTTTAAGTTTATTCCTAGGTATCTTAATTTTTTTGGTGCAATGGTAAATGGGATTGCTTTTATAGTCTCTCTTTCTGCAAGTTCACTATTGGTGTATAGAAATGTCATAGATTTCTTGGCATTAATTTTGTATCCTGCTACCTTACTGAATTCATTTATTAAGTCTAATAATTTTTTGATACAGTCTTTAGGGTTTTCTATTTACAGTATCATGTCATCTGTGAATAAGGACAATTTTACTTCTTCTTTTCCAGTTTGGATGCCTTTTATTTCTTCTTCTTGTCTGATAGCAATGGCTAGTACTTCCAGTAATATGTTGAACAGGAGTGGTGAGAGTGGGCATCCCTGTCTTATTCCTGTTCTTAGGGGAAATGGTTTTAGTTTTTGTCCATTGAGTATGATGTTGGCTGTGGGTTTTTCATTATGGCTTATGTTTGAGGTATGATCCTTCTATTCCCACCTTGTTGAGAGTTTTTATCATGAAAGGGTGTTAGATTTTGTCAAATGCTTTTTTGCATCAATTGATATGGCTATGTGATTTCTCTCCCTCAATTTGTTTACGTGATGTGTCATGTTTATTGATTTGTGGATATTGAACCATCCTTGCATCCCCAGGAAAAATCCTGCTTGGTCATGGTGTATGATCTTTCTGATGTGCTGCTGGATCCAATTTGCTAGAATTTTGTTGAGGATTTTTGCATCTATGTTCTTGAGGGATATTGGCCTATAATTCTCTTTCACTGTGTTGTCTTTATCTGGTTTGGGTATTAGAGGGATGCTGGTTTCATAGAATGAGTTTGGAAGTGTTCCCTTCTCTTGAATTTTTTAGAATTGTCTGAGGGATATAGGTTTTAGTTCTTCCTTAAATGTTTGGTATAACTCTCATGTGAAGCCATCTAGCCACGGGCTTTTGTTTGCTGGAAGCTTTTTGATGACTGCTTCAATTTCTTCCATAGTTATCAGCCTATTGAGATTTTTAGAATCTTCCTGAGTGAGTTTTGGAAGGTTGTATTTTTCTAGGAATATGTCCATTTCATCCAGGTTGTCTAATTTTTTGGAATAGAGTTGTTCATAGTATTTTTTAACAATCCTTTGTATTTCTGTGGGGCCTGTTGTTATTTTGCCTCTATCATTTCTGATTTTGTTTATTTGGATCCTCTCTCTTTGCTTCTTGGTGAGCCTGGCTAGAGGTTTATCAATCTTATTTATCCTTTCAAAGAACCAGCTCTTGGTTTCATTGATCTTTTGTATTGTTTTTTTTTTCTTTTTGTTTCTGTTTCATTTATTTCTGCTCTAATCTTTATTATCTCCTTCCGTCTGCTCACTCTGGGCTTTTCTTGTTGCTCTCTTTCTAATTCTTTGAGTTGTAGAGTTAGATGGTTTACTACCATTTTTTCTTGTTTTTTGAGGTAGCCCTGTAGAGCTATAAACTTCACTCTCAGGACTGCTTTCATTGTGTCCCATAGGTTTTGCATTGTTGTGTTTTTATTGTCATTAGTTTCCAGGATGTTTTTAATTTCTTCTTTGATCTCATTGGTAACCCAATCAATATTTAATAACATACTATTCAGCTTCCAAGTGTTTGAGTGTTTTTGATTGTTTTTATTATTCACTTGATATTTAGACTCACTTGTTGATAGATATGTATTTGTTGTCACTTTGTTGTTCATAATTTTTATCTTTACCTTTTTGTTCTTCTTCCTCTTCTTAAAGAATACCCTTCAGCTTTTTATATAATACTGGTTTGGTGGTGATGAACTCCTTTGCTTTTTCTTGCTTGTGAAGCTCTTTATCTGACCTTCAATTCTAAATGATAGCTTTGCTGGGTAGAGTAATCTTGGTTGTAGGTTCTTGCTATTCATCACTTTGAATATTTCTTGCCACTCCCTTCTGGCCTGCACAGTTTCTGTTGAGAAATCAGCTGGAAATCATATGGGTACTCCCTTATAGGTAACTAACTGTTTTTCTCTTGCTGCTTTTAATATTCCCTCTTTGTCTTTTGCCCTTAGCATTTTAATTATGATGTGTCTTGGTGTGGTCCTCTTTGGATTCCTCTTGTTTGGGGTTCTCTGTGCTTCCTGGACTTGTAAGTCTATTTCTTTCACCAGGTGGGGGAAGTTTTCTGTCATTATTTCTTCAAACAGGTTTTCAATATCTTGCTCTCTCTCTTCTTCTGGCACCCCCATAATTCGGATGTTGGTAAGCTTGAAGTTATCGCAGAGGCTCCTTACACTATCTTCATATTTTTGGATTCTTTTTTCTTTTTGCATTTCCGGTTGGGTGTTTTTTGCTTTTTTGTATTTCAATTCTTTGACTTGATTTTTGGGATCCTCTAGTTTGTTGTTGGATCTCTGTATATTATTCTTTATTTCAGTCAGTGTATGTTTAATTTCTAGTTGGTCCTTTTTCATATCCTTGAGGGTCTCACTAAATTTCTCAGAGGTTTCTAGAAGATTGTTGAGTAACCTTATAACTGTGGTTTTGAACTCTATATCCAGTAGTTTGCTTTCTTCCATTTCTTTCATTTGTGATCTGTTTCTTTGTCTCCATATTTTGGCTGCTTCCCTGTGTTGATAGAGTGGCTTTGTGTGCTAGGTGTCCTATAGGGCCCGGTGGCTCAGCCTCCCCAATTACCTGAGGTAGACATTCTTGGTGCACTACTTTGTGGGCTGTGTGCACAGTTTTGTTGTAGTTAAGCCTTGATTGTTGTTGGTATCACTGGGAGGAATTGACCTCCAGGCCATTTGGCTGTGAGGATCAGTTTTGTCTACGATGGGAGAACTTCTGTGCTGGAGACACCCTTATGGAGCAAGACTTATTTCAGTGGGGCTTTGGTGCTAACTGAGTCTGCCCCCTGAGTGTGTCTCTTATGGATGTGAAGAGTTGTAATCTGGATGGTCTCACTGACCACTGGGTACACTGGCTCTTGGATCTCCAAGGAGGTGCAAAGTCAGCCTCTGCCTGAGGCCACCCAGCAGGAGCTATGGAGAGATCTTCAGATTCCTCCTCTTTGTTTGGGGTTTGGAGGTGCCCAGATGAGGCCCAGCTGTGAAGCAATGCAAGCTGCTCTCCAGCTTTGGGCCTTCTTTTGGAGGCTCTGGGGCTCTCTGACCCAGCTGCAGTATGTTAGGTTTTAGATAGCAAAGGGCCAGGCCATTTATATGCAAAAGCCTCTGCACACAGCTTGGGTGGGGTTGTAAATTGGATGGGGTGGGGTCTCAGGGAATCACCAGAGTGGAGCAAACATCAATGGCTGACCATCAGCCCTGCCCCAAAGAGGTCCCCTGGGTCTCTGTGTCCTGCAGCACCATGCAGGGAACAATGATTGCTGCAAGCACCTCTGAGAGAAAGCCGCCCTCATGTTCCAGCCCGATGCCAGACAGTCCAGTTTCTCCCCATATGAGTCTGCATCCCCAGAGGCTCACCTGGAACTGGAGTTCAGAGCAGTCAGGAGCTTGTGTCTCCCTCCTGATTGAAAAAGACAACAGCATACTCAGTTGCCAGCCCCTTTCCGCATGTGCCTCCATACCTCCGCACTTCACTTCTACACCTCCACACCTCCTCTGAGTCTCAGTGTGCTTTTCTCTTTCTTTTTAGGTGTATAATTTCCACTCAGGCAGCCTTCCCGTGGTTCTGGATGATATCTGTTTTATCTTTTAGTTGTAATTTTGAAGTGGTTGTGCGAGGCAGCAAGTTCAGATGTTTACCTATGCCGCCATCTTGTTTCTATCTTGGTTTCTCCATGGTACTACTTTTATATAAAGTGGGACACTGTAAAAAAGAATATTACCTGAAATTTACATAGAAGGCTGTCTTTGTAACAATTTACACTTTACTAAAAGATCATATTTTGAGAACTTCAGGGGCCAGATGGATCCAATAATGTAAACACACTATAATTCTTCTCTACAAACCAGGAAACATTAGCACTCAAATGGTGTTCCTTAGCAATCTAATTCAATGCCTTTATTTTGTGATAGAAATTGAAGCTCAGGTATATTTAGTGACTTGTTCAAACACACATCTCCCACAAGACAGAGCAGGCGATCAAGTTTGGAAGTCCGAATTGCAAACCCAGTGCCTCCCCTCCGCCCCCCCCCCCCCCCCCCCGCCATTAGAAGGGACACTCATTGACCCAGAGGAAAGCCCTCTTATCCTGACATGCAGAGTTCAGTCCTTTGTTTTTGTAGCCTAAATCATAATTGGTCATTTTATAGGACTTGAAATTAGAAGTGAGCCTGACATGCCTATCCTGTTCATTCCCAGTTAACTGTATCAGGCTGTCTGCTAGGATGAACTCTGTCTTTGAGAAATCTATTTTCACTCAGTAGTGGAAGAATTTGAAGTGACTTCCCATTATTTGCACAAGGCTGCTTAAAATGTCACTGTACCTGCAGCGGCTGTGGCCAGCAGCCCTCAGGAGATTGCCCTCCAAGAGCTGTGGAAAAGGGGACAACCAACCCTATCCAAAGAAGATAGAAAGAGCATTAGGGATGAACAAAGACTTGAGTCACAAGGTTTCCTATAGCAAAAGTAAAGTTTTAGAAAAAAGGGAAATATTTTTTGAAGTGAAAATCCAAGTATACGTTATTTGAAACATACCTAAAACATAAGATCACAGAAAAGTTGAGGAGAAAGGGATAGAAGGACAAAAGTATACTAGGAAAATATTAACAAAATTGATGTGGTTTTATTAATATTAGAAAAATAGACTTTAAGGCACTTAATGCTCTATTTCAGGGATTTCCCCACATTATACAAAACCTTTTCTATACTCTTCCCTCATATTCAGAAGTCATTTCCACGTGCTTTCTAACTATTTTGTCCAATTTACTGCTACTTTTCACTGAATTCCTAGTGGTTTCTTGTGCTGTGCTATATGGTGCTTATTACTCTATTTCAGGGATTTCTCCGCATTGTACAAACCCCTTTCCGTACTCTTTCCTCACATTGAGAATTCATATCCATATGTTTTCTAACTATTTTGTCCAGAGTACTGCTACTTTTCAGAGAATTCCTAGTGGTTTTTTGCACTGTGCTATAGGGTGCTTATTACTCTATTTAAGTGATATCACCGCATGGTACAAACACCTTTCCACACTCTTTTCTGAAGTTGAGAAGTGATTTACACTTGTTTTTCAACTGTTCCTTAGTTTACTGCTACTTTTCAGTGAATTCCTAGTGGTTTCAAAGACTGTGGTATAGTGTGTTTATTGCTCTAATTCAGGAATTTCCCCAAGATTGCAAACCCATTTCTGTACTCTCTTTTGTCACATTGAGCAGTCATTTCCACTTGTCTTCTATTTTGCCCAGTTTCCTGCTGATTTTCTGTGAATTTCTAGTATTCTCTAAGACTGAGGTACATAGTAAGCTTACTGCTATTTACCAAGATTTTTCCCACATACAACAAACACCTTTCTGTACTCCTTCCTCACATTGAGAAGACATTTCCTCGAGTTCTCTATTTTGTCTGGTTTCTTGCTGCTGTTCTGTGAATTCCTAGTGGTTTCTAAGACTGAGATACAGTGTGCTTACTCGTCTTTACCAGGATTTTTCCACGCATTATATAAACGCCTTTCTGCTTACACTTTACTGCTACTTTTCAGTGAATTCGTAGTGGTTTCTAAAACTGTAGTATAATGTGCATATTGCTCTATTTCTGGGACTTTGCCCCAAAGTACAAACCCTTTGTGTACTCTTTCCTCTCATTGAGAAGTCATTTACACATATTATCTAACTATTTTGTCCAGTTTCCTGTTGCTTTTCTGTGAATTCCTAGTAGTTTCTAAGACTGAGGTATACTGTGCTCACTCATTATCCAAGATTTTATCGCACATTGTACAAACAACTTACTGTACTCTTTCCTCACATTGAGAAGACATTTCCACGTGTTTTCTAACTATTTTTGCCCAGTTTATTGGTTCTTTTCAGTGAATTTCTAGTGGTTTCAAAGACTGGGGTGTAGTGTGTTTATTGCTCTATTTCAGGAATTTCCCAAAGATTGCCTTTCTTTACTTTTCCTCACATTGAGAAGAGTTTTCCTCGAGTTCTCTATTTTGTTAAGTTTCCTGCTGCTATTCTGTGAATTCCTAGTAGATTCCAAGTCGCTGGCATAGTGTGCTTACTTCTCAATACCAAGATTTTCTCCCCCATTGTATAGAGTTTTTGTACTCGTTCCATACATTGAGAAGACATTTCCACGTGTTTTCTAACTATTTTGTCCAGCTTCCTGCTGCTTTTCTATGACTTCCTATTAGTTTCTAAGACTGAGGTATAGTGTCCTTACTAAGTTTTTATCCCACATTGTACAAACTGTTTACCTTACTCTTTCCTAACATTGAGAAGACATTTCCACTAGTTTTCTAACTGTTTTGTACAGTTATTGCTTCTTTTCAGTGAATTCCTAGTGGTTTCAAAGACTGTGCTATAGTGAGTTTATTGCTCTATTTCAGGAATTACCCCAAGATTGCAAACCCCTTTCTGTACTCTATCCTCTCATTGATAAGTCATTTCCAAGTGTTTTCTATTTTGTCCAGTATCCTGTTGCTTTTCTGTGAATTTCTAGTAGATTCCAAGATGCAGGTACAGTGTGCTTACTTCTAAATACCAAGATTTCCCACACCCGCCCCCACTGTATGTTGTTTCTGTACTCGTTTTTTACATTGAGAAGACATTTCCACATGGTTTCTGACTATTTTGTCCAGTTTCCTGCTGCTTTTCTGTGAATTCCTAGTACATTCCAAGTGGCTGGAATAGTGTACTTACTTCTCAATGCCAATATTTCCCCACCCATTGTACATTGTTTCTGTACTCATTCCTTACATTGAGAAGTCATTTCAGCATGTTTTCTAAGTATTTTGTCCAGTTTCCTGTTGCTTTTCTGTGAATTCCAAGTCACTGGAATAGTGTGCTTACTTCTTAATGCCAAGATTGTTCCCCCCCATTGTACAGAGTTGCTGTATCTTTCCTCACATTGAGAAGACATTTCCTTGAGTTCTCTATTTTGTCCAGTTTCCGGCTGCTTTTCTGTGAATTCCTAGTGGTTTCTAGGACTGAGGTACAGTGTGCTTCCTCCTCTTCACCAGGATTTTTCCAAGCATTGTACAAACACCTTTCTGCATTATTTTCTGAATAGAGAAGTGATTTACACCTTTCTTCCATCTATTTCGTACAGGTTACTGCTACTTTTCAGTGAATTGCTAGTGTTTTCTAAAAGTGGTATAGTGGTATATTGCTCTAGTTCAGGAATTTCCTCAAGATTGCAAACCCCTTTCTGAACTCTTTCCTCACACAGAGAAGTCATTTTCATGTGTTTTCAAATCATTTTGTCAATTTTCTGCTACTTTTCAGTGAATTCCTAGCGGTTCCTACAACTGTGGTATTGTTTGCTTATTGCTCTATTTCTGGGACTTTGCCCCAAAGTACAAACACTTTGTGTACTCTTTACTCTCAGTGAGAAGTCATTTCCACGTATTTTCTATTTTGTCCAGTTTATTGCTTCTTTTTAGTGGATTCCTAGTGTTTTCAAAGACTGTGGTATAGTGAGATTATTGCTCTATTTCAGGAATTACCCCAAGATTGCAATCCCCTTTCTGTACTCTTTCTTCTCATTGATAAGTCATTCCCATGTGTTTTCTATTTTGTCCTGTTTCCTGTTGCTTTTCTGTGAATTTATAGTAGATTCCAAAATGCAGGTATGGTGTTCTTACTTCTCAATACCAAGATTCCCCCACCTCACATTGTACATTGTTTCAGTACTCGTTCCTTACATTGAGAAGACATTTCCACAGGCTTTCTGACTATTTTGTCCAGTTTCCTGTTGCTTTTCTGTGAATTCCTAGTAGTTTCTAAGATTGAGGTACAGTGTGCTTACTTCTCGTTACCATGTTTTTATCCCGCATTGTAAAAAATTGCTTACTGGACTCTTTCCTCTCATTGAGAAGACATTTCCACTTGTTTTCTAACTGTTTTTTGTCCAGTTCATTGCTTCTTTTCAGTGAATTCATAGTGGTTTCAAAGACTGTGGTATAGTGAGTTTATTGCTCTATTTCAGGAATACCCCAAGATTGCAAACCCCTCTCTGTACTCTTTCCTCACATTGATGTCATTTTCAAATGTTTTCTATTTTCTCCAGTTTCCTGTTGCTTTTCTATGAATTTCTAGTAGATTCCAAGTCGCAGGAATAGTGTGCTTACTTCTCAATACCAATATCCCCCCCCCAATTGTACATTGTTTCTGTACTCGTTCCTTACATTGAGAAGTCATTTTCACGTGTTTTCTAAATATTTTGTCCAGTTTCCTGTTGCTTTTCTGTGAATTCCTAGTAGATTACAAGTCACTGATATAGTGTGCTTACTTTTCAATACCAAGATTGTTCTCCCCACATTGTACAGAGTTGCTGTATCTTTCCTCACATTGAGAAGACATTTCCTTGAGTTCTCTATTTTGTCCAGTTTCTGGCTGCTTTTCTGTGAATTCCTAGTGGTTTCTAGGTCTGTGGTACAGTGTGCTTCCTCCTCTTCACCAGTATTTTTCTATGCATTGTACAAACACCTTTCTGCATTATTTTCTGAATAGAGAAATGATTTACACTTTTCTTCCATCTATTTCGTGCAGGTTACTGCTACTTTTCAGTGAATTGCTAGTGTTTTCTAAAAGTGGCATAGTGTGTTTATTGCTCTAGTTCAGAAATTTCCACAAGATTGAAAACCCCTTTCTGAACTCTTTCCTCACAGAGAAGTCAATTTCACGTGTTTTCTAACAATTTTGTCCAGTTTCCTGCTGTTTTTCTATGAATTCCTAGTAGTTTCTAAGACTGTGCTACAGTGTCCTCACTGCTCCTTACCATGTTTTTATCCTGCATTGTGAAAAATTGCTTACTGGACTCTCTTCTCTCATTGAGAAGACATTTCCACCTGTTTTCTAACAGTTTTGTCCAGTTCATTGCTTATTTTCAGTGGATTCCTAGTGGTTTCAAAGACTGTGGTATAGTGAGTTTATTGCTCTATATCAGGAATTATCCCAAGATTGCAAACTCCTTTCTGTACTCTTTCCTAACATTGATAAGTCATTTCCAAGTGTTTTCTATTTTGTCCAGTTCTTATTGCTTTTCTGTGAATTCCTAGTAGATTCCAAGAGGCAGGTATAGTGTGTTTACTTCTCAATACCAAGATTTCCCCACCCATTGTGCATTGTTTCTGTACTCATTCCTTACATTGATAAGACATTTCCACGTGCTTTCTGACTATTTTGTCCAGTTTCCTGCTGCTTTCTGTGAATTCCTAGTAGATTCCAAGTCGCTGGTATAGTATGCTTACTTCTCAATGTATAAACACTTGCAATTCACAATGAATTAGCTTGAATCACTGGACAAAAGTGAATCAAACAACGGGAATTCACAATGATACACTTGGGAAATATTTAGGAATGTGCTTTATACACTAGGAATATATGTTCAAAGAGCTTTAATATCTGAAGGACATAATTCAGTCACTGGGAAACCGTGTTCAAAGAGGTGAGAAGTGAGTGCGATACTGTTTACATTTATTATTCCATCAAAATGAGTTGGCTTTTTTGGAAGAATGTTGGTTAAACACTTAAAAATTCATTTTCATAGAGCTGATATAACAGTATGAAAGTATTCAAAACTCTTAGGATCAAAATGATAGTTATTCCAATTTTCAAAATAGTAACAATTTATGTTTAAAGAGCTGGTATATATGGAAAAAGGCTGTATAAACACTTGGAATTCACAATGAATGAGCTTGAATCACTGGACAAAAGTGAATTAAACACTGAGAATTCACAATGATAGACTAGGGAAATATTTAGAAATGTACTTGAAACACTAGGTATATCTGTTCATAGAGCCATAATATCTGATGGACACTGTTTAATCACAGGGAAATCGTGTTCAAAGAGTAGCGAACTGAGTTGGATACTGGTTACATTTATAATTCATTCTCAATGAGTTGGCATTTTTGAAAAAAGGTTCATTAAACATTCATTTTCATATGGCTCAGATACCTTAAAATTATTTTAATACAGCTGATATGACAGTTTAGGGTTAGGATTTGGGTTAGGGGTAGGGCTAGGGTTAGGGTTAGGGGTAGGGCTAGGGTTAGGGTTAGGGATAGAGTTACGGTTAGGGTTAGGGTCAGAGTTAGGGTTAGGATTAGGGTTGTGACTAGGGCTAGGACTAAGGCTATGGTTAGGGCTAGTGTTAGGGTTAGGGTTAGGGTTAGGGTTAGGGTTGGGGTTTGGTTTAGGGCTAGGGTTAAGGTTAAGGTTAGGGTTAGGGTTAGGGCAAAGGTTAGTGTTAGGGTTAGGGTTTGGGTTAGGGCTAGCGTTAGGGTTAATAATAGGCCTAGGGCTAGGGTTAGGGCAAGGGTTAGGGTTAGGGTTAGGGTTAGCGTTAAGACTAGGGTTAGGGCTAAGCTTTGGGCTAGGGCTAGGGTTAGGGTTAGGGTTAGGGCTAGTATCAGTGTTAGGGTTTGGTTTAGGGCTACAGTTAGGGTTAAGGTTAGGGTTAGGGTTGGGGATAAGGTTATGGTTAGGGTTCGGTCTAGGGCTATGGCTAGCGTTAGGGGTAGGGTTAGGGTTAAGGCTAGGGTTAGGGTTAGGGTTAGGGCTAGTATTAGGCATATGTCTAGGGCTAGGGTTAGGGCTAGGGTTAGGGTTAGGGTTAGGGCTGGGGTTAGGGTTAGGGCTAGCATTAGGGTTAGGGTTAATGTTAGGATTAGAGCTAGGGTTAGGGCTAGGGTTAGGGTTAGGGTTAGGGTTAGGGTTAGAGCTAGGGGTAGCATTAGAGTTAGGGTTAGCTATAGGGCTAGGGTTAGGTCTAGGGTTAGGGTTAGGGCAAGGGCTAGAGTTAGGATTAGGGTTAGGGTGAGGGGTAGGCCCAGGGTTAGGGCTAAGGTTAGGGTTAGGGTTAGGGCTAGGGCTAGGGTTAGGGTTAAGGTTAGGGTCATGGTTTATAAACATTTGGATTTCACAATGAATGATCTTGAATCACTGGACAAATGTGAATCTTACACTGAGCATTCACAATGATATACTATGGAAATATTTAGGAATGGGCTCATACACTAAGAATATATGTTCAAAGAGCTTTCATATCTGAAGGACAAAATTTTGTCACTGGGAAATGGTGTTCAATTAGCTGAGAAGGGAATGCGATACTGTTTACATTTATTATTCTGTCAAAATGACAGGGCTAGTGTTAGGGTTAGGGTTAGGGTTAGGTCTAGCGTTAAGGCTAGGGTTAGGATTAGGGTTAGGATTATGGCTAGGGCGAGGGTTAGGGTTAGGATTACAGCTAGGGCTAGGGCTAGGGTTAGGTATAGGGTTAGGGCTAGTATGAGGGTTGGGGTTAGGGTTTGGGCTATGGTTAGGGTTAGGATTAGGGTTAGGGTTAGGGATAGGGTAAGGCTTAGGGTTATGGTTGGATTAGCGTTAGGCTGAGGGTTAGTACTACAGTTAGGGTTAGGGTTAGGGCTAGTGCTTGGTTTAGGGCTAGAGTTAGGGTTAGGGTTAAGATTAGGGTTAGGGCTAGGTTAGGGCTAGTATTATGGTTTGGGTTAGGGTTGGGGTTAGGGTTAGGGCTATGTTAGGGCTAGTATTACGGTTAGGGTTAGGGTTAGGGTAGAGGTTAGGGTTAAGCTTAGGCTTAGGACTAGTGTTAGGGTTAGGGCTAGGGCTAGGGCTAGGGCTACTGTTAGGGTTAGGGTAAGGGGTAGGGTTAGGGTTAGGGTTAAGGCTAGGGCTAGGGCTAGGGTTTGGGCTAGTGTTAGGGTTAGGGTAGGATTACAGCAAGGGTTAGGTTACAGTTAGGTTTAAGGTTAGTGTTAGGGTTAGGGCTAGGGTTAGGTTTACGGTTACGGTTAGGCCTAGGGCTAGGGTAGGGTTTGGGCTAGGGTTAGAGTTAGGGTTAGGGTTAGGGTTAGGGTTAGGATTAGGGATAAGGCTAGGGCTAGGGTTAGGGCTAGGGTTAGGTTAAGATTAAGGCTAGGGTTAGGGTTTGGGTTAGGGCTAATATTAGGTTAGGGTGAAGCTTAAGGCTAGAGTTACGGTTTCGGTTAGGATTAGGGCTAGGGTTAGGGTTAGGGTTAGATTTAGGCTTAGGATTAGGTTTCGCGATAGGGTTATGGTTTCGGTTAGGTTTAGGGATATGTATAGGGATAGGGCTAGGGTTTGGGTTAAGGTTAGGGTTAAGGCTAGGGTAGGATTAGGGTTAATGCTAGTATTGGGTATAGGTTTAGGGCTAGGGTTAGGCTTAGGGTTAGGTTTAGGGGTAGGGTTAGGCTAGGGTTAGGGTTAGGGTAGAGCTATGGTTTGGTCCAAGGGTTGGGGATAGTATTAGGGTTAGGTTTAGAGTTAGGGCTAGAGCTAGGGTTAGGCTTAGGGTTAGGATTAGGGTTATGGTTAGGGCTAGGGTTAGGGTTAGGGTTGAGCTATGGTTAGGTCCAAGGTTTAGGGATAGTATTAGGGTTAGGTTTAAGGTTAGGGATAGTGCTAGGGTTAGTGTTAGGGTTAGGGTTAGGGTTAGGCTTAAGTTTAGGGCTAGGGTTAAGGTTAGGGCTTGGGCTAGGGTTAGATCTTGGGTTCAGGTTAGGGTTACTGTTAAGGCTAGGGTTAAAACTAAGGTTATGGCTAGTATTATGGTTAGGGATAGGTTTAGGGTTACTGTTAGTGTTAAGTCTAGGGCAGGGCTAGGGTAAGGGCTAGTATTAGGTTTAGGGTTAAGGCTATGGTTAGCTGGGTTAGGGCTAGTATTAGGTCTATAGCTAGGGTTAGGCTTAGGGTTACCGTTAAGGTCAGGTTTAGGTTTAGGGCTATGGTTAGTGCTGGGTTAGGGCTAGTATTAGGTCTAGAGCTAGAGTTAGGCTTAGGGTTACCGTTAAGGTCAGGTTTAGGGTTAGGGCTAGGCCTATGGCTAGTGTTAGGGCTAGCTTTAGGGTTCGGGTTAGGGTTAAGGCTAGGGTTAGGGCTAGGGTTAAGGATCATATTAGGGTTATGGTTAAGGTTAAGGCTAGGCTTAGGGCTTCTGTTACGGCTAATATTAGGGTTGGGTTAGTCTTAGGGTTAGGGTTAGGGTTAGGGCTGGTATTAAGTTTAGGGTTAGGGTTACGCCTATGGTCATGGTTATGGTTAGGGTTAGGGTTAGAGCTAGGGCTAGGTTTAGGGCTAGGTTAAGGGATAATATTAGGGTTAGGGTGAGGGTTGAGGCTAAGTTTAGGGTTAGGATTAGGGTTAAGGCTAGGGCTAGGGTTAGGTTTAGGGTTAGGGTTAGGACTAGGGCTAGGGTTATGGTTAGGTTTAAGGTTAGGCTTAGGGCTAGTATTAAGTTTAGGGTTAGGGTTAGGGCTATGGTTATGTTTATTTTTAGGGATAGGGCTAGGGTTAGGGCTAGGGTTAGGGTTATGGTTTGTGTGAGGGCTATGCTTAAGGTTAGGGTTAGGGTTTGGGCTAGGGCTATGGTTAGGGTTAGGGTAAGACTTAGGGCTAGCATTAAGGTTAGTGTTAGGGTTAGGGCTAGGATTAGGGTTAGGTTTAGGGCTATGGTTAGGGTTAGGGTTAGGGTTAGGGCTAGGGCTAGGGTTAGGATTAGGATAGGGTTAGGGTTAGGGTTAGGGTTAGGGTTAGGGTTAGGGCTAGGGCTAGGGTTATGGTTATGGTCAGGGTTAAGGCTAGGGTGAGGGCTAGGTTAAGGCTAGTATTAGTGTTAGGGTTAAGGTTGAGGTTAGGGTTAGGGCTAGGGTTAATGCTACGATTATGGTTATTATTAGGGTTAGTGTTAGGGTTATGGTAGGGGTTAGGGTTAAGGTTAGGTTTAGGGCAAGGTTAGGGCTAGTATTATGGTTTGGGTTAGGGTTGGGGTTAGGGTTAGGGCTATGTTAGGGCTAGTATTACGGTTAGGGTTAGGGTTAGGGTAGAGGTTAGGGTTAAGCTTAGGCTTAGAACTAGTGTTAGGGTTAGGGCTATGGCTAGGGCTAGGGCTACAGTTAGGGTTAGGGTAAGGGGTAGGGTTAGGGTTAGGGTTAAGGCTAGGGCTAGGGCTAGGGTTTGGGCTAGTATTAGGGTTAGGGGTAGGGTTAGAGCTAGGGTAAAGTTACGGTTAGGTTTAAGGTTAGTGTTAGGGTTAGGGCTAGGGTTAGGTTTACGGTTACGGTTAGGACTAGGGCTAGAGTAGGGTTTGGGCTAGGGTTAGGGTTAGGGTTAGGGTTACGGTTAGGGTTAGGGTTTGGGTTAGGGTTAGGGTTAAGGCTAGGGTAGGATGAGGGTTAGTGCTAGTATTAGGTATAGGTTTAGGGCTAGGGTTAGGCTTAGGGTTAGGATTAGTGTTATGGTTAGGGCTAGGGTTAGGGTTAGGGTTGAGCTATGGTTAGGTGCAAGAGTTAGGGATAGTATTAAGGTGAGGTTTAGGGTTAGGGCTAGAGCTACGGTTAGGCTTAGGGTTAGGATTAGGGCTATGGTTAGGGCTAGGGATATGGTTAGGGTTGAGCTATGGTTAGGTCCAAGGTTTAGGGATAGTATTAGGGTTAGGTTTAAGGTTAGGGATAGTGCTAGGGTTAGTGTTAGGGTTAGGGTTAGGGTTAGGCTTAAGTTTAGGGCTAGGGTTAAGGTTAGGGCTTGGGCTAGGGTTAGATCTTGGGTTCAGGTTAGGGTTACTGTTAAGGCTAGGGTTAAAACTAAGGTTATGGCTAGTATTATGGTTAGGGATAGGTTTAGGGTTACTGTTAGTGTTAAGTCTAGGGCAGGGCTAGGGTAAGGGCTAGTATTAGGTTTAGGGTTAAGGCTATGGTTAGTGCTGGGTTAGGGCTAGTATTAGGTCTATAGCTAGGGTTAGGCTTAGGGTTAAGTTAAGGTCAGGTTTAGGTTTAGGGCTATGGTTAGTGCTGGGTTAGGGCTAGTATTAGGTCTAGAGCTAGAGTTAGGCTTAGGGTTACCGTTAAGGTCAGGTTTAGGGTTAGGGCTAGGCCTATGGCTAGTGTTAGGGTTAGCTTTAGGGTTCAGGTTAGGGTTAAGGCTAGGGTTAGGGCTAGGGTTAAGGATCATATTAGGATTATGGTTAAGGTTAAGGCTAGGCTTAGGGCTTCTTTTAGGGCTAATATTAGGGTTAGGGTTAGTCTTAGGGTTAGGGTTAGGGTTAGGGCTGATATTAAGTTTAGGGTTAGGGTTACGCCTATGGTTATGGTTATGGTTAGGGTTAGGGTTAGAGCTAGGGCTAGGTTTAGGGCTAGGTTAAGGGATAATATTAGGGTTAGGGTGAGGGTTGAGGCTACGTTTAGGGTTAGGATTAGGGTTAAGGCTAGGGCTAGGGTTAGGTTTAGGGTTAGGGTTAGGACTAGGGCTAGGGTTATGGTTAGGTTTAAGGTCAGGCTTAGGGCTAGTATTAAGTTTAGGGTTAGGGTTAGGGCTATGGTTATGGTTATGGTTTGGGTTAGGGCTATGCTTAAGGTTAGGGTTAGGGTTTGGGCTAGGGCTATGGTTAGGGTTAAGGTAAGACTTAGGGCTAGCATTAAGGTTAGTGTTAGGGTTAGGGCTAGGATTAGGGTTAGGTTTAGGGCTATGGTTAGGGTTAAGGTTAGGGCTAGGGCTAGGGTTAGGATTAGGATAGGGTTAGGGTTAGGGTTAGGGTTAGGACTAGGGTTAGGGTTAGGTTTAAGGTTAGGGCTACTATTAGGGTTAGTGTTATGACTAGGGTTAGGGTTAGGGTTATGGTCAGGGTTAAGGTTAGGGTGAGGGCTAGGTTAAGGCTAGTATTAGTGTTAGGGTTAAGGTTGAGGTTAGGGTTAGGGCTAGGGTTAAGGCTACGATTATAGTTTTTATTAGGGTTAGTGTTAGGGTTATGGTAGGGGTTAGGGTTAAGGTTAGGTTTAGGGCTAGGTTAGGGCTAGTATTATGGTTTGGGTTAGGGTTGGGGTTAGGGTTAGGGCTATGTTAGGGCTAGTATTATGGTTAGGGTTAGGGTTATGGTAGAGGTTAGGGTTAAGCTTAGGCTTAGGACTAGTGTTAGGGTTAGGGCTAGGGCTAGGGATAGGGCTACAGTTAGGGTTAGGGTAAGGGTTAGGGTTCGGGTTATGGTTAGGGTTTAGGCTAGCGCTAGGGCTAGGGTTTGGGTTAGTATTAGGGTTAGGGGTAGGGTTAGAGCTAGGGTAAGGTTACGTTTAGGTTTAAGGTTAGTGTTAGGGTTAGGGCTAGGGTTAGGTTTACGGTTACGGTTAGGGCTAGGGCCAGGGCTAGGGTTTGGTCTAGGGTTAGGGTTAGGGTTAGGGTTAGGGTTTGGGTTAAGGTTAGGGTTAAGGCTAGGGTAGGATGAGGGTTAGTGCTAGTATTAGGTATAGGTTTAGGGCTAGGGTTAGGCTTAGGGTTAGGATTAGGGTTATGGTTAGGGCTAGGGTTAGGGTTAGGGTTGAGCTATGGTTAGGTGCAAGGGTTAGGGATAGTATTAAGGTGAGGTTTAGGGTTAGGGCTAGAGCTAGGGTTAGGGTTAGGCTTATGGTTAGGGTTAGGGTTAGGCTTAAGTTTAGGGCTAGGGTTAAGGTTATGGCTTGGGCTAGGGTTAGGGCTTGGGTTCAGGTTAGGGTTAGGGATAAGGCTAGGGTTAAAACTAAGGTTATGGCTAGTATTATGGTTAGTGATAGGTTTAGGGTTACAGTTAGTGTTAAGGCTAGGGTAGGGCTGGGTTACGCTAGTATTATGGTTTGTGTTAGGGATGGGGTTAGGGTTAGGGCTAGGTTAGGGCTAGTATTAGGTTAGGGTTAGGGTTAGGGTAGGGGTTAGGGTTAAGCTTAGGCTTTGGATTAGTGTTAGGGTTAGGGCTAGGGCTAGGGGTACAGTTAGGGTTAGGGTTAGGGTTATGGTTAGGGTTAGGGTTAAGGCTAGGGTTTAGCGCTAGGGTTTGGGGTAGAATTAGGGTTACGGGTAGGATTGGAGCTAGGGTTAGGTTAAAGTTAGTGTTAGGGTTAGGGCTAGGATTAGGTTTATGGTTAGAGTTAGGGTTAGGGTGAGAGTTAGGGTTAGGGTTAGGATTAGGGATAGGGCTAGGGCTAGGGTTAGGGCTAGGGTTAGGTTAAGATTAAGGCTAGGGTTAGGGTTTGGGTTAGGGCTAATATTAGGTTAGGGTTAAGCTTAAGGCTAGGGTTACGGTTTTGGTTAGGGTTAGGGCTAGGGTTAGGGTTAGGGTTAGATTTAGGCTTAGGTTTAGGATTAGGGTTCGCGATAGGGTTATGGTTTCGGTTAGGTTTAGGGATATGTATAGGGATAGGGATAGGGTTTGGGCTAGGGTTTGGGTTAAGGCTAGGGTAGGATGAGGGTTAGTGCTAGTATTAGGTATAGGTTTAGGGCTAGGGTTAGGCTTAGGGTTAGGATTAGGGCTATGGTTAGGGCTAGGGTTAGGGTTAGGGTTGAGCTATGGTTAGGTCCAAGGTTTAGGGATAGTATTAGGGTTAGGTTTAAGGTTTGGGATAGTGCTAGGGTTAGTGTTAGGGTTAGGGTTAGGCTTAAGTTTAGGGCTAGGGTTAAGGTTAGGGCTTGGGCTAGGGTTAGATCTTGGGTTCAGGTTAGGGTTACTGTTAAGGCTAGGGTTAAAACTAAGGTTATGGCTAGTATTATGGTTAGGGATAGGTTTAGGGTTACTGTTAGTGTTAAGTCTAGGGCAGGGCTAGGGTAAGGGCTAGTATTAGGTTTAGGGTTAAGGCTATGGTTAGTGCTGGGTTAGGGCTAGTATTAGGTCTAGAGCTAGAGTTAGGCTTAGGGTTACCGTTAAGGTCAGGTTTAGGGTTAGGGCTAGGCCTATGGCTAGTGTTAGGGCTAGCTTTAGGGTTCGGGTTAGGGTTAAGGCTAGGGTTAGGGCTAGGGTTAAGGATCATATTAGGGTTATGGTTAAGGTTAAGGCTAGGCTTAGGGCTTCTGTTACGGCTAATATTAGGGTTGGGTTAGTCTTAGGGTTAGGGTTAGGGTTAGGGCTGGTATTAAGTTTAGGGTTAGGGTTACGCCTATGGTCATGGTTATGGTTAGGGTTAGGGTTAGAGCTAGGGCTAGGTTTAGGGCTAGGTTAAGGGATAATATTAGGGTTAGGGTGAGGGTTGAGGCTAAGTTTAGGGTTAGGATTAGGGTTAAGGCTAGGGCTAGGGTTAGGTTTAGGGTTAGGGTTAGGACTAGGGCTAGGGTTATGGTTAGGTTTAAGGTTAGGCTTAGGGCTAGTATTAAGTTTAGGGTTAGGGTTAGGGCTATGGTTATGTTTATTTTTAGGGATAGGGCTAGGGTTAGGGCTAGGGTTAGGGTTATGGTTTGTGTGAGGGCTATGCTTAAGGTTAGTGTTAGGGTTTGGGCTAGGGCTATGGTTAGGGTTAGTGTAAGACTTAGGGCTAGCATTAAGGTTAGTGTTAGGGCTAGGGTTAGGATTAGAATAGGGTTAGGGTTAGGGTTAGGGCTAGGGCTAGGGTTATGGTTATGGTGAGGGTTAAGGCTAGGGTGAGGGCTAGGTTAAGGCTAGTATTAGTGTTAGGGTTAAGGTTGAGGTTAGGGTTAGGGCTAGGGTTAAGGCTACGATTATGGTTATTAGTGTTAGGGTTATGGTAGGGGTTAGGGTAAAGTTAGGTTTAGGGCAAGGTTAGGGCTAGTATTATGGTTTGGGTTAGGGTTGGGGTTAGGGTTAGGGCTATGTTAGGGCTAGTATTACAGTTAGGGTTAGGGTTAGGGTAGAGGTTAGGGTTAAGCTTAGGCTTAGGACTAGTGTTAGGATTAGGGCTAGGGCTACAGTTAGGGTTAGGGTAAGGGGTAGGGTTAGGGTTAGGGTTAGGGTTAAGGCTAGGGCTAGGGCTAGGGTTTGGGCTAGTATTAGGGTTAGGGGTAGGGTTAGAGCTAGGGTAAAGTTACGGTTAGGTTTAAGGTTAGTGTTAGGGTTAGGGCTAGGGTTAGGTTTACGGTTACGGTTAGGGCTAGGGCTAGGGTAGGGTTTGGGCTAGGGTTAGGGTTAGGGTTAGGGTTTGGGTTAAGGTTAGGGTTAAGGCTAGGGTAGGATGAGGGTTAGTGCTAGTATTAGGTATAGGTTTAGGGCTAGGGTTAGGCTTAGGGTTAGGATTAGTGTTATGGTTAGGGCTAGGGTTAGGGTTAGGGTTGAGCTATGGTTAGGTGCAAGAGTTAGGGATAGTATTAAGGTGAGGTTTAGGGTTAGGGCTAGAGCTACGGTTAGGCTTAGGGTTAGGATTAGGGCTATGGTTAGGGCTAGGGTTAGGGTTAGGGTTGAGCTATGGTTAGGTCCAAGGTTTAGGGATAGTATTAGGGTTAGGTTTAAGGTTAGGGATAGTGCTAGGGTTAGTGTTAGGGTTAGGGTTAGGGTTAGGCTTAAGTTTAGGGCTAGGGTTAAGGTTAGGGCTTGGGCTAGGGTTAGATCTTGGGTTCAGGTTAGGGTTACTGTTAAGGCTAGGGTTAAAACTAAGGTTATGGCTAGTATTATGGTTAGGGATAGGTTTAGGGTTACTGTTAGTGTTAAGTCTAGGGCAGGGCTAGGGTAAGGGCTAGTATTAGGTTTAGGGTTAAGGCTATGGTTAGTGCTGGGTTAGGGCTAGTATTAGGTCTATAGCTAGGGTTAGGCTTAGGGTTACCGTTAAGGTCAGGTTTAGGGTTAGGGCGAGGCCTATGGCTAGTGTTAGGGCTAGCTTTAGGGTTCGGGTTACGGTTAAGGCTAGGGTTAGGGCTAGGGTTAAGGGTCATATTAGGGTTATGTTTAAGGTTAAGGCTTGGCTTAGGGCTTCTGTTAGGGCTAATATTAGGGTTAGGGTTAGTCTTAGGGTTAGGGTTAGGGTTAGAGCTGGTATTAAGGTTAGGGTTAGGGTTACGCCTATGGTTATGGTTATGGTTATGGTTAGGGCTAGAGCTAGGGTAGGTTTAGGGCTAGGTTAAGGGATAATATTAGGGTTAGGGTGAGGGTTGAGGCTAAGTTTAGGGTTAGGATTAGAGTTAAGGCTAGGGCTAGGGTTAGGTTTAGGGTTAGGGTTAGGACTAGGGCTAGGGTTACGGTTAGGTTTAAGGTTAGGCTTAGGACTAGTATTAAGTTTAGGGTTAGTGTTAGGGCTATGGTTATGTTTATTTTTAGGGATAGGGCTAGGGTTAGGTCTAGGGTTAGGGTTATGGTTTGTGTGAGGGCTATGCTTAAGGTTAGGGTTAGGGTTTGGGCTAGGGCTATGGTTAGGGTTAGGGTAAGACTTAGGGCTAGCATTAAGGTTAGTGTTAGGGTTAGGGCTAGGATTAGGGTTAGGTTTAGGGCTATGGTTAGGGTTAGGGTTAGGGCTTGGGCTAGGGTTAGGATTAGGATAGGGTTAGGGTTAGGGTTAGGGTTAGGACTAGGGTTAGGGTTAGGTTTAAGGTTAGGACTACTATTAGGGTTAGTGTTATGACTAGGGTTAGGGTTAGGGTTAAGGTTAGGGTTAGGGCTAGGGCTAGGGTTAGGGTTATGGTCAGGGTTAAGGCTAGGGTGAGGGCTAGGTTAAGGCTAGTATTAGTGTTAGGGTTAAGGTTGGGGTTAGGGTTAGGGCTAGGGTTAAGGCTTCGATTATGGTTATTATTAGGGTTAGTGTTAGGGTTATGGTAGGGGTTAGGGTTAAGGTTAGGTTTAGGGCTACGGTTAAGATTAGGGTTAGGGGTTGGGCTAGGGTTATGGTTAGGGCTAGGTCTAGGGCTAGGGTTAGGTTTAGGGTTAAGGCTTGGGTTTGAGCTCCAGTTAGGGCTTGTATTAGCATTAGGGTTAGCACAAGAGTAGGGCTAGTGTTAGCGCTTTTATTAGGCTTAGTATTATGGCTAGGGTTAAGGTTAGGGTTAGGTTTAGGTTTGGGTTAGAGCTAGTGTTAGGGCCAGGGTTAGGGATAAGGTTAGGGTTAGGGTTAAGGCTAGAGTAAGGGCAAGGTTAAGGCTAGTATTACATTTAGGGTTAGGGTTAGCTTAAGGGTTGGGGTTAAGGCTAGGTTTAGCAGTAGTTTTAGAGCCAGTATTAGGGTTAGGGATAGGTTTATGGTTAGGGCTAGGCTTAGGGCTAAGGTTAGGGTAAGGGTTAGGGCTATAATTAGGGTTAGCATTAGGGTTACAGTTAGGGTTAATGTTAAGGTTAGGATTATGGTGTATGAACATTTGAAATTCATAATGAATGAGCTTGAATCACTGGACAAATGTGAATCTAACACTGAGAATTCTCAATGATAGACTAGGGAAATATTTAGGAATGTGCTTCATACACTAGGAATACATGTTCAAAGAGCTTTAATATCTGAAGGAAACTCTTTAGTCATTGGGAAAATGTGTTGAAAGAGCTGAGAACTGAGTCGGATACTGGTTACATTTATAATTTAGACTAAATGAGTTGTCGGTTTTGAAAAAAGGTTGGTTAAACATTTAAACATTCAATTTCATAGGGCTAAGATACCTTAAAAAGTTATTTTCATACACCTGATATGACAGTTTAGGTTTTGGGTTAGGGCTAGGGTTAGGGTGCGAGTTAGGGTTAGGGTTAAGGCTAGGGTTAGTGCTACTGTTAGGGCTAGTATTAGGGTTAGGGTTAGGGCTAGAGTTAAGGTTAGGGTTATGGTTAGGGTTAGGGCTAGGGATAGGGTTAGGTTTAGGATTATGGCTAGGGCTAGGGTTAGGGTTATGGTTAGGTTTAGGGCTTGTATTAAGTTTAAGGTTAGAGTTAGGGTTAAGGGTAGGCTAGGGCTAGGGCTAGGGTTAGGTCTAGGGTTATGGCTAGTATTTGTGTTAAGCATTTGGAATTCAAAATGAATTAGCTTGAATCACTGGACAAATGTGAATCTAACACTGAGAATTCTCAATGATAGACTAGGGAAATATTTAGGATTGTGCTACATACACTAAGAATACATGTTCAAAGAGCTTTAATATCTCAAGGAAACTGTTTATTCCCTGGGAAAATGTGTTGAAAGAGCTGAGAACTGAGTTGGATACTGGTTACATTCATAATTTAGTCTTAATGAGTTGGCGTTTTTGAAAGCAGGTTGGTTAAACATTTAAACATTCATTTTCATAAGTCTCAGATATCTTAAAAAGTTGTTTTCATACAGCTGATATGACAGTTTAGGGCAGTGGTTGGCAAACTCATTAGTCAACAGAGCCAAATATCAACAGTACAACGATAGAAATTTCTTTTGAAAGCAAAATTTTTCACACTTAAACTTCTTCTAACACCACTTCTTCAAAATAGACGCGCCCAGGCCATGGTATTCTGTGGAAGAGCCACACTAAAGGGGCCAAATAGCCGCATGTGGCTCGCGAGCCGCAGTTTGCCAACCACAGCTTTAGGGTTAGGGTGAGGGTTACGGTTAGGGTTAAGGCTAGGGTTAGAGCTAGGGTAGGACTAGTATTAGGGTTAGGGTTAGGGTTAGAACTAGGTTTAGGGTTAGGGTTCAGGTTAGGGCTAGGGTTAGGGCAAGGGCTAGGGTTAGGGTTAGGGTTAGAGTTAAGGCTAGGGTTAGGGCTAAGTTTTGGGGTAGGGTTAGGGTTAGGGCTAGTATCAGGGTTAGGGTTTGGTTGTGGGCTACGGTTAGGGTTAAGGTTAGGGTTAGGGTTAGGGTTAGGGTTAGGTCTAGGGCTATGGCTAGCGTTAGGGCTAGGATTAGAGTTAAGTCTAGGGTTATGGTTAGGGTTAGGGCTAGTATTAGGCTTATGTCTAGGGCTAGGGTTAGGGCTAGGGTTAGGGTTAGGGCTAGCATTAGGGTTAGGGTTAATGTTAGGATTAGGGCTAGGGTTAGGGCTAGGGTTAGGGTTAGGGTTAGGTTTAGGCCTAGGGTTAGGGTTATTGTTAGGGCTAGGGCTAGGGTTAGGGTTAGGGCTAAGGGTAGCATTAGAGTTAGGGTTAGCTTTAGGGCTAGGGTTAGGGAAAGGGCTAGGGTTAGGATTAAGGTTAGGGTGAGGGGTAGGCCCAGGGTTAGGGCTAAGGTTAGGGTTAGGGTTTGGGCTAGGGCTAGGGTTAGGGTTAAGGTTAGGGTCATGGTTTATAAACATTTGGATTTCACAATGAATGATCTTGAATCACTGGACAAATGTGAATCTTACACTGAGCGTTCACAATGATATACTATGGAAATATTTAGGAATGGGCTCATACACTAAGAATATATGTTCAAAGAGCTTTCATATCTGAAGGACACAATTTGTCACTGGGAAATGGTGTTCAATTAGCTGAGAAGGGAGTGAGATACTGTTTACATTTATTATTCTGTCATAATGACAGGGCTAGCATTAGGGTTAGGGTTAGGGCTAGGGCTAGGGTTAGGGTTAGGATTACGGCTAGGGCTAGCGCTAGGGCTAGGTGTAGGGTTATGGCTAGTATGAGGGTTAGGGCTAGGGTTTGGGCTATGGTTAGGGTTAGGATTAGGGTTAGGGATAGGATAAGGGTTAGGGTTATGGTTAGGATTAGCGTTAGGCTGAGGGTTAGTACTACAGTTAGGGTTAGGGTTAGGGCTAGTGCTTGGTTTAGGGCTAGAGTTAGGGTTAGGGTTAAGGCTAGGGTTAGGGCTAGGTTAGGGCTAGTATAGGTTAGAGCTTCTGATAGGGCTAATATTAGGGTTAGTGTTAGGGTTAGGGTAGGGGTTAGGGTTAGGCTTAGGCTTAGGACTAGTGTTAGGGTTAGGGCTAGGGCTAGGGCTAGGGCTACAGTTAGGGTTAGGGTTAAAGCTAGGGTAGGACGAGGGTTAGTGTTAGTATTAGCTATAGGTTTAGGGCTAGGGTTAGGCTTAGGGTTAGGATTAGGGCTATGGTTAGGGCTAGGGTTAGGGTTAGGGTTGAGCTATGGTTAGGTCCAAAGTTAGGGATAGTATTAGGGTTAGGTTTAAGGTTAGGGCTAGTGCTAGGGTTAGTGTTAGGGTTAGGGTTAGGGTTAGGCTTAAGTTTAGTGCTAGGGTTAATGTTATGGCTTGGGCTAGGGTTAGGGCTTGGGTTCAGGTTAGGGTTACTGTTAAGGCTAGGGTTAAAACTAAGGTTATGGCTAGTATTATGGTTAGGAATAGGTTTAGGGTTACAGTTAATTTTAAGGCTAGGGTAGGGCTAGGTTAGGGCTAGTATTATTGTTTGGGTTAGGGTTGGGGTTAGGTTTAGAGCTAGGTTAGGGCTAGTATTACGGTTAGAGTTAGGGTTAGGATAGGGCTTAGGCTTTGGACTAGTGTTAGGGTTAGGGTTAGGGCTAGGGCTAGGGCTACAGTTAAGGTTAGGGTTAGGGTTAGGGTTAGGGTTAAGGCTAGGGTTTGGGCTAGTATTAGGGTTAGAGGTAGGGTTAGAGCTAGGGTTAGATTACGGTTAGGTTTAAGGTTAGTGTTAGGGTTAGGGCTAGGGTTTGGTTTACGGTTAGGGTTAGTGTTAGGGTTAGGGTGAGAGTTAGTGTTAGGGTTAGGGTTAGGGTTAGGGATAGGGATAGGGCTAGGGTTAGGGCTAGGGTTAGGTCTAAGATTAATGCTAGGTTTAGGGTTTGGGTTAGGGCTAATATTAGGGTTAGGGTTTAGCTTAGGGCTAGGGTTAGGGTTAGGGTTAGATTTAGGCTTAGGTTTAGGATTAGGGTTCACGTTAGGGTTATGGTTTCGGTTAGGTTTATGGATATGTATAGGGATAGGGATAGGGTTAGGACTAGGGTTTGGGTTAAGGTTAGGGTTAAGGCTAGGGTAGGATGAGGGTTAGAGCTAGTATTAGGTATAGGTTTAGGGCTAGGGTTATGCTTAGGGTTAGGATTAAGGCTAGGGTTAGGGCTAGGGTTAGGGTTAGGGTTGAGCTATGGTTAGGTCCAAGGGTTAGGGATAGTATTAGGGTTAGGTTTAGAATTAGAGTTAGAGCTAGAGCTAGGGTTAAGGTTAGGGTTAGGGTTAGGGTTAGGGTTAGGGCTTGGGCTAGGGTTAGGGTTAGGGTTAGGGTTAGGGTTAGGGTTAGGGATAGGGCTAGGGCTAGGGTTAGGGCTAGTATTATGTTTAGGGTTAAGGCTAGGGTTAGTGCTGGGTTAGGGCTAGTATTAGGTCTAGAGCTACGGTTAGGCTTAGGGTTACCGTCAAGATTAGGTTTAGGGTTAGGGCTAGGCCTATGGCAAGTGTTAGGGTTAGGGTTCAGGTTAGGGTTAAGTCTAGGGTTAGGGCTAAGGTTAAGGATCATATTAGGGTTATGGTATAGGTTAAGGCTACACCTAGAGCTTCTGATAGGGCTAATATTAGGGTTAGGGTTAGGGCTAGGGTTAGGGTTAGGGTTGAGCTATGGTTAGGTCCAAGGGTTAGGGATAGTATTAGGGTTAGGTTTAGGGTTAGGGCTAGAGTTAGGGTTAGGGTTAGGCTTAAGTTTAGGGCTAGCTTTAAGGATAGGGCTTGGGCTAGGGTTAGGGCTTGGGTTCAGGTGAGGGTTAGGGTTAAGGCTAGGGTTAAAACTAAGGTTATGGCTAGTATTATTGTTAGGGATAGGTTTAGTGTTATGGTTAGTGTTAAGGCTAGGGCAGGGCTAGGGTAAGGGCTAGTATTAGGTTTAGGGTTAAGGCTAGGGTTAGTGCTGCGTTAGAGCTAGTATTAGGTCTAGAGCTAGGGTTAGGCTTAGAGTTACCATTAGGGTTAGGTTTAGGGTTAGGGCTAGGCCTATCGCTAGTGTTAGGGCTAGCTTTAGGGTTCGGGTTAGGGTTAAGGCTAGGGTTAGGGCTAGGGTTAAGGATCATATTAGGGTTATGGTTAAGGTTAAGGCTAGGCTTAGGGCTTCTGTTAGGGCTAATATTAGGGTTAGGGTTAGTCTTAGGGCTAGGGCTAGGGTTAGGGTTAGGGTTAGGGTTAGGGTTAGCGTTAGGGCTGGTATTAAGGTTATGGTTAGGGTTACGCCTGTGGTTATGGTTACGGTTAGGGTTAGGGCTAGAGCTAGGGCTAGGTTAAGGTATAATATTAAGGTTTGGGTGAGGGTTGAGGCTAAGTTTAGGGTTAGGGTTAGGGTTAAGGCTAGTGCTAGGGTTAGGTTTAGGGTTAGGGTTAGGACTAGGGCTAGGGTTATGGTTAGGTTTAAGGTTAGGCTTAGGGCTAGTATTTGTGGTGCGGTGTTTCTTCCTTTTCCCCGTCCCACAGGGAAAGGCAGAAAGACAGGTTCCTGAGGGGAGGAGCTGGGGATTAAGAAATTCGAGAAAGAAAGAGATAAGAGACAGAAATAGATTCAAGCTGGGTGCCGGGTGGATTCCTGTCCTCTGATAGACAGTCACACCCTCCTCAGACAACACAGCATATTTATTGGTTTCCAAAAGGGATTTTATGATCAAAAGGAGTTTCGGGTGTGCCCAAATCCTATTCATCAGGATCTGAGTAAGCTCCTTATTTTGGGTGGGTCAAGGTCCTTTTTGTTCCTCATTCCAAGTACAAGGGTACTGATAACAGGATTCTGCCAGTGCCCTTGGGCTCAGCTGATAAGAATTAAAAAAGTATCCATGTGCCTTTGGAGATGGCTCTCTACATCTCCCCCATTTTAATTTTTTAAAAGAAATCTTGCATTTACAGACCAGAAATAAACATATAAGAACAGAAAATGTTTAGGTCCCAATTTCAATGTTCAAAAGTTCTGAGTCCAAATTTTAATGTCCAACAGTTCTGAGTCCAAGTTTCAATGTCCAAAAGTTCCAGGTGTACACGTCAGCAATGACATCTGGATGGTGGACAAATGGTGGCAATGCAGGTTTGACCTCTGGTTTGGTCCTGGGCAACCTGCAGTGACAGCTGCTGACTGTTAGCATGGAAAGGTGTTGTCAGCGTCTTCCATATCTGGACTGTTTCTCCTCTTGTCTTCATGGCTGAATTATTTCCTGCTAATTCCTCTCTGTTGCAGGAATCCACATGGTCTTGGAGTTTTTGGAAATATAAATATAAACATATTCTCGTCCAAAGGTTAATAAAGAAATCTTTTTTATGAATTTTACTTGGGATCCCTTTAATTTTTTTTTATTTTTATTTTTTGCCCAAAATTATGACTGCTTTGGGGTTCATTGCATGTTAAGCGATTTTAACATGAAATGAACTACCAATAGAAATTTTGGTTAATACTTTAGGAACAGCCTTTTGTACAATTAGATTTTCTTGAATATCCCCTTATTTCATTTAGCCAATTTAAATTAATCTGAAAACTTGACTATTTTACTGTCAAATTTAATACTTTAACAACAATTTTAGTTAATGGAAAGGATTATATGCATCCTTGAGAAAGCCCTGAGCACTCCTGGATTTAGGCTAGATTTAGGTATAGGGCAGCTGCCATCAACCACTTCTCTGTTGCCTGGGTCTCAGTCTTAGCTGGGCCAAGTCTCTTGTTTGTAACTGGGTCTCAGTCTTAGCTGGGCCAAATCTGTTTGTTGCCTGGGTCCCAATCTGAGCTGGGCATGGGAAGCACGAAGCAGCCATGGGGCAGGAGACCTCCCTCAGAAGGGGCGATTGTTCAAGCCCCTGTAATATTGGGGGGGGGGTGAGGATCTGTGCCACACCTCTGTTGACCCCCAAGTTCTCTCCTGATGGCCCCCTGCGACTGTGCCTGTCTTAGGTTGCCTCTCCCTTGAGGAGTCTTACCCGTCATTGACTAACCAGCCATCCTCCGGGGCCAAGCAGGGTGATGTAAGGTTCAGTTCTGTCTCCTTGGTAGCCTATGCCCCTATGGCCTCCATGCCCAGCACCTGCCTTGGGATCCCCCCACTGGTGGGGGGCCCCGGCATTGATCATATATCTTGGGTAACCCAGGTTTCTTCTCCAGGGAGGGCCCAGCTCACACCATTGTGCGAGAGACAGATCTATGGTAACATCCAACATGAGGTTTCAACCTCAGAATGAACTGAAAACTCAAGCAACAGCTGTGGGCAATTGAATTGTGAGAAGAGGGTTCCTTTTGACAAAAAGGGCCAATATAGAATGCTCAAGTACCTTCCCAAGGGGCTTTTCACACAGTGGAAGGAATTGAATCCTTTCATGTCCCTTTTAAATTGCTGCCAAACATTTAAAAAAAAATTTAGATTTTTAAGTTTGTTTGGATTAATTGTACAATATGCTGTTTGTAAAATATCAAAAATTATAATGACATTGTAGAATAATACCATGCAATTTCAAGTATATTAGATGTTTTAAAAAAATTTCTTTTAATAAGAGAGAATAATTTTCTTGTATTACTCTGGGCCCTTGGAGCTTTACAAGAATCATCTCTGTTAAGGCCTTGAAATTTTAACATGGAAAAAAACCATCAAACAAATATTTATATTCATATATGATCTACTTCCTGCTGGTTACTTGCCTCAGGGCGGGAATTTCAAAAGGGGCTGCTTAAAAGGCCTTGGGAAACTAGCTTTAATTTGTCTCCCAGTTCATCTTCGACATCTTTAAAGCTAAAATCTCTAGGGTTTTTATTCTGTACACAGAAAAGTGTCAAGCCCAGCTCAAAAACTATGCGCACTCATTTTTAAACTGGTCTTTTTGCTTTACATGAGCACAGAAACCCCCAATGCATTTATGAATTTGTAAAAACTTTAATTCATTAGCTGGAAAAGGGAAAGATGGCGAATATGAGGCCTCTTATGGTGGCTTTCTTGGGGAGTGGTGTCTATATTGGATCACCACGTGTCTCTCCCTTCCCCTACATCCTGCTTACTTTAGGGGAAGTTTTTGCAACAGATCTGGCCACATTTTTTCATGCTTAAAAGACAGATCTCAAATTTTTTCTTTATAACTAACACCCAATTTGGCCAAGATCAGAATCTTCCTGCAGATTATTTTATGAATTTTAAAGAAAACTTTTAAGTAATCTCATTGCAGGAGAGCAGATAGCTTTGCCCTCTCCTGCCACCATTGAATTTCTCCACACCAGAGGCTGTTTCCGGAGTGGAGTTTCATTTCTTATTACAGATTTTAAATTCCAAATACAAACTAAGATTTTAATTTGAACAAGAAACCACATTCTTTAAGCATACAAACCAGGAAAAATACCATGTAAGGATATTCTTTGCTCTAAGCCAATGGCAATTCAAATTCAAACTGTACATTCTCTGCACCTCTCCCAGGAGCAAGTAGTGATATTCTTCTAATCCTTTCATAGATAAGCTACTTCTTTCTAAAATAAGTCCCATGGTGCCCTTAGGTAATGGTCCATAAATCCCTGTAGGGATTGCTTGTGGACCCATATCGGGAGTTAGTACATATTTGGTGGTGGGACAGAGGTCCAATCCTGCACTTCCTGGGGTGGCACGGTAGAGTTCCCTGATAGTGGACCAGTTGTAGGCAGGCCGGTATGGTACGACAGTGCCCCCACTGTTTGGCGAGGCTGGGGCCGGCCCCATTTGCCGTTTCCCTGATGTGGGTCAAGAGGCTGGCCATCAATGCCTCTCTGGGAGCGGCAGTTATTGGCCCAGTGTCTTACCCTGCCACAGCGAGGACAAAACCCCAACCGCGGAGCAGGGAGACTAAGAGCTGAACTTCCTTGTCCCCTTGAGGCAACCTATTGCCAGCAATTCTTTGCAATATGGCCTGGCCTTCCACAAGTGAAACAAGTCCGTTTTTCTTTGCTCCCTGAATGGTCCCTTTGCAGAGACTCCTTCAATGCAGCAGCCAAAGTCACTCCCTGAACATAGGATGGCCCAATATCAGCACAAATACGGATGAACTCAGAAATTGACCCCCTTTTTCTGTAGGGGCGAGAGCCTCCTGACATGTTCTATTGGCATTCTCAAAAGCCAGTTGTTTCACTAACAGGGATCCCATATTGGAATATCCAACCACTCTGTCTACTGCCTGAAGCAACCGTGCCACAAAGTCCTGATAGGGTTCCTCTGGCCCCTGTATAATTTTTGTAATGTCCATGCTTTTTTCTCCCTTAGTGGGCAACTCCCTCCAAGCCTTAGTGCCACAAATATTTATCTGCTGATAAGCTTGCAAAGGGAACATCATCTGAGCCTGTAAGCTGCTACATGTTCCAGTTCCTATTAACATTTCAAGAGTGATAGGCACACCTTGTTGTTGATTTTTAGCTGCCTGTTTTTCACTAATTTCAGTCCAATTGGATTTCCACAGTAAATAATCTCCAGGGGAAAAACATGCCTTAGCCAATGTTTGCCAGTCTTGAGGAGGCAGAGCTTCACTAATTACAGTGTCAATCAAGCTCAAGACAAATGAAGAAGTGGGGCCATACGTGGAGACAGAGGTTTTAAACTCCTTGAGGGTTTTAAAAGGAATGGCCTTGTGCACTCTCAGTATCTGCCCTGGGTTGGTAGGGTCTGGCCTTTCTAGGATCAGATACATTGAAAATCCTGTAATATCCTCTCCAGCTCGTCTTGCCTCCTGTAAGGTCAGCTGTAAAGGGGATAGTACCGGCGGCACAGCAGTTGTAGTTACTTTCATATTTGGCTGTGTGCCAGTTTCTGGCCATAAAGGCCAGGGGGTTAGGGTCGTTTTTTCAAAACTGTGAGCAAGATCTTCCTCATCATCTAAATCATCTCGCTCATGGTAATGTTTGTATCTCCTTTTCTCAACCTCTGGCTTCCGCTCATATTTAGGAGGTAAATACTTGTTAGGCCGACTCTTAAGAGCAGCAGCAGGAGCAGCAGGGGGTGAAAGGGGGGGAAGGTGGGGATAAGGAGAAGGAGGAGGAGGAGGAGGAGGAGGAGGAAGAATCTCCTTTCCGAGACTCTGAATTACCCATGTTTATACCCGGTTATTCAAGTGAATTCACAATTCACAATACACAATACACTTCCCAAAAACTTACCTTAATCTGCGCGCACGTCATGGAAGTGACCCCCTCGCCTAATATCCCTCCATACTCAGGTCCCTGTTCGGGGGCCAAATGTGGTGTGGTGTTTCTTCCTTTTCCGAGTCCCGCACGGAAAGGCAGAAAGACAGGTTCCTGAGGGGAGGAGCTGGGGGTTAAGAAATTAGAGCAAGAAAGAGACAAGAGACAGAAATAGATTCAAGCTGGGTGCCGGGTGGATTCCTGTCCTCTGATAGACAGTCACACCCTCCTCAGACAACACAGCATATTTATTGGTTTCCAAAAGGGATTTTATGATCAAAAGGAGTTTCGGGTGTGCCCAAATCCTATTCATCAGGATCTGAGTAAGCTCCTTATTTTGGGTGGGTCAAGGTCCTTTTTGTTCCTCATTCCAAGTACAAGGGTACTGATAACAGGATTCTGCCAGTGCCCTTGGGCTCAGCTGATAAGAATTTAAAAAGTATCCCTGTGCCTTCCCAGACGGCTCTCTACAAGTATTAAGGTTAGGGTTAGGGCTATGGTTATGTTTATTTTTAGGGATAGGGATAGGGTTAGGGCTAGGGTTAGGGTTATGGTTTGGGTTAGGGCTATGGTTAAGGTTAGGGTTAGGGTTTGGGCTAGGGCTATGGTTAGGGTTAGGGTTAGGGTTAGGGTTAGACTTAGGGCTAGCATTAAGGTTAGGGTTAGGGTTAGGGTTAGGGTTAGGGTAAGGGTTAGAGTTAGGGCTATGATTAAGGTTAGTGTTAGGGTTAGGGCTAGGGTTAAGGTTAGGTTTAGGGCTATTGTTAGGGTTAGGGTTAGGGGTAGGGCTAGGGCTAGGGTTAGGATTAGGGTAGGGTTAGGGTTAGGGTTAGGACTAGAGTTAAGGTTAGGTTTAAGGTTAGGGCTACTATTAGGGTTAGTGTTATGACTAGGGTTAGGGTTAGGGCTAGGGTTAAGGCTAGGATTATGGCTATTATTAGGGTTAGTGTTAGGGTTATGGTAGGGGTTAGGGTTAAGGTTAAGGTTAGGTTTGGGGCTACGGTTAGGGTTAGGGGTAGGGGTAGGGCTTTGTTAGGGTTAGGGCTAGGGCTAGGGCTAGGGTTAGGGTTAGGGTTAGGCTTAGGGCTAGCATTACAGTTAGGGTTAGGATTAGGTCTAGGGTTAGGGTGAGGGCTAGGGTTAGGGCTAGTGTTAGGGCTAGGTTTAGGGTGAGGGTTAGGGTTAGGGCTAGGCTTAGTGTTAGGGCTATGGTTAGGTTTAGTGTTCGGGTTAGGGCTAGGGTTAGGGCTAAGGTTAGGGTTAGGGTTAGGTTTAAGGCTAGGGGTAGGGTTAGTGTTTTTGTTAGGGTTAGGGCTAGAGTTAGAGTTAAGTTTTGGGTTAGAGATAGGGGTAGGGTTAGGGCTAATTTTATGGTTAAGATTAGGGCTAAGGTTTGACATAGGGTAGGTTTAGTATTAGGGTTAGTGTTAGGGTTAGGGCTAGGGTTAGGGTTAGGATTAGGGTTAGGGCTAGTGTTAGGGCTATGTTTAGGGTGAGGGTTAGGGTTAGGGCTAGGCTTAGTGTTAGGGCTATGGTTAGGTTTAGTGTTCGGGTTAGGGCTAGGGTTAGGGTTAGGGTTAGGTTTAAGGCTAGGGATAGGGTTATGGTTAGGGTTAGGGCTAGAGTTAGAGTTAAGTTTTGGGTTAGAGATAGGGGTAGGGTTAGGGCTAATTTTATGGTTAAGGTTAGGGCCAAGGTTTGAAATAGGGTAGGGTTAGGGCTAGTGTTAGTGTTAGGGTTAGTGTTAGGGTTAGGGCTAGTGCTAGTTTTAGGGCGAGGGTTAGAGTTAGGATTTGTGTTAGGGTTAGGGTTACAGTTAGGGGTAGGGCTAGGTTTAGGGTTAAGTTTAGGGTTAGGAATAGGGGGTTAGGGTTAAATTTGGGTTAAGATTATGGCTGAGTTTTGACATAGGGTAGGGATAGTATTAGGTTTAGTATAGGATTGGGGCTTGGGTTAGGATTAGGGTTAGGGTTAGGGCTATGGTTAGGGCTAGGGTTAGGATTAGGGTTAGGGTTGGGGCTAGAGTTAGGGTTTAGGTTAGGGTTAGGACTAGAGCTATGGTTAGCGTTAGGGTTAGGTTTACGGTTAGGGTTAGGCTTAGGACTGGCAATAAGATTAGGGTTCAGGTTAGGGTATGGTTAGTGTTAGTGTTAGGGTTAGGGCTAGGGTTAGGGCTAAGGTTAGGGTTAGAGTTAGGTTTAAGGCTAGGGGTAGGGTTAGTGTTTTTGTTAGGGTTAGGGCTAGAGTTAGAGTTAAGTTTTGGGTTAGAGATAGGGGTAGGGTTAGGGCTAATTTTATGGTTAAGATTAGGGCTAAGGTTTGACATAGGGTAGGTTTAGTATTAGGGTTAGTGTTAGGGTTAGGGCTAGGGTTAGGGTTAGGATTAGGGTTAGGGCTAGGGTTAGGGCTAGTGTTAGGGCTATGTTTAGGGTGAGGGTTAGGGTTAGGGCTAGGCTTAGTGTTAGGGCTATGGTTAGGTTTAGTGTTCGGGTTAGGGCTAGGGTTAGGGTTAGGGTTAGGTTTAAGGCTAGGGATAGGGTTATGGTTAGGGTTAGGGCTAGAGTTAGAGTTAAGTTTTGGGTTAGAGATAGGGGTAGGGTTAGGGCTAATTTTATGGTTAAGGTTAGGGCCAAGGTTTGAAATAGGGTAGGGTTAGGGCTAGTGTTAGTGTTAGGGTTAGTGTTAGGGTTAGGGCTAGTGCTAGTTTTAGGGCGAGGGTTAGAGTTAGGATTTGTGTTAGGGTTAGGGTTACAGTTAGGGGTAGGGCTAGGTTTAGGGTTAAGTTTAGGGTTAGAAATAGGGGGTTAGGGTTAAATTTGGGTTAAGATTATGGCTGAGTTTTGACATAGGGTAGGGATAGTATTAGGTTTAGTATAGGATTAGGGCTTGGGTTAGGATTAGGGTTAGGGTTAGGGCTATGGTTAGGGCTAGGGTTAGGATTAGGGTTAGGGTTGGGGCTAGAGTTAGGGTTTAGGTTAGGGTTAGGACTAGAGCTATGGTTAGCGTTAGGGTTAGGTTTATGGTTAGGGTTAGGCTTAGGACTGGCAATAAGATTAGGGTTCAGGTTAGGGTATGGTTAGTGTTAGTGTTAGGGTTAGGGCTAGGGTTACGGCTAGGCTAATGGTTAGAGTTAGGTTTAAAGCTCAGGTGTGAGTTAGGGTTAGGGGTTTGTCTAGGGTTAGGTTTAGGGTTAGGGAAGGGTTAGGGTTAGGTCTAGGGCTAAGGTTAGGGTTAGGTTTAGGGTTAGGGCTCTTATTAGGGTTAGTGTCATGGGTAGGGTTGGGGTTTGGGTTAGGGTTAGGGTTAGGGTTAGGTCTAGAGCTAGTGGTAGGGTTAGAGTTATGGTTAGGGTTAAGGCTAGGTTGAGGGCTAGTTCAGGGCTATGTTGTGTGTTAATGTTAGGGTTAGGTCTAGGGTTATGGCTAGGCTAACGGTTATGGTTAGTTTTAAAGCTCGGATTAGGGTTAGTGTTAGGGGTTGGCCTAGGGTTAGGGTTAGGTTTAGGGTTAGTGTTACTATTAGGGTTAGTTTAATGGGTAGGGTTAGGGTTAGGGTTAGGGTTAGGGTTAGAGTTAGGATTAGTGTTAGGGTTAGGGCTAGAGCTAGTGGTAGGGTTAGAGTTATGGTTAGGGTTAAGGCTAGGTTTAGGGCTAGTTTAGGGCTAGGGTTAGTGTTAGGGTTAGGGTTAGGGCTATGGCTATGGCTAGGGTTAGGGCTAGGTTTAGTGTTAGGGTTACAGTTAGGGCTAGTGCTAGGCTTAGGACTAGGGTTAGAGTTAGGATATTTGTTAGGGTTAGAGTTAAGGTTAGGGCTAGAGGTAGGTTTAGGACTAGGGTTAGGGTTAGAATTAGGATTAGTGTTAGGGTTAGGGATAGAGCTAGTGGTAGGGTTAGAGTTAGGGTTAGAGTTAAGTCTAGGTTTAGGGCTAATTTAGGGCTAGGTTTAGTGTTAGGGTTAGGGTTAGGCTATGGCTATGACTAGGGTTAGGGCTAGGTTTAGCGTTAGGGTTATAGTTAGGGTTTGGGTTAGGATTAGGGTGATGGTTAGGGTGAGGTTTAGGGCTAGTATTAGGGTTAGCTTTAGGTTTTGGCTAGGGCTAGTGTTATAGTTAGCATTTAGGCTAGCGTTAGGGCTTGGGTTAGGGCTACTATTAGGGTTAGTGTTATGACTAGGGTTAGGGTTAGGGTTGGGGTTAGGGCTAGGGCTAGGGTTAGGGTTAGGTTTAGGGTTAAGGCTACTATTAGGGTTAGTGTTATGGGTAAGGTTATGGTTAGGGCTAGAGGTAGGTTTAGGGCTATGGTTAGGGTTAGAGTTAGGATTAGTATTAGGGATAGGGCTAGAGCTAGTGATAGGGTTAGAGTTAGGGTTAGGGTTAAGGCTAGGTTTAGGGCTTGTTTAGGGCTAGGGTTAGTGTTAGGGCTAGGGTTAGTGTTAGGGTTAGGGCTATGGCTATGGCTATGGCTAGGGTTAGGGTTAGGTTTAGCATTAGGTTTACGGTTAGGGTTTGGGTTATGGTTAGGGGGATGGTTAGGGTGATGGTTAGGACTAGTTTTAGGGTTAGCTTTAGGATTAGCCTAGGACTAGTTTTAGGATTAGGGTTAAGGCTAGGGTGAGGGCTTAGGTTAGGGCTAATATTAGGGTTAGGGTTAGTCTTAGGGTTAGGGTTAGGTTTAGGGTGAGTGCTAGGTTTAGGTCTAGGGTTAGGGCTATGGTTAGGGTTAGGGTTAGGGTTAGGGGTTGGGCTAGGGTTAGGATTAGGGTTAGGGAAGGGTTAGGGTTAGGTCTAGGGCTAGGGTTAGGGTTAGGTTTAGGGTTAGGGCTCCTATTAGGGTTAATGTTATGGGTAGGGTTGGTGTTAGGGTTAGAGTTAGTGTTAGGGTTAGGTCTAGAGCTAGTAGTAGCGTTAGAGTTACGGTTAGGGTTAAGGCTAGGTAGAGGGCTAGTTCAGGGCTATGGTTAGTGTTAGTGTTAGGGTTAGGGCTAGGGTTACGGCTAGGCTAACGGTTATGGTTAGTTTTAAAGCTCGGGTTAGGGTTAGTGTTAGGGGTTGGGCTAGGGTTAGGGTTAGGGAAGGGTTAGGGTTATGGTTAGGGCTAGGGCTAGGGTTAGGGTTAGGGTTAGTGTTACTATTAGGGTTAGTTTAATGGGTAGAGTTAGGGTTAGGGTTAGAGTTAGGATTAGTTTTAGGGTTAGGGCTAGAGCTAGTGGTAGGGTTAGAGTTACGGTTAGGGTTAAGCTAGGTTTAGGGCTAGTTTAGGGCTAGGGTTAGTGTTAGGGTTAGGGTTAGGGTTTGGGTTATGGTTAGGTTTACGGTTAGGGTTTGGGTTAGGGTTAGGGTGATGGTTAGGGTGAGGTTTAGGGCTACTATTAGGGTTAGCTTTAGGTTTTGGCTAGGGCTAGTGTTAGGGTTAGGATTTAGGCTAGCTTTAGGGCTTGGGTTAGGGCTACTATTAGGGTTAGTGTTATGGGTAGGGTTAGGTTTAGGGATAGGGTTAGGGCTAGAGGTAGGTTTAGGGCTAGGGTTGGGTTTAGAGTTAGGATTAGTGTTAGGGTAGAGTTACTGGTAGGGTTAGAGTTACTGTTAGGGTTAAGGCTAGGTTTAGGGCTAGTTTAGGGCTAGGGTTAGTGTTAGGGTTAGGGTTAGTGCTATGGCTATGGCTAGGGTTAGAGCTAAGTTTAGCATTAGGGTTATGGTTAGGTTTTGGTTTATGGTTAGGGTTATGGTTAGGGTTAAGGTTCCGGTTAGCATTGGGGCTAGGGCTATGGCTAGGGTTAAGGCTAGGTTTAGTGCTAGGGTTACGGTTAGGGTTTGGGTTAGGGTTAGGGTGATGGTTAGGGTGAAGGTTAGGACTAGTATTAGGGTTAGCTTTAGTATTAGGTTAGGGCTAGTATTAGGGTTAGGGTTAATGCTAGGGTTAGGGCTTGGGTTAGGACTAATATTAGGGTTAGGGTTATTCTTAGGGCTAGGGTTACGATTAGGTTGAGGGCTAGGTTTAGGGCTAGGGTTAAGGCTATGGTTAGGGTTAGGGTTAGAGTTAGGGTTAGGGCTAGGGTTAGTGTTAGGGTTATGGTTAGGGCTAGTGCTAGGTTTAGGGCTAGGGTTAGAGTTAGGATTTGTGTTAGGGTTAGGGTTAGGATTAGCGTTAGGCTGAGGGTCAGTTCTGCGGTTACGGTTAGGTTTAGGGCTAATGCTGGGTTTAGGGTTAGTGTTAGGGATAGAGTTATGATTAGTTTTAGGGTGAGGGCTAGTGTTAGGGTTAGGGTTAGGGCTACTATTAGGGTTAGTGTTTATGCTAGGGTTAGGGTTAGGATTAGGGTTACGGCTAGGCTAATGGTTAGGGTTAGGTTTAAAGCTCGGGTTAGGGTTAGGATTAGGGGTTGGGCTAGGGTTAGGGTTAGGGAAGGGTTAGAGTTAGGGTTAGGGCTAGGGCTAGGGTTAGGGTTAGGGCTAGGGCTAGGGTTAGGATTAGTGTTAGGGCTAGAGCTATGGATAGGGTTAGGGTTAGGGTAGGGTTAGGCTTAGGCTTAGTTTTAGGGCTAGCATTAAGATGGTTAGGGTTAGGCTATGGTTAGAGTTAGTGTTAGGGTTAGAGCTAGGGTTAGGGTTAGGTTTCAGGCTAGGGTTAGGGTTAAATAAGTGTTAATGTTAGGGTGAGTGCTCGGGCTATGGTTAGGGTTAGGTTTAGGGTTATGGCTACTATTAGGGTTAGTGTTAGGGCAAGGGTTAAGGTTAGGGTTATGGTTAGGGTTAGGGCTAGTGTTATGTTTAGGGCTAGGGTTAGGGTTCGAGTTGGGATTAGTGTTAGGGTTAGGGCTAGAGCTAGGGCTAGGGTTAGAGTTAGGGTTAGGGTTAAGGCTAGGGTTAGGGCTAGTTTAGGGTTAGGGTTAGGGTTAGAGTTACGGTTAGGGCTATGGCTATGGCTAGGCTTAGGTCTAGGTTTAGGGATAGGGTTACGATTAGGGTTTGGGGTACAGTTAGGGTGAGGGTTTGGGCTCGGATTAGGGTTCGCTTTAGGGTTAGGGCTAGGGCTAGTGTTAGGGATAGTGTTAGGGTTAGGGTTAAGGCTAGGGTTAGGGCCTGGGTTAGGGCTAATATTAGGGTTTGGGTTAGTCTTAGGGCTAGGGTTAAGGTTAGGGATAGGGTAAGGGTTAGGGTTATGGTTAGGATTAGCGTTAGGCTGAGGGTCAGTTCTACGGTTATGGTTAGGTTTAGGGTTAGTGCTGGGTTTAGGGCTAGAGTTATGGTTAGAGTTATGATTAGTTTTAGGGTTAGGGCTAGATCTAAGGCTAGAGTTAGGGTTAGTGTTAGGGATACTATTAGGGTTAGTGTTATGGCTAGGGTTAGGATTAGGGTTAGCGTTATAGCTAGGTTAACGGTTAGGGTTAGGTTTAAAGGTCGGGTTAGGGTTAGGGTTAGGGGTTGGGCTAGGGTTAGGGTTAGGGCTAGAGGAAGGTTTAGGGCTAGGTTTAGGGTTAGAGTTGGGATTAGTGTTAGGGTTAGGGCTAGAGCTAGTGCTAGCGTTAGAGTTAGGGTTAGGATTAAGGCTAGGTTTAGGGCTAGTTTAGGGCTAGTGTTAGGGTTAGGGTTAGGTTCAGTATAGGGTTAGGGTTAGGGTTAGGGGTTGGTCTAGGGTTAGGGTTAAGGAAGGGTTAGTGTTAGGGTGGGGGCTTGGGCTAGGGTTAGGTTAGGTTTAGGGTTAGGGCTACTATTAGGTTAGTGTTAGGGCTAGGGTTAGGGCTAGTGCAAGGTTTAGGGCTAGGGTTAGGGTTAGAGTTAGGATTAGTGTTAGGGTTATGGCTAGAGCTAGGGCGAGGGTTAGAGTTAGGGTTAGGGTTATGGCTAGGTTTACTGCTAGGTTAGGGCTGGTATTATGGTTCGGATAAGGATTAGAATTAGGGTTAGGGCTAGAGCTAGGGCTAGGGTTAGAGTTAGAGTTAGGGTTAAGGCTAGGGTTAGGTCTAGTTTAGGGCTAGGGTTAGGGTTAGAGTTAGGGTTAGGGCTGTGGCTATGGCTAGGGTTAGGGCAAGGTTTAGAGGTAGGTTTACGGTTAGGGTTTGGAGTATGGTTAGGGTCAGGGTTCGGGCTAGGATTACGGTTTGCTTTAGGGTTAGGGCTACGGCTAGTGTTAGGGTTAGGGTTAAGGCTAGGGTTAGGGCTTGGGTTAGGGCTCTTATTAGCTTTAGGATTAGTCTTAGGGCTAGGGTTAGGATTAGGGTGAAGTCTAGGTTTAGGGCTAGGGTTAGGGCTATGGTTAGGGTTAGGGTTAGGGTTAGAGTTAGGGTTAGGGCTAGGGTTAGTGTTAGGTTTAGGGTTAGGGCTAGTGCTAGTTTTAGGTCTAGGGTTAGAGTTAGGATTTGTGTTAGGGTTAGGGTTAGGGTTAGGGTTAGGGTTAGGGTTAGTGGTAGGGCTAGGTTTAGGGTTAAGTTTAGGGTTAGAAGTAGGGGTAGGGTTAGGGCTAAGTTTAGGGTTAAGGTTATGGCTGAGGTTTGACATAGGGTAGGGTTAGTATTAGGTTTAGTATAGGGTTAGGGCTAGGGTTAGGTTTAGGGTTAGGGTTAGGGTTAGGGTTAGGTTTCGGGTTAGGGCTAGAGCTATTGTTAGGGTTAGGGTTAGGGTTATGATTAGGGTAGGCTTAGTGCTGGCATTAAGATTAGGGTTTTGGTTGGGGCTATGGTTAGTGTTAGTGTTAGAATTAGGGCTAGGGTTACGGCTAGGCTAACGGTTAGGGTTAGGTTTAAAGCTCGGGTTAGGGTTAGGGTTAGGGGTTGGGCTATGGTTAGGGTTAGGGAAGGGTTAGGGTTAGGGTTAGTGCTAGAGGTAGGTTTAGGGCTATGGTTAGGGTTAGATTTAGGATTAGTGTTAGGGTTAGGGCTAGAATCTAGTGGTAGGGTTAGAGTTACAGTTAGGGTTAAGGCTAGGTTTAGGGCTAGTTTAGGGCTAGGGTTAGTGTTAGGGTTAGGGTTAGGGCTATGGCTATGGCAAGGGTTAGGGCTAGGTTTATCGTTAGGTTTATGGTTAGGCTTTGGGTTATGGTTAGGGTTATGGTTCGGGTTTGGGTTAGGGTTCGCTTTAGGGTTAGGGCTAGGGCTAGTGTTAGGGCTAGTGGTAGGGTTAGGGTTAAGGCTAGGGTTAGGGATTGGGTTAGGGCTAGTATCACGGTTAGGGGTAGTCTTAGGGCTAGGGTTAGGGTTAGGGATAGGGTAAGGGTTAGGGTTAGGATTAGCGTTAGGCTGAGAGTCAGTTCTACAGTTATGGTTAGGTTTAGGGCTGGCATTAATATTAGGGTTCGGATTAGGGCTATGGTTAGTGTTAGTTTTAGGGTTAGGGCTAGGGTTATGACTAGGCTAACGTTTAGGGTTAGCTTTAAAGCTCGGGTTAGGTTTAGGGTTATGGTTACTGGTTGGGGTAGGGTTAGGAAAGGGTTAGGGTTAGGTTTAGGGTTAGGACTACTATTAGGGTTAGTTTTATGGGTAAGGTTAGGGTTAGGGTGAGGGCTAGGGCTAGAGGTAGGTTTAGGGGTACGGTTAGGGTTAGAGTTAGGATTAGTGTTAGGGTTAGGGCTAGAGCTAGTGGTAGGGTTAGAGTTAGGGTTAGGGTTAAGGCTAGGTTTAGGTTTAGGGTTAGGGTTAGGGTTAGGGTTAGGGTTAGGGTTAGGGCTAGAGCTATGGTTTGGGTTAGGGTTAGGTTTATGGTTAGGGTTAGGCTTAGAGCTGGCATTAAGATTAGGGTTCGGGTTAGGGCTATGGTTAGTGTTACTGTTAGGGTTAGGGCTAGGGTTATGGCTAGGCTATCGGTTAGGGTTAGGTTTTAAGCTCGGGTTAGGGTTAGGGTTAGGGGTTGGGCTAGGGTTAGGGTTAGGGTTAGAGAAGGGTTAGAGTTAAGGTTAGGGTTAGGGCTAGGTCTAGGATTAGGGTTAGGTTTAGGGTTAGGGCTCCTATTAGGGTTAGTGTTAAGGCTAGGGTTAGGGATAGGGTTAGGGTTAGGGCTAGAGGTAGGTTTAGGGCTAGGGTTAGGGTTAGAGTTAGGATTAGTGTTAGGGGTTAGGGCTAGAGCTAGTGCTAGTGTTAAAGTTAGTGTTAGGGTTAAAGCTAGATTTAGGGTTAGTTTAGTGCTAGGGTTAGGTTTAGGGTTAGGCCTATGGCTGTGACTAGGGTTAGGGCTAGGTTTAGCGTTAGGATTATGGTTAGGGCTAGTGCTAGGTTTAGGGCTAGGGTTAGAGTTAGGATTTGTGTTAGGGTTAGTGTTAGGGTTAGGGTTAAGGTTAGGGGTAGCGCTAGGGTTAGAGTTAAGTTTAGGGTTTGAAATAGGGGTAGGGTTAGGGCTAAATTTAGGGTTAAGGTTATGGCTGAGGTTTGACACAGGGTAGCGATAGTATTAGATTTAGTATAGGGTTTGGGCTAGGGTTAGGATTTGGGTTAAGGTTAGGGTTAGGGTAAGGGTTAGGTTTAGGGTTAGGGCTAGGGCTAGGGTTAGGGTTAGGGTTAGGGTTAGGGTTAGGTCTAGAGCTATGGTTAGGGTTAGGGTTATGTTTAGGTTGAGGCTTAGGACTGGCATTAATATTAGGGCTCGGGTTATGGCTATGGTTAGTGTTACTGTTAGGGTTAGGGCTAGGGCTAGGGTTAGGTTTAGGTTTAGGGTTAGGGCTACTATTAGGGATAGTGTTATGGGTAGGGTTAGGGTTAGGGTTAGGGCTAGTGGTAGGTTTAGGGCTATGGTTAGGGTTAGAGTTAGGATTATTGTTAGGGTTAGGGTAGAGCTAGTGGTAGGGTTAGAGTTAGGGTTAGGGTTAATGCTAGGTTTAGGGCTTGTTTAGGGTTAGGGTTAGTGTTAGGGTTAGGGTTAGGGCTATGGCTATGGCTAGGGTTAGGGCTAGGTTTAGCATTAGGGTTACGGTTAGGGTTTGGGTTATGGTTAGGTTTAGGTTTTGGGTTAGGTTTAGGGTTAGGGTTAGGTTTAGGGTTGGGGCTATAGCTATGGATAGGGTTAAGGCTATGTTTTGAGTTAGGGTTATGGTTAGGGTTTGGTTTAGGTTTAGGGTGATGTTTAGTGCGAGGTTTAGAGCTAGTATTAGGGTTAGCTTTAGGATTAGGCTAGGGTTAGTGTTAGGGTTAGGGTTAAGGCTAGGTTAGGGCTTGGGTTAGGTCTAATATTACGGTTAGGGTTAGTCTTTTTTTTTTTCTTTTCTTTTTTTTTTTTCAAATTTTTATTAAGGTATTATATGTGTACATATCTTACCATTGCCCCCCACCCCCACCCCACTCCCATACATGCCCTCACCCCCCAATGTTTTGCATCCGTTGGTTACTCTTATATACATGCATATAAGTCCTTCAGTTGATCTCTTATTTCCCCCACCTCTCCCTAACCTTACCACTGTAATTTGACTGTGTACATATCTTACCATTGCTCCCCCCACCCGACTCCCATACATGCCCTCACCCCCCAATGTTTTGCATCCGTTGGTTACTCTTATATGCATGCATATAAGTCCTTCAGTTGACCTCTTATTTCCCCCACCTCTCCCTAACCTTACCGCTGTAATTTGACAGTCTGTTTGATGCTTTACTGTCTCTGTATCTATCTTTTTGTTCATCAGTTTATAATGTTTTTCATTATCCCCAAATGAGTGAGATCATGTGGTATTTTTTCTTTCATTGACTGGCTTATTTCACTTAGCATAATGTTCTCTAATTCCATCCAGGTGCCTACAAATGGTAGTAATTCCTTCTTTTTATGGCAGCATAGTATTCCATTGTGTAGATGTACCATAGTTTTCTGATCCAGTCATCTGCTGACGGGCACCTAGGCTGTTTCCAAATCTTAGCTATTGTAAATTGCGCTGCTATGAACATAGGGATGCATATATCCTTTCTGATTGGTGTTTCTAGTTTCTTAGGATATATTCCTAGGAGTGGGATTACTGGGTCAAATGGGAGTTCCATTTTCAGTTTTTTGAGGAAACTCCATACTGTTCTCCACAGTGGCTGCACCAGTCTGCATTCCCACCAGCAGTGCACGAGGGTTCCTTTTTCTCCGCATCTTCGCCAACACTTGTCGTTTGTTGATTTGTTGATGATAGCCATTCTGACAGGTGTGAGATGGTATCGCATTGTCGTTTTGATTTGCATCTCTCGGATAATAAGTGACTTTGAGCATGTTTTCATGTGTCTCTTGGCCTTCCTTCTGTCTTCTTTCGAAAAAATTCTATTTAGGTCTGTTGCCCATTTTTTTATTGGATCATTTATCTTCCTTTTATTAAGTTGTATAAGCTGCCTGTAGATGTTGGAGATTAAACCTTTATCAGTGATAACATTTGCAAATATGTTCTCCCATACAGTGGGGTTTCTTGTTGTTTTGTTGATGGTTTCTTTTGCTGTGCAAAAGCTTTTTATTTTGATGTAGTCCCATTTGTTTATTTTCTCTTTGGCTTCCATTGCCCTAGGGGCAGTATCAGTGAAAAAGTTCTTTTGGCATATATCTGAGATTTTGCTGCCTGTGGATTCCTCTCGTATTTTTATGGTTTCTCGTCTTTTCTTTAAGTCCTGTATCCATTTTGAGTTTATTTTTGTGTATGGTGTACGTTGGTGATCTAGTTTCATTTTTTTTGCATGTATCTGTCCAATTTTCCCAACACCATTTATTGAAGAGACTGTCTTGACTCCATTGTATGCTCATGCCTCCTTTGTCAAATATTAATTGCGCATATTGGTTTGGGTCGATATCTGGATTCTCTATTCTATTCCATTGATCTATATGTCTGTTCTTGTGCCAGTACCAGGCTGTTTTGAGGACAGTGGCTTTGTAATACAGCTTGAAATCTGGTATTGAGATCCCTCCTACTTTATTCTTCTTTCTCAGGATTGCTGTGGCTATTCGGGGTCTTTTTTTATTCCAGATGAATTTTTGGAGAATTCTTTCTAGGTCTGTGAAATATGCCGTTGGTATTTTAATGGGGAGTGCATTGAATCTATAGATTGTTTTGGGTAGTATGGACATTTTAATGATGTTGATTCTACCAATCCATGAACATGGTATGTTCTTCCATCTGTTTACATCTTCCCCTACCTCTTTTTTTCAGTGTCCTGTAGTTTTCTGCATATAAGTCTTTTACCTTTTTGGTTAGGTTTATTCCTAAGTATCTTAATTTTTTTGGTGCGATGGAAAATGGGATTGCTTTTTTAGTCTCTCTTTCTGTAAGTTCACTGTTGGTGTATAGAAATGCCATAGATTTTTTGGCGTTAATTTTGTATTCTGCTACATTGCCGAATTCATTTATTAAGTCTATTATTTTTTTGATGGAGTCTTTCGGGTTTTTTATGTCCAATGCAAATAAGGACAGCTTTACTTCTTCTTTTCCAATTTGGATGCCTTTTATTTCTTCTTCTTGTCTAATTGCAATGGCTAATTCTTCCAGTACTATGTCAAACAGGAGTGGTGAGAGTGGGCATCCCTGTCTTGTTCCTGTTCTTAGGGGAAATGGTTTTAGTTTTTGCCCATTGAGTATGATGTTAGCTGTGGGTTTATCATTTAGGGCTAGGGTAAGGGCTAGTTATTATGTTGAGGCATGATCCTTCTATTCCCACCTTGTTGAGAGTTTTTATCAAGAAAGGGTGTTGGATTTTGTCAAATGCTTTTTCTGCATCAATTGATATGACTATGTGATTTTTATCTCTCAATTTGTTTATGTGATGTATCACATTTATTGATTTGCGGATATTGTACCATCCTTGCATTCCTGGGATAAACCCTACTTCGTCATGGTGTATGATCTTTCTGATGTACTGCTGGATCCGATTTGCTAGAATTTTGTTGAGGATTTTGGCATCTACATTCATGAGGGATATTGGTCTGTAATTCTCCTTCATTGTGTTGTCTTTATCTGGTTTTGGTATTAGGGTGATGCTCGCTTCATAGAAGGAGCTTGGAAGTGTTCCTTCCTCTTGAATTTTTTGGAATAGTCTGAGGAGGATACGTTTTAGTTCTTCCTTGAATGTTTGATAAAACTCTCCTGTGAAGCCGTCTGGCCCCGGGCTTTTGTTTGCCAGAAGCTCTTTGATGACCTAAGCCTAAGGCTAAGCCTAACCCTAACCCTAACCCTAACCCTAATAGGGCTTCTATTTCTTCCATAGTTACTGGCATATTGAGCTGTTTAAATTCTTCCTGATTGAGTTTTGGAAGGTTATATTTTTCTAGGAATATGTCCATTTCCTCCAGGTTGTCCAGTTTGTTGGAATAGAGTTGTTTGTAGTATTTTTTAACAATCCTTTGTATTTCGGCGGGATCTGTTGTTATTTCACCTCTTTCATTTCTGATTTTGTTTATTTGGGTCCACTCTCTTTGCTTCTTGGTGAGCCTGGCTAGAGGTTCATCAATCTTGTTTATGGTTTCAAAGAACATCTCTGGGTTTTGTTGATCTTTTGTATTGTTTCTTATGTCTCTATGTCGTTTATCTCCACTCTGATCTTTATTATTTCCTTCCTTCTGCTTACACTGGGCTTTTCTTGTTGCTCTTTTTCTAACTCTTTGAGTTGTTGGGTTAGGTAATTTATTACCATTGTTTCTTGTTTTTTGCAGTAGGCTTGTAGAGCTATGACCTTTCCTCTCAAGACTGCTTTTGCTGTGTCCCATAGATTTTGGATTGTTGTGTTTTCATTGTCATTTGTTGCCATGATGTTTTTTATTTCTTCTTTGATCTCTCTGGTAACCCAGTCATGGTTTAATAGCATGCTGTTTAGTCTCCATGTGTTTGATTTCTTTGGGTTGTTTTTATTGTAATTGATTTCCAGTTTTATGCCACTGTGGTCTGAGAAGATGCTTGATATGATTTCTATCTTCTTGAATTTGAAGAGACTTTGCCTATGTCCCAACATATGGTCTATCTTTGAAAATGACCCATGTGCACTTGAGAAGAATGTATATTCTGTGGCTTTGGGGTTAGAGTTAGGGTTAGAGTTAAGGCTAGGTATAGGGCTAATTTAGGGCTAGGGCTAGTGTTAGGGTCAGGATTTAGGCTAGGGTTAGGGCTTGGGTTAGGGTTACTATTAGGGTTAGTGTTATGGCTAGGGTTAGGGTTAGGGTTAGGGTTACAGCTAAGCTAACGGTTAGGGTTAGGTTTAAAGCTAGGGTTAAGATTAGGGTTAGGGGTTGGGCTAGGGTAAGAGTTAGGGAAGGGTTAGCATTAGGGTTAGGGCTAGGGCTAGGATTAGGGTTAGGGTTAGGGCTAGAGCTATGGTTATGGTTAGGGTTATGGTTAGGGTTAGGCTTAGCCTTAGGCTTAGGTCTAGCATTAAGATTAGTGTTAGGGTTAAACTATGGTTAGAGTTAGTGTTAGGGTTAGGGTTAGTGTTAGTGCTAGGGTTAGGGCTAGGATTATGGTTAGGGTTAAGTGTAGGGGTAGGGCTAGGTTTAGGGTTAAGTTTAGGGTTAGAAATAGGGGTAGGGTTAGGGTTAAGTTTAAGGTTAAGGTTAAGGCTGAGGTTTGACGTAGGGTAGGGATAGTATTAGATTTAGTACAGGGTTAGGATTAGGGTTAAGGTTAGGGTTAGGGTTAGGGTTAGGTCTAGAGCTATGGTTAGGGTTAGGGTTATGTTTAGGTTGAGGCTTAGGGCTGGCATTAATATTAGGGCTCGGGTTAGGGCTATGGCTAGGGTTAGGTTTATGTTTAGGGTTAGGGCTACTATTAGGGTTAGTGTTATGGGTAGGGTTAGGGTTGGAGGTAGGGTTAGGGTTAGCTTTAGGGCTAGAGGTAGGTTTAGGGCTATGGTTAGGGTTAGAGTTAGGATTATTGTTAGGGTTAGGGCTAGAGCTAGTGGTAGGGTTAGAGTTAGGGTTAGGGTTAATGCTAGGTTTAGGGCTTGTTTAGGGTTAGGGTTAGTGTTAGGGTTAGGGTTAGGGCTATGACTATGGCTAGGGTTAGGGCTAGGTTTAGCATTAGGGTTACGGTTAGGGTTTGGGTTATGGTTAGGGTTAGGTTTTGGGTTAGGGTTAGGGTTAGGGTTAGGTTTAGGGTTGGGGCTATGGCTATGGCTACGTTTTGTGTTAGGGTTATGGTTAGGGTTTGGGTTAGGTTTAGAGTGATGGTTAGGGTGAGGTTTAGGGCTAGTATTAGGGTTAGCTTTTGGATTAGGCTAGGGCTAGTGTTAGGGTTAGGGTTAAGGCTAGGTTAGGGCTTAGGTTAGGGCTAATATTACGGTTAGGGTTAGTCTTAGGGCTAGGGTTAGGATTAGGGTGAGGGCTATGTTTAGGGCTAGGGTAAGGGCTATGTTTAGGGTTAGGGTTAGGGAAGGGTTAGGATTAGGGCTAGGGCTAGGGTTAGGGTTAGGTTTAGGGTTAGGGCTCCTATTAGGGTTAGTGTTATGGGTAGGGTTGGGGTTAGGGTTAGGGTCAGGGCTAGAGGTAGGTTTCGGGCTAGGGTTAGGGTTAGAGTTAGGATTAGTATTAGGGTTAGGGCTAGAGCTAGTGGTAGGGTTAGAGTTAGGGTTAGAGTTAATGCTAGGTATAGGGCTAATTTAGGGCTAGGGCTAGTGTTAGGGTCAGGATTTAGGCTAGGGTTAGGGCTTGGGTTAGGGCTACTATTAGGGTTAGTGTTATGGCTAGGGTTAGGGTTAGGGTTAGGGTTACGGCTAGGCTAACAGTTAGGGTTAGGTTTAAAGCTCTGGTTAAGATTAGGGTTAGGCGTTGGGCTAGGGTAAGGGTTAGGGAAGGGTTAGCATTAGGGTTTGGGCCAGGGCTTGGATTAGGGTTAGGGTTAGGGCTAGAGGTAGGTTTTGGGCTAGGGTTAGGGTTAGAGTTAGGATTATTGTTAGGGTTAGGTCTAGTGCTAGTGGTAGGGTTAGAGTTATGTTAGGGTTAAGGCTAGGTTTAGGGTTAGGGTTAGGTTTAGGGTTTGGGTTATGGTTAGGGTTTGGGTTAGAGTTAGGTTTAGGGTTAGGGTTGGGGACAGGGCTAGGCTAGGATTAAGTCTAGGTTTAGTGTTAGGGTTACGGTTAGGGCTAGTGCTAGGCTTAGGGCTAGGGTTAGAGTTAGGATTTGTGTTAGGGTTAGGGTTAGGGTTAGGGGTAGGGGTATGGCTAGGTTTAGGATTAAGTTTAGGGTTAGAAATTGGGCTTGGTTTAGGGCTAGGGCTAATGTTAGGGTTAGGGTTAAGGCTAGGGTTAGGGCTTGGGTTAGGGCTACTATTAGGGTTAGTGTTATGGCTAGGGTTAGGGTTAGGGTTAGGGTTAGATTTAGGGTTAGCGCTAGGGTTAGTGTTAGGGTTACAGTTAGGGCTAGTGCTAGGTTTAGGGCTAGCGTTAGAGTTAGGATTTGTGTTAGGGTTAGGGTTAGGGTTGGGGTAGTGCTAGGTTTAGGGTTAAGTTTAGGGTTAAGGTTATTGCTGAGGTTTGATTAGGGTAGCGGTAGTATTAAATTTAGTATAGGGTTAGGGCTAGGGTTAGGATTAGGGTTAGGGTTAGGGTTAGGGCTAGGGTTAGGGCTTGGGCTAGGGTTAGGGTTAGGGCTAGAGCTATGGTTAGGGTTAGGGTTATGGTTAGGTTTAGGCTTAGGGCTGGCATTAATATTAGGGTTCGGGTTAGGGCTATGGTTAGTTTTAGTGTTAGGGTTATGGCTAGGGCTAGGGTTAGGTTTAGGGTTTGGGCTCTTATTAGGGTTAGTCTTATGGCTAGAGTTTGGGATAAGGTTAGGGTTAGAGCTAGAGGTAGGTTTAGGGCTAGGGTTAGGGCTAGGTTAGTGCTAGGTTAGGGCTAGGGTTAAGGTTAGGGTTAGGGTTAGGGTTAGGGTTAGCGTTAGGGTTAGGGCTAGGGTTTGATTTAAGGCTAGAGTTAGGGCTAGGTTAGTGCTAGGTTAGGTCTAGGCTTAAGGTTAGGGTTAGGGTTAGGGTTAGCGTTAGGGTTAGGGCTAGGGTTAGGGTTAGGGTTAGGTTTAGGTTTAAGGCTAGTTAGAGCTAGGGCTAGGGTTAGAGTTAGGGTTAGGGTTAAGGCTAGAGTTAGGGCTAGGTTAGTGCTAGGTTAGAACTAGGGTTAGGGTTAGGGTTGGTTAGCGTTAGGGTTTGGGCTAGGGTTAGGGTTAGGTTTAGGTTTAAGGCTAGGGTTAGGGTCAGGGTTAGGGGTTGGGCTAGGGTTAGGGTAGGGTTAGTGTTAGGGTTAGGTTTAGAGTTAGGATTATTGTTAGGGGTTAGGGCTAGAGCTAGTGCTAGGGTTAGGCTTAAGGCTAGATTTAGGGCTAGTTTAGGGCTAGGGTTAGGTTTAGGGTTAGGCCTATGGCTGTGACTAGGTTTAGGGCTAGGTTTAGGGTTAGGGTTACGGTTAGGGTTTGGTTTAGGGTTAGGGTGAGGGTTAGGGCTAGTTTTAGGGTTAGCTTTAGGGCTAGGTCTAGGGCTAGGGCTAGTGTTAGGTTTAGGGTTAAGTCTAGGGTTAGAGCTCCAGTTAGGACTCGTATTAGTGTTAGGGTTAGGGCTGAGCTAGGGTTAGGGTTAGGGCTATTATTAGGCTTAGTATTATGGCTAGTGTTAGGGCTAGGGATAGGGCTAGGGTTAGGGTTAGGTTTGGGTTAGAGCTAGTGTTAGGGCTAGGGTTAGGATTAGGGTTAAGTTTAGGGTTAAGGTTCGGGTAAGGGCATGGTTAGGGCTATATTACAGTTAGGGTTAGGGTTAGCCTAAGGGTTGGTGTTAAGGCTAGGGTTAGGACTAAGTTTAGGCCTTGTATTAGGGTTAGGGATAGGTTTACAGATAGGGCTAGGGTTAGGGCTAAGGTAAGGGACAGGGTTAGGAGTATAATTACGGTTAGGGTTAGGGTTAGGGTTAAGGTTAAGGTTAGGATTATGGTGTATAAACATTTGGAATTAAAATGAATTAGCTTGAATCACTGGACAAATGTGAATCTAACATGTTGAATTCTCAATGATAGCCTAGGGAAATATTTAGGAGTGGGCTTCATACACTAGGAATACATGTTCAAAGAGCTTTAATATTTGAAGGAAACTGTTTAGTCACTGGCAAAACGTGTTGAAAGAGCTGAGAACTGAGTTGGATACTGGTTACATTTATAATTTAGACTAAATGAGTTGGCATTTTTGAAAAAAGGTTGGTGAAACATTTAAACATTCAATTTCATAGGGCTAAGATACCTTAAACAGTTATTTTCTTACAGCTAATATGACAGTTTAGGTTTTGGGTTAGGGCTAGGGTTAGGGTGAGAGTTCGGGCTAGGGTTAAGGTTAGGGAGAGAGCTAGGGTTAGGGCTAGTATTAGGGTTAGGGTTGGGGCTAGGGTTGGGTTAGGGTTAGGGTTAGGGCTAGTGTTAAGTCTAGGGTTAGGATTAGGGTTAGCATTATGGCTAGGGCTAGGGCTAGGGTTAGAATTAGGGTTAGGGCTCGTATTATGGTTAGGGTTAGTGTTATGGTTAGGGCTAGGATTAAGACTAAGGTTAGGGCTTGGGTTAGGGCTAGTATTAGGGTTAAGGTTAGGGTTAGAGCTAGGGTTAGTGTTAGGGTTAGTGCTAGGGTGAGGGTTAGGGCTTCGGTTACGGTTAGGGTTAGTGTTAGGGTGAGGGATAGTACTCCAGTTAGGGTTAGGGTTAGGGTACTGCTAGTTTTCAGGCTAGGGTTAGGATTAGAGTTAAGATTTGTGTTAGGGTTAGGGCCAGAGCTAGGGCTAGGGTTAGAGTTAGGGTTGGGGTTAAGGCTAGAGTTAGGGCTAGGTTAGTGCTAGGTTAGGGCTAGGGTTAAGGTTAGGGTTAGGGTTAGGGTTAGGTTTAAGTTTAAGGCTAGGGTTAGGGTCAGGGTTAGGGGTTGGGCTAGGGTTAGGGTAGGGTTAGTGTTAGGGTTAGGTTTAGGGTTAGGGCTACTATTAGGGTTAGTGTTATAGCTACGGTTAGGATTATGGTTTGGGCTAGTGCTAGTTTTAGGGCTAGGTTTAGGGTTAGAGTTAGGTTTAGTGTTAGGGTTAGGGCTAGAGCTAGGGCTAGTGTTAGAGTTAGGGTTAGGATTAAGACTAGGGTTAGGGCTAGTTTAGGACTAGGGTTAGGGTTAGGGTTAGGGCTATGGCTATGGCTAGGGTTAGGGCTAGGTTTAGGGTTAGGGTTATGGTTAGGGTTTGGGTTAGGGTTAGGGTGAGGGTTAGGGCTAGTTTTAGGGTTAGCTTTAGGGCTAGGGCTAGGGCTAGGGCTAGGGTTAGGTTTAGGGTTCAGTCTAGGGTTAGAGCTCCAGTTAGGACTCGTATTAGTGTTAGGGTTAGGGCTGAGCTAGGGTTAAGATTTGGGCTTTTATTAGGCTTAGTATTATGGCCAGTGTTAGGGCTAGGGTTAGGGTTAGGGTTAGGGTTAGGGTTAGGTTTGGGTTAGAGCTAGTGTTAGGGCCTGGGTTAGGGTTAGGTTTAGGGTTAAGGCTAGGGTAATGGGAAGGTTAGGGCTAGTATTACAGTTAGGGTTAGGGTTAGCCTAAGGGTTTTTGTTAAGGCTAGGGTTAGGACTAAGTTTAGGCCTTGTATTAGGGTTAGGGATAGGTTTACAGATAGGGCTAGGGTTAGGGCTAAGGTAAGGGATAGGGTTAGGAGTATAATTACGGTTAGGGTTAGGGTTAGGGTTAGGGTTAAGGTTAAGGTTAGGATTATGGTGTATAAACATTTGGAATTCAAAATGAATTAGCTTGAATCACTGGACAAATGTGAATCTAACACGGAGAATTCTCAATGATAGCCTAGGAAAATATTTAGGAGTGTGCTTCATACACTAGGAATACATGTTCAAAGAGCTTTAATATTTGAAGGAAACTGTTTAGTTACTGGCAAAACGTGTTTAAAGAGCTGAGAACTGAGTTGGATACTGGTTACATTTATAATTTAGACTAAATGAGTTGGCATTTTTGAAAAAAGGTTGGTGAAACATTTAAACATTCAATTGCATAGGGCTAAGATACCTTAAACAGTTATTTTCTTACAGCTAATATGACAGTTTAGGTTTTGGGTTAGGGCTAGGGTTAGGGTGAGAGTTCGGGCTAGGGTTAAGGTTAGGGAGAGAGCTAGGGTTAGGGCTAGTATTAGGGTTAGGGTTAGGATTAGGGTTAGGGCTAGGGTTAAGTCTAGGGTTAGGATTAGGGTTAGCATTACGGCTAGGGCTAGGGCTAGGGTTAGGGTTAGGGTTAGGGTTAGGGCTCGTATTATGGTTAGGGTTAGGGTTAAGGTTAGGGCTAGGATTAAGACTAGGATTAGGGCTTGGGTTAGGGCTAGTATTAGGGTTAGGGCTATGGTTAGGATTAGGGTAGCGTTAGAGTTATGGTTATGGCTAGGGTTAGGGTTAGGGTTAGGGCTAGGTTTACGAATAGTGTTTGAATTTGGGTTAGGATTAGGGTTAGGGTTAGGGCTAGGGTTAGGGTTAAGGTTAGGGTTAGAGTTATGGCTAGGGTTAGGGTTATGGCTAGGTTTAGGGCTAGGGTTAGGGCTAGTATTAGGGTTAGGTTTAGGGTTAGGTTTAGGGTTAGGCTTAGGTTTGGGCTAGGGTTAGGGTTAGGCTAGGGCTAAATTTAGGGTTAGGATTAGGGTTAAGGTTAGAGTTATGGTGTGTAAACTTTTGGAATTCACAATGAATGAGCTTGAATCACTGGGCAAAAGTGAATCTAACACTGAGAATTCTCAATGATAAACTAGGGAAATATGTAGGATTGTGCTTCATACACTACGAATACACGTTCAAAGACCTTTAATATCTGAAGGAAACTTTAGTCACTGCGAAATCGTGTTGAAAGAGTTGAGAACTGAATTTAATACTGCTTACATTTATAATTAAGACTAAATGAATTGGCGTTTTTGAATAAAGGTTGGTTAAACATTTAAACATTCAATTTCATAGGGCTCAGATTCCTTAGAAAGTTATTTTCATACAGCTGATATGGCAGTTTAGAGTTTGGTTTCAGGACTAGGGTTAGGGTGAGAGTTAGGGTTAGGGTTAAGATTAGGATTAGGGCTAGTATTAGGGTTAGGGTTAGGGTTAGGTCTAGGGTTAGGGTTAGGGCTATGTTTAGGGTTCAGTTTAGGGTTAAGGCTAGGTTTAGGGCTAGTTTTAGGGCTAGTATTAGGGTTAGGGTTGGGGCTAGTGTTAGGACAAGGGTTAGGGCTATGGTTAGGGTTAGGGTTATGGTTAGGTTTCGGCTTAAGGCTAGGGTTTGGGCTAGGGTTAACGCTAGTGTTAGGGCTTGGGTTAGGGCTAGTATTACGGTTAGGGTTAGGATTAAGGTTAGGGTAGGGCTAGGTTTAGGTTTAGGGTTATGGTTAGGGTTAGGTTTAGGGCTAGGGCTAGGACTAGGTTTAGGGCTAGGGTTAGGGTTAGGGTTAGGGTTAAGGCTAGGGTTAGGTCTAGTATTAGGGTTAGCTTTAGTGTTAGGCTAGTGCTAGGGTTAGGGCTAGGGTTAGGGTTAGGGTTATGTTTAGGGTAAGGACCAGGGCTAGGGTTCGGGATAGGGTTAGATTTAGGGTTAGAGCTATGGTTAGGGCTTGGTTAGGGCTAGTATTAGGGTAAGGCTTAGGGTTAGGGCTACGGTTAGGGTTAGGGTTAGAATTAGGGTTAGGGCTAAGGTTAGTGTTAGGGTTAAGGCTAGGGTTAGGGCTTGGTTCGGGCTAGTATTAGGGTTAGGGTAGTGTTGGGGTTAGAGCTAGGGCTAGGGATAGAGTTAGGGTTAGCATTATGATTACGGTTAGGTTTAGGGCTAGGGCTAGGTTTAGGGCTAAGGTTATGGTTATGGTTAGGGTTAAGGTTAGGGTTATGGCTAGATTTAGGACTAGAATTAGGGCTAGTATTAAGCTTAAGGTTAGGGTTAGGGCTAGGACTAGGATTAGGGTTAGCTTTAGGGTTAGGGTTAGGGCTAGGGCTAGGGTTAGGGCTAGGGTTATGGTTAGGCTTAAGGCTAGGGTTAGGTTTAGGGTTAGGGTTAAGGCTAGATTTAGGGCTAGGATTAGGGCTAGTATTTGGGTTAGGATGAGGACTAAGGTTAGGGCTATGATTAGGGTTAGGGTTCAGGATAGTGTTAGGGATTAGGTTGGGGTTATTTTAGGGTTAGAGTTAGGCTTAGGGCTAGGGTTAGTGTTAGGGTTAGGGCTAGGGTTAAAGTTAGGGTTAAGGCTAGATTTCGGGCTACTATTAGGTTTAGGTTTAGGATTAGGTAGGGTTAGTGTTAAGGTTAGGGTTAAGGTTAGGGTTAGTGTTAGGGTTAAGGCTAGGGTTAGGGCTTGAGTTTGGGCTAATATTAGGGTTAGGATTAGGGTTAGGGTTAGGGTTAGGGTTAAGGCTAAGGTTAGGGCTTGGGTTTGGGCTAATATTAGGGTTAGGAATAGGGTTAGGGTTAGGGTTAGGGTTAGTGCTAGGGTTAGGGTTAGTTTTAGGGTTATCGCTAGGGCTAGGTTTCGGGATAGGGTTAGATTTAGGGTTAGAGCTAGGGTTAGGGCTTGGTTAGGGCTAGTATTAGGGTAAGGGTTAGGGTTAGGGCTACTGTTAGGGTTAGGGTTAGGGTTAGGGTTAGGGCTAGGGTTAGGGTTAGTTTTAGGGTTATCGCTAGGGCTAGGTTTCGGGATAGGGTTAGATTTAGGGTTAGAGCTAGGGTTAGGGCTTGGTTAGGGCTAGTATTAGGGTAAGGGTTAGGGTTAGGGCTACTGTTAGGGTTAGGGTTAGGGTTAGGGTTAGGGCTAGGGCTAGGGCTAGGGTTAGGGTTAGCGTATGTTTAGGGTTAGGTTAGGGTTAGGGTTAAGGATAGTGTTAGGGATTAGGTTAAGGCTAAAATTAGGGTTAGGTTTAGGGTTATGGCTAGGGTTAGGGCTTGGGTTTGGGCTAATATTAGGGTTAGGCTTAGGGTTAGGGCTAGGGTTAGGGTTAGGGTTAGGTTTAGGGTTAGGGCTAGGGCTAGGTTTCGGGATAGGGTTAGGTTTAGGGTTAGAGCTAGTGTTAGGGCTTGGTTAGGGCTATTATTAGGGTAAGGGTTAGGGTTAGGGCTACGGTTAGGGTTAGGGTTAGCGTTATGGTTAGGGTTAGGTTAGGGTTAGGGTTGGTGTTAAGGATAGTGTTAGGGATTAGGTTAGGGCTAATATTAGGGTTAGGGTTAGGGTTAGGGTTACGATTAGGCCTAGGGTTTGGATTAAGTTAGGGTTAGGGATAGGGTTAAGGCTAGGTTTAGGGCTACTATTAGTTTTAGGCTTAGGATTAGGTAGGGTTAGTGTTAAGGTTAGGGTTAGGGTTAGGGTTAGTGTTAGGGTTAAGGCTAGGGTTTGGGCTTGGGTTTGGCTAATATTAGGGTTAGGATTAGGGTTAGGGTTAGGGCTAGGTCTAGGGCTAGGGCTAGGGTTAGGGTTAGCATTATTGGTTGGGGTTAGGGTTAAGTTTAGGCCTAGGTCTAGGGCTAGGATTAGGGTTAGCTTTAGGGTTAGGGCTAGGGCTAAGGTTAGGGCTATAGTTTGGGTTAGGGTTAAGGCTAGGGTTAGGTTTGGGGTTAAGGTTAAGACTAGATTTAGGGCTAGGATTAGGGCTAGTATTAGGCTTAGGGTGATGGCTAAGGTTTGGGCTAGGATTAGGGTTAGGGTTAAGGATAGGGTTAGGGATTGGGTTAGGGCTAATATTAGGGTTAGGGTTAGGCTTAGGGCTAGGGTTAGTGTAAGGGTTAGGGCTAGGGTTTGGGTTAGGGTGGTGGTTAGGGCTAGGATTATGGTTAGCTTTAGGGTTAGGGCTAGGGTTAGGGCTAAGGTTAGGGTTAGGGTTAAGGATAGGGTTAAGGATTGGGTTAGGGCTAATAATAGGGTTAGGGTTAGGCTTAGGGGTAGGGTTCGGGTTAGGGTTAGGGTTAGGGTTTGGTTTAGGTTAGGGTTAGGGTTAGGTTTATTGCTATAGCTAGGGGTACGTTTAGGGCTTGGGTTAGAGTTATGGTTAAGGCTTGGGTTAGGGCTTGGATTGGGGTTAGGGTAGGGCTAGGGTTAGGGCTAGGCTTAGGGTTAGGGTTAAGGCTCAGGTTTGGGCTTGGGTTAGGGCTAATACTATGGTTAGGGTTAGGTTTAGGTATAGGGTTATGGTTAGGTTAGGTTTAAGGTTAGTGTTAGTGTTAGGGCTAGGGTTAGGTTTAGGGTTAGGGGGAGGGTTATGGTTAGGGTTAGTGTTAGCTTTAAGTTTAGGGCTAGGGCTAGGGTTAAGGCCAAGGTTAGGGCTTGGGTTAGTGCTAATATTAGGGTTAGGGTTAGGGTTCGGGTTACGGTTAGGGTTAGGTCTAAAGTTATGGGTAGTATTAGGGTTAGGGTTAGGGTTAGGGTTAGGGTTAGGGCTAGGGTTAGGGCTAGTATTAGGGTTAGGATTAGGCTTAGGGATAGGGTTAGGGTTAGGGTTAGGGTTAGGGTTAGGGCTAGGTTTTGGGCTAGGGTTAGGGTCAGGATGAGGGTTAGGGTTAAGGTTAGGATTATGGTATATAAACATTAGGAATTCACAATGAATTAGCTTGAATCACTGGACAAAATTGAATCTAACACTGAGAATTCACTATGATAGACTAGGGAAATATTTAGGAATGTGCTTCATACACTAGCAATACATGTTCAAAGAGCTTTAATATCTAAAGTAAATGTTCAGTCACTGGGAAATTGTGTTCAAAGATGTTCAAAGAGCTGAGAACTGAGTTGGATTCTGGTTACATTTATAATTTAGTCGTAAGGCGTTGGTGTTTTAGAAAGGTTGGTTAAACAATTAAACATTCTATTTCATAGGGCTCAGATACCTCTATGAAAATGTTAAAATATCACAGCTAAAAATGACAGACCTGGGAAATGTCTAGGAATGTGTCTGAAACAATTGGAATACATTTGTAGAACCTTAATACCTCTATTGCACTGTTGAAATACTGACAATTTGTATTCCAAGAGATGTGAAAGGTAGGATAGTCTTTAAAATAGTAATCACTCAAGTTAAAAGAGCTGGTATAAAAGGAAAAACACTGTATAAATACTTGGAATTCACAATGAATGAGCTTGAAACACTGGACAAAATTGAAAAGAGCTGGTATATATGGAAGAACGCTGTATAAACACTTGGGATTCACAATGAATGAGCCTGAATCACTGGAAAATATCAATCCAACACTGAGAATTCACAATGATAGACGAGGGAAATATTTAGAAATGTACTTGAAACACTAGGTATACCTGTTCATAGAGCTGTAATATCTGATGGACACTGTTTAATCACTGGGAAATTGTGTTCAAACAGTAGAGAACTGAGATGGATACTTGTTACATTTATAATTCAGTCTCAGTGAGTTGGCATTTTTGAAAGAAGGTTGGTTAAGCATTTAAACATTCATTTTCTTAGGGCTCAGATACCTTAAAAAGTTATTTTCATACAGCTGATATGACAATTTAGGGTTAGGGTTAGGGTTAGGGTTAGGGTTAAGGCTAGGGTTAGGAATAGGTATTGTGCTAGTAATAGGGTTAGTGTTAGGGTTAAGGATAGGGTTAGGGTTAGGTTATGATTGGGGTTAGGGCTAGGTTGAGGGTTAGGGTTAGGACTAGGGCTAGGACTAGGGTTAGGGCATGGGTTAGGGTTAGGGTTAGTGTTAAGTGTAGGGTAAGGGCTAGTGTTAGGGCTAGTATTAGGGTTCAGGTTAGGGTTAGGGCTAGGGGTAGGGTTAGGGTTAGGTTTAGGGTTAGGGCTAGTATTAGGGTTATGGTAAGGGTTAGGGTTATGGCTAAGACTAGGGTTACGGTTAGGGTTAGGGTTAGGACTAGGGATAGGTTTAGGGCTATGTTTAGGATTAGGGTTAGGGTTAATGCTAGGGTTAGGTCTAGGGATAGGGCTAGTATTAGGGTTAGGGTTAGGGCTAGGGTTGGGGTTAGGTTTAGGTTTAGGGTTAGTGCTAGGGTTAGGGATAGGGTTAGGGTTAGGGTTAGGGCCGGGATGAGGGTTCGCTTTAGGGTTAAGGCTAGGTTCAGTTTAGGGTTAGGGTTAGGGTTAGGGCTAGGGTTTGGGCAGGGTTAGGGTTACGTTTAGGTTAGGGTTAGGGCTAGGATTAGGGCTAGGATTTGAGTAAGCTTTAGGGCTAAGGTTAGGGTTAGGTTAGGGTCAGGGTTAGGGTTAGGGTTAAGTTAGGATTATGGTATATAAACATTTGAAATTCACAATGAATGAGCTTATATCACCGGACATAACTGAATTTAACACTGAGAATTTACAATGATAGATCAATGGGGAGGGGCCAGGTGGAGAGTCGGAAGTGCTGAGGTGACCAAGGATATGGTCTGCACCAGGTGAACAGCCTAAAGTGCTCTGGTAGATAAGGGCTTGGGGACTGGGAACCGGCCTGAAGTGCTGATGTCATCAAGGGTGAGGGGCCCCATGGACAGTCTGAAGTCCTCAGGTGGATAAGGCCTTGGGGTGCTGGGAACAACCAGAAGTGCTGATGTTATCAAGGGGGAGGGCCAGGAGGACAACCTGAACTTCTCTGGTAGACAAGGGTTTGGGGACCAGGGACCAGCCTGAAGTGCTGACGTCATCAATCGGAGGGGCCACGTGGACAGCCAAAATTGGTGACGAACCCCAGTGGTTTGGCTTGGCCCAGTGAACTGCTGGAAGTGCTCAGGTGGTCAAGGGCTTGCTACCAGGTCAACAGGTGGAAGTGGTCATGTGTAATGGTTAGTAGAGCCAGGTGAATGCATTGGAGGGTCCCAAGAGGTCGCAAACGCCCCCACTTTCTGAGGTCCATACACTGGAAGGCAGGGAGAAGGTACCTATCCTAAAGGAAGGGCGTTCCCCATCAATTAAGCAAAAAGCTGGCCCTCAGGGCGCGCGGAACTGTAAGTGACCCTGGAGTGTCAGGACTTTGCTCCCAGTATGGAAAGTGTTTTCAGGGCCTCAACACTGCTTTTTCCCGGATTTCAATGTCCAAAGGCAGGGCTGTCTGCTTCGCAGGTCAGTCCAGAATGAGATGCTCTTATGATGGGGAGCATGGGGCGTCCCTGTGCTCATGTACGTCCATGATTGTCTTAAAGCAGTGCTGGAGGCCCCATGCTTGCCACCCTCTCCACCCGGGGATTAGGTGTTACAGAGAACTGGACTAATCAAACAATGCTCAGAGAGTTTGGTGTCACACTTTATTCACCGGCGGGCTTAGAGAAAATGAATTCAAATTCTAAGCAAGGCTACAAGCAGAACTTCCCTTTTTATTAAAGAGCCAGCCCTATGTGCACTTAGTGGTTATCTCGATTCTGGCCTTGAAAACAACACAGTTCTATCCAATTAAAAAAATGCACCTGGCATGGCATTGAGAGTGTGGGCATATCTAATCTCTGGCCTACAAGGTCAGACAGCTAAGTTTATCTTCCTCATTATTCAAGCAGGCTAAAGCAGGCTAGAAAGCAAAGTTATTTTTTTAGAATAAGAGTCTGTCTAAAAAAAAAACAGCAGAGAATTCCAAACAGTAGTTTTACAAAATAGGGGTTAACCTTCTCATTCCACCTCCCAGCACCCCGCTTGTCCCACAAGCTTTTCAGCCTTGTGGTACAATAACCACGGGATGTTACGGTGAACAGGGGTGTCGAAGCTCTTTTACTATCTCCTGCTGAAAAGGGACAATGTCCAAGGGGTTAACATCCCGTTTCTTCCTCTTGGAGAGGTTTGTCGGGAATTCTTCTGGCTTGTAGGACCATTTGAAGTTTAAAGGCATCTAGACGGGATGAGATAAAACAAGTTACAGATTTAGAAGACATGGTCCTAGGGTTATGGCTATGAGTAGTATTAACAGTGGTCCTGTCAATGGAAGGAGCCATTTCCAGACTCCCCCCCACCACCCCCGCCCATGCAGCCCAGGTCTCAGATAACTCCGGTCTTATTTTTGAAGCTCGATCAGCTAGTTTCTTGGCCCCATCCCTTACAATACCAGACTGGTTAGCATAAAAACAGCATTCTTCCTCAAGGAACAGGCCCAGCCCCCCTTTCTCCGCTGTGAGAAGGTCTAGTGCTCTTTGATTCTGGAGAGTAATGGCTGCCAGTGAGTCAATCTGATCCTGTACTGCAACAATACTTTGAGCTATTTCTTCTAAACTGTCAGCAAGGTCTTTGGATAGGCTCTGATAGTAGGAGAGGGAAGTTGCCAGTCCCCCTATTCCAGTGCTAACCCTTGTTGAAATGCCAAGTGTTATAAGGAGAGGGGTTAGCTAGACTGCTCTTTTAAGAGGGAGAGGGTGAGATTAAGCGTTCGGTAGAGATAGTGAGGACTCAGGAGGCTCTCAAGAGGCAGAGTGTAGACCTGAGAGTGGTCCAGATTAAGAGAGTTCAGTAACAGTAAAAGAATTAGCCTTAGCTTCATCTTGTTCCTTTGCTGTGTAGGAAGCAGTGCTTCTGTGTCCCAGCATGGGCAGAAGAGTACTCCTCTTTGGACTAGCCTCGGGTTCCGGCAGCACTCATAAAAAGACAAATTGAGAATTATTAGAAAGATAAGAACAATGATTATCCAGAAATACCAGAGAATTTTTGCCTTTAAGAGAAGATAAGAAATAAAGATTAGTGTAAGGAAGAATTCAGCAGGGCATTTCTGAATTCCTTGGAGCAGGTTGATCAGCCAGGTCCGTTGTCTTCTTGAGGGTGATCCACAGAAGGTGACCTTCTGGTCAGAGGTCACCTTCCACTCAGGCTGGGCGCCGCTCAGCTGGTGGGCTGCTTTCACCGGAGAGTGGTGAATCTAGTTGTTCAGTCCTGCAACCTTGAGAGCTGTGAGAGTGGTTAGTATGACTGGATAGGGTCCCTTCCAAATTGGCTTAAGGGGCTCTTTTTTCCAGTCTTTTACCCAAACCTGGTCTCCAGGTTTATAAGGATGTACAACTGTTCCTAGAGAGATAGGTAGTCGGTCAGTAACCCATCTGTGGACCTCAAAGACAGTTTTTCCAAGTCCTTGTAGTTGCTTCTGGATTTCTAAGTTTCCTATTTCCCCCAAATCTCCCTTTGGCCGAATTAAGGGAGGAGGTCTACCATATAGAATTTCAAAGGGAGAGAAACCTACCCTGGCCCTCGGGGCACAGCGTACCCGCAGGAGTACAAGAGGCAAGATATCTGTCCAGGGTAGGGTTGTCTCTTGGCATAGCTTAGCCATACCCTGCTTTTTAGTCCAGTTCATGCACTCTACTTTCCCTGAACTCTGAGGCCTGTAAGCTGTATGTAGGTTCCATCTAATTCCTGAAGCCTTAGTTACCTATTGTACTATTTCTGCTACAAAGGCTGGGCCATTATCAGACCCTTTGGTCAGAGGCATTCCATACCGCGGGATTATGTCCTTTAGCAATGCCTTAGTGACTTCTCTCACCTTTTCTGTGCGAGTGGGATATGCCTCGACTCAGTCTGAAAAAGTGCAAACAAAGACTAGTAGGTATTTATTTCCTCTGCTAGGCCCTACTTCTAAGTCCTCAAAAGGAGTTTGCCCGTAGCGCTGAACTCCTATCGGTCCCACAGGACCCTGTTTGGCATTGTTCTGCACACAGAGGAGGCAACGCTGAGAAACTGAGGCACACAATGAGGGAACACGGGCAGTTAGGTAGTATCTGCCTAACAAAGCTTCTAGAGCAGTCTTTCCTAAATGAGTAAGTTCATGCTGCTGGAGGACTACCTTATGGGCTAACTGTTCTGGGATATAGACCCTATGATATGGGAGTATCCACCAACCTTCTTTTGTTCTTTTGCCCCCTTCTTGCTGAGCCCATTCCTCCTCCTGCGGAGTGTACTTTGGAGGTTCAGGTAATTTGGGGGCCAACATGATCCATGCCGGTGCTGCTTGTTCTTTGGCAGCCTGCTTTGCCAGCTGGTTTCCTTCTGACACTGAGTCTTTCCCTTTCTGGTGACCTTTGCAATGAATGACAGCTATTTCTTTAGGCTCCCAAACTGCTTCTAGTAACTTTAAAATCTCATTTTGATTTTTGATTCCTTTTCCTCCCGCCATCAGAAGCCCCCTTTCCTTGTATATAGCCCCATGAATATGCAGGGTAGCAAAGGCATAGCGTGAATCAGTGTAGATGTTGGCACGCTTATCCTTACTGAGTTCTGGCAAGGGCCCGAAGTTCTGCCCTCTGTGCTGACCATCTTTCAGGCAGGGCCTGTGCTTCAATTGTCTCAAAGTCTGATACCAATGCATACCCGGCTCGTCCTTTTCCTTCATCTAAGAAGCTAATGCCATCTGTGAACAATACTAAGTCCGGATTCTTTAGGGGCTTATCTGCTTCTTTGGACAGCCTCATTAACAGCCCATAAATCCTGTACCGGGCGATAGTCATTAGTCCCAGACTTTTTGACAGGCAAGAGGAGAGTATTCCATGGTGACTGGCATCTTTTAAGGAGTCCCCACTGAAGTAGCCAGTCTAAGTGGACCTGAATTCCTAGGCGTGCCTCCCGTGGAATTTGATATTGGCGGATTTTGACAGGCTGTGCCCCAGGCTTTAAGTCAATTAGTATCAGGGCATGGTCTTTGGCCAGTCCAGGGGGATTTCCTTCTGCCCAAACCAGTGGAAATTCTTCCTCTAATTCAGGCTCTAAAGGTGAGGCCTTTGACTGAGGGGCGTAAAGTCTCCATTCTTCCTCCCAGGAAACTGCTAAAGACAGGATCATTGGAGAAGTCTCCTCACTTAGGTAAAGCTGTGCTGAGCCATTTGGAGCAAAAGTGATTTCTGCCCCCATTTTGGCTAAAAGGTCTCTACTTATCAGAGGTACTGGACAGTCTGGCAAGTACAGGAATTCATGAATTACTCGGTGGCCGCCAAGTTGGCATTGGCAAGGCCGGCAGAATAGTCTACGGGTCTGGTCTCCAGTAGCTCCAATAATGGTGACTTCCTTTCCTGAGAGATGCGCTACTTTCTGTGTGACTACTGAGTGCTCCGCTCCCGTATCAACCGTAAAGTCTGCAGACTGGCCCCCATTTTTCATTCTGACCATGGGCTCGTGGGGGCCCAGCTGAAAAGAGCCCGGTCTGTCCTAGTCAGAGTCAGCTGTTGCCAGCCCAATAAGGTCTGCTTCAGGTGGTTCTGATTGATAGTGACTGGGTGGGAAAAGGGACCCTATTTTCTTGCTCTGCCGTTTGGGACATTCATTTTTCCAGTGCCCTGTTTCCTTACAATAGGCACACTGGTCCCGTCTCAAGCTTGCTCTTCTTTTCCCTCCTGATCTGTCTTCTTGCTTCCCTTTTTGGGCTGTCTGGGGTCCCAAACCTCTGAAAGCCGCTGCTATCACATTGGCCCTTCTTTGTATTCTCTTTTCTTCCTCCTTTTTTGCTGCCCTGTCTCGGTTGATGAAAACGTTGTTGGCTATCTCTAGCAGTTCACTAGCATTTTTTCCTGCAAACACTTCCAGCTTCTGTAATTTTCTCCTGATATCAGGCTGGGATTGGCCTACAAAAGCAGCATTTACCATGGTTTGAGTGTCCGGGGCCTCAGGGTTAAAGGGAGTGTAAATCCAGTATGCCTCACACAGTCTCATAGAAAGCTGCTGGACTTTCATCAGGCTTCTGGAAAACCTCAGAGATTTTAGCCATATTGGTGGGCTTCTTGGCTCCGGCCCTGACCCCCTGGAGGAAAGCCAGCCGATATTTTTCTAGCCTGGTCTTTCCATCTTCTGAGTTCGGGGACCAATTAGGTTCCTCATCGGGGAGGGCCTCCCTTGCCCATCTGTTTGTGTCTAATGTCCCTGCCGGGGCCTGGGTCTGGAGCCACTTCCGAGCTTCTGTCATTACTCTCATGCGCTCCTCAGTGTTAAAGAATGCAAAAAGGAGCTGCTTGCAGTCCACCCAGGTGGGCTTCTGGGTCTGGAAGATCATTTCTAGAAGATCTACCATGGCCTGAGGTTTTTCAGAATAAGCTGGGGTGTGTTGCTTCCAATTCAGAATGTCACTTGTGGTAAAGGGCTGATAATAATAGATCGGCCTTCCTTCCTGTAAGGTCCCATCTTCACCAATCACTTGGGCACCCCAAATCTCCCTGAGAGGCATATGACATGCCGGCTGTTGTTTGGGGCCTTGATCAGCTGAACGCAAGCGCTGCCCAACGGGCTCTGGAGAGCCTGGTTGAGGGGAGATGGAGGGAGGTGGTGTTTCCAGACTTTCCAGACCTTCCAATCTAGCAGAGGGGGCACTTGGTGCTGCCTGTGGCTCATATGGAGGTGGTAAAACTGGTGGGACTTCCTCAGGGGGGTCCTGTAGAATAGGGGGTTGAACTTCCTTCTGAGGGACCTGCTTCTCCTCTCCTACCTGTTTTTCCTTAGCCTGCTCCTGCCCTGCCTGCCTCTTCACTCCTGCTACTAAAACCTTACTCTGTTCCTTCTTACACACGCAGAACTGGACCCAAGGCAGCAAGGTTTGAGCAATTTGTAACCAGCTGTCTATGTAAGGAAACTGATCTGGGTGTCCAGGGTCTCCTGTGACTACATTCCAGACCGCCCTGACCAGTCCTTCATCTAAAGAGCCTTCCGAGGGCCAGCCAACCCCGAAGGCTGGCCATTCTACTTCACAGAATTTCCTCAGTGTTTCAGAATTCATTTTAATTCCATAATCCACATCAAATCCCTTTTTAAAATTTTTCAACATGCAAGTGAGAACTGTGGGTTTATTCTGTCCCGACCCCATGATGATTGGTGGCACGAGACAGACAAGGGAGGGGGTGACCTGTTTTCACAGATCCTCACTCAGATGCCCGCCTGGCCGCGTCCCTTGGGAGCTTAGATTCGTCTTAGCTAAGGTGCACCCGTATAAGCCCGGGGACTGGTCAACTTCACATGGGGGTGAGTCACTGTTATGCCATATGATGAATCTCGGAACCGCAGGTTGGAGCCCACTTGGACTCCGTAACCGAAGACGTGGAACCACACAAAGGAGAGGAGAGGGCAGGCCCTCTCCCTCCACACTCACACACTTTCACCAGACATTCACTCAGAGTTTAAACAACAATCCACCCAATTCCTGATTCCTGATTAATTTGCCTGAGGAAGCCGTATGGCTTCCAGGGAGGTGATCAAGCTCCCCCTTCCACTCACTTGGAGTGGGCTGAACTGATGGGGCCCCTACCTTACCGATACTGTCAACAGGTCCAGAAGTGTCCGGCCGCTCTCTCCAGATGCTGGCTGGGTCCTGGGCTGAGGTCCAGGAGTGCCAGAGTCCCCCAGTTTAATTCTGCTAATTCAGCAGAGCAGCGCTTTCCAGAGGCCTGTCCAACACCACCGGGCCCCAAACTCGGTCCACTCACCAGAGGCTAAAAAGCTAAGCATGGGTTGGTTTTCTCGGTCAGGGAAGAATAATGTTACAGAGAACTGGACTAATCCAGCAATGAACGGAGAGTTTGGAGTCACACTTTATTCACCGGTGGGCTTAGAGAAAATGAATTCAAATTCTAAGCAAGGCTACAAGCAGAACTTCCCTTTATATTAAAGAGCCAGCCCTATGTGCACTTAGTGGTTATCTTGCTTCTGGCCTTGAAAACAACACAGTTCTATCCAATTAAAAAAATGCACCTGGCATGGCATTGAGAGTATGGGCATCTCTAGTCTCTGGCCTACAAGGTCAGACAGCTAAGTTTATCTTCCTCATTATTCAAGCAGGCTAAAGCAGGCTAGAAAGCAAAGTTATTTTTTTTAGAATAAGAGTCTGTCTAAAAAAAAAAACAGCAGAGAATTCCAAACAGTAGTTTTACAAAATAGGGGTTAGCCTTCTCATTGGCACTCTGTGAGCATAAGGTGACCTGGGGCTCTGGGTGTTAGGCCCTTAAGCCAACTTCCAGAGATTGGAAAGTCACCCTTTTCTTAGCCGGCCAGTGTGGCTTATAGGTCAGGCCAACAAGGGTCTGGGGAACAGCGGGAAATAGTCACATGAACAAGGGTTGGGGCCCGGTAACCAGTTTAAAGTGTTCATATCATCAATGGGGAGGGGCCAGGTGGAGAGTCAGAAGTGCAGAGGTAACCAAGGACATGGTCTGGCCCAGGTGAACAGCCAGAAGTGCTCTGGTGGATAAGGGTTTGGGGACAAGGGACCAGCTGGAAGTGCTGACTTCATCAAGAAGAAGGGGCCATGTGGCTTGTCCCAGTGAACAAACAGAAATCCTAAGGTAGACCAGGGCTTGCTGCCAGGTCAACAGCTGGAAGTGGTCAAGTGTGAAAGCTGATACAGCCAGGTGAATGCATTGGAGGATCCCAAGAGGTCAGAAACTCTGCAACTTCCTGTGTTCCATACTCTGCAAGGCAGCGAGAAGGTACCTGTCCTCACGGAATGACGTTCCCCAGGAATTGAGCAAAAAGCTGGCCCTTGGTTCACGACGAAATTTAAGTGACCATTTAGGGGGCAGGTTTTGCTCCCAGTATGGAAAGGATTTTCAGGGCCTCAACACTGCTGTTTCCCGGATTTCAAAGCCCATAGGCAGGGCTGTAAGAGTCGCAGGTCACTCCAGGGTGAGATGCCCCCATGGGGGATCCCTGGGCTCATGGACGCCCAGGGTTGTCTTTAAGGAGTGCTGGCGGCTCCCTGCTTGCCACTCTGGATTTCAAAGTCCAGAGGCAGGGCTGTCTGTGTCACAGGTCAGTCCAGAATGAGATGCTCCTATGTTGGGGAACATGGGCATCTCTGTGCTCATGTATGCCCATGATTATCTTAAAGGAGTGTTGGCGGCTCCCTGCTTGCCACTCTCCCACCATGGAAGAGGCAGTCTGTGAGCAGAAGGTGACCTGGGGCTTTGGGTGTTAGGCCCTTAAGCCAACTTCCAGAGATTGGGAAGTCACCCCTCTTCTTAGGAGCTAAGTAGCCAGCCAGTGTGGCTCATTGGTGAGGCAAACAAGGGCCTGGGGAACAGCGGGAAATAGTCACATGAACAAGGGTTGGGGCCCGGTAACCAGTTCAAAGTGTTCATATCATCAATGGGGAGGGGCCAGGTGGAGAGTCAGAAGTGCAGAGGTGACCAAGGAAGTGATTGTCTGGCACAGGTAAACAGCCGGAAGTGCTCAGGTGGTTAAGGATTTGGGGCCCGGGGCCCAGCCTGAAGTGCTGATGTCATCAATGGTAGGGTCCATGTGGACAGCCAAAATTGGTGATGAACCCCCGTGGTTTGGCTTGGTGGAATGAACTACTAAAAGTGCTCAGGTGGCCAAGGGCTTGCTGCCAGGTAAACAGGTGGAAGTGGTCAAGTGTAAAGGCTAGTAGAGCCAGGTGAATGCATTTGAGGGTCCCAAGAGGTGGCAAACGCCCCAACTTTCTGAGGTCCATACTCTGGAAGGCAGGAAGAAGGTACCTATCCTCATGGAAGGGCGTTCCCAATGAATTAAGCAAAAAGCTGGCCCTCAGGGCATGGGGAACTGTAAGTGACCCTGGAGCATCAGACCTTTTCTCCCAGTATGGAAAGGATTTTCAGGGACTCAACACTGCTTTTTCTAGGATTTCAAAGTCCAGAGGCAGGGCTGTCTGCATCGCAGGTCAGTCCAGAATGAGATGCTCCTAAGTTGGGGAACCTGGGGCATCCCTGTGCTCATGTACACCCATGATTGTCTTAAAGGAGTGCTAGCGGCCCCGGCTTGCCACCCTCTCCATCGGGGATTAGGCAGTCTGTGAGCATAAGGTGACCTGGGGCTCTGGGTGTTAGGCCCTTAAGCCAACTTCCAGATATTGGAAAGTCAACCCTTGTCTTAGCTGGCCAGTGTGGCTCATTGGTCCAGCGAACAAGGGCCTGGGGAACAGCCGGAAATCGTCACGTGAACAAGGGTTGTGGCCCCGATCCAGATAAAGGGTTCGTATCATCAATGGGGAGGGGCCAGGTGGAGACCCGGAAGTGCTGAGGTGACCAAGGATATGGGCTGGCCCAAGTGAACAGCCTGAAGTTCTCTGGTGGATAAGGGCTTGGGACCCAGGACAGGCCGGAAGTGATGACGTCATCAAAGGGGAGGGGCCACATGGACAGGCTGAAGTGCTCAGGTGGTTAAGGGTTTGGGGACCCGGGACCTGCCGGAAGTGCTGATGTAATCAACAGGGTGGGACCACATGAACAACCCTAAGTGTTCAGGTGGTTAAGGATTGGGGGCCAGGGACCAGCTGAGACTGCTGACATCATCAAGGGGAGGGGCCACGTGGACAGCCAGAAGTGGTAATGAGGCCGAGTGTTTGGGCTTGTCCCAGTGAACAGCCAGAAATCCTCAGGTAGACCATGGCTTGCTGCCAGGTCAACAGTTGGAAGTGGTCAAGTGTGAAGGCTGGTAGACCTAGGTGAATGCATTGGAGGATCCCAAGAGGTCAGAAACTCTCCAACTTCCTGTGTTCCATACTCTGCAAGGCAGCGAGAAGGTACCTGTCTTCACGGAAGGACGTTCACCAGGAATTGAGCAAAAAGCTTGCCCTCAGTTTGCGACAAATTTAAGTGACCATGGATAGTCAGGTCTTTGATCCCAGTATGGAAAGGTTTTTCAGGTACTCAACACTGCTGTTTCCCAGATTTCAAGGACCATATGCAGGGCTTTCAGAGTCGCAGGTCACTCGAGGGTGAGATGCTCCCATGTTGGGGAGAATGAAGGATCCCTGGGCTCATGGACACCCAGGGTTGTCTTAAAGGAGTGCTGGTGGCTCCCTGCTTGCCACTCTCCCACCGGGGAAGTGGCAGTCTGTGAGCATAAGGTGACCTGGGGCTCTGGGTGTTAGGCCCTTAAGCCAACTTACAGTAATTGGAAAGTCACCCCTTGTCTTAGCCGGCCAGTGTGGCTCATTGGTCAGGCAAATAAGGGCCTGGGGAACAGCGGGAAATAGTCACGTGAATAAGGGTTGGGGCCCAGTGACCAGATTAAAGTATTCATATCATAAATGGGTAGGGGCCAGGTGGAGAGCCAGAAGTGATGAGTTGACCAAGGATATGGGCTGGCCCAGGTGAATAGATGGAAGTGTTCTGGTGGACAAGGGCTGGGGGCCCAGGGATGGGCCGGAAGTCCTGATGTCATCAAGGGGGAGGGGCCACGTGGACAGCCATCAGTGTTCTGTTGGTTAATGGTTTGGGGCCCGGAACCTGCTGAGACTGCTGACATCATCAGGGGGAGGGGCCACGTGGTCAGCCAGAAGTGGTAAAGAGGTGGAGTGGTTGGGCTTGTCCCAGTGAACAGCCAGAAATCCTCAGATAGACCAGGGCTTGCTGCCAGGTCAACAGGTGCAAGTGGTCAAGTTTAAACACTGGTAGAGCCAGGTGAATGCATTGGAGGATCCCAAGAGGTCGGAAACTCCCCAGCTTCCTGTGGTCCATACTCTGGAAGGCAGCGAGAAGGTAACTGTCCTCACGGAAGGATGTTCCCCATGAATTAAGCAAAAGCTGGCCCTCAGGGCACGGGGAACTGTAAGTGACCCTGGAGCATCAGACCTTTGCTCCCAGTATGGAAAGGGTTTTCAGGGCCTCAACACTGCTTTTTCCCAGATATCAAAGACCAGAGGCAGGGCTGTCCGCGTCACAGGTCAGTCCAAAATGAGATGCTCCTATGTTGGGGAACATGGGGCGTCTCTGTGCTCATGTATGCCCATGGTTGTCTTAAAGGAGTGCTGGCAGTTCCCTGCTTGCCACCCTCCCACCGGGGATTAGGCAGTCTGTGAGCATAAGGTGATCTGGGTCTCTGGGTGTCAGGCCCTTAAGCCAACTTCCAGAGATTGGAAAGTCATCCCTTTTCTTAGGAAATAAGTAGCCGGCCAGTGTTGCTCATTAGTCTGGCGAACAAGGCCCTGGGGAACAGCCGGAAATAGTCACGTGAACTAGGGTTGGGGCCAGGTGACCAGCTTAAAGTGTTCATATCATTAATGGGGAGGGACTAGGTGGAGAGTCGGAAGTCCTGAGGTGACCAAGGATATTTGCTGGCCCAAGTGAACAGCTGGAAGTGCTCTGGTGGACAAGGGCTTGGGGCCTGCAGACTTGCTGGAAGTCCTGATGTCATCAAGGGGGAGGAGCCACGTGCACAGCCTGAAGTCCTCAGGTCAGTAATGTTTTGGGGCCCTGGGACCGGCCGGGAGTACTGAAGTCATCAAAGGGAGGGAATACATGGACATCCAGAAGTGATGATGAGGTCGAGTGGTTGGACCTGTACCAGTGAACATCCAGAAATGCTCAGATAGACAAAGGCTTTCTGCCAGGTCAACAGCTGGAAGTGGTCAAGTGTAAAGGCTGGTAGAGCCAGGAGAACACATTGGAGGAACCCAAGAGTTCGCAAACACCCCAACTTCCTGTGGTCCATACTCTGGAAGGCAGCCAGCAAGTACCTGTCCTCAGAGAAGGACTTTCCCCAGGAACTAAGCAAAAAGATGGCCCTCAGTTGGCGGCGAAATTTAAATGACCATGGAGGGGGCAGGCCTTTGCTCCCAGTATGGAAAGGGTTTTCAGCGCCTCAACACTGATTTTTCCCAGAATTCATAGTCCAGAGGCAGGGCTGTCTGCGTCACAGGTCAGTCCAGAATGAGATGCTCCTATGTTGGGGAGCATGGTCCATCCCTGTGTTCATGTATGCCTATGATTGTCTTAAAGGAGTTCTGACTGCCCCCTGTTTACCACCCTCCACACCGGAGATTAGGCAGTCTGTGAGCATAAGGTGACCTGGGGCTCTGGGTGCTAGGCCCTTCAGCCAACTTCCAGAGATTCGAAAGTCACCCCTTTTCTTAGGAGGTATGTAGCCGGCCAGTGTGGCTCATTGGTCAGGCGAACAAGGGCCTGGGGAACAGCCAGAAATAGTCACATGAACAAGGGTTGGGGCCAGGTGACCAGCTTAAACTGGTCATATCATCAATGGGGATGGGCCAAATGGACAGCTGGAAGTGCTGTGGTGATCAAGGATATGGCCTGGCCCAGGAGAGCAGCCCGAAGTGCTCTGGTAGACAAGGGCTTTTGGTTCAGTGACCAGCTTGAAGTGCTGATGTCATCAAGGGGGAGATGCCACATGGACAGCCAGAAACACTTAGATGGATAAGGGCTTGGTGCCCAATTTCGGGCCAGAAGTGCTGCCGTCAACAAGGGGGAGGGGCCACTGGGACAGCCAGTAGTGCTCAGGTGGATAAGGGCTTGGGGTCCGGGACCTGCCTGAAGTGCTGACATCATCAAGAGGGAGGGGCCACATGGACAGTGGGAAGTGCTCAGATGGATAAGGGTTTGGGGTCCATGGACCAGCAGGAAGTGTTGATGTCATCAATGGGGAGGGGCCAGGTGTACAGCCGGAAGTGCTGAGGTGACCAAGGATATGGGCTGGCCCAGGTGAGCAGCCAGAAGTGCTCTGATGGACAAGGGCTTGAGGTTCGGTGACCAGCCTGAAGTGCTGACGTCATCAAGGGGGAGGGGCCACTGGGACAGCCAGAAGTGTTCAGGTGGATAAGGGTTTGGGGCCCAAGGACCAGCAGGAAGTTTTGATGCCCTCAAGGGGGAGGGAGCACGTGGACAGCCAGAACTGCTCAGGTGGATAAGGACTTGGGCCAGGTACCAGCCCGAAGTGGTGACGTCATCAAGGGGCAGGGCCACGTGGACAGCCAGAAGTGATGATGAGGCCTAGTTGTTGGCCTTGGCCCAGTGAACAGTCAGAAGTGCTCAGGTGGACAACGGTTTGCTGCCAGGTCAACAGCTGGAAGTGGTCAAGTGTAAAGGCTGGTAGAGCCAGGTGAATGCATTGGAGGATCCCAAGAGGTCGCAAACACCCAAACTTCCTGTGGTCCATACTGTGGAAGGCAGCAAGAAGCTACCTCTCTTCAAGGAAGGACGTTCCCCAGGAATTAATTAAAATCTGGCCCTCAGTTCGCAGCGAACTATAAGTGACACTGGAGGGGACAGGTCATTGTGCCAAGTATGGAAAAAATTTTCAAGACCTCACCACTGCTTTTTCATGGATTTCAAAGCCCACATGCAGGGCTATCAGAGTCGCTGGTTAATCCAGGGTTAGATGCCCCCATGTTGGAGACCATTGGGGATCCCTGGGCTCATGGAGGCCCAGGGTTGTCTTAAAGGATTGCTGGTGGCCCCCTGCTTGCAACCCTCCCACTGGGGAAGAGGCAATCTGTGAGCAGAAGGTGTCCTGGGGCTGTGGGTGTTAGGCCCTTAAGCCAACTTCTAGAGATTGCGAAGTCACCCCTCTTTTTAGGAGCTAAGTAGCTGGCCAGTGTAGCTTATTGGTCAGGCGAACAAGGGTCTGGGGAACAGCTGGAAATAGTCACGTGAACTAGGGTTGGGGCCAGGTGACCAGCTTAAAGTGTTCATATCATCAATGGGGAGGGGCCAGCTGGAGAGTCGTAAGTGCAGAGGTGACCAAGGACATGGTCTGGCCCAGGTGAACACCTGGAAGTGCTCTGGTGGATAAGGGCTTGGGGACCAGGGACCGGCTGGAAGTGCTGATGTCATCAAGGAGGAGGGGCTACGAGGAGAGGCTGAAGTGCTCAGGTGGTTAAAGTTTTGGCGCCCGGGACCTGCTGAGACAGGTGAGCTGCTGGAAGTGCTCTGGTGGACAAGGGGTTGGGGCCCGGAAACAGGCCATAAGTGCTGATGTCGTCAAGGGGGAAGGGTCACGTGGACAGCCAGAAGTGCTCAGGAGGATAAGGACTTGGGGTTTGGTGACCAGCTGGATGTGCTGATGTCATCAAGGGGGAGGGGCCACATGGACAGCCAGAAATGCTCAGGTGGATAAGGGCTTGGGGTCCGGTTACCGACCTGAAGTGCTGACATCATCAAGGGGAAGGGGCCTCATGTACTGCCAGAAGTCCTCAGGTGGATAAGGGTTTGGGGCCTGGGGACGGGCCAGAAGTGCTGTTGTCATCAAGGTGAGGGGCCACTTGGCAGCTTGAAGTGATGACAAAGCTGATTGGTTGGGCTTGGCCCAGTGAACAGCCAGAAGTGCTCAGGTGGATATCGGCTTTGGGCATGGTGACCGGCCAGAAGTGCTGACATCATCAAGGGGGAAGGGCCACACGGACAGCCAGATGTGCTGACGTGACCAAGGATATGGGCTAGCCCAGGTGAAGCGACCGGAAGTTCTTTGGTGGACTAGGGCTTAGGGCACCCTGACCGGCCAGAAATGCTGATGTCATCAAGTGTGAGGGGCCATGTGGACAGCCAGAAGTGCTCAGGTGGACAAGGGTTTGGGGCCCGGGAACATGCCAGAAGTGCCGACGTCATCAATGGGAGGGGCCACCTGGACAGCCAGAAGTGGTGAGGAACCCAGTGGTTGGGCTTGGCCCAGTGAACAGCTAGAAGTGCTCAGGTGGCCAAAGTCTTACTGCCAGGTCAACAGGTGGAATTTGAATTCACTCACCTCAGGCAGCTTTCTCTCTGATGACTCATAAAGAATGTAGCAGCATGTCAGGTGTCCCTTGTGTGGCTGTCAACACCACCAAGAAGCATCTCCAGGGCCCTGGTACTTCATCAGGTGGTACCTCCCCTTAGAGATCCTCATGGCCTGGCAGCCAGGCAGGCGAGACCATCCATCCAGGCATCTGAGACCAGGTGCCGGTAGGCACCTGTCTCTTATCTTGCTGGGGCCTCCAAATGTTGTATCATAAATCAGCGAGCTAGACAAGACACTGTAATGGGTCAATTAGTTAGAAGTCATCTTTATTTTGCACAGGTTCAAAGCAGAATACCTCTGTCAAATTCTGAACAATCACAGGAAGGACTATTCCCTTTTTATATCATTCTAGTTCTTTGTGTAAGTTATTTTTGCAGACAGCTTGTAACCTTGAGTATATATCATATCTAACAAACACCTGTCATATCTATACAGACAACTTGTAACCTTGAGTACATATCATATCTATACAGACACCTGGTATGGGAGTACATATCAGTATCATTGTATTAGCCCCTTACGTAGGATGGCTAGCTTGGAAGGTCAGGCAGTTAAGTTTACCTTTCCTATTATTTAAGATAAAAAGCAAAGTTCTTTTACAGAATAAGAGACCATCTAAAAATGACAGAGTTGACTTACAGAGCAAGGGACTATCTATAAATAGCAGAGAATTTCAAATAGCAGGTTTGCCAAAGGAGGAATTACTATTATGCTTCACTCTACCATTTCCCAAAGCATTTTATATACCAAATGTTTCCTCATTGTTTTTCACATTCATTTGTATGTGAATTAATTGAACAGAATAGAAGGTTTAGTAAGTTACCAAAAGATGTCTCCTTAGATCAGTTGTGAAAATGTGCCTTATAAAATAAGTGGTGTTGGGACACGGGGCAAACAGCAGGTCACAGATACAGGACAACCAGCAGGATTTTTTTCTGATTTGAGAGACGGGGTGGCCATTAGTGAGCATTTCATGTGGGACCACTTTTCATGAGCATATACTGCAGGCTGAACACCAGAATTCTGGAGTGCACTGCTTACCTGAGCTGCGTGGTCCCATCTTACAGTCTCTCTGGAGGCAGAGCCAAGGTGCTGAGGCTTGGACTGTCAGCAATGAATGAACTACACTATAAAACAGGAGAATTTGGCCTGACTGGTGCTGCTCAGTGGTTAGAGGGTCAGCCCGCACTGGGAAGAGTTGCAGGTTTGATTCCCAGTCAAGGGCATGTACCTGGGTTGCAGGTTTGATACCCCATGAGTACAGGAGGCAACCAATTGATGTGTCTCCCTCACATTGATTTTTCTCTCTTTTTCCTGCTACCTCCCTCCCTTCCACTCTCTAAAAGATCAATAGAGAAAATATCCTCAGGTTGAGGATTAACCAAAAAAAAGGGTTTTTTTTCCAAGTTACAAAATGAAAACCCTGAGAAATCTGTTCTGTGTTAAAAAGAACATTGCTTGTAAATCTTAGAACCAGGCTCAGGTAGATTCCAGGGACCCCAAGCTTTAGGGTTTCCCTTTCTCAGAACTGCTGGGATTGCACAGGAAGAGGTGCAAATTATGAAAGGAGCCACTTTGGGCTAAAAAATTAGGAAGAATTTTTATTCTCTTTAGTCTAAGAGACCAGGCTTGGTGAGCAAAGGAAAAACTTGTGTTGCCATCACAACAGTCTAGGTTATTATTTATAAACTAGAGGCCCAGTGCATGAAATTCATGCACTGGGAAGGGGGTTCCCTCAGCCCAGCATGCTCCCTCTCGCAGTCCAGGAGCCCTTAGGGGATGTCTGACTGAGGGACCTAAGCTGTCAGTTGGACATCCTTAGCACTGCTATGGAGGCAGGAGAGGCTCCCGCCAGCACTGCTGCACTGGCCAGTGTTGAGCCCAGCTACTGGCTGAGTGGCTCTCCCACTGTAGGAGCACACGGACCACCAGGGGGCAGCTCTTGGGTTGAGCGTCTGCCCCCTGGTGGTCAATGTGCATCATAGCGACCAGTCGTTCTGCCATTCAGTTGATTTTCATATTAGCCTTTTATAATATAGGACTAGGGGGCCGGTACATGAAATTCATGCCCTGGGGGTTGGGGTGTCCCTCAGCCCAGCCTGCACCCTCTCCAATCTGGGACATCCCTCTCACAGTCCGGGACTGCTGGCTCCCAACTGCTCGCCGGCCTACCTGCCTGATTGCCCCTAACTGCTTCTGCCTGCCAGCCTGATCACCCCCTAACCACTCCCCTGCCAGCCTGATCGATGCCTAACTGCTCCCCTGCCAGCCCGATCACCCCCAATTGCCCTCCCCTGCTGGCCTCATCGCCCCTACTAACCTCCCCTGAAGGCTTGGTCTCCCCCAACTGCCCTCACCTGCCAGCCCGATCGCCCCCAACTGCCTTCCCCTTCTGGCCATCTTGTGGCGGCCATCTTGTGGCGGCCATCTTGTGATGACTGGGCATGGCCAACTTGTGACCACATGGTGGTGGCCATCTTGTAACCACATGGGTGAGGCCATCTTGTGGATGACATGGGCGGGGCCAACTTATGACCACATGGGGCAGCCATCTTATGACCACATGGGGATGGCCATCTTGTGTGAGGGTGTGATGGTCAATTTGCATATTACCTCTTTATTATCAAGGATTATCCCATGTTTTCCTCTACAACATTTTTCCTAAAAGGAAAATGGTTTTCTGTGTGCAGTTTACTTAGGCAATAAAATATAGAGTTAATTCAAAATTCTACCCCAAGAGTTAAAAAAAAAACTGCTATCATTTTAAGTTTATCTCCCTTCAGACATCTCTATGTGTGCACATTTCCTTTCTTCTGTTTTGTCTCTATATAATTTACTATTTTAGGTTGTTAATATGGATGCAAAACATGTAAATTTTCAACTTTTATTCCTAGTATGTGCATTTATGGGTGCACATTTTTTCATAAGTTTTGGTATGTGGTATTATCATTTAGTTCAACTTATTTTCTAACTTGAATTGTGATGTATTTTTGGGGTTAGAAGTGTATTTGACAACTTTTAAATATAAGGAGTTTCTAGGTACTTCAGTTCCTGAATTCTAGATTAACCACAATGACAAGAAACATATTGTATATAATTTCAATTCTTTGAAGTTAATTGAAACCTGCTTCATAGTCCAGCAGGTTCACTTGAAAAATAATTGAAATGCTCCTCCACTGCCATCTCGTGTGCATGTTGGAAGTAGCACCTCAGTGCAGGTCAGCAGGACAAGGGGGTGGCTATAGTGGAGCATCTCTAAGTGCTGAATGAAATGCTATTTAGGAGTGAATTTCAGAACTTTTAAAACTAAGAACTTTCCTATCATCAACCAATCAACAAATGACAAGTGCTGGCAAGGATGTGGAGAAAAAGGAACCCTCGTGCACTGTTGGTGGGAATGCAGATTGGTGTAGCCACTGTGAAAAACAGTATAGAATTTCCTAAAAAACTTAAATATGAAACTCCCATTTGACCCAACAATCCCACTTCTAGGACTATATCCAAAGAAATCAGAAACACCAATCAGAAAAATTATATGCACCCCTGTGTTCACAACAGCACTATTTACAATAGCTAAGATTTGGAAACAGCCTAAGAGCCCATCAACAGATGAGTGGATTAGAAAACTATGGTACATTTACAAAATGGAATACTATGTAGCTGTAAAAAAGAAAGAACTCTTACCATTCACAATTGCATGAATGGACCTGGAGAGCATTATGCTGAGTGAAATAAGCCAGTCAGAGAAAGATAAATATCACATGATCTCACTTATTTGTGGAATATAATGAACAAAGTAAACTGATGAACAAAAATAAATCCAGAGACTTAGAAGAATCAAACAGACCGTCCAACCTCAGAGGGAAGGCAGGGGAGGGTGAGGGGAAGGGGAGAGATCAATCAAAGGACTTGTATGCATGTGCGACTTGGGAATAATACCTTAGTGCCTTTCAGCAGGAACGGTTGTTGGGTACAGTGGGTTATCTGATTGTTGAATGCAGTTTGCTGCTCAGGTTGTTGAAGTGCTTTACATCCTTACTGAAGTCTTTGTGTGGGGCTATTGGTTCTGAAAGAGGTATGCTCTGTCTCTGAATGAGAGCGGTGTTTTAAACTTATTACGATTATAAATGTATCTAGTTTCCCTTGTAGCTCTCCTCTATGTACTTTAATTTCATGTTATGAAGTGCTTGTGAATTTGGATATTCCTGGTAAAATGAAATTATTGATATGAAGTGCTCTTTATTTATAGTAATGCTTTTTGTCTTCAAGTCTCCTGTGTTATCATATACTTTTTATTTGGTTTACGTTTGCTTAATATATTTTTTTCCATTCGTTCACTTTTGATATCTTTGTACCCTTAGGTTTTCGGTAGCTTTCAGTTTTTATATTAGTTATGAGTAAAATGAGTTAATTTTTGGTTCAATATTTTTCCCCATTCAGTTGTTCCAACACTCTTTATTATATAATGCATATTTTCCCACTGACCTAAGGAGATGTTTTTATTTTACCAAATTTCCATATGTATTTGAGTCTATTACTGAACTTTGTTTTCTGTTCCATCAGTTTATCTATTCACAGGACATTATCCAAGTTTTTTAATTACTGTAGCTTTATAACACAACTAGAGGCCTGATGCATGAAGATTCGTGCAAGAATGGGCCTTCCTTGCCCTGGAAGCCAGCACTACCTTCGCTCTGGAGCTGCCTTTTCGCTCTGGCCTGGAGCCACCTTTCTGCCTTGCCATGCTCCCCAGAGGCCCAGCATGGCTGGGGCAGTGCAGAACACCTGCATCATCACCATGGCAATGATGCAAGTGTCCAACCCCACCTCTGGCTGCTCGGTGCCTGCAAATTAACCCGCCATCTTTGTTGGGTTAATTTGCATACTCACTCCTGATTGGCTGGTGTGCATCACAAAGGTATGGTCAATTTGCATCTTACTCTTTTATTAGTGTAGATACATTATACTATCTGTTTGGGTAACTTTCATTCATTCATTTTTTTTCAGAATTTTATTTAAAAAATATTTTTATTAATTTCAGAGAGGAAAGGAGAGGGAGACAGAGAAACATCAATGATGAGAGAGAATCATCAATCAGCTGTCTCCTGCATGCTCCCCACTAGGGAGATCAAACCTGCAATCAGGACATGTGACCTTACCAGGAATCAAACGGTAACCTCCTTATTCATGGGTCAACCACTGAGCCATGTTGGCCAGGCCAGAATTTTCTTTTACATTTTTCATTTTAAAATGTGAACTTAAATGAGCTTGTTTTGGTCTTAAAAATCTTGCTGATATTTTAATCAAATCATAATAAATTTATAATCAACATTGGGAGATTGACATCATTATGGTTTGTTGTTGTTGTTTTTTTTTACCCAAGAATATGATGTTACTGTCCAGTTGTTCAAGTGTCAGTTATTGGGTAGCATTTAAAAATTTTATTAATACAGATTGTGCACATTTTTGTTAAGATCATTCCTAGGCATCTTATATTTTGTTTCCATTGTACATTTTCTTTGATTATATATTTCATGTACTGTTTTAAAGGATATGTATTTATATGCATGTTATCTCTCTCTTTCTCTCTGAAATAAATTTAAAAATATGAAATGAGTAAGATTATTGATTGTTAGCAAAAAAAATCAATATGAACTTTTGTTTCTTCACCATATAAGCAAGTATTCAGACATTTTGGGAGTACATGTCTATCACCATTTCCTGAACAAAGATTTTTAAAAAATATATGGTAATACTGATTTTCAGAGAGACAGGAAGGGAAAGGGAGAGAGAGACTGAAACATTGATGAGGTAGAGATATCACTTCAATCGGCAGCCTCCTGCATGCCCCCTTCTGGGGATTGAACCCACAACCCTGGAATGTGCCCTGACCAGGAATCAAACCAGCAAACTCTTGGTGCCTGAGAGAATACTCAGTCCACTGAGCCAAACCAGCCAGGCTGAACTGAGATTTAACAATTAAACTAAAGTAACTTATTCTCAACTGAATAATTATGTCAATGAAAGTGGAACAATCTACTAATTTATCTTGTGGGTGTAAAGTTTTTATTTAAAGTTTCAAAGGTGGGAGCGCAGCATTGGACTTCTAAGGGTATAGGCTGCTTGAGGAAGGGGGCAGGCAGACTGCCTTGGACAATGCTGGAATTGGTTGTACTGAGTAGAGGCAGGAAAGAGGCAGCCAGCCAGTTCATTTGGCTGCAGCTGGCCACTAGGTAAGATGTGCTTTCATTCCTCTCCGAGAGCCGGCCTATTTTATCCAGTTCAGTCAAGATGGATTTCAGGGAAATTCTCATGATAGCTTCTAAAGGACAAGGAACCAATAGCATACCGAATAGGTATAGTTTAGCAATGGGTCCTCCCAAAAAAGACCCCAAGTTAAGGGTGTCCAATCAGCAGCATACAAGCTTTTCTCAGAAGAAAAGTGGAGGAGCTCGGACAAAAAGCCTTAGAGAAAAAAAGGAGAAAAGAAGAAGTAGTGAAAAAGTGAATTGAGCTAAAACATGAGAAGAAAGCAAGAGCTATGGCCAAGAGGACAAAGGACAATTTCCATGGTTAAATGGGATTCCTGTTGAGGAAAAGTCAAAGAAAAGACAGGCAATGGAAAGCCACTAGTCAGGGAAAAGACCAAGAGTATGAAATGGAAGAATTCTTAGAATACAATCAAGCAGCATCAGAGCAAGAACCTCCTCCCAAAGTTGAAAGTAAACCAAAGGTCCCTTCTAAAAGTGCCCCACCATCATGAACTTCACTGACCTACTCAGGCTGGCTGAGAAAAAGCAATATGATGTGAGAGTCCATGTCCCGCATGGTTCTGGGTTTGGGATCTGGAGAAGGGCTGTGGGCAAATGATGAGACAAGACAAGAAATAATAATTTGGAAATAATGGGGGACAGGTGGAGAGTCCAACGCAAGGGCAAGGACTTCACTGGTGCCCAGGCCCTGACAGCCTTTTATTCAATTTTAGATACACATATTGCCCTTAGGCAGGCAATTCCGGTAACAGACAGACTATCTTAAAGGTCAGTAAATATTAGTAAAGATTTACTTTGAGACTATTTGGTCAGGAAATTGCTTGAGCCACCATTGTCTCAACTAAACAATCAGTGCATAGCTTTGGCCCTTGCCAGAGCTCAAGGTTCACGAGCCTTCTGCATTCCTTGTTTACACTTTTTTTGATAGGGAAGGCAATGGGTAGCTTCCAACATCTCCCCCTTCTCTTTTTCTTAATAAATGTTGAAAAGTGAATGCCACCTGCAGGGTTCAAGTCCTTTTAAAACTCTTCATTCCACATCTGCAGACTAGAAATAAACATAAGAATAAAAAATGAGACAAGCAATAGTCGTTATGCTGAGAGGCAAATGTAAGGAGATCCAGTGGAAGAGATTAAATTCTTTCATGTCTTTTTAAAAGTTCTGCCAGGCATCTAAAGAATTAGTTTATAAGTTTGCCTGGGATAATTGTACAATATATCAAGGGTTGTGTTATCTTTACCCCAAGCACCAAGGTGATTTTTTATTGATTCCCAATAGAACTGGGGCGGGGTGGTGGTGGTGGGGGGGTGTAACACAAATCTGGGAAAAATTATAATGACACTACAAAGATATTCTTTGCTCTAAGCTGTGGATTTTATCACCCATCCACAAGACTGTAGACTTTAATGCTGATAATTCTATCTCAAACTGGCTATTAATTCTTTTTTGTATAGACTGGTTGTACAAACTAAGAAGTTTGAACAGTTTGCACCATGGATGAAGCAGCAATGCCCACAGAAGTAAGTAATGTTATGAGGGCAAAGAGTCCTGCAATTAACATTCCAGGAAATCTTTTTTGTCTTTTTAAGATTTTTACCAGATCATGTAACAGTTAGTAGGTTTGATGAGATTCTCAAGGCTCGGTTATGTTAGTAGGAAACTAAGCGAAAGCCGGTTGTTTTAAAATCATGAGGGAATCCTTTTGGAATGTAAAATTAATACAATGGGATAGTGTGCAGCCTGTGCATGACACCTCATACAGATGGCTTGTAATATTAAGGTGCATCTGGATGGGGTGTGAGAGGAGTACAAATGGATCAAATACACAGGTAGTGGCAAATACTGTCTTATTGGGAGTTCCCCATAAGGTATGAATGGAATTATCTGAGCTATAGTTAAAACTATACTATTTAATAGGTGCAAGTGCAGCAGCTAATTTCCATTATGTATTTTTTAGGGGCCAATTGTCATGTTGAAATTGATATCCAACAAATCCTCCTCCATGCCATGAAATGGAGTGATTAGCTTCAACATATAGATAGGATGCATTCCCCTTCCATTTTAGGGTGCGATTGTTACTATATGCAAACCCATAGGGGCTCCAATCCACAAAGGAAAAACTGTTATTAAGTTTGCTGCTGGTGGGGTGGTCACTATAATAGTCTTGCCAATTAATTTCTTCCTCGGTGGGGTGCTATTCATAAGACTTTACATAACGGCTTAGTGTGGGGGGGTGTCTTAGTAAAGTTACATTTTCTGAACCTCTCCCCAGAGCAAGTAGTGATAGTAGATGTATTTGGCCTTTTGCTTCCCCCTCCTTTGGTGTCCATGTTAGCCAGAAGCCTCTTTTTAATTTTACACACAAAGGAGCTGTGGTTTGGTTCTGTGTCATACAAAAGGGAAGCTAGGCAGTGATACCCATGTAATTATACTTTGCCCATATACTTCCTTGCCCCACCCTGGTCCTCCTGGGTGACCAAGGTGTTTGGTGTTATTGGTGACTACATTAGGTGGGGGATCAGCCCATGTAAGGTGCCTACCCACGGACGGTCAGGAACATAAGTCCAAAATACTTCCCCATTTGCCCCGGTAGCATTACCACACAGCTGATGACTGCTAGCAGGGCAAGAAAGATGTTCTCAGGCGTTCTTGGGGTTCTGGTCTCCTCAGAAATTCTCTCAGCTTTCTGGACCATCTTCTTCACCATCCCGCAGGTGACCTCTGGGCTATTTGTCTCGTCCCCCTCCCATTCCTTATCTTCAGTGGGTTGCTTGGGGCTGCTGCTATCTGCGGCTGGGGTAGTTGATTGTCTGCAGCTGTAAGGCATGGCTCCAGGTGCAAGGTCCTCATGAACCTGGACAGTTCCTCCCTCGGATCCATGTTGAAGTTTAATATTTTTGTGGGAATCCACATGGGCTTCGAGAAATTTTCTGGAAATATATAAGTGTAGCCTTGACCAAATGTTAACGGGGGTTGGGGCCCTTCCATAAACCAGACTCGGGATCTTTCCATTTAACCAGACCATTTTCCTTTGGCTTATTCTGACACCAGTTTATTTCCATGGGTTTCTTGCCATTGGCATCACAAGTGAAAAAATTTAAAGTAATTAAGGCTTAGTGTAGTCTACCTACAGGCAATTTCTCCATATTCCACCTTTTCTGTATTTCAAGTTGGGATTTTAGCCTATGATGCTGGCATTCTATAATTGCCTGTCCCTGTGAATTATATGGTATTCATGTAATGTGCTGAATTTTCCACTTTTTACAAAATTGCTGGAAATGACAGGTTGTGTAAGCTGGTACATTGTCAGTTTTAATGATTTTTGGAATTGCCATGACAGCAAAAGCAGCTAGGCAATGATTAATAACCTGTTTTGCCATTTCCCCTGTAGATGCAGTAGCCCATAGGCCCTTTGAAAAGGTATATACAGAGACATGCAATGCCCGAAGGTGTCCAAAAGGAGTATAATGTGTGACATCCATTTGCCAGATATGTTATCTTATCAATCCTCGAGGGTTAATTCCTGTATTAGGCCCTTGAGGTAGATGTAACATGCAAGTGGGACATTCTCTGATAATCTGTTTTGCCTGCTGTCGAGTGATCGAGAATTGGCAGGCTGATGAGATTCTGAGGCCTGTTTTGATAAAGCAACCAATTGATCAGCATGTGCATTTCCTTTTGTTAGCCGGCCAGGCAGTATACTGTGAGCCCTGATGTGAGTGTACAATCTGCTGAACTTGTTTAAATAGTAAAAAATAAACTTTGGTCACTGTGGTCACTGAGCCATTTTAACCGAGCAGTTTCAATTCTATTCACTAGGCCCACCTGCAATGCAGCCTTAATAGCCTCTAATTCAGTTCTTTGTACAGAAGTATGACTAGTCAGTATGACTCGGTCTGAATTCATTGTATGATAGGCAGCTTTACCATTCGATGATCCATCAGTAAAAACAGTTAATACTCCAGGAATAGGTTCCTGCCTAGCATTTTTTTGGTATAATAAGGGGGTATAATATAAAAATTGTAGTAATTTGTCTTTTAATAGGTGACAACTAAGTTCCCCTGAATATCCACTTAGTCCAATTTGCCAATTCAAATCAGTTTGAAATAATATTTCTAATTGCTTCCCAATGAGGGAAAGGTAAATGCATTGGGGTTCTTCTCCTCTAAGCTGCCTGCAGCGCTTTCTAAGTTGAGGTATCAACTGAGCCATAAGTTCTATATATGTAACTGCCGTTTTAGAGGATTGATGCCCTAGGTGGACCCATTCAATAATAGCAGGAGAGTTTTTTGGAAGATGACTCCAGTGGGACTATTTGCAGTAGGGTTAATCTGTCCCAATAAAGGCAATTCAGGCTCTACCCATGCTACTTGGGCTGAGGAGATTGCCTGCTCAATTCTTAGCAACTCCTTCCTAGCTTCATCTGTTAATGTTTAGGATGAGGAAAGATTAGAGTCACCCCTAAGTATATTAAATAAATTTGCCATTTCTCCTGTAGAGATTTTCAGATAAGGTCTTAACCAGTTAATGTCCCCTAATATTTTTTGAAAGTCAGTTAAAGTTTTAAGGCAATCTTATTTCCACCTTTTGAGGCCTAATACATTGGTTTTCAATTATGATTCCCAGATATTTGAAAGGCGTTTCTTTCTGTACCTTTTCTAGAGCAATTTTTAGATTGCTAAAGTCTGCTCTTCCCATGAACTTGCTAAGAGCAAGTCATCCATATAATGAATAATGTTATATTGGGAATATTTGCCCCTTAAAGGCTGAACAGCTTGAGCTACATATTTTTGACACTAGGTGGGGCCATTGGCCATTCCTTGAGGCAAAACTTTCCATTGATATCTTTTCATGGGTTTTATATTATTAATAGCTGGCACTGAAAATGCAAATCTCTGTTTATCTTGAGGTGCCAAGGGAATGGTGAAGAAACAATCCTTAAGATCTACTACTATAAGAGACCAATCTAGAGGGATTTGCAAATGCACTGGGAGTCCAGGCTGTAAAGCTTCCATGGTGTGCATAGTAGTGTTAACCGCTCTAAGATCATGTAACAATTGCCATTTTCCTGCTGCCTTCTTAGGTATAGTAAATATAGGTGTATTCCAAGGACTATTGGAAGGCTCTATGCTCTATTTGTTTCTGTATTAATTCATGAATATGACCTAATTTCTCCTTGGTTAATGGCCACTGATCCACCCATATAGGTCTATCATCTTTCCATTGTATAGGATGTGCATGAGGGTGAGGAGATTGAGCAGTAACCACTCCTCAAAAGGTTGATATCCTAATCCTCATCTTCCTGAGTTTCCTTTGGCTTGGATGGGCTCTTTAATTCCCTGATTATTTTTTCCTAAGCTTTGACCAGTCTGATATCCCATCTGAGTTATTAACTGCTGTCCTTTGCCAGTAATAATACAAGCTTCTAAACCTTCTAAAACATCTCGGCCCCATAAATTGACTGCAATCCCAGAGACTATGTAAGGCTGAAACCGTCCTGTCTGTCCTTCTTCATCTTGCCACCTTAACACTGCAGCACTGCATTGTGTATTATCAGGAACTCTGACCCCCATGATAGAGCTTATAGCTTCTACCATGGACCAACTTGGAGGCCAGAATTCTTTGCTGATAATGCTGACATCTGCTCCAGTGTCTATTAAACCTTTAAACCGTTTTCTCTCTATTCTTAAATTAATCTAAGGTGGGTTTTGCTAATTCATCTATCCAATAGATATCTGAGCTTCCAAATCCTTGTGTTCCTCTTTTCCTATTTATAGCTTCGCCTTGCTGAATAAAAGGTAGAAGTAGTATCTGAGCAATTCTTTGTCCTGAAGTAATTTGCATAATATGATTACATTCTAATATGACCTTAATTTCTCCCTCACGGACTGAATCTATGACTCCAGGCAGAACAGTTAGTCCTTTCAGAGTTTTTCCACTTCTCCCTAAGATTAATCCTAAAGTTCTTGGTGGCACAGGTCCTCAGATTCCTGTGGGAACAGCTTGCCGAGCCATATCGGGGGTCAAAGTGACTGCTATAGTACTGTTAAGAACTAGGCCTGCGCTCCCTGGAGTGGCTCAGATGAAGGAGTCCATTGTGGGCCTTGCAGGGCAAATTTCCCCTATTGATGATGGGGCTGGGTGGCCGTTTCCCTGTGGTTGGCCATTCTCTATGTCTTGATCTAATGGCTGACCATTTTTATGAAATTTCGATCTATATTAACCAACCCAATGGTTTCCCTTCTGACTTCTAGGACACAGAGAGGTTTAATCTGTGTTGATTGAATTGGGAGGCAGAATGCTCACGTCTTTCCCTAGATCGCCACCTTGTGTCCTTCTTGGTTGCTTACATTCTTTTTTAAAATGTCCTCTTCTTCCACAATTATAACACTTTTTATTCCCCACTGTTATAACGGCAGCGAGTAAGTTTGCTTGAAAAATGCCTGACCCCACATTCTGACATACTCAAATTATTTCTGTAATGGTACTATTTTTTCTCAGAGGTGTCAGGCATTTCTTACAGTCAGCATTGGCATTTTCATAAGCTAATTGCTGAATTAAATTGTATCCTGCTGTTTCATGTTGAATCTGTCATCTCACTGCTTGAGTGAGGCAAGCCATAAAGTCAGAAAATGACTCTGGAGGCCCCTGCATACATTTACTAAAAGCTCCCTCAGGGTCCCCTTTTGATGGTAAAGCCCACCAAGCTCTTCTTCCACAAAGTCTAATTTGCTTGTATGCCTGTTGCACATAATTTGGCTGATTTTGCATGTCATTATATTGTCCCAGTCCTGTCAGCATTTCATAAGTTATTTGAGCATTCAGCCCGCAGTTTGCATGGGCTTGCTCCTGACATTTCTCCAAAAATTCTCCCTTCCATAGTAAATAATCTCCTCCGTGAGCCAGAGAATACCAATCATAAGGAGCTAAGAATGCTTCAGAAATATTAGTCATAATTTCTCTGGTAAAAGAGCTATAGGACCATTCTGGACTATGCTTTCATGCAAGGCCTTTATCATTTTAAAGTCAATTTTTTCATGCTGACTTATTATATGATTCAGGAGCTGTGGGTCAGCTACTTGTATAATAGGAAAAACAAGTTGGTCCTCCACCATCATGTCCTTTAATCCTTCTCGGATAGCTCTTTGCATAGGTGATTCTATTAATGGTGAATTAAATGTTTCAGGATTAGGACATGGAGGTGGAGGGGGCCATGAAGGCCATTCCTCCAATTTTTCTTTTTGCTCCTCTTTAGGAGAGGAAAGTGCAAGGGGAGGGGATTTATCCTCTTTTGTTTCTCTATAAGGCTCTAGCAAATGCAATACCATGTTCCACAAGGAGAAACAATTTGGAGACAATTCTTTCCCCTGCTGCTGAGGTTTTTTTCAAGTTCTAACTCTTTCCCAACATTCAACATCTAATGTACCTTCTTCAGGAAACCAGGGATTATGTTCTATAATAACATCCAAAAACTGTAAGAGAATACCTTCTGACACTTTAATTCCTTTATCCTTAAGCATGCAAACCAAAAGTCTACAGTAAAGCTTCTCCCCTTTTGACAAATTCTGCCCCATTAGCCTGGCTAAAAAAAAGATGTTCCCATCCTACTTACAGATCTCGACTTCTGCAGCTGGCTGTGGGCTTTGCACGTGGCGAATTTCCCCACCTATCCAGTGAATTCTTTTTCCCCACCTTGCTGGTGAAACTTTGTTTTTCTGCTCCAGGCAAATCTTTTTTTCCAGACATCCATCATTTGAGGTGCCAGATGTGAGAGTCCACATCCCGCATGGCTCAGGGTTTGGGATCTGGAGAAGGGCCATGGTCAAATGATGAGACAAGACAAGAAATAATAATTTGGAAATAATGGGGGGCCAGGCGGAGAGTCCAATGCAAGGGCAAGGACTTCACTGGTGCCCAGGCCCTGATAGCCTTTTATTCAATTTTAGATACACATATTGCCCTTAGGCAGGCAATTCTGGTAACAGAAAGACTATCTTAAAGGTCAGTAAATATTATTAAAGATTTACTTTGAGACTATTTCGTCAGGAAATTGCTTGAGCCACCATTGTCTCAACTAAACAATCAATGCATAGCTTTGGCCCTTGCCAGAGCTCAAGGTTCATGAGCCTTCTGCATTCCTTGTTTACACTTTTCTGATAGGGAAGACAATGGCTAGCTTCCAACAGTATGAACCAGTGGAAATCAAGTTAGTAGAAAAAAAAACACAGAAAAGTGGCCTATGATTGCACAAGAACTTAGGGAGTGAAAACTTCTTGAATGAAGACATATGAAAAAGAAGCCTGAAGCAGATGCAGGACTACCTCTGACCAAAATGGTACCCTCTCATACAGAAAGTATGGGCCCAAAACCTAGCAGAGTTTCCAGGGACAAGCATCCTTCTCCCAAAGGTACTCCCCTTCCTCATGCTGAGAAGAAACCCAGACCCAGCACAGATAATAAGAAACATTTAGGTTTGTTTTCATCCAAATCCATGCCAGGAGAGAGGACCAAAGTACGATCTAGCAACTGTTCCCAAGCCTCACTTCAGAAGGACCATGTCAGGCCTGTTTTCAATGGTGCTGGAAAGACCCACTTGAGCACCTTTTCACCAAGTGTTCCAAAGACTTCTGCTAAAGGGAGTCAGAAATCTGTTACTGAGCACACAACCAAAAATCTCCTCTCCATTCTAGCCATTCCAGACCTGGACCTGTGGTCTCCCCACAGAAGGCTAAGAGTCCAAGTGTCAGGCAGTCAGGCAGCAGCTCCAGCCTAGCTCCTGGGCAGCCCATCACAGGGAGTCTTCGGCCTATGGTTAGTTCTGGCTCCGTGCCCAGGCACCAGAATGGCAGCTCCAGCTCAGGACATGAGCAATCAATCAGTGGGACCAAGAGGCCGGCCATGACTTAAATTCTCCTGGAATAACAGTCAGCAGTACAGGTGCCTCTGGATGACCCATCAGTAGCCCAGGTGGTTCTAGGAAGTCAGTGGTCAGTTCTGGTGACTCTGGGTGGCCTGTACACAATCCACATAACCTATGACCAATGAGTGGCTCAGTGACCTCCAGGCGGTCAGTCAGTGGCTCTGGGTGATCAGTAAGTGGCACAGTTTCAGCTGGACAGACTGTCAGCAGTTCAGGCCCTAGAAGACCAGTCAGCAGCTTGGGACCTGGGTGAATAGTTAGTAGCTTAGATCTCCCCATAAACCCAAATGCACTTTTGTCTCAGAAACAATATCTTCTAAGAATATCATTACCTGGCCCACCAATGGACAGATGAATGGAATGAAGCCTTCTTTAGCTGGCTACAGATCTGCCCAACGTTCTCAAGGGTTTCCCTTCCCTGGTGGTTACAAAAGACAGTGAGAATATGAAGAGGAGGAAGATGAGAACTATGACTCCAAAATGGAAGATTTTATCAAAGATGAAGGAGAATCTCAGGAAGAAATATCTAAGCAATATCTAAGATATTTCTTCTAATCTCAGAAGAAATATCTAATTCTTTGGCTATGACCAAAAAAAAAAAAAATACAAAGATGAAGAAGCAAAGAGTTTAAGACCAGGTATGCAAGAGGACTTAGAGGAAATGAGATGGGAGGAAGAATCAACAAAATGTGGAGAGGTCAAGAAGCTGAAAAGATGTTAGCTGCTGCTCTTATTTATTTTTGTGAAACACTGGAGACACTCTACTGCAAAGCAGTCCTGCCTTTGGACTGAAGAAGCCCATTATCATTTTAGATTTACTAGTGGCCCAGTGCACAAAATTCATGCACAAGGGTGGGGGGAAGGTATCCCTCAGCCTGGCCTGCACTCTCTCCAATCTGGGGATGTCCAACTGCTGGCGTAGGTCCGACCCTATACATTGGGGGATGTACAGGATCAGGCCTATGCCGGCAGTTGGACATCCCTCTCACAATCCAGGACTGCTGGTTCATAACCGCTTGCCTGCCTGCCTGCCTGCCTGATTGCCCCTAACCACTTCTGCCTGCCACCCTGATCACCCCCTAACCACTCCCCTGCCTGCCTGAGTGACACCTAACTGCTCCCCTGCTGGCCTGATTGCCCCCAACTGCCCTCCCCTGCCGCAACCTGCCTTCTCCACCGGGACCGGCCTCTCTGCGTGAGGCGGAGAAGATGCTGAAACCCCCAGACCTCACCACATGAAGTGGCTGCTGGGCCCCACCTCCTCTGTGCACTTGGCCATCTTGTGGCAGCCATCTTGTGGCAACGTCACGTGCAAGGCCACCTAGGTTTTTATTAGTATAGATACTTGGATCCTCAAGGACAAGGAATGGATACTATACACTGAGTGGCCAGATTATTATGATCTCTGAATGCATAATTATCTGGCACTCAGTATATATATATATATATATATATATATATATATATATATATATGTATATCCTATCTAATGAAAAAGTAATATGCAAATTGACTGCACCCCCGCTATACCCACAAGCCATGCCCACCATCCAATCAGGAGCAAGTATGCAAATTAACCCAACCAACAGGGCTGTGGCCATGGAGAGAGTAGGAGGCTTGGGTTTCCCCAGCAATAGAGGAAGCAAAGCTTTCCACCTACCCTGGCTGGCCCAGGCCTCCGCTCAAGGCTACAATTGAAAGTTTCAATTATAGAAGATAAATAAATCCCAACAAAAATGGCGGCAGCCATGGAGCGAGCAGGAGGCTTGGTTCCGCTTTAGGCTACAAAATTTCAATTATAGAACATAAATAAATCCCAGATACCAGGGCCTCTGCTTGGGTCACTGGGAGGTGTGGCCGGCCTGCAAACCACCACAGGCCCCTCACCCAGGCTGCCCCATGCCCCAAGAGAACCCCCACCCTGATTCGGGACACCCTTCAGGGCAAACCAGCTGGCCCCCACCCGTGCACCAGGCCTCTATCCTATCTAATCCTATTTAATAAAAGAATAATATGTTAATTGACCATCACTCTAACACACAAGATGGCTGCCCACATTTGGTTAAAGATGATTGCCCCCATCTGGACACAAGATGGCCACCACAAGATGGCCAGCAGGGGAGGGCAGTTAGGGGTGACCAGGCCGGCAAAGGAGGGAAGTTGGGGGCGACCGGGTTGGTAGTGAACCGCAGTTGGGGGGTATCAGGCCTGCAGGGGAGGGCAGTTAGGGGTGACCAGGCCTGCAGGGGAGGGCAGTTAGGGGTGACCAGGCCTGCAGGGGAGGGCAGTTAGGGGCAAACAAACTGGCAGGGGAGCAGTTAGGCATCAATCAGGTTGGCAGGGGAGTGGTTAGGGGGTGATCATGCTGGCAGGCAGAAGTGGTTAGGGGCAATCAGGAAGGCAGGCAGGCGAACAGTTGGGAGCCAGCAGTCCTGGATTGTGAGAGGGATTTCCGACTTTCCATTTAGGCCCGATCCTACCTGGGAGGATTGGGCCTAAAGGGGCAGTTGGACATTCCTCGAGGGATCCCAGATTGGAGAGGGTGCAGGCTGGGCTGGGGGACACATCCCCTGTGCAAGAATTTCATGCACTGGGCCTCTAGTATATATATATGTGTCTATATATATATATATATATATATATATATATATATATATATATATATATATTAAAGGCCCATTGAGTGCATGAATTTGTGCATGGGTGGGGTCCGGCCAGCCTGGCCACAGGGAGGGGACATGGGTGGTTGCCCAGCCTGCCTGCTGGTCAAGGGGACAATTTGCATATTAGCTTTTTATAATATAGGATATACACTGAGTGGCCAGATTATTATGCATTCAGAGATCATAATAATCTGGCCACTCAGTATATATTTTGAGCATAAAGTATTTTCAAATACTTTCCATTGTGAAAACTGTAGTACAGATGACATAATGCCCAGTGAGTGCTCTTAGGAAGTTAACTGCTCACAGGTGCCAGCCTTGATCCTGATGAGCTATGCACTCTAATGTGGGGCCCACTCAACAGCCAACCAATCTTCTTTTGTTCCTTTGCTATTTTAAAAAGGAAAAAATATTGCCTCTTGACTTCCATAATTCTGTTGATGGGTGAGTAGGGCAATTGCCGGCTCCCAATCAAACTTATTTTGTCTTTTTATGAGGAATCTGGCTCCTCCATGAATGTTGTCACCAATAAAGTGACCTGTTCTAATCTATATATTTGGATTGAGAACTTAAAAATGTAGAGTAGGCTTTATAATTATACTAGAGGCCCGGTGCATGAAATTCATGCATGGGGGTGTGTGCCCCTCAGCCCAGCCTGCATCCTCTCCAATCTGGGACCCCTTGAGGGATGTCCGACTGCTCGTTTAGGCCTGATCCCGGTAGGATCGGGCCTAAACGGGCAGTTGGACATCTCTCTCACAATCCAGGACTGCTGGCTCCCAACTGCTCACCTGCCTGCCTTCCTGATTGCCCCTAACCACTTCTGCCTGACAGCCTGATCACCCCCTAACCACTCCCCTGCCAGCCTGATTGATGCCTAACTGCCCTCCCCTGCAGGCCTGGTCATCCCTAACTGCCCTCCCCTGCAGGCCTGGGTCCCCTCAACTGTCCTTCCCTGCCGACCCTGTCACCCCCAACTTCTCTCCTCTGCCGGCCTGGTCACCCCTAACTGCCCTCCCCTGGAGGCTTGATTGCCTTCAATTGCCCTCCCTTGCAGACCTGGTCCCTCCCAACTGTCCTCCCCTGCTGGCCATCTTGTGGAGGCCATCTTGTGTCTACATTGGGGCAATCATCTTTGACCACATGGGGGCAGCCATATTGTGTGTTGGAGTAATGGTCAATTTGCATATTACTCTTTTATTAGATAGTATAGAGGCCTGGTGCACGGGTGGGGGTCGGCTGGTTTGCCCTGAAGGGTGTCCCAGATCAGGGTGGGGGTTGTCTTGGGGTGTGGGGTGGCCTGGGTGAGGGGCCTGTGGTGGTTTGCAGGCTGGCCATGGCCCCCAGCAACCCAAGCGGAGGCCCTGGTATCTGGGATTTATTTATCTTCTATAACTGAAACTTTGTAGACTTGAGCAAATGCCTGGGCTGGCCAGGATGTGCAGGAAAGCTTGGCTTCCTCCATTGCCGGGGAAACCCAAGCCTCCTGCTCTCTCCGTGGACACAGCCATCTTGGTTGCATTAATTTGCATACTCACTCCTGATTGGCTGGTGGGCGTGGCTTGTGGGTGTAGCGGAGGTACAGTCAATTTGCATATCACTCTTTTATTAGATAGGATGGATGTCATCTCTGTGACTTTGAAGTAAAAAGTAGAATAAATTATATTGTATTCTATATTCATGGATTGGAAGCTGAGCATTCTTAGTGATTTACGTGATTAGGCAATTAACAAAAAAATTTCAAGTTAAAAAACAAGTTATGCTATATGGTGTAAGAATATTCTTTTCCAAATTTTCCTTTCAAATTTATTGTAAAATAGACAATGTAACTGTGATGATTTTTATCTAAAAAGTCATTTTATATTGTAGAAAAAATATTTTATTCAAAGATTAGAATTGAAAGAGTAATAGTTTAAAAAATAAGCAAGTGACATGTGAGGTTCCCCTTACTCCCCCATTAGAAAGATATTTTGGAATCCAAAGTGCCCTTGTGTCTCTTGATGTTTATGACTTTGTATTTTTATCTTAAAATTCTTTAGCAATTAATGGCAAAAAAACAAAAGCTAAATTCATGTGTATCAAGAGAAAATAAATAAATAAAGTTTCAAAGAGTACCAAAATTTTGCATTGGATGTACTGATTTTAAGCTCATTGTTAAAAAATAAAAATTGTCTCCCATTCCTTTCTAAAAGATTTAGTTGGAAAAAAACTGGTGTAAGAAGAGAACTTTACCAGGAGTTCCTTTTAATTTTTTAAAATTCTTTATTGTTTAAAGCATTACATATGTCTCCATTTCCCCAATTGGCCTCTCCCTGGCTGCTCCCTTCCCCCCAACCCAGCACATGCCCTCACTCCCTGTTGTCTGTGTCCATTGGTTATGCTTATATGCATACATACAAGTCCTTTGGTTGATCTCTTACCTCACCCTCCCACCCTCCCCTGCCTTCCCTTTGAGGTTGGATGGTCTGTTCGATGCTTCTAAGTCTCTGGATCTATTTTTGTTCATCAGTTTATGTTGTTCATTACATTTCACAAATGAGTGAGATAATGTGATATTTATCTTTCTCTCCAGGACCATCCATGCTGTTGCGAATGGTAGGAGTTCCTTCCTTTTTACAGCAGTGTAGTATTCCATTGTGTAGATGTACCACAGTTTTTTAATCCACTCATCTGCTGATGGGCACTTAGGCTGTTTCCAAATCTTAGCTATTGTAAATTGTTCTGCTTTGAACATAGGGGTGCATATATTCTTTCTGATTGGTGTTTCTAGTTTCTTGGAATATAGTCCTAGAAGTGGGATCACTGGGTCAAATGGCAGTTCCATTTTTAGTTTTTTGAGGAAACTCCATACTATTCTCCACAGTGGCTGCACCAGTCTGCATTATCACCAGCAGTGCATGAGGGTTCCTTTTGCTCTGCATCCTGCCAACTCTTGTCATTTGTTGATTTGTTGATGATTTCTGTTATGACAGGTGTGAGATGGTACCTCATTGTCGTTTTGATTTGCATCTCTCGGATGATTAGTGACTTTGAGCATGTTTTCATATGTCTCTTGCCCTTCCTTCTGTCCTCCTATGAAAAATATATATATTTAGATCTGTTGCCCATTTTTTGATTAGGTTGTATTGAGTTGTCTTCCTTTTGTTAATTTGTATGAGTTCCCTGTAAATGTTGGAGATTAAACTCTTATTGGTGATAACATTGGCAAATATGTTCTCCCATGCAGTGGGCTTTCTCATTGTTTTCTTGATGATTTCTTTAGCTGTGCAGAAGCTTTCTATTTTGATGTAGTCCCATTTGTTTATTTTCTCTTTAGTTTCCATTGTCCTAGGAGCTATATAGGTGAAGATATTGCTTTGGCATATGTCGGAGATTTTGCTGCCTGTGGATTCCTCTAATATTTTTATGGTTTCCTATCTTACATTTAAGTCCTTTATCCATTTTGAGTTTATTTTTGTGTATGATGTAAGTTGGTGGTCTAGCTTCATTTTATTGCATTTATTTGTCCAATTTCCCCAACACCATTTATTGAAGAGACTGTTTTGACTCCATTGTATGCTCTTGCCTCCTTTGTCAAATATTAATTGAATATAATGGCTTGGGTCGATTTCTGGGTTCTCTGTTCTGTTCCATTGATCTATATGTCTGTTCTTGTGCCAGTACCAGGGAGTTCTGAGAGCAGTGAGTTTGTAATACAGCTTGATATCTGGTATTGAGATTCATCCTAATTTGTTCTTCTTTCTCAGGATTGCTGCAGCTATTTGGAGTCTTTTTTTTTATATATATATCCCAGATGAATTTTTGGAGAGTTCGTTTTAGGACTGTGAAATATGCCATTGGCATTTTAATGAGGAGTGCATTGAATCTATATATTGCTTTGGGTAGTATGGACATTTTAATGATATTGATTCTATGATATGTTCCTCCATCTGTTTATGTCTTCCTCTATCTCTTTTTTTAGTGTCCTGTAGTTTTCTGAGTACAGGTCTTTTACCTCTTCAGTTAAGCTTATTCCTAGGTATCTTAATGTTTTTGGTGCAATGGTGAACGGGATTTTTTAAACCTCTCTTTCTGTAAGTTCACTATTGGTGTATAAAAATTCCATAGATTTCTTGACATTAATTTTGTATCCTACTATGTTGCCAAATTCATTTATTAAGTCTAATAATTTTTTATGGAGTGTTTGGGTTTTTTTCACATACAGCATCATGTCACCTGTGAATAATGACTGTTTTACATATTCTTTTCCAATTTGGATATCTTTTATTTCTTCTTCTTGTCTAATTGCTATGACTAGCACTTCTGGTACTATGTGGAACAGGAGTGGTGACAGTGCGCATCCCTGTCTTGTTCCTGTTCTTAGGGGAAATGGTTTTAGGTTTTGCCCATTGAGTATGCTGTTGGCTGAGGTTTGTCATATAAGGAAGGCTATTATTATGTTGATGTCTGATCTTTCTATTCCTTGAGGGTTTTTTATCAAGAAAGAGTGTTAGATTTTGTCAAAAGCTTTTTCTGCATCAATTGATATGACTATGTGACTTTTATCTCTCAATTTGTTTGTGTGATGTATTATGTTTATTGATTTGTAGATATTGTACCATCCTTGCATCCCTGGGATAAATCCTACTTGGTCATGATATATGCATTTTTCTGATGTAATGCTGGATCTGATTTGTTACAATTTTGTAGAGGATTTTGGCATCTATATTCATGAGGGATATTGACCTATAATTCTCTTTCTTTGTGGTGTCTTTATCTGATTTTGGTATTATGGTAATGTTGGCTTCATAGAATGAGCTTGGAAGTGTTGCTTCCTCTTTAATATTTTGGAATAGTCTGAGGAGGATAGGTTTTAGTTCTTCTTTGAATGTTTGGTAAAACTCCCCTGTGAAGCCGCCTGGACCTGGGCTTTTGTTTGCTGGAAGCTATTTGATGACTGCTTCAATTTCCTCCATAGTTATCAGCCTATTGAGATTTTTAGATTCTTTCTGATTGAGTTTTGGAATCTTGTATTTTTCTAGGAATATGTCCGTTTCCTCCAGGTTGTCTATTTTGTTGGAATAGAGTTGTTCATAGTATTTTTTTTTTTTTACAACTAGTGGCCTGGTGCATGAAATTCATGCACATCAAATGGGAATTAAGTAGAAGAAATATTTTAATATTGCTATTTGACCTTTCTCTATAATAGAAGTGTCAGAGAAGAAAGAAAATTAGTAAAATGTATACGGAAATCTCAAATCTTCCTCCTGTCAGTATCTGAGGTGCGACACGAGACCCAGAATCAAGTCCCCACCTACTCGTGTGTGCTTTGAAATCACTCGAGACCCAGACCCGGATGGCCCCACCCCCATCAAGCCTCACGTTGGCTGGGGTTGCAACCTCAAGTCCCACGGCCTGGCACCGGGCAGGGTGCACAGACTAAGGTCCCCCATCAAGCCTCACTGGGTGGGCGGCATGGCCTCAGGTCCCCCAGCTCAGCCTCTGGTCCCCCGACCAGGCCTCCAGTCCCCTAGCCTCATCACTGGGGCAGAGGGCATGGCCTCAGGGGCCCCTGGCTTGGCCTCAGGTCCCCTGGCCCTGGTGTGACAGCGTGATGGCATGACTGCGTGATGTCCATTTGCATATTAGCTCTTTATTATATAGGATACTTTGTATTTCCATAAGGTCTGTTGTTATTTCATCTCTTTCATTTCTGATTTTGTTTATTTGGGTCCTCTCTCTTTGCTTCTTGATGAGCCTGGCTGGTGGTTCATCCATTTTGTGTATACTTTCAAAGAAAGAGCTCTTGGTTTCATTGATCTTTTGTATTGTTTTGTTTGTTTTGTTTTGTTTTGGTCTCTATATCATTTATTTCTGCCCTGCTCTTTATTATCTCCTTCCTTCTGCTCACTCTGGGCTTATTTTGTTGTTCTAATTCTTTAAGTTGTAGAGTTAGATGATTTATTATCATTTTTTTCTTGTTTCTAAGGTAGGCCTGTAGAACTATAAACTTCCTTCTCAGAACTGCTTTCACTGTGTCCCATAGATTTTTTTATATTAAGGTATTATATGTGCACATATCTTACCATTGCCCCTCCCACCAACTCCCATACATGCCCTCACCCCCCAAAGTTTTGCATCCGTTGGTTATTCTTTTATGCATGCATATAAGTCCTTCAGTTGATCTCTTACTTCCCCCACCTCTCCCTAAACTTCCCACTGTAATTTGACAGTCTGTTTGATGCTTTACTGCGTCTGTATCTATCTTTTTGTTCATCAGTTTATACTGTTTTTTTATTATCCACAAATGAGTGAGATCATGTGGTATTTTTCTTTCATTGACTGGCTTATTTCACTTAGCATAATCGTCTCCAGTTCCATCCAGGTTGCTACAAATGGTAAGAATTCCTTCTTTTTTATGGCAGCATAGTATTCCATTGTGTAGATGTACCATAGTTTTCTGATCCAGTCATCTGCTGACGGGCACCTAGGCTGTTTCCAAATCTTAGCTATTGTAAATAGTGCTGCTATGAACATAGGGGTGCATATATTCTTTCTGTTTGGTGTTTCTAGTTTCTTAGGATATATTCCTAGGAGTGGGATTACTGGGTCAAATGGGAGTTCCATTTTCAGTTTTTTGAGGAAACTCCATACTGTTCTCCACAGTGGCTGCACCAGTCTGCATTCCCACCAGCAGTGCGTGAGGGTTCCTTTTTCTCCACATCCTCACCAACACTTGTCCTTTGTTGATTTGTTGATGATAGCAATTCTGACAGGTGTGAGATGGTATTGCATTGTCGTTTTGATTTGCATCTCTCGGATAATTAGTGACTTTGAGCATGTTTTCATGTGTCTCTTGGCCTTCCTTCTGTCTTCTTTCGAAAAGATTCTATTTAGGTCTGTTGCCCATTTTTTTATTGGATCATTTATCTTTCTTTTATTAAGTTGTATAAGCTGCCTGTAGATGTCAGAGATTAAACCTTTATCAGTGATAACATTTGCAAATATGTTCTCCCATACAGTGGGGTTTCTTGTTGTTTTGTTGATGGTTTCTTTTGCTGTGCAAAAGCTTTTTATTTTGATGTAGTCCCATTTGTTTGTTTTTTCTTTAGCTTCCATTGCCCTAGGGGCAGTATCAGTGAAGTTCTTTCGGCACATGTCTGAGATTTTGCTGCCTGTGGATTCCTCTAGTATTTTTATGGTTTCCCATCTTATGTTTAAGTCTTGTATCCATTTTGACTTTATTTTTGTGTATGGTGTAAGTTAGTGATCTAGTTTCATTTCTTTGCATGTATCTGTCTAATTTTCCCAATACCATTTATTGAAGAGACTGTTTTGACTCCATTGTATGTTCATGCCTCCTTTCTCAAATATTAATTGTGCATAGTGGTTTGGGTCTATATGTCTGTTCTTGTGCCAGTACCAGGCTGTTTTGAGAACAGTGGCTTTGTAATACAGCTTGAAATCTGGTATTGAGATACCTCCTTCTTTATTGTTCTTTCTCAGGATTGCTGTGGCTATTCGGGGTCTTTTTTTATTCGAGATGAATTTTTGGAGAGTTCTATCTAGTTCTGTGAAATATGCCATTGGTATTTTAATGGGGAGTGCGTTGAATCTATAGATTGTTTTGGGTACTATGGACATTTTAATGATGTTGATTCCCCCAATCCATGAACATGGTATGTTCTTCCATCTGTTTCCGTCTTCCTCTATCTCTTTTTTCAGTGTCCGGTAGTTTTCTGTGTATAGGTCTTTTACCTCCTTGGTTAAGTTTATTCCTAGGTATCTTAATTTTTTTGGTGCAATGGTAAATGGGATTGCTTTTTTAGTCTCTCTTTCTGTAAGTTCACTATTGGTGTATAGAAATGCCATAGATTTCTTGGCATTAATTTTGTATCCTGCTACATTGCCGAATTCATTTATTAAGCCTGTTAGTTTTTTGATGGAGTCTTTCGGTTTTTTTATGTACAATATTATGTCATCTGCAAATAAGGACAGCTTTACTTCTTCTTTTCCAATTTGGATGCCTTTTATTTCTTCTTCTTGACTAATTGCAATGGCTAATACTTCCAGTACTATGTTGAACAGGAGTGGTGAGAGTGGGCATCCCTGTCTTGTTCCTGTTCTTAGAGGAAATGGTTTTAGTTTTGCCCATTGAGTATGATGTTAGCTGTGAGTTTATCATATATAGCTTTTATTATGTTGAGGTATGATCCTTCTAGTCCCACCCTGTTGAGAGCTTTTATCAAGAAAGGGTGTTGGATTTTGTCAAATGCTTTTTCTGCATCAATTGATGTGACTATGTGATTTTTATTTCTCAATTTGTTTATGTGATGTATCACATTAATTGATTTGCGGATATTGTACCATCCTTGCATTCCTGGGATAAATTATACTTAGTCATGGTGTATGATCTTTCTGATGTACTGCTGGATCCAATTTGCTAGAATTTTGTTGAGGATTTTGGCATCTATGTTCATGAAGGATATTGGCCTGTAATTCTCTTTCATTGTGTTGTCTTTATCTGGTTTTGGTATTAGGGTGATGCTGGCTTCATAGAAGGAGCTTGGAAGTGTTCCTTCCTCTTGAATTTTTTGGAATAGTCTGAGGAGGATAGGTTTTAGTTCTTCCTTGAATGTTTGGTAAAACTCCACTGTGAAGCCATCTGGCCCTGTGATTTTGTTTGCCAGAAGCTTTTTGATGACTGCTTCAATTTCTTCCATAGTTACTGTCATATGAGCTGTTGAATTCTTCCTGTTTGAGTTTTGGAAGGTTATATTTTTCTTGGAATATGTCCATTTCCTCCAGTTTGTCCGTTTGTTGGAATAGAGTTGTTTGTAGTATTTTTTAATAATCCTTTGTATTTTGGCGGGATCTGTTGTTATTTCACCTCTTTCATTTCTGATTTTGTTTATTTGGCTCCTCTCTCTTTGCTTCTTGGTGAACCTGGCTAGTGGTTCCTCAATCTTGTTTATGGTTTCAAAGAATAGCTCTTGGTTTTGTTGATCTTTTGTATTGTTTCTTACGTCTCTATGTCGTTTATCTCCACTCTGATCTTTATTATTTCCTTCCTTCTGCTTACACTGGGCTTTTCTTGTTGCTCTTTTTCTAACTCTTTGAGTTGTAGGGTTAGGGAATTTATTACCATTGTTTCTTGTTTTTTGCAGTATGCTTGTAGAGCAATGAACTTCCCTCTCAAGACTGCTTTTGCTGTGTCCCATAGATTTTGGATTGTTGTGTTTTCATTGTAATTTGTTGCCATGATGTTTTTTATTTCTTCCTTGATCTCTCTGGTAACCCAGTCATTGTTTCATAGCATGCTGTTTAGTCTCTGTGTGTTTGATTTCTTTGGATTGTTTTTATTATAGTTCATTTCCAGTTTTATGCCACTGTGGTCTGAGAAGATGCTTGATATGATTTCTATCTTCTTGAATTTGAAGAGACTTTGCCTATGTCCCAACATATGGTCTATCTTTGAAAATGACCCATGTGCACTTGAGAAGAATGTATATTCTGTGGCTTTGGGGTGAAATGTTCTGAAGATGTCAATTAATTCCATCTGGTCTAGTGAGTCATTTAGAATTGATGTTTCTTTGCTGATTTTTTGTTTAGAGGATTTGTCCAATGGTGATAGTGGTGTATTAAAGTCTCCTACTATGATTGTATTGCTGTCAATCTCTCCCTTGATATCCTTCAGGAGTTTTTTTTATGTATTTGGGTGCTTCTCTATTGGGTGCATATATGTTTACCAGAGTTATTTCTTCTTGTTGGATTGCTCCCTTTAGTATTATGCAGTGGCCTTCCTTATCTCTTGTTATGTCCTTCACTTTGAGATCTAATTTGTCACATATAAGTATTGATACCCCAGCTTTTTTTTCATTTCCATTCACCTGGAAAACCTTTTTCCATCCCTTCACCCTCAGTCTGTGTATGTCTTTTTTTTTTGAGGTGGGTTTCTTGTAGACAGCAGATATATAGGTCTTGTTTTCTTATCCAATTCATTACCCTATGTATTTTTATTGGGGCATTTAATCCATTTACATTTAAAGTTATTATTGATAGGTACTTATTTGTCGCCATTTTTATTCTTTACCCATGTGTTCCTTCTTCACTTCGTATTTTTTTTTTTCTTTACAGCAGACCCTTTAGCATTTCTTGCATTGCTGGTTTGGTGGTAATAAATTCCCTTAGTCCTTTTTGTCTGTGAAGCTCCTGATTTCACCTTTAATTTTGATTGATAGCCTTGCTGGGTACAGTATTCTTGGATTCAGACCCTTCCTTTGCATGACTTTGTATATTTCATTCAATTCCCTTCTAGCCTGATGAGTTTCTGTTGAGAAATCAGTTGCTAGTCTGATGGGGGTTCCTTTGTATGTAACTTTCTGTCTCTCTCTTGCCGCTTTTAAGATTCTTACTTTGTCATTGGTGTTTGCCAATTTAATTATAATGTGCCTTGGCATCGGTCTTTTGGGGTTCATTTTGCTTGGGACTCTGTGAGCTTCTTGGACTGGTGTGGGTTTTTTCTTCCCTATATCAGGGAAGTTTTCTGTCGTTATTTGTTCAAACAGGTTTTCTCTTCCTTGATCAGTTTCCTTTCCTTCTGGAACCCCTATTATGCAGAAGTTGTTTTCTTTCGTGTTGTCCCAAAGTTCTCTTAGGCTCTACTCCTGCTTTTTAATTTTTTTTTCTAGAAGCTGCTCTACTTGGGTATTTTTTCCCATCTTGTCTTCTAGCTCACTGATATGGTCCTCTGCTTCTTCTAGTATACTCTTGATGCTTTCTATTGAGTTCTTTACAGTAGCGATGTCATTTTTCATTTCTTCTTGGTTCTTCTTCATTTCCTCTTGGTTCTTACTCATATTCTCGAATTTGTCTTCCATTCTTTTCAGCCACCTTATGACCATTTCTCTGAATTCTTTCTCTGGCAGGTTGCTTGACTCCATTTTGTTTACTTCCTTTTCTGGTGATGGCTGCTTTTCTTTCATATGTGGGCTGTGTCTTTGTCTCCCCATGGTCTCTCTTCTCCGGATGTCTGGTTATGAAGTTCTCTCTCTCCTGCATTGATTTAAAGGCACAAAATACAACACGACCATGTACAACACACAAGGCACTGAACAGAAATGTATTCACGATATTAATAACCTCCAATCAAGGTGATGACCAGAGAAAGGCAAATTAGGGGATAGGAGAGAAGGAAGAAGAGGAAAAAGAACAAAAAAAAGGAGTGTCAAAATGAAATTGCAAAAGAAAAAACCAGTAAGAGAGACAAGAAAGAGACTAAGAGAGAAAGGGGAACAAACTATATATTTGGGGAGAAAACTCCAATAGTACAACCACTAATCCCAGCAAATGCCAGCAACATGTACCTGGAGATTAACACAAACTACAACACCAACTAATATCAAGGGAGGCAAGGGAAAACAGAAGCAAAAAAAAAAAACCAAACAGAAACAAAGCAAACAAAACAAACAAAAAAAAAAGAATAAGCAAAATGATCTCACAAAAAAGCATAAAAATAGTCAACATTCAAGCAAATAACAACAAAATGACAGAGAGAAAGGTAATTTTTTGGATAGTTAAGACAGCGAAGAGAGAGGTGTGTTTGGACTTGGAGCAGGGGATTGTAGAGTAGATATATAAGTGGGGTGAAATTTTATCAGGGGGTAAACAGAAAGAATAGGGAAAATCTAAAGCAGGAAAGGAGTAAGATAAACAGGACACCGAAAGGGGAAAGTTAGGAAGAGAGTGAAGGCATAAAGATAGAGTTGAGATAGAATAAAACGATGCTAAAGGAAAGATGAAACTAGAATGTAGAACACTAATCCCAAAGTAAAATAAAGAGAAAATAAAATGATACTTAAAAAAAAGGTAAAATAGTAGTAGTAATGATACTGATTGAAAATAAAAATGTAATAATTAAAAAGGTAAGATCAAGTGAGGAAAAAAGAAAAAAATTAGTTTCTTGAGTAAAAGATGCAAAATATGAAAATGAAAAAAAAATAAAAATAAAAAAAATAAAACGTGCAGTAGTGAAGGTTGTTCACTTCCTCTATTGTTCTATTTGGCATGCCTGTTTCTCAGTCCAGACAGTATTGCAGTTCCCTGTGTTTCACTGCTCCTCAGTGTTGTAAGCCAGTCCTGATTTTTAAGCAGGAGGTGTGTCTCAATTTCTTGTATTCCTTTATTTTTGATTACACAAGAGTCAATTTGTGATTCAGCCCCTGAATGGCAGTGTTTCTGGATTGACTCCCAGATCTCTTTGGCCTCTCTAGCCTGTATTTACATCCTTCTTTCCCTGTGGCACTCAATACCAGTTTGTGGAAGTGGGCTGCCTCAGAGCTGGCTCTCCGATGGTCACTCCCGGCTCTGATCCCCAGGTTCCAGAAAAACAACTTTCCCCTGCAGTCTCCCAGGGTGTCCCCAACTGGGTGATCCTATGTATTGAGCTTAGTAATCAGAAGCAAGGATTTGAAGAGGAAAAAGTCCAACTGTGCTAACAATGGGTCTGTGCACAAGTCTAAGCAGCCGGCACACCTTTGAAATTCTTAGGCTGTCCCTGCACGTCAGTTCAAAATGGGTTGCTTTTTAGAGATCCCTTCTGTTAGCAGCTCTGAGGACCCACTTCCACATTCACGGATCACTCCAGCCCCAACAGCCATGGATTTTTCTAGGCTCAGATTTCCCTGGTCCTGCAGCTCCCACAAAATGCACATTTCTCTCTCCCGCCGGGACCAGAGACCTCACCTTATCCCAGGCGAAATCTGACCTTTCCGTGGTGGAGTGTAGAGCTCCTCTAAATCTGCGTGTTTGTGCCAATTGGGGACCGGAGTTCTGGGGCTCGCAACTGTTCGGTGGGTGCCGCAGTTGTGGATTTTCAGGCTTACGATAAGCTCCACTTTTCCTTTCAAGATGGCACAATTTCCACGTTTGAGCCCGTAGCCCCATAGATTTTGGATTGTTGTGTTTTCATTATCATTTGTTTCCAGGATGTTTTTAATTTCTTCTTTGATCTCTTTGGTAACCCAATCATTATTTAAGAGCATGCTATTGAGCTTCCAAGTGTTTGATTTTTTAATTGTTTTTATTGTAGTTTATTTCTAATATTATGCCACTGTGGTCTGAGAAGATGCTTGATATAATTTTAATCTTCTTGAATTTGAAGAGACTTTGCCTGTGACCCAATATGTGGTCTATCTTTGAATATGTCCCATGTGCACTTGAGAAGAATGTATATTTACTGGCTTTGGGATGTAATGTTCTGCAGATGTCAATTAAGTCCATATGATCTAGTGAGTCTCTTAGGATTGCTGTTTATTTACTGATTTTTTTGTCTACATGATTTATCCAGTGATGTCAATGGGGTATTAGAGTCCCCTACTATGATTGTATTGTTGTCAATCTCTTCCTTCATATCTTCGAGGAGGTGTTCTTTTTTAATATATTTGGGTGCTCCTGTATTGGGTGCATTTATGTTTATCAGCGTTATATCCTCTTGTAGTACTGATCCCATTAGTATTATGTAGTGGCCTTCTTTAACAATTGTTATGTCATTTACTTTAGGTATATTTTATTATATATAAGTATTGCTACCCCAGCTTTTTTTTTTTTTTTTCATTTGCCTGGAAGATATTTTCCCATCCCTTCACTTTCAGTCTGTGTGAGTCCCTTGTTCTAAGGTGGGTCTCTTGTAGACAGAAAATGTATGGGTCATGTTTTCTTATCCATTCAGCCACTCAATGTCTTTTGATTGGATTATTTAGCCTGTTCATGTTTTAAGTTATTATTGATAGGTAGTTGTTTGTAGCCATTTTTATTTTTTTGTGCCTGTGTTCCTCCTTCCCCTTTTATTTATTTTTATACCATTCCCTTTAGCATTTCTTGCATTGCTGGCTTGGTGGTGATAAACTCCCTTAGACCATTTTTTTTTTTTTTTGTCTGTGAAGCTCCTTATTTCCCATTCAATTTTGAATGATAGCCTTGCTGAATGTAATATTCTTGTATTCAGTCCCTTGCTTTGCATCACTTTGTAAACTTCCTTCCATTCCTTTCTGTCCTGATGTATTTCAGTTGAGAAATCATTTGATAATATAATGGGAGATCCCTTGTACATAACTGTCTGTCTCTCTCTTGCAGCCTTTATGATTCTCTCTTTGTAAACTAGAAACACAAATCAGAAAGGATATATGCACCCCTATGTTCATAGCAGCACAATTAACCATAGCTAAGATTTGGAAACAGCTTAAGTGCCCATCAGCAGATGATTGGATTAAAAAACTGTGGTACATCTACACAATGGAATACTATGCTGCGGTAAAAAAGAAGGAGTTCTTTCCATTTGCAACAACATGGATGGAACTGGAGAGCATTATACTAAGTGAAATAAGGCAGGCAAAGAAAGATAAATATCACATGATCTCGCTCATTTATGGAATATAATAACAACATAAACTGATGAACAAAAACAGATCCAGAGACAGAGAAACATCAATCAGAATGTCAAACATCAGGGAAGGTAGGGGATGGTGGGGGTAAGGGAAAGAGATTAACCAAAGGACTTATATGCATGCATATGAGCCTAATCAATGGACACAGACAACAGGGAGGTAAGGGCATGTATGGGGGGGCAGGGTTAGGGAGTAATGGGAAAATAAAGACACACATGTAATACCTTAATCAATAAAGAAATTTAAAAAATATTATCTCTTTGTTGTTAACAATTGCCATTGTAATTACGATGTGTCTTGGTGTGGTTCTTTTTGGGTTCATCTTGTTTGGGACTCTCTGTGCTTGTGTGACTTTTTTCTTCCCAACAACAGGGAAGTTTTCTGACGTTATTACTCCAAATATGTTTTCTAACCCTTTTTCCTCTTCCTGTCGTTTTGGCACCCCTATTATTTGTATGTTGCTTCATTTAATGTTGTCCAAAAGTTCCCTTAGGCTCTCCTACTGTCTTTTATTTTTTTTCCCCAATTGCAGTTCAGTTTGGGTGCATTTTTCTTCCCTGTCTTCTAATTCATTAATTCAGTCTTCCGCTTCTCCTAGTCTACTGTTGAAACTTCCCATAGTGTTGTTTATTGAAGCTACACACTCTTTATTTCTTCTTGGTTTTTACATAAGTTGTTGATTTTTTAATCTATCTGGTTTATGAACTGTATGACACTTATTTTGAATTCTTTTTATGACATATTGCATACCTCTGTTTCACTTAGCTCAGTTTCTGGCGATTCCTTCTTTTCTACCCTTTGGGGATTTCTTTGTCACCCCATTTTTGCTCTCACTGAAGGACCTAGGTGTTGAGTCATGCAGGGGCTGTGCCTCAGGCAGCAGTGGCTCCATGGGTGGCGGCTGCTCCTCAGGCAGTCATGGCAGTGGCTGCTCCTCAGTTGGCAGAAGCTCCTCTTGTGGGTGCTGCTTGTGCCACTGCTTGCAGCAGTGGTGGCTCCTCTGGCTGGTGGGGGTGGGCTGATCTTCCATCTGCTGCACCTTGGAGAGGGGGAGGCTGCTTATAAAGCTGCTGCTCTTGGATGGTGGCGGGCAGCTCATGCAGCTGCTGCTACTTGGATGGGAGCGGGCTTTGCAAGGCTGCTGCTCATCGAATGGGGTGGGCAGTTCACACAGCTGTGGCTCCTCGGACAGGGGCAGGTGGCATGCAGCTGCAGATCTTTGGATAGGGGCAGGCTGCTTGTGAAGCTGCTGCTCCTCAGATGAGGGTGAGCTGTGCAAGGCTGCTGCTCCTTGGATGGGGGCACACTGCTCGCGGGACTGCTGCTCCTCAGTTCTGAAGACTAGAAGGCCAATATCAAGGTGTCACTGTCAGGGTTGAATTTCCATAAGGACTCTTTTCCTGGTATGTAGATGTCTGCTTCTTCACTTTGTTCTCACACAGCTTTTCTTCTCTCTCTGGCCTTCTACTAGTATTTCCACTGTGATGAAGTGGCTCTCACGTCTTCCTCAAGTTGGCAGAGAAGAAGCGTGAGGGTGCTGAGTGGCTCTCAAAGTTGCAAAACCAGCCCGGTGGCCACCTCTCTTCCAGGATGTGCTGAAGGCTCCCCCAAGATGAGTAGGCAAAACTCAGAGCTCCAGGGAGGCCGCCCTGGCCTTGGAGAGGAACCCAACCCAGGCCCTTTAGAAGCTGCAGGCCCTGGGTCTACCCATGCACTAAATTGTATGCTATTGCCTCCTTTGTCAAATATAAATTGAGCATAATTGCTTGGGTGGATTTATGGGTTCTCTGTTATGTTCTATTGGTCAATATGTCTGTACTTGTGCCAGTACCAGGCAGTTTTGAGATCAATGGCTTTGTAATATATCTTGATATCTGGTATTATGATTCCTTCCACTTTGTTCCTCTTTCTCACGATTGGTGTGGCTATTTGGGGTCTTTTTCAGTTCCATATGAATTTTTGGAGAGTTTTTTCTAGGTCTATGAAATATGCCATTAATATTTTAATGGGGATTGCATTGAATCTATAGATTGCTTTGGGTAGTATAGACATTTTAATGATGTTGAGTCTACCAATCCATGAACACGGTATATTCTTCCATTTGTTTACATCTTCCTCTATCTGTTTTTTTCAATATCCTGTAGTTTTCTGAGTACAGGCCTTTTACCTCCTTAGTTAAGTTTATTCCTAGGTATCTTCGTTTTTTTTGTTGTTGTTTGTTTGTTTTTGCAATGATAAATTGAATTTTTTTTTTTACTTTCTCTTTCTGTGAGTTCATTATTGGTGTATAAAAAGGCATACATTTCTGAGTGTTAATTTTGTATCCTGCTACATTGCGAAATTCATTTAAGCCTAGTAGTTTTTTGATGGAGTCTTTAGGATTTTCTATGTACAATATCATGTCATCTGTGAATAAGGACAGTTTTACTTCTTCTTTGGCAACTTGGATGCCTTTTATTTTTTTCTCCTTGTATGATTGCTATGGTTAGCACTTTCAGTTCTATGTGGAACAGGAGTGGTGAAAGTGGGTATCCCTGTCTTGTTCCTGTTCTTAGGGGAAATGGTTTTAGTTTTTGCCCACTGAGTATGCTGTTGGCTGTAGGTTTGTCATATGGCCCTTATTATATTGAGGTGTGATCCCTCTATTCCCACTTAGCTGAGAGTTTTTATCAAGAAAGGGTGTTGGATTTTATCAAGTGCTTTTTCTGCATCAATTGATGTGACTTGGTGATTTTTGTCTCTCAATTTGTATATGTGATGTATCATGTTGATTGATTTGTGGATATTATATTACCCTTGCATCCCTGGAATAAATCCCACTTTTCATGGTGTATGACCTTTTGAATGTAACGCTGGATATGATTTGCTAGAATTTTGTTGAGTATATTAGCATCTATGTTCATCAGGGATATTAGCCTGTAATTCTCTTTCTTTGGGGTGTCTTTATTTACTTTTGTGATTAAGGTGATGCTGGCTTCATAGAAGGAGCTTGGAAGTGTTCCTTCCTCTTGAATTTTTTGCAATAGTCTGAGGATGGTAATTTTAGTTCTTTGAATGTTTGGTAAAACTCCCCTGTGAAACTGTCCAGCTCAGGACTTTTGTTTGCTGGAAGTTTTTTGATGACTGCTTCAATTTCCTCCATAGTTATTGGCCTTTTCAGATTTTTTTTATTCTTCCTGATTGAGATTTGGAAGATTGTACTTTTCTAGGAAAATGTCCATTTCCTCTAGGTTGTCCACTTTGTTGTAATGGAGTTGTTCATAGTATTTTTTTTTTTTTACAAACCTTTATATTTCTGTGGGGTTGGTTATTACTTCACTTCTTTCATTTCTGATTTTGTTTATTTGGGCAATCTCTCTTTACTTCTAGATAGTCCTCACTAGAAATTCAACAATCTTGTGTATCTTTTCAAATAAATTGCTCTTGGTTTTATTGATCTTTTTTTCCTCTATGCCATTTATTTCTGCTCTGATGTTTATTAACTCCTTCCTTCTGATTACTCTGAGCTGTTCTTGTTGCTCTCTTTTTAATTCTTTAAGTTGTAGGGTTAGATAATTTATTACCTGTTTTTCTTGTGTTCTGAGGGAGACCTGTAGTGCTATGAACTTCCTTCTCCTGACTGCTTTCAATGTGTCCCATCATTTTTGGATTGTTGTGTTTTCATTGTCCTTTGTTTCCAGGATGTTTTTTATTTCTTATTTGATTTCTTTGGTAACCCAATCATTGTTCAATAACATGTTATTTAGCCTCCAAGTGTTTGATTTTTATAAAATTGTTTTTATTGTAGTTGATTTCTAATTTTATGCCATTGTGATCTGAGAAGATTCTTGATATGATTTCAATCTTCTTGAATTTGTAGAGACTTAGCCTATGTCCTAATATGTGGTCAATATATTCAAATGTCCCATGTGCACTTGAGAAGAATGTATATTCTGTGGTTTTGGGATGAAATGTTCTGAAGATGTCAATTATTTCCAACTGATCTAGTGAGTCCTTTAGATTGCTGTTTCTTTGTTGATTTTTTTGTCTAGATTTATCCAGTGTTGTCAATGGGATATTAAAGTTCACTACTTTGAAGGTATTGCTGTGGACTTCTCCCTTAATATCTTCCAGAAGTTTTTTATGTATTTGCATGCTCCTGCATTGGGTGCATATATGTTTCCCAGAGATATATCCTCTTGTTGTACCAATCCTTTTAGTATTATGAAGTAGCCTTCCTTATCTTTTGTTATGGCCCTCACTTTGAGGTCTATTTTGTGATATATAAGTATTGCTACCCCAGACTTTTTTTATTCATTTCCATGTGCCTGAAAAAATTTCTTCCATTCCTTTACTTTCAGTATTGTGAGTCCCTTGTTCTGAGATGGGTCTCTTGTAGACAGCATATGTATGGGTCATGTTTTCTTTCCATTCAGCCACTTGATGTGTTTTGATTGGAGCATTTAATCCAATAATGTTTAAGGTTATTATTGATAAGTAATTGTTTGTAGCAATTTTAATTTTTATGCATGTGTTCCTTCTTCTCTTCCTATTTCTTCTTTTTACGACAGTCCCTTTAGCATTTCTTGCATTGCTGGCTTGATAGTAATAAATTTCCTTAGCCATTTCTTATCTGTGATGCTCCTGATTTCCCTTTTAATTTAAATGATAGCCTCACTGGAAAGAGTATTCTTGAAGTCATTCCCTTTCTTTGTATCACTTTTTATACTTCATTCCATTCCCTTCTGGCCCGATGTGTTTCTGTTGGGAAGTAAGTTGATAGTCTAATGGGAGATCCCTTGTTGGTAACTCTCTTTCTCTTGCATCCTTTAATATTCTCTCTTTGTCATTAACAATTGCCATTGTAATTATAATGTGTCTTGGTGTGGGTATTTTGGGTTCATCTTGTTTGGGACTCTCTTTGTTTGTGTGACTTTTTTCTTCCCCATGTTAGTGAAGTTTTCTGTCTTTATTTCTTCAAATAGGTTTTCTAATTCTTCCTCCTCTTCCTCTCCTTCTGGTACCCTTATTATATAGATGTTGCTTCATTTCATGTTGTCCCAAATCTCCCTTAGGCTCTTCTCCTGATTTCTAAAAGTTTTTCTCCAATTGCTCTTCTGATTGGGTATGTTTTAAACCCTGTCTTCTAACTCACTGATTCAGTCCTTTGTTTTTTCTAGTCTACTAGTGAAACCTTCCATTGTGGTTTTTATTTTAGCTATATCGGTCTTTGTTTTTTCATGAATCTTACATATGTTGGTAATTTTCTCATCCAGTCGGTTTAGAACTGCATGACCCTAAATCTGAATTATTTCTCTGACATATTGCTTGCCTCCATTTCATTTAGTTCCTTTTCTGGTGATTTCCTTTGGGGGTTTTTCTTTGTCTCCTCCTTTTTGTTGTCTCCTCTTCCTGGCCCTGGACTCCCTGCTTGGGATCCAAGAGGTTGAATCCCCTAGTGGTCCTATGATCTGGGACTCGCTAGACCAGAGGCTGGGTGTGCCTTGAGTTTCACACCTTTATCATCTGCTCTGAATTGTATTCCCTTCTTCCATGCTTCTGGTCCTTCAGTTGTCCACTTCAGATTCTCGGGCTGGTGGGGGTGCATGCACAGTTCCTCTGGCATGCAACTCCCCATGAGGACCCAGAGCCCTGTGACATGCAATTCACTCTGCAGCCCCAGCAATCAAGGCAGGATGGCGCCCTAGGACTCTCTCGCACATGCAGCATGGTCTTGTGACCTGTGGCTGGGCATACCAGGTCACACCAGCAGCTCTGACCTGGGTTCGGGGTAGGGCATGTGCTGTGTGACAACTCTGTGGAGAGCCTGAGGGTGGAGCACACACTGACTGAAGGTGCTGTCTGTGTGTGGGGGAGGTCAGGAGTTTCTTTAAAATATATATTTTTATTGATTTCAGAGAAGAAGGGAGAGGGAGAGATAGAAACAATGATGAGAGATCGGCTGCCTCCTACACACCCCACACTGGAGATCAAGCCCACAACCTGGGCATGTGCACTAACAGGGAATCAAACCATGACCTCCCGGTTCATGGGTTGATGCTCAACCACTGAGCCACACCAACCAGGCTACCAGGAGTTTCTTGATATGCCTATCTTACCCCCCTCATCATATAGTTTTTGGGATTACCTAACTAAAATTAACATGCCACCACATATCCTGTACTTTTCCTAAATATTACCCATTTCACCTCTACAACCTTAAGACCCTGTTTCCCCATTTTCCAACATTTTCTATTCCTAATATTACCTCATTGTCTTTGGTATTCATTTGTATGTGAGTTTTCCTTGTGCATGGATTAAGCGTTGTACATCTCTTGTTAATTTGATTATGTCAATTTTGTTATTAACGCAGTTGTTAGTATTTATAAGGTATGAGGTAAATAAGAGCCGGCCTTGTGAAATTATCAGCTGTGACATGGTTAACTTCTGACACCACTACAGCCAAGAGATCATGGATACCTGCCGGCAAAGGTAAACATTATTATTATTATTATTTTCATTCTGTTAGCCTTTTGTGTGTAGTACTGCAGGGTTTGGTAGAATTTTGAAGTTCTGCAAGTTACTTTTTCCTCTTATACATTCACATTGGCATACAAAAAGTATTTGTGAAACTAGCTGCTTGGGCTTAGAGTGACATGGGTTCTCTTTATTGAATCATGGATTTGTGTACAACATGAGGATCTGGTTAAGTTCATGCATCTGGCATCTGGCAACTGAGGTCTGTTGTCTGTCTCCAACTCCACATTGTGGCTATGGCGTCTTAGTTATAGATCCCTGTTATATGTCCAGAGTCTGTGGTTTTGGATCAAATATGTATTCGGCTGTGTGTCTGGCGTTTTGGGTCTCTTTGGGTATGACTTTGTGTCCGGGGTTCTTGTGTGGGGTCCAAGTGCAGTTATAGATTCAGATTCTGGTGTATGGAATCTTGTCTTAAGAATTAGCTGTCAGTCTCTGGCATCTGGTTTCTGGCTTTTGTGCTGCATAGTACAGTTGAGTCAGGGGAATCGCTTAGAGTTTGAGTCCCAGGCCCGGTGTCCAGCTTTTGGTTTGTGGTTGCTGTAGGGTACAGCTTCTGGAGTCCAGGGTGTGTGTTTGGGGTCCTAATTTTGGCTCTGGTGTCTAGTGTCTGTCAACTGGTGATCATTGTGTTGAGTTCCATACTAACAAGAGTCCCCAAGTTTATAGAGTTGAGGCATGTTATTAAAAAACTAGGAAAATTCCCTGACAAGTGGAATGGGAAATATGAGACTCTAACAGGGCCTAGTAATTTATAGGCACAACTACTAAATCACAAGAACTTATCTTCCCTAACCTAGGATGCTTAGGAGCAAATGGGTTACATGTTCCAGACCATGCCCAGCAAACCCACATTGCTTCTAATCCCTTTCCAGTGACATTTTTTAAGGTGAAACTGATCAGAGAATGACCCACACCACTGTATACATTCATTGTAATACATCAGCATATCAAATGACACACCTGGAGAGTTGATGAATATTCTATTGAGATATTCCATTGAGGCCTCCTCTAAAATTGCCACTGTTAAACACCAGGTAAAATCTTTGTCCTGGTCATTGTGATTACCTTCACTGAATGTTGTCCCATGCACAAAAGGTCACCTTTTCAATTCCAGGTTTGGACACATGTCCAGGTTGTGGGTCCAACAAGAAGCAACTGATTGATATATCTCTCACATCGAAGATGTTTCTCTCTTTTTTCCTCTCTCTCTGAAATCAATAAAATCATATTTAAAAAAAATCAAACAAATGAAACAGGTAAAACCCTTAGGACAAAGGTGTGTGTTGTTCCTTACATCTGTGTGTTCCCTTCTCTTATTTCCTACTTTTACTTTGTTTACCTAAGCTCTAAATGTCCCTATGAGACTTGCAACCAGAGGATCAGTGGGCAGCGGCAGCTTGTCCTGGGCTAACCCCTTGAACCTGTCTCCAGGGCCCCCTTGATCTTGTTTCTTCTATTTTAACCCCTCCCTTTGTCTCACTATGTGGATGAAAATGGGCCACATGTTAACCTGACAAGGTTAAGGGTTAACAAAACCCAGGCTACAAGGTGAGAAAGCATTAAAAATGGTTTCCTGGTATTTAAATTTGCCTTTTCCATTGGAATTACTTTCTGAGAATCTGAGCAAATGCTCTTGCAGTATAAATGAGAGCTGAACTCATTCAGCTCTGAAGATAAGGGGCACGTCCTACCTCCAGCCCAAATCTCAGATGCTCTTAGATGACTAAGAATCTTTATGGAGGTGTCAGAGATCATTCCTCATGACATGTAGGGTCCCCATAGGGAACCTCCAACTCAACTGTAATTAAGAAATTGACTCATCCAGGGATGCCCGTATAAAGGTTGGTCACCTAATGGTCCAAATGCTCACTCACAGCTGTATGAGATAGCCAGGGAGAGAAACCAAGGCATAAGAAGGTTGAATGCCACTTGAGGACTAAGAGCCTCATGGTATTCGTAAGCAGCAGACTTTGACCCACTACATTACCTCCCTAGAGAATTTACTCAGACTGCCAATGTTCAAAACAAAAAACCCCACTACAATTAATATGGGAAATTGTGCCTCCAAGGCCAGAAACTTCCGGAGCCCAGCTCTCATTAATACTCCTGATAGAAATCCTGTTACTGGTAATTGCTTTACAGAAATAGCAAGATCTCACTAGAAATCTCGTTTTAAAATGGCCATATTGCATTGGTCTCTGGGTGCCTAAATTTAAAATAATAAAATATGTTAATAAAAGTTGTAGGAAATATTGGTTGCTTAATTTTTCACTATCATTGAAAATTGAGGTTTCCAAACATTTAAAATTCTCATACATTAAATTACTTTTAATTTAAAAAATGAAAATACAGCCATGTCTGGTGGGCTCAGTGGTTACAGCATTGTCCTGTGCATCAGAGGGTTGCAGGTTTGATTCCCAGTCAAGGGCATGTACCTGGGCTGCAGGTCTGATCCAACTTTCAGTCAGGGCATGTGTGGGAGGCAACCAATAGATGTGTCTCTGTCAAGTTGATGTTTCCCTCTCTCCCCCCTCACTTCTCCCATTCTCTAAAAATCAATGGAAAAAAATATCCTCACTCCTCAGGTGAGGATTAAAAAAAGATGGAAATATATATTTAAGGAAAAAATGTGAATTACTCTTGAATTATGTATATGGTCTGTAGCATTTGTATGATATGTATTCATCTTTGTATTATGTGTTGTGCATTTTCTCTCACCAAATGGCATTACAGGATATAATCATTTACTGGCCTAAAAAAAATTAAATACTTATGTAAATTAAAGAAAATCTTGTAGTCTGGATAAAATATTTAATACTAACACTATTTTAAAGTTTAATTGATGTCTTACCCAGTTTTTACAAAATGTATATCATAATACTTAATTACTAGAGGCCCCATACACAAAATTCATGCAAGAGTAGGCCTTTCTTACCCCAGCTGCCGGCACTGGCTTCCTTCTGGCACCTGGAACCCAGGCTTCCCTTGCAGCCCTGTGTTCATCCAGAAGGTTGTCTGGAAGGACGTCTGGTCTAAATAGCATATTAAGCTTTTATTATTATAGAAGCTTGTTTTACAATCTTTTCAAATTTAAAATTTAAGAGACTTTTTAATTGACTGAAAAATGACTAAGTTATTCCAATGGATCCTGAAATAACTCCAAAATTTAATCTCTCTCTTTACAAAAAGAGTTTTAAAAGTAATTAGTACTGGAGAGGTGCTGCTCCTGCCTGCAGTGGGAGGGCGGAGGGGGCGGTGGAACCACCAGGCCAGGGCTGGTGCTGTTTCTCTTTCACTTTCCTTGTATTTTAATAGGTATTTGGTATTTTAATAGGAATTGCATTGAATCTATAGATTGCTTTGGGTAGTATGAACATTTTAATATGTTGATTCTACCAATCCATGAACATGGTATATTCTTCCACTTGTTTATATCTTCCTTATCTCTTTTTTCAATGTCCTATAGTTTTCTTAGTACAGGTCTTTTACTTCCTTGGTTAAGTTTCTTCCTAATTATCTTAATTTTTTGTTAAAAAATATTTTGGTAAATGGGATTGTTTTCTTGCTTTTTCTTTCTGAGAGTTCATGGTTGGTGTATAAAAATGCCATCAATTTCTGGGTGTTAATTTTGTATCCTGCTATATTTCTGAATTTATGTATTGAATCTAGTCATTTTTTGATGGAGTCTTTAGGGTTTTCTATGTACAATATCTTGTCATCTGTGAATAATGACAGTTTATTTTCTCCTTTCCAATTTAGATGCCTTTTATTTCTTCTTCTTGTCTAATCGCTATGGTTAGGGCTTCTAATACTATGTTGAACAAGAGTGGTGAAAGAGGGCATCCATGTCTTGTTCCTGTTCTTGGGGGAAATGGTTTTAGTTTTTTTCATTGAGTATGATGTAGGCTTGTCATATATTGCTTTTATTATGTTGAGATATGATCCCTCTATTCTCACTTTGCCAAGAGTTTTTATCAAGAAAGGGTGTTGGATTTTGTTAAATGCTTTTTCTGCATCAATTGATATGATCATGTGATTTTTGTCTTGCAATCTGTTTATGTGATGCAACACGTTTATTGATTTGTGAATATTGTACCACCTTGCATACCCAAGTGGAAAAATCCCACTTGGTAATGGTGTATGATCTTTGTAATGCATTGCTGGATCCAATTTGCTAATATTTTGTTGAGGACTTTAGCAGCTATGTTCATCAGGGATATTGGTGTGTAGTTCTCTTTCTCTGTAGTGTCTTTATCTGGTTTTGGAACTAAGGTAATGCTGGTCTCATAGAAAGAGCTTCAAAGTGTTCCTTCTTCTGGAATTTTTTGCAATAGTTTGAGGAGTATAGGTGTTAGTTCTTTGAATGTTTGCTAAAACTCCCCTGTGAAGCCATCTGGGCGAGGGCTTCTGTTTTCTGGAAGTTTTTTTTATTATTATTAGTGCTTCAATTTCATCAGTCATTATTGGCCTATCAGAATTTTCTGATTCTTCCTGACTGAGTTTTGGAAGATTTGAATTTTTCTAGGAATATGTCCATTTTGTCCAGGTTGTCCATTACTTTGGAATAAAGGCATTCATAGTATTTTTTATGATTCTTTGTATTTATGTGGGGTCAGTGGGTAATTCACCTCTTTCATTTCTGATTTTATTTATTTGGACTCTCTCTCTTTGTTTCTTGATAATTCTGGCTAAAGGTTCATCAATCTTGTTTATCCTTTCAAAGAACCAGCTCTTGGTTTTATTGATCTTTTGTTTGTTTTGTTTTGTTTTAGTCTCTATGTCATTTATTTCTACTCTGATCTTTAGTATTTCCTTCCTTCTACTTACTCTGGTCTTCTCTTGTTGTTCTCTTTCTAATTCTTTAAGTTTTAGGGTTATATATCTGATTACAAGATTTCTTTCTTTCTTTTCTTTTTCTTTTTTTTTTTTTGAGGTTGGCCTGTAGTGCTATGAACCTCCCTCTCAAGGCTGCTTTTGCTGTGTCCCATTGATTTGGGTTTGTTGTGTGTTCACTTTCATTTGTTTCCAGTATGTGTTTTATTTTTCTTTGATCTCTTTGGTAGCCCATTTATTATTTAATAGCATGCTATTGAGTCTACATGTGTTTGATTGTTGAGTGTTTTTATTGTAGCTGATTTTTAATTTCATGCCATTGTGGTCTGAGAAGATGCTTGATATGATTTCAATATTCTTGAATTTGTAGAGACTTAGCTTGTGTTCTAACATGTGGCCTATCTTTGAAAATTTCCCATATGCACTTGAGAAGAATGTATATTCTTTAGCTTTAGAATGAAATGTCCTGAAAATGTCAATTAATTCCATCTGATCTAGTGAGTCATTTAAGTTTGCTATTTCCTTATTGATTTTTTTTTGTCTAGAATAACTATCCTGTGATGACAGTGTGTTGTTAAAGTACCCTACTATGATTGTATTACTATTGGTCTCATCCAGGAGTGCTCATCTGGATTCGGGTGCTCCTGCATTGGGTGCATACATGTTTACGAGAGTTATATTTTTTTGTTGTATCAATCCCTTTAGTGTTATGAAGGGGCCTTCATTATCTCTTATTATGGCTTTCACTTTGAAGTCTATTTTGTCAGCTATGTGTATGGCTACCCCAGCTTTCTTTTCATTTCTATTTTCCTGGAATTTTTTTCCCATCTCTTCACTTTCAGTTTGTGTGAGTCCTTTTTTCTAAGGTAGGTCTATTATGGTCAGCATATATTGGTCATGTTTTTGTATTATTTAGCTACCCTGTGTCTTTTGATTGGAGCATTTAATCCATTTACATTTAAGGTACTTGATAGGTACTTGTTTGTTGCCATTTTTATTCGTTAAGCCTGTATTCCTCCTTCTCTTTCTATTTCTTCTTTTTACAACAGCCCCTTTAGCATTTCTTGGGTCAAAACACTTTCATAAGGGCTTGATTTTTTTGGCATAAACATTTGTTTGTGGAAGATAAAATGTAATTATTACAAGTAGAGATGCTAGTATTGATAAATAAAGTAAGTACAAGGTTAATTATTCTTTTTTGGATTTTACCAAAACTAACTAATTGGAAGTCATTTGTACCAATTAATACTAAAAGAATAGGATCCTCATCGATAAATAGGGACATATAAGAGTAGTCATATGACATCTACAAAGTGTCATTATCAGGCAGCAGCTTCAGATCCAAAATGATGAGCTGTGACATGGAATTTTAGTTGGTGTAGCAGGCATACAATAAGGAAGGTAGAGCCAATAAAGCCTGTGACTATAAAGGATGTTGACCTATAGACAGTCTGAGATAGAAAATGATGTTTCATGATATTCTGAGGTTTGAAGTAATGTGAAGTAGAAGCCTACACAAATCATAATGACTAGTGCTTGAACCATGTGCTTGCAACTTCCTAATATTAAACTATAATGAGCTGAAGTGATAGAGATGCTAGAGCAGATGTATTTAGATGAGGTACTTCTAAGGGATTAAGAGGATTGATGCCTGATGGGGATCAATAATCACCTAGTTCTGGAGCATGGACTATCTTTGAATAATAGAAAGCTCAGAAAAATCCTGAAAAGAAAAATACTTCAGAGACGATAAAAAAAATTATGTTGTAATGGAGTCCTTCTTGTACAATTGGTGTATGATGGCCTTAAAATGTGCTTTCTCAAACAATATCTCATCATCACTGGTAAATGGTTAATATATTAGTAACCAGGCCTACAGTTAATAATAATGATGAGTTAAAGTGAAATCATATAACAAAGCCTGCTGTTATGATGAGGGCTGATAGGGCTCCTGTAAGTCATAAGGGGCTTGAGTTGACTATGTGGTATGCGTGCATTTGGTGGGTCACTAACCATTGTCATGAAGATGAAGACTAACCAGTAAGGTGAATACATAAGCTTTAATTAGAGCTACTCATAAATTCTAGAATAGTTAATAGGATAAGAACAATCAATGTCATGAGGGCACTAGTTATACTAATGCTTATTACAGCTGGGGTTGCTCTCCCACTAAATGGATAAGTAGGCGATCTGCAGTAATGTTGGCTCTCAGTTGTACTGCTAGTACTGTTCGTTGCAGGAATAGGCTGATTGTTTTGAGTATTACTAATATGGAGATAAAGGGAATTGGGGTTACTTGTAGTCAAAAGTGTGCAAGTGTGCTTTGGTTTCATGTCAAAAGCCAAAAATTACTGTGTGCTCATACTAGTGGAGGGAAAGCTATTCCAAGATTCATTGAGAGTTGAGCAGTAGGAGTAAATGAATGGGGTAAAAGATCTAATAAGTTTGTTAAACCAAAACATATAATTAGTAAGATTTTTAAATAAATCCTTATTGTTCAGATTATTACAGGTGTTCCTCTTTTTTTCCACCATAGCTCCCCTCCACCTGATTCCCCACCCCACCGCACCCCATGCCCTTACCCCCGCCACTGTCTTCACCCATAGGTGTAAGATTTTTGTCCAATCTCTTCCCGCACCCCTCACACCCCCTTGCCCCTGAGAATTGTCAGTCCACTCCCTTTCTATGTCTCTGATTCTATTATATTCACCAGTCCATTCTGTTCTTCAGATTTTTTATTCACTTGATTTTTAGATTCACTTGTTGGTAGGTATGTATTTGATGTCATTTTGTTGTTCATAATTTTTATCTTCACCTTTTTCTTCTACCTCCTCTTCTTAAAGAATGCCCTTCAGCATTTAATGTAATCCTGGTTTGGTGGTGATGAACTCCTTTAGCTTTTTCTTGTCTGTGAAGCTCTTTATCTGACCTTCAACTCTGAATGATAGCTTTACTGGGTAGAGTAATCTTGGTTGTAGGTTCTTGCTATTCATTACTTGGAATATTTCTTGCCACTCCCTTCTGGCCTGCATAGTTTCTGTTGAGAAATCAGCTGACAGTCGTATGGGTACTCCCTTGTAGGTAACTAACCGTTTTTCTCTTGCTGCTTTCAAGATTCTCTCTTTGTCTTTTGCCCTTGGCATTTTAATTATGATGTGTCTTGGTGTCATCCTCTTTGGATTCCTCTTGTATGGGGTTCTGTGCGCTTCCTGGACTTGTAAGTCTATTTCTTTCACCAGGTAGGGAAAGTTTTCTGTCATTATTTCTTCTAATAGGTTTTCAATATTTTGCTCTCTCTCTTCTTCTGGCACCCCCAAAATTCGGATGTTGGTACGCTTAAAGTTGTCCCAGAGGCTCCTTACACTATCTTCATATTTATTGATTCTTTTTTCTTTTTGTTTTTCTCGTTGGGTGTTTTTTGTTTCCTCATATTTTGGATCTTTGGTTTGATTCTTGGGGTCCTTTAATCTACAGTTGAATTTCTGTATATTCTTTATTTCAGACAGTGTATGCTTAATTTCTGACTGGTCCTTTTCCATTTTTTTGGCATTCTCATTAAGGTCCTTGAAGGTCTCACTAAGCTCCTCAGAGGTCTCATCAAGTTTCTCGGTGGTTTTTAGAAGATTCTTGAGTAACCTTATAAATGAGGTTCTGAATTCTATGTCATCCAGTAGTTTGCTTTCCTGCATTTCTTTCATTCGTGACATGTTTCTTTGTTTCCGCATTTTGCTGCTTCCTTGTGTTGATGGAGTGGCTTTGTGTGGTAGGTGACCTATAGGGGCCAGGAGCTCAGCCTCCCCAATCACCTGAGGTGGACGCTCTTGGTACACCCCTTTGTGGGCTGAGTGCAGAGTCTTGGTGTAGTTAAGCCTTGATTGCTGTTGATACATTGGGAGGAAATGACCTCCAGGCCAATTGGCTGTGAGGACCCGCTGTGTCTATAATGGAAGAACTGCTGCACTGGAGACATGCTTATGGTGCAGGACTTGTTTCAGTGGGGCTTTGGTGCTCACTGAGTCTGCCTCTTGAATGTGTCACTTATGGATGTGAGGAGTTGAAATCTGGTGTCTCACACTGACCACTAGGTACACTGGCTTCTGGATCTCCAATGGGGTGCAGGTCAGCTACTGTATGAGGCCACTCAGCAGGTGCTACAGAGAGAACTACAGTTTTTCTCCTCTTTGCTTGGAGTTTGGAGGTTTTGGAGCTGTCTGACCCAGTCTGCAAGCTTGCTATGTTAAGCTGCAATAGGGCAGGCCATTCATATGCTAAAGCCGCTGCTTGGAGCTTGGGTGGGTTTGTAGGTTGTGCAGGGAGGGGTCTCAGGGCATCACTAGGCTAGGGCGTGGCAAACAGCGATGGCTGCCAGTTAGCTGGCTCTAGGTCTCCGCCCGTGTCCCCGCGTCTCACGCCCCAGTGCAGTAAACAATTATTCCTGCGTGCAGCCCTGCAAGCAAGCCACTCTCACTTTCCGACCCATTGGCAGACAGTCCAGCTTCTCCCCTTAGGAGTTTGGGTCCCCAGCGTCTCCCCAGAAACTGGAGTTTGGATTAATTGGGAGCTTATCTCCCTTCAGGTTGAAAAAAGCAGTGCTCCCAGTCGCCCGCTGCCAACCCAATACGTGCGCCTCCGTACCTCAGCTTTTCAGTGCTTGTGCATGTCTCAATGCTCTTTTCTCTTTCCTTCTAGTTGTAGAACTTCCACTCAGCCAGCTTTCTTGTGGTTCTGGGTGATAGACGTTTTGTCTTTTAGTTGTAGTTTTGAAATTGTTGTGCGAGGCAGCAGTTTAGGTTTTTACCTATGCCGCCATCTTGGATCCTCCTAATTAGTAAGATTAATATAAGCTTTCAAGTGTGGCCCTTTTTTACTATGAATTAATATTTGTGTTGTTGTTAAGTGAATAAGTCATTGTTGAATTGCAACTAGGAGGTTATTACTATAAGCTATGTAGTTGATGGAAAGTGCATATTTGGAAATATAATTAAAATGAAAAAGGGTAAGCCTATTATCATAGGGGTAATGAAAGAGGCAAATAGATTTGAGTTCACTTAGTTTCTCAAATGGTTGAAAGTTTTATCAATTTAGTTGTTAGAGGTTCTTGGTTTGAATAGTATGAGTGTTTTGAAATTTTAAGTTGTATTATCCTAATATATAAAAACCCTGGGTCCATCACATCCACAACAACTGGGATGCTTGACCGTTCACCAGGCTGCGCACGCAGCAGGTGAGCAGGCTGAACTGCTTACCTCTCCGAGAGAGAGAGGCGGGGCTGATCAGCAGTGGCAGCGGCTTCTGGCTAAGCCCAGATAGAGAAGCAGGGTGATCAGACCCTGCTTCTCTCTCCCTCACCAGCAGCCAAGCCTCTTTCTCTCTCTCAGAGGTCAGCAGTTCAGCTACTCACCAGCAGCCTGGGGTGGCTGCTAATCAGCCGTGCCTCTATGATCAGGCCTGGAGATAGGCCCAGAGATGCTGACTGGCATAGAAACTGACCAATCAGAACCAAATCTGGGTGAATTGCGAGGAACCAATGGCTGCCTAGGAGGTGGAGTTTTTGACGCTGACTGGCATAGAAACCAACCAATCAGAACCAAATTGGCTGGCAAAGGAGGGAAGTTGGGGGCGAGATCAGGCCGACAGAGGAGGGCAGTTAGGAGTGATCAGGCGGCAGAGGCAATTAGGGGTGATCAGGCCGGCAGGGAAGGGAAGTTGGGGGTGATCAGGCCAGCAGGGGAGAGCAGTTGGGGGTGAGATCAGGCTGGAAGGGGAGGGCCATTGGTGGCGAGATCAGGCCGGCAGGGGAGGGGAGTTGGGGGCAACCATGCCAACAAGGGAAGGCAGTTGGTGGGGACCAGGCCTTCAGGGGAGGGCAGTTGGGGGCAATTGGGTCAGCAGGGGAGCAGTTAGGTGTTAATCAGGCTGGCAAGGGAGCTTGATCAGGCTGGTAGGCAGAAGCGGTTAGGGGCAATCAGGCAGGCAAGCAGGCGAGCAGTTAGGAGCCAGCAGTCTCAGATTGTGAGAGTGATGTCCAACTGTCAGTTTAGGCCTGAGGGATTGGGCCTAAACCAGCAGTAAGCCATCGCCCAAAGGGTCCCAGATTGGAGAGGGTGAAGGCTGGGATGAGGGACACCCCCCCTCCAGTGCACACGAATTTCATGCACTGGGCCTCTAGTTATAAATAATCTAAGAATTATTGATAAAATTGTGATAAATAAGTTGATGGATCTAATTGAGGCATATCATTAATAGGTTAAAAATAAAAAATGACATACGTAATATTTTCAACAATAAAGATTTAAAAAAGAGAGAAAGAAGGTTTAAACTTCCAATCTCCAACTTAAAAGGTTAATGCTAATTAGCTTCTTAATGAAATTATAGTAAGGAGGATGATCATTTTTGAAATATTTTAGTGGGATTATTTGAAGAATGATTGGCATAAAACTATGATAGATCCACAGATTTCAGAGCACGTCCCGTAATATAAGCCGTGTTGGGTGGATAGGAGTGTTGTTTGATTTGGGCAGGGCTCAGAATAGCATCTGCTTTTAATCCTAGTGGAGGGATAGCTCATGAGTGTAGTACATCTCTGGATGAGATTAATATTTGAATTGTAATTTCTATAGGCAATACTACTTGGCTATCAACCTCTAGAAGGCCAAGCTCTCTGAGTGTAGGTGAGATGTGGGGATTATGTTTCAGTCAAAATTAAGGTCTTCATAATCTGTATATTCATTGCTTCAGTACCATCGGGGGCCTATTGTTTTAATAGTTATAGAAGCGTTGTTAATTTTGTCTATTATACAAAGAATTCATAGGTAGGGCAATTGTAATTAGAATAGTAGCTGGTAGAATTGTTCCGATAGTTTCTACTTCTTGTGCATCTACAGTACTTGTATGAGTCAGGATGGCAATATAAGTGAAATAATGTATAGTACAAGAGAGTTAATTAGGAAAACAATTATTAAGGTCTGATCCTGGAAGTGTGATAATTCTTCCATAATTGATGATGCTGTGTCTCGAAAGCCTAGTTGAAATGGATATGTCATAGAGATACATAGGGGTTCCACTTATAATTTAATTTTGACAAAGTTATATAAATTTTACTAATATCTCAATTATAGAGAAAGACAGTATGGCTATGACATTGGCTTGAAATCAATTTAAGAGGGCTTGATTCCTTCCTTTCTTAATTGGGATTCATGTCTGTAGGCTCTTCAAATGTGTGCTAAGGTGGAGGACATCTGTGTAGCCAAGAAAGATTAGTTGTTGGTAATTTTACTATTAAGACTTCTGGTTTAGACGCAAATGCTTCTCATATCATGAAGACTATAAGTATAACAGTAATTAGTGAAATGAATGAACCTATAGATGATACAGTGTTTCAAGTTGTATAAGTGTCTGAGTAATCAGAGTAGCATCATGGTATTTTTGATAAGCCTAAGAAATGTTGAGGGAAAAAGGTTATATTAAGGACTACAAATGTAATCAAGAAATGGATCTTTGCTCTCAAGTTGTGTTTAACGTATAACCTGAAGATGAGGGAAATCAGTGCATGAATCCACCTTTAATAGGAAGTACAGCTTCCATAGGAAAGCCATAGTGCAAATGTGCTACTACATGAAGTAAGTGTATGGTGCAGAGCGGGCCACAGTCCAGGCATCCAGGGCCGCTGTGGACAGAGGGTGCACAGAAACACAGAACGCAGCTATTCTCGATGTTTGTGATTCCATTGCTTCATCAGCAGCACCTGGGCCAGAACTCACATGAGCCATGGAATCACAAACACCAAGAATCCTCCCTTCAGTTGGTATTTGTGTGCATCTCTTTCAATAGCTTCCCTCGATTCCTCAACTGTTGTGCATTGTGTACCCTAAACTTTAACTTTTATGTATGTTGAGTATGATGCTCGTTAGACCCCCTACTGTGAATAGAAAGATAAAGCCTAGTGGTCAGAGTACAGCTGGAGATCATTTAATGTTACCTCCAAGAAGGCAAGAAGGGTTGCTAAGCAGCTAAATACTTTCACTCCAGTTGGGATAGCAATGATTATAGTGGCTGATATAAACTAGGCTTATGTGTCAACATCCATGCCTACCATAAATATGTGATGGGCTCAGACAATAAAATCCAATGGACATTATATCTCATACCATTCCCATATACCTGAAAGGGTCTTTTATTCCCTAAATAATATGTGACAATGTGTGAAATAATTCCAAATCCAAGGAGGATAAGGATATAAACTTCTGGATGACCAAAAAATCAGAATAAATGTTGATATAAGATGGGGTCTCCTCCTCCAACAGAATAAAAAACAGTAGTGTTTAAGTTCCAGTCTGTTACTAGTATAGTAATTCCAGCAGCTACGACTGGGAGAGAGAGCAGGAGTAAAACAATTGTAATTAAAACTCATCAGACAAATAATGGTGTTTGATATTGAGAAAGGGCTGGTGGTTTTATATTAATAATAGTGGTAATAAAATTAATAGCACCCACAATTGATGAAACGCCTGCTAAGTGCAGGGAGAAAATAGTTAAGTGGACGGAAGTTCCCATGTCGGCAAGGCTGCAGGCTATAGGGGGATAAACTACTCAGCCAGTTCCTGCTCCATCTTCTGCTATAGAAGAGACAAGTAGTAGTATTTCTGAGTGACTTCCTGGGGTAGAAACCAAATTTAATATATTAAATACAGGTATACACACTTGTGATATAAATATGTGCTGCAAGGTGTCCCCAAAATATATGTACTACAGGGTGTCCTCCTAAAATGTACACACACTTTAACAGCTGATAACTCAATTTTCACTCCTTCTCAGGGTTAATGAAATTGTTGTAATGGGTGAAGCCAGGCTAAACTCTGAACAAAGATGTATTCTCTGGACTTTCTTATGGGGACACATACAGGATGAAGTGCATGGTGCAGAGCGGGCCACAGTCCAGGCATCCAGGGCCGCTGTGGACAGAGGGTGCACGGAAACACAGATCGCAGCGATTCTCAATGTTTGTGATTCCATTGCTTCAGCAGCAGCAGCGCCTGGACCAGAACTCACGCGAGCCATGGAGTCACAAACACCAAGAATCCTTCCTTCGGTTGGTATTTGTGCGCATCTCTTTCAATAGCTTCCCTCAGTTCCTCAACTGTTGTGCGTTGTGTACGCTAAACTTTAACTTTTGTGTATCCCCATAAAAAGCCTCGTGGAGAAATTTTCTTCATTCAAAGCTTAGTCTGTCTTCACCCATTTCTTCAAATCAGTTAAAGCTGAAAAAGAGTGAAAATTAAGTGAGTTATCAGCTGTTAAAGTGTGTACCTTTTTTGGGGGACACCCTATATTTACATCAATTGGCAATCTTACTCTTGGGGAGTCTCACCTGCTCTGTGTATGTGGCTGGATTCCTGACACAGCATTTTGTTTCCTGTTGTTTACTAAGGGGCTCTTCCTGGGATGTACTAAACCTTGTGATTTGGGTTTTATAAATATGTTTTCCTTTTGAGTTAATTTACTGAGAAAGAATTGGGTATGCTAACATGGTCTGTTTTCCGAGTACTTTGAGGTGTGTATTAAATAGTCATTGATTCTGGAACACAAGGATGGGTTTGTAATAAAATGAGATGGAGTAGAAGTGAGTCCTAGTTTTCCTCGCCACTTGTCACTGGCAGCGTTGTCAGGCTCTGGGCTCCCTGCCTCAGCCCCCAGGCTCCCCGCATCAGACCCCCAGGTTCATCACGTCAGCCCCCAGGCTCCTGGGCCCCTAGAATCCTGACCTTTCTTGGCCACGAGGTCAGAGAATGGGGAAGCGAGGTTTCCTGTTTACCAGGCAGTAGCTTTTTCCAGACTTGTGTGTATTTTATATTCCCATAAGTTGAATCCCATTTTGATATGGGATTTATATCACAGCAGGAGCTCAGCTTAAAATGATTCTTTGGATTTTCCAAGGCTACTCAACTAGGAAGAGCCAGATGAGGGAGGAGGATGGCATGTGAAGATCCCCACCTGACTTAATCTCATGGTGGCCTGTCCAGCTGCCACCTGCATGTCCCTTCTTTCCTCACCAAACCTCTTCTGTAAGGTTACTCCTCTGGCCTCCTTTCCCATTCTTTCCCGAGGCCCTGCATCTATGGGAGTCGCCCACTCAGCGAGCTGCCCTTCCCAATGTTGGAGCCAAACTGAGCAGCAGCCCCTGCAGGCCTCTTCCCCTGCGCCTTTGGTTTGGAGGGTCTGACACTGGCCAGTCACCCCTTGGAGCTCTCAAACTCTGTCCCATGATTCTCTCCCCTCTGGGATGGCTCTTCATGGCTCACACTTGCCAGTCCCTTAGTCACTCCCTCATTCCTTCCACAAACACTCATTGAAAGCTTCTTGTCACTCCTGTGTTCCACCATAGAGGCAGCTCCCTCCCTGCCCCCTCTGCAGTGCTGACCCACGTGCTCCCCTAGCACTGACACTCCTGAGCTTCAGGCCTAAGGTCGGCTGCCTTAGGCCCACTGCCTGGGCTACAGGCTTCCTCCACTCTCCCTGGCTCCTCTGAGCTCCCTACTTATCCAAGGACACCAGCTGTCAATCACAGAAGCCAAAAGTGTGTGGTGCAGGTTTGATCCCTCCTCTCTCCATTCCACACATTTGATAGGTCCCTTGAACCTGACAATGGGTCTGGAATCTGCCTGCCTCATCTTAGCTGACTGTTCTCATGCCAAGTCCACACACACCCCTGTCCCTGGGTCTTCGAAGGGGCTTGTCAACTGATCTGCCTGCCTCTCAGCCCTAGGGCACCTCTGGGCATCCACCCCGGTGACCTTCCTTTTTGAACTTCTCCTCCCTGGGCCTCCACACTAGCTACACCCATCCCTTTGTGGCCTAGCTTCTCCAGGTGGCTCAACTTGTAGAGCCTTTGTAATGACCCATGCTGCCAATATAAATGCAGATTCTTTCTTGTGGACCTGAATGAATAGGTTCCCTCTCGTCCAAATTTGTGTTTCTTTCAACATGTCCTCAACCATTAATTATTTCCACACATATTGTATATTTTTCTTCCTGGGTAAGTTACAGTACTCACATAGTTCTTCCACAGAGTAGCACACTACTTCAGAGGTCATGCTATTCCCCTCACCTTTAGTTTCCTGTGGGGATTTGAGTCTAGTCAAGGTGGCAGCTGCCACAGGAGAGGTCACTGCCTTTATTACCCTTATGTGTTCCCTCTTGCACATTTCTCCAGTCTCTGACAAATCCTGAATTATTCCAGTTTTATCCCATATCGGTTACAACACTCCCATGATCCATCCCATTTTTTCTCACATCTGGCTTGAAGCCGTTGTGAAAATAGATTTATTCATGTCCTGAATCTCTTCAAGCTGAATGAGGTGTGCTGGCTATAATCCAGGGAAACCATCCCTGTCTGCTGTTGCGATTACTCAGGAATTTTCAGAATGTCTATTTCATCACTGCAGCCCTCACTCCTCCATCTAGTGATGCTGTAGCCCAGTATTTAGACATTGTCTTGAGTGGACTCTGGAATTAGACTTGTTTATTTAACACTAAATGATTGATTTTCATTTTATGTTATAAACTCTATTCCTCATCCAAATTTATGTTTCTATGAACATTGCCCCCCACCATTAATTAATTCCACACTTATTTCATATTTTTCTGCTTTTGTGTATTAGAGAACTCATATAGTTCTTCCAAAGAGCGGCACACTTTTTCAAGGGCCACACTTTGTCTCTCACCTTAAGTGTCCTGCTCTGATGGGCCTCTAGTCAAGCTGGCAGTTGCCACAGGAGAGGTCACCACGGTGATTCCCCTTGTGTGTCTACCAGGAAACTTTGCAATGTTTTTCCACATCTGGCTGGAAGCATAGAAATAAGCTATGCATGCCCTGAAGCTCCTCAAGCAGCATCTGGAGCCCTGGATATGAGTTCAGCAAGCGATCTCAAGTGATGAGAAGGAGTGTGTCCATGTGTGCTTAGGGGACAACTCAGAACTATTTCACATTGCATGTTATCACCAGAGACATAGGAACTGGATGTAGGAAACCTGCTGGGTTCTCGCAACAGTCCTCACGTCTCCATCTAGTGATGCTGTAGCCCTGTGTCTAGAAATTGCCGTACTTGGCATGAGCCTGGAATATAAACTGGGTTTTGCAACAATTAATCATGATTTCTTTCCTTTTCAAACACACAGTTCCTCACTAATTCTCTGAAGCTTAGTGCTCTCCAGCACAATTGCTACGGCCCAGCTTCAACAGCTTATTCACCTGATTTTTATTGAATGAATGATAGGTAAATAAAAATATGTTTATAGTTTTCAAACACAGAAAAACGTCTCTTCATTTTTTAAGCAAGCATGGGACTAACAAAGTTTATTTTAAAAATTATTTCATTATTACATTTTTTGGTTAATCACATTATAAAACTTCACTTGTACAACTTTATAGGGCAACAGAGCACACTCAGCTATGTGCTCACCACCCAATGTCTGTCTTCTCTGTCCCCAGGCAGTTGATCCCTTTTATTTACCTGGTCCTCCCTCATGTTTTCCTTTTTTTAACCACCATGATTCCATTTGTATGTAGGAGACTTTGTTTCTTTTGTTTGTGTTTCTACTTTCCATTGATGAGGGAAAATATGGAATCTGCCACTTTATACTTTTGAGTAATGAAATATTCCACTTTGAGGTTTCACTCTGATGAGCATTATATGAGACACAAATATCTTTGAATATTTTTGACCACTGAGTGAGAACATCCAATAAACTTTTGCTCAGAAAGTTTGTGAAGGGTCTTCTAACTATGCCCTTTTCAATGTCTCTGCCTAATGTTGCAAAATACTAAACAGAGCCATGAATCAGTATCTCCTTCCACAGCGGGACAGAGTGAATGATAAGGTGAACTGCCCCAACCTCTGCCCATTGTGAAGGTTTTGTTACCCACTGTCCTTCACAGATGTGCAGAGATGGTCTGTCGTGCTGCAGCTGTCCACTTTCTGGTTGGCCATCAATACCATGCATAATCATTAGTAAACAGGCCACAACTTTACTTCCTCTGTATTGATGTCATAGGACACTTTCCAGGAATCGATAGGTCTAGGCTGAAAGATAGATTCATTGTATAGAAGCTGGTACTGAAGTAAATTGGGTCACAGGTTATATTACTGCTTTGGTCCTCCCAGGTTTGATCATGCTTGTCATCACACCCAGGTCATAACGGACAATTCAGGTAGCATGGAAACTTGGGTACCCATCTTTATTTTTTATTTTTTTTTTTTTAAATATATTTTATTGATTTTTTACAGAGAGGAAGGAAGAGGGATAGATAGTCAGAAACATCGATGAGAGAGAAACATCGATCAGCTGCCTCTTGCACACCTCCCACTGGGGATGTGCCCGCAACCAAGTTACATGCCCTTGACCGGAATCGAACCTGGGACCTTTCAGTCCGCAGGCTGACGCTCTATCCACTGAGCCAAACCGGTTTTGGCTTGGGTACCCATCTTTAAACACTCCTCCTTTCAAACCAAGGAAACACTTTGGGACAAATCTCAGTCCATTTTCAGTGTGATGACAGCTCATTGCCCTGAATATTTGCCCCTCCTGGCTAAGACTACTTTGGGCTAAAGAAGGGATAGAAGCCATCAGTGATGCCCAGGTGGACATCAGCCTGAAACTGCAATCATTTTTGCCCTACAGGTCTGGGAGCCAGGACACCTATGCAGCTTGGCCTCTAGGGTTGCTTCTAGCCCAGCTCTCTCCAACCCAGGGAATCATGAGATCAGTTGCCAGCTTTCTACCATGAATCTTTCCAATTTGTCTATCACATCTGTTTTGGAACCATTTAGACAAGTATTTGCTCATGTCCTGAAGATCTTCAAGCTGAACCTGGGACCTTGGATGTAAAGCAAATAAGCAATCCATGTCTGCCGTTGCAGACCACTCAGAAAATTTTCAGAACGTCGATGTCATCACCACAGACATGGAAACTAGAAACAAAAAAGCACATTGGATTGCTACAGTGGTCCTCACTCCTCCATCTAGTGATGCTATGACCACATATTAGAAATTGTCTTATTTGGCTTGACTCTAGAATCTCAACTTGGTATTAACTCATAAGGAAGAATTTTCTTAGACAATGTTCCTCTTTAAATAGCTGATGGTTAGCGCCCTACAGTACACCTGCTGCTGCCCAGTTGTAGCAGAGACTTCACCTGATCCTTAGTTCCTAAAAGGAAAGTAAACAAAAATATACTCATGTTATTCCAAAACTAAAAAGTCTCTTCTTTCCTTAAACAAGATGGGGAGTGACAAAATTTCTTTGTGGAATTATTTCATTGTTTATTATTGAGGGATAGCCTTGTTAATAACATTATATAAATGTCACCTGTACTATGTAACAGTGCAACCTCGTATACTCTTTTATGTGCTCACAGCCCAAATTCCAGTCTCCTTGTATTTGAGCCCCTTTGCCCCCTTATCATCACTCATGATTTCCCTCTCTGGAAACCAGCCTGATTACTTTTACATGTCAGTGATTTTATTTGTAGCATTGTTTTGCTTCTGGCTTTTACATTCCATAGATGAGGGAAAATACAGAATGTGCCAACATACCCCCTGGATTAATTAAGTCCTCCACTCTAAGGATATTTTGTGATAAGCATCATAGGAGGTACAAATAGCTTTTTATATTTTTGCCCATTGAGTGAAAGCTGTCCTCACACCTCTGTCCCTCGCTGTTGATGGGAAATAGTGGCAGAGCCATGAATCAGCATATGCTGTCATGTCAGATCATTTGACCTTCAAGCACAATGAATGAGGAGGTGACCTGCAGGAAGCTGCCCACTGTGAGTTTCCTCACCCTTGTTGTTCAAGGACAATTACAGGGCCTCTGTCATGCTGCAGCTATGCACTCTGCAATTGTTCACCAAAATCTCTTATATCGTACCCATTGAGTGAAAACTGTCCTCGCGCCTCTGCCATATTCCAATGTGAATAATTTCCCATTCATGCTTCTTTTCTGCCTATCTCTATGGTAGACATTTTGGCCAGAGCCATGAATCAGCATGTACTTGCATCTCAGATCATTTGTTGTTCAAGCAGAGTTAGTGATAGTGACCTGCTGGGAACTCTGGCCCCTGGGATGGGTTACCTGGCCCTGCCCTTCAGGAATGACTGCAGGGCTCTGTCGGGCTGCAGCTGCTTGCTCTCTGCTTGGTCATCAAGATCATGCTAGCTTATTGCTAAGCCAGGCCACATCATTTCTCCCCATCTCAACAGGTCATCAGGAGTTTCTCATGAGTCCAAAGCTAGACTGCAAGCGGGATCAAGGACAATTGGACCAGCGCTTACATGACTTCCCTGAGCTTCCTGAGTCCTCCCAGGTGAGATCACGTATGAACCTCTTTAGATGGATGTTGTAGTCATTCTGTGTGTCACCAACCTTATGGCTCCACAGGTTCCGTCACACCCATGGTTCCATCACACTTGGAGGCCCATGGTTAGACTTTTCTTCTTTTAAACCAAAGAAACACTTTGAGACAAACCTCAGTGCATTTTGAGGGGCGACAGGCCCGTCCCCCGCCTCTTTGCCCCTTATACCAGGGTGACTTCGGGCTGAAGGGCATTTGGAAACCATCTGTGTGGTGCTCATGGAACTGGAACGGGGATTTTCCCTTGACACTTAGAGGCCCCTGAAGGACCATGACATCTGGGGTTACTTCTCCCAAGCACTGCACAGCACAATGCAACATGAGGCTCCGGTTTGCCAGCTTCTGACTCAGTTCCTACTGTTTCTCTGGGGCTCAGGAGGTGGGAACATCATGGAGGGATTCTGCCTGCCCTGTGTTGTTGTCTTCTTTCATTTTCTCATTCTGGACACTAAAGTGACAAAAGAGGGAACTCTTAAATGCTGTTTTACTGGGTGGAAAAGATTTTGCATGATGAATGATGGACTAAACATGTGGCTTCCTTTTTCAGAAAGAACTTTATCCCTAGCTGGTTTTGCTCAGTTGATAGAGCATCAGCCTGTGACTGAAGGGTCCCAGGTTCAATTCCAGTCAAGGGCACATGCTCCATCCTCAGCAGTGGGCATGCAGGAGGCAGCCAATCAATGATTCTCTCTCATCATTGATGTTTCTTTCTCTTTCTCCCTCTCCTTCCCTTTCTGAAATCAATAAAAATATATTTTAAAAAAAGAAAGAACTTTATTTGCCCAATTTGACACAAAGGAGGTCAAAGTGGTTCCTCAAAAGAACAATAATTATTTTTTGATGATTTCAAGACCTTTGTTGTAAAGTTTGAGCATTTACACTTTTTTTCACCCACAGGTCTTTCTAAGGACCCAGACAGAATCGCTATCTGCCAGAGATACTTAGAGGACCATCATGTCTGCTGGGTATATGGACCCGGTCACAAAACAGCTTGCACAGCAGCCTGGACCTGTTTCAGTGCCCTGTGTTTTTTCAGGTCCAACTGGAATGGAGCAGACCTTATCATCTCTCCATAAATTTGCTAGAGTCACATGCTCCACTGAGGAATCTACTGCCTCTAAAATCCAGAGGCGTACTGGGCACTGTGCCTCCATCATTGTCTCTGCAGGGGCTGGATGACAGCAATTATTTTTTCTTAATATATTTTCATTGATCTCAGAGAAAAAGGGAGAGAGAGAGAGAGGGAGAGAGAGAGAGAGAGAGAGAGAGAGAGAGAGAGAGAGAGAGAGAAAGAGAGAAGCATCAATGATGGGAGAGAATCATCGATTGGCTGCCTTCTGCCTGCCCCACACTGAAGATCCAGCCCACAACCCGGGCATGTGCCCTGACTAGGAATCAAACCATGACCTTCTGGTTCACAGGTCAATGTTCAACTATGGAGCCACGCCAGCCAGGTGGCAGCAATTATTTTCTACCTCAAAACAGTTACTTCTCCTGCTGAATACCACTGGACACAAAAATATTTCACTGAGTGAGAGGAATTCTGAATTTTCGTCAGATTTCTTCTTAAACTTCTCTCTCTAAAAGTCTAGCACGTCTAGAGTCGGTTCCCACTCACTAGGTCTAGTGAGCCTAATGTCATCTATGTAATGGACCAAGAGGAAGCACATCCTGTGGATGGAAAAGACATTCAAGACCTCTGCAAAGAGCATAAAGCTGTAGAGCTGACTCACCCCAGAAGTGAGATAATGAAGGTAAATGCTGGCCTTGCCAGCGGAGGGAAGGCAACTTAGATTGAACCATGAAACACAAGGAGGAGGCACTGCCTGCACTGTAACCACATTGGTCCAGCAGCAGCAGCTCAGGTCACCTGTAGTTACAGTCTGGGTGAATAAACAACCATTTTCTATGTTGTTTCCTCTATTTATTTTTCTCCTTCTCCTCCCTTTCCCACTCTTCTTCCTTCTCCTCATTTTTCTTTCTCCTTTTGCACAAGCCAAATCAAAAGCTTACTGAGAGTGTGTTGCAATCGCACTTCCTGCATCTTTGAAAACTTTCCTGGTGGCACAAATCTCTTCTATTCATCCAGGTATGTGGTACAGCTTTTCATTTACTACTTACCTAGTTATAGGCAGTTCTAATGGCTTCTGATTGGACTCTCTCATAGTAGCCCTCACTCAGCAGTAATGATTATGAGAGATCATTCTGGCATCCTGGCTATTTCAGTCATGCATAGAACCAGGGGCAACTATAGTGCTCCACACTCCCCACCTACCGATGCTGTAGCCCATGACTTAAAAACTGCCTTGCTTGGTAGGAGTCTGGGATCAGAGCTGGGTTTGGTAACCCTTAGGTATTTGTTCTTTTTTCTTTTCTTAGACATGATTCCACCATAATTATCTGATGGCTGACACCCTACAGCACACCTTCTACTGCCCAGTCTCAACAGATGACTTACCTGACCCTTGTTGAACAAAGAGTAGGTAAATAAAAATATATTTATATTATTCAAAACCTGAAAAAAGTATCTCCTCTTAAGCACATGAAGGACTAAGAGAGTTGCTTTAAATATTACTTCATTATTACAGTTTGGGGGGTAACATGGTTAACATCATTATATAAATTTCAGTTGTTTGAGTTTATGGTATAACATGGCACACCATGTTATGTGCTCACCAGGAAAGTGTGGTCTCCTCTCTCTTCTTCAAGATCGTCCTTATCCTTTCTCAGGCTTTTCCTTTTCTTGTAACCACCATGATTTGGACTGTATAGAAAATATTTTATTTGTTTGTTTCTTTCTTTTGTGTGTGGTTTTATATTCCATAGATGAGGAAAAATATAGAATGTGCCACTTTATCCTCTGGTTTAATGAAATACTCAACTGTGAGAATTTACTGTGAGCAATAGTATATGAGACACAAATATCCTTGTATATTTTTGCCCATTAAGTGAGAACTGTCCAACAAACTTATGCCCAATGTCATTGTGAAGGATCTTCCAATCATGTTTCCTTCATGTCCCTATTTTTGCAAAATAATGGCCAGCACCATGAATCAGTATCTCCTTACACATCTGGTAATTTGTCATCCCTGCAAAGTGAATGTGGACATGAATAGCCCCCAAATCCACCTATTGTGAAGGTTTCATCACCCACGATCCTTCACAAATGTCCAGAGAGGGTCGGCAATGCGGCAGCAGCGCACTTTCTGGTGGGTCATCAAATTCATGCAAAATCATTGGTACCCAGGCCTCGACGTTCCTTCCTCTGCCAAAAGGTCATATGGAGCCTTCCATGAGTCCACAGGTCTAGGCTGAGAGAAGGATTCATTGTTGGCAGTAGGGCTGGTGGGAATTTGGACCACCTCTATATAACTGCTTTGATCCCCCCAGGTTTGATCTTGTATAGGCTACTTTAAGCTGATGTCTTCTTGTACATGACCTTTTTGTGACCCCCATGGCAGACATCACACCCAGGTCATTATGCATAGTTCAGGTTGCATGGTAACTTGATAGCCCATGGTTAAGTACCTGAGATAATTCTTTGTGACCAATTAGAGCCTAATTCAGGGCAATTACAGCCCCGTGCCATAAATATTAGCTCATCTTAGATAGTGCTGCTTTGGTCTAAAGAGGGGATGGAAGCCACCAGTGATGCCCAGATGGACCTCAATCAGAGACTGGAAATAGTGCCTCCCCCAGTTCTTTGGGGAGCCAGGGTCTCTCTGGAGCTTAGCTTCTAGGGTTACTTCTTCCTTTACTCAAACTCTGTAAGAGAGAAGCCCAGGGCTAAGGCTGCCTCGGTCCTGGGCCTTGCTTGGACTCTCTGAGAGTCCAAGGGACTTGCCTGCTAAACCTTTGAGCTTCAATAATATTCTCAAAGAGAGAGGCTGAACTCCACTATTTTTTTGTTTGTTTTTTTAAATCACTATTGTTCAAAGTATTACATATGTTCCCTTTTTCCCCCATTGGCCTCTCCCAGCCCGCTCCCAGCCCCCACACCAGGCCTTCATCACCCTATTGTCTGTGTCCATGGGTTAGGCATATAATGCATACAAGTTCTTTGGTTGATCTCTTCACACCCACCCATCCTCCCCTGCCTTCCCTCTGAGTTTTAACAGTCTGTTTGATGTTTCTTTGTCTCCAGATCTATTTTTGTTCATCAGTTTATTTTGTTCATTAGATTCCACATATGAGTGAGATCATGTGATACTTACCTTTCTCTGACTGGTTTATGTCTCTCAGCATAAAGCTCTCCAGGTCCATCCATGCTGCTGCAAATGGTAAGAGTTCTTTCTTTTTTACAGCTGTGTAGTACTACATTCTGTAGATGTATCACAGTTTTTAATCCACTCATAGGCACATAGGCTGTTTCCAAATCTTAGCTATTATAAATTGCGCTGCCATGAACATAGGGGTGTAGGCATACGCTTTCTGATTGGTATTTTGGGTTTCTTAGAATATATTCCTAGAAATGGGATCACTGGCTCATATGGCAGTTCCATATTTAATTTTCTGAGGACACTCCATACTGTTTTGCACAGTAGCTGAACCAGTATGCATTCCCACCAGCGGTGTTCCCTTTTCTCCATATCTTCACCAGCACTTGTCATTTGTTGATTTGTTAGTGGTAGCTATTCTGACAGGTTTGAGGTGACACCTCATTGTCATTTTAATTTGCATCTCTTAGATGATTAGTGACTTTGAGCACTTTTTCACATGTCTCTTGGCCTTTTGTATGTCTACTTTGTTTAGGTCCTTTGCCCATTTTTAAATTGGGTTGTTTGTCTTCCTTTTATTAAGTTGTATGAGTTCCTTATATATTTTTGAAATTAACCCCTTATCAGATTTATCATTGGCAAATATGTTCTCCAATGCAGTGGGCTCCCTTTTCATATTGTTGATGGTTACTTTTGCTGTGCAGAGGCTTTTTATTTTGACATAGTTCCATTTGTTTATTTTCTCCTTAGTTTCTTTTGCCCTAGGAGATGTATTGGTAAACATATTGCTACAAGAGATGTCTTGAGATTTTGCTGCCTATCATTTCTTCTAAGATTTTTATGGTTTCACAACTCACATTTCATTCTTTTATCCATTTTGAGTTTATTCTTGTGTATGGTGTAAGTTGGTGGTCTACTTTTATTTTTTATTTTTTGCATATACCTGTCCAGTTTTCCCAGTCTGTATATTGAAGACACAGTCTTTACTACATTGTATGCTCTTGCCTCCTTTGTCAAATATTAATTGAGTGTAATGGCTTGGGTAGATTTTCTGGGGTCTTTGTTCTGTTTCATTGATCTATATGCCTATTCTTGTGCCAGTACCAGGCTGTTTTGAGTACAGGGACTTTGCAGTATAACCTGATATCTGAAATTTTGATTCCTCCAATTTTGTTCTTCTTTCTCAAGATTTTCCATGGCCATTAGGGGTATTTTTTGGTTCCAAATAATTTTTGGACTGTTTGTACTAGACTTTTGAAATATGCTGTTGGTATTTTAATAGGAATTGCATTGAATCTGTAGATGGCCTTGGATAGTATGGACATTTTAATGATGTTGATTCTACCAGTCCATGAACATGGTATATTCTTCTACTTGTTTATATCTTCCTCTCTTTTTTCAACATCCTCTAGTTTTCCAAGGATAGGTCTTTTACCTCCTTGGTTAAGTTTATTGCTCAGTATCTTAATTTTTTTGTTGCAATGGTAAATGGGATTGTTTGGTTTATCTTTTGGAGAGTTCAGACTCATTGATGCTGCTTGGACTTGCAGTCTTTCAGCGTGATCAGATCTACCATGAGTTTGGTGGTTGCATTCCCTGCATCACCTGGGTATCCATAAACCCCATCACATTTAGATTTTTCCATTGAGAGGTTTCAGTTTCCAATGTCTAGCCTTCATAGAAGCATCAACACACAGCTCTTCAAAGATGCCATTTCCACTCTTAAATATATTTTGCAATGTATTGGTGAAAGTTATGCCAGGTGTACATGCACAGAGTTTGAAATAGGACTCTTATGACCAATCCACTCTAACATTCTCCCCTCCATAAAATTTTGAACTGCTTTTTCTTTATTAAAACAAGAGACAGTGGGCATTTCCCTGTCACATTTATTGGGCTATGATTCAATGCATTTGTCAGCCAATCATCCCTATAAGCTTTTAGAGCCTTTTCTAATCACCCACTCTGAAAATTTAAATGCAGAGTCTCTGTCTGGTGAGCTAAAATTAATACATTCCCTCTCATCCAAATTTATGTACCTTGTAACATTTTCCCCAACATTAATTATTTCCACACATATTCTATACTTTTCTGCTTCTGTAAATTATTGTACTCGTGTAGTTCTTCCAAAGAGTAGCACATTTCCTCAGGGGTCACATTTCATCCTTCACCTTTAATGTCCTGCTGAGAGTTGCATCTATTCAAGTTGGAGAGTGCCACAGGAGACGTCACTGCCATCATTACCCTTGTGTGCTTCCTCTTTCTTGCACACTTTTCCTGTACATGACAAATCATGAATTATTCTAGTTTCCTTCCTTATCAGTTACAACTGTACTAGGAACCTTTCCAATTTTCCTCATATTTTGTTGAGCCATTTAAAAAGAATAATCTGTTCATGTCATGAATCGCTTCAATCTGATTCTGGATATAAATTAAGTGATGAGTAAGAGCACATCCATGTCTGCTGCAGGGGACCATTTGGAAATTTTTCAGAATCTATGTAATCACCACAGACATGGGAACTAGAATGCATGAAACCCATTGGATTGTCCAGTGCTCTTCACTCCCCAGCTACTGAAGCTGTAGCCCAGCTCTTGGAAATTGCCTTGCTTGGCAGGAGTCTGGATTCAGAGCTGGGTTTGATAACATTATGAATCTTTTTTATTTTTCTAAGCACTACTCCCCACTAACCATCTGATGGCTAACACCATGCCGCCCATGTTCTATTACCAAGTCTCAGGTAATTATCCTCATTCTGGTTGACAAATTGTAGATAAACAAAAATGTGTTTATCCAAAAACAGAGAAATATCTTCTTTCCATGAACAAGAGTGGGAGGTAATGTGGTTAATAATATTAAATAAATGTCATATTATGACTCTATATTACAACATAGCATAATCCATTATGTGCTCACCTCCCAAAGTCTAGCCTCCTCTGTCCTCTTGTATTTGACCCCTTTACCTCCTTTCCTCATTCATGTTTTTCCCCTCTTGTACCCACCATGATTTCATCTCTATGTGGGAGGTTTTGGTTGTTTGTTTGTTTGTGGTTTTACATTCCATATATGAGGGAATATATAGAATGTGCCACTTATTTTTTAAAATATATATATTTTTATTTATTTCAGAGAGGAAGGGAGAGAGAGAGACAGAAATAGAAACATCAAGATGAGAGAGAATCATTGATTTGCAGCCTCCTGCACGCATCCTACTGGGGATTGAGCCTGCAACATTGGCATATTCCCTTCATCACAATCGAACCCAAAACCCTTCTGTCCACAGGCCAATACTCTACACAAGGAGCCAAACCTTCTAGTACCACTTTCTATTTTTGATTAATTAAATCCTAAAATGTGAAAATTCACTGTTATAAACAGTATATGCGACACAAATATCTGTATTTCTTGCCCATTGTTTGAGAAGAGTCTAAGAAACTTCTGCCCAAATGTCATTGGGAATAATCTTCCAATAATGTGTCTGTCATGTCTCTGACTACAATTGCAAGATCATGGCTGGAGCCATGAAACAGAATCTGATTGCAAATATGGTCATTTGTCATCTAGACAAAGAGAATGAGGCCACAAGCTCTGCGAATTGCTATGGTTTCATTACCACTGTCCTTCACAAATATCCAGAATAGCCTGTTGTACTGCAGCAGTGCATTTTCCGGTTGGATATTGACATCATTCAAAGCCACACCACAACTTTCCTTCCTCTGTTAGCAGGTCATAGGGAGACTTCCATTAGCCCACTAATCTAGGCTGAAAGAAGGAATTGTTGTTGGGCAGTAGAACCCAAGGGCAATTGGGACACCTCTTATATAACAGCTCTGATCCTCCAAGGTCCCGTCATGTATGTACTATTATAAATTCATGTAGTCTTCCTGTGTGTGGCCTCTTTGGGACTCCGTGAGTGACATCAGAAAGCCAGGTTGCATGGTAACATAGTGGCCCATAGTTAAGCACTTCCTTTTTGAAACCCAGGTAAGTCTTTCAGAAAAGTCACAGGCCATCGTCAGCGTGAGTACAGAACCTTACCCTCACTATCTGCCTCTTAAGGCTAGGGCTGCTTAGGCCTAAGGAGGGGATGGAAGCCACCAGGGATACCCAAGTGGACCTCAGCCACAAATCTTGCCCCTTCAGTCCTCTAGGGACCTGCTTAACCTGAAGGAGACTGTTTAATGACTGGGAAGTCATGTTCAAAGAGCTGAAAAGTGAGTGCGATACTGTTTACATTTATAATTCAGCCAAAATGAGTTGCCGTTTTTGGAAGAAAGTTGGTGAAACAACTCATTTTCATAGAGATGATGTAACAGTATGAAAATATTCAAAGCTCTAAGAAATCTAAATGATAGTTCGGCTAGTGTTCAAAGAAGTAATAATGTACCTTTAAAGAGCTGGTGTGATACCTGTATTAAAATGGTAAAACAGACCTCAAAATGACAAACCAGGGAAATGTCTATTATGTGTCTGAAACTCTTGGAATACATTTGTAGAAACTTACTATCTCTAGTGCATGTTTAAATACTGAGAATTTGTATTCAAAGAGCTGTGAAAGGTAGGATAGTCTTTAATATAGTAATAATTTAGGTTTAAAGAGCTGGTATATTTGTAAAAACGCTGTATAAACACTTGGAATTCACAAGGAATGAGCTTAATCACTGCACAACAGTGATTTAAACTCTGAGGATACACAAGGATTGATGGGAAATATTTAGAAATGTGCTTGAAAGACTAAGAACACATATACATAGAACCTTAATGTCTAAAAGAAGCTGTTTAATGACTGCGAAGTCGTGTTTAAAGAGCTGAGAAGTGAGTACCATGCTCCTTACATTTATAATCAAGCCAAAATGAGTTGCCGTTTTTTGGAAGAACGTTGGTGAAAAAACTCATGTTCATAAAGCTGATATAAGGGTATGAAAATATTCAAAGCTTTAAGAAATCTAAATGATAGTTCGGGTAGTGTTCAAAGTATTAATAATGTACCTTTGAAGAGCTGGTATGATACCTGTGTTAAAATGTTAAAAGTCTCAGAGCTCAAAAATACTGAACGGGGAAATGTGTAGGAATGTTTCTGAAACACTTGGAATACGTTGTACAACTTTTACATCTCTACTGCATGTTGAAATACTGAGAATTTGTTTTCAAAGCGCTGGGAAAAGTAGGATAGTCTTTAAAATAGAAATAACGTCTAAAAGAGCTGGTACATACGGAAAAACGCCGTATAAGCACTTGGAATTCACAATGAATGAGCTTGATTCACTGGACAACAGTGATTCAAACTCTGAGAATTCACAAGTATTGACTTAGAAAATATTTAGAAATGTGCTTGCAACACTAAGAACACATATTCATAGAGCCTTAATATCTGAAGGACACTGTTTAATGACTGGGAAGTCGTGTTCAAAGAGCTGAGAAGTCTGTGTGATACTCTTTACATTTATAATTCAGTCTCAATGTGTTGGTGTTGTTAAAAGAAGGTTAAACATTTAAATTCATTTTCATAGGGCTCAGATACCAGTGTGAAAATGTTCACACTCTCAAAGCTCAAAATGACAAACCACGGGAATATCTAGGAATGCATCTGAAACACTTGGAATACGTTTGTAGAAACTTAATATCTCTAGTGCATGTTTAAATACTGACAATTTGTATTCAAAGAGCTGTGAAAGGTAGGATAGTCTTTAAAATAGTAATAATTCATGTTTAAAGAGGTGGTATATATGAAAAAATGCTGTATAAACACTTGGAATTCACAGTGAATGACCTTGAATCACTGGACAACAGTGATTCAAAGTCTGAGAATTAACAATGATAGGCCGGAAATATTTAAGAAAGTGCTTGAAATACTTAGAATACATATTCACAGTGCCTTAATATCTGAAGGACACAGTTGAATGACTGGGAAGTCGTGTTCAAAGAGCTTAGAAGTGAGTGCGATACTGTTGACATTTATATTTCAGTCTCAGTGTGTTGGCATTGTGGAAAGAAGGTTAAACATTTAAACATTCATTTTCATAGGGCTCAGATACCTGTATGAAAATGTTCAAACTCTGAGAGCTCAAAATGACAGACCAGGGAAATTTCTATTATGCGTCTGAAACTCTTGGAATTCGTTTGTAGAAACTTGATATCTCTAGTGCATGTTGAAATACTGAGAATTTGTATTCAAATAGCTGTGAAAGGTAGGATAGTCTTTAATATTGTAATAATTCACTTTTAAAGAGCTGTTACTCATGGAAAAACGCTGTATAAGCACTTGGAATTCACAAGGAATGAGCTTGAATCACTGCACAACAGTGATTCAAACTCTGAGAATTCACAAAGATTGACTTGGAAAATATTTAGGAATGTGCTTGAAAGACTAAGAACACATGTACATAGAGCCTTAATATGTGAATGACACTGTTTAATGACTGGGAAGTCGTGTTTAAAGAGCTGAGAAATGAGTGCGATACTGTTTACATTATAATTCAGCCAAAATGACTTGCCGTTTTTGGAAGAAAGTTGGTGAAAGAACTCATGTTCATAGAGCTGATATGAGGGTATGAAAATATTCAAAGCTCTAAGAAATCTAAATGATAGTTCGGGTAGTGTTCAAAGTATTAATAATGTACCTTTAAAGAGCTGGTATGATACCTGTGTTAAAATGTTAAAAGTCTCAGAGCTCAAAAAAACAGAACGGGGAAATGTGTAGGAATGTTTCTGAAACACTTGGAATATGTTGTACAACTTTTACATCTCTACTGCATATTGAAATACTGAGAATTTGTATTCAAAGCGCTGGGAAAAGTAGGATAGTCTTTAAAATAGTAATAATTTACGTTTAAAGAGCTGGTATATTTGTAAATCGCTGTATAAACACTTGGAATTCACAAGGAATAAGCTTAATCACTGGACAACAGTGATTCAAACTCTGAAAATACACAAGGATTGACGGAAAATATTTAGGAATGTGCTTGAAAGACTAAGAACACATATTCATAGAGCCTTGATATCTGAAGAACACTGTTTAATGACTGGGAAGTCGTGTTCAAAGAGCTGAAAAGTGAGTGCGATACTGTTTATATTTATAATTCAGCCAAAATGACTTGCCGTTTTTGGAAGAAAGTTGGTGAAACAACTCATTTTCATAGAGATGATGTAAGAGTATGAAAATATTCAAAGCTCTAAGAAATCTAAATGATAGTTCGGCTAGTGTTCAAAGAAGTAATAATGTACCTTTAAAGAGCTGGTATGATACCTGTGTTAAAATGGTAAAACAGAGCTCAAAATGACAAACCAGGGAAATGTCTATTATGTTTCTGAAACTCTTGGAATTCGTTTGTAGAAACTTAATATCTCTAGTGCATGTTGAAATACTGACAATTTGTATTCAAAAAGCTTGAAAGGCAGGATAGTATTTATAATAGTAATAATTAACATTTAAAAGGCTGGTATATATGGAAAAACACTGCCTAAACACTTGAAATTCACAATGAATGAGCTTGAATCACTGGGCAACAGTGATTCACTCTGAGAATTCACAAGGATTGACTTGGAAAATACTTAGGAAAGTGCTTAAAACAATAAGAACAATTATTCATAGAGCCTTAATATCTGAAGAACACTGTTTAGTGACTGGGAAGTAGTGTTCCAAGAGCTGAGAAGTGATGCGATACTGTTTACATTTAAAATTCAGCGAAAATGAGTTACCGTTTTTGGAAGAAAGTTGGTGAAACAACTCATTTTCATAGAGCTGATAAAAGATTATGAAAGTATTCAAAGATCTAAGAAATCAAAATGAGAGTTCAGCTAGTGTTCAAAGAAGTAATAATGTACCTTTAAAGAGCTGGTATGATTCCTGTATTAAAATGTTAAAACAGTTCAAAATGACAAACCAGGGATATGTCTAGGAATGCATCTGAAACACTTGGAATACGTTTGTAGAAACTTAATATCTCTAGTGCATGTTTAAATACTGATAATTTGTATTCAAAGAGCTGTGAAAGGTAGGATACTATTTAAAATAGTAATAATTCATGTTTAAAGAGCTGGTATATATATACAAACGCTGTTTAAACACTTGGAATTCACAAAGAATGAACTTGAAACACTGGAAAAAACTGAAACAAACTGAAAATTCACAATGATTGGGGAAATATTTAGCAATGTGTTGAAAAACTAGGAATACATTAATAAAGAACTTTAATATATAGGACAATGTTTAATTGCTGGGAAATCGTGTTCCAAGAGCTGAGAACTAAGTTGGATACTCATTACATTTATAATTCAGTCTAAATGAGTTGGCATTTTTAGAATAAAGGGGATTAAATATTTAATTCATTTTCATAGAGCGGATATAAGAGGAGGAAAGTATTCAAAAACTATTAGAAATCCCAATGATAGACCAACGATTGAAGTACTAATAATTTACTTTTAAAGAGCTGGTATATATTTAAGAATGTGCTTCATACACTAGGAATATATCTTGAGGATATTAAAATATGGACACTAATCACTTGAAAATCTTCTTGAAAGAACTGAGAACTAATTTGGATACTGGTTATATATATGGTTTAGTCTAAATGATTTGGCGTTTTTGAAAGAAGGTTTGTTAAACATTTAAACATGAATTTTCATAGGGCTCAGAAACCTTAAGAAGTTATTTTCATACAGCAGATATGATAGTTTGCGTTAGGGTTAGGGCTAGAGTTAGGGTTAGGGTTAGGGTTGCGTAAAAGTTAGTGCTATGTTTAGGGTTAGGGCTAGAGCTGGGGTTAGGGTTAGGCCTAGGGCTAGGACTAGGGTTTAGGTCTATATTTAGGGTTAAGGCTAGGGTTAGGACTAGTATTAAGGTTAGGCTTAAGGTTTGGGCTAGGGTTAGGGTTAGGGTTAGGTTTAGGGTTAGGGCTGGGTTAGGGCTAGAATTAGGATTAGGATTTGGGTTAGGGGTAGGATTAGGGTTAACCTTAGGGTTAGGGCTATGGCTAGGGTTAGTGCTTGCGATAAGGCTAGTATTAGGGTTAGGATTAGGGTTAGGATTAGGGTTAGGGTTAGGGCTAGGGCTAGGGTTAGTGTTAGGGTTAGGTTAGGGTTAGGGCAAGTGTGAAGGTTAGGATTAGGGTTAGCATTAGGTTAGGGTTAAGGCTAGGGTTGAGGCTAGGGTTAAGGCTAGTATTAGGGTTAGTGTTATCGTTAGGGCTAGAGCTAGGGTTAGGTTTAGGGCTAGGGTTAGGGTCAGGTTTAGGGTTAGGGTTAGGGTTAGGGCTAGGGTTAAGTTTAAGGCTAGGGTTATGGTTAGGGTTAGGGATAGGATTAAGGTTAGGGTTAGGGCTAGAGTTAGGGGTAGGGTTAAGGCTAGTATTAGGGTTAGGATTAGGGCCAGGGTTAGAGTTAGTGTCAGGTTTAAGGTTAGGGTTATGGTGCACAAACATTTGGAATTCACAATGAGTGAGCTTCCATCATTGGACAAAAGTGAATCTAACACTGAGAATTCACAATGATAGACTAGGGAAATATTTAGGAATGTGATTCATACACTAGGAATACATGTTGAAAGACCTTTCATATCTTAAGGACACAATTTTGTCATTGGGAAATCTTGTTCAATGAGCTCAGATGTGTGATACTGTTTACACATGTCAAAATGAGTTGATATTTTTGGAAGAAAGTTGGTGTAACACTTAAAAATTCATTTTCATAGAGCTGATAAAACAGTATGAAAGTTTTAAAAACTCGAAGAAATAAAAATGATAGTTAGGTTAGTGTTCAAAGTAGTAATAATGTACCTTTAAAGAGCTGGTATGATACCTGTATTAAAATGTTAAAACAGACCATGGAAATGTGTAGGAGTGTTTCTGAAATTCTTGGAATACATTGTAGAACCTTAACATCTCTACTGCATGTTGAAATACTGAGAATTTGTATTCAAAATGCTGTGAAAGGTAGGATAGTCTTTAAAATAGTAATAATTCATATTTAAAGAGCAGTTATATATGTAAAACGCTGTTTAAACACTTGGCATTCACAATGAATAAGCTTGAGCCACTGGAAAAAAGTGAATCAAACTGAAAATTCACAATGATACCCTAGAATAATATCTAAGAATTTGCTTTAAACACTAGGAATACATGAACAAAGAGCCTTAATATCTGTAGGACAGTGTTTAATCACTGGGAAATCATGTTCAAAGAGCTAAGAAGTGAGTGCCATACTGTTTTCATTTATAATTCAATCTCAATGTGTTGGCGTTTTTGAAAGAAGTTTTGTTAAACACCTAAACGTTCATTTTCATAGGGCGCCCATAACTGTATGAAAATGTTTAAACTCTCAGAGCTCAAAATGACAGACCAGGGAAATGTCTAGGAATGGTTCTGAAACACTTGTAATATGTTTGTAGAACCTTAATATTTCTAATGCATTGTTGAAATACTGAAAATTTGTATTCAACACGCTGTGAAAGGTAGGATAGTCTTTAATAATAATTCATAGTTAAAGAGCTGGTATATATGTAAAAACGCTATTTAAACACTTGGAATTCACAATGAATGAGCTTGAAACACTGAAAAAAAAGTGAATCAAACTCTCAAAATTCACAATTATACACTAGGGTAATATCTAAGAATTTGTTTGAAATACTAGGAATACATTAACAAAGATTCTTAATATCTGTAGGACAGTGTTTAATGACAGGGAAATCGTGTTCGAAGATCAGAGAAATGAGTTGGTTACTGGTTACATTTATATTTTAGTGTCAATGAGTTGGCGTTTTTGAAAGAAGTTTGGTTAAGCACTTAAACATTCATATTCATAAGACTCAGATACCTGTATGAAAATGTTCAAACTCTCAGAGCTCAAAATGACAGACCAGGGAAATGTCTAGAAATGAGTCTGAAACACTTGTAATACGTTTGTAGAACCTTAATAATTAGTGCATGTTGAAATACTGGGAATTTGTGTTCAAAGAGGTGTGAAAGTTAGGATAGTCTTTAAAACAGTAATAATTCATATTTAAAAAGCTGGTATATATGTAAAAATGCTGTTTAAATTCTTGGAATTTGGAATGAATAAGCTTGAAACGCTGGGAAAAAGTGAATCAAACTCTGAAAATTCAGAATGCTACCATAGAAGTAATATCTAAGAATGTGCTTGAAACACTAGAAATACATTAACAAAAAGCCTTAATATATGTAGGACAGTGTTTAATGACAGAGAAATCGTGTTCAAATATCAAAGAACTGAGTTGGATACTGGTTACATTTATAATTCAGTGTCAATGAGATGGCGTTTTTGAAAGAATTTTGGTTAAGCATTTAAACTGGAAGTGCTGACGTCAACAAAGGGGAGGCGTCACTTGGACAGGCTGAAGTCCTCAGGTGGATAAGGGCTTGGGGAGCGGAGAACAACCAGAAGTGCTGACATCATCAAGGGGGTGGGCCAGGAGGACAGCCTGAACTGCTCTGGTGGAAAAGGGTTTGGGGTCCAGATAGCCTGAAGTGCTGACATCATCATGGGAGGGGCCACGTGGACAGCCAGAATTGGTGACTAACCCCAGTGGTTTGGCTTGGCCCAGTTAACTGCTGAAAGCTCTCAGATGGCCAAGGGCTTGATGCCAGGTTAACAGGTGGAAGTGGTCAAGTGTAAAGGCTAGCAGAGCCAGGTGAATGCATTGGAGGGTCACAAGAGGTCAAAAACGCCCCAACTTTCTGAGGTCCATACTCTGGAAGGCAGGGAGAAAGTACCTATCTTCAGGGAAGGGTGTTCCCCATGAATTAAGCAAAAAGCTGGCCCTCAGGGCGCGGGGAACTGTAAGTGACCCTGGAGCATCAGACCTTTGCTCCCAGTATGGAAAGGGTTTTCAGGGCCTCAACACTGCTTTTTCCCAGATTACAAAGTCCAGAGGCAGGGCTGTCTGTGTCGCAAGTCAGTCCAGAATGAGATGCTCCTATGATGGGGAGCATGGGGCGTCCCTGTGCTCAGGTACGCCCATGATTGTCTTAAAGGAGTGCTGGCTGGCCCCTGCTTGCCACCCTCTCCACCAGGGGTTAGGCAGTCTATGAGCATAAGGTGACTTGGGGCTCTGGGTGTTAGGCCCTTAAGCCAACTTCCAGAGATTGGAGAGTCATTCCTTTTCTTAGCCGGCCAGTGTTGCTCATTGGTCAGGTGAACAACGGCCAGGTGAACAGCGGGAAATATGTTAACAAGGGTTGGGGCCTGGTGACCAGCTTAAAGTGTTCATATCATCACTGGGGAGGGGCTAGGTGGAGAGTCAGAAGTGCTGAGGTGACCAAGGATATGGTCAATCCCAGGTGAACAGCTGGAAGTGCTTTGGTGGATAAGGGCTTGGGGACCGGCCAGAAGTGCTGATGTCATCAAGGGGGAGGGGCCACGTGGACAGCCCGAAGTGCTAAGGTGGTTAAGGGTTTGGGTCCCGGGACCGGCCAGAAGTGCTGATGTCATCACTTGGAGAGGCCACGTGGAAAGCCAGAATTAGTGATGAACCCCAGTGGTTTGGCTTGGCCCAGTGAACTGCTGGAAGTGCTCAGGTGGCCAAGGGCTTGATGCCAGGTCAACAGATGGAAGTAGTCAAGTTGTAAAGGCTAGTAGAGCCAGGTGAATGCATTGGAGGGTCCCAAGAGGTAGCAAATGCCCCAACTTTCTGAGGTCCATACTCTGGAAGGCAGGGAGAAGGTACCTATCCTCAGGGAAGGGCGTTCCCCATGAATTAAGCAAAAAGCTGGCCCTCAGGACGTGGGGGACTGTAAGTGACCCTGGAGCATCAGGACTTTGCACCCAGTAGGGAAAGGGTTTTCAGGGCCTCAACACTGCTTTTCCCGGATTTCAAAGTCCAGAGGCAAGGCTGTCTGCATTGCAGGTCAGTCCAGAATGAGATGCTCCTATGATGGGGAGCATGGGGCATCCCTGTGCTCATGTATGCTCATGATTGTCTTAAAGGAGTGCTGGCTGGCCTCTGCTTGCCACCCTCTCCACCAGGGATTAGGCAGTCTGTTAGCATAAGGTGACCTGTGGCTCTGGTTGTTAGGCCCTTAAGCCAACTTCCAGAGATTGGAAAATCACCCCTTTTCTTAGCCGGCAAGTGTGGCTCATTGGTGAGGCTAACAAGGGCCTGGGGAACAGCCAGAAATACTCATGTGAACAAGGGTTGGGGCTTGGTGACCAGATAAAGTGTTCATATCATCAATCGGGAGGGTCCAGGTGGAGAGCCGGAAGTGCTGAGGTGACCAAGGATATGGGCTGGCCCAGGTGAACAGCTGGAAGTTCTTTGGTGGACAACGGCTTGGGGACCGGGGACCGGCTGGAAGTGCTGATGTCATCAAGGGAGAGGGGCCACGTGGACAGCCTGAAGTGCTAAGGTGGTTAAGGGTTTGGGGCCCCAGCAGAGAGGCTCTCCTTGACAAGGAGAGACTACCACCGCTGTGGGCACTCCCCGGACAGCGGAACTCCAGCACGGAGCCCACGCCATCTTGAAGGGGAGAAAGGCCTTTTTTAGAAACTCATCAACACCACCAACCAGACAGGCCTTGGAACTGCCCCACGACCCAGCAGCCACTCCAGCCAAAATCTTGCTACCCTATCTGCAGACCCACAGACCCTGGGACCTCCACCTCCAAAGGTTCACCCCTTGGTAACAGTAAATGCAACTTCCTCCTCCCCAGCGGCAGAACTCTGGATTCACGAGTATACGGATTTGTGCGTTTCCAGCCACACAGGGCACTCTGCTCCTTAGGCAGCACTTAGGAGCCGCTGAGAGGCCCTGAGGGTGTGATTCTGCACAGACAAGGGCACACAGCCCCTCAGTAGAAATTCTGAATTCCCTCTTCCTGGATAACTGCCCACATTCACCCCAGCGGCTCAACCACGGTGCCAGAACACCTCAGAGTGCATCAGAACTCTGCGCTGGGCAAGCGCACCTCCACAGAGGCGAAGTTCCAACAGGCAGGCACCCTGAGCCCATCTACCCACAGGGCACAAGTGGGAGCCACTGTGAGCTCTCCTTGGGTGCGATCTTAAACAAACAGGGGTGCACTCCCCACAAGCAGTAGAAGTTTTGAATTCACTCATCCTGGATACCAGCCCACAGGTGCCTCAATTGCGCGGCTACACTGCCAAGGCCCTTCAGAGTCCTTCAGTGTGCTTCACTGGCAAATGTATCGCAGGTGCTCCTGTGAGCTGCTACTTGGAGTAAGCACTTATCCACCACAGGTGCAACAGCAAAAGCTGGGTCTGCCCACCCCAATACTGCAGAACTCTGGGCACCACAGTCATGCCTTTCCAGAGTGCAGGCCCCCTGAGCCCAATCATCCCAACAGACGGTTCCTGGTGCCACTGTGAGTCCCTGCTGGGCACGCGTGATTTCAACTAAGGGTGCAATATAGCAAAAATTGGGACACTCCCCTCCACACGGCTGACTTCTAGACACCGCAGTTGTACCTCTCAAGCTCACAGGCCTACATCAAGAGAACCCAAATAGCTCAAGTAGGGAGCTACACTAGATTAACAAGCCCAGGAGAACTGAGAGATTATGCCAGTAGCACCATCCCCAAAAGAACCTGGGTAGCAAAGCAATTGGATCTACAATTGAAACATTACAGGAAAACATGGGAAGATAAAAAAGCAATCCCCAAAGGAAAGAAAAAGAGGAACCACCAGAAAGGGAGTTAAATGAATTCGAGGCTAGCAGCTTATCAGAGATAGAATTCAGAGTAGTGGTTATAAGGATCTTTAAACGGATGGATGACCAATACACACAACTCAATGACAAATACACACAACTCAATGAGAACTATAAGGAGCTGAATGAGAATGTCACCAACATGAAAAGAAACCAAGAGGAAATTAAGAACGACATAGCTGCAATAAAGAACACAATGGAAGGCCTAAACAGTAGATTAGAAGAGGCTGAGGACTGCATCAGCGAATTAGAACACAAAGTAGGAAAAAACACACAAACACAGCAGCAACTGGAAAGAAGACTTAAAAGCAAGAGGAGAGCCTAAGGGAGCTTTGGGACAACACAAAATGAAACAACATTTGCTTAATAGGGATACCAGAAGGAGAGGAAGAGAAGCAAGGAATAGAAAACTTGTTTGAAGAAATAATGACAGAAAACTTCCCTGATATTGGCAAGAAAAAAACTATGCAAGTCCAAGAAGTACATAGAGTCCCAAACAAGTTGAACCCCAAAAGACCGACACCAAGACACATCATAATTAGATTGGCGAACACCAACGACAAAGTAAGAATCCTAAAGGCTGTCAGAGAGAGACAGAAAGTTACAAGGGGTCTCCTATCAGAATATCAACTGATTTCTCAACAGAAACACACCAGCCCAGAAGGAAATGAAATAAAATATACTAAGTGATGCAAAGCAAGGGTTTGAATCCAAGAATACTATAACCAGCAAGGCTATCATTCAAAATTGAAGGTGGAATCAGGAGCTTCACAGACAAAAAAGGGCTAAGAGAGTTTATCACTACCAAGCCAGCAATGCAAGAAATGCTAAAGAGACTGCTGTAAAAAGAAGAAAGAGAAAGGCAAGAAGAAACACAAACACTAAGGAAAAATATGAAAATAAACATGTACTTGTCAATAATAACATTAAACGTAAATGGATTAAATGCACCAATCAAAAGACATAGGGTAGCTGAATGGATAAGAAAACATGACCCATATATTTGCTGTCTACAAGAGACCCACCTCAGAGCAAAGGATTCACACAGACTAAGAGCAAAGGGATGGAAAAACATTTTTCAGGCAAATGGAAATGAGAAAAAACCTGGGGTTGCAATACTTATATCTGATAAAATAGACCTCAAAGTAAAGGCCATAACAAGAGATAAGGAAGGCCACTACATAATACTAAAGGGAGAAATTCAACAAGAAGATATAACTCTGGTAAACATATATGCACCCAATGCAGGAGCACCCAAATACATAAAAAATCTCCTGGAAGATATCAAGGGAGAGATCGACAACAATACCATCATAGTAGGAGACTTTAATACACCACTGAAATCACCAGATAAATCCTCTAGACAAAAAATCAGCAAAGAAACAGCAATTATAAATGACACACTAGATCAAGATGGACCAAATTGACATCTTCGGAGCATTTCACCCCAAAGCCATGGAATATAGATTCTTCTCAAGTGCACATGGGACATTTTCAAAAATAGACCACATATTGGGTCACAAGCAAAGTGTCCCCAAATTAAAAAAAGATTGAAATCATATCAAGCATTTTCTCAGACCACAATGGTATAATATTAGAAATAAACTACAATAAAAACATTCAAAAACATTCAAACACTTGGAAGCTGAATAACATGCTACTAAACAATGATTGGGTTATCAATGAGATCAAAAAAGAAATTAAAAACATCCTGGAGACTAATGACAATAAAACACAACATTGCAAATCCTATGGGACACAATGAAAGCAGTCCTGAGATGGAAGTTTATAGCTCTACAGGCCTACCTCAAAAAACAAGAAAAAATGGTAATAAATCATCTAACTCAACAACTCAAAGAATTAGAAAGAGAGCAACAAGAAAAGCCCACAGTGAGCAGAAGGAAGGAAATAATAAAGATCAGAGTGGAGATAAACGACATAGAGACCAAAAAAAAAAAAAAAATACAAAAGATCAACAAAACCAAGAGCTGGTTCTTCAAAAGAATAAACAAGATTGATGAACCTCTAGCCAGGCTCACCAGGAAGCAAAGAGAGAGGACCCAAATAAACAAAATCAGAAATGAAAGAGGTGAAATAACAACAGACACCACAGAAATACAAAGGATTGTTAAAAAATACTATGAACAACTGTATTCTAACAAACTAGACAACCTGGAGGAAATGGACACATTCCTAGAAAAATACAACCTTCCAAAACTTAGGAAGATTCTGAAAATCTCAATAAGCTGATAACTACGGAAGAAATTGAAGCAGTCATTAAAAAGCTTCCAGCAAACAAAAGCCCAGGGCCAGATGGCTTCACAGGGGAGTTTTACCAAACATTAAAGGAAGAACTAAAACCTATCCTCCTTAGACTATTCCAGAAAATTCAAGAGGAAGGAACACTTCCAAGCTCCTTCTATGAAGCCAGCATCACCCTAATACCAAAACCAGATAAAGATAACACAATGAAAGAGAATTACAGGCCCATATCACTCATGAACATAGATGCCAAAATCCTCAACAAAATTCTAGCAAATCGAATCAAGCAGTACATCAGAAAGATCATACACCATGACCAAGTAGGATTTATCCCAGGGATGCAAGGATGGTACAATATTCGCAAATCAATAAACGTGATACATCACATAAACCAATTGAAAGATAAAAACCACATAGTCATATCAATTGATGCAGAAAAAGCATTTGACAAAATCCAACACCCTTTCTTGATAAAAACTCTCAGCAAGGTGGGAATAGAAGGATCATACCACAACATAATAAAAGCCATATATGACAAACCTACAGCCAACATCATACTCAATGGGCAAAAAATAAAACCATTTCCACTAAAAACAGGAACAAGACAGGGATGCCCACTCTCACCACTCCTGTTCAACATAGTGCTGGAAGTACTAGCCATTGCGATCAGACAAGAAGAAGAAATAAAAGGCATCCAAATTGGAAAGAAGAAGTAAAGCTGTCCTTATTCACAGATGACATGATACTGTATATAGAAAACCCTAAAGACTCCATCAAAAAATTATTAAACTTAAAAATGAATTAGGCAATGTAGCAGGATACAAAATTAACACCAAGAAATCTATGGCATTTCTATACACCAATAATGAACTTACAGAAAGAGAGACTAACAAAGCAATCCCATTTACCATCGCACCAAGAAAATTAAGATACCTAGGAATAAACTTAACTAAGGACGTAAAAGACCTGTATGTGGAAAACTACAGGACCATGAAAAAAGAGATAGAGGAAGACATAAACAGATGGAAGAACAACCATGTTTGTGAATTGGTATAATCAACATCATCAAAATGTCCATACTACCCAAAGCAATCTATAAATTCAATGCACTTCCCATTAAAATACCAACGGCATATTTCACAGACCTAGAACAAACCTTAAAAAAATTCATCTGGAATAAAAAAAGACCCCGAATAGCTCCAGCAATCCTGAGAAAGAAGAACAAAGTAGGTGGGATCTCAATACCAGATATCAAGCTGTATTACAAAGCCGCTGTTCTTAAAACTGCCTGGTACTGGCACAAGAACAGACATATAGATCAATGGAATAGAATAGAGAACCCAGAAATTGACCCAAACCACTATGCCCAATTAATATTTGACAAAGGAGGCATGAACATATGATGGAGTCAAGACAGTCTCTTCAACAAATGGTGTTGGGAAAATTGGACAGATACATGCAAAAAAAAAAAGGAACTAGATCACCAATTTTCAGCATACACAAAAATCAACTCAAAATGGATAAAGGACTTAAACATAAGATGGGAAAGCATAAAAATACTAGAGGAATCCACAGGCAGAAAAATCTCAGACATACGCCGAAGGAACTTATTCACTGATACTGCTCCTAGGGCAATGGAAACTAAAGAGAAAATAAACAAATGGGACTACATCAAAATAAAAAGCTTTTGCATGGCAAAGGAAACCATCAATAAAACAACAAGAAAGCCCACTGCATGGGAGAACATATTTGCCAATGATATCAACGATAAGGGTTTAATCTCCAACATTTACAGAGAACTCATACAACTTAACAAAAAGAAGATAAACAACCCAATCAAAAAATGGGCAACTGATCTAAATAGACACTTTTTGAAAGAAGACAGAAGGAAGGCCAAGAGACATATGAAAACATGCTCAGTCACTAATCATCAGAGAGATGCAAATCAAAACAACAATGCGGTACCATCTTACACCTGTCAGAATGGCTATCATCAACAAATCAACAAATGACAACTGTTGGTGAGGATGCAGAGAAAAAGGAACTCTTTTGCACTGCTGGTGGGAATGCAGACTGGTGCAGCCCCTGTGGAGAACAGTATGGAGTTTCCTCAAAAAACTAAAAATGGAGCTCCCATTTGACCCAGTGATCCCACTTCTAGGAATATATCCCAAGAAACTAGAAACATGAATCAGAAAGGATATATGCACCTCTATGTTCATAGCAGCACAATTCACAAAGGCTAAGATTTGGAAACAGCCGAAATGCCCATCAGCAGATGAGTGGTACATCTACAGAATGGAATACTACGCTGCAGTAAAAAAGGACTTCCTACTATTTGCAACAACATAGATGGAGATGGAGAGCATTATGCTAAGTGAAATAAGTCAGTCAGAGAAAGATAAATATCACATGATCTCACTCATTTGTGGAATATAATGAATGGCATAGACTGATAAACAAGAACAGATCCAGAGACTGAGAAACATCGATCAGAACCTCAAACCTCAGGGAAGGAGTGGGTTGGTGGGAGTAAGGGGGAGAGATCAACCAAGGGACTTGTGTGCATGCATATGAGTCTAATCAATGGATGCAGACAACAGGGGGGTGGGGCATGAGTGGTGGGTGGGGGGTAATGGGGGAATAAGGACACATATGTAAAAAAATAAAATAAAAAAATAAAAATAAAAATAAAATAGAAAAGAAATTTTGAGGTAACCAGAACCCCAAGAACGCCTAAGAACATCTTTCTTGCCATGCTAGCAGTCATCAGCTATATGGTAATATTACCTGGGGAAAATAGGGAAGTATTTTGGACTTATGTTCCTGACCCTTCATGGGTAAGAGCCCTTATGTGGGCTGATCCCCCGCCTAATGTATTCACCAATAATACCAAACACCTTGGTCATCCAGGAGGACCATGGTTGGGGCCAGGAAGTATAATTACACAGAGGTCGCCACCCAGCTTCCCTTTTGTATGACACAAAATCAAACCACTGCTCCTTTGTGTGTAAAATTAAAGAGAAGTTTTGGGCTTGCGTGGACACCAAAGGAAGGGACTATCATTACTTGCTCCTGGAAGAGGTGCAGAAAATGTAACTAAGACCTTGTCTATACAAAAAAAAATTGACAACCATTTTGAAATGGAATTGCCATGGCCTAGAGCAAAGAATATCCTTATATGATATTATTCTACAATGTCATTATAATTTTTCCCAGATTTGTACTAACCCCATTACCTATAATAGTATCTTGCATCCATGGGAATCAATAAAAAATCATCTTTTTGGTGCTTGGAGACAAAGGTAACATATCTCTTGATATTTTAGAATTACAACAGCATAATGTACAACTATCCCAAACAAACTTACAAACTAATTCCTTGAATGTCTGGTAGCAATTTAAAAAGGACATGAAAGGGTTTAATCCCTTCCACTGTGTAGAGGGCGCCCTGAGAAGGCACCTGAGCATTCTATATTGGCCCCTCTTGCCCTTTTAGCCAAGAGGGACCCTCTTCTCACAATCCAATTGCCACAGCTGTTGCCTGTGCTTTCTGTTCATGCTGAGGTTGAAGCCTCGTGGTGGCTGGTACCATGGATCTGTCTCTCCGCCCAGTGGGGTGAGCTGGACCCTCCCTGGAGAAGAAACCTGGGTTCCCCAAGATATGTGATTAGTGCCGGGGCCCCGCCAGCAGGCGAGGGGATCCCAAGGCAGGTGCTTGGCATGGAGGCCACGGGGGCATAGGCTACCAAGGAGACAGAACTGAACCTCACATCACCCTACTTGGCCCCAGAGGATGGCTGGTTAGCCAGATGGGTAAGATTCCTCAAGGAAGGAACAACCTAAGATAGGCACAGTCCCAGAGAGGCCATCAGGAGAGAACTTGGGAGTCAACAGAGGTGGGGCATAGACCCTCATCCCCCCAACTTTCCAAGGGCCTGAACCCTCACCCTTTCTGAGGGAAGTCTCCTGCCCCCATGGCTGCTTCGCTTCCCATGCCAAGCTCAAATCGGGACCCAGGTAACAGACAGAGACTTGGCTGAGAGCAGCTGCCCTCTCACTGCAACAAGACTTGTTTGAGTTGTCTTGTACCCATGGTATGGGGAAGTGGGTTTTTGATATCTAAATCCAACCTAGCACCAGGAATGCTCAGGGCCTACTCAAGAAGGCAAATAATCCTTTCCACCAATATTTACAGGGTAAAATAAGATTGTTGTTAAAGTATTAAATTTGACAGTAAAATAGTAGTCAAGTTCTCAGACTAATTTAAATTGGCTAAGTGAAATAAGCGAATATTCTGGAAAAATTAATGGTACTGGACAAAAAGCTGTTCCTAAAGTGTTAACTAAAATTTTTATTGGTAGTTCATCTCATGGTAAAATTGTGTAACATGTAATGAACGTAAAGCAGTCATATTTTAGTGCAAAAAATTAAAATTTAAAAGCTATCAAGAATACATTATAAAATTTCCAAAAGCCTCCTAATATTTAAATCAAAAAAGGGGGGATAGTAGAAGAATATCATGTAAGGAAAAATATCCTGTAAGTAAATTACATCTAGAAAATTTTTATTTTAGAAAATTAACTTTCATTTGTAATGCTAACAGCAAGACACCCATGAAAAACACACATGGTGTCAAAACAAGCCAAAGCCAAAGGAAAATCGTTTGGGCAAAAAATGAAAAAGGATCCTAAGTCAAATTTATAGAAAAGATTCCTTTATTAACTTTTGTTCGAGAATACGTTTGTATATTTTCAGAAAACACCTCGAAGACAATGTGGATTCCTGCAACAGAGAGGAATTGACAGGACTGCTCCAGCCATGAAGACAGAAGAGAAACAGTCCAGAGATGGAAGACGCTGATGACGCCTTGCCATACTAGCAGTTAGCAGCTGTGCATCGCGGCAGGTTGCCCAGGACCAAACCAGAGAGGGTTGGACCTGCATTACCACCATTTGTCCACCATCCAGAACAGAAATATCATTGCTGACATGTACACATAAGGAACTCTTTGACATTGAAATTGGGACTCAAAAGAACTGTTGGCCCAGAAAGAAACTCACTACAGACTGATTCATTTGCCTCCCAGCATAACCATTATTGCTTGTCTCATTTTCGGTTCTTATAAGTGTATTTCTAGTATCACATGATCTCACTCATCTAGGGGAAATATGAACAACATAAACTGATGAACAAAAACAGACCCAGAGACACGGAAGCATCGATCAGACTGTCAAACCTCAGAGGGAATGTAGGGGAGGGTGGGGGTAATGAGGAGAGATCAACCAAAGGACTTGTATGCATGTATATAAGCCTAACCAGAGGTCACGGACAACAGGGGGGTGGGGGCATGTGTGAATAAGGATTTGGGATGGGAATGGGGGGATGAAGACAAATATATGATAACTTAATCAACAAAGAAATTAATAAAAAGAAAAGGGTTTGGGGCCTGGGGATGTGGCAGAAGTGCTGACGTCATCAAGTGGGGGGGCCACGTGGACAGCCTGAAGTGCTCAGGTGGTTAAGGGTTTGGGGCTCAGGGACCAGCAGGGAGTGCTGATGTCATCAAGGGTGAGGGGCCAAGTGGACAGAACAAAGTGTTCAGGTAGTTAAGGTTTTGGGGCCTGGTACCGGCTGAGACTGCTGACGTCATCAAGGGGAGGGGCCACGTGGACGGTCAGAAGTGGTAACAAGATCAAGAGGTTGGGCTTATCCCAGTGAAAAGCCAGAAACCCTCAGGTAAACCAGGGCTTGCTGCCAGGTCAACAACTGGAAGTGGAAGGAGGATCCAAGATGGCAGCGTAGGTAAACACCGAAACTGCTGCCTCGCACAACAATTTCAAAACTACAACTAAAAGACAAAACGTCTATCACCCAGAACCATGGGAAAGCTGGCTGAGTGGAAGTTCTACAACTAGAAGGAAAGAGAAAACAGCATTGAGAGGTGCACAAGCGCTGAAAAGCTGAGGTAGGGAGGCGCGCGAATCGGGCTGGCCACGGGCGACTGGGAGTGCTGCTTTTTTCAACCCGAAGGGAGACAAGCTCCCGATTACTCCAAACTCCAGTTTCTGGGGAGACGTGGGGGACCCAAACTCCTACGGGGAGAAGCTGGACTGTCTGCTGTGGGGTCAGAAAGTGAGGGTGGCTTACTTGCAGGGCTGCACGCAGGAATAATTGTTTACTGTGCTGGGGCGCTGGACGCAGGGACGCAGAGCTGGCTAACTGGCAGCCATCGCTGTTTGCCATGCCCTAGCCTAGTCACACCCTGAGATCCCGCCCTGCACAATCTATAAACCCACCCAAGCTCCAAGCAGTGGCTTTAGCATATGAATGGCCTTCCCTATCACAGCTTAATCTAGCAAACTTGCAGCCCGGGTCAGACAGCTCCAAAACCTCCAAACCCCAAGCAAAGAGGAGAAAACTGTAGTTCTCGCTGTAGTGCCTGCTGGGTAGTCTCAGACGGTAGCTGACCTGCACCCCATTGGAGATCCAGAAGCCAGTGTACCTAGTGGTCAGTGTGAGACACCAGATTTCAACTCCTCACATCCATAAGTGACACATTTAAGAGGCACACTCAGTGAGCACCAAAGCCCCACTGAAACAAGTCCTGCACCATAAGCGTGTCTCCAGTGTAGCAGTTCTTCCATTATAGACACAGCGGGTCCTCACAGCCAATTGGCCTGGAGGTCAATTCCTCCCAGTGTACCAACAGCAATCAAGGCTTAACTACACCAAGACTTTGCACTCAGCCCACAAAGGGGTGTACCAAAGGCATCCACCTGAGGTGATTGGGGAGGCTGAGCTCCTGGCCCCTATAGGTCACCTACCACACAAAGCCACTCCATCAGCACAAGGAAGCAGCAAAATGCGGAGACAAAGAAACATGTCACGAGTGAAAGAGATGGAGGAAAGCAAACTACTGGACAACATAGAGTTCAGAACCACATTTATAAGGTTACTCAAGAATCTTCTAAAAACCGCTGAGGAACTTAGTGAGACCTTTAAGGATCTTAATGAGAATGCCAAAAAAATGGAAAAGGACCAGGCAGAAATTAAGCATACACTGTCTGAAATAAAGAATATACAGAAATTCAACTGTAGATTAAAGGACCCCAAGAATCAAACCAAAGATCTGAAATATGAGGAAACAGAAAACACCCAACCAGAAAAACAAAAAGAAAAAAGAATCCAAAAATATGAAGATAGTGTAAGGAGCCTCTGGGACAACTTTAAGCGTACCAACATCCGAATTTTGGGGGTGCCAGAAGAAGACAGAGAGCAAAATATTGAAAACCTATTAGAAGAAATAATGACAGAAAACTTTCCCTACCTGGTGAAAGAAATAGACTTACAAGTTCAGGAAGCACACAGATCCCCATACAAGAGGAATCCAAAGAGGACGACACCAAGACACATCATAATTAAAATGCCAAGGGCAAAAGACAAAAAGAGAATCTTGAAAGCAGCAAGAGAAAAACGGTTAGTTACCTACAAGAGAGCACCCATACGATTGTCAGCTGATTTCTCGGCAGAAACTATGCAGGCCAGAAGGGAGTGGCAAGAAATATTCAAAGTGATGAACAGCAAGAACCTACAACCAAGATTACTCTACCCAGCAAAGCTATCATTCAGAGTTGAAGGTCAGATAAAGAGTTTCACAGACAAGAAAAAGCTAAAGGAGTTCATCACCACCAAACCAGGATTACATGAAATGCTGAAGGGTATTCTTTAAGAAGAGGAAGAAGAAGAAAAAGGTAAAGATAAAAATTATGAACAACAAAATGACATCAAAAACATACCTACCGTGTTTCCCCGAAAATAAGATATCCTCCGAAAATAAGACCTAATTACAGGTTTCCTTCTGAGTGAAATATAAGGCATCCCCCGAAAATAAGGCCCCAGGCTCTGTCTCAGAATGAAAATTAATTTACCGTAAACTGGTCGCTAGGGCCGCCCCGACTGGCGTCTAGCAACCAGTGACGTTACACGGAGTCCTGATGTCACTGCTGTGTGGAAGCAGAGCGGAGGTCGGAGTGAGCGGTGAATGCGGGGCGGGAGAGAGGAAGAGACTTTTGCAGATGCCTGTAGAAGAACAGGAGGATTAGAGAGGACGGGACGCGGCGAAGGTGGTGAGTGCTGATCTGTCTCTGGTGACACTACCTGATGCTCGCGGCCGCCTTCATGATGACTAAAGGTTCTCAGTCAGTGGCAGACCCTGCTCCAGCCCAGATCCAGGCCCCAGCAAGCCCAGTGACAGTCCCCAGGCAGGCCCCAGGGGGTAAATGTCTGATAAAGGGGTAGGGGGGATGTCTGGTGAAGGTGTTCAGTGGCACAGGGGTGGGGGGAGGAGGATCACTTAAAATGACACAGGAGGATCAGAGGGGGCAATCAAAATGACACAGGAGGATCAGAGGAGACAATCAAAATGACACAGGAGGATCAGAGGGGACAATCAAAATGACACAGGAGGATCAAAAGGGGTTACTAAAATGGTAATCCCCCCTCTGATTCTCCTGTGCCATTTTGATTCCCCCCTCTGATCCCCCCTGTGTCATTTTGAGTCATCCCCCTCCCCTCACCTTGATACCCCAATTCCTTTTTTTTCACCTCTAGAAATGAGCGCAAAAAGAAGAAGCTACTCTGTGAAGTACAAGAAAGGAATCGTGGAAGACTCTTGGGGCCAAAATCTTACTGCTTTCTGCAAAGAGAAGATGTTGAGTATCCGATTGGTCCGAAAATGGCGAGCAGAGTATGGTAACCTCATTGAACAATTGGACAAGGGAAATGCTAAAAAACACAAGTGTGGATCAGGTCGGCAACCATTACTTTCTGAGCTGGAAGACCTGATCTGTGAATGGGTTGTTGACAGGAGAGCAAAGGCTTTGGTTGTGAATAGGGCTCAGATTCAAGAATTTGCCCTTGCAATGGCACCACAGTTTGACATAGCCCCCGAAGACTTCAATGCATCACAACACTGGCTGGATAATTTCCTTCAGCGAAGTGAACTGTCTTTAAGAAGACCTACAACATTGTTTAGGTTGGAAGATACTCAAGTTATTAAGCGAGCACTTGCATTCAAGTCCTTTATTGATGATGCTGACTTCTCTAAATACAATCTTTCCAACATGATTGCTATGGATGAAACTGCAGTGTTTATGGGCCAATCATCTCAAACAACAATTGAACAGCGGGGTGCCTCCTTAGCGTACATTCCCTCCACTGCTTACGAAAGTGCACGTGTTTCCTGTATTTTGGCAATTCGTCTGGATGGCACTAAAATCCCACCTTTAATCATTTCTAAGGGCAAGAAGGAAAAGATTGAACGTGTTTTGGGCGTTTTTATTCTTGAAACTGAAAAAGCCTGGGCCACACAAGCAGTTATAAGGAAGTGGGTCGATTTAATGCTGCCACTTGTTATGCGAGGGAGCCAAAGAGGTCTGCTAGTCTGGGATGCAGCCAGCACTCACCGCGCTAAAGACATGAAGACATTTCTTCACGAAAGAAAAATAGATCAGCTGAAACCGGTTTTGCTCAGTGGCTAGAGCATCGGCCTACAGACTGAAGGGTCTCGGGTTCGATTCCGGTCAAGGGCATGTACCTTGGTTGCGGGCACGTCCCCAGTAAGGGGTGTGCAGGAGGCAGCTGTTCGATGTTTCTCTCTCATCGATGTTTCTAACTCTCTATCCCACTCCCTTCCTCTCTGTAAAAAATCAATAAAATATATTTAAAAAAATACATCAGATAATAATTCTCACAGGAATGACGGCCTATCTCCAGACTCTTATTTTAAAAATATATTTTATTGATTTTTTTTACAGAGAGGAAGAGAGAGGGATAGAAAGTTAGAAACATCGATGAGAGAGAGACATCAATCAGCTGCCTCCTGCACGCCCCCTACTGGGGATGTGCCCGCAACCCAGGTACATGCCCTTGACCGGAATTGAACCTGGGACCCTTTAGTCCGCAGGCCGATGCTCTATCCACTGAGCAAACCAGTTAGGGCTATCTCCAGACTCTTGATATTGCAATAAACAAGCCATTCAAAGACAATTTGCGCATGGAAATTAATGACTACATTGAAAATAGAATGGAGAGAAATCAGCGTGGAAACTTTGTGAAACCTAAACTGCAAGAAGTTGTGACTTGGGTGAACAATTCATGGGAGAAAATCACTGACAGTTGCATTGCAAATGCACTGCGAGCAGGCTACCTTGACAAGAAGTACTCATTTAAAGACAGTGCTATTGCTAAACATGAGAGATTTGGTCCACTGATTCTGAAAGAAATGGAGTCACAAGAAATTCACCAGGAAATTCAGGAATTGGATTGTTATGATGATGTTCCAGAAGATGATGACATGATTGTCATTGAATAAATGAGTAAATTCTTGATACTATAGGATTCACAGTTTGTCTGGTTTGTGTTGACAGCTACGGTACTACCGTACCGTATACAGGTAATAAATTTCCTTTATTTTCATTTAACAATAAATGTGTACCATATTCTTCTTCATGGAAAAATAAGACCTCCCCTGAAAATAAGACCTAGCGTGTCTTTGGGGGCAAAAATTAATATAAGACACTGTCTTATTTCGGGGGAAACACGGTACCAACAAGTGAATCTAAAAATCAAGTGAATAAAAAATCTGAAGAACAGAATGAACTGGTGAATATAATAGAATCAGGGACATAGAAAGGGAGTGGACTGACAATTCTCAGGGGAAGGGGGTGTGAGGGGTGTGGGAAGAGATAGGACAAAAATCTTACAACTATGGATGAAGATAGTGGCGGGGGGTAAGGGCATGGGGTGGGGTGGGGAATCAGGTGGAGGGGAGCTATGGGGGGGGGAAAAGAGGAACACCTGTAATAATATGAACAATAAAGATTTATTTAAAAAAAAAAACACAACTGTAAGTGGTCCAGTGTAAATGCTGGTAGAGCCACGTGAATGCATTGGAGGATCCCAAGAGGTCGGAAACTCCCCAACTTTCTGAGGTCCATACCCTGGAAGGCAGCGAGAAGGCACCTGTCCTCCCGGAAAGACCTTCCCCAGGAATTAAGCAAAAAGCTGAACCTATGTTCGCTATGAAATTTAAGTGACCATGGAGGGGGCAGGTCTTTGTTCCCAGTATGGAAAGGGTTTTCAGGGCCTCAACACTGCTGTTTCCCAGATTCAAAGCCCGTAGGCAGGGCTGTCAGAGTTGAAGGTCACTCCAGGGTGAGATGCCCCCATGTTGGGGAGCATGGGGGATCCCTGGCTTTATGAATGCCCAGGGTTGTCTTAAAGGAGTGCTGGCGGCTCCCTGCTTGCCACCCTCTCACCGGGGAAGAGGCAGTCTGTGAACAGAAGGTGACCTGGGGCTGTGGGTGTTAGGCCCTTAAGCCAATTTCCAGAGATTCCCAAGATACCACTCTTCTTAGGAGCTAAGTAGCCAGCCATTGTGGCTCATTGGTGAGGCGAACAAGGGCCTGGGGAACAGCGAGAAATAGTCACAAAAACAAGGTTTGGGGCCCGGAAACCAGATTAAAGTGTTCATATCATCAATGGGGAGAGGCCAGAGGGAGAGTCGGAAGTGCTGACCTGACCAAGGATACGTACGGTCTTGCCCAGGTGAACAGGCGGAAGATCTCCAGGGGATAAGGGCTTGGGCACCGGGGCACAGGAGGGGCGGCCAGAAGTGCTCATGTCATCAAGGGGGAGCAGCCACAGGGAGAGGCTGAAGTGCTCAGGTGGTTATGGGTTTCAGGCCGGGGACCAGCTGACACTGCTGACGTCATCAAGTGGAGGGGCCACATGGATAGCCAGAAGTGGCAACGAGTCCCAGTGGTTGGGCTTGTCCCCGTGAACAGCAAGAAATCCTCAGGTAACCAGGGCTTGCTGCCACGTCAACAGCTGGAAGTGATCAAGTGTAAAGGCTGGTAGAGCCAGGTGAATGCTTTGGAGATCCCAAGAGTTCAGAAAGTCCCCAACATCCTGTGGTCCATACTCTGGAAGGCAGTGAGAAGGCACCTGTCTTCACAGAAGGATGTTCCCCAGGAATTAAGCAAAAAGCTGGACCTCAGGGCGCGGGGAACTGTAAGTGACCCTGGAGTGTAAGGACTTTGTTCCCCTTATGGAAAGGGTTTTCACGGGCTCAGTACTGCTGTTTCCTGGATTTCAAGCCCATAGGCAGGGCTGTCAAAGTCACAGGTCATTCCAGGGTGAGATGCCCCCGTGTTGGGGAGCATGGGGGATCCCTGACTTCTATGGGTTACCTTAGAAGCGTGCTGGTGATCCCCTGCTTCCTACCATCTCCACCCGGGATTAGGCAGTCTGTGAGCTTAAGGTGACCTGGGGCTCTGGGTGTTAGGCCTTTAAACCAACTTCTAGTGATTGGAATGTAACCCCTTTTCTTAGCAGGCCAGTGTGGGTCATTGGTCAGGCGAACAAGGGCCTGGGAATAGCCAGAAATAGTCATGTGATCTAGGGTTGGGGCCCAATTACCAGATTAAAGTGTTCATATTATCAATGGGGAGGTGCCAGGTGGAGAGTACCAAGTGCTGAGGTGACCAAGGATATGGTCTGGGCCAGGTGAACAGCCAGAAGGGCTCTGGTTGATAAGGGCTTGGGCACCTGGGACCAGCCAGAAGTGCTGACATCATCAAGGGGGAGCAGCCACATGGAGAGGCTGAAATGCTCAGGTGGTTATGGGTTTTGGGCCAGGGACCAGCTGAGACTGCTGACGTCATTAAGGGGGAGGGGCCACGTTGAGAGGCTGAAGTGCTCAGGTGGTTCTGATTTTGGGTCCCAGAGACCTTCCAGACATTCTAAGGTCATAAAGGGGGAGAGGCCACGTGAACAGTCTGAAGTTTTCAGTTGGTTAAATTTTGGGGCCCGGGACCAGCTGAGAGTGCTGACGTCATCCAGGCAAGGGGACACTAGGACAGCCAGAAGTGGTAACGAGGCCGAGTGGTTGGGCTTGTCCCCGTGAACAGCAAGAAATCCTTAGGAAGGCCAGGGCTTGCTGACAGGTCAACAGCTGTGAGCGGTCAAGTGTAAAGGCTGGTAGAGCCATGTTAAATCATTGGAGGATCCCAAGATGTTGGAAACTCCCAATTACTGTGGTCCATACTCTGGAAGCCAACAAGAAGCACCTGTCCTCATGGAAGGACATTCCCCAGGAATTAAGCAAAGAGCTGGCCCTCAGTTCGCTACAAAATTTAAGTGACCATGAATGGGGCAGGTCTTTGTACCCAGGATAGAAAATTTTTAGGGCCTCAACACTGTTGTTTCCTGGATTTCAAGGCCCATATGCAGGGCTGATAGAGACGCAGGTCACTCCAAGGTGAGAAGCCCCCATATTGGGGAGCATGGGCGATCCCTGGCATCATGGACGACCAGGATTGTCGTAAAGGAGTCTGTCGGCTCCCTGCTTGCCACCCTCTCACCGGGGAAGAGGCAGTGTGTGATCAGAAGGTGACCTGGGGCTGTGGGTGTTAGGCCCTTAAGCCAACTTCCAGAGATTGGAAAGTCACCCCTCTTCTTAGGAGCTAAGTAGCCAGCCAGTGTGGCTCATTAATGAGGCGAACTACGGCCAGGGGAACAGCGGCAAATAGTGACATGAACAAGGGTTGGGGCCCAGAAACCAGTTTAAAGTGTTCATATCATCAATGGGGAGGGGCCAGGTAGAGAGTCCCAAGTGCTTAGGTGACCAAGGATATGGTCTGGCCCATGTGAAAAGCCGGAAGTGCTCTTGTTGTTAAGGGCTTGTGCACCAGGTGGGGCCTGCATTAAGTGCTGACGTCATCAAAGGGGAGCAGCCACATGTAGAGGCTGAAGTGCTCAGGTGGTTATGGGTTTCCGCCAGGGACCAACTGAGACTGTTGATGTCATTAAGGGCTAGGGGCCACATAGAGAAGCTGAAGAGCTCAGGTCGTTATGATTTTGGGGCCCGGGGACCTTTCGGACGTTCTGACGTCTTCAAAGGGGCAAGGCCACGTGGACAGCTGGAAGTTTTCAGGTGGTTAAGATTTTGGGGCCGGGGGCCAGCTGAGACTGCTGATGTTATCCAGGAGAGGGGCCACAAGTACAGCTAGAAAAGGTAACTAGGCTGAGTGGTTGTGCTTGTCCCAGTGAACAGCAAGAAATCCTCAGGTAGACCAGGGCTTCTTGACAGGTCAACAGCTGGAAGAGGTCAAGTGTAAAGGCTGGTAGAACCATGTTCAATCATTGTAGGATCACAATGTAAGGTCCTTAAAGACCCCCAGTGGGTCCTGTGGCAGAGCGACGACCCCAAATCAAACGCGGAACTCGAGTCTCGATGCAAAAGCAAGAGGTTTCTTTATTCAAGCGCGGCGCAGGGACTCACAGGCAGCAACTCCAACCAGAGGCTGCTGACTGGAGCCCTGAACCAGGGTTGGTTACAGGCTTTTAAAGGCAAAAAATCACACGCAGGTGGGGGGCAAGATAGAATGGTGACTTATTCTCACGGGAATGGTATGTTTTATCTCAACAGAAAACTTTGTGAGAACAGAAATTTTAACAGAAACCAGAAGCTGGGACGTTTACTGATAAGCGCTGAGGGGGAGGTCAGCATGCTCTTCTCTGGGAACAGAGCTGTGCCTGCTTTATTTTAACTATTCCTGCGCCTGCTCTGAGAGTGCATTCTTTCATTCCCCCCTTTTCTTTTTGGGGAGTTCCAATCCTGGGACTACAGACCCTCACTTTCGGAAAGCGGTTGGTATCTCTGTTGGAGTACCATTAGCTGGACTGTACTTATTCTATCCCGGATAAAAGCTACCAATCTGTTAAGGATGTAGGGGCCAAAAGTCAGGAGTATCAAAAGAATTACTAGGGGCCCCATTAGGGTGGAAATCAGGGTGGTGAGCCAGGGGGAACGATTATACCAGCCTTTAAACCATCCCTGGTTAGCCTCCCATTCTCGCCGCCGGGTCTTAAGCCTCTCTCTAAGTTTGGACATTGAGTCTTTTATAATCCCAGAATGGTCTGCATAGAAACAACACTGTTCCCTCAAGGCGGCACAGAGTCCCCCTTCCTTAAGGAACAGGAGGTCTAGTCCCCTCCTATCTTTAGGGCAAACATAGAAAGGAGTCCCTCTTAGCATTTCTCGCGCCCCCCAATAACTGTAATGTACCGAACCTCTAGCCTTCTTTCTACTTATGTTTTCTCTAATTTCTAACCCCGTTTTAGAGGCTTCTACTGAGGTGTCGGGAAGATCCCATTCCCGGACTCCGGCGGCCAGAGCACAGATGTCAGGGGTTAGCTGCGGCCACCAGGTCCAGAGAGGTGCTATCTTGGTCGTCTCCCAAACTATTTGATGCGTTTGGGAGGATATAACTCGCCAGTTTAGTCTCTTCGGGGCATGGGGGTTGCTACTACTACTTATCGGCAGGCCCAGCAGGAGAAGGAGAACGACGGCAAACATGGACCTTGAGGGGGTTGTCAGTCCTTTCTACTGTCCACTCATGGTCCTGCGGGGGTGCTCGTTTAGCGTGCGAAGCGTGGATCCAGGTGGCGATGCCGTCTACTTTAACAGCCGTTGGAGTCGTCAGCAGTACCAGGTAGGGTCCCTTCCACCTTGGCTCGAGATTGGCAGCGCGGTGGCATCGGACGTAGACAAAGTCCCCAACCTGGAACTGGTGTGGCACCTGAAGCTCCCCTGGTTGATAGAGGGCAGCCAAGGGGGTCCACACTTCCTTCTGGACAGTCTCTAGCGCCTTCAACCTGGCAAGTAGGGATTGGGGGGTATGAGTACCAGTTTCAACCGACCAGGGGTCTGCGGCCAGGGGCGGAGGGGCCCCAAACAAGATCTCGAACGGAGTTATTCCTAGGGGGCCAGGAGTGTTTCGCACGCGAAAAAGGGCAAAGGGAAGGAGGACTGTCCAGTCTGCTACGCCAGTCTCTATGGATAATTTTGTCATGGCCTCTTTTAATGTTCTATTTATCCTTTCTACCTGACCTGAGCTCTGGGGCCTGTACGAACAATGTAATTTCTAATCCGCCCCCAGTATCCTGGCCATTCCCTGACTTACCTGGGCAACGAAGGCTGGTCCGTTGTCTGACCCAATTACCTTTGGTACTCCAAACCGGGGGAAGATGTCCTCTAAGATCTTCTTGGCCACCACGGTTGCGGTCTCCTTCTTAGTGGGGAAGGCCTCTACCCAGCCTGAAAAGGTATCTACAAAGACTAGGAGGTATTTATAGCCATATCGGGCCACCTTTACCTCTGTGAAGTCCACTTCCCAGTAGCTTCCTGGGCGGTCGCCCCTGAGTCTCTGCCCAGGTGGGAGTCGGGAAGGGTGTGAGTTCACCAGTTGGCACGCTTTGCACCGGCTGACCACCCTTTCCGCGAGACGAGTGAGTCCTTTGACGAAGTATCCGGAGGCCTGACAGGTAGTGCGGAGGTGCGTTGCTCCTAGATGTGTGAGCCGGTGTAGCTGCTTAAGATAGGCTCTGGCAGCTTCCTCAGGTATTACTATCTTCCCTTCTACCGTCCTCCAAATTCCTTGCTCGTCCCTTATATATTTCTCTGGCCTTTTGACCAGTTCTTCCTCCTCTTCCTGGGAATATTTGGGAAGTTCCGGCAGGCTCATTGGGGCCTCAGCTAGAGCTAGAATATTCAGTCCTAGAGCCGCTCGTTTAGCCTCTGTATCCGCCCTCCGGTTTCCTTCTGCTACATCTGAGGTCCCTCTTTGGTGGCCAGGGCAGTGGATAATAGCTACTTCCGGGGGGGCGTGTATGGCCTCCAGAAGGGAAAGGATTTCTTGCTTATTCTTAATTTCCTTGCCTGCTGAGGTAAGGAGGCCTCTCTGGCGGTAGATGGCCCCATGAATATGGGCAGTGGCAAAAGTCATGGTGAACGGCACTTGACCAGGACTCCCAACTTTAGGAGGCGCTGGATATGGGGCTTAATCCCTTCCCAGGCTGTTCTCGCCATGGAGTATTGCCTTACTGCTATCGGGGTAGCAGAGGACTTGAGCTCTACTACCACTGGAGGCTGCCTATCAGCTAGGCCCATCCCAGCTGTCTCTGCCCATGCTCCCGGGTACTGATGAAGCCATTCGGTTGCCATCCCTCCTGTTTGTAACCCTGTTTCAAAGAGCCGGTGTTCGTCCTCTAGGCGGAGAGTCAAGAGGGTGGCAGCTTCTGTCTCGCCCTGGGTTACAACAGGGCCTCGGGGAGTGAAGGTGATTTGGGCCCCCATTTTGGTCAATAAGTCTCTTCCCAACAGGGGGGTAGGGCATTCAGGTATCACGAGGAAAGAGTGGGTGACCTTCCCTGACCCTAAGTCTATAGTCCGGGTAGTAGTCCAAGGGTACTGCTTATTACCGGTGGCCCCGATTACCCAGGATGTCTTCTTAGAAATCGGCCCCAGCGGCCCCTTTAAAACTGAATATTGAGCTCCAGTATCTACCAGGAAGTCTACTGGTTTCCCCTCCACTCGAATAGTTACCCTGGGCTCAGGGAGGGGTTCCGAGCCCCGTCCCCTTCAGTCACTGTCCTCATGAAGTGCCAGTACTTGCTTTGCTGCCTTATCTGGTTTCTTAGGGCATTCCCGCTTCCAGTGCCCCTTCTCTTTGCAGTAGGCACACTGATCCTTATCCAACGGCGGTCTGTTGCCCAGGTTTCCTGACTGCCTCCTCTTTTCTCTCGTCAGTGGTCTGCTTTCTCCTACCACTGCGGCCAGGATACGTGTTAAGTTCTTCTCCTGTCTCTTTTCCCTTTTATCCTCTCTCTCTTCCCTTTCTCTTTCTTTCCTCTGTTCCTTCTCCTCTTCTGTTTCCCTCTTATGATAAACCTTTTCTGCCTCCTTAACTAGGTCCTGGAGGGTGTAATCCTGTAACCCTTCAATCCGCTGAAGTTTCTTTTTTATGTCTAGAGCGGACTGACCTATAAAAGCCATAACCACTGAAGCCCTCTGTCCTTCTGATGCAGGGTCAAACGGGGTATATCTACTGAACGCCTCCATTAACCACTCGAGGAAGACAGAGAGGGGTTCAGCTGGTTCCTGAAGGACTTCTCTTACCTTAGCCAAATTGGTGGGCCGGCGCGCTGCCCCCCGGAGGCCAGCCACTAGAGTCTGGCGGTAGACTGTCAGTCGCTCCCTACCTTCTGCCGTGTTGAAATCCCAGTCTGGTCGGGTAAGGGGAAAGGCAGCATCCATCAGGTGGGGGAGTTGAGTAGGTCGCCCGTCGGGACCAGGTGCGTTCTTCCGGGCTTCTAGAAGAATTCTTTCCCTCTCCTCAGTAGTGAAGAGGGTCTGGAGCAGCTGTTGACAATCGTCCCAGGTGGGCTGGTGAGAGAACATAAGGGACTCCACCGTCCGACGGGGGAGGCGGAGGTCCGTATGCTCGGAGGGGACACGCGACGGTGGAGTCCGGGGAAGGGGGCAGTCCCTCCCCTTCGGCTTCGGGTGCCCTGAGCCGGTCCCTCAGCAGGGGGAGGAGCGGAAGCAGAGGGGACCGCCGGCCCTGGGTCCCTTTGTAGAGACGGCTGGAGGGAGGGAGGATAAGGCGGCGGAGAATCGAGAAGGAGGAGGTCGGCCTGAGGGTCGACCAGCAGCTTCTTGTTCGGCTCCTGTGGGGGAGACTGGACAGTTAAAACCCGCGAGGCGTTCCGGGGCAACCAGGGTCGGACCCATGGGGGAGGATTTTGCACGAGATCCTGCCAAACGACGATGTAGGGCTGTTGGTCGGGGTGCGACCTGGGTCCGGGCTGAAAAACAGTGTCTTTTACTGCAAAAATGACAGAAAGGTCAAAAGTGCCCTCTGGTGGCCACCCGACATTGAGCCGAGGCCACTCAGAGGAGCAGAAAGTCTGCCAAGGTCCTTTTTTAACATTTACAGAGAGATCAAAACCTCGTCCCCGCACGTCCTTCCAGTTAGTGAGAGTCAGAGACAAAGGAGAACTCTTTCCCTGTCCCATTCTGTCCGTGTCAGGATGAAAAGAGAGAAGTAAACAAAAGGAGACAATAATGAACAAGACACTTAGACAAAGGGCCCAACGAGACTGAAACAATAACCTGATATAACCAGACGGACGGACACCCGTCCTACAGATTGCCCAGCCGGACTTTGCCTCGCCCGTCGCCGGACACCCGATGACGACCAATTTTACTCGGTCGTCTCCTGAATCTGGGGCGTCCCCCAGTTTGACAGTTTTTCTGACCGAACCCTAATCGGCCAGAGGAGCCCTCTCCTTACGGAGAGAACAACCTGTCTTTACCAGAACCAGAAATCCTGAAACAGTTAACAGACGAACCAGACAACAGACAACAAGACGAAATCTTTTCGGGGGCCCCCCTTACCTCCAAGGTCGGTTCTGACGCTTGAGGGGTGGTCGCTCTTTCCCGGCCAACGCACCAAATGTAAGGTCCTTAAAGACCCCCGATGGGTCCTGTGGCAGAGCGACGACCCCAAATCAAACCCGGAACTCGAGTCTCGATGCAAAAGCAAGAGGTTTCTTTATTCAAGCGCGGTGCAGGGACTCACAGGCAGCAACTCCAACCAGAGGCTGCTGACTGGAGCCCTGAACCAGGGTTGGTTACAGGCTTTTAAAGGCAAAAAATCACACGCAGGTGGGGGGCAAGATAGGATGGTGACTTATTCTCATGGGAATGGTATGTTTTATCTCAACAGAAAACTTTGTGAGAACAGAAATTTTAACAGAAACCAGAAGCTGGGACGTTTACTGATAAGCGCTGAGGGGGAGGTCAGCATGCTCTTCTCTGGGAACAGAGCTGTGCCTGCTTTATTTTAACTATTCATGCGCCTGCTCTGAGAGTGCATTCTTTCAACAAGAGGTTTGAAACTCCCCAACTTCCTGCGGTCCATACTCTGGAAGGTAGCGAGAAGGCACCTGTCCTCTCGGAAGGACGTTCCCAAGGAATTAAGCAAAAAGCTGTCCCTCAGTTCGATAGGAAATTGAAGTGACCATGGATGGGGCAGGTCTTTGCTGCCAGTATGGAAAGAATTTTCAGGGACTCAACACTGTTTTTTCCCGGATTTCAAGGCCCATTGGCAGGGTTGTCAGAGCCCAGGTCACTCCTGGGTGAGAAGCCCCCATATTGTGGAGCATGGGGGATCCCTGGCATCATGGACTACAAGGATTGTCCTAAAGAAGTGCTGGCGGCTCCCTACTAGACACCCTCTCCACCCGGGATTAGGCAGTCTGTGAGCTTAAGGAGACCTGGGGCTCTGGTTGTTAGGCCCTTAAGGCAACTTCTAGAGATTGGGATGTCACCCCTTTTCTTAGCTGGCCAGTGTGGCTCATTGGTCAGGCATACAAGGGCCTGGGAATAGCCAGAAATAGTCACGTGATCTAGGGTTGGGGCCCCATTACCAGATTAAAGTGTTCTTATCAACAATGGGGAGGGCGAGGTAGAGAGTCCCAAGTGCTTAGGTGACCAAGGATATGGTCTGGCCCAAGTGAACAGCCGAAGCGCTCTGGTTGTTAAGGACTTGTGCACCATGTGGGGCCTGCATTAAGTGCTGAGGTCATAAAAGGGAAGCAGCCACATGTAGAGGCTGAAGTGCTCAGGTGGTTATGGGTTTCAGGCAGGGGACCAGCTGAGACTGCTGACGTCATCAAGGGGAGGGGCCACGTGGACAGCCAGAAGTGGTCACGAGGCCCAGTGGTTGGGCCGGTCCCAGTCAACAGCCAGAAATCTTCAGGTATACCAGGACTTGCTGACAGGTCAACAGCTGGAATTGGTCAAGTGTAAAGGCTGGTAGAGCCTGGTGAATGTTTTGGACGTTCCAAAGAGGTAGGAAACTCCCAAACTTACTGTGATCCATACTCTAGAAGGCAGCGTGAAGGTACCTGTTTTCACAAAAGGACATTCCCCAGGAATTAAGCAAAAAGCTGGCCCTCAGGACTCAGGGAACTGTAAGTGACCCTGGAGTGTAAGGACTTTGCTCCCCTTATCGAAAGGGTTTTCACGGCCTCAACACTGCTCTTTCCTGGATTTCAAAGCCCGTAGGCAGGGCTGTCAGTGTCCCTGTCACTCCAGGGTGAGATGCCCCCATGTTAGAGAGCATGGGGGATCCCTGGCCTCATGGACACCCAGGGTTTTCTTAAAACAGTGCTGAAGGTACCCTGCTTCCCACCCTCTCCACCCGGGATTAGGCAGTCTTTGAGCTTAAGGGGACCTGGGACTCTGGGTGTTAGGCCCTTAAGCCAATTTCTAGTGATTGGAATGTCACCCCTTTTCTTACCCGGCCAGAGTTGCTCATTGGTCTGGTGAACAAGGGCCTGAGAATAGCCAGAAATAGTCACGTGATCTAGGGTTGGGGTCCGATTACCAGATTAAATTGTTCATATCATCAATGGGGAGGGGCCAGGTGGAGTTTCCCAGGTGCTGAGGTGACCAAAGATATGGTCTGGGCTAGGTGAACAGCCGGAAGTGCTCTGGTTGATAAGGGCTTGGCACCTGAGACCGGCCGGAATTGCTGACGTCATCAAGGGGGAGCAGCCACATGGAGAGGCAGAAATGCTCTGTTGGTTATGGGTTTCGGGCCAGGGACCAGCTGAGACTGCTGACATCATTAAGGGGTTAAGGCCACGTTGAGAGGCTGAAGTCCTCAGGTGGTTCGATTTTGGGGCCCGGGGTCATTCTGGACTTGCTGACATCATCAAGGGGGAGAGGCCCCGTGGACATCCCGAAGTTTTCAGGTGCTTAAGATTTTGGGGACAGGTACTGGCTGAGACTGCTGATGTCATCCAGGGGAGGGACCAGGAGACAGCCAGAAGTGGTAACGAGGCCTAGTGGTTGGGCTTGTCCCCGTGAACAGCAAGAAATCCTTAGGAAGGCCAGGGCTTGCTGACAGGTCAACAGCTGGGAGCGGTCAAGTGTAAAGGCTGGTAGAGCCATGTTCAATTATTGGAGGATTCCAATAGGTTGGAAACTCCCTAACTTCCTGTGGTCCATACTCTGGAAGGCAGCGAGAAGGCACCTGTCCTCTCCAAAGGATGTTCCCAAGGACATGAGCAAAAAGCAGGCCCTCAGTTCAATAGGGATTTAAGTGAAGATTAATGGGGTAGGTCTTTGCTGCGAGTATGGAAAGAATTTTCAGGGCCTCAAAACTGTTTTCTCCCCGATTTCAAGGCCCATAGGCAGGGTTCTCAGAGTCGCAGGTCACTCCTGGGTGAGAAGCTCCCATATTGTGGGAGCATGGGGGATCCGTGGCATAAAGGAGTGCTGGCGGCTCCCTGCTTGACACCCTCTGCAACCGGGATTAGGCAGTCTGTGAGATTAAGGTGACCTGGGGCTCTGGGTGTTAGGCCCTTAAGCCAACTTCTAGAGATTGGAATGTCACCCCTTTTCTTAGCCGGCCAGTGTGGCTCATTGGTCAGGCGTACAAGGGCCAGGGAATAGCCAGAAATAGATTACCAGATTAATGTGTTTTTATCAACAATGGGGAGAGGCCAGGTAGAGAGTCCCAAGTGCTTAGGTGACCAAGGATACGGTCTGGCCCACGTGAACATCCGGAAGTGCTCTGTTTGTTAAGGGCTTGTGTACCAGGTGGGGCCTGCATTAAGTGCTGAGGTCATCAAAGGGGAGCAGCCACATGTAGTGGCTGAAATGCTCAGGTGGTTATGGGTTTCAGGCCGGAAACCAGCTGAGACTGCTGACGTCATCAAGGGGAGGGGCCACATTGTCACGAGGCCCATTGGTTGGGCCGGTCCCAGTCAACAGCCAGAAATCCTCAGGTAGACCAGGACTTGCTGACAGGTCAACAGCTGGAATTGTTCAACTGTAAAGGCTGGTAGAACCTGGTGAATGTTTTGGACCTTCCAAAGAAGTAGGAAACTCCCCAACTTCCTGTGGTCCATACTCTAGAAGACAGCGTGAAGGTACCTGTTTTTACAAAAGGACATTCCCCAGGAATTAAGCAAAAAGCTGGCCCTAAGGGCTCAGTGAATTGTAATTGACCCTGGAGTGTAAGGACTTTGCTCCTGTTATGGAAAGGGTTTTCACGGCCTCAACACTGCTCTTTCCTGAATTGCAAGGGCCATAGGCAGGGTTGTCAGTGTCCCAGTCACTTTAGGGTGAGATGCCCCCGTGTTAGGGAACATGCGTGATCCTGGCCTCATGGACACACAGGGTTGTCTTCAAAGAGTACTGAAGGTACACTGCTTCCCACCCTCTCCACCCGGGATTAGGCAGTCTTTGAGCTTGAGGGGACCTGCGGCTCTGCGTGTTAGGCCCTGAAGCCAATTTCTAGTGATTGGAATGTCACCCCTTTTCTTAGCCGGCCAGAGTGGCTCATTGGTCAGGCGAACAAGGGCCTGGGAATAGCCAGAAATAGTCACGTGATCTAGGGTTGGGGTCCGATTACCAGATTAAATTGTTCATATCATCAATGGGGTGGGGCCAGGTGGAGAGTCCCAAGTGCTGAAGTGACTAAAGATATGGACTGGGCCAGGTGAACAGCCGGAAGTGCTCTGGTTGATAAGGGCTTGGGCACCTGAGACCGGCCGGAATTGCTGATGTCATCAAGGGCGAGCAGCCACATGGAGAGGCTGAAATGCTCTGGTGGTTATGGGTTTCAGGCAGGGACCACCTGAGACTGCTGATGTCATTAAGGGGGAAAGGCCACATTGAGAGGCTGAAGTGCTCAGGTGGTTTTGATTTGGGGGCCCTAGGAACTTCTGGACCTGTTGACATCATAATGGGGGAGAGGCCCCTGGACAGCCCGATGTTTTCAGGTGGTTAAAATTTTGGAGTCGTGGGCTGGGTGAGACTGCTGATATCTTCCAGGGAAGGGGCCACGAGGACAGCCAGAAGTGGTAATGAGGCCTAGTGGTTGGTGTTGTCCCCGTGAACAGCAAGAAATCCTCCGGTAGACCAGGACTTAGTGACATGTCAACAGCTGGAAGTGGTCAAGTTTAACAGCTGGTAATCCATGTACAATTATTGGAGGATTCCAATAGGTTGGAAACTCCCCAACTTCCTGTGGTCCATACTATGGAAGGCAGCAAGAGGGAACCTGTCCTCACGGAAGGACCTTCCCAAGGAATTAAGCAAAAAGCTGGCCCTCGGTTGGCTACGAAATGTAAGTGACCGTGGATGGGCTGGTGTTTGCTGCCAGTATGGAAAGATTTTTCAGGTACTCAACACTGTTGTTTTCCGGATTTCAAGGCCCATATTCAGGGCTGTCAGAGTTGCAGGTCACTCCAGGGTGAGAAGCCCCCACATTGGGTAGCATGGGGTATCTCCTTCATCATGGACAACCAGGGTTGTCCTAGAGGAGTGCAGGAGGCTCCCTGCTTGCCACTCTCTCACCCGGGAAGAGGCAGTGTGTGATCACAAGGTGACCGGGGGCTCTGGGTGTTAGGCCCTTAAGCCAAGATCTAGTGATTGGAATGACACTCCTTTTTTTTAGCCGGCCAGTGTGGCTCATTGGTCAGGTGAACAAGGGCCTGAGGATAACCAGTTACAGCCAAGTGATCTATGGTTGGTTGCGATTACCCGATTAAAGTGTTCATATCATCAATGGGGAGGGGCCAGTTGGAGAGTCCCAAGTGAGGAGGTGACCAAGGATATGGTCTGGCCCAGGTGAACAGCTAGACATGCTCTGGTTGATAAAGGCTTGTGCACCTGGGACAGCCTGGAAGTGCTGATCTTATCAATGGGGACCAGCCACATGGAGAGGCTGAAGTGCTCAGGTGGTCATGATTTTGGTGCCTAGGGACCTTCCGGACGTTCTGACGTCTTCAAAGGGGAGAGGCCACGTGTACAGCCGGAAGTTTTTGGTGGGTAAGATTTTGGGCCCGGGGACCAGCTGAGACTGCTGATGTCATCCAGGGGAGAAGCCACGAGTTCAGCCAGAAGTGGTAAGAAGGGCGAGTGTTTGGGCTTTTCCTAGTGAACAACAAGAAATCCTCAGGTAGACCAGGGCTTGTTGACAGGTCAACAGCTGGAAGAGGTCAAGTGTAAAGGCTGATAGCGCCATGTTCAATCATTGGAGGATCCCAAGAGGTTGGAAACTCCCTAACTTCCTGTGGTCCATACTCTGGAAGGCAGCGAGAAGGCACCTGTCCTCTCCGAAGGATGTTCCCAAGGAATTGAGCAAAAAGCTGGCCCTCAGTTCAATAGGAAATTTAAGTGACCATGTATGGGGTAGGTCTTTGCTGCCAGTATGGAAAGAATTTTCAGGGCCTCAACAATGTTTTTTCCTGGATTTCAAGGCCCACAGGCAGGGTTGTCAGAGTCGCAGGTACTCCTGGGTGAGAAGCCCCCATATTGTGGAGCATGGGGTATCCCTGGCATCATGGACTTCCAGCTTTGTCTTAAAGAAGTGCTGGCGGCACCCTGCTTGACACCCTCTCCACCCGGGATTAGGCAGTCTGTGAGCGTAAGGTGACCTGGGGCTCAGGGTGTTAGGCCCTTAAGCCAACTTCTGGAGATTGGAATGTCACCCCTTTTCTTACCCGGCCAGTGTGGCTCATTGGTCAGGCGTACAAGGGCCAGGGAATAGCCAGAAATACATTATCAGATTAAAGTGTTCTTATCAACAATGGGGAGGGGTCAGGTAGAGAGTCCCAAGTACTTAGGTGATCAAAGATACGTTCTGGCCCACGTGAACAGCTGGAAGTGCTCTGGTTGTTAAGGGCTTGTTCACCAGGTGGGGCCTGCATTAAGTGCTGAGGTCATCAAAGGGGAGCAGCCACATGTAGTGGCTGAAGTGCTCAGGTGGTTATGGGTTTCAGGCTGGGAACCAGCTGACACTGCTGACGTCATCAAAGGGAGGGGCCACGTGGACAGCCAGCAGTGGTCCCGAGGCCCAGTGGTTGGGCCAGTCCCAGTCAACAGCCAGAAATCCTCAGGTAGACCAGGACTTGCTGACAGGTCAAAAGCTGGAATTGTTTAAGTGTAAAGGCTGGTAGAGCCTGGTGAATGTTTTGGACGTTCCAAAGACGTAGGAAACTCCCCAACATTCTGTGGTCCATACTCTAGAAGACAGCGTGAAAGTACCTGTTTTCACAAAAGGACATTCCCCAGGAATTAAGCAAGAAGCTGGCTCACAAGGCTCAGGGAACTGTTAGTGACCCTGGAGTTTAAGGACTTTGCTCCTCTTATGGAAAGGGTTTTCACGGCCTCAACACTGCTCTTTCCTGGATTTCAAAGCCTGTAGGCAGGGCTGTCAGTGTCTTTGTCACTCTAGGGTAAGGTGCCCCCGTGTTAGGGAGCATGCGTGATCCCTGGCCTGATGGACACCCAGGGTTGTCTTCAAAGAGTACTAAGGTACCCTGCTTCCCACCCTCTCCACCCGGGATTAGACAGTCTTTGACCTTAAGGGGACCTGGGGCTCTGGGTGTTAGGCCCTTAAGCCAATTTCTAATGATTGGAATGTCACCCCTTTTCTTAGCCGGACAGAATGGCTCATTGGTCAGGCAAACCAGGGCCTGCGAATAGCCAGAAATAGTCACGTGATCTGGGTTGGGGCCCGATTACCAGATTAAATTGTTCATATCATCAATGGGGTGGGGCCAGGTGGAGAGTTTCAAGTGCTCAGGTCACCAAAGATATGGACTGGGCCAGGTGAACAGCCGGAAGTGCTCTAGTTAATAAGGGCTTGGGCCGGAATTGCTGACGTCAACAAGGGGGAGCAGCCACATGGAGAGGCAGAAATGCTCTGGTGGTTATGGGTTTTGGGCCAGGGACCAGCTGAGACTGCTGACGTCATTAAGGGGGAAAGGCCACGTTGAAAGGCTGAAGTGCGCAGGTGGTTTTGATTTTGGGGCCCCGGGACCTTGTGGACCCGCTGACATCATAAAGGGGGAGAGGCCCCGTGGACAGCCCGCTATTTTCAGGTAGTTGAAATTTTGGAGACGAGGTCTGGCTGAGACTGCTGATATCTTCCAAGGGAGAGGTCACGAGGGCAGCCAGTAGTGGTAACGAAGCCTAGTGGTTAGGGTTGTTCCCGTGTACAGTAAGAAATCCTCAGGTAGACCAGGACTTGCTGACATGTCAACAGCAGGAAGTGGTCAAGTTTAACGGCTGCTAGAGTCATGTTCAGTTATTGGAGGATTCCAATAGGTTGGAAACTCCCCAACTTCCTGTGGTCCATACTCTGGAAGGCAGAGAGAAGGCACCTGTCCTCACGGAAGGACTTTCCCAAGGAATTAAGCAGAAATACGGCCCTCAGTTCGCTATGATATTTAAGTGACCATGGATGGGGCCAGTCTTTGCTGCCAGTCTGGAAAGATTTTTCAGGTACTCAACACTGTTGTTTTCCGGATTTTAAGGCCCATATGCAAGGCTATCAGAGTCCCAGGTCATTCCAGGGTGAAAAGCCCCCCATTGGAGAGAATGTGGTATCTCCGGCATCATGGACAACCAGGGTTGTCCTAGAGGAGTGCAGGAGGCTCCCTGCTTGCCACTCTCTCACCGGGAAGAGGCAGTGTGTGATCACAAGGTGACCTGGGGTTCTGGGTGTTAGTACCTTAAGCCAAGTTCTAGTGATTAGAATGTCACTCCTTTTTTGAGCCAGCCATTGTGGCTCATTGGTCAGGCGAACAAGGGCCTGAGTATAGCCAGTTACAGTCACGTGATCTATGGTTGGTTACAATTACCCGATTAAAGTGTTCATATCATCAATGGGGAGGGGCCAGTTGGAGAGTCCCAAGTGAGGAGGTGACCAAGGATATGGTCTGGCCCAGGTGAACAGCTGGAAGTGCTCTGGTTGATAAGGGCTTGTGCACCTGGGACAGCCTGGAAGTGCTGACCTCATCAATGGGGAGCAGCCACATGGAGAGGCTGAATTGCTCAGGTGGTTATGATTTTGGGGCCCGGGGACCTTCCGGACGTTCTGATGTCTTCAAAGGGGAGAGTCCACGTGGACAGCCAGAAGTTTTAGGTGGTGAAGATGTTGGGCCCTGGGACCAGCTGAGACTGCTGATGTCATCCAGGGGAGGGGCCAAGAGTACAGCCAGAAGTGGTAAGAAGGCCGAGTGTTTGGGCTTTTCCTAGTGAACAACAAGAAATCCTCAGGTAGACCAGGGCTTGTTGACAGGTCAACAGCTGGAAGAGGTCAAGTGTAAAGGCTGATAGCGCCATGTTCAATCATTGGAGGATCCCAAGAGGTTGGAAACTCCCTAACTTCCTGTGGTCCATACTCTGGAAGGCAGTGAGAAGGCACCTGTCCTCTCCGAAGGATGTTCCCAAGGAATTGAGCAAAAAGCTGGCCCTCAGTTCAATAGAAAATTGAAGTGACCATCAATGTGGTAGGTCTTTGCTGCCAGTATGGAAAGAATTTTCAGGGCCTCAACAATGTTTTTTCCTGGATTTCAGGTCCACAGGCAGCATTGTCAGAGTCGCAGGTCACGCCTGGGTGAGAAGCCCCCATATTGTGGAGCATGGGGGATCCCTGGCATCATGGACTTCCAGGGTTGTCCTAAAGAAGTGCTGGCGGCTCCCTACTAGACACCCTCTCCACCCAGGTTTAGGCAGTCTGTGAGCTTAAGGTGACCTGGGGCTCTGGGTGTTAGGCCCTTAAGCCAACTTGTAGGGATTGGAATGTCACCACTTTTCTTAGCTGGCCAGTGTGACTCATTGGTCAGGCCTGTGGATATGCAGAAATAGACTACCAGATTAAAGTGTTAGTATCAACAATGGGGAGGGGTCAGGTAGAAAGTCCCAAGTGCTTAGGTGACCAAGGATACGGTGTGGCCCACGTGAACAGCCAGAAGTGCTCTGGCTGTTAAGGGGTTGTGAACCAGGTGGGGCCTGCATTAAGTGCTGACGTCATCCAAGGGGAGCAGCCAAATGTAGAGGCTGAAGTGCTCAAGTGGTTATGGGATTCGGGCCGGGGACTAGCTAACACTGCTGACGTCATCAAGAGGACGAGCCACGTGGACAGCCAGAAGTGGTCAAGAGGCCCAGTGGTTGGGCCGGTCCCAGTCAACAGCCAGAAATCCTCAGGTAGACCAGGACTTGCTGACAGGTCAGCAATTGAATTGTTCAAGTGTAAAGGCCGGTAGATCCTGGTGAATGTTTTGTACTTTCCAAAGATGTAGGAAACTCCCCAACTTCCTGTGGTCCATACTCTAGAAGACAGTGTGAAGGTACCTGTTTTCACAAAAGGACGTTCCCCAGGAATTAAGCAAAAAGCTGGAAATGCTCAGGTGTTCAAGTTCTTGGGACCCAGGGGCTGGCTGGAAGTGCTGACGTCATCGAGGGGGAGTGGCCACATGAAGAGTCAGAAATGCTCAGGTGGATAAGGGTTTGGGGACCGGGACGAGCACGAAGTGCTGACGTCATTGGAGGGAAGGGGCCACGTGGAGAGACAGAAATGTTCAGGTGGACAAGTGCTTGGGGCTCTCCCACTGGCCAGAATTGATGATGTAATCAAGGGGAGGGTACATGTAGAGAGCCAGGTGAATGCATTCCAGGGAGGGTCGCTAGAGATCACAAACGCCCCAAATTCCATGGGTCCATGCTCTGGAATTTTGGACATGGTACCTGTTCTCAGGGAAGGGCGTTCCCATGAATTAAGCAAAAAACTGGGATTTAGGGCTCGGGAAACTGTAAGTGAGCCCAGAGGGGCAGGCCTTTACGCCCAGTACTGAAAGGCTTTTCAGGGTCTCTACACTGCTTTTTCCCAGATTTCAAAACCTCAGGCAGGACTGTCAGAGACCCAGGTCAGTCCAGTGTGAAGTGCCCGCATGCTGGGGACAATGCGGGGTCCCTGGCCTCATCGACGCCCAGGGAGGTTTTAAAGGAGCGCTGGCAGCCGCCTGCCTGGAACCCTCACAAGCTGGGAACAGTAAGTCTGTGAGAAGAAGTTGAGCTGGGGCTGTGGGTGTTAGGCCCTTAAGGGAACTTCCAGAGATTGGGAAGTCACCCCGCTTCTTAGGAGCTCAGTAGACAGCCTTGTGGGTCATTGGTCAGGCGAACAAGGGGGGTTAACGGCCGAAAACGCTCACATGAACAAAGGTTGGGGCCCTGTGACCAGCTTTTAGTGGTCATATCATCAGTGGAGTTTGGAAACCTGGACAGCCAAAAGTGCTCAGGTGGATCAGTGCTTGGGGTCCGGAGACCACCAGGAAATGCTGATGTCATTGGAAGGAAGGGGCCACGTGGATAGACAGAAATGCTCTGGTGTTCAAGTGCTTGGGGCCCTGGGGCTGGCCGGAAGTGCTGACGTCATCGAGTGGGAGTGGACACATGAAGAGCCCGAAATGCTCAGTTGGATAAGGGCTTGGGGAACGGGACCAGCAGGAAGTGCTGACATCATTGGAGGGAAGGGGCCACGTGGAGATTCAGAAATGCTCAGGTGGACAAGTGCTTGGGGGTCTCTGGCCGGCCAGAAGTGCTGACGTCATCAAGGGGAGGGGCCACGTAGAGAGCCAGGTAAATGCATTCCAGGGAGGGTTGCTAGAGGTCACAAAAGCCCCAACTTCCATGGGTCCATGCTCTGGAATTTTGGACATGGTACCTGTTCTCAGGGAAGGGCGTTCCCCATGAATTAAGCAAAAAAACTGGGACTTAGGGATCCGGAAACTGTAAGTGAGCCTGGAGGGGCAGGCCTTTACGCCCAGTAGTGAAAGACTTTTCAGGGTCTCAACACTGCCTTTTCCCAGATTTCAAAACCTCAGGCAGGACTGTCAGAGTCCCAGGTCAGCCCAGTGTGAGGTTTCCGCATGTTGGGGATTATGTGGGGTCATGGCCTCATCGACTCCCAGGGAGGTTTTAAAGGAGCGCTGGCAGCCGCCTACCTGTAACCCTACCCAGCTGTGAAGAGTAAGTTTGTGAGCAGATGTTGAAGTGAGGCTGTGGGTGTTAGGTTCTTAAGGGAACTTCCAGAGATTGGGAAGTCACCCTGCTTCTAAGAGCTCAGTAGTCAGCCTTGTGGGTCATTGGTCAGGCAAACAAGGGGGGTTAACGGCTGAAAACGCTCACGTGAACAAAGGTTGGGGCCCGTTTACCAGCCTTTAGTGATCATATCATCAGTGGAGTTTGGAAAGCTGGACAGGCAGAAGTGCTCAGGTGGATCAGTGCTTGGGATCCGGAGACCAGCAGGAAATGCTGACGTCATTGAAGGGAAAGGGCCACGTGGATAGCCAGAAATGCTAAGGTGTTCAAGTGCTTGGGGCCCTGCGGCTGGCCGGAAGTGCTGACCTCATTGAGGGGGAGTGGCCACATGAAGAGCTTAAATGCTCAGTTGGATAAGGGCTTGGGGACCTGGGACCAGCAGTAAGTGCTGACGTAATTGGAGGGAAGGGGCCACGTGGAGAACCAGAAATGCTCAGGTAGACAAGTGCTTGGGGCTCTTTAGTGGGCAGAAGTGCTGAAGTCATCAAGCGGAGGGGCCACTTAGAAAGCCAGGTGAATGCATTCCAGGGATGGTCGCTAGAGGTCATAAATGCCCCAACTTCCATGGGTCCATGCTCTGTAATTTGGGACATGGTACCTGTTCTCAGGGAAGGGCGTTCCCCATGAATTAAGCAAAAAACTGGGACTTAGGGCTCAGGAAACTGTAAGTGAGCCTGGAGGGGCAGGCCGTTATGCCCAGTACTGAAAGGCTCTTGAGGGTCTAACACTGCTTTTTCCCAGATTTCAAAACCTCAGGCAGGACTGTCAGAGTCCAAGGTCAGTCCAGTGTGTGGTGCCCGCATGATGGGGACCATGCGGGGTCCCTATCATCAAAGACTCCCAGGGAGGTTTTAAAGGAGCGCTGGCAGAAGCCTGCCTGTAACCCTACCCAGCTGGGAAGAGAAAGTCTGTGAGCAGAAGTTGAGCTGGGGCTGTGGGTGTTAGGCCCTTACGTGAACTTTCAGAGATAGGGAAGTCACCCCGCTTCTTAGGAGCTCAGTAGACAGCCTTGTGGGTCATTGATCAGGAGAACAAGGGGGGTTAATGGCCGAAAACGCTCACGTGAACAAAGTTTGGGGCCCGTTGACCAGCTTTTAGCGGTCATATCATCAGTGGAGTTTGGAAAGCTGGACAGCCAAAAATGCTCAGGTGGCTCAGTCCTTGGGGTCCGGAGACCAGCAGGAAATGCTGACGTCATTGAAGGGAAAGGGCCACATGGATTGCCAGAAATGCTCAGGTGTTCAAGTGCTTGGGGCCCTGGCTATTGCTGGAAGTGCTGACGTCATCGAGGGGGAGTGGCCACATGAAGAGACCAAAATTCTCAGGTAGATCAGTGCTTGGGTCTGGAGACCAGCAGGAAATGCTGACGTCATTGAAGGGAAAGGACAACGTGGAAAGCCAGAAATGCTCAGGTGGACAAGTGCTCGGGGCTCTCCGGCCGGCCCTAAGTGCTGAAGTCATCAAGGGAAGGAGCCATTGAGAGAGTCAGGTGAATGCATTACAGGGAGGTTCGCTAGAGGTCACAAACGCCCCAACTTACATTGGGCCATGCTCTGGAATTTTGTACATGGTACCTCTTCTCAGGGAAGGGCGTTCCCCATGAATTAAGCAAAAAAACTGGGACTTAGGGCTCGGGAAACTGTAAGTGAGCCTGGAGGGGCAGGCTTTTACGCACACTACTGAAAGGCTTTTCAGGCTCTCAACACTGCTTTTTCACATATTTCAAAACCTCAGGTAAGACTGTCAGAGTCCCAGGTCAGTGCAGTGTGAGGTGCCCGCATATTGGGGACCATGTGGGGTCCCTGGCCTCATCGACGCCCAGGGAGGTTTTAAAGGAGCGCTTGCAGCCGCCTGCTTGTAACCCTATCCAGCTGGGAAGAGTAAGTCTGTGAGCAGAAGTTGAGCTGGGGCTGTGGGTGTTAGGCCCTTAAGCGAACTTCCAGAGATTGGGAAGTCAGTAGTCAGCCTTGTGGGTCATTGGTTAGGCAAACAAGGGGGGTTAATGGCCGAAAACGCTCACGTGAACAAAGGTTGTTGCCCTGTGACCAGCTTTTAGTGGTCATATCATCAGTGGAGTTTGGAAAGCTGGACAGCCAGAAGTGCTCAGGTGGATCAGTGCTTGGGTCCGGAGACCACCAGGAAATGCTGACGTCATTGAAGGGAAAGGGCCACGTGGAAAGCCAGAAATGCTCAGGTGTTCAAGTGCTTGGGGTCCTGTGGCTGGCTGGAAGTGCTGACGTCATAGAGGGGGAGTGCCCACATGAAGTGCTCGAAATTCTCAGGTGGGTAAGGGCTTGGGGCCCAGGGACCAGCTTAAGTGCTGTCCTCATTGTAGGGAAGGGGCCACCTGGAGAGCCAGAAATGCTCAAGTGGTCAAGTGCTTGGGGCTCTCTGGCCGGCCAGAAGTGCTGTCGTCATCAAGGGGAGTGGCCATGTAGAGAGCCAGGTGAATGCATTCCAGGGAGGTTTGCTAGAGGTCAAAAACGCCCCAGCTTCCATGGGTCCATGCTCTGGAATTTTGGACATGGTACCTGTTCTCAGGGAAGGGCGTTCCCCATGAATTAAGCAAAAAACTGGGACTTTGGGATCGGGAATTTGTGAGTCTGGAAGGGCAGGCATTTACGCCCCTTACTGAAAGGATCTACAGGGTCTCAACACTGCTTTTTCCCAGATTTCAAAACCTCAGGCAGGACTGTCAGAGTCCCAGGTGCCCGCATGTTGGGGACCATGCGGGGACCCTGGCCTCATCGACGCCACGGAGGTTTTATCAGTGCGCTGGCAGCAGCCTGCTTGTAACCCTACCCAGCTGGGAAGAGTAAGTGTGTGAGCAGAAGTTGAGCTGGGGCTGTGGATGTTAGGCCCTTATGCGAACTTCCAGAGATTGGGAAGTCACCCCACTTCTTAGGAGCTCAGTAGAAAGCCTTGTGGGTCATTGGTCAGGCGAACAAGGGGGGTTCACGGCCTAAAATGCTCACGTGAACAAAGGTTGGGGCCCTGTGACCAGCTTTTAGTGGTGGAGTTTGGAAAGCTGGACAGCCAGAAATGCTCAGGTGGATCAGTGCTTGGGTCCGGAGACCAGCAGGAAATGCTGACGTCATTGAAGGGAAAGGGCCACGTGGATTGCCAGAAATGCTCAGGTGTTCAAGTGCTTGGGGTCCTGTGGCTGGCTGGAAGTGCTGACGTCATCGAGGGGGAGTGGCCACATGAAGAGCCCGAAATGCTCAGGTGGATAAGGGCTTGGGGACCTGGACCAGCAGGAAGTGCTGACGTCATTGGAGGGAAGGGCCACGTGGAGAGCCAGAAATGCTCAGGTGGTCAAGTTCTTGGGGCTCTCCGGCCGGCCTGAAGTGCTGACGTCATCAAGCGGAGGGGCCATGTACAGAGCCAGGTGAATGCATTCCAGGGAGGGTCGCTAGAGGTCACAAATGCCCCAACTTCAATGGGTTCATGCTCTGGAATTTTGGACATGGTACCTGTTCTCAGGGAAGGGCGTTCCCCATGAATTAAGCAAAAAACTGGGGCTTTATGCCCGTACTGAAAGGCTTTTCAGGGTCTCAACACTGCTTTTTCCCATATTTCAAAACCTCAGGCAGGACTGTCAGAGTCCCAGGTCTGTCCAGTGTGAAGTGCCTGAACACGACTTCCCAGTCATTAAACATTGTCCTTTAGATATTATGGCTCTATGAATTTGTGTTCTTGGTGTTGCAAGCACATTTCTAAATATTTCCCAAGTCAATACTTATGAATTCTCAGAGTTTGAATCACTCTTGTCCAATGAATCAAGCTCATTCATTGTTAATTCCAAGTGCTTATACAGCGTTTTTCCATGTGTAACAGCTCTTTAAAATTGAATTATTATTAATATATTAAAGACTATCCTACCTTTCACAGCTCTTTGAATACAAATTCTCAGTATTTAAACATGCACTAGAGATATGTTTCTATAAACTTATTCCATGGGTTTCAGACACATTCCTAGATATTTCCCTGGTTTGTCATTTGTAGCTTTGAGAGCTTGAACATTTTCACACTGGTATCTGAGCCCTATGAAAATGAATTTAAATGTTTAACCTTTTAACAACGCCAACACATGGAGACTGAATTATAAATGTAAAGAGTATCACACAGACTTCTCAGCTCTTTGAACACGACTTCCCAGTCATTAAACAGTGTCCTTCAGATATTAAGGCTCTATGAATATGTGTTCTTGGTGTTGCAAGCACATTTCTAAATATTTCCCAAGTCAATACTTGTCAATTCTCAGACTTTGAATCACTGTTGTCCAGTGAATCAAGCTCATTCATTGTGAATTCCAAGTGCTTATACGGCGCTTTTTTATATGTACCAGCTCTTTTAGACGTTAATTATTACTATTTTAAAGACTATCCTACTTTTCCCAGCGCTTTGAATACAAATTCTCAGTATTTCAACATGCAGTAGAGATGTAAATGTTGTACAACATATTCCAAGTGTTTCAGAAACATTCCTACACATTTTCCGTTCTGTTTTTTGGAGCTCTGAGACTTTTAACATTTTAACACAGGTAATATACCAGCTCTTTAAAGGTACATTATTAATACTTTGAACACTACCCGAACTATCATTTAGATTTCTTAGAGCTTTTAATATTTTCATACCCTCATATCAGCTCTATGAACATGAGTTTTTTCACCACCTTTCTTCCAAAAAACGGCAACTCAGGTTGGCTGAATTATAATGTAAACAGTATCGCACTCACTTCTCAGCTCTTTAAACATGACTTCCCAGTCATTAAACAGTGTCATTCAGATATTAAGGCTATATGTACATGTGTTCTTAGTCTTTCAAGCACATTCCTAAATATTTTCCAATTCAATGTTTGTGAATTCTCAGAGTTTGTATCACTGTTGTGCAGGGTTTCAAGCTCATTCCTTGTGAATTCCAAGTGCTTATACAGCGTTTTTCCATGAGTAACAGCTCTTTAAAAGTGAATTTTTACTATATTAAAGACTATCCTACCTTTCACAGCTATTTGAATACAAATTCTCAGTATTTCAACATGCACTAGAGATATCAAGTTTCTACAAACGAATTCCAAGAGTTTCAGACGCATAATAGAAATTTCCCTGGTCTGTCATTTTGAGCTCTCAGAGTTTGAACATTTTTCATACAGGTATCTGAGCCCTATGAAAATGAATGCATAAATGTTTAACCTTCGGAGTGGAATAATGGCGGCGGAATAGACAGACGTGTTCCGAGCCTTGTCCCGGAGCAGAAAGAAAGAACAGCTGAGGGTCGCACAAGGAGTGTTTGTTCGCCGGTTGGGAGACAGCTGAATTCCAGAAGGAGGTGGGGGACTGCTGAACGGGGTTCCCCTGACCTGGCAGCACCAACTGCGGCTGGGTCCCCTCCCGGAGCTGCGGGGTTGGACGCGGAGTCTGCGCCATCTTGATCCGGAAAGTGGAGCTTATCTGAAGCCTGAGAATCCACAACTGCGGCACCCCAGGAACAGCTGCGAGCCCCAGAACAACGCTCCCCAACTGGCGCAAGCACACGGGTTCAGAGGAGCGCTACACTCCACCACGGAAAGGTCAGATTTCGCCTGGGATAAGGTGAGGTCTCTGGCCCCGGCGGGAGAGAGGAACGCGCGTTTTGCGGGAGCTGGAGGACCAGGGAAGTCTGTGCCTAGAAAAATCCGTGGCTGTAGGGGCTGGCGTGATCTGTGATTGTGGAAAGGGGTCCTCAGAGCTGCTAAGAGAAGGGCACTCTAAAAAGCAACCCATTTTGATCTGAAGTGCAGGGACACCCTAAGAATTTCAGGCAGTCCAGACTTAAGCGCAGCCCCTGCGTTCCCTGGGTGCCTGGGCTTACGCGGAGTCCCGGAGTTCGCACAACTGGGCTTTTTCCTCTTAAAGTTCTTGCCTCTGATTACTAAGCCCAATACATAGGATCACCCAGTTGGGGACACCCTGGGAGACTGCAGGGGAAGGTTGTTTTTCTGGAACCTGGGGATCGGAGCTGGGAGTGACCATCAGAGAGTCAGCTCTGAGGCAGACCACTCCCACAGGCCAGTGGCGAGTGCGGGAAAGAAGGCTCTAACACTGCCTAGAGAGGCCATAGATAGACCCGGAAGTTAATCCAGAAACACTGCCACCCAGGGGCTGAATCACAAATTGACTCTTGTGTAATCAAAAATAAAGGAATACGAGAAATTAAGACACACCGCCTCCTTAAAATCAGGACTGGCTTACAACACCGAAGAGCAGTGGATCGCAGGGAACTGCAATACTGTCTGGACTGAGAAACAGGCGTGCCAAACAGAAAAACAGAGGAAGTGAATGACCTTCACTACTTCACATTTTATTTTTACCTTTTATTTTTTTATTCTTTTTTATTTTCATTTTTTGCATCTTTTAATCAAGAAACTTTTTTTTTCTTTTTTCATCACTTGATTTTACCTTTTTAATTATTACATTTTTATTTTCAATCCGTATTATTACTACTGCTATTTTATCTTTTTTTTTTTTTTAAGTGTCATTTTATTTTCTCTTCATTTTATTTTGAGATTAGGGTTCTACATTCTATTTCTATCTTTCCTTTAGCATCGTTTTACTCTATCTCAACTCTACCTTTAGGCCATCACTCTCTTCCTAACCTCCCCCTTTTCAGTGTCCTGTTTATCTTACCCTTTTACTGCTTTAGATTCTCCCTATTCTTTCTGTTTACCCCTTGTTAAAATTTCACCCTACTTACATATCTAATCTCCAATCCCCTGCTCCAAGTCCACATACACCTCTCCCTTCGCTGTCTGAGCTATCCATAAACTTGTCCTTCTCTCTGTCCTTTTGTTGTTGTTTGCTTGAATGTAGATTATATCCAATTTTTATGCTTTTTTGTGAGATTGTTTTGCTTATTCTTCTTTTGTTTATTTTTTTTGTTTGTTTTGTGCTTCAGCTTTCCCTTGCCTCACTCCATATTAGTTGGTGTTGTAGTTTGTACTAATCCCCAGGCACTTGTTGCTGGCATTTGCTGGGATTAGTCATTGTTCTATTGGAGTTTTATCCCCAATATATATAGTCTGTTCCCCTATCTCTCTTAGTCACTTTCTTGTCTCTCTTACTTTTTTTTTCTTTTTCTTCTCTTTACTTTCCCTTTTCCCAATTTCATTTTCACACTCCTTTTTTTTTTCTTTCTTTCTTTCTTTTTTCCTCTTCTTCTTTCTCTCCTATCACCTAATTTGCCTTTTTCTGGTGGTCACCTTTATTGGAGGTTATTAATATCGTGAATACATTCCTGTTCAGTGCCTTGTGAGTTGTACCTGGTAGTGCTGTATTTTGTGCCTTTAAATCAACCCAGGAGAGAGAGAACTACATAACCACACACCCAGAGAAGAGAGACCATGGGGAGACAAAGAGGCAGCCCGCATATGAAAGAAAAGCAGGCATCACCAGAAAAGGAAGTAAACGAAATGGAGGCAAGCAACCTTCCAGAAAAAGAATTCAGAGAAATGGTCATAAGGTGGCTGAAAAGAATGGAAGACAAATTTGACAATATGAGCAAGAACCAAGAGGAAATGAAGAAGAACCAAGAAGAAATGAAAAATGACATCGCTGCTGTAAAGAACTCAATAGAAAGCATCAAGAGTAGACTAGAAGAAGCAGAGGACCGCATCAGTGAGCTAGAAGACAAGATGGAAAAAAATACCCAAGAAAAGCAACTTCTAGAAAAAAAAATTAAAAGGCAAGAGGAGAGTCTACGGGAACTTTGGGACAACACGAAACAAAACAACATCCGCATAATAGGGGTTCCAGAAGGAAAGGAAGCTGAGCAAGGAATAGAAAACCTCTTTGAAGAAATAATGACAGAAAATTTCCCAGATATAGGGAAGAAAAAACACACACAAATCCAAGAAGCTCACAGAGTCCCAAGCAAAATGAACCCCAAAAGACCGACGCCAAGGCACATTATAATTAAATTGGCAAACACCAACGACAAAGTAAGAATCTTAAAAGCAGCAAGAGAGAGACAGAAAGTTACATACAAAGGAACCCCCATCAGACTAGCAACTGATTTCTCAACAGAAACTCATCAGGCCAGAAGGGAATGGAATGAAATATACAAAGTCATGCAAAGGAAGGGGCTGAATCCAAGAATACTGTACCCAGCAAGGCTGTCAATCAAAATTGAAGGTGAAATCAGGAGCTTCACAGACAAAAAAGGACTAAGGGAATTTATTACCACCAAACCAGCAATGCAAGAAATGCTAAAGGGTCTGCTGTAAAAAAAAAAAGAAATAGGAAGTGAAGAAGTAACACAGGGGTAAAGAATAGGAATGGCGACAAATAAGTACCTATCAATAATAACTTTAAATGTAAATGGATTAAATGCCCCAATCAAAAGACATAGGGTAACGGATTGGATAAGAAAACAAGACCCATATATCTGCTGTCTACAAGAAACCCACCTCAGAAAAAAAGACGCACACAGACTGAGGGTGAAGGGATGGAAAAAGGTTTTCCAGGCAAATGGAACTGAAAAAAAAGCTGGGGTAGCAATACTTATTTCTGACAAATTAGATCTCAAACTGAAGGACATAACAAGAGATAAGGAAGGCCATTTCATAATACTAAAGGGAGCAATCCAACAAGAAGAAATAACTCTGGTAAACATATATGCACCCAATACAGGAGCACCCAAATACATAAAAAAACTCCTGGAGGATATCAAGGGAGAGATTGACAGCAATACAATCATAGTAGGAGACTTTAATACCCCACTATCACCATTGGACAAATCCTCTAAACAAAACATCAGCAAAGAAACATCAATCCTAAATGACTCACTAGACCAGATGGAATTAATTGACATCTTCAGAACATTTCACCCCAAAGCCACAGAATATACATTCTTCTCAAGTGCACATGGGTCATTTTCAAAGATAGACCATATGTTGGGACACAGGCAAAGTCTCTTCAAATTCAAGAAGATAGAAATCATATCAAGCATCTTCTCAGACCACAGTGGCATAAGACTGGAAATCAACTACAATAAAAACAACCCAAAGAAATCAAACACATGGAGACTAAACAGCATGCTATTAAACCATGACTGGGTTACCAGAGAGATCAAAGAAGAAATAAAAAACATCATGACAACAAATGACAATGAAAACACTACAATCCAAAATCTATGGGACACAGCGAAAGCAGTCTTGAGAGGGAAGTTCATAGCTCTACAAGCCTACTGCAAAAAACAAGAAACAGGGGTAATAAATTACCTAACCCAACAACTCAAAGAGTTAGAAAAAGAGCAACAAGAAAAGCCCAGTGTAAGCAGAAGGAAGGAAATAATAAAGATCAGAGCACAGATAAACGACATAGAGACCAAAGAAACAATACAAAAGATCAACAAGACCAAGAGCTGGTTCTTTGAAAGGATAAACAAGATTGATGAACCTCTAGCCAGGCTCACCAAGAAGCAAAGAGAGAGGACCCAAATAAACAAGATCAGAAATGAAAGAGGTGAAATAACAACAGACCCCGCTGAAATACAAAGGATTGTTAAAAAATACTACGAACAACTCTATTCCAACAAACTGGACAACCTGGAGGAAATGGACATATTCCTAGAAAAATATAACCTTCCAAAACTCAATCAGGAAGAATCTAAACAGCTCAACATGCCAGTAACTATGGAAGAAATTGAAGCAGTCATCAAAGAGCTTCCGGCAAACAAAAGCCCGGGGCCAGACGGCTTCACAGGAGAGTTCTACCAAACATTCAAGGAAGAACTAAAACCTATCCTCCTCAGACTATTCCAAAAAATTCAAGAGGAAGGAACACTTCCAAGCTCCTTCTATGAAGCCAGCATCACCCTAATACCAAAACCAGATAAAGACAACACAATGAAGGAGAATTACAGGCCAATATCCCTCATGAATGTAGATGCCAAAATCCTCAATAAAATTCTAGCAAATAGGATCCAGCAGTACATCAGAAAGATCATACACCATGACCAAGTAGGATTTATCCCAGGAATGCAAGGATGGTTCAATATCCGCAAATCAATAAATGTGATACATCACATAAACAAATTGAGAGATAAAAATCACATAGTCATATCAATTGATGCAGAAAAAGCATTTGACAAAATCCAACACCCTTTCTTGATAAAAACTCTCAACAAGGTGGGAATAGCAGGATCATACCTCAACATAATAAAAGCTATATATGATAAACCCACAGCTAACATCATACTCAATGGGCAAAAACTAAAACCATTTCCCCTAAGAACAGGAACAAGACAGGGATGCCCACTCTCACCACTCCTGTTTGACATAGTACTGGAAGTATTAGCCACTGCAATTAGACAAGAAGAAGAAATAAAAGGCATCCAAATTGGAAAAGAAGAAGTAAAGCTGTCCTTATTTGCAGATGACATGATATTGTACATAAAAAACCCGAAAGACTCCATAAAAAAACTAACAGACTTAATAAATGAATTCGGCAATGTAGCAGGATACAAAATTAGTGCCAAGAAATCTATGGCATTTCTATACACCAACAATGAACTTACAGAAAGAGAGACTAAAAAAGCAATCCCATTTTCCATCGCACCAAAAAAATTAAGATACTTAGGAATAAACCTAACCAAGGAGGTAAAAGACCTATATGCGGAAAACTACAGGACCCTGAAAAAAGAGATAGAGGAAGATGTAAACAGATGGAAGAACATACCATGTTCATGGATTGGTAGAATCAACATCATTAAAATGTCCATACTACCCAAAGCAATCTATAGATTCAATGCACTCCCCATTAAAATACCAACGACATATTTCACAGACCTAGAAAGAACTCTCCAAAAATTCATCTGGAATAAAAAAAGACCCCGAATAGCCACAGCAATCCTGAGAAAGAAGAATAAAATAGGAGGGATCTCAATACCAGATTTCAAGCTGTATTACAAAGCCACTGTCCTCAAAACAGCCTGGTACTGGCACAAGAACAGACATATAGATCAATGGAACAGAATAGAGAATCCAGATATCGACCCAAACCAATATGCGCATTTAATATTTGACAAAGGAGGCATGAGCATACAATGGAGTCAAGACAGTCTCTTTAATAAATGGTGTTGGGAAAATTGGACAGATACATGCAAAAAAATGAAACTAGATCACCAACTTACACCATACACAAAAATAAACTCAAAATGGGTACAAGACTTAAATATAAGACGGGAAACCATAAAAATACTAGAGGAATCCACAGGCAGCAAAATCTCAGACATATGCCAAAAGAACTTTTTCAGTGATACTGCCCCTAGGGCAATGGAAGCCAAACAGAAAATAAACAAATGGGACTACATCAAAATAAAAAGCTTTTGCACAGCAAAAGAAACCATCAACAAAACAACAAGAAAGACCACTGTATGGGAGAACATATTTGCAAATGGTATCACTGATAAAGGTTTAATTTCCAACATCTACAGGCAGCTTATACAACTTAATAAAAGGAAGATAAAGGATCCAATAAAAAAATGGGCAATGGACCTAAATAGAATCTTTTCGAAAGAAGACAGAAGGAAGGCCAAGAGACACATGAAAACATGCTCAAAGTCACTAATTATCCGAGAGATGCAAATCAAAACAACAATGCGATACCATCTCACACCTGTCAGAATGGCTATCATCAACAAATCAACAAACGACAAGTGTTGGCGAGGATGCGGAGAAAAAGGAACCCTCGTGCACTGCTGGTGGGAATGCAGACTGGTGCAGCCACTGTGGAGAACAGTATGGAGTTTCCTCAAAAAACTGAAAATGGAACTCCCATTTGACCCAGTAATCCCACTCCTAGGAATATATCCTAAGAAACCAGAAACACCAATCAGAAAGGATATATGCACCCCTATGTTCATAGCAGCACAATTTACAATAGCTAAGATTTGGAAACAGCCTAGGTGCCCATCAGCAGATGACTGGATCAGAAAACTATGGTACATCTACACAATGGAATACTATGCTGCCGTAAAAAAGAAGGAATTACTACCATTTGTAGGCACTTGGATGGAATTAGAGAACATTATGCTAAGTGAAATAAGCCAGTCAATGAAAGAAAAATACCACATGATCCCACTCATTTGGGGATAATGAAAAACATTATAAACTGATGAACAAAATGATAGTTACAGAGGCAGTAAAGCATCAAACAGACTGTCAAATTACAGTGGTAAGGTTAGGGAGAGGTGGGGGAAATAAGAGATCAACTGAAGGACTTATATGCATGTATATAAGAGTAAGCAACGGATACAAAACATTGGGGGGTGAGGGCATGTATGGGAGTGGGGTGGGGGTGGGGGGCAATGGTAAGATATGTACACATATAATACCTTAATAAAAATTTGAAAAAAAAAATGTTTAACCTTCTTTCCACAATGCCAACACATTGAGAATGAAATATAAATGTCAGCAGTATCACACTCACTTCTAAGCTCTTTGAACACGACTTCCCAGTCATTTAACTGTGTCCTTCAGATATTAAGGCACTGTGAATATGTATTCTAAGTATTTCAAGCACTTTCTTAAATATTTCCGGCCTGTCGTTGTTAATTCTCAGACTTTGAATCACTGTTGTCCAGTGGTTCAAGGTCATTCACTGTGAATTCCAAGTGTTTATACAGCGTTTTTTCATATATACCACCTCTTTAAACGTGAATTATTACTATTTTAAAGACTATCCTACTTTTCACAGCTCTTTGAATACAAATTGTCAGTATTTAAACATGCACTAGAGAAATTAAGTTTCTACAAAAGTATTCCAAGTGTTTCAGATGCATTCCTAGATATTCCCATGGTTTGTCATTTTGAGCTTTGAGAGTGTGAACATTTTCAAACTGGTATCTGAGCCCTATGAAAATGAATTTAAATGTTTAACCTTCTTTTAACAACGCCAACACATGGAGACTGAATTATAAATGTAAAGAGTATCACACAGACTTCTCAGCTCTTTGAACACTACCTTCCCAGTCATTAAATAGTGTCCTTCAGATATTAAGGCTCTATGAATATGTGTTCTTGGTGTTGCAAGAACATTTCTAAATATTTCCCAAGTTAATACTTGTCAATTCTCAGACTTTGAATCACTGTTGTCCAGTGAATCAAGCTCATTCATTGTGAATTCCAAGTGCTTATACGGCGCTTTTTTATATGTACCAGCTCTTTTAGACGTTAATTATTACTATTTTAAAGACTATCCTACTTTTCCTAGCACTTTGAATACAAATTCTCAGTATTTCAACATGCAGTAGAGATGTAAAAGTTGTACAACATATTCCAAGTGTTTCAGAAACATTCTTACACATTTCCCCGTTCTGTTTTTTTGAGCTCTGAGACTTTTAACATTTTAACACAGGTATCATACCAGCTCTTTAAAGGTACATTATTAATACTTTGAACACTACCCGAACTATCATTTAGATTTCTTAGAGCTTTGAATATTTTCATACCCTCATACCAGCTCTATGAACATGAGTTTTTTCACCAACCTTCTTCCACAAACGGGAACTCATTTTGGCTGAATTACAAATGTTAGGAGCATAGCACTCACTTCTCAGCTCTTTAAACATGACTTCCCAGTAATTAAACAGTGTCATTAAGATATTAAGGCTCTATGTACATGTGTTCTTAGTCTTTCAAGCACATTCCTAAATATTTTCACGTCAATGTTTGTGAATTCTCAGAGTTTGAATCACTGTTCTGCAGTGATTCAAGCTCATTCCTTCTGAATTCCAAGTGCTTATACAGTGTTTTTCCATGAGTAACAGCTCTTTAAAGTGAATTATTACTATATTAAAGACTATCCTACCTTTCAAAGCTCTTTGAATACAAATTCTCAGTATTTAAACATGCACTAGAGATATGTTTCTATAAACTTATTCCATGGGTTTCAGACACATTCCTAGATATTTCCCTGGTTTGTCATTTGTAGCTTTGAGAGTTTGAACATTTTCACACTGGTATCTGAGCCCTATGAAAATGAATTTAAATGTTTAACCTTCTTTTAACAATGGAGACTGAATTATAAATGTAAAGAGTATTACACAGACTTCTCAGCTCTTTGAACACACGACTTCCCAGTCATTAAACAGTGTCCTTCAGATATTAAGGCTCTATGAATATGTGTTCTTGGTGTTGCAAGCACATTTCTAAATATTTCCCAAGTCAATACTTGTGAATTCTCAGAGTTTGAATCACTGTTGTCCAGTGAATCAAGCTCATTCATTATGAATTCCAAGTTCTTATATGGCGCTTTTCCCTATGTACCAGCTCTTTCAGACGTTAATTATTACTATTTTAAAGACTATCCTACCTTTCCCAGCGCTTTGAATACAAATTCTCAGGTTTCCAACATGCGATAGAGATGTGAAATTTCTACAACATATTCCCAGTGTTTCAGAAACTCTCCTACATATTCCGTTGTTGTTTTTTTTTTGAGCTTTGAGACTTTTAACATTTTAACACCAGTATCATACTAGCTCTCTATAGGTACATTATTACTACTTTGAACACTAGCCGAACTCTCATTTTGATTTCTTAGAGCTTTCAATACTTTCATACTGTTATATCAGCTCTATTAAAATGAGTTGTTTCACCAACTTTCTTCCAAAAACACCAACTCATTTTGACTGAATTATAAAGGTAAACCACACCGCAATGACTTCTCAGCTCTTTGAACACCACTTCCCAGTCATTAAACAGTGTCCTTCAGGTTAAACAGATCCCTAGAGCACTGAAGGGGCAACATTTCTGGCTAAGGTCCACTTGGGTATCCCTGGTGTCTTCCTTCCCTCCTTAGGCCTAAGCATTCCTAACCATAAGAAGCAGATAGTGAGGGTAAAGTGCTGTACTCTCCCTGATGTTGGCCTTTGACTTTTCTGAAAGAGTTACCAGGGTTTCAAAAATGAAGTGATTATCTATGGGCCACTAAGTTACCATGCAACCTGGCTGTCTGATGTCACTCAGGGAGTCCTAAAGAAGAACACAGAGGAAGGCTACATGAATTTAGATTAGTCCATACATGAAGGGACCTTGGAGGAACAGAGCAGTTATATAAGGGGTGTCCCAATTGCCCTTGGGTACTCATGCCCAACAACAATTCCTTCTTTCGGCCTAGATTAGTAGTCTCATGGAAGGCTCCCTATGACCGGCTAACAGAGGAAGGAAAGTTGTGGAGTGGCTTTGCATGATTCAATATCCAACCAGAAACTGCACGTCTGTGATACAACAGGCTATTCTGGATATTTGTGAAGGACAGTGGTAATGAAACCTTAGCACTGGGCAGGGCTACGGGCCTCATTCTCTTTGTCTACATAAGAAATGACCAGATTTGCAATCATATGCTGTTTCATGACTGCAGCCTTGATCTTGCAATTGTAGTCAGAGACATGAAAGTCACATTTTTGGAACATAATTCCCAAAGACATTTGGCCAGAAGCCCAAGTCAATCATTGTGAATTCTCATTTTGAATCACTGTTGTCCAGTGATTACAGCTCATGCACTGTGAATTCCAAGTATTGAGACAGCGTTTTCAATATATATACCAGCTCTTTAAACGTTATTTATTACTATTTCAAAGACTATCCTACCTTTCCCAGCACTTTTAATACAAATTCTCAGTTTTCCAACATGCGATAGAGATGTGAAAGTTCTACAACATATTCCCAGTGTTTCAGAAACTCTCCTACATATTCCCGTTCTGTTTTTTTCAGCTCTGAGACTTTTTACATTTTAACACCGGTATCATACCAGCTCTGTAAAGGTACATTACTACTACTTTGAACACTAGCCAAACTCTCATTTTGATTTCGTAGAGCTTTGAACACTTTCATACCGTTATATCAGCTCTGTGAAAATGAGTTGTTTCACCCACTTTTTTCCAAAAACTCCAACTCATTTTGACTGAGTTATAAAGGTAAACCACACCACAATGACTTCTCAGTTCTTTGAACACGATTTCCCAGTCATTAAACAGTCTCATTCAGGTTAAACAGGTCCCTAGAGGACTGAAGGGGCAAGATTTCTGGCTCAGGTCAACTTGGGTATCCCTGGTGGCTTCATCCCCTCCTTAGGCCTAAGCAGCCCTACCCTTAAGAGGCAGATAGTGAGGGTAAGGTGCTGTACTCTCCCTGATGGTGGCCTCTGACTTATCTTAAAGAGTTTTCTGGGTTTTAAAAATGGATTTATTAACTATGGGCCAGTAAGTTACCATGCAACCTGACTGTCTGATGTCACTCACGGAGTCCCAAAGAAGAACACAGAGGACGACTACATGAAATTAGAATAGTACATACATGAAGGGATCTTGGAGGATCAGAGCTATTATATAAGGTGTGTCCCAATTGCCCTTGGGTACTACTGCCCAACAACAATTCCTTCTTTCAGCCTAGATTATTGGGCTCATGGAAGGCTCCCTATGGCCTGCTAACAGCGGAAGGAAAGTTGTGGAGTGGCTTTGCATGATGTAAAAAACCAACCAGAAACTGCACTGCTTTGATACAACAGGCTATTTTGGACATTTGTGAAGGACAGTGGTAATGAAACCATAGCACTGGGAAGGGCTTGGGGTCTCATTCTCTTTGTCTAGATGACAAATGACCCGATTTGCAATCAGATTCTGTTTCATGGCTCCAGCTATGTTCTTGCAATTGTAGTCAGAGTCATGAAAGATACATTAGGGAAGATCATTCCCAATGACATTTGGGCAGAACTTTCTTAGACTGTTCTCAAACAATGGGTATAAAATACAGATATTTGTGTCCCACATACTGTTTATAACAGTGATCTCACAGTTGAGGATTTCATTAATCAAGAATAGGAAGTGGTCCTAGAAGGTTTGGCTCAGTGGGTAGAGCATCAGCCTGTGGACAGAAGGGTCCTGGGTTCGATTCTGATCAAGGGAATATGCCAAGTTTGCAGGCTCAATTCCCATTAGGATGCGTGCAGAAGGCAGCAAATCAATGATTCTCTCTCATCTTGTTGTTTCTATCTCTATCTCTCCCTCTCCCTTCCTCTCCGAAATAAATAAAAAATATATCTATTTTAAAAAATAAGATAAAGTGTCACATTCTATATATTCCCTCATATATGCAATGTAAAACTACAAACAAACAAGCAAAACCTCCCACATAGAGATGAAATCATGGTGGGTACAAGAGGGGAAAAACATGAAGGAGGAAAGGAAGTAAAGGGATCAAATATAAGAGATCAGAGGAGGCTAGACTTTGGGAGGTGAGCACATAATGGATAATGCTATGTTGTACTATAGAGTCATAATATGACATTTATTTAATATTATTAACCACATTACTTCCCACTCTTGTTCATGGAAAGAAGATATTTTTCTGTTTTTGGATAAACACATTTTTGTTTATCTACAATTTGTTCAACCAGAATGAGAATAATTACCTGAGACTTGGTAATAGAACATGGACGGCATGGTATTAGCCATCAGATGGTTAGTGGGGAGTAGTGCTTAGAAAAATAAAAAAGATTCATAATGTTATCAAACTCATCTCTGAATCCAGACTCTTGCCAAGCAAGGCAATTTCCAAGTACTGGGCTACAGCTTCAGTACCTGGGGAGTGAAGAGCACTGGACAATCCAATGGGTTTCGTGCATTCTAGTTCCCATGTCTATGGTGATTACATAGATTCTGAAAAATTTCCAAGTGGTCCCCTGCAGCAGACATGGATGTGCTCTTTCTCATCACTTAATTTATATCCAGAATGAGATTGAAGCAATTCATGACATGAACAGATTATTCTTTTTCAATGGCTCAACAAAATATGAGGAAAATTGGAAAGGTTCCTAGTGCAGTTGTAACTGATAAGGAAGGAAACTAGAATAATTCATGATTTGTCATGGACAGGAAAAGTGTGCAAAAAAGAGGAAGCACACAAGGGTAATGATGGCAGTGACGTCTCCTGTGGCACTCTCCAACTTGAATAGATGCAACTCTCAGCAGGACATTAAAGGTGAAGGATGAAATGTGACCCCTGAGGAAATGTGCTACTCTTTGGAAGAACTACACGAGTACAATAATTTACACAAGCAGAAAAGTATAGAATATGTGTGGAAATAATTAATGTTGGGAAAAATGTTACAAGGTACATAAATTTGGATGAGAGGGAATGTATTAATTTTAGCTCACCAGACAGAGACTCTGCATTTAAATTTTCAGATTGGGTTATTAGAAAAGGCTCTAAAAGCTTATAAAGATGATTGGCTGACAAATGCATTGAATCATGGCCCAATAAATGTGACAGGGAAATGCCCACTGTCTCTTGTTTTAATAAAGAAAAAGCAGTTCAAAATTTTATGGAGGGGAGAATGTTAGAGTGGATTGGTCATAAGAGTCCTATTCCAAACTCTGTGCATGTACACCTGGCATAACTTTTACCAATACATTGCAAAATATATTTAAGAGTGGAAATGGCATCTTTGAAGAGCTGTGTGTTGACGCTTCTATGAAGGCTAGACATTGGAAATTAAAACCTCTCAATGGAAAAATCTAAAGGTGATGGGGTCTATGGATACCCAAGTGATGCAGGGAATGCAACCACCAAACTCATGGTAGATCTGATCACGCTGAAAGACTGCAAGTCCAAGCAGCATCAATGAGTCTGAACTCTCCAAAAGATAAACCAAACAATCCCATTTACCATTGCAACAAAAAAATTAAGATACTTAGCAATAAACTTAACCAAGGAGTTAAAAGACCTATCCTTGGAAAACTAGAGGATGTTGAAAAAAGAGAGGAAGATATAAACAAGTAGAAGAATATACCATGTTCATGGACTGGTAGAATCAACATCATTAAAATGTCCATACTATCCAAGGCCATCTACAGATTCAATGCAATTCCTATTAAAATACCAACAGCATATTTCAAAAGTCTAGTACAAACAGTCCAAAAATTATTTGGAACCAAAAAATACCCCTAATGGCCATGGAAAATCTTGAGAAAGAAGAACAAAATTGGAGGAATCAAAATTTCAGATATCAGGTTATACTGCAAAGTCCCTGTACCCAAAACAGCCTGGTACTGGCACAAGAATAGGCATATAGATCAATGAAACAGAACAAAGACCCCAGAAAATCTACCCAAGCCATTACACTCAATTAATATTTGACAAAGGAGGCAAGAGCATACAATGTAGTAAAGACTGTGTCTTCAATATACAGATTGGGAAAACTGGACAGGTATATGCAAAAAATAAAAAATAAAAGTAGACCACCAACTTACACCATACACAAGAATAAACTCAAAATGGATAAAAGAATGAAATGTGAGTTGTGAAACCATAAAAATCTTAGAAGAAATGATAGGCAGCAAAATCTCAAGACATCTCTTGTAGCAATATGTTTACCAATACATCTCCTAGGGCAAAAGAAACTAAGGAGAAAATAAACAAATGGAACTATGTCAAAATAAAAAGCCTCTGCACAGCAAAAGTAACCATCAACAATATGAAAAGGGAGCCCACTGCATTGGAGAACATATTTGCCAATGATAAATCTGATAAGGGGTTAATTTCAAAAATATATAAGGAACTCATACAACTTAATAAAAGGAAGACAAACAACCCAATTTAAAAATGGGCAAAGGACCTAAACAAAGTAGACATACAAAAGGCCAAGAGACATGTGAAAAAGTGCTCAAAGTCACTAATCATCTAAGAGATGCAAATTAAAATGACAATGAGGTGTCACCTCAAACCTGTCAGAATAGCTACCACTAACAAATCAACAAATGACAAGTGCTGGTGAAGATATGGAGAAAAGGGAACACTGCTGGTGGGAATGCATACTGGTTCAGCTACTGTGCAAAACAGTATGGAGTGTCCTCAGAAAATTAAATATGGAACTGCCATATGAGCCAGTGATCCCATTTCTAGGAATATATTCTAAGAAACCCAAAATACCAATCAGAAAGCGTATGCCTACACCCCTATGTTCATGGCAGCGCAATTTATAATAGCTAAGATTTGGAAACAGCCTATGTGCCTATGAGTGGATTAAAAACTGTGATACATCTACAGAATGTAGTACTACACAGCTGTAAAAAAGAAAGAACTCTTACCATTTGCAGCAGCATGGATGGACCTGGAGAGCTTTATGCTGAGAGACATAAACCAGTCAGAGAAAGGTAAGTATCACATGATCTCACTCATATGTGGAATCTAATGAACAAAATAAACTGATGAACAAAAATAGATCTGGAGACAAAGAAACATCAAACAGACTGTTAAAACTCAGAGGGAAGGCAGGGGAGGATGGGTGGGTGTGAAGAGATCAACCAAAGAACTTGTATGCATTATATGCCTAACCCATGGACACAGACAATAGGGTGATGAAGGCCTGGTGTGGGGGCTGGGAGCGGGCTGGGAGAGGCCAATGGGGGAAAAAGGGAACATATGTAATACTTTGAACAATAGTGATTTAAAAAAACAAACAAAAAAATAGTGGAGTTCAGCCTCTCTCTTTGAGAATATTATTGAAGCTCAAAGGTTTAGCAGGCAAGTCCCTTGGACTCTCAGAGAGTCCAAGCAAGGCCCAGGACCGAGGCAGCCTTAGCCCTGGGCTTCTCTCTTACAGAGTTTGAGTAAAGGAAGAAGTAACCCTAGAAGCTAAGCTCCAGAGAGACCCTGGCTCCCCAAAGAACTGGGGGAGGCACTATTTCCAGTCTCTGATTGAGGTCCATCTGGGCATCACTGGTGGCTTCCATCCCCTCTTTAGACCAAAGCAGCACTATCTAAGATGAGCTAATATTTATGGCACGGGGCTGTAATTGCCCTGAATTAGGCTCTAATTGGTCACAAAGAATTATCTCAGGTACTTAACCATGGGCTACCAAGTTACCATGCAACCTGAACTATGCATAATGACCTGGGTGTGATGTCTGCCATGGGGGTCACAAAAAGGTCATGTACAAGAAGACATTAGCTTAAAGTAGCCTATACAAGATCAAACCTGGGGGGATCAAAGCAGTTATATAGAGGTGGTCCAAATTCCCACCAGCCCTACTGCCAACAATGAATCCTTCTCTCAGCCTAGACCTGTGGACTCATGGAAGGCTCCATATGACCTTTTGGCAGAGGAAGGAACGTCGAGGCCTGGGTACCAATGATTTTGCATGAATTTGATGACCCACCAGAAAGTGCGCTGCTGCCGCATTGCCGACCCTCTCTGGACATTTGTGAAGGATCGTGGGTGATGAAACCTTCACAATAGGTGGATTTGGGGGCTATTCATGTCCACATTCACTTTGCAGGGATGACAAATTACCAGATGTGTAAGAAGATACTGATTCATGGTGCTGGCCATTATTTTGCAAAAATAGGGACATGAAGGAAACATGATTGGAAGATCCTTCACAATGACATTGGGCATAAGTTTGTTGGACAGTTCTCACTTAATGGGCAAAAATATACAAGGATATTTGTGTCTCATATACTATTCCTCACAGTAAATTCTCACAGTTGAGTATTTCATTAAACCAGAGGATAAAGTGGCACATTCTATATTTTTCCTCATCTATGGAATATAAAACCACACACAAAAGAAAGAAACAAACAAATAAAATATTTTCTATACAGTCCAAATCACGGTGGTTACAAGAAAAAGAAAAGCCTGAGAAAGGATAAGGATGGTCTTGAAGAAGAGAGAGGAGACCACACTTTCCTGGTGAGCACATAACATGGTGTGACATGTTATACCATAAACTCAAACAACTGAAATTTATATAATGATGTTAACCATGTTACCCCCCAAATTGTAATAATGAAGTAATATTTAAAGCAACTCTCTTAGTCCCTCATGTGCTTAAGAGGAGATACTTTTTTCAGGTTTTGAATAATATAAATATATTTTTATTTACCTACTCTTTGTTCAACAAGGATCAGGTAAGTCATCTGTTGAGACTGGGCAGTAGAAGGTGTGCTGTAGGGTGTCAGCCATCAGATAATTATGGTGGAATCGTGTCTAAGAAAAGAAAACAGAACAAATACCTAAGGGTTACCAAACCCAGCTCTGATCCCAGACTCCTACCAAGCAAGGCAGTTTTTAAGTCATGGGCTACAGCATCGGTAGGTGAGGAGTGCGGAGCACTATAGTTGCCCCTGGTTCTATGCATGACTGAAATAGCCAGGATGCCAGAATGATCTCTCATAATCATTACTGCTGAGTGAGGGCTACTATGAGAGAGTCCAATCAGAAGCCATTAGAACTGCCTATAACTAGGTAAGTAGTAAATGAAAAGCTGTACCACATACCTGGATGAATAGAAGAGATTTGTGCCACCAGGAAAGTTTTCAAAGATGCAGGAAGTGCGATTGCAACACACTCTCAGTAAGCTTTTGATTTGGCTTGTGCAAAAGGAGAAACAAAAATGAGGAGAAGGAAGAAGAGTGGGAAAGGGAGGAGGAGAAAAATGAATAGAGGAAACAACATAGAAAATGGTTGTTTATTCACGCAGACTGTAACTACAGGTGACCTGAGCTGCTGCTGCTGGACCAATGTGGTTACAGTGCAGGCAGTGCCTCCTCCTTGTGTTTCATGGTTCAATCTAAGTTGCCTTCCCTCCGCTGGCAAGGCCAGCATTTACCTTCATTATCTCACTTCTGGGGTGAGTCAGCTCTAACAGCTTTATGCTCTTTGCAGAGGTCTTGAATGTCTTTTCCATCCACAGGATGTGCTTCCTCTTGGTCCATTACATAGATGACATTAGGTTCACTAGACCTAGTGAGTGGGAATCGACTCTAGACGTGCTAGACTTTTAGAGAGAGAAGTTTAAGAAGAAATCTGAGGAAAATTCAGAATTCCTCTCAGTGAAATATTTTTGTGTCCAGTGGTATTCAGCAGGAGAAGTAACTGTTTTGAGGTAGAAAATAATTGCTGCTGCCTGGCTGGCATGGCTCCATGGTTGAACATTGACCTGTGAACCAGAAGGTCATGGTTTGATTCCTAGTCAGGGCACATGCCCGGGTTGTGGGCTGGATCTTCAGTGTGGGGCAGGCAGAAGGCAGCCAATCGATGATTCTCTCCCATCATTGATGCTTCTCTCTCTCTCTCTCTCTCTCTCTCTCTCTCTCTCTCTCTCTCTCTCTCTCCTTTTTCTCTGAGATCAATGAAAATATATTAAGAAAAAATAATTGCTGTCATCCAGCCCCTGCAGAGACAATGATGGAGGCACAGTGCCCAGTACACCTCTGCATTTTAGAGGCAGTAGATTCCTCAGTGGAGCATGTGACTCTAGCAAATTTATGGAGAGATGATAAGGTCTGCTCCATTCCAGTTGGACCTGAAAAAACACAGGGCACTGAAACAGGTCCAGGCTGCTGTTCAAGCTGTTCTGTGACCGGGTCCATATACCCAGCAGACATGATGGTCCTCTAAATATCTCTGGCAGATAGCGATTCTGTCTGGGACCTTAGAAAGACCTGTGGGTGAAAAAAAAAAGTGTAAATGCTCAAACTTTACAACAAAGGTCTTGAAATCATCAAAAAATGATTATTGTTCTTTTGAGGAACCACTGTGGCCTCCTTTGTGTCAAATTGGGCAAATAAAGTTCTTTCTTTTTTTTAAAATATATTTTTATTGATTTCAGAGAGGAAAGGAGAGGGAGAGAGAGAAAGAAACATCAATGATGAGAGAGAATCATTGATTGGCTGCCTCCTGCATGCCCCCTGCTGGGGATCGAGCATGTGCCCCTGACTGGAATTGAACCTGGGACCCTTTAGTCACAGGCTGATGCTCTATCAACTGAGCAAAACAAGCTAGGGATAAAGTTCTTTCTTAATAAGACATGTTTAGACCATCATTCATCATGCAAAATCTTTTCCACGCAGTAAAACAGCATTTAAGAGTTCCCTCTTTTGTCACTTTAGTGTCCAGAATGAGAAAATGAAAGAAGACAACAACACAGGGCAGGCAGAATCCCTCCATGATGTTCCCACCTCCTGAGCCCCAGAGAAACAGTAGGAACTGAGTCAGAAGCTGGCAAACCGGAGCCTCATGTTGCATTGTGCTGCGCAGTGCTTGGGAGAAGTAACCCCAGATGTCATGGTCCTTCAGGGGCCTCTAAGTGTCAAGGGAAAATCCCCGTTCCAGTTCCATGAGCACCACACAGATGGTTTCCAAATGCCCTTCAGCCCGAAGTCACCCTGGTATAAGGGGCAAAGAGGCGGGGGACGGGCCTGTCGCCCCTCAAAATGCACTGAGGTTTGTCTCAAAGTGTTTCTTTGGTTTAAAAGAAGAAAAGTCTAACCATGGGCCTCCAAGTGTGATGGAACCATGGGTGTGACGGAACCTGTGGAGCCATAAGGTTGGTGACACACAGAATGACTACAACATCCATCTAAAGAGGTTCATACGTGATCTCACCTGGGAGGACTCAGGAAGCTCAGGGAAGTCATGTAAGCGCTGGTCCAATTGTCCTTGATCCCGCTTGCAGTCTAGCTTTGGACTCATGAGAAACTCCTGATGACCTGTTGAGATGGGGAGAAATGATGTGGCCTGGCTTAGCAATAAGCTAGCATGATCTTGATGACCAAGCAGAGAGCGAGCAGCTGCAGCCCGACAGAGCCCTGCAGTCATTCCTGAAGGGCAGGGCCAGGTAACCCATCCCAGGGGCCAGAGTTCCCAGCAGGTCACTATCACTAACTCTGCTTGAACAACAAATGATCTGAGATGCAAGTACATGCTGATTCATGGCTCTGGCCAAAATGTCTACCATAGAGATAGGCAGAAAAGAAGCATGAATGGGAAATTATTCACATTGGAATATGGCAGAGGCGCGAGGACAGTTTTCACTCAATGGGTACGATATAAGAGATTTTGGTGAACAATTGCAGAGTGCATAGCTGCAGCATGACAGAGGCCCTGTAATTGTCCTTGAACAACAAGGGTGAGGAAACTCACAGTGGGCAGCTTCCTGCAGGTCACCTCCTCATTCATTGTGCTTGAAGGTCAAATGATCTGACATGACAGCATATGCTGATTCATGGCTCTGCCACTATTTCCCATCAACAGCGAGGGACAGAGGTGTGAGGACAGCTTTCACTCAATGGGCAAAAATATAAAAAGCTATTGTGCTTATCACAAAATATCCTTAGAGTGGAGGACTTAATTAATCCAGGGGGTATGTTGGCACATTCTGTATTTTCCCTCATCTATGGAATGTAAAAGCCAGAAGCAAAACAATGCTACAAATAAAATCACTGACATGTAAAAGTAATCAGGCTGGTTTCCAGAGAGGGAAATCATGAGTGATGATAAGGGGGCAAAGGGGCTCAAATACAAGGAGACTGGAATTTGGGCTGTGAGCACATAAAAGAGTATACGAGGTTGTACTGTTACATAGTACAGGTGACATTTATATAATGTTATTAACAAGGCTATCCCTCAATAATAAACAATGAAATAATTCCACAAAGAAATTTTGTCACTCCCCATCTTGTTTAAGGAAAGAAGAGACTTTTTAGTTTTGGAATAACATGAGTATATTTTTGTTTACTTTCCTTTTAGGAACTAAGGATCAGGTGAAGTCTCTGCTACAACTGAGCAGCAGCAGGTGTACTGTAGGGCGCTAACCACCAGCTATTTAAAGAGGAACATTGTCTAAGAAAATTCTTCCTTATGAGTTAATACCAAGTTGAGATTCTAGAGTCAAGCCAAATAAGACAATTTCTAATATGTGGTCATAGCATCACTAGATGGAGGAGTGAGGACCACTGTAGCAATCCAATGTGCTTTTTTGTTTCTAGTTTCCATGTCTGTGGTGATGACATCGACGTTCTGAAAATTTTCTGAGTGGTCTGCAACGGCAGACATGGATTGCTTATTTGCTTTACATCCAAGGTCCCAGGTTCAGCTTGAAGATCTTCAGGACATGAGCAAATACTTGTCTAAATGGTTCCAAAACAGATGTGATAGACAAATTGGAAAGATTCATGGTAGAAAGCTGGCAACTGATCTCATGATTCCCTGGGTTGGAGAGAGCTGGGCTAGAAGCAACCCTAGAGGCCAAGCTGCATAGGTGTCCTGGCTCCCAGACCTGTAGGGCAAAAATGATTGCAGTCTCAGGCTGATGTCCACCTGGGCATCACTGATGGCTTCTATCACTTCTTTAGCCCAAAGTAGTCTTAGCTAGGAGGGGCAAATATTCAGGGCAATGAGCTGTCATCACACTGAAAACGGACTGAGATTTGTCCCAAAGTGTTTCCTTGGTTTGAAAGGAGGAGTGTTTAAAGATGGGTACCCAAGTTTCCATGCTACCTGAATTGTCCGTTATGACCTGGGTGTGGTGTCAAGCATGATCAAACCTGGGAGGACCAAAGCAGTAATATAACCTGTGACCCAATTTACTTCAGTACCAACTTCTATACAATGAATCTATCTTTCAGCCTAGACCTATGGATTCCTGGAAAGTGTCCTATGACATCAATACAGAGGAAGTAAAGTTGTGGCCTGGATTACTAATGATTATGCATGGTATTGATGGCCAACCAGAAAGTGGACAGCTGCAGCACGACAGACCATCTCTGGACATCTGTGAAGGACAGTGGGTAACAAAACCTTCACAATGGGCAGAGGTTGGGGCAGTTCACCTCATCATTCACTGTCCAGCTATGGAAGGAGATCCTGATTCATGGCTCTGTTTAGTATTTTGCAACATTAGGCAGAGACATTGAAAAGGGCATAATTAGAAGACCCTTCACAAACATTTTGAGCAAAAGTTTACTGGATGTTCTCACTCAGTGGTCAAAAATATTCAAAGATATTTGTGTCTCATATAATGCTCATCAGAGTGAAACCTCAAAGTGGAAGATTTCATTACTCAAAAGTATAAAGTGGCAGATTCCATATTTTCCCTCATCAATGGAAAGTAGAAACACAGACAAAAGAAACAAAGTCTCCTACATACAAATGGAATCATGGTGGTTAAAAAAAGGAAAACATGAGGGAGGACCAGGTGAATAAAAGGGGTCAACTGCCTGGGGACAGAGAAGACAGATATCGGGTGGTGAGCACATAGCTGAGTGTGCTCTGTTGCCCTATAAAGTTGTACAAGTGAAGTTTTATAATGTGATTAACCAAAAAATGTAATAATGAAATAATTTTTAAAATAAACTTTGTTAGTCCTATACTTGCTTAAAAAATGAAGAGATGTTTTTCTGTGTTTGAAAACTATAAACATATTTTTATTTACCTATCATTCATTCAATAAAAATCAGGTGAATAAGCTGTTGAAGCTGGGCCGTAGCAATTGTGCTGGAGAGCACTAAGCTTCAGAGAATTAGTGAGGAACTGTGTGTTTGAAAAGGAAAGAAATCATGATTAATTGTTGCAAAACCCAGTTTATATTCCAGGCTCATGCCAAGCACAGCAATTTCTAGACACAGGGCTACAGCATCACTAGATGGAGACGTGAGGACTGCTGTGGGAACCCAGCAGGTTTCTTACATCCAGTTCCTATGTCTCTGGTGATGACATGCAATGTGAAATAGTTCTGAGTGGTCCCCTCAGCACACATGGACACACTCCTTCTCATCACTTGAGATCGCTTGCTGAACTCATATCCAGGGCTCCAGATGCTGCTTGAGGAGCTTCAGGGCATGCATAGCTTATTTCTATGCTTCCAGCCAGATGTGGAAAAACATTGGAAAGTTTCCTGGTAGACACACAAGGGGAATCACCGTGGTGACCTCTCCTGTGGCAACTGCCAGCTTGACTAGATGCCCATCAGAGCAGGACACTCAAGGTGAGAGACAAAGTGTGCCCTTGAAAAAGTGTGCCGCTCTTTGGAAGAACTATGTGAGTTCTCTAATACACAAAAGCAGAAAAATATGAAATAAGTGTGGAATTAATTAATGGTGGAGGGCAATGTTCATAGAAACATAAATTTGGATGAAGAATAGAGTTTAAAACATAAAAAGAAAATCAATCATTTATGTTAAATAAATAAGTCTAATTCCAGAGTCCACTCAAGACAATGTCTAAATACTGGGCTACAGCATCACTAGATGGAGGAGTGAGGGCTGCAGTGATGACATAGACATTCTGAAAATTCCTGAGTAATCTGCAACAGCAGACAGGGATGGTTTCCCTGGTTCATAGCCAGCACACCTCATTCAGCTTGAAGAGATTCAGGACATGAATAAATCTATTTTCACAACGGCTTCAAGCCAGATGTGAGAAAACATGGGATGGATCATGGGAGTGTTGTAACCGATATGGGATAAAACTGGAATAATTCAGGATTTGTCAGAGACTGGAGAAATGTGCAAGAGGGAACACATAAGGGTAATAAAGGCAGTGACCTCTCCTGTGGCAGCTGCCACCTTGACTAGACTCAAATCCCCACAGGAAACTAAAGGTGAGGGGGAAAGCATGACCTCTGAAGTAGTGTGCTACTCTGTGGAAGAACTATGTGAGTACTGTAACTTACCCAGGAAGAAAAATATACAATATGTGTGGAAATAATTAATGGTTGAGGACTTGTTGAAAGAAACACAAATTTGGACGAGAGGGAACCTATTCATTCAGGTCCACAAGAAAGAATCTGCATTTATATTGGCAGCATGGGTCATTACAAAGGCTCTACAAGTTGAGCCACCTGGAGAAGCTAGGCCACAAAGGGATGGGTGTAGCTAGTGTGGAGGCCCAGGGAGGAGAGGTTCAAAAAGGAAGGTCACCGGGGTGGATGCCCAGAGGTGCCCTAGGGCTGAGAGGCAGGCAGATCAGTTGACAAGCCCCTTCGAAGACCCAGGGATAGGGGTGTGTGTGGACTTGGCATGAGAACAGTCAGCTAAGATGGGGCAGGCAGATTCCAGACCCATTCTCAGGTTCAAGGGACTTATCAAATGTGTGAAGTGGAGAAAGGAGGGATCAAGCCTTCACCACACACTTTTGGCTTCTGTGATTGACAGCTGGTGTCTGGATAAGTAGGGAGCTCAGAGGAGCCAGGGAGAGTGGAGGAAGCCTGCAGCCCAGGCAGTGGGCTTAAGGCACCGGACCTCAGGCCTGAAGCTCAGGAGTGTCAGTGCTAGGGGAGCACGTGGGTCAGCACTGCAGAGGGGGCAGGGAGGGAGCTGCCTCCATGGTGGAACACAGGTGTGACAGGAAGCTTTCAATGAGTGTTTGTGGAAGGAATGAGGGAGTGACTAAGGGACTGGCAAGTGTGAGCCATGAAGAGCCGTCCCAGAGGGGAGAGAATCATGGGACAGAGGTTGAGAGCTCCAAGGGGTGACTGGCCAGTGTCAGACCCTCCAAACCAAAGGCGCAGGGGAAGAGGCCTGCAGGGGCTGCTGCTCAGTTTGGCTCCAAGCATTGGGGAGGGCAGCTGGCTGAGTGGGCGACTCCCACAGATGCAGGGCCTCGGGAAAGAATGGGAAAGGAGGCCAGAGGAGGAACCTTACAGAAGAGGTTTGGTGAGGAAGGAAGGGACATGCAGGTGGCAGCTGGACAGGCTACCATGAGATTAAGTCAGGTGGGGATCTTCACATGCCATCCTCCTCCCTCATCTGGCTCTTCCTAGTTGAGTAGCCTTGGAAAATCCAAAGAATCATTTTAAGCTGAGCTCCTGCTGTGATATAAATCCCATATCAAAATGGGATTCAACTTATGGGAATATAAAATACACACAAGTCTGGAAAAAGCTACTGCCTGGTAAACAGGAAACCTCGCTTCCCCATTCTCTGACCTCGTGGCCAAGAAAGGTCAGGATTCCAGGGGCCCAGGAGCCTGGGGGGCTGATGTGAGGTACCTGGGGGGCTGATGCGGAGAGCCTGGGGCCTGAGGCAGGGAGCCCAGAGCCTGACAACGCTGCCAGTGACAAGTGGCGAGGAAAACTAGGACTCACTCTACTCCATCTCATTTTATTACAAACCCATCCTTGTGTTCCAGAATCAATGGCTATTTAATACACACCTCAAAGTACTCGGAAAACAGACCATGTTAGCATACCCAATTCTTTCTCAGTACAGTAACTCAAAAGGAAAACATATTTATAAAACCCAAATCACCAGGTTTAGTACATCCCAGGAAGAGCCCCTTAGTAAACAACAGGAAACAAAATGCTGTGTCAGGAACCCAGCCACATATACACAGCAGTTGAGATTCCCCAAGAGTAAGATTGCCAATTGATGTAAATATAGGGTGTCCCCCAAAAAAGGTACACACTTTAACAGCTGATAACTCACTTAATTTTCACTCTTTTTCAGCTTTAACTGATTTGAAGAAATGGGTGAAGACAGACTAAGCTTTGAATGAAGAAAATTTCTCCACGAGGCTTTTTATGGGGATACACAAAAGTTAAAGTTTAGCGTACACAACGCACAACAGTTGAGGAACTGAGGGAAGCTATTGAAAGAGATGCGCACAAATACCAACCGAAGGAAGGATTCTTGGTGTTTGTGACTCCATGGCTCGCGTGAGTTCTGGTCCAGGCGCTGCTGCTGCGGAAGCAATGGAATCACAAACATCGAGAATAGCTGCATTCTGTGTTTCCGTGCACCCTCTGTCCACAGCGGCCCTAGATGCCTGGACTGTGGCCCGCTCTGCACCATGCACTTCATCCTGTATGTGTCCCCATAAGAAAGTCCAGAGAATACATCTTTGTTCAGAGCTTAGCCTGGCTTCACCCATTACAACACTTCCATTAACCCTGAGAAGGAGTGAAAATTGAGTTACCAGCTGCTAAAGTGTGTGTACATTTTAGGAGGACACCCTGTAGTACATATATTTTGGGGACACCTTGCAATATATATATATATATATATATATATATATATATATATATATATATATATGTCTCACAAGTGTGTATACCTGTATTTAATATATTAAATTTGGTTTCTACCCCAGGAAGTCACTCAGAAATACTACTACTCGTCTCTTCTATAGCAGAAGCTGGAGCAGGAACTGGCTGAGCAGTTTATCCCCCTTTAGACCACAGCCTTGCCAACATGGGAACCTCCGACGACTTAACTATTTTCTCCCTGCACTTAGCAGGTGTTTCATCAGTTGTGGGTGCTATTAATTTTATTACCACTATTATTAATATAAAACCACCAGCCCTTTCTCAATATCAAACACCATTATTTGTCTGATGAGTTTTAATTACAATTGTTTTACTCCTGCTCTCTCTCCCAGTCGTAGCTGCTGGAATTACTATACTAGTAACAGACTGGAACTTAAACACTACTGTTTTTTATCCTGTTGGAGGAGGAGACCCCATCTTATACCAACATTTATTCTGATTTTTTGGTCATCCAGAAGTTTATATCCTTATCCTCCCTGGATTTGGAATTATTTCACACATTGTCACATATTATTTAGGGGGAAAAAAGACCCTTTCAGGTATATGGGAATGGTATGAGCTATAATGTCCATTGGATTTTATTGTCTGAGCCCATCACATATTTATGGTAGGCATGGATGTTGACACATAAGCCTAGTTTACATCAGCCACTATAATCATTGCTATCCCAACTGGAGTGAAAGTATTTAGCTGCTTAGCAACCCTTCTTGCCTTCTTGGAGGTAACATTAAATGATCTCCAGCTGTACTCTGACCACTGGGCTTTACCTTTCTATTCACAGTAGGGGTCTAACGAGCATCATACTCAACATACATAAAAGTTAAAGTTTAAGGTATACAACGCATAACAGTTGAGGAATCGAGGGAAGCTATTGAAAGAGATGCACACAAATACCAACTGAAGGGAGGATTCTTGGTGTTTGTGATTCCATGGCTCATGTGAGTTCTGGCCCAGGTGCTGCTGATGAAGCAATGGAATCACAAACATCGAGAATAGCTGCGTTCTGTGTTTCTGTGCACCCTCTGTCCACAGTGGCCCTGGATGCCTGGACTGTGGCCCGCTCTGCACCATACACTTACTTCATGTAGTAGCACATTTGCACTATGGCTTTCCTATGGAAGCTGTACTTCCTATTAAAGGTGGATTCATGCACTGATTTCCCTCATCTTCAGGTTATACATTAAACACAACTTGAGAGCAAAGATCCATTTCTTGATTACATTTGTAGTCCCTAATATAACCATTTTCCCTCAACATTTCTTAGGCTTATCAAAAATACCATGATGCTACTCTGATTACTCAGACACTTATACAACTTGAAACACTGTATCATCTATAGGTTCATTCATTTCACTAATTACTGTTATACTTATAGTCTTCATGATATGAGAAGCATTTGCGTCTAAACCAGAAGTCTTAATAGTAAAATTACCAACAACTAATCTTGCATGGCTACACAGATGTCCTCCACCTTAGCACACATTTGAAGAGCCTACAGACATAAATCCCAAGTAAGAAAGGAAGGAATCAAGCCCTCTTAAATTTATTTCAATCCAATGTCATAGCCATACTGTCTTTCTCTATAATTGAGATATTAGTAAAATTTATATAACTTTGTCAAAATTAAATTATAAGTGGAACCCCTAATATACCTCTATGACATATCCATTTCAACTAGGCTTTCAAGACACAGCATCATCAATTATGGAAGAATTATCACACTTCCAGGATCAGACCTTAATAATTGTTTTCCTAATTAGCTCTCTTGTACTATACATTATTTCACTTATATTGCCATCCTGACTCATACAAGTACCATAGATGCACAGGAAGTAGAAACTATCGGAACAATTCTACCAGCTACTATTCTAATTACAATTGCCCTACCTATGAATTCTTTATATAATACACAAAATTAACAACCCTTCTATAACTATTAAAACAATAGGCCCCCGATGGTAGTGAAGCAATGAATATACAGATTATGAAGACCTTAATTTTGACTCAAACATAATCCCCACATCTGACCTACACCCAGAGAGCTCGGCCTTCTTGAGGCTGCTAACCAAGTAGTATTGCCTATAGAGATTACAATTCGAATATTAATCTCATCCAGAGATGTACTACACTCATGAGCTATCCCTCCACTAGGATTAAAAGCAGATGCTATTCTGGGCCCTGCTCAAATCAAACAACACTCCTATCCACCCAACATGGCTTATATTACGGGGCGTGCTCTGAAATCTGTGGATCTATCATAGTTTTATGCCAATCATTCTTCAAATAATCCCACTAAAATATTTCAAAAATGATCATCCTCCTTACTATAATTTCATTAAGAAGCTAATTAGCATTAACCTTTTAAGTTGGGGATTGGAAGTTTAAACCTTCTTTCTCTCTTTTTTAAATCTTTATTGTTAAAAATATTACATATGTCATTTTTTATTTTTAACCTATTAATGATATGCCTCAATTAGATACATCAATTTATTTATCACAATTTTATCAATAATTCTTAGATTATTTATAACTAGAGGCCCAGTGCATGAAATTCGTGTGCACTGGAGGGGGGTTGTCCCTCATCCCAGCCTTCACCCTCTCCAATCTGGGACGCCTTGGGGGATGTCTGACTGCTGGTTTAGGCCCAATCCCTCAGGCCTAAACTGATAGTTGGACATCACTCTCACAATCTGGGACTGCTGGCTCCTAATGGCTCGCCTGTTTGCCTGCCTGATTGCCCCTAACCGCTTCTGCCTGCCAGCCTGATCAAGCTCCCTGCCAGCCTGATTAACACCTAACTGCTCCCCTGCTGGCCCAATTGCCCCCAACTGCCCTCCCCCGCAGGCATGGTCCCCACCAACTGCCTTCCCCTGTTGGCATGGTTGTCCCCAACTGCCCTCCCCTGCCGGCCTGATCTCACCCCCAATGGCCCTCCCCTTCCAGCCTGATCTCGCCCCCAACTGCTCTCCCCTGCTGGCCTGATCGTCCCCAACTGCCCTTCCCTGCCAGCCTGATCACCCCTAATTGCCTCTGCCTGCCTGATCACTCCTAACTGCCCTCCTCTGCCGGCCTGATCTCGCTCCCAACTGCCCTCCTTTGCCGGCCAATTTGGTTCTGATTGGTTGGTTTCTATGCCAGTCAGCGTCAAAAACTCCACCTCCTAGGCAGCCATTGGCTCCTCGCAATTCACCCAGATTTGGTTCTGATTGGTCAGTTTCTATGCCAGTCAGCATCTCTGGGCCTATCTCCTGGCCTGATCAGAGACGCACGGCTGATTAGCAGCCACCCCAGGCTGCTGGTGAGTAGCTGAACTGCTAACCTCTGAGGGAGAAAAAGAGGCTTGGCTGCTGGTGAGGGAGAGAGAAGCAGGGTCTGATCACCCTGATTCTCTATCCGGGCTTCGCCAGCAGCCACTGCCACTGCTGATCAGCCCTGCCTCTCTCTCTTGGAGAGGTAAGCAGTTCAGCCCACTTACCTGCTGCGCGCAGCCTGGTGAACGGTCAAGCCTCCCAATAGTTGCAGATGGGATGGACCCAGGGTTTTTATATATTAGGATAATACAACTTAAAATTTCAAAACACTCTTACTATCCAAACCAAGAACCTCTAACAACTAAATCGATAAAACTTTCAACCCTTTGAGAAATTAAATGAACTCAAATCTATTTGCCTCTTTCATTACCCCTATGATAATAGGCTTACCCTTTTTCATTTTAATTATATTTCCAAATATGCTCTTTCCATCAACTACATAGCTTATAGTAATAACCTCCTAGTTGCAATTCAACAATGACTTATTCACTTAACAACAACACAAATATTAATTCATAGTAAAAAGAGCCACACTTGAAAGCTTATATTATTCTTACTAATTATATGTTTTGGTTTAACAAACTTATTAGATCTTTTACCCCATTCATTTACTCCTACTGCTGAACTCTCAATGAATCTTGGAATAGCTTTCCCTCCACTAGTATGAGCACACAGTAATTTTTGGCTTTTGACATGAAACCAAAGCACACTTGCACCTTTTTTACTACAAGGAACCCCAATTCTCTTTATTTCCATATTAGTAATCCTCAAAACAATCAGCCTATTCATGCAACCAACAGTACTAGCAGTACAACTGACAGCCAACATTACTACAGATCGCCTACTTATTCACTTAATGGGAGAGCAACCCCAGCTGTAATAAGCATTAGTATAACAAGTGCCCTCATGACATTGATTGTTCTTATCCTATTAACTATTCTAGAATTTGCGAGTAGCTCTAATTAAAGCTTGTGTATTCACCTTACTGGTTAGTCTTCATCTTCATGACAATGGTTAGTGACCCACCAAATGCACGCATACCACATAGTCAACTCAAGCCCCTTATGACTTACAGGAGCCCAATCAGCACTCAACATAATAGCAGGCTTAGTTATATGATTTCACTTTAACTCATCATTATTATTAACTGTAGGCCTGGTTACTAATATATTAACCATTTACCAGTGATGATGAGATATTGTTTGAGAAAGCACATTTTAAGGCCATCATACACCTATTATATAAGAAGGACTCCATTACAACATAATTTTTTTTATTTATCATCTCTGAAGTATTTTTCTTTTCAGGATTTTTCTGAGCTTTCTATCATTCAAAGCTAGTCCATGCTCCAGAACTAGGTGATTATTAATCCCCATCAGGCATCAATTCTCTTAATCCCTTAGAAGTACCTCATCTAAATACGTCTGCTCTGGGCAGAGGATCCAAGATGATGGCATAGGTAAACACCTAAACTGCTGCCTCGCACAACAATTTCAAAACTACAACTAAAAGACAAAACGTCTATCACCCAGAACAACAGGAAAGCTGGATGAGTGGAAGTTCTACAACTAGAAGGAAAGAGAAAACAGCATTGAGAGGTGCACAAGCGCTGAAAAGCTGAGGTATGGAGGCACGCGAATTGGGCTGTCGATGGGCGACTGGGAGCGCTGCTTTTTTCAACCCAAAGGGAGACAAGCTCCCGATTACTCCGAACTCCAGTTTCTGGGGAGATGCGGGGGACACAAACTCCTACGGGGAGAAGCTGGGCTATCTGCCATCGGGTCGGAAAGTGAGGGAGGCTTGCTTGCAGGGCTGCGCGCAAGAATAATTGTTTACTGTGCTGGGGCGAGGGACGCGGTCGGAGACACAGAGCCGGCTAACTGGCAGCCATCACTGTTTGCCACACCCTAGCCTAGTGATGCCCTGAGACCTCGCCCCATACAACCTACAAACCCACCCAAGCTCCAAGCAGCAGCTTTAGCATATGAATGGCCTGCCCTATTGCAGCTTAACCTAGCAAACTTGCAGCCTGGGTCAGACAGCTCCAAAACCTCCAAACCCCAAGCAAAGAGGAGAAAAGTGTAGTTCTCGCTGTAGCTCCTGCTGGGTGGCCTCAGAAAGTAGCTGACCTGCATCCCATTGGAGATCCAGAAGCCAGTGTACCTAGTGGTCAGTGTGAGACACCAGATTTCAACTCCTCACATCCATAAGTGACACATTCAATAGGCATACTCAGTGAGCACCAAAGCCCCACTGAAACAAGTCCTGCACCATAAGTGTGTCTCCAGCACAGCAGTTCTTCTATTATAGACACAGCGGGTCCTCACAGCCAATTGGCTTGGAGGTCAATTCCTCCCAGTGTACCAACAGCAATCAAGGCTTAACTACACCAAGACTTTGCACTCAGCCCACAAAGGGATGTACCAAGAGCGTCCACCTCAGTTGATTGAGGAGGCTGAGCTACTGGCCCCTATAGGTCACCTACCGTGTTTCCCTGAAAATAAGACAGAGTCTTATATTAATTTTTGCCCCCAAAGTCATGCTAGGTCTTATTTTCAGGGGATGTCTTATTTTTCCATGAAGAATAATATGGTACACATTTATTGTTAAATGAAAATAAAGGAAATTTATTACCTGTATACGGTAAGGTAGTACGGTAGTTGTCAACACAAACCAGACAAACTGTGAATCCTATAGTATCAAGAATTTACTCATTTATTCAATGACAATCATGTCATCATCTTCTGGAACATCATCATAACAATCCAATTCCTGAATTTCCTGGTGAATTTCTTGTGACTCCATTTCTTTCAGAATCAGTGGACCAAATCTCTCATGCTTAGCAATAGCACTGTCTTTAAATGAGTACTTCTTGTCAAGGTAGCCTGCTCGCAGTGCATTTGCAATGCAACGGTCAGTGATTTTCTCCCATGAATTCTTCACCCAAGTCACAACTTCTTGCAGTTTAGGTTTCACAAAGTTTCCACGCTGATTTCTCTCCATTTATTTTCAATGTAGTCATTAATTTCCATGCACAAATTGTCTTTGAATGGCTTGTTTATTGCAATATCAAGAGTCTGGAGATAGGCCGTCATTCCTGCGGGAATCATTATCTGATCTATTTTTCTTTCGTGAAGAAATGTCTTCATGTCTTTAGCGCGGTGAGTGCTGGCTGCATCCCAGACTAGCAGACCTCTTTGGCTCCCTCGCATAACAAGCGGCAGCATTAAATCGACCCACTTCCTTATAACTGCTTGTGTGGCCCAGGCTTTTTCAGTTTCAGGAATAAAAATGCCCAAAACACGTTCAATCTTTTCCTTCTTGCCCTTAGAAATGATTAAAGGTGGGATTTTAGTGCCATCCAGACGAATTGCCAAAATACAGGAAACACGTGCACTTTTGTAAGCAGTGGAGGGAATGTATGCTAAGGAGGCACCCCGCTGTTCAATTGTTGTTTGAGATGATTGGCCCATAAACACTGCAGTTTCATCCATAGCAATCATGTTGGAAAGATTGTATTTAGAGAAGTCAGCATCATCAATAAAGGACTTGAATGCAAGTGCTCGCTTAATAACTTGAGTATCTTCCAACCTAAACAATGTTGTAGATCTTCTTAAAGACAGTTCACTTCGGTGAAGGAAATTATCCAGCCAGTGTTGTGATACTTTGAAGTCTTCGGGGGCTATGTCAAACTGTGGTGCCATTGCAAGGGCAAATTCTTGAATCTGAGCCCTATTCACAACCAAAGCCTTTGCTCTCCTGTCAACAACCCATTCACAGATCAGGTCTTCCAGCTCAGAAAATAATGGTTGCCGACCTGATCCACACTTGTGCTTTTTAGCATTTCCCTTGTCCAATTGTTCAATGAGGTTACCATACTCTGCTCGCTATTTTCGGACCAATCGGATACTCAACATCTTCTCTTTGCAGAAAGCAGTAAGATTTTGGCCCCAAGAGTTTTCCACAATTCCTTTCTTGTACTCCATGGAGTAGCTTTTTCTTTTTGCACTCATTTCTAGGGGTAAAAAAGAGGAATTGGGGTATCAAGTTGGGGGGAGGGGATCACTCAAAATGACACAGGAGGGATCAGAGGGGGGAATCAAAATGTCACAGGAGAATCAGAGGGAGGATTACCATTTTAGTAACCCCTTTCGATCCTCCTGTGTTATTTTGATTGCCTCCTCTGATCCTCCTGTGTCATTTTAAGTGATACCCCTCCCTCCACCCCTGTGCCACTGAACACCTTCACCAGACATCCCCCCTACCCCTTTATCAGACATTTACCCCCTGGGGCTTGCCTGGGGACTGTCACTGGGCTTGCTGGGGCCTGGATCTGGGCTGGAGCAGGGTCTGCCACTGACTGAGAACCTTCAGTCATCATGAAGGCGGCCACGAGCATCAGGTAGTGTCACCAGAGACAGACCAGCACTCACCACCTTCGCTGCATCCCTTCCACTCTAATCCTCCTGTTCTTCTACACACATCTGCGAAAGTCTCCTCCTCTCTCCCGCCCCACGCTCACCACTCACTCCGACCTCCGCTCCACCTCCACACAGCAGTGACGTCAGGACTCCGCGTAACGTCACTGGTTGCTAGATGCCAGTCGGGGCGGCCCTAGCGACCAGTTTACAGTAAATTAATTTTCACTCTGAGACAGAGCCTGGGGGCCTTATTTTCAGGGGATGCCTTATATTTCACTCAGAAGGAAACCTGTAAGTAGGTCTTATTTTCAGAGGATGTCTTATTTTTGGGGAACATGGTACCACACAAAGCCACTCCATCAACACAGGGAAGCAGAAAAATGTGGAGACAAAGAAACATGTCACAAATGAAAGAAATGGAGGAAAGCAAACTACTGGACGACATAGAGTTCAGAACCACATTTATAAGGTTACTCAAGAATCTTCTAAAAACCGCTGAAAAACTTGATGAGACCTCCAAGGAGCTTAGTGAGACCTTCAAGGACCTTAATGAGAATGCCAAAAAAATGGGAAAGGACCAGGCAGAAATTAAGCATACACTGTCTGAACTAAAGAATATACAGAAACTCAACTGTAGATCAACATACCCAAAGAATCAAACCAAAGATCTGAAATATGAGAAAACAAAAAACACCCAACCAGCAAAACAAAAAGAAAAAAGAATCCAAAAATATGAAGATAGTGTAAGGAGCCTCTGGGACAACTTTAAGCATACCAACATCCGAATTTTTGGGGTGCCAGAAGAAGACAGAGAGCAAAATATTGAAAACCTATTAGAAGAAATAATGACAGAAAACTTTCCCTACCTGGTGAAAGAAATAGACTTACAAGTTCAGGAAGGGCACAGAACCCTGTACAAGAGGAATCCAAAGAGTACCACACCAAGAACATCATAATTAAAATGCCAAGGGCAATAGACAAAGAGAGAATCTTGAAAGCAGCAAGAGAAAAACGGTTAGTTACCTAAAAGGGAGCACCCATACGACTGTCAGCTGATTTCTCAGCAGAAACTATGTGGGCCAGAAGGGAGTGGCAAGAAATATTCAAAGTGATGAATAGCAAGGACCTACAACCAAGATTACTCTACCCAGCAAAGCTATCATTCAGAGTTGAAGGTCAGATAAAGAGCTTCACAGACAAGAAAAAGCTAAAGGAGTTCATCACCACCAAACCAGGATTACATTAAATGCTGAAGGGTATTCTTTAAGAAGAGGAGGTAGAAGAAAAAGGTGAAGATAAAAATTATGAACAACAAAATGACATCAAATACATAACCAACAAGTGAATCTAAAAATCAAGTGAATAAAAAATCTGAAGAACAGAATGGAATGGTGAATATAATAGAATCAGGGACATAGAAAGAGAGTGGACTGACAATTCTCAGGGGGAAGTGGGTGTGAGGGGTGCAGGAAGAGATTGGACAAAAATCTTACACCTGTGGATGAAGACAGTGGTGGGGGGTAAGGGCATGGGGTGGGGTGGGGAATCAGGTGGAGAGGAGCTATGGGGGAAAAAAAGAGGAACACCTGTAATAATCTGAACAATAAAGATTTATTTTAAAAAATAAATAAAAAATAAATACATCTGCTCTGGCATCTCTATCACTTCAGCTCATTATACTTTAATATTAGGAAGTTGCAAGCACATGGTTCAAGCACTAGCCATTATGATTTGTGTAGGCTTCTACTTCACATTACTTCAAACCTTAGAATATCACAAAACATAATTTTCTATCTCAGACACTGTCTGCAGGTCAACATCCTTTATAGCCACAGGCTTTATTGGCTCTATCTTCCTTATTGTATGCCTCCTACACCAACTAAAATTCCACGTCACATCTCATCATTTTGGATCTGAAGCTGCTGCCTGATAATGACACTTTGTAGATGTCATATGACTATTCTTATATGTCCCTATTTATCGATGAGGATCCTATTCTTTTAGTATTAGTACAACTGACTTGCAATTAGTTTTTGTAAAATCCAAAAAAGAATAATTAACCTTGTACTTACTTTATTTATCAATACTAACATCTCTACTTGTAATAATCACATTTTATCTTCCCCAAACAAACGTTTATGCCAAAAAAATCAAGCCCTTATGTGTGTGGTTTTGACCCAAGAAATGCTAAAGGGGCTGTTGTAAAAAGAAGAAATAGAGAAGGAGGAACACAGGCTTAAAGAATAAAAATGGCAACAAACAAGTACCTATCAAGTACCTTAAATGTAAATGGATTAAATGCTCCAATCAAAAGACACAGTGTAGCTAAATGAATAAAAAAACATGACCTATATGTATGCTGTCTACAAGAGACCCACCTTAGAAAAAATGACTCACACAAACTGAAAGTGAAGAGATGGGAAAAAAATTCCAGGAAAATAAAAATGAAAAGAAAGCTGGGTTAGCAATACTCATATCTGACAAAATAGACTTCAAAGTGAAGGCCATAATAAGAGATAATGAAGGCCCCTTCATAACACTAAAGGGATTGATACAACAAGAAAATATAACTCTGGTAAACATGTATGCACCCAATGCAGGAGCACCCGAATACATAAAAAAACTCCTGGATGAGATTAATAGTAATACAATCATAGTAGTGGACTTTAACACCCCTCTGACATCACAGGATAGATATTCTAGACAAAAAAAAATCACTAAGGAAATAGCGACCTTAAACGATCAGATGGAATTAATTGACATTTTCTGGACATTTCATTCTAAAGCTAAAGAATATACATTCTTCTCAAGTGCATATGAGACATTTTCAAAGATAGGCCACATGTTAGGACACAAGATAAGTCTCTACAAATTCAAGAATATTGAAATCATATCAAGCATCTTCTCAGACCACAATGGCTTAAAATTAAAAATCAGCTACAATAAAAATACTCAAAAACAATCAAACACATGTAGACTCAATAGCATGCTATTAAATAATAAATAGGCTACCAAAGAGATCAAAGAAGAAATAAAACACATACTGGAAACAAATGAAAGTGAACACACAACAAACCCAAATCTATGGGACACAGCAAAAGCAGCCTTGAGAGGGAGGTTCATAGCACTACAGGCCAACCTAAAAAAAAAAAAAAAAAAAAAAAAGAAACAAAAAGAAAAGAAAGAAAGAAAGAAAGAAAGAAAGAAAGAAAGAAAGAAAGAAAGGAGGAAAGAAAGAAAGACTGGTAATCAGTTATATAACCCTAAAACTTAAAGAATTAGAAAGAGAACAAGAAAAGACCAGAGTAAGTAGAAGGAAAGAAATGCTAAAGATCAGAGTAGAAATAAATGACATAGAGACTAAAACAAAACAAAACAAACAAAAGATCAATAAAACCAAGAGCTGGTTCTTTGAAAGGATAAACAAGATTGATGAACCTTTAGCCAGAATCATCAAGAAACAAAGAGAGAGAGCCCAAATAAATAAAATCAGAAATGAAAGCATTGAATTAACCACTGACCCCACATAAATACAAAGAATCATAAAAAATACTATGAATGCCTTTATTCCAAAGTAATGGACAACCTGGACAAAATGGACATATTCCTAGAAAAATTTTAATTTTCCAAAACTCAATCAGGAAGAGTCAGAAAATTCTGATAGGCAAATAATGACTGATGAAATTGAAGCAATAATAATAATAATAGCCCAAACTGGTTTGGCTCAGTGGATAGAGCGTCAGCCTGCGGACTGAAAGGTCCCAGGTTAGATTCTGGTCAAGGGCATGTACCTTGGTTGCGGGCACATCCCCAGTAGGGGGTGTGCAGGAGGCAGCTGATCGATGTTTCTCTCTCACAGATGTTTCTAACTCTCTATCCCTCTCCCTTCCTCTCTGTAAAAAATCAATAAAATATATTAAAAAATAATAATAATAATAATAATAAAAGTTTCCAGAAAACAGAAGCCCTGGCCCAGATGGCTTCACAGGGGAGTTTTAGCAAACATTCAAAGAACTAACACCTATACTCCTCAAACTACTGCAAAAAATTCCAGAAGAAGGAACACTTCGAAGCTCTTTCTATGAGACCAGCATTACCTTAATTCCAAAACCAGATAAAGACACTACAGAGAAAGAGAACTACAGATCAATATCCTTGATGAACATAGATGCTAAAGTCCTCAACAAGCAGAGAGAAAAAATGGCGGCAGAATAGAGGGACGTGTCCTGAGCCTTGAACCAGAGCAGATAGAGGGAGCAGCTGAAACGAGTGGAATCCAGCCTGAATTGGCGAAGGAGGCGCAGCTGGTGAGACAGTTTGCAGCCGGGAAGGACAGAGATCCCCCCGATAAAGGTAAAGTCAAAGATCTAGGTTATAGAATCTGCTGGACCTCTGAGCCCAGGTCAAGGAGAAACTACACAGTGCCAAGCCGCGTCCCTGAGGACAGGCAAAGCGTCTGACTGGAAAAAAAAAAAAGGGTCCACAGGACTGCGGGAGGTAGGGGATTTTAGACCTTGGAGTCTGGATTTGGGATCTGAGCTCTAAGGCAGCCCTGAAGAGCTGCCGGATTGCGCAGTGCCGGCAAGAAAGGAACTTGCAGAGACACGGTCCCTCCTCGCGCTGCAGCCTGCGCCTTTCTCCACTGAACCTGGTTCGTAAGACCCTTAGGATACAGACGCTTACCTGTAGTTGAGGTGCAGAAGAGGGAGTGGGGTTGGGGAATCTGGGGAGAGTAGGCAGCGGATGGTCCAGGAGAGGTGGAAGCGAGTCTGGTGCTGAGTCATATCTAGGCCCCATCGCCATTTTCTCCTGAGAGATAGCCCCTCCCTCCAGTCTCCAGGCAACCAATATAGCCACACCCAGATCCCACACTGATTAACACCAAGGAATCTCAATACTCCCTGAGGCCAATGGATCTGCCCTAAAGAGAAATCTTTAGAAGTTAAGCACCTCAATTACACAGCTACACTGCCAGAGTGCTTCAGTGTGCCTCACTGGCAAACTTACCGTGGGTGCTCCTGTGAACCACCACTGGGAGTAAGCGCCTATCCACCACAGGTGCAGCAGTGAAAGCTGAGTCTGCCCACCCCATAACTACAGAACTCTGGGCATCACAGTCACACCTTTCCAGAGTGCAGGCTCCCTGACCTACATCACCCCGACAGACAGTTCCTTGGTGCCACTGTGAGTCCCTGCTGGGCACGCGTGGTTTCAATTAAGGGTGTAAGACAGCAAAAATTGGGATACTCCCCTCCACGGCTGCTGACTTCTAGACACCGCAATTGTGCCTCTCAAGCTCGCAGGCCTACATCAAGAGAACCCAAATAGCTCAAGTAGGGAGCTACACTAGATTACCAAGCCCAGGAGACCTGAGAGATTACACCAGTAGCACCATCACCAAAAGAACCTGGGTAGCAAAGCAATTGCATCTACAATTCAAACATTACAGGAAAACATGGGGAGACAAAAAAGCAACTCCCAAAGGAAAGAAAAAGAGGAATCACCAGAGAGGGAGTTAAATGAAATTGAGGCTAGTAGCTTAACAGATAAAGAATTCAGAGTAATGGTTATAAGGATGTTTAAATGGCTGGGTGAAAAATACACACAACTCAATGAGAACTATAAGGAGCTGAATGAGAATGTCACCAACATGAAAAGAAACCAAGAAGAGATGAAGAATGATATAGCTGCAATAAAGAACACATTGGAAGGCTTAAACAGTAGACTAGAAGAGGCTGAGGACCGCATCAGCGAATTAGAAGACAAGGTAGGAAAAAACACACAAACACAGCAGCAACTGGAAAGAAGACTTAAAAAGCAAGAGGAGAGCCTAAGGGAGCTTTGGGACAACACAAAACGAAACAATATTAGAATAATAGGGATACCAGAAGGAGAGGAAGAGAAGCAAGGAATAGAAAACCTGTTTGAAGAAATAATGACAGAAAACTTCCCTGATATTGGCAAGAAAAAAACTATGCAAGTCCAAGAAGTACATAGAGTCCCAAACAGGTTGAACCCCAAAAGACCGACACCAAGACACATCATAATTAAATTGGCGAACACTAACGACAAAGTAAGAATCTTAAAGGCTGCCAGAGAGAAACAGAAAGTTACCTACAAGGGCTCTCCTATTAGAATACTCCTATTAGAATATCAACTGATTTCTCAACAGAAACACACCAGGCCAGAAGGGAATGGAATGAAATATACAAAGTGATGCAAAGCAAGGGTTTGAATCCAAGAATACTATAACCAGCAAGGCTATCATTCAAAATTGAAGGTGGAATCAGGAGCTTCACAGACAAAAAAGGGCTAAGAGAGTTTATTACTACCAAGCCAGCAATGCAAGAGATGCTAAAGGGACTGCTGTAAAAAGAAGAAAGAGAAAGGCAAAAAGAAACACAAACACTAAGGAAAAATATGACAACAAACATGTACTTGTCAATAATAACATTAAATGTAAATGGATTAAATGCACCAATCAAAAGACATAGGGTAGCTGAATGGATAAGAAAACATGACCCATATATTTGCTGTCTACAAGAGACCCACCTCAGAGCAAAGGATTCACACAGACTGAGAGTGAAGGGATGGAAAAACATTTTTCAGGCAAATGGAAATGAGAAAAAAGCTGGGGTTGCGATACTTACCTCTGATAAAATAGACCTCAAAGTAAAGGCCATAACAAGAGATAAGGAAGGCCACTACATAATACTAAAGGAAGCAATTCAACAAGAATATATAACTCTGGTAAACATATATGCACCCAATGCAGGAGCACCCAAATACATAAAAGAACTCCTAGAAGATATCAAGGGAGAGATCGACAACAATACAATCATAGTAGGAGATTTTAATACACCACTGACATCACTGGATAAATCCGCTAGACAAAAAATCAGCAAAGAAACAGCAATTCCAAATGACGCACTAGATCAAATGGACCTAATTGACATCTTCAGAGCATTTCACCCCAAAGCCACGGAATATACGTTCTTCTCAAGTGCACATGGGACATTTTCAAAAATAGACCACATGCTGGGTCACAAGCAAAGTCTCCCCAAATTCAAAAAGATTGCAATCATATCAAGCGTTTTCTCAGACCACAATGGCATAATATTAGAAATAAACTATAATAAAAACATTCCAAAAAATTCAAACACTTGGAAACTGAATAGCATGCTATTAAACAATGATTGGGTGATCAACGAGATCAAAAAAGAAATTAAAAACATCCTGGAGACTAATGACAATAAAAACACAACAATGCAATTGCTATGGGACACAATGAAAGCAGTCCTGAGAGGGAATTTTATAGCTCTACATGCCTACCTCAAAAAAAACAAGAAAAAATGCTAATAAATTATCTAACTCAACAACTCAAAGAATTAGAAAGAGCAACAAGAAAAGCCCACAGTGAGCAGAAGGAAGGACATAATAAAGATTAGGGCAGAAATGAATAACATAGAGACCAAAAAAACAATACAAAAGATCAACAAAACCAAGAGCTGGTTCTTCAAAAGGATAAACAAGATTGATGAACCTATAGCCAGGCTCACCAAGAAGCAAAGAGAGAGGACCCAAATAAACAAAATCAGAAATGAAAGAGGTGAAATAACAACAGACACCACCGAAATACAAAGGATTGTTAAAAAATACTCCGAACAACTCTATTCCAACAAACTGGACAACCTGGAGGAAATGGACATATTCCTAGAAAAATATAACCTTCCAAAACTCAATCAGGAAGAATCTAAACAGCTCAATATGCCAGTAACTATGGAAGAAATTGAAGCAGTCATCAAAAAGCTTCCAGGATACAAAAGCCCGGGGCCAGATGGCTTCACAGGGGAGTTTTACCAAACGTTCAAGGAAGAACTAAAACCTATCCTCCTCAGACTATTCCAGAAAATTCAAGAGGAAGGAACACTTCCAAGCTCATTCTATGAAGCCAGCATCACCCTAATACCAAAACCAGATAAAGATAACACAATGAAAGAGAATTACAGGCCAATATCCCTCATGAATATAGATGCCAAAATCCTCAACAAAATTCTAGCAAATCGAATCCAGCAGTGCATCAGAAAGATCATACACCATGACCAAGTAGGATTTATCCCGGGGATGCAAGGATGGTACAATATTCGCAAATCAATAAACGTGATACATCACATAAAAAAATTGAGAGATAAAAACCACATAGTCATATCAATTGATGCAGAAAAAGCATTTGACAAAATCCAACACCCTTTCTTGATAACAACTCTCAGCAAGGTGGGAATAGAAGGATCATACCTGAACATAATAAAAGCCATATATGACAAACCCACAGCCAACATCATACTCAATGGGCAAACACTAAAACCATTTCCCTTAAGAACAGGAACAAGACGGGGATGCCCACTCTCACCAATCCTGTTCAATATAGTGCTGGAAGTATTAGCCATTGCGATCAGACAAGAAGAAGAAATAAAAGGCATCCAAATTGGAAAAGAAGTAAAACTGTCCTTATTCGCAGATGACATGATACTGTACATAGAAAACCCTAAAGACTCCATCAAAAAATTAACAGACTTAATAAATGAATTTGGCAATGTAGCAGGATACAAAATTAATGCCAAGAAATCTATGGCATTTCTATACACCAATAATGAACTTACAGAAAGAGAGACTAAAAAAGCAATCCCATTTACCATCGCACCAAAAAAATTAAGATACCTAGGAATAAACTTAACTAAGGAGGTAAAAGACCTATACGTGGAAAACTACACAACACTGAAAAAAGAGATAGAGGAAGACATAAACAGATGAAAGAACATACCATGTTCATGGATTGGTAGAATCAACATCATCAAAATGTCCATACTACCCAGAGCAATCTATAAATTCAATGCACTTCCCATTAAAATACCAACGACATATTTCACAGACCTAGAACGAACTTTCCAAAAATTTATCTGGAATAAAAAAAGACCCCAAATAGCTGCAGCAATCCTGAGAAAGAAGAACAAAGTAGGTGGGATCTCAATGCCGGATATCAAGCTGTATTACAAAGCCACTATTCTTAAAACAGCCTGGTACTGGCACAAGAACAGACATATTGATGAATGGAATAGAATAGAGAACCCAGAAACTGACCCAAATCACTATGCTCAATTAATATTTGACAAAGGAGGCACGAACATACAATGGAGTCAAGACAGTCTCTTCAATAAATGGTGTTGGGAAAATTGGACAGACACATGCAAAAAAAATGAAGCTAGATCACCAACTTACACCATACACAAAAATAAACTCAAAATGGATAAAGGACTTAAACATAAGACGGGAAACCATAAAAATACTAGAGGAATCCACAGGCAGAAAAATCTCAGACATATGCCGAAGGAACTTCTTCACTGATACTGCTCCTAGGGCAATGGAAACTAAAGAGAAAATAAACAAATGGGACTACATCAAAATAGAAAGCTTTTGCACAGCAAAGGAAACCATCAATAAAACAACAAGAAAGCCCACTGCATGGGAGAACATATTTGCCAATGATATCAACGATAAGGGTTTAATCTGCAACATTTACAGGGAACTCATGCAGCTTAACAAAAAGAAGATAAACAACCCAATAAAAAAAATGGGCATCTGATCTAAATAGACACTTTTTGAAAGAAGACAGAAGGAAGGCCAAGAGACATATGAAAACCTGCTCAAAGTCACTAATCATCAGAGAGATGCAAATCAAAACAACAATGCAGTACCATCTCACACCTGTCAGAATGGCTATTATCAACAAATCAACAAATGACAAGTGCTGGCGAGGATGCGGAGAAAAAGGAACCCCCATGCTCTGCTGGTGGGAATGCAAACTGGTGCAGCCACTGTGGAGAACAGTATGGAGTTTCCTCACAAAACTAAAAATGGAACTCCCATTTGACCCAGTGATCCCACTTCTATGAATATATCCCAAGAAACTAGAAACACGAATAAGAAAGGATATATGCACCCCAATGTTCATAGCAGCACAATTCACCATAGCTAAGATTTGGAAACAGCCTAAATGCCCATCAGCAGATGAGTGGATTAAAAAACTGTGGTATATCTACACAATGGAATACTACGCTGCAGTAAAAAAGAAGGAGTTCCTAGCATTTGCAACAACATGGATGGAGATGGAGAGTATTATGTTAAGTGAAATAAGCCAGGCAGAGAAAGATAAATATCACATGATCTCACTCATTTGTGGAATATAATGAACGGCATAGACTGATGAACAAGAACAGATCCAGAGACTGAGAAACGTCAAACAGCACGTCATACCTCTGGGAAGGTAGGGGAGGGTGAGGGTAAGGGGGAGAAATCAACCAAGGGACTTGTGTGCATGCATATGAGCCTAATCAATGGACACAGACAACAAGGGGGTGGGGCATAAGTGGGGGGTGGGAGGTTATGGGGGAATAATTTGTGTTTTTGCCTCCCTGACAAAGTTTATATAAAGTTACAAAAAGAAATTGTCAGCCAGTTTGAAATTGAATTGCCATGGCCTAGAGCAAAGAATATCCTTACATGATATTATTCTACAATGTCATTATAATTTTAGATATTTTACAACAGCATATTGTACAATTATCCCAAACAAACTTACAAACTAATTCTTGGAATGTTTGGCAGCAATTTTAAAAAAAAATAAAATAAAATAAAGAGGACATGAAAGGACTTAATCCCTTTCAGAAGGAATTAAGGCACTGGGAAGGCACCTGAGCATTCTATATTGGCCCCTCTTGCCTTTTGTGCCAATAGGGACCCTCTTCTCACAATCCAATTGCCCTCAGCTGTTGCCTGATATTTCTTTTCATGCTGAGCTTAAAGCCTCGTGGTGGCTGGTACCATGGATCTGTCTCTCGCCCAATTGTGTGAGCTGGGCCCTCCCTGGAGAAGAAACCTGAGTTCCCCGAGATATGTGATCAGTTCTGGGGCCCCGCCAGCAGGCCAGGGGATCTCAAGGCAGGTGCTGGGCGTGGAAGCCATGGGGGCATAGGCTACCAAGGAGACAGAACTGAACCTCACATCACCCTGCTTGGCCCTGGAGGATGACTGGTTAGCCAGAGACGGGTAAGATTCCTCAGGGAAGGAACAACCTAAGACAGGCACAGTCGCAGAGGGGCCATCAGGAGAGAACTTGGGGATCATCAGAGGTGGGGCACAGACCCCCACCCTCCCAACCTAGCAGGGGCCTGAACCCTCGCCCCGTCTGAGGGAGGTCTCCTGCTCCCATGGCTTCTTTGCTTCCCACGCCCAGCTCAGATCGGGACACAGGTGACAGACAGTGTGACTTGGCCCAGCTCAGATTGGGACCCAGGTAACAGACAGACACTTGGCTGACAGCAGCTGCCCTATATCTAAATCCAGCCTAGCACCAGGAATGCTCAGGGCCTACTCAAGAATGCAAATAATCCTTTCCACTAATATTTACAGGGTAAACTAAGATTGTTGGTAGAGTATTAAATTTGACAGTAAAATAATAATCAAGTTTTCAGATTAAATTAAATAGGCTAATTCAAATAAGTGAATATTCAAGAAAATTTAATTGTACTGGACAAAAAGCTGTTCCTAAAGTGTTAACTAAAATTTCTATTGGTACTTCATCTCATGGTAAAATTTCTGAACATGCAATGAAACTAAAGCAGCCATATTTTTGTGCAAAAAATTAAAATTTAAAGTTATCAAGACTGCATTATAAAATTTACAAAAGCCTCCATTAATCAAAAAAGGGGGGATAGTAGGGTAATATCATGTAGGGAAAAATATACTATAAGTAAATTACATCTAGAAAATTTTTACTTCACAAAATTAATTTTCATTTGTAATGCTAACAGCAAGACACCCATGAAAAACACACATGGTGTCTAAATAAGACAAAGGAAAATCGTTTGGGCAAAAATAAAAAGGATCCCAAATCAATTATATAGAAAAGATTCCTGTATTAACTTTTGGTCGAGAATATGTTTGTATATTTTCAGAAAACAACTCCAAGACCATGTGGATTCCTGCAACAGAGAGGAATTGACAGGTCTGCTCCAACCACGAAGACAAGAGGAGAAACAGTCCAGAGATGGGAGACGCTGACGACACCTTGCCATGCTAGCAGTCAGAAGCTGTGCAACACAGCAGCTTGCTAGGACCAAACCAGAGAGGGTTGGACCTGCATTGCCACCATGTGCCCACCATCCAGATATCATTGCTGACATGTACACATAAGAAACTGTTTGACATTGAAACGGGGACTCAGAACTGTTGGACATTGAAATTGGGACTCAAACATTTTTTGTTATTATATGTTTATTTCTAGTCTGCAGAAGCAAGATTTTTTAAAGGAAAGAAAAGGGGAAAAAATAGATACAGAAGCAAAGAAGCATTGAACAGACTGTCAAACTACAGCAGGAAGGCAGAGGAGGTTTTGTGGGGGGGCTGTAAGAGATCAACTGAAGGACTTGTACGCATGCATATAAGCATAACCAAAGGATAAAAGACACTGGGGGGGGGGGGCAGGTAAAGGCATGTACTGGGGGGAAGGGGAGGCTGGGGAGAGGTCAATGGGGAAAAAAAAGACACATATGTGCTACTATTTGTAATACTTCAACCATTAAAAAAATTTAAAAGAAAAAAAAATAAAGTCCTGAACAAAATATTAGCAAATTGGATCCAGCAATGCATTACAAAGATCATACACCTTGACCAAGTGGGATTTTTCCACTTGGGTATGCAAGGTGGTACAATATTCACAAATCAATAAACGTGTTGCATCACATAAACAGATTGCAAGACAAAAATCACATGATCATATCAATTGATGCAGAAAAAGCATTTAACAAAATCCAACACCCTTTCTTGATAAAAACTCTTGGCAAAGTGAGAATAGAGGGATCATATCTCAACATAATAAAAGCAATATATGACAAGCCTACATCATACTCAATGAAAAAAACTAAAACCATTTCCCCCAAGAACAGGAACAAGACATGGATGCCCTCTTTCACCACTCTTGTTCAACATAGTATTAGAAGCCCTAACCATAGCGATTAGACAAGAAGAAGAAATAAAAGGCATCTAAATTGGAAAGGAGAGGGGGGAAAAAATGGCAGCGGAATAGACAGACGTGTTCCGAGCCTTGTCTGGGAGCAGAAAGAAAGAACAGCTGAGGGTCGCATGAGGAGTGTTTGTTGGCAAGTTAAGGGACAGCTAAACTTCAGGAGAAGGTAGGGACTGCTAGATTAGGTTCCCCTGACCGGGCAGCCCCCACTGTGGCTGGGTCCACTCCCGGAGCTGCGGGCTCGGACGCGGAGTCTGCGCCATCCTGAAAGGGAAAGTGGAGCTTATCGGAAGCCTGAAAATCCACAACTGCGGCACCCACAGAACAGCGAGCCCCAGAACACCGGTCCCCAGTTGGCGCAAACACGCAGATTCAGAGGAGCTCTACACTCCACCATGGAAAGGTCAGATTTTTCCTGGGATAAGGTGAGGTCTCTGGTCCTGGCGGGAGAGAGGAACACGTGTTGTGCGGGAGTTAAAGGACCAGGGAAGTCTGTGCGTAGAAAAATCCGTGGCTGTTGGGGCTGGCGGGATCTGTGAATGTGGAAGGGGGTCCTCAGAGCTGCTAACAGAAGGGATCTCTAAAAAGCAACCCATTTTGATCTGACGTGCAGGGACAGCCTAATAATTTCAAAGATGTGCCAGCTGCTTAGACTTGTGCGCAGACCCATTGTTCACACACTTGGGCTTTTTCCTCTTCAAATCCTTGCTTCTGATTACTAAACCCAATACATAGGATCACCCAGTTGGGGACACCCTGGGAGACTGCAGGGGAAAGTTGTTTTTCTGGAACCTGGGGATCATAGCAGGGAGTGACCATCGGAGAGCCAGCTCTGAGCCCACTTCCAAAAACCGGTATTGAGTGCCACAGGGAAAAAAGATGTAAATACAGGCTAGAGAGGCCAAAGAGGTCCAGAAGTCAATCCAGAAACACTGCCATTCAGGGGCTGAATCACAAATTGACTCTTGTGTAATCAAAAATAAAGGAATACGAGAAATTGAGACACACCTCCTGCTTAAAAATCAGGACTGGCTTACAACACTGAGGAGCAGTGAAACACAGGGAACTGCAATACTGTCTGGACTGAGAAACAGGCATGCCAAATAGAACAATAGAGGAAGTGAACAACCTTCACTACTGCACATTTTATTTTATTTTTTTTATTATTTTATTTTCATTTTTTGCATCTCTTACTCAAGAAACTAATTTTTTTTCCTTTTTCCTCACTTGATTTTACGTTTTTAATTATTACATTTTTATTTTCAATCAGTATCATTACTACTACTATTTTACCTTATTTTTTTTAAGTAATATTTTATTTTCTCTTTATTTTACTTTGGGATTAGTGTTCTACATTCTAGTTTCATCTTTCCTTTAGCATCGTTTTACTCTATCTCAACTCTACCTTTATGCCATCACTCTCTTCCTAACCTTTCCCTTTTCGATGTCCTGTTTATCTTACCCCTTTCCTGCTTTAGAATTTCCCTATTCTTTCTGTTTACGCCCTGATAAAATTTCACCCTACTTATATATCTAATCTACAATCCCCTGCTCCAGGTCCATACACACCTCTCTCTTCACTCTTTTAACTATCCAATAATTGTCTTTCTCTCTGTCCTTTTGTTGTTGTTTGCTTGAATGTTGATTATATCGAATTTTTATGCTTTTTTGTGAGATTGTTTTGCTTATTCTATTTTTTGTTTGGTTGGGTTTTTTTTTGTTTGCTTTGTTTTTGTTTGTTCTTTTGCTTCTGTTTTCCCTTGCCTTCCTTGATATTAGTTGGTGTTGTAGTTGGTATTAATCCCCAGGTACTTGTTGCTGGTATTTGCTGGGATTAGTGGTTGTTCTATTGGAATTTTCTCCCCATATATATTAGTTTGTTCCCCTTTCTCTCTTAGTCTCTTTCTTGTCTCTCTTACTTTTTTTTCCTTTTCCCAATTTCATTTTGACACTCCTTTTTTTTCTTTTTTTTTTTCCTTTTCTTCTTTCTCTCCTGTCCCCTAATTTGCCTTTCTCTGGTGGTCACCTTTAATGGAGGTTATTAATGTCATGAATACATTTCTGTTCAGTGCCTTGTGTGTTGTACCTGGTTGTGTTGTATTTTCTGCCTTTAAATCAATGCAGCAGAGAGAGAACTATATAACCAGACATCTGGAGAATAGAGACCATGGGGAGACAAAGAAACAGCCAGCACATGAAAGAAAAGCAGGCATCCCCAGAAAAGGAAGTAAATGAAATGGAGGCAAGCAACCTTCCAGAGAAAGAATTAAGAGGAATGGTCATAAGGTGGTTGAAAAGAATGGAAGACAAATTCGACAATATGAGCAAGAACCAAGAGGAAATGAAGAAGAACCAAGAAGAAATGAAAAATGACATCACTGCTGTAAAGAACTCAATAGATAGCATCAAGAGTAGACTAGAAGAAGCAGAGGACCGCATCAGTGAGCTAGAAGACAAGATGGGAAAAAATACCCAAGTAGAGCAACTTCTAGAAAAAAAATTAAAAAGCAAAAGGAGAGCCTAAGGGAACTTTGGGACAACATGAAACAAAACAATATCCGCATAATAGGGGTTTCAGAAGGAAAGGAAACTGAGCAAAGAATAGAAAACCTGTTTGAAGAAATAATGACAGAAAACTTCCCTGATATAAGGAAGAAAAAACCCACACAAATCCAAGAAGCTCACAGAGTCCCAAGCAAAGGGAACCCCAAAAGACCGATGCCAAGGCACATTATAATTAAATTGACAATCATCAATGACCAAATAAGAATCTTAAAAGGGGCAAGAGAGAGACAGAAAGTTACATATAAAGGAACCCCCATCAGACTAGCAACTGATTTCTCAACAGAAACAAATCAGGCCAGAAGGGAATGGAATGAAATATACAAAGTCATGCAAAGGAAGGGTCTCAATCCAAGAATACTGTACCCAGCAAGGCTATCAATCAAAATTGAAGGTGAAATCAGGAGCTTCACAGACAAAAAAGGACTAAGGGAATTTATTACCACCAAACAAGCAATGCAAGAAATGCTAAAGGGATTGCTGTAAAAAAAAGAAATAGGAAGTGAAGAAGGAACACAGGGGTAAAGAATAAAAATGGCAACAAATAAGTACCTATCAATAATAACTTTAAATATAAACGGATTAAATGCCCCAATCAAAAGACATAGGATAACGGATTGGATAAGAAAACAAGACCCATATATCTGCTATCTACAAGAAACCCACCTCAGAAAAAAAGATGCACACAGACTGAGGGTGAAGGGATGGAATAAGGTCTTCCAGGTGAATGGAAATGAAAAAAAAGCTGGTGTAGCAATACTTATATCTGACAAATTAGATCTCAAAGTGAAGGACATAATAAGAGATAAGAAAGGCCACTTCATTATACTAAAAGGGAGCAATCCAACAAAGAGAAATAACTCTGGTAAACATATATGCATCCAATACAGGAGCACCCAAATACATAAAAAATCTTCTGGAGGATATCAAGAGAGAGATTGACAGCAACACAATCATAGTAGGAGACTTTAATACCCCACTATCATCATTGGACAAATCCTCTAAACAAAAATTAAGCAAAGAAACATCAATCATAAATGACTCACTAGACCAGATGGAATTAATTGACATCTTCAGAACATTTCACCCCAAAGCCACAGAATATACATTCTTCTCAAGTGCACATGGGTCATTTTCAAAGATAGACCATATGTTGGGACATAGGCAAAGTCTCTTCAAATTCAAGAAGATAGAAATCATATCAAGCATCTTCTCAGACCACAGTGGCATAAAACTGGAAATGAACTATAATAAAAACAATCCAAAGAAATCAAACACACAGAGACTAAACAGCATGCTATGAAACAATGACTGGGTTACCAGAGAGATCAAGGAAGAAATAAAAAACGTCATGGCAACAAATTACAATGAAAACACAACAATCCAAAATCTATGGGACACAGCAAAAGCAGTCTTGAGAGGGAAGTTCATAGCTCTACAAGCCTACTGCAAAAAACAAGAAACAATGGCAATAAATTACCTAACCCAACAACTCAAAGAGTTAGAAAAAGAGCAACAAGAAAAGCCCAGTGTAAGCAAAAGGAAGGAAATAATAAAGATCAGAGCGGAGATAAACGACCTAGAGACCAAAGAAACAACACAAAAGATCAACAAAACCAAGAGCTGGTTCTTTGAAAGGATAAACAAGATTGATGAACCTCTAGCCAGGCTCACCAAGAAGCAAAGAGAGAGGACCCAAATAAACAAAATCAGAAATGAAACAGGTGAAATAACAACAGATACCGCCAAAATACAAAGGATTGTTAAAAAATACTACGAACAACTCTATTCCAACAAACTGGACAACCTGGAGGAAATGGACATATTCCTAGAAAAATATAACCTTCCAAAACTCAATCAGGAAGAATCTAAACAGCTCAATATGCCAGTAACTATGGAAGAAATTGAAGCAGTCATCAAAAAGTTTCCGGCAAACAAAAGCCCGGGGCCAGATGGCTTCACAGGAGAGATTTACCAAACATTCAAGGAAGAACTAAAACCTATCCTCCTCAGACTATTCCAAAAAATTCAAGAGGAAGGAACACTTCCAAGTTCCTTCTATGAAGCCAGCATCACCCTAATACCAAAACCAGATAAAGACAACACAATGAAGGAGAATTACAGGCCAATATCCCTCAGGAACGTAGATGCCAAAATCCTCAACAAAATTCTAGCAAATCGGATTCAGCAGTACATCAGAAAGATCATACACCATGACCAAGTAGGGTTTATCCCAGGAATGCAAGGATGGTACATATCCGCAAATCAATAAATGTGATACACCACATAAACATATTGAGAGATAAAAATCACATAGTCATATCAATTGCTGCAGAAAAAGTATTTGACAAAATCCAACACCCGTTCTTGATAAAAACTCTCAACAAGGTGGGAATAGAGGGATCATACCTCAACATAATAAAAGCTATATATGATAAACCCACAGCTAACATCATACTCAATGGGCAAAAACTAAAACCATTTCCCCTAAGAACAGGAACAAGACAGGGATGCCCACTCCTACCATTCCAGTTTGACATAGTACTGGAAGTATTAGCCATTGCAATTAGACAAGAAGAAGAAATAAAAGGCATCCAAATTGGAAAAGAAAAATAAAGCTGTCCTTGTTTGCAGATGGCATGATATTGTACATAAAAAACCCGAAAGACTCCATCAAAAAAGTAACAGACTTAATAAATGAATTCGGCAATGTAGCAGGATACAAAATTAATGCCAAGAAATTTATGGCATTTCTATATACCAATAGTGAACTTACAGAAAGAAAGACTAAAAAAGCAATCCCATTTACCATCACACCAAAAAAATTAAGATACTTAGGAATAAACCTAACCAAGGAGGTAAAAGACCTATACTCGGAAAACTTTAGGACACTGAAAAAAGAGAGAGAGGAAGATGTAAACAGATGGAAGAACATACCATGTTCATGGATTGGTAGAATCAACATCATTAAAATGTCCATACTACCCAAAGCAATCTATAGATTCAATGTACTCCCCATTAAAATACCAACGGCATATTTCACAGACCTAGAAAGAACTCTCCAAAAATTCATCTGGAATGAAAAAAGACCCCGAATAGCCAAACTAATCCCGAGAAAGAAGAATAAAGTAGGAGGGATCTCAGTACCAGATTTCAAGCTGTATTACAAAGCCACTGTCCTCAGAACAGCCTGGTACTGGCACAAGAACAGACATATAGATCAGTGGAATAGAATAGAGAATCCAGATATCGACCCAAACTACTATGCGCAATTAATATTTGACAAAAGAGGCATGAACATACAATGGAGTCAAGACAGTCTCTTCAATAAATGGTGTTGGGGAAATTGGACAGATACATGCAAAAAAATGAAACTAGATCACCAACTTACACCATACACAAAAATAAACTCAAAATGGATACAGGACTTAAATATAAGACGGGAAACCATAAAAATACTAGAGGAATCCACAGGCAGCAAAATCTCAGACATATGCCAAAAGAACTTCTTCACTGATACAGCCCCTAGGGCAACGGAAGCCAAAGAGAAAATAAACAAATGGGACTACATCAAAATAAAAAGCTTTTTCACAGCAAAAGAAACCATCAACAAAACAACAAGAAATCCCACTGTATGGGAGAACGTACTTGCAAATGTTATCACTGATAAAGGTTTAATCTCCAACATCTACAGGCAGCTTATACAACTTAATAAAAGGAAGATAAATGATCCAATAAAAAAATGGGCAACGGACCTAAATAGAATCTTTTCAAAAGAAGACAGAAGTAACGCCAAGAGACACATGAAAACATGCTCAAAGTCACTAATTATCCGAGGGATGCAAATCAAAACAACAATGCGATACCATCTCACACCTGTCAGAATTGCTATCATCAACAAATCAACAAATGACAAGTGTTGGTGAGGATGTGGAGAAAAAGGAACCCTTGTGCACTGCTGGTGGGAATACAGACTGGTGCAGCCACTGTGGAGAACAGTATGGAGTTTCCTCAAAAAACTGAAAATGGAACTCCCATTTGACCCAGTAATCCCACTCCTAGGAATATATCCTAAGAAAGTAGAAACACCAATCAGAAAGGATATATGCACCCCTATGTTCATAGCAGCGCAATTTACAATAGCTAAGATTTGGAAACAGCCTAAGTGCCCGTCAGCAGATGACTGGATCAGAAAACTATGGTACATCTACACAATGGAATACTATGCTGCCATAAAAAAGAAGGAATTATTACCATTTGTAGGCACCTGGATGGAATTAGAGAACATTATGCTAAGTGAAATAAGCCAGTCAATGAAAGAAAAATACCACATGATCTCACTCATTTGTGGATAATGAAAACCATTATAAACTGATGAACAAAAAGATAGATACAGAGGCAGTAAAGCATCAAACAGACCGTCAAATTACAGCGGGAAGGTTAGGGAGAGGTGGGGAAAATAAGAGATCAACTGAAGGACTTGTATGCATGCATATAAGAGTAACCAACGGATGCAAAACATTGGGGAGTGAGGGCATGTATGGGAGTGGGGTGGGGGGGCAATGGTAAGATATGTACACATATAATACCTTAATAAAAAAATTTTAAAAAAATAAATAATATTTATATGGGAAAAAAAACTGAAAATGGAACTCCCATTTGACCCAGTAATCCCACTCCTAGGAATATATCCTACGAAACTAGAAACACCAATCAGAAAGGATATATATGCACCCCTATGTTCATGGCAGCACAATTTACAATAGCTAAGATTTGGAAACAGCCTAGGTGCCCGTCAGCAGATGAGTGGATCAGAAAACTATGGTACATCTACACAATGGAATACTATGCTGCCATAAAAAGGAAGGAATTATTACCATTTGTAGGCACCTGGATGGAATTAGAGAACATTATGCTACGTGAAATAAGCCAGTCAATGAAAGAAAAATACCATATGATCTCACTCATTTGTGGATAATAAAAAAACATTATAAACTGATGAACAAAAAGATAGATACAGAGGCAGTAAAGCATCAAACAGACTGTCAAATTACAGCGGGAGAGTTAAGGAGACGTGGGGGAAATAAGAGATCAACCGAAGGACTTATATGCATGCATATAAGAGTAACCAATGGATGCAAAACATTGGGAGGTGAGGGCATGTATGGGAGTGGGGTGGGGGGGGCAATGGTAAGATATGTACACATAAAATACCTTAATAAAAATATATATAAAAGAAAAAAAATAAAAGCTGGTATATATGTAAAAAAATAAAATAAATAAATTGGAAAGGAGAAAATAAACTGTCATTATTCACAGATGACATGATATTGTACATAGAAAACCCTAAAGACTCCATCAAAAAATGACTAGATTCAATACATAACTTCAAAAATGTAGCAGGATACAAAATTAACACCCAGGAATTGATGGCATTTTTATACACCAACCATGAACTCTCAGAAAGAAAAAGCAAGAAAACAATCCCATTTACCAAAATATTTTTTAACAAAAAATTAAGATAAGTAGGAATAAACTTAACCAAGGAGGTAAAAGATCTGTACTAAGAATATTATAGGACATTGAAAAAAGAGATAAGGAAGATATAAACAAGTGGAAGAATATACCATGTTCTAAATTACCAAATACCTATTAAAATACAAGGAAAGTGAAAGAGAAACAGCACCAGCCCTGGTCTGGCGGTTCCACTGCCCCCTCCGCCCTCCCACTGCAGGCAGGAGCAGCACCTCTCCAGTACTAATTACTTTTAAAACTCTTTTTGTAAAGAGAGAAATTAAATTTTGGAGGTATTTCAGGATCCATTGGAATAACAGTCATTTTTTCAGTCAATTAAAAAGTCTCTTAAATTTTAAATTTGAAAAGGTTGTAAAACAAGCTTCTATAATAATAAAAGCTTAATATGCTAATTAGACCAGACGTCCTTCCAGACAACCTTCTGGATGAACACAGGGCTGCAACAGAAGCCTGGGTTCCAGGTGCCAGAAGGAAGCCAGTGCCGGCAGTTGGGGGAAGAAAGGCCTACTCTTGCATGAATTTTGTGCATGGGGCCTCTAGTAATTAAGTATTATGATATACATTTTGTAAATACTAGGTAAGGCATCAATTAAACTTTAAAATAGTGTTAAAATTAAATATTTTATCCAGACTACAAGATTTTCTTTAATTTACATAAGTATTTAATTTTTTTAGGCCAGTAAATGCCATTTGGAGAGAGAAAATGCACAACACATAATACAAAGATGAATACATATCATACAAATGCTACAGACCATATACATAATTCAAGAGTAATTCACCTTTTTTCCTTGAATATATATTTCCATATTTTTTTAATCCTCACCTGAGGAGCAAGGATATTTTTTTCCATTGATTTTTAGAGAATGGAAGAAATGAGGTGGGGAGAGAGGGAAACATCAATGTGACAGAGACACATCTATTGGTTGCCTCCCACACATGCCCTGACTGAAAGTGGGATCAGACCTGCAGCCCAGGTACATACCCTTGACTGGGAATCAAAACTACAACACTCTGATACATAGGACAATGCTGTAACCACTGAGCGCACCAGACATGGCTGTATTTTCATTTTTTAAATTAAAAGTAATTTAATGTATGAGAATTTTTAATGTTTGGAAACCTCAATTTTCAATGATAGTGACAAATTAAGCAACCAATATTTCCTACAACTTTAATTAACATATTTTATTATTTCAAATTTAGGCACCCAGAGACCACTGCAATATGGCCATTTTAAAATGAGATTTCTAGTGAGATCTTGCTATTTTTTGTAAAGCAATTACCAGTAACAGGATTTCTATCAGGAGTATTAATGAGAGCTGGGCTCCGGAAGTTTCTGGCCTTGGAGGCACAATTTTCCATATTAATTGTAGTGGGTTTTTTGTTTTGAACATTGGCAGTCTGAGTAAATTCTCTAGGGAGGTAATGTAGTGGGTCAAAGTCTGCTACTTATGAGTACCATGAGGCTCTTAGTCCTCAAGTGGCATTCAACCTTCTTATATGCCTTGGTTTCTTTCCCTGGCTATCTCATATAGCTGTGAGTGAGGATTCGGACCACTAGGTGATCAAACTTTATACGGGCATCCCTGGATGAGTCAATTTCTTAATTACAGTTGAGTTGGAGGTTCCCTATGGGGACCCTACACATCATGAGGAATGACCTCCGACACCTCCATAAAGATTCTTAGTCATCTAAGAGCATCTGAGATTCGGGCTGGAGGGAGGACGTGCCCCTTATCTTCAGAGCTGAATGAGTTCAGCTCTCATTTATACTGCAAGGGCATTTGCTCAGATTCTCAGAAAGCAATTCCAATGGAAAAGGCAAATTTAAATACCAGCAAACCATTTTTCCTCCTGTCTCACCTTGTAGCCTGGGTTCTGTTAACCCTTAACCTTGTCAGGTTAAGCATGTGGCCCATTTTCATCCACATAGTGAAACAAAGGGAGGGATTAAAATAGAAGAAAAAAGATCAAGGGGGCCCTGGAGACAGGTTCAAGGGGTTGGCCCAGGACAAGCTGCTGCTGCCCACTGATCCCCTGGTTGCAAGTCTCATAGGGACCTTTAGAGCTTAGGAGAAAAAAAGTAAAAGTAGGAAATAAGAGAAGGGAACACACAGGTGTAAGGAATAACACACACCTTTGTCTTAAGGGTTTTACCTGTTTCATTTGTTTGATTTTTTAAATATGATTTTATTGATTTCAGAGAGAGAGGAAAAAGAGAGAAATATCATAGATGTGAGAGATATATCCATCAGTTGCCTCTTGTTGAACCCACAACCTGGACATGTGTCCAAACCTGGAATTGAACAGGTGACCTTTTTTTTATATTTTATTGATTTTTTACAGAGAGGAAGGGAGAGGGATAGAGAGTTAGAAACATTGATGAGAGAGAAACATCGATCAGCTGCCTCCTGCACACCCCCTACTAGGGATGTGCCCGCAACCAAGGTACATGCCCTTGACCAGAATCGAACCCGGGACCCTTCAGTCCACAGGCCGACGCTCTATCCACTGAGCCAAACCGGTTTCGGCGAACAGGTGACCTTTTGATGCATGGGACAACATTCAGTGAAGGTAGTCACAATGGCCAGGACATAGATTTACCTGGTGTTTAACAGTGGCAATTTTAGAGCAGGCCTCAATGGAATATCTCAATAGAATATTCATCAACTCTCCAGGTGTGTCATTTGATATGCTGATATATTACAATGAATGTATACAGGCATGTGGGTCATTCTCTGATCAGTTTCACCTTAAAAATGTCACTGGAAAAGGATTTGAAGTAACATGGGTCTGCTGGGCACAGTCTGGAACATGTAACCCATTTGCTCCTAAGCATCCTAGGTTAGGGAAGATAAGTTCTTGTGATTTAGTAGTTGTGCCTATAAATTACTAGGCCCTGTTAGAGTCTCATATTTCCCATTCCACTTGTCAAGGAATTTTCCTAGTTTTTTAATAACATGCCTCAACTCTATAAACTTGGGGACTCTTGTTAGTATTGAACTCAACACAATGACCATGAGTTGACAGACACTAGACACCAGAGCCAAAATTAGGATCCCAAACACATAGCCTGGACTCCAGAAGCTGTACCCTACAGCAACCACAAACCAAAAGCTGGACCCCAGCCCTGGGACTCAAACTCAAAGCGATTCCCCTGACTCAAGCATACTGTGCAGCACAAAAGCCAGAAACCAGATGCCAGAGACTGATAGCTAATTCTTAAGACCAGATTCCATACACCAGAATCTGAATCTATAGCTGCACTTGGACCCCACACAAGAACCCCGGACACAAAGTCATACCCAAAGAGACCCAAAACGCCAGACACACAGCCGAATACAAAACCACAGACTCTGGACATATAACAGGGATCTATAACTAAGACGCCATAGCCACAATGTGGAGTTGGAGACAGACAACAGACCTCAGTTGCCAGATGCCAGATGCATGAACTGAACCAGATCCTCACGTTGTACACAAATCCATGATTCAATAAAGAGAACCCATGTCACTCTAAGCCCAAGCAGCTAGTTTCACAAATACTTTTTGTATGCCACTGTGAATGTATAAGAGGAAAAAGTAACTTGCAGAACTTCAAAATTCTACCAAACCCTGCAGTACTACACACAAAAGGCTAACAGAATGAAAAAAATAATAATGATGATGCTTACCTTTGCCGGCAGGTATCCATGATCTCTTGGCTGTAGTGGTGTCAGAAGTTAACCATGTCACAGTCGATAATTTCACAAGGCCGGCTCTTATTTACCTCATACCTTATAAATACTAACAACTGCGTTAATAACAAAATTGACATAATCAAATTAACAAGAGATGTACAACGCTTAATCCATGCACAAGGAAAACTCACATACAAATGAATACCAAAGACAATGAGGTAATATTAGGAACAGAAAATGTTGGAAAATGGGGAAACAGGGTCTTAAGGTTGTAGAGGTGAAATGGGTAATATTTAGGAAAAGTACAGGATATGTGGTGGCATGTTAATTTTAGTTAGGTAATCCCAAAAACTATATGATGAGGGGGGTAAGATAGGCATATCAAGAAACTCCTGGTAGCCTGGCTGGTGTGGCTCAGTGGTTGAGCATCAACTCATGAACCGGGAGGTCATGGTTTGATTCCCTGTTAGTGCACATGCCCAGGTTGTGGGCTTGATCCCCAGTGTGGCGCATGGAGGAGGCAGCCGATCTCTCATCATTGTTTCTCTCTCTCTCTCCCTTCTTCTCTAAAATCAATAAAAATATATATTTTAAAGAAACTCCTCACCTCCCCTACACACAGACAGCACCTTCAGTCAGTGTGTGCTCCACCCTCAGGCTCCCCACAGAGATGTCACACAGCACATGCCCTACCCTGAGCCCAGGTCAAAGCTGCTGGTGTGACCTGGTATGCCCAGCCACAGGTGACAAGACCATGCTGCATGTGCAAGAGGGTCCTAGGGCGCCATCTTACCTTGAGTGCTGGGGGTGCAGAGTGAATTGCATGCCACAGGGCTCTGGGTCCTCATGGGGAGTTGCATGCCAGAGAAACTGTGCATGCACTCCCACCAGCCTGAAAATCTGAAGTGGAAAACTGAAGGACCAGAATCATGGGAGAAGGGAGTACAACTCAGAGCAGACGATAAAGTTGTGAAACTCAAGGAACACCCAGCCTCTGGTCTAGCGAGTCCCAGATCATTGGACAACTAGGGAATTCAACCCCTTGGATCCCAAGCAGGGAGTCCAGGGCCAGGAAGAGGAGACAGCAAAAAGGAGGAGACAGAAAAACCCCCAAAATGAAAGAAAAGGAGAAAACACCAGAAAAGGAACTAAATGAAAGAGAGGCAAGCAATAAGTCAGAGAAATAATTCAGCGTAAGGGTCATGCAGTTCCTAAACCGACTGGGTGAGAAAATTACCAACATATGTAAGAATCAAGAAAAAATGAAGAATGATATAGCTAAAATAAAAACCACAATGGAAGGTTTCACTAGTAGACTAGAAAAAACAAAGGACCGAATCAGTGAGTTAGAAGACAGGGTTTAAAACATACCCAATCAGAAGAGCAATTGGAGAAAAACTTTTAGAAATCAGGAGAAGAGTCTAAGGGAGATTTGGAACAACATGAAATGAAGCAACATCTATATAATAAGGGTACCAGAAGGAGAGGAAGAGGAGTAAGGATTAGAAAACCTATTTGAAGAAATAATGACAGAAAACTTCACTAACTTGGGGAAGAATAAAGTCACACAAAGAGAGTCCCAAACAAGATGAACCCAAAAAGCCCAACACCAAGACACATCATAATTACAATGGCAATTGTTAGTGACGAAGAGAGAATCTTAAAGGCTGCAAGAGAGAAAGAGAGTTACCAACAAGGGATCTCCCATTAGACTATCAACTTACTTCCTAACAGAAACACGTCAGGCCAGAAGGGAATGGAATGAAGTATACAAAGTGATACAAAGCAAGGGAATGACTTCAAGAATACTCTTTCCAGTGAGGCTATCATTTAAATTAAAAGGGAAATCAGGAGCTTCACAGACAAGAAAAGGCTAAGGATATTCATTACTATCAAGCCAGCAATGCAAGAAATGCTAAAGGGACTGTCGTAAAAAGAAGAAATAGGAAGAGAAGAAGGAACACATGCGTAAAAATTAAAATTGCTACAAACAAGTACTAATCAATAATAACCTTAACCATTAATGGATTAAATGCTCCAATCAAAAGACATCAAGTGGCTGAACAGAAAGAAAGCATGACCCATACATATGCTGTCTACAAGAGACCCACCTCAGAACAAGGGACTCACAATACTGAAAATGAAGGAATGGAAGAAATTTTTTCAGGCACATGGAAATGAATTAAAAAAAGCTGGGGTAGCAATACTTATATATCACAAAATAGACCTCAAAGTGAAGGCCATAACAAAAGATAAGAAAGGCTACTTCATAATACTAAAGGGATTAGTACAACAAGAGGATATAACTCTGGGAAACATATATGCACCCAATGCAGGAGCATGCAAATACATAAAAAACTTCTGGAAGATATTAAGGGAGAAATCCATAGCAATACATTCATAGTAGTGAACTTTAATATCCCATTGACAACACTGGATAAATCTAGACAAAAAAAAATCAACAATGAAACAGCAATCTAAAGGAATCACTAGATCAGTTGGAATTAATTGACATCTTCAGAACATTTCATCCCAAAACCACAGAATATACATTCTTCTCAAGTGCACATGGGACATTTTCATAGATAGACCACATATCAGGACATAGGCTAAGTCTCTACAAATTCAAGAAGATTGAAATCATATCAAGAATCTTCTCAGATCACAATGGCATAAAATTAGAAATCAACTGCAATAAAAACAACTTTATAAAAATCAAACACTTGGAGGTTAAATAGCATGTTATTAAACAATGATTGGGTTACCAAAGAGATCAAATAAGAAATAAAAAACATCCTGGAAACAAATGACAATGAAAACAAAAATGATGGGGCACATTGAAAGCAGTCGGGAGAAGGAAGTTCATAGCACTACAGGTCTCCCTCAGAACACAAGAAAAACAGGTAATAAATTATCTAACCCTACAACTTAAAGAATTAAAAAGAGAGCAACAAGAACAGCCCAGAGTAATTAGAAGGACGGAGATAATAAACATCAGAGCAGAAATAAATGGCATAGAGGAAAAAAAGATCAATAAAACCAAGAGCAATTTCTTTGAAAAGATACACAAGATTGTTGAATTTCTAGCGAGGACCACCTAGAAGTAAAGAGAGATGGCCCAAATAAACAAAATCAGAAATGAAAGAAGTGAAGTATTAACCAACCCCACAGAAATATAAAGGATTGTAAAAAAAATACTATGAACAACTCCATTACAACAAACTGGACAACCTAGAGGAAATGGACATTTTCCTAGAAAAGTACAATCTTCCAAATCTCAATCAGGAAGAATAAAAAAATCTGAAAAGGCCAATAACTATAAAGGAATTTGAAGCAGTCATCAAAAACTTCGAGCAAACAAAAGCCCTGAGCTGGACAGTTTCACAGGGGAGTTTTACCAAACATTCAAAGAACTAAAATTACCCTCCTCAGACAATTCCAAAAAATTAAAGAAGAAGCAACACTTCCAAGCTTTTTCTATGTAGCCAGCATTACCCTAATCCCAAAAACAGATAAAGACACCCCAAAGAAAGAGAATTACAGGCTAATATCCTTGATGAACATAGATGCTAATATACTCAACAAAATTCTAGCAAATCATATCCAGCATTACATTCAAAAGATCATACACCATGACCAAGTGGGATTTATTCCAGGGATGCAAGGCTAGTATAATATCCACAAATCAATCAATGTGATACATCACATATACAAATTGAGAGACAAAAATAACCGAGTCATATCAATTGATGCAGAAAACGCACTTGACAAAATCCAACACCCTTTTTTGATAAAAACTCTCAGCAAAGTGGGAATAGAAGAATCATACCTCAACATAATAAGGGCCATATGACAAACCTACAGCCAACAGCATACTCAGTGGGCAAAAACTGAAATCATTTCCCCTAAGAACAGGAACAAGACAGAGATACCCACTTTCACCACTCTTGTTCCACATAGAACTGAAAGTGCTAACCATAGCAATCATACAAGGAGAAAAAAATAAAAGGCATCCAAGTTGCCAAAGAAGAAAACTCCTTAAGTAAAACTCCTTATTCACAGATGACATGATATTGTACATAGAAAACCCTAAAGACTCCATCAAAAAACTACTAGGCTTAAATGAATTTCGCAATGTAGCAGGATACAAAATTAACACTCAGAAATGTATGGCTTTTTATACACCAATAATGAACTCACAGAAAGAGAAAGTAAAAAAAAATCCAACTTATCATTGCAAAAACAAACCAACAACAACAAAAAATGAAGATACCTAGGAATAAACTTAACTAAGGGGGTAAAAGGCCTGTACTCAGAAAACTACAGGACATTGAAAAAACAGATAGAGGAAGATGTAAACAAATGGAAGAATATACCGTGTTCTTAAATTGGTAGACACAACATCATTAAAATATCTATACTACCCAAAGCAATCTATAGATTCAATGCAATCTCCATTAAAATACCAATGGCATATTTCATAGACCTAGAAAAAACTCTCCAAAAATTCATATGGAACTGAAAAAGACCCCAAATAGCCTCAGCAATCCTGAGAAAGAGGAACAAAATTGGAGGAATCATAATACCAGATATCAAGCTATATTACAAAGCCATTGTTCTCAAAACTGCCTGGTACTGGCACAAGAACAGACATATTGACCAATGGAACATAACAGAGAACCCATAAATCAACCCAAGCAACTATGCTCAATTTATATTTGACAAAGGAGGCAATAGCATACAATTTAGTGCACAGGTAGACCCAGGGCCTGCAGCTTCCAAAGGGCCTGGGTTGGGTTCCTCTCCAAGGCCAGGGAGGCCTCCATGGAGCTCTGAGTTTTGCCCACTCATCTTGGGAGAGCCTTCAGCACATCCTGGAAGAGATGTGGCCACTGGGCTGGTTTTGCAACTTTGAGAGCCACTCAGCACCCTCACGCTTCTTCTCTGCCAACTTGAGGAAGAAGTGAGAGCCACTTCATCACTGTGGAAATACTAGTAGAAGGCCAGAGAGAAAAGAAAAGCTGTGTAAGGACACAGTGAAGAAGCAGACATCTATATACCAGGAAAAGAGTCCTTATGGAAATTCAACCCTGACAGTGACACCTTGATATTGGCCTTCTAGTCTTCAGAACTGAGGAGCAGCAGTCCCACGAGCAGTGTGCCCCCATCCGAGGAGCAGCAGCTGCATGCCATGCCACCTGTCCCTGTCTGAGGAGCAGCAGCCTTGCACAGCCCGCTCCCATCCGAGAAGCAGCAGCTGCATGAGCTGCCCACCATATCCAAGGAGCAGCAGCTTCATAAGCAGCCTCCCCCTGTCCAAGGAGCAGCAGATGGAAGATCAGCCCACCCCCACCAGATAGAGGAGCCACCACTGCTGTGAGCAGCGGCACAAGCAGCACCCACTAGAGGAGCTTCTGCCAACTGAGGAGCAGCCACTGCATGACTGCCTGAGAAGCAGCTGCCACCCAAGGAGCCACTGCTGCCTGAGGTGCAGCCCTTACATGACTCGACACCTAGGTCCTTCAGTGAGAGCAAAAATGGGGAGACAAAGAAATCCCCAAAGGATAGAAAAGAAGGAATCGCCAGAAACTGAGCTAAGTGAAACAGAGGTATGCAATATGTCATAAAAAGAATTCAAAATAAGTGTCATACAGTTCATAAACCAGATAGATGAAAAAATCAACAACTTATGTAAAAACCAAGAAGAAATAGTGTGTAGCTTCAATAAACAACACTATGGAAAGTTTCAACAGTAGATTAGAAGAAGCGGAAGACCAAATTAATGAATTAGAAGACAGGGAAGAAAAATGCACCCAAACTGAACTGCAATTGGGGAAAAAAATTAAAAGACAGTAGGAGAGCCTAAGGGAACTTTTGGACAACATTAAATGAAGCAACATACAAATAATAGGGGTGCCACAACGACAGGAAGAGGAACAAGGGTTAGAAAACATATTTAAAGTAATAACATCAGAAAACTTCCCTGATGTGGGGAAGAAAAAAGTCACACAAGCAAAGAGAGTCCAAAACAAGATGAACCCCAAAAGACCCACACCAAGACACATTGTAATTACAATGGCAATTGTTAACAATGAAGAGATAATATTTTTTAATTTCTTTATTGATTAAGGTATTACATATGTGCCCTTATTTTCCCATTACCCCCAACCCCCCATTCATGCCCTTATCCCCCTGTTGTCTGTGTCCATTGACTAGGCTTATATGCATGCATATAAGTCTTTTGGTTAATCTCTCCCCTTTACCCTCACCGTCCCCTACCTTCCGTGAGGTTTGACATTCTGATTATCGGTTTTTGTTCATCAGTTTATGTTGTTATTATATTCCATAAATGAGTGAGATCATGTGATATTTATCTTTCTGTCCCTGGCTTATTTCACTTAGTATAATGCTCTCCAGCTCCATCCATGTTGTTGCAAATGGTATAAGAACTCCTTGTTTTTTATCACAACATAGTATTCCATTGTGTAGATGTACCACAGTTTTTTAATCCAATCATGGGCCCTTAGGCTGTTTCCAAATCTTAGCTATGGTGAATTGTGCTGCTATGAACATAGGGGTGCATATATCCTTTCTGATTTGTGTTTCTAGTTTACAAAGAGAGAATCGTAAAGGCTGCAAGAGAGAGACAGACAGTTATGTACAAGGGATCTCCCATTAGATTATCAAATGATTTCTCAACTGAAATACATCAGGACAGAAAGGAATGGAAGGAAGTTTACAAAGTGATGCAAAGCAAGGGACTGAATACAAGAATATTACATTCAGCAAGGCTATCATTCAAAATTGAATGGGGAATAAGGAGCTTCACAGACAAAAAAAATAAAAAAAATCTAAGGGAGTTTATCACCACCAAGCCAGCAATGCAAGAAATGCTAAAGGGAATGGTATAAAAATAAATAAAAAGGGAAGGAGGAACACAGGCACAAAAAAATAAAAATGGCTACAAACAACTACCTATCAATAATAACTTAAAACATGAATGGACTAAATGATCCAATCAAAAGACATTGAGTGGCTGAATGGATAAGAAAACATGACCCATACATTTTCTGTCTACAAGAGACCCACCTTAGAACAAGGGACTCACACAGACTGAGAGTGAAGGGATGGGAAAATATCTTCCAGGCAAATGAAAAAAAAAAAAAAAAAAAAAGCTGGGCTAGCAATACTTATATATAATAAAATATACCTCAAAGTAAATGACATAACAAGTGATAAAGAAGGCCACTACATAATACTAACGGGATCAGTACTAAAAGAGGATATAACCCTGATAAACATATATGCACCCAATACAAGAGCACCCAAATAAATTTTAAAAAACACCTCCTCGAAGATATGAAGGAAGAGATTGACAACAAAACAATCATAGTATGGGACTCTAATACCCCATTGACATCACTGGATAAATCATCTAGACAAAAAATCAGTAAAGAAACAGTAATCCTAAATGACTCATTAGATCAGATGGACTTAATTGACATCTGCATAACATTTCATCCAAAGCCAGTAAATATACATTCTTCTCATGTGAACATCGGACATATTCAAAGATAGACCACATATTGGGTCACAGGCAAAGTCTCTTCAAATTCAAGAAGACTGAAATTATATCAAGCATCTTCTCAGACCACAATGGCATAATATTAGAAATAAACTACAGCCCTAACTGGTTTGGCTCAGTGGATAGAGTGTCGGCCTATGCACTCAAGGGTCCCAGGTTCGATTCCGGTCAAGGGCATGTACCTTGGTTGTGGGCAGATCCTCAGTAGGGGGTGTGCAGGAGACAGCTGATTGATATTTCTCTCTCATCGATGTTTCTAACTCTCCCTCTCCCTTCCTCTCTGTAAAAAATCAATAAAATATTAAAAAAAAGAAATAAACTACAATAAAAACAATTCAAAAATCAAACACTTGGAAGCTGAATAGCATGCTATTAAACAATGATTGGGTTACCAAAGAGATCAAAGAAGAAATTAAAAACATCCTGGAAACAAATGATAATGAAAACACAACAATCCAAAATCTATGGGACACAGTGAAAGCAGTTCTGAGAGGGAAGTTTATAGCTCTACAGGCCTACCTTAAAAAACAAGAAAAAAATGATAATAAATCATCTAACTCTACAACTTAAAGAATTAGAACAAGAAAAGCACAGAGTGAGGAGAAGGAAGGAGATAATAAAGAGCAGAGCAGAAATAAATGACATAGAGATAAAACAAAAGAAAACAAAACAAAACCAATACAAAAGATCAATGAAACCAAGAGCTCTTTCTTTGAAAGTATACACAAAATGGATGAACCACCAGCCAAGCTCATCAAGAAGCAAAGAGAGAGAACCCAAATAAACAAAATCAGAAATGAAAGAGGTGAAATAACAACAGACCTCACAGAAATATAAAGTATCCTATATAATAAAGAGCTAATATGCAAATGGTCATCACGCGGTCATGCCATCATGCCGTCACACTGGTGCCGGGGGACCTGAGGCCAGGCCAGGGGCTCTGAGGCCATGCACCCTGCCCCCATGCTGAGGCTAGGGGACCGGAGGCCAGGTCATGGGACCAGAGGCTGAGCCGGGAGACCTGAGGGCATGCCCCCCACCCAGCAGGGCTTGATGGGAGACCTTAGGCTGTGCCCTCTGCCTGGTGCCAGGCCAGAGGACCTGAGGCTGCAACCCCAGCCAATGTGGGGCTTGATGCGGATGGGGCCAGCTGGGTCTGCATCTTGAGTGATTTCAAGGCACACGCAGGTGGGTGGGGACTTGACTCTGGAACTCGTGGCGCACCCCAGATACTGACAGGAGGAAGATTTGAGATTTTCATATACATTTTACTAATTTTCTTTCATCTCTGACACTTCTATTATAGAGAAAGGTCAAATAGCAATATTAAAATATTTTCTCTACTTAATTCCCTATTAATGTGCATGAATTTCATGCACCAGGCCACTAGTTGTAAAAAAAAAATTACTATGAACAACTCTATTCCAACAAACTAGACAACCTAAAGGAAATGGACATATTCCTAGAAAAATACAATATTCCAAAACTCAATCAGAAAGAATCTAAAAATCTCAATAGGCTGTTAACGATGGAGGAAATTGAAGCAGCCATCAAAAAGCTTCCAGCAAACAAAAGCTCAGGTCCAGGCAGCTTCACAGGGGAGTTTTATCAAACTTTCAAAGAAGAACTAAAACCTGGCCTCCTCAGACTATTCCAAAAAATTAAAGAGGAAGCAACACTTCCAAGCTCATTCTATGAAGCCAACATTACCCTAATACCAAAACCAGATGAAGACACCACAAAGAAAGAGAATTATAGGCCAATATACCTCATGAATATAGATGCCAAAATCCTCTACAAAATTGTAACAAATCAGATCCAGCATTACATCACAAAAATTCATACATCATAACCAAGTAGGATTTATCTCACGGATGCAAGGATGGTACAATAACCACAAATCAATAAACATAATACATCACACAAACAAATTGAGAGATAAAAATCACATAGTCATATCGATTGATGCAGAAAAAGCTTTTGACAGAATCTAACACTCTTTCTTGATAAAAACCCTCAGCAAAGTGGGAATAGAGGGATCATACATCAACATAATAAAAACCTTCCTTATACAACAAACCTCAGCCAACAGCATACTCAATGGGCAAAAACTAAAACCATTTCCCCTAAGAACAGGCACAAGACAGGGATGCGCACTGTCAACACTCCTGTTCCACATAGAACCAGAAGTGCTAATCATAGCAATTAGGCAAGAAGAAGAAATAAAAGATATCCAAATTGGAAAAGAATACATAAAACTGTCATTATTCACAGGTGACATGATGCAGTATGAAAAAAAAAACACACTCCATAAAAAATTATTAGACTTAATATATGAATTTGCCAACGTAGCAGGATACAAAATTAATGCCAAGAAATCTATGGAATTTTTATACATGAATAGTGAACTTACAGAAAGAGAGGTTTAAAAAATCCCATTTACCATTGCACCAAAAACATTAAGATACCTGGGAATAAACTTAACTGAGGAGGTAAAAGACCTGTACTCAGAAAACTATAGGACACTGAAAAAAGAGATAGAGGAAGACATAAACAGATGTAAGAACATACCATAGAATCAACATCATTAAAATGTCCATACTACCCAAAGCAATCTATAGATTCAATGCACTCCCCATTAAAATGCCAATGGCATATTTCACAGTCCTAAAACGAACTCCCCAAAAATTCATCTGGGATATAAAAAAAAAAAAGACTCCAAATAGCTGCAGCAATTCTGAGAAAGAAGAACAAAGTTGGAGGAATCTCAATACCAGATATCAAGCTGTATTACAAACTCACTGCTCTCAAAACTCGCTGGTAATGGCACAAGAACAGACATATAGATCAATGGAACAGAACAGAGAACCCAGAAATCGACCCAAGCCATTATGTTCAATTAATATTTGACAAAGCAAGAGCATACAATGGAGTCAAAATAGTCTCTTCAATAAATGGTGTTGGGGACATTGGACAGATAAAGGCAATAAAATGAAACTAGACCACCAACTTACATCATACACAAAAATAAACTCAAAATGTATAAAGGACTTAAATGTAAGATAGGAAATCATAAAAATATTAGAGGAATCCACAGGTAGCAAAATCTCAGACATATGCCAAAGGAATATCTTCACCGATATAGCTCCTAGGCCGCTGGAAACTAAAGAGAAAATAAACAAATGGGAATACATCAAAATAAAAAGCTTCTGCACAGCAAAAGAAATAATCAAGAAAACAATGAGAAAGCCCACTGCATGGAAGAACATATTTGCCAATGTTATCATCGATAAGAGTTTAATCTCCAACATTTACAGGGAACTCATACAAATTAACAAAAGGAAGACCAACAACCCAATCAAAAAATGGGCAACAGATCTAAATAGATATTTTTCATAAGAGGACAGAAGGAAGGCCAAGAGACATATGAAAACCTGCTCAAAGTTACCAATCATCCAAGAGATTCAAATCAAAACAACAATGAGGTACCATCTCACACCTGTCAGAATGGCTATCATCAACAAATCAACAAACGACAAGTGCTGGTGAGGATGTGGAGAAAAAGGAACCCTCATGCACTGCTGGTGATAATGCAGACTGGTGCAGCCACTGTGGAGAACAGTATAGAGTTTCCTCAAAAAACTAAAAATGGAACTGCCATTTGACCCAGTGATCCCACTTCTAGGACTATATTCCAAGAAACTAGAAACACCAATCAGAAAGAATATATGCACCCCTATGTTCATAGCAGAACAATTTACAATAGCTAAGATTTGGAAACAGCCTAAGTACCCATCAGCAGATGAGTGGATTAAAAAACTGTGGTACATCTACACAATGGAATACTACACTGCTGTAAAAAGGAAGGAACTCCTACCATTTGCAACAGCATGGATGGTCCTGGAGAGAAAGATAAATATCACATTATCTCACTCATTTGTGAAATATAATGAACAACATAAACTGATGAACAAAAATAGATCCAGAGACTTAGAAGCATCGAGCAGACCATCCAACCTCAGAAGGAAGGCAGGGGAGGGTGGGAGGGTGAGGGAAGAGATCAACCAAAGGACATGTATGTATGCATATAAGCATAACCAATGGACACAGACAATAGGGAGTGAGGGCATGTGCTGTGGGGGAGGGAGCTGCCAGGAAGAGGCCAATTGGGGAAATGGAGACATAGGTAATACTTTAAACAATAAAGAATTTTAAAAAATTAAAAGGAACTCCTGGTAAAGTTCTCTTCTTACACCAGTTTTTTTTTTTCCAACTAAATCTTTTAGAAAAGAATGGGAGACAATTTTTATTTCTTAACAATGAGCTTAAAATCAGTACATCCAATGCAAAATTTTGGTACTCTTTGAAAGTTTATTTATTTATTTATTTTCTCTTGATTCACATGAATTTAGCTTTTGTGGGTTATTTTTGCCATTAATTGCTAAGGAATTTTAAGATAAAAATACAAAGTCATTAACATCAAGAGACACAAGGGCCCTTTGGATTCCAAAATAAATATCTTTCTAATGGGGGAGTAAGGGGAACATCACGTGTCACTTGCTTATTTTTTAAACTATTACTCTTTCAATTCTAATCTTTGAATAAAATATATTTTCTACAATATAAAATGACTTTTTAGATAAAAATCAGCACAGTAACATTGTCTATTTTACAATAATTCTGAAAGGAAAATTTGGAAAAGAATATTCTTACACCATATAGCATAACTTGTTTTTTTATTTGAAATTTTTTTGTTAATTGCCTAATCACCTAAATCAGTGAATAAGAATGCTCAGCTTCCAATCCATGAATATAGAATACAATATAATTTATTCTACGTTTTACTTCAAAGTCAGAGATGACATCCATCCCATCTAATAAGTGATATGCAAATTGACCATAGCCCCCGCTAAACTCACAAAGCCACACCCACCAGCCAATCAGGAGTGAATATGCAAATTAACGCAACCAAGATGGCTCTGGCCACAGAGAGAGCAGGAGGCTTGGGTTTCCCCGGCAATGGAAGAAGCCAAGCTTTCCTGCACACCCTCACCAGCCCAGGCCTCCGCTCAATGCTACAAAGTTTCAATTATAGAAGATAAATAAATCCCAGATACCAGGGCCTCCACTTGGGTCGCCGGGAGGCGTGGCCAACCTGCAAACCACCACAGGCCCCTCACCCAGGCCACCCCATGCCCCAAGAGAACCCCCACCCTGATCTGGGACACCCTTCAGGGCAAACCAGCTGGCCCCCACCCGTGCACCAGGCCTCTATCCTATCTAATAAAAGAGTAATATGCAGATTGACCATCACTCCAACATACAAGATGGATGCCCCCGTGTGGTCAAAGATCCTGCCCCCATGTGGACACAAGATGGCCACCACAAGATGGCCAGCAGGGGAGGGCAGTTGGGAGGGACCAGGTCTGCAAAGGGAGGGCAGTTGTGGGCGATCAGGCCAGCAGGGGAGGGCAGTTAGGGGTGACCAGGCCAGCAGAGGAGGAAAGTTGGGGGCAAACAGGCTGGCAGGGGAGCAGTTAGACATCAATCAGGCTGGCAGGGAAGTGGTTAGGGGGTGATCAGGTTGGCAGGCAGAAGCAGTTAGGGTCAATCAGGAAGGCAGGCAGGCGAGCAGTTGGGAGACAGTAGTCCTGGATTGTGAGAGGGATGTCTGACTGCCCGTTTAGACCCACCAGGATCGGGTCTAAACGGGCAGTCGGACATCCCTTGAGGGGTCCCAGATTGGAGAGGGTGCAGGCTGGCCTGAGGGACACCCCCCCCCCCCGTGCACGAATTTCGTGCACCGGGCTTCTAGTATAATTATAAAGCCTACTCTACATTTTCAAGTTCTCAATCCAAATATATAGATTATAACAGGTCACTTTATTGCTGACAACATTCATGGGAGGGTCAGATTCCTCATAAAAAGACAAAATAAATTTGATTGGGAGCCGGCTATTGTCCTACTCACCCATCAACAGAATTATGGAAGTCAAGAGGCAATATTTTTTCCTTTTTAAAAAAGCAAAGGAACCAAAGAAGATTGGCTGGCTGTTGAATGGGCCCCACATTAGAGTGCATAGCTCATTAGGATCGAGGCTGGCACCTGTGAGCAGTTCACTTCCTAAGAGCACTCACTGGGCATTATGTCATCTGTACTACAGCTTTCACCCTGGAAAGTATTTGAAAATACTCTATGCTCAAAATATACACTGAGTGGCCAGATTATTATGATCTCTGAATGCATAATAATCTCCCCACTCAGTGTATATCCTATATAATAAAAAGCTAATATGCAAATTGTCCCTTTGACCAGCAGGCAGGCCGGCCAACCACCCATGTCCCTTCCCCCTGGCCAGGCTGGCCGGACCCCCACCCATGTACAAATTCATGCACTCACTGGGCCTTTAATATATAATATATATGTGTGTGTGTGTGTGTGTGTGTGTGTGTGTATGTATATATATATACATATATATACATATATATATGTATATATATATACATACGCACATATATACATATACATATACATACATATATATATATACTAGAGGCCTGGTGCACTAAATTCTAGCACGGGGGAGTCCCAGGTTATGCTATATAAAAAACAAGTTATGCTATATAATCTGGGACCCCTCGAGGGATGTCTGGCTGCCCGTTTAGGCCCAATCCTACCAGGTAGGATTGGGCCTAAATGGGAATTTGGACATCCCTCTCACAATCCAGGACTGCTGGCTCCCAAATGCTCACCTGCCAACCTTCCTGATTGCCCTGACTGCTTCTGCCTGTCAGCCTGATCACCCACTAACCACTCCCCTGTCAACCTGATTGATGCCTAACTGCTCCTCTGCCAGCCTGTTTACCCCTAACTGCCCTCCCCTGCAGGCCTGGTCCCCCCAACTGCTCTCCCCTGAAGGCCTGGGTCCCCCCCAACTGCCCTTCCCTGCTGACCCGCTCGCCCCCAACTTCCCTCCTCTGCTGGCCTGGTCACCCCTACCTGTGCTCCCCTTCTGGCAATCTTGTGGCGGCCATCTTGTGTTCACATGGGGGCAATCATCTTGTACCACATGTGGGCAGCCATCTTGTGTATTGGAGTGTCGGTCAATTTGCATATTATTCTTGTATTAGATAGGATAGAGGCCTGGTGCATGGGTGGGGGCCAGTTGGGTTGCCCTGAAGGGTGTCCAAAATCAGGGTGGGGGTTCTCTTGGGGCGTGGGGAAGTCTGGGTGAGGGGCCTGTGGTGGTTTGCAGGTTGGCCACGCCTCCCGGTGACCCAAGTGGAGGAACTGGTATCTGGGATTTATTTGTCTTCTATAATTGAAACTTTGTTGCCTTGAGTGGAGCCAAGCCTCCTGCTTGCTCCGTGGCCGCCGCCACTTTTGTTGGGATTTATTTATCTTCTATGATTGAAACTTTGCAGCCTTGAGTGGAGGTCAAGGCAGGCCAGGGCTGCGGAAACTTGGCTTCCTCCATCGCCAGGGACAACTCAAGCCTCCTGCTCTCTCCAGCTCCGTGGCTGCTGCCATTTTTGTTGGGATTTGTTTATCTTCTATAATTAAAACTTTGTAGCCTTGAGCAGAGGCCTGGGCCACCCAGGGCAGGCAGAAAGCTTGGCTTACTCTATTGCAGCGGAAACCCAAGCCTCCTGCTCTCTCCATGGCCATAGCCATCTTGGTTGGGTTAATTTGCATACTTGCTCCTGATTGGGTGGTGGGCGTGGCTTGTGGGTGTGGTGGATGTGCGGTCAATTTGCTTATTACTCTTTTATTAGATAGGATATATATATATATATATATATATATATATATATATATATATATATACTGAGTGGCCAGATAATTATGCATTCAGATATTATAATTATCTGGCCACTCAGTGTATAGTATCCATTCCTTGTCCTTGAGGATCCAAGTATCTATACTAATAAAAGCCTAGGTTGCCCTTGCACGTGATGTTGCCACAAGATGGCTGCCACAAGATGGCCAAGTGCACAGAGGAGGCAGGGCCCAGCAGCCACTTCGTGTGGTGAGGCCTGGGGGTCCCAGCATCTCCTCCGCCTCATGCATAGGAAGTGGGTCCTGGCTGAGAAGGCATGTTGTGGCAGGGGAGGGCAGTTGGGGGCAATCAAGCCAGCAGGGCAGCAGTTAGGTGTCAATCAGGCCAGCAGAGAAGCGGTTAGGGGCAATCAGGCAGGCAGGCAGGCAGGCAAGTGGTTATGAGCCAGCAGTCCTGGATTGTGAGAGGGACGTCCAACTGCCGGTGTAGGCCCAATCCCACACATCCCCCAAGGTGTCCCAGATTGGAGAGAGTGCAGGCCGGGCTGAGGAACACCTTCCCCCAACCCCTGTGCACGAATTTTGTGCACTGGGCCACTAGTAAATCTAAAATGATAATGGCCTTCTTCAGTCCAAAGGCAGGACTTCTTTCCAGTAGAGTGTCTCCAGTGTTTCACAAAAATAAATAAAAGCAGCAGCTAACGTCTTTTCAGCTTCTTGACCTCTTCTCATTTTGTTGCTTCTTCCTCCCATCGCATTCCCTCTAAGTCCTCTTGCATACCTGGTTTTAACTCTTTGCTTCTTCATCTTTGTATTTTTCTTTGGTCATAGCCAAAGAATGTGCTTAGATATTTCTTCCTGAGATTCTCCTTCATCTTTGATAAAATATTCCATTTTGGAGTCATAGTTCTCATCTTCCTCCTCTTCATATTTTCACTGTCTTTTGTAACCACCAGGGAAGGGAAACCCTTGAGAATGTTGGGCAGATCTGTAGCCAGCTAAAGAAGGCTTCATTCCATTCATCTGTCCATTGGTGGGCCGGGTAATGATATTCTTAGAAAATATTGTTTCTGAGACAAAAGTGCATTTGGGCTTATGGGGGGATCTAAGCTACTAACTATTCACCCAGGTCCCAAGCCGATCACTGGTCTTCTAGGGCCTGAACTGCTGACAGTCTGTCCAGCTGAAACTGTGTCACTTACTGATCGCCCAGAGCCACTGACTGACCGCCTGGGGGGCACTGAGCCACTCATTGGTCATCAGTTATGTGGATTGTGCACAGGCCACCCAGAGTCACCAGAACTGACCACTGACTTCCTAGAACTACCTGGGTCACTGATGGGTCATCCAAAGCCACCTGTGCTGCTGACTGTTATTCCAGGAGGATTTAAGTCACTGGCTGGCCTCTTGGTCCCACTGATTGATTGCTCAGGTCCTGAGCTGGAGCTGCCATTCTGGTGCCTAGGCACGGAGCCAGAACTAACCATAGGCTAAAGACTCCCTGTGATGGGCTGCCCAGGAGCTAGGCTGGAGCCGCTGCCTGACTGCCTGACACTTGGACTCTTAGCCTTCTGGGGGAGACCACAGGTCCAGGTCTGGAATGACTAGGATGGAGAGGAAATTTTTGTCTGTGTGCTCAATAACAGATTTCTGACTCCCTTTAGCTGAAGTCTTTGAAACACTTGGTGAAAAGGTGCTCAAGTGGGTCTTTCCAGCCCCATTGAAAACAGGGCTGTCATGGTCCTTCTGAAGTGAGGCTTGGGAACAGTTGCTAGATCCTACTTTGGTCCTCTCTCCTGGCATGGATTTGGATGAAAACAAACCTAAATGTTTCTTATTATCTGTGCAGGGTCAGGATTTCTTCTCAGCATGAGGAAGGGGAGTACCTTTGGGAGAAGGTTGCTTGTCCCTGGAAACTCTGCTAGGTTTTGTGCCCATACTTTCTGTATGAGAGGGCACCATTTTGGTCAGAGGTAGTCCTGCATCTGCTTCAGACTTCTTTTTCATATGTCTTCGTTCAAGAAGTTTTCACTCCCTAAGTTCTTGTGCAATCATAGGCCACTTTTCTGTGTTTTTTTTTCCACTACCTTGATTTCCACTGATCCATACTGTTGGAAGCTAGCCATTGTCTCCCCTATCAGAAAAGTGTAAACAAGGAATGCAGAAGGCTCATGAACCTTGAGCTCTGGCAAGGGCCAAAGCTATGCACTGATTGTTTAGTTCAGACAATGGTGGCTCAAGCAATTTCCTGACCAAATAGTCTCAAAGTAAATCTTTACTAATATTTACTGACCTTTAAGATAGTCTTTCTGTTACCAGAATTGCCTGCCTAAGGGCAATATGTGCATCTAAAATTGAATAAAAGGCTGTCAGGGCCTGGGCACCAGTGAAGTCCTTGCCCTTGCATTGGACTCTCCGCCTGGTCCCCCATTATTTCCAAATAATTATTTCTTGACTTGTCTCATCATTTGACCATGGCCCCTCTCCAGATCCCGAACCCTGAGCCATGCGGGACGTGGACTCTCACATCTGGCACCTCAAATGATGGATGTCTGGAGAAGATTTGCCTGAAGCAGAAAAACAGTTTCACCAGCAAGGTGGGGAAAAAGAATTCACCGGATAGGTGTGGAAATTCGCCGCGTGCAAAGCCCACAGCCAGCTGCGGAAGTCGAGATCTGTAAGTAGGGTGGGAACATCTTTTCTTAGCCAGGCTAATGGGGCAGAATTTTTCAAAAGGGGAGAAGCTTTATTGTAGACTTTTGGTTTGCATGCTTAAGGATAAAGTGTCAGAAGGTATTCTCTTACAGTTTTTGCATGTTGTTATAGAACATAATCCCTGGTTTCCTGAAGAAGGTACATTAGATGTTGAATGTTGGGAAAGAGTTAGTCAGAACTTGAAAAAACCTCAGCACCAGGGGAAAAATTTGTCTCTAAATTGTTTCTCCTTGTGGAACATGGTATTGCATTTGCCTAGAGCTTCTAGAGAAACAAAAGAAGATAAACCCCCTCCTTTTGCACCTTCCTCTCCTAAAAAGGAGCAAAAAGAAAAATTGGAGGAATGGCCTTCATGGCCCCCTTCACCTCCATGTCCTAATCCTGAAACATTTAATTCAGCATTAATAGAATAACCTATGCAAAGAGCTATCCGAGAAGGATTAAAGGACATGACGGTGGAGGACCAACTTGCTTTTCCTATTATACAAGTAGCTGACCCACAGCTCCTGAATCATATAATAAGACAGCATGAAGAATTTGACTTTAAAATGATAAAGGCTTTGCGTGAAAGCATAGTCCAGAATGGTCCTATAGCTCTTTTACCGGAGAAATTGTAACTAATATTTCTGAAGCATTCTTAGCCCCTTATGATTGGTATTCTCTGGCTCACGGAGGAGATTATTTACTATGGAAGTGAGAATTTTTTGAGAAATGTCAGGAGCAAGCCCATGCAAACTGCGGGCTGAATGCTCAAATAACTTATGAAATTCTGACAGGACTGGGACAATATAATGACATGCAAAATCAGCCAAATTATGTGCAACAGGCATACAAGCAAATTAGACTTTGTGGAAGAAGAGCTTGGTGGGCTTTACCACCAAAAGGGGACCCTGAGGGAGCTTTTAGTAAATGTATGCAGGGGCCCACAGAGTCATTTTCTGACTTTATGGCTTGCCTCACTCAAGCAGTGAGATGACAGATTCAACATGAAACAGCAGGATACAATTTAATTCAGCAATTAGCTTATGAAAATGTCAATGCTGATTGTAAGAAATGCCTGACACCTCTGAGAAAAAATAGTACCATTACAGAAATAATTCGAGTATGTCAGAATGTGGGGTCAGGCATTTTTCAAGCAAACTTACTCTCTGCCGCTGTAACACTGGGGAATAAAAGGTGTTATAATTGTGGAAGAACAGGACATTTTAAAAAAGAATGTAAGCAACCAAGAAGGACACAAGGTGGCGATCTAGGGAAAGGCATGAGCATTCTGCCTCCCAATTCAATCAACACAGATTAAACCTCTCTGTGTCCTAGAAGTCAGAAGGGAAACCATTGGGTTGGTTAATATAGATTGAAATTTCATAAAAATGGGCAGCCATTAGATCAAGACATAGGGAATGGCCAACCACAGGGAAACGGCCACCCAGCCTTGTCAGCAATAGGGGAAATTTGCCCTGCAAGGCTCACAGTGGACTCCCTCATCTGAGCCACTCCAGGGAGCGCAGGCCTAGTTCTTAACAGTACTATAGTGGTCACTTTGACACCGATATGGCTCGGCAAGCTGTTCCCACAGGAATCTGAGGACCTGTGCCACCAAGAACTTTAGGATTAATCTTAGGGAGAAGTGGAAAAACTCTGAAAGGACTAACTGTTCTGCCTGGAGTCATAGATTCAGACTATGAGGGGGAAATTAGGTAATATTAGAATGTAATCATATTATGCAAATTACTTCAGGACAAATACTTGCTCAGATACTACTTCTACCTTTTATTCAGCAAGGCGAAGCTATAAATAGGAAAAGAGGAACACAAGGATTTGGAAGCTCAGACATGTATTGGATAGATGAAATTAGCAAAACCCATCCTATGATTAATTTAAGAATAGAGAGAAAATGGTTTAAAGGTTTAATAGACACCCCCACACTAAGCCGTTATGTAAAAAGTCTTAAGAATGGCACCCCACCGAGGAAGAAATTAATTGGCAAGACTGTTATAGTGACCACCCCACCAGCAGAAACTTAATAACAGTTTTTCCTTTGTGTATTGGAGCCCCTATGGGTTTGCATATAGTAACAATCACACTTTAAAATGGAAGGGGGAATGCATCCTATCTATAAGTTGAAGCTAATCACTCCATTTCATGGCATGGAGGAGGATTTGTTGGATCTCAATTTCAACATTACAATTGGCCCCTAAAAAATACATAATGGAAATTAGCTGCTGCACTTGTGAGAAGGAAAACCCCTATTTTGTAAAAACTGCTGTTTAGAATTATCTGCTGTTTTTCTTATACGGCCTCTTATTCTAAAAGGTAACTTTCCTTTCTAGCCTGCTTCAGCCTAATGAGGACCATAAACTTAGCTGTCTGACCTGGTAGGCCAGGGACTAGGTATGCCTATAATTTTAGCTGTCTGACCTTGAAGGCCAGAGACTAGATGTGCCCATAATTTTTAGAACTGTGTTTGTTTTCAAAGACAGCAGCGAGATAACCACTAATTGCACAGAGGACTGGCTCCTTAATAAAAAGGGAAGTCCTGCTTGTAGCTTTGCTTAGAATTTGAATTCATTTTCTCTAAGCCCACCGCGGTGAATAAAGTGTGACTCCAAACTCTCCTGCATTGTTTGATTATTCCGGTTTTCTGCAACACTTGCACCTATTAAATAGTATAGTTTTAACTATAGCTCAGATAATTCCAGTCGTACCTTATGGGGAACTCCCAATAAGACAGTATTTGCCACTGCCTGTGTATTTGATCCGTTTGTACTCCTCTCAGGCCCCATCCAGATGCACCTTAATATTACAAGCCATCTGTATGAGGTGTCATGCACAGGCTGCACACTATCCCATTGTATTAATTTTACATTCCAAAAGGATTCCCTCATGATTTTAAAACAACCGGCTTTCATTTAGTTTCCTACTAACATAACCGAACCTTTGGGAATCTCATCAAACCTACTAACTGTTACATGATCTGGTAAAAATCTTAAAAAGACAAAAAAGATTTCCTGGAATGTTAATTGCAGGACTCTTTGCCCTCGTAACATTACTTACTTCTGTGGGCATTGCTGCTTCATCCATGGTACAAACTGTTCAAACTTCTCAGTTTGTACAACCGGTCTATAGAAAAAAGAATTGATAGCCAGTTTGAGATAGAATTATCAGCCTTAAAGTCTACAGTCTTGTAGATGGGTGATAAAATCTACAGCTTAGAGCAAAGAATATCTTTGTAGTGTCATTATAATTTTTCCCAGATTTGTGTTACACCCCCACCACCACCACACACACCCCCCCCCCAGTTCCCTATTGGGAATCAATAAAAAATCACCTTGGTGCTTGGGGTAAAGATAACACAACCCTTGACATATTGTACAATTATCCCAGGCAAACTTGTAAACTAATTCCTTAGATGCCTGGCAGAACTTTTAAAAAGACATGAAAGAATTTAATCTCGTCCACTGGATCTCCTTACTTTTGCCTCTCAGCATAACCACTATTGCTTGTCTCATTTTTATTCTTATGTTTATTTCTAGTCTGCAGATGTGGAATGAAGAGTCTTAAAAGGACTTGAACCCTTCAGGTGGCATTCACTTTTCAACATTTATTAAGGAAAAGAGAAGGGGGAGATGTTGGAAGCTACCCATTGCCTTCCCTATCAGAAAAGTGTAAACAAGTAATGTAGAAGGCTTGTGAACCTTGAGCTCTGGCAAGGGCCAAAGCTATGCACTGATTGTTTAGTTGAGACAATGGTGGCTCAAGCAATTTCGCAACCAAATAGTCTCAAAGTAAATCTTTACTAATATTTACTGACCTTTAAGATAGTCTTTCTGTTACCAGAATTGCCTGCCTAAGGGCAATATGTGTATCTAAAATTGAATAAAAGGCTGTCAGGGCCTGGGCACCAGTGAAGTCCTTGCCCATGCCTGGCACTCATTATTTCCAAGTTATTATTTCTTGTATTGTCTCATCATTTGTCCATAGCCCATCTCCAGATCCCAAACCCAGAACCATGCGAGACATGGACTCTCACATCATACTGCTTTTTCTCAGCCAGCCTGAGTAGGTCAGTGAAGTTCATGATGGTGGGGCACTTTTAAGAGGGACCTTTGGTTTACTTTCAACTTTGGGAAGAGGTTCTTGCTCTGATGCTGCTTGATTGTATTCTAAGAATTCTTCCATTTCATACTCTTGGTCTGTTCCCGGACTAGTGGCTTTCCATTGCCTGTCTTTTCTTTGACTTTTCCTCAACAGGAATCCCATTTAACCATGGAAATTGTCCTTTGTCCTCTTGGCCATAGCTCTTGCTTTCTTCTCATGTTTTAGCTCAATTCACTTTTTCACTAGTTCTTCTTTCTTTTCTCTAAGGCTTTTTGTCCAAGCTCCTCCACTTTTCTTCTGAGTAAAGCTTGTATGCTACTGATTGGACACCCTTAACTTTGGTGTCTTTTTTTGGGAGGACCCACTGCAAAACTATACCTTTATGGCATGCTGTTGGTTCCTTGTCCTTTAGAAGCTATCATGAGAATTTCCCTGAAATCCATGTTGACCGTACTGGATAAAATGGGCCAGCTCTCAGAGAGGGATGAAAGCGCATCTTACTCAGTGGCCATCTGCAGCCAAATGAACTGGCTGGCCGCCTCTTTCCTACCTCTACTCAGCACGATCAATTTCAGCACTGTCCAAGGCGGTCTGCCTGCCCCCTTCCTCAAGCAGCCTATACCCTTAGAAGTCCGATGCTGCGCTCCCACCTTTGAAACTTTAAATAAAAGTTTTACATCCACAAGATAAATTAGTAGGTTGTTCCGTATTCATTGACATAATCATTCAGTTGAGAATAAGTTACTTTAGTTTAATTGTTAAATCTCAGTTCAGCCTGGCTGGTGTGGCTCAGTGGATTGAGTATTCTCTCAGGCACCAAGAGGTTGCTGGTTCGATTCCTGGTCAGGGCACATGCCAGGGTTGTGGGTTCAATCCCCAGAAGGGGGCATGCAAGAGGCTGCCGATTGAAGTGATATCTCTACCTCATCAATGTTTCAGTCTCTCTCTACCTTTCCCTTCCTCTCTCTCTGAAAATCAGTATTACCATATATTTTTTAAAATCTTTGTTCAGGAAATGGTGATAGACATGTACTCCCAAAATGTCTGAATACTTGCTTATATGGTGAAGAAACAAAAGTTCATATTGATTTTTTTGCTAACAATCAATAATCTTATTTCATATTTTTAAATTTATTTCAGAGAGAAAGAGAGAGATAACATGCATATAAATACATATCCTTTAAAACAGTACATGACATATATAATCAAAGAAAATGTACAATGGCAACAAAACATAAGATGCCTAGGAATGATCTTAACAAAAATGTGCACAATCTGTATAAATAAAAACTTTAAATGTTACCCAATAACTGACACTTGAACAACTGGACAGTAACATCGTATTCTTGGTTAAAAAAAGCCAACAACACCAAACCATAATGATGCCAATCTCCCAATGTTGCTTATAAATTTATTATGATTTGATTAAAATATCAGCAAGATTTTTAAGACCAAAACAAGCTCATTTAAGTTCACATGTTAAAATGAAAAATGTAAAAGAAAATTCTGGCCTGGCCAGCATGGCTTAGTGGTTGACCCATGAATAAGGAGGTTACAGTTTGATTCCAGGTCAGGTCACATGTCCTAATTGCAGGCTTGATCTCCCTAGTGGGGAGCATGCAGGAGACAGCTGATCAATGATTCTCTCTCATCATTGATGTTTCTCTGTCTCCCTCTCTTTTCCTCTCTGAAATTAATAAAAATATTTTTTAAATAAAATTCTGAAAAAAATGAATGAATAAAAGCTACCCAAACAGATAGAATAATGTATCTACACTAATAGAAGAGAAAGATGCAAATTGACCATACCTTTGTGATGCACACCAGCCAATCAGGAGTGAGTATGCAAATTAACCCAACAAAGATGGCGGGTTAATATGCAGGCGCCGAGCAGCCGGGGGTGGGGCGGGACACTTACATCATTGCCATGGCGATGATGCAGGTGTTCTGCACTGCCACAGCCACTCCAGGCCTCTGGGCAGCGTAGCAAGGCAGAAAGGCGGCTCCAGGCCAGAGAGAAAAGGTGGCTCAAGAGCGAAGGCAGTGCTGGCAGCCAGGGTAAGGAAGGCCCATTCTTGCATGAATCTTCATGCATCAGGCCTCTAGTTGTGTTATAAAGCTACAGTAATTAATAAACTTGGATAATGTCCTGTGAATAGATATACTGATGGAACAGAAAACAAAGTCCAGTAATAGACTCAAATACATATGGAAATTTGGTAAAATAAAAATGTCTCCTTAGATCAGTGGGAAAATATGCATTATATCAGCCATGGGCAAACGACGGCCTGCGGGCCGGATCCGGCCCGTTCGGCTGTTCTATCCGGCCCGCGGAGCCGAAAGAGTGGAGGGTTCTCTTGCTCTCCCCTCCTCTCCTTTACTTTGAATTTATATTAGTTCACACAAACACTCCATCCATGCTTTTGTTCCGGCCCTCCGGTCCAGTTTAAGAACCCATTGTGGCCCTTGAGTCAAAAAGTATGCCCACCCCTGCATTATATAGTAAAGAGTGTTGGAACAACTGAATGGGGAAAAATATTGAACATAAAATTAACTCATTTTACTCATAACTAACATAAAAACTGAAAGCTACCAAAAACCTAAGGGTACAAAGATATCAAAAGTGAAAGAATGGAAAAAAATATTAAGCAAACATAAACCAAATAAAAAGTATATGATAACACAGGAGACTTGAAGGCGAAAAGCTTTACTATAAATAAAGAGCACTTCATATCAATAATTTCATTTTACCAGGAATATCCAAATTCACAAGCACTTCATAACATTAAATCAAAGTACATAGAGGAGAGCTACAAGGGAAACTAGATACATTTATAATTATAATAAGTTTAACACACCTCTCTCATTCAGAGACAGAGCATACCTCTTTCAGAACCAATAGTCTCACACAAAGACTTCAGTAAGGATGTAAAGCACTTCAACAACCTGAGCAGCAAACTGCATTCAACAATCAGATAACCCACTGTACCCAACAACCTTTCCTGCTGAAAGGCACTAAGGTATTATTCCCAAGTTGCACATGCATACAAGTCCTTTGGTTGATCTCTCCCCTTCCCCTCACCCTCCCCTGCCTTCCCTCTGAGGTTGGACGGTCTGTTTGATTCTTCTAAGTCTCTGGATTTATTTTTGTTCATCAGTTTACTTTGTTCATTATATTCCACAAATAAGTGAGATCATGTGATATTTATCTTTCTCTGACTGGCTTATTTCACTCAGCATAATGCTCTCTAGGTCCATTCATGCTATTGTGAATGGTAAGAGTTCTTTCTTTTTTACAGCTACATAGTATTCCATTTTGTAAATGTACCATAGTTTTCTAATCCACTCATCTGTTGATGGGCTCTTAGGCTGTTTCCAAATCTTAGCTATTGTAAATTGTGCTGTTGTCAACATAGGGGTGCATATAATTTTTCTGATTGGTGTTTCTGATTTCTTGGGATATAGTCCTAGAAGTGGGATTGTTGGGTCAAATGGGAGTTTCATATTTAAGTTTTTTAGGAAATTCTATATTGTTTTCCACAGTGGCTGCACCAGTCTGCATTCCCACCAACAGTGCACGAGGGTTCTTTTTTCTCCACATCCTTGCCAGCACTTGTCGTTTGTTTATTGGTTGATGATAGGAAAGTTCTTAGTTTTAAAAGTTCTTAAATACACTCCTAAATAGCATTTCATTCAGCACTTAGAGATGTTCCACTATAGCCACCCCCTTGTCCTGCTGACCTGCACTGAGGTGTTACTCCCAAGATGCACACAAGATGGCAGTGGAGGAGCATTTCAATTATTTTTCAAGTGAACCTGCTGGACTATGAAGCAGGTTTCAACTAACTTCAAAGAATTGAAATTATATACAATATGTTTCTTGCTGTCATTGTAGTTAATCCAGAAATCAGGAACTGAAGTACCTAGAAACTCCTTATATTTAAAAGTTGTCAAATACACTTCTAACCCCAAAAATACATCACAATTCAAGTTAGAAAATAAGTTGAACTAAATGATAATACCACATACCAAAACTTATGAAAAAATGTGCACTCATAAATGCACATACTAGGAATAAAAGTTGAAAATTTACATGTTTTGCATCCATATTAAGAACCTAAAATAGTAAATTATATAGAGATAAAACAGAAGAAAGGAAATGTGTGCATGTAAAGATGTCTGAAGGGATATATACTTAAAATGATAGCAGTTTTTTTAACTCTTGGGTAGAATTTTGAATTAACTCTATATTTTATTGCTTAAGCAAACTGCACACAGAAAGCCATTTTCATTTTAGGAAAATGTTTTAGAGGAAAACATAGTATAATCCTAGATAATAAAGAGGTAATATGCAAATTGACCATCACACCCTCACACAAGATGGCCATCCCCATGTGGTCATAAGATGGCTGCCCCACGTGGTCATAAGTTGGCCACGCCCATGTCATCACAAGATGGCCATCTCCATGTGGTCACAAGATGGCCATGCCCATGTCATCACAAGATGGCTGCCACAAGATGGCCAGAAGGGGAGGGCAGTTGTGGGGGACCTGGCCTGCAGGGGAGGGCAGTTGGGGGTGACCAGGCAGGCAGGGGAGGGTAGTCGGGGTGATCAGGCCAGCAGGGGAGGGCAATTGGGGGTGATCCGACTGGCAGGGGAGCAGTTAGCCATTGATCAGGCTGGCAGGGGAGTGGTTAGGTGGTGATCAGGCTGTCAGGCAGAAGCAGTTAGGGGCAATCAGGCAGGTAGGCAGGGGAGCAGTTGGGAGCCAGCAGTCCCAGATTGTGAGAGTGATGTCCCAGATTGGACAGGGTCCAGGCTGGGTTGAGGGACACCCCAACCCCGAGTGCATGAATTTCATGTACCGGCCCCCTAGTCCTATATTATAAAAGGCTAATATGAAAATCAACTGAATGGCAGAACGACTTGTCGCTATGATGTGCACTGAAAACCAGGGGGCAGACACTCAACACAAGTGCCCCACATTGGGAGAGCCGCACAGCCAGTAGCTGGGCTCACCACTGGCCAGTGCAGCAGTGCTGGCGGGAGCCTCTCCTGCTTCCATAGCAGTGCTAAGGATGTCCAACTGACAGCTTAGGTCCCTCAATGGGACATCCCCTAAGGGCTCCTGGACTGCGAGAGGGAGCATGCTGGGCTGAGCGAACCCCCCTCCCCAGTGCATGAATTTCATGCACTGGGCCTCTAGTTTATAAATAATAAGCTGGACTGTTGTGATGGCAACATAAGTTTTTCCTTTGCTCACCAAGCGTGGTCTCTTAGACTAAAGAGAATAAAAATATTCTTCCTAACTTTTTTAGCCCAAAGTGGCTCCTTTCATAATCTGCACCTCTTCCTGTGCAATCCCAGCAGTTCTGAGAAAGGGAAACCCTAAAGCTTGGGGTCCCTGGGATCTACCTGAGCCTGATTCTAAGATTTACAAGCAATGTTCTTTTTAAAACAGAACAGATTTCTCAGGGTTTTCATTTTGTAACTTGGAAAAAAAAACCCTTTTTTTGGTTAATCCTCAACCTGAGGATATTTTCTCCATTGATCTTTTAGAGAGTGGAAGGGAGGGACGTAGCAGGGAAAAGAGAGAAAAATCAATGTGAGGGAGACACATCAATTGGTTGCCTCCTGTACTCATGGGGTATCAAACCTGCAACCCAGGTACATGCCCTTGACTGGGAATCAAACCTGCAACTCTTCCCAGTGCGGGCTGACCCTCTAACCCAGCAGTGGGCAAACTACGGCCTGCGGGCCGGATCTGGCCCGTTCGGCTGTTCTATCCGGCCTGTGGAGCCGAAAGAGCGGAGGGTTCTCTTGCTCTCCCCTCTGCTCCTTTACTTTGAATTTATATTAGTTCACACAAACACTCCATCCATGCTTTTGTTCCGGCCCTCTGGTCCAGTTTAAGAACCCATTGTGGCCCTCGAGTCAAAAAGTTTGCCCACCCCTGCTCTAACCACTGAGCAGCACCGGTCAGGCCAAATTCTCCTGTTTTATAGTGTAGTTCATTCATTGCTGACAGTCCTAGCCTCAGCACCTTGGCTCTGCCTCCAGAGAGACTGTAAGATGGGACCACGCAGCTCAGGTAAGCAGTGCACTCCAGAATTCTGGTGTTCAGCCTGCAGTATTATGCTCATGAAAAGTGGTCCCACAGGAAATGCTCACTAATGGCCACCCCGTCTCTCAAATCAGAAAAAATCCTGTTGGTTGTCCTGTATCTGTGACCTGCTGTTTGCCCTGGGTCCCAACACCACTTATTTTATAAGGCACATTTTCACAACTGATCTAAGGAGACATCTTTATCTTACAAAATTTACTGACGGATTTCGGTAACTTACTAAACCTTCTATTCTGTTCAATTAATTCACATACAAATGAATGTGAAAAACAATGAGGAAACATTTGGTATATCAAATGCTTTGGGAAATGGTAGAGTGAAGCATAATAGTAATTCCTCCTTTGGAAAACCTGCTATTTGAAATTCTCTGCTATTTATAGATAGTCCTTTGCTCTGTAAGTCAACTCTGTCATTTTTAGATGGTCTCTTATTCTGTAAAATAACTTTGCTTTTTAGCTTAAATAATAGGAAAGATAAACTTAACTGCCTGACCTTCCAACCTAGCCATCCAACGTAAGGGGCTGATACAATGCTACGGATATGTACTCCCATACCAGGTGTCTGTATAGATATGATAAGTACTCAAGGTTACAAGTTGTCTGTATAGATATGACAGGTGTTTGTTAGATATGATATATACTCAAGGTTACAAGCTGTCTGCAAAAATAACTTACACAAACACCTAGAATGATATAAAAAGGGAATACTCCTTCCTGTGATTGTTCAGAATTTGACAGAGGTATTCTGCTCTGAATATGTGCGAAATAAAGATGACTCCTAACTAACTGACCCATTACGGTGTCTTGTCTAGCTCGCTGATTTATGATACAACATTTGGAGGCCCCAGCAAGATAAAAGACAGGTGCTTAACTGCACCTGGTCTCAGATGCCTGGATAGACGGCCTTGCCCGCCTGGCTGCCAGGCCATGAGGATCTCTAAGGGAGGTACCACCTGATGAAGTACCAGGGCCCCGGAGACACTTCTTGATGGTCTTGACAGCCAACAAGGGACACCTGACATGCCGCTACATTCTTTATGAGTCATTAGAAAGAAAGTCGCCTGAGGTGAGGGAATTCAAATTCCACCTGTTGACCTGGCAACAAGCCTTTGGCCACCTGAGCACTTCTAGCTGTTCACTGGGCCAAGCCCAACCACTGGGTTCCTCACCACTTCTGGCTGTCCAGGTGGCCCCTTCCATTGATGACGTCGGCACTTCTAGTGGGTTCGCGAGCCCCAAACCATTGTCCACCAGAGCAGTTCAGGCTGTCCTCCTGGCCCTCCCCCTTGATGACGTCAGCACTTCTGGTCAGTCCCCACACACCAAGCCCTTATCCACATGAGAACTTCTGGCTGTCAACTTGGCCCCTCCCCATTGATGGCATCAGCACTTCTGGCAGGTAAAGGAGCCCTAAGCCCTAGTCCACCAAAGAACTTTGCTCACCTAGACTATCCCATATCCTTGGTCACATCAGCACATCTGGGTATCCACGTGGCCCTTCCCCCTTGATAATGTCAGCACTTCTGGCTGGTCACGGTGCCCAAAGCCCTTATCCACGTGAGCACTTCTGGCTGTTCACTGGGTCAAGCCCAACCAATCGGCCTCGACATCACTCCAGGCTACAAAGTGGCCCCTCACCTTGATGCCAACAGCACTTCCAGCCCGTCCCTGGCCCAAAAACCCTTATCCACCTGAAGACTTCTGGCAGTCCTCGTGGCCCCTCCCACTTGATAATGTCAGCACTTCTGGCCAGTACCCGGACCCCAAGCTCTTATCCACTTGAGCATTTCTGGCTGCCCATCTGGCCCCTCCCCTTTGATGACGTCAGCACTTCTGGCAGGTCACGGAACCCCAAGCCCTTATCCTCCTGAGCACTTCTGGCTGTCCACGTGACCCTTCCCCCTTGATGATGTCAGCACTTCCGGCCTGTCGCCGGGCCCCTACCACTTCTCCACCAGAGCACTTCCAGCTGCTCACCTGGGCCAGCCCATATCCTTGGTCACCTCAGCACTTCAGGCTCTCCACCTGGCTCATCCACAATGATGATATGACCAGTTTAAGCTGGTCACCTAGCCCCAACCCTAGTTCACATGACTATTTCCGCCTGTTCCCCAGGCCCTTGTTTGGCTGACCAATGAGCCACAATGGCCGGTTACTTAGATCCAAAAAAGAGGGGTGACTTCGCAATCTCTAGAAGCTGGCTCAAGGGCCTAAAACCCACAGCCCCAGGTCACCTTCTACTCAGAGACTGCTACCTCCCTGGTGGGAGGGTGGCAAGCAGGAGACAACCAGCACTCTTTAAGACAAACCTGGGCCTATATGAAGCCAGGGATCCGCCATGCTCCTCAACATGTGGGCATCTAACCATGGAGTGACCTGCGACTCTCACAGCCCTGCCTGTGGGCTTTGAAATCCGGGAAAAAGCAGTGAAAACCCTTTCCATACTGGGAGCAAAGACCTGCACCCTCCAATGTCATAACATTCTCTGCGCCCTGAGGGCCAGCTTTTGGCTTAATTCATGGGAAATGCCCTTCCCAGAGGATAGGTACCTTCTCCCTGCCTTCCACAGTATGGACCTCAGAAAGTTGGGGCGATTGCGGCCTCTTAGGACCCTCCAATGCATTCACCTGGCTCTACTAGCCTTTACACTTGACCACTTCCACCAGTTAACCTGGGAGCAAGCCCTTGGCCACATGAGCACTTCCAGCACTTCATTGGGACAAGCCAAACCACTGGGGTTCATCACCAATTCGGGCTGTCCAAGTGGCCACTCCCATTGTTGACTTCAGAAATACTGGCCTATCCCCAGGCCCCAAACCCTTAACCACCTGAGCACTTCGGGCTGTCCACGTGGCCCCTCCCCCTTGAAGATGTCAGCACCACTGGCCGGTCCCCAGTCCCCAAACCCTAGTCCACAAGAGCACTTCCGGCTGTTCATTTGAGCTAGACAATATCTGTGGTCACCTCAGCACTTCCGAATCTCCACCTGGCCCCTCCCCATTGATGATATGAACACTTTATACTGGTTACTGGGCTTCAACCCTTGTTCATGTGACTATTTCCCACTGTACCCCAGTCCCTTGTTCTCCTCACCAATAAGCCACAGTGACTGGCTACTTAGCTCCTAAGAAGAGGGGTGACTTTCCAATCTCTGGAAGTTGGCTTAAGGGCCAGCACCCATAGTCCCAGGGCAACTGCCGGTCACAGATTGCCTCTTCCCCGGTGGGAGGGTGGCAAGCGGGGTGCCAACAACACTCCTATAAGACAACCGTGGGCATCCATGAGCCCAAGGATTCCCCCATGCTCCCCAACATGGGGGCATCTCACCCTGGAGAGACCGGCCACTCTGACAGCCCGCGCCTATGGGCTTTGAAATCCGGGAAACAGCAGAGTTGAGGCCCTGAAAACCCTTTCCATACTGGGAGCAAAGACCTGCCCCCTCACGGTCACTGAAATTTCTTAGCGAACTGAGGGCCAGCTTTTTGCTGAATTCCTGGGGAACGTCCTTCCATGAGGACAGGTACCTTCTCGCTGCCTTCCAGAGTATGGACCCCAGGAAGTTGGGGAGTTTCCGACCTCTTGGGATCCTCCAATGCATTCACCTGGTTCTACCTGCCTTTACACTTGAACACTTCCAGCTGTTGACCCGACAGCCAGCCCTGGCCTACCTAAGGATTTCTGGTTCTTCACTGGGACAAGCCCAACCACTCGGCCGCCTTACCACTTCAGGTCTCCACGTGGCCACTCCCCCTGGATGACATCAGCACTTTCTGTAGGTCCCAGGGCCCCAAAAACAAAACCACCTGAGCACTTCAGCCCGTCCACGAGGTCCCTCCCCCTTGATGACATCAGCACTCCCTGCTAGTCCCCAGGCCCTAAACCATTAACCACCTGAGCACTTTGGGCGGTCTACGTGGCACCTACCCCTTGAAGACATCAGCACGTCCGGCCGGTCCCCAGTCCCCAAACCCTTGTCCACAAGAGCACTTGCGGCTGTTCACCTGGGCTAGACCGTATCCTTGGTCACCTCAGCACTTCCGAATCTCCACCTGGCCCCTCCCCACTGATGATATGAAGACTTTAAACTGGTTACCAGGCCCCAACCCTTGTTCATGTGACTATTTCCCTCTAATTCTTAGGACCTTCTTCGCCACACTAATGGGCCACACTGGCTGGCTACTTAGCTCCTGAGACTAGGTGTGACTTTCCAATCTCTGGAAGTTGGCTTAAGGGCCAGGTCACCTTCCGCTCACAGATTGCCTCTTCCCCGGTGGGAGGGTGGCAAGCAGGGAGCTGCCAGCACTCCTTTAAGACAACTGTGGGCCTCCATGAGCCCAGGGATTCCCCCATGCTCCCCAACATGGGGGCATCTCACCCTGGAGTGCCCTGCGTCTCTGACAGCACTGCCTATGGGCTTTGAAATCTGGGAAACAGCAGAGTTGAGGCCCTGAAAACCCTTTCCATACTGGGAGCAAACACCTGCCCCCTCATGGTCACAGAAATTTCATAGCAAACTGAAGTCCAGCTTTTTGCTGAATTCCTGGGGAACGTCCTTCCATGAAAACAAAGGCCTTCTCGCTGCCTTCCAGAGTATCACCATAGGAGGTTGTGGAGTTTCCAAACTCTTGGGAACCTCCAATGATTGAACATGGCTCTACCAGCCTTTACACTTGACATCTTCCAGCTGTGGACTTGTCAGCAAGCCCTGGCCTACCTGAGGATTTCTGGCTGTTGACTGGGACCAGCCCAACCACTGGGCCTCCTTACCACTTCTGGCTGTCCACGTGGCTCCTCCCCTTGATGACATCAGCACTGTCAGCTGGTCCCCGGCCCGAAACTCATAACCACCTGAGCACTTCAGCCTCTACCTGTAGCTGCTCCCCTTTGATGACATAAGCACTTAATGCAGGCCAAAGCTGGTGCACAAGCCATTAACAACCAGAGCACCTCCGGTTGTTCACCTGGCCCAGACCATATCCTTGGTCACCTAAGCACTTGGGACTCTCTACATGGCCCCTCCGCATTGTTGATAAGAACACTTTAATCTGGTAATCAGGCCACAACCCTAGATCACGTGATTATTTCTGGCTATTCCCAGGCCCTTGTACGCCTGACAAATGAGCCAAACTGGCCGGAAAGAAAAGGGGTGACATTCCAATCTCTAGAAGTTGGCTTAAGGGCCTTACACCCAGGTCACCTTAAGCTCACAGACAGCCTAATCGCAGGTGGAGACGGTGTCAAGCAGGGAGCCGCCAGCATTTCTTTAGGACAACCCTGGAAGTCCACGATGCCAGGGATCCCCCATGCTCCACAATATGAGGACTTCTCACCTAGGAGTGACCTGCGACTCTGACAACCCTGCCTGTGGGCCTTGAAATCTGGGAAAAAACAGTTTTGAGGCCCTGAGAAATCTTTCCATACTGGCAGCAAAGACCTACCCCATCCATGTTCACTTAAATTTCCTATTGAACTGAGGGGCAGCTTTTTACTCAATTCCTTCGGAACATTCTTCGGAGAGGACAGGTGCCTTCTCGCTGCCTTCCAGAGTATGGACGACAGGAAGTTAGGGACTTTCCAACCACTTAGGATCCTCCAATGATTGAACATGGCTCTATCAGTCTTTACACTTGACCTCTTCCAGCTGTGGACCTGTCAACAAGCCCTGGTCTACCTGAGGATTTCTTGTTGTTCACTAGGAAAAGCCCAAACACTTCTGGCTGTACTCGTGGCCCCTCCCCTGGATGACATCAGCAGTCTCAGCTGGTCCCCGGGCCCAACATCTTAACCACCTAAAACTTCCGGCTGTCCACGTGGCCTCTCCCCTTTGAAGACGTCAGAATGTCCGGAAGATCCCCGGGCCCCACAATCATAACCACCTGAGCACTTCAGCCTCTCCATGTGGCTGCTCCTCATTGATGAGGTCAGCACTTCCAGGCTGTCCCAGGTGCCCAAGCCCTTATCAACCAGAGCACTTCCAGCTGTTCACCTGGGCCAGACCATATTCTTGGTCACCTCCTCACTTGGGACTCTCCAACTGGCCCCTCCCCATTGATGATATGAACACTTTAATCGGGTATTCGCAACCAACCATAGATCACGTGATTGTAACTGGCTATCCCCAGGCCCTTGTTCGCCTGACCAATGAGCCACACTGGCCGACTAAAAAAAGGAGTGCATTCCAATCACTAGAAGTTGGCTTAAGGGCCTAACACCCAGAGCCCCAGGTCACCATGTGATCACAGACTGCCTCTTCCCGGGTGAAAGAGTGGCAAGCAGAGAACCTCCTGCACTCCTCTAGGACAACCCTGGTTGTCCATGATGCCGGAGATACCCCATGCTCCCCAATGTGGGGGCTTCTCACCCTAGAGTGACCTGCAACTCTGACAGCCCTGCATATGGGCCTTGAAATCCGGAAAACAACAGTGTTGAGTACCTGAAAAATCTTTCCATACTGGCAGCAAAGACCGGCCCCATCCATGGTCACTTAAATTGCGTAGCGAACCGAGGGCCAGCTTTTTGCTTAATTCCTTGGGAACGTCCTTCCGTGAGGACAGGTGCCTTCTCGCTGCCTTCCACAGTATGGACCACAGGAAGTTGGGGAGTTTCCAACCTATTGGAAACCTCCAATAATTGAACATGGCTCTACCAGCCGTTAAACTTGACCACTTCCAGCTGTTGACATGTCAGCAAGTCCTGGTCTACCTGAGGATTTCTTGCTGTTCACGGGGACAACCCCAACCACTAGGCCTCATTACGACTTCTGGCTGTCCTCGTGGCCCCTTCCCTGGAAGATATCAGCAGTCTCAGCCAGTCCCCGTCTCCAAAATTTTAATCACCTGGAAACTTCGGGCTGTCCACGGGGCATCTCCTTCTTTATGATGTCAGCGGGTCCAGAAAGTCCCGGGTCCCAAAATCGGAACCACCTGAGCACTTCAGCCTCTCAACGTGGCCTTTCCCACTTAATGACATCAGCAGTCTCAGCTGGTCCATGGCCCGAACCCCATAACCACCAGAGCATTTCAGCCTCTCCATGTGGCTGCTCGCCCTTGATGACGTCAGCAATTCCGGCCCGTCTCTGGTGCCCAAGCCCTTATCAACCAGAGCATTTCCGGCTATTCACCTGGCCCAGTCCATATCTTTGGTCACCTCAGCACTTGGGACTCTACACCAGGGCTCATCCCATTGATGATATGAACAATTATATTTGGTAATCAGGCCCCAACCCTAGATCACGTGACTATTTCTGGCTATTCGCAGGCCCTTGTTCGCCTAACCAATGAGCCACTATGGCCGGCTAAGAAACGGGGTGACTTTCCAATCCCTAGAAGTTGGCTTAAGGGCCAAACACCCAGAGCCCCAGGTCACCTTACGCTCACAGACTGCCTAATCCCGGGTGGAGAGGGTGTCAAGCAGGGAGCCGCCAGCACTCCTTTAGGAAAACTCTGGAAGTCCATGATGCCAGGGATGCCCCATGCTCCAAAATATGGGGGCTTCTGACCTAGGAGTGACCTGCAACTCTGACAACTCTGCCTGTGGGCCTTGAAATCCGGGAAAAAACAGTGTTGAGGCCCTGAAAATTCTTTCCATAGTGGCAGCAAATACCTACCCCATCCATGGTCACTTAAACTTTCTATTGAACTGAGGGTCAGCTTTTTGCTCAATTCCTTGGGAACATCCTTCGGAGAGGATTGGTGCCTCCTCGCTGCCTTCCAGAGTATGTACCACAGGAAGTTAGGGAGTTTCCAACCTCTTGGGATCATCCATTGATTGAACATAGCTCTTTCAGCCTTTACACTTGACCTCTTCCAGCTGTTAACCTGTCAAGAAGCCCTGGTCTACCTGAGGATTTCTTGTTGTTCACTAGGAAAAGCCCAAACATTCGGCCTTCTTACCACTTCTGGCTGTACTAGTGGCTCCTCCCCTGGATGACATCAGCAGTCTCAGCTGGTCCCCAGGCCCATCATCTTAACCACCTAAAACTTCCGGCTGTCCACGTGGCCTCTCCCCTTTGAAGACGTCAGAATGTCCGGAAGGTCCCCGGGCCCCACAATCATAACCACCTGAGCACTTCAGCCTCTCCATGTGGCTGCTCCTCATTGATGAGGTCAGCACTTCCAGGCTGTCCCAGGTGCCCAAGCCCTTATCAACCAGAGCACTTCCAGCTGTTCACCTGGGCCAGACCATATCCTTGGTCACCTCCTCACTTGGGACTCTCCAACTGGCCCCTCCCATTGATGATATGAACACTTGAATTGGGTAATCACAACCAACCATAGATCATGTGACTGTAACTGGCTATCCTCAGGCCCGTGTTCGCCTGACCAATGAGCCACACTGGCCGGCTAAAAAAAGGAATGACATTCCAATCACTAGAAGTTGGCTTAAGGGCCTCACACCCAGATCCCCAGGTCACCTTGTGATCACAGACTGTTTCTTCCCGGGTGAGAGAGTGGCAAGCAGAGAACCTCCTGCACTCCTCTAGGACAACCCTGGTTGTCCATGATGCCGGAGATACCCCATGCTCACCAATGTGGGGGCTTCTCACCCTAGAGTGACCTGCGACTCTGACAGCCCTGAATATGGGCCTTGAAATCCGGAAAACAACAATGTTGAGTACCTGAAAAATCTTTCCCTACTGGCAGCAAAGACCGGCCTCATCCATGGTCACTTAAATTGCGTAGCGAACCGAGGGCCAGCTTTTTGCTTAATTCCTTGGGAACGTCCTTCCGTGAGGACAGGTGCCTTCTCGCTGCCTTCCACAGTATGGACCACAGAAAGTTGGGGAGTTTCCAACCTATTGGAATCCTACAATAATTGAACATGGCTCTACCAGCCGTTAAACTTGACCACTTCCAGCTGTTGACATGTCAGCAAGTCCTGGTCTACCTGAGGATTTCTTGCTGTTCACGGGGACAACCCCAACCACTAGGCCTCATTACGACTTCTGGCTGTCCTCGTGGCCCCTCCCCTGGAAGATATCAGCAGTCTCAGCCAGTCCCCGTCTCCAAAATTTTAATCACCTGGAAACTTCGGGCTGTCCACGGGGCATCTCCTTCTTTATGATGTCAGCGGGTCCAGAAGGTCCCGGGTCCCAAAATCGGAACCACCTGAGCACTTCAGCCTCTCAACGTGGCCTTTCCCACTTAATGACATCAGCAGTCTCAGCTGGTCCCTGGCCCGAACCCCATAACCACCAGAGCATTTCAGCCTCTCCATGTGGCTGCTCGCCCTTGATGACGTCGGCAATTCCTGCCCGTCTCAGGTGCCCAATCCCTTATCAACCAGAGCACTTCTGGCTGTTCACCTGGCCCAGTCCATATCTTTGGTACCTCAGCACTTGGGACTCTCCACCTGGCCCCAACCCATTGATGATATGTACAATTTAATCCGGTAATAAGGCCCCAACCCTAGATCACGTGACTATTTCTGGCTATTCGCAGGCCCTTGTTCGCCTGACCAAATGAGCCACTATGGCCGGCCAAGAAAAGGGGTGACATTCCAATCACTTGAAATTGGCTTAAGGGCCTAACACCCAGAGCCCCAGGTCCCCTTAAGCTCAAAGAATGCCTAATCCCGGGTGGAGTGTGTGGGAAGCAGGGTACCTTCAGTACTCTTTGATGACAACCCTGGGTGTACATGAGGCCAGGGATCACTCATGCTCCCTAATACGGGGGCATCTCACCCTGGAATGACAGGACACTGACAGCCCTGCCTACCGTCTTTGAAATACAGGAAACAGCAGTGTTGAGGCTGTGAAAACCCTTTCCATAAGGGAAACAAAGTCCTTACACTCCAGGGTCACTTACCATTCCCTGAGCCCTGAGGGCCAGATTTTTGCTTAATTCTTGGTGAATGTCCTTTTGTGAAAACAGGTACCTTCACGCTGTCTTCTAGAGTATGGACCACAGGAAGTTGGGGAGTTACCTACGTCTTTGGAACGTCCAAAACATTCACCAGGCTCTACCGGCCTTTACACTTGACCAATTCCAGCTGTGGACCTGTCAGCAAGTCCTTGTCTACCTGAGGATTTCTGGCTGTGGACTGAGACCGGCCCAACCACTGGGCCTCGTGACCACTTCTGGCTGTCCAAGTGGCCCCTCCCCTTGATGACATCAGCAGTGTCACCTGGTCCCCGACCGGAAACCCATAACCACCTGAGCACTTCAGCCTCTTCATGTGGCTGCTCCCCTTTGATGACGTCAGCATTTACTGCAGGCTGCACCTGGTGCACAAGCCCTTAACAACCAGAGCACTTCCGGCTGTTCACGTGGGCCAGAACTTATCCTTCGTCACCTAAGCACTTGTAACTCTCTACCTGGCCCCTCCCCATTGTTGATAAGAACACTTTAATCTGGTAATCTATTTCTGGCTATTCCCAGGCCTTTGTATGCCTGACCAATGAGCCACACTGACCGGATAAGAAAAGGGGTGACATTCCAATCCCTAGAAGTTGGCATAAGGGCCTAACACACAGAGCCCCAGGTCACCTTACGCTCACAGACTGCCTAATCCCGGGTGGAGAGGGTGTCAAGCAGGGAGCCACCAGCACTGCTTTAGGAAAACTCTGGAAGTCCATGATGCCAGGGATGCCCCATGCTCCACAATATGGAGGCTTCTCACCCAGGAGTGACCTGCGACTCTGACAACCCTGCCTGTGGGCCTTGAAATCCAGGAAAAAACAGTGTTGAGGCCCTGAAAATTCTTTCTATACTGGCAGCAAAGACCTACCTTATCCATGGTCACTTAAACTTCCTATTGAACTGAGGGTCAGCTTTATGCTCAATTCCTTGGGAACATCCTTCGGAGAGGACTGGTGCCTTCTCGCTGCCTTCCAGAGTATGGACCACAGGAAGTTAGAGAGTTTCCAAACTCTTGGGATCCTCCAATGATTGAACATAGCTCTCTCAGCCTTTACACTTGACCTCTTCCAGCTGTTGACCTGGCAACAAGCCCTGGTCTACCTGAGAACATCTTGTTGTTCACTAGGAAAAGCCCAAATACTCGGCCTTCTTACCACTTCTGGCTGTACTCGTAGCCCCACCCCTGGATGACATCAGCAGTCTCAGCTGGTCTCCGGGCCGAACATTTTAACCACCTAAAACTTGCGGCTGTCCACGTGGCCTCTCCCCTTTGAAGACGACAGAACATCCGGAAGGTCCCCGGGCCCCACAATCATAACGGCCTGAGCACTTCAGCCTCTCCATATGGCTGCTCCCCATTGATGAGGTCAGCACTTCCTTGAGGTCACAAACGCCCCAACTTCCATGGGTCCATGCTCTGGAATTTGTGACATGGTACCAGTTCTCAGGGAAGGGCTTACCCCATGAATTAAGCACAAAACTTGGACTTAGGGCTCGGGAAACTGTAAGTGAGCCTGGAGGGGCAGGCCTTTACAACCAGTACTGAAAGGCTTTTCAGGGTCTCAACACTGATTTTTCCCAGAATTCAAAACCTCAGGCAGTACTGTCAGAGTCCCAGGTAGGTACAGTGTGAGGTGCCCGGATGTTGGGGACCATGCGGGATCCCTGGCCTCATCGACCCCCAGGGAGGTTTTAAAGGAGCGCTGGAAGCCGCCTGCCTGTAACCCTACCGAGCTGGGAAGAATAAGTCTGTGAGCCGAAGTTGAGCTGGGGCTGTGGGTGTTAGGCCCTTAAGTGAACTTCCAGAGATTGGGAAGTCAACCCGCTTCTTAGGAGCTCAGTAGACAGCTTTGTGGGTCATTGGTCAGGCAAACAAGGGGGGTTAACTGCCGAAAATGCTCACGTGACCAAAATTTGGGGCCCTGTGACCAGCTATTAGTTGTCATATCATCAGTGAAGTTTGGAAAGCTGAACAGCCAGAAGTGCTCAGGTGGATCAGTGCTTGCGGTCCGGAGACCAGCAGGAAATGCTGACGTCATGGAAGGGAAAGGGCCACGTGGATAGACAGAAATACTCAGGTGTTCAAGTGCTTAGGGCTCTGGGGCAGGCCGGAAGTGCTGACTTCATAGAGGGGGAGTGGCCACATGAAGAGCCCAAATGCTGAGGTGGATAAGAGCTTGGGGACCGGGGACCAGCAGGAAGTGCGGACGTCATTAGAGGGAAGGGGCCACGTTGAGAGCCAGAAATGCTCAGGTGGACAAGTGCTTGGGGCTCTCCAGGTGGGCCAGAAATACTGACGTCATCAAGGGGAGGGGCCATGTAGAGAGCCAGGTGAATGCCTTCCAGGGAGGGTCGCTAGAGGTCACAAACGCCCCAACTTCCATGGGTCCATGCTCTTGAATTTTGGACATTGTACCTGTTCTCAGGGAAGGGCGTTCCCCAAGAATTAAACAAAACTGGGACATATGGCTCGGGAAATTGTAAGTGAGCCTGGTTGGGCAGGCCTTTATGCCCAGTACTGAAAAGTTTTCAGGGTCTAAACACTGCTTTTTCCCAGATTTCAAAACCTCAGCAGGACTGTCAGAGTCCCAGGTCAGTCCAGTGTGAGGTGCCCAAATGTTGGGGACAGGCGGGGTCCTGGCTTCATCGAAACCCAGGGAGGTTTTTAAGGAGCACTGGCAGCCACCTGCCTGTAAACCTACCCAGCTGGGAAGAATAAGTCTGTGAGCAGAAGTTGAGCTGGGACTGTGGGTGTTAGGCATTTAAGCGAACTTCCAGAGTTGGGGAAGTCACCCCGCTAATTAGGAGCTCAGTAGACAGTCTTGTAGGTCATTGGTCTGGCGAACAAGAGGGGTTAATGGCCGAAAACACTAACGTGATCAAAGGTTGGAGCCCTGAACCAGCTTTTAGTGGTCATATCATCAGAGGAGTTTGGAAAGCTGGACATCCAGAAGTGCTCAGGTGGATCAGTGCTTGGGGTCCGGAGACCAGCAGGAAATGCTGAGGTCATTGAAGGGAAAGGGCCACATGGATAGCTAGAAATGCTCAGGTTTTCAAGTGCTTGGGACCATGAGGCTGGCTGCAAATGCTGACGTCATCGATGGGGAGTGGCCACATGAAGAGCCCAAAAAGCTCAGGTGCATAAGGGCTTGGAAACTGGGGACCAGCAGGAAGTGCTGACGTCATTGGAGAGAAGGGGCCATGAGGAGAGCCAGAAATGCTCAGGTGGACAAATGCTTGGGGGTCTCTGCCAGCCAGAGGTGTTGACGTCATCAAGGGGAGGGTCCATGTAGAGAGCCAGGTGAATGCATTCCAGGGAGGGTCGCTAGAGGTCACAAACGCCCCAACTTCCATGGTTCCCTGCTCTGGAATTTTGGACATGGTACCTGTTCTCAGGGAAGGGCGTTCCCAATGAATTAAGCGAAAAACTGGGACATATGGCTCAGGAAATTGGAATGAGCCTGGATGGGCAGGCCTTTACGCCCAGTACTGAAAGGTTTTCAGGGTCTCAACACTGCTTTTTCCTAGATTTCAAAACCTCAGGCAGGACTGTCAGGGTCCCAGATCAGTCCAGTGTGAGGTGCCCACATGTTGGGCACAGGCGGGGTCCCTGGCCTCATCGACGACCAGGGAGGTTTTAAAAAAGTGCTGGAAGCCGCCTGCCTGTAACCATACCCAGCTGGGAAGAGTAAGTCTGTGAGCAGAAATTGAGCTGGGGCTGTGGGTGTTAGGCCCTTAAGCGAAATTCCAGAGATTGGGAAGTCACCCCGCTTCTTAGGAGCTCAGTAGACAGCCTTGTGGGTCATTGGTCAGGCGAACAACGGGGGTTAACGGCCGAAAACGCTCACCTGAACAAAGGTTGGGGCCCTGTGAATAGGTTTTAGTGGTCATATCATCATTGGAGTTTGGAAAGCTGGACAGCCAGAAGTGCTCAGGTGGATCAATTGTTGGGGTCCGGAGACCAACAGGAAATGCTGATGCCATTGAAGGGAAAGGGCAACGCGGATTGCTAGAAATGCTTAGGTGTTCAAGTTTTGGGGCCCTGGGGCTTGCTGGAAGTGCTGACAACATCGAGGGGGAGTGGCCACCTGGAGAGCCAGAACTGCTCAAGTGGACAAGTGCTTGGGGCTCTCCGGCCAGCCAGAAGTGCTGAACTCATCAAGGGGAGGGGCCATGTAAAGAGCTAGGTGAATTCATTCAAGGGTGGGGTCGCTAGAGGTCACAAAAGCCCCAACTTCCATGGGTCCATGCTCTGGAATTTTGGACAGGGTACCTGTTCTCAGGGAAGGGCATTCCTCATGAATTAAGCAAAAAACTGGGACTTAGGGCTCAGGAAACTGTAAGTGAACCTGGAGGAGCAGGCCTTTATGCCCAGTAATGAAATGCTCTTCAGGGTCTCAACACTACTGTTTCCCAGATGTGAAACCCTCAGGAAGGACTGTCAGAGTCCCAGGTCTGCCCAGTTTGAGGTGCCCGCATGGTGGGTACCATGCGGGGTCCCTTGCCTCATCGACGCCCAGGGAGGTTTTAAATCAGCGCTGGAAGCCACCTGCCTGTAGCACTACCCATCTGGGAAGAGTAAGTCTGTGAGCAGAAGTTGAGTTGGGGTTGTGGGTATAAGGCCCTTAAGCGAACTTCCAGAGATTGGGAAGTCACCCCGCTTCTTAGGATCTCAGTAGACAGCCTTGTGGTTCATTGGTAAGGTGAACAAGGGGGGGTTAATGGCCGAAAACGCTCACGTGAACAAAGGTTGGGGCCCTGTGAATAGGTTTTAATGGTCATATCATCACTGGAGTTTGGAAAGCTGGACAGATAGATGTGGTCAGGTGGATAAGTGTTTGGGGTCCAAAGACCAGCAGGAAATGCTGACGTCATTGAAGGGAAAGGGCCACGTGGATAGCCAGAAATGCTAAGTTAGACAAATGCTTGGGGCTCTTCGGACGACCAGAAATGCTGAAGTCATCAAGGAGGGGGGCCATGTAGAGAGCCAGGTGAATGCATCCCAGGGAGGGTCGCTAGAGGTCACAAATGCCCCAACTTCCATGGGTCCATGCTCTTGAATTTTGGACATTGCACCTGTTCTCACGGAAGGGTGTTCCCCATGAATTGAGCAAAACTGGGACATATGGCTCTGGAAATTGTAAGTGAGCCTGGTTGAGCACGCCTTTACGCCCAGTACTGTAAAATTTTCAGGGTCTCAACACTGCTTTTTCCCAGATTTCAAAACCTCAGGCAGGACTGTGAGAATCCCAGGTCAGTCCAGTGTGAGGTGCCCACATGTTGGGGACATGCGGGGTCCTGGCCTCATCGAAACCCAGGGAGGTTTTTAAGGAGCGCCGGCAGCCGCCTGCCTGGAACCATACCCAGCTGGGAAGAGTAAGTCTGTGAGCAGAAGTTGAGCCTTCCACAGATTGGGAAGTCACCCCGCTTCTTAGGAGCTCAGTAGACAGCCTTGTGGTTCATTGGTAAGGCGAAAAAGGGGGGTTAACGGCCAAAAAAGCTCACAAGAACAAAGGTTGGGGCCCTGTGAATAGGTTTTAGTGGTCATATCATCACTGGAGTTTGAAAAGCTGGACAGCCAGATGTGCTCAGGTGGATCAGTGCTTGGGGTCCAAAGACCAGCAGGAAATGCTGACGTCATTGAAGGGTAAGGGCCACGTGGATAGCCAGAAATACTCAGGTGATCAAGTGCTTGGGGCCCTGGTGCTGGCCGGAAGTGCTGACATCATTGGAGGGAACGGGCCACGTGGAGAGCCAGAAATGCTCAGGTGGACAAGTGCTTGGGGCTCTCAGCTGGACATAAATGCTGACGTCATCAAGGGGAGGGGCCATCTGGAGAGCCAGGTGAATTCCTTCCAGGGAGGGACGCTAGAGGTCACAAACGTCCCAACTTCCATGGGTCCATGCTCTTGAATTTTGGACATTGTACCTGTTCTCAGGGAAGGGCGTTCCCCATGAATTAAACAAAACTGGGACATATGGCTCGGGAAATTGTAAGTGAGCCTGGTTGGGCAGGCCTTTATGCCCAATACTGAAAAGTTTTCAGGGTCTCAACACTGCTTTTTCCCAGATTTCAAAACCTCAGGCAGGACTTTCAGAGTCCCAGGTCAGTCCAGTGTGAGGTGCCCAATGTTGGGGACATGTGGGTTCCTGGCCTCATCGAAACCCAGGGAGGTTTTTAAGGAGTGCTGGCAGCCGCCTGCCTGTAACCCTACCCAGCTGGGAAGAGTAAGTCTGTGAGCAGAAGTTGAGCTGCAGCTGTGGGTGTTAGGCACTTACGCGAACTTCCAGAGTTCAGGAAGTCACCCCGCTTCTTAGAAGCTCAGTAGACAGCCTTGTGGGTCATTGGTCAGGTGAACAATGGGGGTTAACGGCCGAAAACGCTTACTTGAACAAAGGTTGGGTCCCTGTGACCAGCTTTTAGTGGTCATATCATCAGTGGAGTTTGGAAAGGTGGACAGCCAGAAGTGCTCAGGTGGATCAGTGCTTGGGGTCCAGAGACCAGCAGGAAATGCTGACGTCATGGAAGGGAAAGGGCCACGTGGATACCCAGAAATGTACAGGTGTTCAAGTGCTTGGGGCCCTGGGGCTGGCCGGAAGTGCTGACGTCATCGAAGAGGAGCAGCTACCTGAAGAGCCCGAAATGCTCAGGTGGATAAGGGCTTGGTGAACAAGGACCAGCAGGAAGTGCTGATGTTATTGGAGGGAAGGGGCCAGGTGGAGAACTAGAAATGCTCAGGTGGACAAGTGCTTTGGGCTCTCCGACCAGCCAGAAGTGCTGAGGTCATCAAGGGGAGTGGCCATGTAGAGAGCCAGGTGAATGCATTCCAGGGAGGTTCGCTAGAGGTCACAAATGCCTCTACTTCCATGGGTCCATGCCCTAGGATTTTGGACATGGTGCCTGATCTCAGGGAAGGGCTTTCCCCATGAATTAAGAAAAAAACTGGGACTTAGGGCTCGGGAAACTGTAAGTGAACCTGGAGGGGTAGGCTTTTATGTCCAGTACTGAAAGGTTTTTCAGGGTCTCAACATTGACTTTTCCCAGATTTCAAAACCTCAGGCAGGACTGTCAGAGTCCCACGTCAGTCTAATGTGAGGTGCCTGCATGTTGGGGTTATGCGGGGTCCCTGGCCTCATAGACGCCCAGAGAGGTTTTAAAGGAGCTCTGGCAGCCGCCTGCCTGTAACCCTACCCAGCTGGGAAGAGTTTGTCTGTGAGCAGAAGTTGAGCTGGGGCTGTGGGTGTTAGGCCCTTAAGCGAACTTCCAGAGATTGGGAAGTGACTCCGCTCATTAGGAGCTCAGTAGACGGCCTTGTGGGTCATTGGTCAGGCGATCAAGGGGGGTTAACGGCCAAAAACGCTCAGGGGAACAAAGGTTGGGGCCCTGTGACCAGCTTTTAGTGGTCATATCATCAGTGGAATTTGGAAAGCTGGACAGCCAGAAGTGCTCAGGTGGCTCAGTGCTTGGTGTCCGGAATAAGCAGGAAATGCTGATGTCATTGAAGGGAAAGGGCCATGTGGATAGCCAGCAATGTTCAGGAGTTCAAATGCTTGGGGCCCTGGGGCTTCCTGGAAGTGCTTATGTCATCGACGGGGTGTGGCCACATGAAGAGCCCGAAATGCTCTGGTGGATTAAGGCTTGGGGACCGGGGACCAGCATGAAGTGCTGACGACATTGGTTAAAAGGGGCCACGTGGAGAGCCAGAAATGCTCAGGTGTTCAAGTACTTGGGGCTCTGGGGCTGTCCAGAAGTGCTGACGTCATCGAGGGGGAGTGGCCACATGAAGAGCCAGAAATGTTCAGGTGGATAAGGGCTTGGGTACCGGGAACCAGCAGGAAGTGCTGACGTCATTGGAGAAAAGGGGCCCTTGGAGAGACAGAAACGCTCAGGTGGACAAGTGCTTGGGGCTCTCCGGCCAACCAGAAGTGCTGACGTCATCACGGTAAGGGGCCTTGTAGAGAGCCATTTGAATGCATTCCAGGAATAGTCGCTAGATGTCACAAAAACCCCAATTTCCATGGGTCCATGCTTTGGAATTATGGACTTGGTACTTGTTCTCAGGGAAGGGCGTTCCCCATGAATTAAGAAAAAAAATGGGACTTAGAGCTCGGGAAACTGTAAGTGAGCCTGGAGAGGCAGGCCTTTACGCCAAGTACTGAAATGCTTTTTAGGGTCTCAACACTGCCTTTTCCCAGATTTCTAAACCTCAGGCAGGACTGTCAAAGTTCCAGGTCAGTCCAGTGTGAGGTGCCCGCATGTTGCGGACCATGCGCTTCCCTGGCCTCATCGACGCCAAGGGAAGTTTTAAAGGAGCGCTGGCAGCCGAAACCGGTTTGGCTCAGTGGATAGAGCGTCGGCCTGCGGACTGAAGGGTCCCAGGTTCGATTCCGGTCAAGGGCATGTACCTTGGTTGCGGGCACATCCCCAGTGGGAGGTGTGCAGGAGGCAGCTGATCGATGTTTCTCTCTCATCGATGTTTCTAGCTCTCTATCCCTCTCCCTTCCTCTCTGTAAAATATCAATAAAATATATTTAAAAAAAAAAAAAAAAAAAAAAAAAAAAAAAAAAAAAGAAAAAAAATAAAGGAGCGCTGGCAGCCGCCTGCCTGTAAGCCTATCCAGCTGGGAATAGTAAGTCTGTGAGCAGAAGTTGAGCTGGGGCTGAGGGTGTTAGGCCCTTAAGAGAACTTCCAGAGAATGGGAAGTCACCCCGCTTCTTAGGAGCTCAGTAGACAGCCTTGTGTGTCATTGTTCAGGCGAACAAAGGGGTTAAAGGCCGAAAACGCTCACGTGAACAAAGGTTGGTGTCCTCTGACCAGCTTTTAGTGGTCATATCATCAGTGGAATTTGGAAAGCTGGACAACCAGAAGTGCTCAGGTGGATCAGTGCTTAAGGTCCAAAGACCAGCAGGAAATGCTGTCCTCATTGAAGGGAAAGGGCCACGTGGATAGCCAGAAATGCTCAGGTGTTTAAGTGCTTGGGGCGCTGGGCTTCCCGGAAGTGCTGACATCATTTAGGGGGAGTGGCCATATGAAGAGCCCGAAATGGTGAGGTGGATAAGGGCTTGGGACCTGGGACCAGCTGCAAGTGCTGACGTCATTGGAGGGAAGGGGCCAAGTGGAGAGCCAGAAATGCTCAGGTGTTTAAGTGCTTGGGGCCCTGGGGCTTGCCGGAAGTGCTGAAGTCATCGAGGGAGAGTGGCCACATGAAAAGCCCAAAATGCTCAGATGGATAAGGGCTTGGGGACGGGGACCAGCAGGAAGTGCTGACATCATTTGCAGGAAGGGGCCACGTGGAGAGCCATAAATGCTCAAGTGGACAAGTGCTTGGGGCTCTCAGCCCGGCCAGAAGTGCTGACGTCATCAAGGGGAGGGGCCATGTATAGAACCAGGTGAATGCATTCCAGGGATGGTCGCTAGAGGTCACAAAAGCCCCAACTTCCATGGGTCCATGCTCTGGAATTTTGGACATGGTACCTGTTCTCAGGGAAGGGCATTCCCATGAATTAAGCAAAAAACTGAGACTTAAGGCTCGGCAAAATCTAAGTGAGCCTGGAGGGGCAGGCCTTTATGCCCAGTACTAAAAGGCTTTTCAGGGTCTCAACACTGCCTTTTCCCAGATTTCAAAATCTCAAGTAGGACTGTCAGAGTCCCAGGACAGTTCAGTGTGAAGTGCCCACATGTTGCGGACCATGCCGGGTCCCTGGCCTTTTAGACGCCTAGGGAGGTTTTAAAGGAGCGCTGGCAGTCGCCTGCCTATAACCCTACCGAGCTGGGAAGAATAAGTCTGTGAGCCGAAGTTGAGCTGGGGCTGTGGGTGTTAGGCCCTTAAGCAAACTTCCAGAGATTGGGAAGTCACCCCGCTTCTTAGGAGCTCAGTAGACAGCCTTGTGGTCATTGTTCAGGCGAACAATAGGGGTTAATGTCCCAAAACACTCACGTGAACAAAGGTTGGGGCCCTGAATCAGCTTTTATTGGTCATATCATCATTGGAGTTTGGAAAGATGGACAGCCAGAAGTGCTCAGGTGTCTCAGTGCTTGGGGTCCAGATACCAGCAGGAAATGCTGATGTCATTGAAGGGAAAGGGCCACGTGGATAGCCAGAAATGTTCAGGTGTTGAAATGCTTGGGACCCAAGGGCTGGCCGAAAGTGCTGACGTCATCGAGGGGGAGTGGCCACACGAAGAGGCCGAAATGCTCAGGTGGATAAGGGCTTGGCGACCAGGGACCAGCAGGAAGTGCTGATGTCATTGGAGGGAAGGGGCCACATGTAGAGCCAGAAATGCTCAGGTGGACAAGTGCTTGGTTTTCTCCAGCCGGCCAGAAGTGCTGACGTCATCAAGGGGAGGGGCCATGTAGAGAACCAGGTGAATGCATTCCAGGGAGGGTCGCTAGAGGTCACAAAAGCCCCAACTTCTATGGGTCCATGCTCTGGAGCTTTGAACTGGATACCTGTTCTCAGGGAATGGCGTTCCCCATGAATTAAGCGAAAAACTGGGACTTAGGGCTCGGGAAACTGTAAGTTAACCTGGAGGGGCAGGCCTTTACACCCAGTACTGAAAGGCTCTTCAGGGTGTCAACACCGCTTTTTCTTAGATTTCAAAACCTCAGGAAGGACTGTCAGAGTCCCAGGTCAGTCCAGTGTGAGGTGCCCGCATGTTGGGGACCATGTGGGGTCCCTGGCCTCATCGACGCCCAGGGAAGTATTAAATGAGTGCTGGCAGCCGCCTGCCTGTAACCCTCCCCAGCTGGGAAGAGTAAGTCTGTGAGCAGAAGTTGAGCTGGGGCTGTGGGTGTTAGGCCCTTAAGCGAACTTCCAGAGATTGGGAAGTCACTCTGCTTCTTTGGAGCTCAGTGGACAGCCTTGTGGTTCATTAGTCAGGCGTACAAGGGAGGTTAATGGCCGAAAACACTAACGTGAACAAAGGTTGGGGCCCTGAATCAGCTTTTAGTGGTCATATCATCAGTGGAGTTTGGAAAGCTGGGCAGCCAGAAGTGCTCAGGTGGATCAGTGCTTGGGGTACGGAGACCAGCAGGAAATGCTGACATCATTGAAGGGAAAGGGCTACGTGGATAGCCAGAAATGCTCAGGTGTTCAAGTGCTTCGGGCCCTGGGGCTGTCCTGAAGTGCTGATGTCATCGAGGGGGAGTGGCCACATGAAGACCCCGAAATTCTCAGGTGGATAAGTGCTTGGAAACCGGGAACCAGAAGGAAGTGCTGACGTCATTGAAAAAAAGTGGCCACCTGGAGAGCCAGAAATGCTCAGGTGGACAAGTGCTTGGGGCTCTCCAGCCAGCCAGAAGTGATGACGTCATAAAGGGGAGGGGCCATGTAGAGAGCCAGGTGAATGCATTCAAGGGAGGGACGCTAGAGGTCACAAACGCCCCAACTTCCATTTGTCCATGCTCTGGAATTTTGGACATTATACCTGTTCTCAGGAAAGGGCATTCCCCATGAATTAAGCAAAAAACTGGGACTTAGGACTCGGGGGGAACTCTAAGTGAGCCTGGAGGGGCAGGCCTTTACGCCCAGTACTTAAAGGCTTTTCGGAGTCTCAACACTGTCTTTTGCCTCTCCAGCTGGGAAGAGTAAGTCAGTGAGCAGAAGCTGAGCTGGGGCTGTGGGTGTTAGGCCCTTAAGCGAACTTCCAGATATTGTGAAGTCACCCCGCTTCTTAAGAGCTCAGTAGACAGCCTGTGGTTCATTGGTCAGGCGTACAAGAAAGGTTAATGGACTGTCAGAGTCCCAGGTCAGACCAGTATGAGGTACCTGAACACGACTTCCCAGTCATTAAACGGTGTCCTTCAGATATTAAGGCTCTATGAATATGTTTTCTTGGTGTTGCAAGCACATTTCTAAATATTTCCTTGTCAATACTTGTGAATTCTCAGACTTTGAATCACTTGTCCAGTGAATCAAGCACATTCATTTTGAATTCAAAGTGCTTATACGGCGCTTTTCCATATGTACCAGCTCTTTTAGACGTTAATTATTCGTATTTTAAAGACTATCCTACTTTTCCCAGCGCTTTGAATACAAATTCTCAGTATTTCAACATGCAGTAGAGATGTAAAAGTTGTACAATATATTCCAAGTGTTTCAGAAACATTCCTACACATTTCCCCGTTCAGTATTTTTGAGCTCTGAGACTTTAACATTTTAACATAGGTATCATACCAGCTCTTAAAGGTACATTATTAATACTTTGAACATTACCCGAACTAACATTTAGATTTCTTAAACTTTGAATATTTTCATACCCTCATATCAGCTCTATGAACAGGAGTTTTTTCACCACCTTTCTTCCAAAAAACGGCAATTCAGTTTGGCTGATTTATAATGTAAACAGTATCGCACTCACTTCTCAGCTCTTTGAACACGACTTCCCAGTCATTAAACAGTGTCATTCAGATAATTAGGGTCTATGTATATGTGTCCTTAGTCTTCCAAGCACATTCCTAAATATTTTCCAATAAATGTTTGTGAATTCTCAGAGTTTGAATCACTGTTGTGAAATGATTCAAGCTCATTCCTTGTTAATTCCAAGTGCTTATACAGCGTTTTTCCATGTGTAAGAGCACTTTAAAAGTAAATTATTACTATATTAAAGACTCTCCTACCTTTCACAGGGTTTTGAATTCAAATTCTCAGTGTTTCAATATGCACTAGAGATAAGAAGTTTCTACAAACGAATTCCAAGAGTTTCAGACGCATAATCGAATTTCCCTGCTCTGTCATTTTGAGCTCTCAGAGTTTGAACATTTTCATACAGGTATCTGAGCCCTATGAAAATGAATGCATAAATGTTTAACCTTCTTTCAACAATGCCAACACATTTAGACTGAAATATAAATGTCAGCAGTATCGCACTCACTTCTAAGCTCTTTGAACATGACTTCCCAGTCATTCAACTTTGTCCTTCAGATATGAAGGCACTGTGAATATGTATTCTGAGTATTTCAAGCACTTTCTTAAATATTTCCGGCCTGTTATTGTTAATTCTGAGACTTTGAATCACTGTTGTCCAATAGTTCAATGATATTCACTCTGAATTCCATGTGTTTATACAGCGATTTTTTTATATACCAACTCTTTAAAGGGAATTATTACTATTTTAAAGACTATCCTACTTTTCACAGCGCTTTGAATACAAATTCTCAGTATTTCAACATGCAGTAGAGATGTAAAAGTTGTACAACGTATTGCAAGTGTTTCAGAAACATTCCTACACATTTCCCGTTTTTCTGCTTTTTTTGAGCTCTGAGAATTTTAACATTTTAACACAGGTATCATACCAGCTCTTAAAGGTACATTATTAATACTTTGAACACTACCCGAACTATCATTTAGATTTCTTAAAGCTTTGAATATTTTCATACCCTCATATCAGCTTTATGAACATGAGTTTTTTCACCAACTTTCTTCCAAAAAACAGCAACTCACTTTGGCTGAATTATAATGTAAACAGTATCACACTCCTTCTCAGCTCTTTAAACACGACTTCCCAGTCATTAAACAGTATCATTCAGATATTAAGGCTCTATGTACAAGTGTTCTTAGTCTTTCAAGCACATTCCTAAATATTTTCCAATTCATTGTTTGTGAATTCTCAGAGTTGGAATCACTGTTGTGCAGTGATTCAAGCTCATTCCTTGTTAATTCCAAATGATTATACAGCGTTTTTCCATGTGGAACAGCACTTTAAAAGTAAATTATTACTATATTAAAGACCCTCCTACCTTTCACAGTGTTTTGAATACAAATTCTCAGTGTTTCAACATGCACTAGAGATATGAAGTTTCTACAAACGAATTCCAAGAGTTTCAGACGCATTATCGAAATTTCCCTGGTCTGTCATTTTGAGCTCTTAGAGTTTGAACATTTTCATACAGGTATCTGAGCCCTACGAAAATGAATGCATGAATTTTTAACCTTCTTTCCACAATGCCAACACATTGAGACTGAAATACAAAGGTCAGCAGTATCGCACTCACTTCTAAGCTCTTTGAACACGCCTTCCCAGTCAGTCAACTGTGTCCTTCAGATATGAAGGCACTGTGAATATGTATTCTGTGTATTTCAAGCACTTTTCTTAAATTTTTCCGGACTGTCATTGTTAATTCTGAGACCTTGAATTACTGTTGTCCAGTAGTTCAAGGTCATTCACTGTGAATTCCATGTGTTTATACAGCGATTTTTCATGTATTCCACCTCTTTAAACGGAATTATTACTATTTTAAAGACTATCCTACTTTTCACAGGGCTTTGAATACAAATTCTCAGTATTTCAACATGCAGTAGAGATGTAAAAGTTGTACAACGTATTCCAAGTGTTTCAGAAACATTCCTACACATTTCCCCGTTCAGTATTTTTGAGCTCTGAGACTTTTAACATTTTAACACAGGTATCATACCAGCTCTTAAAGGTACATTATTAATACTTTGAACACTACCCGAACTATCATTTAGATTTCTTAAAGCTTTGAATATTTTCATACCCTCATATCAGCTCTATGAACATGAGTTTTTTCACCACCTTTCTTCCAAAAAATGGCAACTCAGTTTGGCTGAATTAAAATGTAAACAGTATCACACTCACTTCTCAGCTCTTTAAACACAACTTTCCAGTCATTAAACCGTGTCATTCAGATATTGAGGCTCTATGTACAAGTGTTCTTAGTCTTTCAAGCACATTCCTAAATATTTTCCAAGTCAATGTATGTGAATTCTCAGTTTGAATCACTGTTGTGCACTGATTCAAGCTCATTCCTTGTAAATTCCAAGTGCTTATACAGCGTTTTTCCATGTGTAACAGCTCTTTAAAAGTGAATTATTACTATATTAAAGACTGTCCAACCTTTCACAGCTCTTTGAATACAAATTCTAAGTATTTAAACATGCACTAGAGATATGTTTCTATAAACTGATTCCATGGGTTTCAGACACATTCCTAGATATTTCCCTGGTTTGTCATTTGTAGCTTTGAGAGTTTGAACCTTTTCACATCTGAGCTCTATGAAAATGAATTTAAATGTTTAACCTTCTTTAAACAACGCCAACACATTGAGACTGAATTATAAATGTAAAGAGTTTCACACAGACTTCTCAGCTCTTTGAACACGACTTCCCAGTCATTAAACAGTGTCCTTCAGATATTAAGGCTCTATGAATATGTGTTCTTGGTGTTGCAAGCACATTTCTAAATGTTTCCCAAGTCAATACTTGTAAATTCTCAGAGTTTGAATCAATGTTGTCCAGTGAATCAAGCTCATTCATTGTGAATTCCAAGTGCTTATACAGCGTTTTTCCATGTGTAACAGCACTTTAAAATTAAATTATTACTATATTAAAGACTCTCCTACCTTTCACAGGGTTTTGAATACAAATTCTCAGTGTTTCAACATGCACTAGAGATATGAAGTTTCTACAAACGAATTCCAAGAGTTTCAGACGCATAATCGAAATTTCCCTGCTCTGTCATTTTGAGCTCTCAGAGTTTGAACATTTTCATACAGAGCCCTACGAAAATGAATGCATGAATGTTTAACTTTCTTTCCACAATGCCAACACATTGAGACTGAAATACAAAGGTCAGCAGTATCGCACTCACTTCTAAGCTCTTTGAACACGACTTCCCAGTCATTAAACAGTGTCATTCAGATATTGAGGCTCTATGTACAAGTGTTCTTAGTCTTTCAAGCACTTTCCTAAATATTTTCCAAGTCAATGTTTGTGAATTCTCAGTTTGAATCACTGTTGTGCAGTGATTCAAGCTCATTCCTTGTAAATTCCAAGTGCTTATACAGAGTTTTTCCATGTGTAACAGCTCTTTAAAAGTGAATTATTACTATGTTAAAGACTGTCCAACCTTTCACAGCTCTTTGAATACAAATTCTAAATATTTAAACATGCACTAGAGATATGTTTCTATAAACTGATTCCATGGGTTTCAGACACATTCCTAGATATTTCCCTGGTTTGTCATTTGTAGCTTTGAGAGTTTGAACATTTTCACACTCGTATCTGAGCTCTATGAAATGAATTTAAATGTTTAACCTGCTTTAAACAACGCCAACACATTGAGACTGAATTATAAATGTAAAGAGTTTCACACAGACATCTCAGCTCTTTGAACACGACTTCCCAGTCATTAAACAGAGTCCTTCAGATATTAAGGCTCTATGAATATGTGTTCTTGGTGTTGCAAGCACATTTCTAAATGTTTCCCAAGTCAATACTTGTAAATTCTGAGTTTGAATCAATGTTGTCCAGTGAATCAAGCTCATTCATTGTGAATTCCAAGTGCTTATACGGCGCTTTAACATATGTACCGTCATTTTTAGAGGTTACTACTATTTTAAAGACTATCCTACTTTTCCAAGAGTTTTGAATACAAATTCTCAGTATTTCAACATTCACTAGAGATATGAAGTTTCTACAAACGATTTCCAAGAGTTTCAGACGCATAATCGAAATTTCCCTCGTCTGTCATTTTGAGCTCTGAGTTTGAACATTTTCATACAGGTATGAAAATGAATGCATAAATGTTTAACCTTTCCACAATGCCAACACATTGAGACTGAAATACAAAGGTCAGCAGTATCGCACTCACTTCTAAGCTCTTTGAACACGCCTTCCCAGTCAGTCAACTGTGTCCTTCAGATATGAAGGCACTGTGAATATGTATTCTGTGTATTTCAAGCACTTTTCTTAAATTTTTCCGGACTGTCATTGTTAATTCTGAGACCTTGAATTACTGTTGTCCAGTAGTTCAAGGTCATTCACTGTGAATTCCATGTGTTTATACAGCGATTTTTCATGTATTCCACCTCTTTAAACGGAATTATTACTATTTTAAAGACTATCCTACTTTTCACAGGGCTTTGAATACAAATTCTCAGTATTTCAACATGCAGTAGAGATGTAAAAGTTGTACAACGTATTCCAAGTGTTTCAGAAACATTCCTACACATTTCCCCGTTCAGTATTTTTGAGCTCTGAGACTTTTAACATTTTAACACAGGTATCATACCAGCTCTTAAAGGTACATTATTAATACTTTGAACACTACCCGAACTATCATTTAGATTTCTTAAAGCTTTGAATATTTTCATACCCTCATATCAGCTCTATGAACATGAGTTTTTTCACCACCTTTCTTCCAAAAAATGGCAACTCAGTTTGGCTGAATTAAAATGTAAACAGTATCACACTCACTTCTCAGCTCTTTAAACACAACTTTCCAGTCATTAAACCGTGTCATTCAGATATTGAGGCTCTATGTACAAGTGTTCTTAGTCTTTCAAGCACATTCCTAAATATTTTCCAAGTCAATGTATGTGAATTCTCAGTTTGAATCACTGTTGTGCACTGATTCAAGCTCATTCCTTGTAAATTCCAAGTGCTTATACAGCGTTTTTCCATGTGTAACAGCTCTTTAAAAGTGAATTATTACTATATTAAAGACTGTCCAACCTTTCACAGGTCTTTGAATACAAATTCTAAGTATTTAAACATGCACTAGAGATATGTTTCTATAAACTGATTCCATGGGTTTCAGACACATTCCTAGATATTTCCCTGGTTTGTCATTTGTAGCTTTGAGAGTTTGAACCTTTTCACATCTGAGCTCTATGAAAATGAATTTAAATGTTTAACCTTCTTTAAACAACGCCAACACATTGAGACTGAATTATAAATGTAAAGAGTTTCACACAGACTTCTCAGCTCTTTGAACACGACTTCCCAGTCATTAAACAGTGTCCTTCAGATATTAAGGCTCTATGAATATGTGTTCTTGGTGTTGCAAGCACATTTCTAAATGTTTCCCAAGTCAATACTTGTAAATTCTCAGAGTTTGAATCAATGTTGTCCAGTGAATCAAGCTCATTCATTGTGAATTCCAAGTGCTTATACAGCGTTTTTCCATGTGTAACAGCACTTTAAAAGTAAATTATTACTATATTAAAGACTCTCCTACCTTTCACAGGGTTTTGAATACAAATTCTCAGTGTTTCAACATGCACTAGAGATATGAAGTTTCTACAAACGAATTCCAAGAGTTTCAGACGCATAATCGAAATTTCCCTGCTCTGTCATTTTGAGCTCTCAGAGTTTGAACATTTTCATACAGAGCCCTACGAAAATGAATGCATGAATGTTTAACTTTCTTTCCACAATGCCAACACATTGAGACTGAAATACAAAGGTCAGCAGTATCGCACTCACTTCTCAGCTCTTTGAACACGACTTCCCAGTCATTAAACAGTGTCATTCAGATATTGAGGCTCTATGTACAAGTGTTCTTAGTCTTTCAAGCACTTTCCTAAATATTTTCCAAGTCAATGTTTGTGAATTCTCAGTTTGAAACACTGTTGTGCACTGATTCAAGCTCATTCCTTGTAAATTCCAAGTGCTTATACAGAGATTTTCCATGTGTAACAGCTCTTTAAAAGTGAATTATTACTATGTTAAAGACTGTCCAACCTTTCACAGCTCTTTGAATACAAATTCTAAGTATTTAAACATGCACTAGAGATATGTTTCTATAAACTGATTCCATGGGTTTCAGACACATTCTTAGATATTCCCCTAGTTTGTCATTTGTAGCTTTGAGAGCTTGAACATTTTCACACTGGTATCTGAGCTCTATGAAAATGAAATAAATGTTTAACCTTCTTTAAACAACGCCAACACATTGAGACTGAATTATAAATTTAAAGAGTTTCACACAGACTTCTCAGCTCTTTGAACACGACTTCCCAGTCATTAAACAGTGTTCTTCAGATATTAAGGCTCTATGAATATGTGTTCTTGGTGTTGCAAGCACATTTCTAAATGTTTCCCAAGTCAATACTTGTAAATTCTGAGTTTGAATCAATGTAGTCCAGTGAATCAAGCTCATTCCTTGTGAATTCCAAGTGCTTATACAGCGTTTTTCCATGTGTAACAGCACTTTAAAAGTAAATTATTACTATATTAAAGACTCTCCTACCTTTCACAGGGTTTTGAATTCAAATTCTCAGTGTTTCAATATGCACTAGAGATATGAAGTTTCTACAAACGAATTCCAAGCGTTTCAGACGTATAATCGAAATTTCCCTGCTCTGTCATTTTGAACTCTTAGAGTTTGAACATTTTCATACAGGTATCTGAGCCCTACGAAAATGAATGCATGAATTTTTAACCTTCTTTCCACAATGCCAACACATTGAGACTGAAATACAAAGGTCAGCAGTATCGCACTCACTTCTAAGCTCTTTGAACACGCCTTCCCAGTCAGTCAACTGTGTCCTTCAGATATGAAGGCACTGTGAATATGTATTCTGTGTATTTCAAGCACTTTTCTTAAATTTTTCCGGACTGTCATTGTTAATTCTGAGACCTTGAATTACTGTTGTCCAGTAGTTCACGGTCATTCACTGTGAATTCCATGTGTTTATACAGCGATTTTTCATGTATTCCACCTCTTTAAACGGAATTATTACTATTTTAAAGACTATCCTAGTTTTCACAGGGCTTTGAATACAAATTCTCAGTATTTCAACATGCAGTAGAGATGTAAAAGTTGTACAACGTATTCCAAGTGTTTCAGAAACATTCCTACACATTTCCCCGTTCAGTACTTTTGAGCTGAGACTTTTAACATTTTAACACAGGTATCATACCAGCTCTTAAAGGTACATTATTAATACTTTGAACACAACCCGAACTATCATTTAGATTTCTTAAAGCTTTGAATATTTTTATACCCTCATATCAGCTCTATGAACATGAGTTTCTTCACCACCTTTCTTCCAAAAAATGGCAACTCAGTTTGGCTGAATTAAAATGTAAACAGTATCACACTCACTTCTCAGCTCTTTAAACACAACTTTCCAGTCATTAAAGAGTGTCATTCAGATATTGAGGCTCTATGTACAAGTGTTCTTAGTCTTTCAAGCACATTCCTAAATATTTTCCAAGTCAATGTTTGTGAATTCTCAGTTTGAAACACTGTTGTGCACTGATTCAAGCTCAGTCCTTGTAAATTCCAAGTGCTTATACAGCGTTTTTCCATGTGTAACAGCTCTTTAAAAGTGAATTATTACTATATTAAAGACTGTCCAACCTTTCACAGCTCTTTGAATACAAATTCTAAGTATTTAAACATGCACTAGAGATATGTTTCTATAAACTGATTCCATGGGTTTCAGACACATTCCTAGATACTTCCCTGGTTTGTCATTTGTAGCTTTGAGAGTTTGAACATTTTCACACTGGTATCTGAGCTCTATGAAAATGAATTTAAATGTTTAACCTTCTTTAAACAACGCCAACACATTGAGACTGAATTATAAATGTAAAGAGTTTCACACAGACTTCTCAGCTCTTTGAACACGACTTCCCAGTCATTAAACAGTGTCCTTCAGATATTAAGGCTCTATGAATATGTGTTCTTGGTGTTGCAAGCACATTTCTAAATGTTTCCCAAGTCAATACTTGTAAATTCTCAGAGTTTGAATCAATGTTGTCCAGTGAATCAAGCTCATTCATTGTGAATTCCAAGTGCTTATACAGCGTTTTTCCATGTGTAACAGCACTTTAAAAGTAAATTATTACTATATTAAAGACTCTCCTACCTTTCACAGGGTTTTGAATACAAATTCTCAGTGTTTCAACATGCACTAGAGATATGAAGTTTCTACAAACGAATTCCAAGAGTTTCAGACGCATAATCGAAATTTCCCTGCTCTGTCATTTTGAGCTCTCAGAGTTTGAACATTTTCATACAGAGCCCTACGAAAATGAATGCATGAATGTTTAACTTTCTTTCCACAATGCCAACACATTGAGACTGAAATACGAAGGTCAGCAGTATCGCACTCACTTCTCAGCTCTTTGAACACGACTTCCCAGTCATTAAACAGTGTCATTCAGATATTGAGGCTCTATGTACAAGTGTTCTTAGTCTTTCAAGCACTTTCCTAAATATTTTCCAAGTCAATGTTTGTGAATTCTCAGTTTGAATCACTGTTGTGCAGTGATTCAAGCTCATTCCTTGTAAATTCCAAGTGCTTATACAGAGATTTTCCATGTGTAACAGCTCTTTAAAAGTGAATTATTACTATGTTAAAGACTGTCCAACCTTTCACAGCTCTTTGAATACAAATTCTAAGTATTTAAACATGCACTAGAGATATGTTTCTATAAACTGATTCCATGGGTTTCAGACACATTCTTAGATATTCCCCTAGTTTGTCATTTGTAGCTTTGAGAGCTTGAACATTTTCACACTGGTATCTGAGCTCTATGAAAATGAAATAAATGTTTAACCTTCTTTAAACAACGCCAACACATTGAGACTGAATTATAAATGTAAAGAGTTTCACACAGACTTCTCAGCTCTTTGAACACGACTTCCCAGTCATTAAACAGTGTTCTTCAGATATTAAGGCTCTATGAATATGTGTTCTTGGTGTTGCAAGCACATTTCTAAATGTTTCCCAAGTCAATACTTGTAAATTCTGAGTTTGAATCAATGTAGTCCAGTGAATCAAGCTCATTCCTTGTGAATTCCAAGTGCTTATACAGCGTTTTTCCATGTGTAACAGCACTTTAAAAGTAAATTATTACTATATTAAAGACTCTCCTACCTTTCACAGGGTTTTGAATTCAAATTCTCAGTGTTTCAATATGCACTAGAGATATGAAGTTTCTACAAACGAATTCCAAGCATTTCAGACGTATAATCGAAATTTCCCTGCTCTGTTATTTTGAGCTCTTAGAGTTTGAACATTTTCATACAGGTATCTGAGCCCTACGAAAATGAATGCATGAATTTTTAACCTTCTTTCCACAATGCCAACACATTGAGACTGAAATACAAAGGTCAGCAGTATCGCACTCACTTCTAAGCTCTTTGAACACGCCTTCCCAGTCAGTCAACTGTGTCCTTCAGATATGAAGGCACTGTGAATATGTATTCTGTGTATTTCAAGCACTTTTCTTAAATTTTTCCGGACTGTCATTGTTAATTCTGAGACCTTGAATTACTGTTGTCCAGTAGTTCAAGGTCATTCACTGTGAATTCCATGTGTTTATACAGCGATTTTTCATGTATTCCACCTCTTTAAACGGAATTATTACTATTTTAAAGACTATCCTACTTTTCACAGGGCTTTGAATACAAATTCTCAGTATTTCAACATGCAGTAGAGATGTAAAATTGTACAACGTATTCCAAGTGTTTCAGAAACATTCCTACACATTTCCCCGTTCAGTATTTTTGAGCTCTGAGACTTTTAACATTTTAACACAGGTATCATACCAGCTCTTAAAGGTACATTATTAATACTTTGAACACTACCCGAACTATCATTTAGATTTCTTAAAGCTTTGAATATTTTTATACCCTCATATCAGCTCTATGAACATGAGTTTCTTCACCACCTTTCTTCCAAAAAATGGCAACTCAGTTTGGCTGAATTAAAATGTAAACAGTATCACACTCACTTCTCAGCTCTTTAAACACAACTTTCCAGTCATTAAACCGTGTCATTCAGATATTGAGGCTCTATGTACAAGTGTTCTTAGTCTTTCAAGCACATTCCTAAATATTTTCCAAGTCAATGTTTGTGAATTCTCAGTTTGAAACACTGTTGTGCAGTGATTCAAGCTCATTCCTTGTAAATTCCAAGTGCTTATACAGCGTTTTTCCATGTATAACAGCTCTTTTAAAGTGAATTATTACTATATTAAAGACTGTCCAACCTTTCACAGCTCTTTGAATACAAATTCTAAGTATTTAAACATGCACTGGAGATATGTTTCTATAAACTGATTCCATGGGTTTCAGACACATTCCTAGATACTTCCCTGGTTTGTCATTTGTAGCTTTGAGAGTTTGAACATTTTCACACTGGTATCTGAGCTCTATGAAAATGAATTTAAATGTTTAACCTTCTTTAAACAACGCCAACACATTGAGACTGAATTATAAATGTAAAGAGTTTCACACAGACTTCTCAGCTCTTTGAACACGACTTCCCAGTCATTAAACAGTGTCCTTCAGATATTAAGGCTCTATGAATATGTGTTCTTGGTGTTGCAAGCACATTTCTAAATGTTTCCCAAGTCAATACTTGTAAATTCTCAGAGTTTGAATCAATGTTGTCCAGTGAATCAAGCTCATTCATTGTGAATTCCAAGTGCTTATACAGCGTTTTTCCATGTGTAACAGCACTTTAAAAGTAAATTATTACTATATTAAAGACTCTCCTACCTTTCACAGGGTTTTGAATACAAATTCTCAGTGTTTCCACATGCACTAGAGATATGAAGTTTCTACAAACGAATTCCAAGAGTTTCAGACGCATAATCGAAATTTCCCTGCTCTGTCATTTTGAGCTCTCAGAGTTTGAACATTTTCATACAGAGCCCTACGAAAATGAATGCATGAATGTTTAACTTTCTTTCCACAATGCCAACACATTGAGACTGAAATACGAAGGTCAGCAGTATCGCACTCACTTCTCAGCTCTTTGAACACGACTTCCCAGTCATTAAACAGTGTCATTCAGATATTGAGGCTCTAGTACAAGTGTTCTTAGTCTTTCAAGCACTTTCCTAAATATTTTCCAAGTCAATGTTTGTGAATTCTCAGTTTGAATCACTGTTGTGCAGTGATTCAAGCTCATTCCTTGTAAATTCCAAGTGCTTATACAGAGATTTTCCATGTGTAACAGCTCTTTAAAAGTGAATTATTACTATGTTAAAGACTGTCCAACCTTTCACAGCTCTTTGAATACAAATTCTAAGTATTTAAACATGCACTAGAGATATGTTTCTATAAACTGATTCCATGGGTTTCAGACACATTCTTAGATATTCCCCTAGTTTGTCATTTGTAGCTTTGAGAGCTTGAACATTTTCACACTGGTATCTGAGCTCTATGAAAATGAAATAAATGTTTAACCTTCTTTAAACAACGCCAACACATTGAGACTGAATTATAAATTTAAAGAGTTTCACACAGACTTCTCAGCTCTTTGAACACGACTTCCCAGTCATTAAACAGTGTTTTTCAGATATTAAGGCTCTATGAATATGTGTTCTTGGTGTTGCAAGCACATTTCTAAATGTTTCCCAAGTCAATACTTGTAAATTCTGAGTTTGAATCAATGTAGTCCAGTGAATCAAGCTCATTCCTTGTGAATTCCAAGTGCTTATACAGCGTTTTTCCATGTGTAACAGCACTTTAAAAGTAAATTATTACTATATTAAAGACTCTCCTACCTTTCACAGGGTTTTGAATTCAAATTCTCAGTGTTTCAATATGCACTAGAGATATGAAGTTTCTACAAACGAATTCCAAGCATTTCAGACGTATAATCGAAATTTCCCTGCTCTGTTATTTTGAGCTCTTAGAGTTTGAACATTTTCATACAGGTATCTGAGCCCTACGAAAATGAATGCATGAATTTTTAACCTTCTTTCCACAATGCCAACACATTGAGACTGAAATACAAAGGTCAGCAGTATCGCACTCACTTCTAAGCTCTTTGAACACGCCTTCCCAGTCAGTCAACTGTGTCCTTCAGATATGAAGGCACTGTGAATATGTATTCTGTGTATTTCAAGCACTTTTCTTAAATTTTTCCGGACTGTCATTGTTAATTCTGAGACCTTGAATTACTGTTGTCCAGTAGTTCAAGGTCATTCACTGTGAATTCCATGTGTTTATACAGCGATTTTTCATGTATTCCACCTCTTTAAACGGAATTATTACTATTTTAAAGACTATCCTACTTTTCACAGGGCTTTGAATACAAATTCTCAGTATTTCAACATGCAGTAGAGATGTAAAATTGTACAACGTATTCCAAGTGTTTCAGAAACATTCCTACACATTTCCCCGTTCAGTATTTTTGAGCTCTGAGACTTTTAACATTTTAACACAGGTATCATACCAGCTCTTAAAGGTACATTATTAATACTTTGAACACTACCCGAACTATCATTTAGATTTCTTAAAGCTTTGAATATTTTTATACCCTCATATCAGCTCTATGAACATGAGTTTCTTCACCACCTTTCTTCCAAAAAATGGCAACTCAGTTTGGCTGAATTAAAATGTAAACAGTATCACACTCACTTCTCAGCTCTTTAAACACAACTTTCCAGTCATTAAACGGTGTCATTCAGATATTGAGGCTCTATGTACAAGTGTTCTTAGTCTTTCAAGCACATTCCTAAATATTTTCCAAGTCAATGTTTGTGAATTCTCAGTTTGAAACACTGTTGTGCAGTGATTCAAGCTCATTCCTTGTAAATTCCAAGTGCTTATACAGCGTTTTTCCATGTATAACAGCTCTTTTAAAGTGAATTATTACTATATTAAAGACTGTCCAACCTTTCACAGCTCTTTGAATACAAATTCTAAGTATTTAAACATGCACTGGAGATATGTTTCTATAAACTGATTCCATGGGTTTCAGACACATTCCTAGATACTTCCCTGGTTTGTCATTTGTAGCTTTGAGAGTTTGAACATTTTCACACTGGTATCTGAGCTCTATGAAAATGAATTTAAATGTTTAACCTTCTTTAAACAACGCCAACACATTGAGACTGAATTATAAATGTAAAGAGTTTCACACAGACTTCTCAGCTCTTTGAACACGACTTCCCAGTCATTAAACAGTGTCCTTCAGATATTAAGGCTCTATGAATATGTGTTCTTGGTGTTGCAAGCACATTTCTAAATGTTTCCCAAGTCAATACTTGTAAATTCTCAGAGTTTGAATCAATGTTGTCCAGTGAATCAAGCTCATTCATTGTGAATTCCAAGTGCTTATACAGCGTTTTTCCATGTGTAACAGCACTTTAAAAGTAAATTATTACTATATTAAAGACTCTCCTACCTTTCACAGGGTTTTGAATACAAATTCTCAGTGTTTCCACATGCACTAGAGATATGAAGTTTCTACAAACGAATTCCAAGAGTTTCAGACGCATAATCGAAATTTCCCTGCTCTGTCATTTTGAGCTCTCAGAGTTTGAACATTTTCATACAGAGCCCTACGAAAATGAATGCATGAATGTTTAACTTTCTTTCCACAATGCCAACACATTGAGACTGAAATACGAAGGTCAGCAGTATCGCACTCACTTCTCAGCTCTTTGAACACGACTTCCCAGTCATTAAACAGTGTCATTCAGATATTGAGGCTCTAGTACAAGTGTTCTTAGTCTTTCAAGCACTTTCCTAAATATTTTCCAAGTCAATGTTTGTGAATTCTCAGTTTGAATCACTGTTGTGCAGTGATTCAAGCTCATTCCTTGTAAATTCCAAGTGCTTATACAGAGATTTTCCATGTGTAACAGCTCTTTAAAAGTGAATTATTACTATGTTAAAGACTGTCCAACCTTTCACAGCTCTTTGAATACAAATTCTAAGTATTTAAACATGCACTAGAGATATGTTTCTATAAACTGATTCCATGGGTTTCAGACACATTCTTAGATATTCCCCTAGTTTGTCATTTGTAGCTTTGAGAGCTTGAACATTTTCACACTGGTATCTGAGCTCTATGAAAATGAAATAAATGTTTAACCTTCTTTAAACAACGCCAACACATTGAGACTGAATTATAAATTTAAAGAGTTTCACACAGACTTCTCAGCTCTTTGAACACGACTTCCCAGTCATTAAACAGTGTTCTTCAGATATTAAGGCTCTATGAATATGTGTTCTTGGTGTTGCAAGCACATTTCTAAATGTTTCCCAAGTCAATACTTGTAAATTCTGAGTTTGAATCAATGTTGTCCAGTGAATCAAGCTCATTCCTTGTGAATTCCAAGTGCTTATATAGCGTTTTTCCATGTGTAACAGCACTTTAAAAGTAAATTATTACTATATTAAAGACTCTCCTACCTTTCACAGGGTTTTGAATACAAATTCTCAGTGTTTCAACATGCACTAGAGATATGAAGTTTCTACAAACGAATTCCAAGAGTTTCAGACGCATAATCGAAATTTCCCTGCTCTGTCATTTTGAGCTCTCAGAGTTTGAACATTTTCATACAGAGCCCTACGAAAATGAATGCATGAATGTTTAACTTTCTTTCCACAATGCCAACACATTGAGACTGAAATATGAAGGTCAGCAGTATCGCACTCACTTCTCAGCTCTTTGAACACGACTTCCCAGTCATTAAACAGTGTCATTCAGATATTGAGGCTCTATGTACAAGTGTTCTTAGTCTTTCAAGCACTTTCCTAAATATTTTCCAAGTCAATGTTTGTGAATTCTCAGTTTGAATCACTGTTGTGCAGTGATTCAAGCTCATTCCTTGTAAATTCTAAGTGCTTATACAGAGATTTTCCATGTGTAACAGCTCTTTAAAAGTGAATTATTACTATGTTAAAGACTGTCCAACCTTTCACAGCTCTTTGAATACAAATTCTAAGTATTTAAACATGCACTAGAGATATGTTTCTATAAACTGATTCCATGGGTTTCAGACACATTCTTAGATATTCCCCTAGTTTGTCATTTGTAGCTTTGAGAGCTTGAACATTTTCACACTGGTATCTGAGCTCTATGAAAATGAAATAAATGTTTAACCTTCTTTAAACAACGCCAACACATTGAGACTGAATTATAAATGTAAAGAGTTTCACACAGACTTCTCAGCTCTTTGAACACGACTTCCCAGTCATTAAACAGTGTTCTTCAGATATTAAGGCTCTATGAATATGTGTTCTTGGTGTTGCAAGCACATTTCTAAATGTTTCCCAAGTCAATACTTGTAAATTCTGAGTTTGAATCAATGTTGTCCAGTGAATCAAGCTCATTCATTGAGAATTCCAAGTGCTTATACAGTGTTTTTCCATGTGTAAGAGCACTTTAAAAGTAAATTATTACTATATTAAAGACTCTCCTACCTTTCACAGGGTTTTGAATTCAAATTCTCAGTGTTTCAATATGCACTAGAGATATGTAGTTTCTACAAACGAATTCCAAGCGTTTCAGATGTATAATCGAAATTTCCCTGCTCTGTCATTTTGAGCTCTTAGAGTTTGAACATTTTCATACAGGTATCTGAGCCCTACGAAAATGAATGCATGAATTTTAACCTTCTTTCCTCAATGCCAACACATTGAGACTGAAATACAAAGGTCAGCAGTATCGCACTCACTTCTAAGCTCTTTGAACACGCCTTCCCAGTCAGTCAACTGTGTCCTTCAGATATGAAGGCACTGTGAATATGTATTCTGTGTATTTCAAGCACTTTTCTTAAATTTTTCCGGACTGTCATTGTTAATTCTGAGACCTTGAATTACTGTTGTCCAGTAGTTCAAGGTCATTCACTGTGAATTCCATGTGTTTATACAGCGATTTTTCATATATTCCACCTCTTTAAACGGAATTATTACTATTTTAAAGACTATCCTAGTTTTCACAGGGCTTTGAATACAAATTCTCAGTATTTCAACATGCAGTAGAGATGTAAAAGTTGTACAACGTATTCCAAGTTTTTCAGAAACATTCCTACACATTTCCCCGTTCAGTATTTTTGAGCTCTGAGACTTTTATCATTTTAACACAGGTATCATACCAGCTCTTAAAGGTACATTATTAATACTTTGAACACTACCCGAACTATCATTTAGATTTCTTAAAGCTTTGAATATTTTTATACCCTCATATCAGCTCTATGAACATGAGTTTCTTCACCACCTTTCTTCCAAAAAATGGCAACTCAGTTTGGCTGAATTAAAATGTAAACAGTATCACACTCACTTTTCAGCTCTTTAAACACAACTTTCCAGTCATTAAACAGTGTTATTCAGATATTGAGGCTCTATGTACAAGTGTTCTTAGTCTTTCAAGCACATTCCTAAATATTTTCCAAGTCAATGTTTGTGAATTCTCAGTTTGAAACACTGTTGTGCAGTGATTCAAGCTCATTCCTTGTAAATTCCAAGTGCTTATACAGCGTTTTTCCTTGTGTAACAGCTCTTTAAAAGTGAATTATTACTACGTTAAAGACTGTCCAACCTTTCACAGCTCTTTGAATACAAATTCTAAGTATTTAAACATGCACTAGAGATATGTTTCTATAAACTGATTCCATGGGTTTCAGACACATTCTTAGATATTCCCCTAGTTTGTCATTTGTAGCTTTGAGAGCTTGAACATTTTCACACTGGTATCTGAGCTCTATGAAAATGAAATAAATGTTTAACCTTCTTTAAACAACGCCAACACATTGAGACTGAATTATAAATTTAAAGAGTTTCACACAGACTTCTCAGCTCTTTGAACACGACTTCCCAGTCATTAAACAGTGTTCTTCAGATATTAAGGCTCTATGAATATGTGTTCTTGGTGTTGCAAGCACATTTCTAAATGTTTCCCAAGTCAATACTTGTAAATTCTGAGTTTGAATCAATGTAGTCCAGTGAATCAAGCTCATTCCTTGTGAATTCCAAGTGCTTATACAGCGTTTTTCCATGTGTAACAGCACTTTAAAAGTAAATTATTACTATATTAAAGACTCTCCTACCTTTCACAGGGTTTTGAATTCAAATTCTCAGTGTTTCAATATGCACTAGAGATATGAAGTTTCTACAAACGAATTCCAAGCGTTTCAGACGTATAATCGAAATTTCCCTGCTCTGTCATTTTGAACTCTTAGAGTTTGAACATTTTCATACAGGTATCTGAGCCCTACGAAAATGAATGCATGAATTTTTAACCTTCTTTCCACAATGCCAACACATTGAGACTGAAATACAAAGGTCAGCAGTATCGCACTCACTTCTAAGCTCTTTGAACACGCCTTCCCAGTCAGTCAACTGTGTCCTTCAGATATGAAGGCACTGTGAATATGTATTCTGTGTATTTCAAGCACTTTTCTTAAATTTTTCCGGACTGTCATTGTTAATTCTGAGACCTTGAATTACTGTTGTCCAGTAGTTCACGGTCATTCACTGTGAATTCCATGTGTTTATACAGCGATTTTTCATGTATTCCACCTCTTTAAACGGAATTATTACTATTTTAAAGACTATCCTAGTTTTCACAGGGCTTTGAATACAAATTCTCAGTATTTCAACATGCAGTAGAGATGTAAAAGTTGTACAACGTATTCCAAGTGTTTCAGAAACATTCCTACACATTTCCCCGTTCAGTATTTTTGAGCTCTGAGACTTTTAACATTTTAACACAGGTATCATACCAGCTCTTAAAGGTACATTATTAATACTTTGAACACTACCCGAACTATCATTTAGATTTCTTAAAGCTTTGAATATTTTTATACCCTCATATCAGCTCTATGAACATGAGTTTCTTCACCACCTTTCTTCCAAAAAATGGCAACTCAGTTTGGCTGAATTAAAATGTAAACAGTATCACACTCACTTCTCAGCTCTTTAAACACAACTTTCCAGTCATTAAACGGTGTCATTCAGATATTGAGGCTCTATGTACAAGTGTTCTTAGTCTTTCAAGCACATTCCTAAATATTTTCCAAGTCAATGTTTGTGAATTCTCAGTTTGAAACACTGTTGTGCAGTGATTCAAGCTCATTCCTTGTAAATTCCAAGTGCTTATACAGCGTTTTTCCATGTATAACAGCTCTTTTAAAGTGAATTATTACTATATTAAAGACTGTCCAACCTTTCACAGCTCTTTGAATACAAATTCTAAGTATTTAAACATGCACTAGAGATATGTTTCTATAAACTGATTCCATGGGTTTCAGACACATTCCTAGATACTTCCCTGGTTTGTCATTTGTAGCTTTGAGAGTTTGAACATTTTCACACTGGTATCTGAGCTCTATGAAAATGAATTTAAATGTTTAACCTTCTTTAAACAACGCCAACACATTGAGACTGAATTATAAATGTAAAGAGTTTCACACAGACTTCTCAGCTCTTTGAACACGACTTCCCAGTCATTAAACAGTGTCCTTCAGATATTAAGGCTCTATGAATATGTGTTCTTGGTGTTGCAAGCACATTTCTAAATGTTTCCCAAGTCAATACTTGTAAATTCTCAGAGTTTGAATCAATGTTGTCCAGTGAATCAAGCTCATTCATTGTGAATTCCAAGTGCTTATACAGCGTTTTTCCATGTGTAACAGCACTTTAAAAGTAAATTATTACTATATTAAAGACTCTCCTACCTTTCACAGGGTTTTGAATACAAATTCTCAGTGTTTCCACATGCACTAGAGATATGAAGTTTCTACAAACGAATTCCAAGAGTTTCAGACGCATAATCGAAATTTCCCTGCTCTGTCATTTTGAGCTCTCAGAGTTTGAACATTTTCATACAGAGCCCTACGAAAATGAATGCATGAATGTTTAACTTTCTTTCCACAATGCCAACACATTGAGACTGAAATACGAAGGTCAGCAGTATCGCACTCACTTCTCAGCTCTTTGAACACGACTTCCCAGTCATTAAACAGTGTCATTCAGATATTGAGGCTCTATGTACAAGTGTTCTTAGTCTTTCAAGCACTTTCCTAAATATTTTCCAAGTCAATGTTTGTGAATTCTCAGTTTGAATCACTGTTGTGCAGTGATTCAAGCTCATTCCTTGTAAATTCCAAGTGCTTATACAGAGATTTTCCATGTGTAACAGCTCTTTAAAAGTGAATTATTACTATGTTAAAGACTGTCCAACCTTTCACAGCTCTTTGAATACAAATTCTAAGTATTTAAACATGCACTAGAGATATGTTTCTATAAACTGATTCCATGGGTTTCAGACACATTCTTAGATATTCCCCTAGTTTGTCATTTGTAGCTTTGAGAGCTTGAACATTTTCACACTGGTATCTGAGCTCTATGAAAATGAAATAAATGTTTAACCTTCTTTAAACAACGCCAACACATTGAGACTGAATTATAAATGTAAAGAGTTTCACACAGACTTCTCAGCTCTTTGAACACGACTTCCCAGTCATTAAACAGTGTTCTTCAGATATTAAGGCTCTATGAATATGTGTTCTTGGTGTTGCAAGCACATTTCTAAATGTTTCCCAAGTCAATACTTGTAAATTCTGAGTTTGAATCAATGTAGTCCAGTGAATCAAGCTCATTCCTTGTGAATTCCAAGTGCTTATACAGCGTTTTTCCATGTGTAACAGCACTTTAAAAGTAAATTATTACTATATTAAAGACTCTCCTACCTTTCACAGGGTTTTGAATTCAAATTCTCAGTGTTTCAATATGCACTAGAGATATGAAGTTTCTACAAACGAATTCCAAGCATTTCAGACGTATAATCGAAATTTCCCTGCTCTGTTATTTTGAGCTCTTAGAGTTTGAACATTTTCATACAGGTATCTGAGCCCTACGAAAATGAATGCATGAATTTTTAACCTTCTTTCCACAATGCCAACACATTGAGACTGAAATACAAAGGTCAGCAGTATCGCACTCACTTCTAAGCTCTTTGAACACGCCTTCCCAGTCAGTCAACTGTGTCCTTCAGATATGAAGGCACTGTGAATATGTATTCTGTGTATTTCAAGCACTTTTCTTAAATTTTTCCGGACTGTCATTGTTAATTCTGAGACCTTGAATTACTGTTGTCCAGTAGTTCAAGGTCATTCACTGTGAATTCCATGTGTTTATACAGCGATTTTTCATGTATTCCACCTCTTTAAACGGAATTATTACTATTTTAAAGACTATCCTACTTTTCACAGGGCTTTGAATACAAATTCTCAGTATTTCAACATGCAGTAGAGATGTAAAATTGTACAACGTATTCCAAGTGTTTCAGAAACATTCCTACACATTTCCCCGTTCAGTATTTTTGAGCTCTGAGACTTTTAACATTTTAACACAGGTATCATACCAGCTCTTAAAGGTACATTATTAATACTTTGAACACTACCCGAACTATCATTTAGATTTCTTAAAGCTTTGAATATTTTTATACCCTCATATCAACTCTATGAACATGAGTTTCTTCACCACCTTTCTTCCAAAAAATGGCAACTCAGTTTGGCTGAATTAAAATGTAAACAGTATCACACTCACTTCTCAGCTCTTTAAACACAACTTTCCAGTCATTAAACCGTGTCATTCAGATATTGAGGCTCTATGTACAAGTGTTCTTAGTCTTTCAAGCACATTCCTAAATATTTTCCAAGTCAATGTTTGTGAATTCTCAATTTGAATCACTGTTGTGCAGTGATTCAAGCTCATTCCTTGTAAATTCCAAGTCCTTATACAGCGTTTTTCCTTGTGTAACAGCTCTTTAAAAGTGAACTATTACTATATTATAGACTGTCCAACCTTTCACAGCTCTTTGAATACAAATTCTAAGTATTTAAACATGCACTAGAGATATGTTTCTATAAACTGATTCCATGGGTTTCAGACACATTCCTAGATATTCCCCTAGTTTGTCATTTGTAGCTTTGAGAGTTTGAACATTTTCACACTGGTATCTGAGCTCTATGAAAATGAATTTAAATGTTTAACCTTCTTTAAACAACACCAACACATTGAGACTGAATTATAAATGTAAGGAGTTTCACACAGACTTCTCAGCTCTTTGAACACGACTTCCCAGTCATTAAACAGTGTTCTTCAGATATTAAGGCTCTATGAATATGTGTTCTTGGTGTTGCAAGCACATTTCTAAATGTTTCCCAAGTCAATACTTGTAAATTCTCAGAGTTTGAATCAATGTTGTCCAGTGAATCAAGCTCATTCATTGTGAATTCCAAGTGTTTATACAGCGTTTTTCCATGTGTAAGAGCACTTTAAAAGTAAATTATTACTATATTAAAGACTCTCCTACCTTTCACAGGTTTTGAATTCAAATTCTCAGTGTTTCAATATGCACTAGAGATATGAAGTTTCTACAAACGAATTCCAAGCGTTTCAGACGTATAATCGAAATTTCCCTGCTTTGTCATTTTGAGCTCTTAGAGTTTGAATATTTTCATACAGGTATCTGAGCCCTACGAAAATGAATGCATGAATTTTTAACCTTCTGTCCACAATGCCTACACATTGAGACTGAAATACAAAGGTCAGCAGTATCGCACTCACTTCTAAGCTCTTTGAACACGCCTTCCCAGTCAGTCAACTGTGTCCTTCAGATATGAAGGCACTGTGAATATGTATTCTGTGTATTTCAAGCACTTTTCTTAAATTTTTCCGGACTGTCATTGTTAATTCTGAGACCTTGAATTACTGTTGTCCAGTAGTTCAAGGTCATTCACTGTGAATTCCATGTGTTTATACAGCGATTTTTCATATATTCCACCTCTTTAAACGGAATTATTACTATTTTAAAGACTATCCTAGTTTTCACAGGGCTTTGAATACAAATTCTCAGTATTTCAACATGCAGTAGAGATGTAAAAGTTGTACAACGTATTCCAAGTTTTTCAGAAACATTCCTACACATTTCCCCGTTCAGTATTTTTGAGCTCTGAGACTTTTATCATTTTAACACAGGTATCATACCAGCTCTTAAAGGTACATTATTAATACTTTGAACACTACCCGAACTATCATTTAGATTTCTTAAAGCTTTGAATATTTTTATACCCTCATATCAGCTCTATGAACATGAGTTTCTTCACCACCTTTCTTCCAAAAAATGGCAACTCAGTTTGGCTGAATTAAAATGTAAACAGTATCACACTCACTTTTCAGCTCTTTAAACACAACTTTCCAGTCATTAAACAGTGTTATTCAGATATTGAGGCTCTATGTACAAGTGTTCTTAGTCTTTCAAGCACATTCCTAAATATTTTCCAAGTCAATGTTTGTGAATTCTCAGTTTGAAACACTGTTGTGCAGTGATTCAAGCTCATTCCTTGTAAATTCCAAGTGCTTATACAGCGTTTTTCCTTGTGTAACAGCTCTTTAAAAGTGAATTATTACTATATTAAAGACTGTCCAACCTTTCACAGCTCTTTGAATACATATTCTAAGTATTTAAACATGCACTAGAGATGTTTCTATAAACTGATTCCATGGGTTTCAGACACATTCCTAGATATTCCCCTAGTTTGTCATTTGTAGCTTTGAGAGTTTGAACATTTTCACACTGGTATCTGAGCTCTATGAAAATGAAATAAATGTTTAACCTTCTTTAAATAATGCCAACACATTGAGACTGAATTATAAATGTAAAGAGTTTCACACAGACTTCTCAGCTCTTTGAACACGACTTCCCAGTCATTAAACAGTGTTCTTCAGATATTAAGGCTCTATGAATATGTGTTCTTGGTGTTGCAAGCACATTTCTAAATGTTTCCCAAGTCAATACTTGTAAATTCTGAGTTTGAATCAATGTTGTCCAGTGAATCAAGCTCATTCATTGTGAATTCCAAGTGCTTATACGGCACTTTTACATATGTACCGTCATTTTTAGAGGTTACTACTATTTTAAAGACTATCCTACCTTTCACAGGGTTTTGAATACAAATTCTCAGTATTTCAACATTCACTAGAGATATGAAGTTTCTACAAACGATTTCCAAGAGTTTCAGATGCACAATCGAAATTTCCCTTGTCTGTCATTTTGAGCTCTCAGAGTTTGAACATTTTCATACAGGTATGAAAATGATTGCATAAATGTTTAACCTTTCCACAATGCCAACACATTGAGACTGAAATATAAATGTCAGCAGTATTGCACTCACTTCTAATCTCTTTGAACACGACTTCCCAGTCAGTCAACTGTACTTCAGATATGAAGGCACTGTGAATATGTATTCTGTGTATTTCAAGCACTTTTCTTAAATTTTTCCGGACTGTCATTGTTAATTCTGAGACCTTGAATTACTGTTGTCCAGTAGTTCAAGGTCATTCACTGTGAATTCCATGTGTTTATACAGCGATTTTTCATGTATTCCACCTCTTTAAACGGAATTATTACTATTTTAAAGACTATCCTAGTTTTCACAGGGCTTTGAATACAAATTCTCAGTATTTCAACATGCAGTAGAGATGTAAAAGTTGTACAACGTATTCCAAGTGTTTCAGAAACATTCCTACACATTTCCCCGTTCAGTACTTTTGAGCTGAGACTTTTAACATTTTAATACAGGTATCATACCAGCTCTTTAGGTACATTATTAATACTTTGAACACTACCCGAACTATCATTTAGATTTCTTAAAGCTTTGAATATTTTCATACCCTCATATCAGCTCTATGAACATGAGTTTTTTCACCACCTTTCTTCCACAAAATGGCAACTCAGTTTGGCTGAATTAAAATGTAAACAGTATCACACTCACTTCTCAGCTCTTTAAACACAACTTTCCAGTCATTAAACAGTGTCATTCAGATATTGAGGCTCTATGTACAAGTGTTCTTAGTCTTTCAAGCACATTCCTAAATATTTTCCAAGTCAATGTTTGTGAATTCTCAGTTTGAATCACTGTTGTGCAGTGATTCAAGCTCATTCCTTGTAAATTCCAAGTCCTTATACAGCGTTTTTCCTTGTGTAACAGCTCTTTAAAAGTGAACTATTACTATATTATAGACTGTCCAACCTTTCACAGCTCTTTGAATACAAATTCTAAGTATTTAAACATGCACTAGAGATATGTTTCTATAAACTGATTCCATGGGTTTCAGACACATTCCTAGATATTCCCCTAGTTTGTCATTTGTAGCTTTGAGAGTTTGAACATTTTCACACTGGTATCTGAGCTCTATGAAAATGAATTTAAATGTTTAACCTTCTTTAAACAACACCAACACATTGAGACTGAATTATAAATGTAAGGAGTTTCACACAGACTTCTCAGCTCTTTGAACACGACTTCCCAGTCATTAAACAGTGTTCTTCAGATATTAAGGCTCTATGAATATGTGTTCTTGGTGTTGCAAGCACATTTCTAAATGTTTCCCAAGTCAATACTTGTAAATTCTCAGAGTTTGAATCAATGTTGTCCAGTGAATCAAGCTCATTCATTGTGAATTCCAAGTGTTTATACAGCGTTTTTCCATGTGTAAGAGCACTTTAAAAGTAAATTATTACTATATTAAAGACTCTCCTACCTTTCACAGGTTTTGAATTCAAATTCTCAGTGTTTCAATATGCACTAGAGATATGAAGTTTCTACAAACGAATTCCAAGCGTTTCAGACGTATAATCGAAATTTCCCTGCTTTGTCATTTTGAGCAATTAGAGTTTGAATATTTTCATACAGGTATCTGAGCCCTACGAAAATGAATGCATGAATTTTTAACCTTCTGTCCACAATGCCTACACATTGAGACTGAAATACAAAGGTCAGCAGTATCTCACTCACTTCTAAGCTCTTTGAACACGCCTTCCCAGTCAGTCAACTGTGTCCTTCAGATATGAAGGCACTGTGAATATGTATTCTGTGTATTTCAAGCACTTTTCTTAAATTTTTCCGGACTGTCATTGTTAATTCTGAGACCTTGAATTACTGTTGTCCAGTAGTTCAAGGTCATTCACTGTGAATTCCATGTGTTTATACAGCGATTTTTCATGTATTCCACCTCTTTAAACGGAATTATTACTATTTTAAAGACTATCCTAGTTTTCACAGGGCTTTGAATACAAATTCTCAGTATTTCAACATGCAGTAGAGATGTAAAAATTGTACAACATATTACAAGTGTTTCAGAAACATTCCTACACATTTCCCCGTTCAGTACTTTTGAGCTGAGACTTTTAACATTTTAATACAGGTATCATACCAGCTCTTTAGGTACATTATTAATACTTTGAACACTACCCGAACTATCATTTAGATTTCTTAAAGCTTTGAATATTTTCATACCCTCATATCAGCTCTATGAACATGAGTTTTTTCACCACCTTTCTTCCAAAAAATGGCAACTCAGTTTGGCTGAATTAAAATGTAAACAGTATCACACTCACTTCTCAGCTCTTTAAACACAACTTTCCAGTCATTAAACGGTGTCATTCAGATATTGAGGCTCTATGTACAAGTGTTCTTAGTCTTTCAAGCACATTCCTAAATATTTTCCAAGTCAATGTTTGTGAATTCTCAATTTGAATCACTGTTGTGCAGTGATTCAAGCTCATTCCTTGTAAATTCCAAGTCCTTATACAGCGTTTTTCCTTGTGTAACAGCTCTTTAAAAGTGAACTATTACTATATTATAGACTGTCCAACCTTTCACAGCTCTTTGAATACAAATTCTAAGTATTTAAACATGCACTAGAGATATGTTTCTATAAACTGATTCCATGGGTTTCAGACACATTCCTAGATATTCCCCTAGTTTGTCATTTGTAGCTTTGAGAGTTTGAACATTTTCACACTGGTATCTGAGCTCTATGAAAATGAATTTAAATGTTTAACCTTCTTTAAACAACACCAACACATTGAGACTGAATTATAAATGTAAGGAGTTTCACACAGACTTCTCAGCTCTTTGAACACGACTTCCCAGTCATTAAACAGTGTTCTTCAGATATTAAGGCTCTATGAATATGTGTTCTTGGTGTTGCAAGCACATTTCTAAATGTTTCCCAAGTCAATACTTGTAAATTCTCAGAGTTTGAATCAATGTTGTCCAGTGAATCAAGCTCATTCATTGTGAATTCCAAGTGTTTATACAGCGTTTTTCCATGTGTAAGAGCACTTTAAAAGTAAATTATTACTATATTAAAGACTCTCCTACCTTTCACAGGTTTTGAATTCAAATTCTCAGTGTTTCAATATGCACTAGAGATATGAAGTTTCTACAAACGAATTCCAAGCGTTTCAGACGTATAATCGAAATTTCCCTGCTTTGTCATTTTGAGCAATTAGAGTTTGAATATTTTCATACAGGTATCTGAGCCCTACGAAAATGAATGCATGAATTTTTAACCTTCTGTCCACAATGCCTACACATTGAGACTGAAATACAAAGGTCAGCAGTATCTCACTCACTTCTAAGCTCTTTGAACACGCCTTCCCAGTCAGTCAACTGTGTCCTTCAGATATGAAGGCACTGTGAATATGTATTCTGTGTATTTCAAGCACTTTTCTTAAATTTTTCCGGACTGTCATTGTTAATTCTGAGACCTTGAATTACTGTTGTCCAGTAGTTCAAGGTCATTCACTGTGAATTCCATGTGTTTATACAGCGATTTTTCATGTATTCCACCTCTTTAAACGGAATTATTACTATTTTAAAGACTATCCTAGTTTTCACAGGGCTTTGAATACAAATTCTCAGTATTTCAACATGCAGTAGAGATGTAAAAATTGTACAACATATTACAAGTGTTTCAGAAACATTCCTACACATTTCCCCGTTCAGTACTTTTGAGCTGAGACTTTTAACATTTTAATACAGGTATCATACCAGCTCTTTAGGTACATTATTAATACTTTGAACACTACCCGAACTATCATTTAGATTTCTTAAAGCTTTGAATATTTTCATACCCTCATATCAGCTCTATGAACATGAGTTTTTTCACCACCTTTCTTCCAAAAAATGGCAACTCAGTTTGGCTGAATTAAAATGTAAACAGTATCACACTCACTTCTCAGCTCTTTAAACACAACTTTCCAGTCATTAAACGGTGTCATTCAGATATTGAGGCTCTATGTACAAGTGTTCTTAGTCTTTCAAGCACATTCCTAAATATTTTCCAAGTCAATGTTTGTGAATTCTCAATTTGAATCACTGTTGTGCAGTGATTCAAGCTCATTCCTTGTAAATTCCAAGTCCTTATACAGCGTTTTTCCTTGTGTAACAGCTCTTTAAAAGTGAACTATTACTATATTATAGACTGTCCAACCTTTCACAGCTCTTTGAATACAAATTCTAAGTATTTAAACATGCACTAGAGATATGTTTCTATAAACTGATTCCATGGGTTTCAGACACATTCCTAGATATTCCCCTAGTTTGTCATTTGTAGCTTTGAGAGTTTGAACATTTTCACACTGGTATCTGAGCTCTATGAAAATGAATTTAAATGTTTAACCTTCTTTAAACAACACCAACACATTGAGACTGAATTATAAATGTAAGGAGTTTCACACAGACTTCTCAGCTCTTTGAACACGACTTCCCAGTCATTAAACAGTGTTCTTCAGATATTAAGGCTCTATGAATATGTGTTCTTGGTGTTGCAAGCACATTTCTAAATGTTTCCCAAGTCAATACTTGTAAATTCTCAGAGTTTGAATCAATGTTGTCCAGTGAATCAAGCTCATTCATTGTGAATTCCAAGTGTTTATACAGCGTTTTTCCATGTGTAAGAGCACTTTAAAAGTAAATTATTACTATATTAAAGACTCTCCTACCTTTCACAGGTTTTGAATTCAAATTCTCAGTGTTTCAATATGCACTAGAGATATGAAGTTTCTACAAACGAATTCCAAGCGTTTCAGACGTATAATCGAAATTTCCCTGCTTTGTCATTTTGAGCAATTAGAGTTTGAATATTTTCATACAGGTATCTGAGCCCTACGAAAATGAATGCATGAATTTTTAACCTTCTGTCCACAATGCCTACACATTGAGACTGAAATACAAAGGTCAGCAGTATCTCACTCACTTCTAAGCTCTTTGAACACGCCTTCCCAGTCAGTCAACTGTGTCCTTCAGATATGAAGGCACTGTGAATATGTATTCTGTGTATTTCAAGCACTTTTCTTAAATTTTTCCGGACTGTCATTGTTAATTCTGAGACCTTGAATTACTGTTGTCCAGTAGTTCAAGGTCATTCACTGTGAATTCCATGTGTTTATACAGCGATTTTTCATATATTCCACCTCTTTAAACGGAATTATTACTATTTTAAAGACTATCCTAGTTTTCACAGGGCTTTGAATACAAATTCTCAGTATTTCAACATGCAGTAGAGATGTAAAAGTTGTACAACGTATTCCAAGTTTTTCAGAAACATTCCTACACATTTCCCCGTTCAGTATTTTTGAGCTCTGAGACTTTTATCATTTTAACACAGGTATCATACCAGCTCTTAAAGGTACATTATTAATACTTTGAACACTACCCGAACTATCATTTAGATTTCTTAAAGCTTTGAATATTTTTATACCCTCATATCAGCTCTATGAACATGAGTTTCTTCACCACCTTTCTTCCAAAAAATGGCAACTCAGTTTGGCTGAATTAAAATGTAAACAGTATCACACTCACTTTTCAGCTCTTTAAACACAACTTTCCAGTCATTAAACAGTGTTATTCAGATATTGAGGCTCTATGTACAAGTGTTCTTAGTCTTTCAAGCACATTCCTAAATATTTTCCAAGTCAATGTTTGTGAATTCTCAGTTTGAAACACTGTTGTGCAGTGATTCAAGCTCATTCCTTGTAAATTCCAAGTGCTTATACAGCGTTTTTCCTTGTGTAACAGCTCTTTAAAAGTGAATTATTACTATATTAAAGACTGTCCAACCTTTCACAGCTCTTTGAATACATATTCTAAGTATTTAAACATGCACTAGAGATGTTTCTATAAACTGATTCCATGGGTTTCAGACACATTCCTAGATATTCCCCTAGTTTGTCATTTGTAGCTTTGAGAGTTTGAACATTTTCACACTGGTATCTGAGCTCTATGAAAATGAAATAAATGTTTAACCTTCTTTAAATAATGCCAACACATTGAGACTGAATTATAAATGTAAAGAGTTTCACACAGACTTCTCAGCTCTTTGAACACGACTTCCCAGTCATTAAACAGTGTTCTTCAGATATTAAGGCTCTATGAATATGTGTTCTTGGTGTTGCAAGCACATTTCTAAATGTTTCCCAAGTCAATACTTGTAAATTCTGAGTTTGAATCAATGTTGTCCAGTGAATCAAGCTCATTCATTGTGAATTCCAAGTGCTTATACGGCACTTTTACATATGTACCGTCATTTTTAGAGGTTACTACTATTTTAAAGACTATCCTACCTTTCACAGGGTTTTGAATACAAATTCTCAGTATTTCAACATTCACTAGAGATATGAAGTTTCTACAAACGATTTCCAAGAGTTTCAGACGCACAATCGAAATTTCCCTTGTCTGTCATTTTGAGCTCTCAGAGTTTGAACATTTTCATACAGGTATGAAAATGATTGCATAAATGTTTAACCTTTCCACAATGCCAACACATTGAGACTGAAATATAAATGTCAGCAGTATTGCACTCACTTCTAATCTCTTTGAACACGACTTCCCAGTCAGTCAACTGTACTTCAGATATGAAGGCACTGTGAATATGTATTCTGTGTATTTCAAGCACTTTTCTTAAATTTTTCCGGACTGTCATTGTTAATTCTGAGACCTTGAATTACTGTTGTCCAGTAGTTCAAGGTCATTCACTGTGAATTCCATGTGTTTATACAGCGATTTTTCATGTATTCCACCTCTTTAAACGGAATTATTACTATTTTAAAGACTATCCTAGTTTTCACAGGGCTTTGAATACAAATTCTCAGTATTTCAACATGCAGTAGAGATGTAAAAGTTGTACAACGTATTCCAAGTGTTTCAGAAACATTCCTACACATTTCCCCGTTCAGTACTTTTGAGCTGAGACTTTTAACATTTTAATACAGGTATCATACCAGCTCTTTAGGTACATTATTAATACTTTGAACACTACCCGAACTATCATTTAGATTTCTTAAAGCTTTGAATATTTTCATACCCTCATATCAGCTCTATGAACATGAGTTTTTTCACCACCTTTCTTCCACAAAATGGCAACTCAGTTTGGCTGAATTAAAATGTAAACAGTATCACACTCACTTCTCAGCTCTTTAAACACAACTTTCCAGTCATTAAACAGTGTCATTCAGATATTGAGGCTCTATGTACAAGTGTTCTTAGTCTTTCAAGCACATTCCTAAATATTTTCCAAGTCAATGTTTGTGAATTCTCAGTTTGAATCACTGTTGTGCAGTGATTCAAGCTCATTCCTTGTAAATTCCAAGTCCTTATACAGCGTTTTTCCTTGTGTAACAGCTCTTTAAAAGTGAACTATTACTATATTATAGACTGTCCAACCTTTCACAGCTCTTTGAATACAAATTCTAAGTATTTAAACATGCACTAGAGATATGTTTCTATAAACTGATTCCATGGGTTTCAGACACATTCCTAGATATTCCCCTAGTTTGTCATTTGTAGCTTTGAGAGTTTGAACATTTTCACACTGGTATCTGAGCTCTATGAAAATGAAATAAATGTTTAACCTTCTTTAAATAATGCCAACACATTGAGACTGAATTATAAATGTAAAGAGTTTCACACAGACTTCTCAGCTCTTTGAACACGACTTCCCAGTCATTAAACAGTGTTCTTCAGATATTAAGGCTCTATGAATATGTGTTCTTGGTGTTGCAAGCACATTTCTAAATGTTTCCCAAGTCAATACTTGTAAATTCTGAGTTTGAATCAATGTTGTCCAGTGAATCAAGCTCATTCATTGTGAATTCCAAGTGCTTATACGGCACTTTTACATATGTACCGTCATTTTTAGAGGTTACTACTATTTTAAAGACTATCCTACCTTTCACAGGGTTTTGAATACAAATTCTCAGTATTTCAACATTCACTAGAGATATGAAGTTTCTACAAACGATTTCCAAGAGTTTCAGACGCACAATCGAAATTTCCCTTGTCTGTCATTTTGAGCTCTCAGAGTTTGAACATTTTCATACAGGTATGAAAATGATTGCATAAATGTTTAACCTTTCCACAATGCCAACACATTGAGACTGAAATATAAATGTCAGCAGTATTGCACTCACTTCTAATCTCTTTGAACACGACTTCCCAGTCAGTCAACTGTACTTCAGATATGAAGGCACTGTGAATATGTATTCTGTGTATTTCAAGCACTTTTCTTAAATTTTTCCGGACTGTCATTGTTAATTCTGAGACCTTGAATTACTGTTGTCCAGTAGTTCAAGGTCATTCACTGTGAATTCCATGTGTTTATACAGCGATTTTTCATGTATTCCACCTCTTTAAACGGAATTATTACTATTTTAAAGACTATCCTAGTTTTCACAGGGCTTTGAATACAAATTCTCAGTATTTCAACATGCAGTAGAGATGTAAAAGTTGTACAACGTATTCCAAGTGTTTCAGAAACATTCCTACACATTTCCCCGTTCAGTACTTTTGAGCTGAGACTTTTAACATTTTAATACAGGTATCATACCAGCTCTTTAGGTACATTATTAATACTTTGAACACTACCCGAACTATCATTTAGATTTCTTAAAGCTTTGAATATTTTCATACCCTCATATCAGCTCTATGAACATGAGTTTTTTCACCACCTTTCTTCCACAAAATGGCAACTCAGTTTGGCTGAATTAAAATGTAAACAGTATCACACTCACTTCTCAGCTCTTTAAACACAACTTTCCAGTCATTAAACAGTGTCATTCAGATATTGAGGCTCTATGTACAAGTGTTCTTAGTCTTTCAAGCACATTCCTAAATATTTTCCAAGTCAATGTTTGTGAATTCTCAGTTTGAATCACTGTTGTGCAGTGATTCAAGCTCATTCCTTGTAAATTCCAAGTCCTTATACAGCGTTTTTCCTTGTGTAACAGCTCTTTAAAAGTGAACTATTACTATATTATAGACTGTCCAACCTTTCACAGCTCTTTGAATACAAATTCTAAGTATTTAAACATGCACTAGAGATATGTTTCTATAAACTGATTCCATGGGTTTCAGACACATTCCTAGATATTCCCCTAGTTTGTCATTTGTAGCTTTGAGAGTTTGAACATTTTCACACTGGTATCTGAGCTCTATGAAAATGAATTTAAATGTTTAACCTTCTTTAAACAACACCAACACATTGAGACTGAATTATAAATGTAAGGAGTTTCACACAGACTTCTCAGCTCTTTGAACACGACTTCCCAGTCATTAAACAGTGTTCTTCAGATATTAAGGCTCTATGAATATGTGTTCTTGGTGTTGCAAGCACATTTCTAAATGTTTCCCAAGTCAATACTTGTAAATTCTCAGAGTTTGAATCAATGTTGTCCAGTGAATCAAGCTCATTCATTGTGAATTCCAAGTGTTTATACAGCGTTTTTCCATGTGTAAGAGCACTTTAAAAGTAAATTATTACTATATTAAAGACTCTCCTACCTTTCACAGGTTTTGAATTCAAATTCTCAGTGTTTCAATATGCACTAGAGATATGAAGTTTCTACAAACGAATTCCAAGCGTTTCAGACGTATAATCGAAATTTCCCTGCTTTGTCATTTTGAGCAATTAGAGTTTGAATATTTTCATACAGGTATCTGAGCCCTACGAAAATGAATGCATGAATTTTTAACCTTCTGTCCACAATGCCTACACATTGAGACTGAAATACAAAGGTCAGCAGTATCTCACTCACTTCTAAGCTCTTTGAACACGCCTTCCCAGTCAGTCAACTGTGTCCTTCAGATATGAAGGCACTGTGAATATGTATTCTGTGTATTTCAAGCACTTTTCTTAAATTTTTCCGGACTGTCATTGTTAATTCTGAGACCTTGAATTACTGTTGTCCAGTAGTTCAAGGTCATTCACTGTGAATTCCATGTGTTTATACAGCGATTTTTCATGTATTCCACCTCTTTAAACGGAATTATTACTATTTTAAAGACTATCCTAGTTTTCACAGGGCTTTGAATACAAATTCTCAGTATTTCAACATGCAGTAGAGATGTAAAAGTTGTACAACGTATTCCAAGTGTTTCAGAAACATTCCTACACATTTCCCCGTTCAGTACTTTTGAGCTGAGACTTTTAACATTTTAATACAGGTATCATACCAGCTCTTTAGGTACATTATTAATACTTTGAACACTACCCGAACTATCATTTAGATTTCTTAAAGCTTTGAATATTTTCATACCCTCATATCAGCTCTATGAACATGAGTTTTTTCACCACCTTTCTTCCACAAAATGGCAACTCAGTTTGGCTGAATTAAAATGTAAACAGTATCACACTCACTTCTCAGCTCTTTAAACACAACTTTCCAGTCATTAAACAGTGTCATTCAGATATTGAGGCTCTATGTACAAGTGTTCTTAGTCTTTCAAGCACATTCCTAAATATTTTCCAAGTCAATGTTTGTGAATTCTCAGTTTGAATCACTGTTGTGCAGTGATTCAAGCTCATTCCTTGTAAATTCCAAGTCCTTATACAGCGTTTTTCCTTGTGTAACAGCTCTTTAAAAGTGAACTATTACTATATTATAGACTGTCCAACCTTTCACAGCTCTTTGAATACAAATTCTAAGTATTTAAACATGCACTAGAGATATGTTTCTATAAACTGATTCCATGGGTTTCAGACACATTCCTAGATATTCCCCTAGTTTGTCATTTGTAGCTTTGAGAGTTTGAACATTTTCACACTGGTATCTGAGCTCTATGAAAATGAATTTAAATGTTTAACCTTCTTTAAACAACACCAACACATTGAGACTGAATTATAAATGTAAGGAGTTTCACACAGACTTCTCAGCTCTTTGAACACGACTTCCCAGTCATTAAACAGTGTTCTTCAGATATTAAGGCTCTATGAATATGTGTTCTTGGTGTTGCAAGCACATTTCTAAATGTTTCCCAAGTCAATACTTGTAAATTCTCAGAGTTTGAATCAATGTTGTCCAGTGAATCAAGCTCATTCATTGTGAATTCCAAGTGTTTATACAGCGTTTTTCCATGTGTAAGAGCACTTTAAAAGTAAATTATTACTATATTAAAGACTCTCCTACCTTTCACAGGTTTTGAATTCAAATTCTCAGTGTTTCAATATGCACTAGAGATATGAAGTTTCTACAAACGAATTCCAAGCGTTTCAGACGTATAATCGAAATTTCCCTGCTTTGTCATTTTGAGCAATTAGAGTTTGAATATTTTCATACAGGTATCTGAGCCCTACGAAAATGAATGCATGAATTTTTAACCTTCTGTCCACAATGCCTACACATTGAGACTGAAATACAAAGGTCAGCAGTATCTCACTCACTTCTAAGCTCTTTGAACACGCCTTCCCAGTCAGTCAACTGTGTCCTTCAGATATGAAGGCACTGTGAATATGTATTCTGTGTATTTCAAGCACTTTTCTTAAATTTTTCCGGACTGTCATTGTTAATTCTGAGACCTTGAATTACTGTTGTCCAGTAGTTCAAGGTCATTCACTGTGAATTCCATGTGTTTATACAGCGATTTTTCATGTATTCCACCTCTTTAAACGGAATTATTACTATTTTAAAGACTATCCTACTTTTCACAGGGCTTTGAATACAAATTCTCAGTATTTCAACATGCAGTAGAGATGTAAAAATTGTACAACATATTACAAGTGTTTCAGAAACATTCCTACACATTTCCCCGTTCAGTACTTTTGAGCTGAGACTTTTAACATTTTAATACAGGTATCATACCAGCTCTTTAGGTACATTATTAATACTTTGAACACTACCCGAACTATCATTTAGATTTCTTAAAGCTTTGAATATTTTCATACCCTCATATCAGCTCTATGAACATGAGTTTTTTCACCACCTTTCTTCCAAAAAATGGCAACTCAGTTTGGCTGAATTAAAATGTAAACAGTATCACACTCACTTCTCAGCTCTTTAAACACAACTTTCCAGTCATTAAACGGTGTCATTCAGATATTGAGGCTCTATGTACAAGTGTTCTTAGTCTTTCAAGCACATTCCTAAATATTTTCCAAGTCAATGTTTGTGAATTCTCAATTTGAATCACTGTTGTGCAGTGATTCAAGCTCATTCCTTGTAAATTCCAAGTCCTTATACAGCGTTTTTCCTTGTGTAACAGCTCTTTAAAAGTGAACTATTACTATATTATAGACTGTCCAACCTTTCACAGCTCTTTGAATACAAATTCTAAGTATTTAAACATGCACTAGAGATATGTTTCTATAAACTGATTCCATGGGTTTCAGACACATTCCTAGATATTCCCCTAGTTTGTCATTTGTAGCTTTGAGAGTTTGAACATTTTCACACTGGTATCTGAGCTCTATGAAAATGAATTTAAATGTTTAACCTTCTTTAAACAACACCAACACATTGAGACTGAATTATAAATGTAAGGAGTTTCACACAGACTTCTCAGCTCTTTGAACACGACTTCCCAGTCATTAAACAGTGTTCTTCAGATATTAAGGCTCTATGAATATGTGTTCTTGGTGTTGCAAGCACATTTCTAAATGTTTCCCAAGTCAATACTTGTAAATTCTCAGAGTTTGAATCAATGTTGTCCAGTGAATCAAGCTCATTCATTGTGAATTCCAAGTGTTTATACAGCGTTTTTCCATGTGTAAGAGCACTTTAAAAGTAAATTATTACTATATTAAAGACTCTCCTACCTTTCACAGGTTTTGAATTCAAATTCTCAGTGTTTCAATATGCACTAGAGATATGAAGTTTCTACAAACGAATTCCAAGCGTTTCAGACGTATAATCGAAATTTCCCTGCTTTGTCATTTTGAGCTCTTAGAGTTTGAATATTTTCATACAGGTATCTGAGCCCTACGAAAATGAATGCATGAATTTTTAACCTTCTGTCCACAATGCCTACACATTGAGACTGAAATACAAAGGTCAGCAGTATCTCACTCACTTCTAAGCTCTTTGAACACGCCTTCCCAGTCAGTCAACTGTGTCCTTCAGATATGAAGGCACTGTGAATATGTATTCTGTGTATTTCAAGCACTTTCCTTAAATTTTTCCGGACTGTCATTGTTAATTCTGAGACCTTGAATTACTGTTGTCCAGTAGTTCAAGGTCATTCACTGTGAATTCCATGTGTTTATACAGCGATTTTTCATGTATTCCACCTCTTTAAACGGAATTATTACTATTTTAAAGACTATCCTACTTTTCACAGGTCTTTGAATACAAATTCTCAGTATTTCAACATGCAGTAGAGATGTAAAAGTTGTACAACGTATTCCAAGTTTTTCAGAAACATTCCTACACATTTCCCCGTTCAGTATTTTTGAGCTCTGAGACTTTTATCATTTTAACACAGGTATCATACCAGCTCTTAAAGGTACATTATTAATACTTTGAACACTACCCGAACTATCATTTAGATTTCTTAAAGCTTTGAATATTTTTATACCCTCATATCAGCTCTATGAACATGAGTTTCTTCACCACCTTTCTTCCAAAAAATGGCAACTCAGTTTGGCTGAATTAAAATGTAAACAGTATCACACTCACTTTTCAGCTCTTTAAACACAACTTTCCAGTCATTAAACAGTGTTATTCAGATATTGAGGCTCTATGTACAAGTGTTCTTAGTCTTTCAAGCACATTCCTAAATATTTTCCAAGTCAATGTTTGTGAATTCTCAGTTTGAAACACTGTTGTGCAGTGATTCAAGCTCATTCCTTGTAAATTCCAAGTGCTTATACAGCGTTTTTCCTTGTGTAACAGCTCTTTAAAAGTGAATTATTACTATATTAAAGACTGTCCAACCTTTCACAGCTCTTTGAATACATATTCTAAGTATTTAAACATGCACTAGAGATGTTTCTATAAACTGATTCCATGGGTTTCAGACACATTCCTAGATATTCCCCTAGTTTGTCATTTGTAGCTTTGAGAGTTTGAACATTTTCACACTGGTATCTGAGCTCTATGAAAATGAAATAAATGTTTAACCTTCTTTAAATAATGCCAACACATTGAGACTGAATTATAAATGTAAAGAGTTTCACACAGACTTCTCAGCTCTTTGAACACGACTTCCCAGTCATTAAACAGTGTTCTTCAGATATTAAGGCTCTATGAATATGTGTTCTTGGTGTTGCAAGCACATTTCTAAATGTTTCCCAAGTCAATACTTGTAAATTCTGAGTTTGAATCAATGTTGTCCAGTGAATCAAGCTCATTCATTGTGAATTCCAAGTGCTTATACGGCACTTTTACATATGTACCGTCATTTTTAGAGGTTACTACTATTTTAAAGACTATCCTACCTTTCACAGGGTTTTGAATACAAATTCTCAGTATTTCAACATTCACTAGAGATATGAAGTTTCTACAAACGATTTCCAAGAGTTTCAGATGCACAATCGAAATTTCCCTTGTCTGTCATTTTGAGCTCTCAGAGTTTGAACATTTTCATACAGGTATGAAAATGATTGCATAAATGTTTAACCTTTCCACAATGCCAACACATTGAGACTGAAATATAAATGTCAGCAGTATTGCACTCACTTCTAATCTCTTTGAACACGACTTCCCAGTCAGTCAACTGTACTTCAGATATGAAGGCACTGTGAATATGTATTCTGTGTATTTCAAGCACTTTTCTTAAATTTTTCCGGACTGTCATTGTTAATTCTGAGACCTTGAATTACTGTTGTCCAGTAGTTCAAGGTCATTCACTGTGAATTCCATGTGTTTATACAGCGATTTTTCATGTATTCCACCTCTTTAAACGGAATTATTACTATTTTAAAGACTATCCTAGTTTTCACAGGGCTTTGAATACAAATTCTCAGTATTTCAACATGCAGTAGAGATGTAAAAGTTGTACAACGTATTCCAAGTGTTTCAGAAACATTCCTACACATTTCCCCGTTCAGTACTTTTGAGCTGAGACTTTTAACATTTTAATACAGGTATCATACCAGCTCTTTAGGTACATTATTAATACTTTGAACACTACCCGAACTATCATTTAGATTTCTTAAAGCTTTGAATATTTTCATACCCTCATATCAGCTCTATGAACATGAGTTTTTTCACCACCTTTCTTCCACAAAATGGCAACTCAGTTTGGCTGAATTAAAATGTAAACAGTATCACACTCACTTCTCAGCTCTTTAAACACAACTTTCCAGTCATTAAACAGTGTCATTCAGATATTGAGGCTCTATGTACAAGTGTTCTTAGTCTTTCAAGCACATTCCTAAATATTTTCCAAGTCAATGTTTGTGAATTCTCAGTTTGAATCACTGTTGTGCAGTGATTCAAGCTCATTCCTTGTAAATTCCAAGTCCTTATACAGCGTTTTTCCTTGTGTAACAGCTCTTTAAAAGTGAACTATTACTATATTATAGACTGTCCAACCTTTCACAGCTCTTTGAATACAAATTCTAAGTATTTAAACATGCACTAGAGATATGTTTCTATAAACTGATTCCATGGGTTTCAGACACATTCCTAGATATTCCCCTAGTTTGTCATTTGTAGCTTTGAGAGTTTGAACATTTTCACACTGGTATCTGAGCTCTATGAAAATGAATTTAAATGTTTAACCTTCTTTAAACAACACCAACACATTGAGACTGAATTATAAATGTAAGGAGTTTCACACAGACTTCTCAGCTCTTTGAACACGACTTCCCAGTCATTAAACAGTGTTCTTCAGATATTAAGGCTCTATGAATATGTGTTCTTGGTGTTGCAAGCACATTTCTAAATGTTTCCCAAGTCAATACTTGTAAATTCTCAGAGTTTGAATCAATGTTGTCCAGTGAATCAAGCTCATTCATTGTGAATTCCAAGTGTTTATACAGCGTTTTTCCATGTGTAAGAGCACTTTAAAAGTAAATTATTACTATATTAAAGACTCTCCTACCTTTCACAGGTTTTGAATTCAAATTCTCAGTGTTTCAATATGCACTAGAGATATGAAGTTTCTACAAACGAATTCCAAGCGTTTCAGACGTATAATCGAAATTTCCCTGCTTTGTCATTTTGAGCAATTAGAGTTTGAATATTTTCATACAGGTATCTGAGCCCTACGAAAATGAATGCATGAATTTTTAACCTTCTGTCCACAATGCCTACACATTGAGACTGAAATACAAAGGTCAGCAGTATCTCACTCACTTCTAAGCTCTTTGAACACGCCTTCCCAGTCAGTCAACTGTGTCCTTCAGATATGAAGGCACTGTGAATATGTATTCTGTGTATTTCAAGCACTTTTCTTAAATTTTTCCGGACTGTCATTGTTAATTCTGAGACCTTGAATTACTGTTGTCCAGTAGTTCAAGGTCATTCACTGTGAATTCCATGTGTTTATACAGCGATTTTTCATGTATTCCACCTCTTTAAACGGAATTATTACTATTTTAAAGACTATCCTAGTTTTCACAGGGCTTTGAATACAAATTCTCAGTATTTCAACATGCAGTAGAGATGTAAAAATTGTACAACATATTACAAGTGTTTCAGAAACATTCCTACACATTTCCCCGTTCAGTACTTTTGAGCTGAGACTTTTAACATTTTAATACAGGTATCATACCAGCTCTTTAGGTACATTATTAATACTTTGAACACTACCCGAACTATCATTTAGATTTCTTAAAGCTTTGAATATTTTCATACCCTCATATCAGCTCTATGAACATGAGTTTTTTCACCACCTTTCTTCCAAAAAATGGCAACTCAGTTTGGCTGAATTAAAATGTAAACAGTATCACACTCACTTCTCAGCTCTTTAAACACAACTTTCCAGTCATTAAACGGTGTCATTCAGATATTGAGGCTCTATGTACAAGTGTTCTTAGTCTTTCAAGCACATTCCTAAATATTTTCCAAGTCAATGTTTGTGAATTCTCAATTTGAATCACTGTTGTGCAGTGATTCAAGCTCATTCCTTGTAAATTCCAAGTCCTTATACAGCGTTTTTCCTTGTGTAACAGCTCTTTAAAAGTGAACTATTACTATATTATAGACTGTCCAACCTTTCACAGCTCTTTGAATACAAATTCTAAGTATTTAAACATGCACTAGAGATATGTTTCTATAAACTGATTCCATGGGTTTCAGACACATTCCTAGATATTCCCCTAGTTTGTCATTTGTAGCTTTGAGAGTTTGAACATTTTCACACTGGTATCTGAGCTCTATGAAAATGAATTTAAATGTTTAACCTTCTTTAAACAACACCAACACATTGAGACTGAATTATAAATGTAAGGAGTTTCACACAGACTTCTCAGCTCTTTGAACACGACTTCCCAGTCATTAAACAGTGTTCTTCAGATATTAAGGCTCTATGAATATGTGTTCTTGGTGTTGCAAGCACATTTCTAAATGTTTCCCAAGTCAATACTTGTAAATTCTCAGAGTTTGAATCAATGTTGTCCAGTGAATCAAGCTCATTCATTGTGAATTCCAAGTGTTTATACAGCGTTTTTCCATGTGTAAGAGCACTTTAAAAGTAAATTATTACTATATTAAAGACTCTCCTACCTTTCACAGGTTTTGAATTCAAATTCTCAGTGTTTCAATATGCACTAGAGATATGAAGTTTCTACAAACGAATTCCAAGCGTTTCAGACGTATAATCGAAATTTCCCTGCTTTGTCATTTTGAGCAATTAGAGTTTGAATATTTTCATACAGGTATCTGAGCCCTACGAAAATGAATGCATGAATTTTTAACCTTCTGTCCACAATGCCTACACATTGAGACTGAAATACAAAGGTCAGCAGTATCTCACTCACTTCTAAGCTCTTTGAACACGTCTTCCCAGTCAGTCAACTGTGTCCTTCAGATATGAAGGCACTGTGAATATGTATTCTGTGTATTTCAAGCACTTTTCTTAAATTTTTCCGGACTGTCATTGTTAATTCTGAGACCTTGAATTACTGTTGTCCAGTAGTTCAAGGTCATTCACTGTGAATTCCATGTGTTTATACAGCGATTTTTCATGTATTCCACCTCTTTAAACGGAATTATTACTATTTTAAAGACTATCCTAGTTTTCACAGGGCTTTGAATACAAATTCTCAGTATTTCAACATGCAGTAGAGATGTAAAAATTGTACAACATATTACAAGTGTTTCAGAAACATTCCTACACATTTCCCCGTTCAGTACTTTTGAGCTGAGACTTTTAACATTTTAATACAGGTATCATACCAGCTCTTTAGGTACATTATTAATACTTTGAACACTACCCGAACTATCATTTAGATTTCTTAAAGCTTTGAATATTTTCATACCCTCATATCAGCTCTATGAACATGAGTTTTTTCACCACCTTTCTTCCAAAAAATGGCAACTCAGTTTGGCTGAATTAAAATGTAAACAGTATCACACTCACTTCTCAGCTCTTTAAACACAACTTTCCAGTCATTAAACGGTGTCATTCAGATATTGAGGCTCTATGTACAAGTGTTCTTAGTCTTTCAAGCACATTCCTAAATATTTTCCAAGTCAATGTTTGTGAATTCTCAATTTGAATCACTGTTGTGCAGTGATTCAAGCTCATTCCTTGTAAATTCCAAGTCCTTATACAGCGTTTTTCCTTGTGTAACAGCTCTTTAAAAGTGAACTATTACTATATTATAGACTGTCCAACCTTTCACAGCTCTTTGAATACAAATTCTAAGTATTTAAACATGCACTAGAGATATGTTTCTATAAACTGATTCCATGGGTTTCAGACACATTCCTAGATATTCCCCTAGTTTGTCATTTGTAGCTTTGAGAGTTTGAACATTTTCACACTGGTATCTGAGCTCTATGAAAATGAATTTAAATGTTTAACCTTCTTTAAACAACACCAACACATTGAGACTGAATTATAAATGTAAGGAGTTTCACACAGACTTCTCAGCTCTTTGAACACGACTTCCCAGTCATTAAACAGTGTTCTTCAGATATTAAGGCTCTATGAATATGTGTTCTTGGTGTTGCAAGCACATTTCTAAATGTTTCCCAAGTCAATACTTGTAAATTCTCAGAGTTTGAATCAATGTTGTCCAGTGAATCAAGCTCATTCATTGTGAATTCCAAGTGTTTATACAGCGTTTTTCCATGTGTAAGAGCACTTTAAAAGTAAATTATTACTATATTAAAGACTCTCCTACCTTTCACAGGTTTTGAATTCAAATTCTCAGTGTTTCAATATGCACTAGAGATATGAAGTTTCTACAAACGAATTCCAAGCGTTTCAGACGTATAATCGAAATTTCCCTGCTTTGTCATTTTGAGCTCTTAGAGTTTGAATATTTTCATACAGGTATCTGAGCCCTACGAAAATGAATGCATGAATTTTTAACCTTCTGTCCACAATGCCTACACATTGAGACTGAAATACAAAGGTCAGCAGTATCGCACTCACTTCTAAGCTCTTTGAACACGCCTTCCCAGTCAGTCAACTGTGTCCTTCAGATATGAAGGCACTGTGAATATGTATTCTGTGTATTTCAAGCACTTTTCTTAAATTTTTCCGGACTGTCATTGTTAATTCTGAGACCTTGAATTACTGTTGTCCAGTAGTTCAAGGTCATTCACTGTGAATTCCATGTGTTTATACAGCGATTTTTCATATATTCCACCTCTTTAAACGGAATTATTACTATTTTAAAGACTATCCTAGTTTTCACAGGGCTTTGAATACAAATTCTCAGTATTTCAACATGCAGTAGAGATGTAAAAGTTGTACAACGTATTCCAAGTTTTTCAGAAACATTCCTACACATTTCCCCGTTCAGTATTTTTGAGCTCTGAGACTTTTATCATTTTAACACAGGTATCATACCAGCTCTTAAAGGTACATTATTAATACTTTGAACACTACCCGAACTATCATTTAGATTTCTTAAAGCTTTGAATATTTTTATACCCTCATATCAGCTCTATGAACATGAGTTTCTTCACCACCTTTCTTCCAAAAAATGGCAACTCAGTTTGGCTGAATTAAAATGTAAACAGTATCACACTCACTTTTCAGCTCTTTAAACACAACTTTCCAGTCATTAAACAGTGTTATTCAGATATTGAGGCTCTATGTACAAGTGTTCTTAGTCTTTCAAGCACATTCCTAAATATTTTCCAAGTCAATGTTTGTGAATTCTCAGTTTGAAACACTGTTGTGCAGTGATTCAAGCTCATTCCTTGTAAATTCCAAGTGCTTATACAGCGTTTTTCCTTGTGTAACAGCTCTTTAAAAGTGAATTATTACTATATTAAAGACTGTCCAACCTTTCACAGCTCTTTGAATACATATTCTAAGTATTTAAACATGCACTAGAGATGTTTCTATAAACTGATTCCATGGGTTTCAGACACATTCCTAGATATTCCCCTAGTTTGTCATTTGTAGCTTTGAGAGTTTGAACATTTTCACACTGGTATCTGAGCTCTATGAAAATGAAATAAATGTTTAACCTTCTTTAAATAATGCCAACACATTGAGACTGAATTATAAATGTAAAGAGTTTCACACAGACTTCTCAGCTCTTTGAACACGACTTCCCAGTCATTAAACAGTGTTCTTCAGATATTAAGGCTCTATGAATATGTGTTCTTGGTGTTGCAAGCACATTTCTAAATGTTTCCCAAGTCAATACTTGTAAATTCTGAGTTTGAATCAATGTTGTCCAGTGAATCAAGCTCATTCATTGTGAATTCCAAGTGCTTATACGGCACTTTTACATATGTACCGTCATTTTTAGAGGTTACTACTATTTTAAAGACTATCCTACCTTTCACAGGGTTTTGAATACAAATTCTCAGTATTTCAACATTCACTAGAGATATGAAGTTTCTACAAACGATTTCCAAGAGTTTCAGACGCACAATCGAAATTTCCCTTGTCTGTCATTTTGAGCTCTCAGAGTTTGAACATTTTCATACAGGTATGAAAATGATTGCATAAATGTTTAACCTTTCCACAATGCCAACACATTGAGACTGAAATATAAATGTCAGCAGTATTGCACTCACTTCTAATCTCTTTGAACACGACTTCCCAGTCAGTCAACTGTACTTCAGATATGAAGGCACTGTGAATATGTATTCTGTGTATTTCAAGCACTTTTCTTAAATTTTTCCGGACTGTCATTGTTAATTCTGAGACCTTGAATTACTGTTGTCCAGTAGTTCAAGGTCATTCACTGTGAATTCCATGTGTTTATACAGCGATTTTTCATGTATTCCACCTCTTTAAACGGAATTATTACTATTTTAAAGACTATCCTAGTTTTCACAGGGCTTTGAATACAAATTCTCAGTATTTCAACATGCAGTAGAGATGTAAAAGTTGTACAACGTATTCCAAGTGTTTCAGAAACATTCCTACACATTTCCCCGTTCAGTACTTTTGAGCTGAGACTTTTAACATTTTAATACAGGTATCATACCAGCTCTTTAGGTACATTATTAATACTTTGAACACTACCCGAACTATCATTTAGATTTCTTAAAGCTTTGAATATTTTCATACCCTCATATCAGCTCTATGAACATGAGTTTTTTCACCACCTTTCTTCCACAAAATGGCAACTCAGTTTGGCTGAATTAAAATGTAAACAGTATCACACTCACTTCTCAGCTCTTTAAACACAACTTTCCAGTCATTAAACAGTGTCATTCAGATATTGAGGCTCTATGTACAAGTGTTCTTAGTCTTTCAAGCACATTCCTAAATATTTTCCAAGTCAATGTTTGTGAATTCTCAGTTTGAATCACTGTTGTGCAGTGATTCAAGCTCATTCCTTGTAAATTCCAAGTCCTTATACAGCGTTTTTCCTTGTGTAACAGCTCTTTAAAAGTGAACTATTACTATATTATAGACTGTCCAACCTTTCACAGCTCTTTGAATACAAATTCTAAGTATTTAAACATGCACTAGAGATATGTTTCTATAAACTGATTCCATGGGTTTCAGACACATTCCTAGATATTCCCCTAGTTTGTCATTTGTAGCTTTGAGAGTTTGAACATTTTCACACTGGTATCTGAGCTCTATGAAAATGAAATAAATGTTTAACCTTCTTTAAATAATGCCAACACATTGAGACTGAATTATAAATGTAAAGAGTTTCACACAGACTTCTCAGCTCTTTGAACACGACTTCCCAGTCATTAAACAGTGTTCTTCAGATATTAAGGCTCTATGAATATGTGTTCTTGGTGTTGCAAGCACATTTCTAAATGTTTCCCAAGTCAATACTTGTAAATTCTGAGTTTGAATCAATGTTGTCCAGTGAATCAAGCTCATTCATTGTGAATTCCAAGTGCTTATACGGCACTTTTACATATGTACCGTCATTTTTAGAGGTTACTACTATTTTAAAGACTATCCTACCTTTCACAGGGTTTTGAATACAAATTCTCAGTATTTCAACATTCACTAGAGATATGAAGTTTCTACAAACGATTTCCAAGAGTTTCAGACGCACAATCGAAATTTCCCTTGTCTGTCATTTTGAGCTCTCAGAGTTTGAACATTTTCATACAGGTATGAAAATGATTGCATAAATGTTTAACCTTTCCACAATGCCAACACATTGAGACTGAAATATAAATGTCAGCAGTATTGCACTCACTTCTAATCTCTTTGAACACGACTTCCCAGTCAGTCAACTGTACTTCAGATATGAAGGCACTGTGAATATGTATTCTGTGTATTTCAAGCACTTTTCTTAAATTTTTCCGGACTGTCATTGTTAATTCTGAGACCTTGAATTACTGTTGTCCAGTAGTTCAAGGTCATTCACTGTGAATTCCATGTGTTTATACAGCGATTTTTCATGTATTCCACCTCTTTAAACGGAATTATTACTATTTTAAAGACTATCCTAGTTTTCACAGGGCTTTGAATACAAATTCTCAGTATTTCAACATGCAGTAGAGATGTAAAAGTTGTACAACGTATTCCAAGTGTTTCAGAAACATTCCTACACATTTCCCCGTTCAGTACTTTTGAGCTGAGACTTTTAACATTTTAATACAGGTATCATACCAGCTCTTTAGGTACATTATTAATACTTTGAACACTACCCGAACTATCATTTAGATTTCTTAAAGCTTTGAATATTTTCATACCCTCATATCAGCTCTATGAACATGAGTTTTTTCACCACCTTTCTTCCACAAAATGGCAACTCAGTTTGGCTGAATTAAAATGTAAACAGTATCACACTCACTTCTCAGCTCTTTAAACACAACTTTCCAGTCATTAAACAGTGTCATTCAGATATTGAGGCTCTATGTACAAGTGTTCTTAGTCTTTCAAGCACATTCCTAAATATTTTCCAAGTCAATGTTTGTGAATTCTCAGTTTGAATCACTGTTGTGCAGTGATTCAAGCTCATTCCTTGTAAATTCCAAGTCCTTATACAGCGTTTTTCCTTGTGTAACAGCTCTTTAAAAGTGAACTATTACTATATTATAGACTGTCCAACCTTTCACAGCTCTTTGAATACAAATTCTAAGTATTTAAACATGCACTAGAGATATGTTTCTATAAACTGATTCCATGGGTTTCAGACACATTCCTAGATATTCCCCTAGTTTGTCATTTGTAGCTTTGAGAGTTTGAACATTTTCACACTGGTATCTGAGCTCTATGAAAATGAATTTAAATGTTTAACCTTCTTTAAACAACACCAACACATTGAGACTGAATTATAAATGTAAGGAGTTTCACACAGACTTCTCAGCTCTTTGAACACGACTTCCCAGTCATTAAACAGTGTTCTTCAGATATTAAGGCTCTATGAATATGTGTTCTTGGTGTTGCAAGCACATTTCTAAATGTTTCCCAAGTCAATACTTGTAAATTCTCAGAGTTTGAATCAATGTTGTCCAGTGAATCAAGCTCATTCATTGTGAATTCCAAGTGTTTATACAGCGTTTTTCCATGTGTAAGAGCACTTTAAAAGTAAATTATTACTATATTAAAGACTCTCCTACCTTTCACAGGTTTTGAATTCAAATTCTCAGTGTTTCAATATGCACTAGAGATATGAAGTTTCTACAAACGAATTCCAAGCGTTTCAGACGTATAATCGAAATTTCCCTGCTTTGTCATTTTGAGCAATTAGAGTTTGAATATTTTCATACAGGTATCTGAGCCCTACGAAAATGAATGCATGAATTTTTAACCTTCTGTCCACAATGCCTACACATTGAGACTGAAATACAAAGGTCAGCAGTATCTCACTCACTTCTAAGCTCTTTGAACACGCCTTCCCAGTCAGTCAACTGTGTCCTTCAGATATGAAGGCACTGTGAATATGTATTCTGTGTATTTCAAGCACTTTTCTTAAATTTTTCCGGACTGTCATTGTTAATTCTGAGACCTTGAATTACTGTTGTCCAGTAGTTCAAGGTCATTCACTGTGAATTCCATGTGTTTATACAGCGATTTTTCATGTATTCCACCTCTTTAAACGGAATTATTACTATTTTAAAGACTATCCTAGTTTTCACAGGGCTTTGAATACAAATTCTCAGTATTTCAACATGCAGTAGAGATGTAAAAGTTGTACAACGTATTCCAAGTGTTTCAGAAACATTCCTACACATTTCCCCGTTCAGTACTTTTGAGCTGAGACTTTTAACATTTTAATACAGGTATCATACCAGCTCTTTAGGTACATTATTAATACTTTGAACACTACCCGAACTATCATTTAGATTTCTTAAAGCTTTGAATATTTTCATACCCTCATATCAGCTCTATGAACATGAGTTTTTTCACCACCTTTCTTCCACAAAATGGCAACTCAGTTTGGCTGAATTAAAATGTAAACAGTATCACACTCACTTCTCAGCTCTTTAAACACAACTTTCCAGTCATTAAACAGTGTCATTCAGATATTGAGGCTCTATGTACAAGTGTTCTTAGTCTTTCAAGCACATTCCTAAATATTTTCCAAGTCAATGTTTGTGAATTCTCAGTTTGAATCACTGTTGTGCAGTGATTCAAGCTCATTCCTTGTAAATTCCAAGTCCTTATACAGCGTTTTTCCTTGTGTAACAGCTCTTTAAAAGTGAACTATTACTATATTATAGACTGTCCAACCTTTCACAGCTCTTTGAATACAAATTCTAAGTATTTAAACATGCACTAGAGATATGTTTCTATAAACTGATTCCATGGGTTTCAGACACATTCCTAGATATTCCCCTAGTTTGTCATTTGTAGCTTTGAGAGTTTGAACATTTTCACACTGGTATCTGAGCTCTATGAAAATGAATTTAAATGTTTAACCTTCTTTAAACAACACCAACACATTGAGACTGAATTATAAATGTAAGGAGTTTCACACAGACTTCTCAGCTCTTTGAACACGACTTCCCAGTCATTAAACAGTGTTCTTCAGATATTAAGGCTCTATGAATATGTGTTCTTGGTGTTGCAAGCACATTTCTAAATGTTTCCCAAGTCAATACTTGTAAATTCTCAGAGTTTGAATCAATGTTGTCCAGTGAATCAAGCTCATTCATTGTGAATTCCAAGTGTTTATACAGCGTTTTTCCATGTGTAAGAGCACTTTAAAAGTAAATTATTACTATATTAAAGACTCTCCTACCTTTCACAGGTTTTGAATTCAAATTCTCAGTGTTTCAATATGCACTAGAGATATGAAGTTTCTACAAACGAATTCCAAGCGTTTCAGACGTATAATCGAAATTTCCCTGCTTTGTCATTTTGAGCAATTAGAGTTTGAATATTTTCATACAGGTATCTGAGCCCTACGAAAATGAATGCATGAATTTTTAACCTTCTGTCCACAATGCCTACACATTGAGACTGAAATACAAAGGTCAGCAGTATCTCACTCACTTCTAAGCTCTTTGAACACGCCTTCCCAGTCAGTCAACTGTGTCCTTCAGATATGAAGGCACTGTGAATATGTATTCTGTGTATTTCAAGCACTTTTCTTAAATTTTTCCGGACTGTCATTGTTAATTCTGAGACCTTGAATTACTGTTGTCCAGTAGTTCAAGGTCATTCACTGTGAATTCCATGTGTTTATACAGCGATTTTTCATGTATTCCACCTCTTTAAACGGAATTATTACTATTTTAAAGACTATCCTACTTTTCACAGGGCTTTGAATACAAATTCTCAGTATTTCAACATGCAGTAGAGATGTAAAAATTGTACAACATATTACAAGTGTTTCAGAAACATTCCTACACATTTCCCCGTTCAGTACTTTTGAGCTGAGACTTTTAACATTTTAATACAGGTATCATACCAGCTCTTTAGGTACATTATTAATACTTTGAACACTACCCGAACTATCATTTAGATTTCTTAAAGCTTTGAATATTTTCATACCCTCATATCAGCTCTATGAACATGAGTTTTTTCACCACCTTTCTTCCACAAAATGGCAACTCAGTTTGGCTGAATTAAAATGTAAACAGTATCACACTCACTTCTCAGCTCTTTAAACACAACTTTCCAGTCATTAAACGGTGTCATTCAGATATTGAGGCTCTATGTACAAGTGTTCTTAGTCTTTCAAGCACATTCCTAAATATTTTCCAAGTCAATGTTTGTGAATTCTCAATTTGAATCACTGTTGTGCAGTGATTCAAGCTCATTCCTTGTAAATTCCAAGTCCTTATACAGCGTTTTTCCTTGTGTAACAGCTCTTTAAAAGTGAACTATTACTATATTATAGACTGTCCAACCTTTCACAGCTCTTTGAATACAAATTCTAAGTATTTAAACATGCACTAGAGATATGTTTCTATAAACTGATTCCATGGGTTTCAGACACATTCCTAGATATTCCCCTAGTTTGTCATTTGTAGCTTTGAGAGTTTGAACATTTTCACACTGGTATCTGAGCTCTATGAAAATGAATTTAAATGTTTAACCTTCTTTAAACAACACCAACACATTGAGACTGAATTATAAATGTAAGGAGTTTCACACAGACTTCTCAGCTCTTTGAACACGACTTCCCAGTCATTAAACAGTGTTCTTCAGATATTAAGGCTCTATGAATATGTGTTCTTGGTGTTGCAAGCACATTTCTAAATGTTTCCCAAGTCAATACTTGTAAATTCTCAGAGTTTGAATCAATGTTGTCCAGTGAATCAAGCTCATTCATTGTGAATTCCAAGTGTTTATACAGCGTTTTTCCATGTGTAAGAGCACTTTAAAAGTAAATTATTACTATATTAAAGACTCTCCTACCTTTCACAGGTTTTGAATTCAAATTCTCAGTGTTTCAATATGCACTAGAGATATGAAGTTTCTACAAACGAATTCCAAGCGTTTCAGACGTATAATCGAAATTTCCCTGCTTTGTCATTTTGAGCTCTTAGAGTTTGAATATTTTCATACAGGTATCTGAGCCCTACGAAAATGAATGCATGAATTTTTAACCTTCTGTCCACAATGCCTACACATTGAGACTGAAATACAAAGGTCAGCAGTATCTCACTCACTTCTAAGCTCTTTGAACACGCCTTCCCAGTCAGTCAACTGTGTCCTTCAGATATGAAGGCACTGTGAATATGTATTCTGTGTATTTCAAGCACTTTCCTTAAATTTTTCCGGACTGTCATTGTTAATTCTGAGACCTTGAATTACTGTTGTCCAGTAGTTCAAGGTCATTCACTGTGAATTCCATGTGTTTATACAGCGATTTTTCATGTATTCCACCTCTTTAAACGGAATTATTACTATTTTAAAGACTATCCTACTTTTCACAGGTCTTTGAATACAAATTCTCAGTATTTCAACATGCAGTAGAGATGTAAAAGTTGTACAACGTATTCCAAGTTTTTCAGAAACATTCCTACACATTTCCCCGTTCAGTATTTTTGAGCTCTGAGACTTTTAACATTTTAACACAGGTATCATACCAGCTCTTAAAGGTACATTATTAATACTTTGAACACTTCCCGAACTATCATTTAGATTTCTTAAAGCTTTGAATATTTTCATACCCTCATATCAGCTCTATGAACATGAGTTTCTTCACCACCTTTCTTCCAAAAAATGGCAACTCAGTTTGGCTGAATTAAAATGTAAACAGTATCACACTCACTTCTCAGCTCTTTAAACACAACTTTCCAGTCATTAAACAGTGTCATTCAGATATTGAGGCTCTATGTGCAAGTGTTCTTAGTCTTTCAAGCACATTCCTAAATATTTTCCAAGTCAATGTTTGTGAATTCTCAGTTTGAAACACTGTTGTGCACTGATTCAAGCTCAGTCCTTGTAAATTCCAAGTGCTTATACAGCGTTTTTCCATGTGTAACAGCTCTTTAAAAGTGAATTATTACTATATTAAAGACTGTCCAACCTTTCACAGCTCTTTGAATACAAATTCTAAGTATTTAAACATGCACTAGAGATATGTTTCTATAAACTGATTCCATGGGTTTCAGACACATTCCTAGATACTTCCCTGGTTTGTCATTTGTAGCTTTGAGAGTTTGAACATTTTCACACTGGTATCTGAGCTCTATGAAAATGAATTTAAATGTTTAACCTTCTTTAAACAACGACAACACATTGAGACTGAATTATAAATGTAAAGAGTTTCACACAGACTTCTCAGCTCTTTGAACACGACTTCCCAGTCATTAAACAGTGTCCTTCAGATATTAAGGCTCTATGAATATGTGTTCTTGGTGTTGCAAGCCCATTTCTAAATGTTTGCCAAGTCAATACTTGTAAATTCTTAGAGTTTGAATCAATGTTGTCCATTGAATCAAGCTCATTCATTGTGAATTCCAAGCGCTTATACGGCGCTTTTCCATATGTACCGTCATTTTTAGAGGTTACTACTATTTTAAAGACTATCCTACTTTTCCAAGAGTTTTGAATACAAATTCTCAGTATTTCAACATGCACTAGAGATATGAAGTTTCTACAAACGAATTCCAAGAGTTTCAGAGGCATAATAGAAATTTCCCTGGTCTGTCATTTTGACCTCTCAGAGTTTGAACATTTTCGTACAAGTATGAAAATGAATGCATAAATGTTTAACCTTTCCACAATGCCAACACATTGAGACTGAAATATAAACGTCAGCATTATCGCACTCACTTCTAAGCTGTTTGAACACGACTTCCCAGTCATTAAACAGTGTCCTTCAGATATTAAGGCACTGTGAATATGTATTCTAAATATTTCAAGCACTTTCTTAAGTATTTTCGGACTGTCATTGTTAATTCTCAGACTTTGAATCACTGTTGTCCAGTGGTTCAAGGTCATTCACTGTGAATTCCAAGTGTTTATACAGCGATTTTTCATATATACCACCTCTTTTAACATGAATTATTACTATTTGAAGACTATCCTATTTTTCACAGATATTTGAATACAAATTATCAGTATTTCAACATGCAGTAGAGATGTAAAAGTTGTACAACATATTCCAAGTGTTTCAGAAACATTCCTACACATTTCCCCGTTCTGTTTTTTTGAGCTCTGAGACTTAACATTTATCACAGGTATCGTACCAGCTTTTTGCTTAATTCCTTGGAAACGTCCTTTCCTGAAAACAGGGGCCTTCTCGCTGCCTTCCAAAGTATCACCACAGGAAGTTGTGGAGTTTCCAACCTCTTGGGATCCTCCAATGATTGAACATGGCTCTACCAGCCTTTACACTTGACCTCTTCCAGCTTTTGAATTGTCAGCAAGCCCTGGCCTACCTGAGGATTTTTGGCTGTTGACTGGGACCAGCCCAACCACTGGGCCTCCTTTACCACTTTTGGCTATCCACGTGGCTCCTCCCCTTGATGACGTCAGCAGTGTCAGCTGGTCCCCGGCCCGAAACCCATAACTACCTGAGCACTTCAGCCTCTACGTGTGGCTGCTTCCCTTTGATGACATCAGCACTTAATGCAGGCCCTAGCTGGTGCACAAGCCCTTAACAACCAGAGCATTCTGGCTGTTCACATGGCCCAGACCATATCCTTGGTCACCTAAGCACTTGGGACTCTACCTGGCCCCTCCCCATTGTTGATAAGAACACTTTAATCTGGTAATCGGCCCCCAACCCTAGATCACGTGACTATTTCTGGCTATTCCCAGGCCATTGTACGCCTGAGCAATGAGCCACACTGGCCGGATAAGAAAAGGGGTGACATTCCAATCTCTAGAAGTTGGCTTAAGGGCCTTACACCAAGAGCCCCAGGTCACCTTAAGCTCACAGACTGCCTAAACCCGGTTGGAGTGTGTGTTAAGCAGAGAGCCATCCACACTCTTTTAGGACAACCCTGGAAGTCCATGATGCCAGGGATCCCCCATGCTCCACAATATAGAGGCTTCTCACCTAGGAGTGACCTGCGACTCTGACAACCCTGCCTATGGGCCTTGAAATCTGGGAAAAAACAGTGTTGTGGCCCTGAAAATTCTTTCCATACTGGCAGCAAAGTCATACCCCATCCATGGTCACTTAAATTTCCTATTGAACTAAAGGCAAGCTTTTTGCTCAGTTTCTTGGGAACATCCTTCGGAGAGGACTGGTGCCTTCTCGCTGCCTTCCAGAGTATGGACCACAGGAAGTTAGGGAGTTTCCAACCTCTTGGGATCCTCCAATGATTGAACATGGCTCTATCAGCCTTTACACTTGACCTCTTCCAGCTGTTGACCTGTCAACAAGCCCTGGTCTACCTGAGGATTTCTTGTTGTTCACTAGGAAAAGCCCAAACACTCAGCCTTCTTACCACTTCTGGCTGTACTCGTGCCCCTCCCCTGGATGACATCAGCAGTCTCAGCTGGTCCCCGGGCCCGAACTCTTAACCACCTAAAACTTCCGGCTGTCCACGTGGCCTCTCCCCTTTGAAGACGTCAGAATGTCCGGAAGGTCACCGAGCCCCACAATCATAACCACCTGAGCACTTCAACCTCTCCATATGGCTGCTCCCCATTGATGAGGTCAGCACTTCCAGGCTGTCCCAGGTGCCCAAGACCTTATCAACCAGAGCACTTCCAGCTGTTCACCTGGGCCAGACCATATCCTTGGTCACCTCCTCACTTGGGACTCTCCAACTGGCCCCTCTTTATTGATGATATGAACACTTTAATCGGGTAATCACAACCAACCATAGATCACGTGACTGTAACTGGCTATCCTCAGGCCCTTGTTCGCCTGACCAATGAGCCACACTGGCCGGCTAAAAAAAGGAGTGACATTCCAATCACTAGAAGTTGGCTTAAGGGCCTAACACCCAGAGCCCCAGGTCACCTTGTGATCACAGACTGCCACTTCCCCGGTGATCACCCTGCTTCTCTATGCGGGCTTCGCCAGCAGCCGCTGCCACTGCTGATCAGCCCCGCCTCTCTATCTTGGAGAGGTAAGCAGCTCAGCCTGCTCACCTGCTGTGCACCCAGCCTGGTGAACGGTCAAGCCTCCCAATTGTTGTGGATGTGATGGACCCAGGGTTTTTATATATTAGGATAATACAACTTAAAATTTCAAAACACTCTTACTATTCAAACCAAGAACGTCTAACAACTAAATCGATAAAACTTTCAACCCTTTGAGAAACTAAATGAACTCAAATCTATTTGCCTCTTTCATTACCCCTATGATAATAGGCTTACACTTTTTCATTTTAATTATATTTCCAAATATGCTCTTTCCATCAAATACATAGCTTATAGTAATAACCTCCTAGTTGCAATTCAACAATGACTTATTCACTTAACAACAAAACAAATATTAATTCATAGTAAAAAGAGCCACACTTGAAAGCTTATATTAATCTTACTAATTATATGTTTTGGTTTAACAAACTTATTAGATCTTTTACACCATTCGTTTACTCCTACTGCTCAACTCTCAATGAATCTTGGAATAGCTTTCCCTTCACTAGTATGAGCACACAGTAATTTTTGGCTTTTGACATGAAACCAAAGCACACTTGCACACTTTTTACTACAAGGAACCCCAATTCCCTTTATCTTCATATTAGTAATCCTCAAAACAATCAGCCTATTCATGCAACCAACAGTACTAGCAGTACAACTGACAGCCAACATTACTGCAGATCGCCTACTTATCCACTTAATGAGAGAGCAACCCCAGCTGTAATAAGCATTAGTATAACTAGTGTCCTCATGACATTGATTGTTCTTATCCTATTAACTATTCTAGAATTTGTGAGTAGCTCTAATTAAAGCTTATGTATTCACCTTACTGGTTAGTCTTCATCTTCATGACAATGGTTAGTGACCCACCAAATGCACGCATACCACATAGTCAACTCAAGCCCCTTATGACTTACAGGAGCCCTATCAGCCCTCATCATAACAGCAGGCTTAGTTATATGATTTCACTTTAACTCATCATTATTATTAACTGTAGGCCTGGTTACTAATATATTAACCATTTACCAGTGATGATGAGATATTGTTTGAGAAAGCACATTTTAAGGCCATCATACACCAATTGTACAAGAAGGACTCCATTACAACATAATTTTTTTTATTTATCATCTCTGAAGTATTTTTCTTTTCAGGATTTTTCTGAGCTTTCTATCATTCAAAGCTAGTCCATGCTCTAGAACTAGGTGATTATTGATCCCCATCAAGCATCAATCCTCTTAATCCCTTAGAAATACCTCATCTAAATACATCTGCTCTGGGCAGAAGATCCAAGATGGCGGCATAGGTAAACAACTAAACTGCTGCCTTGCACAACAATTTCAAAACTGCAACTAAAAGACAAAACGTCTATCACCCAGAACCATGGGAAAGCTGGCTGAGTGGAAGTTCTACAACTAGAAGGAAAGAGAAAACAGCATTGAGAGGTGCACAAGCACTGAAAAGCTGAGGTATGGAGGCGTGCGAATCGGGCTGGCGACAGGTGACTGGGAGCGCTGCTTTTTTCAACCCAAAGGGAGACAAGTTCCCGATTACCCCGAACTCCAGTTTCTGGGGAGACGGGGGAGGGACCCAAACTTCTACAGGGAGAAGCTGGACTGTCTGCCATCTGGTCGGAAAGTGAAGAGGCTTGCTTGCAGGGCTATGCACAGGAATAATTGTTTACTGTGCTGGGGTGAAGGACGTTGTTGGAGACACAGAGCCGGCAAACTGGCAGCCATGTCTGTTTGCCACGCCCTAGCCTAGTGACGCCCTGAGACCCCGCCCTGCACAATCTACAAACCCACCCAAGCTCCAAGCAGCGGCTTTAGCATATGAATGGCCTGCCCTATCACAGTTTAACCTAGCAAACTTGCAGCCCTGGTCAGACACCTCCAAAACCTCCAAACCCCAAGCAAAGAGGAGAAAACTGTAGTTCTTGCTGTAGCTCCTGCTGGGTGGCCTCAGACAGTAGCTGACCTGCACCCCATTGGAGATCCAGAAGCCAGTGTACCTAGTGGTCAGTGTGAGACACCAGATTTCAGCTCCTCACATCCATAAGTGACACATTCAAGAGGCAGACTCAGTGAGCACCAAAGCCCCACTGAAACAAGTCCTGCACCATAAGCGTGTCTCCAGCACAGCAGTTCTTCTATTATAGACACAGCGGGTCCTCACAGCCAATTGGCCTGGAGGTCAATTCCTCCCAGTGTACCAACAGCAATCAAGGCTTAACTACACCAAGACTTTGCACTCAGCCCACAAAGAGGTGTACCAAGAGCGTCCACCTCAGGTGATTGGGGAGGCTGAGCTACTGGCCCCTATAGGTCACCTACCACAAAAAGCCACTCCATCAACACAGCGTAGCAGCAAAATGCGGAGACAAAGAAACATGTCACGAATGAAAGAAATGGAGGAAAGCAAAATACTGGACGACATAGAGTTCAGAACCACATTTATAAGGTTACTCAAGAATCTTCTAAAAACTGCCGAGAAAATTGATGAGACCTCTGAGGAGCTTAGTGAGACCTTCAAGGACCTTAATGAGAATGCCAAAAAAAATGGAAAAGGACCAGTCAGAAATTAAGCATACACTGTCTAAAATAAAGAATATAAAGAAACTCAACTGTAGATCAACGTACCCCAAGAATCAAACCAAAGATCTGAAATATGAGAAAACAAAAAACACCCAACCAGAAAAACGAAAAGAAAAAAGAATCCAAAAATATGAAGATAGTGTAAGGAGCCTCTGGGACTTTAAGTGTACCAACATCCGAATTTTTGAGGTGCCAGAAGAAGACAGAGAGCAAAATATTGAAAACCTATTAGAAGAAATAATGACAGAAAACTTTCCCTACCTGGTGAAAGAAATAGACTTACAAGTTCAGGAAGCGCAAAGAACCCCATACCAGAGGAATCCAAAGAGCACCACACCAAGACACATCATAATTAAAATGCCAAGAGCAAAAGACAAAGAAAGAATCTTGAAAGCAGCAAGAGAAAAACCGTTAGTTACCTACAAGGGAGCACCCATACGACTGTCAGCTGATTTCTCGGCAGAAACTATGCAGGCCAGAAGGGAGTGGCAAGAAATATTCAAAGTGATGAACAGCAAGAACCTACAACCAAGATTACTCTACCCAGCAAAGCTATCATTTAGAGTTGAAGGTCAGATAAAGAGCTTCACAGACAAGAAAAAGCTAAAGGAGTTCATCACCACCAAACCAGGATTACATGAAATGCTAAAGGGTATTCTTTAAGAAGAGGAAGAAGAAAAAGGTAAAGTTAAAAATTATGAACAACAAAATCACATCAAATATATACCTACCAACAAGTGAATCTAAAAATCAAGTGAATAAAAAATCTGAAGAACAGAAGGGACTGGTGAATATAATAGAATCAGGGACATAGAAAGGGAGTGGACTGACAATTCTCAGGGGGAAGGGGGTGTGAGGGGTGCAGGAAGAGATTGGACAAAAATCTTACACCTTTGGATGAAGACAGTGGCGGGGGCTAAGGGCATGGGGTGGGGTGGGGAATCAGGTGGAGGGGAGCTATGGGGGGAAAAAAAGAGGAACACCTGTAATAATCTGAACAATATTTATTTTTAATAAAATAAAAAAATAAAAAATAAATACATCTGCTCTGGCATCTCTATCACTTCAGCTCATTATAGTTTAATATTAGGAAGTTGCAAGCACATGGTTCAAGCACTATTCATTATGATTTGTGTAGCCTTGTATTTCACATTACTTCAAACCTCAGAATATCACGAAACATCATTTTCTATCTCAGATAGTGTCTACAGGTCAACATCCTTTATAGCCACAGGCTTTATTGGCTCTATCTTTCTTATTGTACGCCTCCTACACCAACTAAAATTCCACGTCACATCTCATCATTTTGGATCTGAAGCTGCTGCCTGATAATGATACTTTGTAGATGTCATATGACTACTCTTATATGTCCCTATTTATCGATGAGGATCCTATTCTTTTAGTATTAATTAGCACAACTGACTTCCAATTAGTTTTTGTAAAATTTAAAGAAGTATAATTAACCTTGTACTTACTTTATTTATCAATACTAGCATCTCTACTTGTAATAATCACATTTTATCTTCCCCAAACAAACGTTTATGCCGAAAAAATCAAGCCCTTATGAATGTGGTTTTGACCCAAGAAATGCTAAAGGGGCTGTTGTAAAAAGAAGAAATAGAGAAGGAGGAACACAGGCTTAAAGAATAAAAATGGCAACAAACAAGTACCTATCAAGTACCTTAAATGTAAATGGATTAAATGCTCCAATCAAAAGACACAGTGTAGGTAAATGAATAAAAAACATGACCTATATGTATGCTCTCTACAAGAGACCCACCTTAGAAAAAAGGACTCACACAAACTGAAAGTGAAGAGATGGGAAAAAAAATTCTAGGAAAATAGAAATGAAAAGAAAGCTGGGGTAGCAATACTCATATCTGACAAAATAGACTTCAAAGTGAAGGCCATAATAAGAGATAATGAAGGCCCCTTCATAACACTAAAGGGATTGATACAATAAGAAAATATAACTCTGGTAAACATGTATGCACCCAATGCAGGAGCACCCGAACACATAAAAAAACTCCTGGATGAGATCAATAGTAATACAATCATACTGGTGGACTTTAACACCCCTCTGACATCACAGGATAGATATTCTAGACAAAAAAATCAATAAGAAAATAGCGACCTTAAATGACACACTAGATCAGATGGAATTAATTGACATTTTCAGGACATTTCATTCTAAAGCTAAAGAATATACGTTCTTCTCAAGTGCATATAGGACATTTTCAAAGATAGGCCACATGTTAGGACACAAGCTAAGTCTTTCAAATTCAAGAATATTGAAATCATATGAAGCATCTTCTCAGACCATAATGGCATGAAATTAAAAAATCAGCTACAATACAAATACTCAAAAATAATCAAACACATGTAGACTAAATAGCATGCTATTAAATATTAAATAGGCTACCAAAGAGATCAAAGAAGAACTAAAACACATACTGGAAACAAATGAAAGTGAACACACAACAAACCCAAATCTATGGGACACAGCAAAAGCAGCCTTGAGAGGGAGGTTCATAGCACTACAGGCAAACCTAAAAAAAAAAGAAACAAAAAGAAAAGAAGAATAAAGAAAGAAAGAAAGGAAGGAAGGAAAGAAGGAAGGAAGGAAGGAAGGAAGGAAAAAAGGAAGGAATGAAGGAAGGAAGGAAGGAAGGAAGGAAAGAAGGAAGGAAGAAAAACCTGTAATCAGTTATATAACCTTAAAACTTAAAGAATTAGAAAGAGAACAAGAAAAGACCAGATTAAGTAGAAGGAAGGAAATGCTAAAGATCAGAGTAGAAATAAATGACATAGAGACTAAAACAAAACAAAACAAATAAAAGATCAATAAAACCAAGCGCTGGTTTTTTGAAAGGATAAGCAAGATTGATGAACCTTTAGCCAGAATCATCAAGAAACAAAGAGAGCCCAAATAAATAAAATCAGAAATGAAAGAGGTGAATTAACCACTGACCCCACATAAATACAAAGAATCATAAAAAATACTATGAATGCCTTTATTCCAAAGTAATGGACAACCTGGACAAAATGGACATGTTCCTAGAAAAATCCCAATTTTCCAAACTCAATCAGGAGGAATCAGAAAATTCTGATAGGCCAATAATGACTGATGAAATTGAAGCAATAATAATAATAATAAAAATTTCCAGAAAACAGAAGCCCTGGCCCAGATGCCTTCACATGGGAGTTTTAGCAAACATTCAAAGAACTAACACCTATACTCCTCAAACTATTGCAAAAAATTCCAGAAGAAGGAACACTTCGAAGCTCTTTCTATGAGACCAGCATTACCTTAATTCCAAAACCAGATAAAGACACTACAGAGAAAGAGAACTACAGATCAGTATCCCTGATGAACATAGATGCTAAAGTCCTCAACAAAATATTAGTAAATTGGATCCAGCAATGCATTACAAAGATCATACACCATGACCAAGTGGGATTTTTCCACTTGGGTATGCAAGGTGGTACAATATTCACAAATCAATAAATGTGTTGCATCACATAAACAGATTGCAAGACAAAAATCACATGATCATATCAATTGATGCAGAAAAAGCATTTAACAAAATCCAACACCCTTTCTTGATAAAAACTCTTGGCAAAGTGAGAATAGAGGGTTCATATCTCAACATAATAAAAGCAATATATGACAAGCCAACATCATACTCAATGAAAAAAACTAAAACCATTTCCCCTAAGAACAGGAACAAGACATGGATGCCCTCTTTCACCACTCTTGTTCAACATAGTATTAGAAGCCCTAACCATAGCAATTAGACAAGAAGAAGAAATAAAAGGCATCTAAATTGGAAAGGAGAAAATTGTCATTATTCGCAGATGACATGATATTGTACATAGAAAACCCTAAAGACTCCATCAAAAAATGACTGGATTCAATACATAACTTCAGAAATGTAGCAGGATACAAAATTAACACCCAGGAATTGATGGCATTTTTATACACCAACCATGAACTCTCAGAAAGAAAAAGCAAGAAAACAATCCCATTTACCAAAATATTTTTTAACAAAAAATTAAGATAATTAGGAATAAACTTAACCAAGGAGGTAAAAGATCTGTACTAAGAAAACTATAGGACATTGAAAAAAGAGATAAGGAAGATATAAACAAGTGGAAAAATATACCATGTTCTAAAATACCAAGTACCTATTAAAATACAAGGAAAGTGAAAGACAAACAGCACCAGCCCTGGCCTAGCGGTTCCACCGCTCCCTCAGCCCTCCCACTGCAGGCAGGACCAGCACCTCTCCAGTACTAATTACTTTTAAAACTCTTTTTGTAAGAGAGAGATTAAATTTTGGAGGTATTTCAGGATCCATTGGAATAACTTAGTCATTTTTCAGTCAATTAAAAAGTCTCTTAAATTTTAAATTTGAAAAGGTTGTAAAACAAGCTTCTATAATAATAAAAGCTTAATATGCTAATTAGACCAGACATCCTTCCAGACAACCTTCCGGATGAATACAGGGCTGCAACGGAAGCCTGGGTTCCAGGTGCCAGAAGGAAGCCAGTGCCGGCAGTTGGGGGAAGAAAGGCCTACTCTTGCATGAATTTTGTGCATGGAGCTTCTAGTAATTAAGTATTATGATATGCATTTTGTAAATACTGGGTAAGGCATCAATTAAACTTTAAAATAGTGTTAGTATTAAATATTTTATCCAGACTACAAGATTTTCTTTAATTTACATAAGTATTTAATTTTTTTAGGCCAGTAAATGCCAATTGGAGAAAGAAAATGTACAACACATAATACAAAGATGAATACATATCAAACAAATGCTACAGACCATATACATAATTCAAGAGTAATTCACCTTTTTTCCTTAAATATATATTTCCATATTTTTTTAATCCTCACCTGAGGAGCGAGGATATTTTTTTCCATTGATTTTTAGAGAATGGGAGAAGTGAGGTGGGGAGAGAGGGAAACATCAATGTGACAGAGACACATCTATTGGTTGCCTCCCACACATGCCCTGACTGAAAGTGGGATCAGACCTGCAGCCCAGGTACATACCCTTGACTGGGAATCAAACCTACAACACCCTGATGCATAGGACAATGCTGTAACCACTGAGCACAGACATGGCTGTATTTTCATTTTTTAAATTAAAAGTAGTTTAATGTATGAGAATTTTTAATGTTTAAAAACCTCAACTTTCAATGATAGTGAAAAATTAAGCAACCAATATTTCCTACAACTTTTATTAACATATTTTATTATTTTAAATTTAGGCACCCAGAGACCACTGCAATATGGCCATTTTAAAATGAGATTTCTAGTGAGATCTTGCTATTTCTGTAAAGCAATTACCAGTAACAGGATTTCTATCAGGAGTATTAATGAGAGCTGGGCTCCGGAAGTTTCTGGCCTTGGAGGCACAATTTTCCGTATTAATTGTAGTGGGTTTTTTGTTTTGAACATTGGCAGTCTGAGTAAATTCTCTAGGGAGGTAATGTAGTGGGTCAAAGTCTGCTGCTTATGAGTACCATGAGGCTCTTAGTCCTCAAGTGGCATTCAACCTTCTTACATGCCTTGGTTTCTTTCCCTGGCTATCTCATATAGCTGTGAGTGAGGATTCGGACCACTAGGTGATCAACCTTTATATGGGCATCCCTGGATGAGTCAATTTCTTAATTACAATTCACTTGGAGGTTCCCTATGGGGACCCTACCCGTCGTGAGGAATGACCTCTGACACCTCCATAAAGATTCTTAGTCATCTAAGAGCATCTGAGATTCAGGCTGGAGGGAGGACATGCCCCTTATCTTCAGAGCTGAATGAGTTCAGCTCTCATTTATACAAGGCCATTTGCTCAGATTCTCAGAAAGCAATTCCAATGGAAAAGGCAAATTTAAATACCAGCCAACCATTTTTCCTCCTGTCTCACCTTGTAGCCTGGATTCTGTTAACCCTTAACCTTGTCAGGTTAGCATGTGGCCCATTTTCATCCACATAGTGAAACAAAAGGAGGGATTAAAATAGAAGAAAAAAGATCAAGGGGGCCCTGGAGACAGGTTCAAGGGGTTAGCCCAGGACAAGCTGCTGCTGCCCACTGATCCACTGGTTGCAAGTCTCATAGGGACCTTTAGAGCTTAGGAGAAACAAAGTAAAAGTAGAAAATAAGAGAAGGAAACACACAGGTGTAAGGAACAACACACACCTTTGTCTTAAGGGTTTTACCTGTTTCATTTGTTTGATTTTTTAAATATGATTTTATTGATTTCACAGAGAGAGGAAAAATGAGAGAAATATCATCAATGTGAAAGATATATCAATCAGTTGCCTCTTGTTGAACCCACAACTTGGACATGTGTCCAAACCTGGAATTGAACAAGAGACCTTTTGATGCATGGGACAACATTCAGTGAAGGTAGTCACAATGGCCAAGACAAAGATTTTACCTGGTGTTTAATAGTGGCAATTTTAGAAGAGGCCTCAATGGAATATCTCAATAGAATATTCATCAACTCTCCAGGTGTGTCATTTAATATGCTGATATATTACAATGAATGTATACAGTGATGTGGGTCATTCTCTGATCAGTTTCACCTTAAAAAATGTCACTGGAAAGGGATTTGAAGCAACATGGGTCTGCTGGGCATGGTCTGGAACATGTAACCCATTTGCTCCTAAGCATCCTAGGTTAGGGAAGATAAGTTCTTGTGATTTAGTAGTTGTGCCTATAAATTACTAGGCCCTGTTAGAGTCTCAGATTTCCACTTGTCAAGGAAATTTCCTAGCTTTTTAATAACATGCTGCAACTCTATAAACTTGGAGATTCTTGTTAGAATGGAAATCAACACAATGATCATCAGTTGACAGACACTAGACACCAGAGCCAAAATTATGACCCCAAACACATACCCTGGACTCCAGAAGCTGTACCCTACAGCAACCACAAACCAAAAGCTGGACCCCAGCCCTGGGACTCAAACTCAAAGCGATTCCCCTGACTCAAGTATACTATGCAGCACAAAAGCCAGAAACCAGATGCCAGAGAATGATAGCTAATTCTTAAGACCAGATTCCATACGCCAGAATCTGAATCTATAGCTGCACTTGGACCCCACACAAGAACCCTGGACAAAAAGTCATACCCAAAGAGACCCAAAATGCCAGACACACAGCCGAATATATATTTGATCCGAAACCACACACCCTGGACATGTAACGGGGATCTATAACTAAGATGCCATAGCCACAATGTGGAGTTGGAGACAGACAACAGACCTCAGTTGCCAGATGCCAGATGCATGAACTGAACCAGATCCTCACGTTGTACACAAATCCATGATTCAATAAAGAGAACCCATGTCACTCTAAGCCCAAGGAGCTAGTTTCACAAATACTTTTTGTATGCCACTGTGAATGTATAAGAGGAAAAAGTAACTTGCAGAACTTCAAAATTCTACCAAACCCTGCGGTACTACACACAAAAGGCTAACAGAATGAAAAAATAATAATAATGATGATGCTTACCTTTGTCGGCAGGTATCCATGATCTCTTGGCTGTAGTGGTGTCAGAAGTTAACCATGTCACAGCCGATAATTTCACAAGGCCGGCTCTTATTTACCTCATACCTTATAAATACTAACAACTGCGTTAATAACAAAATTGACATAATCAAATTAACAAGAGATGTACAATGCTTAATCCATGCACAAGGAAAACTCACATACAAATGAATACCAAAGACAATGAGGTAATATTAGGAGCAGAAAATGTTGGAAAATGGGGAAACAGGGTCTTAGATTGTAGAGGTGAAATGGGTAATATTTAGGAAAAGTACAGGTTATGTGGCATGTTAATTTTAGTTAGGTAATGCCAAAAACTATATGATGAGGGGGGTAAGATAGACATATCAAGAAACTCCTGGTAGCCTGGCTGGTGTGGCTCAGTGGTTGAGCATCAACCCATGAACCGGGAGGTCATGGTTTGATTCCCTGTTAGTGCACATGCCCAGGTTGTGGGCTTGATCTCCAGTGTGGGGTGTGTAGGAGGCAGCCGATCTCTCATCATTCTTGTTATATCTCTCTCTCTCCCTTTTTCTCTGAAATCAATAAAAATATATATTTTAAAGAAACTCCTCACCTCCCCCCCCCACAGACAGCACCTTCAGTGATTGTGTGCTCCACCCTTAGGCTTCCCACAGAGCTGTCACACAGCACATGCCCTACCCTGAGCCCAGGTCGAAGCTGCTGGTGTAACCTGGTATGCCCAGCCACAGGTCACAAGACCATGCTGCATGTGCGAGAAGGTCCTAGGGCGCCATCCTGCCTTAAGTGCTGGTTCTGCAGAGTGAATTGCATGCCACAGGGCTCTGGGTCCTCATGGGGAGTTGCATGCCAGAGGAACTGTGCATGCACTCCCACCAGCCCGAGAATCTGATGTGGACAACTGAAGGACCAGAATCATGGGAGAAGGGAGTACAACTCAGAGCAGACGATAAAGGTGTGAAACTCAAAGCACACCCAGGCTCTGGTCTACCGAGTCCCAGATCATTGGACCACTAGGGGATTCAACCCCTGGATCCCAAGCAAGGAGTCCAGGGCCAGGAAGAGGAGACAACAAAAAGGAGGAGACAAAGAAAAAAACCCCGAAAGGAAAGAAAAGGAGAAATCATCAGAAAAGGAACTAAATGAAAGGGAGGCAAGGAATATGTCAGAGAAATAATTTAGAGTAAGGGTCATGCAGTTCCTAAAGCAGCCGTGGGCAAACTACGGCCCGCGGGCCAGATCCAGCCCGTTCAGTTGTTCTATCCGGCCCGCGGAGCCGAAAGAGCGGAGAGTTCTCTTGCTCTCCCCTCCACTCCTTTACTTTGAATTTATATTAGTTCACACAAACACTCCATCCATGCTTTTTTTCCGGCCCTCCAGTCCAGTTTAAGAACCCATTGTGGCCCTCGAATCAAAAAGTTTGCCCACCCCTGTCCTAAACTGACTGGATGAGAAAATTACCAACATATGTAAGAATCAAGAAAAAATGAAGAATGATATAGCTAAAATAAAAACCACAATGCAAGGTTTCACTAGTAGACTAGAAAAAAACAAAGGACCGAATCAGTGAGTTAGAAGACAGGGTTTAAAACATACCCAATCAGAACAGATATTGGAGAAAAACTTTTAGAAATCAGGAGAAGAGCCTAAGGGATATTTGGGACAACATGAAATGAAGCAACATCTATATAATAAGGGTACCAGAAGGAGAGGAAGAGGAGTAAGGATTAGAAAACCTATTTGAAGAAATAATGACAGAAAACTTCACTAACTTGGGGAAGAAAAAAGTCACACAAACAAAGAGAGTCCCAAACAAGATGAACCCAAAAAGCCCCACACTAAGACACATCATAATTACAATGGCAATTGTTAGTGATGAAGAGAGAATCTTAAAGGCTGCAAGAGAGAAAGAGAGTTACCAACAAGGGATCTCCCATTAGACTATCAACTTACTTCCCAACAGAAACACATCGGGCCAGAAGGGAATGGAATGAAGTATACAAAGTGATACACAGCAAGGGAATGACTTCAAGAATACTCTTTCCAGTGAGGCTATCATTTAAATTAAAAGGGAAATCAGGAGCTTCACAGACAAGAAAAGGCTAAGGATATTCATTACTATCAAGCAAGCAATGCAAGAAATGCTAAAAGGACTGTCGTAAAAAGAAGAAATAGGAAGAGAAGAAGGAACACATGCATAAAAATTAAAATTGCTACAAACAAGTACTTATCAATAATAACGTTAACCATTAATGTATTAAATGTTCCAATCAAAAGACATCAAGTGGCTGAAAGAAAACATGACCCATACTTATGCTGTCTACAAGAGACCCACCTCAGAACAAGGGACTCACAATACTGAAAGTGAAGGAATGGAAGAAATTTTTTCAGGCACATGGAAATGAATTGAAAAAAGCTGGGGTAGCAATACTTATATATCACAAAATAGACCTCAAAGTGAAGGCCATAACAAAAGATAAGGAAGGCTACTTCATAATACTAAAGGGATTGGTACAATAAGAGGATATAACTCTGGGAAACATATATGCACCCAATGCAGGAGCATGCAAATACATAAAAAAAGTTCTGGAAGATATTAAGGGAGAAATCCACAGCAATACATTCATAGTAGTGATCTTTAATATCCCATTGACAACACTGGATAAATCTAGACCAAAAAAAATCAACAAAGAAACAGCAATCTAAAAGACTCACTAGATCAGTTGGAATTAATTGACATCTTCAGAACATTTCATCCCAAAACCACAGAATATACATTCTTCTCAAGTGCACATGGGACATTTTCATAGATAGACCACATATTAGGACATAGGCTAAATCTCTACAAATTCAAGAAAATTGAAATCATATCAAGAATCTTCTCAGATCACAATGGCATAAAATTAGAAATCAAGTACAATAAAAACAATTTTATAAAAATCAAACACTTGGAGGCTAAATAGCATGTTATTAAACAATGATTGGGTTACCAAAGAGATCAAATAAGAAATAAAAAACATCCTGGAAACAAATGACAATGAAAACACAACAATCCAAAAATGATGGGACACATTGAAAGCAGTCGGGAGAAGGAAGTTCATAGCACTACAGGTCTCCCTCAGAAAACAAGAAAAAGAGGTAATAAATTATCTAACCCTACAACTTAAAGAATTAAAAAGAGAGCAACAAGAATAGCCCAGAGTAATTAGAAGGAAGGAGATAATAAACATCACAGCAGAAATAAATGGCATAGAGGAAAAACAGATCAATAAAACCAAGAGAAATTTCTTTGAAAAGATACACAAGATTGTTGAATTTCAAGTGAGGACCACCTAGAAGCAAAGAGAGATGGCCCAAATAAACAAAATCAGAAATGAAAGAAGTGAAGTATTAACCAACCCCACAGAAATATAAAGGATTGTAAAAAAAAAATACTATGAACAACTCCATTACAACAAACTGGACAACCTAGAGGAAATGGACATGTTCCTAGAAAAGTACAATCTTCCAAATCTCAATCAGGAAGAATAAAAAAATCTGAAAAGGCCAATAACTATAAAGGAATTTGAAGTAGTCATCAAAAAACTTCCAGCAAACAAAAGCCCTGAGCTGGACAGTTTCACAGGGGAGTTTTACCAAACATTCAAAGAACTAAAATTACCCTTGTCAGACTATTCCAAAAAATTAAAGAGGAAGCAACACTTCCAAGCTTTTTCTATGTAGCCAGCATTACCCTAATCCCAAAAACAGATAAAGACACCCCAAAGAAAGAGAATTACAGGCTAATATCCTTGATGAACATAGATGCTAATATACTCAACAAAATTCTAGCAAATCGGATCCAGCATTACATTCAAAAGATCATACACCATGACCAAGTGGGATTTATTCCAGGGATGCAAGGCTAGTATAATATCCACAAATCAATCAACGTGATACATCAGATATACAAATTGAGAGACAAAAATCACCGAGTCATATCAATTGATGCAGAAAAAGCACTTGACAAAATCCAACACCCTTTCTTGATAAAAACTCTCAGCAAAGTGGGAATAGAAGAATCATACCTCAATATAATAAGGGCCATATGGCCAACCTACAGCCAACAGCATACTCAGTGGGCAAAAACTGAAATCATTTCCCCTAAGAACAGGAACAAGACAGAGATACCCACTTTCACTACTCCTGTTCCACATAGAACTGAAAGTGCTAACCATAGCAATCATACAAGGGAAAAAATAAAAGGCATCCAAGTTGCCAAAGAAGAAGTAAAACTGTCTTTATTCACAGATGACATGATATTGTACATAGAAAACCCTAAAGACTCCATCAAAAAACTACTAGGCTTAAATGAATTTGGCAATGTAGCAGGATACAAAATTAACACTCAGAAATGTATGCCTTTTTATACACCAATCATGAACTCGCAGAAAGAGAAAGTAAAAGAAAATCCAATTTATCATTGCAAAAACAAACCAACAACAAAAAACGAAGATACCTAGGAATAAACTTAACTAAGGAGGTAAAAGGCCTATACTCAGAAAACTACAAGATATTGAAAAAACAGATAAGAGGAAGATGTAAACAAATGAAAGAATATAGCGTGTTCATGGATTGGTAGACTCAACATCATTAAAATGTCTATACTCCCCAAAGCAATCTATAGATTCAATGCAATCCCCATTAAAATACTAATGGCATATTTCATAGACCTAGAACAAACTCTCCAAAAATTCATATGGAACTGAAAAAGACCACAAATAGCCGCACCAATCCTGAAAAAGAGGAACAAAGTGGGAGGAATCATAATACCAGATATCAAGATATATTACAAAGCCATTGATGTCAAAACTGCCTGGTACTGGCACAAATACAGACATATTGACCAATGGAACATAACAGAGAACCCATAAATCAACCCAAGCAATTATGCTCAATTTATATTTGACAAAGGAAGCAATAGCATACAATTTAGTGCATGGGTAGACCCAGGGCCTGCAGCTTCCAAAGGGCCTGGGTTGGGTTACTCTCCAAGGCCAGGGCGGCCTCCATCAAGCTCTGAGTTTTGCCCACTCATCTTGGGAGAGCCTTCAGCACATCCTGGAAGAGATGTGGCCACCGGGCTGGTTTTGCAACTTTGAGAGCCACTCAGCACCCTCACGCTTCTTCTCCGCCAACTTGAGGAAGACGTGAGAGCCACTTCATCACGGTGGAAATACTAGTAGAAGTACAGAGAGAGAAGAAAAGCTGTGTGAGGACACAGTGAAGAAGCGGACATCTACATACCAGGAAAAGAGTACTTATGGAAATTCAACCCTGACAGTGACACCTTGATATTGGCCTTCTAGTCTTCAGAACTGAGGAGCAGCAGTCCCGCAAGCAGTGTGCCCCCATCCAAGGAGCAGCAGCCTTGCACAGCTCACCCTCATCTGAGGAGCAGCAGCTTCACAAGCATCCTGCCCCTATCCAGGGATCTGCAGCTGCATGCCACCTGCCCCTGTCCGAGGAGCAGCAGCTGTGTGAACTGCCCACCCCATTCGATGAGCAGCAGCCTTGCAAAGCCCGCTCCCATCCAAGGAGCAGCAGCTGCATGAGCTGCCCACCGCCATCCAAGAGCAGCAGCTTCATAAGCAGCCTCCCCCTCTCCAAGGTGCAGCAGATGGAAGATCAGCCCACCCCCACCAACCAGAGGAGTCACCACTGCTGTGAGCAACTGCACAAGCAGCACCCCTAGAGGAGCTTCTGCCAACTGAGGAGCAGCCACTGCCATGACTGCCTGAGGAGCAGCTGCCACCCATGGAGCCACTGCTGCTTGAGACACAGCCCCCACATGACTTGACACCTAGGTCCTTCAGTGAGAGCAAAAATGGGGTGACAAAGAAATACCCAAAGGATAGAAAAGAAGGAATCACCAGAAACCGAGCTAAGTGAAATAGAGGTATGCAATATATCATAAAAAGAATTCAAAATAAGTGTCATACAGTTCATAAACCAGATAGATTAAAAAATCAACAACTTATGTAAAAACCAAGAAGAAATAAAGAGTGTGTAGCTTCAATAAATAACACTATGGGAAGTTTCAACAGTAGACTAGGAGAAGCGGAAGGCCGAATTAATGAATTAGAAGACAGAAAAGAAAAATGCACCCAAACTGAAATGCAATTGGGGTAAAAAATTAAAATACAGTAGGAGAGCCTAAGGTAACTTTTGGACAACATTAAATGAAGCAACATACAAATAATAGGGGTGTCACAATGACAGGAAGAGGAACAAGGGTTAGAAAACATATTTGAAGTAATAACGTCAGAAAACTTCTCTGATGTGGGGAAGAAAAAAGTCATGCAAGCACAGAGAGTCCCAAACAAGATGAACCCAAAAACGCACACCAGGACACATCATAATTACAATGGCAATTGTTAACAACAAAGAGATAATATTTTTTAAATTTCTTTATTGATTAAGGTATTACATATGTGTCCTTATTTTTGCATTACACCCTAACAGCCCCCCATTCATGCCCTTACCCCCCTGTTGTCTGTGTCCATTGATTAGGCTCATATGCATGCATATAAGTCCTTTGGTTAATCTCCCTCCCTTACCCCCACCGTCCCCTACCTTCCCTGAGGTTTGGCATTCTGATTGATGTTTCTCTGTCTCTGGATCTGTTTTTGTTCATCAGTTTATGTTGTTATTATATTCCATAAATGAGCAAGATCATGTGATATTTATCTTTCTCTGCCTGGCTTATTTCACTTAGTATAATGCTCTCCAGCTCCATCCATGTTGTTGCAAATGGTATAAGAACTCCTTTTTTACCGCCACATAGTATTCCATTGTGTAGATGTACCACAGTTTTTTAATCCAATCATCTGCTGATGGGCACTTAGGCTGTTTCCAAATCTTAGCTATGGTGAATTGTGCTGCTATGAACACAGGGGTGCATATATCCTTTCTGATTTGTTTTTCTAGTTTACAAAGAGAGAATCGTAAAGGCTGCAAGAGAGAGACAGACAGTTATGTACAAGGGATCTCCCATTAGATTATCAAATGATTTCTCAACTGAAATACATCAGGACAGAAAGGAATGGAAGGAAGTTTACAAAGTGATGCAAAGCAAGGGACTGAATACAAGAATATTACATTCAGCAAGGCTATCATTCAAAATTGAAGGGGAAATAAGGAGCTTCACAGAGAAAAAAAATTCTAAGGGAGTTTATCACCACCAAGCCAGCAATGCAAGAAATGCTAAAGGGAATGGTATAAAAATAAATAAAAAGGAAAAGAGGAACACAGGCACAAAAAATAAAAATGGCTACAAACAACTACCTATCAATAATAACTTAAAACATGAACAAACTAAATGATCCAACCAAAAGACATTGAGTGGCTGAATGGATAAGAAAACATGAGCCATACATTTTCTGTCTACAAGAGACCCACCTTAGAACAAGGGACTCACACAGACTGAAAGTGAAGGGATGGGAAAATATCTTCCAGGCAAATGAAAAAGAAAAAAAAAAAGCTGGGGTAGCAATACTTATATATAATAAAATATACCTCAAAGTAAATGACATAACAAGTGATAAAGGAGGCCACTACATAATACTAACGGGATCAGTACTAAAAGAGGATATAACCCTGATAAACATATATGCACCCAATACAAGAGCACCCAAATAAATAAAAAAAACACCTCCTCGAAGATATGAAGGAAGAGATTGACAACAAAACAATCATAGTATGGGACTCTAATACCCCATTGACATCACTGGATAAATTATCTAGACAAAAAATCAGTAAAGAAACAGTAATCCTAAATGACTCATTAGATCAGATGGACTTAATTGACATCTGCATAACATTTCATCCAAAGCCAGTAAATATACATTCTTCTCATGTGAACATCGGACATATTCAAAGATAGACCACATATTGGGTCACAGGCAAAGTCTCTTCAAATTCAAGAAGACTGAAATTATATCAAGCATCTTCTCAGACCACAATGGCATAATATTAGAAATAAACTACAGCCCTAACCGGTTTGGCTCAGTGGATAGAGCATCGGCCTATGCACTCAAGGGTCCCAGGTTCGATTCCGGTCAAGGGCATGTACCTTGGTTGTGGGCACATCCTCAGTAGGGGGTGTGCAGGAGGCAGCTGATTGATATTTCTCTCTCATCGATGTTTCTAACTCTCCCTCTCCCTTCCTCTCTGTAAAAAATCAATAAAATATTAAAAAAAGAAATAAACTACAATAAAAACAATTAAAAAATCAAACACTTGGAAGCTGAATAGCATGCTATTAAACAATGATTGGGTTACCAAGAGATCAAAGAAGAAATTAAAAACATCCTGGAAACAAATGATAATGAAAACACAACCATCCAAAATCTATGGGACACAGTGAAAGCAGTTCTGAGAGGGAAGTTTATAGCTCTACAGTCCTACCTTAAAACAAAACTAAATAAAACCAATACAAAAGATCAATGAAACCAAGAGCTCTTTCTTTGAAAGTATACACAAAATGGATGAACCACCAGTCAGGCTCATCAAGAAGCAAAGAGAGAGGACCCAAATAAACAAAATCAGAAATGAAAGAGGTGAAATAACAACAGACCTCACGGAAATATAAAGTATCCTATATAATAAAGAGCTAATATGCAAATGGTCATCACACTGTCATGCTATCACACTGGGGCCGGGGGACCTGAGGCCAGGCCAGGGGGCCCTGATGCCATGCAGCCTGCCCCCATGTCGAGGCTAGGGGACTGGAGGCCAGGTCGGGGGACCAGTGGCTGAGCTGGGGAATCTGAGGGCATGCACCCCACCCAGCAGGGCTTGATGGGGGACCTTAGGCTGTGTCTCCTGCCCAGTGCTGGGCCAGAGGACCTGAGGCTGCAACCCCAGCCACTGTGGGGCTTGATGCGGGTGGGGCCAGCCGGGTCTGCATCTTCAGTGATTTCAAGGCACACGCAAGTGGGTGGGGACTTGACTCTGGATCTCGTGGCGCACCTCAGATACTGACAGGAGGAAGATTTGAGATTTTCATAGACATTTTACTAATTTTCTTTCATCTCTGACACTTCTATTATAGAGAAAGGTCAAATAGCAATATTAAAATATTTCCTCTACTTAATTCCCTTTTAATGTGCATGAATTTCATGCACCAGGCCACTAGTTGTAAAAAAAAAAAATACTATGAACAACTCTATTCCAACAAACTAGACAACCTAAAGGAAACGGACATATTCCTAGAAAAATACAAGATTCCAAAACTCAGAATGAAACTAAAAATCTCAATAGGCTGTTAACGATGGAGGAAATTGAAGCAGTCATCAAAAAGCTTCCAGCAAACAAAAGCTCAGGTCCAGGCGGCTTCACAGGGGAGTTTTATCAAACTTTCAAAGGAGAACTAAAACCTGTCCTCCTCAGACTATTCCAAAAAATTAAAGAGGAAGCAACACTTCCAAGCTCATTCTATGAAGCCAACATTACCCTAATACCAAAACCAGATGAAGACACCACAAAGAAAGAGAATTATAGGCCAATATACCTCATGAATATAGATGCCAAAATCCTCTACAAAATTGTAACAAATCAGATCCAGCATTACATCACAAAAATTCATACATCGTAACCAAGTAGGATTTATCCTAGGGATGCAAGGATGGTACAATATCCACAAATCAATAAACGTAATACATCACACAAACAAATTGAGAGATAAAAATCACATAGTCATATCGATTGATGCAGAAAAAGCTTTTGACAGAATCTAACACTCTTTCTTGATAAAAACCCTCAGCAAAGTGGGAATAGAGGGATCATACATCAACATAATAAAAGCCTTCCTTATACGACAAACCTCAGCCAACAGCATACTCAATGGGCAAAAACTAAAACCATTTCCCCTAAGAACAGGCACAAGACAGGGATGCGCACTGTCAACACTCTTGTTCCACATAGAACCAGAAGTGCTAGTCATAGCAATTAGGCAAGAAGAAGAAATAAAAGATATCCTAATTGGAAAAGAATACATAAAACTGTCATTATTCACAGGTGACATGATGCTGTATGTAAAAAAAACCAAAACACTCCATAAAAAATTATTAGACTTAATAAATGAATTTGGCAATGTAGCAGGATACAAAATTAATGCCAAGAAATCTATGGAATTTTTATACACCAATAGTGAACTTACAGAAAGAGAGGTTTAAAAAATCCCATTTACCATTGCACCAAAAACATTAAGATACCTAGGAATAAACTTAACTGAGGACGTAAAAGACCTGTACTCAGAAAACTATAGGACACTGAAAAAAGAGATAGAGGAAGACATAAGCAGATGGAAGAACATACCATTGAACCAACATCATTAAAATGTTTATACTTCCCAAAGTAATCTATAGATTCAATGCAGTCCCCATTAAAATGCCAATGGCATATTTCACAGTCCTAAAACGAACTCTCCAAAAATTCATCTGGGATATGTTAAAAAAAGGACTCCAAATAGCTGCAGCAATCCTGAGAAAGAAGAACAAAGTTGGAGGAATCTCAATACCAGATATCAAACTGTATTACAAACTCAGTGCTCTCAAAACTCCCTGCTACTGGCACAAGAACAGACATATAGATCAATGGAACAGAACAGAGAACCCAGAAATCGACCCAAGCCATTATGTTCAATTAATATTTGACAAAGGAGGCAAGAGCATACAATGGAGTCAAAACAGTCTCTTCAATAAATGGTGTTGGGGAAATTGGACAGATAAAGGCAATAAAATGAAACTAGACCACCAACTTACATCATACACAAAAATAAACTCAAAATGGATAAAGGACTTAAATGTAAGGTAGGAAATCTTAAAAATATTAGAGGAATCCACAGGCAGCAAAATCTCAGACATATGCCAAAGGCATATCTTCACCGATATAGCTCCTAGGCCGATGGAAACTAACGAGAAAATAAACAAATGGGACATCAAAATAAAAAGCTTCTGCACAGCAAAAGAAATCATCAAGAAAACAATGAGAAAGCCCACTGCATGGAAGAACATATTTGCCAATGTTATCATCGATAAGAGTTTAATCTCCAACATTTACAGGGAACGCATACAAATTAACAAAAGGAAGACAACTCAATCAAAAAATGGGCAACAGATCTAAATAGATATTTTTCATAAGAGGACAGAACGAAGGCCAAGAAACATATGAAAACCTGCTCAAAGTCACTAATCATCCGAGAAATGCAAATCAAAACAACAATAAGGTAACATCTCACACCTGTCAGAATGGCTATCATCAACAAATCAACAAATGACAAGTGTTGACAAGGATGCAGAGAAAAAGGAACCCTCATGCACTGCTGGTGATAATGCAGACTGGTGCAGCCACTGTGGAGAACAGTATGGCGTTTCCTCAAAAACCTAAAAATGGAACTGCCATTTAACCCAGTGATCACACTTCTAGGAGTATATTCCAAGAAACTAGAAACACCAATCAGAAAGAATATATGCACCCCTATGTTCATAGCAGAACAATTTACAATAGCTAAGATTTGGAAACAGCCTAAGTGCCCATCAGCAGATGAGTGGATTAATAAACTGTGGTACATCTACACAATGGAATACTACACTGCTGTAAAAAGGAAGGAACTCCTACCATTCACAACAGCATGGATGGTCCTGGAGAGAAAGATAAATATCAAATTATCTCACTCATTTGTGAAATATAATGAACAACATAAACTGATGAACAAAAATAGATCCAGAGACTTTGAAGCATCGAACAGACCATCCAACCTCAGAGGGAAGGCAGGGGAGGGTGGGAGGGTGAGGTAAGAGATCAACCAAAGGACTTGTATGTATGCATATAAGCATAACCAATGGACACAGACAATAGGGAGTGAGGGCATGTGCTGGGGGGGAGGGAGCAGCCAGGGAGAGGCCAATTGGGGAAATGGAGATATAGGTAATACTTTAAACAATAAAGAATTTTAAAAAATTAAAAGGAACTCCTGGTAAAGTTCTCTTCTTACACCAGTTTTTTTCCAACTAAATCTTTTAGAAAAGAATGGGAGACAATTTTTATTTCTTAACAATGAGCTTAAAATCATTACATCCAAAGCAAAATTTTGAAAGTTTATTTATTTATTTTCTCCTGATAGACATGAATTTAGCTTTTGTGGTTTTTTTGCCATTAATTGCTAAAAATTTTTAAGATAAAAATACAAAGTCATTAACATCAAGAGACACAAGGGCCCTTTGGATTCCAAAATATCTTTCTAATGGGGGAGTAAGGGGAACATCACGTGCCACTTGCTTATTTTTTAAACTATTACTCTTTCAATTCTAATCTTTGAATAAAATATTTTTTCTACAATATAAAATGACTTTTTAGATAAAAATCAGCACAGTAACATTGTGCATTTTACAATAAACCTGAAAGGAAAATTTGGAAAAGAATATTCTTACACCATATAGCATAACTTGTTTTTTAACTTGAAAATTTTTTTTCATTTCCTAATCACCTAAATCAGTGAATAAGAATGCTCAGCTTCCAATCCACGAATATAGAATACAAAAATAATTTATTCTACTTTTTACTTCAAAGTCAGAAATGACATCCATCCTATCTAATAGGTGATATGCAAATTGACCGAACCCCTGCTAAACCCACAAAGCCACACCCACCAGCCAATCAGGAGTGAATATGCAAATTAATGCAACCAAGATGGCTCTGGCCACAGAAAGAGCAGGAGGCTTGGGTTTCCCTGGCAATGGAGGAAGCCAAGCTTTCCTGCACACCCTCACCAGCTCAGGCCTCCGCTCAATGCTACAAAGTTTCAATTATAGAAGATAAATAAATCCCAGATACCAGGGCCTCCACTTGGGTCACTGGAAGGTGTGGCCAGCCTGCAAACCACCACAGGCTCCTCACCCAGGCCACCCCATGCCCCAAGAGAACACCCACCCTGATCCGGGACACCCTTCAGGGCAAACCAGCTGGCCCCCACCCTGCACCATGCCTCTATTCTATCTAATAAAAGAGTAATATGCAAATTGACCACCACTCCAACACATAAGATGGCCACCACAAGATGGCCAGCAGGGGAGTGCAGTTGGGAGGGTCTAGGTCTGCAAGGGAGGGCAGTTGGGGGCGATCAAGCCACATGGGAGGGGAGTTCGGGGCGACCAGGCTGGCAGAGGAGGGAAGTTGGGTGTGACGGGGTCAGCAGGGAAGGGTAGATGTGGGGGACCCAGGCCTGCAGGGGAGAGCAGTTGGGGGGACCAGGACTGCAAGGGAGGGCAGTTAGGGGTAAACAGGCTGGCAGGGGAGCAGTTAGGCATCAATCAGGCTGACAGGGGAGTAGTTAGGGGGTGATCAGGCTGGCAGGCAGAAGCGGTTAGGGGCAATCAGGAAGGCAGGCAGGTGAGCAGTTGGGAGCCAGCAGTCCTGGATTGTGAGAGGGATTTCCGACTGCCCATTTAGGCCCGATTCTTCCTGGATTGGGCCTAAACGGGCAGTCAGACATCCCTCGAGGGGTCCCAGATTGGAGCGGGTGCAGGCTGGGCTGAGGGACACACACCTCCGTGCACGAATTTCATGCACCGGGCCTCTAGTATAATTGTAAAGCCTACTTTACATTTTCAAGTTCTCAATCCAAATATATAGATTGGAACAGGTCACTTTATTACTGACAACATTCATGAAAGGGTCAGATTCCTCATAAAAAGACAAAATAAATTTGATTGGGAGCCGGCTATTGCCCTACTCAACCATCAACTGAATTATGGAAGTCAAGAGGCAATATTTTTTTCTTTTTGAAATAGCAAAGAAACAAAAGAAGATTGGCTGGCTGTTGAATGGGCCCCACATTAGAGTGCATAGCTCATTAGGATCGAGGCTGGCACCTGTGAGCATTTCACTTCCTAAAAGCACTCACTGGGCATTATGTAATCTGTACTACAGCTTTTACCCTGGAAAGTATTTGAAAATACTTTATGCTCAAAATATACACTGAGTGGCCAGATTATTATGATCTCCGAATGCATAACAATCTGGCCACTCGGTGTATATCCTATATTATAAAAAGCTAATATGTAAATTGTCCCTTTGACCAGCAAGCAGGCCGGTCAACCACCCATGTCCCCTTCCCCTGGCCAGGCTGGCCGGACCCCTACCCATGCAAAATTCATGCACTCACTGGGCCTTTAATTATATATATACGTGTGTGTGTGTATGTATATATACATATATATACACATATATACACATATATATGTGTACATATATACACACATATATACATATACATATACATATACATATACATATACATATACATATACATATGCACATATATACATACATATATATATATATATACATATACATATATACATACATATATATATATATATATATATATATATATATATATATATATATATATACACTAGTGGCCCGATACACGAAATTCTAGCAAGGGGGGGGTCCCAGGTTATGCTATATGAAAAATAAGTTATGCTATATAATCTGGGACCCTTCGAGGGATGTCTGGCTGCCCATTAGGCCCAATCCTACCAGTTAGGATCGGGCCTAAATGGGCAGTCGGACATCCCTCTCACAATCCAGGATTTCTGGCTCCCAACTGCTCGCCTACCTGCCTTCCTGATTGCCCCTAACCGCTTCTGCCTGTCAGCCTGATCACCCACTAACCACTCCTCTGTCAGCCTGATTGATGCCTAACTGCTCTCCTGCAAGCCTGTTTACCCCTAACTGCCCTCCCCTGCAGTCCTGGTCCCCCCTAACTGCCCTCCCCTGCAGGCCTGGTCCCCCCTAACTGCCCTCCCCTGCAGGCCTGGTCCCCCCAACTGCTCTCCCCTTAAGGCCTGCGTCCCCCACAACTGCCTTTCCCTGCCAACCCGCTTGCCCCCAACTTCCCTCCTCTGCTGGCCTGGTCACCCCTAACTGCGTGCCCCTGCTGGCAATCCTGTGGCGGCCATCTTGTGTCCACATGGGGGCAATCATCTTGGACCACATGTGGGCAGCCATCTTGTGTGTTGGAATGAAGGTCAATTTGCATATTATTCTTTTATTAGATAGGATAGAGGCCTGGTGCCTGGGTGGGGGCCGGTTGGTTTGCCCTGAAGGGTCCCATATCAGGGTGGGGGTTCTCTTGGGGTGTGGGGAGGACTGGTGGTTTTCAGGCTGACCACGCCTCCTGGCAACCCAAGAGGAGGTCCTGGTATCTGGGATTTATTTATCTTCTATAATTGAAACTTCGTTGCTTTGTGCAGAGCTAAGCCTCCTGCTTGCTCCATGGCCGCCACCACTTTTGTTTGGATTTATTTATCTTCTATGATTGAAACTTTGCAGCCTTGAGTGGAGGCCAAGGCAGGCCAGGGCTGCGGAAACTTGGCTTTCTCCATCGCCGGCGGCAACTCAAGCCTCCTGCTCTCTCCAGCTCCATGGCTGCTGCCATTTTTGTTGGGATTTGTTTATCTTCTATAATTGAAACTTTGCAGCCTTGAGCGGAGGCCTGAGCCAGCCAGGGCAGGCGGAAAGCTTGGCTTCCTCTATTGTGGGGGAAACCCAAGCCTCCTGCTCTCTCTGAGGCCACAGCCATCTTGGTTGGGTTAATTGGCATACTCGCTTTTGATTGGATGGTGGTCGTGGCTTGTGGGTGTGGCGGATGTGTGAGCAATTTGCATATTACTCTTTTATCAGATAGGAGATATATATATATACTGATTGGCCAGATAATTATGTGTTCAGATATTATAATAATCTGGCCAATCAGTGTATAGTATCCATTCCTTGTCCTTGAGGATCCCCAGTATCTATACTAATAAAAGCCTAGGTGGCCCTTGCATGTGATGTTGCCACAAGATGTCTGCCACAAGATGGCCAAGTGCACAGAGGAGGAAGGGCCCAGCAGCCACTTTGTGTGGTGAGGCCTGGGGGTCCCAGCATCTCCTCCGCCTCATGCATAGGAGGCGGGTCCCGGCAAAGAAGGCAGGTTGCGGCAGTGGAGGGCAGTTGGGGGCAATCAAGCCAGCAGGGCAGCAGTTAGGTGTCAATCAGGCTGGCAGTGAAGTGGTTAGGGGGTGATCAGGCTGGCAGGCAGAAGTGGTTAGGGGCAATCAGGCAGGCAGGGAGGCAGGCAAGTGGTTACGAGCCAGCAGCCCTGGATTGTGAGAGGGATGTCCAACTGCCGGTGTAGGCCCAATCCCACACATCCCCCAAGGTGTCCCAGATTGGAGAGAGTACAGGCCGGGCTGAGGGACACCTTTCCCCCACCCTTGTGCACGAATTTCGTGCACTGGGCCACTAGTAAATTGAAAATGATAATGGCCTTTTAAGTGAAAAGGCAGGACTTCTTTGTAGTAGAGTGTGTCCGGTGTTTTACAAAAATTAATAAAATCAGCAGCTAACATCTTTTCAGCTTCTTGACCTCGACGCATTTCGTTGCCTCTTCCTCACATCTCATTTCCTCTAAATCCTCTTCCATACCTGGTCTTAAACTCTTTGTTTCTTCATCTTCGTATTTTTTTTATCATAGCCAAAGAATGTGCTTAGATATTTCTTCCTGAGATTCTCCTTCATTTTTGATAAAATCTTCCATTTTTATGGATATTTGTGAAGAACAGTGGTAATGAAACCATAGCAATGGGTAGCGCTTGGGGCCTCATTCTCTTTGCCTAGAAGACAAATGACTAGATTTGCAATCAGATTCTGTTTCATAGCTCCAGCCTTGATCTTGCATTTGTAGTCAGAGATATGAAAGACACATTGTTGGAAGATCATTCACAAAGACATTGGGCAGAAGCCCAAGTAAATCACTGAATTCTCAGAGTTTGAATCACTGTTGTCCAGTGATTAAAGCTCATGCATTGTGAATTCCAAATGTTGAGACAGAGTTTTTCCATAGGTACCAGCATTTTAAACATTAAAAGACTATCCTACCTTTCCGAGCGCATTGAATTAAAATTCTCAGTTTTTCAAAAAGCGGTAGAGATGTTAAACTTCTACAACATATTCCCAGTGTTTCAGAACTCTGGGAATACATTTTCCCATTCTGTTTTTTTGAGCTCTGAGACTTTTAACATTTTAACACCGGTATCATACCAGCTCTCTAAAGGTACATTATTACTACTTTGAACACTAGCCAAACTCTCATTTTGATTTCTTAGCACTTTCAATACTTTCATTCTGTTATATCAGCTCTATGAAAATGAGTTTTTTCACCAACTTTCTTCAAAATACGCCAACTCATTTGACTGAATTATAAAGGTAAACCCTACTGCAATGAATTCTCAGCACTTTGAAGACGACTTCCCAGTCATTAAACAGTGTCCTTCAGGTTAAACAGATCCCTAGAGCACTGAAGGGGCAAGATTTCTGGCTGAGGTCTATTTGGGTATCCCTGGTGGCTTCCATCCCCTCCTTAGGCGTAATCAGCCCTACCCATAAGAGGCAGATAGTGAGGGTAAGGTGCTGTACTCTCCCTGATGATGGCCTCTGACTTTTCTGAAAGAGATATCTGGGTTTCAAAAGGAAGTGATTAACTATGGGCCACTAAGTTACCATGCAACCTGGCTGTCTGATATCACTCACGGAGTCCCAAAGAGGAACACAGAGGAAGAATACATGTATTTAGAAGAGTCCCTACATAAAGGTAACTTGAATGAACTGAGCAGTTATATAAAGGGTGTCCCAATTGCCCTTGGGTACTCATGCCCAACAACAATTCCTTCTTTCGGCCTAGATTACTGGTCTCATGGAAGGCTCCCTATGACCGGCTAACAGAGGAAGGAAAGTTGTGGAGTGGCTTTGCATGGTCTCAATATCAAACCAAAACTGCATGTCTGTGATACAACAGTCTATTCTGGATATTTGTGAAGGAGAGTGGTAATGGAACCATAGCACTGGGTAGGGCTTGGGGCCTCATTCTCTTTGTCTTCATAACAAATGGCCAGATTGGCAATCACATCCTCTTTCATGATGGTAGCCTTGATCTTCCACTGTAGTCAGAGACATGAAAGACACATTATTGGAAGATCATTCCCAAAGACATTTGGCCAGAAGCCCAAGTGAATCATTGTGAATTCTCAGAGTTTAAATCACAGTTGTTCAGTGATTACAGCTCATGCATTTTGAATTCCAAGTATTGAGAGAGCGTTGTTCCATATATACCAGCCCTTTAAACGTTATTTATTACTATTTCAAAGACTATCCTACCATTCCCAGCACTTTGAATACAAATTCTCAGGTTTCCAACATGCTTTAGAGATGTAAAAATTTTACAACATATTCCCAGTGTTTCAGGAACTCTCCTATATATTCCCGTTCTGTTTTTTTGAGCTCTGAGACATTTAACATTTTAAAACCGGTTCATACTAGCTCTCTATAGGTACATTATTACTACTTTGAACAACAGCGGAACTCTCATTTTGATTTCTTAGCGCTTTCAATACGTTCATACTGTTATATCAGCTCTATGAAAATGAGTTGTTTCACCAACTTTCTTACAAACACGCCAACTCATTTTGACTGAATTATAAATTTAAACCATATCGCGATGACTTTGCAGCTCTTTGAACACCACTTCCCAGTCATTAAACAGTGTCCTTCAGGTTAAAGAGATCCCTAGAGCACTGAAGGGTCAAGATTTCTGGCTGAGGTCTTTTTGGGTATCCCTGGTGCTTTCCATCCCCACCTTAGGTGTAAGCAGCCCTACCCATAATAGGCAGATTGTGAGGGTAAGGTGCTGTACTCTCCCTGATGATGGCCTCTGACTTTTCTGAAAGAGATATCTGGGTTTCAAAAGGAAGTGATTAACTCTGCGCCACTAAGTTACCATGCAACCTGGCTCTCTGATGTAACTCACGGAGTCCCAAAGAGGAACACAGAGGAAGATTACAGGAATTTAGAATAGTCCATACATGAAGGTACCTTGAAGGAACAGAGCAGTTATATAAAGGGTGTCCCAATTGCCTTGGGTACTAATGCCCAACAACAATTCCTTCTTTTGGCCTTGATTAGTAGTCTCATGGAAGGCTCCCTATGACCGGCTAACTGAGGAAGGAAAGTTGTGGAGTGGCTTTGCATGATGTCAATATCCAACCAGAAACTGCATTGCTGTGATTCAACAGGCTACTGTGGATATTTGTGAAGGACAGTGGTCAAGAAACCATAGCACTGGGCAGGTCTTGGGGCCTCATTCTCTTTGTCTACATCACAAATGACCACATTTGCAATCATATGCTGTTTCATGATTGTAGCCTTGATCTTGCAATTGTAGTCAGAGACATGAAAGGCACATTATTGGAAGAACATTCACTAAGACATTTAGCCAGAAGCCCAAGTCATCGTTGTGAATTCTCAGTTTGAATCACTGTTTTCCAGTGATTACAGCTCATACATTGTGAATTCAAGTGGTGAGACAGCGTTTTTCCATATATACCAGCTCTTTAAACGTTTTTTATTACTATTTTAAACACTATCCTACTTTTCCCAGCGCTTTGAATACAAATTCTCAGTTTTTGAACATGCGACTGAGATATGAAAGTTCTACAACATATTGCCAGTGTTTCAGAACTCTGGGAATACATTTTCCCATTCTGTTTTTTTGAGCTCTGAGACTTTTAACATTTTAACAACGGTATCATACCAGCTCTCTAAAGGTACATTATTACTACTTTGAACAACAGCGGAACTCTCATTTGGATTTCTTAGCGCTTTCAATACGTTCATACTGTTATATCAGCTCTATGAAAATGAGTTGTTTCACCAACTTTCTTACAAAGACGCCAACTCATTTTGACTGAATTATAAATTTAAACCATACCGCGATGACTTCGCAGCACTTTGAACACCACTTCCCATTCATTAAACAGTGTCCTTCAGGTTAAACAGATCCCTAGAGCACTAAAGAGGCAAGATTTCTGGCTGAGGTCTATTTGGGTATCCCTGGTGGCTTCCATCCCCTCCTTAGGCGTAATCAGCACTACCCATAAGTGGCAGATAGTGAGGGTAAGGTGCTGTACTCTCCCTGATGATGGCCTCTGACTTTTCTGAAAGAGTTACCAGGGTTTCAAAAACGAAGTGATTTTCTATGGGCCACTAAGTTACCATGCAACCTGGCTGTCTTTTGTCACTCAGGGAGTCCTAAAGAAGAACACAGAGGAAGGCTACATAAATTTAGAATAGTTCATACATGAAGGGTCCTTGGAGGAAGAGAGCAGTTATATAAAGGGTGTCCCAATTGCCCTTGGGTACTAATGCCCAACAAAAATTCCTTCTTTTGGCCTAGATTAGTAGTCTCATGGAAGGCTTCCTATGACCGGCTAACAGAGGAAGTAAAGTTGTGGAGTGGCTTTGCATGATGTCAAATCCAACCAGAAACTGCACGGCTTTGATACAACAGGATATTCTGGATTTTTGTGAAGGATAGTGGACATGAAACCTTAGCACTGGGCAGGGCTTGGGGCCTCAGTCTCATTGTCTACATGACAAATGACCCGATTTGCAATCTGATTATGTTTCATGGCTCTAGCCTTCATCTTGCGATTTTAGTCAGAGACATGAAGGGCACATTATTGGAAGAACATTCACTAAGACCTTTGGCCAGAAGCCCAAGTCAACCATTGTGAATTCTCAGAGTTTAAATCACTGTTGTCCAGTGATTACAGCTCATGCATTGTGAATTCCAAGTACTGAGAGAGCGTTATTCCATATATACCAGCTCTTTAAAAGTTATTTATTACTATTTCAAAGACTATCCTACCTTTCCTAGAGCTTTGAATACAAATTCTCAGGTTTCCAACATGTGTTAGAGATGTGAAAGTTCTACAACATATTCCCAGTGTTTCAGAAGCTCTCCTACACATTTCCCTGTTATGTGTTTTTGAGCTCTGAGACTTATCATTTTAACACCGGTATCATACCAGCTCTCCAAAGGTACATTATTACTACTTTGAACACTTGCCTAACTCTCATTTTGATTTCCTACAGCTTTCAATACTTTCATACGTTTGTATCAGCTCTATGAAAATAAGTTGTTTCACCAACTTTCTTCCAAAAACGCCAACTCATTTTGACTGAATTATAAATTTAAACCATACCGCAAAGACTTCTCAGCTCTTGGAAGATGACTTCCCAGTTTTTAAACAGTCTCATTCAGGTTAAACAGGTCCCTAGAGCACTGAAGGGGCAAGATTTCTGGCTGAAGTACCCTTGGGTATCCCTGGTGGCTTATATCCCCTCCTTAGGCCTAAGCAGCCCTAACCTTAAGGGGCAGATAGTGATGGTAAGGTGCTGTACTCTCCCTGCTTATGGCCTCTGATTTTTCTGAAAGAGTTATCTAGTTTTCAAAAAGGAAGTTGTTAACTATGGGCCACTAATTACCATGCAACCAGGCTGTCTGATGTCACTCATGGAGTCCCAAAGAGGCCACACACAGGAAGATTACAGGAATTTAAAATACTACATTCATGACGGGTCTTGGAGGACCAGAGCAATTATATCAGGGGTGTCCCAATTTCCTTTGGGTTCTACTTCCCAACAACAATTCCTTCTTTCAGCCTAGATTAGTGGTCTCATGGAAGGCTCCCTATGACCGGCTAATAGAGGAAGGAAAGTTGTGGAGTGGCTTTGCATGATGTCAATATCCAACCAGAAACTGCATTGCTGTGATACAACAGGCTACTGTGGATATTTGTGAAGGACAGTGGTCAAGAAACCATAGCACTGGGCAGGTCTTGGGGCCTCATTCTCTTTGTCTACATCACAAATGACCACATTTGCAATCATATGCTGTTTCATGATTGTAGCCTTGATCTTGCAATTGTAGTCAGAGACATGAAAGGCAAATTATTGGAAGAACATTCACTAAGACATTTAGCCAGAATCCCAAGTCATCGTTGTGAATTCTCAGTTTGAATCACTGTTTTCCAGTGATTGCAGCTCGTACATTGTGAATTCCAAGTGGTGAGACAGCGTTGTTCCATATATACCAGCTCTTTAAACGTTATTTATTACTATTTCAAAGATTATCCTACCTTTCCCAGCCCTTTGAATACAAATTCTCAGGTTTCCAACATGCGATAGAGATGTGAAAGTTCTACAACATATTCCCTGGTGGCTTCCATCACTACTTTGGCCTAAGAAGTCCTACCCATAAGAGGCAGATAGTGAGGGTATGATGCGGTACTCTTCTTGATGATGGCCTCTGACTTTTCTGAAAGAGTTACCTGGGTTTCAAAAACGAAGTGATTATTTATGGGCCACTAAGTTACCATGCAACCTGGCTGTCTGATGTCACTCAGGGAGTCCTAAAGAAGAACACAGAGGAAGGCTACATGAATTTAGAATACTCCATACATGAAGGGTCCTTGGAGGAACAGAGCAGTTATATAAGGGGTGTCCCAATTGCCCTTGGGTACTCATGCCCAACAACAATTCCTTCTTTTGGCCTAGATTAGTAGTCTCATGGATGGCTCCCTATAGCCAGCTAACAGAGGAAGGAAAGTTGTGGAGTGGCTTCGCATGATGTCAATATCCAACCAGAAACTGCACGGCTGCGATACAACAGTGTATTCTGGATATTTGTGAAGGACAGTGGACATGAAACCTTAGCACTGGGCAGGGCTTGGGGCCTCAGTCTCATTGTCCACATGACAAATGAACAAATTTGCAATAGTATGCTGTTTCATGATTGTAGCCTTCATCTTGCAATTGTAGTCAGAGACATGAAAGGCACATTATTGGAAGAACATTCACCAAGACATTTGGCCAGAAGCTTAAGTCAATCATTGTTAATTCTCAGAGTTTGAATCACTGTTGTCCAGTGATTACAGCTCATGCATTGTGAATTCCAAGCATTGAGAGAGCGTTGTTCCATATATACCAGCTCTTTAAACGTTAATTATTACTATTTCAAAGATTATCCTACCTTTCCCAGCCCTTTGAATACAAATTCTCAGGTTTCCAACATGTGATAGAGATGTGAAAGTTCTACAACATATTCCCAGTGTTTCAGAATCTCTCCTACATATTCCCGTTCTGTTTTTTTGAGCTCTGAGAATTAACCTTTTAATACCGGTATCATACGAGCTCTCTAAAGGTAAATTTTTGTTACTTTGAGCACTAGCCGAACTCTCTTTTTGATTTCTTAGAGTTTTCAATACTTTCATAATGTTATGTCAGCTCTATGAAAATGAGTTGTTTCACCAACTTTCTTCCAAAAACACCAACTCATTTTGACTGAATTATAAAGTTAAACCATATGACCATGACTTCTCAGCTCTTTGAACACCACTTCCCAGTCATTAAACAGTCTCATTCAGGTTAAACAGATCCCTAGAGCGCTGAAGGGTCAAGATTTCTGGCTGAGGTCCCCTTGGGTATCCCTGGTGGCTTCCATCCCTACTTAGGCCTAAGAAGTCCTACCCATAAGAGGCAGATAGTGAGGGTAAGGTGCTGTACTCTCCCTGATGATGGCCTCTGACTTTTCTGAAAGAGTTACCAGGGTTTCGAAAATGAAGTGATTATCTATGGGCCACTAAGTAACCATGCAACCTGGTTTTCTGATGTCACTCAGGGAGTCCTAAAGAAGAACACAGAGGAAGGCTACATGAATTTAGAATACTCCATACATGAAGGGTCCTTGGAGGAACAGAGCAGTTATATAAGGGGTGTCCCAATTGCCCTTGGGTACTCATGCCCAACAACAATTCCTTCTTTCGGCCTAGATTAGTAGTCTCATGGAAGGCTCCCTATGGCCGGCTAACAGAGGAAGGAAAGTTGTGGAGTGGCTTCGCATGATGTCAATATCCAACCAGAAACTGCACGGCTGCGATACAACAGTCTATTCTGGATATTTGTGAAGAACAGTGGACATGAAACCTTAGCACTGGGCAAGGCTTGGGGCCTCAGTCTCATTGTCTACATGACAAATGACCCGATTTGCAATCAGATTATGTTTCATGGCTCTTGCCTTGATCTTGCAATTGTAGTCAGAGACATGAAAGGCACATTATTGGAAGAATATTCACTAAGACATTTGGCCAGAAGCCCAAGTCAATCATTGTTAATTCTCAGAGTTTGAATCATTGTTGTCCAGTGATTACAGCTCATGCATTGTGAATTCCAAGCATTGAGAGAGCGTTGTTCCATATATACCAGCTCTTTAAACGTTTTTTATTAGTATTTCAAAGATTATCCTACCTTTCCCAGACCTTTGAATACAAATTTTCAGGTTTCCAACATGCGATAGAGATGTGAAAGTTCTAGAACATATTCCCAGTGTTTCAGAAACTCTCCTACACATTTCCCCGTGTTTTTTTTTTTTTTTGAGCTCTCTGAGAATTATCATTTTAACACCGGTATCATACCAGCTCTCTAAAGGTACATTACTACTTTGAACACTAGCCAAACTCTCATTTTGATTTCTTTGAGCTTTGAATACTTTCATACTGTTATATCAGCTCTATGAAAATGAGTTGCATCACCAACTTTCTTCCAAAAATGTCAACTCATTTGACTGAATTATAAAGGTAAAACGTACCGCAACGACTTCTCAGCTCATTGAAAATGACTGCACAGTCATTAAACAGTGTCTTTTAGGTAAAACAGGTACCTAGAGGACTGAAGGGACAGATTTCTGGCTGATGTCCACTTGGGTATCCCTGTGACTTCCATCCCCACCTTAGACCTAAGCGCCCTACCCTTAAGAGGCAGATAATGAGGGTAAGGTGTTGTACTCTAGCTGATGATGGCCTGTTACTTATCTGAAAGAGTTATCGGGGTTTCAAAAAGGAAGTGCTTAACTATGGGCCACTAAGTTCCCATGCAACCTGGATGTCTGATATCATTCACGGAGTCACAAAGAGGGCACACACAGGAAATCTACCGGAATTTAAATTAGTACATTCATGACGGGACATTGGAGGATCAGAGCTGTTATATAAGGGGTGTCCCAATTGCCCTTGGCTACTACTGCCCAACCACAATTCCTTCTTTCAGGCTAGATTAGTGGGCTCATTGAAGGCTTCGTATGACCTGCTAACAGAGGAAGGAGAGTTGTGGAGTGGCTTTGCATGATGTCAATATCCAACCAGAAACTGCACTGCTGTGATACAACAGGCTATTCTGGATATTTGTGAAGCACAGTGGTAATGAAACCATAGCACTAGGCAGGGCTTGGGGCCTCATTCTCTTGTCTAGATGAAAAATTATCAGATTTGGAATAAGATTCTTTTTCATGGCTCCAGCCATGATCTTGCAATTGTGGTCAGAGACATGAAAGACACATTATTGGAAGATCATTCCCAAGGACATTAGGCCAGAAGCCCAAGCAATCATTGTGAATTCTCAGAGTTTGAATCACTGTGGTTGTGATTACAGCTCATGAATTGTGAATTCCAAGTGTTGAGACAGAGTTTTTCCATATATACCAGATCTTTAAACATTAATTGTTAATATTTTAAAACCCTCCTACCTTTTCCATCACTTTGAATACAAATTCTCACTTTTTCTACATGGGGTAGAGATGTTAAAGTTCTACAACATATTACAAGTGTTTCAGAAACACTCCTACACATTTCCCCACTCTGTTTTTTTGAGCTCTGAGATTTTTAACATTTTAACACAGGTATCATACCAGCTCTCTAAAGGTACATTACTACTTTGAACACTAGCCGAACTCTCATTTTGATTTATTAGAGCTTTGAATACTTTCATACTGTTATATCAGCTCTATGAAAATGAGTTGTAACACCACCTTTCAATAACACCAACCCATTTGACTGAGTTATAAAGGTAAACCGTACTGCAATGACTTCTCAGCTCTTTGAACACGACTTCCCAGTCATTAAACTGTGTCCTTCAGGTTAAACAGGACCCTATAGGATTAAAGGGGCAAGATTTCTGGCTGATGTCCACTTGGGTATCCCTAGTGCCTTCCATGCCCTCCTTAGGCCTAGGCAGCCTTACCCTTAAGAGGCAGAGAGTGAGGGTAAGGTTCTGTACTCTCGCTAATGATGGCCTGTGACTTAACTGAAAGAGTTGTCTGGGTTGCAAAAAGGAAGTGCTTAATTATGGGGCACTAAGTTACCATGCAACCTGGCTGTCTGATGTCACTCACGTAGTCCCAAAGAGGCCACTCACAGGAAGAATACAGGAATTTAAAATAGTACATACATGACAGGACCTTGGAGGATCAGAGCTGTTATATAAGGCGTGTCCCAATTGCCCTTGGGTACTACTGCTCAACCACAATTCCTTCTTTCAGCCTAGATTAATGGTTTCATGGAAGGCTCCCTATAACCTGCTAACAGAGGAAGGAAAGTTGTGGAGTGGCTTTGCATGATGTCAATATCCAACCAGAAACTGCACTGTTGCGATACAACCGGCTAATCTGGATATTTGTGAAGGAGAGTGGTCATGAAGCCATAGCACCGGGCAGGGCTTGGGGCTTCATTCTCTTTGTCTACATGACAAATGATCAGATTTGCAATCAGATTCTGTTTCATGGCTCCAGCCATGATCTTGCTATTGTAGTCAGAGACATGAAAGACACATTATTGGAAGATCATTCCCAAAGACATTTGGCCAGAAGCCCAAGTCAATCATTGTGAATTCTCAGAGTTTGAATCACTGCAGTCCAGTGATTTAAGCTCATGCATTGTGAATTCCAAATGTTAAGACAGCATTTTTCCATATGTACCAGCTCTTTAAACATTTAGTATTACTATTTTAAAGAGTATCCTATCTTCCAAGCGCTTTGAATACAAATTCTCAGGTTTTCAACATGCGGTAGAGATGTTAAAGTTCTACAACATATTCCCAGTGTTTCAGAAACTCTCCTACACATTTCCCTGTTATGTTTTTTTGAGCTCTGAGACTTTTAACATTTTAACACAGGTATCATACCAGCTCTTTAAAGGTACATTATTAATACTTTGAACACTACCCGAACTATCATTTAGATTTCTTAGAGCTTTGAATATTTTCATACCCTCATATCAGCTCTATGAACATGAGTTTTTTCACCAACCTTCTTCCACAAACGGGAACTCATTTTGGCTGAATTACAAATGTTAGGAGCATAGCACTCACTTCTCAGCTCTTTAAACATGACTTCCCAGTCATTAAACAGTGTCATTAAGATATTAAGGCTCTATGTACATGTGTTCTTAGTCTTTCAAGCACATTCCTAAATATTTTCAAGTCAATGTTTGTGAATTCTCAGAGTTTGAATCACTGTTGTGCAGTGATTCAAGCTCATTCCTTGTGAATTCCAAGTGCTTATACAGTGTTTTTCCATGAGTAACAGATCTTTAAAAGTGAATTATTACTATATTAAAGACTATCCTACCTTTCACAGCTCTTTGAATACAAATTCTCAGTATTTAAACATGCACTAGAGATATGTTTCTATAAACTTATTCCATGGGTTTCAGACACATTCCTAGATATTTCCCTGGTTTGTCATTTGTAGCTTTGAGAGTTTGAACATTTTCACACTGGTATCTGAGCCCTATGAAAATGAATTTAAATGTTTAACCTTCTTTTAACAATGGAGACTGAATTATAAATGTAAAGAGTATTACACAGACTTCTCAGCTCTTTGAACACACGACTTCCCAGTCATTAAACAGTGTCCTTCAGATATTAAGGCTCTATGAATATGTGTTCTTGGTGTTGCAAGCACATTTCTAAATATTTCCCAAGTCAATACTTGTGAATTCTCAGAGTTTGAATCACTGTTGTCCAGTGAATCAAGCTCATTCATTATGAATTCCAAGTTCTTATATGGCGCTTTTCCTTATGTACCAGCTCTTTCAGACGTTAATTATTACTATTTTAAAGACTATCCTACCTTTCCCAGCGCTTTGAATACAAATTTTCAGGTTTCCAACATGCGATAGAGATGTGAAAGTTCTACAACATATTCCCAGTGTTTCAGAAACTCTCCTACATATTCCGTTTTTTTTTTTTTTTGAGCTTTGAGACTTTTAACATTTTAACACCAGTATCATACTAGCTCTCTATAGGTACATTATTACTACTTTGAACACTAGCCCAACTCTCATTTTGATTTCTTAGAGCTTTCAATACTTTCATACTGTTATATCAGCTCTATTAAAATGAGTTGTTTCACCAACTTTCTTCCAAAAACACCAACTCATTTTGACTGAATTATAAATTTAAACCATTCCGCAATGACTTCTCAGCTCTTTGAACACCACTTCCCAGTCATTAAACAGTGTCCTTCAGGTTAAACAGATCCCTAGAGAACTGAAGGGGCAAGATTTCTGGCTAAGGTCCACTTGGGTATCCCTGATGGCTTCCATTCCTCCTTAAGCCTAAGCAGTCCTACCCATAAGAGGCAGATAGTGAGGGTAAGGTGCTGTACTCTCCCTGATGATGGCCTCTGACTTTTCTGAAAGAGTTACCAGGGTTTCAAAAACGAAGTGATTATCTATGGACCACTAAGTTACCATGCAACCTGGCTGTCTGATGTCACTAACGGAGTCCTAAGGAAGAACACAGAGGAAGGCTACATGAATTTAGATTAGTCCATACATGAAGGAACCTTGGAGGAACAGAGCAGTTATATAAGGGGTGTCCCAATTGCCCTTGGGTACTCATGCCCAACAACAATTCCTACTTTCGGCCTAGATTAGTAGTCTCATGGAAGGCTCACTATGACCTCTTAATAGAGGAAGGAAAGTTGTGGAGTGGCTTTGCATGTTGTCAATATCCAACCAAAACTGCACGGCTGCGATACAACAGTCTATTCTGGATATTTGTGAAGGACAGTGGTAATGAAACCATAGCACTGGGTAGGGCTGGGGCCTCATTCTCTTTGTCTACATAACAAATGACCAGATTTGCAATCATATGCTGTTTCATGATTGTAGCCTTGATCTTGCAATTGTAGTCAGAGACATGAAAGACACATCATTGGAAAATCATTCCCAAAGACATTTGGCCATCAGCCCAAGTCAATCATTGTGAATTCACAGAGTTTGAATCACTGTTGTCCAGTGATTACAGCTCATGCATTGTGAATTCCAAGTATTGAGAGAGCGTTGTTCCATATATACCAGCTCTTTAATCGTTATTTATTTCTATTTCAAAGACTATCCTACCTTTCCCAGTGCTTTGAATACAAATTCTCAGGTTTCCAACATGCGATAGAGATGTGAAAGTTCTACAACATATTCCCAGTGTTTCAGAAACTCTCCTACATATTCCCGTTCTGTTTTTTTCAGCTCTGAGACTTTTTACATTTTAACACCGGTATCATACCAGCTCTGTAAAGGTACATTACTACTACTTTGAACACTAGCCAAACTCTCATTTTGATTTCTTAGAGCTTTCAATACTTTCATACTGTTATATCAGCTCTATTAAAATGAGTTGTTTCACCAACTTTCTTCCAAAGACGCCAACTCATTTTGACTGAATTATAAAGGTAAACCACACCGCAATGACTTCTCAGCTCTTTGAACACCACTTCCCAGTCATTAAACAGTGTCCTTCAGGTTAAACAGATCCCTAGAGCACTGAAGGGGCAAGATTTCTGGCTAAGGTCCACTTGGGTATCCCTGGTGTCTTCCTTCCCTCCTTAGGCCTAAGCATTCCTAACCATAAGAAGCAGATAGTGAGGGTAAAGTGCTGTACTCTCCCTGATGTTGGCCTTTGACTTTTGTGAAAGAGTTACCAGGGTTTCAAAAATGAAGTGATTATCTATGGGCCACTAAGTTACCATGCAACCTGGCTGTCTGATGTCACTCAGGGAGTCCTAAAGAAGAACACAGAGGAAGGCTACATGAATTTAGAATAGTCCATACATGAAGGGACCTTGGAGGAACAGAGCAGTTATATAAGGGGTGTCCCAATTGCCCTTGGGTACTCATGCCCAACAACAATTCCTTCTTTCGGCCTAGATTAGTAGTCTCATAGAAGGCTCCCTATGACCGGCTAACAGAGGAAGGAAAGTTGTGGAGTGGCTTTGCATGATGTCAATATCCAACCAGAAACTGCATGTCTGTGATACAACAGGATATTCTGGATATTTGTGAAGGACAGTGGTAATGAAACCTTAGCACTGGGCAGGGCTTCGGGCCTCATTCTCTTTGTCTACATAAGAAATGACCAGATTTGCAATCATATGCTGTTTCATGACTGCAGCCTTGATCTTGCAATTGTAGTCAGAGACATGAAAGTCACATTTTTGGAACATAATTCCCAAAGACATTTGGCCAGAAGCCCAAGTCAATCATTGTGAATTCTCATTTTGAATCACTGTTGTCCAGTGATTACAGCTCTTGCACTGTGAATTCCAAGTATTGAGACAGCGTTTTCAATATATATACCAGCTCTTTAAACGTTATTTATTACTATTTCAAAGACTATCCTACCTTTCCCAGCGCTTTTAATACAAATTCTCAGTTTTCCAACATGCGATAGAGATGTGAAAGTTCTACAACATATTCCCAGTGTTTCAGAAACTCTCCTACATATTCCCGTTCTGTTTTTTTGAGCTCTGAGACTTTTTACATTTTAACACCGGTATCATACCAGCTCTGTAAAGGTACATTACTACTACTTTGAACACTAGCCAAACTCTCATTTTGTTTTCTTAGAGCTTTGAACACTTTCATACCGTTATATCAGCTCTGTGAAAATGAGTTGTTTCACCCACTTTTTTCCAAGAACTCCAGCTCATTTTGACTGAGTTATAAAGGTAAACCACACCACAATGACTTCTCAGTTCTTTGAACACAATTTCCCAGTCATTAAACAGTCTCATTCAGGTTAAACAGGTCCCTAGAGGACTGAATGGGCAAGATTTCTGGCTCTGGTCAACTTGGGTATCCCTGGTGGCTTCATCCCCTCCTTAGGCCTAAGAAGCCCTACCCTTAAGAGGCAGATAGTGAGGGTAAGGTGCTGTACTCTCCCTGATGGTGGCCTCTGACTTATCTTAAAGAGTTTTCTGGGTTTTAAAAATGGATTTATTAACTATGGGCCAGTAAGTTACCATGCAACCTGGCTGTCTGATGTCACTCACGGAGTCCCAAAGAAGAACACAGAGGACGACTACATGAAATTAGAATAGTACATACATGAAGGGATCTTGGAGGATCAGAGCTATTATACAAGGGGTGTCCCAATCGCCCTTGAGTACTACTGCCCAACAACAATTCCTTCTTTTAGCCTAGATTAGTGGTCTCATGGAAGGCTCCCTATAACCTGCTAACAGAGGGAGGAAAGTTGTGGAGTGGCTTTGCATGATGTCAATATCCAACCAGAAACAGCACTGCTGCGATACAACAGGCTATTCTGGATATTTGTGAAGGACAGTGGTCATGAAACCATAGCACTGGGCAGGGCTTGAAGCCTCATTCTCCTTGTCTAGATGACAAATGACTCGATTTGCAATCAGATTCTGTTTCATGGCTCCAGTTTTGATCTTGCAGTTGTAGTCAGAGACATCAAAGGCACATTATTGGAAGAACATTCACAGCAACATTTGCCCAGAAGCCCAAGTCAATCATTGTGAATTCTCAGAGTTTGAATCACTGCTGTCCAGTGATTCAAGCTCATGCATTGTGAATTCCAAATGTTAAGACAGCGTTTTTCCATATATACCAGCTCTTTAAACATTAAGTATTACTACTTTAAAGAGTATCCTACCTTCCGAGGGCTTTGAATACAAATTCTCAGTTTTTCAACATGCGATAGAGATGTTAAAGTTCTACAACATATTCCCAGTGTTTCAGAAACTCTCCTACACATTTCCCTGTTATGTTTTTTTGAGCTCTGAGACTTTTAACATTTTAACACAGGTATCATACCAGCTCTCTAATGTAAAGGTACATTATTACTACTTTGAACACTAGCTGAACTCTCACTTTGATTTCTTAGAGCTTTCCATACTTTCATACTGTTATATCAGCTCTATGAAAATGAGTTGTTTCACCAACTTTCTTCCAAAAACGCCAACTCATTTTGACTGAATTATAAAGGTAAACCATACCGCAATGACTCTCAGCTCTTTAAACACTACTTCCCAGTCAATAAACAGTCTCCTTCAGGTTAAACAGGTCCCTAGATGACTGAAGGGGCAAGATTTCTGTCTGAGGTCCCCTTGGGTATCCCTGGTGGCTTCCATCCCCTCCTTAGGCCCAAGCAGCCCTACCCTTAAGAGGCCGATATTGAGTATAAGGTGCTGTATTGTCCCTGATGATTGCCTATGACTTATCTGAAAGAGTTTTCTGGGTTTCCAAAAGGAAGTGCTTAACTATGGGCCTTAAGTTACCATGCAACCTGGCTGTCTGATGTCACTCACAAAGCCCCAAAGAGGCCACACTCAGGAAGACTATAGGAATTTAAAATAGTATATTCATGACAGGACATTGGAGGATCAGAGCTGTTATATAAGGTGTGTCCCAATTGCCCTTGGGTACTACTGCCCAACAACAATTCCGTCTTTCAGCCTAGATTATTGGGCTCATGGAAGGCTCTGTATGACCTGCTAACAGCGGAAGGAAAGTTGTGGAGTGGCTTTGCATGATGTAAAAAACCAACCAGAAACTGCACTGCTTCGATACAACAGGCTATTTTGGACATTTGTGAAGGACAGTGGTAATGAAACCATAGCACTGGGCAGGGCTTGGGGTCTCATTCTCTTTGTCTAGATGACAAATGACCAGATTTGCAATCAGATTCTGTTTCATGGCTCCAGCTATGTTCTTTCAATTGTAGTCGGAGTCATGAAAGATACATTATGGAAGATTGTTCCCAATGACATTTGGGCAGAACTTTCTTAGACTGTCCTCAAACAATGGGTATAAAATACAGATATTTGTGTCCCATATACTGTTATAACAGTGATCTCACAGTTGAGGATTTCATTAATCAAGAATAGGAAGTGGTCCTAGAAGGTTTGGCTCAGTGGGTAGAGCATCGGCCTGTGGACAGAATGGTCCTGGGTTCGATTCTGATCAAGGGAATATGCCAAGTTTGCAGGCTCAATTCCCATAAGGATGCATGCAGGAGGCCGCAAATCAATGATTCTCGTTGTTTCTATCTCTGTCTCTCCCTCTCTCTTCCTCTCCGAAATAAATAAAAAATATATATATTTAAAAAAATAAGATAAAGTGTCACATTCTATATATTCCCTCATATATGCAATGTAAAACTACAAACAAACAAGCAAAACCTCCCACATAGAGATGAAATCATGGTGGGTACAAGAGGGGAAAAACATGAAAGAGGAAAGGAGGTAAAGGGATCAAATATAAGAGATCAGAGGAGGCTAGACTTTGGGAGGTGAACACATAATGGATTATGCTATGTTGTACTATAGAGTCATAATATGACATTTATTTAATATTATTAACCACATTACTTCCCACTCTTGTTCATGGAAAGAAGATATTTTTCTGTTTTTGGATAAACACATTTTTGTTTATCTACAATTTGTTCAACCAGAATGAGAATAATTACCTGAGACTTGGTAATAGAACATGGGCGGCATGGTATTAGCCATCAGATGGTTAGTGCTTAGAAAAATAAAAAAGATTCATAATGTTATCAAACCCATCTCTGAATCCAGACTCTTGCCAAGCAAGGCAATTTCCAAGTACTAGGCTACAGCTTCAGTAGCTGGGGAGTGAAGAGCACTGGACAATCCAATGGGTTTTGTGCATTCTAGTTCCCATGTCTATGGTGATTACATAGATTCTGAAAAATTTCCAAGTGGTCCCCTGCAGCAGACATGGATGTGCTCTTGCTCATCACTTAATTTATATCCAGATTGAGATTGAAGCGATTCATGACATGAACAGATTATTCTTTTTCAATGGCTCAACAAAATATGAGGAAAATTGGAAAGGTTCCTAGTACAGTTGTAACTGATAAGGAAGGAAACTAGAATAATTCATGATTTGTCATGGACAGGAAAAGTGTGCGAAAAAGAGGAAGCACACAAGGGTAATGATGGCAGTGACGTCTCCTGTGGCAGTCTCCAACTTGAATAGATGCAACTCTCAGCAGGACATTAAAGGTGAAGGATGAAATGTGACCCCTGAGGAAATGTGCTACTCTTTGGAAGAACTACACGAGTACAATAATTTACACAAGCAGAAAAGTATAGAATATGTGTGGAAATAATTAATGTTGGGGAAAATGTTACAAGGTACATAAATTTGGATGAGAGGGAATGTATTAATTTTAGCTCACCAGACAGAGACTCTGCATTTAAATTTTCAGAGTGGGTGTTTAGAAAAGGCTCTAAAAGCTTATAGGGATGATTGGCTGACAAATGCATTGAATCATGGCCCAATAAATGTGACAGGGAAATGCCCACTGTCTCTTGTTTTAATAAAGAAAAAGCAGTTCAAAATTTTATGGAGGGGAGAATGTTAGAGTGGATTGGTCATAAGAGTCCTATTCCAAACTCTGTGCATGTACACCTGGCATAACTTTTACCAATACATTGCAAAATATATTTAAGAGTGGAAATGGAATCTTTGAAGAGCTGTGTGTTGACGCTTCTATGAAGGCTAGACATTGGAAATTAAAACCTCTCAATGGAAAAATCTAAAGGTGATGGGGTCTATGGATACCCAAGTGATGCAGGGAATGCAACCACCAAACTCATGGTAGATCTGATCACGCTGAAAGACTGCAAGTCAAAGCAGCATCAATGAGTCTGAACTCTCCAAAAGATAAACCAAACAACCACATTTACCATTGCAACAAAAAAATTAAGATACTTAGCAATAAACTTAACCAAGGAGTTAAAAGACCTATCCTTGGAAAACTAGAGGATGTTGAAAAAAGAGAGGAAGATATAAACAAGTAGAAGAATATACCATGTTCATGGACTGGTAGAATCAACATCATTAAAATGTCCATACTATCCAAGGCCATCTACAGATTCAATGCAATTCCTATTAAAATACCAACAGCATATTTCAAAAGTCTAGTACAAACAGTCCAAAAATTATTTGGAACCAAAAAATACCCCTAATGGCCATGGAAAATCTTGAGAAAGAAGAACAAAATTGGAGGAATCAAAATTTCAGATATCAGGTTATACTACAAAGTCCCTGTACTCAAAACAGCCTGGTACTGGCACAAGAATAGGCATATAGATCAATGAAACAGAACAAAGACCCCAGAAAATCTACCCAAGCCATTACACTCAATTAATATTTGACAAAGGAGGCAAGAGCATACAATGTAGTAAAGACTGTGTCTTCAATATACAGACTGGGAAAACTGGACAGGTATATGCAAAAAATAAAAAATAAAAGTAGACCACCAACTTACACCATACACAAGAATAAACTCAAAATGGATAAAAGAATGAAATGTGAGTTGTGAAACCATAAAAATCTTAGAAGAAATGATAGGCAGCAGAATCTCAAGATATCTCTTGTAGCAATATGTTTACCGATACATCTCCTAGGGCAAAAGAAACTAAGGAGAAAATAAACAAATGGAACTATGTCAAAATAAAAAGCCTCTGCACAGCAAAAGTAACGAACAACAATATGAAAAGGGAGCCCACTGCATTGGAGAACATATTTGCCAATGATAAATCTGATAAGGGGTTAATTTCAAAAATATATAAGGAACTCATACAACTTAATAAAAGGAAGACAAACAACCCAATTTAAAAATGGGCAAAGGACCTAAACAAAGTAGACATACAAAAGGCCAAGAGACATGTGAAAAAGTGCTCAAAGTCACTAATTATCTAAGAGATGCAAATTAAAATGACAATGAGGTGTCACCTCAAACCTGTCAGAATAGCTACCACTAACAAATCAACAAATGACAAGTGCTGGTGAAGATATGGAGAAAAGGGAACACCGCTGGTGGGAATGCATACTGGTTCAGCTACTGTGCAAAACAGTATGGAGTGTCCTCAGAAAATTAAATATGGAACTGCCATATGAGCCAGTGATCCCATTTCTAGGAATATATTCTAAGAAACCCAAAATACCAATCAGAAAGCGTATGCCTACACCCCTATGTTCATGGCAGCACAATTTATAATAGCTAAGATTTGGAAACAGCCTATGTGCCTATGAGTGGATTAAAAACTGTGATACATCTACAGAATGTAGTACTACACAGCTGTAAAAAAGAAAGAACTCTTACCATTTGCAGCAGCATGGATGGACCTGGAGAACTTTATGCTGAGAGACATAAACCAGTCAGAGAAAGGTAAGTATCACATGATCTCACTCATATGTGGAATCTAATGAACAAAATAAACTGATGAACAAAAATAGATCTGGAGACAAGGAAACATCAAACAGACTGTTAAAACTCAGAGGGAAGGCAGGGGAGGATGGGTGGGTGTGAAGAGATCAACTAAAGAACTTGTATGCATTATATGCCTAACCCATGGACACAGACAATAGGGTGATGAAGGCCTGGTGTGGGGGGTTGGGCGGGCTGGGAGAGGCCAATGGGGGAAAAAGGGAACATATGTAATACTTTCAACAATAGTGATTTAAAAAACAAACAAATAAATAGTGGAGTTCAGCCTCTCTCTTTGAGAATATTATTGAAGCTCAAAGGTTTAGCAGGCAAGTCCCTTGGACACTCAGAGAGTCCAAGCAAGGCCCAAGACCGAGGCAGCCTTAGCCCTGGGCTTCTCTCTTACAGAGTTTGAGTAAAGTAAGAAGTAACCCTAGAAGCTAAGCTCCAGAGAGACCCTGGCTCCCCAAAGAACTGGGGGAGGCACCATTTCCAGTCTCTGATTGAGGTCCATCTGGGCATCACTGGTGGCTTCCATCCCCTCTTTAGACCAAAGCAGCACTATCTAAGATGAGCTAATATTTATGGCACGGGGCTGTAATTGCCCTGAAGATAGGCTCTAATTGGTCACAAAGAATTATCTCAGGTACTTAACCATGAGCTATCAAGTTACCATGCAACCTGAACTATGCATAATGACCTGGGTGCGATGTCTGCCATGGGGGTCACAAAGAGGTCATGTACAAGAAGACATCAGCTTAAAGTAGCCTATACAAGATCAAACCTGGGGGGATCAAAGAAGTTATATAGAGGTGGTCCAAATTCCCACCAGCCCTACTGCCAACAATGAATCCTTCTCTCAGCCTAGACCTGTGGACTCATGGAAGGCTCCATATGACCTTTTGGCAGAGGAAGGAACGTCGAGGCCTGGGTACCAATGATTTTGCATGAATTTGATGACCCACCAGAAAGTGCGCTGCTGCCGCATTGCCGACCCTCTCTGGACATTTGTGAAGGATCGTGGGTGATGAAACCTTTACAATAGGTGGATTTGGGGGCTATTCATGTCCACATTCACTTTGCAGGGATGACAAATGACCAGATGTGTAAGGAGATACTGATTCATGGTGCTGGCCATTATTTTGCAAAAATAGGGACATGAAGGAAACATGATTGGAAGATCCTTCACAATGACATTGGGCATAAGTTTGTTGGACAGTTCTCACTTAATGGGCAAAAATATACAAGGGTATTTGTGTCTCATATACTATTCCTCACAGTAAATTCTCACAGTTGAGTATTTCATTAAACCAGAAGAGAAAGTGGCACATTCTATATTTTTCCTCATCTATGGAATATAAAACCACACACAAAAGAAAGAAACAAACAAATAAAATATCTTCTATACAGTCCAAATCATGGTGGTTACAAGAAAAGGAAAAGCCTGAGAAAAGATAAGGACGGTCTTGAAGAAGAGAGAGGAGACCACACTTTCCTGGTGAGCACATAACATGGTGTGCCATGTTATACCATAAACTCGAACAACTGAAATTTATATAATGATGTTAACCATGTTACCCCCCAAACTGTAATAATGAAGTAATATTTAAAGCAACTCTCTTGGTCCCTCATGTGCTTAAGAGGAGATACTTTTTTCAGGTTTTGAATAATATAAATATATTTTTATTTACCTACTCTTTGTTCAACAAGGGTCAGGTAAGTCATCTGTTGAGACTGGGCAGTAGAAGGTGTGCTGTAGGGTGTCAGCCATCAGATAATTATGGTGGAATTGTGTCTAAGAAAAGAAAAAAGAACAAATACCTAAGGGTTACCAAACCCAGCTCTGATCCCAGACTCCTACCAAGCAAGGCAGTTTTTAAGTCATGGGCTACAGCATCGGTAGGTGGGGAGTGCGGAGCACTATAGTTGCCCCTGGTTCTATGCATGACTGAAATAGCCAGGACGCCAGAATGATCTCTCATAATCATTACTGCTGAGTGAGGGCTACTATGAGACAGTCCAATCAGAAGCCATTAGAACTGCCTATAACTAGGTAAGTAGTAAATGAAAAGCTGTACCACATACCTGGATGAATAGAAGAGATTTGTGCCACCAGGAAAGTTTTCAAAGATGCAGGAAGTGCGATTGCAACACACTCTCAGTAAGCTCTTGATTTGGCTTGTGCAAAAGGAGAAAGAAAAATGAGGAGAAGGAAGAAGAGTGGGAAAGGGAGGAGGAGGAGAAAAATAAATAGAGGAAACAACATAGAAAATGGTTGTTTATTCACCCAGACTGTAACTACAGGTGACCTGAGCTGCTGCTGCTGGACCAATGTGGTTACAGTTGTGTTTCATGGTTCAATCTAAGTTGCCTTCCCTCCGCTGGCAAGGCCAGCATTTACCTTCATTATCTCACTTCTGGGGTGAGTCAGCTCTACAGCTTTATGCTCTTTGCAGAGGTCTTGAATGTCTTTTCCATCCACAGGATGTGCTTCCTGTTGGTCCATTACATAGATGACATTAGGCTCACTAGACCTAGTGAGTGGGAACCGACTCTAGACGTGCTAGACTTTTAGAGAGAGAAGTTTAAGAAGAAATCTGACGAAAATTCAGAATTCCTCTCCCTCAGTGAAATATTTTTGTGTCCAGTGGTATTCAGCAGGAGAAGTAACTGTTTTGAGGTAGAAAATAATTGCTGCTGCCTGGCTGGCGTGGCTCTATGGTTGAACATTGACCTGTGAACCAGAAGGTCATGGTTTGATTCCTAGTCAGGGCACATGCCCGGGTTGTGGGCTGGATCTTCAGTGTGGGGCAGGCAGAAGGCAGCCAATCGATGATTCTCTCCCATCATTGATGCTTCTCTCTCTCTCTCTCTCTCTCTCTCTCTCTCTCTCTCTCTCTCTCTCTCTCCCTTTTTCTCTGAGATCAATGAAAATATATTAAGAAAAAATAATTGCTGTCATCCAGCCCCTGCAGAGACAATGATGGAGGCACAGTGCCCAGTACGCCTCTGGATTTTAGAGGCAGTAGATTCCTCAGTGGAGCATGTGACTTTAGCAAATTTATGGAGAGATGATAAGGTCTGCTCCATTCCAGTTGGACCTGAAAAAACACAGGGCACTGAAACAGGTCCAGGCTGCTGTGCAAGCTGTTCTGTGACCGGGTCCATATACCCAGCAGACATGATGGTCCTCTAAGTATCTCTGGCAGATAGTGATTCTGTCTGGGACCTTAGAAAGACCTGTGGGTGAAAAAAAGTGTAAATGCTCAAACTTTACAACAAAGGTGTTGAAATCATCAAAAAATAATTATTGTTCTTTTGAGGAACCACTGTGACCTCCTTTGTGTCAAATTGGGCAAATAAAGTTCTTTCTTTTTTTAAAATATATTTTTATTGATTTCAGAGAGGGAAGGAGAGGGAGAGAGAGAAAGAAACATCAATGATGAGAGAGAATCATTGATTGGCTGCCTTCTGCATGCCCCCTGCTGGGGATCGAGCATGTGCCCTTGACTGGAATTGAACCTGGGACCCTTCAGTCACAGGCTGATGCTCTATCAACTGAGCAAAACCAGCTAGGGATAAAGTTCTTTCTTAATAAGGAAGCCACATGTTTAGACCATCATTCATCATGCAAAATCTTTTCCACCCAGTAAAACAGCATTTAAGAGTTCCCTCTTTTGTCACTTTAGTGTCCAGAATGAGAAAATGAAAGAAGACAACAACACAGGGCAGGCAGAATCCCTCCATGATGTTCCCACCTCCTGAGCCCCAGAGAAACAGTAGGAACTGAGTCAGAAGCTGGCAAACCGGAGCCTCATGTTGCATTGTGCTGCGCAGTGCTTGGGAGAAGTAACCCCAGATGTCATGGTCATTCAGGGGCCTCTAAGTGTCAAGGGAAACATTCCCTTTCCAGTTCCATGAGCACCACACAGATGGTTTCCAAATGCCCTTCAGCCCGAAGTCACCCTGGTATAAGGGGCAAAGAGGCGGGGGACGGGCCTGTCGCCCCTCAAAATGCACTGAGGTTTGTCTCAAAGTGTTTCTTTGGTTTAAAAGAAGAAAAGTCTAACCATGGGCCTCCAAGTGTGATGGAACCATGGGTGTGACGGAACCTGTGGAGCCATAAGGTTGGTGACACACAGAATGACTACAACATCCATCTAAAGAGGTTCATACGTGATCTCACCTGGGAGGACTCAGGAAGCTCAGGGAAGTCATGTAAGCACTGGCCCAATTGTCCTCGATCCCACTTGCAGCCTAGCTTTGGACTCATGATAAACTCCTGATGACCTGTTGAGATGGGGAGAAATGATGTGGCCTGGCTTAGCAATAAGCTAGCATGATCTTGATGACCAAGCAGAGAGCGAGCAGCTGCAGCCCGACAGAGCCCTGCAGTCATTCCTGAAGGGCAGGGCCAGGTAACCCATCCCAGGGGCCAGAGTTCCCAGCAGGTCACTATCACTAACTCTGCTTGAACAACAAATGATCTGAGATGCAAGTACATGCTGATTCATGGCTCTGGCCAAAATGTCTACCATAGAGATAGGCAGAAAAGAAGCATGAATGGGAAATTATTCACATTGGAATATGGCAGAGGCGCGAGGACAGTTTTCACTCAATGGGTACGATATAAGAGATTTTGGTGAACAATTGCAGAGTGCATAGCTGCAGCATGACAGAGGCCCTGTAATTGTCTTTGAACAACAAGGGTGAGGAAACTCACAGTGGGCAGCTTCCTGCAGGTCACCTCCTCATTCATTGTGCTTGAAGGTCAAATGATCTGACATGACAGCATATGCTGATTCATGGCTCTGCCACTATTTCCCATCAACAGGGAGGGACAGAGGTGTGAGGACAGCTTTCACTCAATGGGCAAAAATATAAAAAGCTATTTGTACCTCCTATGATGCTTATCACAAAATATCCTTAGAGTGGAGGACTTAACTAATCCAGGGGGTATGTTGGCACATTCTGTATTTTCCCTCATCTATGGAATGTAAAAGCCAGAAGCAAAACAATGCTACAAATAAAATCACTGACATGTAAAAGTAATCAGGCTGGTTTCCAGAGAGGGAAATCATGAGTGATGATAAGGGGGCAAAGGGGCTCAAATACAAGGAGACTGGAATTTGGGCTGTGAGCACATAAAAGAGTATACGAGGTTGTACTGTTACATAGTACAGGTGACTTTTATATAATGTTATTAACAAGGCTATCCCTCAATAATAAACAATGAAATAATTCCAAAAAGAAATTTTGTCACTCCCCATCTTGTTTAAGGAAAGAAGAGACTTTTTAGTTTTGGAATAACATGAGTATATTTTTGTTTACTTTCCTTTTAGGAACTAAGGATCAGGTGAAGTCTCTGCTACAACTTGCCAGCAGCAGGTGTACTGTAGGGTGCTAACCATCAGCTATTTAAAGAGGAACATTGTCTAAGAAAATTCTTCCTTATGAGTTAATACCAAGTTGAGATTCTAGAGTCAAGCCAAATAAGACAATTTCTAATATGTGGTCATAGCATCACTAGATGGAGGAGTGAGGACCACTGTAGCAATCCAATGTGCTTTTTTTTTCTAGTTTCCATGTCTGTGGTGATGACATCGACGTTCTAAAAATTTTCTGAGTGGTCTGCAACAGCAGACATGGATTGCTTATTTGCTTTACATCCAAGGTCCCAGGTTCAGCTTGAAGATCTTCAGGACATGAGCAAATACTTGTCTAAATGGTTCCAAAACAGATGTGATAGATAAATTGGAAAGATTCATGGTAGAAAGCTGGCAACTGATCTCATGATTCCCTGGGTTGGAGAGAGCTGGGCTAGAAGCAACCCTAGAGGCCAAGCTGCATAGGTGTCCTGGCTCCCAGACCTGTAGGGCAAAAATGATTGCAGTCTCAGGCTGATGTCCACCTGGGCATCACTGATGGCTTCTATCCCTTCTTTAGCCCAAAGTAGTCTTAGCCAGGAGGGGCAAATATTCAGGGCAATGAGCTGTCATCACACTGAAAATGGACTGAGATTTGTCCCAAAGTGTTTCCTTGGTTTGAAAGGAGGAGTGTTTAAAGATGGGTACCCAAGTTTCCATGCTACCTGAATTGTCCGTTATGACCTGGGTGTGGTGTCAAGCATGATCAAACCTGGGAGGACCAAAGCAGTAATATAACCTGTGACCCAATTTACTTCAGTACCAACTTCTGTACAATGAATCTATCTTTCAGCCTAGACCTATGGATTCCTGGAAAGTGTCCTATGACATCAATACAGAGGAAGTAAAGTTGTGGCCTGGATTACTAATGATTATGCATGGTATTGATGGCCAACCAGAAAGTGGACAGCTGCAGCACGACTGAACATCTCTGGACATCTGTGAAGGACAGTGGGTAACAAAACCTTCACAATGGACAGAGGTTGGGGCAGTTCACCAAATCATTCACTGTCCAGCTATGGAAGGAGATCCTGATTCATGGCTCTGTTTAGTATTTTGCAACATTAGGCAGAGACATTGAAAAGGGCATAATTAGAAGACCCTTCACAAACTTTTTGAGCAAAAGTTTACTGGATGTTCTCACTCAGTGGTCAACAATATTCAAAGATATTTGTGTCTCATATAATGCTCATCAGAGTGAAACCTCAAAGTGGAAGATTTCATTACTCAAAAGTATAAAGTGGCAGATTCCATATTTTCCCTCATCAATGGAAAGTAGAAACACAAACAAAAGAAACAAAGTCTCCTACATACAAATGGACTCATGGTGGTTAAAAAAAGGAAAACATGAGGGAGGACCAGGTGAATAAAAGGGGTCAACTGCCTGGGGACAGAGAAGACAGACATTGGGTGGTGAGCACATAGCTGAGTGTGCTCTGTTGCCCTATAAAGTTGTACAAGTGAAGTTTTATAATGTGATTAACCAAAAAATGTAATAATGAAATAATTTTTAAAATAAACTTCGTTAGTCCCATGCTTGCTTAAAAAATGAAGAGACGTTTTTCTGTGTTTGAAAACTATAAACATATTTTTATTTACCTATCATTCATTCAATAAAAATCAGGTGAATAAGCTGTTGAAGCTGGGCAGTAGCAATTGTGCTGGAGAGCACTAAGCTTCAGAGAATTAGTGAGGAACTGTGTGTTTGAACAGGAAAGAAACCATGATTAATTGTTGCAAAACCCAGTTTAGATTCCAGGCTCATGCCAAGCACGGCAATTTCTAGACACGGGGCTACAGCATCACTAGATGGAGATGTGAGGACTGCTGCGGGAACCCAGCAGGTTTCCTACATCCAGTTCCTATGTCTCTGGTGATGACATGCAATGTGAAATAGTTCTGAGTGGTCCCCTCAGCACACATGGACACACTCCTTCTCATCACTTGAGATCGCTTGCTGAACTCATATCCAGGGCTCCAGATGCTGCTTGAGGAGCTTCAGGGCATGCATAGCTTATTTCTATGCTTCCAGCCAGATGTGGAAAAACATTGGAAAGTTTCCTGGTAGACACACAAGGGGAATCACCGTGGTGACCTCTCCTGTGGCAACTGCCAGCTTGACTAGATGCCCATCAGAGCAGGACACTCAAGGTGAGAGACAAAGTGTGGCCCTTGAAAAAGTGTGCCGCTCTTTGGAAGAACTATGTGAGTTCTCTAATACACAAAAGCAGAAAAATATGAAATAAGTGTGGAATTAATTAATGGTGGAGGGCAATGTTCATAGAAACATAAATTTGGATGAGGAATAGAGTTTATAACATAAAAAGAAAATCAATCATTTAGTGTTAAATAAATAAGTCTAATTCCAGAGTCCACTCAAGACAATGTCTAAATACTGGGCTACAGCATCACTAGATGGAGGAGTGAGGGCCGCAGTGATGACATAGACATTCTGAAAATTCCCGAGTATTCCGCAACAGCAGACAGGGATGGTTTCCCTGGTTTACAGCCAGCACACCTCATTCAGCTTGAAGAGATTCAGGACATGAATAAATCTATTTTCACAACGGCTTCAAGCCAGATGTGAGAAAATATGGGATGGATCATGGGAGTGTTGTAACCGATATGGGATAAAACTGGAATAATTCAGGATTTGTCAGAGACTGGAGAAATGTGTAAGAGGGAACACATAAGGGTAATAAAGGCAGTGACCTCTCCTGTGGCAGCTGCCACCTTGACTAGACTCAAATCCCCACAGGAAACTAAAGGTGAGGGGGAAAGCATGACCTCTGAAGTAGTGTGCTACTCTGTGGAAGAACTATGTGAGTACTGTAACTTACCCAGGAAGAAAAATATACAATATGTGTGGAAATAATTAATGGTTGAGGACTTGTTGAAAGAAACACAAATTTGGATGAGAGGGAACCTATTCATTCAGGTCCACAAGGAAGAATCGGCATTTATATCGGCAGCATGGGTCATTACAAAGGCTCTACAAGTTGAGCCACCTGGAGAAGCTAGGCCACAAAGGGATGGGTGTAGCTAGTGTGGAGGCCCAGGGAGGAGAGGTTCAAAAAGGAAGGTCACCGGGGTGGATGCCCAGAGGTGCCCTAGGGCTGAGAGGCAGGCAGATCAGTTGACAAGCCCCTTCGAAGACCCAGGGACAGGGGTGTGTGTGGACTTGGCATGAGAACAGTCAGCTAAGATGGGGCAGGCAGATTCCAGACCCATTCTCAGGTTCAAGGGACTTATCAAATGTGTGAAGTGGAGAAAGGAGGGATCAAGCCTTCACCACACACTTTTGGCTTCTGTGATTGACAGCTGGTGTCTTTGGATAAGTAGGGAGCTCAGAGGAGCCAGGGAGAGTGGAGGAAGCCTGCAGCCCAGGCAGTGGGCCTAAGGCAGCCGACCTCAGGCCTGAAGCTCAGGAGTGTCAGTGCTAGGGGAGCACGTGGGTCAGCACTGCAGAGGGGGCAGGGAGGGAGCTACCTCCATGGTGGAACACAGGAGTGACAGGAAGCTTTCAATGAGTGTTTGTGGAAGGAATGAGGGAGTGACTAAGGGACTGGCAAGTGTGCGCCATGAAGAGCTGTCCCAGAGGGGAGAGAATCATAGGACAGAGGTTGAGAGCTCCAAGGGGTGACTGGCCAGTGTCAGACCCTCCAAACCAAAGGCGCAGGGGAAGAGGCCTGCAGGGGCTGCTGCTCAGTTTGGCTCCAAGCATTGGGGAGGGCAGCTGGCTGAGTGGGCGACTCCCACAGATGCAGGGCCTCGGGAAAGAATGGGAAAGGAGGCCAGAGGAGGAACCTTACAGAAGAGGTTTGGTGAGGAAGGAAGGGACATGCAGGTGGCAGCTGGACAGGCTACCATGAGATTAAGTCAGGTGGGGATCTTCACATGCCATCCTCCTCCCTCATCTGGCTCTTCCTAGTTGAGTAGCCTTGGAAAATCCAAAGAATCATTTTAAGCTGAGCTCCTGCTGTGATATAAATCCCATATCAAAATGGGATTCAACTTATGGGAATATAAAATACACACAAGTCTGGAAAAAGCTACTGCCTGGTAAACAGGAAACCTCGCTTCCCCATTCTCTGACCTCGTGGCCAAGAAAGGTCAGGATTCCAGGGGCCCAGGAGCCTGGGGGGCTGACGTGAGGAACCTGGGGGGCTGATGCGGAGAGCCTGGGGCCTGAGGCAGGGAGCCCAGAGTCTGACAACGCTGCCAGTGACAAGTGGAGAGGAAAACTAGGACTCACTTCTACTCCATCTCATTTTATTACAAACCCATCCTTGTGTTCCAGAATCAATGGCTATTTAATACACACCTCAAAGTACTCGGAAAACAGACCATGTTAGCATACCCAGTTCTTTCTCAGTACATTAACTCAAAAGGAAAACATATTTATAAAACCCAAATCACCAGGTTTAGTACATCCCAGGGAGAGCCCCTTAGTAAACAACAGGAAACAAAATGCTGTGTCAGGAACCCAGCCACATATACACAGCAGGTGAGACTCCCCAAGAGTAAGATTGCCAATTGATGTAAATATAGGGTGTCCCCCAAAAAAGGTACACACTTTAACAGCTGATAACTCACTTAATTTTCAAATTTTTCAGCTTTAACTGATTTGAAGAAATGGGTGAAGACAGACTAAGCTTTGAATGAAGAAAATTTCTCCACGAGGCTTTTTATGGGGATACACAAAAGTTAAAGTTTAGCGTACACAACGCACAACAGTTGAGGAATTGAGGGACGCTATTGAAAGAGATGCGCACAAATACCAACCGAAGGAAGGATTCTTGGTGTTTGTGACTCCATGGCTTGCGTGAGTTCTGGTCCAGGCGCTGCTGCTGCGGAAGCAATGGAATCACAAACACCGAGAATAGCTGCATTCTGTGTTTCCGTGCACCCTCTGTCCACAGCGGCCCTGGATGCCTGGACTGTGGCCCGCTCTGCACCATGCACTTCATCCTATATGTGTCCCCATAAGAAAGTCCAGAGAATACATCTTTGTTCAGAGCTTAGCCTGGCTTCACCCATTACAACAATTCCATTAACCCTGAGAAGGAGTGAAAATTGAGTTACCAGCTGTTAAAGTGTGTGTACATTTTAGGAGGACACCCTGTAGTACATATATTTTGGGGACACCTTGCAGCATATATATATATGTCTCACAAGTGTGTATACCTGTATTTAATATATTAAATTTGGTTTCTACCCCAGGAAGTCACTCAGAAATACTACTACTCGTCTCTTCTATAGCAGAAGCTGGAGCAGGAACTGGCTGAGCAGTTTATCCCCCTTTAGCCCACAGCCTTGCCAACATGGGAACCTCCGTCGACTTAACTATTTTCTCCCTGAACTTAGCAGGTGTTTCATCAATTGTGGGTGCTATTAATTTTATTACCACTATTATTAATATAAAACCACCAGCCCTTTCTCAATATCAAACACCATTATTTGTCTGATGAGTTTTAATTACAATTGTTTTACTCCTGCTCTCTCTCCCAGTCGTAGCTGCTGGAATTACTATACTAGTAACAGACTGGAACTTAAACACTACTGTTTTTTATCCTGTTGGAGGAGGAGACCCCATCTTATACCAACATTTATTCTGATTTTTTGGTCATCCAGAAGTTTATGTCCTTATCCTCCCTGGATTTGGAATTATTTCACACATTGTCACATATTATTTAGGGGAAAAAAGACCCTTTCAGGTATATGGGAATGGTATGAGCTATAATGTCCATTGGACTTTATTGTCTGAGCCCATCACATATTTATGGTAGGCATGGATGTTGACACATAAGCCTAGTTTACATCAGCCACTATAATCATTGCTATCCCAACTGGAGTGAAAGTATTTAGCTGCTTAGCAACCCTTCTTGCCTTCTTGGAGGTAACATTAAATGATCTCCAGCTGTACTCTGACCACTGGGCTTTATCTTTCTATTCACAGTAGGGGGTCTAACGAGCATCATACTCAACATACATAAAAGTTAAAGTTTAAGGTATACAATGCACAACAGTTGAGGAATCGAGGGAAGCTATTGAAAGAGATGCACACAAATATCAACTGAAGGGAGGATTCTTGGTGTTTGTGATTCCATGGCTCACGTGAGTTCTGGTCCAGGTGCTGCTGATGAAGCAATGAAATCACAAACATCGAGAATAGCTGCGTTCTGTGTTTCTGTGCACCCTCTGTCCACAGCGGCCCTGGATGCCTGGACTGTGGCCCGCTCTGCACCATACACTTACTTCATGTAGTAGCACATTTGCACTATGGCTTTCCTATGGAAGCTGTATGTGCTATTGAAGGTGGATTCATGCACTGATTTCCCTCATCTTCAGGTTATACATTAAACACAACTTGAGAGCAAAGATCCATTTCTTGATTACATTTGTAGTCCCTAATATAACCTTTTTCCCTCAACATTTCTTAGGCTTATCAAAAATACCATGATGCTACTCTGATTACTCAGACACTTATACAACTTGAAACACTGTATCATCTATAGGTTCATTCATTTTACTAAGTACTGTTATACTTATAGTCCTCATGATAAGAGAAGCATTTGAGTCTAAACCAGAAGTCTTAATAGTAAAATTACCAACAACTAATCTTGCATGGCTACACAGATGTCCTCCATCTTAGCACACATTTGAAGAGCCTACATACATAAATCCCAAGTAAGAAAGGAAGGAATCAAGCCCTCTTAAATTTATTTCAATCCAATGTCATAGCCATACTGTCTTTCTCTATAATTGAGATATTAGTAAAATTTATATAACTTTGTCAAAATTAAATTGTAAGTGGAACCCCTATATATCTCTATGACATATCCATTTCAACTAGGCTTTCAAGACACAGCATCATCAATTATGGAAGAATTATCACACTTCCAGGATCAGACCTTAATAATTGTTTTCCTAATTAGCTCTCTTGTACTATACATTATTTCACTTATATTGCCATCCTGACTCATACAAGTACCGTAGATGCACAGGAAGTAGAAACTATCGGAACAATTCTAACAGCTACTATTCTAATTACAATTGCCCTACCTATGAATTCTTTATATAATAGACAAAATTACCAACCTTTCTATAACTATTAAAACAATAGGCCCCCGGTGGTACTGAAGCAATGAATATACAGATTATGAAGACCTTAATTTTGACTCAAACATAATCCCCACATCTGACCTACACCCAGAGAGCTCGGCCTTCTTGAGGCTGATAACCAAGTAGTATTGCCTATAGAGATTACAATTCGAATATTAATCTCATCCAGAGATGTACTACACTCATGAGCTATCCCTCCACTAGGATTAAAAGTGGATGCTATTCTGGGCCCTGCCCAAATCAAACAACACTCCTATCCACCCAACATGGCTTATATTATGGGGCGTGCTCTGAAATCTGTGGATCTATCATAGTTTTATGCCAATCATTCTTCAAATAATCCCACTAAAATATTTCAAAAATGATCATCCTCCTTACTATAATTTCATTAAGAAACTAATTAGCATTAACCTTTTAAGTTGGAGATTGGAAGTTTAAACCTTCTTTCTCTCTTTTTTAAATCTTTATTGTTGAAAATATTACATATGTAATTTTTTATTTTTAACCTATTAATGATATGCCTCAATTAGATACATCAACTTATTTATCACAATTTTATCAATAATTCTTAGATTATTTATAACTAGAGGCCCAGTGCATGAAATTCGTGTGCACTGGAGGGGGGTTGTCCCTCATCCCAGCCTTCACCCTCTCCAATCTGGGACCCCTTGGGGGATGTCTGACTGCTGGTTTAGACCCAATCCCTCAGGCCTAAACTGACAGTTAGACATCACTCTCACAATCTGGGACTGCTGGCTCCTAACTGCTCGCCTGTTTGCCTGCCTGATTGCCCCTAACCGCTTCTGCCTGCCAGCCTGATCAAGCTCCCTTGACAGCCTGATTAACACCTAACTGCTCCCCTGCTGGCCCGATTGCCCCCAACTGCCCTCCCCTGCCAGCCTGGTCATCCCCAACTGCCCTCCCCCGCAGGCCTGGTCCCCACCAACTGCCTTCCCCCGTTGGCATGGTTGTCCCCAACTGCCCTCCCCTGCCAGCCTGATCTCGCCCCCAATGGCCCTCCCCTTCCAGCCTGATCTCGCCCCCAACTGCTCTCCCCTGCTGGCCTGATCATCCCCAACTGCCCTTCCCTGCCAGCCTGATCACCCCTAATTGCCTCTGCCTGCCTGATCACTCCTAACTGCCCTCCTCTGCCGGCCTAATCTTGCTCCCAACTGCCCTCCTCTGCCGGCCAATTTGGTTCTGATTGGTCAGTTTCTATGCCAGTCAGCGTCAAAAACTCCACCTCCTAGGCAGCCATTGGCTCCTCGCAATTCACCCAGATTTGGTTCTGATTGGTCAGTTTCTATGCCAGTCAGCATCTCTGAGCCTATCTCCAGGCCTGATCATAGAGGCACGGCTGATTAGCAGCCGCCCCAGGCTGCTGGTGAGTAGCTGAACTGCTGACCTCTGAGAGAGAGAAAGAGGCTTGGCTGCTGGTGAGGGAGAGAGAAGCAGGGTCTAATCACCCTGATTCTCTATGCGGGCTTCGCCAGCAGCCACTGCCACTGCTGATCAGCCCCGCCTCTCTCTCTTGGAGAGGTAAGCAGTTCAGCCCGCTTACCTGCTGCGCGCAGCCTGGTGAACGGTCAAGCCTCCCAATAGTTGCGGATGGGATGGACCCAGGGTTTTTATATATTAGGATAATACAACTTAAAATTTCAAAACACTCTTACTATTCAAACCAAGAACCTCTAACAACTAAATCGATAAAACTTTCAACCCTTTGAGAAATTAAATGAACTCAAATCTATTTGCCTCTTTCATTACCCCTATGATAATAGGCTTACCCTTTTTCATTTTAATTATATTTCCAGATATGCTCTTTCCATCAACTACATAGCTTATAGTAATAACCTCCTAGTTGCAATTCAACAATGACTTATTCACTTAACAACAACACAAATATTAATTCATAGTAAAAAGAGCCACACTTGAAAGCTTATATTATTCTTACTAATTATATGTTTTGGTTTAACAAACTTATTAGATCTTTTACCCCATTCATTTACTCCTACTGCTCAACTCTCAATGAATCTTGGAATAGCTTTCCCTCCACTAGTATGAGCACACAGTAATTTTTGGCTTTTGACATGAAACCAAAGCACACTTGCACATTTTTTACTACAAGGAACCCCAATTCCCTTTATTTCCATATTAGTAATCCTCAAAACAATCAGCCTATTCATGCAACCAACAGGACTAGCAGTACAACTGACAGCCAACATTACTACAGATCACCTACTTATTCACTTAATGGGAGAGCAACCCCAGCTGTAATAAGCATTAGTATAACAAGTGCCCTCATGACATTGATTGTTCTTATCCTATTAACTATTCTAGAATTTGCAAGTAGCTCTAATTAGAGCTTGTGTATTCACCTTACTGGTTAATCTTCATCTTCATGACAATGGTTAGTGACCCACCAAATGCACGCATACCACATAGTCAACTCAAGCCCCTTATGACTTACAGGAGCCCAATCAGCACTCATCATAATAGCAGACTTAGTTATATGATTTCACTTTAACTCATCATTATTATTAACTGTAGGCCTGGTTACTAATATATTAACCATTTACCAGTGATGATGAGATATTGTTTGAGAAAGCACATTTTAAGGGCATTCTACACCAATTGTATAAGAAGGACTCCATTACAACATAATTTTTTTTATTTATCATCTCTGAAGTATTTTTCTTTTCAGGATTTTTCTGAGCTTTCTATCATTCAAAGCTAGTCCATGCTCCAGAACTAGGTGATTATTGATCCCCATCAGGCATCAATTGTCTTAATCCCTTAGAAGTACCTCATCTAAATACATCTGCTCTGGGCAGAAGATCCAAGATGGCGGCATAGGTAAACAACTAAACTGCTGCCTCGCACAACAATTTCAAAACTACAACTAAAAGACAAAACGTCTATCACCCAGAACCACGGGAAAGCTGGCTGAGTGGAAGTTCTACAACTAGAAGGAAAGAGAAAACAGCACTGAGAGGTGCACAAGCGCTGAAAAGCTGAGGTATGGAGGCACGCGAATCGGGCTGGCGACGGGGGACTGGGAGCGCTGCTTTTTTCAACCCGGAGGGAGACAAGCTCCCGATTACTCCGAACTCCAGTTTCTGGGGAGATGCGGGGGACCCAAACTCCTACGGGGAGAAGCTGGACTATCTGCCATCGGGTCGGAAAGTGAGGGAGGCTTGCTTGCAGGGCTGCGCGCAAGAATAATTGTTTACTGTGCTGGGGCAAGGGACGCGGTCGGAGACACAGAGCCCGCTAACTGGCAGCCATCACTGTTTGCCACACCCTAGCCTAGTGACGCCCTGAGACCTCGCCCCATACAACCTACAAACCCACCCAAGCTCCAAGCAGCGGCTTTAGCATATGAATGGCCTGCCCTATTGCAGCTTAACCTAGCAAACTTGCAGCCCGGGTCAGACAGCTCCAAAACCTCCAAACCCCAAGCAAAGAGGAGAAAACTGTAGTTCTCGCTGTAGCTCCTGCTGGGTGGCCTCAGACAGTTGCTGACCTGCACCCCATTGGAGATCCAGAAGCCAGTGTACCTAGTGGTCAGTGTGAGACACCAGATTTCAACTCCTCACATCCATAAGTGACACATTCAAGAAGCAGAGTCAGTGAGCACCAAAGCCCCACTGAAACAAGTCCTGCACCATAAGCGTGTCTCCAGCACAGCAGTTCTTCTATTATAGACACAGCGGGTCCTCACAGCCAATTGGCTTGGAGGTCAATTCCTCCCAGTGTACCAACAGCAGTCAAGGCTTAACTACACCAAGACTTTGCACTCAGCCCACAAAGGGATGTACCAAGAGCGTCCACATCAGGTGATTGGGGAGGCTGAGCTACTGGCCCCTATAGGTCACCTACCGTGTTTCCCCAAAAATAAGACAGTGTCTTATATTAATTTTTGCCCCCAAAGACATGCTAGGTCTTATTTTCAGGGGATGTCTTATTTTTCCATGAAGAATAATACGGTACACATTTATTGTTAAATGAAAATAAAGGAAATTTATTACCTGTATACGGTACAATAGTACAGTAGTTGTCAACACAAACCAGACAAACTGTGAATCCTACAGTATCAAGAATTTACTCATTTATTCAATGACAATCATGTCATCATCTTCTGGAACATCATCATAACAATCCAATTCCTGAATTTCCTGGTGAATTTCTTGTGACTCCATTTCTTTCAGAATCAGTGGACCAAATCTCTCATGTTTAGCAATAGCACTGTCTTTAAATGAGTATTATTGTCAAGATAGCCTGCTTGCAGTGCATTTGCAATGCAACGGTCAGTGATTTTCTCCCATGAATCCTTCACCCAAGTCACAACTTCTTGCAGTTTAGGTTTCCACGCTGATTTCTCTCCATTCTATTTTCAATGTAGTCATTAATTTCCATGCACAAATTGTCTTTGAAGGGCTTGTTTATTGCAATATCAAGAGTCTGGAGATAGGCCGTCATTCCTGCGGGAATCATTATCTGATCCATTTTTCTTTCATGAAGAAATGTCTTCATGTCTTTAGCGCGGTGAGTGCTGGCTGCATCCCAGACTAGCAGACCTCTTTGGCTCCCTTGCATAACAAGTGGCAACATTAAATCGACCCACTTCCTTATAACTGCTTGTGTGGCCCAGGCTTTTTCAGTTTCAGGAATAAAAACGCCCAAAACATGTTCAATCTTTTCCTTCTTGCCCTTAAAAATGATTAAAGGTGGGATTTTAGTGCCATCCAGACGAATTGCCAAAATACAGGAAACACGTGCACTTTCGTAAGCAGTGGAGGGAATGTACACTAAGGAGGCACCCCGCTGTTCAATTGTTGTTTGAGATGATTGGCCCATAAACACTGCAGTTTCATCCATAGCAATCATGTTGGAAAGATTGTATTTAGAGAAGTCAGCATCATCAATAAAGGACTTGAATGCAAGTGCTCGCTTAATAACTTGAGTATCTTCCAACCTAAACAATGTTGTAGATCTTCTTAAAGACAGTTCACTTCGCTGAAGGAAATTATCCAGCCAGTGTTGTGATGCTTTGAAGTCTTCGGGGGCTATGTCAAACTGTGGTGCCATTGCAAGGGCAAATTCTTGAATCTGAGCCCTATTCACAACCAAAGCCTTTGCTCTCCTGTCAACAACCCATTCACAGATCAGGTGTTCCAGCTCGGAAAATAATGGTTGCTGACCTGATCCACACTTGCGCTTTTTAGCATTTCCCTTGTCCACTTGTTCAATGAGATTACCATACTCTGCTCGCCATTTTCGGACCAATCGGATACTCAACATCTTCTCTTTGCAGAAAGCAGTAAGATTTTGGCCCCAAGAGTCTTCCATGATTCCTTTCTTGTACTCCATGGAGTAGCTTTTTCTTTTTGCACTCATTTCTAGGGGTAAAAAAAGAGGAATTGGGGTATCAAGGTGGGGGGAGGAGATCACTCAAAATGACACAGGGGGGGTCAGAGGGGGGAATCAAAATGGCACAGGAGAATCAGAGGGAGGATTACCATTTTAGTAACCCCTTTTGATCCTCCTGTGTCATTTTGATTGCCCCCTCTGATCCTCCTGTGTCATTTTAAGTGATCCCCCTCCCCCCACCCCTGTGCCACTGAACACCTTCACCAGACATCCCCCCTACCCCTTTATCAGACATTTACCCCTGGGCCTGCCTGGGGACTGTCACTGGGCTTGCTGGGGCCTGGATCTGGGCTGGAGCAGGGTCTGCCACTGACTGAGAACCTTCAGTCATCATGAAGGCGGCCACGAGCATCAGGTAGTGTCACCAGAGACAGACCAGCACTCACCACCTTAGCCGCGTCCCGTCCGCTCTAATCCTCCTGTTCTTCTACACACATCTGCGAAAGTCTCCTCCTCTCACCTGCCCCACGCTCACCGCTCACTCCGACCTCCGCTCCGCCTCCACACAGCAGTGACGTCAGGACTCCGCGTAACGTCACTGGTTGCTAGATGCCAGTCGGGGCGGTCCTAGTGACCAGTTTACAGTAAATTAATTTTCACTCTGAGACAGAGCCTGGGGGCCTTATTTACTGGGGATGCCTTATATATCACTCAGAAGGAAACCTGTAAGTAGGTCTTATTTTCGGAGGATGTCTTATTTTGGGGGAAACACGGTACCACACAAAGCCACTCCATCAACACAGGGAAGCAGAAAAATGTGGAGACAAAGAAACATGTCACGAATGAAAGAAATGGAGGAAAGCAAACTACTGGACGACATAGAGTTCAGAACCACATTTATAAGGTTACTCAAGAATCTTCTAAAAACCGCTGAAAAACTTGATGAGACCTCTGAGGAGCTTAGTGAGACCTTCAAGGACCTTAATGAGAATGCCAAAAAAAAATGGAAAAGGACCAGTCAGAAATTAAGCATACACTGTCTAAAATAAAGAATATAAAGAAACTCAACTGTAGATCAATGTACCCCAAGAATCAAACCAAAGATCTGAAATATGAGAAAACAAAAAACACCCAACCAGAAAAACAAAAAGATAAAAGAATCCAAAAATATGAAGATAGTGTAAGGAGCCTCTGGGACAACTTTAAGCGTACCAACATCCGAATTTTTGAGGTGCCAGAAGAAGACAGAGAGCAAAATATTGAAAACCTATTAGAAGAAATAATGACAGAAAACTTTCCCTACCTGGTGAAAGAAATAGACTTACAAGTTCAGGAAGCGCACAAAACCCCATACTAGAGGAATCCAAAGAGCACCACACCAAGACACATCATAATTAAAATGCCAAGGGCAATAGACAAAGAGAGAATCTTGAAAGCAGCAAGAGAAAAACGGTTAGTTACCTAAAAGGGAGCACCCATACAACTGTCAGCTAATTTCTCAGCAGAAACTATGTGGGCCAGAAGAGAGTGGCAAGAAATATTCAAAGTGATGAATAGCAAGGACCTACAACCAAGATTACTCTACCCCGCGAAGCTATCATTCAGAGTTGAAGGTCAGATAAAGAGCTTCACAGACAAGAAAAAGCTAAAGGAGTTCATCACCACCAAACCAGGATTACATGAAATGCTGAAGGGTATTCTTTAAGAAGAGGAAGAAGAAAAAGGTAAAGTTAAAAATTATGAACAACAAAATGACATCAAATATATACCTACCAACAAGTGAATCTAAAAATCAAGTGAATAAAAAATCTGAAGAACAGAAGGGACTGGTGAATATAATAGAATCAGGGACATAGAAAGAGAGTGGACTGACAATTCTCTGGGGGAAAGGGGTGTGAGGGGTGCAGGAAGAGATTGGACAAAAATCTTACACCTTTGGATGAAGACAGTGGCGGGGGGTAAGGGCATGGGGTGGGGTGGGGAATCAGGTGGAGGGGAGCTATGGGGGGAAAAAAGAGGAACACCTATAATAATCTGAACAATAAAGATTTATTAAAAAAAATAAAAAATAAATACATCTGCTCTGGCATCTCTATCACTTCAGCTCATTATACTTTAATATTAGGGAGTTGCAAGCACATGGTTCAAGCACTAGTCATTATGATTTGTGTAGGCTTGTACTTCACATTACTTCAAACCTCAGAATATCACAAAACATCATTTTCTATCTCAGACAGTGTCTACAGGTCAACATCCTTTATAGCCACAGGCTTTATTGGCTCTATCTTCCTTATTGTATGCCTCCTACACCAACTAAAATTCCACGTCACATCTCATCATTTTGGATCTGAAGCTGCTGCCTGATAATGACACTTTGTAGATGTCATATGACTACTCTTATATGTCCCTATTTATCAATGAGGATCCTATTCTTTTAGTATTAATTAGTACAACTGACTTGCAATTAGTTTTTGTAAAATCCAAAAAAGAATAATTAACCTTGTACTTACTTTATTTATCAATACTGGCATCTTTACTTGTAATAATCACATTTTATCTTCCCCAAACAAACGTTTATGCCGAAAAAATCAAGCCCTTATGAATGTGGTTTTGACCCAAGAAATGCTAAAGGGGCTGTTGTAAAAAGAAGAAATAGAGAAGGAGGAACACAGGCTTAAAGAATAAAAATGGCAACAAACAAGTACCTATCAAGTACCTTAAATGTAAATGGATTAAATGTTCCAATCAAAAGACACAGTGTAGCTAAATGAATAAAAAAACATGACCTACATGTATGCTGTCTACAAGAGACCCACCTTAGAAAAAAGGACTCACACAAACTGAAAGTGAAGAGATGGGGAAAAAAAATTCCAGGAAAATAGAAATGAAAAGAAAGCTGGGGTAGCAATACTCATATCTGACAAAATAGACTTCAAAGTGAAGGCCATAATAAGAGATAATGAAGGCCCCTTCATAACACTAAAGGGATTGATACAACAAGAAAATATAACTCTGGTAAACATGTATGCACCCAATGCAGGAGCACCCGAATACATAAAAAAACTCCTGGATGAGATTAATAGTAATACAATCATAGTAGTGGACTTTAACACCCCTCTGACATCACAGGATAGATATTCTAGACAAAAAAATCACTAAGGAAATAGCGACCTTAAAAGACACACTAGATCAGATGGAATTAATTGACATTTTCAGGACATTTCATTCTAAAGCTAAAGAATATACATTCTTTAATAGCATGCTATTAAATAATAAATAGGCTACCAAAGAGATCAAAGAAGAAATAAAACACATACTGGAAACAAATGAAAGTGAACACACAACAAACCCAAATCTATGGGACACAGCAAAAGCAGCCTTGACAGGGAGGTTCATAGCACTACAGGCCAACCTAAAAAAAAAAGAAACAAAAAGAAAAGAAGAAAGAAAGAAAGAAAGAAAGAAAGAAAGAAAGAAAGAAAGAAAGACTGGTAATCAGTTATATAACCCTAAAACTTAAAGAATTAGAAAGAGAACAAGAAAAGACCAGAGTAAGTAGAAGGAAAGAAATGCTAAAGATCAGAGTAGAAATAAATGGCATAGAGACTAAAACAAAACAAAACAAACAAAAGATCAATAAAACCAAGAGCTGGTTCTTTGAAAGGATAAACAAGATTGATGAACCTTTAGGCAGAATCATCAAGAAACAAAGAGAGAGAGCCCAAATAAATAAAATCAGAAATGAAAGCGTTGAATTAACCACTGACCCCACATAAATACAAAGAATCATAAAAAATACTATGAATACCTTTATGCCAAAGTAATGGACAACCTGGACAAAATGGACATATTCCTAGAAAATTTTAATTTTCCAAAACTCAATCAGGAAGAATCAGAAATTTCTGATAAGCCAATAATGACTGATGAAATTGAAGCAATAATAACAATAATAATAATAAAAGTTTCCAGAAAACAGAAGCTGTGGCCCAGATGGCTTCACAGGGGAGTTTTAGCAAACATTCAAAGAACTAACACCTATACTCCTCAAACTATTGCAAAAAATTCCAGAAGAAGGAACACTTTGAAGCTCTTTCTATGAGACCAGCATTACCTTCATTCCAAAACCAGATAAAGACACTACAGAGAAAGAGAACTACAGATCAATATCCTTAATGAACATAGATGCTAAAGTCCTCAACAAGGAGAGAGAAAAATGGCGGCAGAATAGAGGGACGTGTCCTGAGCCTTGAACAAAGCAGATAGAGGGAGCAGCTGAAACGAGTGGAATCCAGCCTGAATTGGCGAAGGAGGCGCAGCTGGTGAGACAGTTTGCAGCTGGGAAGGGCAGAGATCCCCCCGACAAAAGTAAAGTCAAAGATCTAGGTTGTAGAATCTGCTGGACCTCTGAGCCCAGGTCAAGGAGAAACTACACAGCGCCAAGCCACGTCCCTGAGGACAGGCAAAGCGTCTGACTGAAAAAAAAAAAAAGGGTCCACGGGACTGCGGGAGGTAGGGGATTTTAGACCTTGGAGTCTGGATTTGGGATCTGAGCTCTAAGGCAGCCCTGAAGAGCTGCCGGACCGCGCAGTGCCAGCAAGAAAGGAACTTGCAGAGACGTGGTCCCTCCTCGCGCTGGGGCCTGCACCTTTCTCCACTGAACCTGGTTTGTAAGACCCTTAGGATACAGACGCTTACCTGTAGTTGAGGTGCCGAAGACGGAGTGGGGTTGTGGAATCTGGGGAGAGTAGGCAGCAGATGGTCCAGGAGAGGTGGAAGCGAGTCTGGTGCTGAGTCATATCTAGGCCCTGTCGCCATTTTCTCCTGTGAGATAGCCCCTCCCTCCAGTCTCCAGGCAACCAATACAACCACACCCAGATCCCACACTGATTAACACCAAGGAATCTCAATACTCCCTGAGGCCATAGGATCTGCCCTAAAGAGAAATCTTTAGAAGCACCTCAATTACACAGCTACACTGCCAGAGCCCTTCAGAGTGCTTCAGTGTGCCTCACTGGCAAACTTACCGCGGGTGCTCCTGTGAGCCACCACTGGGTGTAAGCGCCTATCCACCACAGGTGCAGCAGTGAAAGCTGAGTCTGCCCACCCCATAACTACAGAACTCTGGGCATCACAGTCACACCTTTCCAGAGTGCAGGCTCCCTGAGCCACATCACCCCAACAGACAGTTCCTTGGTGCCACTGTGAGTCTCCACTGGGCATGCGTGATTTCAATTAAGGGTGCAAGACAGCAAAAATTGGGATACTCCCCTCCACAGCTGCTGATTTCTAAACACCGCAATTGTGCCTCTCAAGCTCGCAGGCCTACATCAAGAGAACCCAAATAGCTCAAGTAGGGAGCTACACTAGATTACCAAGCCCAGGAAAACTGAGAGATTACACCAGTAGCACCATCACCAAAAGAACCTGGGTAGCAAAGCAATTGGATCTACAATTAAAACATTACAGGAAAACATGGGGAGACAAAAAAGCAACTCCCAAAGGAAAGAAAAAGAGGAATCACCAGAGAGGGAGTTAAATGAAATTGAGGCTACTAGCTTAACAGAGAAAGAATTCAGAGTAATGGTTATAAGGATGTTTAAATGGCTGGATGAAAAATACACACAACTCAATGAGAACTATAAGGAGCTGAATGAGAATGTCACCAACATGAAAAGAAACCAAGAAGAGATGAAGAATGACATAGCTGCAATAAAGAACACATTGGAAGGCTTAAACAGTAGACTAGAAGAGGCTGAGGACCGCATCAGCGAATTAGAAGACAAGGTAGGAAAAAACACACAAACACAGCAGCAACTGGAAACAAGACTTAAAAAGCAAGAGGAGAGCCTAAGGGAGCTTTGGGACAACACAAAATGAAACAATATTAGAATAATAGGGATACCAGAAGGAGAGGAAGAGAAGCAAGGAATAGAAAACCTGTTTGAAGAAATAATGACAGAAAACTTCCCTGATATTGGCAAGAAAAAAACTATGCAAGTCCAAGAAGTACATAGAGTCCCAAACAGGTTGAACCCCAAAAGACCGACACCAAGACACATCATAATTAAATTGGCGAACACTAACGACAAAGTAAGAATCTTAAAGGCTGCCAGAGAGAAACAGAAAGTTACCTACAAGGGCTCTCCTATTAGAATACTCCTATTAGAATATCAACTGATTTCTCAACAGAAACACACCAGGCCAGAAGGGAATGGAATGAAATATACAAAGTGATGCAAAGCAAGGGTTTGAATCCAAGAATACTATACCCAGCAAGGCTATCATTCAAAATTGAAGGTGGAATCAGGAGCTTCACAGACAAAAAAGGGCTAAGAGAGTTTATCACTACCAAGCCAGCAATGCAAGAGATGCTAAAGGGACTGCTGTAAAAAGAAGAAAGAGAAAGGCAAAAAGAAACACAAACACTAAGGAAAAATATGACAAAAAACATGTACTTGTCAATAATAACATTAAACGTAAATGGATTAAAGGCACAAATCAAAAGACATAGGGTAGCTGAATGGATAAGAAAACATGACCCATATATTTGCTGTCTACAAGAGACCCACCTCAGAGCAAAGGATTCACACAGACTGAGAGTGAAGGGATGGAAAAACATTTTTCAGGCAAATGGAAATGAGAAAAAAGCTGGGGTTGTGATACTAAATCTGATAAAACAGACCTCAAAGTAAAGGCCATAACAAGAGATAAGGAAGGCCACTACATAATACTAAAGGGAGCAATTCAACAAGAAGATATAACTCTGGTAAACATATATGCACCCAATGCAGGAGCACCCAAATACATAAAAGAACTCCTAGAAGATATCAAGGGAGAGATCGACAACAATACAATCATAGTAGGAGACTTTAATACACCACTGAAATCACGGGATAAATCCGCTAGACAAAAAATCAGCAAAGAAACAGCAATTCTAAATGATGCACTAGATCAAATGGACCTAATTGACATCTTCAGAGCATTTCACCCCAAAGCCACGGAATATACGTTCTTCTCAAGTGCACATGGGACATTTTCAAAAATAGACCACATACTGGGTCACAAGCAAAGTCTCCCCAAATTCAAAAAGATTGCAATCATATCAAGCATTTTCTCAGACCACAATGGCATAATATTAGAAATAAAGTATAATAAAAACATTCCAAAAAATTCAAACACTTGGAAGCTGAATAGCATGATCACAATGATTGGGTGATCAACGAGATCAAAGAAGAAATTAAAAACATCCTGGAGACTAATGACAATAAAAACACAACAATGCAATTGCTATGGGACACAATGAAAGCAGTCCTGAGAGGGAAGCTTATAGCTCTACAGGCCTACCTCAAAAAAACAAGAAAAAATGCTAATAAATGATCTAACTCAACAACTCCAAGAATTAGAAAGAGAGCAACAAGAAAAGCCCACAGTGAATAGAAGAAAGGACATAATAAATATTAGGGCAGAAATGAATGACATAGAGACCAAAAAAACAATACAAAAGATCAACAAAACCAAGAGCTGGTTCTTTGAAAGGATAAACAAGATTGATGAACCTCTAGCCAGGCTCACCAAGAAGCAAAGAGAGAGGACCCAAATAAACAAAATCAGAAATGAAAGAGGAGAAATAACAACAGACCCCACCGAAATACAAAGGATTGTTAAAAAATACTCCGAACAACTCTATTCCAACAAACTGGACAACCTGGAGGAAATGGACATATTCCTAGAAAAATATAACCTTCCAAAACTCAATCTGGAAGAATCTAAACAGCTCAATATGCCAGTAACTATGGAAGAAATTGAAGCAGTCATCAAAAAGCTTCCAGGAAACAAAAGCCCGGGGCCAGATGGCTTCACAGGAGAGTTTTACCAAACATTCAAGGAAGAACTAAAACCTATCCTCCTCAGACTAATCCAGAAAATTCAAGAGGAAGGAACACTTCCAAGCTCCTTCTATGAAGCCAGCATCACCCTAATACCAAAACCAGATAAAGATAACACAATGAAAGAGAATTATAGACCAATATCCCTCATGAATATAGATGCCAAAATCCTCAACAAAATTCTAGCAAATCGAATCCAGCAGTACATCAGAAAGATCATACACCATGACCAAGTAGGATTTATCCTGGGGATGCAAGGATGGTACAATATTCGCAAATCAATAAACGTGATACATCACATAAACAAATTGAGAGATAAAAATCACATAGTCATATCAATTGATGCAGAAAAAGTATTTGACAAAATCCAACACGCGTTCTTGATAAAAACTCTCAACAAGGTGGGAATAGAAGGATCATACCTCAACATAATAAAAGCTATATATGATAAACCCACAGCTAACATCATACTCAATGGGCAAAAACTAAAACCATTTCCCCTAAGAACAGGAACAAGACAGGGATGCCCACTCTCACCACTCCTGTTCAATAAAGTGCTGGATGTATTAGCCATTGCGATCAGACAAGAAGAAGAAATAAAAGGCATCCAAATTGGAAAAGAAGAAGTAAAACTGTCCTTATTCGCAGATGACATGATACTGTACATAGAAAACCCTAAAGACTCCATCCAAAAATTAGTAGACTTAATAAATGAGTTCGGCAATGTAGCAGGATACAAAATTAACGCCAAGAAATCTATGGCATTTCTATACACCAATAATGAACTTACAGAAAGAGAGACTAAAAAAGCAATCCCATTTACCATCGCACCAAAAAAATTAAGATACCTAGGAATAAACTTAACTAAGGAGGTAAAAGACCTATACGTGGAAAATTACACAACACTGAAAAAAGAGATAGAGGAAGACATAAACAGATGGAAGAACATACCATGTTCATGGATTGGTAGAATCAACATCATCAAAATGTCCATACTACTCAAGGCAATCTATAAATTCAATGCACTTCCCATTAAAATACCAACGACATATTTCACAGACCTAGAAAGAACTTTCCAAAAATTTATCTGGAATAAAAAAAGACCCCGAATAGCTGCAGCAATCCTGAGAAAGAAGAACAAAGTAGTGGGATCTCAATACCGGATATCAAGCTGTATTACAAAGCCACTGTTCTTAAAACAGCCTGGTACTGGCACAAGAACAGACATATTGATCAATGGAATAGAATAGAGAACCCAGAAATTGACCCAAATCACTATGCTCAATTAATATTTGACAAAGGAGGCATGAACATACAATGGAGTCAAGACAGTCTCTTCAACAAATGGTGTTGGGAAAATTGGACAGATACATGCAAAAAAATGAAGCTAGATCACCAACTTACACCATACACAAAAATAAACTCAAAATGGATAAAGTACTTAAACATAAGATGGGAAACCATAAAAATACTAGAGGAATCCACAGGCAGAAAAATCTCAGACATATGCCAAAGGAACTTCTTCACTGATATTGCTCCTAGGGCAATGGAAACTAAAGAGGAAATAAACAAATCGGACTACATCAAAATAAAAAGCTTTTGCACAGCAAAGGAAACCATCAATAAAACAACAAGAAAGCCCACTGCATGGGAGAACATATTTGCCAATGATATCAACGATAAGGGTTTAATCTCCAACATTTGCAGGGAACTCATGCAGCTTAACAAAAAGAAGATAAACAACCCAATAAAAAAAATGGGCATCTGATCTAAATAGACACTTTTTGAAAGAAGACAGAAGGAAGGCCAAGAGACATATGAAAACCTGCTCAAAGTCACTAATAATCCGAGAGATGCAAATGAAAACAACAATGCGGTACCATCTCACACCTGTCAGAATGGCTAACATCAAAAAATCAACAAATGACAAGTGCTGGTGAGGATGTGGAGAAAAAGGAACCCTCGTGCACTGCTGGTGGGAATGCAGACTGGTGCAGCCACTGTGGAGAACAGTATGGAATTTCCTCAAAAAACTAAAAATGGAACTCCCATTTGACCCAGTGATCCCACTTCTAGGACTATATCCCAAGAAACTAGAAACACGAATCAGAAAGGATATATGCACCCCAATGTTCACAGCAGCACAATTCACCATAGCTAAGATTTGGAAACAGCTTAAATGCCCATCAGCAGATGAGTGGATTAAAAAACTGTGGTATATCTACACAATGGAATACTACGCTGCGGTAAAAAAGGAGTTCCTAGCATTTGCAACAACATGGATGGAGATGGAGAGTATTATCTTAAGTGAAATAAGCCAGGCAGAGAAAGATAAATATCACATGATCTCACTCATTTGTGGAATATAATGAACGGCATAGACTGATGAACAAGAACTGATCCAGAGACTGAGAAACGTTGAACAGCACGTCATACCTCAGGGAAGGTAGGGGAGGGTGGGGGTAAGGGGGAGAGATCAACCAAGGGACTTGTGTGCATGCATGAGCCTAATCAATGGACAGACAACAAGGGGGTGGGGCATAAGTGGAGGGTGGGGGGTTATGGGGGAATAATTTGTGTTTTTGCCTCCCTGACAAAGTTTATATAAAGTTACAAAAAGAAATTGTCAACCAGTTTGAAATTGAATTGCCATGGCCTAGAGCAAAGAATATCCTTACATGATATTATTCTACAATGTCATTATAATTTTAGATATTTTACAACAGCATATTGTACAATTATCCCAAACAAACTTACAAACTAATTCTTGGAATGTTTGGCAGCAATTTAAAAAAAATAAAATAAAATAAAGAGGACATGAAATGACTTAATCTCTTTCAGAAGGAATTAAGGCACTGGGAAGGCACCTGAGCATTCTATATTGGCCCCTCTTGCCTTTTGTGCCAAGAGGGACCCTCTTCTCACAATCCAATTGCCCTCAGCTGTTGCCTGAGATTTCTTTTCATGCTGAGCTTGAAGCCTCGTGGTGGCTAGTACCATGGATCTGTCTCTCGCCCAATTGTGTGAGCTGGGCCCTCCCTGGAGAAGAAACCTGAGTTCCCCGAGATATGTGATCAGTTCTGGGGCCCCGCCATCAGGCCAGGGGATCCCAAGGCAGGTGCTGGGCATGGAGGCCATGGGGGCATAGGCTACTAAGGAGACAGAACTGAACCTCACATCACCCTGCTTGGCCCCGGAGGATGACTGGTTAGCCAGAGACGGGTAAGATTCTTCAGGGAAGGAACAACCTAAGACAGGCACAGTCGCAGAGGGGCCATCAGGAGAGAACTTGGGGATCATCAGAGGTGGGGCACAGACCCCCACCCTCCCAACCTAGCAGGGGCCTGAACCCTCGCCCCGTCTGAGGGAGGTCTCCTGCTCCCATGGCTGCTTTGCTTCCCACGCCCAGCTCAGATCGGGACACAGGTGACAGACAGTGTGACTTGGCCCAGCTCAGATTGGGACCCAGGTAACAGACAGAGACTTGGCTGACAGCAGCTGCCCTATATCTAAATCCAGCCTAGCACCAGGAATGCTCAGGGCCTACTCAAGAATGCAAATAATCCTTTCCACTAATATTTACAGGGTAAACTAAGATTGTTGGTAGAGTATTAAATTTGACAGTAAAATAATAATCAAGTTTTCAGATTAAATTAAATAGGCTAATTCAAATAAGTGAATATTCAAGAAAATTTAATTGTACTGGACAAAAAGCTGTTCCTAAAGTGTTAACTAAAATTTCTATTGGTAGTTCATCTCATGGTAAAATTCCTGAACATGCAATGAAACTAAAGCAGCCATATTTTTGTGCAAAAAATTAAAATTTAAAGTTATCAAGACTGCATTATAAAATTTACAAAAGCCTCCATTAATCAAAAAAGGGGGGATAGTAGGGTAATATCATGTAGGGAAAAATATCCTATAAGTAAATTACATCTAGAAAATTTTTACTTCACAAAATTAATTTTCATTTGTAATGCTAACAGCAAGACACCCATGAAAAACACACATGGTGTCTAAATAAGACAAAGGAAAATCGTTTGGGCAAAAATAAAAAGGATCCCAAATCAATTATATAGAAAAGATTCCTGTATTAACTTTTGGTCGAGAATATGTTTGTATATTTTCAGAAAACAACTCCAAGACCATGTGGATTCCTGCAACAGAGAGGAATTGACAGGTCTGCTCCAACCACGAAGACAAGAGGAGAAACAGTCCAGAGATGGGAGACGCTGACGATGCCTTGCCACGCTAGCATTCAGAAGCTGTGCGACGCAGCAGCTTGCCTAGGACCAAACCAGAGAGGGTTGGACCTGCATTGCCACCATGTGCCCACCATCCAGATATCATTGCTGACATGTACACATAAGAAACTGTTTGACATTGAAACGGGGACTCAGAACTGTTGGACATTGAAATTGGGACTCAAACATTTTTTGTTATTATATGTTTATTTCTAGTCTGCAGAGGCAAGATTTTTTAAAGGAAAGAAAAGGGGAAAAAATAGATACAGAAGCAAAGAAGCATTGAACAGACTGTCAAACTACAGCAGGAAGGCAGAAGAGGTTTTGTGGGGGGGGCTGTAAGAGATCAACTGAAGGACTTGTACACATGCATATAAGCATAACCAATGGATAAAAGACACTGGGGGGGGGGCAGGTAAAGGCATGTACTGGGGGGAAGGGGAGGCTGGGGGGAGGTCAATGGGAAAAAAAAGAGACATATGTACTACCATTTGTAATACTTCAAACAATTAAAAAAAATTTAAAAGAAAAAAAAATAAAGTCCTCAACAAAATATTAGCAAATTGGATCCAGCAATGCATTACAAAGATCATACACCTTGACCAAGTGGGATTTTTCCACTTGGGTATGCAAGGTGGTACAATATTCACAAATCAATAAACGTGTTGCATCACATAAACAGATTGCAAGACAAAAATCACATGATCATATCAATTGATGCAGAAAAAGCATTTAACAAAATCCAACACCCTTTCTTGATAAAAACTCTTGGCAAAGTGAGAATAGAGGGATCATATCTCAACATAATAAAAGCAATATATGACAAGCCTACATCATACTCAATGAAAAAAACTAAAACCATTTCCCCCAAGAACAGGAACAAGACATGGATGCCCTCTTTCACCCTCTTCTTCAACATAGTATTAGAAGCCCTAACCATAGCGATTAGACAAGAAGAAGAAATAAAAGGCATCTAAATTGGAAAGGAGAGGGGGAAAAATGGCAGCGGAATAGACAGACGTGTTCCGAACCTTGTCTGGGAGCAGAAAGAAAGAACAGCTGAGGGTCGCATGAGGAGTGTTTGTTGGCAAGTTAAGGGACAGCTAAACTTCAGGAGAAGGTAGGGACTGCTAGACAGGGTTCCCCTGACCGGGCAGCCCGCACTGCGGCTGGGTCCACTCCTGGAGCTGCGGGCTTGGACGCGGAGTCTGCGCCATCCTGAAAGGGAAAGTGGAGCTTATCGGAAGCCTGAAAATCCACAACTGTGGCACTCACAGAACAGCGAGCCCCAGAACACCGGTCCCCAGTTAGCGCAAACATGCAGACTCAAAGGAGCTCTACACTCCACCACGGAAAGGTCAGATTTTGCCTGGGATAAGGTGAGGTCTCTGGTCCTGGCGGGAGAGAGGAATGCGTGTTGTGCGGGAGTTAAAGGACCAAGGAAGTATGTGCCTAGAAAAATCCGTGGCTGTTGGGGCTGGCGGGATCCATGAATGTGGAAGGGGGTCCTCAGAGCTGCTAACAGAAGGGATCTCTAAAAAGCAACCCATTTTGATCTGACGTGCAGGGACAGCCTAATAATTTCAAAGATGTGCCGGCTGCTTAGACTTGTGCGCAGACCCATTGTTCACACACTTGGGCTTTTTTCTCTTCAAATCCTTGCTTCTGATTACTAAACCCAATACATATGATCACCCAGTTGGGGACACCCTGGGAGACTGCAGGGGAAAGTGTTTTTCTGGAACCTGGGGATCATAGCAGGGAGTGACCATCGGAGAGCCAGCTCTGAGCCCACTTCCACAAACCAGTATTGAGTACCACAGGGAAAGGAGATGTAAATACAGGCTAGAGAGGCCAAAGAGATCCAGAAGTCAATCCAGAAACACTGCCACCCAGGGGCTGAATCACAAATTGACTCTTGTGTAATCAAAAATAAAGAAATATGAGAAATTAAGACACACTGCCTGCTTAAAAATCAGGACTGGCTTACAACACTGAGGAGCAGTGGAACGCAGGGAAATGCAATACTGTCCAGACTGAGAAACAGGCGTGCCAAACAGAATAATAGAGGAAGTGAATGACCTTCACTACTGCACGTTTTATTTTTTTATTTTTATTATTTTATTTTCATTTTTTGCATCTCTTACTCAAGAAACTAATTTTTTTTCCTTTTTCCTCACTTGATTTTACCTTTTTAATTATTACATTTTTATTTTCAATCAGTATCATTATTACTACTATTTTACCTTATTTTTTTTTAAGTATCATTTTATTTTCTCTTTATTTTACTTTGGGATTAGTGTTCTACATTCTAGTTTCATCTTTCCTTTAGCATCGTTTTACTCTATCTCAACTCTACCTTTATGCCATCACTCTCTTCCTAACCTTTCCCTTTTCGATGTCCTGTTTATCTTACCCCTTTCCTGCTTTAGAATTTCCCTATTCTTTCTGTTTATGCCCTGATAAAATTTCACCCTACTTATATATCTAATCTACAATCCCCTGCTCCAGGTCCATACACACCTTTCTCTTCACTGTCTTAACTATCCAAAAATTGTCTTTCTCTCTGTCCTTTTGTTGTTGTTTGCTTGAATGTTGATTATATCGAATTTTTATGCTTTTTTGTGAGATTGTTTTGCTTATTCTATTTTTTGTTTGGTTGGGTTTTTTTTTGTTTGCTTTGTTTTTGTTTGTTCTTTTGCTTCTGTTTTCCCTTGCCTTGCTTGATATTAGTTGGTGTTGTAGTTGGTATTAATCCCCAGGTACTTGTTGCTGGCATTTTCTGCGATTAGTAGTTGTTCTATTGGAATTTTCTCCCCATATATATTAGTTTGTTCCCATTTCTCTCTTAGTCTCTTTCTTGTCTCTCTTACTTTTTTTCCTTTTCCCAATTTCATTTTGACACTCCTTTTTTTTTCTTTCTTTCTTTTTCCTTTTCTTCTTTCTCTCCTGTCCCCTAATTTGCCTTTCTCTGGTGGTCACCTTTATTGGAGGTTATTAATATCATGTATACATTTCTGTTCAGTGCCTTGTGTGTTGTACCTGGTTGTGTTGTATTTTCTGCCTTTAAATCAATGCAGAAGAGAGAGAACTACATAACCAGACATCCAGAGAAGAGAGACCATGGGGAGACAAAGAAACAGCCCGCATATGAAATAAAAGCAGGCATCCCCAGAAAAGGAAGTAAATGAAATGGAGGCAAGCAATCTTCCAGAGAAAGAATTCAGAGAAATGGTCATAAGGTGGCTGAAAAGAATGGAAGACAAATTCGACAATATGAGCAAGAACCAAGAGGAAATGAAGAAGAACCATGAAGAAATAAAAAATGACATCACTGCTGTAAAGAACTCAATAGATAGCATCAAGAGTAGACTAGAAGAAGCAGAGGACCGCATCAGTGAGCTAGAAGACAAGATGGGAAAAAATACCCAAGTAGAGCAACTTCTAGAAAAAAAATTAAAAAGCAGGAGGAGAGCCTAAGGGAACTTTGGGACAACATGAAACAAAACAATATCTGCATAATAGGGGTTTCAGAAGGAAAGGAAACTGAGCAAAGAATAGAAAACCTTTTTGAAGAAATAATGACAGAAAACTTCCCTGATATAAGGAAGAAAAAACCCACACAAATCCAAGAAGCTCACAGAGTCCCAAGCAAAATGAACCCCAAAAGACCAACGCTAAGGCACATTATAATTAAATTGGAAAGCATCAATGACAAAATAAGAATCTTAAAAGCGGCAAGAGAGAGACAGAAAGTTACATATAAAGGAACCCCCATCAGACTAGCAACTTATCTCAACAGAAACTCATCAGGCCAGAAGGGAATGGAATGAAATATACAAAGTCATGCAAAGGAAGGGTCTAAATCCAAGAATACTGTTCCCAGAAAGGCTATCAATCAAAATTGAAGGTGAAATCAGGAGCTTCAGAGACAAAAAAGGAATAAGGGAATTTATTACCACCAAACAAGCAATGCAAGAAATGCTAAAGAGATTGCTGTAAAAAAAGAAATAGGAAGTGAAGAAGGAACACAGGGGTAAAGAATAAAAATGGCAACAAATAAGTACCTATCAATAATAACTTTAAATATAAACGGATTAAATGCCCCAATCAAAAGACATAGGATAACGGATTGGATAAGAAAACAAGACCCATATATCTGCTGTCTACAAGAAACCCACCTCAGAAAAAAAGATGCACACAGACTGAGGGTGAAGGGATGGAATAAGGTCTTCCAGGTGAATGGAAATGAAAAAATAGCTGGGGTAGCAATACTTATATCTGACAAATTAGATCTCAAAGTGAAGGACATAATAAGAGATAAGAAAGGCCACTTCATAATACTAAAAGGGAGCAATCCAACAAAAAGAAATAACTCTGGTAAACATATATGCACCCAATACAGGAGCACCCAAATACATAAAAAATCTTCTGGAGGATATCAAGAGAGAGATTGACAGCAACACAATCATAGTAGGAGACTTTAATACCCCACTATCATCATTGGACAAATCCTCTAAACAAAAATTAAGCAAAGAAACATCAATCATAAATGACTCACTAGACCAGATGGAATTAATTGACATCTTCAGAACATTTCACCCCAAAGCCACAGAATATACATTCTTCTCAAGTGCACATGGGTCATTTTCAATGATAGACCATATGTTGGGACATAGGGAAAGTCTCTTCAAATTCAAGAAGATAGAAATCATATCAAGCATCTTCTCAGACTACAATGGCATAAAACTGGAAATCAACTACAATAAAAACAATCAAAGAAAATCAAACACATGGAGACTAAACAGCATGCTATTAAACAATGACTGGGTTACCAGAGAGATCAAGGAAGAAATAAAAAACATCATGGCAACAAATGACAATAAAAACACAACAATTCAAAATCTATGGGACACAGCGAAAGCAGTCTTGAGAGGGAAGATCATAGCTCTACAAGACTACTGCAAAAAACAAGAAACAATGGTAATAAATAACCTAACCCAACAACTCAAAGAGTTAGAAAAAGAGCAACAAGAAAAGCCCAGTGTAAGCAGAAGGAAGGAAATAATAAAGATCAGAGCAGAGATAAATGACCTAGAGACCAAAGAAACAATACAAAAGATCAACAAAACCAAGAGCTGGTTCTTTGAAAGGATAAACAAGATTGATGAACCTCTAGCCAGGCTCACCAAGAAGCAAAGAGAGAGGACCCAAATAAACAAAATCAGAAATGAAAGAGGTGAAATAACAACAGATTCCGCCGAAATACAAAAGATTGTTAAAAAATACTACGAACAACTCTATTCCAACAAACTGGACAACCTGGAGGAAATGGACATATTCCTAGAAAAATATAACCTTCCAAAGCTCAATCAGGAAGAATCTAAACAGCTCAATATGCCAGTAACTATGGAAGAAATTGAAGCAGTCAGCAAAAAGCATCCAGGAAACAAAAGCCCAGGGCCAGACGGCTTCACAGGAGAGTTTTACCAAACATTCAAGGAAGAACTAAAACCTATCCTCCTCAGACTATTCCAAAAAATTCAAGAGGAAGGAACACTTCTAAGTTCCTTCTATGAAGCCAGCATCACCCTAATACCAAAACCAGATAAAGACAACACAATGAAGGAGAATTAAAGGCAATATCTCTCATGAACGTAGATGCCAAAATCCTCAACAAAATTCTAGCAAATCGGATTCAGCAGTACATCAGAAAGATCATACACCATGACCAAGTAGGGTTTATCCCAGGAATGCAAGGATGGTACAATATCCACAAATCAATAAATGTGATACACCACATAAACAAATTGAGAGATAAAAATCACATAGTCATATCAATTGATGCAGAAAAAGTATTTGACAAAATCCAACACCCGTTCTTGATAAAAACTCTCAACAAGGTGGGAATAGAAGGATCATACCTCAACATAATAAAAGCTATATATGATAAACCCACAGCTAACATCATACTCAATGGGCAAAAACTAAAACCATTTCCCCTAAGAACAGGAACAAGACAGGGATGCCCACTCTCACCACTCCAGTTTGACATAGTACTGGAAGTATTAGCCATTGCAATTAGACAAGAAGAAGAAAGAAAAGGCATCCAAATTGGAAAAAAAGAAGTAAAGCTGTCCTTATTTGCAGATGACATGATATTGTACATAAAAAACCCGAAAGACTCCATCAAAAAAGTAACAGACTTAATAAATAAATTCGGCAATGTAGCAGGATACAAAATTAATGCCAAGAAATCTATGGCATTTCTATATACCAATAGTGAACTTACAGAAAGAGAGACTAAAAAAGCAATCCCATTTACCATTGCACCAAAAAAATTAAGATACCTAGGAATAAACCTAACCAAGGAGGTAAAAGACCTATACGCGGAAAACTATAGGGCACTGAAAAAAGAGATAGCAGAAGATGTAAACAGATGGAAGAACATACCATGTTCATGGATTGGTAGAATCAACATCATCAAAATGTCCATACTACCCAAAGCAATCTATAAATTCAATGCACTCCCCATTAAAATACCAATGGCATATTTCACAGACCTAGAAAGAACTCTCCAAAAATTCATCTGGAATAAAAAAAGACCCCGAATAGCCAAACTAATCCTGAGAAAGAAGAATATAGTAGGAGGGATCTCAATACCAGATTTCAAGCTGTATTACAAAGCCACTGTCCTCAAAACAGCCTGGTACTGGCACAAGAACAGACATATAAATCAATGGAATAGAATAGAGAATCCAGATATCGACCCAAACTACTATGCGCAATTAATATTTGACAAAGGAGGCATGAACATACAATGGAGTCAAGACAGTCTCTTCAATAAATGGTGTTGGGAAAATTGGACAGATACATGCAAAAAAATGAAACTAGATCACCAACTTACACCATACACAAAAATAAACTCAAAATGGATACAGAACTTAAATATAAGATGGGAAACCATAAAAATACTAGAGGAATCCACAGGCAGCAAAATCTCAGACATATGCCAAAAGAACTTCTTCACTGATACAGCCCCTAGGGCAACGGAAGCCAAAGAGAAAATAAACAAATGGGACTACATCAAAATAAAAAGCTTTTTCACAGCAAAAGAAACCATCAACAAAACAACAAGAAATCCCACTGTGTGGGAGAACGTACTTGCAAATGTTATCACTGATAAAGGTTTAATCTCCAACATCTACAGGCAGCTTATACAACTTAATAAAAGGAAGATAAATGATCCAATAAAAAAATGGGTAACAGACCTAAATAGAATCTTTTCGAAAGAAGACAGAAGTAACGCCAAGAGACACATGAAAACCTGCTCAAAGTCACTAATTATCCGAGAGATGCAAATCAAAACGACAATGTGATACCATTTCACACCTGTCAGAATGGCTAACATCAAAAAATCAACAAACGACAAGTGTTGGCGAGGATGTGGAGAAAAAGGAACCCTCGTGCACTGCTGGTGGGAATGCAGACTGTTGCATCCACTGTGGAGAACAGTATGGAGTTTCCTCAAAAAACTGAAAATGGAACTCCCATTTGACCCAGTAATCCCACTCCTAGGAATATATCCTAAGAAAGTAGAAACACCAATCAGAAAGGATATATGCACCCCTATGTTCATAGCAGCACAATTTGCAATAGCTAAGATTTGGAAACAGCCTAGGTGCCCGTCAGCAGATGACTGGATCAGAAAACTATGGTACATCTATACAATGGAATACTATGCTGCCATAAAAAAGAAGGAATTATTACCATTTGTAGGCACCTGGATGGAATTAGAGAACATTATGCTAAGTGAAATAAGCCAGTCAATGAAAGAAAAATACCACATGATCTCATTCATTTGGGGATAATGAAAAACAGTATAAACTGATGAACAAAAAGATAGATACAGAGGCAGTAAAGCATCAAACAGACTGTCAAATTACAGCGGGAAGGTTAGGGAGAGGTGGGGAAAATAAGAGATCAACTGAAGAACTTATATGCATGCATATAAGAGTAACCAACGGATGCAAAACATTGGGGGGTGAGGGCATGTATGGGAGTGGGGTGGGGGGACAATGGTAAGATATGTACACATATTATACCTTAATAAAAATATATATAAAAGAAAAAAAATAAAAGCTGGTATATATGTAAAAAATAAAATAAATAAATTGGAAAGGAGAAAATAAACTGTCATTATTCACAGATGACATGATATTGTACATAGAAAACCCTAAAGACTCCATAAAAAAATGACTAGATTCAATACATAACTTCAGAAATGTAGCAGGATACAAAATTAACACCCAGGAATTGATGGCATTTTTATACACCAACCATGAACTCTCAGAAAGAAAAAGCAAGAAAACAATCCCATTTACCAAAATATTTTTTAACAAAAAATTAAGATAAGTAGGAATAAACTTAACCAAGGAGGTAAAAGATCTGTACTAAGAAAACTATAGGACATTGAAAAAAGAGATAAGGAAGATATAAACAAGTGGAAGAATATACCATGTTCTAAATTACCAAATACCTATTAAAATACAAGGAAAGTGAAAGAGAAACAGCACCAGACCTGGTCTGGCGGTTCCACCGCCCCCTCCGCCCTCCCACTGCAGGCAGGAGCAGCACCTCTCCAGTACTAATTACTTTTAAAACTCTTTTTGTAAAGAGAGAGATTAAATTTTGGAGGTATTTCAGGATCCACTGGAATAACTTAGTCGTTTTTTCAGTCAATTAAAAAGTCTCTTAAATTTTAAATTTGAAAAGGTTGTAAAACAAGCTTCTATAACAATAAAAGCTTAATATGCTAATTAGACCAGACGTCCTTCCAGACAACCTCTGGATGAACACAGGGCTGCAAGGAAAGCCTGGGTTCCAGGTGCCAGAAGGAAGCCAGTGCCGGCAGTTGGGGGAAGAAAGGCCTACTCTTGCATGAATTTTGTGCATGGGGCCTCTAGCAATTAAGTATTATGGTATTTTGTAAATACTAGGTAAGGCATCAATTAAACTTTAAAATAGTGTTAAAATTAAATATTTTATCCAGACTACAAGATTTTCTTTAATTTACATAAGTATTTAATTTTTTTAGGCCAGTAAATGCCATTTGGAGAGAGAAAATGCACAACACATAATACAAAGATGAATACATATCATACAAATGCTACAGACCATATACATCATTCAAGAGTAATTCACCTTTTTTCCTTAAATATATATTTCCATATTTTTTTAATCCTCACCTGAGGAGCAAGGATATTTTTTTCCATTGATTTTTAGAGAATGGGAGAAATGAGGTGGGGAGAGAAGGAAACATCAATGTGACAGAGACACATCTATTGGTTGCCTCCCACACATGCCCTGACTGAAAGTGGGATCAGACCTGCAGCCTAAGTACATACCCTTAACTGGGAATCAAACCGACAACACCCTGATGCATAGGAAAATGCTGTAACCACTGAGCGCACCAGACATGGCTGTATTTTCATTTTTTAAATTAAAAGTAATTTAATGTATGAGAATTTTTAATGTTTGGAAACCTCAATTTTCAATGATAGTGACAAATTAAGCAACCAATATTTCCTACAACTTTTATTAACATATTTTATTATTTCAAATTTAGGCACCCAGAGACCACTGCAATATGGCCATTTTAAAACGAGATTTCTAGTGAGATCTTGCTATTTTTGTAAAGCAATTACCAGTAACAGGATTTCTATCAGGAGTATTAATGAGAGCTGGGCTCCGGAAGTTTCTGGCCTTGGAGGCACAATTTTCCATATTAATTGTAGTGGGTTTTTTGTTTTGAACATTGGCAGTCTGAGTAAATTCTCTAGGGAGGTAATGTAGTGGGTCAAAGTCTGCTACTTATGAGTACCATGAGGCTCTTAGTCCTCAAGTGGCATTCAACCTTCTTATATGCCTTGGTTTCTTTCCCTGGCTATCTCATATAGCTGTGAGTGAGGATTCGGACCACTAGGTGATCAACCTTTATACAGGCATCCCTGGATGAGTCAATTTCTTAATTACAGTTGAGTTGGAGGTTCCCTATGGGGACCCTACACGTCATGAGGAATGACCTCCGACACCTCCATAAAGATTCTTAGTCATCTAAGAGCATCTGAGATTCGGGCTGGAGGGAGGACATGCCCCTTATCTTCAGAGCTGAATGAGTTCAGCTCTCATTTATACTGCAAGGGCATTTGCTCAGATTCTCAGAAAGCAATTCCAATGGAAAAGGCAAATTTAAATATAAGCCAACCATTTTTCCTCCTGTCTCACCTTGTAGCCTGGGTTCTATTAACCCTTAACCTTGTCAGGTTAAGCATGTGGCCCATTTTCATCCACATAGTGAAACAAAGGGAGGGATTAAAATAGAAGAAAAAAGATCAAGGGGGCCCTGGAGACAGGTTCAAGGGGTTGGCCCAGGACAAGCTGCTGCTGCCCACTGATCCCCTGGTTGCAAGTCTCATAGGGACCTTTAGAGCTTAGGAGAAACAAAGTAAAAGTAGGAAATAAGAGAAGGGAACACACAGGTGTAAGGAACAACACACACCTTTGTCTTAAGGGTTTTACCTGTTTCATTTGTTTGATTTTTTAAATATGATTTTATTGATTTCAGAGAGAGAGGAAAAAAGAGAGAAATATCATAGATGTGAAAGATATATCAATCAGTTGCCTCTTGTTGAACCCACAACCTGGACATGTGTCCAAACCTGGAATTGAACAGGTGACCTTTTTTTTTTTTATATTTTATTGATTTTTTACAGAGAGGAAGGGAGAGGTATAGAGAGTTAGAAACATCGATGAGAGAGAAACATCGATCAGCTGCCTCCTGCACACCCCCTACTGGGGATGTGCCCACAACCAAGGTACATGCCCTTGACCGGAATCGAACCCGGGACCCTTCATTCCACAGGCCGGCGCTCTATCCACTGAGCCAAACCGGTTTCGGCGAACAGGTGACCTTTTGATGCATGGGACAACATTCAGTGAAGGTAGTCACAATGGCCAGGACATAGATTTTACCTGGTGTTTAACAGTGGCAATTTTAGAGGAGGCCTCAATGGAATATCTCAATAGAATATTCATCAACTCTCCAGGTGTGTCATTTGATATGCTGATATATTACAATGAATGTATACAGTCATGTGGGTCATTCTCTGATCAGTTTCACCTTAAAAATGTCACTGGAAAGGGATTTGAAGCAACATGGGTCTGCTGGGCACGGTCTGGAACATGTAAACCATTTGCTCCTAAGCATCCTAAGTTAGGGAAGATAAGTTCTTGTGATTTAGTAGTTGTGCCTATAAATTACTAGGCCCTGTTTGAGTCTCAGATTTCCCATTCCACTTGTCAAGGAATTTTCCTAGCTTTTTAATAACATGCCTCAACTCTGTAAACTTGGGGACTCTTGTTAGTATTGAACTCAACACAATGACCATGAGTTGACAGACACTAGACACCAGAGCCAAAATTAGGATCCCAAACACATAGCCTGGACTCCAGAAGCTGTACCCTACAGCAACCACAAACCAAAAGCTGGACCCCAGCCCTGGGACTCAAACTCAAAGCGATTCCCCTGACTCAAGCATACTGTGCAGCACAAAAGCCAGAAACCAGATGCCAGAGACTGATAGCTAATTCTTAAGACCAGATTCCATACACCAGAATCTGAATCTATAGCTGCACTTGGACCCCACACAAGAACCCCGGACACAAAGTCATACCCAAAGAGACCCAAAACGCCAGACACACAGCTGAATACAAAACCACAGACTCTGGACATATAACAGGGATCTATAACTAAGACGCCATAGCCACAATGTGGAGTTGGAGACAGACAACAGACCTCAGTTGCCAGATGCCAGATGCATGAACTGAACCAGATCCTCACGTTGTACACAAATCCATGATTCAATAAAGAGAACCCATGTCACTCTAAGCCCAAGCAGCTAGTTTCACAAATACTTTTTGTATGCCACTGTGAATGTATAAGAGGAAAAAGTAACTTGCAGAACTTCAAAATTCTACCAAACCCTGCAGTACTACACACAAAAGGCTAACAGAATGAAAAAATAATAATAATGATGCTTACCTTTGCCGGCAGGTATCCATGATCTCTTGGCTGTAGTGGTGTCAGAAGTTAACCATGTCACAGCCGATAATTTCACAAGGCCGGCTCTTATTTACCTCATACCTTATAAATACTAACAACTGCGTTAATAACAAAATTGACATAATCAAATTAACAAGAGATGTACAACGCTTAATCCATGCACAAGGAAAATTCACATACAAATGAATACCAAAGACAATGAGGTAATATTAGGAACAGAAATTGTTGGAAAATGGGGAAACAGGGTCTTAAGGTTGTAGAGGTGAAATGGGTAATATTTAGGAAAAGTACAGGATATGGGGTGGCATGTTAATTTTAGTTAGGTAATCCCAAAAACTATATGATGAGGGGGGTAAGATAGGCATATCAAGAAACTCCTGGTAGCCTGGCTGGTGTGGCTCAGTGGTTGAGCATCAACTTATGAACCGGGAGGTCATGGTTTGATTCCCTGTTAGTGCACATGCCCAGGTTGTGGGCTTGATCCCCAGTGTGGGGCGTGCAGGAGGCAGCCGATCTCTCATCATTGTTTCTCTCTCTCTCTCTCCCTTCTTCTCTAAAATCAATAAAAATATATATTTTAAAGAAACTCCTCACCTCCCCCACACACAGACAGCACCTTCAGTCAGTGTGTGCTCCACCCTCAGGCTCCTCACAGAGCTGTCACACAGCACATGCCCTACCCTGAGCCCAGGTCAGAGCTGCTGGTGTGACCTGGTATGCCCAGCCACAGGTCACAAGACCATGCTGCATGTGCAAGAGGGTCCTAGGGCGCCATCCTACCTTGAGTGCTGAGGGTGCAGAGTGAATTGCATGCCACAGGGCTCTGGGTCCTCATGGTGAGTTGCATGCCAGAGGAACTGTGCATGCACTCCCACCAGCCTGAGAATCTGAAGTGGACAACTGAAGGACCAGAATCATGGGAGAAGGGAGTACAACTCAGAGCAGACGATAAAGGTGTGAAACTCAAGGCACAACCAGCCTCTGGTCTAGCGAGTCCCAGATCATTGGACCACTAGGGAATTCAACCCCTTGGATCCCAAGCAGGAAGTCCAGGGCCAGGAAGAGGAGACAGCAAAAAGGAGGAGACAGAAAAACCCCCAAAATGAAAGAAAAGGAGAAAGCAACAGAAAAGGAACTAAATGAAAGAGAGGCAAGCAATATGTCAGAGAAATAATTCAGTGTAAGGGTCATGCAGTTCCTAAACCGACTGGATGAGAAAATTACCAACATATGTAAGAATCAAGAAAAAATGAAGAATGATATAACTAAAATAAAAACCACAATGGAAGGTTTCACTAGTAGACTAGAAAAAACAAAGGACCGAATCAGAGAGTTAGAAGACAGGGTTTAAAACATACCCAATCAGAAGAGCAATTGGAGAAAAACTTTTAGAAATCAGGAGAAGAGCCTAAGGGAGATTTGGAACAACATGAAATGAAGCAACATCTATATAATAAGGGTACCAGAAGGAGAGGAAGTGGAGTAAAGATTAGAAAACCTATTTGAAGAAATAATGACAGAAAACTTCACTAACTTGGGGAAGAAAAAAGTCACACAAACAAAGAGAGTCCCAAACAAGATGAACCCAAAAAGCCCAACACCAAGACACATCATAATTACAATGGCAATTGTTAGTGACGAAGAGAGAATCTTAAAGGCTGCAAGAGAGAAAGAGAGTTACCAACAAGGGATCTCCCATTAGACTATCAACTTAATTCCTAACAGAAACACGTCGGGCCAGAAGGGAATGGAATGAAGTATACAAAGTGATACACAGCAAGGGAATGACTTCAAGAATACTCTTTCCAGTGAGGCTATCATTTAAATTAAAAAGGAAATCAGGAGCTTCACAGACAAGAAAAGGCTAAGGATATTCATTACTATCAAGCCAGCAATGCAAGAAATGCTAAAGGGACTGTCGTAAAAAGAAGAAATAGGAAGAGAAGAAGGAACACATGCATAAAAACTAAAATTGCTACAAACAAGTACTAATCAATAATAACCTTAACCATTAATGGATTAAATTCTCCAATCAAAGGCATCAAGTGGCTGAACAGAAAGAAAACATGACCCATACTTATGCTGTCTACAAGAGACCCACCTCAGAACAAGGGACTCACAATACTAAAAATGAAGGAATGGAAGAAATTTTTTCAGGCACATGGAAATGAATTTAAAAAAGCTGGGGTAGCAATACTTATATATCACAAAATAGACCTCAAAGTGAAGGCCATAACAAAAGATAAGGAAGGCTACTTCATAATACTAAAGGGATTGGTACAACAAGAGGATATAACTCTGGGAAACATATATGCACCCAATGCAGGAGCATGCAAATACATAAAAAACTTTTGGAAGATATTAAGGGAGAAATCCACAGCAATACATTCATAGTAGTGAACTTTAATATCCCATTGACAACACTGGATAAATCTAGACAAAAAAAAATCAACAATGAAACAGCAATCTAAAAGACTCACTAGATCAGTTGGAATTAATTGACATCTTCAGAACATTTCATCCCAAAACCACTGAATATACATTCTTCTCAAGTGCACATGGGACATTTTCATAGATAGACCACATATTAGGACATAGGCTAAGTCTCTACAAATTCAAGAAGATTGAAATCATATCAAGAATCTTCTCAGATCACAATGGCATAAAATTAGAAATCAACTACAATAAAAACAATTTTATAAAAATCAAACACTTGGAGGTTAAATAGCATGTTATTAAACAATGATTGGGTTACCAAAGAGATCAAATAAGAAATAAAAAACATCCTGGAAACAAATGACAATGAAAACACAACAATCCAAAAATGATGGGGCACATTGAAAGCGGTCGGGAGAAGGAAGTTCATAGCACTACAGGTCTCCCTCAGAACACAAGAAAAACAGGTAATAAATTATCTAACCCTACAACTTAAAGAATTAAAAAGAGAGCAACAAGAACAGCCCAGAGTAATTAGAAGGAAGGAGATAATAAACATCAGAGCAGAAATAAATGGCATAGAGGAAAAAAAGATCAATAAAACCAAGAGCAATTTCTTTGAAAAGATACACAAGATTGTTGAATTTCTAGCGAGGACCACCTAGAAGTAAAGAGAGATGGCCCAAATAAACAAAATCAGAAATGAAAGAAGTGAAGTATTAACCAACCCCACAGAAATATAAAGGATTGTAAAAAAAATACTATGAACAACTCCATTACAACAAACTGGACAACCTAGAGGAAATGGACATTTTCCTAGAAAAGTACAATCTTCCAAATCTCAATCAGGAAGAATAAAAAAATCTGAAAAGGCCAATAACTATAAAGGAATTTGAAGCAGTCATCAAAAAACTTCCAGCAAACAAAAGCCCTGAGGTGGACAGTTTCACAGGGGAGTTTTACCAAACATTCAAAGAACTAAAATTACCCTTCTCAGACTATTCCAAAAAATTAAAGAGGAAGCAACACTTCCAAGCTTTTTCTATGTAGCCAGCATTACCCTAATCCCAAAAACAGATAAAGACACCCCAAAGAAAGAGAATTACAGGCTAATATCCTTGATGAACATAGATGCTAATATACTCAACAAAATTCTAGCAAATCGGATCCAGCATTACATTCAAAAGATCATACACCATGACCAAGTGGGATTTATTCCAGGGATGCAAGGCTAGTATAATATCCACAAATCAATCAACGTGATACATCACATATACAAATAGAGAGACAAAAATAACTGAATCATATCAATTGATGCAGAAAAAGCACTTGACAAAATCCAACACCCTTTCTTGATAAAAACTCTCAGCAAAGTGGGAATAGAAGAATCATACCTCAACATAATAAGGGCCATTTGACAAACCTACAGCTAACAGCATACTCAGTGAGCAAAAACTGAAATCATTTCCCCTAAGAACAGGAACAAGACAGAGATACCCACTTTCACCACTCCTGTTCCACATAGAACTGAAAGTGCTAACCATAGCAATCATACAAGGAGAAAAAAATAAAAGGCATCCAAGTTGCCAAAGAAGTAAAACTGTCCTTATTCACAGATGACATGATATTCTACATAGAAAACCCTAAAGACTCCATCAAAAAACTACTAGGCTTAAATGAATTTCGCAATGTAGCAGGATACAAAATTAACACTCAGAAATGTATGGCTTTTTATACACCAATAATAAACTCACAGAAAGAGAAAGTAAAAAAAATCCAATTTATCATTGCAAAAACAAACCACCAACAACAAAAAACGAAGATACCTAGGAATAAACTTAACTAAGGGGGTAAAAGGCCTGTACTCAGAAAACTACAGGACATTGAAAAAACAGATAGAGGAAGATGTAAACAAATGGAAGAATATACCGTGTTCATAAATTGGTAGACACAACATCATTAAAATATCTATACTACCCAAAGCAATCTATAGATTCAATGCAATCCCCATTAAAATACCAATGGGATATTTCATAGACCTAGAAAAAACTCTCCAAAAATTCATATGGAACTGAAAAAGACCCCAAATAGCCTCAGCAATCCTGAGAAAGAGGAACAAAATTGGAGGAATCATAATACCAGATATCAAGCTATATTACAAAGCCATTGTTCTCAAAACTGCCTGGTACTGGCACAAGAACAGACATATTGACCAATGGAACATAACAGAGAACCCATAAATCAACCCAAGCAACTATGCTCAATTTATATTTGACAAAGGAGGCAATAGCATACAATTTAGTGCACTGGTAGACCCAGGGCCTGCAGCTTCCAAAGGGCCTGGGTTGGGTTCCTCTCCAAGGCCAGGGCGGCCTCCATGGAGCTCTGAGTTTTGCCCACTCATCTTGGGAGCGCCTTCAGCACATCCTGGAAGAGATGTGGCCACCAGGCTGGTTTTGCAACTTTGAGAGCCACTCAGCACCCTCACGCTTCTTCTCTGCCAACTTGAGGAAGAAGTGAGAGCCACTTCATCACGGTGGAAATACTAGTAGAAGGCCAGAGAGAGAAGAAAAGCTGTGTAAGTACACAGTGAAGAAGCGGACATCTACATACCAGGAAAAGAGTCCTTATGAAAATTCAACCCTGACAGTGACACCTTGATATTGGCCTTCTAGTCTTCAGAACTGAGGAGCAGCAGTCCCACGAGCAGTTTGCCCCCATCCGCGGAGCAGCAGCTGCATGCCACCTGTCCCTGTCCAAGGAACAGCAGCCTTGCACAGCCTGCTCCCATCCGAGAAGCAGCAGCTGCATGAGCTGCCCGCCACCATCCAAGGAGCAGCAGCTTCATAAGCAGCCTCCCCCTGTCCAAGGAGCAGTAGATGGAAGATCAGCCCACCCCCACCAGATAGAGGAGCCACCACTGCTGTGAGCAGTGGCACAAGCAGCACCCACTAGAGGAGCTTCTGCCAACTGAGGAGCAGCCACTGCATGACTGCCTGAGGAGCAGCTGCCACCCAAGGAGCCACTGTTGCCTGAGGTGCAGCCCCCACATGACTCGACCTAGGTCCTTCAGTGAGAGCAAAAATGGGGAGACAAAGAAATCCCCAAAGGATAGAAAAGAAGGAATCGCCAGAAACTGAGCTAATTGAAACAGAGGTATGCAATATGTCATAAAAAGAATTCAAAATAAGTGTCATACAGTTCATAAACCAGATAGATGAAAAAGTCAACAACTTATGTAAAAACCAAGAAGAAATAGTGTGTAGCTTCAATAAACAACACTATGGAAAGTTTCAACAGTAGACTAGGAGAAGCGGAAGACCGAATTAATGAATTAGAAGACAGGGAAGAAAAATGCACCCAAACTGAACTGCAATTGGGGAAAAAAAATTAAAAGACAGTAGGAGAGCCTAAGGGAACTTTTGGACAACATTAAATGAAGCAACATACAAATAATAGGGGTGCCACAATGACAGGAAGAGGAACAAGGGTTAGAAAACATATTTGAAGTAATAACGTCAGAAAACTTCCCTGATGTGGGGAAGAAAAAAGTCACACAAGCAAAGAGAGTTCAAAACAAGACGAACCCCAAAAGACCCACACCAAGACACATTGTAATTACAATGGCAATTGTTCACAATGAAGAGATAATATTTTTTTAATTTCTTTATTGATTAAGGTATTACATATGTGCCCTTATTTTCCCATTACCCCAACCCCCCCATTCATGCCCTTACCCCCCTGTTGTCAGTGTCCATTGACTAGGCTTATATGCATGCATATAAGTCCTTTGGTTAATCTCTCTCCCTTACCCCCACCATCCCCTACCTTCCCTGAGGTTTGACATTCTGATTATCGGTTTTTGTTCATCAGTTTATGTTGTTATTATATTCCATAAATGAGTGAGATCATGTGATATTTATCTTTCTGTCCCTGGCTTATTTCACTTAGTATAATGCTCTCCAGCTCCATCCATGTTGTTGCAAATGGTATAAGAACTCCTTGTTTTTTATCACAACATAGTATTCCATTGTGTAGATGTACCACAGTTTTTTAATCCAATCATCTCCTGATGGGCCCTTAGGCTGTTTCCAAATCTTAGCTATGGTGAATTGTGCTATGAACATAGGGGTGCATATATCCTTTCTGATTTGTGTTTCTAGTTTACAAAGAGAGAATCATAAAGGCTGCAAGAGAGAGACAGACAGTTATGTACAAGGGATCTCCCATTAGATTATCAAATGATTTCTCAACTGAAATACATCAGGACAGAAAGGAATGGAAGGAAGTTTACAAAGTGATGCAAAGCAAGGGACTGAATACAAGAATATTACATTCAGCAAGGCTATCATTCAAAATTGAAGGGGAAATAAGGAGCTTCACAGACAAAAAAAAAAAATTCTAAGGGAGTTTATCACCACCAAGCCAGCAATGCAAGAAATTCTAAAGGGAATGGTATAAAAATAAATAAAAAGGGAAGGAGGAACACAGGCACAAAAAATAAAAATGGCTACAAACAACTACCTATCAATAATAACTTATAACATGGTCCAATCAAAAGATATTGAGTGGCTGAATGGATAAGACAACATGACGCATACATTTTCTGTCTACAAGAGACCCACCTTAGAACAAGGGACTCACACAGACTGAAAGTGAAGGGATGGGAAAATATCTTCCAGGCAAATGAAAAAGAAAAAAAAAAGCTGAGGTAGCAATACTTATATATAATAAAATATACCTCAAAGTAAATGACATAACAAGTGATAAAGGAGGCCACTACATAATACTAACAGGATCAGTACTAAAAGAGGATATAACCGTGATAAACATATATGCACCCAATACAAGAGCACCCAAATAAATTAAAAAAAAAACACCTCCTCGAAGGTATGAAGGAAGAGATTGACAACAAAACAATCATAGTATGGGACTCTAATATCCCATTGACATCACTGGATAAATCATCTAGACAAAAAATCAGTAAAGAAACAGTAATCCTGCCGAAACCGGTTGGGCTCTGTGGATAGAGCGTCAGCCTGCGGACTGAAGGGTCCCGGGTTCGATTCCGGTCAAGGGCACATACCTAGGTTGTGGGCACATCCCCAGTAGGAGGTGTGCAGGAGGCAGCTGATCGATGTTTCTCTCTCATCGATGTTTCTACTCTCTATCCCTCTCCCTTCCTCTCTGTAAAAATATCAATAAAATATATTTAAAAAAAAAGAAACAGTAATCCTAAATGACTCATTAGATCAGATGGACTTAATTGACATCTGCATAACATTTCATCCAAAGCCAGTAAATATACATTCTTCTCATGTGAACATCGGACATATTCAAAGATAGACCACATATTGGGTCACAGGCAAAGTCTCTTCAAATTGAAGAAGACTGAAATTATATCAAGCATCTTCTCAGACCACAATGGCATAATATTAGAAATAAACTACAGCCTTAATCGGTTTGGCTCAGTGGATAGAGCGTCGGCCTATGCACTCAAGGGTCCCAGGTTTGATTCCAGTCAAGGGCATGTACCTTGGTTGTGGGCACATCCTCAGTAGGGGGTGTGCAGGAGGCAGCTGATTGATATTTCTCTCTCATCGATGTTTCTAACTCTCCCTCTCCCTTCCTCTCTGTAAAAAATCAATAAAATATTAAAAAAAGAAATAAACTACAATAAAAACAATTCAAAAATCAAACACTTGGAAGCTGAATAGCATGCTATTAAACAATGATTGGGTTACCAAAGAGATCAAAGAAGAAATTAAAAACATCCTGGAAACAAATGATAATGAAAACACAACAATCCAAAATCAATGGGACACAGTGAAAGCAGTTCTGAGAGGGAAGTTTATAGCTCTACAGTCCTACCTTAAAAAACAAGAAAAAAATGATAATAAATCATCTAACTCTACAACTTAAAGAATTAGAACAAGAAAAGCACAGAGTGAGCAGAAGGAAGGAGATAATAAAGAGCAGAGCAGAAATAAATGACATAGAGATAAAACAAAACAAAACCAATACAAAAGATCAATGAAACCAAGAGCTCTTTCTTTGAAGTATACACAAAATGGATGAACCACCAGCCAGGCTCATCAAGAAGCAAAGAGAGAGGACCCAAATAAACAAAATCAGAAATGAAAGAGGTGAAATAACAACAGACCTCACAGAAATATAAAGTATCCTATATAATAAAGAGCTAATATGCAAATGGTCATCACGCGGTCATGCCATCATGCCATCACACTGGGTCCGGGGGACCTGAGGCCAGGCCAGGGGCTCTGAGACCATGACCCCTGCCCCCATGCTGAGGCTAGGGGACCGGAGGCCAGGTCGGGGGACCAGAGGCTGAGCCGGGAGACCTGAGGGCATGCACCCCACCCAGCAGGGCTTGATGGGGGACCTTAGGCTGTGCCCCCTGCCCGGTGCCGGGCCAGAGGACCTGAGGCTGCAACCCCAGCCAGTGTGGGGCTTGATGGTGGTGGAGCCAGCCAGGTCTGCATCTTGAGTGATTTCAAGGCACACGCAGGTGGGTGGGGACTTGACTCTGGATCTCGTGGCGCACCCCAGATACTGACAGGAGGAAGATTTGAGATTTTCATATACATTTTACTAATTTTCTTTCATCTCTGACACTTCTATTATAGAGAAAGGTCAAATAGCAATATTAAAATATTTCCTCTACTTAATTCCCTTTTAATGTGCATGAATTTCATGCACCAGGCCACTAGTTGTAAAAAAAAAATTACTATGAACAACTCTATTCCAACAAACTAGACAACCTAAAGGAAACGAACATATTCCTAGAAAAATACAAGATTCCAAAACTCAATCAGAAAGAATCTAAAAATCTCAATAGGCTGTTAACGATGGAGGAAATTGAAGCAGTCATCAAAAAGCTTCCAGCAAACAAAAGCTCAGGTCCAGGTGGCTTCACAGGGGAGTTTTATCAAACTTTCAAAGAAGAACTAAAACCTGTCCTCCTCAGACTATTCCAAAAAATTAAAGAGGAAGCAACACTTCCAAGCTCATTCTATGAAGCCAACATTACCCTAATACCAAAACAAGATGAAGACACCACAAAGAAAGAGAATTATAGGCCAATATACCTCATGAATATAGATGCCAAAATCCTCTACAAAATTGTAACAAATCAGATCCAGCATTACATCACAAAAATTCATACATCATAACCAAGTAGGATTTATCCCAGGGATGCAATGATGGTACAATATCCACAAATCAATAAACATAATACATCACACAAACAAATTGAGAGATAAAAATCACATAGTCATATCGATTGATGCAGAAAAAGCTTTTGACAGAATCTAACACTCTTTCTTGATAAAAACCCTCAGCAAAGTGGGAATAGAGGGATCATACATCAACATAATAAAAGCCTTCCTTATACGACTAACCTCAGCCAACAGCATACTCAATGGGCAAAAACTAAAACCATTTCCCCTAAGAACAGGCACAAGACAGGGATGCGCACTGTCAACACTCCTGTTCCACATAGAACCAGAAGTGTTAGTCATAGCAATTAGGCAAGAAGAAGAAATAAAAGATATCCAAATTGGAAAAGAATACATAAAACTATCATTATTCACAGGTGACATGATGCTGTATGTAAAAAAAAACAAAAAAAAACAAAAAACAAAAAAAAAAACACTCCATAAAAAATTATTAGACTTAATAAATGAATTTGGCAACATAGCAGGATACAAAATTAATGCCAAGAAATCTATGGAATTTTTATACACCAATAGTGAACTTACAGAAAGAGAGGTTTAAAAAATCCCATTTACCATTGCACCAAAAACATTAAGATACCTGGGAATAAACTTAACTGAGGAGGTAAGACCTGTACTCAAAAAACTATAGGACACTGAAAAAAGAGATAGAGGAAGACATAAACAGATGGAAGAACATACCATAGAATCAACATCATTAAAATGTCCATACTACCCAAAGCAATCTATAGATTCAATGCAGTCCCCATTAAAATGCCAATGGCATATTTCACAGTCCTAAAATGAACTCTCCAAAAATTCATCTGGGATTTAAAAAAAAAAAGACTCCAAATAGCTGCAGCAATCCTGAGAAAGAAGAACAAAGTTGGAGGACTCTCAATACCAGATATCAAGCTGTATTACAAACTCACTGCTCTCAAAACTCCCTGGTACTGGCACAAGAACAGACATATAGATTAATGGAACAGAACAGAAAACCCAGCAATCGACCCAAGCCATTATGTTCAATTAATATTTGACAAAGCAAGAGCATACAATGGAGTCAAAAGAGTCTCTTCAATAAATGGTGTTGGGGACATTGGACAGATAAAGGCAATAAAATGAAACTAGACCACCAACTTACATCATACACAAAAATAAACTCAAAATGGATAAAGGACTTAAATGTAAGATAGGAAATCATAAAAATATTAGAGGAATCCACAGGCAGCAAAATCTCAGACATATGCCAAAGGAATATCTTCACCAATATAGCTCCTAGGCCGCTGGAAACTAAAGAGAAAATAAACAAATGGGACTACATCAAAATAAAAAGCTTCTGCACAAGAAATCATCAAGAAAACAATGAGAAAGCCCACTGCATGGAAGAACATATTTGCCAATGTTATCATTGATAAGAGTTTAATCTCCAACATTTACAGGGAACTCATACAAATTAACAAAAGGAAGTCCAACAACCCAATCAAAAAATGGGCAACAGATCTAAATAGATAATTTTCATAAGAGGACAGAAGGAAGGCCAAGAGACATATGAGAACCTGCTCAAAGACACTAATCATCCGAGAGATTCAAATCAAAACAACAATGAGGTACCATCTCACACCTGTCAGAATGGCTATCATCAACAAATCAACAAACGACAAGTGCTGGCGAGGATGTGGAGAAAAAGGAACCCTCATGCACTGCTGGTGATAATGCAGACTGGTGCAGCCACGGTGGAGAACAGTATGGAGTTTCCTCAAAAAACTAAAAATGGAACTGCCATTTGACCCAGTGATCCCACTTCTAGGACTATATTCCAAGAAACTAGAAACACCAATCAGAAAGACTATATGCACCCCTATGTTCATAGCAGAACAATTTACAATAGCTAAGATTTGGAAACAGCCTAAGTGCCCATTAGCAGATGAGTGGATTAAAAAACTGTGGTACATCTACACAATGGAATACTACACTGCTGTAAAAAGGAAGGAACTTCTACCATTCACAACAGCATGGATGGTCCTGGAGAGAAAGATAAATATCACATTATCTCACTCATTTGTGAAATATAATGAACAACATAAACTGATGAACAAAAATAGATCCAGAGACTTAGAAGCATCGAACAGACCATCCAACCTCAGAAGGAAGGCGGGGGGGGGGGGGTGGGAGGGTGAGGTAAGAGATCAACCAAAGGACTTGTATGTATGCATATAAGCATAACCAATGGACACAGACAATAGGGAGGGAGAGTATGTGCTGTGGGGGAGGGAGCTACCAGGGAGAGGCCAATTGGGGAAATGGAGACATAGGTAATACTTTAAACAATAAAGAATTTTAAAAAATTAAAAGGAACTCCTGGTAAAGTTCTCTTCTTACACCAGTTTTTTTCCAACTAAATATTTTAGAAAAGAATGGGAGACAATTTTTATTTCTTAACAATGAGCTTAAAATCAGTACATCCAATGCAAAATTTTGGTACTCTTTGAAAGTTTATTTATTTATTTATTTTCTCTTGATTCACATGAATTTAGCTTTTGTGGGTTTTTTTTTGCCATTAATTGCTAAGGAATTTTAAGATAAAAATACAAAGTCATTAACATCAAGAGACACAAGGGCCCTTTGGATTCCAAAATAAATATCTTTCTAATGGGGGAGTAAGGGGAACGTCACGTGTCACTTGCTTATTTTTTAAACTATTACTCTTTCAATTCTAATCTTTGAATAAAATATATTTTCTACAATATAAAATGACTTTTTAGATAAAAATCAGCACAGTAACATTGTCTATTTTACAATAAATCTGAAAGGAAAATTTGGAAAAGAATATTCTTACACCATATAGCATAACTTGTTTTTTTACTTGAAATTTTTTTGTTAATTGCCTAATCACCTAAATCAGTGAATAAGAATGCTCAGCTTCCAATCCATGAATATAGAATACAATATAACTTATTCTACTTTTTACTTCAAAGTCAGAGATGACATCCATCCCATCTAATAAGTGATATGCAAATTGACCGTAGCCCCCGCTAAACTCACAAAGCCACGCCCACCATCCAATCAGGAGTGAATATGCAAATTAACACAACCAAGATGGCTCTGGCCATAGAGAGAGCAGGAGGCTTGGGTTTTCCCAGCAATGGAAGAAGCCAAGCTTTCCTGCACACCCTCACCAGCCCAGGCCTCTGCTCAAGGCTACAAAGTTTCAATTATAGAAGATAAATAAATCCCAGATACCAGGGCCTCCACTTGGGTCGCCGGGAGGCGTGGCCAGCCTGAAAACCACCACAGGAAACCTCACCCCGGCCGCCCCATGCCCTAAGAGAACCCCCACCCTGATCCGGGACACCCTTCAGGGCAAACCAGCTGGCCCCCACCCGTGCACCAGGCCTCTATCCTATCTAATAAAAGAGTAATATGCAGATTGACCATCACTCCAACATACAAGATGGCTGCCCCCATGTGGTCAAAGATCCTGCCCCCATGTGGACACAAGATGGCCACCACAAGATGGCCAGGAGGGGAGGGCAGTTGGGAGGGACCAGGTCTGCAAAGGGAGGGCAGTTGTGGGCGATCAGGCCAGCAGGGGAGGGCAGTTAGGGGTGACCATGCCGGCAGAGGAGGAAAGTTGGGGGCAAACAGGCTGGCAGGGGAGCAGTTAGACATCAATCAGGCTGGCAGGGAAGTGGTTAGGGGGTGATCAGGTTGTCAGGCAGAAGCAGTTAGGGTCAATCAGGAAGGCAGGCAGGCGAGCAGTTGGGAGACAGTAGTCCTGGATTGTGAGAGGGATGTCTGACTGACCGTTTAAACACACCAGGATTGGGTCTAAACGGGCAGTCGGACATCCCTTGAGGGGTCCCAGATTGGAGAGGGTGCAGGCTGGCCTGAGGGACACCCCTCCCCCCCTGTGCATGAATTTCGTGCACCGGGCTTCTAGTATAATTATAAAGCCTACTCTACATTTTCAAGTTCTCAATCCAAATATATAGATTGGAACAGGTCACTTCATTGCTGACAACATTCATGGGAGGGTCAGATTCCTCATAAAAAAGACAACATAAATTTGATTGGGAGCCGGCTATTGCCCTACTCACCCATCAACAGAATTATGGAAGTCAAGAGGCAATATTTTTTCCTTTTTGAAATAGCAAAGGAACCAAAGAAGATTGGCTGGCTGTTGAATGGGCCCCACATTAGATTGCATAGCTCATTAGGATCGAGGCTGGTACCTGTGAGCAGTTCACTTCCTAAGAGCACTCACTGGGCATTATGTCATCTGTACTACAGCTTTCACCCTGGAAAGTATTTGAAAATACTTTATGCTCAAAATATACACTGAGTGGCCAGATTATTATGATCTCTGAATGCATAATAATCTGCCCACTTGGTGTATATCCTATATAATAAAAAGCTAATACGCAAATTGTCCCTTTGACCAGCAGGCAGGCCGGCCAACCACCCATGTCCCCTCCCCCTGGCCAGGCTGGCCGGACCCCCACCCATGTAAAAATTCATGCACTCACTGGGCCTTTAATATATAATATATATATGTGTGTGTGTGTATGTGTGTATATATATATATATATACGCACATATATACATATACATATACATATACATATACATATACATATACATACATATATATATACTAGAGGCCCGGTGCACTAAATTCTAGCACGGGGGAATCCCAGGTTATGCTATATAAAAAACAAGTTATGCTATATAATCTGGGACCCCTTGAGGGATGTCTGGCTGCCCGTTTAGGCCCAATCCTACCAGGTAGGATTGGGCCTAAACAGGAATTTGGACATCCCTCTTACAATCCAGGACTGCTGGCTCCCAAATGCTCGCCTGCCAACCTTCCTGATTGCCCCTAACTGCTTCTGCCTGTCAGCCTGATCACCCACTAACCACTCCCCTGTCAGCCTGATTGATGCCTAACTGCTCCCCTGGCAGCCTGTTTACCCCTACTGCCCTACCCTGCAGGCCTGGTCCCCCCAATTGCTCTCCCCTAAAGGCCTGGGACCCCCCAACTGCCCTTCCCTGCCGACCCGCTCGCCTTCAACTTCCCTCCTCTGCTGGCCTGGTCACCCCTACCTGCGTTCCCCTTCTGGCAATCTTGAGGCGGCCATCTTGTGTCCACATGGGGGCAATCATCTTGGACTACATGTGGGCAGCCATCTTGTGTGTTGGAGTGTCGGTCAATTTGCATATTATTCTTGTATTAGATAGTATTAGATAGGATAGAGGCCTGGTGCATGGGTGGGGGCCGGTTGGGTTGCCCTGAAGGGTGTCCCAGATCAGGGTGGGGGTTCTCTTGGGGCGTGGGGAAGTCTGGGTGAGGGGCCTGTGGTGGTTTGCAGATTGGCCACGCCTCCCGGAGACCCCAGTGGACGAACTGGTATCTGGGATTTATTTGTCTTCTATAATTGAAACTTTGTTGCCTTGAGTGGAGCCAAGCCTCCTGCTTGCTCCGTGGCCGCCGCCACTTTTGTTGGGATTTATTTATCTTCTATGATTGAAACTTTGCAGCCTTGAGTGGAGGCCAAGGCAGGCCAGGGCTGCGGAAACTTGGCTTCCTCCATCGCCGGGGGCAACTCAAGCCTCCTGCTCTCTCCAGCTCCGTGGCTGCTGCCATTTTTGTTGGGATTTGTTTATCTTCTATAATTGAAACTTTGTAGCCTTGAGCAGAGGCCTGGGCCAGCCAGGGCAGGCTGAAAGCTTGGCTTACTCTATTGCAGGGGAAACCCAAGCCTCCTGCTCTCTCCATGGCCATATCCATCTTGGTTGGGTTAATTTGCATACTTGCTCCTGATTGGGTGGTGGGCGTGGCTTGTGGGTGTGGTGGATGTGTGGTCAATTTGCGTATTACTCTTTTATTAGATAGGATATATATATACTGAGTGGCCAGATAATTATGCATTCAGATATTATAATTATCTGGCCACTCAGTGTATAGTATCCATTCCTTGTCCTTGAGGATCCAAGTATCTATACTAATAAAAGCCTAGGTTGCCCTTGCACATGATGTTGCCACAAGATGGCTGCCACAAGATGGCCAAGTGCACAGAGGAGGCAGGGCCCAGCAGCCACTTCGTGTGGTGAGGCCTGGGGGTCCCAGCATCTCCTCCGCCTCATGCATAGGAGGTGGGTCCTGGCGGAGAAGGCATGTTGTGGCAGGGGAGGGCAGTTGGGGGCAATCAAGCCAGCAGGGCAGCAGTTAGGTGTCAATCAGGCCAGCAGAGAAGTGGTTAGGGCCAATCAGGCAGGCAGGCAGGCAAGTGGTTATGAGCCAGCAGTCCTGGATTGTGAGAGGGACGTCAAACTGCCGGTGTAGGCCCAATCCCACACATCCCCCAAGGTGTCCCAGATTGGAGAGAGTGCAGGCCGGGCTGAGGGACACCTTCCCCCAACCCCTGTGCACGAATTTCGTGCACTGGGCCACTAGTAAATCTAAAATGATAATGGCCTTCTTCAGTCCAAAGGCAGGACTTCTTTCCAGTAGAGTGTCTCCAGTGTTTCACAAAAATAAATAAAAGCAGCAGCTAACGTCTTTTCAGCTTCTTGACCTCTTCGCATTTTGTTGCTTCTTCCTCCCATCTCATTCCCTCTAAGTCCTCTTGCATACCTGGTTTTAACTCTTTGCTTCTTCATCTTTGTATTTTTCTTTGGTCATAGCCAAAGAATGTGCTTAGATATTTCTTCCTGAGATTCTCCTTCATCTTTGATAAAATATTCCATTTTGGAGTCATAGTTCTCATCTTCATCCTCTTCATATTTTCACTGTCTTTTGTAACCACCAGGGAAGGGAAACCCTTGAGAATGTTGGGCAGATCTGTAGCCAGCTAAAGAAGGCTTCATTCCATTCATCTGTCCATTGGTGGGCCAGGTAATGATATTCTTAGAAAATATTGTTTCTGAGACAAAAGTGCATTTGGGCTTATGGGGGGATCTAAGCTACTAACTATTCACCCAGGTCCCAAGCCAATCACTGGTCTTCTAGGGCCTAAACTGCTGACAGTCTGTCCAGCTGAAACTGTGCCACCTACTGATCGCCCAGAGCCACTGACTGATCGCCTGGGGGGCACTGAGCCACTCATTGGTCATCGGTTATGTGGATTGTGCACAGGCCACCCAGAGTCACCAGAACTGACCACTGACTTCCTAGAACTACCTGGGTCACTGATGGGTCATCCAAAGCCACCTGTGCTGCTGACTGTTATTCCAGGAGGATTTAAGTCACTGGCTGGTCTCTTGGTCCCACTGATTGATTGCTCAGGTCCTGAGCTGGAGCTGCCATTCTGGTGCCTGGGCACGGAGCCAGAACTAACCATAGGCTAAAGACTCCCTGTGATGGGCTGCCCAGGAGCTAGGCTGGAGCCGCTGCCTGACTGCCTGACACTTGGACTCTTAGCCTTCTGTGGGGAGACCACAGGTCCAGGTCTGGAATGGATAGGATGGAGAGGAAATTTTTGGCTGTGTGCTCAATAACAGATTTCTGACTCCCTTTAGCTGAAGTCTTTGAAACACTTGGTGAAAAGGTGCTCAAGTGGGTCTTTCCAGCCCCATTGAAAACAGGGCTGTCATGGTCCTTCTGAAGTGAGGCTTGGGAACAGTTGCTAGATCCTACTTTGGTCCTCTCTCCTGGCATGGATTTGGATGAAAACAAACCTAAATGTTTCTTATTATCTGTGCAGGGTCAGGATTTCTTCTCAGCATGAGGAAGGGGAGTACCTTTGAGAGAAGGTTGCTTGTCCCTGGAAACTCTGCTAGGTTTTGTGCCCATACTTTCTGTATGAGAGGGCACCATTTTGGTCAGAGGTAGTCCTGCATCTGCTTCAGACTTCTTTTTCATATGTCTTCATTCAAGAAGTTTTCACTCCCTAAGTTCTTGTGCAATCATAGGCCACTTTTCTGTGTTTTTTTTTCCACTACCTTGATTTCCACTGATCCATACTGTTGGAAGCTAGCCATTGTCTCCCCTATCAGAAAAGTGTAAACAAGGAATGCAGAAGGCTCATGAACCTTGAGCTCTGGCAAGGGCCAAAGCTATGCACTGATTGTTTAGTTCAGACAATGGTGGCTCAAGCAATTTCCTGACCAAATAGTCTCAAAGTAAATCTTTACTAATATTTACTGACCTTTAAGATAGTCTTTCTGTTACCAGAATTGCCTGCCTAGGGGCAATATGCGCATCTAAAATTGAATAAAAGGCTGTCAGGGCCTGGGCACCAGTGAAGTCCTTGCCCTTGCATTGGACTCTCCGCCTGGTCCCCCATTATTTCCAAATAATTATTTCTTGTCTTGTCTCATCATTTGACCATGGCCCCTCTCCAGATCCCGAACCCTGAGCCATGCGGGACGTGGACTCTCACATCTGGCACCTCAAATGATGGATGTCTGGAGAAGATTTGCCTGAAGCAGAAAAACAAAGTTTCACCAGCAAGGTGGGGAAAAAGAATTCACCGGATAGGTGGGGAAATTCGCCGCGTGCAAAGCCCACAGCCAGCTGCGAAAGTCGAGATCTGTAAGTAGGGTGGGAACATCTTTTCTTAGCCAGGCTAATGGGGCAGAATTTTTCAAAAGGGGAGAAGCTTTATTGTAGACTTTTGGTTTGCATGCTTAAGGATAAAGTGTCAGAAGGTATTCTCTTACAGTTTTTGCATGTTGTTATAGAACATAATCCCTGGTTTCCTGAAGAAGGTACATTAGATGTTGAATGTTGGGAAAGAGTTAGTCAGAACTTGAAAAAACCTCAGCAGCAGGGGAAAAATTTGTCTCTAAATTGTTTTTCCTTATGGAACATGGTATTGCATTTGCTAGAGCCTTCCAGAGAAATAAAAGAAGATAAACCCCCTCCCTTTGCACCTTCCTCTCCTAAAAAGGAGCAAAAAGAAAAATTGGAGGAATGGCCTTCATGGCCCCCTTCACCTCCATGTCCTAATCCTGAAACATTTAATTCAGCATTAATAGAATAACCTATGCAAAGAGCTATCCAAGAAGGATTAAAGGACATGACGGTGGAGGACCAACTTGCTTTTCCTATTATACAAGTAGCTGACCCACAGCTCCTGAATCATATAATAAGACAGCATGAAAATTTTGACTTTAAAATGATAAAGGCCTTGCGTGAAAGCATAGTCCAGAATGGTCCTATAGCTCTTTTACCGGAGAAATTATAACTAATATTTCTGAAGCATTCTTAGCTCCTTATGATTGGCATTCTCTGGCTCACGGAGGAGATTATTTACTATGGAAGGGAGAATTTTTTGAGAAATGTCAGGAGCAAGCCCATGCAAACTGCGGGCTGAATGCTCAAATAACTTATGAAATGCTGACAGCCTGGGACAATATAATGACATGCAAAATCAGCCAAATTATGTGCAACAGGCATACAAGCAAATTAGACTTTGTGGAAGAAGAGCTTGGTGGGCTTTACCATCAAAAGGGGACCCTGAGGGAGCTTTTAGTAAATGTATGCAGGGGCCCACAGAGTCATTTTCTGACTTTATGGCTTGCCTCACTCAAGCAGTGAGATGACAGATTCAACATGAAACAGCAGGAGACATTTTAATTCAGCAATTAGCTTATGAAAATGCTAATGCTGATTGTAAGAAATGCCTGACGCCTCTGAGAAAAAATAGTACCATTACAGAAATGATCCGAGCATGTCAGAATGTGGGGTCAGGCACTTTTCAAGCAAACTTACTCGCTGCCGCTGTAACACTGGGGAATAAAAGGTTATAATTGTGGAAGAACAGGACATTTTAAAAAAGAATGTAAGCAACCAAGAAGGACACAAGGTGGCGATCTAGGGAAAGGCATGAGCATTCTGCCTCCCAATTCAATCAACACAGATTAAACCTCTCTGTGTCCTAGAAGTCAGAAGGGAAACCATTGGGTTGGTTAATATAGATTGAAATTTCATAAAAATGGGCAGCCATTAGATCAAGACATAGGGAATGGCCAACCACAGGGAAACGGCCACCCAGCCCCGTCAGCAATAGGGGAAATTTGCCCTGCAAGGCTCACAGTGGACTCCCTCATCTGAGCCACTCCAGGGAGCGCAGGCCTAGTTCTTAACAGTACTATAGTGGTCACTTTGACACCGATATGGCTCGGCAAGCTGTTCCCACAGGAATCTGAGGACCTGTGCCACCAAGAACTTTAGGATTAATCTTAGGGAGAAGTGGAAAAACTCTGAAAGGACTAACTGTTCTGCCTGGAGTCATAGATTCAGTCCATGAGGGAGAAATTAAGGTCATATTAGAATGTAATCATATTATGCAAATTACTTCAGGACAAAGAATTGCTCAGATACTACTTCTACCTTTTATTCAGCAAGGCGAAGCTATAAATAGGAAAAGAGGAACACAAGGATTTGGAAGCTCAGATATGTATTGGATAGATGAAATTAGCAAAACCCATCCTATGATTAATTTAAGAATAGAGAGAAAATGGTTTAAAGGTTTAATAGACACTGGAGTGGATGTCAGCATTATCAGCAAAGAATTCTGGCCTCTAAGTTGGTCCATGGTAGAAGCTATAAGCTCTATCATGGGAGTCAGAGTTCCTGATAATACACAATGCAGTGCTGCAGTGTTAAGGTGGCAAGATGAAGAAGGACAGATAGGATGGTTTCAGCCTTACATAGTCTCTGGGATTGCAGTCAACTTAAGGGGCCGGGATGTTTTAGAAGTTTTACAAGCTTGTATTATTACCGGCAAAGGACAGCAGTTAATAACTCAGATGGGATATCAGACTGGTCAAAGCTTAGGAAAAAATAATCAGGGAATTAAAGAGCCCATCTAAGCCAAAGGAAACCCAGGAATACGAGGATTAGGATGTCAACCTTTTGAGGAGTGGTCACTGCTCAATCTCCTCACCCTCATGCAGATCCTATACAATGGAAAGAAGATAGACCTATATGGGTGGATCAGTGGCCATTAACCAAGGAGAAATTAGGTCAATTCATGAATTAATACAGGAACAAATAGAGCGTAGAGCCTTCCAATAGTCCTCAAAATACACCTATACTTACTATACCTAAGAAGGCCGCAGGAAAATGGCAATTGTTACATGATCTTAGAGCAGTTAACACTACTATGCATACCATGGAAGTTTTACAGCCTGGACTCCCAGCGCCTTTGCAAATTCCTCTAGATTGGTCTCTTATAGTAGTAAATCTTAAGGATTGTTTCTTCACCATTCCCTTGGAACCTCAAGATAAACAGAGATTTGTATTTTCAGTGCCAGCTATTAATAATATAAAACCCATGAAAAGATATCAATGGAAAGTTTTGCCTCAAGGAATGGCCAATGGCCCCACCTAGTGTCAAAAATATGTAGCTCAAGCTGTTCAGCCTTTAAGGGGCAAATATTCCCGATGTTACATTATTCATTACAAGGATGACTTGCTCTTAGCAAGTCCATGGGAAGAGCAGACTTTGTCAATGTAAAAATTGCTCCAGAAAAGGTACAGAAAGAAATGCCTTTCAAATATCTGGGAACCATAATTGAAAACCAACATATTAGGCCTCAAAAGGTGGAAATAAGATTGCCTTAAAACTTTAACTGACTCAAAAATATTAGGGGACATTAACTGGTTAAGACCTTATCTGAAAATCTCTACAGGAGAAATGGCAAATTTATTTAATATACTTAGGGGTGACTCTAATCTTTCCTCATCCTGAACATTAACAGATGAAGCTAGGAAGGAGTTGCTAAGAATTGAGCAGGCAATCTCCTCAGCCCAAGTAGCATGGGTAGAGCCTGAATTGTCTTTATTGGGACAGATTAACCCTGCTGCAAATAGTCCCACTGGAGTCATCTTCCAAAAAACTCTCCTGCTATTATTGAATGGGTCCACCTAGGGCATCAATTCTCTAAAACGGCGGTTACATATATAGAACTTATGGCTCAGTTGATACCTCAACTTAGAAAGCGCTGCAGGTAGCTTAGAGGAGAAGAACCCCAATGCATTTACCTTCCCCTCACTGGGAAGCAATTAGAAATATTATTTCAAACTGATTTGAATTGGCAAATTGGACTAAGTGGATATTCAGGGGAACTTAGTTGTCACCTATTAAAAGAAAAATTACTACAATTTTTATATTATACCAAAAAATACTAGGCAGGAAACTATTCCTGGAGCATTAACTGTTTTTACTGATGGATTATCGAATGGTAAAGCTGCCTATCATACAATGAATTCAGACCGAGTCATACTGACCAGTCATACTTCTGTAGAAAGAATTGAATTAGAGGCTATTAAGGCTGCATTGCAGGATTTCCAAGAGCTTCTTAATATTATCTCTCACTCTTCTTATGCTGTGGGCTTAGTGAATAGAATTGAAACTGCTCGGTTAAAATGGCTCAGTAACCAAAGTTTATTTTTTACTATTTAAACAAGTTCAGCAGATTGTACACTCACATCAGGGCTCACAGTGTATTACCTGGCCGGCTAACAAAAGGAAATGCACATGCTGATCAATTGGTTGCTTTGTTAAAACAGGCCTCAGAATCTCATCAGCCTGCCAAAATGTTGTCCAAGCAATTCTCGATTACTTGACAGCAGGCAAAACAGATTATCAGAGAATGTCCCACTTGCATGTTACATCTGCCTCAAGGGCCTAATACAAGAATTAACCCTTGAGAATTGATAAGGGAACATATCTGGCAAATGGATGTAACACATTATACTCCTTTTGGACACCTTGGGGCATTGCATGTCTCTCTATATACCTTTTCAAAGGGCCTATGGTCTACTGCATCTACTGGGGAAACGGCAAAACAGGTTATTAATCATTGCCTAGCTGCTTTTGCTGTCATGGCAATTCCAAAAATCATTAAAACTGACAATGGACCAGCTTACACAACCTGTCATTTCCAGCAATTTTGTAAAAAGTGGAAAATTCAGCACATTACATGAATACCATAAAACTCGCAGGGACAGGCAATTATAGAACGCCAGCATCATAGGCTAAAATCTCAACTTGAAATACAGAAAAGGGGGAATATGGAGAAATCGCCTACACTAAGCCTTAATTACTTTAAATTTTTTCACTTGTGATGCTGATGGCAAGACACCCATGGGAATAAACTGGTGTAAGAATAAGCCAAAGGAAAATGGTCTGGTTAAATGGAAAGATCCCGAGTGTGGTTTATGGAAGGGCCCCAACCCCCTGTTAACATTTGGTCAAGGCTACGCTTGTATATTTCCTGAAAATTTCTCGAAGCCCATGTGGATTCCCACAAGAAGTATTAAACTTCAACAATGGAGGTTCTGGCCAGGTTAATGAGGACCTTGCACCTGGAGCCACGCCTTACAGCTGCAGACAATCGACTAACGCAGCTGCAGATAGCAGCAGCCACAAGCAACCCACTGAAGATAAGGAATGGGAGGAGGACGAGACAAATAGCCCAGAGGTCACCTGAGGGATGGTGAAGAAGATGGTCCAGAAAGCTGAGAGAATTTGTGAGGAGACCAGAACCCCAAGAACGCCTGAGAACGTCTTTCTTAGCCTGTTAGCAGTCATCAGCTGTGCGGTAATGTTACTGGGGCAAATAGGGAAGTATTTTGGACTTATGTTCCTGACCCTCCATGGCTAAGACACCTTCTGTGGGCTGATCCCCCTCCTAATGTAGTCACCAATAACACCAAACACCTTGGTCACCCAGGAGGACCACGGGTGGGGCAAGGAAGTATATGGGCAAAGTATAATTACATGGGTATCACCACCTAGCTTCCCTTTTGTATGACACAGAACCAAACCACAGCTCCTTTGTGTGTAAAATTAAAAAGAGGCTCCTGGCTAACATGGACACCAAAGGAGGAGGAAGCAAAAGCCCAAATATATCTACTATCACTACTTGCTCTGGGGAGAGGTGCAGAAAATGTAACTTTACTAAGACACCCCCCCACACACACTAAGCCGTTATGTAAAAAGTCTTAAGAATGGCACCCCACCGAGGAAGAAATTAATTGGCAAGACTGTTATAGTGACCACCCCACCAGCAGAAACTTAATAACAGTTTTTCCTTTGTGTATTGGAGCCCCTATGGGTTTGCATATAGTAACAATCGCACCCTAAAATGGAAGGGGAATGCATCCTATCTATAAGTTGAAGCTAATCACTCCATTTCATGGCATGGAGGAGGATTTGTTGGATCTCAATTTCAACATTACAACATGCCTTCCCTATCAGAAAAGTGTAAACAAGTAATGTAGAAGGCTTGTGAACCTTGAGCTCTGGCAAGGGCCAAAGCTATGCACTGATTGTTTAGTTGAGACAATGGTGGCTCAAGCAATTTCCTGACCAAATAGTCTCAAAGTAAATCTTTACTAATATTTACTGACCTTTAAGATAGTCTGTCTGTTACCAGAATTGCCTGCCTAAGGGCAATATGTGTATCTAAAATTGAATAAAAGGCTGTCAGGGCCTGGGCACCAGTGAAGTCCTTGCCCATGCCAGGCCCTCATTATTTCCAAGTTATTATTTCTTGTATTGTCTCATCATTTGCCCATAGCCCATCTCCAGATCCCAAACCCAGAACCATGCGAGACATGGACTCTCACATCATATTGCTTTTTCTCAGCCAGCCTGAGTAGGTCAGTGAAGTTCATGATGGTGGGGCACTTTTAAGAGGGACCTTTGGTTTACTTTCAACTTTGGGAGGAGGTTCTTGCTCTGATGCTGCTTGATTGTATTCTAAGAATTCTTCCATTTCATACTCTTGGTCTGTTCCCGGACTAGTGGCTTTCCATTGCCTGTCTTTTCTTTGACTTTTCCTCAACAGGAATCCCATTTAACCATGGAAATTGTCCTTTGTCCTCTTGGCCATAGCTCTTGCTTTCTTCTCATGTTTTAGCTCAATTCACTTTTTCACTAGTTCTTCTTTCTTTTCTCTAAGGCTTTTTGTCCAAGCTCCTCCACTTTTCTTCTGAGTAAAGCTTGTATGCTGCTGATTGGACACCCTTAACTTTGGTGTCTTTTTTTGGGAGGACCCACTGCAAAACTATACCTTTATGGCATGCTGTTGGTTCCTTGTCCTTTAGAAGCTATCATGAGAATTTCCCTGAAATCCATGTTGACCGAACTGGATAAAATGGGCCAGCTCTCAGAGAGGGATGAAAGCGCATCTTACTCAGTGGCCATCTGCAGCCAAATGAACTGGCTGGCCGCCTCTTTCCTACCTCTACTCAGCATGATCAATTTCAGCACTGTCCAAGGCGGTCTGCCTGCCCCCTTCCTCAAGCAGCTTATACCCTTAGAAGTCCGATGCTGCGCTCCCACCTTTGAAACTTTAAATAAAAGTTTTACATCCACAAGATAAATTAGTAGGTTGTTCCGTATTCATTGACATAATCATTCAGTTGAGAATAAGTTACTTTAGTTTAATTGTTAAATCTCAGTTCAGCCTGGCTGGTGTGGCTCAGTGGATTGAGTATTCTCTCAGGCACCAAGAGGTTGCTGGTTCGATTCCTGGTCAGGGCACATGCCAGGGTTGTGGGTTCAATCCCCAGAAGGGGGCACGCAGGAGGCTGCCGATTGAAGTGATATCTCTATCTCATCAATGTTTCAGTCTCTCTCTACCTTTCCCTTCTTCTCTCTCTGAAAATCAGTATTACCATATATTTTTTAAAATCTTTGTTCAGGAAATGGTGATAGACATGTACTCCCAAAATGTCTGAATACTTGCTTATATGGTGAAGAAACAAAAGTTCATATTGATTTTTTTGCTAACAATCAATAATCTTATTTCATATTTTTAAATTTATTTCAGAGAGAAAGAGAGAGATAACATGCATATAAATACATATCCTTTAAAACAGTACATGAAATATATAATCAAAGAAAATGTACAATGGCAACAAAACATAAGATGCCTAGGAATGATCTTAACAAAAATGTGCACAATCTGTATAAATAAAAATTTTAAATGTTACCCAATAACTGACACTTGAACAACTGGACAGTAACTTCGTATTCTTGGGTAAAAAAAGCCAACAACAACAAACCATAATGATGTCAATCTCCCAATGTTGATTATAAATTTATTATAATTTGATTAAAATATCAGCAAGGTTTTTAAGACCAAAACAAGCTCATTTAAGTTCACATGTTAAAATGAAAAATGTAAAAGAAAATTCTGGCCTGGCCAGCATGGCTTAGTGGTTGACCCATGAATAAGGAGGTTACAGTTTGATTCCAGGTCAGGTCACATGTCCTAATTGCAGGCTTGATCTCCCTAGTGGGGAGCATGCAGGAGACAGCTGATCAATGATTCTCTCTCATCATTGATGTTTCTCTGTCTCCCTCTCTTTTCCTCTCTGAAATTAATAAAAATATTTTTTAAATAAAATTCTGAAAAAATGAATGAATAAAAGCTACCCAAACAGATAAAATAATGTATCTACACTAATAAAAGAGAAAGATGCAAATTGACCATACCTTTGTGATGCACACCAGCCAATCAGGAGTGAGTATGCAAATTAACCCAACAAAGATGGCGGGATAATATGTAGGCGCCGAGAAGCCGGGGGTGGGGCGGGACACTTACATCATTGCCATGGCGATGATGCAGGTGTTCTGCACTGCCCCAGCCACTCCAGGCCTCTGGGCAGCATAGCAAGGTAGAAAGGCAGCTCCAGGCTAGAGAGAAAAGGTGGCTCAAGAGCGAAGGCAGTGCTGGCAGCCAGGGTAAGGAAGGCCCATTCTTGCATGAATCTTCATGCATCAGGCCTCTAGTTGTGTTATAAAGCTACAGTAATTAATAAACTTGGATAATGTCCTGTGAATAGATAAACTGATGGAACAGAAAACAAAGTCCAGTAATAGACTCAAATACATATGGAAATTTGGTAAAATAAAAATATCTCCTTAGATCAGTGGGAAAATATGCATTATATCAGCCGTGGGCAAACTACGGCCCGCGGGCCGGATCCAGCCCGTTCGGCTGTTCTATCCGGCCCGCGGAGCCGAAAGAGTGGAGGGTTCTCTTGCTCTCCCCTCCTCTCCTTTACTTTGAATTTATATTAGTTCACACAAACACTCCATCCATGCTTTTGTTCCGGCCCTCTGGTCCAGTTTAAGAACCCATTGTGGCCCTCGAGTCAAAAAGTTTGCCCACCCCTGCATTATATAGCAAAGAGTGTTGGAACAACTGAATGGGGAAAAATATTGAACCAAAAATTAACTCATTTTACTCATAACTAACATAAAAACTGAAAGCTACCGAAAACCTAAGGGTACAAAGATATCAAAAGTGAAAGAATGGAAAAAAATATTAAGCAAACATAAACCAAATAAAAAGTATATGATAACACAGGAGACTTGAAGGCGAAAAGCTTTACTATAAATAAAGAGCACTTCATATCAATAATTTCATTTACCAGGAATATCCAAATTCACAAGCACTTCATAACATGAAATCAAAGTACATAGAGGAGAGCTACAAGGGAAACTAGATACATTTATAATCATAATAAGTTTAACACACCTCTCTCATTCAGAGACAGAGCATACCTCTTTCAGAACCAATAGTCTCACACAAAGACTTCAGTAAGGATGTAAAGCACTTCAACAACCTGAGCAGCAAACTGCATTCAACAATCAGATAACCCACTGTACCCAACAACCTTTCCTGCTGAAAGGCACTAAGGTATTATTCCCAAGTTGCACATGCATACAAGTCCTTTGGTTGATCTCTCCCCTTCCCCTCACCCTCCCCTGCCTTCCCTCTGAGGTTGGACGGTCTGTTTGATTCTTCTAAGTCTCTGGATTTATTTTTGTTCATCAGTTTACTTTGTTCATTATATTCCACAAATAAGTGAGATCATGTGATATTTATCTTTCTCTGACTGGCTTATTTCACTCAGCATAATGCTCTCTAGGTCCATTCATGCTATTGTGAATGGTAAGAGTTCTTTCTTTTTTACAGCTACATAGTATTCCATTTTGTAAATGTACCATAGTTTTCTAATCCACTCATCTGTTGATGGGCTCTTAGGCTGTTTCCAAATCTTAGCTATTGTAAATAGTGCTGTTGTGAACACAGGGGTGCATATAATTTTTCTGATTGGTGTTTCTGATTTCTTGGGATATAGTCCTAGAAGTGGGATTGCTGGGTCAAATGGGAGTTTCATATTTAAGTTTTATAGGAAATTCTATATTGTTTTCCACAGTGGCTGCACCAGTCTGCATTCCCACCAACAGTGCACGAAGGTTCTTTTTTCTCCACATCCTTGCCAGCACTTGTTGTTTGTTGATTGGTTGATGATAGGAAAGTTCTTAGTTTTACAAGTTCTTAAATACACTCCTAAATAGCATTTCATTCAGCACTTAGAGATGTTCCACTATAGCCACCCCCTTGTCCTGCTGACCTGCACTGAGGTGTTACTCCCAAGATGCACACAAGATGGCAGTGGAGGAGCATTTCAATTATTTTTCAAGTGAACCTGCTGGACTATGAAGCAGGTTTCAACTAACTTCAAAGAATTGAAATTATATACAATATGTTTCTTGTTGTCATTGTAGTTAATCCAGAAATCAGGAAATGAAGTACCTAGAAACTCCTTATATTTAAAAGTTGTCAAATACACTTCTAACCCCAAAAATACATCACAATTCAAGTTAGAAAATAAGTTGAACTAAATGATAATACCACATACCAAAACTTATGAAAAAATGTGCACTCATAAATGCACATACTAGGAATAAAAGTTGAAAATTTACATGTTTTGCATCCATATTAAGAACCTAAAATAGTAAATTATATAGAGATAAAACAGAAGAAAGGAAATGTGTGCATGTAAAGATGTCTGAAGGGAGATATACTTAAAATGATAGCAGTTTTTTTTTAACTCTTGGGGTAGAATTTTGAATTAACTCTATATTTTATTGCTTAAGTAAACTGCACACAGAAAGCCATTTTCATTTTAGGAAAAATGTTTTAGAGGAAAACATAGTATAATCCTAGATAATAAAGAGGTAATATGCAAATTGACCATCACACCCTCACACAAGATGGCCATCCCCATGTGGTCATAAGATGGCTGCCCCACGTGGTCATAAGTTGGCCACGCCCATGTCATCACAAGATGGCCACCTCCATGTGGTCACAAGATGGCCACCACCATGTGGTCACAAGACAGCCGCCCCCATGTGGTCACAAGATGGCCATGCCCATGTCATCACAAGATGGCTGCCACAAGATGGCCAGAAGGGGAGGGCAGTTGGGGGTGACCAGGCGGGCAGGGGAGGGTAGTCGGGGTGATCAGGCCAGCAGGGGAGGGCAATTGGGGGTGATCGGGCTGGCAGGGGAGCAGTTAGCCATCGATCAGGCTGGCAGGGGAGTGGTTAGGTGGTGATCAGGCTGTCAGGAAGAAGCAGTTAGGGGCAATCAGGCAGGTAGGCAGGGGAGCAGTTGGGAGCCAGCAGTCCCAGATTGTGAGAGTGATGTCCCAGATTGGACAGGGTCCAGGCTGGGCTGAGAGACACCCCAACCCCGAGTGCATGAATTTCATGTACTGCCCCCCTAGTCCTATATTATAAAAGGCTAATATGAAAATCAACTGAATGGCAGAACGATTTGTCGCTATGATGTGCACTGAAAACCAGGGGGCAGACACTCAACGCAAGTGCCCACATTGGGAGAGCCGCTCAGCCAGTAGCTGGGCTCACCACTGGCCAGTGCAGCAGTGCTGGCGGGAGCCTCTCCTGCTTCCATAGCAGTGCTAAGGATGTCCAACTGACAGCTTAGGTCCCTCAGTCAGACATCCCCTAAGGGCTCCTGGATTACGAGAGGGAGCATGCTGGGCTGAGCAAACCCCCCTCCCCAGTGCATGAATTTCATGCACTGGGCCTCTAGTTTATAAATAATAAGCTGGACTGTTGTGATGGCAACATAAGCTTTTTCTTTGCTCACCAAGCGTGGTCTCTTAGACTAAAGAGAATAAAAATATTCTTCGTAATTTTTTTAGCCCAAAGTGGCTCCTTTCATAATCTGCACCTCTTCCTGTGCAATCCCAGCAGTTCTGAGAAAGGGAAACCCTAAAGCTTGGGGTCCCTGGGATCTACCTGAGCCTGATTCTAAGATTTACAAGCAATGTTCTTTTTAAAACAGAGCAGATTTCTCAGGGTTTTCATTTTGTAACTTGGAAAAAAAAACCCTTTTTTTTTTGGTTAATCCTCAACCTGAGGATATTTTCTCCATTGATCTTTTAGAGAGTGGAAGGGAGGGAGGTAGCAGGAAAAAGAGAGAAAAATCAATGTGAAGGAGACACATCAATTGGTTGCCTCCTGTACTCATGGGGTATCAAACCTGCAACCCAGGTACATGCTCTTGACTGGGAGTCAAACCTGCAACTCTTCCCAGTGCGGGCTGACCCTCTAACCCAGCCACAGGCAAACTATGGCCCGCAGGCCGGATCCAGCCCGTTCGGCTGTTCTATCCGGCCCGCGGAGCCGAAAGAGCGGAGGGTTCTCTTGCTCTCCCCTCCGCTCCTTTACTTTGAATTTATATTAGTTCACACAAACACTCCATCCATGCTTTTGTTCCGGCCCTCTGGTCCAGTTTAAGAACCCATTGTGGCCCTCGAGTCAAAAAGTTTGCCCACCCCTGCTCTAACCACTGAGCAGCACCGGTCAGGCCAAATTCTCCTGTTTTATATTGTAGTTCATTCATTGCTGATAGTCCAAGCCTCAGCACCTTGGCTCTGCCTCCAGAGAGACTGTAAGATGGGACCACGCAGCTCAGGTAAGCAGTGAACTCCAGAATTCTGGTGTTCAGCCTGCAGTACTATGCTCATGAAAAGTGGTCCCACAGGAAATGCTCACTAATGGCCACCCCGTCTCTCAACTCAGAAAAAATCCTGTTGGTTGTCCTGTATCTGTGACCTGCTGTTTGCCTGGGTCCCAACACCACTTATTTTATAAGGCACATTTTCACAACTGATCTAAGGAGACATCTTTATCTTACAAAATTTACTGACGGATTTCGGTAACTTACTAAACCTTCTATTCTGTTCAATTAATTCACATACAAATGAATGTGAAAAACAATGAGGAAACATTTGGTATATCAAATGCTTTGGGAAATGGTAGAGTGAAGCATAATAGTAATTCCTCTTTTGGAAAACCTGCTATTTGAAATTCTCTGCTATTTATAGATAGTCCCTTGCTCTGTAAGTCAACTCTGTCATTTTTAGATGGTCTCTTATTCTGTAAAATAACTTTGCTTTTTAGCTTAAATAATAGGAAAGATAAACTTAACTGCCTGACCTTCCAAGCTAGCCATCCAACGTAAGGGCCTGATACAATGATACTGATATGTACTCCCATACCAGGTGTCTGTATAGATATGGTAAGTACTCAAGGTTACAAGTTGTCTGTATAGATATGACAGGTGTTTGTTAGATATGATATATTCTCAAGGTTACAAGCTGTCTGCAAAAATAACTTACACAAACACCTAGAATGATATAAAAAAGGGAATATTCCTTCCTGTGATTGTTCAGAATTTGACAGAGGTATTCTGCTCTGAATATGTGAGAAATAAAGATGACTCCTAACTAACTGACCCATTACGGTGTCTTGTCTAGCTTGCTGATTTATGATACAACATTTGGAGACCCCAGCAAGATAAGAGACAGGTGCTTAACTGCACCTGGTCTCAGATGCCTGGATGGACGGCCTTGCCTGCCTGGCTGCCAGGCCATGAGGATCTCTAAGGGGAGGTACCACCTGATGAAGTACCAGGGCCCCAGAGACACTTCTTGATGGTCTTGACAGCCAACAAGGGTCACCTGACATGCCGCTACATTCTTTATGAGTCATTAGAAAGAAAGTCGCCTGAGGTGAGGGAATTCAAATTCCACCTGTTGACCTGGTAGCAAGCCTTTGGTCACCTGAGCACTTCTAGCTGTTCACTGGGACAAGCCCAACCACTCGGCCTCCTTACCACTTCGGGCTCTCCACATGGCCACTCCCACTGGATGACATCAGCACTTTCTGTAGGTCCCAGCGCCCAAAAAACAAAACCACCTGAGCACTTCAGCCTGTCCACAAGGTCCCTGCCCCTTAAAGACATCAGCACGTCCGGCTGGTCCCCAGTCCCCAAACCCTTGTCCACAAGAGCACTTGCGGCTGTACACCTGGGCTAGACCGTATCCTTGGTCACCTCAGCACTTCTGAATCTCCACCTGGCCCCTCCCCACTGATGATATGAAGACTTTAAACTGGTTACCGGGCCCCAACCCTTGTTCATGTGACTATTTCCCACTGTTTCCCACACTGGTTGGCTACTTAGGTCCTAAGAAGAGGGGTTAATCTCTGGAAGTTGGCTTAAGGGCCAGCACCCACAGCCCCAGGTCACCTTATGCTCACAGACTGCCCAATCCCCGGTGGAGAGGGTGGCAAGCAGGGGGCCACCAGCATTCTTTTAAGACAATAATGGGCGTACATGAGCGCAGTGAAGCCCCATACACCAGATCATAGGAGCATCTCATTCTGGACTGACCTACGACATACAGAGCCCTGCCTATGGACTTTGAAATCTGGGAAAAAGCAGTATTGAGGACCTGAAAACCCTTTCCATACTGGGAGCAAAGTCCTTAAGCTCCAGGGTCACTTACAGTTCCCCGCCCCCTGAGGGCCAGCTTTTTGCTTAATTCATGGGGAATGCCCTTCCCTGAGGATAGGTACATTCTCCCTGGCTTCCAGAGTATGAACCTCAGAAAGTTGGGGTATTTGCGAACTCTTGGGACCCTCCAATGCATTCACCTGGCTCTACTAGCCTTTACAATTCACACTTCCACCTGTTGACCTGGGAGCAAGCCCTTAGCCACCTGAGCACTTCCAGCAGTTCACTGGGCCAAACCAAACCACTAGGGTTCATCACCAATTTGGGCTGTCCCCGTGGGCCCTCCCATTGTTGACTTCAGAAATACTGGCCGATCCCGGGGCCACAAACCCTTAACCACTTGAGCACTTCTGGCTGTCCACGTAGCCCCTGCCCCTTGATGACGTCAGGACTCCTTATCAGTCCCCGATCCCCAAGCCCTTATCCACCAGAGCACTTCCGGCTGTTCACCTGGGCCAGTCCATATCCTTGGTCTCCTCAGCACCTCTGACTCTCCACCTGGCCCCTCCCAATTGATGATATGAACACTTTAAACTGGTTACCGGCCCCAACCGTTGTTCATGTGTCTATTTCCCTCTGTTTCTCAGGACCTTCTTCGCCACACTAATGAGCCACACTGGCTGGCTACTTAGCTCCTGAGACTAGGTGTGACTTTCCAATCTCTGGAAGTTGGCTTAAGGGCCAGCACCCACAGCCCCAGGTCACCTTCTGCTCACAGATTGCCTCTTCCCCGGTGGGAGGGTGGCAAGCAGGGAGCCGCCAGCACTCCTTTAACACAACCGTGGGCGTCCATGAGCCCAGGGATTCCCCCATGCTCCCCAACATGGGGGCATCTCACTCTGGAGTGACGTGCGTCTCTGACAGCCCTGCCTATGGGCTTTGAAATCTGGGAAACAGCAGAGTTGAGGCGCTGAAAACCCTTTCCATACTGGGAGCAAAGACCAACCTTCACCATGGTCACTGCAATTTCGTAGCGAACTGAGGGCCACCTTTTTGCTGAATTCCTGGGGAACGTCCTTCCATAAGGGCAGGTACCTTCTCGCTGCCTTCTGGAGTATGGAACACAGGAAGTTGGGGAGGTTCCGACCTCTTGGGATCCTCCAATGCATTCACCTGGCTCTACCTGCCTTTACACTTGAACACTTCCAGCTGTTGACCTGACAGCTAGCCCTGGCATACCTGAGGATTTCTGGCTCTTCACTGGGACAAGCCCAACCACTCCGCCTCCTTACCACTTCTGGCCTCCACGTGGCCACTCCCACTGGATGACATCAGCACTTTCTGTAGGTCCCAGGGCCCAAAAAACAAAACCACCTGCGCACTTCAGCCTGTCCACGAGGTCCCTCCCCCTTGATGACATCAGCACTCCCTGCTGGTCCTGGGGCCCCAAACCCTTAATCACCTGAGCACCTCTAGCTGTCCACGTAGCCCCTGCCCCTTAATGATGTCAGCACATCCGATGGGTCCTCGGTCCCCAAGCCCTTGTTCACCAGAGCACTTCCTGATGTTCACCTGGGCCAGGCCATTTCCTTGGTCACCTCAGCAATTCCGACTCTCCACCTGGCCCCCTCATTGATAATATGAACACTTTAATCCGGTTATCGGGACCCACCATAGTTCAGGTGATTATTTCTGGCTGTTCCCCAGGCCCTTGTTGGTCTGACCAATGAGCCACACTGGCACGCTAAGAAAAGGGGTGACTTTCCAATCTCTGGAAGTTGGCTTAAGGGCCTAACATCCAGCTTCAGGTCACTTTATGCTCAAAGATTGCCTTATCTCCGGTAAAGAGGGTGGCAAGCATGGGGCAGCCAGCACTCTTTTAAGACAATCATGGGCATATATGAGCACAGTGAAGCCCCATGCTCCAGATCATAGGAGCATCTCATTCTGGACTGACCTGCGATGCACAGAGCCCTGCCTATGGACTTTGAAATCCGGGAAAAAGCAGTGTTGAGGACCTGAAAACCCTTTCCATACTGGGAGCAAAGTCCTTAAGCTCCAGGGTCACTTAAAGTTTTCCGCGCCCTGAGGGCCAGCTTTTTGCATAATTCATGGGGAACGCCCTTCCCTGAGGATAGGTACCTTCTCCCTGGGTTCCAGAATATGGACCTCAGAAAGTTGGGGCGTTTGCCACCTCTTGGGACCCTTCAATGCATTCACCTGGCTCTACTAGCCTTTACACTTGACCACTTCCACCTGTTGACCTGGGAGCAAGCCCTTAGCCACCTGAGCACTTCAAGCAGTTCACTGGGCCAAGCCAAACCACTGGGGATCATCACCAATTCGGGCTCTCCGCGTGGCCCCTCCCATTGTTGACATCAGAAATACTGGCCTACCTTCAGGCCCCAAACCGTAACCACCTGAGTACTTCGGACTGTCCATGTGGACCCTCCCCCTTGAAGACATCAGCACGTCCGGCAGGTCCCCGGTCCCCAACCCTTGTTTACAAGAGCACTTGCAGCTGTTTACCTGGGCTAGACCGCATCCTTTGTCACCTCAGCACTTCTGAATCTGAACCTGGCCCCTCCCCATTGATGATATGAACACTTTAAACTGGTTACCGGCTCCAACCTTTGTTCATGTGACTATTTCCCTCTGTTTCTCAGGACCTTCTTCGCCACACTAATGAGCCACACTGGCTGGCTACTTAGCTCCTGAGACTAGGTGTGACTTTCCAATCTCTGGAAGTTGGCTTAAGGGCCAGCACCCACAGCCCCAGGTCACCTTCCGCTCACAGATTGCCTCTTCCCCGGTGGGAGGGTGGCAAGCAGGGAGCCGCCAGCACTCCTTTAACACAACCGTGGGCGTCCATGAGCCCAGGGATTCCCCCATGCTCCCCAACATGGGGGCATCTCACCCTGGAGTGACGTGCGTCTCTGACAGCCCTGCCTATGGGCTTTGAAATCCGGGAAACAGCAGAGTTGAGGCCCATAAAACCCTTTCCATACTGGGAGCAAAGATCAACCTCCACCATGGTAACTTAAATTTTGAAGCGAACTGAGGGCCACCTTTTTGCTGAATTCCTCGGGAACGTCCTTCCGTAAGGGCAGGTACCTTCTCGCTGCCTTCTGGAGTATGGAACACAGGAAGTTGGGGAGGTTCCGACCTCTTGGGATCCTCCAATGCATTCACCTGGCTCTACCTGCCTTTACACTTGAACACTTCCAGCTGTTGACCTGACAGCTAGCCCTGGCATACCTGAGGATTTCTGGCTCTTCACTGGGACAAGCCCAACCACTCCGCCTCCTTACCACTTCAGGTCTCCACGTGGCCACTCCCACTGGATGACATCAGCACTTTCTGTAGGTCCCAGGGCCCAAAAAACAAAACCACCTGTGCACTTCAGCCTATCCACGAGGTCCCTCCCCCTTGATGACATCAGCACTCCCTGCTGGTCCTGGGGCTCCAAACCCTTAATCACCTGAGAACCTCTGGATGTCCACGTAGCCCCTAACCCTTGATGTTGTCAGCACATCTGACGGGTCCCCGTTCCCCAAGCTCTTGTTCACCAGAGCACTTCCTGATGTTCACCTGGGCCAGGCCATTTCCTTGGTCACCTCAGCAATTCCGACTCTCCACCTGGCCCCCTCATTGATAATATGAACACTTTAATCCGGTTATCGGGACCCACCATAGTTCAGGTGATTATTTCTGGCTGTTCCCCAGGCCCTTGTTGGTCTGACCAATGAGCCACACTGGCCCGCTAAGAAAAGGGGTGACTTTCCAATCTCTGGAAGTTGGCTTAAGGGCCTAACATCCAGCTTCAGGTCACTTTATGCTCAAAGATTGCCTTATCTCCGGTAAAGAGGGTGGCAAGCATGGGGCAGCCAACACTCTTTTAAGACAATCATGGGCGTATATGAGCACAGTGAAGCCCCATGCTCCAGATCATAGGAGCATCTCATTCTGGACTGACCTACGACATACAGAGCCCTGCCTATGGTCTTTGAAATCTGGGAAAAAGCAGTGTTGAGGACCTGAAAACCCTTTCCATACTGGGAGCAAAGCCCTTAAGCTCCAGGGTCACTTACAGTTCCCAGCGCCCTGAGGGCCAGCTTTTTGCTTAATTCATGGGGAACGCCCTTCCCTGAGGATAGGTACCTTCTCCCTGGCTTCCAGAATATGGACCTCAGAAAGTTGGGGCGTTTGCGACCTCTTGGGACCCTTCAATGCATTCACCTGGCTCTACTAGCCTTTACACTTGACCACTTCCAGCTGTTGACCTGGGAGCAAGCCCTTAGCCACTTGAGCACTTTCAGCAGTTCACTGGGCCAAGCCAAACTGTTGCTGAAAACCGGGATAATCAAACAATGCAGGAGAGTTTGGAGTCTCACTTTATTCACTGAGGTGGGCTTAGAGAAAATGAATTCAAATTCTGAGCCAAGTTACAAGGAGGACTTCCCTTTTTATTAAGGAGCCAGTCCTCTGTGCAATTAGTGGTTATCTCACTGCTGGCCTTGAAAACAACACAGTTCTATCCAATTAAAAAATGCACCTGGCATGGCATTGAGAGTATGGGAATATCTAATCTCTGGCCTACAAGTCAGACAGCTAAGTTTATGGTCATACCTTGTCTCTGGCCTACAAGGTCAGACAGCTAAGTTTATCTTTCTCATTACTCAAGCAGGCTAAAGCAGGCTAGAAAGCAAAGTTATTTTTTTAGAATAAGAGGCCGTGTAAGAAAAACCGCAGAGAATTCTAAACAGCAGTTTTTTACAAAATAGGGGTTTTCCTTCTCATTCCACCTTGTCCCACAAGCTTTTCAGCCTTGTGGCACAATAACCACGGGATGTTATGCTGAACAGGGGTGTCGAAACTCTTTTACTGCTTCCTGCTGGAAAGGGGCACCGTCTAAGGGGTTAATATCCCGTTTCTTCCTCTTGGAGAGGTTTTTAGGGAATTCTTCTGGCTTGAAGGACCATTTGAAGTTTAAAGGCATCTAGACGGGATGAGATAAAGCGAGTTAACAGATTTAGAAGACATGGTCCTAGGGTTATGGCTATGAGTAGCATTAACAGTGGTCCTGTCAATGGAAGTGAGAAGAAAAACCCTTATTTTGTAAAAAACTGCTGTTTAGAATTCTCTGCTGTTTTTCTTAGATGGTTTCTTATTCTAAAAAAATAACTTTGCTTTCTAGCCTGCTTTAGCCTACTTGAATAATGAGAAAGATAAACTTAGCTGTCTGACCTTATAGGCCAGAGACTAGGTATGACCATAAACTTAGCTGTCTGACCTTGTAGGCCAGAGACTAGATATGCCCATACTCCCAATGCCATGCCAGGTGCATTCTTAATTGGATAGAACTGTGTTGTTTTCAAGGCCAGCAGCGAGATAACCACTAATTGCACAGAGGACTGGCTCCTTAATAAAAAGGGAAGTCCTGCTTGTAGCTTGGCTTAGAATTTGAATTCATTTTCTCTAAGCCCACCGCGATGAATAAAGTGTGACTCCAAACTCTCCTGCATTGTTTGATTATTCCGGTTTTCTGCAACATAATTTGGTGCGTAGGCCCGAGAAAACCAACCCATGCTTGGCTTTTTAGCCTCTGGTGAGTGGACCGGGTTTGGGGTCCGGGGGCGTTGGACAGGCCTCCGGGAGGCGCCGCTCTGCTGAATTAGCAGAATTAAACTGGGGGACTCTGGGTGCTCCTGGACCTCAGCCCAGGATCCGGCCAGCAACTGGAGAGAGTGGACGCACACTTCTGGACCTGTCGACAGAATCGGTAAGGTAGTGTCCCCGTCAGTTCAGCCCACTCCAAGTGAGTGGAAGGGGGAGCTTGATCACCTCCCCTGAAGCTATACAGCTTCCTCAGGCAAATTAATCAGGAATTGGGTGGATTGTTGTTTAAACTCTGAGTGAATGTCTGGTGAAAGTGTGTGAGTGTGGAGGGAGGGGGCCTGCCCTCTCCTCTCCTTTGTATGGCTCCACGACTTCGGTTACGGAGTCCGAGTGGGCCCCAACCTGCGGTTCCGCGATTCGTCATATGGCATAACGGTGACTCACCCCCACGTGGAGGTGACCAGGCCCGGGGTTTATACGGGTGCACCTTAGCTAAGACGAATCTAAGCTCCCAAGAGACGCGGCCAGGCAGGCATCTGAGTGAGGATCTGTGAAAACAGGTCACCCCCTCCCTTGTCTGTCTCGCGCCACCGATCATCATGGGGTCGGGACAGAGTAAACCCACTGTTCTCAATTGCATGTTGAAAAATTTTAAAAAGGGATTTAATGGAGACTATGGAATTAAAATGAATTCTGAAACATTGAGGAAATTCTGTGAAGTGGAATGGCCAGCCTTCGGGGTTGGCTGGCCCTCGGAAGGCTCTTTAGATGAAGGATTGGTCAGGGCGGTGTGGAATGTAGTCACAGGAGATCCTGGACACCCAGATCAGTTTCCCTACATAGACAGCTGGTTAAAAATTGCTCTAACCTTGCCGCCTTGGGTCCTGTTCTGCGTGTGTAAGAAGGGACAGAGTAAGGTTTTAGTAGCAGGAGTGAAGAGGCAGGCAGGGCAGGAGCAGGCTAAGGAGAGGCATGCAGGGCAGGAGCAGGTCCCTCAGAAGGAAGATCAACCCCCTATTCTACAGGACCCCCCCCTGAGGAAGTCCCACCAGTGTTACCACCTCCATATGAGCCACAGGCAGCACCAAGTGCCCCCCCTGCTAGCCTGGAAGGTCCGGAAAGTCTGGAATCACCGCCTCCCTCCATCTCCCCTGAACCAGGCTCTCCAGAGCCGGTTGGGTGGCGCCTGCGTTCAGCCGATCAAGGGCCCAAACAACAGCCAGCACGTCAGATGCCTCTCAGGGAAATTCGGGGTGCCCAAGTGATTGGTGAAGATGGGACCTTACAGGAAAGAAGGCCGGTCTATTATTATCAGCCCTTTACCACAAGTGACATTCTGAATTAGAAGCAACACACCCCAGCTTATTCTGAAAAACCTCAGGCCATGATAGACCTCCTAGAAATGATTTTCCAGACCCAGAAGCCCACCTGGGTGGACTGCAAGCAGCTCCTTTTTGCATTCTTTAACACTGAGGAGCGCATGAGAGTAATGACAGAGGCTCGGAAGTGGCTCCAGACCCAGGCCCCGGCAGGGACATTAGACACAGACAGATGGGAGGCCCTCACCGATGAGGAACCTAATTGGTCCCCAAACTCAGAAGACGGAAAGACCAGGCTAGAAAGATATCGGCTGGCTCTCCTCCAGGGGGTCAGGGCCGGAGCCAAGAAGCCTACCAATATGGCTAAAATCTCTGAGGTTTTCCAGAAGCCTGAGGAAAGTCCAGCAGCTTTCTATGAGAGACTATGTGAGACATAACGAATCTACACTCCCCGGACACTCAAACCATGGTAAATGCTGCCTTCGTAGGCCAAGCCCAGCCTGATATCAGGAGAAAATTACAGAAGCTGGAAGGGTTTGCAGGAAAAAATGCTAGTGAACTGCTAGAGATAGCCAACAAGGTTTTCATCAACCGAGACAGGGCAGCAAAAAAGGAGGAAGAAAAGAGAATACAAAGAAGGGCCAATGTGATAGCAGCAGCTTTCAGAGGTTCGGGCCCCCAGACAGCCCAAAAAGGGAAGCAAGAAGACAGATCAGGAGGGAAAGGAAGAGCAAGTCTGAGATGGGACCAGTGTGCCTATTGTAAGGAAACAGGGCACTGGAAAAATGAATGTCCCAAACGGCAGAGCAAGAAGATAGGGTCCCCTTTTCCACCCAGTCGCTATCAATCAGAACCACCTGAAGCAGACCTTATTGGGCTGGCAGCAGCTGACTCTGACTAGGACAGACCGGGCTCTTTTCAGCTGGGCCCCCACGAGCCCATGGTCAGAATGAAAACTGGGGGCCAGACTGTGGACTTTATGGTTGATACGGGAGCAGAGCACTCAGTAGTCACACAGAAAGTAGTGCCTCTCTCAGGAAAGGAAGTCACCATTATTGGAGCTCCTGGAGACCAGACCCGTAGACCATTCTGCCGGCCTCGCCGATGCCAACTTGGTGGCCACCGAGTAATTCATGAATTCCTGTACTTGCCAGATTGTCCAGTACCTCTGATGGGTAGAGACCTTTTAACCAAAATGGGGGCAGAAATCACTTTTGCTCCAAATGGCTCAGCACAACTTCCTAAGTGAGGAGACTTCTCCAATGATCCTATCCCTAACAGTGCCCCGGGAGGAAGAATGGAGACTTTATGCCCCTCAGTCAAAGGCCTCACCTTTAGAGCCTGAATTAGAGGAAGAATTCCCGCTGGTCTGGGCAGAAGGAAATCCCCCTGGCCTGGCCCAAGACCATGCCCCAATACTAATTGACTTAAAGCCTGGGGCACAGCCTGTCAAAATCCGCCAATATCCAATTCCACAAGAGGCACACCTAGGAATTCAGGTCCACTTAGACCGGCTACTTCAGTGGGGACTCCTTAAAAGATGTCAATCACCACGGAATACTCCCCTCTTGCCTGTCAAAAAGCCTGGGACTACTGACTATCGCCCGGTACAGGATTTACGGGCTGTTAATGAGGCTGTTACAACCTTGCATGTGACGCTGCCAAACCCCTACACACTTCTAGGACTTATTCCATCAGAAGCAGAAGGGTTTACATGCCTAGATCTGAAAGATGCCTTTTTCTGCCTCCGATTAGCCCCCATCAGCCAGCCGCTTTTTGCTTTTGAGTGGGAAAACCCAAATACGGGAGCCAAGGAGCAGTTCACCTGGACCAGACTTCCACAAGGATTCAAAAACTCCCCTACTCTCTTTAGTGGAGCACTAGCATCTGATTTATCTAAGTTCCCAGGACAGGACTTGGGATGTGTTCTACTCCAGTATGTAGACGACCTCCTACTAGCCAGCTCCACACGAGCTCAGTGCTGGGAAGGGACACGAGCCCTCCTGAGACTGTTAACTGAAACAGGTTATAGAGTGTTCAAGAAAAAGGCACAGATTTGTCAGAAGGAAGTCAAGTATCTAGGCTTCCGAATCACCCAAGGGAAACGAAGGCTAGGGACTGAAAGAAAGCAGGCAGTATGTGCCATCCCAGTCCCTAGCACCCGGCGGCAGATTCGGGAATTCCTAGGAGCGGCAGGGTTCTGTCGAATTTGGATCCCAGGGTTTTCAGACCTGGCCAAGCCTCTCTATGAAGCTTTAAAAGGGGAAGAGAAGGCACCCATTGTATGGGGCCCTGAGCAGGAGAAAGCCTTCATCAGCATAAAGGCAAAGCTCACTGAGGCCCCAGCACTAGGGCTACCAGATGTGACACGAGACTTTAATCTTTTTGTTCACGAGAAGAGCGGGGTAGCCCTAAAAGTTCTAACCAAGGAATTTGGACCTTGGCAAAGACCAGTAGCCTATCTCTCCAAACAGATTGACCCAGTTGCCTCCGGGTGGCCCCCGTGTCTCAGGGCCCTTGCAGCCACGGCATTATTAGTCAAAGAAGCAGATAAGCTTACCCTGGGACAAAGCTTAAATGTAAAAGTACCTCATTCTGTTATTACTCTAATGGAAGCAAAAGGGCAGCACTGGCTAACTCATGCTCGGATGACTCAGTACCAAGGATTGTTAAGTGAGAACCCGCTGGTACGATTAGAAGCAGTAAGAACTCTTAATCCTGCTACCTTTCTACCCGTTGCTGAGGGGGCACCTGAACATGATTGCCTGGAAGTCCTAGAGGAGGTTTACTCTAGCCGGCCAGATCTAACAGATAAGACCCTGCCAAACCCAGACTTGGTATTGTTCACAGACAGCAGCAGCTTCTTAGATAAAGGAAAAAGACGAACTGGGTATGCAGTGGTATCAGACTTAGAGACAATCGAGGCACAGGCCTTGCCTGAAGGATGGTCAGCGCAGAGGGCAGAACTTTGGTCCCTCGCCAGAGCCTTAGAACTCAGTAAGGATAAGCGTGCCAATGTCTACACTGACTCACGCTATGCCTTTGCTACCCTACATATTCATGGGGCTATATACAAGGAAAGGGGGCTCCTGATGGCAGGAGGAAAAGGAATCAAAAATCAAAATGAGATTTTAAAGTTACTAGAAGCAGTTTAGGAACCTAAAGAAATAGCTGTCATTCATTGCAAAGGTCGCCAGAAAGGGAAAGACTCAGTGTCAGAAGGAAACCAGCGTGCTGATGCCGCAGCGAAGCAGGCTGCCAAAGAACAAGCAGCACCGGCACGGATCATGTTGGCCCCTGAATTACCTGAACCTCCAAAGTACACTCTGCAGGAGGAGGAATGGGCTCAGAGAGAAGGGGGCAAGAGAACAAAGGAAAGTTGGTGGATACTCCCAGATCATAGGGTCTATGTCCCAGAACAGTTAGCCCATAAGGTAGTCCTTCAGCAGCATGAACTTACTCATTTAGGAAAGACTGCTCTAGAAGCTTTGTTAGGCAGATATTACCTAATTGCCCGACTTCCCTCCTTGTGTGCCTCAGTTTCTCAGCGTTGCCTCCTCTGTGCACAGAGCAATGCCAAACAGGGTCCTGTGGGACCGATAGGAGTTCAGCACTGTGGGCAAGCTCCCTTTGAGGACATAGAAGTAGATTTTACTGAAATAGGGCCTAGCAGAGGAAATAAATACCTACTAGTCTTTGTTTGTACCTTTTCAGGCTGGGTCGAGGCATATCCCACTCGCACAGAAAAGGCGAGAGAAGTCACTAAGGCATTGTTAAAGGACATAATTCCGCGGTATGGAATGCCTCTGACCATAGGGTCTGATAATGGCCCACCCTTTGTAGCAGAAATAGTACAACAGGTAACTAAGGCTTTAGGAATTAGATGGCGCCTACATACAGCTTACAGGCCTCAGAGTTCAGGGAAAGTAGAGCGCATGAACCGGACTCTAAAGCAGGCTATGGCTAAGCTATGCCAAGAGACAAACTTACCCTGGACAGATATCTTGCCTCTTGTACTCCTGCGGGTACGCTGTGCCCCGAGGGCCAGGGTAGGTTTCTCTCCCTTTGAAATTCTATATGGTAGACCCCCTCCCTTAATTCGGCCAAAGGGAGATTTGGGGGAAATAGGAAACTTAGAAATCCAGAAGCAACTACAAGGACTTGGAAAAACTGTTTTTGAGATCCACAGATGGGTTACTGACCGACTACCCATCTCTCTAGGAACAGCTGTACATCCTTATAAACCTGGAGACAAGGTTTGGGTAAAAGACTGGAAAAAAGAGCCCCTTAAGCCAATTTGGAAGGGACCCTATCCAGTCATACTAACCACGCCCACAACTCTCAAGGTTGCAGGACTGAACAACTAGATTCACCATTCTCGGGTGAAATCAGGCCACCAGCCGAGCGACGCCCAGCCTGAGTGGAAGGTGACCTCTGACCAGAAACACCCACTGCAGATCACCCTCAAGAAAAACAACAGACCTGGCTGATCAACCTGCTCAAAGGGATTCAGAAATGCCCTGCTGAATTCTTCCTTACACTAATCTTTCTTTCTTATCTTCTCTTAAATGCGAAATGCTCTGGTATTTCTGGATAATTATTGTTATTATCTTTCTAATAATTCTCATTTTGTCTTTTTATGAGTGCCGCCAGAACCCGAGGCTAGTCCCTGGAGGAGATGCTTTAGGACATCTTGATCAACACCTCTGCAATTTTACTCTCAACCTAAAACCTGCCTCTAATTGGGTTAACTATGTTGTCACACAAACAGCTCCTTTTAGGAACCCTGTTCGATTTTCAGCAGGGCCCACCATTTCAGCGGCCTTACCAACCACTGACACCCCTCAGTTCTGCTCAGGACAACCCCGCACCTGCTCAAGGTTTCACCCATGGCAGGATTGCACATTGAACCAACAGGCCTCATGCCGTCGCCTCCCTTCCCATGGGCTCACACACTCTAAATTCTGGGTAGATACTGACATGAAATTTATTTTCTTTGAAAACACCACCTCTGGGGCCACACAAAATAATCCTCGAGGCCCCTTTCAGCCTCTAACAGGGGCAACCTTGGCAGGAACTCTCTCTGTCTGGGAACAGGAGAATAGCAAGCTCACACACCTCTTTACCATTAAGAATACCTTCTGTTTGGAGACTCAGGGAATTTTCTTCCTCTGTGGCACCAATACCTATCTCTGTCTACCTGCCAACTGGACTGGGACCTGCACTCTGGTTTACCTAGCCCCCGAAATAGACATTGCCCCCAACAATCAGTCCTTGCCTGTCCCGGTAACACACTCCGTTACCACTTCTGGCTGTCCTCGTGGCCCCTCCCCTGGAAGATATCAGCAGTCTCAGCCCGTCCCCGTCTCCAAAATTATAACCACTTGAAAACTTCGGGCAGTCCATGGGGCCTCTCCCCCTTTATGATGTCAGTGGGTCCAGAAGGTCCCGGGTCCCCAAAATCAGAACCACCTGAGCACTTCAGCCTCTCAACGTGGCCTTTCCCCCTTAATGATGTCAGCACTCTCAGCTGGTCCCTGGCCCGAAACCCATAAGCACCAGAGCATTTCAGCCTCTCCATGTGGCTGCTCGCCCTTGATGACGTCAGCAATTCCGGCCGGTCTCAGATGCCCAAGCCCTTATCAACCAGAGCACTTCCGGCTGTTCACCTGCCCCAGTCCATATCTTTGGTCACCTCAGCACTTGGGACTCTCCACCTGGCCCCACCCCATTGATGATATGAACAATTTAATCTGGTAATCGGGCCCCAACCCAAATAATGTGACTATTTCTGGCTATTCACAGGCCCTTGTTCGCCTGACCAATGAGCCACTCTGGCCGGCTAAGAAAAGGGGTGACATTCCAATCACTAGAAATTGGCTTAAGGGCCTAACACCCAGAGCCCCAGGTCCCCTTAAGCTCAAAGACTGCCTAATCCCTGGTGGAGAGGGTGGGAAGCAGGGTACCTTCAGTACTCTTTGAAGACAACCCTGGGTGTCCATGAGGCCAGGGATCACGCATGCTCCCACACGGGGGCATCTCACCCTGGAGTGACTGGGACACTGTCAGCCCTGCCTACGGGCTTTGAAATCCAGGAAACAGCAGTGCTGAGGCCGTGAAAACCCTTTCCATAAGGGGAGCAAAGTCCTTACACTCCAGGGTCTCTTACAGTTCCCTGAGCCCTGAGGGCCAGCTTTTTGCTTAATTCCTGGGGAATGTCCTTTTGTGAAAACAGGTACCTTCACGCTGTCTTCTAGAGTATGGACCACAGGAAGTTGGGGAGTTTCCTACGGCTTTGGAACGTCCAAAACATTCACCAGGCTCTACTGGCTTTTACACTTGACCAATTCCAGCTGTTGACCTGTCAGCAAGTCCTGGTCTACCTGAGGATTTCTGGCTGTTGACTGGGACCGGCCCAACCACTGGGCCTCGTTACCACCTCAAGATGTCCACGTGGCCCCTCCCCTTGATGACGTCAGCAGTGTCAGCTGGTCCCTGGCCCGAAACCCATAACCACCTGAGCACTTCAGCCTCTACATGTGGCTGCTCCCCTTTGATGACGTCAGCACTTACTGCAGGCCCCACCTGGTGCACAAGCTTTTAACAACCAGAGCACTTCCGGCTTTTCACGTGGGCCACACCGTATCCTTGGTCACCTAAGCACTTGGGACTCTCTACCTGGTCCCTCCCCATTGTTGATAAGAACACTTTAATCTGGTGATCTATTTCTGGCTATCACAGGCCCTTGTATGCCTGACCAATTAGACACACTGGCCAGCTAAGAAAAGGGGTGACATTCCAATCTCTAGAAGTTGGCTTAAGGGCCTAACACCCAGAGCCCCAGGTCACCATAAGCTCACAGACTGCCTAATTTCGGGTGGAGAGGGTGTCAAGCAGGGAGCCGCCAGCCCTCCTTTAGGACAACCCTGGAAGTCCATGATGCCAGGGATCCCCCATGCTCCACAATATGGGGGCTTCTCACCCAGGAGTGACCTGTGACTCTGACAACCCTGCCTGTGGGCCTTGAAATCTGGGAAAAAACAGTGTTGAGGCCCTGAAAATTCTTTCCATACTGGCAGCAAAGACCTACCCCATGCATGGACACTTAAATTTCCTATTGAACCGAGGGCCAGCTTTTTGCTCAATTCCTTCGGAGAGGACAGGTGCCTTGTCCCTGCCTCCAGAGTATGGAGCACGGGAAGTTAGGGAGTTTCCAAACTCTTGGGATCCTCCAATGATTGAACACGGCTCTATCAGTCTTTATACTTGACCTATTCCAGCTGTTGACCTGTCAACAAGCCCTGGTCTACCTGAGGATTTCTTGTTGTTCACTAGGAAAAGCCCAAACACTCGGCCTTCTTACCACTTCTGGCTGTACTCGTGGCACCTCCCCTGGATGACATAAGCAGTCTCAGCTGGTCCCCGGGCCCAGTATCTTAACCACCTAAAACTGCCGGCTGTCCACGTGGCCTCTCCCCTTTGAAGATGTCAGAATGTCTGAAAGGTCCCCGGGCCCCACAATCATATCCACCTGAGCACTTCAGCCTCTCCATGTGGCTGCTCCCCATTGATGAGGTCAGCACTTCTAGGCTGTCCAAGGTGCCCAAGCCCTTATCAAACAGAGCATTTCCAGCTGTTCACCTGGGCCAGACCATATCCTTGGTCATCTCCTCACTTGGGACTCTCCAACTGGCCCCTCCCCATTGATGATATGAACACTTTAATGGGGTAATCGCAACCAACCATAGATCATGAGACTGTAACTGCCTATCCTCAGGCCCTTGTTCGCCTGACCAATGAGCCACACTGGCCGGCTAAAAAAGGAGTGACATTCCAATCACTAGAAGTTAGCTTAAAGGCCTAACACCCAGAGCCCCAGGTCACCTTGTGATCACAGACTGCCTCTTCCCGGGTGAGAGAGTGGCAAGCAGGGAGCCTCCTGCACTCCTCTAGGACATCCCTGGTTGTCCATGATGCCGGAGATACCCCATGCTCCCCAATGTGGGGGCTTCTCACCCTGGAGTGACCTACGACTCTGACAGCCCTGCATATGGGCCTTGAAATCTGGAAAACAACAATGTTGAGTACCTGAAAAATCTTTCCATACTGGCAGCAAAGTCCGGCCCCATCCATGGTCACTTAAATTTCGTAGCGAACCGAGGGTCAGCTTTTTGCTTAATTCCTTGGGAACGTCCTTCCGTGACACAGGTGCCTTCTTGCTGCCTTCCAGAGTATGGACCACAGGAAGTTGGGGAGTTTCCAACCTATTGGAATCCTCCAACAATTGAACATGGCTCTACCAGCCGTTACACTTGACCACGTCCAGCTGTTGACATGTCAGCAAGTCCCGGTCTACCTGAGGATTTCTTGTTGTTCACGGGGACAACCCCAACCACTAGGCCTCGTTACCACTTCTGGCTATTCTCGTGGCCCCTCCCCTGGAAGATATCAGCAGTCTCAGCCAGTCCCCATTTCCAAAATTTTAACCACCTGAAAACTTCGTGCTGTCCACAGGGCCTCTCCACCTTTATGATGTCAGCAGGTCCAGAAGGTCCCAGGGCCCCAAAATCAGAACAACCTGAGCACTTCAGCCTCTCAACGTGGCCTTTCCCCCTTAATGACGTCATCAGTCTCAGCTGGTCCCTGGCCCGAAACCCATAACCACCAGAGCATTTCAGCCTTTCCATGTGGCTACTCGCCCTTGATGACGTCAGCAATTCCGGCCGGTCTCAGATGCCCAAGTCCTTATCAACCGGAGCATTTCCGGCTGTTCACCTGCCCCAGTCCATATCTTTGGTCACCTCAGCACTTGGGACTCTCCACCTGGCCCCACCCCATTGATGATATGAACAACTTAATCTGGTTATCCGGTCCCACCCCTAGATCACGTGACTATTTCTGGCTTTTCCCAGGCCCTTGTTCACCTGACCAATGAGCCACTCTGGCCGGCTAAGAAAAGGGGTGACATTCCAATCATTACAAGTTGGCTTAAGGGCCTAACACCCAGAGACCCAAGTCCCCTAAACTCAAAGACTGCCTAATCTCGGGGGAGAGGGTGGGAAGCAGGGTACCTTCAGTACTCTTTGAATACAACCCTGAGTGTCCATGAGGACAGGGATCCCACATGCTCCCTAACACGGGGGCATCTCACCATGGAGTGACAGGGACACTGACAGCCCTGCCTACGGGCTTTGAAATCTAGGAAACAGCAGTGTTGAGGCCGTGAAAACCCTTTCCATAAGGGGAGCAAAGTCCTTACACTCCAGGGTCTCTTACAGTTCCCTGAGCCCTGAGGGCCAGCTTTTTCTTAATTCCTGGGTAATGTCCTTTTGTGAAAACAGGTACCTTCACGCTGTCTTCTAGAGTATGGACCACAGGAAGTTGGGGAGTTTCCTACGTCTTTGGAAAGTCCAAAACATTCACCAGGCTCTACCGGCCTTTACACTTGACCAATTCCAGCTGTGGACCTGTCAGCAAGTCTTGTTCTACCTGAGGATTTCTGGCTGTTGACTGGGACCGGCCCAACCACTGGGCCTCGTTACCACTTCCAGCTGTCCACGTTGCCCCTCCCCTTGATGACGTCAGCAGTGTCAGCTGGTCCACGGCCCAAAACCCATAACCACCTGAGCACTTCAGCCTCTACATGTGGCTGCTCCCCTTTGATGACGTCAGCACTTACTGCAGGCCCCACCTGGTGCACAAGCCCTTAACAAAAAAAGCAGTTCCGGCTGTTCACCTGGGCCCCACCGTATCCTTGGTCACCTAAGCACTTGGGACTCTCTACCTGGCCCCTCCCCATTGTTGATAAGAACACTTTAATTTGGTGATCTATTTCTGGGTATTCCCAGGTCCTTCTATACCTCACCGATGGGCCACACTGGCCGGCTAAGAAAAGGGGTGACATTCCAATCTCTAGAAGTTGGCTTAAGGGCCTAACACCCAGAGCCCCAGGTCAGCGTAAGTTCACACACTGCCTAATCCCGGGGGGAGAGGGTGTCAAGCAGGGAGCCGCCAGCACTCCTTTAGGACAACCCTGGAAGTCCATGATGCCAGGGATCCCCCATGCTCCACAATATGGGGGCTTCTCACCCAGGAGTGACCTGTGACTCTGACAACCCTGCCTGTGGGCCTTGAAATCTGGCAAAAAACAGTGTTGAGGCCCTGAAAAATCTTTCCATACTGGCAGCAAAGACCTACTCCATGAATGGTCACTTAAATTTCCTATTGAACTGAGGGCCAGCTTTTGTTGAATTCCTTTGGAACATCCTTCGGAGAGGACAGGTGCCTTGTCGCTGCCTTCCAGAGTATGGACCACAGGAAGTTAGGGAGTTTCTAAACTCTTGGGATCCTCCAATGATTGAACATGGCTCTATCAGCCTTTACACTTGACCTCTTCCAGCTGTTGACCTGTTAAGAAGCCCTGGTTTACCTGAGGATTTCTTGTTGTTCACTAGGAAAAGCCTAAACACTCGGCCTTCTTACCATTTCTGGTTGTACTCGTGGCCCCTCCCCTGGATGACATAAGCAGTCTCAGCTGGTCCCTGGGCCCAACATCTTAACCACCTAAAACTTCTGGCTGTCCACGTGGCCTCTCCCCTTTGAAGACGTCAGAACGTCCAGAAGCTCCCCGGGGCCCAAAATCATAATCACCTGAGCTCTTCAGCCTCTCCATGTGGCTGCTCCACATTGATGAGGTCAGCACTTCCAGGCTGTCCCAGGTGCCCAAGCCCTTATCAACCAAAGCACTTCCAGCTGTTCACCTGGGCCAGACCATATCCTTGGTCACCTCCTCACTTGGGATGCTTTAACTGGCCCCTCCCCATTGATGATATGAACACTTTAATCGGGTAATGGCAACTAACCATAGATCACGTGACTGTAACTGGCTATCCTCAGGCTCTTGTTCGCCTGACCAATGAGCCACACTGGCCAGCTAAAAAATGGAGTAACATTCCAATCCCTAGAAGTTGGCTTAAGGGCCTAACACCCAGATCCCCAGGTAACCTTGTGATCACAGACTGCCTCTTTCCGGGTGAGAGAGTGGCAAGCAGGGAGCCTCCTGTACTCCTCTAGGACAACACTGGTTGTCCATGATGCTGTAGATACCCCATGCTCCCCCTGTGGGGGCTTCTCACCCTGGAGTGACCTGCGACTCTGACAGCCCTGCCTGTGGCCCTTGAAATGCAGGAAATAACAGTGTTGAGGCCCTGAATATTCTTTCCATACTGGCAGCAAAGACCTATCCCATCTATGGTCACTTCAATTTCCTTTTGGACTGAGTGCCAGCTTTTTGCTCAATTCCTTGGGAACATCCTTCGGAGAGGACAGGTGCAATGTCGCTGCCTTCCAGAGTATGGAGCACAGGAAGTTAGGGAGTTTCCAAACTCTTGGGATCCTCCAATTATTAAACATGGCTCAATCAGCCTCTACACTTGACCTCTTCCAGCTCTTGTCCTGTCAACAAGCCCTGGTCTACCTGATGATTTCTTGTTGTTCACTAGGAAAAGCTTAAACACTCGGCCTTCTTACCACTTCTGGTTGTACTCGTGGCCCCTCCCCTGGATGACATCAGCAGTCTCAGCTAGTCCCCGGGCCCAACATCGTAACCACCTAAAACTTCCGGCTGTCCAGGTGGCCTCTCCCCTTTGAAGACATCAGAACATCCGAAAGGGCCCCGGGACCCACAATCATAACCACCTGAGCACTGCAGCCTCTCCATGTGGCTGCTCAGGGAAGTGTAAGTGACCCTGGAGTATAAGGACTTTGCTCCCCTTATGGAAAGGGTTTTCACGGCATCAACACTGCTGTTTCCTGGATTTCAAAACCCGTAGGCAGGGCTGTCAGTGTCCCAGTCACTCCAGGGTGAGATGCCCCCGTGTTAGGGAGCATGCGTGATCCCTGACCTCATGGACATCCAGGGTTGTCTTCAAAGAGTACTGAAGGTACCCTGCTTCCCACCCTCTCCACCAGGGATTAGGCAGTCTTTGAGCTTAAGGGGACCTGGGGCTCTGGGTGTTAGGCCCTTAAGCCAATTTCTAGTGATTGGAATGTCACCCCTTTTCTTAGCCGGCCAGGGTGGCTCATTGGTCAGGCGAACAAGGGCCTGCGAATAGCCAGAAATAGTCACGTTATTTGGGTTGGGGCCCGATTACCAGATTAAATTGTTCATATCATCAATGGGGTGGGGCTAGGTGGAGAGTCCCAAGTGCTGAGGTGACCAAAGATATGGACTGGGCCAGGTGAACAGCCGGAAGTGCTCTGGTTGATAAGGGCTTGGGCACCTGAGACCGGCCGGAATTGCTGACGTCATCAAGGGCGAGCAGCCACTTGGAGAGGCTGAAGTGCTCTGGTGGTTATGGGTTTCCGGCCGGTGACCAGTTGAGACTGCTGACGTCATTAACGGGAAAAGGCCATGCTGAGGGGCTGAAGTGCTCAGGTTGTTCTGATTTTGGGGCCCTGGGACCTTCTGGACCTGCTGACATCATAAAGGTGGAGAGGCCCTGTGGACAGCACGAAGTTTTCAGGTGGTTAAAATTTTGGAAACGGGGACTGGCTGAGACTGCTGATATCTTCCAGGGGAGGGGCCACGAGAATAGCCAGAAGTGGTAATGAGGCCTAGTGGTTGGGGTTGTCCCCGTGAACAGCAAGAAATCCTCAGGTAGACCGGGACTTGCTGACATGTCAACAGCTGGAAGTGGTCAAGTTTAACGGCTGGTAGAGCCATGTTCAATTATTGGAGGATTCCAATATGTCGGAAACTCCCCAACTTCCTGTGGTCCATACTCTGGAAGGCAGCGAGAAGGCACCTGTGTCTTGGAAGGACGTTCCCAAAGAATTAAGCAAAAAGCTGGCCCTCGGTTTGCTACGAAATTTAAGTGACCATGGATGGGGCCGGACTTTGCTGCCAGTATGGAAAGATTTTTCAGGTACTCAACATTGTTGTTTTCCAGATTTCAAGGCCCATATGCAGGGCTGTCAGAGTCGTAGGTCACTCCAGGGTGAGAAGCCCCCACATTGGGGAGCATGGGGTATCTCTGGCATCATGGACAACCAGGGATGTCCTAGAGGAGTGCAGGAGGCTCCCTGCTTGCCACTCTCTCACCCGGGAAGAGGCAGTCTGTGATCTCAAGGTGACCTGGGGATCTGGGTATTAGGCTCTTAAGCCAAATTCTAGTGATTTGAATGTCACTCCTTTTTTTAGCCAGCCAGTGTGGCTCATTGTTCAGGCGAACAAGAGCCTGAGGATAGCCAGTTACAGTCACGTGATCTATGGTTGGTTGCGATTACCCGATTAAAGTGTTCATATCATCAATGGGGAGGGGCCAGTTGGAGAGTCCCAAGTGAGGAGGTGACCAAGGATATGGTCTGGCCCAGGTGAACAGCTGGAAGTGCTCTGGTTGATAAGGGCTTGGGCACCTGGGACAGCCTGGAAGTGCTGACCACATCAATGGGGAGCAGCCACATGGAGAGGCTGAAGTGCTCAGGTGGTTATGATTTTGGGGCCTGGGGAGCTTCTGGACGTTCTGACGTCTTCAAAGGGGAGAGGCCACGTGGACAGCCGGAAGTTTTAGGTGGTTACGATGTTGGGCCCGGGGACCAGCTGAGACTGCTGTAGTCATCCAGGGATGGGCCAAGAGTACAGGCAGAAGTGGTAAGAAGGCCGAGTGTTTGGGCTTTTCCTAGTGAACAACAAGAAATCCTCAGGTAGACCAGGGCATGTTGACAGGTCAACAGCTGGAAGAGGTCAAGTGTAAAGGCTGATAGAGCCATGTTCAATCATTGGAGGATCCAAGGAGTTTGGAAACTCCCTAAATTCCTTTGGACCATACTCTGGAAGCAGAGAGAAGGCACCTGTCCTCTCCGAAGGATCTTCCTAAGGAATTTAGCAAAAAGCTTGCCTGCAGTTCAATAGGAAATTGAAGTGACCATGGTTGGGATAGGTCTTTGCTGCCAGTATGGAAAGAATTTTCAGGGCCTCAACAGTGTTTTTTCCCAGATTTCAAGGCCCACAGGCAGGGTTGTCAGAGTCACAGGTCACTCCTGGGTGAGAAGCCCCCATATTGTGGAGCATGGGGGATCCCTGGCATCATGGACTTCCAGTGTTGTCCTAAAGGAGGGCTGGCGGCTCCCTGCTTGACACCCTCTCCACCTGGGATTAGGCAGTCTGTAAGCTTAAGGTGACCTGGGGCTCTGGGTGTTAGGCGCTTAAGCCAACTTCTAGGGATTGGAATGTCACCGCTTTTCTTCGCCGGCCAGTGTGTCTAATTGGTCAGGCATACAAGGGCTTGGGAATATCCAGAAATAGATCACCAGATTAAAGTGTTCTTATCAACAATGGGGAGGGGCCAGGTAGAGAGTCCCAAGTGCTTAGGTGACCAAGGATAAGGTGTTGCCCACCTAAACAGCCGGAAGTGCTCTGGTTGTTAAAAGCTTGTGCACCAGGTGGGGCCTGCAGTAAGTGCTGACATCATCAAAGGGGAGCAGCCACATGTAGAGGCTGAAGTGCTCAGGTGGTTATGGGTTTCGGGCCAGGGACCAGCTGACACTGCTGAGGTCATCAACGGGAGTGGCCATGTGGAGAGCCGGAAGTGGTAACGAGTCCCAGTGGTTGGGCCGGTCCCAGTCAACAGCCAGAAATCCTCAGGTAGACCAGAACTTGGTGACAGGTCAACCGCTTGAATTGTTCAAGTGTAAAGGCTGGTAGAGCCTGGTGAGTATTTTGTACGTTCCAAAGATGTAGGAAACTCCCCAACTTCCTGTGGTCCATACTCTAGAAGACAGTGTGAAGGTATCTGTTTTCAGAAAAGGACGTTCCCCAGGAATTAAGCAAAGAGCTGGAAATGCCCAAGTGTTCAAGTGCTTGGGGCCCTGGGGCTGGCAAGAAGTGCAGATGTCATCAAGGGGGAGTGGCAACATGAAGAGCCCAAAATGCTCAGGTGGACAATGGCTTGGGGACCGGGGACCAGCAGGAAGTGCTGATGTCATTGGAGGGAAGGGGCGACGTGGAGAGCAAAAAATGCGAAGGTGGACAAATGCTTGGGGCTCTGGGCCTGCAGAAGTGATGACGTCATCAAGGGGAGGGTCCATGTAGAGAGTCCGGTGAATGCATTCCAGTGAGGGACGCTAGAGGTCATAAACACCCCAACTTCCATGGGTCCATGCTCTGGAATTTGAGACATGATGCCTGTTCTCAGGGAAGTGCGTTCCCCATGAATTAAGCAAAAAACTGGGACTTAGGGCTGGGGAAACTGTAAGTGAGCCTGGAGGGGCAGACCTTTACGCCCAGTACTGAAAGGCTTTTCAGGGTCTCAACACTGCTTTTTCTCACATTTCAAAACCTCAGGCAGGACTGTCAGAGCCCCAGGTCAGTCCAGTGTGAGGTGCCCACATGTTGGGGACCATGCGGGGTCACTGGACTCATCGACGCCCAGGGAGGTTATAAAGGAGCGCTGATAGCCGCCTGCCTATAACCCTACCGAACTGGGAAGAGTAAGTCTGTGAGCAGAATTTAAGCTGGGCTGTGGGTGTTAGGCCCTTAAGCAAACGTCCAGAGATTGGGAAGTCACCCCGCTTCTTAGGAGCTCAGTAGACGTCCTTGTGGGACATTGGTCAGGCAAACAAGGGGGGTTAACGGCCGAAAACTCTCACGTGAATAAATGTTGGGGCCCTGTGATCAGCTTTTAGTGGTCATATCATCAGTGGAGTTTGGAAAGCTGGATAGCCAGAAGTGCTCAGGTGGCTCAGTGCTTGGGGTCTGGAGACCAGCAGGAAATGCTGACGTCATTGATGGGAAAGGGCCACGTGGATAGCCAGAAATGCTCAGGTGTTCAAGTGCTTGGGGCCCTGGGGCTGGCCGGAAGTGCTCACGTCTTCGAGGCGGAGTGGCCACATGCAGAGTCCGAAATGCTCAGGTGGATAAGGGCTTGGGGACCGGAGACCAGCAGAAAGTGCTGACGTCATTGGAGGGAAGGGGCACGTGGAGAACCGAAAATACTCAGGTGGACAAGTGCTTTGGGCTCTAAGGCCTGCCAGAATTGCTGACCTCATCAAGATGAGGGGCCATGTAGAGAGCCAGTTGAATGCATTTCAGGGAGGATCGCTAAAGGTCACAAACGCCTCAACTTCCATGGGTTCATGCTCTGGAATATTGGACATTGTGCCTGTTCTCAGGGAAGGGCATTTCCCATGAATTAAGAAAAATCTGGGACTTAGAGCTCAGGAAAATATAAGTGAGACTGGAAGGGCAGGCCTTTACGCCCAGTACTGAAAGGTTTTTCAGGGTCTCAACACTACTTTTTCCCAGATTTCAAAACCTCAGGCAGGACCGTCAGAGTCCCAGGTCAGTCCAAGGTGCGGTGCCCACATGTTGGAGACCATGTTGGTTCCCTGGCCACATAAACGCTCAGGGAGGTTTTAAAGGAGCGCTGGAAGCCTCCTGCCTTTAACCCTTCCCAGCTGGGAAGAGTAAGTCTGTGAGCAGAAGTTGACCTGGGGCTGTGGGTGTTAGGCCCTTAAGTGAACTTCCAGAGATTAGGAAGTCACCCCGCTTCTTAGGAGCTCAGTAGACAGACTTGTGGGTCATTGGTCAGGCAAACAAGGGGGGTTAACGCCCGAAAACGCTCACGTGATCAAAGGTTGGGGCCCTGTGACCAGCTTTTAGTGGTAATATCATTAGTGGAGTTTGGAAAGGTGGACAGCAAGAAGTGCTCAGGTGGATCAGTGCTTGGGGACCGGAGACCAGCAGGAAATGCTGACGTCGTTGAAGAGAAAGGGCCATGTGGATAGCCAGAAATGCTCAGGTGTTCAAGTGCTTGAGGCCCTGGGGCTGGCCGGAAGTGCTCACGTCTTCGAGGCGGAGTGGCCACATGCAGAGTCCGAAATGCTCAGGTGGATAAGGGCTTGGGGATCGGGGACCAGCAGAAAGTGCTGACGTCATTGGAGGGAAGTGGCACGTGGAGAACCGGAAATACTCATGTGGACAAGTGCTTTGGGCTCTCAGGCATGCCAGAATTGCTGACCTCATCAAGATGAGGGGCCATGTAGAGAGCCAGTTGAATGCATTCCAGGGAGGATCGCTAAAGGTCACAAACGCCTCAACTTCCATGGGTCCATGCTCTGGAATTTTGGACATGGTGCCTGTTCTCAGGGAAGGGCATTTCCCATGAATTAAGAAAAAAACTGGGACTTAGAGCTCAGGAAAATGTAAGTGAGACTGGAAGGGCAGGTCTTTACGCCCAGTACTGAAAGGTTTTTCAGGGTCTCAACAGTGCTTTTTCCCAGATTTCAAAACCTCAGGCAGGACCGTCAGAGTCCCAGGTCAGTCCAAGGTGCGGTGCCCACATGTTGGAGACCATGTTGGTTCCCTGGCCACATAAACGCTCAGGGAGGTTTTAAAGGAGCGCTGGAAGCCTCCTGCCTTTAACCCTTCCCAGCTGGGAAGAGTAAGTCTGTGAGCAGCAGTTGAGCTGGGGCTGTGGGTGTTAGGCCCTTAAGTGAACTTCCAGAGATTGGGAAGTCACCCCGCTTCTTAGGAGCTCAGTAGACAGCCTTGTGGGTCCTTGGTCAGGCGAACAAGGGGGGTTAACGCCCAAAAACGCTGAAGTGAACAAAGGTTGGGTCCCTGTGACCAGCTTTTAGTGGTAATATAATTAGTGGAGTTTGGAAAGGTGGACAGCCAGAAGTGCTCAGGTGGATCAGTGCTTGGGGACTGGAGACCAGCAGGAAATGCTGATGTCATTGAAGGGAAAGGGCCACGTGGATAGCCAGAAATGCTCAGGTGTTCAAGTGCTAGGGGCCCTGAGGCTGGCCAGAATTGCTGACATCATCGAGGGGGAGTTGCTACGTGAAGAGCCCGAAATGCTCAGGTGGATAAGGGCTTGGGACCAGAGACAAGCAGGAAGTGCTGACGTCATTGGAGGGAAGGGGCCACGTGGAGAACCGGAAATGCTCAGGTGGACAAGTGCTTTGGGCTCTCTGGCCTGACAGAGGTGCTGAGGTCATCAAGGGGAGGGGCCATGGAGAGAGCCAGGATAATGCATTCCAGGGAGGTTCGCAGGTGGTCACAAACGCCTCTACTTCCATAGGTCTATGCTCTGGAATTTTGGACATGGTGCCTGTATTCAGGGAACGGCGTTCCCAATGAATTAAGAAAAAAACTGGGACTTAGGGCTCGGGAAAATGTAAGTGAGACTATTGGGGAAGGCTTTTATGACCAGTACTGAAAGGTTTTTCAGGGTCTCAACAATGCTTTTTCTCAGATTTCAAAACCTCAGGCAGGACTGTCAGAGTCCCAGGTCAGTCCAGTGTGAGGTGCCCACATGTTGGGGACCATGAGGGGTCCCTGGACTCATCGATACCCTGGTAGGTTATAAAGGAGAGCTGATAGCCTCCTGCCTATAACCCTACCCAGCTGGGAAGAGTAAGTCTGTGAGCAGAATATAAGCTGGGCTGTGGGTGTTAGGCCCTTAAGCAAACTTCCAGAGAATGAGAAGTCACCCCGCTTCTTAGGAGCTCAGTAGACATCCTTGTGGGACATTGGTCAGGCGAACAAGGGGGCTTAAAGGCCGAAAACTCACACGTGAACAAATGTTGGGGCCCAGTGATCAGCTTTTAGTGGTCATATCATCAGTGGAGTTTGGAAAGCTGGACAGCCGGAAGTGCTCAGGTGAATCGGTTCTTGGGGTCCGGAGACCAGCAGGAAATGCTGACATCTTTGAAGGGAAAGGGCCACGTGGATAGCCAGAAATGCTCAGGTGTTCAAGTGCTTGGGGCCCTGGGGTTGGCCGGAAGTGCTGACATCATCGAGGGCGAGTGGCCACATGAAGAGCCTGAAATGCTCAGGTTATTAGGGCTTGGGGACCGGGGACCAGCAGGAAGTGCTGACGTCATTGAAGGGAAGGGGCCACCTGGAGAGCCAGAAGTGCTCAGTGGACAAGTTCTTGGGCCTCTCTGGCCTGCCAGAAATGCTGACGTCATTAAGTGGAGGGGCAATGTAGAGAGCCAGGTGAATGCCTTCCAGGGAACGTCGCTAGATGTCAGAAACGCACCAACTTCCAAGGGTCCAGGCTCTGGAATTTTGGACATGGTACTTGTACTCAGGGAATGGCGTTCCACATGAATTAAGCAAAAAATTGGGGCTTAGGGCTCAGGAAACTTTAAGTGAGCCTGGAGGGGCAGGCCTTTACGCCCAGTACTGAAAGGCTTTTCAGGGTCTCAACACTGCTTTTTCCCAGCTTTCAAAACCTCAGGCAGGACTGTCAGAGTCCCTCGTCAGTCCACTGTGAGGTGCCCGCATGTTGGGGACCATGCGGGGTCCCTGGCCTCATCTACGCACACGGAAGTTTTAAAGGAGCGCTGGCATCCGCCTGCCTGTAACCACCCACAGCTGGGAAGAGTAAGTCTGTGAGCAGAAGTTGAGCTGGGCTGTGGATGTTATGCCCTTAAGCGAACATCCAGAGATTGGGGAGTAACCCGCTTCTCATGAGCTCAGTAAACAGCCTTGTGGATCATTGGGCAGGTGAACAAGTGGGGTTAACGGCCAAAATTGCTCACGTGAACAAAGGTTGGGGCCCTGTGACCCGCTTTTAGTAGTCATATCATCAGTGAAGTTTGGAAACTGGACAGCCAGAAGTGCTCAGGTGGATCACTTCTTAGGGTCAGGAGACCATCAGGAAATGCTGAGGTCATTGAAGGGAAAGGGATACGTGGATAGCCAGAAATGCTCAGTTATTCAAGTGCTTTGGGCCCTGGGGCTGGCCGGAAATGCTGACTTCATCGAGGGGGAGTGGCCACATGAAGAGCCCGAAATGCTCAGGTGGATAAGGGCTTGGGGACCGGGGACGAGCAGGAAGTGCTGACGTCATTGGAGAAAAGGGGCCACGTGGAGAGCTAGAAATGTTCAGGTGGACAAGTGCTTTGGGCTCTCGTGCCAGCCAGAGGTGCTGACGTCATTAAGGGGAGGGGCCATGTAGAGAGCCAGGTGAATGCATTCCAGGGAGGATCGCTAGAGGTCACAAATGCCCCAACTTCCATGGGTCCATGTTCTGTAATTTTGGACATGGTACCTGTTCTCAGGGAATGGCGTTCTCCATGAATTAAGCAAAAAACTGGGGCTTAGGGCTCAGGAAACTTTAAGTGAGCCTGGAGAAGCAGGCCTTTACTCACAGTACTGAAAGGCTTTTCAGGGTCTCAACACTGTTTTTCCCAGCTTTCAAAACATCAGGCAGGCCTGACAGAGTCCAAGGTCTGTCCAGTGTGAGGTGCCCGCATGTTGAGGACCATGCTGGGTCCATGGCCTCATCGATGCCCAGGAAGATTTTAAAGGAGTGCTGGCAACCGCCAGCGTGTAACCTTACCCAGCTTTGAAGAGTAAGTCTGTGAGTAAAAGTTGAGCTGGGGCTTTGGGTGTTAGGCCCTTAAGCGAACTTCCAGAATTGGGAAGTCACCCCGCTTCTTAAGAGCTCAGTAGACAGCCTTGTGGGTCATTGGTCAGGCTAACAAGGGGGGTTAACGGCCAAAAACGCTCAGGGAAATGAAGGTTGGGTCCCTGTGACCAGCTTTTAGTGGTCATATCATCAGTGGAATTTGGAAAGCCCGACAGCTAGAAGTGCTCAGGTGGATCAGTGGTTTGGGTCCGGAGACCAGCAAGAAATGCTGACGTCATTGAAGGGTAAGGGCCACCTGGATTGCCAGAAATGCTCAGGTGTTCAAGTGCTTGGGGCCCTGGGTCTTGCCGGAAGTGCTGTCGTCATCGAGGGGGAGTGGCTACATGAAGAGCCCGAAATTCTCAGGTGGATATGGGCTTGGGGACCAAGGACAAGCAGGAAGTGCTGCCGTCATTGGAGGGAAGGGGCCATGTGGAGAGTCAGAAATGCTCAGCTGGACAAGGGCTTGGGGCTCTCTGGCAAGCCAGAAGTGATGACGTCATCAAGGGGAGGGGCCATGTAGAGAGCCAGGTGAATGCATTCCAGGAAGGGTCGCTAGAGGTCACAAACGCCCCAACTTCCATGGGTCCATGTGCTGGAATTTTGGACATGGTACATGTTCTCAGGGAAGGGCGTTCCGCATTGTTAAGCAAAAATTGGGAATTAGGGCTTGGGAACTGTAAGTGAGCCTGGAGGGGCAGGCCTTTACGCCCAGTACTTAAAGGCTTTAAGGGTCTCAACACTGCCTTTTCCAAGATTTCAAACCTCAGGTAGGACTGTCAGAGTCCCAGGTCAGTCCAGTGTGAGGTGCACACATGTTGGGGACCATGCGGGGTCCCGGGCCTCATCGACGCTCAGGGAGGTTTTAAAGGAGCCCTGGCAGCCGCCTGCCTGTAACCCTCCCCAACTGGGTAGAGTAAGTCTGTGAGCAGAAGTTGAGCTGGGGCTGTGTGTGTTCGGCCCTTAAGCGAACTTCCAGAGATTGGGAAGTCACCCTGCTTCTTAGGTGCTCAGTAGACAGCTTGTGGGTCATTTGTCAGGCGATCAAGGGGGTTAACGGCCGAAAACGCTCACAAAACAAAGGTTGGGGACCTGTGACCAGCTTTTAGTGGTCATATCATCAGTTGAGTTTGGAAAGCTGGACAGCCTGAAGTGCTCTGGGGGCTCAGTGCTTGGGGTCCAGAGACCAGCAGGAAATGCTGACGTCATTGAAGGGAAAGGGCCACGTGGATAGCCAGAAATGTTCATGTGTTCAAATGGTTGGGGCCCTGGGGCTGGCCGGAAGTGCTGACGTCATCGAGGGGGAGTGGCCACATGAAGAGCCCTAATTGCTCAGGTGGATAAGGGCTTGTGGTCCGGCGACCAGCAGGAAGTGCTGACGTCATTGGAGGGCAGGGGCCACCGGGAGAGCCAGAAATGCTCAGGTGGACAAGTTCTTGGTGCTCTCCAGACAGCCAGAAGTGCTGACGTCATCATGGGGAGGGGCCATGTAGAGAGCCAGGTGAATGCATTCCAGGGAGGGTCGGTAGAGGTCACAAAAGCCCCAACTTCCATGGGTCCATGCTCTGCAATTTTGGACATGGTACCTGTTCTCAGGGAAGGGCGTTCCCCATGAATTAAGCAAAAAACTGGGACTTAGGGCTCGGGAAATTGTAAGTGAGCCTGGAGGGGCAGGCCTTTACGCCCAGTACTGAAAGGCTTTTCAGGGTCTCAACACTTCATTTTCCTAGATTTCAAAACCTCAGGCAGGACTTTTAGAGTCCCAGGTAAGTTCAGTATGATGTTCCCGCAAGTTGCGGATCATGTGGGTTCCCTGGCCTCATCGACGCCCAGGGAGGTTTTAAAGGAGCGCTGCCAGGCACCTGCCTGTAACCCTACTGAGCTGGGAATAGTAAGTCTGTGAGCGTAAACTGAGCTGCGGATGTGGGTGTTAGGCCCTTAAGCTAATTTCCGGAGATTGGGAAGTCACCCCGTTTCTTACGAGTTCAGTAGACCGCCTTGTGGGTCTTTGGTCAGGCGAACAAGGGGGGTTAACGGTCGAAAACGCTCACTTGAAAAAAGGTTGGGGCCCTGTGACCAGCTTTTTGAGGTCATATCATCAGTGGAGTTTGGAAAGCTGGACAGCCAGAAGTGCTCAGGTGTTCAAGTGCTAGGGGCCCTGGGGCTGTTATGATGTGCTGACGTCATCGAGGGTTAATGGCCACATGAAGAGCCCGAAATGCTCTGGTGGATAAGGACTTGTGGACCAGGGTCCAGCAGGAAGTGCTGACGTCATTTGAAAGAAGGGGCCACGTGGAGTGCCAGAAATGCTCATGTGTTCAAGTACTTAAGGCCCTGGGGCTTGCTGGATGTGCTGACGTCATCGAGGGGGAGTGGCCACATAAAGAGCCTGTATTCTCATGTGGATAAGGGCTTGTGGACCGGGAACCATCAGGAAGTGCTGACGTCAATGGACTGAAGGGGCCACGTGGAGAACCAGAAATGCTCAGTTGGACAAGTACTAGGGGCTATCCTGCCAGCCAGAAGTGCTGACGTCATCAAGGGGAGGGGCCATATCATCAGTAAAGTTTGGAAAGCTGGACAGCCAGAAGTGCTCAGGTGGATAAGGGCTTGGCGACTAGGGTCCAGCAGGAAGTGCTGACGTCATTGGAAGGAAGAGGTTACGTGGAGAGCCAGAAATGCTCACGTGGACAAGTGCTTGGGGCACTCAGACCTGCCAGAAGTGCTGATGTCATCAAGGGGAGGGGCCATGTAGAGATCCATGTGAATGCATTCCAGGGAGGGTCGCTAGAGGTCACAAAAGCCCCAACTTCCTTGGGTCCATGCTGTGGAATTTTGGACATGGTACCTGTTCTCAGGGAAGGGCGTTCCCCATGAATTAAGCAAAAAACTGGGACTTAGGGCTGGGGAAACTGTAAGTGACCCTGGAGGGGCAGGCCTTTACGCCCAGTTGAATGCCTTTCCAGGGTCTCAACACTCCCTTTTCCCAGATTTCAAAAGCTCGGCAGGACTGTTAGAGTCCCCTGTCAGGTCAGTGTGAGGTGCCCACATGTTGCGGACCATGCGGGGTCCCTGGCCTGATGGACGCCCGGGGAGGTTTTAAAGGAGTGCTGGCAGCTGCCTGCCTGTAACCCTACCGAGCTGGGAAGAATAAGTCTGTGAGCAGAAGTTGAGCTTGGGCTGTGGGTGTTTGGCCCTTAAGCTAAATTCCAGAGATTGAGAAGTCACCCCGCTTCTTAGGAGCTAGTAGACAGCTTTGTGGGTCATTGGTCAGGCGAACAAGGGGGGTTAATGTCCGAAAAAGCTCACGTGAACAAAGGTTGGGGCCCTGGAACCAGCTTTTAGTGGTCATATCATCAGTGGAGTTTGGAAAGCTGGACAGCCAGAAGTGCTCAGGTGGCTCAGTGCGTTGGTTTCGGAGACCAGCAGGAAATGCTGACGTCATTATAGGGAAAGGGCCACGTGGATAGCCAGAAATGTTCAGGTGTTCAAATGCTTGGGGCCCTGGGGTTGTCCGGAAGTGCTGACGTCATCGAGTGGGAGTGGCCACAAGAAGAGCCGGAAATGCTCCTTTGGACAAGTGCTTGGGGCTATCCCGCCTGCCAGAAGTGCTGACGTCATCAAGGGGAGGAGCCATGCAGAGAGCCAGGTGAATGCATTCCAGGGACAGAAGCTAGAGGTCACAAAAGCGCCAACTTTCATGGGTCCATGCTCTGGAATTTTTGACAGGGTACCTGTTCTCAGGGAAGGGTGTTCCCCATGAATTAAGAAAAAAATTGGGACTTAGGGCTCGGGAAACTGTAAGTGAGCCTGGAGGGGCAGGCCTTTATGCCCAGTACTGAAAGGCTTTTCAGGGTCTCAACACTGCCTTTTCCCAGATTTCAAAACCTCACGTAGGACTGTCAGAGTCCCAGTGCAGTTCAATGTGAGGTTCCTAAATGTTGCGGACCATGCGGGATCCCTGGCCTGATGGACTCCCAGGGAGTTTTTAAAGCAGGCTGTCAGCCGCCTGCCTGTAACCCTATCGAGCTGGGAAGAATAAGTCTGTGAGCAGAAGTTGAGCTGGGGCTGTGGGTGTTAGGCCGTTAAGCGAACTTCCAAAGATTGGGAAGTCACCCCGCTTCTTAGAAGCTCATTAGACAGCCTTGTGGGTCATTATCCCGGCGAACCAGGGGGGTTAAGGGTCGAAAATGCTCACGTGAACAAAGTTTTTGGTTCTGTGACCAGCTTTTAGTGGTCATATCATCAGTGGAGTTTGGAAAGCTGGACAGACTGAAGTGCTCAGGTGGATCAGTGCTTGGGGTAGGGAGACCAGCAGGAAATGCTGACATCTTTGAAGGGAAAGGGCCACGTGGATAGCCAGAAATGCTCAGGTTTTCAAGTGCTTGTGGCCCTGGGGCTTGCCAGAGTGCTGACATCATCGAGCGGGAGTGGCCACATGAAGAGCCTGAAATGCTCAGGTGGATAAGGGCTTGGCGACCAGGACCAGCAGGAAGTGCTGACGTCATTTGAGAAAAGGGGCCATGTAGAGTGCCAGAAATGCTCAGGTGAACAAGTGCTTGGGACTCTCTGGCCGGACAGAAGTGCTGACTTCATCAAGGGGAGGGGCCATGTAGAGAGCCAGGTGAATGCATTCCAGGGAGGGTCGCTAGAGGTCACAAACGTCCCAACTTCCATGGGTCCATGCTCTGGAAGTCTGCACATGGTACCTGTTCACAGGGAAGGCGTTCCTGTGAATTAAGCAAAAAACTGAGACTTAGGGCTCGGGAAAGTGTAAGTGAGCCTGGAGGGGCAGGCCTTTACGCCCAGTTCTGAATGGCTTTCCAGGGTCTCAACACTGCCTTTTCCCAGATTTCAAAACCTCAGGCAGGACTGTCAGAGTCTCAGGTCAGTTCAGTGTGAGTTGCCCACATGTTGCGAACCATGCGGGGTCCCTGGCCTGATGGACGCCCAGGGAGGTTTTAAAGGAGCGCTGGCAGCCGCCTGCCTTTTACCCTACCGAGCTGAGAAGAATAAGTCTGTGAGCAGAAGTTGAGCTTGGGCTGTGGGTGTTAGGCCCTTAAGTTAACTTCCAGAGATTGGGAAGTCACCATGCTTCTTAGGAGGTCAGTAAACAGCCTTGTGGGTCATTCTTCAGGTGAACAATAGGGGTTAATGGCCGAGAGGCTCACGTGAACCAAGGTTGGGGCCCTGTGACATCCTTTAGTGGTCATATCATCAGTGGAGTTTGGAAAGCTGGACAAACAGAAGAGCTCAGGTGGATCAGTGCTTGGGGTCCAGAGACTAGAAGGAAATTCTGATGTCATTGAAGGGAAAGGGCCACGTGGATAACCAGAAATGTTCAGGTATTCAAATGCTTGGTGCCCAAGGGATGGCCAGAATTGCTGACGTCATCGAGGGGGTGTGGCCACATGAAGAGCCTAAAATGCTCAGGTGGATAACGGCTTGGCGACCAGGGACCAGCAGGAAGTGCTTATGTCATTGGAGACAAGGGGCCACCTGGAGAGCCAGAAATGCTCAGGTGTTAAAGTGCTTGGGGCCTTGAGGCTGTCCGGAAGTGCTGACGTCACTGAGGGTGAGTGGCCACATGAAGAGCCCGAAATGCTCAGGTGGATAAGGGATTGTGGACCGGGTACCAGCAGGAAGTGCTGATGTCATTTGCGGGAAGGGGCCACGTGGAGAGCGAGAAATGCTCAGGTGGACAAGTGCCTGGGGCTCTCAGGCAGGCCAGAAGTGCTGACCTCATCAAGCGGAGGGGCCATGTATAGAGCCAGGTGAATGCATTCCAGGGAGGGTCGGTAGAGGACACAAAAGCCCCAACTTCCATGGGTCCATGCTCTGCAATTTTGGACATGGTACCTGTTCTCAGGGAAGGGCGTTCCCCATGAATTAAGCAAAAAACTGGGACTTAGGGCTCGGGAAACTGTAAGTGAGCCTGGAGTGGCAGGCCTTTGTGCCCATTATTGAAAGGCATTTCAGGGTCTCAACACTGCCTTTTTTCAGATTTCAAAACATCAGGCAGGACTGTCAGAGTCCCAGGTCAGTTCAGTGTGAGGTGCCCGCATGTTGCGGACCATGCGGGGTCCCTGGCCTCATCGAAGCCTAGGGAGGTTTTAAAGGAGCACTGGCAGCCACCTGCCTGTAACCCTACTGAGCTGGGAATAGTAAGTCTGTGAGCGTAAACTGAGCTGCGGATGTGGGTGTTAGGCCCTTAAGCTAATTCCCGGAGATTGGGAAGTCACCCCGTTTCTTACGAGTTCAGTAGACCGCCTTGTGGGTCATTGGTCAGGCGAACAAGGGGGGTTAACGGCCGAAAACGCTAACTTGAAAAAAGGTTGGGGCCCTGTGACCAGCTTTTTGTGGTTTTATCATCAGTGGAGTTTGGAAAGCTGGACAACCAGAAGTGCTCTGGTGGCTCAGTGCTTGGGGTCCACAGACCAGCAGGAAATGCTGACGTCATTGAAGGGAAAGGGCCACGTGGATAGCCAGATATGTTCAGGTGTTCAAGTGCTTGGGGCCCTGGGGCTTCCTGGAAGTGCTGACATCATCGAGGGGGAGTGGCCACATGTAGTGCCCAAAATGCTCAGGTGGATAAGCACTTGGGGACCGGGGACCAGAGGAAGTGCTGACGGCATTTGAGGGAAGGGGCCACGTGGAGAGCTAGAAATGCTCATGTGGAAAGTGCTTGGGGCTCTCCATCCGGACAGAAGTGCTGAGGTCATCAAGGGGAGGAGCAATGTAGAGAGCCAGGTGAATGCATTCCAGGGAGGGTCCCTAGAGGTCACAAACATCCCAAATTCCATGGGTCCATGCTCTGGAATTTCTGACATGGTTTCTGTTCTCAGAGAAGGGCTTTCCCCATTATTAAGCAAAAAACTGAGAATTAGGGCTCGAAAAAGTGTAAGTTAGCCTGGAGGGGCAGACCTTTACGCCCAGTACTTAAAGGCTTTTCAGGGTCTCAACACTTTTCGCAGATTGCAAAACCTGAGGCAGGACTGTCAGAGTCCCAGGTCAGTCCAGTGTGAGGTGCCCGCATGTTGGGGACTATGCGGGGTCCCTGGCCTCATCGAAGCCCAGGGAGGTTTTAAAACAGTGCTGGCAGCCACCTGCCTGTAACCCTACTCAGCTGGGAAGAGTAAGTCTGTGAGCAGAAGTTGAGCTGGGTCTTTGGTTGTTAGGCCTTTAATATAACTTCCAGAGATTGTGAAGTCACCCCGCTTCTTAGGAGCTCAGTAGACAGCCTTGTGGGTCATTGGTCAGGCGAACAAGGGGGTTAAGGGCCGAAAAAGCTCACGTGAACAAAGGTTGGGTCCCTGTGACCAGCTTTTAGTGGTCATTTCATCAGAGTTGTTTGGAAAGCTGGACAGCCAGAATTGCTAAGGTGGCTCAGTGCTTGGGGTCCGGAAAAAGCAGGAAATGCTGACCTCATTGAAGGGAAAGGGCCAGGTGGATAGCCAGCAATGTTAAGGAGTTCAAATGCTTGGTGCCCTTGGGTTTCCCGGAAGTGCTTACTTCATCGAGGGGGTGTGGCCACATGAAGAGCCCTAAATGCTCAGGTGGATAAAGGCTTGGGGACCGGGGACCAGCAAGAAGTGCTGACGTCATCAAGGGGAGTGGCCACATGAAGTGCCAGAAATGTTCAGGTTGATAAAGGCTTGGGGCTGTCCTGCAAGTCATAAGTGCTGATGTCATCAAGGGGAGGGGCCATGTAGAGAGCCAGGTGAATGCACTCCAGGGTGGGTCGCTAGAGGTCACAAATGCCCCAACTTCCATGGTTCAATGCACTGGAATTTTGGACATGGTAACTGTCCTCAAGAAAGGGCGTTCCCCATTCTTAGGCAAAAAATTGCGAATTAGGGCTTGGGAACTGTAATTGAGCCTGGAGGGGCAGGCCTTTACGCCCAGTACTTAAAGGCTTTTCTGGGTCTCAAAACTGCCTTTTCCCAGATTTCAAAACCTCAGGCAGGACTCTCAGAGTCCCAGATAAGTTCAGTGTGAGGTGCCCGCATGTTGCGGACCATGCGGGGTTTCTGGCCTCATCGACGCCCAGGGAGGTTTAAAGGAGCGCTGGCAGCCACCTGCCTGCAACCCTACGGAGCTGGGAAGAGTATGTCTGTGACAGAAGTTGAGCTGGGCCTTTGGTAGTTAGGCCCTTAAGCTAACTTCCAGAGATTGGGAAGTCACCCCGCTTCTTAGGAGCTCAGTAGACAGACTTGTGGGTCATTGGTCAGGCAAAAAATGGGGGTTAACGGCCGAAAAAACTCACGTGAACAAAGGTTGGGTCCCTGTGACCAGCTTTTAGTGGTCATATCATCAGTGGAGTTTAGAAAGCTGGACAGCCAGAAGTGCTCAGGTGGATCAGTGCTTGTGATCCGGAAAAAGAAGGAAACGCTGACGTCATTGAAGGGAAAGGGCCACGTGGATAGCCAGCAATCTTCAGGTGTTCAAATACTTCTGGCCCTGGGGCTTCCTGGAAGTGCTGATGTCATCGAAGGGGAGTGGCCACATGAAGAGCCCGAAATGCTCAGGTGGATAAAGGCTTGGGGACCGGGGACCAGCAAGAAGTGCTGACGTCATCAAGGGGAGTTGCCACATGAAGTGCCAGAAATTCTCAGGTGGATAAAGGCTTGGGGCGTCCTGCAGGTCATAAGTACTGATGTCATCAAGCGGAGGGGCCATGTAGAGAGCCAGGTGAATGCACTCCAGGGTGGGTCGCTAGAGGTCACAAACGCCCCAACTTCCATGGTTCGATGTGCTGGAATTTTGGACATGGCACCTGTCCTCAAGGAAGGGCGTTCCCCATTCTTAAGCAAAAAATTGCGAAATAGGGCTTGGGAACTGTAAGTGAGCCTGGTGGGGCAGGCCTTTACGGCCAGTACTTAAAGGCTTTTCAGGGTCTCAACACTGCCTTTTCCCAGATTTCAAAACCTCAGGCAGGACTCTCAGAGTCCCAGGTAAGTTCAGCGTGAGGTGCCGGCATGTTGCGGACCATGCGGGGTTTCTGGCCTCATCGACGCCCAGGGAGGTTTAAAGGAGCGCTGGTAGCCGCCTGCCTGCAACCCTACGGAGCTGGGAAGTGTACGTCTGTGACAGAAGTTGAGCTGGGCCTTTGGTTTTTAGGCCCTTAAGCTAACTTCCAGAGATTGGGAAGTCACCCCGCTTCTTAGGAGCTCAGTAGACAGCCTTGTGGGTCATTGGTCAGGCGAAAAATGGGGGTTAAAGGCTGAAAAAACTCACGTGAACAAAGGTAGGGTCCCTGTGACCAGCTTTTAGTGGTCATATCATCAGTGGAGTTTATAAAGCTGGACAGCTAGAAGTGCTCAGGTGGATCAGTGCTTGTGGTCCGGAAAAAGAAGGAAACACTGACATCATTGAAGGGAAAGGGTCACGTGGATAGCCAGCAATGTTCAGGTGTTCAAATACTTCTGGCACTGGGGCTTCCTGGAAGTGCTGATGTCATCGAAGGGGAGTGGCCACATGAAGAGCCCGAAATGCTTACTCAGGTGGATAAGGGCTTGGCGAACAAGGACCAGCAGGAAGTTCTGACGTCATTTGCCGGAAGGGGCCACGTGGAGAGCAGGAAATGCTCAGGTGGACAAGTGCTTGGGGCTCTCAGGCCGGCCAGAAGTTCTAACCTAATCAAGCGGAGGGGCCATGTATAGAGCCACGTGAATGCATTCCAGAGAGGGTCGCTAGAGGTCACAAACGCCCCAACTTCCATGGGTAGATGCGCTGGAATTTGGGACATGGTACCTGTTCTTAGGGAAGGGCGTTCCCCATTATTAAGCAAAAAATTGCGAATTAGGGCTTGGGAACTGTAAGTGAGGCTGGAGGGGCTGGCCTTTATGCCCAGTACTGAAAGGCTTTTCAGGGTCTCAACACTGCCTTTTCCCAGATTTCAAAACCTCAGGCAGGACTGTCAGAGTCCCAGGTCAGTCCAGTGTGAGGTGCCCGCATGTTAGGGACCATGCGGGTTCCCGGGCCTCATCGATGTCGAGGGAGGTTTTAAAGGAGCGCTGGCAGCCGCCTGCCTGTAACCCTCCTCAACTGGGAAGAGTAAGTCTGTGAGCAGAAGTTGAACAGGGGCTGTGGGTGTTAGGCCCTTAAGCTATCTTCCAGAGATTGGGAAGTCACCCCGCTTCTTAGGAGTTCAGTAGACATCCTTGTGGGTCATTGGTCAGGCGAACAAGGGGGGTTAACGGCCGAAAACGCTCACGTGAACAAAGGTTGGTTCCCTGTGACCAGCTTTTAGTGGTCATATCATCAGTGGAGTTTGGAAAGCTGGATAGCCAGAATTGCTTAGGTGGCTCAGTGGTTGGGGTCCGGTAAAAGCAGAAAATGCTGACGTCATTGAAGGGAAAGGGCCACGTGGATAGCCAGCAATGTTCAGGAATTTAAATGCTTGGGGCCCTGGGGCTTCCAGGAAGAGCTTACTTCGTCGAGGGGGTGTGGCCACATGAAGAGTCCGAAATGCTCAGGTGGATAAAGGCTTGGGGACCGGGGACCAGAATGAAGTGCTGACGTCATTGGAGGGAAGGGGCCACGTGGATAGCCAGAAATGCTCAGGTGTTCAAGGACTTGGGGCCCTGGGGCTGTCCGGAAGTGCTGACGTCATTGAGGGTGAGTGGCCACATGAAGTGCCCGAAATGCTCAGGTGGATAAAGGATTGTGGACCGGGTACCAGCAGGAAGTGCTGATGTCATTTGCGGGAAGGGGCCACGTGGAGAGCGAGAAATGCTCAGGTGGACAAGTGCCTGGGGCTCTCAGGCAGGCCAGAAGTGCTGACCTCATCAAGCGGAGGGGCCATGTATAGAGCCAGGTGAATGCATTCCAGGGAGGGTCGGTAGAGGACACAAAAGCCCCAACTTCCATGGGTCCATGCTCTGCAATTTTGGACATGGTACCTGTTCTCAGGGAAGGGCGTTCCCCATGAATTAAGCAAAAAACTGGGACTTAGGGCTCGGGAAACTGTAAGTGAGCCTGGAGTGGCAGGCCTTTGTGCCCATTATTGAAAGGCTTTTCAGGGTCTCAACACTGCCTTTTTTCAGATTTCAAAACATCAGGCAGGACTGTCAGAGTCCCAGGTCAGTTCAGTGTGAGGTGCCCGCATGTTGCGGACCATGCGGGGTCCCTGGCCTCATCGAAGCCTAGGGAGGTTTTAAAGGAGCGCTGGCAGCCACCTGCTTGTAACTCTATCCAGCTGGGAAGAGTAAGTCTGTGAGCAGAAGTTGAGCTGGGGCTGTGGGTGTTAGGCCCTTAAGCGAACTTCCAGAGATTGGGAAGTCACCCCGCTTCGTAGGAGCTCAGTAGACAGCCTTGTGGGTCATTGTTCAGGCGAACAAGGGGTATTAATGGGGAAAACGCTCACATGAACAAAGGTTGGGGCCCTGTGACCAGCTTTTAGTGTTCATATCATCACTGGAGATTGGAAAGCTGGACAGCCAGAAGTGCTCAGGTGGCTCAGTGATTGCGGTCCAGAGACCAGCAGGAAATGCTGACGTCATTGAAGGGAAAGGGCCATGGGGATAGCCAGAAATGTTCAGGTGTTCAATTGCTTGGGACCCTGGGGCTTCCGGAAGTGCTGACTTAATCGAGAGGTTGTGTCCACAGGAAGAGCCCGAAATGCTCAGGTGGATAAGGGCTTGGCGAACAAGGACCAGCAGGAAGTGCTGAGGTCATTTGCCGAAAGGGGCCACATGGAGAGCCGGAATTGCTCAGGTGGACAAGTGCTTGTGCCTCTCTGGCCGGCCAGAAGTGCTGACATCATCAAGGGGATGGGCCATGTAAAGAGCCAGGTGAATGCATTACAGGGAGGGTCGCTACATGTCACAAACGTCCCAAATTCCATGGGTTCATGCTCTGGATTTTGGACATGGTACCTGTTCTCTGGGAAGGGGTGCCCCATTATTAAGCAAAAAGCTGGGAATTAGGGCTCGGGAAACTGTAAGTGAGCCTGGAGGGGCAGGCCTTTACGCCCAGTACTTAAAGGCTTTTCAAGGTCTCAACACTGCCTTTTCCCTGATTTCAAAACCTCAGGGAGTACTGTCAGAGTCCCAGGTCAGTCCAGTGTGAGGTGCACGCATGTTCGGGACCATGCGGGGTCCCTGGCCTCATCCTCGCCGAGGGAGTTTTTAAAAGAGCGCTGGCAGCCGCCAGCTTGTAACCCTACTGAGCTGGGAAGAGTACGTCTGTGACAGAAGTTGAGCTGGAGCTTTGGTTGTTAGGCCCTTAAGCTAACTTCCAGAGATTGGGAAGTCACCCCGCTTCTTAGGAGCTCAGTAGACAGCCTTGTGGGTCATTGGTCAGCCGAACAATGGGGGTTAATGGCCGAAAACGCTCACGTGAACAAAGGTTGGGACGCTGTGACCAGCTTTTAGTGGTCATTTCATCAGTGGAGTTTGGAAAGCTGCACAGCCAGAAGTGCTCAGGAGGATCAGTGCTTAAGGTCCGATCCCAGCAGGAAATGCTGACGTCATTCAAGGGAAAGGGCCACGTGGGTAGCCAGAAATGTTCAGGTGTTCAATTGCTTGGGACCCTGGGGCTTCCCGGAAGTGCTGCCGTCATCAAGGGGTTGTGGCCACATGAAGAGCCCGAAATGCTCAGGTGGATAAGGGCTTGGCGACCAGGGACCAGCAGAAAGTGTTAAGGTAATTTGAGGGAAGGGCCCACGTGGAGAGTCAGAAATGCTCAGGTGGACAAGTGCTTGGGGCTCTCCAGCCAGCCAGAAGTTCTGACGTCATCAAGGGGAAGGGCCATGTAGAGAGCCAGGTGAATGTATTCCAGAGAGGGTCGCTACAGGTCACAAATGTCCCCAATTCCATGGGTTCATGCTCTGGAATTTAGGACATGGTACCTGTTCTCTGGGAAGGGCGTGCCCCATTATTAAGCAAAAAACTGGGAATTAGGGCTCCGGAAACTGTAAGTGATCCTGGAGGGGCAGGCCTTTACGCCCAGTACTTAAAGGCTTTTCAGGGTTTAAACACTGCCTTTTCCTAGATTTCAAAACCTCAGGCAGGACTGTCAGAGTCCCAGGTCAGTCCAGTGTGAGGTGCCCACATGTTGGGGCCCATGCGGGGTCCCTGGCCTCATCGTCGCCGAGGGAAGTTTTAAAGGAGCGCTGGCAGCAGCCTGCTTGTAACCCTATCCAGCTGGCAAGAGTAAGTCTGTGAGCAGAAGTTGAGCTGGGGCTGTGGGTGTTAGGCCCTTAAGCGAACTTTCAGAGATTGGGAAGTCACCCCGCTTCTTAGGAGCTCAGTGGACAGCCTTGTGGGTCATTGGTCAGCCGAACAATGGGGGTTAATGGCCAAAAACGCTCATGTGAACAAAGGTTGGGACGCCGTGACCAGCTGTTAGTGGTCATTTCATCAGTGGTGTTTGGAAAGGTGGACAGCCAGAAGTGCTCAGGAGGATCAGTGCTTAAGGTCCGGAGACCAGCAGGAAAGGCTGACGTCATTGAAGGGAAAGGGCCACGTGGATAGCCAGAAATGTTCAGATGTTCAATTGCTTGGGACCCTGGGGCTTCGTGGAAGTGCTGCCGTCATCGAGGGGTTGTGGCCACATGAAGAGCCCGAAATGCTCAGGTGGATAAGGGCTTGGCGACCAGGGACCAGCAGGAAGTGTTGAGGTCATTTGAGGGAAGGGCCCACGTGGAGAGTCAGAAATGTTCAGGTGGACAAGTGCATGGGGCTCTCCAGCCAGCCAAAAGTTCTGACGTCATCAAGGGGAAAGTCCATGTAGAGAACCACGTGAATGTATTCCAGGGAGGGTCACTACAGGTCACAAACGTCCCAAATAACATGGGTTCATGCTCTGGAATTTAGGACATGGTACCTGTTCTCTGGGAAGGGCGTGCCCCATTATTAAGCAAAAAACTGGGAATTAGGGCTCAGGAAACTGTAAGTGAGCCTGGAGGGGCAGGCCTTTACGCCCAGTACTTAAAGGATTTTTAGGGTCTAAACACTGCCTTTTCCTAGATTTCAAAACCTCAGGCAGGACTGTCAGAGTCCCAGGTCAGTCCAGTGTGAGGTGGCCAAATGTTGGGGATCATGCAAGGTCCCTAGCATCATGGTCGTCCAGGGAAGTTTTAAAGGAGCGCTGGCAGCCGCCTGCTTGTAACCCTATCCAGCTGGGAAGAGTAAGTCTGTGAACAGAAGTTGAGCTGGGGCTGTGAGTTTAGGCCCTTAAGCGAACTTTCAGAGATTGGGAAGTCACCCCGCTTCTTAGGAGCTCAGTAGACAGCCTTGTGGGTCATTGGTCAGCCGAACAATATGGGTTAATGGCCAAAAACGCTCACGTGTACAAAAGTTGGGACGCTGTGACCAGCTTTTAAAGGTCATTTCATCAGTGGAGTTTGGAAAGCTGGACAGCCAGAAGTGCTCAGGAGGATCAGTGCTTAAGGTCCGGATCCCAGCGGGAAATGCTGACATCATTGAAGGGAAAGGACCATGTGGATAGCCAGAAATGTTCAGGTGTTCAAATGCTTGGGTCCCTGGGGCTTCCTGGAAGTGCTGACGTCATCGAGGGGGAGTGGCAACATGAAGTGCCCGAAATGCTCACGTGGATAAGGGCTGGGGAAGCAGGGACCAGCAGGAAGTGCTGACGTCATTGGAGGTAAGGGGCCACGTGGAGAGCCAGAAATACTCAGGTGGACATGTGCTTTGGGGTCTCCAGCTGGCCAGAAGTGCTGAAGTCATTAAGGGGAGGGGCCATGTATAGAGCCTGGTGAATGCATTCCAGGGAGGGTCACTAGAGGTCACTAAAGCCCCAACTTACATGGGTCCATGCTCTGGAATTTTGGACATGGTACCTCTTCTCATGGAAGGGCGTTCCCCATGAAGTAAGCAAAAAATTGGGACTTAGGGCTTGGGAACTGTAAGTGAGCCTGGAGGGGCAGGCCTTTAGGCCCAGTACTTAAAGGCTTTTCAGGGTCTCAACACTGCTTTTTCCCTGATTTCAAAACCTCAGGTATACTGTCAGAGTCCCAGGTCAGTCCAGTGTGAGGTGCACGCATATTCGGGACCATGCGTTGTCCCTGACCTCAACCTCGCCAAGAGAGGTTTTAAAGGAGCACTGCCAGCCGCCAGCTTGTAACCCTACTGAGCTGGGAAGAGTACGTCTGTGACAGAAGTTGAGCTGGGGCTTTGGTTGTTAGGCCCTTAAGCTAACTTCCAGTGATTGGGAAGTCACCCCGCTTCTAAGGAGCTCAGTAGACAGCCTTGTGGGTCATTGGTCAGCCGAAACAAGGGCGTTAATGGCAAAAACGCTCACATGAACAAAGGTTGGGATGCTGTGACCAGCTTTTAGTGGTCATTTCATCAGTGGAGTTTGGAAAGCTGGACATCCAGAAGTGCTCAGGAGGATCAGTGCTTAAGGTCCGGAGACCAGTAGGAAATGCTGACGTCATTGAAGGGAAAGGGCCACGTGGATAGCCAGATATGCTCAGGTGTTCAAGTGCTTGGGTCCCTGGGGTTGGCGGAAGTGCTGACGTCATCGGGGGGAGAGGCCATGTGAATAGCCAGAAATGCTCAGGTGTTCAATTGCTTGGGACCCTGGGGCTTTCCGGAAGTGCTGCCGACATAGAGGGGTTGTGGCCACATGAAGAGCCCGAAATGCTCAGGTGGATAAGGGCTTGGCGACCAGGGACCAGCAGAAAGTGTTGAGGTCATTTGAGGGAAGGGCCCACGTGGAGAGTCAGAAATGCTCAGGTGAACAAGTGCTTGGGGCTCTCCAGCCAGCCAGAAGTGATGACGTCATCAAGGGGAAGTGCCATGTAGAGAGGCAGGTGAATGCATTCCAGGGAGGGAAGCTAGAGGTCACAAAAGCCCCTATTTCCATGGGTCCATGCTCTGGAATTTTGGACATGGTACCTGTTCCCAGGGAAGGGCGTTCCCATGAATTAAGGAAAAATCTGGGACTTAGGGCTCGGGAAACTGTAAGTGAGCCTGGAGGGGCAGGCCTTTATGCCCAGTACTGAAAGGCTTTTCTGGGTATCAACACTGCCTTTTCCCAGATTTCAAAACCTCAGGCAAGTCTGTCAGAGTCCCAGGTCAGTCCAGTGTGAGGTGCCCGCATGTTGGGGACCATGCGGGGTCCCTGGCCTCATGAACGCCGATGGAGGTTTTAAAGGAGAGCTGGCAGATGCCTGCTTGGAACCCTATCCAGCAGGGAAGAGTAAGTCTGTGAGCAGAAGTTGAGATGGGGCTGTGGGTGTTAGGCCCTAAAGCGAACTTCCAGAGATTGGGAAGTCACTCCGCTTCTTAGCAGCTCAGTAGACTGCCTTGTGGGTCATTGTTCAGGCGAACAGGGGGTATTAATGGCCGAAAACGCTCACCTGCACAAAGGTTGGGGCCCTGTGACCAGCTTTTAGTGGTCATTTCATCAGTGGAGATCGGAAAGCTGCTCAGCCAGAAGTGCTCAGGAGGATCAGTGCTTAAGGTCCGGAGACCAGCAGGAAATGCTGACGTCATTGAAGGGAAAGGGCCACGTGGATAGCCAGAAATGTACAGGTGTTCAATTGCTTGGGACCCTGGGGCTTCCTGGAAGTGCTGCCGTCATCAAGGGGTTGTGGCCACATGAAGAGCCCGAAATGCTCAGGTGGATAAGGGCTTGGCGACCAGGGACCAGCAGGAAGTGTTGAGGTCATTTGAGGGAAGGGCCCACGTGGAGAGTCAGAAATGCTCAGGTGGACAAGTGCTTGGGGCTCTCCAGCTAGCCAGAAATTCTGACGTCATCAAGGGGAAGGGCCATGTAGAGAGCCAGGTGAATGTATCCCAGGGAGGGTCGCTACAGGTCACAAACGTCCCAAATTCCATGGGTTCATGCTCTGGAATATAGGACATGGTACCTGTTCTCTGGGAAGGGCGTGCCCCATTATTAAGCAAAAAACTGGGAATTAGGGCTCGGGAAAATGCAAGTGAGCCTGGAGGGGCAGGCCTTTACGCCCAGTACTTAAAGGCTTTTCAGGGTCTAAACACTGCCTTTTCCTAGACTTTAAAACCTCAGGCAGGACTGTCAGAGTCCCAGGTCAGTCCATTGTGAGGAGCCCAAATGTTGGGGACCATGCAAGGTCCCTGGCCTCATCGTCGCCCAGGGAAGTTTTAAAGGAGCGCTGGCAGCCGCCTACTTGTAACCCTATCCAGCTGGGAAGAGTAAGTCTGTGAGCAGAAGTTGAGCTGGGCCTGTGAGTTTAGGCCCTTAAGTGAACTTTCAGAGATTGGGAGGTCACCCCGCTTCTTAGGAGCTCAGTAGACAGCCTTGTGGGTCATTGGTCAGCAGAACAATGGGGGTTAATGGCCAAAAACGCTCACGTGAACAAAGGTTGGGAGGCTGTGACCAGCTTTTAGTGGTCATTTCATCAGTGGAGTTTGGAAAGCTGCACAGCCAGAAGTGCTCAGGAGGATCAGTGCTTAAGGTCCGGAGACCAGCAGGAAATGCTGACATCATTGAAGGGAAAGCGTCACTTGGATAGCCAGAAATGCTCAGGTGTTCAAGTACTTGGGTCCCTGGGGCTGGCGGAAGTGCTGACGTCATCGAGGGGGAAAGGCCACAGGAAGAGCCGGAAATGCTCAGGTGTTCAAGTGCTTGGGTCCCTGGGGCTGGCAGAAGTGCTGACGTCATCGAGGGGGAAAGGCCACATGAAGAGTCGGAAATGATCAGGTGTTCAAGTGCTTGGGTCCCTGGGGCTGGAGGAAGTTCTGACGTCATCGAGGGGTGTGGCCACATGAAGATTCCGAAATGCTCAGGTGGATAAAGGCTTGTGAACCGGGGACCAGCAGGAAGTGCTGATGTCATTGGAGGGAAGGGGCCACGTGGACAGCCAGAAATGCTCAGGTGGACACGTGCTTGGGACTCTCAGGCCAGCCAGAAGTGATAATGTCATCAAGGGGAGGGGCCATGTAGAGAGCCAGGTGAATGCATTCCAGGGAGGGAAGCTAGAGGTCACAAAAGCCCCTATTTCCATGGGTTCATGCTCTGGAATTTTGGATATGGTACCTGTTCCCAGGGAAGGGTGTTCCCCATGAATTAAGGAAAAATCTGGGACTTAGGGCTCGGGAAACTGTAAGTGAGCCTGGAGGGGCAGGCCTTTATGCCCAGTACTGAAAGGCTTTTCTGGGTATCAACACTGCCTTTTCCCAGAATTCAAAACCTCAGGCAAGTCTGTCAGAGTCCCAGGTCAGTCCAGTGTGAGGTGCCCGCATGTCGGGGACCATGCGGGGTCCCTGGCCTCATCGACGCCGAGGGAGGTTTTAAAGGAGAGCTGGCAGACGCCTGCTTGTAACCCTATCCAGCTGGGAAGAGTAAGTATGTGAGCAGAAGTTGAGATGGGGCTGTGGGTGTTAGGCCCATAAGCTAACTTCCACAGCTGGGGAAATCTCCCCACTTCTTAGGAGCTCAGTACACAGCCTTGTGGGTCATTGGTCAGGTGAACAAGGAGGGTTAAGGGCCAAAAACGCTCAAATGAACAAAGGTTGTGTCCCTGTGACAATCTTTTAGTGTTCCTATCATCAGTGGAGTTTGGAAACCTGGATAGCCAGAAGTGCTCAGGTGGCTCAGTTCTTGGGGTCCGGAGACCAGCAGGAAATGCTGACGTCATTGAAGAGAAAGGACCACGTGGATAGCCAGAAATGTTCAGGTGTTCAAATGCTTGGGTCCCTGGGGCTTCCTGGAAGTGCTGACGTCATCGAGGGGGAGTGGCCACATGAAGTGCCCGAAATGCTCAGGTGGATAAGGGCTTGGGGAGCAGGGACCAACAGGAAGTGCTGATGTCATTGGAGGGAAGGGGCCACGTGGAGTGCCAGAAATGTTCAGGTGGACAAGTGCTTGGGACTCTCAGGCCAGCCAGAAGTGCTGACGTCATCAAGGGGAGGGGCCATGTATAGAGCCAGGTGAATGCATTCCAGGGAGGGTCTCTAGAGGTCACCAAAGCCCCTATTTATATGGGTCCATGCTCTGGAATATTGAACATGGTACCTGATCTCAGGGAAGGGCGTTCCCCATGAATTAAGGAAAAAACTGGAACTTAGGGATCGGGAAACTGTAAGTTAGCCTGGAGGGGCGTGCCTATACGCACAGTATTGAAAGGCTTTTCAAGGTCTCAGCACTGCTTTTTCCCAAATTTCAAAACCTCAGGCAGGACTGTCAGAGTCCCGGTCAGTTCAGGGTGAGGTGCCCACATGTTGCGGACCATGCTGGGTCCCTGGCCTCATCGACGCCCAGGGAGGTTTTAAAAGAGCACTGGCAGCCGCTTGCCTGTAACCCTACCGAAATGGGAAGAGTACGTCTGTGACAGAAGTTGAGCTGGGGCTTTAGTTGTTAGGCCCTTAAGCTAACTTCCAGAGATTGGAAAGTCACCCCCCTTCTTAGGAGCTCAGTAGACAGCCTTGTGGGTCATTGGACAGGCGAACAATGGGGGTTAATGGCCGAAAACCCTCACGTGAACAAAGGTTGGGACGTTGTGACCAGCTTTTAGTGGTCATATCATCAGTGGAGTTTGGAAAGCTGGACAGCCAGAAGTGCTCAGGAGGATCAGTGCTTAAGGTCCGGAGACCAGCAGGAAATGCTGACGTCATTGAAGGGAAAGGGCCACGTGGATAGCCAAAAATGCTCAGGTGTTCAAGTGCTTGGGTCCCTGGAGTTGGCGGAAGTGCTGACGTCATCGAGGGGGAGAGGCCATGTGAATAGCCCGAAATGCTCAGGTGTTCAAGTCCTTGTGTCCCTGGGGCTGGACGGAAGTGCTGACGTCATCGAGGGGTTGTGGCCACATGAAGAGCCCGAAATGCTCAGGTGGATAAGGGCTTGGCGACCAGGGACCAGCAGGAAATGCTGAGGTCATTTGAGGGAAGGGCCCACGTGGAGAGTCAGAAATGCTCAGGTGGACAAGTGCTTGGGACTCTCAGGCCAGCCGAAGTGCTGATGTCATCAAGGGGAGGGGCCATGTAGAGAGCCAGGTGAATGCATTCCAGGGAGGGTCACTAGAGGTCACTAAAGCCCCAACTTCTATGGGTCCATGCTCTGGAATTATGGACATGGTACCTCTTCTCATGGAAGGGCGTTCCCCATGAATTAAGCAAAAAATTGGGACTTAGGGCTTGGGAACTGTAAGTGAGCCTGGAGGGGCAGGTCTTTACGCCCAGTACTTAAAGGCTTTTCAGGGTCTCAACACTGCCTTTTCCCTTATTTCAAAACCTCAGGCAGTACTGTCAGAGACCCAGGTCAGTCCAGTGTGATGTACACGCATGTTCGGGACCATGCGGGGTCCCTGGCCTCAACATCACCGAGAGAGGTATTAAAGGAACGCTGGCAACCCTACTGAGATGGGAAGAGTACGTCTGTGACAGAAGTTGAGCTGGGTCTTTGGTTGTTAGGCTCTTATGCTAACTTCCAGAGATTGAGAAGTCAACACGCTTCTTAGGAACTCAGTAGACAGCCTTGTGGGTCATTGGTCAGGCGAAAAATGGGGGTTAATGGCCGAAAACGCTCACGTGAACAAAGGTTGGGACGCTTTGACCAGCTTTTAGTGGTCATTTCATCAGTGGAGTTCGGAAAGCTGCACAGCCAGAAGTGCTCAGGAGGATCAGTTCTTCAGGTCCGGAGACCAGCAGGAAATGCTGACGTCATTGAAGAGAAAGGGCCACGTGGATAGCCAGAAATGTACAGGTGTTCAATTGCTTGGGACCCTGGGGCTTCCCGGAAGTGCTGCTGTCATCAAGGGGTTGTGGCCACATGAAGAGCCCGAAATGCTCAGGTGGATAAGGGCTTGGAGACCAGGGACCAGCAGGAAGTGTTGAGGTCATTTGAGGGAAGGGCCCACGTGGAGAGTCAGAAATGCTCAGGTGGACAAGTGCTTGGGGCTCTCCAGCCAGCCAGAAGTTCTGACGTCATCAAGCGGAAGGGCCATGTAGAGAGCCAGGTGAATGCATTCCAGGGAGGGTCGCTACAGGTCACAAACGTCCCAAATTCCATGGGTTCATGCTCTGGAATTTAGGACATGGTACCTGTTCTCTGGGAAGGGCTTGCCCCATTATTAAGCAAAAAACTGGGACTTAGGGCTCCGAAAACGGTAAGTGAGCCTGGAGTGGCAGGGCTTTACGCACAGTACTGAAAGGCTTTTCAAGGTCTCAACACTGCTTTTTCCAAATTTCAAAACCTCAGGAAGGACTGTCAGAGTCCCGGTCAGTTCAGGGTGATGTGCCCCCAGGTTGCGGACAATGCTGGTTCCCTGGCCTCATCGAAGCCCAGTGAGGTTTTCAAGGAGCGCTGGCAACGCCTGCCTGTAACCCTATCCAGCTGGGAAGAGTAAGTCTGTGAGCAGAAGTTGAGCTGGGGCTGTGGGTGTTAGCCCCTTAAGTGAACTTCCACAGATTGGGAAGTCACCCCGCTTCTTCGGAGCTCAGTAGACAGCTTTGTGGGACATTGGTCAGGCGAACAATGGGGGTTAATGGCCGAAAACGCTCACGTGAACAAAGGTTGGGACTCTGTGACCAGCTTTTAGTGGTCATTTCATCAGTGGAGTTCGGAAAGCTGCACAGCCAGAAGTGCTCAGGAGGATCAGTTCTTCAGGTCCGGAGACCAGCAGGAAATGCTGACATCATTGAAGAGAAAGGGCCACGTGGATAGCCAGAAATGTTCAGTTGTTTAAGAGGTTGGGTCCCTGGGGCTGGTGGAAGTGCTGACGTCATCGAGGGCGAGTGGCCACATGAAGATCCAGAAATGCTTACTCAGGTGGATAAGGGCTTGGGGACAGGGGACCAGCTGGAAGTGCTGACGTCATTTGCAGGAAGGGCCCACGTGGAGAGCCAGAAATGCTCTGGTGGACAAGTGCTTGGGTCTCTCCAGCCAGCCAAAAGTTCTGACGTCATCAAGGTGAGGGGCCATGTAGAGAGTCAGGTGAATGCATTCCAGGGAGGGTCGCTACAGGTCACAAACGTCCCAAATTCCATGGGTTCATGCTCTGGAATTTAGGACATCGTACCTGTTCTCCTGGAAGGGTGTGCCCCATTATTAACAAAAAAACTGGGAATTAGGGCTCGGGAAACTGTAAGTGAGCCTGGAGGGGCAGGCCTTTACGCCCAGTACTTAAAGGCTTTTCAGGATCTAAACACTGCCTTTTCCCAGATTTCAAAACCTCAGGCAGGACTGTCAGAGTCCCAGGTCAGTCCAGTGTGAGGTGCCCACATGTTGGGTACCATGCGGGGTCCCTGGCCTCATCGTTGACAAGGGAGGTTTTCAAGGAGCGCTGGCAGCCACCTGCTTGTAACCCTATCCATCTGGGAAGAGTAAGTCTGTGAGCAGAAGTTGAGCTGGGGCTGTGGGTGTTAGGCCCTTAAGCGAACTTCCAGAGATTGGGAAGACACCCCGCTTCTTAGGAGCTCAGTAGAGAGCCCTGTGGGTCATTGTTCAGGCGAACAATGGGGGTTAATGGCCGAAAACGCTCACATGAACAAAGGTTGGGACGCTGTGATCAGCTTTAAGTGGTCATTTCATCAGTGGAGTTTGGAAAGCTGGACAGCCAGACGTGCTCAGGAGGATCAGTGCTTAAGGTCCGGAGACCAGCAGGAAATGCTGAAATCATTGAAGGGAAAGGGCCACGTGGATAGCCAGAAATGCTCAGGTGTTCAAGTGCTTGCGTCCCTGGGGCTGGCGGAAGTGCTTATGTCATCGAGGTGTGACAGGCCACATGAGGAGCCCGAAATACTCAGGTGTTCAAGTGCTTGGGTCCCTGGGGCTGGTGGAAGTGCTGACGTCATTGAGGGGGAGAGGCCACATGAAGAGCCCTAAATGCTCAGGTGTTCAAGTGCTTGGGTCCCTGGGGCTGGCGGAAGTGCTGATGTCATCGAGGGGGTGTGGCCACATGAATATCCCGAAATGCTCAGGCGGATAAGGGCTTGGGAACCAGGGACCAGCAGGAAGTGCTGATGTCATTGGAGGGAAGGGGCCACGTGGAGAGTCAGAAATGCTCAGGTGGACAAGTGCTTGGGACTCTCAAGCCAGCCAGAAGTGCTGACGCTATCAAGGGGAGGGGCTTTGTAGAGAGCCAGGTGAAAGCATTCCCCGGAGGGTCGCTATAGGTCACAAACTTCCCAAATTCCATGGGTTCCTGCTCTGGAATTTAGGACATGGTACCTGTTCTCTGTGAAGGGCATGCCCCATTATTAAGCAAAAAACTGGGAATTAGAGCTCCGGAAACTGAAAGTGAGCCTGGAGGGGCAGGCCTTTACGCCCAGTACTTAAAGGCTTTTCAGGGTCTCAACACTGCCTTTTCCCAAATTTCAAAACCTCAGGTAGGACTATCAGAGTCCCAGGTCAGTCCAGTGTGAGGTGCCCACATGTTGGGTACCATGCGGGGTCCCTGGCCTCATCGTCGCCGAGGGAGGTTTTAAAGGAGCACTGGCAGTCGCCTGCTTGTAACCCTACCCAGCAGGGAAGAGTATGACTGTGAGCAGAAGTTGAGCTGGGGCTGTGGGTGTTAGGCCCTTAAGCGAACTTCCATTGATTGGAAAGACATCCCGCTTCTTAGGAGCTCGGTAGAGAGCCTTGTGGGTCATTGGTCAGGCGAACAATGGGGGTTAATGGCCGAAAACGCTCACGTGAACAAAGGTTGGGACGCTGTGACCAGCTATTAGTTGTCATATCATCAGTGGAGTTTGGAAAGCTGGACAGCCAGAAGTGCTCAGGAGGATCAGTGCTTAAGGTCCGGAGACCAGGAGGAAATGCTGACGTCATTGAAGGGAAAGGGCCACGTGGATAGCCAGAAATGCTCAGTTGTTCAAGTGCTTGGGTCCTGGGGCTGGCGGAAGTGATGACGTCATTGAGGGGGAGAGGCCACATGAAGAGCCCGAAATGCTCAGGTGTTCAAGTGCTTGGGTCCCTGGGGCTGGCGGAAGTGCTGACGTCTTCGAGGGGGAGTGGCCACAGGAAGATCCAGAAATGCTCAGGTGGATAAGGGCTTGGGACTCTCAGTCCAGTCACAATTGATGATGTCAAAAAGGGAGGCGCCATGTATAGAGCCAGGTGAATGCATTCCAGGGAGGGAAGCTAGAGGTCAAAAACGTCCCAAATTCCATGGGTTCATGCTCTGGAATTTAGGACATGGTACCTGTTCTCTGGGAAGGGCGTGCCCCATTATTAAGCAAAAAACTGGGAATTATTGCTCGGGAAACTGTAAGTGAGCCTGGAGGGTCAGGCCTTTACACCCAGTACTTAACGGCTTTTCAGGGTCTAAACACTGCCTTTTCCCAGATTTCAAAACCTCAGGCAGGACTGTCAGAGTCCCAGGTCAGTCCAGTGTGAGGAGCCCACATGTTGGGGACCATGTGGGGTCCCTGGCCTCATCGTTGCCGAGGGAGGTTTTAAAGGACCACTGGCAGCCGCCTGCTTGTAACCCTATCCAGCTGTGAAGAGTAAGTCTGTGAGCAGTAGTTGAGGTGGGGATGTGGGTGTTAGGCCCTTAAACGAACTTCCAGAGATTGGGAAGTCACCCCGCTTCTTTGAGCTCAGTAGACAGCCTTGTGGGTCATGGTTCAGCCGAAAAATGGGGGTTAATGAACGAAAACGCTCACGTGAACAAATGTTGGGACGCTGTTACCAGCTTTTAGTGGTCATTTCATCAGTGGAGTTTGGAAAGCTGGACAGCCAGAAGTGCTCAGGAGGATCAGTGCTTAAGGTCCGGAGACCAGCAGGAAATGCTGACGTCATTGAAGGGAAAGGGCCACGTGGATAGCCAGAAATGCTCAGTTGTTCAAGTGCTTGGGTCCTGGGGCTGGCGGAAGTGATGACGTCATTGAGGGGGAGAGGCCACATGAAGAGCCCGAAATGCTCAGGTGTTCAAGTGCTTGGGTCCCTGGGGCTGGCGGAAGTGCTGACGTCTTCGAGGGGGAGTGGCCACAGGAAGATCCATAAATGCTCAGGTGGATAAGGGCTTGGGACTCTCAGTCCAGTCACAATTGATGATGTCAAAAAGGGAGGCGCCATGTATAGAGCCAGGTGAATGCATTCCAGGGAGGGAAGCTAGAGGTCAAAAACGTCCCAAATTCCATGGGTTCATGCTCTGGAATTTAGGACATGGTACCTGTTCTCTGGGAAGGGCGTGCCCCATTATTAAGCAAAAAACTGGGAATTATTGCTCGGGAAACTGTAAGTGAGCCTGGAGGGTCAGGCCTTTACGCCCAGTACTTAACGGCTTTTCAGGGTCTAAACACTGCCTTTTCCCAGATTTCAAAACCTCAGGCAGGACTGTCAGAGTCCCAGGTCAGTCCAGTGTGAGGAGCCCACATGTTGGGGACCATGTGGGGTCCCTGGCCTCATCGTTGCCGAGGGAGGTTTTAAAGGACCACTGGCAGCCGCCTGCTTGTAACCCTATCCAGCTGTGAAGAGTAAGTCTGTGAGCAGTAGTTGAGGTGGGGATGTGGGTGTTAGGCCCTTAAACGAACTTCCAGAGATTGGGAAGTCACCCCGCTTCTTTGAGCTCAGTAGACAGCCTTGTGGGTCATGGTTCAGCCGAAAAATGGGGGTTAATGAACGAAAACGCTCACGTGAACAAATGTTGGGACGCTGTTACCAGCTTTTAGTGGTCATTTCATCAGTGGAGTTTGGAAAGCTGGACAGCCAGAAGTGCTCAGGAGGATCAGTGCTTAAGGTCCGGAGACCAGCAGGAAATGCTGACGTCATTGAAGGGAAAGGGCCACGTGGATAGCCAGAAATGCTCAGGTGTTCAAGTGCTTGCGTCCCTGGGGCTGGCAGAAGTGCTTACGTCATCGAGGGGGAGAGGCCACATGAAGAGCCCGAAATGCTCAGGTTTTCAAGTGCTTGGGTCCCTTGGGATTGCTGAAGTGCTGATGTCATCGAGGGGGTGTGGCCACATGAAGATCCCGAATTGCTCAGGCGGATAAGGGCTTGGGAACCAGGGAACAGCAGGAAGTGCTGATGTCATTGGAGGGAAGGGGCCACGTGGAGAGCCAGAAATGCTCAGGTGGACAAGTGCTTGGGACTCTCAGGCCAGCCAGAAGTGCTGACGTCATCAAGGGGAGGGGCCATGTATAGAGCCAGGTGTATGCATTCCAGGGAGGGTCTCTAGAGGTCACCAAAGCCCCTATTTACATGGGTCCATGCTCTGGAATATTGGACATGGTACCTGTTCTCAGGGAAGGGCGTTCCCCATGAATTAAGCAAAAAACTGGGACTTAGGGCCCGGGAAACTGTAAGTGAGCCTGGAGGGGCGTGCCTATACGCACAGTACTGAAAGGCTTTTCAAGGTCTCAGCACTGCTTTTTCCCAAATTTCAAAACCTCAGGCAGGACTTTCAGAGTCCCGGTCAGTTCAGGGTGAGGTGCCCGCATGTTGCGGACCATGCTGGGTCCCTGGCCTCATCGACGCCCAGGGAGGTTTTAAAAGAGCACTGGCAGCTGCTTGCCTGTAACCCTACCGAGATGGGAAGAGTACGACTGTGACAGAAGTTGAGCTGGGGCTTTAGTTGTTAGGCCCTTAAGCTAACTTCCAGAGATTGGAAAGTCACCCCCCTTCTTAGGAGCTCAGTAGACAGCCTTGTGGGTCATTGGACAGGCGAACAATGGGGGTTAATGGCCGAAAACGCTCACGTGAACAAAGGTTGGGACGTTGTGACCAGCTTTTAGTGGTCATATCATCAGTGGAGTTTGGAAAGCTGGACAGCCAGAATTGCTCAGGTGTCTCAGGTCTTGGGTTCGGAGAGCAGCAGCAAATGCTGACGTCATTGAAGGGAAAGGGCCATGTGGATAGCCAGAAATGTTCAGGTGTTCAAGTGCTTGGGTCCCTGGGGCTGGCGGAAGTGCTGACGTCATCGAGGGGGAGAGGCCACAAGAAGATCCCGAAATGCTCAGGTGGATAAGGGCTTGGGAACCAGGGACCAGCAGGAAGTGCTGATGTCATTGGAGGGAAGGGGCCACGTGGAGAGTCAGAAATGCTCAGGTGGACAAGTGCTTGGGACTCTCAAGCCAGCCAGAAGTGCTGACATCATCAAGGGGAGGTTCCATGTGTAGAGCCACGTGAATGCATTCCAAGGAGGGTCGCTAGAGGTCACAAAAGCCCCTATTTCCATGGGTTTATGCTCTGGAATTTTGGACATGATACCAGTTCTCAGGGAAGGTCGATACCCATGAATTAAGGAAAAATCTGGGACTTAGGGCTCGGGAAACTGTGAACCTGGAGGGGCAGGCCTTTACGCCCAGTACTGAAAGGCTATTCAGGATCTCAACACAGCCTTTTCCCCGATTTTAAAACCTCAGGCAGGACTGTCAGAGTCCCAGGTCAGTTCAGGGTGAGTTGCCCGCATGTTGCGGACCATGCGGGGTCCCTGGCCTCATGGACGCCCAGGGAGGTTGTAAAGGAGCGCTGGCAGCCGCTTGCCTGTAACCCTACCGAGCTGGGAAGAGTACGTCTGTGACAGAAGTTGAGCTGGGGCTTTGGATGTTAGGCCCTTAAGTTAACTTCCAGAGATTGGGAAGTCACCCCGCTTCTTAGGAGCTCAGTAGACAGCCTTGTGGGTCATTGGACAGGCAAACAATGTGGGTTAACGGCCGAAAACGCTCAGGTGAACAAAGGTTGGGTCCCTGTGACCAGATTTTAGTGGTCATATCATCAGTGGAGTTTGGAAAGCTGGACAGCCAGAATTGCTCAGGTGGCTCATTGCTTAGGGTCCGGAGACCAGCAGGTAATGCTGACGTCATTGAAGGGAAAGGGCCGTGTGGATAGCCAGCAATGTTCAGATGTTCAAATACTTGGGGCCCTGGGGGTTTTGATATCATCGAAGGGGAGTGGCCACATAAAGAGCCCGAAATGCTCAGGTGGATAAGGGCTTGGAGAACAAGGACCATCAGGAAGTGCTGACGTCATTTGCGGGAAGGGGCCACGTGGAGAGCCAGAAATGCTCAGGTGGACATGTGCTTGGGGCTCTCAGGCCGGCCATAAGTGCTGACCTCTTCAAGGGGAGGGGCCATGTATAGATCCAGGTGAATGCATTCCAGGGAGTGTCCCTAGAGGTCACAAAAGCGCCAACTTCCTTGGGTCCATGCTCTGGAATTTTGGACATGGTACCTGTTCTCAGGAAAGGGCGTTCCCCATGAATTAAGCAAAAAACTGGGACTTAGGGCTCGGGAAACTTTAAGTGAGCCTGGAGAGGCAGACCTTTACGCCCAGTACTTAAAGGCTTTTCAGAGTCTCAACACTGCCTTTTCCCAGATTTAAAAACCTCAGGCAGGACTGTCAGAGTCCCGGTCAGTTCAGGGTGAGGTGCCCGCATGTTGTGGACCATGCTGGGTCCCTGGCCTAATCGACGCCCAGGGAGGTTTTCAAGGAGCTCTGGCAGCCGACTGCCTGTAACTCTACCCAGATGGAAAGAGTAAGTCTGTGAGCAGAAGTTGAGCTGGGTCTTTGATTGTTAGGCCTTTAAGCTAACTTCCAGAGATTGGGAAGTCACCACACTTCTTAGGAGTTCAGTAGACAGTCTTGCGCTTCTTAGGAGTTCAGTAGACACTTTGTGGGTCATTAGTAAGGCAAACAAGGGGGGTTAACAGCCGAAAACGCCCACATGAACAAAGTTTGTGGCCCTGTGACCAGCTTTTATTGGACATATCATCAGTGGAGTTTGGAAAGCTGGACAGCCAGAATTGCTCAGGTGGCTCAGTGCTTGGGGTCCGGAGACCAGCAGGAAATGCTGACGTCATTGAGGGAAAAGGGCCATGTGGATAGCCAGAAATGTTCAGGTATTCAATTTCTTGGGACCCTGGGGCTTCCAGAAGTGCTGAAAGGGGCCACGAGGAGAGCCGGAATTGCTCAGGTGGATAAGTGCTTGTGCCTCTCTGGCCGGCCAGAAGTGCTGACGTCATCAAGGGGATGGGCCATGTAAAGAGCCAGGTGAATGCATTCCAGGGAGGGTCGCTACATGTCACAAACGTCCCAAATACATGGGTTCATGCTCTGGAATTTAGGACATGGTACCTGTTCTCTGGGAAGGGGTGCCCCATTATTAAGCAAAAAACTGGGAATTAGGGCTCGGGAAACTGTAAGTGAGCCTGGAGGGGCAGGCCTTTACGCCCAGTACTTAAAGGCTTTTCACGGTCTCAACACTGCCTTTTCCCTGATTTCAAAACCTCAGGCAGTACTGTCAGAGTTCCAGGTCAGTCCAGTGTGAGGTGCACGCATGTTCGGGACCATGCGGGGTCCCTGGCCTCATCCTCGCCGAGGGAGTTTTTAAAGGAGCGCTGGCAGCCGCCAGCTTGTAACCCTACTGAGCTGGGAAGAGTACGTCTGTGACAGAAGTTGAGCTGGGGCTTTGGTTGTTAGGCCCTTAAGCTAACTTCCAGAGATTGGGAAGTCACCCCGCAGCTTAGGAACTCAATAGACAGCCTTGTGGGTCATTTGTCAGCCGAACAATGGGGGTTAATGTCCGAAAACGCTCACGTGAACAAAGGTTGGGATGCTGTGACCAGCTTTTAGTGGTCATTTCATCAGTGGAGTTTCGGAAAGCTGCACAGCCAGAAGTGCTCAGGAGGATCAGTGCTTAAGGTCCGGAGACCAGCAGGAAATGCTGATGTCATTGAAGGGAAAGGGCCACGTGGATAGCCAGAAATGTTCAGTTGTTTAAGTGGTTGGGTCCCTGGGGCTGGCGGAAGTGCTGACGTCATCGAGGGGAAGTGGCCACATGAAGATCCAGAAATGCTTACTCAGGTGGATAAGGGCTTGGGGACAGGGGACCAGCTGGAAGTGCTGACGTCATTTGCGGGAAGGGCCCACGTGGAGAGCCAGAAATGCTCTGGTGGACAAGTGCTTGGGGCTTTCCAGCCAGCCAAAAGTTCTGACGTCATCAAGGGGAGGGGCCATGTAGAGAGTCAGGTGAATGCATTCCAGGGAGGGACGCTACATGTCACAAACGTCCCAAATTCCATGGGTTGCTGCTCTGGAATTTAGGACATCGTACCTGTTCTCCTGGAAGGGTGTGCCCCATTATTAACAAAAAAACTGGGAATTAGGGCTCGGGAAACTGTAAGTGAGCCTGGAGGGGCAGGCCTTTACGCCCAGTACTTAAAGGCTTTTCAGGATCTAAACACTGCCTTTTCCCAGATTTCAAAACCTCAGGCAGGACTGTCAGAGTCCCAGGTCAGTCCAGTGTGAGGTGCCCACATGTTGGGTACCATGCGGGGTCCCTGGCCTCATCGTTGACAAGGGAGGTTTTCAAGGAGCGCTGGCAGCCACCTGCTTGTAACCCTATCCATCTGGGAAGAGTAAGTCTGTGAGCAGAAGTTGAGCTGGGGCTGTGGGTGTTAGGCCCTTAAGCGAACTTCCAGAGATTGGGAAGACACCCCGCTTCTTAGGAGCTCAGTAGAGAGCCCTGTGGGTCATTGTTCAGGCGAACAATGGGGGTTAATGGCCGAAAACGCTCACGTGAACAAAGGTTGGGACGCTGTGATCAGCTTTAAGTGGTCATTTCATCAGTGGAGTTTGGAAAGCTGGACAGCCAGACGTGCTCAGGAGGATCAGTGCTTAAGGTCCGGAGACCAGCAGGAAATGCTGAAATCATTGAAGGGAAAGGGCCACGTGGATAGCCAGAAATGCTCAGGTGTTCAAGTGCTTGCGTCCCTGGGGCTGGCGGAAGTGCTTATGTCATCGAGGTGTGAGAGGCCACATGAGGAGCCCGAAATACTCAGGTGTTCAAGTGCTTGGGTCCCTGGGGCTGGTGGAAGTGCTGACGTCATTGAGGGGGAGAGGCCACATGAAGAGCCCTAAATGCTCAGGTGTTCAAGTGCTTGGGTCCCTGGGGCTGGCGGAAGTGCTGATGTCATCGAGGGGGTGTGGCCACATGAATATCCCGAAATGCTCAGGCGGATAAGGGCTTGGGAACCAGGGACCAGCAGGAAGTGCTGATGTCATTGGAGGGAAGGGGCCAAGTGGAGAGTCAGAAATGCTCAGGTGGACAAGTGCTTGGGACTCTCAAGCCAGCCAGAAGTGCTGACGTCATCAAGGGGAGGGGCTTTGTAGAGAGCCAGGTGAAAGCATTCCCAGGAGGGTCGCTACAGGTCACAAACTACCCAAATTCCATGGGTTCCTGCTCTGGAATTTAGGACATGGTACCTGTTCTCTGTGAAGGGCATGCCCCATTATTAAGCAAAAAACTGGGAATTAGAGCTCCGGAAACTGAAAGTGAGCCTGGAGGGGCAGGCCTTTTCTCCCAGTAGTTAAAGGCTTTTCAGGGTCTCAACACTGCCTTTTCCCAGATTTCAAAACCTCAGGCAGGACTGTCAGAGTCCCAGGTCAGTCCAGTGTGAGGTGCCCACATGTTGGGTACCATGCGGGGTCCCTGGCCTCATCGTCGCCGAGGGAGGTTTTAAAGGAGCACTGGCAGTCGCCTGCTTGTAACCCTACCCAGCAGGGAAGAGTAAGACTGTGAGCAGAAGTTGAGCTGGGGCTGTGGGTGTTAGGCCCTTAAGCGAACTTCCAGAGATTGGAAAGACATCCCGCTTCTTAGGAGCTCGGTAGAGAGCCTTGTGGGTCATTGGTCAGGCGAACAATGGGGGTTAATGGCCGAAAACGCTCACGTGAACAAAGGTTGGGACGCTGTGACCAGCTATTAGTTGTCATATCATCAGTGGAGTTTGGAAAGCTGGACAGCCAGAAGTGCTCAGGAGGATCAGTGCTTAAGGTCCGGAGACCAGGAGGAAATGCTGACGTCATTGAAGGGAAAGGGCCACGTGGATAGCCAGAAATGCTCAGTTGTTCAAGTGCTTGGGTCCTGGGGCTGGCGGAAGTGATGACGTCATTGAGGGGGAGAGGCCACATGAAGAGCCCGAAATGCTCAGGTGTTCAAGTGCTTGGGTCCCTGGGGCTGGCGGAAGTGCTGACGTCTTCGAGGGGGAGTGGCCACAGGAAGATCCATAAATGCTCAGGTGGATAAGGGCTTGGGACTCTCAGTCCAGTCACAATTGATGATGTCAAAAAGGGAGGCGCCATGTATAGAGCCAGGTGAATGCATTCCAGGGAGGGAAGCTAGAGGTCAAAAACGTCCCAAATTCCATGGGTTCATGCTCTGGAATTTAGGACATGGTACCTGTTCTCTGGGAAGGGCGTGCCCCATTATTAAGCAAAAAACTGGGAATTATTGCTCGGGAAACTGTAAGTGAGCCTGGAGGGTCAGGCCTTTACGCCCAGTACTTAACGGCTTTTCAGGGTCTAAACACTGCCTTTTCCCAGATTTCAAAACCTCAGGCAGGACTGTCAGAGTCCCAGGTCAGTCCAGTGTGAGGAGCCCACATGTTGGGGACCATGTGGGGTCCCTGGCCTCATCGTTGCCGAGGGAGGTTTTAAAGGACCACTGGCAGCCGCCTGCTTGTAACCCTATCCAGCTGTGAAGAGTAAGTCTGTGAGCAGTAGTTGAGGTGGGGATGTGGGTGTTAGGCCCTTAAACGAACTTCCAGAGATTGGGAAGTCACCCCGCTTCTTTGAGCTCAGTAGACAGCCTTGTGGGTCATGGTTCAGCCGAAAAATGGGGGTTAATGAACGAAAACGCTCACGTGAACAAATGTTGGGACGCTGTTACCAGCTTTTAGTGGTCATTTCATCAGTGGAGTTTGGAAAGCTGGACAGCCAGAAGTGCTCAGGAGGATCAGTGCTTAAGGTCCGGAGACCAGCAGGAAATGCTGACGTCATTGAAGGGAAAGGGCCACGTGGATAGCCAGAAATGCTCAGGTGTTCAAGTGCTTGCGTCCCTGGGGCTGGCAGAAGTGCTTACGTCATCGAGGGGGAGAGGCCACATGAAGAGCCCGAAATGCTCAGGTTTTCAAGTGCTTGGGTCCCTTGGGATTGCTGAAGTGCTGATGTCATCGAGGGGGTGTGGCCACATGAAGATCCCGAATTGCTCAGGCGGATAAGGGCTTGGGAACCAGGGAACAGCAGGAAGTGCTGATGTCATTGGAGGGAAGGGGCCACGTGGAGAGCCAGAAATGCTCAGGTGGACAAGTGCTTGGGACTCTCAGGCCAGCCAGAAGTGCTGACGTCATCAAGGGGAGGGGCCATGTATAGAGCCAGGTGTATGCATTCCAGGGAGGGTCTCTAGAGGTCACCAAAGCCCCTATTTACATGGGTCCATGCTCTGGAATATTGGACATGGTACCTGTTCTCAGGGAAGGGCGTTCCCCATGAATTAAGCAAAAAACTGGGACTTAGGGCCCGGGAAACTGTAAGTGAGCCTGGAGGGGCGTGCCTATACGCACAGTACTGAAAGGCTTTTCAAGGTCTCAGCACTGCTTTTTCCCAAATTTCAAAACCTCAGGCAGGACTTTCAGAGTCCCGGTCAGTTCAGGGTGAGGTGCCCGCATGTTGCGGACCATGCTGGGTCCCTGGCCTCATCGACGCCCAGGGAGGTTTTAAAAGAGCACTGGCAGCTGCTTGCCTGTAACCCTACCGAGATGGGAAGAGTACGACTGTGACAGAAGTTGAGCTGGGGCTTTAGTTGTTAGGCCCTTAAGCTAACTTCCAGAGATTGGAAAGTCACCCCCCTTCTTAGGAGCTCAGTAGACAGCCTTGTGGGTCATTGGACAGGCGAACAATGGGGGTTAATGGCCGAAAACGCTCACGTGAACAAAGGTTGGGACGTTGTGACCAGCTTTTAGTGGTCATATCATCAGTGGAGTTTGGAAAGCTGGACAGCCAGAATTGCTCAGGTGTCTCAGGTCTTGGGTTCGGAGAGCAGCAGCAAATGCTGACGTCATTGAAGGGAAAGGGCCATGTGGATAGCCAGAAATGTTCAGGTGTTCAAGTGCTTGGGTCCCTGGGGCTGGCGGAAGTGCTGACGTCATCGAGGGGGAGAGGCCACAAGAAGATCCCGAAATGCTCAGGTGGATAAGGGCTTGGGAACCAGGGACCAGCAGGAAGTGCTGATGTCATTGGAGGGAAGGGGCCACGTGGAGAGTCAGAAATGCTCAGGTGGACAAGTGCTTGGGACTCTCAAGCCAGCCAGAAGTGCTGACATCATCAAGGGGAGGTTCCATGTGTAGAGCCACGTGAATGCATTCCAAGGAGGGTCGCTAGAGGTCACAAAAGCCCCTATTTCCATGGGTTTATGCTCTGGAATTTTGGACATGATACCAGTTCTCAGGGAAGGTCGATACCCATGAATTAAGGAAAAATCTGGGACTTAGGGCTCGGGAAACTGTGAACCTGGAGGGGCAGGCCTTTACGCCCAGTACTGAAAGGCTATTCAGGATCTCAACACAGCCTTTTCCCCGATTTTAAAACCTCAGGCAGGACTGTCAGAGTCCCAGGTCAGTTCAGGGTGAGTTGCCCGCATGTTGCGGACCATGCGGGGTCCCTGGCCTCATGGACGCCCAGGGAGGTTGTAAAGGAGCGCTGGCAGCCGCTTGCCTGTAACCCTACCGAGCTGGGAAGAGTACGTCTGTGACAGAAGTTGAGCTGGGGCTTTGGATGTTAGGCCCTTAAGTTAACTTCCAGAGATTGGGAAGTCACCCCGCTTCTTAGGAGCTCAGTAGACAGCCTTGTGGGTCATTGGACAGGCAAACAATGTGGGTTAACGGCCGAAAACGCTCAGGTGAACAAAGGTTGGGTCCCTGTGACCAGATTTTAGTGGTCATATCATCAGTGGAGTTTGGAAAGCTGGACAGCCAGAATTGCTCAGGTGGCTCATTGCTTAGGGTCCGGAGACCAGCAGGTAATGCTGACGTCATTGAAGGGAAAGGGCCGTGTGGATAGCCAGCAATGTTCAGATGTTCAAATACTTGGGGCCCTGGGGGTTTTGATATCATCGAAGGGGAGTGGCCACATAAAGAGCCCGAAATGCTCAGGTGGATAAGGGCTTGGAGAACAAGGACCATCAGGAAGTGCTGACGTCATTTGCGGGAAGGGGCCACGTGGAGAGCCAGAAATGCTCAGGTGGACATGTGCTTGGGGCTCTCAGGCCGGCCATAAGTGCTGACCTCTTCAAGGGGAGGGGCCATGTATAGATCCAGGTGAATGCATTCCAGGGAGTGTCCCTAGAGGTCACAAAAGCGCCAACTTCCTTGGGTCCATGCTCTGGAATTTTGGACATGGTACCTGTTCTCAGGAAAGGGCGTTCCCCATGAATTAAGCAAAAAACTGGGACTTAGGGCTCGGGAAACTTTAAGTGAGCCTGGAGAGGCAGACCTTTACGCCCAGTACTTAAAGGCTTTTCAGAGTCTCAACACTGCCTTTTCCCAGATTTAAAAACCTCAGGCAGGACTGTCAGAGTCCCGGTCAGTTCAGGGTGAGGTGCCCGCATGTTGTGGACCATGCTGGGTCCCTGGCCTAATCGACGCCCAGGGAGGTTTTCAAGGAGCTCTGGCAGCCGACTGCCTGTAACTCTACCCAGATGGAAAGAGTAAGTCTGTGAGCAGAAGTTGAGCTGGGTCTTTGATTGTTAGGCCTTTAAGCTAACTTCCAGAGATTGGGAAGTCACCACGCTTCTTAGGAGTTCAGTAGACAGTCTTGCGCTTCTTAGGAGTTCAGTAGACACTTTGTGGGTCATTAGTAAGGCAAACAAGGGGGGTTAACAGCCGAAAACGCCCACATGAACAAAGTTTGTGGCCCTGTGACCAGCTTTTATTGGACATATCATCAGTGGAGTTTGGAAAGCTGGACAGCCAGAATTGCTCAGGTGGCTCAGTGCTTGGGGTCCGGAGACCAGCAGGAAATGCTGACGTCATTGAGGGAAAAGGGCCATGTGGATAGCCAGAAATGTTCAGGTATTCAATTTCTTGGGACCCTGGGGCTTCCAGAAGTGCTGAAAGGGGCCACGAGGAGAGCCGGAATTGCTCAGGTGGATAAGTGCTTGTGCCTCTCTGGCCGGCCAGAAGTGCTGACGTCATCAAGGGGATGGGCCATGTAAAGAGCCAGGTGAATGCATTCCAGGGAGGGTCGCTACATGTCACAAACGTCCCAAATACATGGGTTCATGCTCTGGAATTTAGGACATGGTACCTGTTCTCTGGGAAGGGGTGCCCCATTATTAAGCAAAAAACTGGGAATTAGGGCTCGGGAAACTGTAAGTGAGCCTGGAGGGGCAGGCCTTTACGCCCAGTACTTAAAGGCTTTTCACGGTCTCAACACTGCCTTTTCCCTGATTTCAAAACCTCAGGCAGTACTGTCAGAGTTCCAGGTCAGTCCAGTGTGAGGTGCACGCATGTTCGGGACCATGCGGGGTCCCTGGCCTCATCCTCGCCGAGGGAGTTTTTAAAGGAGCGCTGGCAGCCGCCAGCTTGTAACCCTACTGAGCTGGGAAGAGTACGTCTGTGACAGAAGTTGAGCTGGGGCTTTGGTTGTTAGGCCCTTAAGCTAACTTCCAGAGATTGGGAAGTCACCCCGCAGCTTAGGAACTCAATAGACAGCCTTGTGGGTCATTTGTCAGCCGAACAATGGGGGTTAATGTCCGAAAACGCTCACGTGAACAAAGGTTGGGATGCTGTGACCAGCTTTTAGTGGTCATTTCATCAGTGGAGTTTCGGAAAGCTGCACAGCCAGAAGTGCTCAGGAGGATCAGTGCTTAAGGTCCGGAGACCAGCAGGAAATGCTGATGTCATTGAAGGGAAAGGGCCACGTGGATAGCCAGAAATGTTCAGTTGTTTAAGTGGTTGGGTCCCTGGGGCTGGCGGAAGTGCTGACGTCATCGAGGGGAAGTGGCCACATGAAGATCCAGAAATGCTTACTCAGGTGGATAAGGGCTTGGGGACAGGGGACCAGCTGGAAGTGCTGACGTCATTTGCGGGAAGGGCCCACGTGGAGAGCCAGAAATGCTCTGGTGGACAAGTGCTTGGGGCTTTCCAGCCAGCCAAAAGTTCTGACGTCATCAAGGGGAGGGGCCATGTAGAGAGTCAGGTGAATGCATTCCAGGGAGGGACGCTACATGTCACAAACGTCCCAAATTCCATGGGTTGCTGCTCTGGAATTTAGGACATCGTACCTGTTCTCCTGGAAGGGTGTGCCCCATTATTAACAAAAAAACTGGGAATTAGGGCTCGGGAAACTGTAAGTGAGCCTGGAGGGGCAGGCCTTTACGCCCAGTACTTAAAGGCTTTTCAGGATCTAAACACTGCCTTTTCCCAGATTTCAAAACCTCAGGCAGGACTGTCAGAGTCCCAGGTCAGTCCAGTGTGAGGTGCCCACATGTTGGGTACCATGCGGGGTCCCTGGCCTCATCGTTGACAAGGGAGGTTTTCAAGGAGCGCTGGCAGCCACCTGCTTGTAACCCTATCCATCTGGGAAGAGTAAGTCTGTGAGCAGAAGTTGAGCTGGGGCTGTGGGTGTTAGGCCCTTAAGCGAACTTCCAGAGATTGGGAAGACACCCCGCTTCTTAGGAGCTCAGTAGAGAGCCCTGTGGGTCATTGTTCAGGCGAACAATGGGGGTTAATGGCCGAAAACGCTCACGTGAACAAAGGTTGGGACGCTGTGATCAGCTTTAAGTGGTCATTTCATCAGTGGAGTTTGGATAGCTGGACAGCCAGACGTGCTCAGGAGGATCAGTGCTTAAGGTCCGGAGACCAGCAGGAAATGCTGAAATCATTGAAGGGAAAGGGCCACGTGGATAGCCAGAAATGCTCAGGTGTTCAAGTGCTTGCGTCCCTGGGGCTGGCGGAAGTGCTTATGTCATCGAGGTGTGAGAGGCCACATGAGGAGCCCGAAATACTCAGGTGTTCAAGTGCTTGGGTCCCTGGGGCTGGTGGAAGTGCTGACGTCATTGAGGGGGAGAGGCCACATGAAGAGCCCTAAATGCTCAGGTGTTCAAGTGCTTGGGTCCCTGGGGCTGGCGGAAGTGCTGATGTCATCGAGGGGGTGTGGCCACATGAATATCCCGAAATGCTCAGGCGGATAAGGGCTTGGGAACCAGGGACCAGCAGGAAGTGCTGATGTCATTGGAGGGAAGGGGCCAAGTGGAGAGTCAGAAATGCTCAGGTGGACAAGTGCTTGGGACTCTCAAGCCAGCCAGAAGTGCTGACGTCATCAAGGGGAGGGGCTTTGTAGAGAGCCAGGTGAAAGCATTCCCAGGAGGGTCGCTACAGGTCACAAACTACCCAAATTCCATGGGTTCCTGCTCTGGAATTTAGGACATGGTACCTGTTCTCTGTGAAGGGCATGCCCCATTATTAAGCAAAAAACTGGGAATTAGAGCTCCGGAAACTGAAAGTGAGCCTGGAGGGGCAGGCCTTTTCTCCCAGTAGTTAAAGGCTTTTCAGGGTCTCAACACTGCCTTTTCCCAGATTTCAAAACCTCAGGCAGGACTGTCAGAGTCCCAGGTCAGTCCAGTGTGAGGTGCCCACATGTTGGGTACCATGCGGGGTCCCTGGCCTCATCGTCGCCGAGGGAGGTTTTAAAGGAGCACTGGCAGTCGCCTGCTTGTAACCCTACCCAGCAGGGAAGAGTAAGACTGTGAGCAGAAGTTGAGCTGGGGCTGTGGGTGTTAGGCCCTTAAGCGAACTTCCAGAGATTGGAAAGACATCCCGCTTCTTAGGAGCTCGGTAGAGAGCCTTGTGGGTCATTGGTCAGGCGAACAATGGGGGTTAATGGCCGAAAACGCTCACGTGAACAAAGGTTGGGACGCTGTGACCAGCTATTAGTTGTCATATCATCAGTGGAGTTTGGAAAGCTGGACAGCCAGAAGTGCTCAGGAGGATCAGTGCTTAAGGTCCGGAGACCAGGAGGAAATGCTGACGTCATTGAAGGGAAAGGGCCACGTGGATAGCCAGAAATGCTCAGTTGTTCAAGTGCTTGGGTCCTGGGGCTGGCGGAAGTGATGACGTCATTGAGGGGGAGAGGCCACATGAAGAGCCCGAAATGCTCAGGTGTTCAAGTGCTTGGGTCCCTGGGGCTGGCGGAAGTGCTGACGTCTTCGAGGGGGAGTGGCCACAGGAAGATCCAGAAATGCTCAGGTGGATAAGGGCTTGGGACTCTCAGTCCAGTCACAATTGATGATGTCAAAAAGGGAGGCGCCATGTATAGAGCCAGGTGAATGCATTCCAGGGAGGGAAGCTAGAGGTCAAAAACGTCCCAAATTCCATGGGTTCATGCTCTGGAATTTAGGACATGGTACCTGTTCTCTGGGAAGGGCGTGCCCCATTATTAAGCAAAAAACTGGGAATTATTGCTCGGGAAACTGTAAGTGAGCCTGGAGGGTCAGGCCTTTACGCCCAGTACTTAACGGCTTTTCAGGGTCTAAACACTGCCTTTTCCCAGATTTCAAAACCTCAGGCAGGACTGTCAGAGTCCCAGGTCAGTCCAGTGTGAGGAGCCCACATGTTGGGGACCATGTGGGGTCCCTGGCCTCATCGTTGCCGAGGGAGGTTTTAAAGGACCACTGGCAGCCGCCTGCTTGTAACCCTATCCAGCTGTGAAGAGTAAGTCTGTGAGCAGTAGTTGAGGTGGGGATGTGGGTGTTAGGCCCTTAAACGAACTTCCAGAGATTGGGAAGTCACCCCGCTTCTTTGAGCTCAGTAGACAGCCTTGTGGGTCATGGTTCAGCCGAAAAATGGGGGTTAATGAACGAAAACGCTCACGTGAACAAATGTTGGGACGCTGTTACCAGCTTTTAGTGGTCATTTCATCAGTGGAGTTTGGAAAGCTGGACAGCCAGAAGTGCTCAGGAGGATCAGTGCTTAAGGTCCGGAGACCAGCAGGAAATGCTGACGTCATTGAAGGGAAAGGGCCACGTGGATAGCCAGAAATGCTCAGGTGTTCAAGTGCTTGCGTCCCTGGGGCTGGCAGAAGTGCTTACGTCATCGAGGGGGAGAGGCCACATGAAGAGCCCGAAATGCTCAGGTTTTCAAGTGCTTGGGTCCCTTGGGATTGCTGAAGTGCTGATGTCATCGAGGGGGTGTGGCCACATGAAGATCCCGAATTGCTCAGGCGGATAAGGGCTTGGGAACCAGGGAACAGCAGGAAGTGCTGATGTCATTGGAGGGAAGGGGCCACGTGGAGAGCCAGAAATGCTCAGGTGGACAAGTGCTTGGGACTCTCAGGCCAGCCAGAAGTGCTGACGTCATCAAGGGGAGGGGCCATGTATAGAGCCAGGTGTATGCATTCCAGGGAGGGTCTCTAGAGGTCACCAAAGCCCCTATTTACATGGGTCCATGCTCTGGAATATTGGACATGGTACCTGTTCTCAGGGAAGGGCGTTCCCCATGAATTAAGGAAAAAACTGGGACTTAGGGCCCGGGAAACTGTAAGTGAGCCTGGAGGGGCGTGCCTATACGCACAGTACTGAAAGGCTTTTCAAGGTCTCAGCACTGCTTTTTCCCAAATTTCAAAACCTCAGGCAGGACTGTCAGAGTCCCGGTCAGTTCAGGGTGAGGTGCCCGCATGTTGCGGACCATGCTGGGTCCCTGGCCTCATCGACGCCCAGGGAGGTTTTAAAAGAGCACTGGCAGCTGCTTGCCTGTAACCCTACCGAGATGGGAAGAGTACGACTGTGACAGAAGTTGAGCTGGGGCTTTAGTTGTTAGGCCCTTAAGCTAACTTCCAGAGATTGGAAAGTCACCCCCCTTCTTAGGAGCTCAGTAGACAGCCTTGTGGGTCATTGGACAGGCGAACAATGGGGGTTAATGGCCGAAAACGCTCACGTGAACAAAGGTTGGGACGTTGTGACCAGCTTTTAGTGGTCATATCATCAGTGGAGTTTGGAAAGCTGGACAGCCAGAATTGCTCAGGTGTCTCAGGTCTTGGGTTCGGAGAGCAGCAGCAAATGCTGACGTCATTGAAGGGAAAGGGCCCTGTGGATAGCCAGAAATGTTCAGGTGTTCAAGTGCTTGGGTCCCTGGGGCTGGCGGAAGTGCTGACGTCATCGAGGGGGAGAGGCCACAAGAAGATCCCGAAATGCTCAGGTGGATAAGGGCTTGGGAACCAGGGACCAGCAGGAAGTGCTGATGTCATTGGAGGGAAGGGGCCACGTGGAGAGTCAGAAATGCTCAGGTGGACAAGTGCTTGGGACTCTCAAGCCAGCCAGAAGTGCTGACATCATCAAGGGGAGGTTCCATGTGTAGAGCCACGTGAATGCATTCCAAGGAGGGTCGCTAGAGGTCACAAAAGCCCCTATTTCCATGGGTTTATGCTCTGGAATTTTGGACATGATACCAGTTCTCAGGGAATGGCATTCCCCATGAATTAAGGAAAAATCTGGGACTTAGGGCTCGGGAAACTGTGAACCTGGAGGGGCAGGCCTTTACGCCCAGTACTGAAAGGCTATTCAGGATCTCAACACAGCCTTTTCCCCGATTTTAAAACCTCAGGCAGGACTGTCAGAGTCCCAGGTCAGTTCAGGGTGAGTTGCCCGCATGTTGCGGACCATGCGGGGTCCCTGGCCTCATGGACGCCCAGGGAGGTTGTAAAGGAGCGCTGGCAGCCGCTTGCCTGTAACCATACCGAGCTGGGAAGAGTACGTCTGTGACAGAAGTTGAGCTTGGGCTTTTGATGTTAGGCCCTTAAGTTAACTTCCAGAGATTGGGAAGTCACCCCGCTTCTTAGGAGCTCAGTAGACAGCCTTGTGGGTCATTGGACAGGCAAACAATGTGGGTTAACGGCCGAAAACGCTCAGGTGAACAAAGGTTGGGTCCCTGTGACCAGATTTTAGTGGTCATATCATCAGTGGAGTTTGGAAAGCTGGACAGCCAGAATTGCTCAGGTGGCTCATTGCTTAGGGTCCGGAGACCAGCAGGTAATGCTGACGTCATTGAAGGGAAAGGGCCGTGTGGATAGCCAGCAATGTTCAGATGTTCAAATACTTGGGGCCCTGGGGGTTTTGATATCATCGAAGGGGAGTGGCCACATAAAGAGCCCGAAATGCTCAGGTGGATAAGGGCTTGGAGAACAAGGACCATCAGGAAGTGCTGACGTCATTTGCGGGAAGGGGCCACGTGGAGAGCCAGAAATGCTCAGGTGGACATGTGCTTGGGGCTCTCAGGCCGGCCATAAGTGCTGACCTCTTCAAGGGGAGGGGCCATGTATAGATCCAGGTGAATGCATTCCAGGGAGTGTCCCTAGAGGTCACAAAAGCGCCAACTTCCTTGGGTCCATGCTCTGGAATTTTGGACATGGTACCTGTTCTCAGGAAAGGGCGTTCCCCATGAATTAAGCAAAAAACTGGGACTTAGGGCTCGGGAAACTTTAAGTGAGCCTGGAGAGGCAGACCTTTACGCCCAGTACTTAAAGGCTTTTCAGAGTCTCAACACTGCCTTTTCCCAGATTTAAAAACCTCAGGCAGGACTGTCAGAGTCCCGGTCAGTTCAGGGTGAGGTGCCCGCATGTTGTGGACCATGCTGGGTCCCTGGCCTAATCGACGCCCAGGGAGGTTTTCAAGGAGCTCTGGCAGCCGACTGCCTGTAACTCTACCCAGATGGAAAGAGTAAGTCTGTGAGCAGAAGTTGAGCTGGGTCTTTGATTGTTAGGCCTTTAAGCTAACTTCCAGAGATTGGGAAGTCACCACGCTTCTTAGGAGTTCAGTAGACAGTCTTGAGCTTCTTAGGAGTTCAGTAGACACTTTGTGGGTCATTAGTAAGGCAAACAAGGGGGGTTAACAGCCGAAAACGCCCACATGAACAAAGTTTGTGGCCCTGTGACCAGCTTTTATTGGACATATCATCAGTGGAGTTTGGAAAGCTGGACAGCCAGAATTGCTCAGGTGGCTCAGTGCTTGGGGTCCGGAGACCAGCAGGAAATGCTGACGTCATTGAGGGGAAAGGGCCATGTGGATAGCCAGAAATGTTCAGGTATTCAATTTCTTGGGACCCTGGGGCTTCCAGAAGTGCTGAAAGGGGCCACGAGGAGAGCCGGAATTGCTCAGGTGGATAAGTGCTTGTGCCTCTCTGGCCGGCCAGAAGTGCTGACGTCATCAAGGGGATGGGCCATGTAAAGAGCCAGGTGAATGCATTCCAGGGAGGGTCGCTACATGTCACAAACGTCCCAAATACATGGGTTCATGCTCTGGAATTTAGGACATGGTACCTGTTCTCTGGGAAGGGGTGCCCCATTATTAAGCAAAAAACTGGGAATTAGGGCTCGGGAAACTGTAAGTGAGCCTGGAGGGGCAGGCCTTTACGCCCAGTACTTAAAGGCTTTTCACGGTCTCAACACTGCCTTTTCCCTGATTTCAAAACCTCAGGCAGTACTGTCAGAGTTCCAGGTCAGTCCAGTGTGAGGTGCACGCATGTTCGGGACCATGCGGGGTCCCTGGCCTCATCCTCGCCGAGAGAGTTTTTAAAGGAGCGCTGGCAGCCGCCAGCTTGTAACCCTACTGAGCTGGGAAGAGTACGTCTGTGACAGAAGTTGAGCTGGGGCTTTGGTTGTTAGGCCCTTAAGCTAACTTCCAGAGATTGGGAAGACACCCCGCTTCTTAGGAGCTCAGTAGAGAGCCTTGTGGGTCATTGGTCAGGCGAACAATGGGGGTTAATGGCCGAAAACGCTCACGTGAACAAAGGTTGGGACGTTGTGACCAGCTTTTAGTGGTCATATCATCAGTGGAGTTTGGAAAGCTGGACAGCCAGAATTGCTCAGGTGTCTCAGGTCTTGGGTTCGGAGAGCAGCAGCAAATGCTGACGTCATTGAAGGGAAAGGGCCCTGTGGATAGCCAGAAATGTTCAGGTGTTCAAGTGCTTGGGTCCCTGGGGCTGGCGGAAGTGCTGACGTCATCGAGGGGGAGAGGCCACAAGAAGATCCCGAAATGCTCAGGTGGATAAGGGCTTGGGAACCAGGGACCAGCAGGAAGTGCTGATGTCATTGGAGGGAAGGGGCCACGTGGAGAGTCAGAAATGCTCAGGTGGACAAGGGCTTGGGACTCTCAGTCCAGTCACAATTGATGATGTCAAAAAGGGAGGCGCCATGTATAGAGCCAGGTGAATGCATTCCAGGGAGGGAAGCTAGAGGTCAAAAACGTCCCAAATTCCATGGGTTCATGCTCTGGAATTTAGGACATGGTACCTGTTCTCTGGGAAGGGCGTGCCCCATTATTAAGCAAAAAACTGGGAATAAGGGCTCGGGAAACTGTAAGTGAGCCTGGAGGGGCAGGCCTTTTCTCCCAGTAGTTAAAGGCTTTTCAGGGTCTAAACACTGCCTTTTCCCAGATTTCAAAACCTCAGGCAGGACTGTCAGAGTCCCAGGTCAGTCCAGTGTGAGGTGCCCACATGTTGGGTACCATGCGGGTCCCTGGCCTCATCGTCGCCAAGGGAGGTTTTAAAGGAGCGCTGGCAGCCGCCTGCTTGTAACCCTATCCAGCTGGGAAGAGTAAGTCTGTGAGCAGAAGTTGAGCTGGGGCTGTGGTTGTTAGGCCCTTAAGCGAACTTCCAGAGATTGGGAAGACACCCCGCTTCTTAGGAGCTCAGTAGAGAGCCTTGTGGGTCATTGGTCAGGCGAACTATGGGGGTTAATGGCCGAAAACGCTCACCTGAACAAAGGTTGGGACGCTGTGACCAGCTTTTAGTGGTCATTTCATCAGTGGAGTTTGGAAAGCTGGACAGCCAGAAGTGCTCAGGAGGATTAGTGCTAAGGTCCGGAGACCAGCAGGAAATGCTGACGTCATTGAAGGGAAAGGGCCACGTGGATAGCCAGAAATGCTCAGGTGTTCAAGTGCTTGGCTCCCTGGGGCTTGTGGAAGTGATGACCTCATTGAGGGGGAGCGGCCACATGAAGACCCCGAAATGCTCAGGTGTTCAAGTGCTTGGGTCCCTTGTGCTGGCTGAAGTGCTGACGTCTTCGAGTTGGAGTGGCCACAGGAAGATCCAGAAATGCTCAGGTGGATAAGGGCTTGGGACTCTCAGGCCAGCCAGAAGTGATGACGTCAAAAGGGGAGGGGCCATGTATAGAGCCAGGTGAATGCATTCCAGGGAGGGAAGCTAGAGGTCACAAACGTCCCAAATTCCATGGGTTCATGCTCTGGAATTTAGGAAATGGCACCTGTTCTCTGGGAAGGGCGTGCCCCATTATTAAGCAAAAAACTGGGAATAAGGGCTCGAGAAACTGTAAGTGAGCCTGGAGGGGAAGGCCTTTTCTCCCAGTAGTTAAAGGCTTTTCAGGGTCTAAACACTGCCTTTTCCCAGATTTCAAAACCTCAGGCAGGACTGTCAGAGTCCCAGGTCAGTCCAGTGTGAGGTGCCCACATGTTGGGTACCATGCGGGGTCCCTGGCCTCATCGTCGCCGAAGGAGGTTTTAAAGGAGCGCTGGCAGCCGCCTGCTTGTAACCCTATCCAGCTGGGAAGAGTAAGTCTGTGAGCAGAAGTTGAGCTGGGGCTGTGGTTGTTAGGCCCTTAAGCGAACTTCCAGAGATTGGGAAGACACCCCGCTTCTTAGGAGCTCAGTAGAGAGCCTTGTGGGTCATTGGTCAGGCGAACTATGGGGGTTTATGGCCGAAAACGCTCACCTGAACAAAGGTTGGGACGCTGTGACCAGCTTTTAGTGGTCATTTCATCAGTGGAGTTTGGAAAGCTGGACAGCCAGAAGTGCTCAGGAGGATCAGTGCTAAGTTCCGGAGACCAGCAGGAAATGCTGACGTCATTGAAGGGAAAGGGCCACGTGGATAGCCAGAAATGCTCAGGTGTTCAAGTGCTTGGCTCCCTGGGGCTTGTGGAAGTGATGACCTCATTGAGGGGGAGCGGCCACATGAAGACCCCGAAATGCTCAGGTGTTCAAGTGCTTGGGTCCCTTGGGCTGGCTGAAGTGCTGACGTCTTCGAGGGGGAGTGGCCACAGGAAGATCCAGAAATGCTCAGGTGGATAAGGGCTTGGGACTCTCAGGCCAGCCAGAAGTGATGACGTCAAAAGGGGAGGGGCCATGTATAGAGCCAGGTGAATGCATTCCAGGGAGGGAAGCTAGAGGTCACAAACATCCCAAATTCCATTGGTTCATGCTCTGGAATTTAGGACATGGTACCTGTTCTCTGGGAAGGGCGTGCCCCATTATTAAGCAAAAAACTGGGAATAAGGGCTGGGGAAACTGTAAGTGAGCATGGAGGGGCAGGCCTTTTATCCCAAGTAGTTAAAGGCTTTTCAGGGTCTAAACACTGCCTTTTCCCAGATTTCAAAACCTCAGGCAGGACTGTCAGAGTCCCAGGTCAGTCCAGTGTGAGGTGCCCACATGTTGGGTACCATGCGGGGTCCCTGGCCTCATCGTCGCCGAAGGAGGTTTTAAAGGAGCGCTGGCAGCCGCCTGCTTGTAACCCTATCCAGCTGGGAAGAGTAAATCTGTGAGTAGAAGTTGAGCTGGGGCTGTGGGTGTTAGGCCCTTAAGCGAACTTCCAGGATTGGGAAGACACCTCGCTCCTTAGGAGCTCAGTAGAGAGCCTTGTGGGTCATTGGTCAGGCGAACAATGGGGGTTAATGGCCGAAAACGCTCACGTGAACAAAGGTTGGGAGGCTGTGACCAGCTTTTAGTGGTCATTTTATCAGTGGAGTTTGGAAAGCTGGACAGCCAGAAGTGCTGAGGAGGATCAGTGCTTAAGGTCCGGAGACCAGCAGGAAATGCTGACTTCATTGAAGGGAAAGGGTCACGTGGATAGCCAGAAATGCTCAGGTGTTCAAGTGCTTGGCTCCCTGGGGCTGGCGGAAGTGATTACGTCATTGAGGGGGAGAGGCCACATGAAGAGCCCGAAATGCTCAGGTGTTCAAGTGCTTGGGTCCCTTGGGCTGGCTGAAGTGCTGACGTCTTCGAGCTGGAGTGGCCACAGGAAGATCCAGAAATGCTCAGGTGGATAAGGGCTTGGGACTCTCAGGCCAGCCAGAAGTGATGACGTCAAAAGTGGAGGGGCCATGTATAGAGCCAGGTGAATGCATTCCAGGGAGGGAAGCTAGAGGTCACAAACGTCCCAAATTCCATGGGTTCATGCTCTGGAATTTAGGAAATGGTACCTGTTCTCTGGGAAGGGCGTGCCCCATTATTAAGCAAAAAACTGGGAATAAGGGCTCGAGAAACTGTAAGTGAGCCTGGAGGGGAAGGCCTTTTCTCCCAGTAGTTAAAGGCTTTTCAGGGTCTAAACACTGCCTTTTCCCAGATTTCAAAACCTCAGGCAGGACTGTCAGAGTCCCAGGTCAGTCCAGTGTGAGGTGCCCACATGTTGGGTACCATGCGGGGTCCCTGGCCTCATCGTCGCCGAAGGAGGTTTTAAAGGAGCGCTGGCAGCCGCCTGCTTGTAACCCTATCCAGCTGGGAAGAGTAAGTCTGTGAGCAGAAGTTGAGCTGGGGCTGTGGGTGTTAGGCCCTTAAGCGAACTTCCAGAGATTGGGAAGACACCACGCTTCTTAGGAGCTCAGTAGAGAGCCTTGTGGTTCATTGGTCAGGCGAACAATGGGGGTTAATGGCCGAAAACGCTCACGTGAACAAAGGTTGGGACGCTGTGACCAGCTTTTAGTGGTCATTTCATCAGTGGAATTTGGAAAGCTGGACAGCCAGAAGTGCTCAGGAGTATCAGTGCTTAAGGTCCGGAGACCAGCAGGAAATGCTGACGTCATTGAAGGGAAAGGGCCACATGGATAGCCAGAAATGCTCAGGTGTTCAAGTGCTTGGCTCCCTGGGGCTGGCGGAAGTGATGACGTCATTGAGGGGGAGAGGCCACATGAAGAGCCCGAAATGCTCAGGTGTTCAAGTGCTTGGGTCCCTTGGGCTGGCTGAAGTGCTGACGTCTTCGAGGGGGAGTGGCCACAGGAAGATCCAGAAATGCTCAGGTGGATAAGGGCTTGGGACTCTCAGGCCAGCCAGAAGTGATGACGTGAAAAGGGGAGGGGCCATGTATAGAGCCAGGTGAATGCATTCCAGGGAGGGAAGCTAGAGGTCACAAACGTCCCAAATTCCATGGGTTCATGCTCTGGAATTTAGGACATGGTACCTGTTCTCTGGGAAGGGCGTGCCCCATTATTAAGCAAAAAACTGGGAATAAGGGCTCGGGAAACTGTAAGTGAGCCTGGAGGGGCAGGCCTTTTCTCCCAGTAGTTAAAGGCTTTTCAGGGTCTAAACACTGCCTTTTCCCAGATTTCAAAACCTCAGGCAGGACTGTCAGAGTCCCAGGTCAGTCCAGTGTGAGGTGCCCACATGTTGGGTACCATGCGGGGTCCCTGGCCTCATCGTCGCCGAGGGAGGTTTTAAAGGAGCGCTGGCAGCCGCCTGCTTGTAACCCTATCCAGCTGGGAAGAGTAAGTCTGTGAGCAGAAGTTGAGCTGGGGCTGTGGGTGTTAGGCCCTTAAGCGAACTTCCAGAGATTGGGAAGACACCACGCTTCTTAGGAGCTCAGTAGAGAGCCTTGTGGTTCATTGGTCAGGCGAACAATGGGGGTTAATGGCCGAAAACGCTCACGTGAACAAAGGTTGGGACGCTGTGACCAACTTTTAGTGGTCATTTTATCAGTGGAGTTTGGAAAGCTGGACAGCCAGAAGTGCTCAGGAGGATCAGTGCTTAAGGTCCGGAGACCAGCAGGAAATGCTGACGTCATTGAAGGGAAAGGGCCACGTGGATAGCCAGAAATGCTCAGGTGTTCAAGTGCTTGGCTCCCTGGGGCTGGCGGAAGTGATGACGTCATTGAGGGGGAGAGGCCACATGAAGAGCCCGAAATTCTCAGGTGTTCAAGTGCTTGGGTCCCTTGGGCTGGGTGAAGTGCTGACGTCTTCGAGGGGGAGTGGCCACAGGAAGATCCAGAAATGCTCAGGTGGATAAGGGCTTGGGACTCTCAGGCCAGCCAGAAGTGATGACGTCAAAAGGGGAGGGGCCATGTATAGAGCCAGGTGAATGCATTCCAGGGAGGGAAGCTAGAGGTCACAAACTTCCCAAATTCCATGGGTTCATGCTCTGGAATTTAGGACATGGTACCTGTTCTCTGGGAAGGGCGTGCCCCATTATTAAGCAAAAAACTGGGAATAAGGGCTTGGGAAACTGTAAGTGAGCCAGGAGGGGCAGGCCTTTTCTCCCAGTAGTTAAAGGCTTTTCAGGGTCTAAACACTGCCTTTTCCCAGATTTCAAAACCTCAGGCAGGACTGTAGAGTCCCAGGTCAGTCCAGTGTGAGGTGCCCACATGTTGGGTACCATGCGGGGTCCCTGGCCTCATCGTCGCCGAGGGAGGTTTTAAAGGAGCGCTGGCAGCCGCCTGCTTGTAACCCTATCCAGCTGGGAAGAGTAAGTCTGTGAGCAGAAGTTGAGCTGGGGCTGTGGGTGTTAGGCCCTTAAGTGAACTTCCAGAGATTGGGAAGACACCCCGCTTCTTAGGAACTCAGTAGAGAGCGTTGTGGGTCATTGGTCAGGCGAACAATGGGGGTTAATGGCCGAAAACGCTCACGTGAACAAAGGTTGGGACGCTGTGACCAGCTTTTAGTGGTCATTTCATCAGTGGAGTTTGGAAAGCTGGACAGCCAGAAGTGCTCAGGAGTATCAGTGCTTAAGGTCCGGAGACCAGCAGGAAATGCTGACGTCATTGAAGGGAAAGGGCCACGTGGATAGCCAGAAATGCTCAGGTGTTCAAGTGCTTGGCTCCCTGGGGCTTGTGGAAGTGATGAAGTCATTGAGGGGGAGCGGCCACATGAAGAGCCCGAAATGCTCAGGTGTTCAAGTGCTTGGGTCCCTTGGGCTGGTTGAAGTGCTGACGTCTTCGAGGGGGAGTGGCCACAGGAAGATCCAGAAATGCTCAGGTGGATAAGGGCTTGGGACTCTCAGGCCAGCCAGAAGTGATGACGTCAAAAGGGGAGGGGCCATGTATAGAGCCAGGTGAATGCATTCCAGGGAGGGAAGCTAGAGGTCACAAACGTCCCAAATTCCATGGGTTCATGCTCTGGAATTTAGGACATGGTACCTGTTCTCTGGGAAGGGCGTGCCCCATTATTAAGCAAAAAACTGGGAATAAGGGCTCGGGAAACTGTAAGTGAGCCTGGAGGGGCAGGCCTTTTCTCCCAGTAGTTAAAGGCTTTTCAGGGTCTAAACACTGCCTTTTCCCAGATTTCAAAACCTCAGGCAGGACTGTCAGAGTCCCAGGTCAGTCCAGTGTGAGGTGCCCACATGTTGGGTACCATGCGGGGTCCCTGGCCTCATCGTCGCCGAAGGAGGTTTTAAAGGAGCGCTGGCAGCCGCCTGCTTGTAACCCTATCCAGCTGGGAAGAGTAAGTCTGTGAGCAGAAGTTGAGCTGGGGCTGTGGTTGTTAGGCCCTTAAGCGAACTTCCAGAGATTGGGAATACACCCCGCTTCTTAGGAGCTCAGTAGAGAGCCTTGTGGGTCATTGGTCAGGCGAACTATGGGGGTTAATGGCCGAAAACGCTCACCTGAACAAAGGTTGGGACGCTGTGACCAGCTTTTAGTGGTCATTTCATCAGTGGAGTTTGGAAAGCTGGACAGCCAGAAGTGCTCAGGAGGATCAGTGCTAAGGTCCGGAGACCAGCAGGAAGTGCTGACGTCATTGAAGGGAAAGGGCCACGTGGATAGCCAGAAATGCTCAGGTGTTCAAGTGCTTGGCTCCCTGGGGCTTGTGGAAGTGATGACCTCATTGAGGGGGAGCGGCCACATGAAGACCCCGAAATGCTCAGGTGTTCAAGTGCTTGGGTCCCTTGTGCTGGCTGAAGTGCTGACGTCTTCGAGTTGGAGTGGCCACAGGAAGATCCAGAAATGCTCAGGTGGATAAGGGCTTGGGACTCTCAGGCCAGCCAGAAGTGATGACGTCAAAAGGGGAGGGGCCATGTATAGAGCCAGGTGAATGCATTCCAGGGAGGGAAGCTAGAGGTCACAAACGTCCCAAATTCCATGGGTTCATGCTCTGGAATTTAGGAAATGGTACCTGTTCTCTGGGAAGGGCGTGCCCCATTATTAAGCAAAAAACTGGGAATAAGGGCTTGAGAAACTGTAAGTGAGCCTGGAGGGGAAGGCCTTTTCTCCCAGTAGTTAAAGGCTTTTCAGGGTCTAAACACTGCCTTTTCCCAGATTTCAAAACCTCAGGCAGGACTGTCAGAGTCCCAGGTCAGTCCAGTGTGAGGTGCCCACATGTTGGGTACCATGCGGGGTCCCTGGCCTCATCGTCGCCGAAGGAGGTTTTAAAGGAGCGCTGGCAGCCGCCTGCTTGTAACCCTATCCAGCTGGGAAGAGTAAGTCTGTGAGCAGAAGTTGAGCTGGGGCTGTGGTTGTTAGGCCCTTAAGCGAACTTCCAGAGATTGGGAAGACACCCCGCTTCTTAGGAGCTCAGTAGAGAGCCTTGTGGGTCATTGGTCAGGCGAACTATGGGGGTTTATGGCCGAAAACGCTCACCTGAACAAAGGTTGGGACGCTGTGACCAGCTTTTAGTGGTCATTTCATCAGTGGAGTTTGGAAAGCTGGACAGCCAGAAGTGCTCAGGAGGATCAGTGCTAAGTTCCGGAGACCAGCAGGAAATGCTGACGTCATTGAAGGGAAAGGGCCACGTGGATAGCCAGAAATGCTCAGGTGTTCAAGTGCTTGGCTCCCTGGGGCTTGTGGAAGTGATGACCTAATTGAGGGGGAGCGGCCACATGAAGACCCCGAAATGCTCAGGTGTTCAAGTGCTTGGGTCCCTTGGGCTGGCTGAAGTGCTGACGTCTTCGAGGGGGAGTGGTCACAGGAAGATCCAGAAATGCTCAGGTGGATAAGGGCTTGGGACTCTCAGGCCAGCCAGAAGTGATGACGTCAAGAGGGGAGGGGCCATGTATAGAGCCAGGTGAATGCATTCCAGGGAGGGAAGCTAGAGGTCACAAACATCCCAAATTCCATTGGTTCATGCTCTGGAATTTAGGACATGGTACCTGTTCTCTGGGAAGGGCGTGCCCCATTATTAAGCAAAAAACTGGGAATAAGGGCTGGGGAAACTGTAAGTGAGCATGGAGGGGCAGGCCTTTTATCCCAAGTAGTTAAAGGCTTTTCAGGGTCTAAACACTGCCTTTTCCCAGATTTCAAAACCTCAGGCAGGACTGTCAGAGTCCCAGGTCAGTCCAGTGTGAGGTGCCCACATGTTGGGTACCATGCGGGGTCCCTGGCCTCATCGTCGCCGAAGGAGGTTTTAAAGGAGCGCTGGCAGCCGCCTGCTTGTAACCCTATCCAGCTGGGAAGAGTAAATCTGTGAGCAGAAGTTGAGCTGGGGCTGTGGGTGTTAGGCCCTTAAGCGAACTTCCAGGATTGGGAAGACACCTCGCTCCTTAGGAGCTCAGTAGAGAGCCTTGTGGGTCATTGGTCAGGCGAACAATGGGGGTTAATGGCCGAAAACGCTCACGTGAACAAAGGTTGGGAGGCTGTGACCAGCTTTTAGTGGTCATTTTATCAGTGGAGTTTGGAAAGCTGGACAGCCAGAAGTGCTGAGGAGGATCAGTGCTTAAGGTCCGGAGACCAGCAGGAAATGCTGACGTCATTGAAGGGAAAGGGTCACGTGGATAGCCAGAAATGCTCAGGTGTTCAAGTGCTTGGCTCCCTGGGGCTGGCGGAAGTGATTACGTCATTGAGGGGGAGAGGCCACATGAAGAGCCCGAAATGCTCAGGTGTTCAAGTGCTTGGGTCCCTTGGGCTGGCTGAAGTGCTGACGTCTTCGAGTTGGAGTGGCCACAGGAAGATCCAGAAATGCTCAGGTGGATAAGGGCTTGGGACTCTCAGGCCAGCCAGAAGTGATGACGTCAAAAGTGGAGGGGCCATGTATAGAGCCAGGTGAATGCATTCCAGGGAGGGAAGCTAGAGGTCACAAACGTCCCAAATTCCATGGGTTCATGCTCTGGAATTTAGGAAATGGTACCTGTTCTCTGGGAAGGGCGTGCCCCATTATTAAGCAAAAAACTGGGAATAAGGGCTCGAGAAACTGTAAGTGAGCCTGGAGGGGAAGGCCTTTTCTCCCAGTAGTTAAAGGCTTTTCAGGGTCTAAACACTGCCTTTTCCCAGATTTCAAAACCTCAGGCAGGACTGTCAGAGTCCCAGGTCAGTCCAGTGTGAGGTGCCCACATGTTGGTTACCATGCGGGGTCCCTGGCCTCATCGTCGCCGAAGGAGGTTTTAAAGGAGCGCTGGCAGCCGCCTGCTTGTAACCCTATCCAGCTGGGAAGAGTAAGTCTGTGAGCAGAAGTTGAGCTGGGGCTGTGGGTGTTAGGCCCTTAAGCGAACTTCCAGAGATTGGGAAGACACCACGCTTATTAGGAGCTCAGTAGAGAGCCTTGTGGTTCATTGGTCAGGCGAACAATGGGGGTTAATGGCCGAAAACGCTCACGTGAACAAAGGTTGGGACGCTGTGACCAGCTTTTAGTGGTCATTTCATCAGTGGAATTTGGAAAGCTGGACAGCCAGAAGTGCTCAGGAGGATCAGTGCTTAAGGTCCGGAGACCAGCAGGAAATGCTGACGTCATTGAAGGGAAAGGGCCACGTGGATAGCCAGAAATGCTCAGGTGTTCAAGTGCTTGGCTCCATGGGGCTGGCGGAAGTGATGACGTCATTGAGGGGGAGAGGCCACATGAAGAGCCCGAAATGCTCAGGTGTTCAAGTGCTTGGGTCCCTTGGGCTGGCTGAAGTGCTGACGTCTTCGAGGGGGAGTGGCCACAGGAAGATCCAGAAATGCTCAGGTGGATAAGGGCTTGGGACTCTCAGGCCAGCCAGAAGTGATGACGTCAAAAAGGGAGGGGCCATGTATAGAGCCAGGTGAATGCATTCCAGGGAGGGAAGCTAGAGGTCACAAACTTCCCAAATTCCATGGGTTCATGCTCTGGAATTTAGGACATGGTACCTGTTCTCTGGGAAGGGCGTGCCCCATTATTAAGCAAAAAACTGGGAATAAGGGCTCGGGAAACTGTAAGTGAGCCTGGAGGGGCAGGCCTTTTCTCCCAGTAGTTAAAGGCTTTTCAGGGTCTAAACACTGCCTTTTCCCAGATTTCAAAACCTCAGGCAGGACTGTCAGAGTCCCAGGTCAGTCCAGTGTGAGGTGCCCACATGTTGGGTACCATGCGGGGTCCCTGGCCTCATCGTCGCCGAAGGAGGTTTTAAAGGAGCGCTGGCAGCCGCCTGCTTGTAACCCTATCCAGCTGGGAAGAGTAAGTCTGTGAGCAGAAGTTGAGCTGGGGCTGTGGTTGTTAGGCCCTTAAGCGAACTTCCAGAGATTGGGAAGACACCCCGCTTCTTAGGAGCTCAGTAGAGAGCCTTGTGGGTCATTGGTCAGGCGAACTATGGGGGTTTATGGCCGAAAACGCTCACCTGAACAAAGGTTGGGACGCTGTGACCAGCTTTTAGTGGTCATTTCATCAGTGGAGTTTGGAAAGCTGGACAGCCAGAAGTGCTCAGGTGGATCAGTGCTAAGTTCCGGAGACCAGCAGGAAATGCTGACGTCATTGAAGGGAAAGGGCCACGTGGATAGCCAGAAATGCTCAGGTGTTCAAGTGCTTGGCTCCCTGGGGCTTGTGGAAGTGATGACCTCATTGAGGGGGAGCGGCCACATGAAGAGCCCGAAATGCTCAGGTGTTCAAGTGCTTGGGTCCCTTGGGCTGGCTGAAGTGCTGACGTCTTCGAGGGGGAGTGGTCACAGGAAGATCCAGAAATGCTCAGGTGGATAAGGGCTTGGGACTCTCAGGCCAGCCAGAAGTGATGACGTCAAAAGGGGAGGGGCCATGTATAGAGCCAGGTGAATGCATTCCAGGGAGGGAAGCTAGAGGTCACAAACGTCCCAAATTCCATTGGTTCATGCTCTGGAATTTAGGACATGGTACCTGTTCTCTGGGAAGGGCGTGCCCCATTATTAAGCAAAAAACTGGGAATAAGGGCTCGGGAAACTGTAAGTGAGCATGGAGGGGCAGGCCTTTTATCCCAAGTAGTTAAAGGCTTTTCAGGGTCTAAACACTGCCTTTTCCCAGATTTCAAAACCTCAGGCAGGACTGTCAGAGTTCCAGGTCATTCCAGTGTGAGGTGCCCACATGTTGGGTACCATGCGTGGTCCCTGGCCTCATCGTCGCCGAAGGAGGTTTTAAAGGAGCGCTGGCAGCCGCCTGCTTGTAACCCTATCCAGCTGGGAAGAGTAAATCTGTGAGCAGAAGTTGAGCTGGGGCTGTGGGTGTTAGGCCCTTAAGCGAACTTCCAGGATTGGGAAGACACCTCGCTCCTTAGGAGCTCAGTAGAGAGCCTTGTGGGTCATTGGTCAGGCGAACAATGGGGGTTAATGGCCGAAAACGCTCACGTGAACAAAGGTTGGGAGGCTGTGACCAGCTTTTAGTGGTCATTTTATCAGTGTAGTTTGGAAAGCTGGACAGCCAGAAGTGCTGAGGAGGATCAGTGCTTAAGGTCCGGAGACCAGCAGGAAATGCTGACGTCATTGAAGGGAAAGGGCCTCGTGGATAGCCAGAAATGCTCATGTGTTCAAGTGCTTGGCTCCCTGGGGCTGGCGGAAGTGATGACCTCATTGAGGGGGAGAGGCCACATGAAGAGCCCGAAATGCTCAGGTGTTCAAGTGCTTGGGTCCCTTGGGCTGGCTGAAGTGCTGACGTCTTCGAGTTGGAGTGGCCACAGGAAGATCCAGAAATGCTCAGGTGGATAAGGGCTTGGGACTCTCAGGCCAGCCAGAAGTGATGACGTCAAAAGTGGAGGGGCCATGTATAGAGCCAGGTGAATGCATTCCAGGGAGGGAAGCTAGAGGTCACAAACGTCCCAAATTCCATGGGTTCATGCTCTGGAATTTAGGAAATGGTACCTGTTCTCTGGGAAGGGCGTGCCCCATTATTAAGCAAAAAACTGGGAATAAGGGCTCGAGAAACTGTAAGTGAGCCTGGAGGGGAAGGCCTTTTCTCCCAGTAGTTAAAGGCTTTTCAGGGTCTAAACACTGCCTTTTCCCAGATTTCAAAACCTCAGGCAGGACTGTCAGAGTCCCAGGTCAGTCCAGTGTGAGGTGCCCACATGTTGGGTACCATGCGGGGTCCCTGGCCTCATCGTCGCCGAAGGAGGTTTTAAAGGAGCGCTGGCAGCCGCCTGCTTGTAACCCTATCCAGCTGGGAAGAGTAAGTCTGTGAGCAGAAGTTGAGCTGGGGCTGTGGGTGTTAGGCCCTTAAGCGAACTTCCAGAGATTGGGAAGACACCACGCTTCTTAGGAGCTCAGTAGAGAGCCTTGTGGTTCATTGGTCAGGCGAACAATGGGGGTTAATGGCCGAAAACGCTCACGTGAACAAAGGTTGGGACGCTGTGACCAGCTTTTAGTGGTCATTTCATCAGTGGAATTTGGAAAGCTGGACAGCCAGAAGTGCTCAGGAGTATCAGTGCTTAAGGTCCGGAGACCAGCAGGAAATGCTGACGTCATTGAAGGGAAAGGGCCACGTGGATAGCCAGAAATGCTCAGGTGTTCAAGTGCTTGGCTCCCTGGGGCTGGCGGAAGTGATGACGTCATTGAGGGGGAGAGGCCACATGAAGAGCCCGAAATGCTCAGGTGTTCAAGTGCTTGGGTCCCTTGGGCTGGCTGAAGTGCTGACGTCTTCGAGGGGGAGTGGCCACAGGAAGATCCAGAAATGCTCAGGTGGATAAGGGCTTGGGACTCTCAGGCCAGCCAGAAGTGATGACGTCAAAAGGGGAGGGGCCATGTATAGAGCCAGGTTAATGCATTCCAGGGAGGGAAGCTAGAGGTCACAAACGTCCCAAATTCCATGGGTTCATGCTCTGGAATTTAGGACATGGTACCTGTTCTCTGGGAAGGGCGTGCCCCATTATTAAGCAAAAAACTGGGAATAAGGGCTCGGGAAACTGTAAGTGAGCCTGGAGGCGCAGCCCTTTTCTCCCAGTAGTTAAAGGCTTTTCAGGGTCTAAACACTGCCTTTTCCCTGATTTCAAAACCTCAGGCAGGACTGTCAGAGTCCCAGGTCAGTCCAGTGTGAGGTGCCCACATGTTTTGTACCATGCGGGGTCCCTGGCCTCATCGTCGCCGAGGGAGGTTTTAAAGGAGCGCTGGCAGCCGCCTGCTTGTAACCCTATCCAGCTGGGAAGAGTAAGTCTGTGAGCAGAAGTTGAGCTGGGGCTGTGGGTGTTAGGCCCTTAAGCGAACTTCCAGAGATTGGGAAGACACCCTGCTTCTTAGGAGCTCAGTAGAGAGCCTTTTGGGTCATTGGTCAGGCGAACTATGGGGGTTAATGGCCGAAAACGCTCACGTGAACAAAGGTTGGGACGCTGTGACCAACTTTTAGTGGTCATTTTATCAGTGGAGTTTGGAAAGCTGGACAGCCAGAAGTGCTCAGGAGGATCGGTGCTTAAGGTCCGGAGACCAGCAGGAAATGCTGACGTCATTGAAGGGAAAGGGCCACGTGGATATCCAGAAATGCTCAGGTGTTCAAGTGCTTGGCTCCATGGGGCTGGCGGAAGTGATGACGTCATTGAGGGGGAGAGGCCACATGAAGAGCCCGAAATGCTCAGGTGTTCAAGTGCTTGGGTCCCTTGGGCTGGCTGAAGTGCTGACGTCTTCGAGGGGGAGTGGCCACAGGAAGATCCAGAAATGCTCAGGTGGATAAGGGCTTGGGACTCTCAGGCCAGCCAGAAGTGATGACGTCAAAAGGGGAGGGGCCATGTATAGAGCCAGGTGAATGCATTCCAGGGAGGGAAGCTAGAGGTCACAAACTTCCCAAATTCCATGGGTTCATGCTCTGGAATTTAGGACATGGTACCTGTTCTCTGGGAAGGGCGTGCCCCATTATTAAGCAAAAAACTGGGAATAAGGGCTCGGGAAACTGTAAGTGAGCCTGGAGGGGCAGGCCTTTTCTCCCAGTAGTTAAAGGCTTTTCAGGGTCTAAACACTGCCTTTTCCCAGATTTCAAAACCTCAGGCAGGACTGTCAGAGTCCCAGGTCAGTCCAGTGTGAGGTGCCCACATGTTGGGTACCATGCGGGGTCCCTGGCCTCATCGTCGCCGAAGGATGTTTTAAAGGAGCGCTGGCAGCCGCCTGCTTGTAACCCTATCCAGCTGGGAAGAGTAAGTCTGTGAGCAGAAGTTGAGCTGGGGCTGTGGGTGTTAGGCCCTTAAGCGAACTTCCAGAGATTGGGAAGACACCACGCTTCTTAGGAGCTCAGTAGAGAGCCTTGTGGTTCATTGGTCAGCCGAACAATGGGGGTTAATGGCCGAAAACGCTCACGTGAACAAAGGTTGGGACGCTGTGACCAGCTATTAGTGGTCATTTCATCAGTGGAGTTTGGAAAGCTGGACAGCCAGAAGTGCTCAGGAGTATCAGTGCTTAAGGTCCGGAGACCAGCAGGAAATGCTGACCTCATTGAAGGGAAAGGGCCACGTGGATAGCCAGAAATGCTCAGGTGTTCAAGTGCTTGGCTCCCTGGGGCTGGCGGAAGTGATGAAGTCATTGAGGGGGAGAGGCCACATGAAGAGCCCGAAATGCTCAGGTGTTCAAGTGCTTGGGTCCCTTGGGCTGGCTGAAGTGCTGACGTCTTCGAGGGGGAGTGGCCACAGGAAGATCCAGAAATGCTCAGGTGGATAAGGGCTTGGGACTCTCAGGCCAGCCAGAAGTGATGACGTCAAAAGGGGAGGGGCCATGTATAGAGCCATGTGAATGCATTCCAGGGAGGGAAGCTAGAGGTCACAAACTTCCCAAATTCCATGGGTTCATGCTCTGGAATTTAGGACATGGTACCTGTTCTCTGGGAAGGGCGTGCCCCATTATTAAGCAAAAAACTGGGAATAAGGGCTCGAGAAACTGTAAGTGAGCCTGGAGGGGCAGGCCTTTTCTCCCAGTAGTTAAAGGCTTTTCAGGGTCTAAACACTGCCTTTTCCCAGATTTCAAAACCTCAGGCAGGACTGTCAGAGTCCCAGGTCAGTCCAGTGTGAGGTGCCCACATGTTGGGTACCATGCGGGGTCCCTGGCCTCATCGTCGCCGAGGGAGGTTTTAAAGGAGCACTGGCAGCCGCCTGCTTGTAACCCTATTCAGCTGGGAAGAGTAAGTCTGTGAGCAGAAGTTGAGCTGGGGCTGTGGGTGTTAGGCCCTTAAGCGAACTTCCAGAGATTGGGAAGACACCCTGCTTCTTAGGAGCTCAGTAGAGAGCCTTTTGGGTCATTGGTCAGGCGAACTATGGGGGTTAATGGCCGAAAACGCTCACGTGAACAAAGGTTGGGACGGTGTGACCAACTTTTAGTGGTCATTTTATCAGTGGAGTTTGGAAAGCTGGACAGCCAGAAGTGCTCAGGAGGATCAGTGCTTAAGGTCCGGAGACCAGCAGGAAATGCTGACGTCATTGAAGGGAAAGGGCCACGTGGATAGCCAGAAATGCTCAGGTGTTCAAGTGCTTGGCTCCCTGGGGATGGCGGAAGTGATGACGTCATTGAGGGGGAGAGGCCACATGAAGAGCCCGAAATGCTCAGGTGTTCCAGTGCTTGGGTCCCTTGGGCTGGCTGAAGTGCTGACGTCTTCGAGGGGGAGTGGCCACAGGAAGATCCAGAAATGCTCAGGTGGATAAGGGCTTGGGACTCTCAGGCCAGCCAGAAGTGATGACGTCAAAAGGGGAGGGGCCATGTATAGAGCCAGGTGAATGCATTCCAGGGAGGGAAGCTAGAGGTCACAAACTTCCCAAATTCCATGGGTTCATGCTCTGGAATTTAGGACATGGTACCTGTTCTCTGGGAAGGGCGTGCCCCATTATTAAGCAAAAAACTGGGAATAAGGGCTTGGGAAACTGTAAGTGAGCCAGGAGGGGCAGGCCTTTTCTCCCAGTAGTGAAAGGCTTTTCAGGGTCTAAACACTGCCTTTTCCCAGATTTCAAAACCTCAGGCAGGACTGTCAGAGTCCCAGGTCAGTCCAGTGTGAGGTGCCCACATGTTGGGTACCATGCGGGGTCCCTGGCCTCATCGTCGCCGAGGGAGGTTTTAAAGGAGCGCTGGCAGCCGCCTGCTTGTAACCCTATCCAGCTGGGAAGAGTAAGTCTGTGAGCAGAAGTTGAGCTGGGGCTGTGGGTGTTAGGCCCTTAAGCGAACTTCCAGAGATTGGGAAGACACCCTGCTTCTTAGGAGCTCAGTAGAGAGCCTTTTGGGTCATTGGTCAGGCGAACTATGGGGGTTAATGGCCGAAAACGCTCACGTGAACAAAGGTTGGGACGCTGTGACCAACTTTTAGTGGTCATTTTATCTGTGGAGTTTGGAAAGCTGGACAGCCAGAAGTGCTCAGGAGGATCAGTGCTTAAGGTCCGGAGACCAGCAGGAAATGCTGACGTCATTGAAGGGAAAGGGCCACGTGGATAGCCAGAAATGCTCAGGTGTTCAAGTGCTTGGCTCCATGGGGCTGGCGGAAGTGATGACGTCATTGAGGGGGAGAGGCCACATGAAGAGCCCGAAATGCACAGGTGTTCAAGTGCTTGGGTCCCTTGGGCTGGCTGAAGTGCTGACGTCTTCGAGGAGGAGTGGCCACAGGAAGATCCAGAAATGCTCAGGTGGATAAGGGCTTGGGACTCTCAGGCCAGCCAGAAGTGATGACGTCAAAAGGGGAGGGGCCATGTATAGAGCCAGGTGAATGCATTCCAGGGAGGGAAGCTAGAGGTCACAAACTTCCCAAATTCCATGGATTCATGCTCTGGAATTTAGGACATGGTACCTGTTCTCTGGGAAGGGCGTGCCCCATTATTAAGCAAAAAACTGGGAATAAGGGCTCGGGAAACTGTAAGTGAGCCTGGAGGGGCAGGCCTTTTCTCCCAGTAGTTAAAGGCTTTTCAGGGTCTAAACACTGCCTTTTCCCAGATTTCAAAACCTCAGGCAGGACTGTCAGAGTCCCAGGTCAGTCCAGTGTGAGGTGCCCACATGTTGGGTACCATGCGGGGTCCCTGGCCTCATCGTCGCCGAAGGAGGTTTTAAAGGAGCGCTGGCAGCCGCCTGCTTGTAACCCTATCCAGCTGGGAAGAGTAAGTCTGTGAGCAGAAGTTGAGCTGGGGCTTTGGGTGTTAGGCCCTTAAGCGAACTTCCAGAGATTGGGAAGACACCACGCTTCTTAGGAGCTCAGTAGAGAGCCTTGTGGTTCATTGGTCAGGCGAACAATGGGGGTTAATGGCCGAAAACGCTCACGTGAACAAAGGTTGGGACGCTGTGACCAACTTTTAGTGGTCATTTTATCAGTGGAGTTTGGAAAGCTGGACAGCCAGAAGTGCTCAGGAGGATCAGTGCTTAAGGTCCGGAGACCAGCAGGAAATGCTGACGTCATTGAAGGGAAAGGGCCACGTGGATAGCCAGAAATGCTCAGGTGTTCAAGTGCTTGGCTCCCTGGGGCTGGCAGAAGTGATGACGTCATTGAGGGGGAGAGGCCACATGAAGAGCCCGAAATGCTCAGGTGTTCAAGTGCTTGGGTCCCTTGGGCTGGCTGAAGTGCTGACGTCTTCGAGGGGGAGTGGCCACAGGAAGATCCAGAAATGCTCAGGTGGATAAGGGCTTGGGACTCTCAGGCCAGCCAGAAGTGATGACGTCAAAAGGGGAGGGGCCATGTATAGAGCCAGGTGAATGCATTCAAGGGAGGGAAGCTAGAGGTCACAAACTTCCCAAATTCCATGGGTTCATGCTCTGGAATTTAGGACATGGTAACTGTTCTCTGGGAAGGGCGTGCCCCATTATTAAGCAAAAAACTGGGAATAAGGGCTTGGGAAACTGTAAGTGAGCCTGGAGGGGCAGGCCTTTTCTCCCAGTAGTTAAAGGCTTTTCAGGGTCTAAACACTGCCTTTTCCCAGATTTCAAAACCTCAGGCAGGACTGTCAGAGTCCCAGGTCAGTCCAGTGTGAGGTGCCCACATGTTGGGTACCATGCGGGGTCCCTGGCCTCATCGTCGCCGAGGGAGGTTTTAAAGGAGCGCTGGCAGCCGCCTGCTTGTAACCCTATCCTGCTGGGAAGAGTAAGTCTGTGAGCAGAAGTTGAGCTGGGGCTGTGGGTGTTAGGCCCTTAAGCGAACTTCCAGAGATTGGGAAGACACCACGCTTCTTAGGAGCTCAGTAGAGAGCCTTGTGGTTCATTGGTCAGCCGAACAATGGGGGTTAATGGCCGAAAACGCTCACGTGAACAAAGGTTGGGACGCTGTGACCAGCTTTTAGTGGTCATTTCATCAGTGGAGTTTGGAAAGCTGGACAGCCAGAAGTGCTCAGGAGTATCAGTGCTTAAGGTCCGGAGACCAGCAGGAAATGCTGACGTCATTGAAGGGAAAGGGCCACGTGGATAGCCAGAAATGCTCAGGTGTTCAAGTGCTTGGCTCCCTGGGGCTGGCGGAAGTGATGACGTCATTGAGGGGGAGAGGCCACATGAAGAGCCCGAAATGCTCAGGTGTTCAAGTGCTTGGGTCCCTTGGGCTGGCTGAAGTGCTGACGTCTTCGAGGGGGAGTGGCCACAGGAAGATCCAGAAATGCTCAGGTGGATAAGGGCTTGGGACTCTCAGGCCAGCCAGAAGTGATGACGTCAAAAGGGGAGGGGCCATGTATAGAGCCAGGTGAATGCATTCCAGGGAGGGAAGCTAGAGGTCACAAACTTCCCAAATTCCATGGGTTCATGCTCTGGAATTTAGGACATGGTACCTGTTCTCTGGGAAGGGCGTGCCCCATTATTAAGCAAAAAACTGGGAATAAGGGCTCGGGAAACTGTAAGTGAGCCTGGAGGGGCAGGCCTTTTCTCCCAGTAGTTAAAGGCTTTTCAGGGTCTAAACACTGCCTTTTCCCAGATTTCAAAACCTCAGGCAGGACTGTCAGAGTCCCAGGTCAGTCCAGTGTGAGGTGCCCACATGTTGGGTACCATGCGGGGTCCCTGGCCTCATCGTCGCCGAGGGAAGTTTTAAAGGAGCGCTGGCAGCCGCCTGCTTGTAACCCTATCCAGCTGAGAAGAGTAAGTCTGTGAGCAGAAGTTGAGCTGGGGCTGTGGGTGTTAGGCCCTTAAGTGAACTTCCAGAGATTGGGAAGACACCCCGCTTCTTAGGAGCTCAGTAGAGAGCGTTGTGGGTCATTGGTCAGGCGAACAATGGGGGTTAATGGCCGAAAACGCTCACGTGAACAAAGGTTGGGACGCTGTGACCAGCTTTTAGTGGTCATTTCATCAGTGGAGTTTGGAAAGCTGGACAGCCAGAAGTGCTCAGGAGTATCAGTGCTTAAGGTCCGGAGACCAGCAGGAAATGCTGACGTCATTGAAGGGAAAGGGCCACGTGGATAGCCAGAAATGCTCAGGTGTTCAAGTGCTTGGCTCCCTGGGGCTGGCGGAAGTGATGACCTCATTGAGGGGAGAGGCCACATGAAGAGCCCGAAATGCTCAGGTGTTCAAGTGCTTGGGTCCCTTGGGCTGGCTGAAGTGCTGACGTCTTCGAGGGGGAGTGGCCACAGGAAGATCCAGAAAAGCTCAGGTGGATAAGGGCTTGGGACTCTCAGGCCAGCCAGAAGTGATGACGTCAAAAGGGGAGGGGCCATGTATAGAGCCAGGTGAATGCATTCCAGGGAGTGAAGCTAGAGGTCACAAACTTCCCAAATTCCATGGGTTCATGCTCTGGAATTTAGGACATGGTACCTGTTCTCTGGGAAGGGCGTGCCCCATTATTAAGCAAAAAACTGGGAATAAGGTCTCCAGAAACTGTAAGTGAGCCTGGAGGGGAAGGCCTTTAATCCCAGTAGTTAAAGGCTTTTCAGGGTCTAAACACTGCCTTTTCCCAGATTTCAAAACCTCAGGCAGGACTGTCAGAGTCCCAGGTCATTCCAGTGTGAGGTGCCCACATGTTGGGTACCATGCGGGGTCCCTGGCCTCATCGTCGCCGAAGAAGGTTTTAAAGGAGCGCTGGCAGCCGCCTGCTTGTAACCCTATCCAGCTGGGAAGAGTAAGTCTGTGAGCAGAAGTTGAGCTGGGACTGTGGGTGTTAGGCCCTTAAGCGAACTTCCAGAGATTGGGAAGACACCCCTCTTCTTAGGAGCTCAGTAGAGAGCGTTGTGGGTCATTGGTCAGGCGAACAATGGGGGTTAATGGCCGAAAACGCTCACGTGAACAAAGGTTGGGACGCTGTGACCAGCTTTTAGTGGTCATTTCATCAGTGGAGTTTGGAAAGCTGGACAGCCAGAAGTGCTCAGGAGTATCAGTGCTTAAGGTCCGGAGACCAACAGGAAATGCTGACGTCATTGAAGGGAAAGGGCCACGTGGATAGCCAGAAATGCTCAGGTGTTCAAGTCCTTGGCTCCCTGGGGCTGGCGGAAGTGATGACGTCATTGAGGGGGAGAGGCCACATGAAGAGCCCGAAATGCTCAGGTGTTCAAGTGCTTGGGTCCCTTGGGCTGGCTGAAGTGCTGACGTCTTCGAGGGGGAGTGGCCACAGGAAGATCCAGAAATGCTCAGGTGGATAAGGGCTTGGGACTCTCAGGCCAGCCAGAAGTGATGACGTCAAAAGGGGAGGGGCCATGTATAGAGCCAGGTGAATGCATTCCAGGGAGGGAAGCTAGAGGTCACAAACTTCCCAAATTCCATGGGTTCATGCTCTGGAATTTAGGACATGGTACCTGTTCTCTGGGAAGGGCGTGCCCCATTATTAAGCAAAAAACTGGGAATAAGGGCTCGGGAAACTGTAAGTGAGCCTGGAGGGGCAGGCCTTTTCTCCCAGTAGTTAAAGGCTTTTCAGGGTCTAAACACTGCCTTTTCCCAGATTTCAAAACCTCAGGCAGGACTGTCAGAGTCCCAGGTCAGTCCAGTGTGAGGTGCCCACATGTTGGGTACCATGCGGGGTCCCTGGCCTCATCGTCGCCGAGGGAGGTTTTAAAGGAGCACTGGCAGCCGCCTGCTTGTAACCCTATCCAGCTGGGAAGAGTAAGTCTGTGAGCAGAAGTTGAGCTGGGGCTGTGGGTGTTAGGCCCTTAAGCGAACTTCCAGAGATTGGGAAGACACCCCGCTTCTTAGGAGCTCAGTAGAGAGCCTTTTGGGTCATTGGTCAGGCGAACTATGGGGGTTAATGGCCGAAAACGCTCACGTGAACCAAGGTTGGGACGCTGTGACCAACTTTTAGTGGTCATTTTATCAGTGGAGTTTGGAAAGCTGGACAGCCAGAAGTGCTCAGGAGGATCAGTGCTTAAGGTCCGGAGACCAGCAGGAAATGCTGACGTCATTGAAGGGAAAGGGCCACGTGGATAGCCAGAAATGCTCAGGTGTTCCAGTGCTTGGCTCCCTGGGGCTGGCGGAAGTGATGACGTCATTGAGGGGGAGAGGCCACATGAAGAGCCCGAAATATTCAGGTGTTCAAGTGCTTGGGTCCCTTGGGCTGGCTGAAGTGCTGACGTCTTCGAGGGGGAGTGGCCACAGGAAGATCCAGAAATGCTCAGGTGGATAAGGGCTTGGGACTCTCAGGCCAGCCAGAAGAGAAGACGTCAAAAGGGGAGGGGCCATGTATAGAGCCAGGTGAATGCATTCCAGGGAGGGAAGCTAGAGGTCACAAACTTCCCAAATTCCATGGGTTCATGCTCTGGAATTTAGGACATGGTACCTGTTCTCTGGGAAGGGCGTGCCCCATTATTAAGCAAAAAACTGGGAATAAGGGCTCGGGAAACTGTAAGTGAGCCTGGAGGGGCAGTCCTTTTCTCCCAGTAGTTAAAGGCTTTTCAGGGTCTAAACACTGCCTTTTCCCAGATTTCAAAACCTCAGGCAGGACTGTCAGAGTCCCAGGTCAGTCCAGTGTGTGGTGCCCACATGTTGGGTACCATGCGGGGTCCCTGGCCTCATCGTCGCCGAGGGAGGTTTTAAAGGAGCGCTGGCAGCCGCCTGCTTGTAACCCTATCCAGCTGGGAAGACTTAGTCTGTGAGCAGAAGTTGAGCTGGGGCTGTGGGTGTTAGGCCCTTAAGCGAACTTCCAGAGATTGGGAAGACACCCCGCTTCTTAGGAGCTCAGTAGAGAGCCTTTTGGGTCATTGGTCAGGCGAACAATGGGGGTTAATGGCCGAAAACGCTCACGTGAACAAAGGTTGGGACGCTGTGACAAACTTTTAGTGGTCATTTTATCAGTGGAGTTTGGAAAGCTGGACAGCCAGAAGTGCTCAGGAGGATCAGTGCTTAAGGTCCGGAGACCAGCAGGAAATGCTGACGTCATTGAAGGGAAAGGGCCACGTGGATAGCCAGAAATGCTCAGGTGTTCAAGTGCTTGGCTCCCTGGGGCTGGCGGAAGTGATGACGTCATTGAGGGGGAGAGGCCACATGAAGAGCCCGAAATGCTCAGGTGTTCAAGTGCTTGGGTCCCTTGGGCTGGCTGAAGTGCTGACGTCTTCGAGGGGGAGTGGCCACAGGAAGATCCAGAAATGCTCAGGTGGATAAGGGCTTGGGACTCTCAGGCCAGCCAGAAGTGATGACGTCATAAGGGGAGGGGCCATGTATAGAGCCAGGTGAATGCATTCCAGGGAGGGAAGCTAGAGGTCACAAACGTCCCAAATTCCATGGGTTCATGCTCTGGAATTTAGGACATGGTACCTGTTCTCTGGGAAGGGCGTGCCCCATTATTAAGCAAAAAACTGGGAATAAGGGCTCGGGAAACTGTAAGTGAGCCTGGAGGGGCAGGCCTTTTCTCCCAGTAGTTAAAGGCTTTTCAGGGTCTAAACACTGCCTTTTCCCAGATTTCAAAACCTCAGGCAGGACTGTCAGAGTCCCAGGTCAGTCCAGTGTGAGGTGCCCACATGTTGGGTACCATGCGGGTCCCTGGCCTCATCGTCGCCAAGGGAGGTTTTAAAGGAGCGCTGGCAGCCGACTGCTTGTAACCCTATCCAGCTGGGAAGAGTAAGTCTGTGAGCAGAAGTTGAGCTGGGGCTGTGGGTGTTAGGCCCTTAAGTGAACTTCCAGAGATTGGGAAGACACCCCGCTTCTTAGGAGCTCCGTAGAGAGCGTTGTGGGTCATTGGTCAGGCGAACAATGGGGGTTAATGGCCGAAAACGCTCACGTGGACATAGGTTGGGACGCTGTGACCAGCTTTTAGTGGTCATTTCATCAGTGGAGTTTGGAAAGCTGGACAGCCAGAAGTGCTCAGGAGGATCAGTGCTTAAGGTCCGGAGACCAGCAGGAAATGCTGACGTCATTGAAGGGAAAGGGCCACGTGGATAGCCAGAAATGCTCAGGTGTTCAAGTGCTTGGCTCCCTGGGGCTTGTGGAAGTGATGACCTCATTGAGGGGGAGCGGCCACATGAAGACCCCGAAATGCTCAGGTGTTCAAGTGCTTGGGTCCCTTGGGCTGGCTGAAGTGCTGATGTCTTCGAGAAGGAGTGGCCACAGGAAGATCCAGAAATGCTCAGGTGGATAAGGGCTTGGGACTCTCAGGCCAGCCAGAAGTGATGACGTCAAAAGGGGAGGGGCCATGTATAGAGCCAGGTGAATGCATTCCAGGGAGGGAAGCTAGAGGTCACAAACGTCCCAAATTCCATGGGTTCATGCTCTGGAATTTAGGACATGGTACCTGTTCTCTGGGAAGGGCGTGCCCCAATATTAAGCAAAAAACTGGGAATAAGGGCTCAGGAAACTGTAAGGGAGCCTGGAGGGGCAGGCCTTTTCTCCCAGTAGTTAAAGGCTTTTCAGGGTCTAAACACTGCCTTTTCCCAGATTTCAAAACCTCAGGCAGGACTGTCAGAGTCCCAGGTCAGTCCAGTGTGAGGTGCCCACATGTTGGGTACCATGCGGGTCCCTGGCCTCATCGTCGCCAAGAGAGGTTTTAAAGGAGCGCTGGCAGCCGCCTGCTTGTAACCCTATCCAGCTGGGAAGAGTAAGTCTGTGAGCAGAAGTTGAGCTGGGGCTGTGGGTGTTAGGCCCTTAAGTGAACTTCCAGAGATTGGGAAGACACCCCGCTTCTTAGGAGCTCCGTAGAGAGCGTTGTGGGTCATTGGTCAGGCGAACAATGGGGGTTAATGGCCGAAAACGCTCATGTGGACATAGGTTGGGACGCTGTGACCAGCTTTTAGTGGTCATTTCATCAGTGGAGTTTGGAAAGCTGGACAGCCAGAAGTGCTCAGGAGGATCAGTGCTTAAGGTCCGGAGACCAGCAGGAAATGCTGACGTCATTGAAGGGAAAGGGCCACGTGGATAGCCAGAAATGCTCAGGTGTTCAAGTGCTTGGCTCCCTGGGGCTTGTGGAAGTGATGAAGTCATTGAGGGGGAGCGGCCACATGAAGAGCCCGAAATGCTCAGGTGTTCAAGTGCTTGGGTCCCTTGGGCTGGCTGAAGTGCTGACGTCTTCGAGGGGGAGTGGCCACAGGAAGATCCAGAAATGCTCAGGTGGATAAGGGCTTGGGACTCTCAGGCCAGCCAGAAGTGATGACGTCAAAAGGGGAGGGGCCATGTATAGAGCCAGGTGAATGCATTCCAGGGAGGGAAGCTAGAGGTCACAAACGTCCGAAATTCCATGGGTTCATGCTCTGGAATTTAGGACATGGTACCTGTTCTCTGGGAAGGGCGTGCCCCATTATTAAGCAAAAAAACTGGGAATAAGGGCTCGGGAAACTGTAAGTGAGCCTGGAGGGGCAGGCCTTTTCTCCCAGTAGTTAAAGGCTTTTCAGGGTCTAAACACTGCTTTTCCCAGATTTCAAAACCTCAGGCAGGACTGTCAGAGTCCCAGGTCAGTCCAGTGTGAGGTGCCCACATGTTGGGTACCATGCGGGGTCCCTGGCCTCATCGTCGCCGAAGGAGGTTTTAAAGGAGCGCTGGCAGCCGCCTGCTTGTAACCCTATCCAGCTGGGAAGAGTAAGTCTGTGAGCAGAAGTTGAGCTGGGGCTGTGGTTGTTAGGCCCTTAAGCGAACTTCCAGAGATTGGGAAGACACCCCGCTTCTTAGGAGCTCAGTAGAGAGCCTTGTGGGTCATTGGTCAGGCGAACTATGGGGGTGAATGGCCGAAAACGCTCACCTGAACAAAGGTTGGGACGCTGTGACCAGCTTTTAGTGGTCATTTCATCAGTGGAGTTTGGAAAGCTGGACAGCCAGAAGTGCTCAGGAGGATCAGTGCTAAGGTCCGGAGACCAGCAGGAAATGCTGACGTCATTGAAGGGAAAGGGCCACGTGGATAGCCAGAAATGCTCAGGTGTTCAAGTGCTTGGCTCCCTGGGGCTTGTGGAAGTGATGACCTCATTGAGGGGGAGCGGCCACATGAAGACCCCGAAATGCTCAGGTGTTCAAGTGCTTGGGTCTCTTGTGCTGGCTGAAGTGCTGACGTCTTCGAGTTGGAGTGGCCACAGGAAGATCCAGAAATGCTCAGGTGGATAAGGTCTTGGGACTCTCAGGCCAGCCAGAAGTGATGACGTCAAAAGGGGAGGGGCCATGTATAGAGCCAGGTGAATGCATTCCAGGGAGGGAAGCTAGAGGTCACAAACGTCCCAAATTCCATGGGTTCATGCTCTGGAATTTAGGACATGGTACCTGTTCTCTGGGAAGGGCGTGCCCCATTATTAAGCAAAAAACTGGGAATAAGTGCTCGAGAAACTGTAAGTGAGCCTGGAGGGGAAGGCCTTTTCTCCCAGTAGTTAAAGGCTTTTCAGGGTCTAAACACTGCCTTTTCCCAGATTTCAAAACCTCAGGCAGGACTGTCAGAGTCCCAGGTCAGTCCAGTGTGAGGTGCCCACATGTTGGGTACCATGCGGGGTCCCTGGCCTCATCGTCGCCGAAGGAGGTTTTAAACGAGCGCTGGCAGCCGCCTGCTTGTAACCCTATCCAGCTGGGAAGAGTAAGTCTGTGAGCAGAAGTTGAGCTGGGGCTGTGGTTGTTAGGCCCTTAAGCGAACTTCCAGAGATTGAAAAGACACCCCGCTTCTTAGGAGCTCAGTAGAGAGCCTTGTGGGTCATTGGTCAGGCGAACTATGGGGGTTTATGGCCGAAAACGCTCACCTGAACAAAGGTTGGGACGCTGTGACCAGCTTTTAGTCGTCATTTCATCAGTGGAGTTTGGAAAGCTGGACAGCCAGAAGTGCTCAGGAGGATCAGTGCTAAGTTCCGGAGACCAGCAGGAAATGCTGACGTCATTGAAGGGAAAGGGCCACGTGGATAGCCAGAAATGCTCAGGTGTTCAAGTGCTTGGCTCCCTGGGGCTTGTGGAAGTGATGACCTCATTGAGGGGGAGCGGCCACATGAAGACCCCGAAATGCTCAGGTGTTCAAGTGCTTGGGTCCCTGGGCTGGCTGAAGTGCTGACGTCTTCGAGGGGGAGTGGCCACAGGAAGATCCAGAAATGCTCAGGTGGATAAGGGCTTGGGACTCTCAGGCCAGCCAGAAGTGATGACGTCATAAGGGGAGGGGCCATGTATAGAGCCAGGTGAATGCATTCCAGGGAGGGAAGCTAGAGGTCACAAACTTCCCAAATTCCATGGGTTCATGCTCTGGAATTTAGGACATGGTACCTGTTCTCTGGGAAGGGCGTGCCCCATTATTAAGCAAAAAACTGGGAATAAGGGCTCGGGAAACTGTAAGTGAGCCTGGAGGGGCAGGCCTTTTCTCCCAGTAGTTAAAGGCTTTTCAGGGTCTAAACACTGCCTTTTCCCAGATTTCAAAACCTCAGGCAGGACTGTCAGAGTCCCAGGTCAGTCCAGTGTGAGGTGCCCACATGTTGGGTACCAAGCGGGGTCCCTGGCCTCATCGTCGCCGAAGGAGGTTTTAAAGGAGCGCTGGCAGCCGCCTGCTTGTAACCCTATCCAGCTGGGAAGAGTAAGTCTGTGAGCAGAAGTTGAGCTGGGGCTGTGGGTGTTAGGCCCTTAAGCGAACTTCCAGAGATTGGGAAGACACCACGCTTCTTAGGAGCTCAGTAGAGAGCCTTGTGGTTCATTGGTCAGGCGAACAATGGGGGTTAATGGCCGAAAACGCTCACGTGAACAAAGGTTGGGACGCTGTGACCAACTTTTAGTGGTCATTTTATCAGTGGAGTTTGGAAAGCTGGACAGCCAGAAGTGCTCAGGAGGATCAGTGCTTAAGTTCCGGAGACCAGCAGGAAATGCTGACGTCATTGAAGGGAAAGGGCCACGTGGATAGCCAGAAATGCTCAGGTGTTCAAGTGCTTGGCTCCATGGGGCTGGCGGAAGTGATGACGTCATTGAGGGGGAGAGGCCACATGAAGAGCCCGAAATGCTCAGGTGTTCAAGTGCTTGGGTCCCTTGGGCTGGCTGAAGTGCTGACGTCTTCGAGGGGGAGTGGCCACAGGAAGATCCAGAAATGCTCAGGTGGATAAGGGCTTGGGACTCTCAGGCCAGCCAGAAGTGATGACATCAAAAGGGGAGGGGCCATGTATAGAGCCAGGTGAATGCATTCCAGGGAGGGAAGCTAGAGGTCACAAACTTCCCAAATTCCATGGGTTCATGCTCTGGAATTTAGGACATGGTACCTGTTCTCTGGGAAGGGCGTGCCCCATTATTAAGCAAAAAACTGGGAATAAGGGCTCGGGAAACTGTAAGTGAGCCTGGAGGGGCAGGCCTTTTCTCCCAGTAGTTAAAGGCTTTTCAGGGTCTAAACACTGCCTTTTCCCAGATTTCAAAACCTCAGGCAGGACTGTCAGAGTCCCAGGTCAGTCCAGTGTGAGGTGCCCACATGTTGGGTACCATGCGGGGTCCCTGGCCTCATCGTCGCCGAAGGAGGTTTTAAAGGAGCGCTGGCAGCCGCCTGCTTGTAACCCTATCCAGCTGGGAAGAGTAAGTCTGTGAGCAGAAGTTGAGCTGGGGCTGTGGGTGTTAGGCCCTTAAGTGAACTTCCAGAGATTGGGAAGACACCCCGCTTCTTAGGAGCTCCGTAGAGAGCGTTGTGGGTCATTGGTCAGGCGAACAATGGGGGTTAATGGCCGAAAACGCTCATGTGGACATAGGTTGGGACGCTGTGACCAGCTTTTAGTGGTCATTTCATCAGTGGAGTTTGGAAAGCTGGACAGCCAGAAGTGCTCAGGAGGATCAGTGCTTAAGGTCCGGAGACCAGCAGGAAATGCTGACGTCATTGAAGGGAAAGGGCCACGTGGATAGCCAGAAATGCTCAGGTGTTCAAGTGCTTGGCTCCCTGGGGCTTGTGGAAGTGATGAAGTCATTGAGGGGGAGCGGCCACATGAAGAGCCCGAAATGCTCAGGTGTTCAAGTGCTTGGGTCCCTTGGGCTGGCTGAAGTGCTGACGTCTTCGAGGGGGAGTGGCCACAGGAAGATCCAGAAATGCTCAGGTGGATAAGGGCTTGGGACTCTCAGGCCAGCCAGAAGTGATGACGTCAAAAGGGGAGGGGCCATGTATAGAGCCAGGTGAATGCATTCCAGGGAGGGAAGCTAGAGGTCACAAACGTCCGAAATTCCATGGGTTCATGCTCTGGAATTTAGGACATGGTACCTGTTCTCTGGGAAGGGCGTGCCCCATTATTAAGCAAAAAAACTGGGAATAAGGGCTCGGGAAACTGTAAGTGAGCCTGGAGGGGCAGGCCTTTTCTCCCAGTAGTTAAAGGCTTTTCAGGGTCTAAACACTGCTTTTCCCAGATTTCAAAACCTCAGGCAGGACTGTCAGAGTCCCAGGTCAGTCCAGTGTGAGGTGCCCACATGTTGGGTACCATGCGGGGTCCCTGGCCTCATCGTCGCCGAAGGAGGTTTTAAAGGAGCGCTGGCAGCCGCCTGCTTGTAACCCTATCCAGCTGGGAAGAGTAAGTCTGTGAGCAGAAGTTGAGCTGGGGCTGTGGTTGTTAGGCCCTTAAGCGAACTTCCAGAGATTGGGAAGACACCCCGCTTCTTAGGAGCTCAGTAGAGAGCCTTGTGGGTCATTGGTCAGGCGAACTATGGGGGTGAATGGCCGAAAACGCTCACCTGAACAAAGGTTGGGACGCTGTGACCAGCTTTTAGTGGTCATTTCATCAGTGGAGTTTGGAAAGCTGGACAGCCAAAAGTGCTCAGGAGGATCAGTGCTAAGGTCCGGAGACCAGCAGGAAATGCTGACGTCATTGAAGGGAAAGGGCCACGTGGATAGCCAGAAATGCTCAGGTGTTCAAGTGCTTGGCTCCCTGGGGCTTGTGGAAGTGATGACCTCATTGAGGGGGAGCGGCCACATGAAGACCCCGAAATGCTCAGGTGTTCAAGTGCTTGGGTCCCTTGTGCTGGCTGAAGTGCTGACGTCTTCGAGTTGGAGTGGCCACAGGAAGATCCAGAAATGCTCAGGTGGATAAGGTCTTGGGACTCTCAGGCCAGCCAGAAGTGATGACGTCAAAAGGGGAGGGGCCATGTATAGAGCCAGGTGAATGCATTCCAGGGAGGGAAGCTAGAGGTCACAAACGTCCCAAATTCCATGGGTTCATGCTCTGGAATTTAGGACATGGTACCTGTTCTCTGGGAAGGGCGTGCCCCATTATTAAGCAAAAAACTGGGAATAAGTGCTCGAGAAACTGTAAGTGAGCCTGGAGGGGAAGGCCTTTTCTCCCAGTAGTTAAAGGCTTTTCAGGGTCTAAACACTGCCTTTTCCCAGATTTCAAAACCTCAGGCAGGACTGTCAGAGTCCCAGGTCAGTCCAGTGTGAGGTGCCCACATGTTGGGTACCATGCGGGGTCCCTGGCCTCATCGTCGCCGAAGGAGGTTTTAAACGAGCGCTGGCAGCCGCCTGCTTGTAACCCTATCCAGCTGGGAAGAGTAAGTCTGTGAGCAGAAGTTGAGCTGGGGCTGTGGTTGTTAGGCCCTTAAGCGAACTTCCAGAGATTGGGAAGACACCCCGCTTCTTAGGAGCTCAGTAGAGAGCCTTGTGGGTCATTGGTCAGGCGAACTATGGGGGTTTATGGCCGAAAACGCTCACCTGAACAAAGGTTGGGACGCTGTGACCAGCTTTTAGTCGTCATTTCATCAGTGGAGTTTGGAAAGCTGGACAGCCAGAAGTGCTCAGGAGGATCAGTGCTAAGTTCCGGAGACCAGCAGGAAATGCTGACGTCATTGAAGGGAAAGGGCCACGTGGATAGCCAGAAATGCTCAGGTGTTCAAGTGCTTGGCTCCCTGGGGCTTGTGGAAGTGATGACCTCATTGAGGGGGAGCGGCCACATGAAGACCCCGAAATGCTCAGGTGTTCAAGTGCTTGGGTCCCTTGGGCTGGCTGAAGTGCTGACGTCTTCGAGGGGGAGTGGCCACAGGAAGATCCAGAAATGCTCAGGTGGATAAGGGCTTGGGACTCTCAGGCCAGCCAGAAGTGATGACGTCATAAGGGGAGGGGCCATGTATAGAGCCAGGTGAATGCATTCCAGGGAGGGAAGCTAGAGGTCACAAACTTCCCAAATTCCATGGGTTCATGCTCTGGAATTTAGGACATGGTACCTGTTCTCTGGGAAGGGCGTGCCCCATTATTAAGCAAAAAACTGGGAATAAGGGCTCGGGAAACTGTAAGTGAGCCTGGAGGGGCAGGCCTTTTCTCCCAGTAGTTAAAGGCTTTTCAGGGTCTAAACACTGCCTTTTCCCAGATTTCAAAACCTCAGGCAGGACTGTCAGAGTCCCAGGTCAGTCCAGTGTGAGGTGCCCATATGTTGGGTACCAAGCGGGGTCCCTGGCCTCATCGTCGCCGAAGGAGGTTTTAAAGGAGCGCTGGCAGCCGCCTGCTTGTAACCCTATCCAGCTGGGAAGAGTAAGTCTGTGAGCAGAAGTTGAGCTGGGGCTGTGGGTGTTAGGCCCTTAAGCGAACTTCCAGAGATTGGGAAGACACCACGCTTCTTAGGAGCTCAGTAGAGAGCCTTGTGGTTCATTGGTCAGGCGAACAATGGGGGTTAATGGCCGAAAACGCTCACGTGAACAAAGGTTGGGACGCTGTGACCAACTTTTAGTGGTCATTTTATCAGTGGAGTTTGGAAAGCTGGACAGCCAGAAGTGCTCAGGAGTATCAGTGCTTAAGGTCCGGAGACCAGCAGGAAATGCTGACGTCATTGAAGGAAAAGGGCCATGTGGATAGCCAGAAATGCTCAGGTGTTCAAGTGCTTGGCTCCCTGGGGCTGGCGGAAGTGATGACCTCATTGAGGGGGAGAGGCCACATGAAGAGCCCGAAATGCTCAGGTGTTCAAGTGCTTGGGTCCCTTGGGCTGGCTGAAGTGCTGACGTCTTCGAGGGGGAGTGGCCACAGGAAGATCCAGAAATGCTCAGGTGGATAAGGGCTTGGGACTCTCAGGCCAGCCAGAAGTGATGACGTCAAAAGGGGAGGGGCCATGTATAGAGCCAGGTGAATGCATTCCAGGGAGGGAAGCTAGAGGTCACAAACTTCCCAAATTCCATGGGTTCATGCTCTGGAATTTAGGACATGGTACCTGTTCTCTGGGAAGGGCGTGCCCCATTATTAAGCAAAAAACTGGGAATAAGGGCTCGAGAAACTGTAAGTGATCCTGGAGGGGAAGGCCTTTTCTCCCAGTAGTTAAAGGCTTTTCAGGGTCTAAACACTGCCTTTTCCCAGATTTCAAAACCTCAGGCAGGACTGTCAGAGTCCCAGGTCAGTCCAGTGTGAGGTGCCCACATGTTGGGTACCATGCGGGGTCCCTGGCCTCATCGTCGCCGAAGGATGTTTTAAAGGAGCGCTGGCAGCCGCCTGCTTGTAACCCTATCCAGCTGGGAAGAGTAAGTCTGTGAGAAGAAGTTGAGCTGGGGCTGTGGGTGTTAGGCCCTTAAGTGAACTTCCAGAGATTGGGAAGACACCCCGCTTCTTAGGAGCTCCGTAGAGAGCGTTGTGGGTCATTGGTCAGGCGATCAATGGGGGTTAATGGCCGAAAACGCTCACGTGGACATAGGTTGGGACGCTGTGACCAGCTTTTAGTGGTCATTTCATCAGTGGAGTTTGGAAAGCTGGACAGCCAGAAGTGCTCAGGAGGATCAGTGCTTAAGGTCCGGAGACCAGCAGGAAATGCTGACGTCATTGAAGGGAAAGGGCCACGTGGATAGCCAGAAATGCTCAGGTGTTCAAGCGCTTGGCTCCCTGGGGCTGGCGGAAGTGATGACCTCATTGAGGGGGAGCGGCCACATGAAGACCCCGAAATGCTCAGGTGTTCAAGTGCTTGGGTCCCTTGGGCTGGCTGAAGTGCTGATGTCTTCGAGGGGGAGTGGCCACAGGAAGATCCAGAAATGCTCAGGTGGATAAGGGCTTGGGACTCTCAGGCCAGCCAGAAGTGATGACGTCAAAAGGGGAGGGGCCATGTATAGAGCCAGGTGAATGCATTCCAGGGAGGGAAGCTAGAGGTCACAAACGTCCCAAATTCCATGGGTTCATGCTCTGGAATTTAGGACATGGTACCTGTTCTCTGGGAAGGGCGTGCCCCAATATTAAGCAAAAAACTGGGAATAAGGGCTCAGGAAACTGTAAGGGAGCCTGGAGGGGCAGGCCTTTTCTCCCAGTAGTTAAAGGCTTTTCAGGGTCTAAACACTGCCTTTTCCCAGATTTCAAAACCTCAGGCAGGACTGTCAGAGTCCCAAGTCAGTCCAGGGTGAGGTGCCCACATGTTGGGTACCATGCGGGGTCCCTGACCTCATCGTCGCCGAGGGAGGTTTTAAAGGAGCACTGGCAGCCGCCTGCTTGTAACCCTATCCAGCTGGGAAGAGTAAGTCTGTGAGCAGAAGTTGGGCTGGGGCTGTGGGTGTTAGGCCCTTAAGCGAACTTCCAGAGATTGGGAAGACACCCCGCTTCTTAGGAGCTCAGTAGAGAGCCTTGTGGGTCATTGGTCAGGCGAACAATGTGGGTTAATGGCCGAAAACGCTCACCTGAACAAAGGTTGGGACGATGTGACCAGCTTTTAGTGGTCATTTCATCAGTGGAGTTTGGAAAGCTGGACAGCCAGAAGTGCTCTGGAGGATCAGTGCTTAAGATCCGGAGACCAGCAGGAAATGCTGAGGTCATTGAAGGGAAAGGGTCACGTGGATAGCCAGAAATGCTCAGGTGTTGAAGTGCTTGGCTCCCTGGGGCTGGCGGAAGTGATGACGTCATTGAGGGGGAGAGGCCACATGAAGAGCCCGAAATGCTCAGGTGTTCAAGTGCTTGGGTCCCTTTTGCTGGCTGAAGTGCTGATGTCTTCGAGGGGGAGTGGTCACAGGAAGATCCAGAAATGCTCAGGTGGATAAGGGCTTGGGACTCTCAGGCCAGCCAGAAGTGATGACGTCATAAGGGGAGGGGCCATGTATAGAGCCAGGTGAATGCATTCCAGGGAGGGAAGCTAGAGGTCACAAACGTCCCAAATTCCATGGGTTCATGCTCTGGAATTTAGGACATTGTACCTGTTCTCTGGGAAGGGCGTGCCCCATTATTAAGCAAAAAACTTGGAATAAGGTCTGGGGAAACTGTAAGTGAGCCTGGAGGGGCAGGCCTTTTCTCCCAGTAGTTAAAGGCTTTTCAGGGTCTAAACACTGCCTTTTCCCAGATTTCAAAACCTCAGGCAGGACTGTCAGAGTCCCAGGTCAGTCCAGTGTGAGGTGCCCACATGTTGGGTACCATGCGGGGTCCCTGGCCTCATCGTCGCCGAAGGAGGTTTTAAAGGAGCGCTGGCAGCCGCCTGCTTGTAACCCTATCCAGCTGGGAAGAGTAAGTCTGTGAGCAGAAGTTGAGCTGGGGCTGTGGTTGTTAGGCCCTTAAGCGAACTTCCAGAGATTGGGAAGACACCCCGCTTCTTAGGAGCTCAGTAGAGAGCCTTGTGGGTCATTGGTCAGGCGAACTATGGGGGTGAATGGCCGAAAACGCTCACCTGAACAAAGGTTGGGACGCTGTGACCAGCTTTTAGTGGTCATTTCATCAGTGGTGTTTGGAAAGCTGGACAGCCAGAAGTGCTCAGGAGGATCAGTGCTAAGGTCCGGAGACCAGCAGGAAATGCTGACGTCATTGAAGGGAAAGGGCCACGTGGATAGCCAGAAATGCTCAGGTGTTCAAGTGCTTGGCTCCCTGGGGCTTGTGGAAGTGATGACCTCATTGAGGGGGAGCGGCCACATGAAGACCCCGAAATGCTCAGGTGTTCAAGTGCTTGGGTCCCTTGTGCTGGCTGAAGTGCTGACGTCTTCGAGTTGGAGTGGCCACAGGAAGATCCAGAAATGCTCAGGTGGATAAGGGCTTGGGACTCTCAGGCCAGCCAGAAGTGATGACGTCAAAAGGGGAGGGGCCATGTATAGAGCCAGGTGAATGCATTCCAGGGAGGGAAGCTAGAGGTCACAAACGTCCCAAATTCCATGGGTTCATGCTCTGGAATTTAGGACATGGTACCTGTTCTCTGGGAAGGGCGTGCCCCATTATTAAGCAAAAAACTGGGAATAAGTGCTCGAGAAACTGTAAGTGAGCCTGGAGGGGAAGGCCTTTTCTCCCAGTAGTTAAAGGCTTTTCAGGGTCTAAACACTGCCTTTTCCCAGATTTCAAAACCTCAGGCAGGACTGTCAGAGTCCCAGGTCAGTCCAGTGTGAGGTGCCCACATGTTGGGTACCATGCGGGGTCCCTGGCCTCATCGTCGCCGAAGGAGGTTTTAAAGGAGCGCTGGCAGCCGCCTGCTTGTAACCCTATCCAGCTGGGAAGAGTAAGTCTGTGAGCAGAAGTTGAGCTGGGGCTGTGGTTGTTAGGCCCTTAAGCGAACTTCCAGAGATTGGGAAGACACCCCGCTTCTTAGGAGCTCAGTAGAGAGCCTTGTGGGTCATTGGTCAGGCGAACAATGGGGGTTAATGGCCGAAAACGCTCACGTGGACATAGGTTGGGACGCTGTGACCAGCTTTTAGTGGTCATTTCATCAGTGGAGTTTGGAAAGCTGGACAGCCAGAAGTGCTCAGGAGTATCAGTGCTTAAGGTCCGGAGACCAGCAGGAAATGCTGACGTCATTGAAGGGAAAGGGCCACGTGGATAGCCAGAAATGCTCAGGTGTTCAAGTGCTTGGCTCCCTGGGGCTGGCGGAAGTGATGACGTCATTGAGGGGGAGAGGCCACATGAAGAGCCCGAAATGCTCAGGTGTTCAAGTGCTTGGGTCCCTTGGGCTGGCTGAAGTGCTGACGTCTTCGAGGGGGAGTGGCCACAGGAAGATCCAGAAATGCTCAGGTGGATAAGGGCTTGGGACTCTCAGGCCAGCCAGAAGTGATGACGTCAAAAGGGGAGGGGCCATGTATAGAGCTAGGTGAATGCATTCCAGGGAGGGAAGCTAGAGGTCACAAACTTCCCAAATTCCATGGGTTCATGCTCTGGAATTTAGGACATGGTACCTGTTCTCTGGGAAGGGCGTGCCCCATTATTAAGCAAAAAACTGGGAATAAGGGCTTGGGAAACTGTAAGTGAGCCTGGAGGGGCAGGCCTTTTCTCCCAGTAGTTAAAGGCTTTTCAGGGTCTAAACACTGCCTTTTCCCAGATTTCAAAACCTCAGGCAGGACTGTCAGAGTCCCAGGTCAGTCCAGTGTGAGGTGCCCACATGTTGGGTACCATGCGGGGTCCCTGGCCTCATCGTCGCCGAGGGAGGTTTTAAAGGAGCGCTGGCAGCCGCCTGCTTGTAACCCTATCCAGCTGGGAAGAGTAAGTCTGTGAGCAGAAGTTGAGCTGGGGCTGTGGGTGTTAGGCCCTTAAGTGAACTTCCAGAGATTGGGAAGACACCCCGCTTCTTAGGAGCTCAGTAGAGAGCGTTGTGGGTCATTGGTCAGGCGAACAATGGGGGTGAATGGCCGAAAACGCTCACGTGAACAAAGGTTGGGACGCTGTGACCAGCTTTTAGTGGTCATTTCATCAGTGGAGTTTGGAAAGCTGGACAGCCAGAAGTGCTCAGGAGTATCAGTGCTTAAGGTCCGGAGACCAGCAGGAAATGCTGACGTCATTGAAGGGAAAGGGCCACGTGGATAGCCAGAAATGCTCAGGTGTTCAAGTGCTTGGCTCCCTGGGGCTGGCGGAAGTGATGACCTCATTGAGGTGAAGAGGCCACATGAAGAGCCCGAAATGCTCAGGTGTTCAAGTGCTTGGGTCCCTTGGGCTGGCTGAAGTGCTGACGTCTTCGAGGGGGAGTGGCCACAGGAAGATCCAGAAATGCTCAGGTGGATAAGGGCTTGGGACTCTCAGGCCAGCCAGAAGTGATGACGTCAAAAGGGGAGGGGCCATGTATAGAGCCAGGTGAATGCATTCCAGGGAGGGAAGCTAGAGGTCACAAACTTCCCAAATTCCATGGGTTCATGCTCTGGAATTTAGGACATGGTACCTGTTCTCTGGGAAGGGCGTGCCCCATTATTAAGCAAAAAACTGGGAATAAGGGCTCGAGAAACTGTAAGTGAGCCTGGAGGGGAAGGCCTTTTCTCCCAGTAGTTAAAGGCTTTTCAGGGTCTAAACACTGCCTTTTCCCAGATTTCAAAACCTCAGGCAGGACTGTCAGAGTCCCAGGTCAGTCCAGTGTGAGGTGCCCACATGTTGGGTACCATGCGGGGTCCCTGGCCTCATCGTCGCCGAAGGATGTTTTAAAGGAGCGCTGGCAGCCGCCTGCTTGTAACCCTATCCAGCTGGGAAGAGTAAGTCTGTGAGCAGAAGTTGAGCTGGGGCTGTGGGTGTTAGGCCCTTAAGCGAACTTCCAGAGATTGGGAAGACACCACGCTTCTTAGGAGCTCAGTAGAGAGCCTTGTGGTTCATTGGTCAGCCGAACAATGGGGGTTAATGGCCGAAAACGCTCACGTGAACAAAGGTTGGGACGCTGTGACCAGCTTTTAGTGGTCATTTCATCAGTGGAGTTTGGAAAGCTGGACAGCCAGAAGTGCTCAGGAGTATCAGTGCTTAAAGTCCGGAGACCAGCAGGAAATGCTGACGTCATTGAAGGGAAAGGGCCACGTGGATAGCCAGAAATGCTCAGGTGTTCAAGTGCTTGGCTCCCTGGGGCTTGTGGAAGTGATGACCTCATTGAGGGGGAGCGGCCACATGAAGACCCCGAAATGCTCAGGTGTTCAAGTGCTTGGGTCCCTTGGGCTGGCTGAAGTGCTGATGTCTTCGAGGGGGAGTGGCCACAGGAAGATCCAGAAATGCTCAGGTGGATAAGGGCTTGGGACTCTCAGGCCAGCCAGAAGTGATGACGTCAAAAGGGGAGGGGCCATGTATAGAGCCAGGTGAATGCATTCCAGGGAGGGAAGCTAGAGGTCACAAACGTCCCAAATTCCATGGGTTCATGCTCTGGAATTTAGGACATGGTACCTGTTCTCTGGGAAGGGCGTGCCCCATTATTAAGCAAAAAACTGGGAATAAGGGCTCGAGAAACTGTAAGTGAGCCTGGAGGGGAAGGCCTTTTCTCCCAGTAGTTAAAGGCTTTTCAGGGTCTAAACACTGCCTTTTCCCAGATTTCAAAACCTCAGGCAGGACTGTCAGAGTCCCAGGTCAGTCCAGTGTGAGGTGCCCACATGTTGGGTACCATGCGGGGTCCCTGGCCTCATCGTCGCCGAAGGAGGTTTTAAAGGAGCGCTGGCAGCCGCCTGCTTGTAACCCTATCCAGCTGGGAAGAGTAAGTCTGTGAGCAGAAGTTGAGCTGGGGCTGTGGTTGTTAGACCCTTAAGCGAACTTCCAGAGATTGGGAAGACACCCCGCTTCTTAGGAGCTCAGTAGAGAGCCTTGTGGGTCATTGGTCAGGCGAACTATGGGGGTTTATGGCCGAAAACGCTCACCTGAACAAAGGTTGGGACGCTGTGACCAGCTTTTAGTGGTCATTTCATCAGTGGAGTTTGGAAAGCTGGACAGCCAGAAGTGCTCAGGAGGATCAGTGCTAAGTTCCGGAGACCAGCAGGAAATGCTGACGTCATTGAAGGGAAAGGGCCACGTGGATAGCCAGAAATGCTCAGGTGTTCAAGTGCTTGGCTCCCTGGGGCTTGTGGAAGTGATGACCTCATTGAGGGGGAGCGGCCACATGAAGACCCCGAAATGCTCAGGTGTTCAAGTGCTTGGGTCCCTTGGGCTGGCTGAAGTGCTGACGTCTTCGAGGGGGAGTGGCCACAGGAAGATCCAGAAATGCTCAGGTGGATAAGGGCTTGGGACTCTCAGGCCAGCCAGAAGTGATGATGTCAAAAGGGGAGGGGCCATGTATAGAGCCAGGTGAATGCATTCCAGGGAGGGAAGCTAGAGGTCACAAACTTCCCAAATTCCATGGGTTCATGCTCTGGAATTTAGGACATGGTACCTGTTCTCTGGGAAGGGCGTGCCCCATTATTAAGCAAAAAACTGGGAATAAGGGCTCGGGAAACTGTAAGTGAGCCTGGAGGGGCAGGCCTTTTCTCCCAGTAGTTAAAGGCTTTTCAGGGTCTAAACACTGCCTTTTCCCAGATTTCAAAACCTCAGGCAGGACTGTCAGAGTCCCAGGTCAGTCCAGTGTGAGGTGCCCACATGTTGGGTACCATGCGGGGTCCCTGGCCTCATCGTCGCCGAAGGAGGTTTTAAAGGAGCGCTGGCAGCCGCCTGCTTGTAACCCTATCCAGCTGGGAAGAGTAAGTCTGTGAGCAGAAGTTGAGCTGGGGCTGTGGGTGTTAGGCCCTTAAGCGAACTTCCAGAGATTGGGAAGACACCCCGCTTCTTAGGAGCTCAGTAGAGAGCGTTGTGGGTCATTGGTCAGGCGAACAATGGGGGTGAATGGCCGAAAACGCTCACGTGAACAAAGGTTGGGACGCTGTGACAAGCTTTTAGTGGTCATTTCATCAGTGGAGTTTGGAAAGCTGGACAGCCAGAAGTGCTCAGGAGTATCAGTGCTTAAGGTCCGGAGACCAGCAGGAAATGCTGACGTCATTGAAGGGAAAGGGCCACGTGGATAGCCAGAAATGCTCAGGTGTTCAAGTGCTTGGCTCCCTGGGGCTGGCGGAAGTGATGACGTCATTGAGGGGGAGAGGCCACATGAAGAGCCCGAAATGCTCAGGTGTTCAAGTGCTTGGGTCCCTTGGGCTGGCTGAAGTGCTGACGTCTTCGAGGGGGAGTGGCCACAGGAAGATCCAGAAATGCTCAGGTGGATAAGGGCTTGGGACTCTCAGGCCAGCCAGAAGTGATGACGTCAAAAGGGGAGGGGCCATGTATAGAGCCAGGTGAATGCATTCCAGGGAGGGAAGCTAGAGGTCACAAACTTCCCAAATTCCATGGGTTCATGCTCTGGAATTTAGGACATGGTACCTGTTCTCTGGGAAGGGCGTGCCCCATTATTAAGCAAAAAACTGAGAATAAGGGCTAGGGAAACTGTAAGTGAGCCTGGAGGGGCAGGCCTTTTCTCCCAGTAGTTAAAGGCTTTTCAGGGTCTAAACACTGCCTTTTCCCAGATTTCAAAACCTCAGGCAGGACTGTCAGAGTCCCAGGTCAGTCCAGTGTGAGGTGCCCACATGTTGGGTACCATGCGGGGTCCCTGGCCTCATCGTCGCCGAGGGAGGTTTTAAAGGAGCGCTGGCAGCCGCCTGCTTGTAACCCTATCCAGCTGGGAAGAGTAAGTCTGTGAGCAGAAGTTGAGCTGGGGCTGTGGGTGTTAGGCCCTTAAGCGAACTTCCAGAGATTGGGAAGACACCCTGCTTCTTAGGAGCTCAGCAGAGAGCCTTTTGGGTCATTGGTCAGGCGAACTATGGGGGTTAATGGCCGAAAACGCTCACGTGAACAAAGGTTGGGACGCTGTGACCAACTTTTAGTGGTCATTTTATCAGTGGAGTTTGGAAAGCTGGACAGCCAGAAGTGCTCAGGAGGATCAGTGGTTAAGGTCCGGAGACCAGCAGGAAATGCTGACGTCATTGAAGGAAAGGGCCACGTGGATAGCCAGAAATGCTCAGGTGTTCAAGTGCTTGGCTCCATGGGGCTGGCGGAAGTGATGACGTCATTGAGGGGGAGAGGCCACATGAAGAGCCCAAAATGCTCAGGTGTTCAAGTGCTTGGGTCCCTTGGGCTGGCTGAAGTGCTGACGTCTTCGAGGGGGAGTGGCCACAGGAAGATCCAGAAATGCTCAGGTGGATAAGGGCTTGGGACTCTCAGGCCAGCCAGAAGTGATGATGTCAAAAGGGGAGGGGCCATGTATAGAGCCAGGTGAATGCATTCCAGGGAGGGAAGCTAGAGGTCACAAACTTCCCAAATTCCATGGGTTCATGCTCTGGAATTTAGGACATGGTACCTGTTCTCTGGGAAGGGCGTGCCCCATTATTAAGCAAAAAACTGGGAATAAGGGCTCGGGAAACTGTAAGTGAGCCTGGAGGGGCAGGCCTTTTCTCCCAGTAGTTAAAGGCTTTTCAGGGTCTAAACACTGCCTTTTCCCAGATTTCAAAACCTCAGGCAGGACTGTCAGAGTCCCAGGTCAGTCCAGTGTGAGGTGCCCACATGTTGGGTACCATGCGGGGTCCCTGGCCTCATCGTCGCCGAAGGAGGTTTTAAAGGAGCGCTGGCAGCCGCCTGCTTGTAACCCTATCCAGCTGGGAAGAGTAAGTCTGTGAGCAGAAGTTGAGCTGGGGCTGTGGGTGTTAGGCCCTTAAGCGAACTTCCAGAGTTTGGGAAGACACCACGCTTCTTAGGAGCTCAGTAGAGAGCCTTGTGGTTCATTGGTCAGGCGAACAATGGGGGTTAATGGCCGAAAACGCTCACGTGAACAAAGGTTGGGACGCTGTGACCAAGTTTTAGTGGTCATTTTATCAGTGGAGTTTGGAAAGCTGGACAGCCAGAAGTGCTCAGGAGGATCAGTGCTTAAGGTCCGGAGACCAGCAGGAAATGCTGACGTCATTGAAGGGAAAGGGCCACGTGGATAGCCAGAAATGCTCAGGTGTTCAAGTGCTTGGCTCCCTGGGGCTGGCGGAAGTGATGACGTCATTGAGGGGGAGAGGCCACATGAAGAGCCCGAAATGCTCAGGTGTTCAAGTGCTTGGGTCCCTTGGGCTGGCTGAAGTGCTGACGTCTTCGAGGGGGAGTGGCCACAGGAAGATCCAGAAATGCTCAGGTGGATAAGGGCTTGGGACTCTCAGGCCAGCCAGAAGTGATGACGTCAAAAGGGGAGGGGCCATGTATAGAGCCAGGTGAATGCATTCCAGGGAGGGAAGCTAGAGGTCACAAACTTCCCAAATTCCATGGGTTCATGCTCTGGAATTTAGGACATGGTACCTGTTCTCTGGGAAGGGCGTGCCCCATTATTAAGCAAAAAACTGGGAATAAGGGCTTGGGAAACTGTAAGTGAGCCTGGAGGGGCAGGCCTTTTCTCCCAGTAGTTAAAGGCTTTTCAGGGTCTAAACACTGCCTTTTCCCAGATTTCAAAACCTCAGGCAGGACTGTCAGAGTCCCAGGTCAGTCCAGTGTGAGGTGCCCACATGTTGGGTACCATGCGGTGTCCCTGGCCTCATCGTCGCCGAGGGAGGTTTTAAAGGAGCGCTGGCAGCCGCCTGCTTGTAACCCTATCCAGCTGGGAAGAGTAAGTCTGTGAGCAGAAGTTGAGCTGGGGCTGTGGGTGTTAGGCCCTTAAGCGAACTTCCAGAGATTGGGAAGACACCCCGCTTCTTAGGAGCTCAGTAGAGAGCGTTGTGGGTCATTGGTCAGGCGAACAATGGGGGTTAATGGCCGAAAACGCTCACGTGAACAAAGGTTGGGACGCTGTGACCAGCTTTTAGTGGTCATTTCATCAGTGGAGTTTGGAAAGCTGGACAGCCAGAAGTGCTCAGGAGTATCAGTGCTTAAGGTCCGGAGACCAGCAGGAAATGCTGACGTCATTGAAGGGAAAGGGCCACGTGGATAGCCAGAAATGCTCAGGTGTTCAAGTGCTTGGCTCCCTGGGGCTGGCGGAAGTGATGACGTCATTGAGGGGGAGAGGCCACATGAAGAGCCCGAAATGCTCAGGTGTTCAAGTGCTTGGGTCCCTTGGGCTGGCTGAAGTGCTGACGTCTTCGAGGGGGAGTGGCCACAGGAAGATCCAGAAATGCTCAGGTGGATAAGGGCTTGGGACTCTCAGGCCAGCCAGAAGTGATGACGTCAAAAGGGGAGGGGCCATGTATAGAGCCAGGTGAATGCATTCCAGGGAGGGAAGCTAGAGGTCACAAACTTCCCAAATTCCATGGGTTCATGCTCTGGAATTTAGGACATGGTACCTGTTCTCTGGGAAGGGCGTGCCCCATTATTAAGCAAAAAACTGGGAATAAGGGCTCGGGAAACTGTAAGTGAGCCTGGAGGGGCAGGCCTTTTCTCCCAGTAGTTAAAGGCTTTTCAGGGTCTAAACACTGCCTTTTCCCAGATTTCAAAACCTCAGGCAGGACTGTCAGAGTCCCAGGTCAGTCCAGTGTGAGGTGCCCACATGTTGGGTACCATGCGGGGTCCCTGGCCTCATCGTCGCCGAAGGAGGTTTTAAAGGAGCGCTGGCAGCCGCCTGCTTGTAACCCTATCCAGCTGGGAAGAGTAAGTCTGTGAGCAGAAGTTGAGCTGGGGCTGTGGGTGTTAGGCCCTTAAGCGAACTTCCAGAGATTGGGAAGACACCACGCTTCTTAGGAGCTCAGTAGAGAGCCTTGTGGTTCATTGGTCAGGCGAACAATGGGGGTTAATGGCCGAAAACGCTCACGTGAACAAAGGTTGGGACGCTGTGACCAACTTTTAGTGGTCATTTTATCAGTGGAGTTTGGAAAGCTGGACAGCCAGAAGTGCTCAGGAGTATCAGTGCTTAAGGTCCGGAGACCAGCAGGAAATGCTGACGTCATTGAAGGGAAAGGGCCACGTGGATAGCCAGAAATGCTCAGGTGTTCAAGTGCTTGGCTCCCTGGGGCTGGCGGAAGTGATGACGTCATTGAGGGGGAGAGGCCACATGAAGAGCCCGAAATGCTCAGGTGTTCAAGTGCTTGGGTCCCTTGGGCTGGCTGAAGTGCTGACGTCTTCGAGGGGGAGTGGCCACAGGAAGATCCAGAAATGCTCAGGTGGATAAGGGCTTGGGACTCTCAGGCCAGCCAGAAGTGATGACGTCAAAAGGGGAGGGGCCATGTATAGAGCCAGGTGAATGCATTCCAGGGAGGGAAGCTAGAGGTCACAAACTTCCCAAATTCCATGGGTTCATGCTCTGGAATTTAGGACATGGTACCTGTTCTCTGGGAAGGGCGTGCCCCATTATTAAGCAAAAAACTGGGAATAAGGGCTCGGGAAACTGTAAGTGAGCCTGGAGGGGTAGGCCTTTTCTCCCAGTAGTTAAAGGCTTTTCAGGGTCTAAACACTGCCTTTTCCCAGATTTCAAAACCTCAGGCAGGACTGTCAGAGTCCCAGGTCAGTCCAGTGTGAGGTGCCCACATGTTGGGTACCATGCGGGGTCCCTGGCCTCATCGTCGCCGAGGGAGGTTTTAAAGGAGCGCTGGCAGCCGCCTGCTTGTAACCCTATCCAGCTGGGAAGAGTAAGTCTGTGAGCAGAAGTTGAGCTGGGGCTGTGGGTGTTAGGCCCTTAAGCGAACTTCCAGAGATTGGGAAGACACCCCGCTTCTTAGGAGCTCAGTAGAGAGCGTTGTGGGTCATTGGTCAGGCGAACAATGGGGGTTAATGGCCGAAAACGCTCACGTGAACAAAGGTTGGGACGCTGTGACCAGCTTTTAGTGGTCATTTCATCAGTGGAGTTTGGAAAGCTGGACAGCCAGAAGTGCTCAGGAGTATCAGTGCTTAAGGTCCGGAGACCAGCAGGAAATGCTGACGTCATTGAAGGGAAAGGGCCACTTGGATAGCCAGAAATGCTCAGGTGTTCAAGTGCTTGGCTCCCTGGGGCTGGCGGAAGTGATGACGTCATTGAGGGGGAGAGGCCACATGAAGAGCCCGAAATGCTCAGGTGTTCAAGTGCTTGGGTCCCTTGGGCTGGCTGAAGTGCTGACGTCTTCGAGGGGGAGTGGCCACAGGAAAATCCAGAAATGCTCAGGTGGATAAGGGCTTGGGACTCTCAGGCCAGCCAGAAGTGATGACGTCAAAAGGGGAGGGGCCATGTATAGAGCCAGGTGAATGCATTCCAGGGAGGGAAGCTAGAGGTCACAAACTTCCCAAATTCCATGGGTTCATGCTCTGGAATTTAGGACATGGTACCTGTTCTCTGGGAAGGGCGTGCCCCATTATTAAGCAAAAAACTGGGAATAAGGGCTCGAGAAACTGTAAGTGAGCCTGGAGGGGAAGGCCTTTTCTCCCAGTAGTTAAAGGCTTTTCAGGGTCTAAACACTGCCTTTTCCCAGATTTCAAAACCTCAGGCAGGACTGTCAGAGTCCCAGGTCAGTCCAGTGTGAGGTGCCCACATGTTGGGTACCATGCGGGGTCCCTGGCCTCATCGTCGCCGAAGGATGTTTTAAAGGAGCGCTGGCTGCCGCCTGCTTGTAACCCTATCCAGCTGGGAAGAGTAAGTCTGTGAGCAGAAGTTGAGCTGGGGCTGTGGGTGTTAGGCCCTTAAGCGAACTTCCAGAGATTGGGAAGACCCCACGCTTCTTAGGAGCTCAGTAGAGAGCCTTGTGGTTCATTGGTCAGCCGAACAATGGGGGTTAATGGCCGAAAACGCTCACGTGAACAAAGGTTGGGACGCTGTGACCAGCTTTTAGTGGTCATTTCATCAGTGGAGTTTGGAAAGCTGGACAGCCAGAAGTGCTCAGGAGTATCAGTGCTTAAGGTCCGGAGACCAGCAGGAAATGCTGACGTCATTGAAGGGAAAGGGCCACGTGGATAGCCAGAAATGCTCAGGTGTTCAAGTGCTTGGCTCCCTGGGGCTGGCGGAAGTGATGACGTCATTGAGGGGGAGAGGCCACATGAAGAGCCCGAAATGCTCAGGTGTTCAAGTGCTTGGGTCCCTTGGGCTGGCTGAAGTGCTGACGTCTTCGAGGGGGAGTGGCCACAGGAAGATCCAGAAATGCTCAGGTGGATAAGGGCTTGGGACTCTCAGGCCAGCCAGAAGTGATGACGTCAAAAGGGGAGGGGCCATGTATAGAGCCAGGTGAATGCATTCCAGGGAGGGAAGCTAGAGGTCACAAACTTCCCAAATTCCATGGGTTCATGCTCTGGAATTTAGGACATGGTACCTGTTCTCTGGGAAGGGCGTGCCCCATTATTAAGCAAAAAACTGGGAATAAGGGCTAGGGAAACTGTAAGTGAGCCTGGAGGGGCAGGCCTTTTCTCCCAGTAGTTAAAGGCTTTTCAGGGTCTAAACACTGCCTTTTCCCAGATTTCAAAACCTCAGGCAGGACTGTCAGAGTCCCAGGTCAGTCCAGTGTGAGGTGCCCACATGTTGGGTACCATGCGGGGTCCCTGGCCTCATCGTCGCCGAGGGAAGTTTTAAAGGAGCGCTGGCAGCCGCCTGCTTGTAACCCTATCCAGCTGGGAAGAGTAAGTCTGTGAGCAGAAGTTGAGCTGGGGCTGTGGGTGTTAGGCCCTTAAGCGAACTTCCAGAGATTGGGAAGACACCCCGCTTCTTAGGAGCTCAGTAGAGAGCGTTGTGGGTCATTGGTCAGGCGAACAATGGGGGTTAATGGCCGAAAACGCTCACGTGAACAAAGGTTGGGACGCTGTGACCAGCTTTTAGTGGTCATTTCATCAGTGGAGTTTGGAAAGCTGGACAGCCAGAAGTGCTCAGGAGTATCAGTGCTTAAGGTCCGGAGACCAGCAGGAAATGCTGACGTCATTGAAGGGAAAGGGCCACTTGGATAGCCAGAAATGCTCAGGTGTTCAAGTGCTTGGCTCCCTGGGGCTGGCGGAAGTGATGACGTCATTGAGGGGGAGAGGCCACATGAAGAGCCCGAAATGCTCAGGTGTTCAAGTGCTTGGGTCCCTTGGGCTGGCTGAAGTGCTGACGTCTTCGAGGGGGAGTGGCCACAGGAAAATCCAGAAATGCTCAGGTGGATAAGGGCTTGGGACTCTCAGGCCAGCCAGAAGTGATGACGTCAAAAGGGGAGGGGCCATGTATAGAGCCAGGTGAATGCATTCCAGGGAGGGAAGCTAGAGGTCACAAACTTCCCAAATTCCATGGGTTCATGCTCTGGAATTTAGGACATGGTACCTGTTCTCTGGGAAGGGCGTGCCCCATTATTAAGCAAAAAACTGGGAATAAGGGCTCGAGAAACTGTAAGTGAGCCTGGAGGGGAAGGCCTTTTCTCCCAGTAGTTAAAGGCTTTTCAGGGTCTAAACACTGCCTTTTCCCAGATTTCAAAACCTCAGGCAGGACTGTCAGAGTCCCAGGTCAGTCCAGTGTGAGGTGCCCACATGTTGGGTACCATGCGGGGTCCCTGGCCTCATCGTCGCCGAAGGATGTTTTAAAGGAGCGCTGGCTGCCGCCTGCTTGTAACCCTATCCAGCTGGGAAGAGTAAGTCTGTGAGCAGAAGTTGAGCTGGGGCTGTGGGTGTTAGGCCCTTAAGCGAACTTCCAGAGATTGGGAAGACCCCACGCTTCTTAGGAGCTCAGTAGAGAGCCTTGTGGTTCATTGGTCAGCCGAACAATGGGGGTTAATGGCCGAAAACGCTCACGTGAACAAAGGTTGGGACGCTGTGACCAGCTTTTAGTGGTCATTTCATCAGTGGAGTTTGGAAAGCTGGACAGCCAGAAGTGCTCAGGAGTATCAGTGCTTAAGGTCCGGAGACCAGCAGGAAATGCTGACGTCATTGAAGGGAAAGGGCCACGTGGATAGCCAGAAATGCTCAGGTGTTCAAGTGCTTGGCTCCCTGGGGCTGGCGGAAGTGATGACGTCATTGAGGGGGAGAGGCCACATGAAGAGCCCGAAATGCTCAGGTGTTCAAGTGCTTGGGTCCCTTGGGCTGGCTGAAGTGCTGACGTCTTCGAGGGGGAGTGGCCACAGGAAGATCCAGAAATGCTCAGGTGGATAAGGGCTTGGGACTCTCAGGCCAGCCAGAAGTGATGACGTCAAAAGGGGAGGGGCCATGTATAGAGCCAGGTGAATGCATTCCAGGGAGGGAAGCTAGAGGTCACAAACTTCCCAAATTCCATGGGTTCATGCTCTGGAATTTAGGACATGGTACCTGTTCTCTGGGAAGGGCGTGCCCCATTATTAAGCAAAAAACTGGGAATAAGGGCTAGGGAAACTGTAAGTGAGCCTGGAGGGGCAGGCCTTTTCTCCCAGTAGTTAAAGGCTTTTCAGGGTCTAAACACTGCCTTTTCCCAGATTTCAAAACCTCAGGCAGGACTGTCAGAGTCCCAGGTCAGTCCAGTGTGAGGTGCCCACATGTTGGGTACCATGCGGGGTCCCTGGCCTCATCGTCGCCGAGGGAAGTTTTAAAGGAGCGCTGGCAGCCGCCTGCTTGTAACCCTATCCAGCTGAGAAGAGTAAGTCTGTGAGCAGAAGTTGAGCTGGGGCTGTGGGTGTTAGGCCCTTAAGTGAACTTCCAGAGATTGGGAAGACACCCCGCTTCTTAGGAGCTCAGTAGAGAGCGTTGTGGGTCATTGGTCAGGCGAACAATGGGGGTTAATGGCCGAAAACGCTCACGTGAACAATGGTTGGGACGCTGTGACCAGCTTTTAGTGGTCATTTCATCAGTGGAGTTTGGAAAGCTGGACAGCCAGAAGTGCTCAGGAGTATCAGTGCTTAAGGTCCGGAGACCAGCAGGAAATGCTGACGTCATTGAAGGGAAAGGGCCACGTCGATAGCCAGAAATGCTCAGGTGTTCAAGTGCTTGGCTCCCTGGGGCTGGCGGAAGTGATGACGTCATTGAGGGGGAGAGGCCACATGAAGAGCCCGAAATGCTCAGGTGTTCAAGTGCTTGGGTCCCTTGGGCTGGCTGAAGTTATGACGTCTTCGAGGGGGAGTGGCCACAGGAAGATCCAGAAAAGCTCAGGTGGATAAGGGCTTGGGACTCTCAGGCCAGCCAGAAGTGATGACGTCAAAAGGGGAGGGGCCATGTATAGAGCCAGGTGAATGCATTCCAGGGAGGGAAGCTAGAGGTCACAAACTTCCCAAATTCCATGGGGTCATGCTCTGGAATTTAGGACATGGTACCTGTTCTCTGGGAAGGGCGTGCCCCATTATTAAGCAAAAAACTGGGAATAAGGTCTCCAGAAACTGTAAGTGAGCCTGGAGGGGAAGGCCTTTAATCCCAGTAGTTAAAGGCTTTTCAGGGTCTAAACACTGCCTTTTCCCAGATTTCAAAACCTCAGGCAGGACTGTCAGAGTCCCAGGTCATTCCAGTGTGAGGTGCCCACATGTTGGGTACCATGCGGGGTCCCTGGCCTCATCGTCGCCGAAGAAGGTTTTAAAGGAGCGCTGGCAGCCGCCTGCTTGTAACCCTATCCAGCTGGGAAGAGTAAGTCTGTGAGCAGAAGTTGAGCTGGGGCTGTGGGTGTTAGGCCATTAAGCGAACTTCCAGAGATTGGGAAGACACCACGCTTCTTAGGAGCTCAGTAGAGAGCCTTGTGGTTCATTGGTCAGGCGAACAATGGGGGTTAATGGCCGAAAACGCTCACGTGAACAAAGGTTGGGACACTGTGACCAGCTTTTAGTGGTCATTTCATCAGTGGAGTTTGGAAAGCTGGACAGCCAGAAGTGCTCAGGAGTATCAGTGCTTAAGGTCCGGAGACCAGCAGGAAATGCTGACGTCATTGAAGGGAAAGGGCCACGTGGATAGCCAGAAATGCTCAGGTGTTCAAGTGCTTGGCTCCCTGGGGCTGGCGGAAGTGATGACGTCATTGAGGGGGAGAGGCCACATGAAGAGCCCGAAATGCTCAGGTGTTCAAGTGCTTGGGTCCCTTGGGCTGGCGGAAGTGCTGACATCTTCGAGGGGGAGTGGCCACAGGAAGATCCAGAAATGCTCAGGTGGATAAGGGCTTGGGACTCTCAGGCCAGCCAGAAGTGATGACGTCAAAAGGGGAGGGGCCATGTATAGAGCCAGGTGAATGCATTCCAGGGAGGGAAGCTAGAGGTCACAAACTTCCCAAATTCCATGGGGTCATGCTCTGGAATTTAGGACATGGTACCTGTTCTCTGGGAAGGGCGTGCCCCATTATTAAGCAAAAAACTGGGAATAAGGTCTCCAGAAACTGTAAGTGAGCCTGGAGGGGAAGGCCTTTAATCCCAGTAGTTAAAGGCTTTTCAGGGTCTAAACACTGCCTTTTCCCAGATTTCAAAACCTCAGGCAGGACTGTCAGAGTCCCAGGTCATTCCAGTGTGAGGTGCCCACATGTTGGGTACCATGCGGGGTCCCTGGCCTCATCGTCGCCGAAGAAGGTTTTAAAGGAGCGCTGGCAGCCGCCTGCTTGTAACCCTATCCAGCTGGGAAGAGTAAGTCTGTGAGCAGAAGTTGAGCTGGGGCTGTGGGTGTTAGGCCCTTAAGCGAACTTCCAGAGATTGGGAAGACACCACGCTTCTTAGGAGCTCAGTAGAGAGCCTTGTGGTTCATTGGTCAGGCGAACAATGGGGGTTAATGGCCGAAAACGCTCACGTGAACAAAGGTTGGGACACTGTGACCAGCTTTTAGTGGTCATTTCATCAGTGGAGTTTGGAAAGCTGGACAGCCAGAAGTGCTCAGGAGTATCAGTGCTTAAGGTCCGGAGACCAGCAGGAAATGCTGACGTCATTGAAGGGAAAGGGCCACGTGGATAGCCAGAAATGCTCAGGTGTTCAAGTGCTTGGCTCCCTGGGGCTGGCGGAAGTGATGACGTCATTGAGGGGGAGAGGCCACATGAAGAGCCCGAAATGCTCAGGTGTTCAAGTGCTTGGGTCCCTTGGGCTGGCGGAAGTGCTGACGTCTTCGAGGGGGAGTGGCCACAGGAAGATCCAGAAATGCTAAGGTGGATAAGGGCTTGGGACTCTCAGGCCAGCCAGAAGTGATGACGTCAAAAGGGGAGGGGCCATGTATAGAGCCAGGTGAATGCATTCCAGGGAGGGAAGCTAGAGGTCACAAACTTCCCAAATTCCATGGGTTCATGCTCTGGAATTTAGGACATGGTACCTGTTCTCTGGGAAGGGCGTGCCCCATTATTAAGCAAAAAACTGGGAATAAGGGCTCGGGAAACTGTAAGTGAGCCTGGAGGGGCAGGCCTTTTCTCCCAGTAGTTAAAGGCTTTTCAGGGTCTAAACACTGCCTTTTCCCAGATTTCAAAACCTCAGGCAGGACTGTCAGAGTCCCAGGTCAGTCCAGTGTGAGGTGCCCACATGTTGGGTACCATGCGGGGTCCCTGGCCTCATCGTCGCCGAGGGAGGTTTTAAAGGAGCACTGGCAGCCGCCTGCTTGTAACCCTATCCAGCTGGGAAGAGTAAGTCTGTGAGCAGAAGTTGAGCTGGGGCTGTGGGTGTTAGGCCCTTAAGCGAACTTCCAGAGATTGGGAAGACACCCCGCTTCTTAGGAGCTCAGTAGAGAGCCTTTTGGGTCATTGGTCAGGCGAACTATGGGGGTTAATGGCCGAAAACGCTCACGTGAACCAAGGTTGGGACGCTGTGACCAACTTTTAGTGGTGATTTTATCAGTGGAGTTTGGAAAGCTGGACAGCCAGAAGTGCTCAGGAGGATCAGTGCTTAAGGTCCTGAGACCAGCAGGAAATGCTGACGTCATTGAAGGGAAAGGGCCATGTGGATAGCCAGAAATGCTCAGGTGTTCCAGTGCTTGGCTCCCTGGGGCTGGCGGAAGTGATGACGTCATTGAGGGGGAGAGGCCACATGAAGAGCCCGAAATATTCAGGTGTTCAAGTGCTTGGGTCCCTTGGGCTGGCTGAAGTGCTGACGTCTTCGAGGGGGAGTGGCCACAGTAAGATCAAGAAATGCTCAGGTGGATAAGGGCTTGGGACTCTCAGGCCAGCCAGAAGTGATGACGTCAAAAGGGGAGGGGCCATGTATAGAGCCAGGTGAATGCATTCCAGGGAGGGAAGCTAGAGGTCACAAACTTCCCAAATTCCATGGGTTCATGCTCTGGAATTTAGGACATGGTACCTGTTCTCTGGGAAGGGCGTGCCCCATTATTAAGCAAAAAACTGGGAATAAGGGCTCGGGAAACTCTAAGTGAGCCTGGAGGGGCAGTCCTTTTCTCCCAGTAGTTAAAGGCTTTTCAGGGTCTAAACACTGCCTTTTCCCAGATTTCAAAACCTCAGGCAGGACTGTCAGAGTCCCAGGTCAGTCCAGTGTGAGGTGCCCACATGTTGGGTACCATGCGGGGTCCCTGGCCTCATCGTCGCCGAAGGATGTTTTAAAGGAGCGCTGGCTGCCGCCTGCTTGTAACCCTATCCAGCTGGGAAGAGTAAGTCTGTGAGCAGAAGTTGAGCTGGGGCTGTGGGTGTTAGGCCCTTAAGCGAACTTCCACAGATTGGGAAGACCCCACGCTTCTTAGGAGCTCAGTAGAGAGCCTTGTGGTTCATTGGTCAGCCGAACAATGGGGGTTAATGGCCGAAAACGCTCACGTGAACAAAGGTTGGGACGCTGTGACCAGCTTTTAGTGGTCATTTCATCAGTGGAGTTTGGAAAGCTGGACAGCCAGAAGTGCTCAGGAGTATCAGTGCTTAAGGTCCGGAGACCAGCAGGAAATGCTGACGTCATTGAAGGGAAAGGGCCACGTGGATAGCCAGAAATGCTCAGGTGTTCAAGTGCTTGGCTCCCTGGGGCTGGCGGAAGTGATGACGTCATTGAGGGGGAGAGGCCACATGAAGAGCCCGAAATGCTCAGGTGTTCAAGTGCTTGGGTCCCTTGGGCTGGCTGAAGTGCTGACGTCTTCGAGGGGGAGTGGCCACAGGAAGATCCAGAAATGCTCAGGTGGATAAGGGCTTGGGACTCTCAGGCCAGCCAGAAGTGATGACGTCAAAAGGGGAGGGGCCATGTATAGAGCCAGGTGAATGCATTCCAGGGAGGGAAGCTAGAGGTCACAAACTTCCCAAATTCCATGGGTTCATGCTCTGGAATTTAGGACATGGTACCTGTTCTCTGGGAAGGGCGTGCCCCATTATTAAGCAAAAAACTGGGAATAAGGGCTAGGGAAACTGTAAGTGAGCATGGAGGGGCAGGCCTTTTCTCCCAGTAGTTAAAGGCTTTTCAGGGTCTAAACACTGCCTTTTCCCAGATTTCAAAACCTCAGGCAGGACTGTCAGAGTCCCAGGTCAGTCCAGTGTGAGGTGCCCACATGTTGGGTACCATGCGGGGTCCCTGGCCTCATCGTCGCCGAGGGAAGTTTTAAAGGAGCGCTGGCAGCCGCCTGCTTGTAACCCTTTCCAGCTGAGAAGAGTAAGTCTGTGAGCAGAAGTTGAGCTGGGGCTGTGGGTGTTAGGCCCTTAAGTGAACTTCCAGAGATTGGGAAGACACCCCGCTTCTTAGGAGCTCAGTAGAGAGCGTTGTGGGTCATTGGTCAGGCGAACAATGGGGGTTAATGGCCGAAAACGCTCACGTGAACAATGGTTGGGACGCTGTGACCAGCTTTTAGTGGTCATTTCATCAGTGGAGTTTGGAAAGCTGGACAGCCAGAAGTGCTCAGGAGTATCAGTGCTTAAGGTCCGGAGACCAGCAGGAAATGCTGACGTCATTGAAGGGAAAGGGCCACGTGGATAGCCAGAAATGCTCAGGTGTTCAAGTGCTTGGCTTTCTGGGGCTGGCGGAAGTGATGTCGTCATTGAGGGGGAGAGGCCACATGAAGAGCCCGAAATGCTCAGGTGTTCAAGTGCTTGGGTCCCTTGGGCTGGCTGAAGTGCTGACGTCTTCGAGGGGGAGTGGCCACAGGAAGATCCAGAAAAGCTCAGGTGGATAAGGGCTTGGGACTCTCAGGCCAGCCAGAAGTGATGACGTCAAAAGGGGAGGGGCCATGTATAGAGCCAGGTGAATGCATTCCAGGGAGGGAAGCTAGAGGTCACAAACTTCCCAAATTCCATGGGGTCATGCTCTGGAATTTAGGACATGGTACCTGTTCTCTGGGAAGGGCGTGCCCCATTATTAAGCAAAAAACTGGGAATAAGGTCTCCAGAAACTGTAAGTGAGCCTGGAGGGGAAGGCCTTTAATCCCAGTAGTTAAAGGCTTTTCAGGGTCTAAACACTGCCTGTTCCCAGATTTCAAAACCTCAGGCAGGACTGTCAGAGTCCCAGGTCATTCCAGTGTGAGGTGCCCACATGTTGGGTACCATGCGGGGTCCCTGGCCTCATCGTCGCCGAAGAAGGTTTTAAAGGAGCGCTGGCAGCCGCCTGCTTGTAACCCTATCCAGCTGGGAAGAGTAAGTCTGTGAGCAGAAGTTGAGCTGGGGCTGTGGGTGTTAGGCCCTTAAGCGAACTTCCAGAGATTGGGAAGACACCACGCTTCTTAGGAGCTCAGTAGAGAGCCTTGTGGTTCATTGGTCAGGCGAACAATGGGGGTTAATGGCCGAAAACGCTCACGTGAACAAAGGTTGGGACACTGTGACCAGCTTTTAGTGGTCATTTCATCAGTGGAGTTTGGAAAGCTGGACAGCCAGAAGTGCTCAGGAGTATCAGTGCTTAAGGTCCGGAGACCAGCAGGAAATGCTGACGTCATTGAAGGGAAAGGGCCACGTGGATAGCCAGAAATGCTCAGGTGTTCAAGTGCTTGGCTCCCTGGGGCTGGTGGAAGTGATGACGTCATTGAGGGGGAGAGGCCACATGAAGAGCCCGAAATGCTCAGGTGTTCAAGTGCTTGGGTCCCTTGGGCTGGCGGAAGTGCTGACGTCTTCGAGGGGGAGTGGCCACAGGAAGATCCAGAAATGCTCAGGTGGATAAGGGCTTGGGACTCTCAGGCCAGCCAGAAGTGATGACGTCAAAAGGGGAGGGGCCATGTATAGAGCCAGGTGAATGCATTCCAGGGAGGGAAGCTAGAGGTCACAAACTTCCCAAATTCCATGGGTTCATGCTCTGGAATTTAGGACATGGTACCTGTTCTCTGGGAAGGGCGTGCCCCATTATTAAGCAAAAAACTGGGAATAAGGGCTCGGGAAACTGTAAGTGAGCCTGGAGGGGCAGGCCTTTTCTCCCAGTAGTTAAAGGCTTTTCAGGGTCTAAACACTGCCTTTTCCCAGATTTCAAAACCTCAGGCAGGACTGTCAGAGTCCCAGGTCAGTCCAGTGTGAGGTGCCCACATGTTGGGTACCATGCGGGGTCCCTGGCCTCATCGTCGCCGAGGGAGGTTTTAAAGGAGCACTGGCAGCCGCCTGCTTGTAACCCTATCCAGCTGGGAAGAGTAAGTCTGTGAGCAGAAGTTGAGCTGGGGCTGTGGGTGTTAGGCCCTTAAGCGAACTTCCAGAGATTGGGAAGACACCCCGCTTCTTAGGAGCTCAGTAGAGAGCCTTTTGGGTCATTGGTCAGGCGAACTATGGGGGTTAATGGCCGAAAACGCTCACGTGAACAAAGGTTGGGACGCTGTGACCAACTTTTAGTGGTCATTTTATCAGTGGAGTTTGGAAAGCTGGACAGCCAGAAGTGCTCAGGAGGATCAGTGCTTAAGGTCCGGAGACCAGCAGGAAATGCTGACGTCATTGAAGGGAAAGGGCCACGTGGATAGCCAGAAATGCTCAGGTGTTCAAGTGCTTGGCTCCCTGGGGCTGGCGGAAGTGATGACGTCATTGAGGGGGAGAGGCCACATGAAGAGCCCGAAATGCTCAGGTGTTCAAGTGCTTGGGTCCCTTGGGCTGGCTGAAGTGCTGACGTCTTCGAGGGGGAGTGGCCACAGGAAGATCCAGAAATGCTCAGGTGGATAAGGGCTTGGGACTCTCAGGCCAGCCAGAAGTGATGACGTCAAAAGGGGAGGGGCCATGTATAGAGCCAGGTGAATGCATTCCAGGGAGGGAAGCTAGAGGTCACAAACTTCCAAAATTCCATGGTTTCATGCTCTGGAATTTAGGACATGGTACCTGTTCTCTGGGAAGGGCGTGCCCCATTATTAAGCAAAAAACTGGGAATAAGGGCTCGTGAAATTGTAAGTGAGCCTGGAGGGGCAGGCCTTTTCTCCCAGTAGTTAAAGGCTTTTCAGGGTCTAAACACTGCCTTTTCCCAGATTTCAAAACCTCAGGCAGGACTGTCAGAGTCCCAGGTCAGTCCAGTGTGAGGTGCCCACATGTTGGGTACCATGCGGGGTCCCTGGCCTCATCGTCGCCGAGGGAGGTTTTAAAGGAGCGCTGGCAGCCGCCTGCTTGTAACCCTATCCAGCTGGGAAGAGTAAGTCTGTGAGCAGAAGTTGAGCTGGGGCTGTGGGTGTTAGGCCCTTAAGCGAACTTCCAGAGATTGGGAAGACACCCCGCTTCTTAGGAGCTCAGTAGAGAGCCTTTTGGGTCATTGGTCAGGCGAACTATGGGGGTAATGGCCGAAAACGCTCACGTGAACAAAGGTTGGGACGCTGTGACCAGCTTTTAGAGGTCATTTCATCAGTGGAGTTTGGAAAGCTGGACAGCCAGAAGTGCTCAGGAGTATCAGTGCTTAAGGTCCGGAGACCAGCAGGAAATGCTGACGTCATTGAAGGGAAAGGGCCACGTGGATAGCCAGAAATGCTCAGGTGTTCAAGTGCTTGGCTCCCTGGGGCTGGCGGAAGTGATGACGTCATTGAGGGGGAGAGGCCACATGAAGAGCCCGAAATGCTCAGGTGTTCAAGTGCTTGGGTCCCTTGGGCTGGCTGAAGTGCTGAAGTCTTCGAGGGGGAGTGGCCACAGGAAGATCCAGAAATGCTCAGGTGGATAAGGGCTTGGGACTCTCAGGCCAGCCAGAAGTGATGACGTCAAAAGGGGAGGGGCCATGTATAGAGCCAGGTGAATGCATTCCAGGGAGGGAAGCTAGAGGTCACAAACTTCCCAAATTCCATGGGTTCATGCTCTGGAATTTAGGACATGGTACCTGTTCTCTGGGAAGGGCGTGCCCCATTATTAAGCAAAAAACTGGGAATAAGGGCTCGGGAAACTGTAAGTGAGCCTGGAGGGGCAGGCCTTTTCTCCCAGTAGTTAAAGGCTTTTCAGGGTCTAAACACTGCCTTTTCCCAGATTTCAAAACCTCAGGCAGGTCTGTCAGAGTCCCAGGTCAGTCCAGTGTGAGGTGCCCACATGTTGAGTACCATGCGGGGTCCCTGTCCTCATCGTCGCCGAGGGAGGTTTTAAAGGAGCACTGGCAGCCGCCTGCTTGTAACCCTATCCAGCTGGGAAGAGTAAGTCTGTGAGCAGAAGTTGAGCTGGGGCTGTGGGTGTTAGGACCTTAAGCGAACTTCCAGAGATTGGGAAGACACCCTGCTTCTTAGGAACTCAGTAGAGAGCCTTTTGGGTCATTGGTCAGGCGAACTATGGGGGTTAATGGCCGAAAACGCTCACGTGAACAAAGGTTGGGACGCTGTGACCAACTTTTAGTGGTCATTTTATCAGTGGAGTTTGGAAAGCTGGACAGCCAGAAGTGCTCAGGAGGATCAGTGCTTAAGGTCCGGAGACCAGCAGGAAATGCTGACGGCATAGAAGGGAAAGGGCCACGTGGATAGCCAGAAATGCTCATTTGTTCAAGTGCTTGGCTCCCTGGGGATGGCGGAAGTGATGACGTCATTGAGGGGGAGAGGCCACATGAAGAGCCCGAAATGCTCAGGTGTTCAAGTGCTTGGGTCCCTTGGGCTGGCTGAAGTGCTGACGTCTTCGAGGGGGAGTGGCCACAGGAAGATCCAGAAATGCTCAGGTGGATAAGGGCTTGGGACTCTCAGGCCAGCCAGAAGTGATGACGTCAAAAGGGGAGGGGCCATGTATAGAGCCAGGTGAATGCATTCCAGGGAGGGAAGCTAGAGGTCACAAACTTCCCAAATTCCATGGGTTCATGCTCTGGAATTTAGGACATGGTACCTGTTCTCTGGGAAGGGCGTGCCCCATTATTAAGCAAAAAACTGGGAATAAGGGCTCGGGAAACTGTAAGTGAGCCTGGAGGGGCAGGCCTTTTCTCCCAGTAGTTAAAGGCTTTTCAGGGTCTAAACACTGCCTTTTCCCAGATTTCAAAACCTCAGGCAGGACTGTCAGAGTCCCAGGTCAGTCCAGTGTGAGGTGCCCACATGTTGGGTACCATGCGGGGTCCCTGGCCTCATCGTCGCCGAGGGAGGTTTTAAAGGAGCACTGGCAGCCGCCTGCTTGTAACCCTATCCAGCTGGGAAGAGTAAGTCTGTGAGCAGAAGTTGAGCTGGGGCTGTGGGTGTTAGGCCCTTAAGTGAACTTCCAGAGATTGGGAAGACACCCCGCATCTTAGGAGCTCAGTAGAGAGCGTTGTGGGTCATTGGTCAGGCGAACAATGGGGGTTAATGGCCCAAAACGCTCACGTGAACAAAGGTTGGGACGCTGTGACCAGCTTTTAGTGGTCATTTCATCAGTGGAGTTTGGAAAGCCGGACAGCGAGAAGTGCTCAGGAGGATCAGTGCTTAAGGTCCGGAGACCAGCAGGAAATGCTGACGTCATTGAAGGGAAAGGGCCATGTGGATAGCCAGAAATGCTCAGGTGTTCAAGTGCTTGGCTCCCTGGGGCTTTTGGAAGTGATGACGTCATTGAGGGGGAGCGGCCACATGAAGAACCCGAAATGCTCAGGTGTTCAAGTGCTTGGGTCCCTTGGGCTGGCTGAAGTGCTGACGTCTTCGAGGGGGAGTGGTCACAGGAAGATCCAGAAATGCTCAGGTGGATAAGGGCTTGGGACTCTCAGGCCAGCCAGAAGTGATGATGTCAAAAGGGGAGGGGCCATGTATAGAGCCAGGTGAATGCATTCCAGGGAAGGAAGCTAGAGGTCACAAACGTCCCAAATTCCATGGGTTCATGCTCTGGAATTTAGGACATGGTACCTGTTCTCTGGGACGGGCGTGCCCCATTATTAAGCAAAAAACTGGGAATAAGGGCTCGGGAAACTGTAAGTGAGCCTGGAGGGGCAGGCCTTTTCTCCCAGTAGTTAAAGGCTTTTCAGGGTCTAAACACTGCCTTTTCCCAGATTTCAAAACCTCAGGCAGGACTGTCAGAGTCCCAGGTCAGTCCAGTGTGAGGTGCCCACATGTTGGGTACCATGCGGGGTCCCTGGCCTCATCGTCGCCAAGGGAGGTTTTAAAGGAGCACTGGCAGCCGCCTGCTTGTAACCCTGTCCAGCTGGGAAGAGTAAGTCTGTGAGCAAAAGTTGAGCTGCGGCTGTGGGTGTTAGGCCCTTAAGCGAACTTCCAGAGATTGGGAAGACACCACGCTTCTTAGGAGCTCAGTAGAGAGCCTTGTGGGTCATTGGTCAGGCGAACAATGGGGGTTAATGGCCGAAAACGCTCACCTGAACAAAGGTTGGGACGATGTGACCAGCTTTTTGTGGTCATTTCATCAGTGGAGTTTGGAAAGCTGGATAGCCAGAAATGCTCAGGAGGATCAGTCCTTAAGGTCCGGAGACCAGCAGGAAATGCTGACGTCATTGAAGGGAAAGGGCCACGTGGATAGCCAGAAATGCTCAGGTGTTCAAGTGCTTGGCTCCCTGGGGCTTGTGGATGTGATGACGTCATTGAGGGGGAGCGGCCACATGAAGACCCCGAAATGCTCAGGTGTTCAAGTGCTTGGGTCCCTTGGGCTGGCTGAAGTGCTGACGTCTTCGAGGGGGAGTGGTCACAGGAAGATCCAGAAATGCTCAGGTGGATAAGGGCTTGGGACTCTCAGGCCAGCCAGAAGTGATGACGTCAAAAGGGGAGGGGCCATGTATAGAGCCAGGTGAATGCATTCCAGGGAGGGAAGCCAGAGGTCACAAACGTCCCAAATTCCATGGGTTCATGCTCTGGAATTTAGGACATGGTACCTGTTCTCTGGGACGGGCGTGCCTCATTATTAAGCAAAAAACTGGGAATAAGGGCTCGGGAAACTGTAAGTGAGCCTGGAGGGGCAGGCCTTTTCTCCCAGTAGTTAAAGGCTTTTCAGGGTCTACACACTGCCTTTTCCCAGATTTCAAAACCTCAGGCAGGACTGTCAGAGTCCCAGGTCAGTCCAGTGTGAGGTGCCCACATGTTGGGTACCATGCGGGGTCCCTGGCCTCATCGTCGCCGAGGGAGGTTTTAAAGGAGCGCTGGCAGCCGCCTGCTTGTAACCCTATCCAGCTGGGAAGAGTAAGACTGTGAGCAGAAGTTGACCTGGGGCTGTGGGTGTTAGGCCCTTAAGCGAACTTCCAGAGATTGGGAAGACACCCCGCTTCTTAGGAGCTCAGTAGAGAGCCTTGTGGGTCATTGGTCAGGCGAACAATGGGGGTTAATGGCCGAAAACGCTCACCTATACAAAGGTTGGCATGCTGTGACCAGCTTTTAGTGGTCATTTCATCAGTGGAATTTGGAAAGCTGGACAGCCAGATGTGCTCAGGAGGATCAGTGCTTAAGGTCCGGAGACCAGCAGGAAATGCTGACGTCATTGAAGGGAAAGGGCCACGTGGATAGCCAGAAATGCTCAGGTGTTCAGTGCTTGGCTCCCTGGGGCTGGCGGAAGTGATGACGTCATTGAGGGGGAGAGGCCACATGAAGAGCCCGAAATGCTCAGGTGTTCAAGTGCTTGGGTCCCTTGGGCTGGCTGAAGTGCTGACATCTTCGAGGGGGAGTGGCCACAGGAAGATCCAGAAATGCTCAGGTGGATAAGGGCTTGGGACTCTCAGGCCAGCTTGAAGTGATGACGTCAAAACGGGAGGGCCATGTATAGAGCCAGGTTAATGCATTCCAGAGAGGGAAGCTAGAGGTCACAAACGTCCCAAATTGCATGGGTTCATGCTCTGGAATTTAGGACATGGTACCTGTTCTCTGGGACGGGCGTGCCCCATTATTAAGCAAAAAACTGGGAATAAGGGCTCGGGAAACTGTAAGTGAGCCTGGAGGGGCAGGCCTTTTCTCTCAGTAGTTAAAGGCTTTTCAGGGTCTAAACACTGCCTTTTCCCAGATTTCAAAACCTCAGGCAGGACTGTCAGAGTCCCAGGTCAGTCCAGTGTGAGGTGCCCACATGTTGGGTACCAGGCGGGGTCCCTGGCCTCATTGTCGCTGAAGGAGGTTTTAAAGGAGCGCTGGCAGCCGCCTGCTTGTAACCCTATCCAGCTGGGAAGAGAAAGACTGTGAGCAGAAGTTGAGCTGGGGCTGTGGGTGTTAGGCCCTTAAGCGAACTTCCAGAGATTGGGAAGACACCCCGCTTCTTAGGAGCTCAATAGAGAGCATTGTGGGTCATTGGTCAGGCGAACAATGGGGGTTAATGGCCGAAAACGCTCACCTGAACAAACGTTGGCACGCTGTGACCAGCTTTTAGTGGTCATTTCATCAGTGGAATTTGGAAAGCTGGACAGCCAGATGTGTTCAGGAGGATCAGTGCTTAAGGTCCGGAGACCAGCAGGAAATGCTGACGTCATTGAAGGGAAAGGGCCACGTGGATAGCCAGAAATGCTCAGGTGTTCAAGTGCTTGGCTCCCTGGGGCTGGCGGAAGTGATGACGTCATTGAGGGGGAGAGGCCACATGAAGAGCCCGAAATGCTCAGGTGTTCAAGTGCTTGGGTCCCTTGGGCTGGCTGAAGTGCTGACGTCTTCGAGGGGGAGTGGCCACAGGAAGATCCAGAAATGCTCAGGTGGATAAGGGCTTGGGACTCTCAGGCCAGCCAGAAGTGATGATGTCAAAAGGGGAGGGGCCATGTATAGAGCCAGGTGAATGCATTCCAGGGAGGGAAGCTAGAGGTCACAAACGTCCCAAATTGCATGGGTTCATGCTCTGGAATTTAGGACATGGTACCTGTTCTCTGGGAAGGGCGTGCCCTATTATTAAGCAAAAAACTGGGAATAAGGGCTCGGGAAACTCTAAGTGAGCCTGGAGGGGCAGGCCTTTTCTCCCAGTAGTGAAAGGCTTTTCAGGGTCTAAACACTGCCTTTTCCCAGATTTCAAAACCTCAGGCAGGACTGTCAGAGTCCCAGGTCAGTCCAGTGTGAGGTGCCCACATGTTGGGTACCATGCGGGGTCCCTGGCCTCATCGTCGCCAAGGGAGGTTTTAAAGGAGCACTGGCAGCCGCCTGCTTGTAACCCTGTCCAGCTGGGAAGAGTAAGTCTGTGAGCAAAAGTTGAGCTGCGGCTGTGGGTGTTAGGCCCTTAAGCGAACTTCCAGAGATTGGGAAGACACCACGCTTCTTAGGAGCTCAGTAGAGAGCCTTGTGGGTCATTGGTCAGGCGAACAATGGGGGTTAATGGCCGAAAACGCTCACCTGAACAAAGGTTGGGACGATGTGACCAGCTTTTTGTGGTCATTTCATCAGTGGAGTTTGGAAAGCTGGATAGCCAGAAATGCTCAGGAGGATCAGTCCTTAAGGTCCGGAGACCAGCAGGAAATGCTGACGTCATTGAAGGGAAAGGGCCACGTGGATAGCCAGAAATGCTCAGGTGTTCAAGTGCTTGGCTCCCTGGGGCTTGTGGATGTGATGACGTCATTGAGGGGGAGCGGCCACATGAAGACCCCGAAATGCTCAGGTGTTCAAGTGCTTGGGTCCCTTGGGCTGGCTGAAGTGCTGACGTCTTCGAGGGGGAGTGGTCACAGGAAGATCCAGAAATGCTCAGGTGGATAAGGGCTTGGGACTCTCAGGCCAGCCAGAAGTGATGACGTCAAAAGGGGAGGGGCCATGTATAGAGCCAGGTGAATGCATTCCAGGGAGGGAAGCCAGAGGTCACAAACGTCCCAAATTCCATGGGTTCATGCTCTGGAATTTAGGACATGGTACCTGTTCTCTGGGACGGGCGTGCCTCATTATTAAGCAAAAAACTGGGAATAAGGGCTCGGGAAACTGTAAGTGAGCCTGGAGGGGCAGGCCTTTTCTCCCAGTAGTTAAAGGCTTTTCAGGGTCTACACACTGCCTTTTCCCAGATTTCAAAACCTCAGGCAGGACTGTCAGAGTCCCAGGTCAGTCCAGTGTGAGGTGCCCACATGTTGGGTACCATGCGGGGTCCCTGGCCTCATCGTCGCCGAGGGAGGTTTTAAAGGAGCGCTGGCAGCCGCCTGCTTGTAACCCTATCCAGCTGGGAAGAGTAAGACTGTGAGCAGAAGTTGAGCTGGGGCTGTGGGTGTTAGGCCCTTAAGCGAACTTCCAGAGATTGGGAAGACACCCCGCTTCTTAGGAGCTCAGTAGAGAGCCTTGTGGGTCATTGGTCAGGCGAACAATGGGGGTTAATGGCCGAAAACGCTCACCTATACAAAGGTTGGCATGCTGTGACCAGCTTTTAGTGGTCATTTCATCAGTGGAATTTGGAAAGCTGGACAGCCAGATGTGCTCAGGAGGATCAGTGCTTAAGGTCCGGAGACCAGCAGGAAATGCTGACGTCATTGAAGGGAAAGGGCCACGTGGATAGCCAGAAATGCTCAGGTGTTCAGTGCTTGGCTCCCTGGGGCTGGCGGAAGTGATGACGTCATTGAGGGGGAGAGGCCACATGAAGAGCCCGAAATGCTCAGGTGTTCAAGTGCTTGGGTCCCTTGGGCTGGCTGAAGTGCTGACATCTTCGAGGGGGAGTGGCCACAGGAAGATCCAGAAATGCTCAGGTGGATAAGGGCTTGGGACTCTCAGGCCAGCTTGAAGTGATGACGTCAAAACGGGAGGGCCATGTATAGAGCCAGGTTAATGCATTCCAGAGAGGGAAGCTAGAGGTCACAAACGTCCCAAATTGCATGGGTTCATGCTCTGGAATTTAGGACATGGTACCTGTTCTCTGGGACGGGCGTGCCCCATTATTAAGCAAAAAACTGGGAATAAGGGCTCGGGAAACTGTAAGTGAGCCTGGAGGGGCAGGCCTTTTCTCTCAGTAGTTAAAGGCTTTTCAGGGTCTAAACACTGCCTTTTCCCAGATTTCAAAACCTCAGGCAGGACTGTCAGAGTCCCAGGTCAGTCCAGTGTGAGGTGCCCACATGTTGGGTACCAGGCGGGGTCCCTGGCCTCATTGTCGCTGAAGGAGGTTTTAAAGGAGCGCTGGCAGCCGCCTGCTTGTAACCCTATCCAGCTGGGAAGAGAAAGACTGTGAGCAGAAGTTGAGCTGGGGCTGTGGGTGTTAGGCCCTTAAGCGAACTTCCAGAGATTGGGAAGACACCCCGCTTCTTAGGAGCTCAATAGAGAGCATTGTGGGTCATTGGTCAGGCGAACAATGGGGGTTAATGGCCGAAAACGCTCACCTGAACAAACGTTGGCACGCTGTGACCAGCTTTTAGTGGTCATTTCATCAGTGGAATTTGGAAAGCTGGACAGCCAGATGTGTTCAGGAGGATCAGTGCTTAAGGTCCGGAGACCAGCAGGAAATGCTGACGTCATTGAAGGGAAAGGGCCACGTGGATAGCCAGAAATGCTCAGGTGTTCAAGTGCTTGGCTCCCTGGGGCTGGCGGAAGTGATGACGTCATTGAGGGGGAGAGGCCACATGAAGAGCCCGAAATGCTCAGGTGTTCAAGTGCTTGGGTCCCTTGGGCTGGCTGAAGTGCTGACGTCTTCGAGGGGGAGTGGCCACAGGAAGATCCAGAAATGCTCAGGTGGATAAGGGCTTGGGACTCTCAGGCCAGCCAGAAGTGATGATGTCAAAAGGGGAGGGGCCATGTATAGAGCCAGGTGAATGCATTCCAGGGAGGGAAGCTAGAGGTCACAAACGTCCCAAATTGCATGGGTTCATGCTCTGGAATTTAGGACATGGTACCTGTTCTCTGGGAAGGGCGTGCCCTATTATTAAGCAAAAAACTGGGAATAAGGGCTCGGGAAACTCTAAGTGAGCCTGGAGGGGCAGGCCTTTTCTCCCAGTAGTGAAAGGCTTTTCAGGGTCTAAACACTGCCTTTTCCCAGATTTCAAAACCTCAGGCAGGACTGTCAGAGTCCCAGGTCAGTCCAGTGTGAGGTGCCCACATGTTGGGTACCATGCGGGGTCCCTGGCCTCATCATCGCCGAGGGAGGTTTTAAAGGAGCGCTGGCAGCCGCCTGCTTGTAACCCTATCCAGCTGGGAAGAGTAAGACTGTGAGCAGAAGTTGAGCTGGGGCTGTGGGTGTTAGGCCCTTAAGCGAACTTCCAGAGATTGGGAAGACACCCCGCTTCTTAGGAGCTCAGTAGAGAGCCTTGTGGGTCATTGGTCAGGCGAACAATGGGGGTTAATGGCCGAAAACGCTCACCTGAACAAACGTTGGCACGCTGTGACCAGCTTTTAGTGGTCATTTCATCAGTGGAATTTGGAAAGCTGGACAGCCAGATGTGTTCAGGAGGATCAGTGCTTAAGGTCCGGAGACCAGCAGGAAATGCTGACGTCATTGAAGGGAAAGGGCCACGTGGATAGCCAGAAATGCTCAGGTGTTCAAGTGCTTGGCTCCCTGGGGCTGGCGGAAGTGATGACGTCATTGAGGGGGAGAGGCCACATGAAGAGCCCGAAATGCTCAGCTGTTCAAGTGCTTGGGTCCCTTGGGCTGGCTGAAGTGCTGACATCTTCGAGGGGGAGTGGCCACAGGAAGATCCAGAAATGCTCAGGTGGATAAGGGCTTGGGACTCTCAGGCCAGCCACAAGTGATGACGTCAAAAGGGGAGGGGCCATGTATAGAGCCAGGTGAATGCATTCCAGGGAGGGAAGCTAGAGGTCACAAACGTCCCAAATTGCATGGGTTCATGCTCTGGAATTTAGGACATGTTACCTGTTCTCTGGGAAGGGCGTGCCCCATTATTAAGCAAAAAACTGGGAATAAGGGCTCGGGAAACTCTAAGTGAGCCTGGAGGGGCAGGCCTTTTCTCCCAGTAGTGAAAGGCTTTTCAGGGTCTAAACACTGCCTTTTCCCAGATTTCAAAACCTCAGGCAGGACTGTCAGAGTCCCAGGTCAGTCCAGTGTGAGGTGCCCACATGTTGGGTACCATGCGGGGTCCCTGGCCTCATCATCGCCGAGGGAGGTTTTAAAGGAGCGCTGGCAGCCGCCTGCTTGTAACCCTATCCAGCTGGGAATAGTAAGTCTGTGAGCAGAAGTTGAGCTGGGGCTGTGGGTGTTAGGCCCTTAAGTGAACTTCCAGAGATTGGGAAGACAACCCGCTTCTTAGGAGCTCAGTAGAGAGCGTTGTGGGTCATTGGTCAGGCGAACAATGGGGGTTAATGGCCGAAAACGCTCACGTGAACATAGTTTGGGACGCTGTGACCAGCTTTTAGTGGTCATTTCATCAGTGGAGTTTGGAAAGCTGGACAGCCAGAAGTGCTCAGGAGGATCAGTGCTTAAGGTCCGGAGACCAGCAAGAAATGCTGACGTCATTGAAGGGAAAGGGCCACGTGGATAGCCAGAAATGCTCAGGTGTTCAAGTCCTTGGCTCCCTGGGGCTTGTGGAAGTGATGACGTCATTGAGGGGGAGCGGCCACATGAAGAGCCCGAAATGCTCAGGTGTTCAAGTGCTTGGGTCCCTTGGGCTGGCTGAAGTGCTGACGTCTTCGAGGGGGAGTGGCCACAGGAAGATCCAGAAATGCTCAGGAGGATAAGGGCTTGGGACTCTCAGGCCAGCCAGAAGTGATGACGTCAAAGGGGAGGGGCCATGTATAGAGCCAGGTGAATGCATTCCAGGGAGGGAAGCTAGAGGTCACAAACGTCCCAAATTCCATGGGTTCATGCTCTGGAATTTAGGACATGGTACCTGTTCTCTGGGAAGGGCGTGCCCCATTATTAAGCAAAAAACTGGGAATAAGGGCTCGGGAAACTCTAAGTGAGCCTGGAGGGGCAGGCCTTTTCTCCCAGTAGTGAAAGGCTTTTCAGGGTCTAAACACTGCCTTTTCCCAGATTTCAAAACCTCAGGCAGGACTGTCAGAGTCCCAGGTCAGTCCAGTGTGAGGTGCCCACATGTTGGGTACCATGCGGGGTCCCTGGCCTCATCATCGCTGATGGAGATTTTAAAGGAGCGCTGGCAGCCGCCTGCTTGTAACCCTATCCAGCTGGGAAGAGTAAGTCTGTGAGCAGAAGTTGAGCTGGGGCTGTGGGTGTTAGGCCCTTAAGCGAACTTCCAGAGATTGGGAAGACACCCCGCTTCTTAGGAGCTCAGTAGAGAGCCTTGTGGGTCATTGGTCAGGCGAACAATGGTGGTTAATGGCCGAAAACGCTCACGTGAACAAAGGTTGGCACGCTGTGACCAGCTTTTAGTGGTCATTTCATCAGTGGAATTTGGAAAGCTGGATAGCCAAATGTGCTCAGGAGGATCAGTGCTTAAGGTCCGGAGACCAGCAGGAAATGCTGATGTCATTGAAGGGAAAGGGCCACGTGGATAGCCAGAAATGCTCAGGTGTTCAAGTGCTTGGCTCCCTGCTGCTGGTGGAAGTGATGACGTCATTGAGGGGGAGAGGCCACATGAAGAGCCCGAAATGCTCAGGTGTTCAAGAGCTTGGGTCCCTTGGGCTGGCTGAAGTGCTGACATCTTCGAGGGGGAGTGGCCACAGGAAGATCCAGAAATGCTCAGGTGGATAAGTGCTTGGGACTCTCAGGCCAGCCAGAAGTGATGACGTCAAAAGGGGAGGGGCCATGTATAGAGCCAGGTGAATGCATTCCAGGGAGGGAAGCTAGAGGTCACAAACGTCCCAAATTGCATGGGTTCATGCTCTGGAATTTAGGACATGGTACCTGTTCTCTGGGAAGGGCGTGCCCTATTATTAAGCAAAAAACTGGGAATAAGGGCACGGGAAACTCTAAGTGAGCCTGGAGGGGCAGGCCTTTTCTCCCAGTAGTGAAAGGCTTTTCAGGGTCTAAACACTGCCTTTTCCCAGATTTCAAAACCTCAGGCAGGACTGTCAGAGTCCCAGGTCAGTCCAGTGTGAGGTGCCCACATGTTGGGTACCATGCGGGGTCCCTGGCCTCATCATCGCCGAGGGAGGTTTTAAAGGAGCGCTGGCAGCCGCCTGCTTGTAACCCTATCCAGCTGGGAAGAGTAAGACTGTGAGATGAAGTTGAGCTGGGGCTGTGGGTGTTAGGCCCTTAAGCGAACTTCCAGAGATTGGGAAGACACCCCGCTTCTTAGGAGCTCAGTAGAGAGCCTTGTGGGTCATTGGTCAGGCGAACAATGGGGGTTAATGGCCGAAAACGCTCACCTGAACAAACGTTGGCACGCTGTGACAAGCTTTTAGTGGTCATTTCATCAGTGGAATTTGGAAAGCTGGACAGCCAGATGTGTTCAGGAGGATCAGTGCTTAAGGTCCGGAGACCAGCAGGAAATGCTGACGTCATTGAAGGGAAAGGGCCACGTGGATAGCCAGAAATGCTCAGGTGTTCAAGTGCTTGGCTCCCTGGGGCTGGCGGAAGTGATGACGTCATTGAGGGGGAGAGGTCACATGAAGAGCCCGAAATGCTCAGGTGTTCAAGTGCTTGGGTCCCTTGGGCTGGCTGAAGTGCTGACATCTTCGAGGGGGAGTGGCCACAGGAAGATCCAGAAATGCTCAGGTGGATAAGGGCTTGGGACTCTCAGGCCAGCTAGAAGTGATGACGTCAAAACGGGAGGGCCATGTATAGAGCCAGGTTAATGCATTCCAGAGAGGGAAGCTAGAGGTCACAAACGTCCCAAATTGCATGGGTTCATGCTCTGGAATTTAGGACATGGTACCTGTTCTCTGGGACGGGCGTGCCCCATTATTAAGCAAAAAACTGGGAATAAGGGCTCGGGAAACTGTAAGTGAGCCTGGAGGGGCAGGCCTTTTCTCCCAGTAGTGAAAGGCTTTTCAGGGTCTAAACACTGCCTTTTCCCAGATTTCAAAACCTCAGGCAGGAGTGTCAGAGTCCCAGGTCAGTCCAGTGTGAGGTGCCCACATGTTGGGTACCATGCGGGGTCCCTGGCCTCATTGTCGCTGAAGGAGGTTTTAAAGGAGCGCTGGCAGCCGCCTGCTTGTAACCCTATCCAGCTGGGAAGAGAAAGACTGTGAGCAGAAGTTGAGCTGGGGCTGGGGGTGTTAGGCCCTTAAGCGAACTTCCAGAGATTGGGAAGACACCCCGCTTCTTAGGAGCTCAGTAGAGAGCCTTGTGGGTCATTGGTCAGGTGAACAATGGAAGTTAATGGCCGAAAACGCTCACCTGAACAAACGTTGGCACGCTGTGACCAGCTTTTAGTGGTCATTTCATCAGTGGAATTTGGAAAGCTGGACAGCCAGATGTGTTCAGGAGGATCAGTGCTTAAGGTCCGGAGACCAGCAGGAAATGCTGACGTCATTGAAGGGAAAGGGCCACGTGGATAGCCAGAAATGCTCAGGTGTTCAAGTGCTTGGCTCCCTGGGGCTGGCGGAAGTGATGACGTCATTGAGGGGGAGAGGCCACATGAAGAGCCCGAAATGCTCAGCTGTTCAAGTGCTTGGGTCCCTTGGGCTGGCTGAAGTGCTGACATCTTCGAGGGGGAGTGGCCACAGGAAGATCCAGAAATGCTCAGGTGGATAAGGGCTTGGGACTCTCAGGCCAGCCACAAGTGATGACGTCAAAAGGGGAGGGGCCATGTATAGAGCCAGGTGAATGCATTCCAGGGAGGGAAGCTAGAGGTCACAAACGTCCCAAATTGCATGGGTTCATGCTCTGGAATTTAGGACATGTTACCTGTTCTCTGGGAAGGGCGTGCCCCATTATTAAGCAAAAAACTGGGAATAAGGGCTCGGGAAACTCTAAGTGAGCCTGGAGGGGCAGGCCTTTTCTCCCAGTAGTGAAAGGCTTTTCAGGGTCTAAACACTGCCTTTTCCCAGATTTCAAAACCTCAGGCAGGACTGTCAGAGTCCCAGGTCAGTCCAGTGTGAGGTGCCCACATGTTGGGTACCATGCGGGGTCCCTGGCCTCATCGTCGCCAAGGGAGGTTTTAAAGGAGCGCTGGCAGCCGCCTGCTTGTAACCCTATCCAGCTGGGAAGAGTAAGTCTGTGAGCAGAAGTTGAGCTGGGGCTGTGGGTGTTAGGCCCTTAAGTGAACTTCCAGAGATTGGGAAGACAACCCGCTTCTTAGGAGCTCAGTAGAGAGCGTTGTGGGTCATTGGTCAGGCGAACAATGGGGGTTAATGGCCGAAAACGCTCACGTGAACATAGTTTGGGACGCTGTGACCAGCTTTTAGTGGTCATTTCATCAGTGGAGTTTGGAAAGCTGGACAGCCAGAAGTGCTCAGGAGGATCAGTGCTTAAGGTCCGGAGACCAGCAAGAAATGCTGACGTCATTGAAGGGAAAGGGCCACGTGGATAGCCAGAAATGCTCAGGTGTTCAAGTCCTTGGCTCCCTGGGGCTTGTGGAAGTGATGACGTCATTGAGGGGGAGCGGCCACATGAAGAGCCCGAAATGCTCAGGTGTTCAAGTGCTTGGGTCCCTTGGGCTGGCTGAAGTGCTGACGTCTTCGAGGGGGAGTGGCCACAGGAAGATCCAGAAATGCTCAGGAGGATAAGGGCTTGGGACTCTCAGGCCAGCCAGAAGTGATGACCTCAAAAGGGGAGGGGCCATGTATAGAGCCAGGTGAATGCATTCCAGGGAGGGAAGCTAGAGGTCACAAATGTCCCAAATTCCATGGGTTCATGCTCTGGAATTTAGGACATGGTACCTGTTCTCTGTGAAGGGCGTGCCCCATTATTAAGCAAAAAACTGGGAATAATGGCTCGGGAAACTGTAAGTGAGCCTGGAGGGGCAGGCCTTTTCTCCCAGTAGTTAAAGGCTTTTCAGGGTCTAAACACTGCCTTTTCCCAGATTTCAAAACCTCAGGCAGGACTGTCAGAGTCCCAGGTCAGTCCAGTGTGAGGTGCCCACATGTTGGGTACCATGCGGGGTCGCTGGCCTCATCATCGCCGAGGGAGGTTTTAAAGGAGCGCTGGCAGCCGCCTGCTTGTAACCCTATCCAGCTGGGAAGAGTAAGTCTGTGAGCAGAAGTTGAGCTGGGGCTGTGGGTGTTAGGCCCTTAAGTGAACTTCCAGAGATTGGGAAGACACCCCGCTTCTTAGGAGCTCAGTAGAGAGCGTTGTGGGTCATTGGTCAGGCGAACAATGGGGATTAATGGCCGAAAACGCTCACGTGAACATAGGTTGGGACGCTGTGACCAGCTTTTAGTGGTCATTTCCTCAGTGGAATTTGGAAAGCTGGACAGCCAGATGTGCTCAGGAGGATCAGTGCTTAAGGTCCGGAGACCAGCAGGAAATGCTGACGTCATTGAAGGGAAAGGGCCACGTGGATAGCCAGAAATGCTCAGGTGTTCAAGTGCTTGGCTCCCTGGGGCTGGCGGAAGTGATGACGTCATTGAGGGGGAGAGGCCACATGAAGAGCCCGAAATGCTCAGGTGTTCAAGTGCTTGGGTCCCTTGGGCTGGCTGAAGTGCTGACATCTTCGAGGGGGAGTGGCCACAGGAAGATCCAGAAATGCTCAGGTGGATAAGGGCTTGGGACTCTCAGGCCAGCTAGAAGTGATGACGTCAAAACGGGAGGGCCATGTGTAGAGCCAGGTTAATGCATTCAAGAGAGGGAAGCTAGAGGTCACAAACGTCCCAAATTGCATGGGTTCATGCTCTGGAATTTAGGACATGGTACCTGTTCTCTGTGACGGGCGTGCCCCATTATTAAGCAAAAAACTGGGAATAAGGGCTCGGGAAACTGTAAGTGAGCCTGGAGGGGCAGGCCTTTTCTCCCAGTAGTGAAAGGCTTTTCAGGGTCTAAACACTGCCTTTTCCCAGATTTCAAAACCTCAGGCAGGACTGTGAGAGTCCCAGGTCAGTCCAGTGTGAGGTGCCCACATGTTGGGTACCATGCGGGGTCCCTGGCCTCATTGTCGCTGAAGGAGGTTTTAAAGGAGCGCTGGCAGCCGCCTGCTTGTAACCCTATCCAGCTGGGAAGAGAAAGACTGTGAGCAGAAGTTGAGCTGGGGCTGTGGGTGTTAGGCCCTTAAGCGAACTTCCAGAGATTGGGAAGACACCCCGCTTCTTAGGAGCTCAGTAGAGAGCCTTGTGGGTCATTGGTCAGGCGAACAATGGGGGTTAATGGCCGAAAACGCTCACCTGAACAAACGTTGGCACGCTGTGACCAGCTTTTAGTGGTCATTTCATCAGTGGAGTTTGGAAAGCTGGACAGCCAGAAGTGCTCAGGAGGATCAGTGCTTAAGGTCCTGAGACCAGCAAGAAATGCTGACGTCATTGAAGGGAAAGGGCCACGTGGATAGCCAGAAATGCTCAGGTGTTCAAGTCCTTGGCTCCCTGGGGCTTGTGGAAGTGATGACGTCATTGAGGGGGAGCGGCCACATGAAGAGCCCGAAATGCTCAGGTGTTCAAGTGCTTGGGTCCCTTGGGCTGGCTGAAGTGCTGACGTCTTCGAGGGGGAGTGGCCACAGGAAGATCCAGAAATGCTCAGGAGGATAAGGGCTTGGGACTCTCAGGCCAGCCAGAAGTGATGACGTCAAAAGGGGAGGGGCCATGTATAGAGCCAGGTGAATGCATTCCAGGGAGGGAAGCAAGAGGTCACAAACGTCCCAAATTCCATGGGTTCATGCTCTGGAATTTAGGACATGGTAACTGTTCTCTGGGAAGGGCGTGCCCCATTATTAAGCAAAAAACTGGGAATAAGGGCTCGGGAAACTGTAAGTGAGCCTGGAGGGGCAGGCCTTTTCTCCCAGTAGTTAAAGGCTTTTCAGGGTCTAAACACTGCCTTTTCCCAGATTTCAAAACCTCAGGCAGGACTGTCAGAGTCCCAGGTCAGTCCAGTGTGAGGTGCCCACATGTTGGGTACCATGCGGGGTCCCTGGCCTCATCGTCGCTGAGGGAGGTTTTAAAGGAGCGCTGGCAGCCGCCTGCTTGTAACCCTATCCAGCTGGGAAGAGTAAGACTGTGAGCAGAAGTTGAGCTGGGGCTGTGGGTGTTAGGCCCTTAAGCGAACTTCCAGAGATTGGGAAGACACCCCGCTTCTTAGGAGCTCAGTAGAGAGCCTTGTGGGTCATTGGTCAGGCGAACAATGGGGGTTAATGGCCGAAAACGCTCACCTGAACAAACGTTGGCACGCTGTGACCAGCTTTTAGTGGTCATTTCATCAATGGAATTTGGAAAGCTGGACAGCCAGATGTGTTCAGGAGGATCAGTGCTTAAGGTCCGGAGACCAGCAGGAAATGCTGACGTCATTGAAGGGAAAGGGCCACGTGGATAGCCAGAAATGCTCAGGTGTTCAAGTGCTTGGCTCCCTGGGGCTGGCGGAAGTGATGACGTCATTGAGGGGGAGAGGCCACATGAAGAGCCCGAAAAGCTCAGGTGTTCAAGTGCTTGGGTCCCTTGGGCTGGCTGAAGTGCTGACGTCTTCGAGGGGGAGTGGCCACAGGAAGATCCATAAATGCTCAGGTGGATAAGGGCTTGGGACTCTCAGGCCAGCCAGAAGTGATGACGTCAAAAGGGGAGGGGCCATGTATAGAGCCAGGTGAATACATTCCAGGGAGGGAAGCTAGAGGTCACAAACGTCCCAAATTCCATGGGTTCATGCTCTGGAATTCAGGACATGGTACCTGTTCTCTGGGAAGGGCGTGTCCCAATATTAAGCAAAAAACTGGGAATAAGGGCTCGGGAAACTGTAAGTGAGCCTGGAGGGGCAGGCCTTTTCTCCCAGTAGTTAAAGGCTTTTCAGGGTCTAAACACTGCCTTTTCCCAGATTTCAAAACCTCAGGCAGGACTGTCAGAGTCCCAGGTCAGTCCAGTGTGAGGTGCCCACATGTTGGGTACCATGCGGGGTCGCTGGCCTCATCATCGCCGAGGGAGGTTTTAAAGGAGCGCTGGCAGCCGCCTGCTTGTAACCCTATCCAGCTGGGAAGAGTAAGTCTGTGAGCAGAAGTTGAGCTGGGGCTGTGGGTGTTAGGCCCTTAAGTGAATTTCCAGAGATTGGGAAGACACCCCGCTTCTTAGGAGCTCAGTAGAGAGCGTTGTGGGTCATTGGTCAGGCGAACAATGGGGGTTAATGGCCGAAAACGCTCACGTGAACAAAGGTTGGCACGCTGTGACCAGCTTTTAGTGGTCATTTCATCAGTGGAATTTGGAAAGCTGTACAGCCAAATGTGCTCAGGAGGATCAGTGCTTAAGGTCCGGAGACCAGCAGGAAATGCTGACGTCATTGAAGGGAAAGGGCCACGTGGATAGCCAGAAATGCTCAGGTGTTCAAGTGCTTGGCTCCCTGCTGCTGGTGGAAGTGATGACGTCATTGAGGGGGAGAGGCCACATGAAGAGCCCGAAATGCTCAGGTGTTCAAGTGCTTGGGTCCCTTGGGCTGGCTGAAGTGCTGACATCTTCGAGGGGGAGTGGCCACAGGAAGATCCAGAAATGCTCAGGTGGATAAGTGCTTGGGACTCTCAGGCCAGCCAGAAATGATGACGTCAAAAGGGGAGGGGCCATGTATAGAGCCAGGTGAATGCATTCCAGGGAGGGAAGCTAGAGGTCACAAACATCCCAAATTGCATGGGTTCATGCTCTGGAATTTAGGACATGGTACCTGTTCTCTGGGACGGGCGTGCCCCATTATTAAGCAAAAAACTGGGAATAAGGGCTCGGGAAACTGTAAGTGAGCCTGGAGGGGCAGGCCTTTTCTCCCAGTAGTTAAAGGCTTTTCAGGGTCTAAACACTGCCTTTTCCCAGATTTCAAAACCTCAGGCAGGACTGTCAGAGTCCCAGGTCAGTCCAGTGTGAGGTGCCCACATGTTGGGTACCATGCGGGGTCCCTGGCCTCATTGTCGCTGAGGGAGGTTTTAAAGGAGCGCTGGCAGCCGCCTGCTTGTAACCCTATCCAGCTGGGAAGAGTAAGACTGTGAGCAGAAGTTGAGCTGGGGCTGTGGGTGTTAGGCCCTTAAGCGAACTTCCAGAGATTGGGAAGACACCCCGCTTCTTAGGAGCTCAGTAGAGAGCCTTGTGGGTCATTGGTCAGGCGAACAATGGGGGTTAATGGCCGAAAACGCTCACCTGAACAAACGTTGGCACGCTGTGACCAGCTTTTAGTGGTCATTTCATCAGTGGAATTTGGAAAGCTGGACAGCCAGATGTGTTCAGGAGGATCAGTGCTTAAGGTCCGGAGACCAGCAGGAAATGCTGACGTCATTGAAGGAAAGGGCCACGTGGATAGCCAGAAATGCTCAGGTGTTCAAGTGCTTGGCTCCCTGGGGCTGGCGGAAGTGATGACGTCATTGAGGGGGAGAGGTCACATGAAGAGCCCGAAATGCTCAGGTGTTCAAGTGCTTGGGTCCCTTGGGCTGGCTGAAGTGCTGACATCTTCGAGGGGGAGTGGCCACAGGAAGATCCAGAAATGCTCAGGTGGATAAGGGCTTGGGACTCTCAGGCCAGCTAGAAGTGATGACGTCAAAACGGGAGGGCCATGTATAGAGCCAGGTTAATGCATTCCAGAGAGGGAAGCTAGAGGTCACAAACGTCCCAAATTGCATGGGTTCATGCTCTGGAATTTAGGACATGGTACCTGTTCTCTGGGATGGGCGTGCCCCATTATTAAGCAAAAAACTGGGAATAAGGGCTCGGGAAACTGTAAGTGAGCCTGGAGGGGCAGGCCTTTTCTCCCAGTAGTTAAAGGATTTTCAGGGTCTAAACACTGCCTTTTCCCAGATTTCAAAACCTCAGGCAGGACTGTCAGAGTCCCAGGTCAGTCCAGTGTGAGGTGCCCACATGTTGGGTACCATGCGGGGTCCCTGGCCTCATTGTCGCTGAAGGAGGTTTTAAAGGAGCGCTGGCAGCCGCCTGCTTGTAACCCTATCCAGCTGGGAAGAGAAAGACTGTGAGCAGAAGTTGAGCTGGGGCTGTGGGTGTTAGGCCCTTAAGCGAACTTCCAGAGATTGGGAAGACACCCCGCTTCTTAGGAGCTCAGTAGAGAGCCTTGTGGGTCATTGGTCAGGTGAACAATGGAAGTTAAGGGCGAAAACGCTCACCTGAACAAACGTTGGCACGCTGTGACCAGCTTTTAGTGGTCATTTCATCAGTGGAATTTGGAAAGCTGGACAGCCAGATGTGTTCAGGAGGATCAGTGCTTAAGGTCCGGAGACCAGCAGGAAATGCTGACGTCATTGAAGGGAAAGGGCCACGTGGATAGCCAGAAATGCTCAGGTGTTCAAGTGCTTGGCTCCCTGGGGCTGGCGGAAGTGATGACGTCATTGAGGGGGAGAGGCCACATGAAGAGCCCGAAATGCTCAGCTGTTCAAGTGCTTGGGTCCCTTGGGCTGGCTGAAGTGCTGACATCTTCGAGGGGGAGTGGCCACAGGAAGATCCAGAAATGCTCAGGTGGATAAGGGCTTGGGACTCTCAGGCCAGCCACAAGTGATGACGTCAAAAGGGGAGGGGCCATGTATAGAGCCAGGTGAATGCATTCCAGGGAGGGAAGCTAGAGGTCACAAACGTCCCAAATTGCATGGGTTCATGCTCTGGAATTTAGGACATGTTACCTGTTCTCTGGGAAGGGCGTGCCCCATTATTAAGCAAAAAACTGGGAATAAGGGCTCGGGAAACTCTAAGTGAGCCTGGAGGGGCAGGCCTTTTCTCCCAGTAGTGAAAGGCTTTTCAGGGTCTAAACACTGCCTTTTCCCAGATTTCAAAACCTCAGGCAGGACTGTCAGAGTCCCAGGTCAGTCCAGTGTGAGGTGCCCACATGTTGGGTACCATGCGGGGTCGCTGGCCTCATCATCGCCAAGGGAGGTTTTAAAGGAGCGCTGGCAGCCGCCTGCTTGTAACCCTATCCAGCTGGGAAGAGTAAGTCTGTGAGAAGAAGTTGAGCTGGGGCTGTGGGTGTTAGGCCCTTAAGTGAACTTCCAGAGATTGGGAAGACACCCCGCTTCTTAGGAGCTCAGTAGAGAGCGTTGTGGGTCATTGGTCAGGAGAACAATGGGGATTAATGGCCGAAAACGCTCACGTGAACATAGGTTGGGACGCTGTGACCAGCTTTTAGTGGTCATTTCATCAGTGGAATTTGGAAAGCTGGACAGCCAGATGTGCTCAGGAGGATCAGTGCTTAAGGTCCGGAGACCAGCAGGAAATGCTGACGTCATTGAAGGGAAAGGGCCACGTGGATAGCCAGAAATGCTCAGGTGTTCAAGTGCTTGGCTCCCTGGGGCTGGCGGAAGTGATGACGTCATTGAGGGGGAGAGGCCACATGAAGAGCCCGAAATGCTCAGGTGTTCAAGTGCTTGGGTCCCTTGGGCTGGCTGAAGTGCTGACATCTTCGAGGGGGAGTGGCCACAGGAAGATCCAGAAATGCTCAGGTGGATAAGGGCTTGGGACTCTCAGGCCAGCTACAAGTGATGACGTCAAAACGGGAGGGGCCATGTATAGAGCCAGGTTAATGCATTCCAGAGAGGGAAGCTAGAGGTCACAAACGTCCCAAATTGCATGGGTTCATGCTCTGGAATTTAGGACATGGTACCTGTTCTCTGGGACGGGCGTGCCCCATTATTAAGCAAAAAACTGGGAATAAGGGCTCGGGAAACTGTAAGTGAGCCTGGAGGGGCAGGCCTTTTTTCCCAGTAGTTAAAGGCTTTTCAGGGTCTAAACACTGCCTTTTCCCAGATTTCAAAACCTCAGGCAGGACTGTCAGAGTCCCAGGTCAGTCCAGTGTGAGGTGCCCACATGTTGGGTACCATGCGGGGTCCCTGGCCTCATCGTCGCTGAAGGAGATTTTAAGGAGCGCTGGCAGCCGCCTGCTTGTAACCCTATCCAGCTGGGAAGAGAAAGACTGTGAGCAGAAGTTGAGCTGGGGCTGTGGGTGTTAGACCCTTCAGTGAACTTCCAGAGATTGGGAAGACACCCCGCTTCTTAGGAGCTCAGTAGAGAGCCTTTTGGGTCATTGGTCAGGCGAACAATGGGGGTTAATGGCCGAAAACGCTCACCTGAACAAACGTTGGCACGCTGTGACCAGCTTTTAGTGGTCATTTCATCAGTGGAATTTGGAAAGCTGGACAGCCAGATGTGTTCAGGAGGATCAGTGCTTAAGGTCCGGAGACCAGCAGGAAATGCTGACGTCATTGAAGGGAAAGGGCCACGTGGATAGCCAGAAATGCTCAGGTGTTCAAGTGCTTGGCTCCCTGGGGCTGGCGGAAGTGATGACGTCATTGAGGGGGAGAGGCCACATGAAGAGCCCGAAATGCTCAGGTGTTCAAGTGCTTGGGTCCCTTGGGCTGGCTGAAGTGCTGACATCTTCGAGGGGGAGTGGCCACAGGAAGATCCAGAAATGCTCAGGTGGATAAGGGCTTGGGACTCTCAGGCCAGCTAGAAGTGATGACGTCAAAACGGGAGGGCCATGTATAGAGCCAGGTTAATGCATTCAAGAGAGGGAAGCTAGAGGTCACAAACGTCCCAAATTGCATGGGTTCATGCTCTGGAATTTAGGACATGGTACCTGTTCTCTGGGAAGGGCGTGCCCCATTATTAAGCAAAAAACTGGGAATAAGGGCTCGGGAAACTGTAAGTGAGCCTGGAGGGGCAGGCCTTTTCTCCCAGTAGTTAAAGGCTTTTCAGGGTCTAAACACTGCCTTTTCCCAGATTTCAAAACCTCAGGCAGGACTGTGAGAGTCCCAGGTCAGTCCAGTGTGAGGTGCCCACATGTTGGGTACCATGCGGGGTCCCTGGCCTCATTGTCGCTGAAGGAGGTTTTAAAGGAGCGCTGGCAGCCGCCTGCTTGTAACCCTATCCAGCTGGGAAGAGAAAGACTGTGAGCAGAAGTTGAGCTGGGGCTGTGGGTGTTAGGCCCTTAAGCGAACTTCCAGAGATTGGGAAGACACCCCGCTTCTTAGGAGCTCAGTAGAGAGCCTTGTGGGTCATTGGTCAGGCGAACAATGGGGGTTAATGGCCGAAAACGCTCACCTGAACAAACGTTGGCACGCTGTGACCAGCTTTTAGTGGTCATTTCATCAGTGGAGTTTGGAAAGCTGGACAGCCAGAAGTGCTCAGGAGGATCAGTGCTTAAGGTCCTGAGACCAGCAAGAAATGCTGACGTCATTGAAGGGAAAGGGCCACGTGGATAGCCAGAAATGCTCAGGTGTTCAAGTCCTTGGCTCCCTGGGGCTTGTGGAAGTGATGACGTCATTGAGGGGGAGCGGCCACATGAAGAGCCCGAAATGCTCAGGTGTTCAAGTGCTTGGGTCCCTTGGGCTGGCTGAAGTGCTGACGTTTTCGAGGGGGAGTGGCCACAGGAAGATCCAGAAATGCTCAGGAGGATAAGGGCTTGGGACTCTCAGGCCAGCCAGAAGTGATGACGTCAAAAGGGGAGGGGCCATGTATAGAGCCAGGTGAATGCATTCCAGGGAGGGAAGCAAGAGGTCACAAACGTCCCAAATTGCATGGGTTCATGCTCTGGAATTTAGGACATGGTAACTGTTCTCTGGGAAGGGCGTGCCCCATTATTAAGCAAAAAACTGGGAATAAGGGCTCGGGAAACTGTAAGTGAGCCTGGAGGGGCAGGCCTTTTCTCCCAGTAGTTAAAGGCTTTTCAGGGTCTAAACACTGCCTTTTCCCAGATTTCAAAACCTCAGGCAGGACTGTCAGAGTCCCAGGTCAGTCCAGTGTGAGGTGCCCACATGTTGGGTACCATGCGGGGTCCCTGGCCTCATCGTCGCTGAGGGAGGTTTTAAAGGAGCGCTGGCAGCCGCCTGCTTGTAACCCTATCCAGCTGGGAAGAGTAAGACTGTGAGCAGAAGTTGAGCTGGGGCTGTGGGTGTTAGGCCCTTAAGCGAACTTCCAGAGATTGGGAAGACACCCCGCTTCTTAGGAGCTCAGTAGAGAGCCTTGTGGGTCATTGGTCAGGCGAACAATGGGGGTTAATGGCCGAAAACGCTCACGTGAACAAAGGTTGGGACGCTGTGACCAGCTTTTAGTGGTCATTTCATCAATGGAATTTGGAAAGCTGGACAGCCAGATGTGTTCAGGAGGATCAGTGCTTAAGGTCCGGAGACCAGCAGGAAATGCTGACGTCATTGAAGGGAAAGGGCCACGTGGATAGCCAGAAATGCTCAGGTGTTCAAGTGCTTGGCTCCCTGGGGCTGGCGGAAGTGATGACGTCATTGAGGGGGAGAGGCCACATGAAGAGCCCGAAAAGCTCAGGTGTTCAAGTGCTTGGGTCCCTTGGGCTGGATGAAGTGCTGACGTCTTCGAGGGGGAGTGGCCACAGGAAGATCCAGAAATGCTCAGGTGGATAAGGGCTTGGGACTCTCAGGCCAGCTACAAGTGATGACGTCAAAACGGGAGGGGCCATGTATAGAGCCAGGTTAATGCATTCCAGAGAGGGAAGCTAGAGGTCACAAACGTCCCAAATTGCATGGGTTCATGCTCTGGAATTTAGGACATGGTACCTGTTCTCTGGGACGGGCGTGCCCCATTATTTAGCAAAAAACTGGGAATAAGGGCTCGGGAAACTGTAAGTGAGCATGGAGGGGCAGGCCTTTTTTCCCAGTAGTTAAAGGCTTTTCAGGGTCTAAACACTGCCTTTTCCCAGATTTCAAAACCTCAGGCAGGACTGTCAGAGTCCCAGGTCAGTCCAGTGTGAGGTGCCCACATGTTGGGTACCATGCGGGGTCCCTGGCCTCATCGTCGCTGAAGGAGGTTTTAAGGAGCGCTGGCAGCCGCCTGCTTGTAACCCTATCCAGCTGGGAAGAGAAAGACTGTGAGCAGAAGTTGAGCTGGGGCTGTGGGTGTTAGGCCCTTCAGTGAACTTCCAGAGATTGGGAAGACACCCCGCTTCTTAGGAGCTCAGTAGAGAGCCTTGTGGGTCATTGGTCAGGCGAACAATGGGGGTTAATGGCCGAAAACGCTCACCTGAACAAACGTTGGCACGCTGTGACCATCTTTTAGTGGTCATTTCATCAGTGGAATTTGGAAAGCTGGACAGCCAGATGTGTTCAGGAGGATCAGTGCTTAAGGTCCGGAGACCAGCAGGAAATGCTGACGTCATTGAAGGGAAAGGGCCACGTGGATAGCCAGAAATGCTCAGGTGTTCAAGTGCTTGGCTCCCTGGGGCTGGCGGAAGTGATGACGTCATTGAGGGGGAGAGGCCACATGAAGAGCCCGAAATGCTCAGGTGTTCAAGTGCTTGGGTCCCTTGGGCTGGCTGAAGTGCTGACATCTTCGAGGGGGAGTGGCCACAGGAAGATCCAGAAATGCTCAGGTGGATAAGGGCTTGGGACTCTCAGGCCAGCTAGAAGTGATGACGTCAAAACGGGAGGGCCATGTATAGAGCCAGGTTAATGCATTCAAGAGAGGGAAGCTAGAGGTCACAAACGTCCCAAATTGCATGGGTTCATGCTCTGGAATTTAGGACATGGTACCTGTTCTCTGGGAAGGGCGTGCCCCATTATTAAGCAAAAAACTGGGAATAAGGGCTCGGGAAACTGTAAGTGAGCCTGGAGGGGCAGGCCTTTTCTCCCAGTAGTTAAAGGCTTTTCAGGGTCTAAACACTGCCTTTTCCCAGATTTCAAAACCTCAGGCAGGACTGTGAGAGTCCCAGGTCAGTCCAGTGTGAGGTGCCCACATGTTGGGTACCATGCGGGGTCCCTGGCCTCATTGTCGCTGAAGGAGGTTTTAAAGGAGCGCTGGCAGCCGCCTGCTTGTAACCCTATCCAGCTGGGAAGAGAAAGACTGTGAGCAGAAGTTGAGCTGGGGCTGTGGGTGTTAGGCCCTTAAGCGAACTTCCAGAGATTGGGAAGACACCCCGCTTCTTAGGAGCTCAGTAGAGAGCCTTGTGGGTCATTGGTCAGGCGAACAATGGGGGTTAATGGCCGAAAACGCTCACCTGAACAAACGTTGGCACGCTGTGACCAGCTTTTAGTGGTCATTTCATCAGTGGAGTTTGGAAAGCTGGACAGCCAGAAGTGCTCAGGAGGATCAGTGCTTAAGGTCCTGAGACCAGCAAGAAATGCTGACGTCATTGAAGGGAAAGGGCCACGTGGATAGCCAGAAATGCTCAGGTGTTCAAGTCCTTGGCTCCCTGGGGCTTGTGGAAGTGATGACGTCATTGAGGGGGAGCGGCCACATGAAGAGCCCGAAATGCTCAGGTGTTCAAGTGCTTGGGTCCCTTGGGCTGGCTGAAGTGCTGACGTCTTCGAGGGGGAGTGGCCACAGGAAGATCCAGAAATGCTCAGGAGGATAAGGGCTTGGGACTCTCAGGCCAGCCAGAAGTGATGACGTCAAAAGGGGAGGGGCCATGTATAGAGCCAGGTGAATGCATTCCAGGGAGGGAAGCAAGAGGTCACAAACGTCCCAAATTCCATGGGTTCATGCTCTGGAATTTAGGACATGGTAACTGTTCTCTGGGAAGGGCGTGCCCCATTATTAAGCAAAAAACTGGGAATAAGGGCTCGGGAAACTGTAAGTGAGCCTGGAGGGGCAGGCCTTTTCTCCCAGTAGTTAAAGGCTTTTCAGGGTCTAAACACTGCCTTTTCCCAGATTTCAAAACCTCAGGCAGGACTGTCAGAGTCCCAGGTCAGTCCAGTGTGAGGTGCCCACATGTTGGGTACCATGCGGGGTCCCTGGCCTCATCGTCGCTGAGGGAGGTTTTAAAGGAGCGCTGGCAGCCGCCTGCTTGTAACCCTATCCAGCTGGGAAGAGTAAGACTGTGAGCAGAAGTTGAGCTGGGGCTGTGGGTATTAGGCCCTTAAGCGAACTTCCAGAGATTGGGAAGACACCCCGCTTCTTAGGAGCTCAGTAGAGAGCCTTGTGGGTCATTGGTCAGGCGAACAATGGGGGTTAATGGCCGAAAACGCTCACCTGAACAAACGTTGGCACGCTGTGACCAGCTTTTAGTGGTCATTTCATCAATGGAATTTGGAAAGCTGGACAGCCAGATGTGTTCAGGAGGATCAGTGCTTAAGGTCCGGAGACCAGCAGGAAATGCTGACGTCATTGAAGGGAAAGGGCCACGTGGATAGCCAGAAATGCTCAGGTGTTCAAGTGCTTGGCTCCCTGGGGCTGGCGGAAGTGATGACGTCATTGAGGGGGAGAGGCCACATGAAGAGCCCGAAAAGCTCAGGTGTTCAAGTGCTTGGGTCCCTTGGGCTGGCTGAAGTGCTGACGTCTTCGAGGGGGAGTGGCCACAGGAAGATCCATAAATGCTCAGGTGGATAAGGGCTTGGGACTCTCAGGCCAGCCAGAAGTGATGACGTCAAAAGGGGAGGGGCCATGTATAGAGCCAGGTGAATACATTCCAGGGAGGGAAGCTAGAGGTCACAAACGTCCCAAATTCCATGGGTTCATGCTCTGGAATTCAGGACATGGTACCTGTTCTCTGGGAAGGGCGTGCCCCAATATTAAGCAAAAAACTGGGAATAAGGGCTCGGGAAACTGTAAGTGAGCCTGGAGGGGCAGGCCTTTTCTCCCAGTAGTTAAAGGCTTTTCAGGGTCTAAACACTGCCTTTTCCCAGATTTCAAAACCTCAGGCAGGACTGTCAGAGTCCCAGGTCAGTCCAGTGTGAGGTGCCCACATGTTGGGTACCATGCGGGGTCGCTGGCCTCATCATCGCCGAGGGAGGTTTTAAAGGAGCGCTGGCAGCCGCCTGCTTGTAACCCTATCCAGCTGGGAAGAGTAAGTCTGTGAGCAGAAGTTGAGCTGGGGCTGTGGGTGTTAGGCCCTTAAGTGAATTTCCAGAGATTGGGAAGACACCCCGCTTCTTAGGAGCTCAGTAGAGAGCGTTGTGGGTCATTGGTCAGGCGAACAATGGGGGTTAATGGCCGAAAACGCTCACGTGAACAAAGGTTGGGACGCTGTGACCAGCTTTTAGTGGTCATTTCATCAGTGGAATTTGGAAAGCTGGACAGCCAAATGTGCTCAGGAGGATCAGTGCTTAAGGTCCGGAGACCAGCAGGAAATGCTGACGTCATTGAAGGGAAAGGGCCACGTGGATAGCCAGAAATGCTCAGGTGTTCAAGTGCTTGGCTCCCTGCTGCTGGTGGAAGTGATGACGTCATTGAGGGGGAGAGGCCACATGAAGAGCCCGAAATGCTCAGGTGTTCAAGTGCTTGGGTCCCTTGGGCTGGCTGAAGTGCTGACATCTTCGAGGGGGAGTGGCCACAGGAAGATCCAGAAATGCTCAGGTGGATAAGTGCTTGGGACTCTCAGGCCAGCCAGAAATGATGACGTCAAAAGGGGAGGGGCCATGTATAGAGCCAGGTGAATGCATTCCAGGGAGGGAAGCTAGAGGTCACAAACGTCCCAAATTCCATGGGTTCATGCTCTGGAATTTAGGACATGGTACCTGTTCTCTGGGACGGGCGTGCCCCATTATTAAGCAAAAAACTGGGAATAAGGGCTCGGGAAACTGTAAGTGAGCCTGGAGGGGCAGGCCTTTTTTCCCAGTAGTTAAAGGCTTTTCAGGGTCTACACACTGCCTTTTCCCAGATTTCAAAACCTCAGGCAGGACTGTCAGAGTCCCAGGTCAGTCCAGTGTGAGGTGCCCACATGTTGGGTACCATGCGGGGTCCCTGGCCTCATCGTCGCCGAGGGAGGTTTTAAAGGAGCGCTGGCAGCCGCCTGCTTGTAACCCTATCCAGCTGGGAAGAGTAAGAGTGTGAGCAGAAGTTGACCTGGGGCTGTGGGTGTTAGGCCCTTAAGCGAACTTCCAGAGATTGGGAAGACACCCCGCTTCTTAGGAGCTCAGTAGAGAGCCTTGTGGGTCATTGGTCATGCGAACAATGGGGGTTATGGCCGAAAACGCTCACCTGAACAAACGTTGGCACGCTGTGACCAGCTTTTAGTGGTCATTTCATCAGTGGAATTTGGAAAGCTGGACAGCCAGATGTGTTCAGGAGGATCAGTGCTTAAGGTCCGGAGACCAGCAGGAAATGCTGACGTCATTGAAGGGAAAGGGCCACGTGGATAGCCAGAAATGCTCAGGTGTTCAAGTGCTTGGCTCCCTGGGGCTGGCGGAAGTGATGACGTCATTGAGGGGGAGAGGCCACATGAAGAGCCCGAAATGCTCAGCTGTTCAAGTGCTTGGGTCCCTTGGGCTGGCTGAAGTGCTGACGTCTTCGAGGGGGAGTGGCCACAGGAAGATCCAGAAATGCTCAGGTGGATAAGGGCTTGGGACTCTCAGGCCAGCCAGAAGTGATGACGTCAAAAGGGGAGGGGCCATGTATAGAGCCAGGTGAATGCATTCCAGGGAGGGAAGCTAGAGGTCACAAACGTCCCAAATTGCATGGGTTCATGCTCTGGAATTTAGGACATGGTACCTGTTCTCTGGGAAGGGCGTGCCCCATTATTAAGCAAAAAACTGGGAATAAGGGCTCGGGAAACTCTAAGTGAGCCTGGAGGGGCAGGCCTTTTCTCCCAGTAGTGAAAGGCTTTTCAGGGTCTAAACACTGCCTTTTCCCAGATTTCAAAACCTCAGGCAGGACTGTCAGAGTCCCAGGTCAGACCAGTGTGAGGTGCCCACATGTTGGGTACCATGCGGGGTCCCTGGCCTCATCGTCGGCGAAGGAGGTTTTAAAGGAGCGCTGGCAGCCGCCTGCTTGTAACCCTATCCAGCTGGGAAGAGTAAGTCTGTGAGCAGAAGTTGAGCTGGGGCTGTGGGTGTTAGGCCCTTAAGTGAACTTCCAGAGATTGGGAAGACAACCCGCTTCTTAGGAGCTCAGTAGAGAGCGTTTTGGTCATTGGTCAGGCGAACAATGGGGGTTAATGGCCGAAAACGCTCACGTGAACATAGTTTGGGACGCTGTGACCAGCTTTTAGTGGTCATTTCATCAGTGGAGTTTGGAAAGCTGGACAGCCAGAAGTGCTCAGGAGGATCAGTGCTTAAGGTCCGGAGACCAGCAAGAAATGCTGACGTCATTGAAGGGAAAGGGCCACGTGGATAGCCAGAAATGCTCAGGTGTTCAAGTCCTTGGCTCCCTGGGGCTTGTGGAAGTGATGACGTCATTGAAGGGGAGCGGCCACATGAAGAGCCCGAAATGCTCAGGTGTTCAAGTGCTTGGGTCCCTTGGGCTGGCTGAAGTGCTGATGTCTTCGAGGGGGAGTGGCCACAGGAAGATCCAGAAATGCTCAGGAGGATAAGGGCTTGGGACTCTCAGGCCAGCCAGAAGTGATGACGTCAAAAGGGGAGGGGCCATGTACAGAGCCAGGTGAATGCATTCCAGGGAGGGAAGCTAGAGGTCACAAACGTCCCAAATTCCATGGGTTCATGCTCTGGAATTTAGGACATGGTAACTGTTCTCTGGGAAGGGCGTGCCCCATTATTAAGCAAAAAACTGGGAATAAGGGCTCGGGAAACTGTAAGTGAGCCTGGAGGGGCAGGCCTTTTCTCCCAGTAGTTAAAGGCTTTTCAGGGTCTAAACACTGCCTTTTCCCAGATTTCAAAACCTCAGGCAGGACTGTCAGAGTCCCAGGTCAGTCCAGTGTGAGGTGCCCACATGTTGGGTACCATGCGGGGTCCCTGGCCTCATTGTCGCTGAGGGAGGTTTTAAAGGAGCGCTGGCAGCCGCCTGCTTGTAACCCTATCCAGCTGGGAAGAGTAAGACTGTGAGCAGAAGTTGAGCTGGGGCTGTGGGTGTTAGGCCCTTAAGCGAACTTCCAGAGATTGGGAAGACACCCCGCTTCTTAGGAGCTCAGTAGAGAGCCTTGTGGGTCATTGGTCAGGCGAACAATGGGGGTTAATGGCCGAAAACGCTCACCTGAACAAACGTTGGCACGCTGTGACCAGCTTTTAGTGGTCATTTCATCAGTGGAATTTGGAAAGCTGGACAGCCAGATGTGTTCAGGAGGATCAGTGCTTAAGGTCCGGAGACCAGCAGGAAATGCTGACGTCATTGAAGGGAAAGGGCCACGTGGATAGCCAGAAATGCTCAGGTGTTCAAGTGCTTGGCTCCCTGGGGCTGGCGGAAGTGATGACGTCATTGAGGGGGAGAGGCCACATGAAGAGCCCGAAATGCTCAGGTGTTCAAGTGCTTGGGTCCCTTGGGCTGGCTGAAGTGCTGACGTCTTCGAGGGGGAGTGGCCACAGGAAGATCCAGAAATGCTCAGGTGGATAAGGGCTTGGGACTCTCAGGCCAGCCAGAAGTGATGACGTCAAAAGGGGAGGGGCCATGTATAGAGCCAGGTGAATGCATTCCAGGGAGGGAAGGTAGAGGTCACAAACGTCCCAAATTCCATGGGTTCATGCTCTGGAATTTAGGACATGGTACCTGTTCTCTGGGAAGGGTGTGCCCCATTATTAAGCAAAAAACTGGGAATAAGGGCTCGGGAAACTCTAAGTGAGCCTGGAGGGGCAGGCCTTTTCTCCCAGTAGTGAAAGGCTTTTCAGGGTCTAAACACTGCCTTTTCCCAGATTTCAAAACCTCAGGCAGGACTGTCAGAGTCCCAGGTCAGTCCAGTGTGAGGTGCCCACATGTTGGGTACCATGCGGGGTCCCTGGCCTCATCGTCGGCGAAGGAGGTTTTAAAGGAGCGCTGGCAGCCGCCTGCTTGTAACCCTATCCAGCTGGGAAGAGTAAGTCTGTGAGCAGAAGTTGAGCTGGGGCTGTGGGTGTTAGGCCCTTAAGTGAACTTCCAGAGATTGGGAAGACAACCCGCTTCTTAGGAGCTCAGTAGAGAGCGTTGGGGTCATTGGTCAGGCGAACAATGGGGGTTAATGGCCGAAAACGCTCACGTGAACATAGTTTGGGACGCTGTGACCAGCTTTTAGTGGTCATTTCATCAGTGGAGTTTGGAAAGCTGGACAGCCAGAAGTGCTCAGGAGGATCAGTGCTTAAGGTCCGGAGACCAGCAAGAAATGCTGACGTCATTGAAGGGAAAGGGCCACGTGGATAGCCAGAAATGCTCAGGTGTTCAAGTCCTTGGCTCCCTGGGGCTTGTGGAAGTGATGACGTCATTGAAGGGGAGCGGCCACATGAAGAGCCCGAAATGCTCAGGTGTTCAAGTGCTTGGGTCCCTTTGGCTGGCTGAAGTGCTGATGTCTTCGAGGGGGAGTGGACACAGGAAGATCCAGAAATGCTCAGGAGGATAAGGGCTTGGGACTCTCAGGCCAGCCAGAAGTGATGACGTCAAAAGGGGAGGGGCCATGTACAGAGCCAGGTGAATGCATTCCAGGGAGGGAAGCTAGAGGTCACAAACGTCCCAAATTCCATGGGTTCATGCTCTGGAATTTAGGACATGGTAACTGTTCTCTGGGAAGGGCGTGCCCCATTATTAAGCAAAAAACTGGGAATAAGGGCTCGGGAAACTGTAAGTGAGCCTGGAGGGGCAGGCCTTTTCTCCCAGTAGTTAAAGGCTTTTCAGGGTCTAAACACTGCCTTTTCCCAGATTTCAAAACCTCAGGCAGGACTGTCAGAGTCCCAGGTCAGTCCAGTGTGAGGTGCCCACATGTTGGGTACCATGCGGGGTCCCTGGCCTCATTGTCGCTGAGGGAGGTTTTAAAGGAGCGCTGGCAGCCGCCTGCTTGTAACCCTATCCAGCTGGGAAGAGTAAGACTGTGAGCAGAAGTTGAGCTGGGGCTGTGGGTGTTAGGCCCTTAAGCGAACTTCCAGAGATTGGGAAGACACCCCGCTTCTTAGGAGCTCAGTAGAGAGCCTTGTGGGTCATTGGTCAGGCGAACAATGGGGGTTAATGGCCGAAAACGCTCACCTGAACAAACGTTGGCACGCTGTGACCAGCTTTTAGTGGTCATTTCATCAGTGGAATTTGGAAAGCTGGACAGCCAGATGTGTTCAGGAGGATCAGTGCTTAAGGTCCGGAGACCAGCAGGAAATGCTGACGTCATTGAAGGGAAAGGGCCACGTGGATAGCCAGAAATGCTCAGGTGTTCAAGTGCTTGGCTCCCTGGGGCTGGCGGAAGTGATGACGTTATTGAGGGGGAGAGGCCACATGAAGAGCCCGAAAAGCTCAGGTGTTCAAGTGCTTGGGTCTCTTGGGCTGGCTGAAGTGCTGACGTCTTCGAGGGGGAGTGGCCACAGGAAGATCCAGAAATGCTCAGGTGGATAAGGGCTTGGGACTCTCAGGCCAGCCAGAAGTGATGACGTCAAAAGGGGAGGGGCCATGTATAGAGCCAGGTGAATACATTCCAGGGAGGGAAGCTAGAGGTCACAAACGTCCCAAATTCCATGGGTTCATGCTCTGGAATTTAGGACAGGGTACCTGTTCTCTGGGACGGGCGTGCCCCATTATTAAGCAAAAAACTGGGAATAAGGGCTCCAGAAACTGTAAGTGAGCCTGGAGGGGAAGGCCTTTAATCCCAGTAGTTAAAGGCTTTTCAGGGTCTAAACACTGCCTTTTCCCAGATTTCAAAACCTCAGGCAGGACTGTCAGAGTCCCAGGTCAGTCCAGTGTGAGGTGCCCACATGTTGGGTACCATGCGGGGTCCCTGGCCTCATCGTCGCTGCAGGAGGTTTTAAGGAGCGCTGGCAGCCGCCTGCTTGTAACCCTATCCAGCTGGGAAGAGAAAGACTGTGAGCAGAAGTTGACCTGGGGCTGTGGGTGTTAGGCCCTTAAGCGAACTTCCAGAGATTGGGAAGACACCCCGCTTCTTAGGAGCTCAGTAGAGAGCCTTGTGGGTCATTGGTCAGGCGAACAATGGGGGTTAATGGCCGAAAACGCTCACCTGTACAAAGGTTGGCATGCTGTGACCAGCTTTTAGTGGTCATTTCATCAGTGGAATTTGGAAAGCTGGACAGCCAGATGTGCTCAGGAGGATCAGTGCTTAAGGTCCGGAGACCAGCAGGAAATGCTGACGTCATTGAAGGGAAAGGGCCACGTGGATAGCCAGAAATGCTCAGGTGTTCAAGTGCTTGGCTCCCTGGGGCTGGCAGAAGTGATGACGTCATTGAGGGGGAGAGGCCACATGAAGAGCCCGAAATGCTCAGGTGTTCAAGTGCTTGGGTCCCTTGGGCTGGCTGAAGTGCTGACATCTTCGAGGGGGAGTGGCCACAGGAAGATCCAGAAATGCTCAGGTGGATAAGGGCTTGGGACTCTCAGGCCAGCTAGAAGTGATGACGTCAAAACGGGAGGGCCATGTATAGAGCCAGGTTAATGCATTCCAGAGAGGGAAGCTAGAGGTCACAAACGTCCCAAATTGCATGGGTTCATGCTCTGGAATTTAGGACATGGTACCTGTTCTCTGGGACGGGCGTGCCCCATTATTAAGCAAAAAACTGGGAATAAGGGCTTGGGAAACTCTAAGTGAGCCTGGAGGGGCAGGCCTTTTCTCCCAGTAGTTAAAGGCTTTTCAGGGTCTAAACACTGCCTTTTCCCAGATTTCAAAACCTCAGGCAGGACTGTCAGAGTCCCAGGTCAGTCCAGTGTGAGGTGCCCACATGTTGGGTACCATGCGGGGTCCCTGGCCTCATTGTCGCTGAAGGAGGTTTTAAAGGAGCGCTGGCAGCCGCCTGCTTGTAACCCTATCCAGCTGGGAAGAGTAAGAGTGTGAGCAGAAGTTGACCTGGGGCTGTGGGTGTTAGGCCCTTAAGCGAACTTCCAGAGATTGGGAAGACACCCCGCTTCTTAGGAGCTCAGTAGAGAGCCTTGTGGGTCATTGGTCATGCGAACAATGGGGGTTAATGGCCGAAAACGCTCACCTGAACAAACGTTGGCACGCTGTGACCAGCTTTTAGTGGTCATTTCATCAGTGGAATTTGGAAAGCTGGACAGCCAGATGTGTTCAGGAGGATCAGTGCTTAAGGTCCGGAGACCAGCAGGAAATGCTGACGTCATTGAAGGGAAAGGGCCACGTGGATAGCCAGAAATGCTCAGGTGTTCAAGTGCTTGGCTCCCTGGGGCTGGCGGAAGTGATGACGTCATTGAGGGGGAGAGGCCACATGAAGAGCCCGAAAAGCTCAGGTGTTCAAGTGCTTGGGTCCCTTGGGCTGGCTGAAGTGCTGACGTCTTCGAGGGGGAGTGGCCACAGGAAGATCCAGAAATGCTCAGGTGGATAAGGGCTTGGGACTCTCAGGCCAGCCAGAAGTGATGACGTCAAAAGGGGAGGGGCCATGTATAGAGCCAGGTGAATACATTCCAGGGAGGGAAGCTAGAGGTCACAAACGTCCCAAATTCCATGGGTTCATGCTCTGGAATTCAGGACATGGTACCTGTTCTCTGGGAAGGGCGTGCCCCAATATTAAGCAAAAAACTGGGAATAAGGGCTCGGGAAACTGTAAGTGAGCCTGGAGGGGCAGGCCTTTTCTCCCAGTAGTGAAAGGCTTTTGAGGGTCTAAACACTGCCTTTTCCCAGATTTCAAAACCTCAGGCAGGACTGTCAGAGTCCCAGGTCAGTCCAGTGTGAGGTGCCCACATGTTGGGTACCATGCGGGGTCCCTGGCCTCATCGTCGCTGCAGGAGGTTTTAAGGAGCGCTGGCAGCCGCCTGCTTGTAACCCTATCCAGCTGGGAAGAGAAAGACTGTGAGCAGAAGTTGACCTGGGGCTGTGGGTGTTAGGCCCTTAAGCGAACTTCCAGAGATTGGGAAGACACCCCGCTTCTTAGGAGCTCAGTAGAGAGCCTTGTGGGTCATTGGTCAGGCGAACAATGGGGGTTAATGGCCGAAAACGCTCACCTGTACAAAGGTTGGCATGCTGTGACCAGCTTTTAGTGGTCATTTCATCAGTGGAATTTGGAAAGCTGGACAGCCAGATGTGCTCAGGAGGATCAGTGCTTAAGGTCCGGAGACCAGCAGGAAATGCTGACGTCATTGAAGGGAAAGGGCCACGTGGATAGCCAGAAATGCTCAGGTGTTCAAGTGCTTGGCTCCCTGGGGCTGGCGGAAGTGATGACGTCATTGAGGGGGAGAGGCCACATGAAGAGCCCGAAATGCTCAGGTGTTCAAGTGCTTGGGTCCCTTGGGCTGGCTGAAGTGCTGACATCTTCGAGGGGGAGTGGCCACAGGAAGATCCAGAAATGCTCAGGTGGATAAGGGCTTGGGACTCTCAGGCCAGCTAGAACTGATGACGTCAAAACGGGAGGGCCATGTATAGAGCCAGGTTAATGCATTCCAGAGAGGGAAGCTAGAGGTCACAAACGTCCCAAATTGCATGGGTTCATGCTCTGGAATTTAGGACATGGTACCTGTTCTCTGGGACGGGCGTGCCCCATTATTAAGCAAAAAACTGGGAATAAGGGCTCGGGAAACTCTAAGTGAGCCTGGAGGGGCAGGCCTTTTCTCCCAGTAGTTAAAGGCTTTTCAGGGTCTAAACACTGCCTTTTCCCAGATTTCAAAACCTCAGGCAGGACTGTCAGAGTCCCAGGTCAGTCCAGTGTGAGGTGCCCACATGTTGGGTACCATGCGGGGTCCCTGGCCTCATTGTCGCTGAAGGAGGTTTTAAAGGAGCGCTGGCAGCCGCCTGCTTGTAACCCTATCCAGCTGGGAAGAGTAAGAGTGTGAGCAGAAGTTGACCTGGGGTTGTGGGTGTTAGGCCCTTAAGCGAACTTCCAGAGATTGGGAAGACACCCCGCTTCTTAGGAGCTCAGTAGAGAGCCTTGTGGGTCATTGGTCATGCGAACAATGGGGGTTAATGGCCGAAAACGCTCACCTGAACAAACGTTGGCACGCTGTGACCAGCTTTTAGTGGTCATTTCATCAGTGGAATTTGGAAAGCTGGACAGCCAGAAGTGCTCAGGAGGATCAGTGCTTAAGGTCCGGAGACCAGCAGGAAATGCTGACGTCATTGAAGGGAAAGGGCCACGTGGATAGCCAGAAATGCTCAGGTGTTCAAGTGCTTGGCTCCCTGCTGCTGGTGGAAGTGATGACGTCATTGAGGGGGAGAGGCCACATGAAGAGCCCGAAATGCTCAGGTGTTCAAGTGCTTGGGTCCCTTGGGCTGGCTGAAGTGCTGACGTCTTCGAGGGGGAGTGGCCACAGGAAGATCCAGAAATGCTCAGGTGGATAAGTGCTTGGGACTCTCAGGCCAGCCAGAAATGATGACGTCAAAAGGGGAGGGGCCATGTATAGAGCCAGGTGAATGCATTCCAGGGAGGGAAGCTAGAGGTCACAAACGTCCCAAATTCCATGGGTTCATGCTCTGGAATTTAGGACATGGTACCTGTTCTCTGGGATGGGCGTGCCCCATTATTAAGCAAAAAACTGGGAATAAGGGCTCGGGAAACTGTAAGTGAGCCTGGAGGGGCAGGCCTTTTTTCCCAGTAGTTAAAGGCTTTTCAGGGTCTACACACTGCCTTTTCCCAGATTTCAAAACCTCAGGCAGGACTGTCAGAGTCCCAGGTCAATCCAGTGTGAGGTGCCCACATGTTGGGTACCATGCGGGGTCCCTGGCCTCATCGTCGCCGAGGGAGGTTTTAAAGGAGCGCTGGCAGCCGCCTGCTTGTAACCCTATCCAGCTGGGAAGAGTAAGAGTGTGAGCAGAAGTTGACCTGGGGCTGTGGGTGTTAGGCCCTTAAGCGAACTTCCAGAGATTGGGAAGACACCCCGCTTCTTAGGAGCTCAGTAGAGAGCCTTGTGGGTCATTGGTCAGGCGAACAATGGGGGTTAATGGCCGAAAACGCTCACCTGTACAAAGGTTGGCATGCTGTGACCAGCTTTTAGTGGTCATTTCATCAGTGGAATTTGGAAAGCTGGACAGCCAGATGTGCTCAGGAGGATCAGTGCTTAAGGTCCGGAGACCAGCAGGAAATGCTGACGTCATTGAAGGGAAAGGGCCACGTGGATAGCCAGAAATGCTCAGGTGTTCAAGTGCTTGGCTCCCTGGGGCTGGCGGAAGTGATGACGTCATTGAGGGGGAGAGGCCACATGAAGAGCCCGAAATGCTCAGGTGTTCAAGTGCTTGGGTCCCTTGGGCTGGCTGAAGTGCTGACATCTTCGAGGGGGAGTGGCCACAGGAAGATCCAGAAATGCTCAGGTGGATAAGGGCTTGGGACTCTCAGGCCAGCCAGAAGTGATGACGTCAAAAGGGGAGGGGCCATGTATAGAGCCAGGTGAATGCATTCCAGGGAGGGAAGCTAGAGGTCACAAACGTCCCAAATTGCATGGGTTCATGCTCTGGAATTTAGGACATGGTACCTGTTCTCTGGGAAGGGCGTGCCCCATTATTAAGCAAAAAACTGGGAATAAGGGCTCGGGAAACTCTAAGTGAGCCTGGAGGGGCAGGACTTTTCTCCCAGTAGTGAAAGGCTTTTCAGGGTCTAAACACTGCCTTTTCCCAGATTTCAAAACCTCAGGCAGGACTGTCAGAGTCCCAGGTCAGTCCAGTGTGAGGTGCCCACATGTTGGGTACCATGCGGGGTCCCTGGCCTCATCGTCGGCGAAGGAGGTTTTAAAGGAGCGCTGGCAGCCGCCTGCTTGTAACCCTATCCAGCTGGGAAGAGTAAGTCTGTGAGCAGAAGTTGAGCTGGGGCTGTGGGTGTTAGGCCCTTAAGTGAACTTCCAGAGATTGGGAAGACAACCCGCTTCTTAGGAGCTCAGTAGAGAGCGTTGGGGTCATTGGTCAGGCGAACAATGGGGGTTAATGGCCGAAAACGCTCACGTGAACATAGTTTGGGACGCTGTGACCAGCTTTTAGTGGTCATTTCATCAGTGGAGTTTGGAAAGCTGGACAGCCAGAAGTGCTCAGGAGGATCAGTGCTTAAGGTCCGGAGACCAGCAAGAAATGCTGACGTCATTGAAGGGAAAGGGCCACGTGGATAGCCAGAAATGCTCAGGTGTTCAAGTCCTTGGCTCCCTGGGGCTTGTGGAAGTGATGACGTCATTGAAGGGGAGCGGCCACATGAAGAGCCCGAAATGCTCAGGTGTTCAAGTGCTTGGGTCCCTTGGGCTGGCTGAAGTGCTGATGTCTTCGAGGGGGAGTGGCCACAGGAAGATCCAGAAATGCTCAGGAGGATAAGGGCTTGGGACTCTCAGGCCAGCCAGAAGTGATGACGTCAAAAGGGGAGGGGCCATGTACAGAGCCAGGTGAATGCATTCCAGGGAGGGAAGCTAGAGGTCACAAACGTCCCAAATTCCATGGGTTCATGCTCTGGAATTTAGGACATGGTAACTGTTCTCTGGGAAGGGCGTGCCCCATTATTAAGCAAAAAACTGGGAATAAGGGCTCGGGAAACTGTAAGTGAGCCTGGAGGGGCAGGCCTTTTCTCCCAGTAGTTAAAGGCTTTTCAGGGTCTAAACACTGCCTTTTCCCAGATTTCAAAACCTCAGGCAGGACTGTCAGAGTCCCAGGTCAGTCCAGTGTGAGGTGCCCACATGTTGGGTACCATGCGGGGTCCCTGGCCTCATTGTCGCTGAGGGAGGTTTTAAAGGAGCGCTGGCAGCCGCCTGCTTGTAACCCTATCCAGCTGGGAAGAGTAAGACTGTGAGCAGAAGTTGAGCTGGGGCTGTGGGTGTTAGGCCCTTAAGCGAACTTCCAGAGATTGGGAAGACACCCCGCTTCTTAGGAGCTCAGTAGAGAGCCTTGTGGGTCATTGGTCAGGCGAACAATGGGGGTTAATGGCCGAAAACGCTCACCTGAACAAACGTTGGCACGCTGTGACCAGCTTTTAGTGGTCATTTCATCAGTGAAATTTGGAAAGCTGGACAGCCAGATGTGTTCAGGAGGATCAGTGCTTAAGGTCCGGAGACCAGCAGGAAATGCTGACGTCATTGAAGGGAAAGGGCCACGTGGATAGCCAGAAATGCTCAGGTGTTCAAGTGCTTGGCTCCCTGGGGCTGGCGGAAGTGATGACGTCATTGAGGGGGAGAGGCCACATGAAGAGCCCGAAATGCTCAGCTGTTCAAGTGCTTGGGTCCCTTGGGCTGGCTGAAGTGCTGACGTCTTCGAGGGGGAGTGGCCACAGGAAGATCCAGAAATGCTCAGGTGGATAAGGGCTTGGGACTCTCAGGCCAGCCAGAAGTGATGACGTCAAAAGGGGAGGGGCCATGTATAGAGCCAGGTGAATGCATTCTAGGGAGGGAAGCTAGAGGTCACAAACGTCCCAAATTGCATGGGTTCATGCTCTGGAATTTAGGACATGGTACCTGTTCTCTGGGAAGGGCGTGCCCCATTATTAAGCAAAAAACTGGGAATAAGGGCTCGGGAAACTCTAAGTGAGCCTGGAGGGGCAGGCCTTTTCTCCCAGTAGTGAAAGGCTTTTCAGGGTCTAAACACTGCCTTTTCCCAGATTTCAAAACCTCAGGCAGGACTGTCAGAGTCCCAGGTCAGTCCAGTGTGAGGTGCCCACATGTTGGGTACCATGCGGGGTCCCTGGCCTCATCGTCGGCGAAGGAGGTTTTAAAGGAGCGCTGGCAGCCGCCTGCTTGTAACCCTATCCAGCTGGGAAGAGTAAGTCTGTGAGCAGAAGTTGAGCTGGGGCTGTGGGTGTTAGGCCCTTAAGTGAACTTCCAGAGATTGGGAAGACAACCCGCTTCTTAGGAGCTCAGTAGAGAGCGTTGGGGTCATTGGTCAGGCGAACAATGGGGGTTAATGGCCGAAAACGCTCACGTGAACATAGTTTGGGACGCTGTGACCAGCTTTTAGTGGTCATTTCATCAGTGGAGTTTGGAAAGCTGGACAGCCAGAAGTGCTCAGGAGGATCAGTGCTTAAGGTCCGGAGACCAGCAAGAAATGCTGACGTCATTGAAGGGAAAGGGCCACGTGGATAGCCAGAAATGCTCAGGTGTTCAAGTCCTTGGCTCCCTGGGGCTTGTGGAAGTGATGACGTCATTGAAGGGGAGCGGCCACATGAAGAGCCCGAAATGCTCAGGTGTTCAAGTGCTTGGGTCCCTTGGGCTGGCTGAAGTGCTGATGTCTTCGAGGGGGAGTGGCCACAGGAAGATCCAGAAATGCTCAGGAGGATAAGGGCTTGGGACTCTCAGGCCAGCCAGAAGTGATGACGTCAAAAGGGGAGGGGCCATGTACAGAGCCAGGTGAATGCATTCCAGGGAGGGAAGCTAGAGGTCACAAACGTCCCAAATTCCATGGGTTCATGCTCTGGAATTTAGGACATGGTAACTGTTCTCTGGGAAGGGCGTGCCCCATTATTAAGCAAAAAACTGGGAATAAGGGCTCGGGAAACTGTAAGTGAGCCTGGAGGGGCAGGCCTTTTCTCCCAGTAGTTAAAGGCTTTTCAGGGTCTAAACACTGCCTTTTCCCAGATTTCAAAACCTCAGGCAGGACTGTCAGAGTCCCAGGTCAGTCCAGTGTGAGGTGCCCACATGTTGGGTACCATGCGGGGTCCCTGGCCTCATTGTCGCTGAGGGAGGTTTTAAAGGAGCGCTGGCAGCCGCCTGCTTGTAACCCTATCCAGCTGGGAAGAGTAAGACTGTGAGCAGAAGTTGAGCTGGGGCTGTGGGTGTTAGGCCCTTAAGCGAACTTCCAGAGATTGGGAAGACACCCCGCTTCTTAGGAGCTCAGTAGAGAGCCTTGTGGGTCATTGGTCAGGCGAACAATGGGGGTTAATGGCCGAAAACGCTCACCTGAACAAACGTTGGCACGCTGTGACCAGCTTTTAGTGGTCATTTCATCAGTGGAATTTGGAAAGCTGGACAGCCAGATGTGTTCAGGAGGATCAGTGCTTAATGTCCGGAGACCAGCAGGAAATGCTGACGTCATTGAAGGGAAAGGGCCACGTGGATAGCCAGAAATGCTCAGGTGTTCAAGTGCTTGGCTCCCTGGGGCTGGCGGAAGTGATGACGTTATTGAGGGGGAGAGGCCACATGAAGAGCCCGAAAAGCTCAGGTGTTCAAGTGCTTGGGTCTCTTGGGCTGGCTGAAGTGCTGACGTCTTCGAGGGGGAGTGGCCACAGGAAGATCCAGAAATGCTCAGGTGGATAAGGGCTTGGGACTCTCAGGCCAGCCAGAAGTGATGACGTCAAAAGGGGAGGGGCCATGTATAGAGCCAGGTGAATACATTCCAGGGAGGGAAGCTAGAGGTCACAAACGTCCCAAATTCCATGGGTTCATGCTCTGGAATTTAGGACATGGTACCTGTTCTCTGGGAAGGGCGTGCCCCATTATTAAGCAAAAAACTGGGAATAAGGGCTCGGGAAACTGTAAGTGAGCCTGGAGGGGCAGGCCTTTTCTCCCAGTAGTTAAAGGCTTTTCAGGGTCTAAACACTGCCTTTTCCCAGATTTCAAAACCTCAGGCAGGACTGTCAGAGTCCCAGGTCAGTCCAGTGTGAGGTGCCCACATGTTGGGTACCATGCGGGGTCCCTGGCCTCATCGTCGCTGCAGGAGGTTTTAAGGAGCGCTGGCAGCCGCCTGCTTGTAACCCTATCCAGCTGGGAAGAGAAAGACTGTGAGCAGAAGTTGACCTGGGGCTGTGGGTGTTAGGCCCTTAAGCGAACTTCCAGAGATTGGGAAGACACCCCGCTTCTTAGGAGCTCAGTAGAGAGCCTTGTGGGTCATTGGTCAGGCGAACAATGGGGGTTAATGGCCGAAAACGCTCACCTGTACAAAGGTTGGCATGCTGTGACCAGCTTTTAGTGGTCATTTCATCAGTGGAATTTGGAAAGCTGGACAGCCAGATGTGCTCAGGAGGATCAGTGCTTAAGGTCCGGAGACCAGCAGGAAATGCTGACGTCATTGAAGGGAAAGGGCCACGTGGATAGCCAGAAATGCTCAGGTGTTCAAGTGCTTGGCTCCCTGGGGCTGGCGGAAGTGATGACGTCATTGAGGGGGAGAGGCCACATGAAGAGCCCGAAATGCTCAGCTGTTCAAGTGCTTGGGTCCCTTGGGCTGGCTGAAGTGCTGACGTCTTCGAGGGGGAGTGGCCACAGGAAGATCCAGAAATGCTCAGGTGGATAAGGGCTTGGGACTCTCAGGCCAGCCAGAAGTGATGACGTCAAAAGGGGAGGGGCCATGTATAGAGCCAGGTGAATGCATTCCAGGGAGGGAAGCTAGAGGTCACAAACTTCCCAAATTCCATGGGTTCATGCTCTGGAATTTAGGACATGGTACCTGTTCTCTGGGAAGGGCGTGCCCCATTATTAAGCAAAAAACTGGGAATAAGGGCTCGGGAAACTCTAAGTGAGCCTGGAGGGGCAGGCCTTTTCTCCCAGTAGTGAAAGGCTTTTCAGGGTCTAAACACTGCCTTTTCCCAGATTTCAAAACCTCAGGCAGGACTGTTAGAGTCCCAGGTCAGTCCAGTGTGAGGTGCCCACATGTTGGGTACCATGCGGGGTCCCTGGCCTCATCGTCGGCGAAGGAGGTTTTAAAGGAGCGCTGGCAGCCGCCTGCTTGTAACCCTATCCAGCTGGGAAGAGTAAGTCTGTGAGCAGAAGTTGAGCTGGGGCTGTGGGTGTTAGGCCCTTAAGTGAACTTCCAGAGATTGGGAAGACAACCCGCTTCTTAGGAGCTCAGTAGAGAGCGTTGGGGTCATTGGTCAGGCGAACAATGGGGGTTAATGGCCGAAAACGCTCACGTGAACATAGTTTGGGACGCTGTGACCAGCTTTTAGTGGTCATTTCATCAGTGGAGTTTGGAAAGCTGGACAGCCAGAAGTGCTCAGGAGGATCAGTGCTTAAGGTCCGGAGACCAGCAAGAAATGCTGACGTCATTGAAGGGAAAGGGCCACGTGGATAGCCAGAAATGCTCAGGTGTTCAAGTCCTTGGCTCCCTGGGGCTTGTGGAAGTGATGACGTCATTGAAGGGGAGCGGCCACATGAAGAGCCCGAAATGCTCAGGTGTTCAAGTGCTTGGGTCCCTTGGGCTGGCTGAAGTGCTGATGTCTTCGAGGGGGAGTGGCCACAGGAAGATCCAGAAATGCTCAGGAGGATAAGGGCTTGGGACTCTCAGGCCAGCCAGAAGTGATGACGTCAAAAGGGGAGGGGCCATGTACAGAGCCAGGTGAATGCATTCCAGGGAGGGAAGCTAGAGGTCACAAACGTCCCAAATTCCATGGGTTCATGCTCTGGAATTTAGGACATGGTAACTGTTCTCTGGGAAGGGCGTGCCCCATTATTAAGCAAAAAACTGGGAATAAGGGCTCGGGAAACTGTAAGTGAGCCTGGAGGGGCAGGCCTTTTCTCCCAGTAGTTAAAGGCTTTTCAGGGTCTAAACACTGCCTTTTCCCAGATTTCAAAACCTCAGGCAGGACTGTCAGAGTCCCAGGTCAGTCCAGTGTGAGGTGCCCACATGTTGGGTACCATGCGGGGTCCCTGGCCTCATTGTCGCTGAGGGAGGTTTTAAAGGAGCGCTGGCAGCCGCCTGCTTGTAACCCTATCCAGCTGGGAAGAGTAAGACTGTGAGCAGAAGTTGAGCTGGGGCTGTGGGTGTTAGGCCCTTAAGCGAACTTCCAGAGATTGGGAAGACACCCCGCTTCTTAGGAGCTCAGTAGAGAGCCTTGTGGGTCATTGGTCAGGCGAACAATGGGGGTTAATGGCCGAAAACGCTCACGTGAACAAAGGTTGGCACGCTGTGACCAGCTTTTAGTGGTCATTTCATCAGTGGAATTTGGAAAGCTGGACAGCCAGATGTGTTCAGGAGGATCAGTGCTTAAGGTCCGGAGACCAGCAGGAAATGCTGACGTCATTGAAGGGAAAGGGCCACGTGGAGAGCCAGAAATGCTCAGGTGTTCAAGTGCTTGGCTCCCTGGGGCTGGCGGAAGTGATGACGTTATTGAGGGGGAGAGGCCACATGAAGAGCCCGAAAAGCTCAGGTGTTCAAGTGCTTGGGTCTCTTGGGCTGGCTGAAGTGCTGACGTCTTCGAGGGGGAGTGGCCACAGGAAGATCCAGAAATGCTCAGGTGGATAAGGGCTTGGGACTCTCAGGCCAGCCAGAAGTGATGACGTCAAAAGGGGAGGGGCCATGTATAGAGCCAGGTGAATACATTCCAGGGAGGGAAGCTAGAGGTCACAAACGTCCCAAATTCCATGGGTTCATGCTCTGGAATTTAGGACATGGTACCTGTTCTCTGGGAAGGGCGTGCCCCATTATTAAGCAAAAAACTGGGAATAAGGGCTCGGGAAACTGTAAGTGAGCCTGGAGGGGCAGGCCTTTTCTCTCAGTAGTTAAAGGCTTTTCAGGGTCTAAACACTGCCTTTTCCCAGATTTCAAAACCTCAGGCAGGACTGTCAGAGTCCCAGGTCAGTCCAGTGTGAGGTGCCCACATGTTGGGTACCATGCGGCGTCCCTGGCCTCATCGTCGCTGCAGGAGGTTTTAAGGAGCGCTGGCAGCCGCCTGCTTGTAACCCTATCCAGCTGGAAGAGAAAGACTGTGAGCAGAAGCTGAGCTGGGGCTGTGGGTGTTAGGCCCTTCAGTGAACTTCCAGAGACTGGGAAGACACCCCGCTTCTTAGGAGCTCAGTAGAGAGCCTTGTGGGTCATTGGTCAGGCGAACAATGGGGGTTAATGGCCGAAAACGCTCACCTGTACAAAGGTTGGCATGCTGTGACCAGCTTTTAGTGGTCATTTCATCAGTGGAATTTGGAAAGCTGGACAGCCAGATGTGCTCAGGAGGATCAGTGCTTAAGGTCCGGAGACCAGCAGGAAATGCTGACGTCATTGAAGGGAAAGGGCCACGTGGATAGCCAGAAATGCTCAGGTGTTCAAGTGCTTGGCTCCCTGGGGCTGGCGGAAGTGATGACGTCAATGAGGGGGAGAGGCCACATGAAGAGCCCGAAATGCTCAGGTGTTCAAGTGCTTGGGTCCCTTGGGCTGGCTGAAGTGCTGACATCTTCGAGGGGGAGTGGCCACAGGAAGATCCAGAAATGCTCAGGTGGATAAGGGCTTGGGACTCTCAGGCCAGCTAGAAGTGATGACGTCAAAACGGGAGGGCCATGTATAGAGCCAGGTTAATGCATTCCAGAGAGGGAAGCTAGAGGTCACAAACGTCCCAAATTGCATGGGTTCATTCTCTGGAATTTAGGACATGGTACCTGTTCTCTGGGACGGGCGTGCCCCATTATTAAGCAAAAAACTGGGAATAAGGGCTCGGGAAACTCTAAGTGAGCCTGGAGGGGCAGGCCTTTTCTCAGGGTAGTTAAAGGCTTTTCAGGGTCTAAACACTGCCTTTTCCCAGATTTCAAAACCTCAGGCAGGACTGTCAGAGTCCCAGGTCAGTCCAGTGTGAGGTGCCCACATGTTGGGTACCATGCGGGGTCCCTGGCCTCATTGTCGCTGAAGGAGGTTTTAAAGGAGCGCTGGCAGCCGCCTGCTTGTAACCCTATCCAGCTGGGAAGAGTAAGAGTGTGAGCAGAAGTTGACCTGGGGCTGTGGGTGTTAGGCCCTTAAGCGAACTTCCAGAGATTGGGAAGACACCCCGCTTCTTAGGAGCTCAGTAGAGAGCCTTGTGGGTCATTGGTCATGCGAACAATGGGGGTTAATGGCCGAAAACGCTCACCTGAACAAACGTTGGCACGCTGTGACCAGCTTTTAGTGGTCATTTCATCAGTGGAATTTGGAAAGCTGGACAGCCAGATGTGTTCAGGAGGATCAGTGCTTAAGGTCCGGAGACCAGCAGGAAATGCTGACGTCATTGAAGGGAAAGGGCCACGTGGATAGCCAGAAATGCTCAGGTGTTCAAGTGCTTGGCTCCCTGGGGCTGGCGGAAGTGATGACGTCATTGAGGGGGAGAGGCCACATGAAGAGCCCGAAATGCTCAGCTGTTCAAGTGCTTGGGTCCCTTGGGCTGGCTGAAGTGCTGACGTCTTCGAGGGGGAGTGGCCACAGGAAGATCCAGAAATGCTCAGGTGGATAAGGGCTTGGGACTCTCAGGCCAGCCAGAAGTGATGACGTCAAAAGGGGAGGGGCCATGTATAGAGCCAGGTGAATGCATTCCAGGGAGGGAAGCTAGAGGTCACAAACGTCCCAAATTGCATGGGTTCATGCTCTGGAATTTAGGACATGGTACCTGTTCTCTGGGAAGGGCGTGCCCCATTATTAAGCAAAAAACTGGGAATAAGGGCTCGGGAAACTCTAAGTGAGCCTGGAGGGGCAGGCCTTTTCTCCCAGTAGTGAAAGGCTTTTCAGGGTCTAAACACTGCCTTTTCCCAGATTTCAAAACCTCAGGCAGGACTGTCAGAGTCCCAGGTCAGTCCAGTGTGAGGTGCCCACATGTTGGGTACCATGCGGGGTCCCTGGCCTCATCGTCGGCGAAGGAGGTTTTAAAGGAGCGCTGGCAGCCGCCTGCTTGTAACCCTATCCAGCTGGGAAGAGTAAGTCTGTGAGCAGAAGTTGAGCTGGGGCTGTGGGTGTTAGGCCCTTAAGTGAACTTCCAGAGATTGGGAAGACAACCCGCTTCTTAGGAGCTCAGTAGAGAGCGTTGGGGTCATTGGTCAGGCGAACAATGGGGGTTAATGGCCGAAAACGCTCACGTGAACATAGTTTGGGACGCTGTGACCAGCTTTTAGTGGTCATTTCATCAGTGGAGTTTGGAAAGCTGGACAGCCAGAAGTGCTCAGGAGGATCAGTGCTTAAGGTCCGGAGACCAGCAAGAAATGCTGACGTCATTGAAGGGAAAGGGCCACGTGGATAGCCAGAAATGCTCAGGTGTTCAAGTCCTTGGCTCCCTGGGGCTTGTGGAAGTGATGACGTCATTGAAGGGGAGCGGCCACATGAAGAGCCCGAAATGCTCAGGTGTTCAAGTGCTTGGGTCCCTTGGGCTGGCTGAAGTGCTGATGTCTTCGAGGGGGAGTGGCCACAGGAAGATCCAGAAATGCTCAGGAGGATAAGGGCTTGGGACTCTCAGGCCAGCCAGAAGTGATGACGTCAAAAGGGGAGGGGCCATGTACAGAGCCAGGTGAATGCATTCCAGGGAGGGAAGCTAGAGGTCACAAACGTCCCAAATTCCATGGGTTCATGCTCTGGAATTTAGGACATGGTAACTGTTCTCTGGGAAGGGCGTGCCCCATTATTAAGCAAAAAACTGGGAATAAGGGCTCGGGAAACTGTAAGTGAGCCTGGAGGGGCAGGCCTTTTCTCCCAGTAGTTAAAGGCTTTTCAGGGTCTAAACACTGCCTTTTCCCAGATTTCAAAACCTCAGGCAGGACTGTCAGAGTCCCAGGTCAGTCCAGTGTGAGGTGCCCACATGTTGGGTACCATGCGGGGTCCCTGGCCTCATTGTCGCTGAGGGAGGTTTTAAAGGAGCGCTGGCAGCCGCCTGCTTGTAACCCTATCCAGCTGGGAAGAGTAAGACTGTGAGCAGAAGTTGAGCTGGGGCTGTGGGTGTTAGGCCCTTAAGCGAACTTCCAGAGATTGGGAAGACACCCCGCTTCTTAGGAGCTCAGTAGAGAGCCTTGTGGGTCATTGGTCAGGCGAAAATGGGGGTTAATACCGAAAACGCTCACCTGAACAAACGTTGGCACGCTGTGACCAGCTTTTAGTGGTCATTTCATCAGTGGAATTTGGAAAGCTGGACAGCCAGATGTGTTCAGGAGGATCAGTGCTTAAGGTCCGGAGACCAGCAGGAAATGCTGATGTCATTGAAGGGAAAGGGCCACGTGGATAGCCAGAAATGCTCAGGTGTTCAAGTGCTTGGCTCCCTGGGGCTGGCGGAAGTGATGACGTTATTGAGGGGGAGAGGCCACATGAAGAGCCCGAAAAGCTCAGGTGTTCAAGTGCTTGGGTCTCTTGGGCTGGCTGAAGTGCTGACGTCTTCGAGGGGGAGTGGCCACAGGAAGATCCAGAAATGCTCAGGTGGATAAGGGCTTGGGACTCTCAGGCCAGCCAGAAGTGATGACGTCAAAAGGGGAGGGGCCATGTATAGAGCCAGGTGAATACATTCCAGGGAGGGAAGCTAGAGGTCACAAACGTCCCAAATTCCATGGGTTCATGCTCTGGAATTTAGGACATGGTACCTGTTCTCTGGGAAGGGCGTGCCCCATTATTAAGCAAAAAACTGGGAATAAGGGCTCGGGAAACTGTAAGTGAGCCTGGAGGGGCAGGCCTTTTCTCAGGGTAGTTAAAGGCTTTTCAGGGTCTAAACACTGCCTTTTCCCAGATTTCAAAACCTCAGGCAGGACTGTCAGAGTCCCAGGTCAGTCCAGTGTGAGGTGCCCACATGTTGGGTACCATGCGGGGTCCCTGGCCTCATTGTCGCTGAAGGAGGTTTTAAAGGAGCGCTGGCAGCCGCCTGCTTGTAACCCTATCCAGCTGGGAAGAGTAAGAGTGTGAGCAGAAGTTGACCTGGGGCTGTGGGTGTTAGGCCCTTAAGCAAACTTCCAGAGATTGGGAAGACACCCCGCTTCTTAGGAGCTCAGTAGAGAGCCTTGTGGGTCATTGGTCATGCGAACAATGGGGGTTAATGGCCGAAAACGCTCACCTGAACAAACGTTGGCACGCTGTGACCAGCTTTTAGTGGTCATTTCATCAGTGGAATTTGGAAAGCTGGACAGCCAGATGTGTTCAGGAGGATCAGTACTTAAGGTCCGGAGACCAGCAGGAAATGCTGACGTCATTGAAGGGAAAGGGCCACGTGGATAGCCAGAAATGCTCAGGTGTTCAAGTGCTTGGCTCCCTGGGGCTGGCGGAAGTGATGACGTCATTGAGGGGGAGAGGCCACATGAAGAGCCCGAAATGCTCAGCTGTTCAAGTGCTTGGGTCCCTTGGGCTGGCTGAAGTGCTGACGTCTTCGAGGGGGAGTGGCCACAGGAAGATCCAGAAATGCTCAGGTGGATAAGGGCTTGGGACTCTCAGGCCAGCCAGAAGTGATGACGTCAAAAGGGGAGGGGCCATGTATAGAGCCAGGTGAATGCATTCCAGGGAGGGAAGCTAGAGGTCACAAACGTCCCAAATTGCATGGGTTCATGCTCTGGAATTTAGGACATGGTACCTGTTCTCTGGGAAGGGCGTGCCCCATTATTAAGCAAAAAACTGGGAATAAGGGCTCGGGAAACTCTAAGTGAGCCTGGAGGGGCAGGCCTTTTCTCCCAGTAGTGAAAGGCTTTTCAGGGTCTAAACACTGCCTTTTCCCAGATTTCAAAACCTCAGGCAGGACTGTCAGAGTCCCAGGTCAGTCCAGTGTGAGGTGCCCACATGTTGGGTACCATGCGGGGTCCCTGGCCTCATCGTCGGCGAAGGAGGTTTTAAAGGAGCGCTGGCAGCCGCCTGCTTGTAACCCTATCCAGCTGGGAAGAGTAAGTCTGTGAGCAGAAGTTGAGCTGGGGCTGTGGGTGTTAGGCCCTTAAGTGAACTTCCAGAGATTGGGAAGACAACCCGCTTCTTAGGAGCTCAGTAGAGAGCGTTGGGGTCATTGGTCAGGCGAACAATGGGGGTTAATGGCCGAAAACGCTCACGTGAACATAGTTTGGGACGCTGTGACCAGCTTTTAGTGGTCATTTCATCAGTGGAGTTTGGAAAGCTGGACAGCCAGAAGTGCTCAGGAGGATCAGTGCTTAAGGTCCGGAGACCAGCAAGAAATGCTGACGTCATTGAAGGGAAAGGGCCACGTGGATAGCCAGAAATGCTCAGGTGTTCAAGTCCTTGGCTCCCTGGGGCTTGTGGAAGTGATGACGTCATTGAGGGGGAGCGGCCACATGAAGAGCCCGAAATGCTCAGGTGTTCAAGTGCTTGGGTCCCTTGGGCTGGCTGAAGTGCTGATGTCTTCGAGGGGGAGTGGCCACAGGAAGATCCAGAAATGCTCAGGAGGATAAGGGCTTGGGACTCTCAGGCCAGCCAGAAGTGATGACGTCAAAAGGGGAGGGGCCATGTACAGAGCCAGGTGAATGCATTCCAGGGAGGGAAGCTAGAGGTCACAAACGTCCCAAATTCCATGGGTTCATGCTCTGGAATTTAGGACATGGTAACTGTTCTCTGGGAAGGGCGTGCCCCCTTATTAAGCAAAAAACTGGGAATAAGGGCTCGGGAAACTGTAAGTGAGCCTGGAGGGGCAGGCCTTTTCTCCCAGTAGTTAAAGGCTTTTCAGGGTCTAAACACTGCCTTTTCCCAGATTTCAAAACCTCAGGAAGGACTGTCAGAGTCCCAGGTCAGTCCAGTGTGAGGTGCCCACATGTTGGGTACCATGCGGGGTCCCTGGCCTCATTGTCGCTGAGGGAGGTTTTAAAGGAGCGCTGGCAGCCGCCTGCTTGTAACCCTATCCAGCTGGGAAGAGTAAGACTGTGAGCAGAAGTTGAGCTGGGGCTGTGGGTGTTAGGCCCTTAAGCGAACTTTCAGAGATTGGGAAGACACCCCGCTTCTTAGGAGCTCAGTAGAGAGCCTTGTGGGTCATTGGTCAGGCGAACAATGGGGGTTAATGGCCGAAACGCTCACCTGTACAAAGGTTGGCATGCTGTGACCAGCTTTTAGTGGTCATTTCATCAGTGGAATTTGAAAAGCTGGACAGCCAGATGTGCTCAGGAGGATCAGTGCTTAAGGTCCGGAGACCAGCAGGAAATGCTGACGTCATTGAAGGGAAAGGGCCACGTGGATAGCCAGAAATGCTCAGGTGTTCAAGTGCTTGGCTCCCTGGGGCTGGCGGAAGTGATGACGTTATTGAGGGGGAGAGGCCACATGAAGAGCCCGAAAAGCTCAGGTGTTCAAGTGCTTGGGTCTCTTGGGCTGGCTGAAGTGCTGACGTCTTCGAGGGGGAGTGGCCACAGGAAGATCCAGAAATGCTCAGGTGGATAAGGGCTTGGGACTCTCAGGCCAGCCAGAAGTGATGACGTCAAAAGGGGAGGGGCCATGTATAGAGCCAGGTGAATACATTCCAGGGAGGGAAGCTAGAGGTCTCAAACGTCCCAAATTGCATGGGTTCATGCTCTGGAATTTAGGACATGGTACCTGTTCTCTGGGAAGGGCGTGCCCCATTATTAAGCAAAAAACTGGGAATAAGGGCTCGGGAAACTCTAAGTGAGCCTGGAGGGGCAGGCCTTTTCTCCCAGTAGTTAAAGGCTTTTCAGGGTCTAAACACTGCCTTTTCCCAGATTTCAAAACCTCAGGCAGGACTGTCAGAGTCCCAGGTCAGTCCAGTGTGAGGTGCCCACATGTTGGGTACCATGCGGGGTCCCTGGCCTCATCGTCGCTGAGGGAGGTTTTAAGGAGCGCTGGCAGCCGCCTGCTTCTAACCCTATCCAGCTGGGAAGAGAAAGACTGTGAGCAGAAGTTGAGCTGGGGCTGTGGGTGTTAGGCCCTTAAGCGAACTTCCAGAGATTGGGAAGACACCCCGCTTCTTAGGAGCTCAGTAGAGAGCCTTGTGGGTCATTGGTCAGGCGAACAATGGGGGTTAATGGCCGAAAACGCTCACCTGAACAAACGTTGGCACGCTGTGACCAGCTTTTAGTGGTCATTTCATCAGTGGAGTTTGGAAAGCTGGACGGCCAGATGTGTTCAGGAGGATCAGTGCTTAAGGTCCGGAGACCAGCAGGAAATGCTGAAGTCATTGAAGGGAAAGGGCCACGTGGATAGCCAGAAATGCTCAGGTGTTCAAGTGCTTGGCTCCCTGGGGCTGGCGGAAGTGATGACGTCATTGAGGGGGAGAGGCCACATGAAGAGCCCGAAATGCTCAGCTGTTCAAGTGCTTGGGTCCCTTGGGCTGGCTGAAGTGCTGACATCTTCGAGAGAGAGTGGCCACAGGAAGATCCAGAAATGCTCAGGTGGATAAGGGCTTGGGACTCTCAGGCCAGCCAGAAGTGATGACGTCAAAAGGGGAGGGGCCATGTATAGAGCCAGGTGAATGCATTCCAGGGAGGGAAGCTAGAGGTCACAAACGTCCCAAATTCCATGGGTTCATGCTCTGGAATTTAGGACATGGTACCTGTTCTCTGGGACGGGCGTGCCCCATTATTAAGCAAAAAACTGGGAATAAGGGCTCGGGAAACTGTAAGTGAGCCTGGAGGGGCAGGCCTTTTTTCCCAGTAGTTAAAGGCTTTTCAGGGTCTACACACTGCCTTTTCCCAGATTTCAAAACCTCAGGCAGGACTGTCAGAGTCCCAGGTCAGTCCAGTGTGAGGTGCCCACATGTTGGGTACCATGCGGGGTCCCTGGCCTCATCGTCGCCGAGGGAGGTTTTAAAGGAGCGCTGGCAGCCGCCTGCTTGTAACCCTATCCAGCTGGGAAGAGTAAGTCTGTGAGCAGAAGTTGACCTGGGACTGTGGGTGTTAGGCCCTTAAGCGAACTTCCAGAGATTGGGAAGACACCCCGCTTCTTAGGAGCTCAGTAGAGAGCCTTGTGGGTCATTGGTCAGGCGAACAATGGGGGTTAATGGCCGAAAACGCTCACCTGTACAAAGGTTGGCATGCTGTGACCAGCTTTTAGTGGTCATTTCATCAGTGGAATTTGGAAAGCTGGACAGCCAGATGTGCTCAGGAGGATCAGTGCTTAAGGTCCGGAGACCAGCAGGAAATGCTGACGTCATTGAAGGGAAAGGGCCACGTGGATAGCCAGAAATGCTCAGGTGTTCAAGTCCTTAACTCCCTGGGGCTTGTGGAAGTGATGACGTCATTGAGGGGGAGCGGCCACATGAAGAGCCCGAAATGCTCAGGTGTTCAAGTGCTTGGGTCCCTTGGGCTGGCTGAAGTGCTGACATCTTCGAGGGGGAGTGGCCACAGGAAGATCCAGAAATGCTCAGGTGGATAAGGGCTTGGGACTCTCAGGCCAGCCAGAAATGATGACGTCAAAAGGGGAGGGGCCATGTATAGAGCCAGGTTAATGCATTCCAGAGAGGGAAGCTAGAGGTCACAAACGTCCCAAATTCCATGGGATCATGCTCTGGAATTTAGGACATGGTACCTGTTCTCTGGGACGGGCGTGCCCCATTATTAAGCAAAAAACTGGGAATAAGGGCTCGGGAAACTGTAAGTGAGCCTGGAGGGGCAGGCCTTTTTTCCCAGTAGTTAAAGGCTTTTCAGGGTCTACACACTGCCTTTTCCCAGATTTCAAAACCTCAGGCAGGACTGTCAGAGTCCCAGGTCAGTCCAGTGTGAGGTGCCCACATGTTGGGTACCATGCGGGGTCCCTGGCCTGATCGTCGCCGAGGGAGGTTTTAAAGGAGCGCTGGCAGCCGCCTGCTTGTAACCCTATCCAGCTGGGAAGAGTAAGAGTGTGAGCAGAAGTTGACCTGGGGCTGTGGGTGTTAGGCCCTTAAGCGAACTTCCAGAGATTGGGGAGACACCCCGCTTCTTAGGAGCTCAGTAGAGAGCCTTGTGGGTCATTGGTCATGCGAACAATGGGGGTTAATGGCCGAAAACGCTCACCTGAACAAACGTTGGCACGCTGTGACCAGCTTTTAGTGGTCATTTCATCAGTGGAATTTGGAAAGCTGGACAGCCAGATGTGTTCAGGAGGATCAGTGCTTAAGGTCCGGAGACCAGCAGGAAATGCTGACGTCATTGAAGGGAAAGGGCCACGTGGATAGCCAGAAATGCTCAGGTGTTCAAGTGCTTGGCTCCCTGGGGCTGGCGGAAGTGATGACGTCATTGAGGGGGAGAGGCCACATGAAGAGCCCGAAATGCTCAGCTGTTCAAGTGCTTGGGTCCCTTGGGCTGGCTGAAGTGCTGACGTCTTCGAGGGGGAGTGGCCACAGGAAGATCCAGAAATGCTCAGGTGGATAAGGGCTTGGGACTCTCAGGCCAGCCAGAAGTGATGACGTCAAAAGGGGAGGGGCCATGTATAGAGCCAGGTGAATGCATTCCAGGGAGGGAAGCTAGAGGTCACAAACGTCCCAAATTGCATGGGTTCATGCTCTGGAATTTAGGACATGGTACCTGTTCTCTGGGAAGGGCGTGCCCCATTATTAAGCAAAAAACTGGGAATAAGGGCTCGGGAAACTCTAAGTGAGCCTGGAGGGGCAGGCCTTTTCTCCCAGTAGTGAAAGGCTTTTCAGGGTCTAAACACTGCCTTTTCCCAGATTTCAAAACCTCAGGCAGGACTGTCAGAGTCCCAGGTCAGTCCAGTGTGAGGTGCCCACATGTTGGGTACCATGCGGGGTCCCTGGCCTCATCGTCGGCGAAGGAGGTTTTAAAGGAGCGCTGGCAGCCGCCTGCTTGTAACCCTATCCAGCTGGGAAGAGTAAGTCTGTGAGCAGAAGTTGAGCTGGGGCTGTGGGTGTTAGGCCCTTAAGTGAACTTCCAGAGATTGGGAAGACAACCCGCTTCTTAGGAGCTCAGTAGAGAGCGTTGGGGTCATTGGTCAGGCGAACAATGGGGGTTAATGGCCGAAAACGCTCACGTGAACATAGTTTGGGACGCTGTGACCAGCTTTTAGTGGTCATTTCATCAGTGGAGTTTGGAAAGCTGGACAGCCAGAAGTGCTCAGGAGGATCAGTGCTTAAGGTCCGGAGACCAGCAAGAAATGCTGACGTCATTGAAGGGAAAGGGCCACGTGGATAGCCAGAAATGCTCAGGTGTTCAAGTCCTTGGCTCCCTGGGGCTTGTGGAAGTGATGACGTCATTGAAGGGGAGCGGCCACATGAAGAGCCCGAAATGCTCAGGTGTTCAAGTGCTTGGGTCCCTTGGGCTGGCTGAAGTGCTGATGTCTTCGAGGGGGAGTGGCCACAGGAAGATCCAGAAATGCTCAGGAGGATAAGGGCTTGGGACTCTCAGGCCAGCCAGAAGTGATGACGTCAAAAGGGGAGGGGCCATGTACAGAGCCAGGTGAATGCATTCCAGGGAGGGAAGCTAGAGGTCACAAACGTCCCAAATTCCATGGGTTCATGCTCTGGAATTTAGGACATGGTAACTGTTCTCTGGGAAGGGCGTGCCCCATTATTAAGCAAAAAACTGGGAATAAGGGCTCGGGAAACTGTAAGTGAGCCTGGAGGGGCAGGCCTTTTCTCCCAGTAGTTAAAGGCTTTTCAGGGTCTAAACACTGCCTTTTCCCAGATTTCAAAACCTCAGGCAGGACTGTCAGAGTCCCAGGTCAGTCCAGTGTGAGGTGCCCACATGTTGGGTACCATGCGGGGTCCCTGGCCTCATTGTCGCTGAGGGAGGTTTTAAAGGAGCGCTGGCAGCCGCCTGCTTGTAACCCTATCCAGCTGGGAAGAGTAAGACTGTGAGCAGAAGTTGAGCTGGGGCTGTGGGTGTTAGGCCCTTAAGCGAACTTCCAGAGATTGGGAAGACACCCCGCTTCTTAGGAGCTCAGTAGAGAGCCTTGTGGGTCATTGGTCAGGCGAACAATGGGGGTTAATGGCCGAAAACGCTCACCTGAACAAACGTTGGCACGCTGTGACCAGCTTTTAGTGGTCATTTCATCAGTGAAATTTGGAAAGCTGGACAGCCAGATGTGTTCAGGAGGATCAGTGCTTAAGGTCCGGAGACCAGCAGGAAATGCTGACGTCATTGAAGGGAAAGGGCCACGTGGATAGCCAGAAATGCTCAGGTGTTCAAGTGCTTGGCTCCCTGGGGCTGGCGGAAGTGATGACGTCATTGAGGGGGAGAGGCCACATGAAGAGCCCGAAATGCTCAGCTGTTCAAGTGCTTGGGTCCCTTGGGCTGGCTGAAGTGCTGACGTCTTCGAGGGGGAGTGGCCACAGGAAGATCCAGAAATGCTCAGGTGGATAAGGGCTTGGGACTCTCAGGCCAGCCAGAAGTGATGACGTCAAAAGGGGAGGGGCCATGTATAGAGCCAGGTGAATGCATTCTAGGGAGGGAAGCTAGAGGTCACAAACGTCCCAAATTGCATGGGTTCATGCTCTGGAATTTAGGACATGGTACCTGTTCTCTGGGAAGGGCGTGCCCCATTATTAAGCAAAAAACTGGGAATAAGGGCTCGGGAAACTCTAAGTGAGCCTGGAGGGGCAGGCCTTTTCTCCCAGTAGTGAAAGGCTTTTCAGGGTCTAAACACTGCCTTTTCCCAGATTTCAAAACCTCAGGCAGGACTGTCAGAGTCCCAGGTCAGTCCAGTGTGAGGTGCCCACATGTTGGGTACCATGCGGGGTCCCTGGCCTCATCGTCGGCGAAGGAGGTTTTAAAGGAGCGCTGGCAGCCGCCTGCTTGTAACCCTATCCAGCTGGGAAGAGTAAGTCTGTGAGCAGAAGTTGAGCTGGGGCTGTGGGTGTTAGGCCCTTAAGTGAACTTCCAGAGATTGGGAAGACAACCCGCTTCTTAGGAGCTCAGTAGAGAGCGTTGGGGTCATTGGTCAGGCGAACAATGGGGGTTAATGGCCGAAAACGCTCACGTGAACATAGTTTGGGACGCTGTGACCAGCTTTTAGTGGACATTTCATCAGTGGAGTTTGGAAAGCTGGACAGCCAGAAGTGCTCAGGAGGATCAGTGCTTAAGGTCCGGAGACCAGCAAGAAATGCTGACGTCATTGAAGGGAAAGGGCCACGTGGATAGCCAGAAATGCTCAGGTGTTCAAGTCCTTGGCTCCCTGGGGCTTGTGGAAGTGATGACGTCATTGAAGGGGAGCGGCCACATGAAGAGCCCGAAATGCTCAGGTGTTCAAGTGCTTGGGTCCCTTGGGCTGGCTGAAGTGCTGATGTCTTCGAGGGGGAGTGGCCACAGGAAGATCCAGAAATGCTCAGGAGGATAAGGGCTTGGGACTCTCAGGCCAGCCAGAAGTGATGACGTCAAAAGGGGAGGGGCCATGTACAGAGCCAGGTGAATGCATTCCAGGGAGGGAAGCTAGAGGTCACAAACGTCCCAAATTCCATGGGTTCATGCTCTGGAATTTAGGACATGGTAACTGTTCTCTGGGAAGGGCGTGCCCCATTATTAAGCAAAAAACTGGGAATAAGGGCTCGGGAAACTGTAAGTGAGCCTGGAGGGGCAGGCCTTTTCTCCCAGTAGTTAAAGGCTTTTCAGGGTCTAAACACTGCCTTTTCCCAGATTTCAAAACCTCAGGCAGGACTGTCAGAGTCCCAGGTCAGTCCAGTGTGAGGTGCCCACATGTTGGGTACCATGCGGGGTCCCTGGCCTCATTGTCGCTGAGGGAGGTTTTAAAGGAGCGCTGGCAGCCGCCTGCTTGTAACCCTATCCAGCTGGGAAGAGTAAGACTGTGAGCAGAAGTTGAGCTGGGGCTGTGGGTGTTAGGCCCTTAAGCGAACTTCCAGAGATTGGGAAGACACCCCGCTTCTTAGGAGCTCAGTAGAGAGCCTTGTGGGTCATTGGTCAGGCGAACAATGGGGGTTAATGGCCGAAAACGCTCACCTGAACAAACGTTGGCACGCTGTGACCAGCTTTTAGTGGTCATTTCATCAGTGGAATTTGGAAAGCTGGACAGCCAGATGTGTTCAGGAGGATCAGTGCTTAAGGTCCGGAGACCAGCAGGAAATGCTGACGTCATTGAAGGGAAAGGGCCACGTGGATAGCCAGAAATGCTCAGGTGTTCAAGTGCTTGGCTCCCTGGGGCTGGCGGAAGTGATGACGTTATTGAGGGGGAGAGGCCACATGAAGAGCCCGAAAAGCTCAGGTGTTCAAGTGCTTGGGTCTCTTGGGCTGGCTGAAGTGCTGACGTCTTCGAGGGGGAGTGGCCACAGGAAGATCCAGAAATGCTCAGGTGGATAAGGGCTTGGGACTCTCAGGCCAGCCAGAAGTGATGACGTCAAAAGGGGAGGGGCCATGTATAGAGCCAGGTGAATACATTCCAGGGAGGGAAGCTAGAGGTCACAAACGTCCCAAATTCCATGGGTTCATGCTCTGGAATTTAGGACATGGTACCTGTTCTCTGGGAAGGGCGTGCCCCATTATTAAGCAAAAAACTGGGAATAAGGGCTCGGGAAACTGTAAGTGAGCCTGGAGGGGCAGGCCTTTTCTCCCAGTAGTTAAAGGCTTTTCAGGGTCTAAACACTGCCTTTTCCCAGATTTCAAAACCTCAGGCAGGACTGTCAGAGTCCCAGGTCAGTCCAGTGTGAGGTGCCCACATGTTGGGTACCATGCGGGGTCCCTGGCCTCATCGTCGCTGCAGGAGGTTTTAAGGAGCGCTGGCAGCCGCCTGCTTGTAACCCTATCCAGCTGGGAAGAGAAAGACTATGAGCAGAAGTTGACCTGGGGCTGTGGGTGTTAGGACCTTATGCGAACTTCCAGAGATTGGGAAGACACCCCGCTTCTTAGGAGCTCAGTAGAGAGCCTTGTGGGTCATTGGTCAGGCGAACAATGGGGGTTAATGGCCGAAAACGCTCACCTGTACAAAGGTTGGCATGCTGTGACCAGCTTTTAGTGGTCATTTCATCAGTGGAATTTGGAAAGCTGGACAGCCAGATGTGCTCAGGAGGATCAGTGCTTAAGGTCCGGAGACCAGCAGGAAATGCTGACGTCATTGAAGGGAAAGGGCCACGTGGATAGCCAGAAATGCTCAGGTGTTCAAGTGCTTGGCTCCCTGGGGCTGGCGGAAGTGATGACGTCATTGAGGGGGAGAGGCCACATGAAGAGCCCGAAATGCTCAGCTGTTCAAGTGCTTGGGTCCCTTGGGCTGGCTGAAGTGCTGACGTCTTCGAGGGGGAGTGGCCACAGGAAGATCCAGAAATGCTCAGGTGGATAAGGGCTTGGGACTCTCAGGCCAGCCAGAAGTGATGACGTCAAAAGGGGAGGGGCCATGTATAGAGCCAGGTGAATGCATTCCAGGGAGGGAAGCTAGAGGTCACAAACGTCCCAAGTTGCATGGGTTCATGCTCTGGAATTTAGGACATGGTACCTGTTCTCTGGGAAGGGCGTGCCCCATTATTATGCAAAAAACTGGGAATAAGGGCTCGGGAAACTCTAAGTGAGCCTGGAGGGGCAGGCCTTTTCTCCCAGTAGTGAAAGGCTTTTCAGGGTCTAAACACTGCCTTTTCCCAGATTTCAAAACCTCAGGCAGGACTGTTAGAGTCCCAGGTCAGTCCAGTGTGAGGTGCCCACATGTTGGGTACCATGCGGGGTCCCTGGCCTCATCGTCGGCGAAGGAGGTTTTAAAGGAGCGCTGGCAGCCGCCTGCTTGTAACCCTATCCAGCTGGGAAGAGTAAGTCTGTGAGCAGAAGTTGAGCTGGGGCTGTGGGTGTTAGGCCCTTAAGTGAACTTCCAGAGATTGGGAAGACAACCCGCTTCTTAGGAGCTCAGTAGAGAGCGTTGGGGTCATTGGTCAGGCGAACAATGGGGGTTAATGGCCGAAAACGCTCACGTGAACATAGTTTGGGACGCTGTGACCAGCTTTTAGTGGTCATTTCATCAGTGGAGTTTGGAAAGCTGGACAGCCAGAAGTGCTCAGGAGGATCAGTGCTTAAGGTCCGGAGACCAGCAAGAAATGCTGACGTCATTGAAGGGAAAGGGCCACGTGGATAGCCAGAAATGCTCAGGTGTTCAAGTCCTTGGCTCCCTGGGGCTTGTGGAAGTGATGACGTCATTGAAGGGGAGCGGCCACATGAAGAGCCCGAAATGCTCAGGTGTTCAAGTGCTTGGGTCCCTTGGGCTGGCTGAAGTGCTGATGTCTTCGAGGGGGAGTGGCCACAGGAAGATCCAGAAATGCTCAGGAGGATAAGGGCTTGGGACTCTCAGGCCAGCCAGAAGTGATGACGTCAAAAGGGGAGGGGCCATGTACAGAGCCAGGTGAATGCATTCCAGGGAGGGAAGCTAGAGGTCACAAACGTCCCAAATTCCATGGGTTCATGCTCTGGAATTTAGGACATGGTAACTGTTCTCTGGGAAGGGCGTGCCCCATTATTAAGCAAAAAACTGGGAATAAGGGCTCGGGAAACTGTAAGTGAGCCTGGAGGGGCAGGCCTTTTCTCCCAGTAGTTAAAGGCTTTTCAGGGTCTAAACACTGCCTTTTCCCAGATTTCAAAACCTCAGGCAGGACTGTCAGAGTCCCAGGTCAGTCCAGTGTGAGGTGCCCACATGTTGGGTACCATGCGGGGTCCCTGGCCTCATTGTCGCTGAGGGAGGTTTTAAAGGAGCGCTGGCAGCCGCCTGCTTGTAACCCTATCCAGCTGGGAAGAGTAAGACTGTGAGCAGAAGTTGAGCTGGGGCTGTGGGTGTTAGGCCCTTAAGCGAACTTCCAGAGATTGGGAAGACACCCCGCTTCTTAGGAGCTCAGTAGAGAGCCTTGTGGGTCATTGGTCAGGCGAACAATGGGGGTTAATGGCCGAAAACGCTCACGTGAACAAAGGTTGGCACGCTGTGACCAGCTTTTAGTGGTCATTTCATCAGTGGAATTTGGAAAGCTGGACAGCCAGATGTGTTCAGGAGGATCAGTGCTTAAGGTCCGGAGACCAGCAGGAAATGCTGACGTCATTGAAGGGAAAGGGCCACGTGGAGAGCCAGAAATGCTCAGGTGTTCAAGTGCTTGGCTCCCTGGGGCTGGCGGAAGTGATGACGTTATTGAGGGGGAGAGGCCACATGAAGAGCCCGAAAAGCTCAGGTGTTCAAGTGCTTGGGTCTCTTGGGCTGGCTGAAGTGCTGACGTCTTCGAGGGGGAGTGGCCACAGGAAGATCCAGAAATGCTCAGGTGGATAAGGGCTTGGGACTCTCAGGCCAGCCAGAAGTGATGACGTCAAAAGGGGAGGGGCCATGTATAGAGCCAGGTGAATACATTCCAGGGAGGGAAGCTAGAGGTCACAAACGTCCCAAATTCCATGGGTTCATGCTCTGGAATTTAGGACATGGTACCTGTTCTCTGGGAAGGGCGTGCCCCATTATTAAGCAAAAAACTGGGAATAAGGGCTCGGGAAACTGTAAGTGAGCCTGGAGGGGCAGGCCTTTTCTCTCAGTAGTTAAAGGCTTTTCAGGGTCTAAACACTGCCTTTTCCCAGATTTCAAAACCTCAGGCAGGACTGTCAGAGTCCCAGGTCAGTCCAGTGTGAGGTGCCCACATGTTGGGTACCATGCGGGGTCCCTGGCCTCATTGTCGCTGAGGGAGGTTTTAAAGGAGCGCTGGCAGCCGCCTGCTTGTAACCCTATCCAGCTGGGAAGAGTAAGACTGTGAGCAGAAGTTGAGCTGGGGCTGTGGGTGTTAGGCCCTTAAGCGAACTTCCAGAGATTGGGAAGACACCCCGCTTCTTAGGAGCTCAGTAGAGAGCCTTGTGGGTCATTGGTCAGGCGAACAATGGGGGTTAATGGCCGAAAACGCTCACGTGAACAAAGGTTGGCACGCTGTGACCAGCTTTTAGTGGTCATTTCATCAGTGGAATTTGGAAAGCTGGACAGCCAGATGTGTTCAGGAGGATCAGTGCTTAAGGTCCGGAGACCAGCAGGAAATGCTGACGTCATTGAAGGGAAAGGGCCACGTGGAGAGCCAGAAATGCTCAGGTGTTCAAGTGCTTGGCTCCCTGGGGCTGGCGGAAGTGATGACGTTATTGAGGGGGAGAGGCCACATGAAGAGCCCGAAAAGCTCAGGTGTTCAAGTGCTTGGGTCTCTTGGGCTGGCTGAAGTGCTGACGTCTTCGAGGGGGAGTGGCCACAGGAAGATCCAGAAATGCTCAGGTGGATAAGGGCTTGGGACTCTCAGGCCAGCCAGAAGTGATGACGTCAAAAGGGGAGGGGCCATGTATAGAGCCAGGTGAATACATTCCAGGGAGGGAAGCTAGAGGTCACAAACGTCCCAAATTCCATGGGTTCATGCTCTGGAATTTAGGACATGGTACCTGTTCTCTGGGAAGGGCGTGCCCCATTATTAAGCAAAAAACTGGGAATAAGGGCTCGGGAAACTGTAAGTGAGCCTGGAGGGGCAGGCCTTTTCTCTCAGTAGTTAAAGGCTTTTCAGGGTCTAAACACTGCCTTTTCCCAGATTTCAAAACCTCAGGCAGGACTGTCAGAGTCCCAGGTCAGTCCAGTGTGAGGTGCCCACATGTTGGGTACCATGCGGCGTCCCTGGCCTCATCGTCGCTGCAGGAGGTTTTAAGGAGCGCTGGCAGCCGCCTGCTTGTAACCCTATCCAGCTGGAAGAGAAAGACTGTGAGCAGAAGCTGAGCTGGGGCTGTGGGTGTTAGGCCCTTCAGTGAACTTCCAGAGACTGGGAAGACACCCCGCTTCTTAGGAGCTCAGTAGAGAGCCTTGTGGGTCATTGGTCAGGCGAACAATGGGGGTTAATGGCCGAAAACGCTCACCTGTACAAAGGTTGGCATGCTGTGACCAGCTTTTAGTGGTCATTTCATCAGTGGAATTTGGAAAGCTGGACAGCCAGATGTGCTCAGGAGGATCAGTGCTTAAGGTCCGGAGACCAGCAGGAAATGCTGACGTCATTGAAGGGAAAGGGCCACGTGGATAGCCAGAAATGCTCAGGTGTTCAAGTGCTTGGCTCCCTGGGGCTGTCGGAAGTGATGACGTCAATGAGGGGGAGAGGCCACATGAAGAGCCCGAAATGCTCAGGTGTTCAAGTGCTTGGGTCCCTTGGGCTGGCTGAAGTGCTGACATCTTCGAGTGGGAGTGGCCACAGGAAGATCCAGAAATGCTCAGGTGGATAAGGGCTTGGGACTCTCAGGCCAGCTAGAAGTGATGACGTCAAAACGGGAGGGCCATGTATAGAGCCAGGTTAATGCATTCCAGAGAGGGAAGCTAGAGGTCACAAACGTCCCAAATTGCATGGGTTCATGCTCTGGAATTTAGGACATGGTACCTGTTCTCTGGGACGGGCGTGCCCCATTATTAAGCAAAAAACTGGGAATAAGGGCTCGGGAAACTCTAAGTGAGCCTGGAGGGGCAGGCCTTTTCTCAGGGTAGTTAAAGGCTTTTCAGGGTCTAAACACTGCCTTTTCCCAGATTTCAAAACCTCAGGCAGGACTGTCAGAGTCCCAGGTCAGTCCAGTGTGAGGTGCCCACATGTTGGGTACCATGCGGGGTCCCTGGCCTCATTGTCGCTGAAGGAGGTTTTAAAGGAGCGCTGGCAGCCGCCTGCTTGTAACCCTATCCAGCTGGGAAGAGTAAGAGTGTGAGCAGAAGTTGACCTGGGGCTGTGGGTGTTAGGCCCTTAAGCGAACTTCCAGAGATTGGGAAGACACCCCGCTTCTTAGGAGCTCAGTAGAGAGCCTTGTGGGTCATTGGTCATGCGAACAATGGGGGTTAATGGCCGAAAACGCTCACCTGAACAAACGTTGGCACGCTGTGACCAGCTTTTAGTGGTCATTTCATCAGTGGAATTTGGAAAGCTGGACAGCCAGATGTGTTCAGGAGGATCAGTGCTTAAGGTCCGGAGACCAGCAGGAAATGCTGACGTCATTGAAGGGAAAGGGCCACGTGGATAGCCAGAAATGCTCAGGTGTTCAAGTGCTTGGCTCCCTGGGGCTGGCGGAAGTGATGACGTCATTGAGGGGGAGAGGCCACATGAAGAGCCCGAAATGCTCAGCTGTTCAAGTGCTTGGGTCCCTTGGGCTGGCTGAAGTGCTGACGTCTTCGAGGGGGAGTGGCCACAGGAAGATCCAGAAATGCTCAGGTGGATAAGGGCTTGGGACTCTCAGGCCAGCCAGAAGTGATGACGTCAAAAGGGGAGGGGCCATGTATAGAGCCAGGTGAATGCATTCCAGGGAGGGAAGCTAGAGGTCACAAACGTCCCAAATTGCATGGGTTCATGCTCTGGAATTTAGGACATGGTACCTGTTCTCTGGGAAGGGCGTGCCCCATTATTAAGCAAAAAACTGGGAATAAGGGCTCGGGAAACTCTAAGTGAGCCTGGAGGGGCAGGCCTTTTCTCCCAGTAGTGAAAGGCTTTTCAGGGTCTAAACACTGCCTTTTCCCAGATTTCAAAACCTCAGGCAGGACTGTTAGAGTCCCAGGTCAGTCCAGTGTGAGGTGCCCACATGTTGGGTACCATGCGGGGTCCCTGGCCTCATCGTCGGCGAAGGAGGTTTTAAAGGAGCGCTGGCAGCCGCCTGCTTGTAACCCTATCCAGCTGGGAAGAGTAAGTCTGTGAGCAGAAGTTGAGCTGGGGCTGTGGGTGTTAGGCCCTTAAGTGAACTTCCAGAGATTGGGAAGACAACCCGCTTCTTAGGAGCTCAGTAGAGAGCGTTGGGGTCATTGGTCAGGCGAACAATGGGGGTTAATGGCCGAAAACGCTCACGTGAACATAGTTTGGGACGCTGTGACCAGCTTTTAGTGGTCATTTCATCAGTGGAGTTTGGAAAGCTGGACAGCCAGAAGTGCTCAGGAGGATCAGTGCTTAAGGTCCGGAGACCAGCAAGAAATGCTGACGTCATTGAAGGGAAAGGGCCACGTGGATAGCCAGAAATGCTCAGGTGTTCAAGTCCTTGGCTCCCTGGGGCTTGTGGAAGTGATGACGTCATTGAAGGGGAGCGGCCACATGAAGAGCCCGAAATGCTCAGGTGTTCAAGTGCTTGGGTCCCTTGGGCTGGCTGAAGTGCTGATGTCTTCGAGGGGGAGTGGCCACAGGAAGATCCAGAAATGCTCAGGAGGATAAGGGCTTGGGACTCTCAGGCCAGGCAGAAGTGATGACGTCAAAAGGGGAGGGGCCATGTACAGAGCCAGGTGAATGCATTCCAGGGAGGGAAGCTAGAGGTCACAAACGTCCCAAATTCCATGGGTTCATGCTCTGGAATTTAGGACATGGTAACTGTTCTCTGGGAAGGGCGTGCCCCATTATTAAGCAAAAAACTGGGAATAAGGGCTCGGGAAACTGTAAGTGAGCCTGGAGGGGCAGGCCTTTTCTCCCAGTAGTTAAAGGCTTTTCAGGGTCTAAACACTGCCTTTTCCCAGATTTCAAAACCTCAGGCAGGACTGTCAGAGTCCCAGGTCAGTCCAGTGTGAGGTGCCCACATGTTGGGTACCATGCGGGGTCCCTGGCCTCATTGTCGCTGAGGGAGGTTTTAAAGGAGCGCTGGCAGCCGCCTGCTTGTAACCCTATCCAGCTGGGAAGAGTAAGACTGTGAGCAGAAGTTGAGCTGGGGCTGTGGGTGTTAGGCCCTTAAGCGAACTTCCAGAGATTGGGAAGACACCCCGCTTCTTAGGAGCTCAGTAGAGAGCCTTGTGGGTCATTGGTCAGGCGAACAATGGGGGTTAATGGCCGAAAACGCTCACGTGAACAAAGGTTGGCACGCTGTGACCAGCTTTTAGTGGTCATTTCATCAGTGGAATTTGGAAAGCTGGACAGCCAGATGTGTTCAGGAGGATCAGTGCTTAAGGTCCGGAGACCAGCAGGAAATGCTGACGTCATTGAAGGGAAAGGGCCACGTGGAGAGCCAGAAATGCTCAGGTGTTCAAGTGCTTGGCTCCCTGGGGCTGGCGGAAGTGATGACGTTATTGAGGGGGAGAGGCCACATGAAGAGCCCGAAAAGCTCAGGTGTTCAAGTGCTTGGGTCTCTTGGGCTGGCTGAAGTGCTGACGTCTTCGAGGGGGAGTGGCCACAGGAAGATCCAGAAATGCTCAGGTGGATAAGGGCTTGGGACTCTCAGGCCAGCCAGAAGTGATGACGTCAAAAGGGGAGGGGCCATGTATAGAGCCAGGTGAATACATTCCAGGGAGGGAAGCTAGAGGTCACAAACGTCCCAAATTCCATGGGTTCATGCTCTGGAATTTAGGACATGGTACCTGTTCTCTGGGAAGGGCGTGCCCCATTATTAAGCAAAAAACTGGGAATAAGGGCTCGGGAAACTGTAAGTGAGCCTGGAGGGGCAGGCCTTTTCTCTCAGTAGTTAAAGGCTTTTCAGGGTCTAAACACTGCCTTTTCCCAGATTTCAAAACCTCAGGCAGGACTGTCAGAGTCCCAGGTCAGTCCAGTGTGAGGTGCCCACATGTTGGGTACCATGCGGGGTCCCTGGCCTCATCGTCGCTGCAGGAGGTTTTAAGGAGCGCTGGCAGCCGCCTGCTTGTAACCCTATCCAGCTGGAAGAGAAAGACTGTGAGCAGAAGCTGAGCTGGGGCTGTGGGTGTTAGGCCCTTCAGTGAACTTCCAGAGACTGGGAAGACACCCCGCTTCTTAGGAGCTCAGTAGAGAGCCTTGTGGGTCATTGGTCAGGCGAACAATGGGGGTTAATGGCCGAAAACGCTCACCTGTACAAAGGTTGGCATGCTGTGACCAGCTTTTAGTGGTCATTTCATCAGTGGAATTTGGAAAGCTGGACAGCCAGATGTGCTCAGGAGGATCAGTGCTTAAGGTCCGGAGACCAGCAGGAAATGCTGACGTCATTGAAGGGAAAGGGCCACGTGGATAGCCAGAAATGCTCAGGTGTTCAAGTGCTTGGCTCCCTGGGGCTGGCGGAAGTGATGACGTCAATGAGGGGGAGAGGCCACATGAAGAGCCCGAAATGCTCAGGTGTTCAAGTGCTTGGGTCCCTTGGGCTGGCTGAAGTGCTGACATCTTCGAGGGGGAGTGGCCACAGGAAGATCCAGAAATGCTCAGGTGGATAAGGGCTTGGGACTCTCAGGCCAGCTAGAAGTGATGACGTCAAAACGGGAGGGCCATGTATAGAGCCAGGTTAATGCATTCCAGAGAGGGAAGCTAGAGGTCACAAACGTCCCAAATTGCATGGGTTCATGCTCTGGAATTTAGGACATGGTACCTGTTCTCTGGGACGGGCGTGCCCCATTATTAAGCAAAAAACTGGGAATAAGGGCTCGGGAAACTCTAAGTGAGCCTGGAGGGGCAGGCCTTTTCTCAGGGTAGTTAAAGGCTTTTCAGGGTCTAAACACTGCCTTTTCCCAGATTTCAAAACCTCAGGCAGGACTGTCAGAGTCCCAGGTCAGTCCAGTGTGAGGTGCCCACATGTTGGGTACCATGCGGGGTCCCTGGCCTCATTGTCGCTGAAGGAGGTTTTAAAGGAGCGCTGGCAGCCGCCTGCTTGTAACCCTATCCAGCTGGGAAGAGTAAGAGTGTGAGCAGAAGTTGACCTGGGGCTGTGGGTGTTAGGCCCTTAAGCGAACTTCCAGAGATTGGGAAGACACCCCGCTTCTTAGGAGCTCAGTAGAGAGCCTTGTGGGTCATTGGTCATGCGAACAATGGGGGTTAATGGCCGAAAACGCTCACCTGAACAAACGTTGGCACGCTGTGACCAGCTTTTAGTGGTCATTTCATCAGTGGAATTTGGAAAGCTGGACAGCCAGATGTGTTCAGGAGGATCAGTGCTTAAGGTCCGGAGACCAGCAGGAAATGCTGACGTCATTGAAGGGAAAGGGCCACGTGGATAGCCAGAAATGCTCAGGTGTTCAAGTGCTTGGCTCCCTGGGGCTGGCGGAAGTGATGACGTCATTGAGGGGGAGAGGCCACATGAAGAGCCCGAAATGCTCAGCTGTTCAAGTGCTTGGGTCCCTTGGGCTGGCTGAAGTGCTGACGTCTTCGAGGGGGAGTGGCCACAGGAAGATCCAGAAATGCTCAGGTGGATAAGGGCTTGGGACTCTCAGGCCAGCCAGAAGTGATGACGTCAAAAGGGGAGGGGCCATGTATAGAGCCAGGTGAATGCATTCCAGGGAGGGAAGCTAGAGGTCACAAACGTCCCAAATTGCATGGGTTCATGCTCTGGAATTTAGGACATGGTACCTGTTCTCTGGGAAGGGCGTGCCCCATTATTAAGCAAAAAACTGGGAATAAGGGCTCGGGAAACTCTAAGTGAGCCTGGAGGGGCAGGCCTTTTCTCCCAGTAGTGAAAGGCTTTTCAGGGTCTAAACACTGCCTTTTCCCAGATTTCAAAACCTCAGGCAGGACTGTCAGAGTCCCAGGTCAGTCCAGTGTGAGGTGCCCACATGTTGGGTACCATGCGGGGTCCCTGGCCTCATCGTCGGCGAAGGAGGTTTTAAAGGAGCGCTGGCAGCCGCCTGCTTGTAACCCTATCCAGCTGGGAAGAGTAAGTCTGTGAGCAGAAGTTGAGCTGGGGCTGTGGGTGTTAGGCCCTTAAGTGAACTTCCAGAGATTGGGAAGACAACCCGCTTCTTAGGAGCTCAGTAGAGAGCGTTGGGGTCATTGGTCAGGCGAACAATGGGGGTTAATGGCCGAAAACGCTCACGTGAACATAGTTTGGGACGCTGTGACCAGCTTTTAGTGGTCATTTCATCAGTGGAGTTTGGAAAGCTGGACAGCCAGAAGTGCTCAGGAGGATCAGTGCTTAAGGTCCGGAGACCAGCAAGAAATGCTGACGTCATTGAAGGGAAAGGGCCACGTGGATAGCCAGAAATGCTCAGGTGTTCAAGTCCTTGGCTCCCTGGGGCTTGTGGAAGTGATGACGTCATTGAAGGGGAGCGGCCACATGAAGAGCCCGAAATGCTCAGGTGTTCAAGTGCTTGGGTCCCTTGGGCTGGCTGAAGTGCTGATGTCTTCGAGGGGGAGTGGCCACAGGAAGATCCAGAAATGCTCAGGAGGATAAGGGCTTGGGACTCTCAGGCCAGCCAGAAGTGATGACGTCAAAAGGGGAGGGGCCATGTACAGAGCCAGGTGAATGCATTCCAGGGAGGGAAGCTAGAGGTCACAAACGTCCCAAATTCCATGGGTTCATGCTCTGGAATTTAGGACATGGTAACTGTTCTCTGGGAAGGGCGTGCCCCATTATTAAGCAAAAAACTGGGAATAAGGGCTCGGGAAACTGTAAGTGAGCCTGGAGGGGCAGGCCTTTTCTCCCAGTAGTTAAAGGCTTTTCAGGGTCTAAACACTGCCTTTTCCCAGATTTCAAAACCTCAGGCAGGACTGTCAGAGTCCCAGGTCAGTCCAGTGTGAGGTGCCCACATGTTGGGTACCATGCGGGGTCCCTGGCCTCATTGTCGCTGAGGGAGGTTTTAAAGGAGCGCTGGCAGCCGCCTGCTTGTAACCCTATCCAGCTGGGAAGAGTAAGACTGTGAGCAGAAGTTGAGCTGGGGCTGTGGGTGTTAGGCCCTTAAGCGAACTTCCAGAGATTGGGAAGACACCCCGCTTCTTAGGAGCTCAGTAGAGAGCCTTGTGGGTCATTGGTCAGGCGAAAATGGGGGTTAATACCGAAAACGCTCACCTGAACAAACGTTGGCACGCTGTGACCAGCTTTTAGTGGTCATTTCATCAGTGGAATTTGGAAAGCTGGACAGCCAGATGTGTTCAGGAGGATCAGTGCTTAAGGTCCGGAGACCAGCAGGAAATGCTGATGTCATTGAAGGGAAAGGGCCACGTGGATAGCCAGAAATGCTCAGGTGTTCAAGTGCTTGGCTCCCTGGGGCTGGCGGAAGTGATGACGTTATTGAGGGGGAGAGGCCACATGAAGAGCCCGAAAAGCTCAGGTGTTCAAGTGCTTGGGTCTCTTGGGCTGGCTGAAGTGCTGACGTCTTCGAGGGGGAGTGGCCACAGGAAGATCCAGAAATGCTCAGGTGGATAAGGGCTTGGGACTCTCAGGCCAGCCAGAAGTGATGACGTCAAAAGGGGAGGGGCCATGTATAGAGCCAGGTGAATACATTCCAGGGAGGGAAGCTAGAGGTCACAAACGTCCCAAATTCCATGGGTTCATGCTCTGGAATTTAGGACATGGTACCTGTTCTCTGGGAAGGGCGTGCCCCATTATTAAGCAAAAAACTGGGAATAAGGGCTCGGGAAACTGTAAGTGAGCCTGGAGGGGCAGGCCTTTTCTCAGGGTAGTTAAAGGCTTTTCAGGGTCTAAACACTGCCTTTTCCCAGATTTCAAAACCTCAGGCAGGACTGTCAGAGTCCCAGGTCAGTCCAGTGTGAGGTGCCCACATGTTGGGTACCATGCGGGGTCCCTGGCCTCATTGTCGCTGAAGGAGGTTTTAAAGGAGCGCTGGCAGCCGCCTGCTTGTAACCCTATCCAGCTGGGAAGAGTAAGAGTGTGAGCAGAAGTTGACCTGGGGCTGTGGGTGTTAGGCCCTTAAGCAAACTTCCAGAGATTGGGAAGACACCCCGCTTCTTAGGAGCTCAGTAGAGAGCCTTGTGGGTCATTGGTCATGCGAACAATGGGGGTTAATGGCCGAAAACGCTCACCTGAACAAACGTTGGCACGCTGTGACCAGCTTTTAGTGGTCATTTCATCAGTGGAATTTGGAAAGCTGGACAGCCAGATGTGTTCAGGAGGATCAGTACTTAAGGTCCGGAGACCAGCAGGAAATGCTGACGTCATTGAAGGGAAAGGGCCACGTGGATAGCCAGAAATGCTCAGGTGTTCAAGTGCTTGGCTCCCTGGGGCTGGCGGAAGTGATGACGTCATTGAGGGGGAGAGGCCACATGAAGAGCCCGAAATGCTCAGCTGTTCAAGTGCTTGGGTCCCTTGGGCTGGCTGAAGTGCTGACGTCTTCGAGGGGGAGTGGCCACAGGAAGATCCAGAAATGCTCAGGTGGATAAGGGCTTGGGACTCTCAGGCCAGCCAGAAGTGATGACGTCAAAAGGGGAGGGGCCATGTATAGAGCCAGGTGAATGCATTCCAGGGAGGGAAGCTAGAGGTCACAAACGTCCCAAATTGCATGGGTTCATGCTCTGGAATTTAGGACATGGTACCTGTTCTCTGGGAAGGGCGTGCCCCATTATTAAGCAAAAAACTGGGAATAAGGGCTCGGGAAACTCTAAGTGAGCCTGGAGGGGCAGGCCTTTTCTCCCAGTAGTGAAAGGCTTTTCAGGGTCTAAACACTGCCTTTTCCCAGATTTCAAAACCTCAGGCAGGACTGTCAGAGTCCCAGGTCAGTCCAGTGTGAGGTGCCCACATGTTGGGTACCATGCGGGGTCCCTGGCCTCATCGTCGGCGAAGGAGGTTTTAAAGGAGCGCTGGCAGCCGCCTGCTTGTAACCCTATCCAGCTGGGAAGAGTAAGTCTGTGAGCAGAAGTTGAGCTGGGGCTGTGGGTGTTAGGCCCTTAAGTGAACTTCCAGAGATTGGGAAGACAACCCGCTTCTTAGGAGCTCAGTAGAGAGCGTTGGGGTCATTGGTCAGGCGAACAATGGGGGTTAATGGCCGAAAACGCTCACGTGAACATAGTTTGGGACGCTGTGACCAGCTTTTAGTGGTCATTTCATCAGTGGAGTTTGGAAAGCTGGACAGCCAGAAGTGCTCAGGAGGATCAGTGCTTAAGGTCCGGAGACCAGCAAGAAATGCTGACGTCATTGAAGGGAAAGGGCCACGTGGATAGCCAGAAATGCTCAGGTGTTCAAGTCCTTGGCTCCCTGGGGCTTGTGGAAGTGATGACGTCATTGAGGGGGAGCGGCCACATGAAGAGCCCGAAATGCTCAGGTGTTCAAGTGCTTGGGTCCCTTGGGCTGGCTGAAGTGCTGATGTCTTCGAGGGGGAGTGGCCACAGGAAGATCCAGAAATGCTCAGGAGGATAAGGGCTTGGGACTCTCAGGCCAGCCAGAAGTGATGATGTCAAAAGGGGAGGGGCCATGTACAGAGCCAGGTGAATGCATTCCAGGGAGGGAAGCTAGAGGTCACAAACGTCCCAAATTCCATGGGTTCATGCTCTGGAATTTAGGACATGGTAACTGTTCTCTGGGAAGGGCGTGCCCCCTTATTAAGCAAAAAACTGGGAATAAGGGCTCGGGAAACTGTAAGTGAGCCTGGAGGGGCAGGCCTTTTCTCCCAGTAGTTAAAGGCTTTTCAGGGTCTAAACACTGCCTTTTCCCAGATTTCAAAACCTCAGGCAGGACTGTCAGAGTCCCAGGTCAGTCCAGTGTGAGGTGCCCACATGTTGGGTACCATGCGGGGTCCCTGGCCTCATTGTCGCTGAGGGAGGTTTTAAAGGAGCGCTGGCAGCCGCCTGCTTGTAACCCTATCCAGCTGGGAAGAGTAAGACTGTGAGCAGAAGTTGAGCTGGGGCTGTGGGTGTTAGGCCCTTAAGCGAACTTCCAGAGATTGGGAAGACACCCCGCTTCTTAGGAGCTCAGTAGAGAGCCTTGTGGGTCATTGGTCAGGCGAACAATGGGGGTTAATGGCCGAAAACGCTCACCTGAACAAACGTTGGCACGCTGTGACCAGCTTTTAGTGGTCATTTCATCAGTGGAATTTGAAAAGCTGGACAGCCAGATGTGTTCAGGAGGATCAGTGCTTAAGGTCCGGAGACCAGCAGGAAATGCTGACGTCATTGAAGGGAAAGGGCCACGTGGATAGCCAGAAATGCTCAGGTGTTCAAGTGCTTGGCTCCCTGGGGCTGGCGGAAGTGATGACGTTATTGAGGGGGAGAGGCCACATGAAGAGCCCGAAAAGCTCAGGTGTTCAAGTGCTTGGGTCTCTTGGGCTGGCTGAAGTGCTGACGTCTTCGAGGGGGAGTGGCCACAGGAAGATCCAGAAATGCTCAGGTGGATAAGGGCTTGGGACTCTCAGGCCAGCCAGAAGTGATGACGTCAAAAGGGGAGGGGCCATGTATAGAGCCAGGTGAATACATTCCAGGGAGGGAAGCTAGAGGTCACAAACGTCCCAAATTCCATGGGTTCATGCTCTGGAATTTAGGACATGGTACCTGTTCTCTGGGAAGGGCGTGCCCCATTATTAAGCAAAAAACTGGGAATAAGGGCTCCGGAAACTGTAAGTGAGCCTGGAGGGGCAGGCCTTTTCTCCCAGTAGTTAAAGGCTTTTCAGGGTCTAAACACTGCCTTTTCCCAGATTTCAAAACCTCAGGCAGGACTGTCAGAGTCCCAGGTCAGTCCAGTGTGAGGTGCCCACATGTTGGGTACCATGCGGGGTCCCTGGCCTCATCGTCGCTGAAGGAGGTTTTAAGGAGCGCTGGCAGCCGCCTGCTTGTAACCCTATCCAGCTGGGAAGAGAAAGACTGTGAGCAGAAGTTGAGCTGGGGCTGTGGGTGTTAGGCCCTTCAGTGAACTTCCAGAGACTGGGAAGACACCCCGCTTCTTAGGAGCTCAGTAGAGAGCCTTGTGGGTCATTGGTCAGGCGAACAATGGTGGTTAATGACCGAAAACGCTCCCATGAACAAAGGTTGGCACGCTGTGACCAGCTTTTAGTGGTCATTTCATCAGTGGAATTTGGAAAGCTGGACAGCCAAATGTGCTCAGGAGGATCAGTGCTTAAGGTCCGGAGACCAGCAGGAAATGCTGACGTCATTGAAGGGAAAGGGCCACGTGGATAGCCAGAAATGCTCAGGTGTTCAAGTGCTTGGCTCCCTGCTGCTGGTGGAAGTGATGACGTCATTGAGGGGGAGAGGCCACATGAAGAGCCCGAAATGCTCAGGTGTTCAAGTGCTTGGGTCCCTTGGGCTGGCTGAAGTGCTGACATCTTCGAGAGAGAGTGGCCACAGGAATATCCAGAAATGCTCAGGTGGATAAGTGCTTGGGACTCTCAGGCCAGCCAGAAATGATGACGTCAAAAGGGGAGGGGCCATGTATAGAGCCAGGTGAATGCATTCCAGGGAGGGAAGCTAGAGGTCACAAACGTCCCAAATTCCATGGGTTCATGCTCTGGAATTTAGGACATGGTACCTGTTCTCTGGGACGGGCGTGCCCCATTATTAAGCAAAAAACTGGGAATAAGGGCTCGGGAACTGTAAGTGAGCCTGGAGGGGCAGGCCTTTTTTCCCAGTAGTTAAAGGCTTTTCAGGGTCTACACACTGCCTTTTCCCAGATTTCAAAACCTCAGGCAGGACTGTCAGAGTCCCAGGTCAGTCCAGTGTGAGGTGCCCACATGTTGGGTACCATACGGGGTCCCTGGCCTCATCGTCGCCGAGGGAGGTTTTAAAGGAGCGCTGGCAGCCGCCTGCTTGTAACCCTATCCAGCTGGGAAGAGTAAGACTGTGAGCAGAAGTTGACCTGGGGCTGTGGGTGTTAGGCCCTTAAGCGAACTTCCAGAGATTGGGAAGACACCCCGCTTCTTAGGAGCTCAGTAGAGAGCCTTGTGGGTCATTGGTCAGGCGAACAATGGGGGTTAATGGCCGAAAACGCTCACCTGTACAAAGGTTGGCATGCTGTGACCAGCTTTTAGTGGTCATTTCATCAGTGGAATTTGGAAAGCTGGACAGCCAGATGTGCTCAGGAGGATCAGTGCTTAAGGTCCGGAGACCAGCAGGAAATGCTGACGTCATTGAAGGGAAAGGGCCACGTGGATAGCCAGAAATGCTCAGGTGTTCAAGTGCTTGGCTCCCTGGGGCTGGCGGAAGTGATGACGTCATTGAGGGGGAGAGGCCACATGAAGAGCCCGAAATGCTCAGGTGTTCAAGTGCTTGGGTCCCTTGGGCTGGCTGAAGTGCTGACATCTTCGAGGGGGAGTGGCCACAGGAAGATCCAGAAATGCTCAGGTGGATAAGGGCTTGGGACTCTCAGGCCAGCTAGAAGTGATGACGTCAAAACGGGAGGGCCATGTATAGAGCCAGGTTAATGCATTCCAGAGAGGGAAGCTAGAGGTCACAAACGTCCCAAATTGCATGGGATCATGCTCTGGAATTTAGGACATGGTACCTGTTCTCTGGGACGGGCGTGCCCCATTATTAAGCAAAAAACTGGGAATAAGGGCTCGGGAAACTGTAAGTGAGCCTGGAGGGGCAGGCCTTTTCTCCCAGTAGTTAAAGGCTTTTCAGGGTCTAAACACTGCCTTTTCCCAGATTTCAAAACCTCACGCAGGACTGTCAGAGTCCCAGGTCAGTCCAGTGTGAGGTGCCCACATGTTGGGTACCATGCGGGGTCCCTGGCCTCATCGTCAGCGAAGGAGGTTTTAAAGGAGCGCTGGCAGCCGCCTGCTTGTAACCCTATCCAGCTGGGAAGAGTAAGTCTGTGAGCAGAAGTTGAGCTGGGGCTGTGGGTGTTAGGCCCTTAAGTGAACTTCCAGAGATTGGGAAGACAACCCGCTTCTTAGGAGCTCAGTAGAGAGCCTTGTGGGTCATTGGTCAGGCGAACAATGGGGGTTAATGGCCGAAACGCTCACCTGTACAAAGGTTGGCATGCTGTGACCAGCTTTTAGTGGTCATTTCATCAGTGGAATTTGGAAAGCTGGACAGCCAGATGTGCTCAGGAGGATCAGTGCTTAAGGTCCGGAGACCAGCAGGAAATGCTGACGTCATTGAAGGGAAAGGGCCACGTGGATAGCCAGAAATGCTCAGGTGTTCAAGTGCTTGGCTCCCTGGGGCTGGCGGAAGTGATGACGTCATTGAGGGGGAGAGGCCACATGAAGAGCCCGAAATGCTCAGGTGTTCAAGTGCTTGGGTCCCTTGGGCTGGCTGAAGTGCTGACATCTTCGAGGGGGAGTGGCCACAGGAAGATCCAGAAATGCTCAGGTGGATAAGGGCTTGGGACTCTCAGGCCAGCTAGAAGTGATGACGTCAATACGGGAGGGCCATGTATAGAGCCAGGTTAATGCATTCCAGAGAGGGAAGCTAGAGGTCTCAAACGTCCCAAATTGCATGGGTTCATGCTCTGGAATTTAGGACATGGTACCTGTTCTCTGGGACGGGCGTGCCCCATTATTAAGCAAAAAACTGGGAATAAGGGCTCGGGAAACTGTAAGTGAGCCTGGAGGGGCAGGCCTTTTCTCCCAGTAGTTAAAGGCTTTTCAGGGTCTAAACACTGCCTTTTCCCAGATTTCAAAACCTCAGGCAGGACTGTCAGAGTCCCAGGTCAGTCCAGTGTGAGGTGCCCACATGTTGGGTACCATGCGGGGTCCCTGGCCTCATTGTCGCTGAAGGAGGTTTTAAAGGAGCGCTGGCAGCCGCCTGCTTGTAACCCTATCCAGCTGGGAAGAGAAAGACTGTGAGCAGAAGTTGAGCTGGGGCTGTGGGTGTTAGGCCCTTAAGCGAACTTCCAGATATTGGGAAGACACCCCGCTTCTTAGGAGCTCAGTAGAGAGCCTTGTGGGTCATTGGTCAGGCGAACAATGGGGGTTAATGGCCGAAAACGCTCACGTGAACAAAGGTTGGCACGCTGTGACCAGCTTTTAGTGGTCATTTCATCAGTGGAGTTTGGAAAGCTGGACAGCCAGAAGTGCTCAGGAGGATCAGTGCTTAAGGTCCGGAGACCAGCAAGAAATGCTGAGTGCATTGTAGGGAAAGGGCCACGTGGATAGCCAGAAATGCTCAGGTGTTCAAGTCCTTGGCTCCCTGGGGCTTGTGGAAGTGATGACGTCATTGAGGGGGAGCGGCCACATGAAGAGCCCGAAATGCTCAGGTGTTCAAGTGCTTGGGTCCCTTGGGCTGGCTGAAGTGCTGACGTCTTCGAGGGGGAGTGGCCACAGGAAGATCCAGAAATGCTCAGGTGAATAAGGGCTTGGGACTCTCAGGCCAGCCAGAAGTGATGACGTCAAAAGGGGAGGGGCCATGTATAGAGCCAGGTGAATGCATTCCAGGGAGGGAAGCTAGAGGTCACAAACGTCCCAAAGTCCATGGGTTCATGCTCTGGAATTTAGGACATGGTACCTGTTCTCTGGGAAGGGCGTGCCCCATTATTAAGCAAAAAACTGGGAATAAGGGCTCGGGAAACTCTAAGTGAGCCTGGAGGGGCAGGCCTTTTCTCCCAGTAGTTAAAGGCTTTTCAGGGTCTAAACACTGCCTTTTCCCAGATTTCAAAACCTCAGGCAGGACTGTCAGAGTCCCAGGTCAGTCCAGTGTGAGGTGCCCACATGTTGGGTACCATGCGGGGTCCCTGGCCTCATCGTCGCCGAGGGAGGTTTTAAAGGAGCGCTGGCAGCCGCCTGCTTGTAACCCTATCCAGCTGGGAAGAGTAAGTCTGTGAGCAGAAGTTGAGCTGGGACTGTGGGTGTTAGGCCCTTAAGCGAACTTCCAGAGATTGGGAAGACATCCCGCTTCTTAGGAGCTCAGTAGAGAGCCTTGTGGGTCATTGGTCAGGCGAACAATGGGGGTTAATGGCCGAAAACGCTCACGTGAACAAAGGTTGGCACGCTGTGACCAGCTTTTAGTGGTCATTTCATCAGTGGAAATTGGAAAGCTGGACAGCCAGATGTGCTCAGGAGGATCAGTGCTTAAGGTCCGGAGACCAGCAGGAAATGCTGACGTCATTGAAGGGAAAGGGCCACGTGGATAGCCAGAAATGCTCAGCTGTTCAAGTCCTTGGCTCCCTGGGGCTTGTGGAAGTGATGACGTCATTGAGGGGGAGCGGCCACATGAAGACCCCGAAATGCTCAGGTGTTCAAGTGCTTGGGTCCCTTGGGCTGGCCGAAGTGCTGACGTCTTCGAGGGGGAGTGGCCACAGGAAGATCCAGAAATGCTCAGGTGGATAAGGGCTTGGGACTCTCAGGCCAGCCAGAAGTGATGAAGTCAAAAGGGGAGGGGCCATGTATAGAGCCAGGTGAATGCATTCCAGGGAGGGAAGCTAGAGGTCACAAACATCCCAAATTCCATGGGTTCATGCTCTGGAATTTAGGACATGGTACCTGTTCTCTGGGAAGGGCGTGCCCCATTATTAAGCAAAAAACTGGGAATAAGGGCTCCGGAAACTGTAAGTGAGCCTGGAGGGGCAGGCCTTTTCTCCCAGTAGTTAAAGGCTTTTCAGGGTCTAAACACTGCCTTTTCCCAGATTTCAAAACCTCAGGCAGGACTGTCAGAGTCCCAGGTCAGTCCAGTGTGAGGTGCCCACATGTTGGGTACCATGCGGGGTCCCTGGCCTCATCGTCGCCGAAGGAGGTTTTAAAGGAGCGCTGGCAGCCGCCTGCTTGTAACCCTATCCAGCTGGGAAGAGTAAGTCTGTGAGCAGAAGTTGAGGTGGGGCTGTGGGTGTTAGGCCCTTAAGCGAACTTCCAGAGATTGGGAAGACACCCCGCTTCTTAGGAGCTCAGTAGAGAGCCTTGTGGGTCATTGGTCAGGCGAACAATGGGGGTTAATGGCCGAAAACGCTCACGTGAACAAAGGTTGGGACGCTGTGACCAGCTTTTAGTGGTCATTTTATCAGTGGAGTTTGGAAAGCTGGACAGCCAGAAGTGCTCAGGAGGATCAGTGCTTAAGGTCTTGAGACCAGCAGGAAATGCTGACGTCATTGAAGGGAAAGGGCCACGTGGATAGCCAGAAATGGTCAGGTGTTCAAGTGCTTGGCTCCCTGGGGCTGGCGGAAGTGATGACGTCATTGAGGGGGACAGGCCACATGAAGAGCCCGAAATGCTCAGGTGTTCAAGTGCTTGGGTCCCTTGGGCTGGCTGAAGTGCTGAAGTCTTTGAGGGGGAGTGGCAACAGGAAGATCCAGAAATGCTCATGTGGATAAGGGCTTGGTACTCTCAGTCCAGCCAGAAGTGATGAAGTCAAAAGGGGAGGGGCCATGTATAGAGCCAGGTGAATGCATTCCAGGGAGGGAAGCTAGAGGTCACAAACGTCCCAAATTCCATGGGTTCATGCTCTGGAATTTAGGACATGGTACCTGTTCTCTGGGAAGGGCGTGCCCCATTATTAAGCAAACAACTGGGAATAAGGGCTAGGGAAACTGTAAGTGAGCCTGGAGGGGCAGGCCTTTTCTCCCAGTAGTTAAAGGCTTTTCAGGGTCTAAACACTGCCTTTTCCCAGATTTCAAAACCTCAGGCAGGACTGTCAGAGTCCCAGGTCAGTCCAGTGTGAGGTGCCCACATGTTGAGTACCATGCGGGGTCCCTGGCCTCATCGTCGCCGAGGGAGGTTTTAAAGGAGCGCTGGCAGCCGCCTGCTTGTAACCCTATCCAGCTGGGAAGAGTAAGTCTGTGAGCAGAAGTTGAGCTGGGACTGTGGGTGTTAGGCCCTTAACGAACTTCCAGAGATTGGGAAGACACCCCGCTTCTTAGGAGCTCCGTAGAGAGCCTTGTGGGTCATTGGTCAGGCGAACAATGGGGGTTAATGGACGAAAACGCTCACCTGAACAAACGATGGCACGCTGTGACCAGCTTTTAGTTGTCATTTCATCAGTGGAATTTGGAAAGCTGGACAGCCAGATGTGTTCAGGAGGACCAGTGCTTAAGGTCCGGAGACCAGCAGGAAATGCTGACGTCATTGAAGGGAAAGGGCCACGTGGATAGCCAGAAATGCTCAGGTGTTCAAGTGCTTGGCTCCCTGGGGCTGGCGGAAGTGATGACGTCATTGAGGGGGAGAGGCCACATGAAGAGCCCGAAATGCTCAGCTGTTCAAGTGCTTGGGTCCCTTGGGCTGGCTGAAGTGCTTATGTCTTCGAGGGGGAGTGGCCACAGGAAGATCCAGAAATGCTCAGGAGGATAAGGGCTTGGGACTCTCAGGCCAGCCAGAAGTGATGACGTCAAAAGGGGAGGGGCCATGTATAGAGCCAGGTGAATGCATTCCAGGGAGGGAAGCTAGAGGTCACAAACGTCCCAAATTGCATGGGTTCATGCTCTGGAATTTAGGACATGGTACCTGTTCTCTGGGAATGGCGTGCCCCATTATTAAGCAAAAAACTGTGAATAAGGTCTCGGGAAACTCTAAGTGAGCCTGGAGGGGCAGGCCTTTTCTCCCAGTAGTTAAAGGCTTTTCAGGGTCTAAACACTGCCTTTTCCCAGATTTCAAAACCTCAGGCAGGACTGTCAGAGTCCCAGGTCAGTCCAGTGTGAGGTGCCCACATGTTGGGTACCATGCGGGGTCCCTGGCCTCATCATCACCGAGGGAGGTTTAAAAGGAGCGCTGGCAGCCGCCTGCTTGTAACCCTATCCAGCTGGGAAGAGTAAGTCTGTGAGCAGAAGTTGAGCTGGGGCTGTGGGTGTTAGGCCCTTAAGTGAACTTCCAGAGATTGGGAAGACACCCCAATTCTTAGGAGCTCAGTAGAGAGCGTTGTGTGTCATTGGTCAGGCGAACAATGGGGGTTAATGGCCGAAAACGCTCAGGTGAACATAGGTTGGGACGCTGTGACCAGCTTTTAGTGGTCATTTCATCAGTGGAGTTTGGAAAGCTGGACAGCCAGAAGTGCTTAGGAGGATCAGTGCTTAAGGTCCGGAGACCAGCAAGAAATGCTGACGTCATTGAAGGGAAAGGGCCACGTGGATAGCCAGAAATGCTCAGGTGTTCAAGTCCTTGGCTCCCTGGGGCTTGTGGAAGTGATGACGTCATTGAGGGGGAGCGGCCACATGAAGAGCCGGAAATGCTCAGGTGTTCAAGTGCTTGGGTCCCTTGGGCTGGCTGAAGTGCTGACGTCTTCGAGGGGGAGTGGCCACAGGAAGATCCAGAAATGCTCAGGTGGATAAGGGCTTGGGACTCTCAGGCCAGCCAGAAGTGATGACGTCAAAAGGGGAGGGGCCATGTATAGAGCCAGGTGAATGCATTCCAGGGAGGGAAGCTAGAGGTCACAAACGTCCCAAATTCCATGGGTTCATGCTCTGGAATTTAGGACATGGTACCTGTTCTCTGGGAAGGGCGTGCCCCATTATTAAGCAAAAAACTGGGAATAAGGTCTTGGGAAAGTGTAAGTGAGCCTGGAGGGGCAGGCCTTTTCTCCCAGTAGTTAAAGGCTTTTCAGGGTCTAAACACTGCCTTTTCCCAGATTTCAAAACCTCAGGCAGGACTGTCAGAGTCCCAGGTCAGTCCAGTGTGAGGTGCCCACATGTTGGGTACCATGCGGGGTCCCTGGCCTCATCGTCGCCGAGGGAGGTTTTAAAGGAGCGCTGGCAGCCGCCTGCTTGTAACCCTATCCAGCTGGGAAGAGTAAGTCTGTGAGCAGAAGTTGAGCTGGGGCTGTGGGTGTTAGGCCCTTAAGCGAACTTCCAGAGACTGGGAAGACACCCCGCTTCTTAGGAGCACAGTAGAGAGCCTTGTGGGTCATTGGTCAGGCGAACTATGGGGGTTAATTGCCGAAAACGCTCACGTGAACAAAGGTTGGGACGCTGTGACCAGCTTTTAGTGGTCATTTTATCAGTGGAGTTTGGAAAGCTGGACAGCCAGAAGTGCTCAGGAGGATCAGTGCTTAAGGTCCGGAGACCAGCAGGAAATGCTGACGTCATTGAAGGGAAAGGGCCACGTGGATAGCCAGAAATGCTCAGGTGTTCAAGTGCTTGGCTCCCTGTGGCTGGTGGAAGTGATGACGTCATTGAGGGGAGAGGCCACATGAAGAGCCCGAAATGCTCAGGTGTTCAAGTGCTTGGGTCCCTTGGGCTGGCTGAAGTGCTGACATCTTCGAGGGGGAGTGGCCACAGGAAGATCCAGAAATGCTCAGGTGGATAAGTGTTTGGGACTCTCAGGCCATCCAAATGTGATGACGTCAAAAGGGGAGGGGCCATGTATAGAGACAGGTGAATGCATTCCAGGGAGGGAAGCTAGAGGTCACAAACGTCCCAAATTCCATGGGTTCATGCTCTGGAATTTAGGACATGGTACCTGTTCTCTGGGAAGGGCGTGCCCCATTATTAAGCAAAAAACTGGGAATAAGTTCTCGGGAAACTGTAAGTGAGCCTGGAGGGGCAGGCCTTTTCTCCCAGTAGTTAAAGGCTTTTCAGGGTCTAAACACTGCCTTTTCCCAGATTTCAAAACCTCAGGCAGGACTGTCAGAGTCCCAGGTCAGTCCATTGTGAGGTGCCCACATGTTGGGTACCATGCGGGGTCCCTGGCCTCATCATCGCCGAGGGAGGTTTTAAAGGAGCGCTGGCAGCGGCCTGCTTGTAACCCTATCCAGCTGGGAAGAGTAAGTCTGTGAGCAGAAGTTGAGCTGGGGCTGTGGGTGTTAGGCCCTTAAGCGAACTTCCAGAGATTGGGAAGACACCCCGCTTCTTAGGAGCTCAGTAGAGAGCCTTGTGGGTCATTGGTCAGGCGAACTATGGGGGTTAATGGCCGAAAACGCTCACGTGAACATAGGTTGGGACGCTGTGACCAGCTTTTAGTGGTCATTTTATCAGTGGAGTTTGGAAAGCTGGACAGCCAGAAGTGCTCAGGAGGATCAGTGCTTAAGGTCCGGAGACCAGCAGGAAATGCTGACGTCATTGAAGGGAAAGGGCCACGTGGATAGCCAGAAATGCTCAGGTGTTCAAGTGCTTGGCTCCCTGGGGCTGCCGTAAGTGATGACGTCATTGAGGGGGAGAGGCCACATGAAGAGCCCGAAATGCTCAGGTGTTCAAGTGCTTGGGTCCCTTGGGCTGGCTGAAGTGCTGACATCTTCGAGGGGGAGTGGCCACAGGAAGATCCAGAAATGCTCAGGTGGATAAGGCCTTGGGACTCTCAGGCCATCCAGAAGTGATGACGTCAAAAGGGGAGGGGCCATGTATAGAGCCAGGTGAATGCATTCCAGGGAGGGAAGGTAGAGGTCACAAACGTCCCAAATTCCATGGGTTCATGCTCTGGAATTTAGGACATGGTACCTGTTCTCTGGGAAGGGCGTGCCCCATTATTAAGCAAAAAACTGGGAATAAGGTCTCGGGAAACTGTAAGTGAGCCTGGAGGGGCAGGCCTTTTCTCCCAGTAGTTAAAGGCTTTTCAGGGTCTAAACACTGTCTTTTCCCATATTTCAAAACCTCAGGCAGGACTGTCAGAGTCCCAGGTCAGTCCATTGTGAGGTGCCCACATGTTGGGTACCATGCGGGGTCCCTGGCCTCATCGTCGCCAAAGGAGGTTTTAAAGGAGCGCTGGCAGCCGCATGCTTGTAACCCTATCCAGCTGGGAAGAGTAAGTCTGTGAGCAGAAGTTGAGCTGGGGCTGAGGGTGTTAGGCCCTTAAGTGAACTTCCAGAGATTGGGAAGACACCCCGCTTCTTAGGAGCTCAGTAGAGAGCGTTGTGGGTCATTGGTCAGGCGAACTATTGGGGTTAATGGCCGAAAACGCTCACGTGAACATAGGTTGGGACGCTGTGACCAGCTTTTAGTGGTCATTTCATCAGTGGAGTTTGGAAAGCTGGACAGCCAGAAGTGCTCAGGAGGATCAGTGCTTAAGGTCCGGAGACTTGCGAGAAATGCTGACGTTATTGAAGGGAAAGGGCCACGTGGATAGCCAGAAATGCTCAGCTGTTCAAGTCCTTGGCTCCCTGGGGCTTGTGGAAGTGATGACGTCATTGAGGGGGAGCGGCCACATGAAGACCCCGAAATGCTCAGGTGTTCAAGTGCTTGGGTCCCTTAGGCTGGCCGAAGTGCTGACGTCTTCGTGGGGGAGTGGCCACAGGAAGATCCAGAAATGCTCAGGTGGATAAGGGCTTGGGACTCTCAGGCCAGCCAGAAGTGATGACGTCAAAAGGGGAGGGGCCATGTATAGAGCCAGGTGAATGCATTCCAGGGAGGGAAGCTAGAGGTCACAAATGTCCCAAATTCCATGGGTTCATGCTCTGGAATTTAGGACATGGTACCTGTTCTCTGGGACGGGCGTGCCCTATTATTAAGCAAAAAACTGGGAATAAGGGCTCGGGAAACTGTAAGTGAGCCTGGAGGGGCAGGCCTTTTCTCCCAGTAGTTAAAGGCTTTTCAGGGTCTAAACACTGCCTTTTCCCAGATTTCAAAACCTCAGGCAGGACTGTCAGAGTCCCAGGTCAGTCCAGTGTGAGGTGCCCACATGTTGGGTACCATGCGGGGTCCCTGGCCTCATCGTCGCCCAAGGAGGTTTTAAAGGAGCGCTGGCAGCCGCCTGCTTGTAACCCTATCCAGCTGGGAAGAGTAAGTCTGTGAGCAGAAGTTGAGCTGGGGTTGTGGGTGTTAGGCCCTTAAGCGAACTTCCAGAGATTGGGAAGACACCCCGCTTCTTAGGAGCTCAGTAGAGAGCCTTGTGGTTCATTGGTCAGGCGAACTATGGGGGTTAATGGCCGAAAACGCTCACGTGAACATAGGTTGGGACGCTGTGACCAGCTTTTAGTGGTCATTTTATCAGTGGAGTTTGGAAAGCTGGACAGCCAGAAGTGCTCAGGAGGATCAGTGCTTAAGTTCCGGAGACCAGCAGGAAATGCTGACGTCATTGAAGGGAAAGGGCCACGTGGATAGCCAGAAATGCTCAGGTGTTCAAGTGCTTGGGTCCCTTGGGCTGGCTGAAGTGCTGACGTCTTCGATGGGGAGTGGTCACAGGAAGATCCAGAAATGCTCAGGTGGATAAGGGCTTGGGACTCTCAGGCCAGCCAGAGGTGATGACGTCAAAAGGGGAGGGGCCATGTATAGAGCCAGGTGAATGCATTCCAGGGAGGGAAGCTAGAGGTCACAAACGTCCCAAATTCCATGGGTTCATGCTCTGGAATTTAGGACATGGTACCTGTTATCTGGGAAGGGCGTGCCCCATTATTAAGCAAACAACTGGGAATAAGGGCTCTGGAAACTCTAAGTGAGCCTGGAGGGGCAGGCCTTTTCTCCCAGTAGTTAAAGGCTTTTCAGGGTCTAAACACTGCCTTTTCCCAGATTTCAAAACCTCAGGCAGGACTGTCAGAGTCCCAGGTCAGTCCAGTGTGAGGTGCCCACATGTTGGGTACCATGCGGGGTCCCTGGCCTCATCGTCGCCGAAGGAGGTTTTAAAGGAGCGCTGGCAGCCACCTGCTTGTAACCCTATCCAGCTGGGAAGAGTGAGTCTGTGAGCAGAAGTTGAGCTGGGGCTGTGGGTGTTAGGCCCTTAAGCGAACTTCCAGAGATTGGGAAGACACCCCGCTTCTTAGGAGCTCAGTAGAGAGCCTTGTGGGTCATTGGTCAGGCGAACTATGGGGGTTAATGGCCGAAAACGCTCACGTGAACAAAGGTTGGGACTCTGTGACCAGCTTTTAGTGGTCATTTTATCAGTGGAGTTTGGAAAGCTGGACAGCCAGATGTGTTCAGGAGGATCAGTGCTTAAGGTCCGGAGACCAGCAGGAAATGCTGACGTCATTGAAGGGAAAGGGCCACGTGGATAGCCAGAAATGCTCAGGTGTTCAAGTGCTAGGCTCCCTGGGGCTGGCGGAAGTGATGACGTCATTGAGGGGGAGAGGCCACATGAAGAGACCGAAATGCTCAGCTGTTCAAGTGCTTGGGTCCCTTGGGCTGGCTGAAGTGCTGACGTCTTCGAGGGGGAGTGGCCACAGGAAGATCCAGAAATGCTCAGGTGGATAAGGGCTTGGGACTCTCAGGCCAGCCAGAAGTGATGACGTCAAAAGGGGAGGGGCCATGTATAGAGCCAGGTGAATGCATTCCAGGGAGGGAAGCTAGAGGTCACAAACGTCCCAAATTGCATGGGTTCATGCTCTGGAATTTAGGACATGGTACCTGTTCTCTGGGAATGGCGTGCCCCATTATTAAGCAAAAAACTGGGAATAAGGGCTCGGGAAACTCTAAGTGAGCCTGGAGGGGCAGGCCTTTTCTCCCAGTAGTTAAAGGCTTTTCAGGGTCTAAACACTGCCTTTTCCCAGATTTCAAAACCTCAGGCAGGACTGTCAGAGTCCCAGGTCAGTCCAGTGTGAGGTGCCCACATGTTGGGTACCATGCGGGGTCCGTGGCCTCATCATCACCGAGGGAGGTTTTAAAGGAGCGCTGGCAGCCGCCTGCTTGTAACCCTATCCAGCTGGGAAGAGTAAGTCTGTGAGCAGAAGTTGAGCTGGGGCTGTGGGTGTTAGGCCCTTAACGAACTTCCAGAGATTGGGAAGACACCCCGCTTCTTAGGAGCTCCGTAGAGAGCCTTGTGGGTCATTGGTCAGGCGAACAATGAGGGTTAATGGCCGAAAACGCTCACCTGAACAAACGATGGCACGCTGTGACCACCTTTTAGTGGTCATTTCATCAGTGGAATTTGGAAAGCTGGACAGCCAGATGTGTTCAGGAGGATCAGTGCTTAAGGTCCGGAGACCAGCAGGAAATGCTGACGTCATTGATGGGAAAAGGCCACGTGGATAGCCAGAAATGCTCAGGTGTTCAAGTGCTTGGCTCCCTGGGGCTGGCGGAAGTGATGACGTCATTGAGGGGGAGAGGCCACATGAAGAGCCCGAAATGCTCAGGTGTTCAAGTGCTTGGGTCCCTTGGGCTGGCTGAAGTGCTGACGTCTTCGAGGGGGAGTGGCCACAGGAAGATCCAGAAATGCTCAGGAGGATAAGGGCTTGGGACTCTCAGGCCAGCCAGAAGTGATGACGTCAAAAGGGGAGGGTCCATGTATAGAGCCAGGTGAATGCATTCCAGGGAGGGAAGCTAGAGGTCACAAAAGTCCCAAATTGCATGGGTTCATGCTCTGGAATTTAGGACATGGTACCTGTTCTCTGGGAAGGGCGTGCCCCATTATTAAGCAAACAACTGGGAATAAGGGCTAGGGAACCTGTAAGTGAGCCTGGAGGGGCAGGCCTTTTCTCCCAGTAGTTAAAGGCTTTTCAGGGTCTAAACACTGCCTTTTCCCAGATTGCAAAACCTCAGGCAGGACTGTCAGAGTCCCAGGTCAGTCCAGTGTGAGGTGCCCACATGTTGGGTACCATGCGGGGTCCCTGGCCTCATCGTCGCCGAGGGAGGTTTTAAAGGAGCGCTGGCAGCCGCCTGCTTGTAACCCTATCCAGCTGGAAAGAGTAAGTCTGTGAGCAGAAGTTGAGCTGGGACTGTGGGTGTTAGGCCCTTAAGCGAACTTCCAGAGATTGGGAAGACACCCCGCTTCTTAGGAGCTCAGTAGAGAGCCTTGTGGGTCATTGGTCAGGCGAACAATGGGGGTTAATGGCCGAAAACGCTCACCTGAACAAACGATGGCACGCTGTGACCAGCTTTTAGTGGTCATTTCATCAGTGGAATTTGGAAAGCTGGACAGCCAGATGTGTTCAGGAGGATCAGTGCTTAAGGTCCGGAGACCAGCAGGAAATGCTTACGTCATTGAAGGGAAAGGTCCACGTGGATAGCCAGAAATGCTCAGGTGTTCAAGTGCTTGGCTCCCTGGGGCTTGTGGAAGTGATGACGTCATTGAGGGGGAGCGGCCACATGAAGAGCCCGAAATGCTCAGGTGTTCAAGTGCTTGGGTCCCTTGGGCTGGCTGAAGTGCTGACGTCTTCGAGGGGGAGTGGCCACAGGAAGATCCAGAAATACTCAGGTGGATAAGGGCTTGGGACTCTCAGGCCAGCCAGAAGTGATGACGTCAAAAGGGGAGGGGCCATGTATAGAGCCAGGTGAATGCATTCCAGGGAGGGAAGCTAGAGGTCACAAACGTCCCAAATTGCATGGGTTCATGCTCTGGAATTTAGGACATGGTACCTGTTCTCTGGGAAGGGCGTGCCCCATTATTAAGCAAAAACCTGGGAATAAGGGCTCGGGAAACTCTAAGTGAGCCTGGAGGAGCAGGCCTTTTCTCCCAGTAGTTAAAGGCTTTTCAGGGTCTAAACACTGCCTTTTCCCAGATTTCAAAACCTCAGGCAGGACTGTCAGAGTCCCAGGTCAGTCCAGTGTGAGGTGCCCACATGTTGGGTACCATGCGGGGTCCCTGGCCTCATCGTCGCCGAGGGAGGTTTTAAAGGAGCGCTGGCAGCCGCCTGCTTGTAACCCTATCCAGCTGGGAAGAGTAAGTCTGTGAGCAGAAGTTGAGCTGGGAATGTGGGTGTTAGGCCCTTAACGAACTTCCAGAGATTGGGAAGACACCCCGCTTCTTAGGAGCTCCGTAGAGAGCCTTGTGGGTCATTGGTCAGGCGAACAATGGGGGTTAATGGCCGAAAACGCTCACCTGAACAAACGATGGCGCGCTGTGACCAGCTTTTAGTGGTCATTTCATCAGTGGAATTTGGAAAGCTGGACAGCCAGATGTGTTCAGGAGGATCAGTGCTTAAGGTCCGGAGACCAGCAGGAAATGCTGACGTCATTGAAGGGAAAGGGCCACGTGGATAGCCAGAAATGCTCAGTTGTTCAAGTCCTTGGCTCCCTGGGGCTTGTGGAAGTGATGACGTCATTGAGGGGGAGCGGCCACATGAAGAGCCCGAAATGCTCAGGTGTTCAAGTGCTTGGGTCCCTTGGGCTGGCTGAAGTGCTGACGTCTTCGAGGGGGAGTGGCCACAGGAAGATCCAGAAATGCTCAGGTGGATAAGGACTTGGGACTCTCAGGCCAGCCAGAAGTGATGACGTCAAAATGGGAGGGGCCATGTATAGAGCCAGGTGAATGCATTCCAGGGAGGGAAGCTAGAGGTCACAAACGTCCCAAATTCCATGGGTTCATGCTCTGGAATTTAGGACATGGTACCTGTTCTCTGGGAAGGGCGTGCCCCATTATTAAGCAAAAAACTGGGAATAAGGGCTCGGGAAACTGTAAGTGAGCCTGGAGGGGCAGGCCTTTTCTCCCAGTAGTTAAAGGCTTTTCAGGGTCTAAACACTGCCTTTTCCCAGATTTCAAAACCTCAGGCAGGACTGTCAGAGTCCCAGGTCAGTCCAGTGTGAGGTGCCCACATGTTGGGTACCATGCGAGGTCCCTGGCCTCATCGTCGCCGAAGGAGGTTATAAAGGAGCGCTGGCAGCCGCCTGCTTGTAACCCTATCCAGCTGGGAAGAGTAAGTCTGTGAGCAGAAGTTGAGCTGGGGCTGTGGGTGTTAGGCCCTTAAGCGAACTTCCAGAGATTGGGAAGACACCCCGCTTCTTAGGAGCTCAGTAGAGAGCCTTGTGGGTCATTGGTCAGGCGAACTATGGGGGTTAATGGCCGAAAACGCTCACCTGAACAAAGGTTGGGACGCTGTGACCAGCTTTTAGTGGTCATTTTATCAGTGGAGTTTGGAAAGCTGGACAGCCAGAAGTGCTCAGGAGGATCAGTGCTTAAGGTCCGGAGACCAGCAGGAAATGCTGACGTCATTGAAGGGAAAGGGCCACGTGGATAGCCAGAAATGCTCAGGTGTTCAAGTGCTTGGCTCCCTGGGGCTGGCGGAAGTGATGACGTCATTGAGGGGGAGAGGCCACATGAAGAGCCCGAAATGCTCAGGTGTTCAAGTGCTTGGGTCCCTTGGGCTGGCTAAAGTGCTGACGTCTTCGAGGGGGAGTGGCCACAGGAAGTTCCAGAAATGCTCAGGTGGATAAGGCCTTGGGACTCTCAGGCCATCCAGAAGTGATGACGTCAAAAGGGGAGGGGCCATGTATAGAGCCAGGTGAATGCATTCCAGGGAGGGAAGGTAGAGGTCACAAACGTCCCAAATTCCATGGGTTCATGCTCTGGAATTTAGGACATGGTACCTGTTCTCTGGGAAGGGCGTGCCCCATTATTAAGCAAAAAACTGGGAATAAGGGCTCGGGAAACTGTAAGTGAGCCTGGAGGGGCAGGCCTTTTCTCCCAGTAGTTAAAGGCTTTTCAGGGTCTAAACACTGCCTTTTCCCAGATTTCAAAACCTCAGGCAGGACTGTCAGAGTCCCAGGTCAGTCCATTGTGAGGTGCCCACATGTTGTGTACCATGCGGGGTCCCTGGCCTCATCGTCGCCGAGGGAGGTTTTAAAGGAGCGCTGGCACCCGTCTGCTTATAACCCTATCCAGCTGAGAAGAGTAAGTCTGTGAGCAGAAGTTGAGCTGGGGCTGTGGGTGTTAGGCCCTTAAGTGAACTTCCAGAGATTGGGGAGACACCCCGCTTCTTAGGAGCTCACTAGAGAGCGTTGTGGGTCATTGGTCAGGCGAACAATGGGGGTTAATGGCCGAAAACGCTCACGTGAACATAGGTTGGGACGCTGTGACCAGCTTTTAGTGGTCATTTCATCAGTGGAGTTTGGAAAGCTGGACAGCCAGAAGTGCTCAGGAGGATCAGTGCTTAAGGTCCGGAGACCAGCAGGAAATGCTGACGTCATTGAAGGGAAAGGGCCACGTGGATAGCCAGAAATGCTCAGGTGTTCAAGTGCTTGGCTCCCTGGGGCTGGCGGAAGTGATGACGTCATTGAGGTGGATAGGCCACATGAAGAGCCCGAAATGCTCAGGTGTTCAAGTGCTTGGGTCCCTTGGGCTGGCTAAAGTGCTGATGTCTTCGAGGGGGAGTGGCCACAGGAAGTTCCAGAAATGCTCAGGTGGATAAGGCCTTGGGACTCTCAGGCCATCCAGAAGTGATGACGTCAAAAGGGGAGGGGCCATGTATAGAGCCAGGTGAATGCATTCCAGGGAGGGAAGGTAGAGGTCACAAACGTCCCAAATTCCATGGGTTCATGCTCTGGAATTTAGGACATGGTACCTGTTCTCTGGGAAGGGCGTGCCCCATTATTAAGCAAAAAACTGGGAATAAGGGCTCGGGAAACTGTAAGTGAGCCTGGAGGGGCAGGCCTTTTCTCCCAGTAGTTAAAGGCTTTTCAGGGTCTAAACACTGCCTTTTCCCAGATTTAAAAACCTCAGGCAGGACTGTCAGAGTCCCAGGTCAGTCCAGTGTGAGGTGCCCACATGTTGGGTACCATGCGGGGTCCCTGGCCTCATAGTCGCCGAAGGAGGTTTTAAAGGAGCGCTGGCAGCCGCCTGCTTGTAACCCTATCCAGCTGGGAAGAGTAAGTCTGTGAGCAGAAGTTTAGCTGGGGCTGTGGGTGTTAGGCCCTTAAGCGAACTTCCAGAGATTGGGAAGACACCCCGCTTCTTAGGAACTCAGTAGAGAGCCTTGTGGGTCATTGGTCAGGCGAAGTATGGGGGTTAATGGCCGAAAACGCTCACGTGAACAAAGGTTGTGACGCTGTGACCAGCTTTTAGTGGTCATTTTATCAGTGGAGTTTGGAAAGCTGGACAGCCAGAAGTGCTCAGGAGGATCAGTGGTTATGGTCCGGAGACCAGCAGGAAATGCTGACGTCATTGAAGAAAAAGGGCCACGTGGATAGCCAGAAATGCTCAGGTGTTCAAGTGCTTGGCTCCCTGGGGCTGGCGGAAGTGATGACGTCATTGAGGGGGAGAGGCCACATGAAGAGCCCGAAATGCTCAGGTGTTCAAGTGCTTGGGTCCCTTGGGCTGGCTAAAGTGCTGACGTCTTCGAGGTGGAGTGGCCACAGGAAGTTCCAGAAATGCTCAGGTGGATAAGGCCTTGGGACTCTCAGGCCAGCCAGAAGTGATGACGTCAAAAGGGGAGGGGCCATGTATAGAGCCAGGTGAATGCATTCCAGGGAGGGAAGGTAGAGGTCACAAACGTCCCAAATTCCATGGGTTCATGCTCTGGAATATAGGGCATGGTACCTGTTCTCTGGGAAGGGCGTGCCCCATTATTAAGCAAAAAACTGGGAATAAGGTCTCGGGAAACTTTAAGTGAGCCTGGAGGGGCAGGCCTTTTCTCCCAGTAGTTAAAGGCTTTTCAGGGTCTAAACACTGCCTTTTCCCAGATTTCAAAACCTCAGGCAGGACTGTCAGAGTCCCAGGTCAGTCCAGTGTGAGGTGCCCACATGTTGGGTACCATGCGGGGTCCCTGGCCTCATCGTCGCCGAGGGAGATTTTAAAGGAGCGCTGGCAGCCGCCTGCTTATAACCCTATCCAGCTGAGAAGAGTAAGTCTGTGAGCAGAAGTTGAGCTGGGGCTGTGGGTGTTAGGCCCTTAAGTGAACTTCCAGAGATTGGGAAGACACCCCGCTTCTTAGGAGCTCAGTAGAGAGCCTTGTGGGTCATTGGTCAGGCGAACAATGGGGGTTAATGGCCGAAAACGCTCACGTGAACAAATGTGGGAGGCTTTTACCAGCTTTTAGTGGTCATTTCATCAGTGGAGTTTGGAAAGCTGGACAGCCAGAAGTGCTCAGGAGGATCAGTGTTTAAGGTCCGGAGACCAGCAAGAAATGCTGACGTCATTGAAGGGAAAGGGCCACGTGGATAGCCAGAAATGCTCAGGTGTTCAAGTCCTTGGCTCCCTGGGGCTTGTGGAAGTGATGACGTCATTGAGGGGGAGCGGCCACATGAAGAGCCCGAAATGCTCAGGTGTTCAAGTGCTTGGGTCCCTTGGGCTGGCTGAAGTGCTGACGTCTTCGAGGGGGAGTGGCCACAGGAAGATCCAGAAATGCTCAGGTGGATAAGGACTTGGGACTCTCAGGCCAGCCAGAAGTGATGACGTCAAAATGGGAGGGGCCATGTATAGAGCCAGGTGAATGCATTCCAGGGAGGGAAGCTAGAGGTCACAAACGTCCCAAATTCCATGGGTTCATGCTCTGGAATTTAGGACATGGTACCTGTTCTCTGGGAAGGGCGTGCCCCATTATTAAGCAAAAAACTGGGAATAAGGGCTCGGGAAAGTGTAAGTGAGCCTGGAGGGGCAGGCCTTTTCTCCCAGTAGTTAACGGCTTTTCAGGGTCTAAACACTGCCTTTTCCCAGATTTCAAAACCTCAGGCAGGACTGTCAGAGTCCCAGGTCAGTCCAGTGTGAGGTGCCCACATGTTGGGTACCATGCGAGGTCCCTGGCCTCATCGTCGCCGAAGGAGGTTTTAAAGGAGCGCTGGCAGCCGCCTGCTTGTAACCCTATCCAGCTGGGAAGAGTAAGTCTGTGAGCAGAAGTTGAGCTGGGACTGTGGGTGTTAGGCCCTTAAGCGAACTTCCAGAGATTGGGAAGACACCCCGCTTCTTAGGAGCTCCGTAGAGAGCCTTGTGGGTCATTGGTCAGGCGAACAATGGGGGTTAATGGCCGAAAACGCTCACCTGAACAAACGATGGCACGCTGTGACCAGCTTTTAGTGGTCATTTCATCAGTGGAATTTGGAAAGCTGGACAGCCAGATGTGTTCAGGAGGATCAGTGCTTAAGGTCCGGAGACCAGCAGGAAATGCTGACGTCATTGAAGGGAAAGGGCCACGTGGATAGCCAGAAATGCTCAGGTGTTCAAGTGCTTGGCTCCCTGGGGCTTGTGGAAGTGATGACGTCATTGAGGGGGAGCGGCCACATGAAGAGCCCGAAATGCTCAGGTGTTCAAGTGCTTGGGTCCCTTGGGCTGGCTGAAGTGCTGACGTCTTCGAGGGGGAGTGGCCACAGGAAGATCCAGAAATGCTCAGGTGGATAAGGACTTGGGACTCTCAGGCCAGCCAGAAGTGATGACGTCAAAATGGGAGGGGCCATGTATAGAGCCAGGTGAATACATTCCAGGGAGGGAAGCTAGAGGTCACAAACGTCCCAAATTCCATGGGTTCATGCTCTGGAATTTAGGACATGGTACCTGTTCTCTGGGAAGGGCGTGCCCCATTATTAAGCAAAAAACTGGGAATAAGGGCTCGGGAAACTGTAAGTGAGCCTGGAGGGGCAGGCCTTTTCTCCCAGTAGTTAAAGGCTTTTCAGGGTCTAAACACTGCCTTTTCCCAGATTTCAAAACCTCAGGCAGGACTGTCAGAGTCCCAGGTCAGTCCAGTGTGAGGTGCCCACATGTTGGGTACCATGCGAGGTCCCTGGATTCATCGTCGCCGAAGGAGGTTATAAAGGAGCGCTGGCAGCCGCCTGCTTGTAACCCTATCCAGCTGGGAAGAGTAAGTCTGTGAGCAGAAGTTGAGCTGGGGCTGTGGGTGTTAGGCCCTTAAGCGAACTTCCAGAGATTGGGAAGACACCCCGCTTCTTAGGAGCTCAGTAGAGAGCCTTGTGGGTCATTGGTCAGGCGAACTATGGGGGTTAATGGCCGAAAACGCTCACGTGAACAAAGGTTGGGACGCTGTGACCAGCTTTTAGTGGTCATTTTATCAGTGGAGTTTGGAAAGCTGGACAGCCAGAAGTGCTCAGGAGGATCAGTGCTTAAGGTCCGGAGACCAGCAGGAAATGCTGACGTCATTGAAGGGAAAGGGCCACGTGGATAGCCAGAAATGCTCAGGTGTTCAAGTGCTTGGCTCCCTGGGGCTGGCGGAAGTGATGACGTCATTGAGGGGGAGAGGCCACATGAAGAGCCCGAAATGCTCAGGTGTTCAAGTGCTTGGGTCCCTTGGGCTGGCTAAAGTGCTGACGTCTTCGAGGGGGAGTGGCCACAGGAAGTTCCAGAAATGCTCAGGTGGATAAGGCCTTGGGACTCTCAGGCCATCCAGAAGTGATGACGTCAAAAGGGGAGGGGCCATGTATAGAGCCAGGTGAATGCATTCCAGGGAGGGAAGGTAGAGGTCACAAACGTCCCAAATTCCATGGGTTCATGCTCTGGAATTTAGGACATGGTACCTGTTCTCTGGGAAGGGCGTGCCCCATTATTAAGCAAAAAACTGGGAATAAGGGCTCGGGAAACTGTAAGTGAGCCTGGAGGGGCAGGCCTTTTCTCCCAGTAGTTAAAGGCTTTTCAGGGTCTAAACACTGCCTTTTCCCAGATTTCAAAACCTCAGGCAGGACTGTCAGAGTCCCAGGTCAGTCCATTGTGAGGTGCCCACGTGTTGTGTACCATGCGGGGTCCCTGGCCTCATCGTCGCCGAGGGAGGTTTTAAAGGAGCGCTGGCACCCGTCTGCTTATAACCCTATCCAGCTGAGAAGAGTAAGTCTGTGAGCAGAAGTTGAGCTGGGGCTGTGGGTGTTAGGCCCTTAAGTGAACTTCCAGAGATTGGGGAGACACCCCGCTTCTTAGGAGCTCACTAGAGAGCGTTGTGGGTCATTGGTCAGGCGAACAATGGGGGTTAATGGCCGAAAACGCTCACGTGAACAAAGGTTGGGACGCTGTGACCAGCTTTTAGTGGTCATTTCATCAGTGGAGTTTGGAAAGCTGGACAGCCAGAAGTGCTCAGGAGGATCAGTGCTTAAGGTCCGGAGACCAGCAGGAAATGCTGACGTCATTGAAGGGAAAGGGCCACGTGGATAGCCAGAAATGCTCAGGTGTTCAAGTGCTTGGCTCCCTGGGGCTGGCGGAAGTGATGACGTCATTGAGGTGGATAGGCCACATGAAGAGCCCGAAATGCTCAGGTGTTCAAGTGCTTGGGTCCCTTGGGCTGGCTAAAGTGCTGACGTCTTCGAGGGGGAGTGGCCACAGGAAGTTCCAGAAATGCTCAGGTGGATAAGGCCTTGGGACTCTCAGGCCATCCAGAAGTGATGACGTCAAAAGGGGAGGGGCCATGTATAGAGCCAGGTGAATGCATTCCAGGGAGGGAAGGTAGAGGTCACAAACGTCCCAAATTCCATGGGTTCATGCTCTGGAATTTAGGACATGTTACCTGTTCTCTGGGAAGGGCGTGCCCCATTATTAAGCAAAAAACTGGGAATAAGGGCTCGGGAAACTGTAAGTGAGCCTGGAGGGGCAGGCCTTTTCTCCCAGTAGTTAAAGGCTTTTCAGGGTCTAAACACTGCCTTTTCCCAGATTTCAAAACCTCAGGCAGGACTGTCAGAGTCCCAGGTCAGTCCAGTGTGAGGTGCCCACATGTTGGGTACCATGCGGGGTCCCTGGCCTCATCGTCGCCGAAGGAGGTTTTAAAGGAGCGCTGGCAGCCGCCTGCTTGTAACCCTATCCAGCTGGGAAGAGTAAGTCTGTGAGCAGAAGTTTAGCTGGGGCTGTGGGTGTTAGGCCCTTAAGCGAACTTCCAGAGATTGGGAAGACACCCCGCTTCTTAGGAACTCAGTAGAGAGCCTTGTGGGTCATTGGTCAGGCGAAGTATGGGGGTTAATGGCCGAAAACGCTCACGTGAACAAAGGTTGTGACGCTGTGACCAGCTTTTAGTGGTCATTTTATCAGTGGAGTTTGGAAAGCTGGACAGCCAGAAGTGCTCAGGAGGATCAGTGCTTATGGTCCGGAGACCAGCAGGAAATGCTGACGTCATTGAAGAAAAAGGGCCACGTGGATAGCCAGAAATGCTCAGGTGTTCAAGTGCTTGGCTCCCTGGGGCTGGCGGAAGTGATGACGTCATTGAGGGGGAGAGGCCACATGAAGAGCCCGAAATGCTCAGGTGTTCAAGTGCTTGGGTCCCTTGGGCTGGCTAAAGTGCTGACGTCTTCGAGGGGGAGTGGCCACAGGAAGTTCCAGAAATGCTCAGGTGGATAAGGCCTTGGGACTCTCAGGCCAGCCAGAAGTGATGACGTCAAAAGGGGAGGGGCCATGTATAGAGCCAGGTGAATGCATTCCAGGGAGGGAAGGTAGAGGTCACAAACGTCCCAAATTCCATGGGTTCATGCTCTGGAATTTAGGACATGGTACCTGTTCTCTGGGAAGGGCGTGCCCCATTATTAAGCAAAAAACTGGGAATAAGGTCTCGGGAAACTTTAAGTGAGCCTGGAGGGGCAGGCCTTTTCTCCCAGTAGTTAAAGGCTTTTCAGGGTCTAAAAACTGCCTTTTCCCAGATTTCAAAACCTCAGGCAGGACTGTCAGAGTCCCAGGTCAGTCCAGTGTGAGGTGCCCACATGTTGGGTACCATGCGGGGTCCCTGGCCTCATCGTCGCCGAGGGAGATTTTAAAGGAGCGCTGGCAGCCGCCTGCTTATAACCCTATCCAGCTGAGAAGAGTAAGTCTGTGAGCAGAAGTTGAGCTGGGGCTGTGGGTGTTAGGCCCTTAAGTGAACTTCCAGAGATTGGGAAGACACCCCGCTTCTTAGGAGCTCAGTAGAGAGCCTTGTGGGTCATTGGTCAGGCGAACAATGGGGGTTAATGGCCGAAAACGCTCACGTGAACAAATGTGGGAGGCTTTTACCAGCTTTTAGTGGTCATTTCACCAGTGGAGTTTGGAAAGCTGGACAGCCAGAAGTGCTCAGGAGGATCAGTGCTTAAGGTCCGGAGACCAGCAAGAAATGCTGACGTCATTGAAGGGAAAGGGCCACGTGGATAGCCAGAAATGCTCAGGTGTTCAAGTCCTTGGCTCCCTGGGGCTTGTGGAAGTGATGACGTCATTGAGGGGGAGCGGCCACATGAAGAGCCCGAAATGCTCAGGTGTTCAAGTGCTTGGGTCCCTTGGGCTGGCTGAAGTGCTGACGTCTTCGAGGGGGAGTGGCCACAGGAAGATCCAGAAATGCTCAGGTGGATAAGGACTTGGGACTCTCAGGCCAGCCAGAAGTGATGACGTCAAAATGGGAGGGGCCATGTATAGAGCCAGGTGAATGCATTCCAGGGAGGGAAGCTAGAGGTCACAAGCGTCCCAAATTCCATGGGTTCATGCTCTGGAATTTAGGACATGGTACCTGTTCTCTGGGAAGGGCGTGCCCCATTATTAAGCAAAAAACTGGGAATAAGGGCTCGGGAAACTGTAAGTGAGCCTGGAGGGGCAGGCCTTTTCTCCCAGTAGTTAACGGCTTTTCAGGGTCTAAACACTGCCTTTTCCCAGATTTCAAAACCTCAGGCAGGACTGTCAGAGTCCCAGGTCAGTCCAGTGTGAGGTGCCCACATGTTGGGTACCATGCGAGGTCCCTGGCCTCATCGTCGCCGAAGGAGGTTTTAAAGGAGCGCTGGCAGCCGCCTGCTTGTAACCCTATCCAGCTGGGAAGAGTAAGTCTGTGAGCAGAAGTTGAGCTGGGGCTGTGGGTGTTAGGCCCTTAAGCGAACTTCCAGAGATTGGGAAGACACCCCGCTTCTTAGGAGCTCAGTAGAGAGCCTTGTGGGTCATTGGTCAGGCGAACTATGGGGGTTAATGGCCGAAAACGCTCACGTGAACAAAGGTTGGGACGCTGTGACCAGCTTTTAGTGGTCATTTTATCAGTGGAGTTTGGAAAGCTGGACAGCCAGAAGTGCTCAGGAGGATCAGTGCTTAAGGTCCGGAGACCAGCAGGAAATGCTGACGTCATTGAAGGGAAAGGGCCACGTGGATAGCCAGAAATGCTCAGGTGTTCAAGTGCTTGGCTCCCTGGGGCTGGCGGAAGTGATGACGTCATTGAGGGGGAGAGGCCACATGAAGAGCCCGAAATGCTCAGGTGTTCAAGTGCTTGGGTCCCTTGGGCTGGCTAAAGTGCTGACGTCTTCGAGGGGGAGTGGCCACAGGAAGTTCCAGAAATGCTCAGGTGGATAAGGCCTTGGGACTCTCAGGCCATCCAGAAGTGATGACGTCAAAAGGGGAGGGGCCATGTATAGAGCCAGGTGAATGCATTCCAGGGAGGGAAGGTAGAGGTCACAAACGTCCCAAATTCCATGGGTTCATGCTCTGGAATTTAGGACATGGTACCTGTTCTCTGGGAAGGGCGTGCCCCATTATTAAGCAAAAAACTGGGAATAAGGGCTCGGGAAACTGTAAGTGAGCCTGGAGGGGCAGGCCTTTTCTCCCAGTAGTTAAAGGCTTTTCAGGGTGTAAACACTGCCTTTTCCCAGATTTCAAAACCTCAGGCAGGACTGTCAGAGTCCCAGGTCAGTCCAGTGTGAGGTGCCCACATGTTGGGTACCATGCGGGGTCCCTGGCCTCATCGTCGCCGAAGGAGGTTTTAAAGGAGCGCTGGCAGCCACCTGCTTGTAACCCTATCCAGCTGGGAAGAGTAAGTCTGTGAGCAGAAGTTGAGCTGGGGCTGTGGGTGTTAGGCCCTTAAGCGAACTTCCAGAGATTGGGCAGACACCCCGCTTCTTAGGAGCTCAGTAGAGAGCCTTGTGGGTCATTGGTCAGGCGAACTATGGGGGTTAATGGCCGAAAACGCTCACGTGAACAAAGGTTGGGTCGCTGTGACCAGCTTTTAGTGGTCATTTTATCAGTGGAGTTTGGAAAGCTGGACAGCCAGAAGTGCTCAGGAGGATCAGTGCTTATGGTCCGGAGACCAGCAGGAAATGCTGACGTCATTGAAGAAAAAGGGCCACGTGGATAGCCAGAAATGCTCAGGTGTTCAAGTGCTTGGCTCCCTGGGGCTGGCGGAAGTGATGACGTCATTGAGGGGGAGAGGCCACATGAAGAGCCCGAAATGCTCAGGTGTTCAAGTGCTTGGGTCCCTTGGGCTGGCTAAAGTGCTGACGTCTTCGAGGGGGAGTGGCCACAGGAAGTTCCAGAAATGCTCAGGTGGATAAGGCCTTGGGACTCTCAGGCCAGCCAGAAGTGATGATGTCAAAAGGGGAGGGGCCATGTATAGAGCCAGGTGAATGCATTCCAGGGAGGGAAGGTAGAGGTCACAAACGTCCCAAATTCCATGGGTTCATGCTCTGGAATTTAGGATATGGTACCTGTTCTCTGGGAAGGGCGTGCCCCATTATTAAGCAAAAAACTGGGAATAAGGTCTCGGGAAACTTTAAGTGAGCCTGGAGGGGCAGGCCTTTTCTCCCAGTAGTTAAAGGCTTTTCAGGGTCTAAACACTGCCTTTTCCCAGATTTCAAAACCTCAGGCAGGACTGTCAGAGTCCCAGGTCAGTCCAGTGTGAGGTGCCCACATGTTGGGTACCATGCGGGGTCCCTGGCCTCATCGTCGCCGAAGGAGGTTTTAAAGGAGCGCTGGAAGCCGCCTGCTTGTAACCCTATCCAGCTGGGAAGAGTAAGTCTGTGAGCAGAAGTTGAGCTGGGGCTGTGGGTGTTAGGCCCTTAAGCGAACTTCCAGAGATTGGGAAGACACCCCGCTTCTTAGGAGCTCAGTAGAGAGCCTTGTGGGTCATTGGTAAGGCGAACTATGGGGGTTAATGGCCGAAAACGCTCACGTGAACAAAGGTTGGGTCGCTGTGACCAGCTTTTAGTGGTCATTTCATCAGTGGAGTTTGGAAAGCTGGACAGACAGAAGTGCTCAGGAGGATCAGTGCTTAAGGTCCGGAGACCAGCAGGAAATGCTGACGTCATTGAAGGGAAAGGGCCACGTGGATAGCCAGAAATGCTCAGGTGTTCAAGTGCTTGGCTCCCTGGGGCTGGCGGAAGTGATGACGTCATTGAGGGGGAGAGGCCACATGAAGAGCCCGAAATGCTCAGGTGTTCAAGTGCTTGGGTCCCTTGGGCTGGCTAAAGTGCTGACGTCTTCGAGGGGGAGTGGCCACAGGAAGTTCCAGAAATGCTCAGGTGGATAAGGCCTTGGGACTCTCAGGCCAGCCAGAAGTGATGACGTCAAAAGGGGAGGGGCCATGTATAGAGCCAGGTGAATGCATTCCAGGGAGGGAAGGTAGAGGTCACAAATGTCCCAAATTCCATGGGTTCATGCTCTGGAATTTAGGACATGGTACCTGTTCTCTGGGAAGGGCGTGCCCCATTATTAAGCAAAAAAATGGGAATAAGGTCTCGGGAAACTTTAAGTGAGCCTGGAGGGGCAGGCCTTTTCTCCCAGTAGTTAAAGGCTTTTCAGGGTCTAAACACTGCCTTTTCCCAGATTTCAAAACCTCAGGCAGGACTGTCAGAGTCCCAGGTCAGACCATTGTGAGGTGCCCACATGTTGTGTACCATGCGGGGTCCCTGGCCTCATCGTCGCCGAGGGAGGTTTTAAAGGAGCGCTGGCACCCGTCTGCTTATAACCCTATCCAGCTGAGAAGAGTAAGTCTGTGAGCAGAAGTTGAGCTGGGGCTGTGGGTGTTAGGCCCTTAAGTGAACTTCCAGAGATTGGGGAGACACCCCGCTTCTTAGGAGCTCACTAGAGAGCGTTGTGGGTCATTGGTCAGGCGAACAATGGGGGTTAATGGCCGAAAACGCTCACGTGAACAAAGGTTGGGACGCTGTGACCAGCTTTTAGTGGTCATTTCATCAGTGGAGTTTGGAAAGCTGGACAGCCAGAAGTGCTCAGGAGGATCAGTGCTTAAGGTCCGGAGACCAGCAGGAAATGCTGACGTCATTGAAGGGAAAGGGCCACGTGGATAGCCAGAAATGCTCAGGTGTTCAAGTGCTTGGCTCCCTGGGGCTGGCGGAAGTGATGACGTCATTGAGGTGGATAGGCCACATGAAGAGCCCGAAATGCTCAGGTGTTCAAGTGCTTGGGTCCCTTGGGCTGGCTAAAGTGCTGACGTCTTCGAGGGGGAGTGGCCACAGGAAGTTCCAGAAATGCTCAGGTGGATAAGGCCTTGGGACTCTCAGGCCATCCAGAAGTGATGACGTCAAAAGGGGAGGGGCCATGTATAGAGCCAGGTGAATGCATTCCAGGGAGGGAAGGTAGAGGTCACAAACGTCCCAAATTCCATGGGTTCATGCTCTGGAATTTAGGACATGTTACCTGTTCTCTGGGAAGGGCGTGCCCCATTATTAAGCAAAAAACTGGGAATAAGGGCTCGGGAAACTGTAAGTGAGCCTGGAGGGGCAGGCCTTTTCTCCCAGTAGTTAAAGGCTTTTCAGGGTCTAAACACTGCCTTTTCCCAGATTTAAAAACCTCAGGCAGGACTGTCAGAGTCCCAGGTCAGTCCAGTGTGAGGTGCCCACATGTTGGGTACCATGCGGGGTCCCTGGCCTCATCGTCGCCGAAGGAGGTTTTAAAGGAGCGCTGGCAGCCGCCTGCTTGTAACCCTATCCAGCTGGGAAGAGTAAGTCTGTGAGCAGAAGTTTAGCTGGGGCTGTGGGTGTTAGGCCCTTAAGCGAACTTCCAGAGATTGGGAAGACACCCCGCTTCTTAGGAACTCAGTAGAGAGCCTTGTGGGTCATTGGTCAGGCGAACTATGGGGGTTAATGGCCGAAAACGCTCACGTGAACAAAGGTTGTGACGCTGTGACCAGCTTTTAGTGGTCATTTTATCAGTGGAGTTTGGAAAGCTGGACAGCCAGAAGTGCTCAGGAGGATCAGTGCTTATGGTCCGGAGACCAGCAGGAAATGCTGACGTCATTGAAGAAAAAGGGCCACGTGGATAGCCAGAAATGCTCAGGTGTTCAAGTGCTTGGCTCCCTGGGGCTGGCGGAAGTGATGACGTCATTGAGGGGGAGAGGCCACATGAAGAGCCCGAAATGCTCAGGTGTTCAAGTGCTTGGGTCCCTTGGGCTGGCTAAAGTGCTGACGTCTTCGAGGGGGAGTGGCCACAGGAAGTTCCAGAAATGCTCAGGTGGATAAGGCCTTGGGACTCTCAGGCCAGCCAGAAGTGATGACGTCAAAAGGGGAGGGGCCATGTATAGAGCCAGGTGAATGCATTCCAGGGAGGGAAGGTAGAGGTCACAAACGTCCCAAATTCCATGGGTTCATGCTCTGGAATTTAGGACATGGTACCTGTTCTCTGGGAAGGGCGTGCCCCATTATTAAGCAAAAAACTGGGAATAAGGTCTCGGGAAACTTTAAGTGAGCCTGGAGGGGCAGGCCTTTTCTCCCAGTAGTTAAAGGCTTTTCAGGGTCTAAACACTGCCTTTTCCCAGATTTCAAAACCTCAGGCAGGACTGTCAGAGTCCCAGGTCAGTCCAGTGTGAGGTGCCCACATGTTGGGTACCATGCGGGGTCCCTGGCCTCATCGTCGCCGAAGGAGGTTTTAAAGGAGCGCTGGAAGCCGCCTGCTTGTAACCCTATCCAGCTGGGAAGAGTAAGTCTGTGAGCAGAAGTTGAGCTGGGGCTGTGGGTGTTAGGCCCTTAAGCGAACTTCCAGAGATTGGGAAGACACCCCGCTTCTTAGGAGCTCAGTAGAGAGCCTTGTGGGTCATTGGTAAGGCGAACTATGGGGGTTAATGGCCGAAAACGCTCACGTGAACAAAGGTTGGGTCGCTGTGACCAGCTTTTAGTGGTCATTTCATCAGTGGAGTTTGGAAAGCTGGACAGACAGAAGTGCTCAGGAGGATCAGTGCTTAAGGTCCGGAGACCAGCAGGAAATGCTGACGTCATTGAAGGGAAAGGGCCACGTGGATAGCCAGAAATGCTCAGGTGTTCAAGTGCTTGGCTCCCTGGGGCTGGCGGAAGTGATGACGTCATTGAGGTGGAGAGGCCACATGAAGACCCCGAAATGCTCAGGTGTTCAAGTGCTTGGGTCCCTTGGGCTGGCTAAAGTGCTGACGTCTTCGAGGGGGAGTGGCCACAGGAAGTTCCAGAAATGCTCAGGTGGATAAGGCCTTGGGACTCTCAGGCCATCCAGAAGTGATGACGTCAAAAGGGGAGGGGCCATGTATAGAGCCAGGTGAATGCATTCCAGGGAGGGAAGGTAGAGGTCACAAACGTCCCAAATTCCATGGGTTCATGCTCTGGAATTTAGGACATGGTACCTGTTCTCTGGGAAGGGCGTGCCCCATTATTAAGCAAAAAACTGGGAATAAGGGCTCGGGAAACTGTAAGTGAGCCTGGAGGGGCAGGCCTTTTCTCCCAGTAGTTAAAGGCTTTTCAGGGTCTAAACACTGCCTTTTCCCAGATTTAAAAACCTCAGGCAGGACTGTCAGAGTCCCAGGTCAGTCCAGTGTGAGGTGCCCACATGTTGGGTACCATGCGGGGTCCCTGGCCTCATCGTCGCCGAAGGAGGTTTTAAAGGAGCGCTGGCAGCCGCCTGCTTGTAACCCTATCCAGCTGGGAAGAGTAAGTCTGTGAGCAGAAGTTGAGCTGGGGCTGTGGGTGTTAGGCCCTTAAGCGAACTTCCAGAGATTGGGAAGACACCCCGCTTCTTAGGAGCTCAGTAGAGAGCCTTGTGGGTCATTGGTCAGGCGAACTATGGGGGTTAATGGCCGAAAACGCTCACGTGAACAAAGGTTGGGACGTTGTGACCAGCTTTTAGTGGTCATTTTATCAGTGGAGTTTGGAAAGCTGGACAGCCAGAAGTGCTCAGGAGGATCAGTGCTTATGGTCCGGAGACCAGCAGGAAATGCTGACGTCATTGAAGAAAAAGGGCCACGTGGATAGCCAGAAATGCTCAGGTGTTCAAGTGCTTGGCTCCCTGGGGCTGGCGGAAGTGATGACGTCATTGAGGGGGAGAGGCCACATGAAGAGCCCGAAATGCTCAGGTGTTCAAGTGCTTGGGTCCCTTGGGCTGGCTAAAGTGCTGACGTCTTCGAGGGGGAGTGGCCACAGGAAGTTCCAGAAATGCTCAGGTGGATAAGGCCTTGGGACTCTCAGGCCAGCCAGAAGTGATGACGTCAAAAGGGGAGGGGCCATGTATAGAGCCAGGTGAATGCATTCCAGGGAGGGAAGGTAGAGGTCACAAATGTCCCAAATTCCATGGGTTCATGCTCTGGAATTTAGGACATGGTACCTGTTCTCTGGGAAGGGCGTGCCCCATTATTAAGCAAAAAAATGGGAATAAGGTCTCGGGAAACTTTAAGTGAGCCTGGAGGGGCAGGCCTTTTCTCCCAGTAGTTAAAGGCTTTTCAGGGTCTAAACACTGCCTTTTCCCAGATTTCAAAACCTCAGGCAGGACTGTCAGAGTCCCAGGTCAGTCCATTGTGAGGTGCCCACATGTTGTGTACCATGCGGGGTCCCTGGCCTCATCGTCGCCGAGGGAGGTTTTAAAGGAGCGCTGGCACCCGTCTGCTTATAACCCTATCCAGCTGAGAAGAGTAAGTCTGTGAGCAGAAGTTGAGCTGGGGCTGTGGGTGTTAGGCCCTTAAGTGAACTTCCAGAGATTGGGGAGACACCCCGCTTCTTAGGAGCTCACTAGAGAGCGTTGTGGGTCATTGGTCAGGCGAACAATGGGGGTTAATGGCCGAAAACGCTCACGTGAACAAAGGTTGGGACGCTGTGACCAGCTTTTAGTGGTCATTTCATCAGTGGAGTTTGGAAAGCTGGACAGCCAGAAGTGCTCAGGAGGATCAGTGCTTAAGGTCCGGAGACCAGCAGGAAATGCTGACGTCATTGAAGGGAAAGGGCCACGTGGATAGCCAGAAATGCTCAGGTGTTCAAGTGCTTGGCTCCCTGGGGCTGGTGGAAGTGATGACGTCATTGAGGTGGATAGGCCACATGAAGAGCCCGAAATGCTCAGGTGTTCAAGTGCTTGGGTCCCTTGGGCTGGCTAAAGTGCTGACGTCTTCGAGGGGGAGTGGCCACAGGAAGTTCCAGAAATGCTCAGGTGGATAAGGCCTTGGGACTCTCAGGCCATCCAGAAGTGATGACGTCAAAAGGGGAGGGGCCATGTATAGAGCCAGGTGAATGCATTCCAGGGAGGGAAGGTAGAGGTCACAAACGTCCCAAATTCCATGGGTTCATGCTCTGGAATTTAGGACATGTTACCTGTTCTCTGGGAAGGGCGTGCCCCATTATTAAGCAAAAAACTGGGAATAAGGGCTCGGGAAACTGTAAGTGAGCCTGGAGGGGCAGGCCTTTTCTCCCAGTAGTTAAAGGCTTTTCAGGGTCTAAACACTGCCTTTTCCCAGATTTAAAAACCTCAGGCAGGACTGTCAGAGTCCCAGGTCAGTCCAGTGTGAGGTGCCCACATGTTGGGTACCATGCGGGGTCCCTGGCCTCATCGTCGCCGAAGGAGGTTTTAAAGGAGCGCTGGCAGCCGCCTGCTTGTAACCCTATCCAGCTGGGAAGAGTAAGTCTGTGAGCAGAAGTTTAGCTGGGGCTGTGGGTGTTAGGCCCTTAAGCGAACTTCCAGAGATTGGGAAGACACCCCGCTTCTTAGGAACTCAGTAGAGAGCCTTGTGGGTCATTGGTCAGGCGAACTATGGGGGTTAATGGCCGAAAACGCTCACGTGAACAAAGGTTGTGACGCTGTGACCAGCTTTTAGTGGTCATTTTATCAGTGGAGTTTGGAAAGCTGGACAGCCAGAAGTGCTCAGGAGGATCAGTGCTTATGGTCCGGAGACCAGCAGGAAATGCTGACGTCATTGAAGAAAAAGGGCCACGTGGATAGCCAGAAATGCTCAGGTGTTCAAGTGCTTGGCTCCCTGGGGCTGGCGGAAGTGATGACGTCATTGAGGGGGAGAGGCCACATGAAGAGCCCGAAATGCTCAGGTGTTCAAGTGCTTGGGTCCCTTGGGCTGGCTAAAGTGCTGACGTCTTCGAGGGGGAGTGGCCACAGGAAGTTCCAGAAATGCTCAGGTGGATAAGGCCTTGGGACTCTCAGGCCAGCCAGAAGTGATGACGTCAAAAGGGGAGGGGCCATGTATAGAGCCAGGTGAATGCATTCCAGGGAGGGAAGGTAGAGGTCACAAACGTCCCAAATTCCATGGGTTCATGCTCTGGAATTTAGGACATGGTACCTGTTCTCTGGGAAGGGCGTGCCCCATTATTAAGCAAAAAACTGGGAATAAGGTCTCGGGAAACTTTAAGTGAGCCTGGAGGGGCAGGCCTTTTCTCCCAGTAGTTAAAGGCTTTTCAGGGTCTAAACACTGCCTTTTCCCAGATTTCAAAACCTCAGGCAGGACTGTCAGAGTCCCAGGTCAGTCCAGTGTGAGGTGCCCACATGTTGGGTACCATGCGGGGTCCCTGGCCTCATCGTCGCCGAGGGAGATTTTAAAGGAGCGCTGGCAGCCGCCTGCTTATAACCCTATCCAGCTGAGAAGAGTAAGTCTGTGAGCAGAAGTTGAGCTGGGGCTGTGGGTGTTAGGCCCTTAAGTGAACTTCCAGAGATTGGGAAGACACCCCGCTTCTTAGGAGCTCAGTAGAGAGCCTTGTGGGTCATTGGTCAGGCGAATAATGGGGGTTAATGGCCGAAAACGCTCACGTGAACAAATGTGGGAGGCTTTTACCAGCTTTTAGTGGTCATTTCACCAGTGGAGTTTGGAAAGCTGGACAGCCAGAAGTGCTCAGGAGGATCAGTGCTTAAGGTCCGGAGACCAGCAAGAAATGCTGACGTCATTGAAGGGAAAGGGCCACGTGGATAGCCAGAAATGCTCAGGTGTTCAAGTCCTTGGCTCCCTGGGGCTTGTGGAAGTGATGACGTCATTGAGGGGGAGCGGCCACATGAAGAGCCCGAAATGCTCAGGTGTTCAAGTGCTTGGGTCCCTTGGGCTGGCTGAAGTGCTGACGTCTTCGAGGGGGAGTGGCCACAGGAAGATCCAGAAATGCTCAGGTGGATAAGGACTTGGGACTCTCAGGCCAGCCAGAAGTGATGACGTCAAAATGGGAGGGGCCATGTATAGAGCCAGGTGAATGCATTCCAGGGAGGGAAGCTAGAGGTCACAAACGTCCCAAATTCCATGGGTTCATGCTCTGGAATTTAGGACATGGTACCTGTTCTCTGGGAAGGGCGTGCCCCATTATTAAGCAAAAAACTGGGAATAAGGGCTCGGGAAACTGTAAGTGAGCCTGGAGGGGCAGGCCTTTTCTCCCAGTAGTTAACGGCTTTTCAGGGTCTAAACACTGCCTTTTCCCAGATTTCAAAACCTCAGGCAGGACTGTCAGAGTCCCAGGTCAGTCCAGTGTGAGGTGCCCACATGTTGGGTACCATGCGAGGTCCCTGGCCTCATCGTCGCCGAAGGAGGTTTTAAAGGAGCGCTGGCAGCCGCCTGCTTGTAACCCTATCCAGCTGGGAAGAGTAAGTCTGTGAGCAGAAGTTGAGCTGGGGCTGTGGGTGTTAGGCCCTTAAGCGAACTTCCAGAGATTGGGAAGACACCCCGCTTCTTAGGAGCTCAGTAGAGAGCCTTGTGGGTCATTGGTCAGGCGAACTATGGGGGTTAATGGCCGAAAACGCTCACGTGAACAAAGGTTGGGACGCTGTGACCAGCTTTTAGTGGTCATTTTATCAGTGGAGTTTGGAAAGCTGGACAGCCAGAAGTGCTCAGGAGGATCAGTGCTTAAGGTCCGGAGACCAGCAGGAAATGCTGACGTCATTGAAGGGAAAGGGCCACGTGGATAGCCAGAAATGCTCAGGTGTTCAAGTGCTTGGCTCCCTGGGGCTGGCGGAAGTGATGACGTCATTGAGGGGGAGAGGCCACATGAAGAGCCCGAAATGCTCAGGTGTTCAAGTGCTTGGGTCCCTTGGGCTGGCTAAAGTGCTGACGTCTTCGAGGGGGAGTGGCCACAGGAAGTTCCAGAAATGCTCAGGTGGATAAGGCCTTGGGACTCTCAGGCCATCCAGAAGTGATGACGTCAAAAGGGGAGGGGCCATGTATAGAGCCAGGTGAATGCATTCCAGGGAGGGAAGGTAGAGGTCACAAACGTCCCAAATTCCATGGGTTCATGCTCTGGAATTTAGGACATGGTACCTGTTCTCTGGGAAGGGCGTGCCCCATTATTAAGCAAAAAACTGGGAATAAGGGCTCGGGAAACTGTAAGTGAGCCTGGAGGGGCAGGCCTTTTCTCCCAGTAGTTAAAGGCTTTTCAGGGTGTAAACACTGCCTTTTCCCAGATTTCAAAACCTCAGGCAGGACTGTCAGAGTCCCAGGTCAGTCCAGTGTGAGGTGCCCACATGTTGGGTACCATGCGGGGTCCCTGGCCTCATCGTCGCCGAAGGAGGTTTTAAAGGAGCGCTGGCAGCCACCTGCTTGTAACCCTATCCAGCTGGGAAGAGTAAGTCTGTGAGCAGAAGTTGAGCTGGGGCTGTGGGTGTTAGGCCCTTAAGCGAACTTCCAGAGATTGGGCAGACACCCCGCTTCTTAGGAGCTCAGTAGAGAGCCTTGTGGGTCATTGGTCAGGCGAACTATGGGGGTTAATGGCCGAAAACGCTCACGTGAACAAAGGTTGGGTCGCTGTGACCAGCTTTTAGTGGTCATTTTATCAGTGGAGTTTGGAAAGCTGGACAGCCAGAAGTGCTCAGGAGGATCAGTGCTTATGGTCCGGAGACCAGCAGGAAATGCTGACGTCATTGAAGAAAAAGGGCCACGTGGATAGCCAGAAATGCTCAGGTGTTCAAGTGCTTGGCTCCCTGGGGCTGGCGGAAGTGATGACGTCATTGAGGGGGAGAGGCCACATGAAGAGCCCGAAATGCTCAGGTGTTCAAGTGCTTGGGTCCCTTGGGCTGGCTAAAGTGCTGACGTCTTCGAGGGGGAGTGGCCACAGGAAGTTCCAGAAATGCTCAGGTGGATAAGGCCTTGGGACTCTCAGGCCAGCCAGAAGTGATGATGTCAAAAGGGGAGGGGCCATGTATAGAGCCAGGTGAATGCATTCCAGGGAGGGAAGGTAGAGGTCACAAACGTCCCAAATTCCATGGGTTCATGCTCTGGAATTTAGGATATGGTACCTGTTCTCTGGGAAGGGCGTGCCCCATTATTAAGCAAAAAACTGGGAATAAGGTCTCGGGAAACTTTAAGTGAGCCTGGAGGGGCAGGCCTTTTCTCCCAGTAGTTAAAGGCTTTTCAGGGTCTAAACACTGCCTTTTCCCAGATTTCAAAACCTCAGGCAGGACTGTCAGAGTCCCAGGTCAGTCCAGTGTGAGGTGCCCACATGTTGGGTACCATGCGGGGTCCCTGGCCTCATCGTCGCCGAAGGAGGTTTTAAAGGAGCGCTGGAAGCCGCCTGCTTGTAACCCTATCCAGCTGGGAAGAGTAAGTCTGTGAGCAGAAGTTGAGCTGGGGCTGTGGGTGTTAGGCCCTTAAGCGAACTTCCAGAGATTGGGAAGACACCCCGCTTCTTAGGAGCTCAGTAGAGAGCCTTGTGGGTCATTGGTAAGGCGAACTATGGGGGTTAATGGCCGAAAACGCTCACGTGAACAAAGGTTGGGTCGCTGTGACCAGCTTTTAGTGGTCATTTCATCAGTGGAGTTTGGAAAGCTGGACAGACAGAAGTGCTCAGGAGGATCAGTGCTTAAGGTCCGGAGACCAGCAGGAAATGCTGACGTCATTGAAGGGAAAGGGCCACGTGGATAGCCAGAAATGCTCAGGTGTTCAAGTGCTTGGCTCCCTGGGGCTGGCGGAAGTGATGACGTCATTGAGGTGGAGAGGCCACATGAAGACCCCGAAATGCTCAGGTGTTCAAGTGCTTGGGTCCCTTGGGCTGGCTAAAGTGCTGACGTCTTCGAGGGGGAGTGGCCACAGGAAGTTCCAGAAATGCTCAGGTGGATAAGGCCTTGGGACTCTCAGGCCATCCAGAAGTGATGACGTCAAAAGGGGAGGGGCCATGTATAGAGCCAGGTGAATGCATTCCAGGGAGGGAAGGTAGAGGTCACAAACGTCCCAAATTCCATGGGTTCATGCTCTGGAATTTAGGACATGGTACCTGTTCTCTGGGAAGGGCGTGCCCCATTATTAAGCAAAAAACTGGGAATAAGGGCTCGGGAAACTGTAAGTGAGCCTGGAGGGGCAGGCCTTTTCTCCCAGTAGTTAAAGGCTTTTCAGGGTCTAAACACTGCCTTTTCCCAGATTTAAAAACCTCAGGCAGGACTGTCAGAGTCCCAGGTCAGTCCAGTGTGAGGTGCCCACATGTTGGGTACCATGCGGGGTCCCTGGCCTCATCGTCGCCGAAGGAGGTTTTAAAGGAGCGCTGGCAGCCGCCTGCTTGTAACCCTATCCAGCTGGGAAGAGTAAGTCTGTGAGCAGAAGTTGAGCTGGGGCTGTGGGTGTTAGGCCCTTAAGCGAACTTCCAGAGATTGGGAAGACACCCCGCTTCTTAGGAGCTCAGTAGAGAGCCTTGTGGGTCATTGGTCAGGCGAACTATGGGGGTTAATGGCCGAAAACGCTCACGTGAACAAAGGTTGGGACGCTGTGACCAGCTTTTAGTGGTCATTTTATCAGTGGAGTTTGGAAAGCTGGACAGCCAGAAGTGCTCAGGAGGATCAGTGCTTATGGTCCGGAGACCAGCAGGAAATGCTGACGTCATTGAAGAAAAAGGGCCACGTGGATAGCCAGAAATGCTCAGGTGTTCAAGTGCTTGGCTCCCTGGGGCTGGCGGAAGTGATGACGTCATTGAGGGGGAGAGGCCACATGAAGAGCCCGAAATGCTCAGGTGTTCAAGTGCTTGGGTCCCTTGGGCTGGCTAAAGTGCTGACGTCTTCGAGGGGGAGTGGCCACAGGAAGTTCCAGAAATGCTCAGGTGGATAAGGCCTTGGGACTCTCAGGCCAGCCAGAAGTGATGACGTCAAAAGGGGAGGGGCCATGTATAGAGCCAGGTGAATGCATTCCAGGGAGGGAAGGTAGAGGTCACAAATGTCCCAAATTCCATGGGTTCATGCTCTGGAATTTAGGACATGGTACCTGTTCTCTGGGAAGGGCGTGCCCCATTATTAAGCAAAAAAATGGGAATAAGGTCTCGGGAAACTTTAAGTGAGCCTGGAGGGGCAGGCCTTTTCTCCCAGTAGTTAAAGGCTTTTCAGGGTCTAAACACTGCCTTTTCCCAGATTTCAAAACCTCAGGCAGGAATGTCAGAGTCCCAGGTCAGTCCAGTGTGAGGTGCCCACATGTTGGGTACCATGCGGGGTCCCTGGCCTCATTGTCGCCGAGGGAGGTTTTAAAGGAGCGTTGGCAGCCGCTTGCTTGTAACCCGATCCAGCTGGGAAGAGTAAGTCTGTGAGCAGAAGTTGAGCTGGGGCTGTGGATGTTAGTCCCTTAAGCGAACTTCCAGAGATTGGGAAGACACCCCGCTTCTTAGGAGCTCAGTAGAGAGCCTTGTGGGTCATTGGTCAGGCGAACTATGGGGGATAATGGCCGAAAACGCTCACGTGAACAAAGGTTGAAACGCTGTGACCAGCTTTTAGTGGTCATTTCATCAGTGGAGTTTGGAAAGCTGGACAGCCACAAGTGCTCAGGAGGATCAGTGCATAAGGTCCGGAGACCAGCAGGAAATGCTGACGTCATTGAAGGGAAAGGGCCACGTGGATAGCCAGAAATGCTCAGGTGTTCAAGTGCTTGGCTCCCTGGGGCTTGCGGAAGTGATGACCTCATTGAGGGGGAGAGGCCACATGAAGAGCCCGAAATGCTCAGGTGTTCAAGTGCTTGGGTCCCTTGGGCTGGCTGAAGTGCTGAGGTCTTCGAGGGGGAGTGGCCACAGGAAGATCCAGAAATGCTCAGGTGGATAAGGGCTTGGGACTCTCAGGCCAGCCAGAAGTGATGACGTCACAAGGGGAGGGGCCATAAATAGAGCCAGGTGAATGCATTCCAGGGAGGGAAGCTAGAGGTCACAAAAGTCCCAAATTCCATGGGTTCATGCTCTGGAATTTAGGACATGGTACCTGTTTTCTGGGAAGGGCGTGCCCCATTTTTAAGCAAAAAACTGGGAATAAGTGCTCGGGAAACTGTAAGTGAGCCTGGAGGGGCAGGCCTTTTCTCCCAGTAGTTAAAGGCTTTTCAGGGTCTAAACACTGCCTTTTCCCAGATTTCAAAACCTCAGGCAGGACTGTCAGAGTCCCAGGTCAGTCCTGTGTAGGGTGCCCACATGTTGGGTACCATGCGGGGTCCCTGGCCTCATCGTCGCCGAGGGAGGTTTTAAAGGAGCGCTGGCAGCCGCCTGCTTATAACCCGATCCAGCTGGGAAGAGTAAGTCTGTGAGCAGAAGTTGAGCTGGGGCTGTGGGTGTTAGGCCCTTAAGCGAACTTCCAGAAATTGGGAACACACCCCGCTTCTTAGGAGCTCTGTAGAGAGCCTTGTGGGTCATTGGTTAGGCGAACAATGGGGGTTAATGGCCGAAAACGCTCACGTGAACAAATGTGGGAGGCTTTTACCAGCTTTTAGTGGTCATTTCATCAGTGGAGTTTGGAAAGCTGGACAGCCAGAAGTGCTCAGGAGGATCAGTGCTTAAGGTCCGGAGACCAGCAGGAAATGCTGACGTCATTGAAGGGAAAGGGACACGTGGATAGCCAGAAATGCTCAGGTGTTCAAGTGCTTGGCTCCCTTGGGCTGGCGGAAGTGATGACCTCATTGTGGGGGAGAGGCCACATGAAGAGCCCGAAATGCTCAGGTGTTCAAGTGCTTGGGTCCCTTGGGCTGGCTGAAGTGCTGACGTCTTCGAGGGGGAGTGGCCACAGGAAGATCCAGAAATGCTCAGGTGGATAAGGGCTTGGGTCTCTCAGGAAAGCCAGAAGTGATGACGTCAAAAGGGGAGGGGCCATGTATAGAGCCAGGTGAATGCATTCCAGGGAGGGAAGCTAGAGGTCACAAACGTCCCAAATTCCATGGGTTCATGCTCTGGAATTTAGGACATGGTACCTGTTCTCTGGGAAGGGAGAGCCCCATTTTTAAGCAAAAAACTGGGAATAAGGGCTCGGGAAACTGTAAGTGAGCGTGGAGGGGCAGGCCTTTTCTCCCAGTAGTTAAAGGCTTTTCAGGGTCTAAACACTACCTTTTCCCAGATTTCAAAACCTCAGGCAGGACTGTCAGAGTCCAAGGTCAGTCCAGTGTGAGGTGCCCACATGTTGGGTACCATTCGGGGACCCTGGCCTCATCGTCGCCGAGGGAGGTTTTAAAGGTGTGCTGGCAGCCGCCTGCTTGTAACCCTATCCAGCTGGGAAGAGTAAGTCTGTGAGCAGAAGTTGAGCTGGGGCTGTGGGTGTTAGGCCCGTAAGCGAACTTCCAGAGATTGGGAAGACACCCCGCTTCTTAGGAGCTCAGTAGAGAGCCTTGTGGGTCATTGGTCAGGCGAACTATGGGGGTTAATGGCCGAAAACGCTCACGTGAACAAAGGTTGGGATGCTGTGACCAGCTTTTAGTGGTCATTTCATCAGTGGAGTTTGGAAAGCTGGACAGCCAGAAGTGCTCAGGAGTATCAGTGCTTAAGGTCCGGAGACCAGCAGGAAATGCTGACGTCATTGAAGGGAAAAGGCCACGTGGATAGCCAGAAATGCTCAGGTGTTCAAGTGCTTGGCTCCCTGGGGCTGGCGGAAGTGATGACGTCATTGAGGGGGAGAGGCCACATGAAGAACCCGAAATGCTCAGGTGTTCAAGTGCTTGGGTCCCTTGGGCTGGCTGAAGTGCTGATGTCTTCGAGGGGGAGTGGCCACAGGAAGATCCAGAAATGCTCAGGTGGATAAGGGCTTGGGACTCTCAGGCCAGCCAGAAGTGATGACGTCAGAAGGGGAGGGGCCATGTATAGAGCCAGGTGAATGCATTCCAGGGAGGGATGCTAGAGGTCACAAACGTCCCAAATTCCATGGGTTCATGCTCTGGAATTTAGGACATGGTACCTGTTCTCTGGGAAGGGCGTGCCCCATTATTAAGCAAAAAACTGGGAATAAGGGCTTGGGAAAGTGTAAGTGAGCCTGGAGGGTCAGGCCTTTTCTCCCAGTAGGTAAAGGCTTTTCAGGGTCTAAACACTGCCTTTTCCCAGATTTCAGAACCTCAGGCAGGAATGTCAGAGTCCCAGGTCAGTCCAGTGTGAGGTGCCCACATGTTGGGTACCATGCGGGGTCCCTGGCCTCATTGTCGCCGAGGGAGGTTTTAAAGGAGCGCTGGCAGCCTCTTGCTTGTAACCCGATCCAGCTGGGAAGAGTAAGTCTGTGAGCAGAAGTTGAGCTGGGGCTGTGGGTGTTAGGCCCGTAAGCGAACTTCCAGAGATTGGGAAGACACCCCGCTTCTTAGGAGCTCAGTAGAGAGCCTTGTGGGTCATTGGTCAGTCGAACTATTGGGGATAATGGCCGAAAAAGCTCACGTGAACAAAGGTTGGGACGCTGTGACCAGCTTTTAGTGGTCATTTCATCAGTGGAGTTTGGAAAGCTGGACAGCCAGAAGTGCTCAGGAGGATCAGTGCTTAAGGTCCGGAGACCAGCAGGAAATGCTGACGTCATTGAAGGGAAAAGGCCACGTGGATAGCCAGAAATGCTCAGGTGTTCAAGTGCTTGGCTCCCTGGGGCTGGCGGAAGTGATGACGTCATTGAGGGGAGAGGCCACATGAAGAGCCCGAAATGCTCACGTGTTCCATTGCTTGGGTCTCTTGGGCTGGCTGAAGTGCTGACGTCTTCGAGGGGGAGTGGCCACAGGAAGATCCAGAAATGCTCAGGTGGATAAGGGCTTGGGACTCTCAGGCCAGCCAGAAGTGATGACGTCACAAGGGGAGGGGCCATAAATAGAGCCAGGTGAATGCATTCCAGGGAGGGAAGCTAGAGGTCACAAAAGTCCCAAATTCCATGGGTTCATGCTCTGGAATTTAGGACATGGTACCTGTTTTCTGGGAAGGGCGTGCCCCATTTTTAAGCAAAAAACTGGGAATAAGTGCTCGGGAAACTGTAAGTGAGCCTGGAGGGGCAGGCCTTTTCTCCCAGTAGTTAAAGGCTTTTCAGGGTCTAAACACTGCCTTTTCCCAGATTTCAAAACCTCAGGCAGGACTGTCAGAGTCCCAGGTCAGTCCTGTGTAGGGTGCCCACATGTTGGGTACCATGCGGGGTCCCTGGCCTCATCGTCGCCGAGGGAGGTTTTAAAGGAGCGCTGGCAGCCGCCTGCTTATAACCCGATCCAGCTGGGAAGAGTAAGTCTGTGAGCAGAAGTTGAGCTGGGGCTGTGGGTGTTAGGCCCTTAAGCGAACTTCCAGAAATTGGGAACACACCCCGCTTCTTAGGAGCTCTGTAGAGAGCCTTGTGGGTCATTGGTTAGGCGAACAATGGGGGTTAATGGCCGAAAACGCTCACGTGAACAAATGTGGGAGGCTTTTACCAGCTTTTAGTGGTCATTTCATCAGTGGAGTTTGGAAAGCTGGACAGCCAGAAGTGCTCAGGAGGATCAGTGCTTAAGGTCCAGAGACCAGCAGGAAATGCTGACGTCATTGAAGGGAAAGGGACACGTGGATAGCCAGAAATGCTCAGGTGTTCAAGTGCTTGGCTCCCTGGGGCTGGCGGAAGTGATGACCTCATTGTGGGGGAGAGGCCACATGAAGAGCCCGAAATGCTCAGGTGTTCAAGTGCTTGGGTCCCTTGGGCTGGCTGAAGTGCTGACGTCTTCGAGGGGGAGTGGCCACAGGAAGATCCAGAAATGCTCAGGTGGATAAGGGCTTGGGACTCTCAGGCCAACCAGAAGTGATGACGTCAAAAGGGGAGGGGCCATGTATAGAGCCAGGTGAATGCATTCCAGGGAGGGAAGCTAGAGGTCACAAACGTACCAAATTCCATGGGTTCATGCTCTGGAATTTAGGACATGGTACCTGTTCTCTGGGAAGGGAGAGCCCCATTTTTAAGCAAAAAACTGGGAATAAGGGCTCGGGAAACTGTAAGTGAGCCTGGAGGGGCAGGCCTTTTCTCCCAGTAGTTAAAGGCTTTTCAGGGTCTAAACACTACCTTTTCCCAGATTTCAAAACCTCAGGCAGGACTGTCAGAGTCCCAGGTCAGTCCAGTGTGAGGTGCCCACATGTTGGGTACCATGCGGGGTCCCTGGCCTCATTGTCGCCGAGGGAGGTTTTAAAGGAGCGCTGGCAGCCGCTTGCTTGTAACCCGATCCAGCTGGGAAGAGTAAGTCTGTGAGCAGAAGTTGAGCTGGGGCTGTGGGTGTTAGGCCCGTAAGCGAACTTCCAGAGATTGGGAAGACACCCCGCTTCTTAGGAGCTCAGTAGAGAGCCTTGTGGGTCATTGGTCAGGCGAACTATTGGGGATAATGGCCAAAAACGCTCACGTGAACAAAGGTTGGGACGCTGTGACCAGCTTTTAGTGGTCATTTCATCAGTGGAGTTTGGAAAGCTGGACAGTCAGAAGTGCTCAGGAGGATCAGTGCTTAAGGTCCGGAGACCAGCAGGAAATGCTGACGTCATTGAAGGGAAAGGGCCACGTGGATAGCCAGAAATGCTCAGGTGTTCAAGTGCTTGGCTCCCTGGGGCTGGCGGAAGTGATGACGTCATTGAGGGGAGAGGCCACATGAAGAGCCCGAAATGCTCACGTGTTCCATTGCTTGGGTCTCTTGGGCTGGCTGAAGTGCTGACTTCTTCGAGGGGGAGTGGCCACAGGAAGATCCAGAAATGCTCAGGTGGATAAGGGCTTGGGACTCTCAGGCCAGCCAGAAGTGATGACGTCAGAAGGGGAGGGGCCATGTATAGAGCCAGGTGAATGCATTCCAGGGAGGGAAGCTAGAGGTCACAAACATCCCAAATTCCATGGGTTCATGCTCTGGAATTTAGGACATGGTACCTGTTATCTGGGAAGGGCGTGCCCCATTTTTAAGCAAAAAACTGGGAATAAGGGCTCGGGAAACTGTAAGTGAGCCTGGAGGGGCAGGCCTTTTCTCCCAGTAGTTAAAGGCTTTTCAGGGTCTAAACACTGCCTTCTCCCAGATTTCAAAACCTCAGGCAGGACTGTCAGAGTCCCAAGTCAGACCAGTGTGAGGTGCCCACATGTTGGGTACCATGCGGGGTCCCTGGCCTCATCGTTGCCAAGGGAGGTTTTAAAGGAGCGCTGGCAGCCGCCTGCTTGTAACCCGATCCAGCTGGGAAGAGTAAGTCTGTGAGCAGTAGTTGAGCTGGGGCTGTGGGTGTTAGGCCCTTAAGCGAACTTCCAGAGATTGGGAAGACACCACGCTTCTTAGGAGCTCAGTAGAGAGCCTTGTGGGTCATTGGTCAGGCGAACTATGGGGGTTAATGTCCGAAAACGCTCACGTGAACAAAGGTTGGGACGCTGTGACCAGCTTTTAGTGGTCATTTTATCAGTGGAGTTTGGAAAGCTGGACAGCCAGAAGTGCTCAGGAGGATCAGTGCTTAAGGTCCGGAGACCAGCAGGAAATGCTGACGTCATTGAAGGGAAAGGGCCACGTGGATAGCCAGAAATGCTCAGGTGTTCAAGTGCTTGGCTCCCTGGGGCTGGCGGAAGTGATGACGTCATTGAGAGGGAGAGGCCACATGAAGAGCCCGAAATGCTCAGGTGTTCAAGTGCTTGGGTCCCTTGGGCTGGCTGAAGTGCTGATGTCTTCGAGGGGGAGTGGCCACAGGAAGATCCAGAAATGCTCAGGTGGATAAGGGCTTGGGACTCTCAGGCCAGCCAGAAGTGATGACGTCAGAAGGGGAGGGGCCATGTATAGAGCCAGGTGAATGCATTCCAGGGAGGGAAGCTAGAGGTCACAAACGTCCCAAATTCCATGGGTTCATGCTCTGGAATTTAGGACTTGGTACCTGTTCTCTGGGAAGGGCGTGCCCCATTATTAAGCAAAAAACTGGGAATAAGGGCTTGGGAAAGTGTAAGTGAGCCTGGAGGGTCAGGCCTTTTCTCCCAGTAGGTAAAGGCTTTTCAGGGTCTAAACACTGCCTTTTCCCAGATTTCAAAACCTCAGGCAGGAATGTCAGAGTCCCATGTCAGTCCAGTGTGAGGTGCCCACATGTTGGGTACCATGCGGGGTCCCTGGCCTCATTGTCGCCGAGGGAGGTTTTAAAGGAGCGCTGGCAGCCGCTTGCTTGTAACCCGATACAGCTGGGAAGAGTAAGTCTGTGAGCAGAAGTTGAGCTGGGGCTGTGGGTGTTAGGCCCTTAAGCGTACTTCCAGAGAATGGGAAGACACCCCGCTTCTTAGGAGCTCAGTAGAGAGCCTTGTGGGTCATTGGTCAGGCGAACTATGGGGGTTAATGGCCGAAAACGCTCACGTGAACAAATGTGGGAGGCTTTTACCAGCTTTTAGTGGTCATTTTATCAGTGGAGTTTGGAAAGCTGGACAGCCAGAAGTGCTCAGGAGGATCAGTGCTTAAGGTCCGGAGACCAGCAGGAAATGCTGACGTCATTGAAGGGAAAAGGCCACGTGGATAGCCAGAAATGCTCAGGTGTTCAAGTGCTTGGCTCCCTGGGGCTGGCGGAAGTGATGACGTCATTGAGGGGAGAGGCCACATGAAGAGCCCGAAATGCTCACGTGTTCCATTGCTTGCGTCTCTTGGGCTGGCTGAAGTGCTGACGTCTTCGAGGGGGAGTGGCCACAGGAAGATCCAGAAATGCTCAGGTGGATAAGGGCTTGGGACTCTCAGGCCAGCCAGAAGTGATGACGTCAAAAGGGGAGGGGCCATGTATAGAGCCAGGTGAATGCATTCCAGGGAGGGAAGCTAGAGGTCACAAACGTCCCAAATTCCATGGGTTCATGCTCTGGAATTTAGGACATGGTACCTGTTCTCTGGGAAGGGCGTGCCCCATTATTAAGCAAAAAACTGGGAATAAGGGCTTGGGAAAGTGTAAGTGAGCCTGGAGGGGCAGGCCTTTTCTCCCAGTAGTTAAAGGCTTTTCAGAGTCTAAACACTGCCTTTTCCCAGATTTCAAAACCTCAGGCAGGACTGTCAGAGTCCCAGGTCATTCCAGTGTGAGGTGCCCACATGTTGGGTACCATGCGGGGTCCCTGGCCTCATTGTCGCCAAGGGAGGTTTTAAAGGAGCGCTGGCAGCCGCTTGCTTGTAACCCGATACAGCTGGGAAGAGTAAGTCTGTGAGCAGAAGTTGAGCTGGGGCTGTGGGTGTTAGGCCCTTAAGCGTACTTCCAGAGAATGGGAAGACACCCCGCTTCTTAGGAGCTCAGTAGAGAGCCTTTTGGGTCATTGGTCAGGCGAACTATGGGGGTTAATGTCCGAAAACGCTCACGTGAACAAATGTGGGAGGCTTTTACCAGCTTTTAGTGGTCATTTCATCAGTGGAGTTTGGAAAGCTGGACAGCCAGAAGTGCTCAGGAGGACCAGTGCTTAAGGTCGGGAGACCAGCAGGAAATGCTGACGTCATTGAAGGGAAAGGGCCACGTGGATAGCCAGAAATGCTCAGGTGTTCAAATGCTTGGCTCCCTGGGGCTGGCGGAAGTGTTGATGTCATTGAGTGGGAGAGGCCACATGAAGAGCCCGAAATGCTCAGGTGTTCAAGTGCTTGGGTCCCTTGGGCTGGCTGAAGTGCTGATGTCTTCGAGGGGGAGTGGCCACAGGAAGATCCAGAAATGCTCAGGTGGATAAGGGCTTGGGACTCTCAGGCCAGCCAGAAGTGATGACGTCAGAAGGGGAGGGGCCATGTATAGAGCCAGGTGAATGCATTCCAGGGAGGGAAGCTAGAGGCCACAAACGTCCCAAATTCCATGGGTTCATGCTCTGGAATTTAGGACATGGTACCTGTTCTCTGGGAAGGGCGTGCCCCATTATTAAGCAAAAAACTGGGAATAAGGGCTTGGGAAAGTGTAAGTGAGCCTGGAGGGTCAGGCCTTTTCTTCCAGTAGTTAAAGGCTTTTCAGGGTCTAAACACTGCCTTTTCCCAGATTTCAAAACCTCAGGCAGGAATGTCAGAGTCCCAGGTCAGTCCAGTGTGAGGTGCCCACATGTTGGGTACCATGCGGGGTCCCTGGCCTCATTGTCGCCGAGGGAGGTTTTAAAGGAGCGCTGGCAGCCGCTTGCTTGTAACCCGATCCAGCTGGGAAGAGTAAGTCTGTGAGCAGAAGTTGAGCTGGGGCTGTGGGTGTTAGGCCCGTAAGCGAACTTCCAGAGATTGGGAAGACACCCCGCTTCTTAGGAGCTCAGTAGAGAGCCTTGTGGGTCATTGGTCAGTCGAACTATTGGGGATAATGCCCGAAAAAGCTCACGTGAACAAAGGTTGGGACGCTGTGACCAGCATTTAGTGGTCATTTCATCAGTGGAGTTTGGAAAGCTGGACAGCCAGAAGTGCTCAGGAGGATCAGTGCTTAAGGTCCGGAGACCAGCAGGAAATGCTGACGTCATTGAAGGGAAAAGGCCACGTGGATAGCCAGAAATGCTCAGGTGTTCAAGTGCTTGGCTCCCTGGGTCTGGCAGAAGTGATGACGTCATTGAGGGGAGAGGCCACATGAAGAGCCCGAAATGCTCACGTGTTCCATTGCTTGGGTCTCTTGGGCTGGCTGAAGTGCTGTCGTCTTCGAGGGGGAGTGGCCACAGGAAGATCCAGAAATGCTCAGGTGGATAAGGGCTTGGGACTCTCAGGCCAGCCAGAAGTGATGACGTCAAAAGGGGAGGGGCCATGTATAGAGCCAGGTGAATGCATTCCAGGGAGGGAAGCTAGAGGTCACAAACGTCCCAAATTCCATGGGTTCATGCTCTGGAATTTAGGACATGGTACCTGTTCTCTGGGAAGGGCATGCCCCATTATTAAGCAAAAAACTGGGAATAAGGGCTTGGGAAAGTGTAAGTGAGCCTGGAGGGGCAGGCCTTTTCTCCCAGTAGTTAAAGGCTTTTCAGGGTCTAAACACTGCCTTTTCCCAGATTTCAAAACCTCAGGCAGGACTGTCAGAGTCCCAGGTCAGTCCAGTGTGAGGTGCCCACATGTTGGGTACCATGCGGGGTCCCTGGCCTCATTGTCGCCGAGGGAGGTTTTAAAGGAGCGCTGGCAGCCGCTTGCTTGTAACCCGATACAGCTGGGAAGAGTAAGTCTGTGAGAAGAAGTTGAGCTGGGGCTGTGGGTGTTAGGCCCTTAAGCGTACTTCCAGAGAATGGGAAGACACCCCGCTTCTTAGGAGCTCAGTAGAGAGCCTTGTGGGTCATTGGTCAGGCGAACTATGGGGGTTAATGGCCGAAAACGCTCACGTGAACAAATGTGGGAGGCTTTTACCAGCTTTTAGTGGTCATTTCATCAGTGGAGTTTGGAAAGCTGGACAGCCAGAAGTGCTCAGGAGGATCAGTGCTTAAGGTCCGGAGACCAGCAGGAAATGCTGACGTCATTGAAGGGAAAAGGCCACGTGGATAGCCAGAAATGCTCAGATGTTCAAGTGCTTGGCTCCCTGGGGCTGGCGGAAGTGATGACGTCATTGAGGGGAGAGGCCACATGAAGAGCCCGAAATGCTCACGTGTTCCATTGCTTGGGTCTCTTGGGCTGGCTGAAGTGCTGACGTCTTCGAAGGGGAGTGGCCACAGGAAGATCCAGAAATGCTCAGGTGGATAAGGGCTTGGGACTCTCAGGCCAGCCAGAAGTGATGACGTCAGAAGGGGAGGGGCCATGTATAGAGCCAGGTGAATGCATTCCAGGGAGGGAAGCTAGAGGTCACAAACGTCCCAAATTCCATGGGTTCATGCTCTGGAATTTAGGACATGGTACCTGTTATCTGGGAAGGGCGTGCCCCATTTTTAAGCAAAAAACTGGGAATAAGGGCTTGGGAAAATGTAAGTGAGCCTGGAGGGGCAGGCCTTTTCTCCCAGTAGTTAAAGGCTTTTCAGGGTCTAAACACTGCCTTTTCCCAGATTTCAAAACCTCTGGCAGTTCTGTCAGTGTCCCAGGTCAGTCCAGTGTGAGGTGCCCACATGTTGGGTACCATGCGGGGTCCCTGGCCTCATCGTCGCCGAGGGAGGTTTTAAAGGAGCGCTGGCAGCCGCCTGCTTGTAACCCTATCCAGCTGGGAAGAGTAAGTCTGTGAGCAGAAGTTGAGCTGGGGCTGTGGGTGTTAGGCCCTTAAGCGAACTTCCAGAAATTGGGAACACACCCTGCTTCTTAGGAGCTCTGTAGAGAGCCTTGTGGGTCATTGGTCAGGCGAACAATGGGGGTTAATGGCCGAAAACGCTCACGTGAACAAATGTGGGAGGCTTTTACCAGCTTTTAGTGGTCATTTCATCAGTGGAGTTTGGAAAGCTGGACAGCCAGAAGTGCTCAGGAGGATCAGTGCTTTAGGTCCGGAGACCAGCAGGAAATGCTGACGTCATTGAAGGGAAAGGGCCACGTGGATAGCCAGAAATGCTCAGGTGTTCAAATGCTTGGCTACCTTGGGTTGGCGGAAGTGTTGATGTCATTGAGGGGGAGAGGCCACATGAAGAGCCCGAAATGCTCAGGTGTTCAAGTGCTTGGGTCCCTTGGGCTGGCTGAAGTGCTGATGTCTTCGAGGGGGAGTGGCCACAGGAAGATCCAGAAATGCTCAGGTGGATAAGGGCTTGGGACTCTCAGGCCAGCCAGAAGTGATGACGTCAGAAGGGGAGGGGCCATGTATAGAGCCAGGTGAATGCATTCCAGGGAGGGAAGCAAGAGGTCACAAACGTCCCAAATTCCATGGGTTCATGCTCTGGAATTTAGGACATGGTACCTGTTCTCTGGGAAGGGCGTGCCCCATTATTAAGAAAAAAACTGGGAATAAGGGCTTGGGAAAGTGTAAGTGAGCCTGGAGGGGCAGGCCTTTTCTCCCAGTAGTTAAAGGCTTTTCAGGGTCTAAACACTGCCTTTTCCCAGATTTCAAAACCTCAGGCAGGAATGTCAGAGTCCCAGGTCAGTCCAGTGTGAGGTTCCCACATGTTGGGTACCATGCGGGGTCCCTGGCCTCATTGTCGCCGAGGGAGGTTTTAAAGGAGCGCTGGCAGCCGCCTGCTTGTAACCCGATCCAGCTGGGAAGAGTAAGTCTGTGAGCAGAAGTTGAGCTGGGGCTGTGGGTGTTAGGCCCGTAAGCGAACTTCCAGAGATTGGGAAGACACCCCGCTTCTTAGGAGCTCAGTAGAGAGCCTTGTGGGTCATTGGTCAGGCGAACTATGGGGGTTAATGGCCGAAAACGCTCACGTGAACAAATGTGGGAGGCTTTTACCAGCTTTTAGTGGTCATTTCATCAGTGGAGTTTGGAAAGCTGGACAGCCAGAAGTGCTCAGGAGGATCAGTGCTTTAGGTCCGGAGACCAGCAGGAAATGCTGACGTCATTGAAGGGAAAAGGCCACGTGGATAGCCAGAAATGCTCAGGTGTTCAAGTGCTTGGCTCCCTGGGGCTGGCGGAAGTGATGACGTCATTGAGGGGAGAGGCCACATGAAGAGCCCGAAATGCTCACGTGTTCCATTGCTTGCGTCTCTTGGGCTGGCTGAAGTGCTGACGTCTTCGAGGGGGAGTGGCCACAGGAAGATCCAGAAATGCTCAGGTGGATAAGGGCTTGGGACTCTCAGGCCAGCCAGAAGTGATGACGTCAAAAGGGGAGGGGCCATGTATAGAGCCAGGTGAATGCATTCCAGGGAGGGAAGCTAGAGGTCACAAACGTCCCAAATTCCATGGGTTCATGCTCTGGAATTTAGGACATGGTACCTGTTCTCTGGGAAGGGCGTGCCCCATTATTAAGCAAAAAACTGGGAATAAGGGCTTGGGAAAGTGTAAGTGAGCCTGGAGGGGCAGGCCTTTTCTCCCAGTAGTTAAAGGCTTTTCAGAGTCTAAACACTGCCTTTTCCCAGATTTCAAAACCTCAGGCAGGACTGTCAGAGTCCCAGGTCATTCCAGTGTGAGGTGCCCACATGTTGGGTACCATGCGGGGTCCCTGGCCTCATTGTCGCCAAGGGAGGTTTTAAAGGAGCGCTGGCAGCCGCTTGCTTGTAACCCGATACAGCTGGGAAGAGTAAGTCTGTGAGCAGAAGTTGAGCTGGGGCTGTGGGTGTTAGGCCCTTAAGCGTACTTCCAGAGAATGGGAAGACACCCCGCTTCTTAGGAGCTCAGTAGAGAGCCTTTTGGGTCATTGGTCAGGCGAACTATGGGGGTTAATGTCCGAAAACGCTCACGTGAACAAATGTGGGAGGCTTTTACCAGCTTTTAGTGGTCATTTCATCAGTGGAGTTTGGAAAGCTGGACAGCCAGAAGTGCTCAGGAGGACCAGTGCTTAAGGTCGGGAGACCAGCAGGAAATGCTGACGTCATTGAAGGGAAAGGGCCACGTGGATAGCCAGAAATGCTCAGGTGTTCAAATGCTTGGCTCCCTGGGGCTGGCGGAAGTGTTGATGTCATTGAGTGGGAGAGGCCACATGAAGAGCCCGAAATGCTCAGGTGTTCAAGTGCTTGGGTCCCTTGGGCTGGCTGAAGTGCTGATGTCTTCGAGGGGGAGTGGCCACAGGAAGATCCAGAAATGCTCAGGTGGATAAGGGCTTGGGACTCTCAGGCCAGCCAGAAGTGATGACGTCAGAAGGGGAGGGGCCATGTATAGAGCCAGGTGAATGCATTCCAGGGAGGGAAGCTAGAGGCCACAAACGTCCCAAATTCCATGGGTTCATGCTCTGGAATTTAGGACATGGTACCTGTTCTCTGGGAAGGGCGTGCCCCATTATTAAGCAAAAAACTGGGAATAAGGGCTTGGGAAAGTGTAAGTGAGCCTGGAGGGTCAGGCCTTTTCTTCCAGTAGTTAAAGGCTTTTCAGGGTCTAAACACTGCCTTTTCCCAGATTTCAAAACCTCAGGCAGGAATGTCAGAGTCCCAGGTCAGTCCAGTGTGAGGTGCCCACATGTTGGGTACCATGCGGGGTCCCTGGCCTCATTGTCGCCGAGGGAGGTTTTAAAGGAGCGCTGGCAGCCGCTTGCTTGTAACCCGATCCAGCTGGGAAGAGTAAGTCTGTGAGCAGAAGTTGAGCTGGGGCTGTGGGTGTTAGGCCCGTAAGCGAACTTCCAGAGATTGGGAAGACACCCCGCTTCTTAGGAGCTCAGTAGAGAGCCTTGTGGGTCATTGGTCAGTCGAACTATTGGGGATAATGCCCGAAAAAGCTCACGTGAACAAAGGTTGGGACGCTGTGACCAGCATTTAGTGGTCATTTCATCAGTGGAGTTTGGAAAGCTGGACAGCCAGAAGTGCTCAGGAGGATCAGTGCTTAAGGTCCGGAGACCAGCAGGAAATGCTGACGTCATTGAAGGGAAAAGGCCACGTGGATAGCCAGAAATGCTCAGGTGTTCAAGTGCTTGGCTCCCTGGGTCTGGCAGAAGTGATGACGTCATTGAGGGGAGAGGCCACATGAAGAGCCCGAAATGCTCACGTGTTCCATTGCTTGGGTCTCTTGGGCTGGCTGAAGTGCTGTCGTCTTCGAGGGGGAGTGGCCACAGGAAGATCCAGAAATGCTCAGGTGGATAAGGGCTTGGGACTCTCAGGCCAGCCAGAAGTGATGACGTCAAAAGGGGAGGGGCCATGTATAGAGCCAGGTGAATGCATTCCAGGGAGGGAAGCTAGAGGTCACAAACGTCCCAAATTCCATGGGTTCATGCTCTGGAATTTAGGACATGGTACCTGTTCTCTGGGAAGGGCATGCCCCATTATTAAGCAAAAAACTGGGAATAAGGGCTTGGGAAAGTGTAAGTGAGCCTGGAGGGGCAGGCCTTTTCTCCCAGTAGTTAAAGGCTTTTCAGGGTCTAAACACTGCCTTTTCCCAGATTTCAAAACCTCAGGCAGGACTGTCAGAGTCCCAGGTCAGTCCAGTGTGAGGTGCCCACATGTTGGGTACCATGCGGGGTCCCTGGCCTCATTGTCGCCGAGGGAGGTTTTAAAGGAGCGCTGGCAGCCGCTTGCTTGTAACCCGATACAGCTGGGAAGAGTAAGTCTGTGAGAAGAAGTTGAGCTGGGGCTGTGGGTGTTAGGCCCTTAAGCGTACTTCCAGAGAATGGGAAGACACCCCGCTTCTTAGGAGCTCAGTAGAGAGCCTTGTGGGTCATTGGTCAGGCGAACTATGGGGGTTAATGGCCGAAAACGCTCACGTGAACAAATGTGGGAGGCTTTTACCAGCTTTTAGTGGTCATTTCATCAGTGGAGTTTGGAAAGCTGGACAGCCAGAAGTGCTCAGGAGGATCAGTGCTTAAGGTCCGGAGACCAGCAGGAAATGCTGACGTCATTGAAGGGAAAAGGCCACGTGGATAGCCAGAAATGCTCAGATGTTCAAGTGCTTGGCTCCCTGGGGCTGGCGGAAGTGATGACGTCATTGAGGGGAGAGGCCACATGAAGAGCCCGAAATGCTCACGTGTTCCATTGCTTGGGTCTCTTGGGCTGGCTGAAGTGCTGACGTCTTCGAAGGGGAGTGGCCACAGGAAGATCCAGAAATGCTCAGGTGGATAAGGGCTTGGGACTCTCAGGCCAGCCAGAAGTGATGACGTCAGAAGGGGAGGGGCCATGTATAGAGCCAGGTGAATGCATTCCAGGGAGGGAAGCTAGAGGTCACAAACGTCCCAAATTCCATGGGTTCATGCTCTGGAATTTAGGACATGGTACCTGTTATCTGGGAAGGGCGTGCCCCATTTTTAAGCAAAAAACTGGGAATAAGGGCTTGGGAAAATGTAAGTGAGCCTGGAGGGGCAGGCCTTTTCTCCCAGTAGTTAAAGGCTTTTCAGGGTCTAAACACTGCCTTTTCCCAGATTTCAAAACCTCTGGCAGTTCTGTCAGTGTCCCAGGTCAGTCCAGTGTGAGGTGCCCACATGTTGGGTACCATGCGGGGTCCCTGGCCTCATCGTCGCCGAGGGAGGTTTTAAAGGAGCGCTGGCAGCCGCCTGCTTGTAACCCTATCCAGCTGGGAAGAGTAAGTCTGTGAGCAGAAGTTGAGCTGGGGCTGTGGGTGTTAGGCCCTTAAGCGAACTTCCAGAAATTGGGAACACACCCTGCTTCTTAGGAGCTCTGTAGAGAGCCTTGTGGGTCATTGGTCAGGCGAACAATGGGGGTTAATGGCCGAAAACGCTCACGTGAACAAATGTGGGAGGCTTTTACCAGCTTTTAGTGGTCATTTCATCAGTGGAGTTTGGAAAGCTGGACAGCCAGAAGTGCTCAGGAGGATCAGTGCTTTAGGTCCGGAGACCAGCAGGAAATGCTGACGTCATTGAAGGGAAAGGGCCACGTGGATAGCCAGAAATGCTCAGGTGTTCAAATGCTTGGCTACCTTGGGTTGGCGGAAGTGTTGATGTCATTGAGGGGGAGAGGCCACATGAAGAGCCCGAAATGCTCAGGTGTTCAAGTGCTTGGGTCCCTTGGGCTGGCTGAAGTGCTGATGTCTTCGAGGGGGAGTGGCCACAGGAAGATCCAGAAATGCTCAGGTGGATAAGGGCTTGGGACTCTCAGGCCAGCCAGAAGTGATGACGTCAGAAGGGGAGGGGCCATGTATAGAGCCAGGTGAATGCATTCCAGGGAGGGAAGCAAGAGGTCACAAACGTCCCAAATTCCATGGGTTCATGCTCTGGAATTTAGGACATGGTACCTGTTCTCTGGGAAGGGCGTGCCCCATTATTAAGAAAAAAACTGGGAATAAGGGCTTGGGAAAGTGTAAGTGAGCCTGGAGGGGCAGGCCTTTTCTCCCAGTAGTTAAAGGCTTTTCAGGGTCTAAACACTGCCTTTTCCCAGATTTCAAAACCTCAGGCAGGAATGTCAGAGTCCCAGGTCAGTCCAGTGTGAGGTTCCCACATGTTGGGTACCATGCGGGGTCCCTGGCCTCATTGTCGCCGAGGGAGGTTTTAAAGGAGCGCTGGCAGCCGCCTGCTTGTAACCCGATCCAGCTGGGAAGAGTAAGTCTGTGAGCAGAAGTTGAGCTGGGGCTGTGGGTGTTAGGCCCGTAAGCGAACTTCCAGAGATTGGGAAGACACCCCGCTTCTTAGGAGCTCAGTAGAGAGCCTTGTGGGTCATTGGTCAGGCGAACTATGGGGGTTAATGGCCGAAAACGCTCACGTGAACAAATGTGGGAGGCTTTTACCAGCTTTTAGTGGTCATTTCATCAGTGGAGTTTGGAAAGCTGGACAGCCAGAAGTGCTCAGGAGGATCAGTGCTTTAGGTCCGGAGACCAGCAGGAAATGCTGACGTCATTGAAGGGAAAGGGCCACGTGGATATCCAGAAATGCTCAGGTGTTCAAATGCTTGGCTACCTTGGGTTGGCGGAAGTGTTGATGTCATTGACGGGGAGAGGCCACATGAAGAGCCCGAAATGCTCAGGCATTCAAGTGCTTGGGTCCCTTGGGCTGGCTGAAGTGCTGATGTCTTCGAGGGGGAGTGGCCACAGGAACATCCAGAAATGCTCAGGTGGATAAGGGCTTGGGACTCTCAGGCCAGCCAGAAGTGATGACGTCAGAAGGGGAGGGGCCATGTATAGAGCCAGGTGAATGCATTCCAGGGAGGGAAGCTAGAGGTCACAAACGTCCCAAATTCCATGGGTTCATGCTCTGGAATTTAGGACATGGTACCTGTTCTCTGGGAAGGGCGTGCCCCATTATTAAGCAAAAAACTGGGAATAAGGGCCTGGGAAAGTGTAATTGAGCCTGGAGGGGCAGGCCTTTTCTCCCAGTACTTAAAGGCTTTTCAGGGTCTAAACACTGCCTTTTCCCAGATTTCAAAACCTCAGGCAGGACTGTCAGAGTCCCAAGTCAGACCAGTGTGAGGTGCACACATGTTGGGTACCATGCGGGGTCCCTGGCCTCATCGTCGCCGAGGGAGGTTTTAAAGGAGCGCTGGCAGCCGCTTGCTTGTAACCCAATCCAGCTGGGAAGAGTAAGTCTGTGAGCAGAAGTTGAGCTGGGGTTGTGGGTGTTAGGCACTTAAGCGAACTTCCAGAGATTGGGAGGTACCCCGCTTCTTAGGAGCTCAGTAGAGAGCCTTGTGGGTCATTGGTCAAGCGAACTATGGGGGTTAATGGCCGAAAACGCTCACGTGAACAAAGGTTGGGACGCTGTGACCAGCTTTTAGTGGTCATTTTATCAGTGGAGTTTGGAAAGCTGGACAGCCAGAAGTGCTCAGGAGGATCAGTGCTTAAGGTCCGGAGACCAGCAGGAAATGCTGACGTCATTGAAGGGAAAGGGCCACGAGGATAGCCAGAAATGCTCAGGTGTTCAAGTGCTTGGCTCCCTGGGGCTGGCGGAAGTGATGACGTCATTGAGGGGGAGAGGCCACATGAAGAACCCGAAATGCTCAGGTGTTCAAGTGCTTGGGTCCCTTGGGCTGGCTGAAGTGCTGATGTCTTCGAGGGGGAGTGGCCACAGGAAGATCCAGAAATGCTCAGGTGGATAAGGGCTTGGGACTCTCAGGCCAGCCAGAAGTGATGACGTCAGAAGGGGAGGGGCCATGTATAGAGCCAGGTGAATGCATTCCAGGGAGGGAAGCTAGAGGTCACAAACGTCCCAAATTCCATGGGTTCATGCTCTGGAATTTAGGACATGGTACCTGTTCTCTGGGAAGGGCGTGCCCCATTATTAAGCAAAAAACTGGGAATAAGGGCTTGGGAAAGTGTAAGTGAGCCTGGAGGGTCAGGCCTTTTCTCCCAGTAGTTAAAGGCTTTTCAGGGTCTAAACACTGCCTTTTCCCAGATTTCAAAACCTCAGGCAGGAATGTCAGAGTCCCAGGTCAGTCCAGTGTGAGGTGCCCACATGTTGGGTACCATGCGGGGTCCCTGGCCTCATTGTCGCCGAGGGAGGTTTTAAAGGAGCGCTGGCAGCCGCTTGCTTGTAACCCGATCCAGCTGGGAAGAGTAAGTCTGTGAGCAGAAGTTGAGCTGGGCTGTGGGTGTTAGGCCCGTAAGCGAACTTCCAGAGATTGGGAAGACACCCCACTTCTTAGGAGCTCAGTAGAGAGCCTTGTGGGTCATTGGTCAGTCGAACTATTGGGGATAATGCCCGAAAAAGCTCACGTGAACAAAGGTTGGGACGCTGTGACCAGCTTTTAGTGGTCATTTCATCAGTGGAGTTTGGAAAGCTGGACAGCCAGAAGTGCTCAGGAGGATCAGTGCTTAAGGTCCGGAGACCAGCAGGAAATGCTGACGTCATTGAAGGGAAAAGGCCACGTGGATAGCCAGAAATGCTCAGGTGTTCAAGTGCTTGGCTCCCTGGGGTTGGCGGAAGTAATGACGTCATTGAGGGGGAGAGGCCACATGAAGAGCCCGAAATGCTCAGGTGTTCAAGTGCTTGGGTCCCTTGGGCTGGCTGAAGTGCTGATGTCTTCGAGGGGGAGTGGCCACAGGAAGATCCAGAAATGCTCAGGTGGATAAGGGCTTGGGACTCTCAGGCCAGCCAGAAGTGATGACGTCAGAAGGGGAGGGGCCATGTATAGAGCCAGGTGAATGCATTCCAGGGAGGGAAGCAAGAGGTCACAAACGTCCCAAATTCCATGGGTTCATGCTCTGGAATTTAGGACATGGTACCTGTTCTCTGGGAAGGGCGTGCCCCATTATTAAGAAAAAAACTGGGAATAAGGGCTTGGGAAAGTGTAAGTGAGCCTGGAGGGGCAGGCCTTTTCTCCCAGTAGTTAAAGGCTTTTCAGGGTCTAAACACTGCCTTTTCCCAGATTTCAAAACCTCAGGCAGGAATGTCAGAGTCCCAGGTCAGTCCAGTGTGAGGTTCCCACATGTTGGGTACCATGCGGGGTCCCTGGCCTCATTGTCGCCGAGGGAGGTTTTAAAGGAGCGCTGGCAGCCGCTTGCTTGTAACCCGATCCAGCTGGGAAGAGTAAGTCTGTGAGCAGAAGTTGAGCTGGGGCTGTGGGTGTTAGGCCCGTAAGCGAACTTCCAGAGATTGGGAAGACACCCCGCTTCTTAGGAGCTCAGTAGAGAGCCTTGTGGGTCATTGGTCAGGCGAACTATGGGGGTTAATGGCCGAAAACGCTCACGTGAACAAAGGTTGGGACGCTGTGACCAGCTTTTAGTGGTCATTTCATCAGTGGAGTTTGGAAAGCTGGACAGCCAGAAGTGCTCAGGAGCATCAGTGCTTAAGGTCCGGAGACCAGCAGGAAATGCTGATGTCATTGAAGGGAAAAGGCCACGTGGATAGCCAGAAATGCTCAGGTGTTCAAGTGCTTGGCTCCCTGGGGTTGGCGGAAGTAATGACGTCATTGAGGGGCAGAGGCCACATGAAGAGCCCGAAATGCTCAGGTGTTCAAGTGCTTGGGTCCCTTGGGCTGGCTGAAGTGCTGAGGTCTTCGAGGGGGAGTGGCCACAGGAAGATCCAGAAATGCTCAGGTGGATAAGGGCTTGGGTCTCTCAGGCAAGCCAGAAGTGATGACGTCAGAAGGGGAGGGGCCATGTATAGAGCCAGGTGAATGCATTCCAGGGAGGAAGCTAGAGGTCACAAACGTCCCAAATTCCATGGGTTCATGCTCTGGAATTTAGGACATGGTACCTGTTCTCTGGGAAGGGCGTGCCCCATTATTAAGCAAAAAACTGGGAATAAGGGCCTGGGAAAGTGCAAGTGAGCCTGGAGGGGCAGGCCTTTTCTCCCAGTACTTAAAGGCTTTTCAGGGTCTAAACACTGCCTTTTCCCAGATTTCAAAACCTCAGGCAGGACTGTTAGAATCCCAAGTCAGACCAGTGTGAGGTGCACACATGTTGGGTACCATGCGGGGTCCCTGGCCTCATCGTCGCCGAGGGAGGTTTTAAAGGAGCGCTGGCAGCCGCCTGCTTGTAACCCGATCCAGCTGGGAAGAGTAAGTCTGTGAGCAGAAGTTGAGCTGGGGTTGTGGGTGTTAGGCACTTAAGCGAACTTCCAGAGATTGGGAAGACACCCCGCTTCTTAGGAGCTCAGTAGAGAGCCTTGTGGGTCATTGGTCAAGCGAACTATGGGGGTTAATGGCCGAAAACGCTCACGTGAACAAAGGTTGGGACGCTGTGACCAGCTTTTAGTGGTCATTTTATCAGTGGAGTTTGGAAAGCTGGACAGCCAGAAGTGCTCAGGAGGATCAGTGCTTAAGGTCCGGAGACCAGCAGGAAATGCTGACGTCATTGAAGGGAAAGGGCCACGAGGATAGCCAGAAATGCTCAGGTGTTCAAGTGCTTGGCTCCCTGGGGCTGGCGGAAGTGATGACGTCATTGAGGGGGAGAGGCCACATGAAGAACCCGAAATGCTCAGGTGTTCAAGTGCTTGGGTCCCTTGGGCTGGCTGAAGTGCTGATGTCTTCGAGGGGGAGTGGCCACAGGAAGATCCAGAAATGCTCAGGTGGATAAGGGCTTGGGACTCTCAGGCCAGCCAGAAGTGATGACGTCAGAAGGGGAGGGGCCATGTATAGAGCCAGGTGAATGCATTCCAGGGAGGGAAGGTAGAGGTCACAAACGTCCCAAATTCCATGGGTTCATGCTCTGGAATTTAGGACATGGTACCTGTTCTCTGGGAAGGGCGTGCCCCATTATTAAGCAAAAAACTGGGAATAAGGACTTGGGAAAGTGTAAGTGAGCCTGGAGGGTCAGGCATTTTCTCCCAGTAGTTAAAGGCTTTTCAGGGTCTAAACACTGCCTTTTCCCAGATTTCAAAACCTCAGGCAGGAATGTCAGAGTCCCAGGTCAGTCCAGTGTGAGGTGCCCACATGTTGGGTACCATGCGGGGTCCCTGGCCTCATTGTCGCCGAGGGAGGTTTTAAAGGAGCGCTGGCAGCCGCTTGCTTGTAACCCGATCCAGCTGGGAAGAGTAAGTCTGTGAGCAGAAGTTGAGCTGGGGCTGTGGGTGTTAGGCCCGTAAGCGAACTTCCAGAGATTGGGAAGACACCCCGCTTCTTAGGAGCTCAGTAGAGAGCCTTGTGGGTCATTGGTCAGGCGAACTATGGGGGTTAATGGCCGAAAACGCTCACGTGAACAAAGGTTGGGACGCTGTGACCAGCTTTTAGTGGTCATTTCATCAGTGGAGTTTGGAAAGCTGGACAGCCAGAAGTGCTCAGGAGGATCAGTGCTTAAGGTCCGGAGACCAGCAGGAAATGCTGACGTCATTGAAGGGAAAAGGCCACGTGGATAGCCAGAAATGCTCAGGTGTTCAAGTGCTTGGCTCCCTGGGGTTGGCGGAAGTAATGACGTCATTGAGGGGGAGAGGCCACATGAAGAGCCCGAAATGCTCAGGTGTTCAAGTGCTTGGGTCCCATGGGCTGGCTGAAGTGCTGAGGTCTTCGAGGGGGAGTGGCCACAGGAAGATCCAGAAATGCTCAGGTGGATAAGGGCTTGGGTCTCTCAGGCAAGCCAGAAGTGATGACGTCAGAAGGGGAGGGGCCATGTATAGAGCCAGGTGAATGCATTCCAGGGAGGAAGCTAGAGGTCACAAACGTCCCAAATTCCATGGGTTCATGCTCTGGAATTTAGGACATGGTACCTGTTCTCTGGGAATGGCGTGCCCCATTTTTAAGCAAAAAACTGGGAATAAGGGCTCGGGAAACTGTAAGTGAGCCTGGAAGGGCAGGCCTTTTCTCCCAGTACTTAAAGGCTTTTCAGGGTCTAAACACTGCCTTTTCCCAGATTTCAAAACCTCAGGCAGGACCGTCAGAGTCCCAAGTCAGACCAGTGTGAGGTGCCCACATGTTGGGTACCATGCGGGGTCCCTGGACTCATCGTCGCCAAGGGAGGTTTTAATGGAGCGCTGGCAGCCGCCTGCTTGTAACCCGATCCAGCTGGGAAGAGTAAGTCTGTGAGCAGAAGATGAGCTGGGGCTGTGGGTGTTAGGCCCTTAAGCGAACTTCCAGAGATTGGGAAGACACCCCGCTTCTTAGGAGCTCAGTAGAGAGCCTTGTGGGTCATTGGTCAGGCGAACTATGGGGGTTAATGGCCGAAAACGCTCACGTGAACAAAGGTTGGGACGCTGTGACCAGCTTTTAGTGGTCATTTTATCAGTGGAGTTTGGAAAGCTGGACAGCCAGAAGTGCTCAGGAGGATCAGTGCTTAAGGTCCGGAGACCAGCAGGAAATGCTGACGTCATTGAAGGGAAAGGGCCACGTGGATAGCCAGAAATGCTCAGGTGTTCAAGTGCTTGGCTCCCTGGGGCTGGCGGAAGTGATGACGTCATTGAGGGGGAGAGGCCACATGAAGAGCCCGAAATTCTCAGGTGTTCAAGTACTTGGGTCCCTTGGGCTGGCTGAAGTGCTGATGTCTTCGAGGGGGAGTGGCCACAGGAAGATCCAGAAATGCTCAGGTGGATAAGGGCTTGGGACTCTCAGGCCAGCCAGAAGTGATGACGTCAGAAGGGGAGGGGCCATGTATAGAGCCAGGTGAATGCATTCCAGGGAGGGAAGCTAGAGGTCACAAACGTCCCAAATTCCATGGGTTCGTGCTCTGGAATTTAGGACATGGTACCTGTTCTCTGGGAAGGGCGTGCCCCATTATTAAGCAAAAAACTGGGAATAAGGGCTTGGGAAAGTGTAAGTGAGCCTGGAGGGGCAGGCCTTTTCTCCCAGTAGTTAAAGGCTTTTCAGGGTCTAAACACTGCCTTTTCCCAGATTTCAAAACCTCAGGCAGGAATGTCAGAGTCCCAGGTCAGTCCAGTGTGAGGTGCCCACATGTTGGGTACCATGCGGGGTCCCTGGCCTCATTGTCGCCGAAGGAGGTTTTAAAGGAGCGCTGGCAGCCGCTTGCTTGTAAACCGATCCAGCTGGGAAGAGTAAGTCTGTGAGCAGAAGTTGAGCTGGGGCTGTGGGTGTTAGGCCCGTAAGCGAACTTCCAGAGATTGGGAAGACACCCCGCTTCTTAGGAGCTCAGTAGAGAGCCTTGTGGGTCATTGGTCAGGCGAACTATGGGGGTTAATGGCCGAAAACGCTCACGTGAACAAAGGTTGGGACGCTGTGACCAGCTTTTAGTGGTCATTTCATCAGTGGAGTTTGGAAAGCTGGACAGCCAGAAGTGCTCAGGAGGATCAGTGCTTAAGGTCCGGAGACCAGCAGGAAATGCTGACGTCATTGAAGGGAAAAGGCCACGTGGATAGCCAGAAATGCTCAGGTGTTCAAGTGCTTGGCTCCCTGGGGTTGGCGGAAGTAATGACGTCATTGCGGGGGAGAGGCCACATGAAGAGCCCGAAATGCTCAGGTGTTCAAGTGCTTGGGTCCCTTGGGCTGGCTGAAGTGCTGATGTCTTCGAGGGGGAGTGGCCACAGGAAGATCCAGAAATGCTCAGGTGGATAAGGGCTTGGGTCTCTCAGGCCAGCCAGAAGTGATGATGTCAGAAGGGGAGGGGCCATGTATAGAGCCAGGTGAATGCATTCCAGGGAGGAAGCTAGAGGTCACAAACGTCCCAAATTCCATGGGTTCATGCTCTGGAATTTAGGACATGGTACCTGTTCTCTGGGAATGGCGTGCCCCATTTTTAAGCAAAAAACTGGGAATAAGGGCTCGGGAAACTGTAAGTGAGCCTGGAGGGGCAGGCCTTTTCTCCCAGTACTTAAAGGCTTTTCAGGGTCTAAACACTGCCTTTTCCCAGATTTCAAAACCTCAGGCAGGACTGTCAGAGTCCCAAGTCAGACCAGTGTGAGGTGCCCACATGTTGGGTACCATGCGGGGTCCCTGGCCTCATCGTCGCCAAGGGAGGTTTTAAAGGAGCGCTGGCAGCCGCCTGCTTGTAACCCGATCCAGCTGGGAAGAGTAAGTCTGTGAGCAGAAGTTGAGCTGGGGCTGTGGGTGTTAGGCCCTCAAGCGAACTTCCAGAGATTGGGAAGACACCCCGCTTCTTAGGAGCTCAGTAGAGAGCCTTGTGGGTCATTGGTCAGGCGAACTATGGGGGTTAATGGCCGAAAACGCTCACGTGAACAAAGGTTGGGACGCTGTGACCAGCTTTTAGTGGTCATTTTATCAGTGGAGTTTGGAAAGCTGGACAGCCAGAAGTGCTCAGGAGGATCAGTGCTTAAGGTCCGGAGACCAGCAGGAAATGCTGACGTCATTGAAGGGAAAGGGCCACGTGGATAGCCAGAAATGCTCAGGTGTTCAAGTGCTTGGCTCCCTGGGGCTGGCGGAAGTGATGACGTCATTGAGGGGGAGAGGCCACATGAAGAGCCCGAAATTCTCAGGTGTTCAGGTGCTTGGGTCCCTTGGGCTGGCTGAAGTGCTGATGTCTTCGAGGGGGAGTGGCCACAGGAAGATCCAGAAATGCTCAGGTGGATAAGGGCTTGGGACTCTCAGGCCAGCCAGAAGTGATGACGTCAGAAGGGGAGGGGCCATGTATAGAGCCAGGTGAATGCATTCCAGGGAGGGAAGCTAGAGGTCACAAACGTCCCAAATTCCATGGGTTCGTGCTCTTTAATTTAGGACATGGTACCTGTTCTCTGGGAAGGGCGTGCCCCATTATTAAGAAAAAAACTGGGAATAAGGGCTTGGGAAACTGTAAGTGAGCCTGAGGGGCAGGCCTTTTCTCCCAGTACTTAAAGGCTTTTCAGGGTCTAAACACTGCCTTTTCCCAGATTTCAAAACCTCAGGCAGGACTGTCAGAGTCCCAAGTCAGACCAGTGTGAGGTGCCCACATGTTGGGTACCATGCGGGGTCCCTGGCCTCATCGTCGCCAAGGGAGGTTTTAAAGGAGCGCTGGCAGCCGCCTGCTTGTAACCCGATCCAGCTGGGAAGAGTAAGTCTGTGAGCAGAAGTTGAGCTGGGGCTGTGGGTGTTAGGCCCTTAAGCGAACTTCCAGAGATTGGGAAGACACCCCGCTTCTTAGGAGCTCAGTAGAGAGCCTTGTGGGTCATTGGTCAGGCGAACTATGGGGGTTAATGGCCGAAAACGCTCACGTGAACAAAGGTTGGGACGCTGTGACCAGCTTTTAGTGGTCATTTTATCAGTGGAGTTTGGAAAGCTGGACAGCCAGAAGTGCTCAGGAGGATCAGTGCTTAAGGTCCGGAGACCAGCAGGAAATGCTGACGTCATTGAAGGGAAAGGGCCACGTGGATAGCCAGAAATGCTCAGGTGTTCAAGTGCTTGGCTCCCTGGGGCTGGCGGAAGTGATGACGTCATTGAGGGGGAGAGGCCACATGAAGAGCCCGAAATTCTCAGGTGTTCAGGTGCTTGGGTCCCTTGGGCTGGCTGAAGTGCTGATGTCTTCGAGGGGGAGTGGCCACAGGAAGATCCAGAAATGCTCAGGTGGATAAGGGCTTGGGACTCTCAGGCCAGCCAGAAGTGATGACGTCAGAAGGGGAGGGGCCATGTATAGAGCCAGGTGAATGCATTCCAGGGAGGGAAGCTAGAGGTCACAAACGTCCCAAATTCCATGGGTTCGTGCTCTTTAATTTAGGACATGGTACCTGTTCTCTGGGAAGGGCGTGCCCCATTATTAAGAAAAAAACTGGGAATAAGGGCTTGGGAAAGTGTAAGTGAGCCTGGAGGGGCAGGCCTTTTCTCCCAGTAGTTAAAGGCTTTTCAGGGTCTAAACACTGCCTTTTCCCAGATTTCAAAACCTCAGGCAGGAATGTCAGAGTCCCAGGTCAGTCCAGTGTGAGGTGCCCACATGTTGGGTACCATGCGGGGTCCCTGGGCTCATTGTCTCCGAGGGAGGTTTTAAAGGAGCGCTGGCAGCCGCTTGCTTATAACCCGATCCAGCTGGGAAGAGTAAGTCTGTGAGCAGAAGTTGAGCTGGGGCTGTGGGTGTTAGGCCCGTAAGCGAACTTCCAGAGATTGGGAAGACACCCCGCTTCTTAGGAGCTCAGTAGAGACCCTTGTGGGTCATTGGTCAGGCGAACTATGGGGGTTAATGGCCGAAAACGCTCACGTGAACAAAGGTTGGGACGCTGTGACCAGCTTTTAGTGGTCATTTCATCAGTGGAGTTTGGAAAGCTGGACAGCCAGAAGTGCTCAGGAGGATCAGTGCTTAAGGTCCGGAGACCAGCAGGAAATGCTGACGTCATTGAAGGGAAAAGGCCACGTGGATAGCCAGAAATGCTCAGGTGTTCAAGTGCTTGGCTCCCTGGGGTTGGCGGAAGTAATGACGTCATTGGGGGGGAGAGGCCACATGAAGAGCCCGAAATGCTCAGGTGTTCAAGTGCTTGGGTCCCTTGGGCTGGCTGAAGTGCTGAGGTCTTCGAGGGGGAGTGGCCACAGGAAGATCCAGAAATGCTCAGGTGGATAAGGGCTTAGGACTCTCAGGCCAGCCAGAAGTGATGACGTCAGAAGGGGAGGGGCCATGTATAGAGCCAGGTGAATGCATTCCAGGGAGGGAAGCAAGAGGTCACAAACGTCCCAAATTCCATGGGTTCATGCTCTGGAATTTAGGACATGGTACCTGTTCTCTGGGAAGGGCGTGCGCCATTATTAAGCAAAAAACTGGGAATAAGGGCTTGGGAAAGTGTAAGTGAGCCTGGAGGGTCAGGCATTTTCTCCCAGTAGTTAAAGGCTTTTCAGGGTCTAAACACTGCCTTTTCCCAGATTTCAAAACCTCAGGCAGGAATGTCAGAGTCCCAGGTCAGTCCAGTGTGAGGTGCCCACATGTTGGGTACCATGCGGGGTCCCTGGCCTCATTGTCGCCGAGGGAGGTTTTAAAGGAGCGCTGGCAGCCGCTTGCTTGTAACCCGATCCAGCTGGGAAGAGTAAGTCTGTGAGCAGAAGTTGAGCTGGGGCTGTGGGTGTTAGGCCCGTAAGCGAACTTCCAGAGATTGGGAAGACACCCCGCTTCTTAGGAGCTCAGTAGAGAGCCTTGTGGGTCATTGGTCAGGCGAACTATGGGGGTTAATGGCCGAAAACGCTCACGTGAACAAAGGTTGGGACGCTGTGACCAGCTTTTAGTGGTCATTTCATCAGTGGAGTTTGGAAAGCTGGACAGCCAGAAGTGCTCAGGAGGATCAGTGCTTAAGGTCCGGAGACCAGCAGGAAATGCTGACGTCATTGAAGGGAAAAGGCCACGTGGATAGCCAGAAATGCTCAGGTGTTCAAGTGCTTGGCTCCCTGGGGTTGGCGGAAGTAATGACGTCATTGAGGGGGAGAGGCCACATGAAGAGCCCGAAATGCTCAGGTGTTCAAGTGCTTGGGTCCCATGGGCTGGCTGAAGTGCTGAGGTCTTCGAGGGGGAGTGGCCACAGGAAGATCCAGAAATGCTCAGGTGGATAAGGGCTTGGGTCTCTCAGGCAAGCCAGAAGTGATGACGTCAGAAGGGGAGGGGCCATGTATAGAGCCAGGTGAATGCATTCCAGGGAGGAAGCTAGAGGTCACAAACGTCCCAAATTCCATGGGTTCATGCTCTGGAATTTAGGACATGGTACCTGTTCTCTGGGAATGGCGTGCCCCATTTTTAAGCAAAAAACTGGGAATAAGGGCTCGGGAAACTGTAAGTGAGCCTGGAAGGGCAGGCCTTTTCTCCCAGTACTTAAAGGCTTTTCAGGGTCTAAACACTGCCTTTTCCCAGATTTCAAAACCTCAGGCAGGACCGTCAGAGTCCCAAGTCAGACCAGTGTGAGGTGCCCACATGTTGGGTACCATGCGGGGTCCCTGGACTCATCGTCGCCAAGGGAGGTTTTAATGGAGCGCTGGCAGCCGCCTGCTTGTAACCCGATCCAGCTGGGAAGAGTAAGTCTGTGAGCAGAAGATGAGCTGGGGCTGTGGGTGTTAGGCCCTTAAGCGAACTTCCAGAGATTGGGAAGACACCCCGCTTCTTAGGAGCTCAGTAGAGAGCCTTGTGGGTCATTGGTCAGGCGAACTATGGGGGTTAATGGCCGAAAACGCTCACGTGAACAAAGGTTGGGACGCTGTGACCAGCTTTTAGTGGTCATTTTATCAGTGGAGTTTGGAAAGCTGGACAGCCAGAAGTGCTCAGGAGGATCAGTGCTTAAGGTCCGGAGACCAGCAGGAAATGCTGACGTCATTGAAGGGAAAGGGCCACGTGGATAGCCAGAAATGCTCAGGTGTTCAAGTGCTTGGCTCCCTGGGGCTGGCGGAAGTGATGACGTCATTGAGGGGGAGAGGCCACATGAAGAGCCCGAAATTCTCAGGTGTTCAAGTACTTGGGTCCCTTGGGCTGGCTGAAGTGCTGATGTCTTCGAGGGGGAGTGGCCACAGGAAGATCCAGAAATGCTCAGGTGGATAAGGGCTTGGGACTCTCAGGCCAGCCAGAAGTGATGACGTCAGAAGGGGAGGGGCCATGTATAGAGCCAGGTGAATGCATTCCAGGGAGGGAAGCTAGAGGTCACAAACGTCCCAAATTCCATGGGTTCGTGCTCTGGAATTTAGGACATGGTACCTGTTCTCTGGGAAGGGCGTGCCCCATTATTAAGCAAAAAACTGGGAATAAGGGCTTGGGAAAGTGTAAGTGAGCCTGGAGGGGCAGGCCTTTTCTCCCAGTAGTTAAAGGCTTTTCAGGGTCTAAACACTGCCTTTTCCCAGATTTCAAAACCTCAGGCAGGAATGTCAGAGTCCCAGGTCAGTCCAGTGTGAGGTGCCCACATGTTGGGTACCATGCGGGGTCCCTGGCCTCATTGTCGCCGAAGGAGGTTTTAAAGGAGCGCTGGCAGCCGCTTGCTTGTAACCCGATCCAGCTGGGAAGAGTAAGTCTGTGAGCAGAAGTTGAGCTGGGGCTGTGGGTGTTAGGCCCGTAAGCGAACTTCCAGAGATTGGGAAGACACCCCGCTTCTTAGGAGCTCAGTAGAGAGCCTTGTGGGTCATTGGTCAGGCGAACTATGGGGGTTAATGGCCGAAAACGCTCACGTGAACAAAGGTTGGGACGCTGTGACCAGCTTTTAGTGGTCATTTCATCAGTGGAGTTTGGAAAGCTGGACAGCCAGAAGTGCTCAGGAGGATCAGTGCTTAAGGTCCGGAGACCAGCAGGAAATGCTGACGTCATTGAAGGGAAAAGGCCACGTGGATAGCCAGAAATGCTCAGGTGTTCAAGTGCTTGGCTCCCTGGGGTTGGCGGAAGTAATGACGTCATTGCGGGGGAGAGGCCACATGAAGAGCCCGAAATGCTCAGGTGTTCAAGTGCTTGGGTCCCTTGGGCTGGCTGAAGTGCTGATGTCTTCGAGGGGGAGTGGCCACAGGAAGATCCAGAAATGCTCAGGTGGATAAGGGCTTGGGTCTCTCAGGCCAGCCAGAAGTGATGATGTCAGAAGGGGAGGGGCCATGTATAGAGCCAGGTGAATGCATTCCAGGGAGGAAGCTAGAGGTCACAAACGTCCCAAATTCCATGGGTTCATGCTCTGGAATTTAGGACATGGTACCTGTTCTCTGGGAATGGCGTGCCCCATTTTTAAGCAAAAAACTGGGAATAAGGGCTCGGGAAACTGTAAGTGAGCCTGGAGGGGCAGGCCTTTTCTCCCAGTACTTAAAGGCTTTTCAGGGTCTAAACACTGCCTTTTCCCAGATTTCAAAACCTCAGGCAGGACTGTCAGAGTCCCAAGTCAGACCAGTGTGAGGTGCCCACATGTTGGGTACCATGCGGGGTCCCTGGCCTCATCGTCGCCAAGGGAGGTTTTAAAGGAGCGCTGGCAGCCGCCTGCTTGTAACCCGATCCAGCTGGGAAGAGTAAGTCTGTGAGCAGAAGTTGAGCTGGGGCTGTGGGTGTTAGGCCCTCAAGCGAACTTCCAGAGATTGGGAAGACACCCCGCTTCTTAGGAGCTCAGTAGAGAGCCTTGTGGGTCATTGGTCAGGCGAACTATGGGGGTTAATGGCCGAAAACGCTCACGTGAACAAAGGTTGGGACGCTGTGACCAGCTTTTAGTGGTCATTTTATCAGTGGAGTTTGGAAAGCTGGACAGCCAGAAGTGCTCAGGAGGATCAGTGCTTAAGGTCCGGAGACCAGCAGGAAATGCTGACGTCATTGAAGGGAAAGGGCCACGTGGATAGCCAGAAATGCTCAGGTGTTCAAGTGCTTGGCTCCCTGGGGCTGGCGGAAGTGATGACGTCATTGAGGGGGAGAGGCCACATGAAGAGCCCGAAATTCTCAGGTGTTCAGGTGCTTGGGTCCCTTGGGCTGGCTGAAGTGCTGATGTCTTCGAGGGGGAGTGGCCACAGGAAGATCCAGAAATGCTCAGGTGGATAAGGGCTTGGGACTCTCAGGCCAGCCAGAAGTGATGACGTCAGAAGGGGAGGGGCCATGTATAGAGCCAGGTGAATGCATTCCAGGGAGGGAAGCTAGAGGTCACAAACGTCCCAAATTCCATGGGTTCGTGCTCTTTAATTTAGGACATGGTACCTGTTCTCTGGGAAGGGCGTGCCCCATTATTAAGAAAAAAACTGGGAATAAGGGCTTGGGAAACTGTAAGTGAGCCTGAGGGGCAGGCCTTTTCTCCCAGTACTTAAAGGCTTTTCAGGGTCTAAACACTGCCTTTTCCCAGATTTCAAAACCTCAGGCAGGACTGTCAGAGTCCCAAGTCAGACCAGTGTGAGGTGCCCACATGTTGGGTACCATGCGGGGTCCCTGGCCTCATCGTCGCCAAGGGAGGTTTTAAAGGAGCGCTGGCAGCCGCCTGCTTGTAACCCGATCCAGCTGGGAAGAGTAAGTCTGTGAGCAGAAGTTGAGCTGGGGCTGTGGGTGTTAGGCCCTTAAGCGAACTTCCAGAGATTGGGAAGACACCCCGCTTCTTAGGAGCTCAGTAGAGAGCCTTGTGGGTCATTGGTCAGGCGAACTATGGGGGTTAATGGCCGAAAACGCTCACGTGAACAAAGGTTGGGACGCTGTGACCAGCTTTTAGTGGTCATTTTATCAGTGGAGTTTGGAAAGCTGGACAGCCAGAAGTGCTCAGGAGGATCAGTGCTTAAGGTCCGGAGACCAGCAGGAAATGCTGACGTCATTGAAGGGAAAGGGCCACGTGGATAGCCAGAAATGCTCAGGTGTTCAAGTGCTTGGCTCCCTGGGGCTGGCGGAAGTGATGACGTCATTGAGGGGGAGAGGCCACATGAAGAGCCCGAAATTCTCAGGTGTTCAGGTGCTTGGGTCCCTTGGGCTGGCTGAAGTGCTGATGTCTTCGAGGGGGAGTGGCCACAGGAAGATCCAGAAATGCTCAGGTGGATAAGGGCTTGGGACTCTCAGGCCAGCCAGAAGTGATGACGTCAGAAGGGGAGGGGCCATGTATAGAGCCAGGTGAATGCATTCCAGGGAGGGAAGCTAGAGGTCACAAACGTCCCAAATTCCATGGGTTCGTGCTCTTTAATTTAGGACATGGTACCTGTTCTCTGGGAAGGGCGTGCCCCATTATTAAGAAAAAAACTGGGAATAAGGGCTTGGGAAAGTGTAAGTGAGCCTGGAGGGGCAGGCCTTTTCTCCCAGTAGTTAAAGGCTTTTCAGGGTCTAAACACTGCCTTTTCCCAGATTTCAAAACCTCAGGCAGGACTGTCAGAGTCCCAGGTCAGTCCAGTGTGAGGTGCCCACATGTTGGGTACCATGCGGGGTCCCTGGCCTCATCGTCGCCGAGGGAGGTTTTAAAGGAGTGCTGGCAGACGCCTGCTTGTAACCCTATCCAGCTGGGAAGAGTAAGTCTGTGAGCAGAAGTTGAGCTGGGGCTGTGGGTGTTAGGCCCTTAAGCGAACTTCCAGAAATTGGGAACACACCCCGCTTCTTAGGAGCTCTGTAGAGAGCCTTGTGGGTCATTGGTCAGGCGAACAATGGGGGTTAATGGCCGAAAACGCTCACGTGAACAAATGTGGGAGGCTTTTACCAGCTTTTAGTGGTCATTTCATCAGTGGAGTTTGGAAAGCTAGACAGCCAGAAGTGCTCAGGAGGATCAGTGCTTTAGGACCGGAGACCAGCAGGAAATGCTGACGTCATTGAAGGGAAAGGGCCACGTGGATAGCCAGAAATGCTCAGGTGTTCAAATGCTTGGCTCCCTGGGGCTGGCAGAAGTGTTGATGTCATTGAGGGGGAGAGGCCACATGTAGAGCCCGAAATGCTCAGGTGTTCAAGTGCTTGGGTCCCTTGGGCTGGCTGAAGTGCTGATGTCTTCGAGGGGGAGTGGCCACAGGAAGATCCAGAAATGCTCAGGTGGATAAGGGCTTGGGACTCTCAGGCCAGCCAGAAGTGATGACGTCAGAAGGGGAGGGGCCATGTATAGAGCCAGGTGAATGCATTCCAGGGAGGGAAGCTAGAGGTCACAAACGTCCCAAATTCCATGGGTTCATGCTCTGGAATTTAGGACATGGTACCTGTTCTCTGGGAAGGGCGTGCCCCATTATTAAGAAAAAAACTGGGAATAAGGGCTTGGGAAAGTGTAAGTGAGCCTGGAGGGGCAGGACTTTTCTCCCAGTAGTTAAAGGCTTTTCAGGGTCTAAACACTGCCTTTTCCCAGATTTCAAAACCTCAGGCAGGAATGTCAGAGTCCCAGGTCAGTCCAGTGTGAGGTGCCCACATGTTGGGTACCATGCGGGGTACCTGGCCTCATTGTCGCCGAGGGAGGTTTTAAAGGAGCGCTGGCAGCCGCTTGCTTATAACCCGATCCAGCTGGGAAGAGTAAGTCTGTGAGCAGAAGTTGAGCTGGGGCTGTGGGTGTTAGGCCCGTAAGCGAACTTCCAGAGATTGGGAAGACACCCCGCTTCTTAGGAGCTCAGTAGAGAGCCTTGTGGGTCATTGGTCAGGCGAACTATGGGGGTTAATGGCCGAAAACGCTCACGTGAACAAAGGTTGGGACGCTGTGACCAGCTTTTAGTGGTCATTTCATCAGTGGAGTTTGGAAAGCTGGACAGCCAGAAGTGCTCAGGAGGATCAGTGCTTAAGGTCCGGAGACCAGCAGGAAATGCTGACGTCATTGAAGGGAAAAGGCCACGTGGATAGCCAGAAATGCTCAGGTGTTCAAGTGCTTGGCTCCCTGGGGTTGGCGGAAGTAATGACGTCATTGGGGGGGAGAGGCCACATGAAGAGCCCGAAATGCTCAGGTGTTCAAGTGCTTGGGTCCCTTGGGCTGGCTGAAGTGCTGAGGTCTTCGAGGGGGAGTGGCCACAGGAAGATCCAGAAATGCTCAGGTGGATAAGGGCTTAGGACTCTCAGGCCAGCCAGAAGTGATGACGTCAGAAGGGGAGGGGCCATGTATAGAGCCAGGTGAATGCATTCCAGGGAGGGAAGCAAGAGGTCACAAACGTCCCAAATTCCATGGGTTCATGCTCTGGAATTTAGGACATGGTACCTGTTCTCTGGGAAGGGCGTGCCCCATTATTAAGAAAAAAACTGGGAATAAGGGCTTGGGAAAGTGTAAGTGAGCCTGGAGGGGCAGGCCTTTTCTCCCAGTAGTTAAAGGCTTTTCAGGGTCTAAACACTGCCTTTTCCCAGATTTCAAAACCTCAGGCAGGAATGTCAGAGTCCCAGGTCAGTCCAGTGTGAGGTTCCCACATGTTGGGTACCATGCGGGGTCCCTGGCCTCATTGTCGCCAAGGGAGGTTTTAAAGGAGCGCTGGCAGCCGCTTGCTTGTAACCCGATCCAGCTGGGAAGAGTAAGTCTGTGAGCAGAAGTTGAGCTGGGGCTGTGGGTGTTAGGCCCGTAAGCGAACTTCCAGAGATTGGGAAGACACCCCGCTTCTTAGGAGCTCAGTAGAGAGCCTTGTGGGTCATTGGTCAGGCGAACTATGGGGGTTAATGGCCGAAAACACTCACGTGAACAAAGGTTGGGACGCTGTGACCAGCTTTTAGTGGTCATTTCATCAGTGGAGTTTGGAAAGCTGGACAGCCAGAAGTGCTCAGGAGGATCAGTGCTTAAGGTCCGGAGACCAGAAGGAAATGCTGACGTCATTGAAGGGAAAAGGCCACGTGGATAGCCAGAAATGCTCAGGTGTTCAAGTGCTTGGCTCCCTGGGGTTGGCGGAAGTAATGACGTCATTGAGGGGGAGAGGCCACATGAAGAGCCCGAAATGCTCAGGTGTTCAAGTGCTTGGGTCCCTTGGGCTGGCTGAAGTGCTGAGGTCTTCGAGGGGGAGTGGCCACAGGAAGATCCAGAAATGCTCAGGTGGATAAGGGCTTGGGTCTCTCAGGCCAGCCAGAAGTGATGATGTCAGAAGGGGAGGGGCCATGTATAGAGCCAGGTGAATGCATTCCAGGGAGGAAGCTAGAGGTCACAAACGTCCCAAATTCCATGGGTTCATGCTCTGGAATTTAGGACATGGTACCTGTTCTCTGGGAAGGGCGTGCCCCATTTTTAAGCAAAAAACTGGGAATAAGGGCTCGGGAAACTGTAAGTGAGCCTGGAGGGGCAGGCCTTTTCTCCCAGTACTTAAAGGCTTTTCAGGGTCTAAACACTGCCTTTTCCCAGATTTCAAAACCTCAGGCAGGACTGTCAGAGTCCCACGTCAGACCAGTGTGAGGTGCCCACATGTTGGGTACCATGCGGGGTCCCTGGCCTCATCGTCGCCAAGGGAGGTTTTAAAGGAGCGCTGGCAGCCGCCTGCTTGTAACCCGATCCAGCTGGGAAGAGTAAGTCTGTGAGCAGAAGTTGAGCTGGGGCTGTGGGTGTTAGGCCCTCAAGCGAACTTCCAGAGATTGGGAAGACACCCCGCTTCTTAGGAGCTCAGTAGAGAGCCTTGTGGGTCATTGGTCAGGCGAACTATGGGGGTTAATGGCCGAAAACGCTCACGTGAACAAAGGTTGGGACGCTGTGACCAGCTTTTAGTGGTCATTTTATCAGTGGAGTTTGGAAAGCTGGACAGCCAGAAGTGCTCAGGAGGATCAGTGCTTAAGGTCCGGAGACCAGCAGGAAATGCTGACGTCATTGAAGGGAAAGGGCCACGTGGATAGCCAGAAATGCTCAGGTGTTCAAGTGCTTGGCTCCCTGGGGCTGGCGGAAGTGATGACGTCATTGAGGGGGAGAGGCCACATGAAGAGCCCGAAATTCTCAGGTGTTCAGGTGCTTGGGTCCCTTGGGCTGGCTGAAGTGCTGATGTCTTCGAGGGGGAGTGGCCACAGGAAGATCCAGAAATGCTCAGGTGGATAAGGGCTTGGGACTCTCAGGCCAGCCAGAAGTGATGACGTCAGAAGGGGAGGGGCCATGTATAGAGCCAGGTGAATGCATTCCAGGGAGGGAAGCTAGAGGTCACAAACGTCCCAAATTCCATGGGTTCGTGCTCTTTAATTTAGGACATGGTACCTGTTCTCTGGGAAGGGCGTGCCCCATTATTAAGAAAAAAACTGGGAATAAGGGCTTGGGAAACTGTAAGTGAGCCTGAGGGGCAGGCCTTTTCTCCCAGTACTTAAAGGCTTTTCAGGGTCTAAACACTGCCTTTTCCCAGATTTCAAAACCTCAGGCAGGACTGTCAGAGTCCCAAGTCAGACCAGTGTGAGGTGCCCACATGTTGGGTACCATGCGGGGTCCCTGGCCTCATCTTCGCCAAGGGAGGTTTTAAAGGAGCGCTGGCAGCCGCCTGCTTGTAACCCGATCCAGCTGGGAAGAGTAAGTCTGTGAGCAGAAGTTGAGCTGGGGCTGTGGGTGTTAGGCCCTTAAGCGAACTTCCAGAGATTGGGAAGACACCCCGCTTCTTAGGAGCTCAGTAGAGAGCCTTGTGGGTCATTGGTCAGGCGAACTATGGGGGTTAATGGCCGAAAACGCTCACGTGAACAAAGGTTGGGACGCTGTGACCAGCTTTTAGTGGTCATTTTATCAGTGGAGTTTGGAAAGCTGGACAGCCAGAAGTGCTCAGGAGGATCAGTGCTTAAGGTCCGGAGACCAGCAGGAAATGCTGACGTCATTGAAGGGAAAGGGCCACGTGGATAGCCAGAAATGCTCAGGTGTTCAAGTGCTTGGCTCCCTGGGGCTGGCGGAAGTGATGACGTCATTGAGGGGGAGAGGCCACATGAAGAGCCCGAAATTCTCAGGTGTTCAGGTGCTTGGGTCCCTTGGGCTGGCTGAAGTGCTGATGTCTTCGAGGGGGAGTGGCCACAGGAAGATCCAGAAATGCTCAGGTGGATAAGGGCTTGGGACTCTCAGGCCAGCCAGAAGTGATGACGTCAGAAGGGGAGGGGCCATGTATAGAGCCAGGTGAATGCATTCCAGGGAGGGAAGCTAGAGGTCACAAACGTCCCAAATTCCATGGGTTCGTGCTCTTTAATTTAGGACATGGTACCTGTTCTCTGGGAAGGGCGTGCCCCATTATTAAGAAAAAAACTGGGAATAAGGGCTTGGGAAAGTGTAAGTGAGCCTGGAGGGGCAGGCCTTTTCTCCCAGTAGTTAAAGGCTTTTCAGGGTCTAAACACTGCCTTTTCCCAGATTTCAAAACCTCAGGCAGGAATGTCAGAGTCCCAGGTCAGTCCAGTGTGAGGTGCCCACATGTTGGGTACCATGCGGGGTCCCTGGGCTCATTGTCTCCGAGGGAGGTTTTAAAGGAGCGCTGGCAGCCGCTTGCTTATAACCCGATCCAGCTGGGAAGAGTAAGTCTGTGAGCAGAAGTTGAGCTGGGGCTGTGGGTGTTAGGCCCGTAAGCGAACTTCCAGAGATTGGGAAGACACCCCGCTTCTTAGGAGCTCAGTAGAGAGCCTTGTGGGTCATTGGTCAGGCGAACTATGGGGGTTAATGGCCGAAAACGCTCACGTGAACAAAGGTTGGGACGCTGTGACCAGCTTTTAGTGGTCATTTCATCAGTGGAGTTTGGAAAGCTGGACAGCCAGAAGTGCTCAGGAGGATCAGTGCTTAAGGTCCGGAGACCAGCAGGAAATGCTGACGTCATTGAAGGGAAAAGGCCACGTGGATAGCCAGAAATGCTCAGGTGTTCAAGTGCTTGGCTCCCTGGGGTTGGCGGAAGTAATGACGTCATTGGGGGGGAGAGGCCACATGAAGAGCCCGAAATGCTCAGGTGTTCAAGTGCTTGGGTCCCTTGGGCTGGCTGAAGTGCTGAGGTCTTCGAGGGGGAGTGGCCACAGGAAGATCCAGAAATGCTCAGGTGGATAAGGGCTTAGGACTCTCAGGCCAGCCAGAAGTGATGACGTCAGAAGGGGAGGGGCCATGTATAGAGCCAGGTGAATGCATTCCAGGGAGGGAAGCAAGAGGTCACAAACGTCCCAAATTCCATGGGTTCATGCTCTGGAATTTAGGACATGGTACCTGTTCTCTGGGAAGGGCGTGCCCCATTATTAAGAAAAAAACTGGGAATAAGGGCTTGGGAAAGTGTAAGTGAGCCTGGAGGGGCAGGCCTTTTCTCCCAGTAGTTAAAGGCTTTTCAGGGTCTAAACACTGCCTTTTCCCAGATTTCAAAACCTCAGGCAGGAATGTCAGAGTCCCAGGTCAGTCCAGTGTGAGGTTCCCACATGTTGGGTACCATGCGGGGTCCCTGGCCTCATTGTCGCCAAGGGAGGTTTTAAAGGAGCGCTGGCAGCCGCTTGCTTGTAACCCGATCCAGCTGGGAAGAGTAAGTCTGTGAGCAGAAGTTGAGCTGGGGCTGTGGGTGTTAGGCCCGTAAGCGAACTTCCAGAGATTGGGAAGACACCCCGCTTCTTAGGAGCTCAGTAGAGAGCCTTGTGGGTCATTGGTCAGGCGAACTATGGGGGTTAATGGCCGAAAACACTCACGTGAACAAAGGTTGGGACGCTGTGACCAGCTTTTAGTGGTCATTTCATCAGTGGAGTTTGGAAAGCTGGACAGCCAGAAGTGCTCAGGAGGATCAGTGCTTAAGGTCCGGAGACCAGCAGGAAATGCTGACGTCATTGAAGGGAAAAGGCCACGTGGATAGCCAGAAATGCTCAGGTGTTCAAGTGCTTGGCTCCCTGGGGCTGACGGATGTGATGACGTCATTGAGGGGAGAGGCCACATGAAGAGCCCGAAATGCTCACGTGTTCCATTGCTTGGGTCTCTTGGGCTGGCTGAAGTGCTGACGTCTTCGAAGGGGAGTGGCCACAGGAAGATCCAGAAATGCTCAGGTGGATAAGGGCTTGGGACTCTCAGGCCAGCCAGAAGTGATGACGTCAGAAGGGGAGGGGCCATGTATAGAGCCAGGTGAATGCATTCCAGGGAGGGAAGCTAGAGGTCACAAACGTCCCAAATTCCATGGGTTCATGCTCTGGAATTTAGGACATGGTACCTGTTATCTGGGAAGGGCGTGCCCCATTTTTAAGCAAAAAACTGGGAATAAGGGCTCGGGAAACTGTAAGTGAGCCTGGAGGGGCAGGCCTTTTCTCCCAGTAGTTAAAGGCTTTTCAGGGTCTAAACACTGCCTTTTCCCAGATTTCAAAACCTCAGGCAGGACTGTCAGAGTCCCAGGTCAGTCCAGTGTGAGGTGCCCACATGTTGGGTACCATGCGGGGTCCCTGGCCTCATCGTCGCCGAGGGAGGTTTTAAAGGAGTGCTGGCAGACGCCTGCTTGTAACCCTATCCAGCTGGGAAGAGTAAGTCTGTGAGCAGAAGTTGAGCTGGGGCTGTGGGTGTTAGGCCCTTAAGCGAACTTCCAGAAATTGGGAACACACCCCGCTTCTTAGGAGCTCTGTAGAGAGCCTTGTGGGTCATTGGTCAGGCGAACAATGGGGGTTAATGGCCGAAAACGCTCACGTGAACAAATGTGGGAGGCTTTTACCAGCTTTTAGTGGTCATTTCATCAGTGGAGTTTGGAAAGCTAGACAGCCAGAAGTGCTCAGGAGGATCAGTGCTTTAGGACCGGAGACCAGCAGGAAATGCTGACGTCATTGAAGGGAAAGGGCCACGTGGATAGCCAGAAATGCTCAGGTGTTCAAATGCTTGGCTCCCTGGGGCTGGCAGAAGTGTTGATGTCATTGAGGGGGAGAGGCCACATGTAGAGCCCGAAATGCTCAGGTGTTCAAGTGCTTGGGTCCCTTGGGCTGGCTGAAGTGCTGATGTCTTCGAGGGGGAGTGGCCACAGGAAGATCCAGAAATGCTCAGGTGGATAAGGGCTTGGGACTCTCAGGCCAGCCAGAAGTGATGACGTCAGAAGGGGAGGGGCCATGTATAGAGCCAGGTGAATGCATTCCAGGGAGGGAAGCTAGAGGTCACAAACGTCCCAAATTCCATGGGTTCATGCTCTGGAATTTAGGACATGGTACCTGTTCTCTGGGAAGGGCGTGCCCCATTATTAAGAAAAAAACTGGGAATAAGGGCTTGGGAAAGTGTAAGTGAGCCTGGAGGGGCAGGCCTTTTCTCCCAGTAGTTAAAGGCTTTTCAGGGTCTAAACACTGCCTTTTCCCAGATTTCAAAAACTCAGGCAGGAATGTCAGAGTCCCAGGTCAGTCCAGTGTGAGGTGCCCACATGTTGGGTACCATGCGGGGTACCTGGCCTCATTGTCGCCGAGGGAGGTTTTAAAGGAGCGCTGGCAGCCGCTTGCTTATAACCCGATCCAGCTGGGAAGAGTAAGTCTGTGAGCAGAAGTTGAGCTGGGGCTGTGGGTGTTAGGCCCGTAAGCGAACTTCCAGAGATTGGGAAGACACCCCGCTTCTTAGGAGCTCAGTAGAGAGCCTTGTGGGTCATTGGTCAGGCGAACTATGGGGGTTAATGGCCGAAAACGCTCACGTGAACAAAGGTTGGGACGCTGTGACCAGCTTTTAGTGGTCATTTCATCAGTGGAGTTTGGAAAGCTGGACAGCCAGAAGTGCTCAGGAGGATCAGTGCTTAAGGTCCGGAGACCAGCAGGAAATGCTGACGTCATTGAAGGGAAAAGGCCACGTGGATAGCCAGAAATGCTCAGGTGTTCAAGTGCTTGGCTCCCTGGGGTTGGCGGAAGTAATGACGTCATTGGGGGGGAGAGGCCACATGAAGAGCCCGAAATGCTCAGGTGTTCAAGTGCTTGGGTCCCTTGGGCTGGCTGAAGTGCTGAGGTCTTCGAGGGGGAGTGGCCACAGGAAGATCCAGAAATGCTCAGGTGGATAAGGGCTTAGGACTCTCAGGCCAGCCAGAAGTGATGACGTCAGAAGGGGAGGGGCCATGTATAGAGCCAGGTGAATGCATTCCAGGGAGGGAAGCAAGAGGTCACAAACGTCCCAAATTCCATGGGTTCATGCTCTGGAATTTAGGACATGGTACCTGTTCTCTGGGAAGGGCGTGCCCCATTATTAAGAAAAAAACTGGGAATAAGGGCTTGGGAAAGTGTAAGTGAGCCTGGAGGGGCAGGCCTTTTCTCCCAGTAGTTAAAGGCTTTTCAGGGTCTAAACACTGCCTTTTCCCAGATTTCAAAACCTCAGGCAGGAATGTCAGAGTCCCAGGTCAGTCCAGTGTGAGGTTCCCACATGTTGGGTACCATGCGGGGTCCCTGGCCTCATTGTCGCCAAGGGAGGTTTTAAAGGAGCGCTGGCAGCCGCTTGCTTGTAACCCGATCCAGCTGGGAAGAGTAAGTCTGTGAGCAGAAGTTGAGCTGGGGCTGTGGGTGTTAGGCCCGTAAGCGAACTTCCAGAGATTGGGAAGACACCCCGCTTCTTAGGAGCTCAGTAGAGAGCCTTGTGGGTCATTGGTCAGGCGAACTATGGGGGTTAATGGCCGAAAACACTCACGTGAACAAAGGTTGGGACGCTGTGACCAGCTTTTAGTGGTCATTTCATCAGTGGAGTTTGGAAAGCTGGACAGCCAGAAGTGCTCAGGAGGATCAGTGCTTAAGGTCCGGAGACCAGCAGGAAATGCTGACGTCATTGAAGGGAAAAGGCCACGTGGATAGCCAGAAATGCTCAGGTGTTCAAGTGCTTGGCTCCCTGGGGTTGGCGGAAGTAATGACGTCATTGAGGGGGAGAGGCCACATGAAGAGCCCGAAATGCTCAGGTGTTCAAGTGCTTGGGTCCCTTGGGCTGGCTGAAGTGCTGAGGTCTTCGAGGGGGAGTGGCCACAGGAAGATCCAGAAATGCTCAGGTGGATAAGGGCTTGGGTCTCTCAGGCCAGCCAGAAGTGATGATGTCAGAAGGGGAGGGGCCATGTATAGAGCCAGGTGAATGCATTCCAGGGAGGAAGCTAGAGGTCACAAACGTCCCAAATTCCATGGGTTCATGCTCTGGAATTTAGGACATGGTACCTGTTCTCTGGGAAGGGCGTGCCCCATTATTAAGCAAAAAACTGGGAATAAGGGCTTGGGAAAGTGTAAGTGAGCCTGGAGGGGCAGGCCTTTTCTCCCAGTAGGTAAAGGCTTTTCAGGGTCTAAACACTGCCTTTTCCCAGATTTCAAAACCTCAGGCAGGAATGTCAGAGTCCCAGGTCAGTCCAGTGTGAGGTGCCCACATGTTGGGTACCATGCGGGGTCCCTGGCCTCATTGTCGCCGAGGGAGGTTTTAAAGGAGCGCTGGCAGCCGCTTGCTTGTAACCCAATCCAGCTGGGAAGAGTAAGTCTGTGAGCAGAAGTTGAGCTGGGGCTGTGGGTGTTAGGCCCGTAAGCGAACTTCCAGAGATTGGGAAGACACCCCGCTTCTTAGGAGCTCAGTAGAGAGCCTTGTGGGTCATTGGTCAGTCGAACTATTGGGGATAATGGCCGAAAAAGCTCACGTGAACAAAGGTTGGGACGCTGTGACCAGCTTTTAGTGGTCATTTCATCAGTGGAGTTTGGAAAGCTGGACAGCCAGAAGTGCTCAGGAGGATCAGTGCTTAAGGTCCGGAGACCAGCAGGAAATGCTGACGTCATTGAAGGGAAAAGGCCACGTGGATAGCCAGAAATGCTCAGGTGTTCAAGTGCTTGGCTCCCTGGGGCTGACGGATGTGATGACGTCATTGAGGGGAGAGGCCACATGAAGAGCCCGAAATGCTCACGTGTTCCATTGCTTGGGTCTCTTGGGCTGGCTGAAGTGCTGACGTCTTCGAAGGGGAGTGGCCACAGGAAGATCCAGAAATGCTCAGGTGGATAAGGGCTTGGGACTCTCAGGCCAGCCAGAAGTGATGACGTCAGAAGGGGAGGGGCCATGTATAGAGCCAGGTGAATGCATTCCAGGGAGGGAAGCTAGAGGTCACAAACGTCCCAAATTCCATGGGTTCATGCTCTGGAATTTAGGACATGGTACCTGTTATCTGGGAAGGGCGTGCCCCATTTTTAAGCAAAAAACTGGGAATAAGGGCTCGGGAAACTGTAAGTGAGCCTGGAGGGGCAGGCCTTTTCTCCCAGTAGTTAAAGGCTTTTCAGGGTCTAAACACTGCCTTTTCCCAGATTTCAAAACCTCAGGCAGGACTGTCAGAGTCCCAGGTCAGTCCAGTGTGAGGTGCCCACATGTTGGGTACCATGCGGGGTCCCTGGCCTCATCGTCGCCGAGGGAGGTTTTAAAGGAGTGCTGGCAGACGCCTGCTTGTAACCCTATCCAGCTGGGAAGAGTAAGTCTGTGAGCAGAAGTTGAGCTGGGGCTGTGGGTGTTAGGCCCTTAAGCGAACTTCCAGAAATTGGGAACACACCCCGCTTCTTAGGAGCTCTGTAGAGAGCCTTGTGGGTCATTGGTCAGGCGAACAATGGGGGTTAATGGCCGAAAACGCTCACGTGAACAAATGTGGGAGGCTTTTACCAGCTTTTAGTGGTCATTTCATCAGTGGAGTTTGGAAAGCTAGACAGCCAGAAGTGCTCAGGAGGATCAGTGCTTTAGGACCGGAGACCAGCAGGAAATGCTGACGTCATTGAAGGGAAAGGGCCACGTGGATAGCCAGAAATGCTCAGGTGTTCAAATGCTTGGCTCCCTGGGGCTGGCAGAAGTGTTGATGTCATTGAGGGGGAGAGGCCACATGTAGAGCCCGAAATGCTCAGGTGTTCAAGTGCTTGGGTCCCTTGGGCTGGCTGAAGTGCTGATGTCTTCGAGGGGGAGTGGCCACAGGAAGATCCAGAAATGCTCAGGTGGATAAGGGCTTGGGACTCTCAGGCCAGCCAGAAGTGATGACGTCAGAAGGGGAGGGGCCATGTATAGAGCCAGGTGAATGCATTCCAGGGAGGGAAGCTAGAGGTCACAAACGTCCCAAATTCCATGGGTTCATGCTCTGGAATTTAGGACATGGTACCTGTTCTCTGGGAAGGGCGTGCCCCATTATTAAGAAAAAAACTGGGAATAAGGGCTTGGGAAAGTGTAAGTGAGCCTGGAGGGGCAGGCCTTTTCTCCCAGTAGTTAAAGGCTTTTCAGGGTCTAAACACTGCCTTTTCCCAGATTTCAAAAACTCAGGCAGGAATGTCAGAGTCCCAGGTCAGTCCAGTGTGAGGTGCCCACATGTTGGGTACCATGCGGGGTACCTGGCCTCATTGTCGCCGAGGGAGGTTTTAAAGGAGCGCTGGCAGCCGCTTGCTTATAACCCGATCCAGCTGGGAAGAGTAAGTCTGTGAGCAGAAGTTGAGCTGGGGCTGTGGGTGTTAGGCCCGTAAGCGAACTTCCAGAGATTGGGAAGACACCCCGCTTCTTAGGAGCTCAGTAGAGAGCCTTGTGGGTCATTGGTCAGGCGAACTATGGGGGTTAATGGCCGAAAACGCTCACGTGAACAAAGGTTGGGACGCTGTGACCAGCTTTTAGTGGTCATTTCATCAGTGGAGTTTGGAAAGCTGGACAGCCAGAAGTGCTCAGGAGGATCAGTGCTTAAGGTCCGGAGACCAGCAGGAAATGCTGACGTCATTGAAGGGAAAAGGCCACGTGGATAGCCAGAAATGCTCAGGTGTTCAAGTGCTTGGCTCCCTGGGGTTGGCGGAAGTAATGACGTCATTGGGGGGGAGAGGCCACATGAAGAGCCCGAAATGCTCAGGTGTTCAAGTGCTTGGGTCCCTTGGGCTGGCTGAAGTGCTGAGGTCTTCGAGGGGGAGTGGCCACAGGAAGATCCAGAAATGCTCAGGTGGATAAGGGCTTAGGACTCTCAGGCCAGCCAGAAGTGATGACGTCAGAAGGGGAGGGGCCATGTATAGAGCCAGGTGAATGCATTCCAGGGAGGGAAGCAAGAGGTCACAAACGTCCCAAATTCCATGGGTTCATGCTCTGGAATTTAGGACATGGTACCTGTTCTCTGGGAAGGGCGTGCCCCATTATTAAGAAAAAAACTGGGAATAAGGGCTTGGGAAAGTGTAAGTGAGCCTGGAGGGGCAGGCCTTTTCTCCCAGTAGTTAAAGGCTTTTCAGGGTCTAAACACTGCCTTTTCCCAGATTTCAAAACCTCAGGCAGGAATGTCAGAGTCCCAGGTCAGTCCAGTGTGAGGTTCCCACATGTTGGGTACCATGCGGGGTCCCTGGCCTCATTGTCGCCAAGGGAGGTTTTAAAGGAGCGCTGGCAGCCGCTTGCTTGTAACCCGATCCAGCTGGGAAGAGTAAGTCTGTGAGCAGAAGTTGAGCTGGGGCTGTGGGTGTTAGGCCCGTAAGCGAACTTCCAGAGATTGGGAAGACACCCCGCTTCTTAGGAGCTCAGTAGAGAGCCTTGTGGGTCATTGGTCAGGCGAACTATGGGGGTTAATGGCCGAAAACACTCACGTGAACAAAGGTTGGGACGCTGTGACCAGCTTTTAGTGGTCATTTCATCAGTGGAGTTTGGAAAGCTGGACAGCCAGAAGTGCTCAGGAGGATCAGTGCTTAAGGTCCGGAGACCAGCAGGAAATGCTGACGTCATTGAAGGGAAAAGGCCACGTGGATAGCCAGAAATGCTCAGGTGTTCAAGTGCTTGGCTCCCTGGGGTTGGCGGAAGTAATGACGTCATTGAGGGGGAGAGGCCACATGAAGAGCCCGAAATGCTCAGGTGTTCAAGTGCTTGGGTCCCTTGGGCTGGCTGAAGTGCTGAGGTCTTCGAGGGGGAGTGGCCACAGGAAGATCCAGAAATGCTCAGGTGGATAAGGGCTTGGGTCTCTCAGGCCAGCCAGAAGTGATGATGTCAGAAGGGGAGGGGCCATGTATAGAGCCAGGTGAATGCATTCCAGGGAGGAAGCTAGAGGTCACAAACGTCCCAAATTCCATGGGTTCATGCTCTGGAATTTAGGACATGGTACCTGTTCTCTGGGAAGGGCGTGCCCCATTATTAAGCAAAAAACTGGGAATAAGGGCTTGGGAAAGTGTAAGTGAGCCTGGAGGGGCAGGCCTTTTCTCCCAGTAGGTAAAGGCTTTTCAGGGTCTAAACACTGCCTTTTCCCAGATTTCAAAACCTCAGGCAGGAATGTCAGAGTCCCAGGTCAGTCCAGTGTGAGGTGCCCACATGTTGGGTACCATGCGGGGTCCCTGGCCTCATTGTCGCCGAGGGAGGTTTTAAAGGAGCGCTGGCAGCCGCTTGCTTGTAACCCAATCCAGCTGGGAAGAGTAAGTCTGTGAGCAGAAGTTGAGCTGGGGCTGTGGGTGTTAGGCCCGTAAGCGAACTTCCAGAGATTGGGAAGACACCCCGCTTCTTAGGAGCTCAGTAGAGAGCCTTGTGGGTCATTGGTCAGTCGAACTATTGGGGATAATGGCCGAAAAAGCTCACGTGAACAAAGGTTGGGACGCTGTGACCAGCTTTTAGTGGTCATTTCATCAGTGGAGTTTGGAAAGCTGGACAGCCAGAAGTGCTCAGGAGGATCAGTGCTTAAGGTCCGGAGACCAGCAGGAAATGCTGACGTCATTGAAGGGAAAAGGCCACGTGGATAGCCAGAAATGCTCAGGTGTTCAAGTGCTTGGCTCCCTGGGGCTGACGGATGTGATGACGTCATTGAGGGGAGAGGCCACATGAAGAGCCCGAAAGGCTCATGTGTTCCATTGCTTGGGTCTCTTGGGCTGGCTGAAGTGCTGACGTCTTCGAAGGGGAGTGGCCACAGGAAGATCCAGAAATGCTCAGGTGGATAAGGGCTTGGGACTCTCAGGCCAGCCAGAAGTGATGACGTCAGAAGGGGAGGGGCCATGTATAGAGCCAGGTGAATGCATTCCAGGGAGGGAAGCTAGAGGTCACAAACGTCCCAAATTCCATGGGTTCATGCTCTGGAATTTAGGACATGGTACCTGTTATCTGGGAAGGGCGTGCCCCATTTTTAAGCAAAAAACTGGGAATAAGGGCTCGGGAAACTGTAAGTGAGCCTGGAGGGGCAGGCCTTTTCTCCCAGTAGTTAAAGGCTTTTCAGGGTCTAAACACTGCCTTTTCCCAGATTTCAAAACCTCAGGCAGGACTGTCAGAGTCCCAGGTCAGTCCAGTGTGAGGTGCCCACATGTTGGGTACCATGCGGGGTCCCTGGCCTCATCGTCGCCGAGGGAGGTTTTAAAGGAGTGCTGGCAGACGCCTGCTTGTAACCCTATCCAGCTGGGAAGAGTAAGTCTGTGAGCAGAAGTTGAGCTGGGGCTGTGGGTGTTAGGCCCTTAAGCGAACTTCCAGAAATTGGGAACACACCCCGCTTCTTAGGAGCTCTGTAGAGAGCCTTGTGGGTCATTGGTCAGGCGAACAATGGGGGTTAATGGCCGAAAACGCTCACGTGAACAAATGTGGGAGGCTTTTACCAGCTTTTAGTGGTCATTTCATCAGTGGAGTTTGGAAAGCTGGACAGCCAGAAGTGCTCAGGAGGATCAGTGCTTTAGGACCGGAGACCAGCAGGAAATGCTGACGTCATTGAAGGGAAAGGGCCACGTGGATAGCCAGAAATGCTCAGGTGTTCAAATGCTTGGCTCCCTGGGGCTGGCAGAAGTGTTGATGTCATTGAGGGGGAGAGGCCACATGTAGAGCCCGAAATGCTCAGGTGTTCAAGTGCTTGGGTCCCTTGGGCTGGCTGAAGTGCTGATGTCTTCGAGGGGGAGTGGCCACAGGAAGATCCAGAAATGCTCAGGTGGATAAGGGCTTGGGACTCTCAGGCCAGCCAGAAGTGATGACGTCAGAAGGGGAGGGGCCATGTATAGAGCCAGGTGAATGCATTCCAGGGAGGGAAGCTAGAGGTCACAAACGTCCCAAATTCCATGGGTTCATGCTCTGGAATTTAGGACATGGTACCTGTTCTCTGGGAAGGGCGTGCCCCATTATTAAGAAAAAAACTGGGAATAAGGGCTTGGGAAAGTGTAAGTGAGCCTGGAGGGGCAGGCCTTTTCTCCCAGTAGTTAAAGGCTTTTCAGGGTCTAAACACTGCCTTTTCCCAGATTTCAAAACCTCAGGCAGGACTGTCAGAGTCCCAAGTCAGACCAGTGTGAGGTGCCCACATGTTGGGTACCATGCGGGGTCCCTGGCCTCATCGTCGCCAAGGGAGGTTTTAAAGGAGCACTGGCAGCCGCCTGCTTGTAACCCGATCCAGCTGGGAAGAGTAAGTCTGTGAGCAGAAGTTGAGCTGGGGCTGTGGTTGTTAGGCCCTTAAGCGAACTTCCAGAGATTGGGAAGACACCCCGCTTCTTAGGAGCTCAGTAGAGAGCCTTGTGGGTCATTGGTCAGGCGAACTATGGGGGTTAATGGCCGAAAACGCTCACGTGAACAAAGGTTGGGACGCTGTGACCAGCTTTTAGTGCTCATTTCATCAGTGGAGTTTGGAAAGCTGGACAGCCAGAAGTGCTCAGGAGGATCAGTGCTTAAGGTCCGGAGACCAGCAGGAAATGCTGACGTCATTGAAGGGAAAAGGCCACGTGGATAGCCAGAAATGCTCAGGTGTTCAAGTGCTTGGCTCCCTGGGGTTGGCGGAAGTAATAACGTCATTGAGGGGGAGAGGCCACATGAAGAGCCCGAAATGCTCAGGTGTTCAAGTGCTTGGGTCCCTTGGGCTGGCTGAAGTGCTGAGGTCTTCGAGGGGGAGTGGCCACAGGAAGATCCAGAAATGCTCAGGTGGATAAGGGCTTGGGTCTCTCAGGCAAGCCAGAAGTGATGACTTCAAAAGGGGAGGGGCCATGTATAGAGCCAGGTGAATGCATTCCAGGGGGAAGCTAGAGGTCACAAACGTCCCAAATTCCATGGGTTCATGCTCTGGAATTTAGGACATGGTACCTGTTCTCTGGGAAGGGCGTGCCCCATTATTAAGCAAAAAACTGGGAATAAGGGCTTGGGAAAGTGTAAGTGAGCCTGGAGGGGCAGGCCTTTTCTCCCAGTAGGTAAAGGCTTTTCAGGGTCTAAACACTGCCTTTTCCCAGATTTCAAAACCTCAGGCAGGAATGTCAGAGTCCCAGGTCAGTCCAGTGTGAGGTGCCCACATGTTGGGTACCATGCGGGGTCCCTGGCCTCATTGTCGCCGAGGGAGGTTTTAAAGGAGCGCTGGCAGCCGCTTGCTTGTAACCCAATCCAGCTGGGAAGAGTAAGTCTGTGAGCAGAAGTTGAGCTGGGGCTGTGGGTGTTAGGCCCGTAAGCGAACTTCCAGAGATTGGGAAGACACCCCGCTTCTTAGGAGCTCAGTAGAGAGCCTTGTGGGTCATTGGTCAGTCGAACTATTGGGGATAATGGCCGAAAAAGCTCACGTGAACAAAGGTTGGGACGCTGTGACCAGCTTTTAGTGGTCATTTCATCAGTGGAGTTTGGAAAGCTGGACAGCCAGAAGTGCTCAGGAGGATCAGTGCTTAAGGTCCGGAGACCAGCAGGAAATGCTGACGTCATTGAAGGGAAAAGGCCACGTGGATAGCCAGAAATGCTCAGGTGTTCAAGTGCTTGGCTCCCTGGGGCTGACGGATGTGATGACGTCATTGAGGGGAGAGGCCACATGAAGAGCCCGAAAGGCTCATGTGTTCCATTGCTTGGGTCTCTTGGGCTGGCTGAAGTGCTGACGTCTTCGAAGGGGAGTGGCCACAGGAAGATCCAGAAATGCTCAGGTGGATAAGGGCTTGGGACTCTCAGGCCAGCCAGAAGTGATGACGTCAGAAGGGGAGGGGCCATGTATAGAGCCAGGTGAATGCATTCCAGGGAGGGAAGCTAGAGGTCACAAACGTCCCAAATTCCATGGGTTCATGCTCTGGAATTTAGGACATGGTACCTGTTATCTGGGAAGGGCGTGCCCCATTTTTAAGCAAAAAACTGGGAATAAGGGCTCGGGAAACTGTAAGTGAGCCTGGAGGGGCAGGCCTTTTCTCCCAGTAGTTAAAGGCTTTTCAGGGTCTAAACACTGCCTTTTCCCAGATTTCAAAACCTCAGGCAGGACTGTCAGAGTCCCAGGTCAGTCCAGTGTGAGGTGCCCACATGTTGGGTACCATGCGGGGTCCCTGGCCTCATCGTCGCCGAGGGAGGTTTTAAAGGAGTGCTGGCAGACGCCTGCTTGTAACCCTATCCAGCTGGGAAGAGTAAGTCTGTGAGCAGAAGTTGAGCTGGGGCTGTGGGTGTTAGGCCCTTAAGCGAACTTCCAGAAATTGGGAACACACCCCGCTTCTTAGGAGCTCTGTAGAGAGCCTTGTGGGTCATTGGTCAGGCGAACAATGGGGGTTAATGGCCGAAAACGCTCACGTGAACAAATGTGGGAGGCTTTTACCAGCTTTTAGTGGTCATTTCATCAGTGGAGTTTGGAAAGCTGGACAGCCAGAAGTGCTCAGGAGGATCAGTGCTTTAGGACCGGAGACCAGCAGGAAATGCTGACGTCATTGAAGGGAAAGGGCCACGTGGATAGCCAGAAATGCTCAGGTGTTCAAATGCTTGGCTCCCTGGGGCTGGCAGAAGTGTTGATGTCATTGAGGGGGAGAGGCCACATGTAGAGCCCGAAATGCTCAGGTGTTCAAGTGCTTGGGTCCCTTGGGCTGGCTGAAGTGCTGATGTCTTCGAGGGGGAGTGGCCACAGGAAGATCCAGAAATGCTCAGGTGGATAAGGGCTTGGGACTCTCAGGCCAGCCAGAAGTGATGACGTCAGAAGGGGAGGGGCCATGTATAGAGCCAGGTGAATGCATTCCAGGGAGGGAAGCTAGAGGTCACAAACGTCCCAAATTCCATGGGTTCATGCTCTGGAATTTAGGACATGGTACCTGTTCTCTGGGAAGGGCGTGCCCCATTATTAAGAAAAAAACTGGGAATAAGGGCTTGGGAAAGTGTAAGTGAGCCTGGAGGGGCAGGCCTTTTCTCCCAGTAGTTAAAGGCTTTTCAGGGTCTAAACACTGCCTTTTCCCAGATTTCAAAACCTCAGGCAGGACTGTCAGAGTCCCAAGTCAGACCAGTGTGAGGTGCCCACATGTTGGGTACCATGCGGGGTCCCTGGCCTCATCGTCGCCAAGGGAGGTTTTAAAGGAGCACTGGCAGCCGCCTGCTTGTAACCCGATCCAGCTGGGAAGAGTAAGTCTGTGAGCAGAAGTTGAGCTGGGGCTGTGGTTGTTAGGCCCTTAAGCGAACTTCCAGAGATTGGGAAGACACCCCGCTTCTTAGGAGCTCAGTAGAGAGCCTTGTGGGTCATTGGTCAGGCGAACTATGGGGGTTAATGGCCGAAAACGCTCACGTGAACAAAGGTTGGGACGCTGTGACCAGCTTTTAGTGCTCATTTCATCAGTGGAGTTTGGAAAGCTGGACAGCCAGAAGTGCTCAGGAGGATCAGTGCTTAAGGTCCGGAGACCAGCAGGAAATGCTGACGTCATTGAAGGGAAAAGGCCACGTGGATAGCCAGAAATGCTCAGGTGTTCAAGTGCTTGGCTCCCTGGGGTTGGCGGAAGTAATAACGTCATTGAGGGGGAGAGGCCACATGAAGAGCCCGAAATGCTCAGGTGTTCAAGTGCTTGGGTCCCTTGGGCTGGCTGAAGTGCTGAGGTCTTCGAGGGGGAGTGGCCACAGGAAGATCCAGAAATGCTCAGGTGGATAAGGGCTTGGGTCTCTCAGGCAAGCCAGAAGTGATGACTTCAAAAGGGGAGGGGCCATGTATAGAGCCAGGTGAATGCATTCCAGGGGGAAGCTAGAGGTCACAAACGTCCCAAATTCCATGGGTTCATGCTCTGGAATTTAGGACATGGTACCTGTTCTCTGGGAATGGCGTGCCCCATTTTTAAGCAAAAAACTGGGAATAAGGGCTCGGGAAACTGTAAGTGAGCCTGGAGGGGCAGGCCTTTTCTCCCAGTACTTAAAGGCTTTTCAGGGTCTAAACACTGCCTTTTCCCAGATTTCAAAACCTCAGGCAGGACTGTCAGAGTCCCAAGTCAGACCAGTGTGAGGTGCCCACATGTTGGGTACCATGCGGGGTCCCTGGCCTCATCGTCGCCAAGGGAGGTTTTAAAGGAGCACTGGCAGCCGCCTGCTTGTAACCCGATCCAGCTGGGAAGAGTAAGTCTGTGAGCAGAAATTGAGCTGGGGCTGTGGGTGTTAGGCCCTTAAGCGAACTTCCAGAGATTGGGAAGACACCCCGCTTCTTAGGAGCTCAGTAGAGAGCCTTGTGGGTCATTGGTCAGGCGAACTATGGGGGTTAATGGCCGAAAACGCTCACGTGAACAAAGGTTGGGACGCTGTGACCAGCTTTTATTGCTCATTTCATCAGTGGAGTTTGGAAAGCTGGACAGCCAGAAGTGCTCAGGAGGATCAGTGCTTAAGGTCCGGAGACCAGCAGGAAATGCTGACGTCATTGAAGGGAAAGGGCCACGTGGATAGCCAGAAATGCTCAGGTGTTCAAGTGCTTGGCTCCCTGGGGCTGGCGGAAGTGATGACGTCATTGAGGGGAGAGGCCACATGAAGAGCCCGAAATGCTCACGTGTTCCATTGCTTGGGTCTCTTGGGCTGGCTGAAGTGCTGTCGTCTTCGAGGGGGAGTGGCCACAGGAAGATCCAGAAATGCTCAGGTGGATAAGGGCTTGGGACTCTCAGGCCAGCCAGAAGTGATGACGTCAAAAGGGGAGGGGCCATGTATAGAGCCAAGTGAATGCATTCCAGGGAGGGAAGCTAGAGGTCACAAACGTCCCAAATTCCATGGGTTCATGCTCTGGAATTTAGGACATGGTACCTGTTCTCTGGGAAGGGCGTGCCCCATTATTAAGCAAAAAACTGGGAATAAGGGCTTGGGAAAGTGTAAGTGAGCCTGGAGGGGCAGGCCTTTTCTCCCAGTAGTTAAAGGCTTTTCAGGGTCTAAACACTGCCTTTTCCCAGATTTCAAAACCTCAGGCAGGACTGTCAGAGTCCCAGGTCAGTCCAGTGTGAGGTGCCCACATGTTGGGTACCATGCGGGGTCCCTGGCCTCATTGTCGCCGAGGGAGGTTTTAAAGGAGCGCTGGCAGCCGCTTGCTTGTAACCCGATACAGCTGGGAAGAGTAAGTCTGTGAGCAGAAGTTGAGCTGGGGCTGTGGGTGTTAGGCCCTTAAGCGTACTTCCAGAGAATGGGAAGACACCCCGCTTCTTAGGAGCTCAGTAGAGAGCCTTGTGGGTCATTGGTCAGGCGAACTATGGGGGTTAATGGCCGAAAACGCTCACGTGAACAAATGTGGGAGGCTTTTACCAGCTTTTAGTGGTCATTTCATCAGTGGAGTTTGGAAAGCTGGACAGCCAGAAGTGCTCAGGAGGATCAGTGCTTAAGGTCCGGAGACCAGCAGGAAATGCTGACGTCATTGAAGGGAAAAGGCCACGTGGATAGCCAGAAATGCTCAGGTGTTCAAGTGCTTGGCTCCCTGGGGCCTGCGGAAGTGATGACGTCATTGAGGGGAGAGGCCACATGAAGAGCCCGAAATGCTCACGTGTTCCATTGCTTGGGTCTCTTGGGCTGGCTGAAGTGCTGACGTCTTCGAAGGGGAGTGGCCACAGGAAGATCCAGAAATGCTCAGGTGGATAAGGGCTTGGGTCTCTCAGGCAAGCCAGAAGTGATGACGTCAGAAGGGGAGGGGCCATGTATAGAGCCAGGTGAATGCATTCCAGGGAGGGAAGCTAGAGGTCACAAACGTCCCAAATTCCATGGGTTCATGCTCTGGAATTTAGGACATGGTACCTGTTCTCTGGGAATGGCGTTCCCCATTTTTAAGCAAAAAACTGGGAATAAGGGCTCGGGAAACTGTAAGTGAGCCTGGAGGGGCAGGCCTTTTCTCCCAGTACTTAAAGGCTTTTCAGGGTCTAAACACTGCCTTTTCCCAGATTTCAAAACCTCAGGCAGGACTGTCAGAGTCCCAAGTCAGACCAGTGTGAGGTGCCCACATGTTGGGTACCATGCGGGGTCCCTGGCCTCATCGTCGCCAAGGGAGGTTTTAAAGGAGCGCTGGCAGCCGCCTGCTTGTAACCCGATCCAGCTGGGAAGAGTAAGTCTGTGAGCAGAAGTTGAGCTGGGGCTGTGGGTGTTAGGCCCTTAAGCGAACTTCCAGAGATTGGGAAGACACCCCGCTTCTTAGGAGCTCAGTAGAGAGCCTTGTGGGTCATTGGTCAGGCGAACTATGGGGGTTAATGGCCGAAAACGCTCACGTGAACAAAGGTTGGGATGCTGTGACCAGCTTTTAGTGGTCATTTTATCAGTGGAGTTTGGAAAGCTGGACAGCCAGAAGTGCTCAGGAGGATCAGTGCTTAAGGTCCGGAGACCAGCAGAAAATGCTGACGTCATTGAAGGGAAAGGGCCACGTGGATAGCCAGAAATGCTCAGGTGTTCAAGTGCTTGGCTCCCTGGGGCTGGCGGAAGTGATGACGTCATTGAGGGGAGAGGCCACATGAAGAGCCCGAAATGCTCAGGTGTTCAAGTGCTTGGGTCCCTTGGGCTGGCTGAAGTGCTGATGTCTTCGAGGGGGAGTGGCCACAGGAAGATCAAGAAATGCTCAGGTGGATAAGGGCTTGGGACTCTCAGGCCAGCCAGAAGTGATGACGTCAGAAGGGGAGGGGCCATGTATAGAGCCAGGTGAATGCATTCCAGGGAGGGAAGCTAGAGGTCACAAACGTCCCAAATTCCATGGGTTCATGCTCTGGAATTTAGGACATGGTACCTGTTCTCTGGGAAGGGCGTGCCCCATTATTAAGAAAAAAACTGGGAAGAAGGGCTTGGGAAAGTGTAAGTGAGCCTGGAGGGGCAGGCCTTTTCTCCCAGTAGTTAAAGGCTTTTCAGGGTCTAAACACTGCCTTTTCCCAGATTTCAAAACCTCAGGCAGGAATGTCAGAGTCCCAGGTCAGACCAGTGTGAGGTGCCCACATGTTGGGTACCATGCGGGGTCCCTGGCCTCATAGTCGCCAAGGGAGGTTTTAAAGGAGCGCTGGCAGCCGCCTGCTTGTAACCCGATCCAGCTGGGAAGAGTAAGTCTGTGAGCAGAAGTTGAGCTGGGGCTGTGGGTGTTAGGCCCTTAAGCGAACTTCCAGAGATTGGGAAGACACCCCGCTTCTTAGGAGCTCAGTAGAGAGCCTTGTGGGTCATTGGTCAGGCGAACTATGGGGGTTAATGGCCGAAAACGCTCACGTGAACAAAGGTTGGGACGCTGTGACCAGCTTTTAGTGGTCATTTTATCAGTGGAGTTTGGAAAGCTGGACAGCCAGAAGTGCTCAGGAGGATCAGTGCTTAAGGTCCGGAGACCAGCAGGAAATGCTGACGTCATTGAAGGGAAAAGGCCACGTGGATAGCCAGAAATGCTCAGGTGTTCAAGTGCTTGGCTCCCTGGGGCTGGCGGAAGTGATGACGTCATTGAGGGGAGAGGCCACATGAAGAGCCCGAAATGCTCACGTGTTCCATTGCTTGGGTCTCTTGGGCTGGCTGAAGTGCTGTCGTCTTCGAGGGGGAGTGGCCACAGGAAGATCCAGAAATGCTCAGGTGGATAAGGGCTTGGGACTCTCAGGCCAGCCAGAAGTGATGACGTCAAAAGTGGAGGGGCCATGTATAGAGCCAGGTGAATGCATTCCAGGGAGGGAAGCTAGAGGTCACAAACGTCCCAAATTCCATGGGTTCATGCTCTGGAATTTAGGACATGGTACCTGTTCTCTGGGAAGGGCGTGCCCCATTATTAAGCAAAAAACTGGGAATAAGGGCTTGGGAAAGTGTAAGTGAGCCTGGAGGGGCAGGCCTTTTCTCCCAGTAGTTAAAGGCTTTTCAAGGTCTAAACACTGCCTTTTCCCAGATTTCAAAACCTCAGGCAGGACTGTCAGAGTCCCAGGTCAGTCCAGTGTGAGGTGCCCACATGTTGGGTACCATGCGGGGTCCCTGGCCTCATTGTCGCTGAGGGAGGTTTTAAAGGAGCGCTGGCAGCCGCTTGCTTGTAACCCGATACAGCTGGGAAGAGTAAGTCTGTGAGCAGAAGTTGAGCTGGGGCTGTGGGTGATAGGCCCTTAAGCGTACTTCCAGAGAATGGGAAGACACCCCGCTTCTTAGGAGCTCAGTAGAGAGCCTTGTGGGTCATTGGTCATGCGAACTATGGGGGTTAATGGCCGAAAACGCTCACGTGAACAAATGTGGGAGGATTTTACCAGCTTTTAGTGGTCATTTCATCAGTGGAGTTTGGAAAGCTGGACAGCCAGAAGTGCTCAGGAGGATCAGTGCTTAAGGTCCGGAGACCAGCAGGAAATGCTGACGTCATTGAAGGGAAAAGGCCACGTGGATAGCCAGAAATGCTCAGGTGTTCAAGTGCTTGGCTCCCTGGGGCTGGCGGAAGTGATGACGTCATTGAGGGGAGAGGCCACATGAAGAGCCCGAAATGCTCACGTGTTCCATTGCTTGGGTCTCTTGGGCTGGCTGAAGTGCTGACGTCTTCGAAGGGGAGTGGCCACAGGAAGATCCAGAAATGCTCAGGTGGATAAGGGCTTGGGACTCTCAGGCCAGCCAGAAGTGATGACGTCAGAAGGGGAGGGGCCATGTATAGAGCCAGGTGAATGCATTCCAGGGAGGGAAGCTAGAGGTCACAAACGTCCCAAATTCCATGGGTTCATGCTCTGGAATTTAGGACATGGTACCTGTTATCTGGGAAGGGCGTGCCCCATTTTTAAGCAAAAAACTGGGAATAAGGGCTCGGGAAAATGTAAGTGAGCCTGGAGGGGCAGGCCTTTTCTCCCAGTAGTTAAAGGCTTTTCAGGGTTTAAACACTGCCTTTTCCCAGATTTCAAAACCTCAGGCAGGACTGTCAGAGTCCCAGGTCAGTCCAGTGTGAGGTGCCCACATGTTGGGTACCATGCGGGGTCCCTGGCCTCATCGTCGCCGAGGGAGGTTTTAAAGGAGCGCTGCCAGCCGCCTGCTTGTAACCCGATCCAGCTGGGAAGAGTAAGTCTGTGAGCAGAAGTTGAGCTGGGGCTGTGGGTGTTAGGCCCTTAAGCGAACTTCCAGAAATTGGGAACACACCCCGCTTCTTAGGAGCTCTGTAGAGAGCCTTGTGGGTCATTGGTCAGGCGAACAATGGGGGTTAATGGCCGAAAACGCTCACGTGAACAAATGTGGGAGGCTTTTACCAGCTTTTAGTGGTCATTTCATCATTGGAGTTTGGAAAGCTGGACAGCCAGAAGTGCTCAGGAGGATCAGTGCTTTAGGTCCGGAGACCAGCAGGAAATGCTGACGTCATTGAAGGGAAAGGGCCACGTGGATAGCCAGAAATGCTCAGGTGTTCAAATGCTTGGCTCCCTTGGGCTGGCGGAAGTTTTGATGTCATTGAGGGGGAGAGGCCACATGAAGAGCCCGAAATGCTCAGGTGTTCAAGTGCTTGGGTCCCTTGGGCTGGCTGAAGTGCTGATGTCTTCGAGGGGGAGTGGCCACAGGAAGATCCAGAAATGCTCAGGTGGATAAGGGCTTGGGACTCTCAGGCCAGCCAGAAGTGATGACGTCAGAAGGGGAGGGGCCATGTATAGAGCCAGGTGAATGCATTCCAGGGAGGGAAGCAAGAGGTCACAAACGTCCCAAATTCCATGGGTTCATGCTCTGGAATTTAGGACATGGTACCTGTTCTCTGGGAAGGGCGTGCCCCATTATTAAGAAAAAAACTGGGAATAAGGGCTTGGGAAAGTGTAAGTGAGCGTGGAGGGGCAGGCCTTTTCTCCCAGTAGTTAAAGGCTTTTCAGGGTCTAAACACTGCCTTTTCCCAGATTTCAAAACCTCAGGCAGGAATGTCAGAGTCCCAGGTCAGTCCAGTGTGAGGTGCCCACATGTTGGGTACCATGCGGGGTCCCTGGCCTCATTGTCGCCGAAGGAGGTTTTAAAGGAGCGCTGGCAGCCGCTTGCTTGTAACCCGATCCAGCTGGGAAGAGTAAGTCTGTGAGCAGAAGTTTAGCTGGGGCTGTGGGTGTTAGGCCCGTAAGCGAACTTCCAGAGATTGGGAAGACACCCCGCTTCTTAGGAGCTCAGTAGAGAGCCTTGTGGGTCATTGGTCAGGCGAACTATGGGGGTTAATGGCCGAAAACGCTCACGTGAACAAAGGTTGGGACGCTGTGACCAGCTTTTAGTGGTCATTTCATCAGTGGAGTTTGGAAAGCTGGACAGCCAGAAGTGCTCAGGAGGATCAGTGCTTAAGGTCCGGAGACCAGCAGGAAATGCTGACGTCATTGAAGGGAAAAGGCCACGTGGATAGCCAGAAATGCTCAGGTGTTCAAGTGCTTGGCTCCCTGGGGTTGGCGGAAGTAATGACGTCATTGAGGGGGAGAGGCCACATGAAGAGCCCGAAATGCTCAGGTGTTCAAGTGCTTGGGTCCCTTGGGCTGGCTGAAGTGCTGAGGTCTTCGAGGGGGAGTGGCCACAGGAAGATCCAGAAATGCTCAGGTGGATAAGGGCTTGGGTCTCTCAGGCCAGCCAGAAGTGATGACCTCAGAAGGGGAGGGGCCATGTATAGAGCCAGGTGAATGCATTCCAGGGAGGAAGCTAGAGGTCACAAACGTCCCAAATTCCATGGGTTCATGCTCTGGAATTTAGGACATGGTACCTGTTCTCTGGGAATGGCGTGCCCCATTTTTAAGCAAAAAACTGGGAATAAGGGCTCGGGAAACTGTAAGTGAGCCTGGAGGGGCAGGCCTTTTCTCCCAGTACTTAAAGGCTTTTCAGGGTCTAAACACTGCCTTTTCCCAGATTTCAAAACCTCAGGCAGGACTGTCAGAGTCCCAAGTCAGACCAGTGTGAGGTGCCCACATGTTGGGTACCATGCGGGGTCCCTGGCCTCATCGTCACCAAGGGAAGTTTTAAAGGAGCGCTGGCAGCCGCCTGCTTGTAACCCGATCCAGCTGGGAAGAGTAAGTCTGTGAGCAGAAGTTGAGCTGGGGCTGTGGGTGTTAGGCCCTTAAGCGAACTTCCAGAGATTGGGAAGACACCCCGCTTCTTAGGAGCTCAGTAGAGAGCCTTGTGGGTCATTGGTCATGCGAACTATGGGGGTTAATGGCCGAAAACGCTCACGTGAACAAAGGTTGGGACGCTGTGACCAGCTTTTAGTGGTCATTTTATCAGTGGAGTTTGGAAAGCTGGACAGCCAGAAGTGCTCAGGAGGATCAGTGCTTAAGGTCCGGAGACCAGCAGAAAATGCTGACGTCATTGAAGGGAAAGGGCCACGTGGATAGCCAGAAATGCTCAGGTGTTCAAGTGCTTGGCTCCCTGGGGCTGGCGGAAGTGATGACGTCATTGAGGGGGAGAGGCCACATGAAGAGCCCGAAATGCTCAGGTGTTCAAGTGCTTGGGTCCCTTGGGCTGGCTGAAGTGCTGATGTCTTCGAGGGGGAGTGTCCACAGGAAGATCCAGAAATGCTCAGGTGGATAAGGGCTTGGGACTCTCAGGCCAGCCAGAAGTGATGACGTCAGAAGGGGAGGGGCCATGTATAGAGCCAGGTGAATGCATTCCAGGGAGGGAAGCTAGAGGTCACAAACGTCCCAAATTCCATGGGTTCATGCTCTGGAATTTAGGACATGGTACCTGTTCTCTGGGAAGGGCGTGCCCCATTATTAAGAAAAAAACTGGGAATAAGGGCTTGGGAAAGTGTAAGTGAGCCTGGAGGGGCAGGCCTTTTCTGCCAGTAGTTAAAGGCTTTTCAGGGTCTAAACACTGCCTTTTCCCAGATTTCAAAACCTCAGGCAGGAATGTCAGAGTCCCAGGTCAGTCCAGTGTGAGGTGCCCACATGTTGGGTACCATGCGGGGTCCCTGGCCTCATTGTCGCCGAAGGAGGTTTTAAAGGAGCACTGGCAGCCGCTTGCTTGTAACCCGATCCAGCTGGGAAGAGTAAGTCTGTGAGCAGAAGTTGAGCTGGGGCTGTGGGTGTTAGGCCCTTAAGCGAACTTCCAGAGATTGGGAAGACACCCCGCTTCTTAGGAGCTCAGTAGAGAGCCTTGTGGGTCATTGGTCAGGCGAACTATGGGGGTTAATGGCCGAAAACGCTCACGTGAACAAAGGTTGGGACGCTGTGACCAGCTTTTAGTGGTCATTTCATCAGTGGAGTTTGGAAAGCTGGACAGCCAGAAGTGCTCAGGAGGATCAGTGCTTAAGGTCCGGAGACCAGCAGGAAATGCTGACGTCATTGAAGGGAAAAGACCACGTGGATAGCCAGAAATGCTCAGGTGTTCAAGTGCTTGGCTCCCTGGGGCTGGCGGAAGTGATGACGTCATTGAGGGGGAGAGGCCACATGAAGATCCCGAAATGCTCAGGTGTTCAAGTGCTTGGGTCCCTTGGGCTGGCTGAAGTGCTGAGGTCTTCGAGGGGGAGTGGCCACAGGAAGATCCAGAAATGCTCAGGTGGATAAGGGCTTGGGTCTCTCAGGCCAGCCAGAAGTGATGACGTCAGAAGGGGAGGGGCCATGTATAGAGCCAGGTGAATGCATTCCAGGGAGGGAAGCTAGAGGTCACAAACGTCCCAAATTCCATGGGTTCATGCTCTGGAATTTAGGACTTGGTACCTGTTCTCTGGGAAGGGCGTGCCCCATTATTAAGCAAAAAACTGGGAATAAGGGCTTGGGAAAGTGTAAGTGAGCCTGGAGGGTCAGGCCTTTTCTCCTAGTAGGTAAAGGCTTTTCAGGGTCTAAACACTGCCTTTTCCCAGATTTCAAAACCTCAGGCAGGAATGTCAGAGTCCCAGGTCAGTCCAGTGTGAGGTGCCCACATGTTGGGTACCATGCGGGGTCCCTGGCCTCATTGTCGCCGAGGGAGGTTTTAAAGGAGCGCTGGCAGCTGCTTGCTTGTAACCCGATCCAGCTGGGAAGAGTAAGTCTGTGAGCAGAAGTTGAGCTGGGGCTGTGGGTGTTAGGCCCGTAAGCGAACTTCCAGAGATTGGGAAGACACCCCGCTTCTTAGGAGCTCAGTAGAAAGCCTTGTGGGTCATTGGTCAGTCGAACTATTGGGGATAATGGCCGAAAAAGCTCACGTGAACAAAGGTTGGGACGCTGTGACCAGCTTTTAGTGGTCATTTCATCAGTGGAGTTTGGAAAGCTGGACAGCCAGAAGTGCTCAGGAGGATCAGTGCTTAAGGTCCGGAGACCAGCAGGAAATGCTGACGTCATTGAAGGGAAAAGGCCACGTGGATAGCCAGAAATGCTCAGGTGTTCAAGTGCTTGGCTACCTGGGGCTGGCGGAAGTGATGACGTCATTGAGGGGAGAGGCCACATGAAGAGCCCGAAATGCTCACGTGTTCCATTGCTTGGGTCTCTTGGGCTGGCTGAAGTGCTGACGTCTTCGAGGGGGAGTGGCCACAGGAAGATCCAGAAATGCTCAGGTGGATAAGGGCTTGGGACTCTCAGGCCAGCCAGAAGTGATGACGTCAGAAGGGGAGGGGCCATGTATAGAGCCAGGTGAATGCATTCCAGGGAGGGAAGCTAGAGGTCACAAACGTCCCAAATTCCATGGGTTCATGCTCTGGAATTTAGGACTTGGTACCTGTTCTCTGGGAAGGGCGTGCCCCATTATTAAGCAAAAAACTGGGAATAAGGGCTTGGGAAAGTGTAAGTGAGCCTGGAGGGTCAGGCCTTTTCTCCCAGTAGGTAAAGGCTTTTCAGGGTCTAAACACTGCCTTTTCCCAGATTTCAAAACCTCAGGCAGGAATGTCAGAGTCCCAGGTCAGTCCAGTGTGAGGTGCCCACATGTTGGGTACCATGCGGGGTCCCTGGCCTCATTGTCGCCGAGGGAGGTTTTAAAGGAGCGCTGGCAGCCGCTTGCTTTTAACCCGATCCAGCTGGGAAGAGTAAGTCTGTGAGCAGAAGTTGAGCTGGGGCTGTGGGTGTTAGGCCCGTAAGCGAACTTCCAGAGATTGGGAAGACACCCCGCTTCTTAGGAGCTCAGTAGAGAGCCTTGTGGGTCATTGGTCAGTCGAACTATTGGGGATAATGGCCGAAAAAGCTCACGTGAACAAAGGTTGGGACGCTGTGACCAGCTTTTAGTGGTCATTTCATCAGTGGAGTTTGGAAAGCTGGACAGCCAGAAGTGCTCAGGAGGATCAGTGCTTAAGGTCCGGAGACCAGCAGGAAATGCTGACGTCATTGAAGAGAAAAGGCCACGTGGATAGCCAGAAATGCTCAGGTGTTCAAGTGCTTGGCTCCCTGGGGCTGGCGGAAGTGATGACGTCATTGAGGGGAGAGGCCACATGAAGAGCCCGAAATGCTCACGTGTTCCATTGCTTGGGTCTCTTGGGCTGGCTGAAGTGCTGACGTCTTCGAAGGGGAGTGGCCACAGGAAGATCCAGAAATGCTCAGGTGGATAAGGGCTTGGGACTCTCAGGCCAGCCAGAAGTGATGACGTCAGAAGGGGAGGGGCCATGCATAGAGCCAGGTGAATGCATTCCAGGGAGGGAAGCTAGAGGTCACAAACTTCCCAAATTCCATGGGTTCATGCTCTGGAATTTAGGACATGGTACCTGTTATCTGGGAAGGGCGTGCCCCATTTTTAAGCAAAAAACTGGGAATAAGGGCTCGGGAAAATGTAAGTGAGCCTGGAGGGGCAGGCCTTTTCTCCCAGTAGTTAAAGGCTTTTCAGGGTCTAAACACTGCCTTTTCCCAGATTTCAAAACCTCAGGCAGGACTGTCAGAGTCCCAGGTCAGTCCAGTGTGAGGTGCCCACATGTTGGGTATCATGCGGGGTCCCTGGCCTCATCGTCGCCGAGGGAGGTTTTAAAGGAGTGCTGGCAGACGCCTGCTTGTAACCCTATCCAGCTGGGAAGATTAAGTCTGTGAGCAGAAGTTGAGCTGGAGCTGTGGGTGTTAGGCCCTTAAGCGAACTTCCAGAAATTGGGAATACACCCCGCTTCTTAGGAGCTCTGTAGAGAGCCTTGTGGGTCATTGGTCAGGCGAACAATGGGGGTTAATGGCCGAAAACGCTCACGTGAACAAATGTGGGAGGCTTTTACCAGCTTTTAGTGGTCATTTCATCAGTGGAGTTTGGAAAGCTGGACAGCCAGAAGTGCTCAGGAGGATCAGTGCTTTAGGTCCGGAGACCAGCAGGAAATGCTGACGTCATTGAAGGGAAAGGGCCACGTGGATAGCCAGAAATGCTCAGGTGTTCAAATGCTTGGCTCCCTGGGGCTGGCGGAAGTGTTGATGTCATTGAGGGGGAGAGGCCACATGAAGAGCCCGAAATGCTCAGGTGTTCAAGTGCTTGGGTCCCTTGGGCTGGCTGAAGTGCTGAGGTCTTCGAGGGGGAGTGGCCACAAGAAGATCCGGAAATGCTCAGGTGGATAAGGGCTTGGGACTCTCAGGCCAGCCGGAACTGATGACGTCAGAAGGGGAGGGGCCATGTATAGAGCCAGGTGAATGCATTCCAGGGAGGGAAGCTAGAGGTCACAAACGTCCCAAATTCCATGGGTTCATGCTCTGGAATTTAGGACATGGTACCTGTTCTCTGGGAAGGGCGTGCCCCATTATTAAGAAAAAAACTGGGAATAAGGGCTTGGGAAAGTGTAAGTGAGCGTGGAGGGGCAGGCCTTTTCTCCCAGTAGTTAAAGGCTTTTCAGGGTCTAAACACTGCCTTTTCCCAGATTTCAAAACCTCAGGCAGGAATGTCAGAGTCCCAGGTCAGTCCAGTGTGAGGTGCCCACATGTTGGGTACCATGCGGGGTCCCTGGCCTCATTGTTGCCGAGGGAGGTTTTAAAGGAGCGCTGGCAGCCGCTTGCTTGTAACCCGATCCAGCTGGGAAGAGTAAGTCTGTGAGCAGAAGTTGAGCTGGGGCTGTGGGTGTTAGGCCCCTAAGCGAACTTCCAGAGATTGGGAAGACACCCCGCTTCTTAGGAGCTCAGTAGAGAGCCTTGTGGGTCATTGGTCAGGCGAACTATGGGGGTTAATGGCCGAAAACGCTCACGTGAACAAAGGTTGGGACGCTGTGACCAGCTTTTAGTGGTCATTTCATCAGTGGAGTTTGGAAAGCTGGACAGCCAGAAGTGCTCAGGAGGATCAGTGCTTAAGGTCCGGAGACCAGCAGGAAATGCTGACGTCATTGAAGGGAAAAGGCCACGTGGATAGCCAGAAATGCTCAGGTGTTCAAGTGCTTGGCTCCCTGGGGTTGGCGGAAGTAATGACGTCATTGAGGGGGAGAGGCCACATGAAGAGCCCGAAATGCTCAGGTGTTCAAGTGCTTGGGTCCCTTGGGCTGGCTGAAGTGCTGAGGTCTTCGAGGGGGAGTGGCCACAGGAAGATCCAGAAATGCTCAGGTGGATAAGGGCTTGGGTCTCTCAGGCAAGCCAGAAGTGATGACGTCAAAAGGGGAGGGGCCATGTATAGAGCCAGGTGAATGCATTCCAGGGAGGAAGCTAGAGGTCACAAACGTCCCAAATTCCATGGGTTCATGCTCTGGAATTTAGGACATGGTACCTGTTCTCTGGGAATGGCGTGCCCCATTTTTAAGCAAAAAACTGGGAATAAGGGCTCGGGAAACTGTAAGTGAGCCTGGAGGGGCAGGCCTTTTCTCCCAGTACTTAAAGGCTTTTCAGGGTCTAAACACTGCCTTTTCCCAGATTTCAAAACCTCAGGCAGGACTGTCAGAGTCCCAAGTAAGACCAGTGTGAGGTGCCCACATGTTGGGTACCATGCGGGGTCCCTGGCCTCATCGTCGCCAAGGGAGGTTTTAAAGGAGCGCTGGCAGCCGCCTGCTTGTAACCCGATCCAGCTGGGAAGAGTAAGTCTGTGAGCAGAAGTTGAGCTGGGGCTGTGGGTGTTAGGCAGTTAAGCGTACTTCCAGAGATTGGGAAGACACCCCGCTTCTTAGGAGCTCAGTAGAGAGCCTTGTGGGTCATTGGTCAGGCGAACTATGGGGGTTAATGGCCGAAAACGCTCACGTGAACAAATGTGGGAGGCTTTTACCAGCTTTTAGTGCTCATTTCATCAGTGGAGTTTGGAAAGCTGGACAGCCAGAAGTGCTCAGGAGGATCAGTGCTTAAGGTCCGGAGACCAGCAGGAAATGCTGACGTCATTGAAGGGAAAGGGCCACGTGGATAGCCAGAAATGCTCAGGTGTTCAAATGCTTGGCTCCCTGGGGCTGGCGGAAGTGTTGATGTCATTGAGTGGGAGAGGCCACATGAAGAGCCCGAAATGCTCAGGTGTTCAAGTGCTTGGGTCCCTTGGGCTGGCTGAAGTGCTGATGTCTTCGAGGGGGAGTGGCCACAGGAAGATCCAGAAATGCTCAGGTGGATAAGGGCTTGGGACTCTCAGGCCAGCCAGAAGTGATGATGTCAGAAGGGGAGGGGCCATTTATAGAGCCAGGTGAATGCATTCCAGGGAGGGAAGCTAGAGGTCACAAACGTCCCAAATTCCATGGGTTCATGCTCTGGAATTTAGGACATGGTACCTGTTCTCTGGGAAGGGGGTGCCCCATTATTAAGCAAAAAACTGGGAATAAGGGCTTGGGAAAGTGTAAGTGAGCCTGGAGGGTCAGGCCTTTTCTCCCAGTAGTTAAAGGCTTTTCAGGGTCTAAACACTGCCTTTTCCCAGATTTCAAAACCTCAGGCAGGAATGTCAGAGTCCCAGGTCAGTCCAGTGTGAGGTGCCCACATGTTGGGTACCATGCGGGGTCCCTGGCCTCATTGTCGCCGAGGGAGGTTTTAAAGGAGCGCTGGCAGCCGCTTGCTTGTAACCCGATCCAGCTGGGAAGAGTAAGTCTGTGAGCAGAAGTTGAGCTGGGGCTGTGGGTGTTAGGCCCGTAAGCGAACTTCCAGAGATTGGGAAGACACCCCGCTTCTTAGGAGCTCAGTAGAGAGCCTTGTGGGTCATTGGTCAGGCGAACTATTGGGGATAATGGCCGAAAACGCTCACGTGAACAAAGGTTGGGACGCTGTGACCAGCTTTTAGTGGTCATTTCATCAGTGGAGTTTGGAAAGCTGGACAGCCAGAAGTGCTCAGGAGGATCAGTGCTTAAGGTCCGGAGACCAGCAGGAAATGCTGACGTCATTGAAGGGAAAAGGCCACGTGGATAGCCAGAAATGCTCAGGTGTTCAAGTGCTTGGCTCCCTGGGGCTGGCGGAAGTGATGACGTCTTCGAGGGGGAGAGGCCACATGAAGAGCCCGAAATGCTCAGGTGTTCAAGTGCTTGGGTCCCTTGGGCTGGCTGAAGTGCTGATGTCTTCGAGGGGGAGTGGCCACAGGAAGATCCAGAAATGCTCAGGTGGATAAGGGCTTGGGACTCTCAGGCCAGCCAGAAGTGATGACGTCAGAAGGGGAGGGGCCATGTATAGAGCCAGGTGAATGCATTCCAGGGAGGGAAGCTAGAGGTCACAAACGTCCCAAATTCCATGGGTTCATGCTCTGGAATTTAGGACTTGGTACCTGTTCTCTGGGAAGGGCGTGCCCCATTATTAAGCAAAAAACTGGGAATAAGGGCTTGGGAAAGTGTAAGTGAGCCTGGAGGGTCAGGCCTTTTCTCCCAGTAGGTAAAGGCTTTTCAGGGTCTAAACACTGCCTTTTCCCAGATTTCAAAACCTCAGGCAGGAATGTCAGAGTCCCAGGTCAGTCCAGTGTGAGGTGCCCACATGTTGGGTACCATGCGGGGTCCCTGGCCTCATTGTCGCCGAGGGAGGTTTTAAAGGAGCGCTGGCAGCCGCTTGCTTTTAACCCGATCCAGCTGGGAAGAGTAAGTCTGTGAGCAGAAGTTGAGCTGGGGCTGTGGGTGTTAGGCCCGTAAGCGAACTTCCAGAGATTGGGAAGACACCCCGCTTCTTAGGAGCTCAGTAGAGAGCCTTGTGGGTCATTGGTCAGTCGAACTATTGGGGATAATGGCCGAAAAAGCTCACGTGAACAAAGGTTGGGACGCTGTGACCAGCTTTTAGTGGTCATTTCATCAGTGGAGTTTGGAAAGCTGGACAGCCAGAAGTGCTCAGGAGGATCAGTGCTTAAGGTCCGGAGACCAGCAGGAAATGCTGACGTCATTGAAGAGAAAAGGCCACGTGGATAGCCAGAAATGCTCAGGTGTTCAAGTGCTTGGCTCCCTGGGGCTGGCGGAAGTGATGACGTCATTGAGGGGAGAGGCCACATGAAGAGCCCGAAATGCTCACGTGTTCCATTGCTTGGGTCTCTTGGGCTGGCTGAAGTGCTGAGGTCTTCGAGGGGGAGTGGCCACAGGAAGATCCGGAAATGATCAGGTGGATAAGGGCTTCGGACTCTCAGGCCAGCCAGAACTGATGACGTCAGAAGGGGAGGGGCCATGTATAGAGCCAGGTGAATGCATTCCAGGGAGGGAAGCTAGAGGTCACAAACGTCCCAAATTCCATGGGTTCATGCTCTGGAATTTAGGACATGGTACCTGTTCTCTGGGAAGGGCCTGCCCCATTATTAAGAAAAAAACTGGGAATAAGGGCTTGGGAAAGTGTAAGTGAGCGTGGAGGGGCAGGCCTTTTCTCCCAGTAGTTAAAGGCTTTTCAGGGTCTAAACACTGCCTTTTCCCAGATTTCAAAACCTCAGGCAGGAATGTCAGAGTCCCAGGTCAGTCCAGTGTGAGGTGCCCACATGTTGGGTACCATGCGGGGTCCCTGGCCTCATTGTTGCCGAGGGAGGTTTTAAAGGAGCGCTGGCAGCCGCTTGCTTGTAACCCGATCCAGCTGGGAAGAGTAAGTCTGTGAGCAGAAGTTGAGCTGGGGCTGTGGGTGTTAGGCCCGTAAGCGAACTTCCAGAGATTGGGAAGACACCCCGCTTCTTAGGAGCTCAGTAGAGAGCCTTGTGGGTCATTGGTCAGGCGAACTATGGGGGTTAATGGCCGAAAACGCTCACGTGAACAAAGGTTGGGACGCTGTGACCAGCTTTTAGTGGTCATTTCATCAGTGGAGTTTGGAAAGCTGGACAGCCAGAAGTGCTCAGGAGGATCAGTGCTTAAGGTCCGGAGACCAGCAGGAAATGCTGACGTCATTGAAGGGAAAAGGCCACGTGGATAGCCAGAAATGCTCAGGTGTTCAAGTGCTTGGCTCCCTGGGGTTGGCGGAAGTAATGACGTCATTGAGGGGGAGAGGCCACATGAAGAGCCCGAAATGCTCAGGTGTTCAAGTGCTTGGGTCCCTTGGGCTGGCTGAAGTGCTGAGGTCTTCGAGGGGGAGTGGCCACAGGAAGATCCAGAAATGCTCAGGTGGATAAGGGCTTGGGTCTCTCAGGCAAGCCAGAAGTGATGACGTCAAAAGGGGAGGGGCCATGTATAGAGCCAGGTGAATGCATTCCAGGGAGGAAGCTAGAGGTCACAAACGTCCCAAATTCCATGGGTTCATGCTCTGGAATTTAGGACATGGTACCTGTTCTCTGGGAATGGCGTGCCCCATTTTTAAGCAAAAAACTGGGAATAAGGGCTCGGGAAACTGTAAGTGAGCCTGGAGGGGCAGGCCTTTTCTCCCAGTAGTTAAAGGCTTTTCAGGGTCTAAACACTGCCTTTTCCCAGATTTCAAAACCTCAGGCAGGACTGTCAGAGTCCCAAGTCAGACCAGTGTGAGGTGCCCACATGTTGGGTACCATGCGGGGTCCCTGGCCTCATCGTCGCCAAGGGAGGTTTTAAAGGAGCGCTGGCAGCCGCCTGCTTGTAACCCGATCCAGCTGGGAAGAGTAAGTCTGTGAGCAGAAGTTGAGCTGGGGCTGTGGGTGTTAGGCCGTTAAGCATACTTCCAGAGATTGGGAAGACACCCCGCTTCTTAGGAGCTCAGTAGAGAGCCTTGTGGGTCATTGGTCAGGCGAACTATGGGGGTTAATGGCCGAAAACGCTCACGTGAACAAATGTGGGAGGCTTTTACCAGCTTTTAGTGCTCATTTCATCAGTGGAGTTTGGAAAGCTGGACAGCCAGAAGTGCTCAGGAGGATCAGTGCTTAAGGTCCGGAGACCAGCAGGAAATGCTGACGTCATTGAAGGGAAAGGGCCACGTGGATAGCCAGAAATGCTCAGGTGTTCAAATGCTTGGCTCCCTGGGGCTGGCGGAAGTGTTGATGTCATTGAGTGGGAGAGGCCACCTGAAGAGCCCGAAATGCTCAGGTGTTCAAGTGCTTGGGTCCCTTGGGCTGGCTGAAGTGCTGATGTCTTCGAGGGGGAGTGGCCACAGGAAGATCCAGAAATGCTCAGGTGGATAAGGGCTTGGGACTCTCAGGCCAGCCAGAAGTGATGATGTCAGAAGGGGAGGGGCCATTTATAGAGCCAGGTGAATGCATTCCAGGGAGGGAAGCTAGAGGTCACAAACGTCCCAAATTCCATGGGTTCATGCTCTGGAATTTAGGACATGGTACCTGTTCTCTGGGAAGGGCGTGCCCCATTATTAAGCAAAAAACTGGGAATAAGGGCTTGGGAAAGTGTAAGTGAGCCTGGAGGGGCAGGCCTTTTCTCCCAGTAGTTAAAGGCTTTTCAGGGTCTAAACACTGCCTTTTCCCAGATTTCAAAACCTCAGGCAGGAATGTCAGAGTCCCAGGTCAGTCCAGTGTGAGGTGCCCACATGTTGGGTACCATGCGGGGTCCCTGGCCTCATTGTCGCCGAGGGAGGTTTTAAAGGAGCGCTGGCAGCCGCTTGCTTGTAACCCGATCCAGCTGGGAAGAGTAAGTCTGTGAGCAGAAGTTGAGCTGGGGCTGTGGGTGTTAGGCCCGTAAGCGAACTTCCAGAGATTGGGAAGACACCCCGCTTCTTAGGAGCTCAGTAGAGAGCCTTGTGGGTCATTGGTCAGGCAACTATTGGGGATAATGGCCGAAAACGCTCACGTGAACATAGGTTGGGACGCTGTGACCAGCTTTTAGTGGTCATTTCATCAGTGGAGTTTGGAAAGCTGGACAGCCAGAAGTGCTCAGGAGGATCAGTGCTTAAGGTCCGGAGACCAGCAGGAAATGCTGACGTCATTGAAGGGAAAAGGCCACGTGGATAGCCAGAAATGCTCAGGTGTTCAAGTGCTTGGCTCCCTGGGGCTGGCGGAAGTGATGACGTCATTGAGGGGAGAGGCCACATGAAGAGCCCGAAATGCTCACGTGTTCCATTGCTTGGGTCTCTTGGGCTGGCTGAAGTGCTGACGTCTTCGAAGGGGTGTGGCCACAGGAAGATCCAGAAATGCTCAGGTGGATAAGGGCTTGGGACTCTCAGGCCAGCCAGAAGTGATGACGTCAGAAGGGGAGGGGCCATGTATAGAGCCAGGTGAATGCATTCCAGGGAGGGAAGCTAGAGGTCACAAACGTCCCAAATTCCATGGGTTCATACTCTGGAATTTAGGACATGGTACCTGTTCTCTGGGAAGGGCGTGCCCCATTTTTAAGCAAAAAACTGGGAATAAGAGCTCGGGAAACTGTAAGTGAGCCTGGAGGGGCAGGCCTTTTCTCCCAGTAGTTAAAGGCTTTTCAGGGTCTAAACACTGCCTTTTCCCAGATTTCAAAACCTCACGCAGGACTGTCAGAGTCCCAAGTCAGACCGGTGTGAGGTGCCCACATGTTGGGTACCATGCGGGGTCCCTGGCCTCATCGTCGCTGAGGGAGGTTTTAAAGGAGCGCTGGCAGCCGCTTGCTTGTAACCCGATCCAGCTGGGAAGTGTAAGTCTGTGAGCAGAAGTTGAGCTGGGGCTGTGGGTGTTAGGCCCGTAAGCGAACTTCCAGAGATTGGGAAGACACCCCGCTTCTTAGGAGCTCAGTAGAGAGCCTTGTGGGTCATTGGTCAGGCGAACTATTGGGGATAATGGCCGAAAACGCTCACGTGAACAAAGGTTGGGACGCTGTGACCAGCTTTTAGTGGTCATTTCATCAGTGGAGTTTGGAAAGCTGGACAGCCAGAAGTGCTCAGGAGGATCAGTGCTTAAGGTCCGGAGACCAGCAGGAAATGCTGACGTCATTGAAGGGAAAAGGCCACGTGGATAGCCAGAAATGCTCAGGTGTTCAAGTGCTTGGCTCCCTGGGGCTGGCGGAAGTGATGACGTCATTGAGGGGAGAGGCCACATGAAGAGCCCGAAATGCTAACGTGTTCCATTGCTTGGGTCTCTTGGGCTGGCTGAAGTGCTGACGTCTTCGAAGGGGTGTGGCCACAGGAAGATCCAGAAATGCTCAGGTGGATAAGGGCTTGGGACTCTCAGGCCAGCCAGAAGTGATGACGTCAGAAGGGGAGGGGCCATGTATAGAGCCAGGTGAATGCATTCCAGGGAGGGAAGCTAGAGGTCACAAACTTCCCAAATTCCATGGGTTCACGCTCTGGAATTTAGGACATGGTACCTGTTATCTGGAGAGGGCGTGCCCCATTTTTAAGCAAAAAACTGGGAATAAGGGCTCGGGAAAATGTAAGTGAGCCTGGAGGGGCAGGCCTTTTCTCCCAGTAGTTAAAGGCTTTTCAGGGTCTAAACACTGCCTTTTCCCAGATTTCAAAACCTCAGGCAGGACTGTCAGAGTCCCAGGTCAGTCCAGTGTGAGGTGCCCACATGTTGGGTACCATGCGGGGTCCCTGGCCTCATCGTCGCCGAGGGAGGTTTTAAAGGAGCGCTGGCATCCGCCTGCTTGTAACCCTATCCAGCTGGGAAGAGTAAGTCTGTGAGCAGAAGTTGAGCTGGGGCTGTGGGTGTTAGGCCCTTAAGCGAACTTCCAGAAATTGGGATCACACCCCGCTTCTTAGGAGCTCTGTAGAGAGCCTTGTGGGTCATTGGTCAGGCGAACAATGGGGGTTAATGGCCGAAAACGCTCACGTGAACAAATGTGGGAGGCTTTTACCAGCTTTTAGTGGTCATTTCATCAGTGGAGTTTGGAAAGCTGGACAGCCAGAAGTGCTCAGGAGGATCAGTGCTTAAGGTCCGGAGACCAGCAGGAAATGCTGACGTCATTGAAGGGAAAAGGCCACGTGGATAGCCAGAAATGCTCAGGTGTTCAAGTGCTTGGCTCCCTGGAGTTGGCGGAAGTAATGACGTCATTGAGGGGGAGAGGCCACATGAAGAGCACGAAATGCTCACGTGTTCCATTGCTTGGGTCCCTTGGGCTGGCTGAAGTACTGACGTCTTCGAGGGGGAGTGGCCACAGGAAGATCAAGAAATGCTCAGGTGGATAAGGGCTTGGGACTCTCAGGCCAGCCAGAAGTGATGACGTCAGAAGGGGAGGGGCCATGTATAGAGCCAGGTGAATGCATTCCAGGGAGGGAAGCTAGAGGTCACAAACGTCCCAAATTCCATGGGTTCATACTCTGGAACTTAGGACATGGTACCTGTTCTCTGGGAAGGGCGTGCCCCATTTTTAAGCAAAAAACTGGGAATAAGAGCTCGGGAAACTGTAAGTGAGCCTGGAGGGGCAGGCCTTTTCTCCCAGTAGTTAAAGGCTTTTCAGGGTCTAAACACTGCCTTTTCCCAGATTTCAAAACCTCACGCAGGACTGTCAGAGTCCCAAGTCAGACCGGTGTGAGGTGCCCACATGTTGGGTACCATGCGGGGTCCCTGGCCTCATCGTCGCCGAGGGAGGTTTTAAAGGAGCGCTGGCAGCCGCCTGCTTGTAACCCTATCCAGCTGGGAAGAGTAAGTCTGTGAGCAGAAGTTGAGCTGGGGCTGCGGGTGTTAGGCCCTTAAGCGAACTTCCAGAGATTGGGAAGACACCCCGCTTCTTAGGAGCTCAGTAGAGAGCCTTGTGTGTCATTGGTCAGGCGAACTATGGGGGTTAATGGCCGAAAACTCTCACGTGAACAAAGGTTGGGATGCTGTGATCAGCTTTTAGTGGTCATTTCATCAGTGGAGTTTGGAAAGCTGGACAGCCAGAAGTGCTCAGGAGGATCAGTGCTTAAGGTCCGGAGACCAGCAGGAAATGCTGACGTCATTGAAGGGAAAGGGCCACGTGGATAGCCAGAAATGCTCAGGTGTTCAAGTGCTTGGCTCCCTGGGGCTGGCGGAAGTGATGACGTCATTGAGGGGGAGAGGCCACATGAAGAGCCCGAAATGCTAAGGTTTTCAAGTGCTTGGGTCCCTTGGGCTGGCTGAAGTGCTGATGTCTTCGAGGGGGAGTGGCCACAGGAAGATCCAGAAATGCTCAGGTGGATAAGGGCTTGGGACTCTCAGGCCAGCCAGAAGTGATGACGTCAAAAGGGGAGGGGCCATGTATAGAGCCAGGTGAATGCATTCCAGGGAGGGAAGCTAGAGGTCACAAACGTCCCAAATTCCATGGGTTCATGCTCTGGAATTTAGGACATGGTACCTGTTCTCTGGGAAGGGCGTGCCCCATTTTTAAGCAAAAAACTGGGAATAAGAGCTCGGGAAACTGTAAGTGAGCCTGGAGGGGCAGGCCTTTTCTCCCAGTAGTTAAAGGCTTTTCAGGGTCTAAACACTGCCTTTTCCCAGCTTTCAAAACCTCACGCAGGACTGTCAGAGTCCCAAGTCAGACCGGTGTGAGGTGCCCACATGTTGGGTACCATGCGGGGTCCCTGGCCTCATCTTTGCTGAGGGAGGTTTTGTAGGAGCGCTGGCAGCCGCCTGCTTGTAACCCTATCCAGCTTGGAAGAGTAAGTCTGTGAGCAGAAGTTGAGATGGGGCTGTGGGTGTTAGGCCCTTAAGCGAACTTCCGGAGATTGGGAAGACACCCCACTTCTTAAGAGCTCAGTAGAGAGCCTTGTGGGTCATTGGTCAGGCGAACTATGGGGGTTAATGGCCGAAAACGCTCACGTGAACAAAGGTTGGGACGCTGTGACCAGCTTTTAGTGGTCATTTCATCAGTGGAGTTTGGAAAGCTGGACAGCCAGAAGTGCTCAGGAGGATCAGTGCTTAAGCTCAGGAGACCAGCAGGAAATGCTGACATCATTGAAGGGAAAGGGCCACGTGGATAGCCAGAAATGCTCAGGTGTTCAAGTGCTCAGCTCCCTGGGGCTGGCGGAAGTGATGACGTCATTGAGGGGGAGAGGCCATATGAAGAGCCCGAAATGCTCAGGTGTTCAAGTGCTTGGGTCCCTTGGGCTGGCTGAAGTGCTGACGTCTTCGAGGGGTTTGGCACAGGAAGATCTAGAAATGCTCAGGTGGATAAGGGCTTGGGACTCTCAGGCCAGCCAGAAGTGATGACGTCAAAAGGGGAGGGGCCATGTACAGAGCCAGGTGAATGCATTCCAGGGAGGGATGCTAGAGGTCACAAACGTCCCAAATTCCATGGGTTCATGCTCTGGAATTTAGGACATGGTACCTGTTCTCTGGGAAGGGCGTGCCCCATTATTAAGCAAAAAACTGGGAATAAGGGCTCGGGAAACTGTAAGTGAGCCTGGAGGGGCAGGCTTTTTCTCCCAGTAGTTAAAGGCTTTTCAGGGTCTAAACACTGCCTTTTCCCAGATTTCAAAACCTCAGGCAGGACTGTCAGAGTCCCAGGTCAGTCCAGTGTGAGGTGCCCACATGTTGGGTACCATGCGGGGTCCATGGCCTCATCGTCGCCGAGGGAGGTTTTAAAGGAGCGCTGGCAGCCGCATGCTTGTAACCCTATCCAGCTGGGAAGAGTAAGTCTGTGAGCAGAAGTAGAGCTGGTGCTGTGGGTGTTAGGCCCTTAAGCGAACTTCCAGAGATTGGGAAGACACCCCGCTTCTTAGGAGCTCAGTAGAGAGCCTTGTGGGTCATTGGTCAGGCGAACTATGGGGGTTAATGGCCGAAAACGCTCACGTGAACAAAGGTTGGGACTCTGTGACGAGCTTTTAGTGGTCATTTTTTCAGTGGAGTTTGGAAAGCTGGACAGCCAGAAGTGCTCAGGAGGATCAGTGCTTAAGGTCAGGAGACCAGCAGGAAATGCTGACGTCATTGAAGGGAAAGGGCCACGTGGATAGCCAGAAATGCTCAGGTGTTCAAGTGCTTGGCTCCCTGGGGCTGGCGGAAGTGATGACGTCATTGAGGGGGAGAGGCCACATGAAGAGCCCGAAATGCTCAGGTGTTCAAGTGCTTGGGTCCCTTGGGCTGGCTGAAGTGCTGACGTCTTCGAGGGGGAGTGGCCACAGGAAGATCCAGAAATGCTCAGGTGGATAAGGGCTTGGGACTCTCAGGCCAGCCAGAAGTGATGACGTCAAAAGGGGAGGGGCCATGTATAGAGCCAGGTGAATGCATTCCAGGGAGGGAAGCTAGAGGTCACAAACGTCCCAAATTCCATGGGTTCATGCTCTGGAATTTAGGACATGGTACCTGTTCTCTGGGAAGGGCGTGCCCCATTATTAAGAAAAAAACTGGGAATAAGGGCTTGGGAAAGTGTAAGTGAGCATGGAGGGGCAGGCCTTTTCTCCCAGTAGTTAAAGGCTTTTCAGGGTCTAAACACTGCCTTTTCCCAGATTTCAAAAACTCAGGCAGGACTGTCAGAGTCCCAGGTCAGTCCAGTGTGAGGTGCCCACATGTTGGGTACCATGCGGGGTCCCTGGCCTCATTGTCGCCGAGGGAGGTTTTAAAGGAGCGCTGGCAGCCGCTTGCTTGTAACCCGATCCAGCTGGGAAGAGTAAGTCTGTGAGCAGAAGTTGAGCTGGGGCTGTGGGTGTTAGGCCCGTAAGCGAACTTCCAGAGATTGGGAAGACACCCCGCTTCTTAGGAGCTCAGTAGAGAGCCTTGTGTGTCATTGGTCAGGCGAACTATGGGGGTTAATGGCCGAAAACGCTCAGGTGAACAAAGGTTGGGACGCTGTGACCAGCTTTTAGTGGTCATTTCATCAGTGGAGTTTGGAAAGCTGGACAGCCAGAAGTGCTCAGGAGGATCAGTGCTTAAGGTCCGGAGACCAGCAGGAAATGCTGACGTCATTGAAGGGAAAAGGCCACGTGGATAGCCAGAAATGCTCAGGTGTTCAAGTGCTTGGCTCCCTGGAGTTGGCAGAAGTAATGACTTCATTGAGGGGGAGAGGCCACATGAAGAGCACGAAATGCTCACGTGTTCCATTGCTTGGGTCCCTTGGGCTGGCTGAAGTACTGACGTCTTCGAGGGGGAGTGGCCACAGGAAGATCCAGAAATGCTCAGGTGGATAAGGGCTTGGGACTCTCAGGCCAGCCAGAAGTGATGACGTCAAAAGGGGAGGGGCCATGTATAGAGCCAGGTGAATGCATTCCAGGGAGGGAAGCTAGAGGTCACAAACGTCCCAAATTCCATGGGTTCATGCTCTGGAATTTAGGACATGGTACCTGTTCTCTGGGAAGGGCGTGCCCCATTTTTAAGCAAAAAACTGGGAATAAGAGCTCGGGAAACTGTAAGTGAGCCTGGAGGGGCAGGCCTTTTCTCCCAGTAGTTAAAGGCTTTTCAGGGTCTAAACACTGCCTTTTCCCAGATTTCAAAACCTCACGCAGTACTGTCAGAGTCCCAAGTCAGACCGGTGTGAGGTGCCCACATGTTGGGTACCATGCGGGGTCCCTGGCCTCATCATCGCTGAGGGAGGTTTTAAAGGAGCGCTGGCAACCGCCTGCTTGTAACCCGATCCAGCTGGGAAGAGTAAGTCTGTGAGCAGAAGTTGAGCTGGGGCTGTGGGTGTTAGGCCCTTAAACGAACTTCCAGAGATTGGAAAGACACCCCGCTTCTTAGGAGCTCAGTAGAGAGCCTTGTGTGTCATTGGTCAGGGGAACTATGGGGGTTAATGGCCGAAAACGCTCACGTGAACAAAGGTTGGGAGGCTGTGACCAGCTTTTAGTGGTCATTTCATCAGTGGAGTTTGGAAAGCTGGACAGCCAGAAGTGCTCAGGAGGATCAGTGCTTAAGGTCCGGAGACCAGCAGGAAATGCTGACGTCATTGAAGGGAAAGGGCCACGTGGATAGCCAGAAATGCTCAGGTGTTCAAGTGCTTGGCTCCCTGGGACTGGCGGAAGTGATTACGTCATTGAGGGGGAGAGGCCACATGAAGAGCCCGAAATGCTCAGGTTTTCAAGTGCTTGGGTCCCTTGGGCTGGCTGAAGTGCTGACGTCTTCGAGGGGGAGTGGCCACAGGAAGATCCAGAAATGCTCAGGTGGATAAGGGCTTGGGACTCTCAGGCCAGCCAGAAGTGATGACGTCAAAAGGGGAGGGGCCATGTATAGAGCCAGGTGAATGCATTCCAGGGAGGGAAGCTAGAGGTCACAAACGTCCCAAATTCCATGGGTTCATGCTCTGGAATTTAGGACATGGTACCTGTTCTCTGGGAAGGGCGTGCCCCATTATTAAGAAAAAAACTGGGAATAAGGGCTCGGGAAACTGTAAGTGAGCCTGGAGGGGCAGGCTTTTTCTCCCAGTAGTTAAAGGCTTTTCAGGGTCTAAACACTGCCTTTTCCCAGATTTCAAAACCTCAGGCAGGACTGTCAGAGTCCCAGGTCAGTCCAGTGTGAGGTGCCCACATGTTGGGTACCATGCGGGGTCCATGGCCTCATCGTCGCCGAGGGAGGTTTTAAAGGAGCGCTGGCATCCGCATGCTTGTAACCCTATCCAGCTGGGAAGAGTAAGTCTGTGAGCAGAAGTAGAGCTTGTGCTGTGGGTGTTAGGCCCTTAAGCGAACTTCCAGAGATTGGGAAGACACCCCGCTTCTTAGGAGCTCAGTAGAGAGCCTTGTGGGTCATTGGTCATGCGAACTATGGGGGTTAATGGCCGAAAACGCTCACGTGAACAAATGTGGGAGGATTTTACCAGCTTTTAGTGGTCATTTCATCAGTGGAGTTTGGAAAGCTGGACAGCCAGAAGTGCTCAGGAGGATCAGTGCTTAAGGTCCGGAGACCAGCAGGAAATGCTGACGTCATTGAAGGGAAAAGGCCACGTGGATAGCCAGAAATGCTCAGGTGTTCAAGTGCTTGGCTCCCTGGGGCTGGCGGAAGTGATGACGTCATTGAGGGGAGAGGCCACATGAAGAGCCCGAAATGCTCACGTGTTCCATTGCTTGGGTCTCTTGGGCTGGCTGAAGTGCTGACGTCTTCGAAGGGGAGTGGCCACAGGAAGATCCAGAAATGCTCAGGTGGATAAGGGCTTGGGACTCTCAGGCCAGCCAGAAGTGATGACGTCAGAAGGGGAGGGGCCATGCATAGAGCCAGGTGAATGCATTCCAGGGAGGGAAGCTAGAGGTCACAAACTTCCCAAATTCCATGGGTTCATGCTCTGGAATTTAGGACATGGTACCTGTTATCTGGGAAGGGCGTGCCCCATTTTTAAGCAAAAAACTGGGAATAAGGGCTCGGGAAAATGTAAGTGAGCCTGGAGGGGCAGGCCTTTTCTCCCAGTAGTTAAAGGCTTTTCAGGGTCTAAACACTGCCTTTTCCCAGATTTCAAAACCTCAGGCAGGACTGTCAGAGTCCCAGGTCAGTCCAGTGTGAGGTGCCCACATGTTGGGTATCATGCGGGGTCCCTGGCCTCATCGTCGCCGAGGGAGGTTTTAAAGGAGTGCTGGCAGACGCCTGCTTGTAACCCTATCCAGCTGGGAAGATTAAGTCTGTGAGCAGAAGTTGAGCTGGAGCTGTGGGTGTTAGGCCCTTAAGCGAACTTCCAGAAATTGGGAATACACCCCGCTTCTTAGGAGCTCTGTAGAGAGCCTTGTGGGTCATTGGTCAGGCGAACAATGGGGGTTAATGGCCGAAAACGCTCACGTGAACAAATGTGGGAGGCTTTTACCAGCTTTTAGTGGTCATTTCATCAGTGGAGTTTGGAAAGCTGGACAGCCAGAAGTGCTCAGGAGGATCAGTGCTTTAGGTCCGGAGACCAGCAGGAAATGCTGACGTCATTGAAGGGAAAGGGCCACGTGGATAGCCAGAAATGCTCAGGTGTTCAAATGCTTGGCTCCCTGGGGCTGGCGGAAGTGTTGATGTCATTGAGGGGGAGAGGCCACATGAAGAGCCCGAAATGCTCAGGTGTTCAAGTGCTTGGGTCCCTTGGGCTGGCTGAAGTGCTGAGGTCTTCGAGGGGGAGTGGCCACAAGAAGATCCGGAAATGCTCAGGTGGATAAGGGCTTGGGACTCTCAGGCCAGCCGGAACTGATGACGTCAGAAGGGGAGGGGCCATGTATAGAGCCAGGTGAATGCATTCCAGGGAGGGAAGCTAGAGGTCACAAACGTCCCAAATTCCATGGGTTCATGCTCTGGAATTTAGGACATGGTACCTGTTCTCTGGGAAGGGCGTGCCCCATTTTTAAGCAAAAAACTGGGAATAAGAGCTCGGGAAACTGTAAGTGAGCCTGGAGGGGCAGGCCTTTTCTCCCAGTAGTTAAAGGCTTTTCAGGGTCTAAACACTGCCTTTTCCCAGATTTCAAAACCTCACGCAGGACTGTCAGAGTCCCAAGTCAGACCGGTGTGAGGTGCCCACATGTTGGGTACCATGCGGGGTCCCTGGCCTCATCGTCGCCGAGGGAGGTTTTAAAGGAGCGCTGGCAGCCGCCTGCTTGTAACCCTATCCAGCTGGGAAGAGTAAGTCTGTGAGCAGAAGTTGAGCTGGGGCTGCGGGTGTTAGGCCCTTAAGCGAACTTCCAGAGATTGGGAAGACACCCCGCTTCTTAGGAGCTCAGTAGAGAGCCTTGTGTGTCATTGGTCAGGCGAACTATGGGGGTTAATGGCCGAAAACGCTCAGGTGAACAAAGGTTGGGACGCTGTGACCAGCTTTTAGTGGTCATTTCATCAGTGGAGTTTGGAAAGCTGGACAGCCAGAAGTGCTCAGGAGGATCAGTGCTTAAGGTCCGGAGACCAGCAGGAAATGCTGACGTCATTGAAGGGAAAAGGCCACGTGGATAGCCAGAAATGCTCAGGTGTTCAAGTGCTTGGCTCCCTGGAGTTGGCGGAAGTAATGACGTCATTGAGGGGGAGAGGCCACATGAAGAGCACGAAATGCTCACGTGTTCCATTGCTTGGGTCCCTTGGGCTGGCTGAAGTACTGACGTCTTCGAGGGGGAGTGGCCACAGGAAGATCAAGAAATGCTCAGGTGGATAAGGGCTTGGGACTCTCAGGCCAGCCAGAAGTGATGACGTCAGAAGGGGAGGGGCCATGTATAGAGCCAGGTGAATGCATTCCAGGGAGGGAAGCTAGAGGTCACAAACGTCCCAAATTCCATGGGTTCATACTCTGGAATTTAGGACATGGTACCTGTTCTCTGGGAAGGGCGTGCCCCATTTTTAAGCAAAAAACTGGGAATAAGAGCTCGGGAAACTGTAAGTGAGCCTGGAGGGGCAGGCCTTTTCTCCCAGTAGTTAAAGGCTTTTCAGGGTCTAAACACTGCCTTTTCCCAGATTTCAAAACCTCACGCAGGACTGTCAGAGTCCCAAGTCAGACCGGTGTGAGGTGCCCACATGTTGGGTACCATGCGGGGTCCCTGGCCTCATCGTCGCAGAGGGAGGTTTTAAAGGAGCGCTGGCAGCTGCCTGCTTGTAACCCGATCCAGCTGGGAAGAGTAAGTCTGTGAGCAGAAGTTGAGCTGGGGCTGTGGGTGTTAGGCCCTTAAGCGAACTTCCAGAGATTGGGAAGACACCCCGCTTCTTAGGAGCTCAGTAGAGAGCCTTGTGTGTCATTGGTCAGGCGAACTATGGGGGTTAATGGCCGAAAACTCTCACGTGAACAAAGGTTGGGATGCTGTGATCAGCTTTTAGTGGTCATTTCATCAGTGGAGTTTGGAAAGCTGGACAGCCAGAAGTGCTCAGGAGGATCAGTGCTTAAGGTCCGGAGACCAGCAGGAAATGCTGACGTCATTGAAGGGAAAGGGCCACGTGGATAGCCAGAAATGCTCAGGTGTTCAAGTGCTTGGCTCCCTGGGGCAGGCGGAAGTGATGACGTCATTGAGGGGGAGAGGCCACATGAAGAGCCCGAAATGCTCAGGTTTTCAAGTGCTTGGGTCCCTTGGGCTGGTGAAGTGCTGATGTCTTCGAGGGGGAGTGGCCACAGGAAGATCCAGAAATGCTCAGGTGGATAAGGGCTTGGGACTCTCAGGCCAGCCAGAAGTGATGACGTCAAAAGGGGAGGGGCCATGTATAGAGCCAGGTGAATGCATTCCAGGGAGGGAAGCTAGAGGTCACAAACGTCCCAAATTCCATGGGTTCATGCTCTGGAATTTAGGACATGGTACCTGTTCTCTGGGAAGGGCGTGCCCCATTTTTAAGCAAAAAACTGGGAATAAGAGCTCGGGAAACTGTAAGTGAGCCTGGAGGGGCAGGCCTTTTCTCCCAGTAGTTAAAGGCTTTTCAGGGTCTAAACACTGCCTTTTCCCAGATTTCAAAACCTCACGCAGTACTGTCAGAGTCCCAATTCAGACCGGTGTGAGGTGCCCACATGTTGGGTACCATGCGGGGTCCCTGGCCTCATCGTCGCTGAGGGAGGTTTTAAAGGAGCGCTGGCAACCGCCTGCTTGTAACCCGATCCAGATGGGAAGAGTAAGTCTGTGAGCAGAAGTTGAGCTGGGGCTGTGGGTGTTAGGCCCTTAAACGAACTTCCAGAGATTGGAAAGACACCCCGCTTCTTAGGAGCTCAGTAGAGAGCCTTGTGTGTCATTGGTCAGGCGAACTATGGGGGTTAATGGCCGAAAACGCTCACGTGAACAAAGGTTGGGAGGCTGTGACCAGCTTTTAGTGGTCATTTCATCAGTGGAGTTTGGAAAGCTGGACAGCCAGAAGTGCTCAGGAGGATCAGTGCTTAAGGTCCGGAGACCAGCAGGAAATGCTGACGTCATTGAAGGAAAAGGGCCACGTGGATAGCCAGAAATGCTCAGGTGTTCAAGTGCTCGGCTCTCTGGGGCTGGCGGAAGTGATTACGTCATTGAGGGGGAGAGGCCACATGAAGAGCCCGAAATGCTCAGGTTTTCAAGTGCTTGGGTCCCTTGGGCTGGCTGAAGTGCTGACGTCTTCGAGGGGGAGTGGCCACAGGAAGATCAAGAAATGCTCAGGTGGATAAGGGCTTGGGACTCTCAGGCCAGCCAGAAGTGATGACGTCAAAAGGGGAGGGGCCATGTATAGAGCCAGGTGAATGCATTCCAGGCAGGGAAGCTAGAGGTCACAAACTTCCCAAATTCCATGGGTTCATGCTCTGGAATTTAGCACATGGTACCTGTTCTCTGGGAAGGGCGTGCCCCATTTTTAAGCAAAAAACTGGGAATAAGGGCTCGGGAAACTGTAAGTGAGCCTGGAGGTGCAGGCCTTTTCTCCCAGTAGTTAAAGGCTTTTCAGGGTCTAAACACTGCTTTTTCCCAGATTTCAAAACCACAGGCAGGACTGTCAGAGTCCCAGGTCAGTCCAGTGTGAGGTGCCCACATGTTGGGTACCATGCGGGGTCCCTGGCCTCTTCGTCGCCAAGTGAGGTTGTAAAGGAGCGCTGGCAGCCGCCTGCTTGTAACCCGATCCAGCTGGGAAGAGTAAGTCTGTGAGCAGAAGTTGAGCTGGGGCTGTGGGTGTTAGGCCCTTAAGCGAACTTCCAGAGATTGGGAAGACACCCCGCTTCTTAGGAGCTCAGTAAAGAGCCTTTTGTCATTGGTCAGGCGAACTATGGGGGTTAATGGCCGAAAACGCTCACGTGAACAAAGGTTGGGAGGCTGTGACCAGCTTTTAGTGGTCATTTCATCAGTGGAGTTTGGAAAGCTGGACAGCCAGATGTGCTCAGGAGGATCAGTGCTTAAGGTCCGGAGACCAGCAGGAAATGCTGACGTCATTGAAGGGAAAGGGCCACGTGGATAGCCAGAAATGCTCAGGTGTTCAAGTGCTTGGCTCCCTGGGGCTGGAGGAAGTGATGACCTCATTGAGGGGGAGAGGCCACATGAAGAGCCCGAAATGCTCAGGTGTTCAAGTGCTTGGGTCCCTTGGGCTGGCTGAAGTGCTGACGTCTTCGAGGGGGAGTGGCCACAGGAAGATCCAGAAATGCTCAGGTGGATAAGGGCTTGGAACTCTCAGGCCAGCCAGAAGTGATGACGTCAAAAGGGGAGGGGCCATGTATAGAGCCAGGTGAATGCATTCCAGGCAGGGAAGCTAGAGGTCACAAACGTCCCAAATTCCATGGGTTCATGCTCTGGAATTTAGGACATGGTACCTGTTCTCTGGGAAGGGCGTGCCCCATTATTAAGCAAAAAACTGGGAATAAGGGCTCGGGAAACTGTAAGTGAGCCTGGAGGGGCAGGCTTTTTCTCCCAGTAGTTAAAGGCTTTTCAGGGTCTAAACACTGCCTTTTCCCAGATTTCAAAACCTCAGGCAGGACTGTCAGAGTCCCAGGTCAGTCCAGTGTGAGGTGCCCACATGTTGGGTACCAAGCGGGGTCCATGGCCTCATCCTCGCCGAGGGAGGTTTTAAAGGAGCGCTGGCAGCCGCATGCTTGTAACCCTATCCAGCTGGGAAGAGTAAGTCTGTGAGCAGAAGTTGAGCTGGGGCTGTGGGTGTTAGGCCCTTAAGTGAACTTCCAGAGATTGGGAAGACACCCCGCTTCTTAGGAGCTCAGTAGAGAGCCTTGTGGGTCATTGGTCAGGCGAACTATGGGGGTTAATGGCCGAAAACGCTCACGTGAACAAAGGTTGGGACTCTATGACGAGCTTTTAGTGGTCATTTTTTCAGTGGAGTTTGGAAAGCTGGACAGCCAGAAGTGCTCAGGAGGATCAGTGCTTAAGGTCAGGAGACCAGCAGGAAATGCTGACGTCATTGAAGGGAAAGGGCTACGTGGATAGCTAGAAATGCTCAGGTGTTCAAGTGCTTGGCTCCCTGGGGCTGGCGTAAGTGATGACCTCATTGAGGGGGAGAGGCCACATGAACAGCCCGAAATGCTAAGGTGTTCAAGTACTTGGGTCCCTTGGGCTGGCTGCAGTGCTGACGTCTTCGAGGGGGAGTGGCCACAGGAAGATCCAGAAATGCTCAGGTGGATAAGGGCTTGGGACTCTCAGGCCAACCAGAAGTGATGACGTCAAAAGGGGAGGGGCCATGTATAGAGCCAGGTGAATGCATTCCAGGGAGGGAAGCTAGAGGTCACAAACGTCCCAAATTCCATGGGTTCATGCTCTGGAATTTAGGACATGGTACCTGTTCTCTGGGAAGGGCGTGCCCCATTTTTAAGCAAAAAACTGGGAATAAGGGCTCGGGAAACTGTAAGTGAGCCTGGAGGGGCAGGCCTTTTCTCCCAGTAGTTAAAGGCTTTTCAGGGTCTAAACACTGCCTTTTCCCAGATTTCAAAACCTCAGGCAGGACTGTCAGAGTCCCAGGTCAGTCCAGTGTGAGGTGCCCACATGTTGGGTACCATGCGGGGTCCCTGGCCTCATCGTCGCCGAGGGAGGTTTTAAAGGAGCGCGGGCAGCCGCCTGCTTGTAACCCGATCCAGCTGGGAAGAGTAAGTCTGTGAGCAGAAGTTGAGCTGGGGCTGTGGGTGTTAGGCCCTTAAGCGAACTTCCAGAGATTGGGAAGACACCCCGCTTCTTAGGAGCTCAGTAAAGAGCCTTTTGTCATTGGTCAGGCGAACTATGGGGGTTAATGGCCGAAAACGCTCACGTGAACAAAGGTTGGGAGGCTGTGACCAGCTTTTAGTGGTCATTTCATCAGTGGAGTTTGGAAAGCTGGACAGCCAGATGTGCTCAGGAGGATCAGTGCTTAAGGTCCGGAGACCAGCAGGAAATGCTGACGTCATTGAAGGGAAAGGGCCACGTGGATAGCCAGAAATGCTCAGGTGTTCAAGTGCTTGGCTCCCTGGGGCTGGCGGAAGTGATGACCTCATTGAGGGGGAGAGGCCACATGAAGAGCCCGAAATGCTCAGGTGTTCAAGTGCTTGGGTCCCTTGGGCTGGCTGAAGTGCTGACGTCTTCGAGGGGGAGTGGCCACAGGAAGATCCAGAAATGCTCAGGTGGATAAGGGCTTGGAACTCTCAGGCCAGCCAGAAGTGATGACGTCAAAAGGGGAGGGGCCATGTATAGAGCCAGGTGAATGCATTCCAGGCAGGGAAGCTAGAGGTCACAAACGTCCCAAATTCCATGGGTTCATGCTCTGGAATTTAGGACATGGTACCTGTTCTCTGGGAAGGGCGTGCCCCATTATTAAGCAAAAAACTGGGAATAAGGGCTCGGGAAACTGTAAGTGAGCCTGGAGGGGCAGGCTTTTTCTCCCAGTAGTTAAAGGCTTTTCAGGGTCTAAACACTGCCTTTTCCCAGATTTCAAAACCTCAGGCAGGACTGTCAGAGTCCCAGGTCAGTCCAGTGTGAGGTGCCCACATGTTGGGTACCAAGCGGGGTCCATGGCCTCATCCTCGCCGAGGGAGGTTTTAAAGGAGCGCTGGCAGCCGCATGCTTGTAACCCTATCCAGCTGGGAAGAGTAAGTCTGTGAGCAGAAGTTGAGCTGTGGCTGTGGGTGTTAGGCCCTTAAGTGAACTTCCAGAGATTGGGAAGACACCCCGCTTCTTAGGAGCTCAGTAGAGAGCCTTGTGGGTCATTGGTCAGGCGAACTATGGGGGTTAATGGCCGAAAACGCTCACGTGAACAAAGGTTGGGACTCTATGACGAGCTTTTAGTGGTCATTTTTTCAGTGGAGTTTGGAAAGCTGGACAGCCAGAAGTGCTCAGGAGGATCAGTGCTTAAGGTCAGGAGACCAGCAGGAAATGCTGACGTCATTGAAGGGAAAGGGCTACGTGGATAGCTAGAAATGCTCAGGTGTTCAAGTGCTTGGCTCCCTGGGGCTGGCGTAAGTGATGACCTCATTGAGGGGGAGAGGCCACATGAACAGCCCGAAATGCTAAGGTGTTCAAGTACTTGGGTCCCTTGGGCTGGCTGCAGTGCTGACGTCTTCGAGGGGGAGTGGCCACAGGAAGATCCAGAAATGCTCAGGTGGATAAGGGCTTGGGACTCTCAGGCCAACCAGAAGTGATGACGTCAAAAGGGGAGGGGCCATGTATAGAGCCAGGTGAATGCATTCCAGGGAGGGAAGCTAGAGGTCACAAACGTCCCAAATTCCATGGGTTCATGCTCTGGAATTTAGGACATGGTACCTGTTCTCTGGGAAGGGCGTGCCCCATTTTTAAGCAAAAAACTGGGAATAAGGGCTCGGGAAACTGTAAGTGAGCCTGGAGGGGCAGGCCTTTTCTCCCAGTAGTTAAAGGCTTTTCAGGGTCTAAACACTGCCTTTTCCCAGATTTCAAAACCTCAGGCAGGACTGTCAGAGTCCCAGGTCAGTCCAGTGTGAGGTGCCCACATGTTGGGTACCATGCGGGGTCCCTGGCCTCATCGTCGCCGAGGGAGGTTTTAAAGGAGCGCGGGCAGCCGCCTGCTTGTAACCCGATCCAGCTGGGAAGAGTAAGTCTGTGAGCAGAAGTTGAGCTGGGGCTGTGGGTGTTAGGCCCTTAAGCGTACTTCCAGATATTGGGAAGACATCCCGCTTCTTAGGAGCTCAGTAGAGAGCCTTGTGGGTCATTGGTCAGGCAAACTATGGGGGTTAATGGCCGAAAACGCTCACGTGAACAAAGGTTGGGACGCTGTGACCAGCTTTTAGTTGTCATTTCATCAGTGGAGTTTGGAAAGCTGGACAGCCAGAAGTGCTCAGGAGGATCAGTGCTTAAGGTCCGGAGACCAGCAGGAAATGCTGACGTCATTGAAGGGAAAGGGCCACGTGGATAGCCATAAATGCTCAGGTGTTCAAGTGCTTGGCTCCCTTGGGCTGGTGGAAGTGATGACGTCATTGAAGGGGAGAGGCCACATGAAGAGCCCGAAATGCTCACGTGTTCCATTGCTTGGGTCCCTTGGGCTGGCTGAAGTGCTGACGTCTTCGAGGGAGAGTGGCCACAGGAAGATCCAGAAATGCTCAGGTGGATAAGGGCTTGGGACTCTCAGGCCAGCCAGAAGTGATGACGTCAAAAGGGGAGGGGCCATGTATAGAGCCAGGTGAATGCATTCCAGGCAGGGAAGCTAGAGGTCACAAACGTCCCAAATTCCATGGGTTCATGCTCTGGAATTTAGCACATGGTACCTGTTCTCTGGGAAGGGCGTGCCCCATTTTTAAGCAAAAAACTGGGAATAAGTGCTCGGGAAACTGTAAGTGAGCCTGGAGGTGCAGGCCTTTTCTCCCAGTAGTTAAAGGCTTTTCAGGGTCTAAACACTGCCTTTTCCCAGATTTCAAAACCACAGGCAGGACTGTCAGAGTCCCAGGTCAGTCCAGTGTGAGGTGCCCACATGTTGGGTACCATGCGGGGTCCCTGGCCTCTTCGTCGCCAAGTGAGGTTGTAAAGGAGCGCTGGCAGCCGCCTGCTTGTAACCCGATCCAGCTGGGAAGAGTAAGTCTGTGAGCAGAAGTTGAGCTGGGGCTGTGGGTGTTAGGCCCTTAAGCGAACTTCCAGAAATTGGGAAGACACCCCGCTTCTTAGGAGCTCAGTAGAGAGCCTTGTGGGTCATTGGTCAGGCGAACTATGGGGGTTAATGGCCGAAAACGCTCACGTGAACAAAGGTTGGGACTCTGTGACGAGCTTTTAGTGGTCATTTTTTCAGTGGAGTTTGGAAAGCTGGACAGCCAGAAGTGCTCAGGAGGATCAGTGCTTAAGGTCAGGAGACCAGCAGGAAATGCTGACGTCATTGAAGGGAAAGGGCTACGTGGATAGCCAGAAATGCTCAGGTGTTCAAGTGCTTGGCTCCCTGGGGCTTATGGAAGTGATGACCTCATTGAGGGGGAGAGGCCACATGAACAGCCCGAAATGCTAAGGTGTTCAAGTGCTTGGGTCCCTTGGGCTGGCTGCAGTGCTGACGTCTTCGAGGGGGAGTGGCCACAGGAAGATCCAGAAATGCTCAGGTGGATAAGGGCTTGGGACTCTCAGGCCAGCCAGAAGTGATGACGTCACAAGGGGAGGGGCCATAAATAGAGCCAGGTGAATGCATTCCAGGGAGGGAAGCTAGAGGTCACAAAAGTCCCAAATTCCATGGGTTCATGCTCTGGAATTTAGGACATGGTACCTCTTTTCTGGGAAGGGCGTGCCCCATTTAAAAGCAAAAAACTGGGAATAAGGGCTCAGGAAACTGTAAGTGAGCCTGGAGGGACAGGCCTTTACTCCCAGTAGTTAAAGGCTTTTCAGGGTCTAAACACTGCCTTTTCCCAGATTTCAAAACCTCAGGCAGGACTGTCAGAGTCCCAGGTCAGTCCTCTGTACGGTGCCCACATGTTGGGTACCATGCGGGGTCCCTGGCCTCATCGTCGCCGAGGGAGATTTTAAAGGAGCACTGGCACCCGCCTGCTTATGACCCGATCCAGCTGGGAAGAGTAAGTCTGTGAGCAGAAGTTGAGCTGGGGCTGTGGGTGTTAGGCCCTTAAGCGAACTTCCAGAAATTGGGAACACACCCCGCTTCTTAGGAGCTCTGTAGAGAGCCTTGTGGGTCATTGGTCAGACGAATTATTGGGGATAATGGCCGAAAACGCTCACGTGAACAAAGGTTGGGACGCTGTGACCAGCTTTTAGTGGTCATTTCATCAGTGGAGTTTGGAAAGCTGGACAGCCAGAAGTGCTCAGGAGGATCAGTGCTTAAGGTCCGGAGACCAGCAGGAAATACTGACGTCATTGAAGGGAAAAGGCCACGTGGATAGCCAGAAATGCTCAGGTGTTCAAGTGCTTGGCTCCCTGGGGCTGGCGGAAGTGATGACGTCATTGAGGGGAGAGGCCACATGAAGAACCCGAAATGCTAACGTGTTCCATTGCTTGGGTCTCTTGGGCTGGCTGAAGTGCTGAAGTCTTCGAGGGGGAGTAGCTACAGGAAGATCCAGAAATGCTCAGGTGGATAAGGGCTTGGGACTCTCAGGCCAGCCAGAAGTGATGACGTCAAAAGGGGAGGGGCCATGTATAGAGCCAGGTGAATGCATTCCAGGGAGGGAAGCTAGAGGTCACAAACGTCCCAAATTCCATGGGTTCATGCTCTGGAATTTAGGACATGGTACCTGTTCTCTGGGAAGGGCCTGCCCCATTATTAAGCAAAAAACTGGGAATAAGGGCTTGGGAAAGTGTAAGTGAGCCTGGAGGGGCAGGCCTTTTCTCCCAGTAGTTAAAGGCTTTTCAGGGTCTAAACACTGCCTTTTCCCAGATTTCAAAACCTCTGGCAGGAATGTCAGAGTCCCAGGTCAGTCCAGTGTGAGGTGCCCACATGTTGGGTACCATGCGGGGTCCCTGGCCTCATCGTCGCCGAGGGAGGTTTTAAAGGAGCGCTGGCAGCCGCTTGCTTGTAACCCGATCCAGCTGGGAAGAGTAAGTCTGTGAGCAGAAGTTGAGCTGGGGCTGTGGGTGTTAGGCGCTTAAGCGTACTTCCAGAGATTGGGAACACACCCCGCTTCTTAGGAGCTCAGTAGAGAGCCTTGTGGGTCATTGGTCAGGCGAACTATGGGGGTTAATGGCCGAAAACGCTCACGTGAACAAAGGTTGGGAGGCTGTGACCAGCTTTTAGTGGTCATTTCATCAGTGGAGTTTGGAAAGCTGGACAGCCAGAATTACTCAGGAGGATCAGTGCTTAAGGTCCGGAGACCAGCAGGAAATGCTGACGTCCTTGAAGGGAAAGGGCCACGTGGATAGCCAGAAATGCTCAGGTGTTCAAGTGCTTGGCTCACTGGGGCTGGCGGAAGTGATGACCTCATTGAGGGGGAGAGGCCACATGAAGAGCCCGAAATGCTCAGGTGTTAAAGTGCTTGGGTCCCTTGGGCTGGCTGAAGTGCTGATGTCTTCGAGGGGAAGTGGCCACAGGAAGATCCAGAAATGCTCAGGTGGATAAGGGCTTGGGACTCTCAGGCCAACCAGAAGTGATGACGTCAAAAGGGGAGGGGCCATGTATAGAGCCAGGTGAATGCATTCCAGGGAGGGAAGCTAGAGGTCACAAACGTCCCAAATTCCATGGGTTCATGCTCTGGAATTTAGGACATGGTACCTGTTTCTGGGAAGGGCGTGCCCCATTTTTAAGCAAAAAACTGGGAATAAGGGCTCGGGAAACTGTAAGTGAGCCTGGGGGGGCCGGCCTTTTCTCCCAGTAGTTAAAGGCTTTTCAGGGTCTAAACACTACCTTTTCCAAGATTTCAAAACCTCAGGCAGGACTGTCAGAGTCCCAGGTCAGTCCAGTGTGAGGTGCCCACATGTTGGGGACCATTCGGGGACCCTGGCCTCATCGTCGCCGAGGGAGGTTTTAAAGGAGTGCTGGCAGCCGCCTGCTTGTAACCCTATCCAGCTTGGAAGAGTAAGTCTGTGAGCAGAAGTTTAGCTGGGGCTGTAGGTGTTAGGCCCGTAAGCGAACTTCCAGAGATTGGGAAGACACCCCGCTTCTTAGGAGCTCAGTAGAGAGCCTTGTGGGTCATTGGTCAGGCGAACTATGGGGGTTAATGCCCGAAAACGCTCAAGTGAACAAAGGTTGGGACGCTGTGACCAGCTTTTAGTGGTCATTTCATCAGTGGAGTTTGGAAAGCTGTACAGCCAGAAGTACTCAGGAGGATCAGTGATTAAGGTCCGGAGACCAGCAGGAAATGCTGACGTCATTGAAGGGAAAAGGCCACGTGGATAGCCAGAAATGCTCAGGTGTTCAAGTGCTTGGCTCCCTGGGGTTGGCGGAAGTGATGACGTCATTGAGGGGAGAGGCCACATGAAGAGCCCGAAATGCTCAGGTGTTCAAGTGCTTGGGTCCCTTGGGCTGGCTGAAGTGCTGAAGTCTTCGAGGGGGAGTGGCCACAAGAAGGTCCAGAAATGCTCAGGTGGATAAGGGCTTGGGACTCTCAGGCCAGCCAGAAGTGATGACGTCAAAAGGGGAGGGGCCATGTATAGAGCCAGGTGAATGCATTCCAGGGATGGAAGCTAGAGGTCACAAACGTCCCAAATTCCATGGGTTCATGCTCTGGAATTTAGGACATGGTACCTGTTCTCTGGGAAGGGCGTGCCTCATTATTAAGCAAAAAACTGGGAATAAGGGCTCGGGAAACTGTAAGTGAGCCTGGAGGGGCAGGCCTCTTCTCCCAGTAGTTAAAGGCTTTTCAGGGTCTAAACACTGCCTTTTCCCTGATTTCAAAACCTCAGGCTGGACTGTCAGAGTCCCAGGTCAGTCCAGTGTGAGGTGCCCACATGTTGGGTACCATGCCGGGTCCCTGGCCTCATCGTCGCCGAGGGATGTTTTAAAGGAGCACTGGCAGCCGGCTGCTTGTAACCCTATCCAGCTGGGAAGAGTAAGTCTGTGAGCAGAAGTTGAGTTGGGGCTGTGGGTGTTTAGGCCCTTAAGCGAACTTCCAGAGATTGGGAAGACACCCCGCTTCTTAGGAGCTCAGTAGAGAGCCTTGTGGGTCATTGGTCAGGCGAACAATGGGGGTTAAAGGCCGAAAACGCTCACGTGAACAAAGGTTGGGATGCTGTGACCGGCTTTTAGTGGTCATTTAATCAGTGGAATTTGGAAAGCTGGACAGCCAGATGTGCTCAGGAGGATCAGTGCTTAAGGTCCGGAGACCAGCAGGAAATGCTGACGTCATTGAAGGGAAAGGGCCACGTGGATAGCCAGAAATGCTCAGGTGTTCAAGTGCTTGGCTCCCTGGGGCTGGCGGAAGTGATGACGTCATTGAGGGGGAGAGGCCACATGAAGAGCCCGAAATGCTCAGGTGTTCAAGTGCTTGGGTCCCTTCGGCTGGCTGAAGTGCTGACGTCTTTGAGGGGGAGTGGCCACAGGAAGATCCAGAAATGCTCAGGTGGATAAGGGCTTGGGACTCTCAGGCCAGCCAGAAGTGATGACGTCAAAAGGGGAGGGGCCATGTATAGAGCCAGGTGAATGCATTCCAGGGAGGGAAGCTAGAGGTCACAAACGTCCCAAATTCCATGGGTTCATGCTTTGGAATTTGGGACATGGTACTTGTTCTCTCGGAAGGGCGTGCCCCATTATTAAGCAAAAAACTGGGAATAAGGGCTCGGGAAACTGTAAGTGAGCCTGGAGGGGCAGGCCTTTTCTCCCAGTAGTTAAAGGCTTTTCAGGGTCTAAACACTGCCTTTCCCAGATTTCAAAACCTCAGGCAGGACTGTCAGAGTCCCAGGTCAGTCCAGTGTGAGGTGCCCACATGTTGGGTACCATGCGGGGTCCATGGCCTCATCCTCGCCGAGGGAGGTTTTAAAGGAGCGCTGGCAGCCGCATGCTTGTAACCCTATCCAGCTGGGAAGAGTAAGTCTGTGAGTAGAAGTTGAGCTGGGGCTGTGGGTGTTAGGCCCTTAAGCGAACTTCCAGAGATTGGGAAGACACCCCGCTTCTTAGGAGCTCAGTAGAGAGCCTTGTGGGTCATTGGTCAGGCGAACTATGGGGGTTAATGCCCGAAAACGCTCAAGTGAACAAAGGTTGGGACGCTGTGACCAGCTTTTAGTGGTCATTTCATCAGTGGAGTTTGGAAAGCTGGACAGCCAGAAGTGCTCAGGAGGATCAGTGCTTAAGGTCCGGAGACCAGCAGGAAATGCTGACGTCATTGAAGGGAAAAGGCCACGTGGATAGCCAGAAATGCTCAGGTGTTCAAGTGCTTGGCTCCCTGGGGCTGGCGGAAGTGATGACGTCATTGAGGGGAGAGGCCACATGAAGAGCCCGAAATGCTAACGTGTTCCATTGCTTGGGTCTCTTGGGCTGGCTGAAGTGCTGAAGTCTTCGAGGGGGAGTGGCCACAGGAAGATCCAGAAATGCTCAGGTGGATAAGGGCTTGGGACTCTCAGGCCAGCCAGAAGTGATGACGTCAAAAGGGGAGGGGCCATGTATAGAGCCAGGTGAATGCATTCCAGGGAGGGAAGCTAGAGGTCACAAACGTCCCAAATTCCATGGGTTCATGCTCTGGAATTTAGGACATGGTACCTGTTCTCTGGGAAGGGCCTGCCCCATTATTAAGCAAAAAACTGGGAATAAGGGCTTGGGAAAGTGTAAGTGAGCCTGGAGGGGCAGGCCTTTTCTCCCAGTAGTTAAAGGCTTTTCAGGGTCTAAACACTGCCTTTTCCCAGATTTCAAAACCTCTGGCAGGAATGTCAGAGTCCCAGGTCAGTCCAGTGTGAGGTGCCCACATGTTGGGGACCATTCGGGGACCCTGGCCTCATCGTCGCCGAGGGAGGTTTTAAAGGAGTGCTAGCAGCCGCCTGCTTGTAACCCTATCCAGCATGGAAGAGTAAGTCTGTGAGCAGAAGTTGAGCTGGGGCTGTAGGTGTTAGGCCCGTAAGCGAACTTCCAGAGATTGGGAAGACACCCCGCTTCTTAGGAGCTCAGTAGAGAGCCTTGTGGGTCATTGGTCAGGCGAACTATGGGGGTTAATGCCCGAAAACGCTCAAGTGAACAAAGGTTGGGACGCTGTGACCAGCTTTTAGTGGTCATTTCATCAGTGGAGTTTGGAAAGCTGTACAGCCAGAAGTGCTCAGGAGGATCAGTGATTAAGGTCCGGAGACCAGCAGGAAATGCTGACGTCATTGAAGGGAAAAGGCCACGTGGATAGCCAGAAATGCTCAGGTGTTTTAGTGCTTGGCTCCCTGGGGCTGGCGGAAGTGATGACGTCATTGAGGGGAGAGGCCACATGAAGAGCCCGAAATGCTCAGGTGTTCAAGTGCTTGGGTCCCTTGGGCTGGCTGAAGTGCTGATGTCTTCGAGGGGGAGTGGCAACAGGAAGATCCAGAAATGCTCAGGTGGATAAGGGCTTGGGACTCTCAGGCCAGCCATAAGTGATGACGTCAAAAGGGGATGAGCCATGTATAAAGCCAGGTGAATGCATTCCAGGGAGGAAAGCTAGAGGTCACAAACATCCCAAATTCCATGGGTTCATGCTCTGGAATTTAGGACATGGTACCTGTTCTCTGGGAAGGGCGTGCCCCATTTTTAAGCAAAAAACTGGGAATAAGGGCTCGGGAAACTGTAAGTGAGCCTGGAGGGGCAGGCCTTTTCTCCCAGTAGTTAAAGGCTTTTCAGGGTCTAAACACTGCCTTTTCCCAGATTTCAAAACCTCAGGCAGGACTGTCAGAGTCCCAGGTCAGTCCAGTGTGAGGTGCCCACATGTTGGGTACCATGCGGGGTCCCTGGCCTCATCGTCGCCGAGGGAGGTTTTAAAGGAGCGCTGGCAGCCGCCTGCTTGTAATCCTATCCAGCTTGGAAGAGTAATTCTGTGAGCAGAAGTTGAGCTGGGGCTGTGGGTGTTAGGCCCTTAAGCGAACTTCCAGAAATTGGGAAGACACCCCGCTTCTTAGGAGCTCTGTAGAGAGCCTTGTGGGTCATTGGTCAGGCGAAAAATGGGGGTTAATGGCCGAAAACGCTCACGTGAACAAAGGTTGGGAGGCTTTGACCAGCTTTTAGTGGTCATTTCATCAGTGGAGTTTGCAAAGGTGGACAGCCAGAAGTGCTCAGGAGGATCAGTGCTTAAGGTCCGGAGACCAGCAGGAAATGCTGTCGTCATTGAAGGGAAAGGGCCACGTGGATAGCCAGAAATGCTCAGGTGTTCAAGTGCTTGGCTCCCTGGAGCTGGAGGAAGTGATGACGTCATTGAGGGGGAGAGGCCACATGAAGAGCCCGAAATGCTCAGGTGTTCAAGTGCTTGGGTCCCTTGGGCTGGCTGAAGTGCTGACGTCTTCGAGGGGGAGTGGCCACAGGAAGATCCAGAAATGCTCAGGTGGATAAGGGCTTGGAACTCTCAGGCCAGCCATAAGTGATGACGTCAAAAGGGGAGGGGCCATGTATAGAGCCAGGTGAATGCATTCCAGGCAGGGAAGCTAGAGGTCACAAATGTCCCAAATTCCATGGGTTCATGCTCTGGAATTTAGCACATGGTACCTGTTCTCTGGGAAGGGCGTGCCCCATTTTTAAGCAAAAAACTGGGAATAAGGGCTCGGGAAACTGTAAGTGAGCCTGGAGGGGCAGGCCTTTTCTCCCAGTAGTTAAAGGCTTTTCAGGGTCTAAACACTGCCTTTTCCCAGATTTCAAAACCTCAGGCAGGACTGTCAGAGTCCCAGGTCATTCCAGTGTGAGGTGCCCACATGTTGGGTACCATGCGGGGTCCCTGGCCTCATCGTCGCCAAGGGAGGTTTTAAAGGAGCGCTGGCAGCCGCCTGCTTGTAACCCTATCCATCTTGGAAGAGTAAGTCTGTGAGCAGAAGTTGAGCTGGGGCTGTGGGTGTTAGGCCCTTAAGCGAACTTCCAGAATTTGGGAAAACACCCCGCTTCTTAGGAGCTCAGTAGAGAGCCTTGTGGGTCATTGGTCAGGCGAACAATGGGGGTTAATGGCCGAAAACACTCTCGTGAACAAAGGTTGGGAGGCTTTGACCAGCTTTTAGTGGTCATTTCATCAGTGGAGTTTGGAAAGCTGGACAGCCAGAATTGCTCAGGAGGATCAGTGCTTAAGGTCCGGAGACCAGCAGGAAATGCTGACGTCATTGAAGGGAAAGGGCCACGTGGATAGCCAGAAATGCTCAGGTGTTCAAATGCTTGGCTCCCTGGGGCTGGCGGAAGTGATGATGTCATTGAGGGGGAGAGGCCACATGAAGAGCCCGAAATGCTCAGGTGTTCCAGTGCTTCGGTCCCTTGGGCTGGCTGAAGTGCTGAAGTCTTCGAGGGGGAGTGGCCACAAGAAGGTCCAGAAATGCTCAGGTGGATAAGGGCTTGGGACTCTCAGGCCAGCCAGAAGTGATGACGTCAAAAGGGGAGGGGCCATGTATAGAGCCAGGTGAATGCATTCCAGGGAGGGAAGCTAGAGGTCACAAACGTCCCAAATTCCATGGGTTCATGCTTTGGAATTTGGGACATGGTACTTGTTCTCTCGGAAGGGCGTGCCCCATTATTAAGCAAAAAACTGGGAATAAGGGCTCGGGAAACTGTAAGTGAGCCTGGAGGGGCAGGCCTTTTCTCCCAGTAGTTAAAGGCTTTTCAGGGTCTAAACACTGCCTTTCCCAGATTTCAAAACCTCAGGCAGGACTGTCAGAGTCCCAGGTCAGTCCAGTGTGAGGTGCCCACATGTTGGGTACCATGCGGGGTCCATGGCCTCATCCTCGCCGAGGGAGGTTTTAAAGGAGCGCTGGCAGCCGCATGCTTGTAACCCTATCCAGCTGGGAAGAGTAAGTCTGTGAGCAGAAGTTGAGCTGGGGCTGTGGGTGTTAGGCCCTTAAGCGAACTTCCAGAGATTGGGAAGACACCCCGCTTCTTAGGAGCTCAGTAGAGAGCCTTGTGGGTCATTGGTCAGGCGAACTATGGGGGTTAATGGCCGAAAACGCTCACGTGAACAAAGGTTGGGACTCTGTGACGAGCTTTTAGTGGTCATTTTTTCAGTGGAGTTTGGAAAGCTGGACAGCCAGAAGTGCTCAGGAGGATCAGTGCTTAAGGTCAGGAGACCAGCAGGAAATGCTGACGTCATTGAAGGGAAAGGGCTACGTGGATAGCCAGAAATGCTCAGGTGTTCAAGTGCTTGGCTCCCTGGGGCTGGCGAAAGTGATGACGTCATTGAGGGGGAGAGGCCACATGAACAGCCCGAAATGCTAAGGTGTTCAAGTGCTTGGGTCCCTTGGGCTGGCTGCAGTGCTGACGTCTTCGAGGGGGAGTGGCCACAAGAAGATCCAGAAATGCTCAGGTGGATAAGGGCTTGGGACTCTCAGGCCAGCCAGAAGTGATGACGTCACAAGGGGAGGGGCCATAAATAGAGCCAGGTGAATGCATTCCAGGGAGGGAAGCTAGAGGTCACAAAAGTCCCAAATTCCATGGGTTCATGCTCCGGAATTTAGGACATGGTACCTGTTTTCTGGGAAGGGCGTGCCCCATTTAAAAGCAAAAAACTGGGAATAAGGGCTCAGGAAACTGTAAGTGAGCCTGGAGGGACAGGCCTTTTCTCCCAGTAGTTAAAGGCTTTTCAGGGTCTAAACACTGCCTTTTCCCAGATTTCAAAACCTCAGGCAGGACTGTCAGAGTCCCAGGTCAGTCCTGTGTACGGTGCCCACATGTTGGGTACCATGCGGGGTCCCTGGCCTCATCGTCGCCGAGGGAGATTTTAAAGGAGCACTGGCAGCCGCCTGCTTATGACCCGATCCAGCTGGGAAGAGTAAGTCTGTGAGCAGAAGTTGAGCTGGGGCTGTGGGTGTTAGGCCCTTAAGCGAACTTCCAGAAATTGGGAACACACCCCGCTTCTTAGGAGCTCTGTAGAGAGCCTTGTGGGTCATTGGTCAGACGAATTATTGGGGATAATTGCCGAAAACGCTCACGTGAACAAAGGTTGGGACGCTGTGACCAGCTTTTAGTGGTCATTTCATCAGTGGAGTTTGGAAAGCTGGACAGCCAGAAGTGCTCAGGAGGATCAGTGCTTAAGGTCCGGAGACCAGCAGGAAATGCTGACGTCCTTGAAGGGAAAGGGCCACGTGGATAGCCAGAAATGCTCAGGTGTTCAAGTGCTTGGCTCACTGGGGCTGGCGGAAGTGATGACCTCATTGAGGGGGAGAGGCCACATGAAGAGCCCGAAATGCTCAGGTGTTAAAGTGCTTGGGTCCCTTGGGCTGGCTGAAGTGCTGACGTCTTCGAGGGGGAGTGGCCACAGGAAGATCCAGAAATGCTCAGGTGGATAAGGGCTTGGGACTCTCAGGCCAACCAGAAGTGATGACGTCAAAAGGGGAGGGGCCATGTATAGAGCCAGGTGAATGCATTCCAGGGAGGGAAGCTAGAGGTCACAAAAGTCCCAAATTCCATGGGTTCATGCTCTGGAATTTAGGACATGGTACCTGTTTCTAGGAAGGGCGTGCCCCATTTTTAAGCAAAAAACTGGGAATAAGGGCTCGGGAAACTGTAAGTGAGCCTGGGGGGGCCGGCCTTTTCTCCCAGTAGTTAAAGGCTTTTCAGGGTCTAAACACTACCTTTTCCAAGATTTCAAAACCTCAGGCAGGACTGTGAGAGTCCCAGGTCAGTCCAGTGTGAGGTGCCCACATGTTGGGTACCATGCGGGGTCCCTGGCCTCATCGTAGCCTAGGGAGGTTTTAAAGGAGCGCTGGCAGCCGCCTGCTTGTAACCCTATCCAGCTGGGAAGAGTAAGTCTGTGAGCAGAAGTTGAGCTGGGGCTGTGGGTGTTAGGCCCTTAAGCGAAATTCCAGAGATTGGGAAGACACCCCGCTTCTTAGGAGCTCTGTAGAGAGCCTTGTGCGTCATTGGTCAGGCGAACAATGGGGGTTAATGGCCGAAAACGCTCACGTGAACAAAGGTTGGGAGGGTGTGACCAGCTTTTAGTGGTCATTTCATCAGTGGAATTTGGAAAGCTGGACAGCCAGAAGTGCTCAGGAGGATCAGTGCTTAAGGTCTTGAGACCAGCAGGAAATGCTGACGTCATTGAAGGGAAAGGGCCACGTGGATAGCCAGAAATGCTCAGGTGTTCAAGTGCTTGGCTCCCTGGGGCTGGCGGAAGTGATGACGTCATTGAGGGGGAGAGGCCACATGAAGAGCACGAAATGCTCAGGTGTTCAAGTGCTTGGGTCCCTTGGGCTGGCTGAAGTGCTGACGTCTTCGAGGGGGAGTGGCCACAGGAAGATCCAGAAATGCTCAGGTGGAAAAGGGCTAGCCAGAAGTGATGACGTCAAAAGGGGAGGGGCCATGTATAGAGCCAGGTGAGTGCATTCCAGGGAGGGAAGCTAGAGGTCACAAACGTCCCAAATTCCATGGGTTCATGCTCTGGAATTTAGGACATGGTACCTGTTCTCTGGGAAGGGCGTGCCCCATTATTAAGCAAAAAACTGGAATAAGGGCTCGGGAAACTGTAAGTGAGCCTGGAGGGGCAGGCCTTTTCTCCCAGTAGTTAAAGGCTTTTCAGGGTCTAAACACGGCCTTTTCCCAGATTTCAAAACCTCAGGCAGGACTGTCAGAGTCCCAGGTCAGTCCAGTGTGAGGTGCCCACATGTTGGGTACCATTCGGGGTCCCTGGCCTCATCGTTGCCCAGGGAGGTTTTAAAGGAGCGCTGGCAGCCGCCTGCTTGTAACCCTATCCAGCTGGGAAGAGTAAGTCTGTGAGCAGAAGTTGAGCTGGGGCTGTGGGTGTTAGGCCCTTAAGCGAACTTCCAGAGATTGGGAAGACACCCCGCTTCTTAGGAGCTCAGTAGAGAGCCTTGTGGGTCATTGGTCAGGCGAAAAATGGGGGTTAATGGCCGAAAATGCTCACCTGAACAAAGGTTGGGACGCTGTGACCAGCTTTTAGTGGTCATTTCATCAGTGGAGTTTGGAAAGCTGGACAGCCAGAAGTGCTCAGGAGGATCAGTGCTTAAGGTCCGGAGACCAGCAGGAAATGCTGACGTCATTGAAGGAAAAGGGCCACGTGGATAGCCAGAAATGCTCAGGTGTTCAAGTGCTTGTCTCCCTGGGGCTGGCGGAAGTGATGATGTCATTGAGGGGGAGAGGCCACATGAAGAGCCCGAAATGCTCAGGTGTTCAAGTGCTTCGGTCCCTTGGGCTGGCTGAAGTGCTGAAGTCTTCGAGGGGGAGTGGCCACAGGAAGATCCAGAAATGCTCAGGTGGATAAGGGCTTGGGACTATCAGGCCAGCCAGAAGTGATGACGTCAAAAGGGGAGGGGCCATGTATAGAGCCAGGTGACTGCATTCCAGGGAGGGAAGCTAGAGGTCACAAACGTCCCAAATTCCATGGGTTCATGCTCTGGAATTTAGGACATGGTACCTGTTCTCTCGGAAGGGCGTGCCCCATTATTAAGCAAAAAACTGGGAATAAGGGCTCGGGAAACTGTAAGTGAGCCTGGAGGGGCAGGCCTTTTCTCCCAGTAGTTAAAGGCTTTTCAGGGTCTAAACACTGCCTTTCCCAGATTTCAAAACCTCAGGCAGGACTGTCAGAGTCCCAGGTCAGTCCAGTGTGAGGTGCCCACATGTTGGGTACCATGCCGGGTCCCTGGCCTCATCGTCGCCGAGGGATGTTTTAAAGGAGCCCTGGCAGCCGGCTGCTTGTAACCCTATCCAGCTGGGAAGAGTAAGTCTGTGAGCAGAAGTTGAGTTGGGGCTGTGGTTGTTTAGGCCCTTAAGCGAACTTCCAGAGATTGGGAAGACACCCCGCTTCTTAGGAGCTCAGTAGAGAGCCTTGTGGGTCATTGGTCAGGCGAACAATGGGGGTTAAAGGCCGAAAACGCTCACGTGAACAAAGGTTGGGATGCTGTGACCAGCTTTTAGTGGTCATTTCATCAGTGGAATTTGGAAAGCTGGACAGCCAGATGTGCTCAGGAGGATCAGTGCTTAAGGTCCGGAGACCAGCAGGAAATGCTGACGTCATTGAAGGGAAAGGGCCACGTGGATAGCCAGAAATGCTCAGGTGTTCAAGTGCTTGAATCCCTGGGGCTGGCGGAAGTGATGACGTCATTGAGGGGGAGAGGCCACATGAAGAGCCCGAAATGCTCAGGTGTTCAAGTGCTTGGGTCCCTTGGGCTGGCTGAAGTGCTGACGTCTTCGAGGGGGAGTGGCCACAGGAATATCCAGATTTGCTCAGGTGGATAAGGGCTTGGGACTCTCAGGCCAGCCAGAAGTGATGACGTCAAAAGGGGAGGGGCCATGTATAGAGCCAGGTGAATGCATTCCAGGGAGGGAAGCTAGAGGTCACAAACGTCCCAAATTCCATGGGTTCATGCTTTGGAATTTGGGACATGGTACTTGTTCTCTCGGAAGGGCGTGCCCCATTATTAAGCAAAAAACTGGGAATAAGGGCTCGGGAAACTGTAAGTGAGCCTGGAGGGGCAGGCCTTTTCTCCCAGTAGTTAACGGCTTTTCAGGGTCTAAACACTGCCTTTCCCAGATTTCAAAACCTCAGGCAGGACTGTCAGAGTCCCAGGTCAGTCCAGTGTGAGGTTCCCACATGTTGGGTACCATGCGGGGTCCCTGGCCTCATCGTCGCCGAGGGAGGTTTTAAAGGAGCGCTGGCAGCCGCCTGCTTGTAACCCTATCCAGCTTGGAAGAGTAAGTCTGTGAGCAGAAGTTGAGCTGGGGCTGTGGGTGTTAGGCCCTTAAGCGAACTTCCAGAAATTGGGAAAACACCCCGCTTCTTAGGAGCTCTGTAGAGAGCCTTGTGGGTCATTGGTCAGGCGAACAATGGGGTTTAATGGCCGAAAACGCTCACGTGAACAAAGGTTGGGAGGCTTTGACCAGCTTTTAGTGGTCATTTCATCAGTGGAGTTTGGAAAGCTGGACAGCCAGAAGTGCTCAGGAGGATCAGTGCTTAAGGTCCGGAGACCAGCAGGAAATGCTGACGTCATTGAAGGGAAAGGGCCACGTGGATAGCCAGAAATGCTCAGGTGTTCAAGTGCTTGGCTCCCTGGGGCTGGCGGAAGTGATGACGTCATTGAGGGGGAGAGGCCACATGAAGAGCCCGAAATGCTCAGGTGTTCAAGTGCTTGGGTCCCTTGGGCTGGCTGAAGTGCTGACGTCTTCGAGGGGGAGTGGCCACAGGAAGATCCAGAAATGCTCAGGTGGATAAGGGCTTGGGACTCTCAGGCCAGCCAGAAGTGATGACGTCAAAAGGGGAGGGGCCATGTATAGAGCCAGGTGAATGCATTCCTGGGAGGGAAGCTAGAGGTCACAAACGTCCCAAATTCCATGGGTTCATGCTCTGGAATTTAGGACATGGTACCTGTTCTCTGGGAAGGGCGTTCCATATTATTAAGCAAAAAACTGAGAATAAGTGCTCGGGAAACTGTAAGTGAGCCTGGAGGGGCAGGCCTTTTCTCCCAGTAGTTAAAGGCTTTTCAGGGTCTAAACACTGCTTTTTCCCAGATTTCAAAACCTCAGGCAGGACTGTGAGAGTCCCAGGTCAGTCCAGTGTGAGGTGCCCACATGTTGGGTACCATGCGGGGTCCCTGGCCTCATCGTAGCCTAGGGAGGTTTTAAAGGAGCGCTGGCAGCCGCCTGCTTGTAACCCTATCCAGCTGGGAAGAGTAAGTCTGTGAGCAGAAGTTGAGCTGGGGCTGTGGGTGTTAGGCCCTTAAGCGAACTTCCAGAGATTGGGAAGACACCCCGCTTCTTAGGAGCTCTGTAGAGAGCCTTGTGGGTCATTGGTCAGGCGAACAATGGGGGTTAATGGCCGAAAACGCTCACGTGAACAAAGGTTGGGAGGGTGTGACCAGCTTTTAGTGGTCATTTCATCAGTGGAATTTGGAAAGCTGGACAGCCAGAAGTGCTCAGGAGGATCAGTGCTTAAGGTCTTGAGACCAGCAGGAAATGCTGACGTCATTGAAGGGAAAGGGCCACGTGGATAGCCAGAAATGCTCAGGTGTTCAAGTGCTTGGCTCCCTGGGGCTGGCGGAAGTGATGACGTCATTGAGGGGGAGAGGCCACATGAAGAGCACGAAATGCTCAGGTGTTCAAGTGCTTGGGTCCCTTGGGCTGGCTGAAGTGCTGACGTCTTCGAGGGGGAGTGGCCACAGGAAGATCCAGAAATGCTCAGGTGGAAAAGGGCTAGCCAGAAGTGATGACGTCAAAAGGGGAGGGGCCATGTATAGAGCCAGGTGAATGCATTCCAGGGAGGGAAGCTAGAGGTCACAAACGTCCCAAATTCCATGGGTTCATGCTCTGGAATTTAGGACATGGTACCTGTTCTCTGGGAAGGGCGTGCCCCATTATTAAGCAAAAAACTGGAATAAGGGCTCGGGAAACTGTAAGTGAGCCTGGAGGGGCAGGCCTTTTCTCCCAGCAGTTAAAGGCTTTTCAGGGTCTAAACACGGCCTTTTCCCAGATTTCAAAACCTCAGGCAGGACTGTCAGAGTCCCAGGTCAGTCCAGTGTGAGGTGCCCACATGTTGGGTACCATGCGGGGTCCCTGGCCTCATCGTCGCCCAGGGAGGTTTTAAAGGAGCGCTGGCAGCCGCCTGCTTGTAACCCTATCCAGCTGGGAAGAGTAAGTCTGTGAGCAGAAGTTGAGCTGGGGCTGTGGGTGTTAGGCCCTTAAGCGAACTTCCAGAGATTGGGAAGACACCCCGCTTCTTAGGAGCTCAGTAGAGAGCCTTGTGGGTCATTGGTCAGGCGAACAATGGGGGTTAATGGCCGAAAATGCTCACCTGAACAAAGGTTGGGACGCTGTGACCAGCTTTTAGTGGTCATTTCATCAGTGGAGTTTGGAAAGCTGGACAGCCAGAATTGCTCAGGAGGATCAGTGCTTAAGGTCCGGAGACCAGCAGGAAATGCTGACGTCATTGAAGGAAAAGGGCCACGTGGATAGCCAGAAATGCTCAGGTGTTCAAGTGCTTGGCTCCCTGGGGCTGGCGGAAGTGATGACGTCATTGAGGGGGAGAGGCCACATGAAGAGCCCGAAATGCTCAGGTGTTCAAGTGCTTGGGTCCCTTCGGCTGGCTGAAGTGCTGACGTCTTCGAGGGGGAGTGGCCACAGGAAGATCCAGAAATGCTCAGGAGGATAAGGGCTTGGGACTCTCAGGCCAGCCAGAAGTGATGACGTCAAAAGGGGAGGGGCCATGTATAGAGCCAGTTGAATGCATTCCAGGGAGGGAAGCTAGAGGTCACAAACGTCCCAAATTCCATGGGTTCATGCTTTGGAATTTGGGACATGGTACTTGTTCTCTCGGAAGGGCGTGCCCCATTATTAAGCAAAAAACTGGGAATAAGGGCTCGGGAAACTGTAAGTGAGCCTGGAGGGGCAGGCCTTTTCTCCCAGTAGTTAAAGGCTTTTCAGGGTCTAAACACTGCCTTTCCCAGATTTCAAAACCTCAGGCAGGACTGTCAGAGTCCCAGGTCAGTCCAGTGTGAGGTTCCCACATGTTGGTTACCATGCGGGGTCCCTGGCCTCATCGTCGCCGAGGGAGGTTTTAAAGGAGCGCTGGCAGCCGCCTGCTTGTAACCCTATCCAGCTTGGAAGAGTAAGTCTGTGAGCAGAAGTTGAGCTGGGGCTGTGGGTGTTAGGCCCTTAAGCGAACTTCCAGAAATTGGGAAAACACCCCGCTTCTTAGGAGCTCTGTAGAGAGCCTTGTGGGTCATTGGTCACGCGAACAATGGGGTTTAATGTCCGAAAACGCTCACGTGAACAAAGGTTGTGAGGCTTTGACCAGCTTTTAGTGGTCATTTCATCAGTGGAGTTTGGAAAGCTGGACAGCCAGAAGTGCTCAGGAGGATCAGTGCTTAAGGTCCGGAGACCAGCAGGAAATGCTGACGTCATTGAAGGGAAAGGGCCACGTGGATAGCCAGAAATGCTCAGGTGTTCAAGTGCTTGGCTCCCTGGGGCTGGCGGAAGTGATGACGTCATTGAGGGGGAGAGGCCACATGAAGAGCCCGAAATGCTCAGGTGTTCAAGTGCTTGGGTCCCTTGGGCTGGCTGAAGTGCTGACGTCTTCGAGGGGGAGTGGCCACAGGAAGATCCAGAAATGCTCAGGTGGACAAGGGCTTGGGACTCTCAGGCCAGCCAGAAGTGATGACGTCAAAAGGGGAGGGGCCATGTATAGAGCCAGGTGAATGCATTCCTGGGAGGGAAGCTAGAGGTCACAAACGTCCCAAATTCCATGGGTTAATGCTCTGGAATTTAGGACATGGTACCTGTTCTCTGGGAAGGGCGTGCCCCATTATTAAGCAAAAAACTGGGAATAAGGGCTCGGGAAACTGTAAGTGAGCCTGGAGGGGCAGGCCTTTTCTCCCAGTAGTTAAAGGCTTTTCAGGGTCTAAACACTGCTTTTTCCCAGATTTCAAAACCTCAGGCAGGACTGTCAGAGTCCCAGGTCAGTCCAGTGTGAGGTGCCCACATGTTGGGTACCATGCGGGGTCCCTGGCCTCATCGTAGCCTAGGGAGGTTTTAAAGGAGCGCTGGCAGCCGCCTGCTTGTAACCCTATCCAGGTGGGAAGAGTAAGTCTGTGAGCAGAAGTTGAGCTGGGGCTGTGGGTGTTAGGCCCTTAAGCGAACTTCCAGAGATTGGGAAGACACCCCGCTTCTTAGGAGCTCTGTAGAGAGCCTTGTGCGTCATTGGTCAGGCGAACAATGGGGGTTAATGGCCGAAAAAGCTCATGTGAACAAAGGTTGGGAGGGTGTGACCAGCTTTTAGTGGTCATTTCATCAGTGGAATTTGGAAAGCTGGACAGCCAGAAGTGCTCAGGAGGATCAGTGCTTAAGGTCTTGAGACCAGCAGGAAATGCTGACGTCATTGAAGTTAAAGGGCCACGTGGATAGCCAGAAATGCTCAGGTGTTCAAGTGCTTGGCTCCCTGGGGCTTGCGGAAGTGATGACGTCATTGAGGGGGAGAGGCCACATGAAGAGCACGAAATGCTCAGGTGTTCAAGTGCTTGGGTCCCTTGGGCTGGCTGAAGTGCTGACGTCTTCGAGGGGGAGTGGCCACAGGAAGATCCAGAAATGCTCAGGTGGAAAAGGGCTAGCCAGAAGTGATGACGTCAAAAGGGGAGGGGCCATGTATAGAGCCAGGTGAATGCATTCCAGGGAGGGAAGCTAGAGGTCACAAACGTCCCAAATTCCATGGGTTCATGCTCTGGAATTTAGGACATGGTACCTGTTCTCTGGGAAGGGCGTGCCCCATTATTAAGCAAAAAACTGGGAATAAGGGCTCGGGAAACTGCAAGTGTGCCTGGAGGGGCAGGCCTCTTCTCCCAGTAGTTAAAGGCTTTTCAGGGTCTAAACACTGCCTTTTCCCTGATTTCAAAACCTCAGGCTGGACTGTCAGAGTCCCAGGTCAGTCCAGTGTGAGGTGCCCACATGTTGGGTACCATGCCGGGTCCCTGGCCTCATCGTCGCCGAGGGATGTTTTAAAGGAGCACTGGCAGCCAGCTGCTTGTAACCCTATCCAGCTGGGAAGAGTAAGTCTGTGAGCAGAAGTTGAGTTGGGGCTGTGGTTGTTTAGGCCCTTAAGCGAACTTCCAGAGATTGGGAAGACACCCCGCTTCTTAGGAGCTCAGTAGAGAGCCTTGTGGGTCATTGGTCAGGCGAACAATGGGGGTTAAAGGCCGAAAACGCTCACGTGAACAAAGGTTGGGAGGCTTTGACCAGCTTTTAGTGGTCATTTCATCAGTGGAGTTTGGAAAGCTGGACATCCAGAAGTGCTCAGGAGAATCAGTGCTTAAGGTCCGGAGACCAGCAGGAAATGCTGACGTCATTGAAGGGAAAGGGCCACGTGGATAGCCAGAAATGCTCAGGTGTTCAAATGCTTGGCTCCCTGGGGCTGGCGGAAGTGATGATGTCATTGAGGGGGAGAGGCCACATGAAGAGCCCGAAATGCTCAGGTGTTCAAGTGCTTCGGTCCCTTGGGCTGGCTGAAGTGCTGAAGTCTTCGAGGGGGAGTGGCCACAGGAAGATCCAGAAATGCTCAGGTGGATAAGGGCTTGGGACTATCAGGCCAGCCAGAAGTGATGACGTCAAAAGGGGAGGGGCCATGTATAGAGCCAGGTGACTGCATTCCAGGGAGGGAAGCTAGAGGTCACAAACGTCCCAAATTCCATGGGTTCATGCTCTGGAATTTAGGACATGGTACCTGTTCTCTGGGAAGGGCGTGCCCCATTATTAAGCAAAAAACTGGGAATAAGGGCTCGGGAAACTGTAAGTGAGCCTGGAGGGGCAGGCCTCTTCTCCCAGTAGTTAAAGGCTTTTCAGGGTCTAAACACTGCCTTTTCCCAGATTTCAAAACCTCAGGCAGGACTGTCAGAGTCCCAGGTCAGTCCAGTGTGAGGTGCCCACATGTTGGGTACCATGCGGGGTCCCTGGCCTCATCGTCGCCGAGGGAGGTTTTAAAGGAGCGCTGGCAGCCGCCTGCTTGTAACCCGATCCAGCTGGGAAGAGTAAGTCTGTGAGCAGAAGTTGAGCTGGGTCTGTGGGTGTTTAGGCCCTTAAGCGAACTTCCAGAGATTGGGAAGACACCCCGCTTCTTAGGAGCTCAGTAGAGAGCCTTGTGGGTCATTGGTCAGGCGAACAATGGGGGTTAAAGGCCGAAAACGCTCACGTGAACAAAGGTTGGGATGCTGTGACCGGCTTTTAGTGGTCATTTCATCAGTGGAATTTGGAAAGCTGGACAGCCAGATGTGCTCAGGAGGATCAGTGCTTAAGGTCCAGAGACCAGCAGGAAATGCTGACGTCATTGAAGGGAAAGGGCCACGTGGATAGCCAGAAATGCTCAGGTGTTCAAGTGCTTGGCTCCCTGGGGCTGGCGGAAGTGATGACGTCATTGAGGGGGAGAGGCCACATGAAGAGCCCGAAATGCTCAGGTGTTCAAGTGCTTGGGTCCCTTCGGCTGGCTGAAGTGATGACGTCTTCGAGGGGGAGTGGCCACAGGAAGATCCAGAAATGCTCAGGTGGATAAGGGCTTGGGACTCTCAGGCCAGCCAGAAGTGATGACGTCAAAAGGGGAGGGGCCATGTATAGAGCCAGTTGAATGCATTCCAGGGAGGGAAGCTAGAGGTCACAAACGTCCCAAATTCCATGGGTTCATGCTTTGGAATTTGGGACATGGTACTTGTTCTCTCGGAAGGGCGTGCCCCATTATTAAGCAAAAAACTGGGAATAAGGGCTCGGGAAACTGTAAGTGAGCCTGGAGGGGCAGGCCTTTTCTCCCAGTAGTTAAAGGCTTTTCAGGGTCTAAACACTGCCTTTCCCAGATTTCAAAACCTCAGGCAGGACTGTCAGAGTCCCAGGTCAGTCCAGTGTGAGGTTCCCACATGTTGGGTACCATGCGGGGTCCCTGGCCTCATCGTCGCCGAGGGAGGTTTTAAAGGAGCGCTGGCAGCCTCCTGCTTGTAACCCTATCCAGCTTGGAAGAGTAAGTCTGTGAGCAGAAGTTGAGCTGGGGCTGTGGGTGTTAGGCCCTTAAGCGAACTTCCAGAAATTGGGAAAACACCCCGCTTCTTAGGAGCTCTGTAGAGAGCCTTGTGGGTCATTGGTCACGCGAACAATGGAGTTTAATGTCCGAAAACGCTCACGTGAACAAAGGTTGGGAGGCTTTGACCAGCTTTTAGTGGTCATTTCATCAGTGGAGTTTGGAAAGCTGGACAGCCAGAAGTGCTCAGGAGGATCAGTGCTTAAGGTCCGGAGACCAGCAGGAAATGCTGACGTCATTGAAGGGAAAGGGCCACGTGGATAGCCAGAAATGCTCAGGTGTTCAAGTGCTTGGCTCCCTGGGGCTGGCGGAAGTGATGACGTCATTGAGGGGGAGAGGCCACATGAAGAGCCCGAAATGCTCAGGTGTTCAAGTGCTTGGGTCCCTTGGGCTGGCTGAAGTGCTGACGTCTTCGAGGGGGAGTGGCCACAGGAAGATCCAGAAATGCTCAGGTGGACAAGGGCTTGGGACTCTCAGGCCAGCCAGAAGTGATGACGTCAAAAGGGGAGGGGCCATGTATAGAGCCAGGTGAATGCATTCCTGGGAGGGAAGCTAGAGGTCACAAACGTCCCAAATTCCATGGGTTAATGCTCTGGAATTTAGGACATGGTACCTGTTCTCTGGGAAGGGCGTGCCCCATTATTAAGCAAAAAACTGGGAATAAGTGCTCGGGAAACTGTAAGTGAGCCTGGAGGGGCAGGCCTTTTCTCCCAGTAGTTAAAGGCTTTTCAGGGTCTAAACACTGCTTTTTCCCAGATTTCAAAACCTCAGGCAGGACTGTCAGAGTCCCAGGTCAGTCCAGCGTGAGGTGCCCACATGTTGGGTACCATGCGGGGTCCCTGGCCTCATCGTAGCCTAGGGAGGTTTTAAAGGAGCGCTGGCAGCCGCCTGCTTGTAACCCTATCCAGGTGGGAAGAGTAAGTCTGTGAGCAGAAGTTGAGCTGGGGCTGTGGGTGTTAGGCCCTTAAGCGAACTTCCAGAGATTGGGAAGACACCCCGCTTCTTAGGAGCTCTGTAGAGAGCCTTGTGCGTCATTGGTCAGGCGAACAATGGGGGTTAATGGCCGAAAAAGCTCATGTGAACAAAGGTTGGGAGGGTGTGACCAGCTTTTAGTGGTCATTTCATCAGTGGAATTTGGAAAGCTGGACAGCCAGAAGTGCTCAGGAGGATCAGTGCTTAAGGTCTTGAGACCAGCAGGAAATGCTGACGTTATTGAAGGGAAAGGGCCACGTGGATAGCCAGAAATGCTCAGGTGTTCAAGTGCTTGGCTCCCTGGGGCTGGCGGAAGTGATGACGTCATTGAGGGGGAGAGGCCACATGAAGAGCACGAAATGCTCAGGTGTTCAAGTGCTTGGGTCCCTTGGGCTGGCTGAAGTGCTGACGTCTTCGAGGGGGAGTGGCCACAGGAAGATCCAGAAATGCTCAGGTGGAAAAGGGCTAGCCAGAAGTGATGACGTCAAAAGGGGAGGGGCCATGTATAGAGCCAGGTGAATGCATTCCAGGGAGGGAAGCTAGAGGTCACAAACGTCCCAAATTCCATGGGTTCATGCTCTGGAATTTAGGACATGGTACCTGTTCTCTGGGAAGGGCGTGCCCCATTATTAAGCAAAAAACTGGAATAAGGGCTTGGGAAACTGTAAGTGAGCCTGGAGGGGCAGGCCTTTTCTCCCAGTAGTTAAAGGCTTTTCAGGGTCTAAACACGGCCTTTTCCCAGATTTCAAAACCTCAGGCAGGACTGTCAGAGTCCCAGGTCAGTCCAGTGTGAGGTGCCCACATGTTGGGTACCATGCGGGGTCCCTGGCCTCATCGTCGCCCAGGGAGGTTTTAAAGGAGCGCTGGCAGCCGCCTGCTTGTAACCCTATCCAGCTGGGAAGAGTAAGTCTGTGAGCAGAAGTTGAGCTGGGGATGTGGGTGTTAGGCCCGTAAGAGAACTTCCAGAGATTGGGAAGACACCCCGCTTCTTAGGAGCTCAGTAGAGAGCCTTGTGGGTCATTGGTCAGGCGAACAATGGGGGTTAATGGCCGAAAATGCTCACCTGAACAAAGGTTGGGACGCTGTGACCAGCTTTTAGTGGTCATTTCATCAGTGGAGTTTGGAAAGCTGGACAGCCAGAAGTGCTCAGGAGGATCAGTGCTTAAGGTCCGGAGACCAGCAGGAAATGCTGACGTCATTGAAGGGAAAGGGCCACGTGGATAGCCAGAAATGCTCAGGTGTTCAAGTGCTTGTCTCCCTGGGGCTGGCGGAAGTGATGATGTCATTGAGGGGGAGCGGCCACATGAAGAGCCCGAAATGCTCAGGTGTTCAAGTGCTTGGGTCCCTTGGGCTGGCTGAAGTGCTGACGTCTTCGAGGGGGAGTGGCCACAGGAAGATCCAGATTTGCTCAGGTGGATAAGGGCTTGGGACTCTCAGGCCAGCCAGAAGTGATGACGTCAAAAGGGGAGGGGCCATGTATAGAGCCAGGTGAATGCATTCCAGGGAGGGAAGCTAGAGGTCACAAACGTCCCAAATTCCATGGGTTCATGCTCTGGAATTTAGGACATGGTACCTGTTCTCTGGGAAGGGCGTGCCCCATTATTAAGCAAAAAACTGGGAATAAGGGCTCGGGAAACTGTAAGTGAGCCTGGAGGGGCAGGCCTCTTCTCCCAGTAGTTAAAGGCTTTTCAGGGTCTAAACACTGCCTTTTCCCTGATTTCAAAACCTCAGGCTGGACTGTCAGAGTCCCAGGTCAGTCCAGTGTGAGGTGCCCACATGTTGGGTACCATGCCGGGTCCCTGGCCTCATCGTCGCCGAGGGATGTTTTAAAGGAGCACTGGCAGCCGGCTGCTTGTAACCCTATCCAGCTGGGAAGAGTAAGTCTGTGAGCAGAAGTTGAGTTGGGGCTGTGGTTGTTTAGGCCCTTAAGCGAACTTCCAGAGATTGGGAAGACACCCCGCTTCTTAGGAGCTCAGTAGAGAGCCTTGTGGGTCATTGGTCAGGCGAACAATGGGGGTTAAAGGCCGAAAACGCTCACGTGAACAAAGGTTGGGAGGCTTTGACCAGCTTTTAGTGGTCATTTCATCAGTGGAGTTTGGAAAACTGGACATCCAGAAGTGCTCAGGAGGATCAGTGCTTAAGGTCCGGAGACCAGCAGGAAATGCTGACGTCATTGAAGGGAAAGGGCCACGTGGATAGCCAGAAATGCTCAGGTGTTCAAATGCTTGGCTCCCTGGGGCTGGCGGAAGTGATGATGTCATTGAGGGGGAGAGGCCACATGAAGAGCCCGAAATGCTCAGGTGTTCAAGTGCTTCGGTCCCTTGGGCTGGCTGAAGTGCTGAAGTCTTCGAGGGGGAGTGGCCACAGGAAGATCCAGAAATGCTCAGGTGGATAAGGGCTTGGGACTATCAGGCCAGCCAGAAGTGATGACGTCAAAAGGGGAGGGGCCATGTATAGAGCCAGGTGACTGCATTCCAGGGAGGGAAGCTAGAGGTCACAAACGTCCCAAATTCCATGGGTTCATGCTCTGGAATTTAGGACATGGTACCTGTTCTCTGGGAAGGGCGTGCCCCATTATTAAGCAAAAAACTGGGAATAAGGGCTCGGGAAACTGTAAGTGAGCCTGGAGGGGCAGGCCTCTTCTCCCAGTAGTTAAAGGCTTTTCAGGGTCTAAACACTGCCTTTTCCCAGATTTCAAAACCTCAGGCAGGACTGTCAGAGTCCCAGGTCAGTCCAGTGTGAGGTGCCCACATGTTGGGTACCATGCGGGGTCCCTGGCCTCATCGTAGCCTAGGGAGGTTTTAAAGGAGCGCTGGCAGCCGCCTGCTTGTAACCCTATCCAGGTGGGAAGAGTAAGTCTGTGAGCAGAAGTTGAGCTGGGGCTGTGGGTGTTAGGCCCTTAAGCGAACTTCCAGAGATTGGGAAGACACCCCGCTTCTTAGGAGCTCTGTAGAGAGCCTTGTGCGTCATTGGTCAGGCGAACAATGGGGGTTAATGGCCGAAAACGCTCATGTGAACAAAGGTTGGGAGGGTGTGACCAGCTTTTAGTGGTCATTTCATCAGTGGAATTTGGAAAGCTGGACAGCCAGAAGTGCTCAGGAGGATCAGTGCTTAAGGTCTTGAGACCAGCAGGAAATGCTGACGTCATTGAAGGGAAAGGGCCACGTGGATAGCCAGAAATGCTCAGGTGTTCAAGTGCTTGGCTCCCTGGGGCTGGCGGAAGTGATGACGTCATTGAGGGGGAGAGGCCACATGAAGAGCACGAAATGCTCAGGTGTTCAAGTGCTTGGGTCCCTTGGGCTGGCTGAAGTGCTGACGTCTTCGAGGGGGAGTGGCCACAGGAAGATCCAGAAATGCTCAGGTGGAAAAGGGCTAGCCAGAAGTGATGACGTCAAAAGGGGAGGGGCCATGTATAGAGCCAGGTGAATGCATTCCAGGGAGGGAAGCTAGAGGTCACAAACGTCCCAAATTCCATGGGTTCATGCTCTGGAATTTAGGACATGGTACCTGTTCTCTGGGAAGGGCGTGCCCCATTATTAAGCAAAAAACTGGAATAAGGGCTTGGGAAACTGTAAGTGAGCCTGGAGGGGCAGGCCTTTTCTCCCAGTAGTTAAAGGCTTTTCAGGGTCTAAACACGGCCTTTTCCCAGATTTCAAAACCTCAGGCAGGACTGTCAGAGTCCCAGGTCAGTCCAGTGTGAGGTGCCCACATGTTGGGTACCATGCGGGGTCCCTGGCCTCATCGTCGCCCAGGGAGGTTTTGAAGGAGCGCTGGCAGCCGCCTGCTTGTAACCCTATCCAGCTGGGAAGAGTAAGTCTGTGAGCAGAAGTTGAGCTGGGGCTGTGGGTGTTAGGCCCTTAAGCGAACTTCCAGAGATTGGGAAGACACCCCGCTTCTTAGGAGCTCAGTAGAGAGCCTTGTGGGTCATTGGTCAGGCGAACAATGGGGGTTAATGGCCGAAAATGCTCACCTGAACAAAGGTTGGGACGCTGTGACCAGCTTTTAGTGGTCATTTCATCAGTGGAGTTTGGAAAGCTGGACAGCCAGAAGTGCTCAGGAGGATCAGTGCTTAAGGTCCGGAGACCAGCAGGAAATGCTGACGTCATTGAAGGGAAAGGGCCACGTGGATAGCCAGAAATGCTCAGGTGTTCAAGTGCTTGTCTCCCTGGGGCTGGCGGAAGTGATGATGTCATTGAGGGGGAGCGGCCACATGAAGAGCCCGAAATGCTCAGGTGTTCAAGTGCTTGGGTCCCTTGGGCTGGCTGAAGTGCTGACGTCTTCGAGGGGGAGTGGCCACAGGAAGATCCAGATTTGCTCAGGTGGATAAGGGCTTGGGACTCTCAGGCCAGCCAGAAGTGATGACGTCAAAAGGGGAGGGGCCATGTATAGAGCCAGGTGAATGCATTCCAGGGAGGGAAGCTAGAGGTCACAAACGTCCCAAATTCCATGGGTTCATGCTCTGGAATTTAGGACATGGTACCTGTTCTCTGGGAAGGGCGTGCCCCATTATTAAGCAAAAAACTGGGAATAAGGGCTCGGGAAACTGTAAGTGAGCCTGGAGGGGCAGGCCTCTTCTCCCAGTAGTTAAAGGCTTTTCAGGGTCTAAACACTGCCTTTTCCCTGATTTCAAAACCTCAGGCTGGACTGTCAGAGTCCCAGGTCAGTCCAGTGTGAGGTGCCCACATGTTGGGTACCATGCCGGGTCCCTGGCCTCATCGTCGCCGAGGGATGTTTTAAAGGAGCACTGGCAGCCGGCTGCTTGTAACCCTATCCAGCTGGGAAGAGTAAGTCTGTGAGCAGAAGTTGAGTTGGGGCTGTGGTTGTTTAGGCCCTTAAGCGAACTTCCAGAGATTGGGAAGACACCCCGCTTCTTAGGAGCTCAGTAGAGAGCCTTGTGGGTCATTGGTCAGGCGAACAATGGGGGTTAAAGGCCGAAAACGCTCACGTGAACAAAGGTTGGGAGGCTTTGACCAGCTTTTAGTGGTCATTTCATCAGTGGAGTTTGGAAAACTGGACATCCAGAAGTGCTCAGGAGGATCAGTGCTTAAGGTCCGGAGACCAGCAGGAAATGCTGACGTCATTGAAGGGAAAGGGCCACGTGGATAGCCAGAAATGCTCAGGTGTTCAAATGCTTGGCTCCCTGGGGCTGGCGGAAGTGATGATGTCATTGAGGGGGAGAGGCCACATGAAGAGCCCGAAATGCTCAGGTGTTCAAGTGCTTCGGTCCCTTGGGCTGGCTGAAGTGCTGAAGTCTTCGATTGGGAGTGGCCACAGGAAGATCCAGAAATGCTCAGGTGGATAAGGGCTTGGGACTATCAGGCCAGCCAGAAGTGATGACGTCAAAAGGGGAGGGGCCATGTATAGAGCCAGGTGACTGCATTCCAGGGAGGGAAGCTAGAGGTCACAAACGTCCCAAATTCCATGGGTTCATGCTCTGGAATTTAGGACATGGTACCTGTTCTCTGGGAAGGGCGTGCCCCATTATTAAGCAAAAAACTGGGAATAAGGGCTCGGGAAACTGTAAGTGAGCCTGGAGGGGCAGGCCTCTTCTCCCAGTAGTTAAAGGCTTTTCAGGGTCTAAACACTGCCTTTTCCCAGATTTCAAAACCTCAGGCAGGACTGTCAGAGTCCCAGGTCAGTCCAGTGTGAGGTGCCCACATGTTGGGTACCATGCGGGGTCCCTGGCCTCATCGTAGCCTAGGGAGGTTTTAAAGGAGCGCTGGCAGCCGCCTGCTTGTAACCCTATCCAGGTGGGAAGAGTAAGTCTGTGAGCAGAAGTTGAGCTGGGGCTGTGGGTGTTAGGCCCTTAAGCGAACTTCCAGAGATTGGGAAGACACCCCGCTTCTTAGGAGCTCTGTAGAGAGCCTTGTGCGTCATTGGTCAGGCGAACAATGGGGGTTAATGGCCGAAAACGCTCATGTGAACAAAGGTTGGGAGGGTGTGACCAGCTTTTAGTGGTCATTTCATCAGTGGAATTTGGAAAGCTGGACAGCCAGAAGTGCTCAGGAGGATCAGTGCTTAAGGTCTTGAGACCAGCAGGAAATGCTGACGTCATTGAAGGGAAAGGGCCACGTGGATAGCCAGAAATGCTCAGGTGTTCAAGTGCTTGGCTCCCTGGGGCTGGCGGAAGTGATGACGTCATTGAGGGGGAGAGGCCACATGAAGAGCACGAAATGCTCAGGTGTTCAAGTGCTTGGGTCCCTTAGGCTGGCTGAAGTGCTGACGTCTTCGAGGGGGAGTGGCCACAGGAAGATCCAGAAATGCTCAGGTGGAAAAGGGCTAGCCAGAAGTGATGACGTCAAAAGGGGAGGGGCCATTTATAGAGCCAGGTGAATGCATTCCAGGGAGGGAAGCTAGAGGTCACAAACGTCCCAAATTCCATGGGTTCATGCTCTGGAATTTAGGACATGGTACCTGTTCTCTGGGAAGGGCGTGCCCCATTATTAAGCAAAAAACTGGAATAAGGGCTTGGGAAACTGTAAGTGAGCCTGGAGGGGCAGGCCTTTTCTCCCAGTAGTTAAAGGCTTTTCAGGGTCTAAACACGGCCTTTTCCCAGATTTCAAAACCTCAGGCAGGACTGTCAGAGTCCCAGGTCAGTCCAGTGTGAGGTGCCCACATGTTGGGTACCATGCGGGGTCCCTGGCCTCATCGTCGCCCAGGGAGGTTTTGAAGGAGCGCTGGCAGCCGCCTGCTTGTAACCCTATCCAGCTGGGAAGAGTAAGTCTGTGAGCAGAAGTTGAGCTGGTGCTGTGGGTGTTAGGCCCTTAAGCGAACTTCCAGAGATTGGGAAGACACCCCGCTTCTTAGGAGCTCAGTAGAGAGCCTTGTGGGTCATTGGTCAGGTGAACAATGGGGGTTAATGGCCGAAAATGCTCACCTGAACAAAGGTTGGGACGCTGTGACCAGCTTTTAGTGGTCATTTCATCAGTGGAGTTTGGAAAGCTGGACAGCCAGAAGTGCTCAGGAGGATCAGTGCTTAAGGTCCGGAGACCAGCAGGAAATGCTGACGTCATTGAAGGGAAAGGGCCACGTGGATAGCCAGAAATGCTCAGGTGTTCAAGTGCTTGTCTCCCTGGGGCTGGCGGAAGTGATGATGTCATTGAGGGGGAGCGGCCACATGAAGAGCCCGAAATGCTCAGGTGTTCAAGTGCTTGGGTCCCTTGGGCTGGCTGAAGTGCTGACGTCTTCGAGGGGGAGTGGCCACAGGAAGATCCAGATTTGCTCAGGTGGATAAGGGCTTGGGACTCTCAGGCCAGCCAGAAGTGATGACGTCAAAAGGGGAGGGGCCATGTATAGAGCCAGGTGAATGCATTCCAGGGAGGGAAGCTAGAGGTCACAAACGTCCCAAATTCCATGGGTTCATGCTCTGGAATTTAGGACATGGTACCTGTTCTCTGGGAAGGGCGTGCCCCATTATTAAGCAAAAAACTGGGAATAAGGGCTCGGGAAACTGTAAGTGAGCCTGGAGGGGCAGGCCTCTTCTCCCAGTAGTTAAAGGCTTTTCAGGGTCTAAACACTGCCTTTTCCCTGATTTCAAAACCTCAGGCTGGACTGTCAGAGTCCCAGGTCAGTCCAGTGTGAGGTGCCCACATGTTGGGTACCATGCCGGGTCCCTGGCCTCATCGTCGCCGAGGGATGTTCTAAAGGAGCACTGGCAGCCGGCTGCTTGTAACCCTATCCAGCTGGGAAGAGTAAGTCTGTGAGCAGAAGTTGAGTTGGGGCTGTGGTTGTTTAGGCCCTTAAGCGAACTTCCAGAGATTGGGAAGACACCCCGCTTCTTAGGAGCTCAGTAGAGAGCCTTGTGGGTCATTGGTCAGGCGAACAATGGGGGTTAAAGGCCGAAAACGCTCACGTGAACAAAGGTTGGGAGGCTTTGACCAGCTTTTAGTGGTCATTTCATCAGTGGAGTTTGGAAAGCTGGACATCCAGAAGTGCTCAGGAGGATCAGTGCTTAAGGTCCGGAGACCAGCAGGAAATGCTGACGTCATTGAAGGGAAAGGGCCACGTGGATAGCCAGAAATGCTCAGGTGTTCAAATGCTTGGCTCCCTGGGGCTGGCGGAAGTGATGATGTCATTGAGGGGGAGAGGCCACATGAAGAGCCCTAAATGCTCAGGTGTTCAAGTGCTTCGGTCCCTTGGGCTGGCTGAAGTGCTGAAGTCTTCGAGGGGGAGTGGCCACAGGAAGATCCAGAAATGCTCAGGTGGATAAGGGCTTGGGACTATCAGGCCAGCCAGAAGTGATGACGTCAAAAGGGGAGGGGCCATGTATAGAGCCAGGTGACTGCATTCCAGGGAGGGAAGCTAGAGGTCACAAACGTCCCAAATTCCATGGGTTCATGCTCTGGAATTTAGGACATGGTACCTGTTCTCTGGGAAGGGCGTGCCCCATTATTAAGCAAAAAACTGGGAATAAGGGCTCGGGAAACTGTAAGTGAGCCTGGAGGGGCAGGCCTCTTCTCCCAGTAGTTAAAGGCTTTTCAGGGTCTAAACACTGCCTTTTCCCAGATTTCAAAACCTCAGGCAGGACTGTCAGAGTCCCAGGTCAGTCCAGTGTGAGGTGCCCACATGTTGGGTACCATGCGGGGTCCCTGGCCTCATCATCGCCGAGGGAGGTTTTAAAGGAGCGCTGGCAGCCGCCTGCTTGTAACCCGATCCAGCTGGGAAGAGTAAGTCTGTGAGCAGAAGTTGAGCTGGGTCTGTGGGTGTTTAGGCCCTTAAGCGAACTTCCAGAGATTGGGAAGACACCCCGCTTCTTAGGAGCTCAGTAGAGAGCCTTGTGGGTCATTGGTCAGGCGAACAATGGGGGTTAAAGGCCGAAAACGCTCACGTGAACAAAGGTTGGGATGCTGTGACCGGCTTTTAGTGGTCATTTCATCAGTGGAATTTGGAAAGCTGGACAGCCAGATGTGCTCAGGAGGATCAGTGCTTAAGGTCCAGAGACCAGCAGGAAATGCTGACGTCATTGAAGGGAAAGGGCCACGTGGATAGCCAGAAATGCTCAGGTGTTCAAGTGCTTGGCTCCCTGGGGCTGGCGGAAGTGATGACGTCATTGAGGGGGAGAGGCCACATGAAGAGCCCGAAATGCTCAGGTGTTCAAGTGCTTGGGTCCCTTCGGCTGGCTGAAGTGCTGACGTCTTCGAGGGGGAGTGGCCACAGGAAGATCCAGAAATGCTCAGGTGGATAAGGGCTTGGGACTCTCAGGCCAGCCAGAAGTGATGACGTCAAAAGGGGAGGGGCCATGTATAGAGCCAGTTGAATGCATTCCAGGGAGGGAAGCTAGAGGTCACAAACGTCCCAAATTCCATGGGTTCATGCTTTGGAATTTGGGACATGGTACTTGTTCTCTCGGAAGGGCGTGCCCCATTATTAAGCAAAAAACTGGGAATAAGGGCTCGGGAAACTGTAAGTGAGCCTGGAGGGGCAGGCCTTTTCTCCCAGTAGTTAAAGGCTTTTCAGGGTCTAAACACTGCCTTTCCCAGATTTCAAAACCTCAGGCAGGACTGTCAGAGTCCCAGGTCAGTCCAGTGTGAGGTTCCCACATGTTGGGTACCATGCGGGGTCCCTGGCCTCATCGTCGCCGAGGGAGGTTTTAAAGGAGTGCTGGCAGCCGCCTGCTTGTAACCCTATCCAGCTTGGAAGAGTAAGTCTGTGAGCAGAAGTTGAGCTGGGGCTGTGGGTGTTAGGCCCTTAAGCGAACTTCCAGAAATTGGGAAAACACCCCGCTTCTTAGGAGCTCTGTAGAGAGCCTTGTGGGTCATTGGTCACGCGAACAATGGGGTTTAAAGTCCGAAAACGCTCACGTGAACAAAGGTTGGGAGGCTTTGACCAGCTTTTAGTGGTCATTTCATCAGTGGAGTTTGGAAAGCTGGACAGCCAGAAGTGCTCAGGAGGATCAGTGCTTAAGGTCCGGAGACCAGCAGGAAATGCTGACGTCATTGAAGGGAAAGGGCCACGTGGATAGCCAGAAATGCTCAGGTGTTCAAGTGCTTGGCTCCCTGGGGCTGGCGGAAGTGATGACGTCATTGAGGGGGAGAGGCCACATGAAGAGCCCGAAATGCTCAGGTGTTCAAGTGCTTGGGTCCCTTGGGCTGGCTGAAGTGCTGACGTCTTCGAGGGGGAGTGGCCACAGGAAGATCCAGAAATGCTCAGGTGGACAAGGGCTTGGGACTCTCAGGCCAGCCAGAAGTGATGACGTCAAAAGGGGAGGGGCCATGTATAGAGCCAGGTGAATGCATTCCTGGGAGGGAAGCTAGAGGTCACAAACGTCCCAAATTCCATGGGTTAATGCTCTGGAATTTAGGACATGGTACCTGTTCTCTGGGAAGGGCGTGCCCCATTATTAAGCAAAAAACTGGGAATAAGTGCTCGGGAAACTGTAAGTGAGCCTGGAGGGGCAGGCCTTTTCTCCCAGTAGTTAAAGGCTTTTCAGGGTCTAAACACTGCTTTTTCCCAGATTTCAAAACCTCAGGCAGGACTGTCAGAGTCCCAGGTCAGTCCAGTGTGAGGTGCCCACATGTTGGGTACCATGCGGGGTCCCTGGCCTCATCGTAGCCTAGGGAGGTTTTAAAGGAGCGCTGGCAGCCGCCTGCTTGTAACCCTATCCAGGTGGGAAGAGTAAGTCTGTGAGCAGAAGTTGAGCTGGGGCTGTGGGTGTTAGGCCCTTAAGCGAACTTCCAGAGATTGGGAAGACACCCCGCTTCTTAGAAGCTCTGTAGAGAGCCTTGTGCGTCATTGGTCAGGCGAACAATGGGGGTTAATGGCCGAAAAAGCTCATGTGAACAAAGGTTGGGAGGGTGTGACCAGCTTTTAGTGGTCATTTCATCAGTGGAATTTGGAAAGCTGGACAGCCAGAAGTGCTCAGGAGGATCAGTGCTTAAGGTCTTGAGACCAGCAGGAAATGCTGACGTCATTGAAGGGAAAGGGCCACGTGGATAGCCAGAAATGCTCAGGTGTTCAAGTGCTTGGCTCCCTGGGGCTGGCGGAAGTGATGACGTCATTGAGGGGGATAGGCCACATGAAGAGCACGAAATGCTCAGGTGTTCAAGTGCTTGGGTCCCTTGGGCTGGCTGAAGTGCTGACGTCTTCGAGGGGGAGTGGCCACAGGAAGATCCAGAAATGCTCAGGTGGAAAAGGGCTAGCCAGAAGTGATGACGTCAAAAGGGGAGGGGCCATGTATAGAGCCAGGTGAATGCATTCCAGGGAGGGAAGCTAGAGGTCACAAACGTCCCAAATTCCATGGGTTCATGCTCTGGAATTAAGGACATGGTACCTGTTCTCTGGGAAGGGCGTGCCCCATTATTAAGCAAAAAACTGGAATAAGGGCTTGGGAAACTGTAAGTGAGCCTGGAGGGGCAGGCCTTTTCTCCCAGTAGTTAAAGGCTTTTCAGGGTCTAAACACGGCCTTTTCCAAGATTTCAAAACCTCAGGCAGGACTGTCAGAGTCCCAGGTCAGTCCAGTGTGAGGTGCCCACATGTTGGGTACCATGCGGGGTCCCTGGCCTCATCGTCGCCCAGGGAGGTTTTAAAGGAGCGCTGGCAGCCGCCTGCTTGTAACCCTATCCAGCTGGGAAGAGTAAGTCTGTGAGCAGAAGTTGAGCTGGGGCTGTGGGTGTTAGGCCCTTAAGCGAACTTCCAGAGATTGGGAAGACACCCCGCTTCTTAGGAGCTCAGTAGAGAGCCTTGTGGGTCATTGGTCAGGCGAACAATGGGGGTTAATGGCCGAAAATGCTCACCTGAACAAAGGTTGGGACGCTGTGACCAGCTTTTAGTGGTCATTTCATCAGTGGAGTTTGGAAAGCTGGACAGCCAGAAGTGCTCAGGAGGATCAGTGCTTAAGGTCCGGAGACCAGCAGGAAATGCTAACGTCATTGAAGGGAAAGGGCCACGTGGATAGCCAGAAATGCTCAGGTGTTCAAGTGCTTGTCTCCCTGGGGCTGGCGGAAGTGATGATGTCATTGAGGGGGAGCGGCCACATGAAGAGCCCGAAATGCTCAGGTGTTCAAGTGCTTGGGTCCCTTGGGCTGGCTGAAGTGCTGACGTCTTCGAGGGGGAGTGGCCACAGGAAGATCCAGATTTGCTCAGGTGGATAAGGGCTTGGGACTCTCAGGCCAGCCAGAAGTGATGACGTCAAAAGGGGAGGGGCCATGTATAGAGCCAGGTGAATGCATTCCAGGGAGGGAAGCTAGAGGTCACAAACGTCCCAAATTCCATGGGTTCATGCTCTGGAATTTAGGACATGGTACCTGTTCTCTGGGAAGGGCGTGCCCCATTATTAACCAAAAAACTGGGAATAAGGGCTCGGGAAACTGTAAGTGAGCCTGGAGGGGCAGGCCTCTTCTCCCAGTAGTTAAAGGCTTTTCAGGGTCTAAACACTGCCTTTTCCCTGATTTCAAAACCTCAGGCTGGACTGTCAGAGTCCCAGGTCAGTCCAGTGTGAGGTGCCCACATGTTGGGTACCATGCCGGGTCCCTGGCCTCATCGTCGCCGAGGGATGTTTTAAAGGAGCACTGGCAGCCGGCTGCTTGTAACCCTATCCAGCTGGGAAGAGTAAGTCTGTGAGCAGAAGTTGAGTTGGGGCTGTGGTTGTTTAGGCCCTTAAGCGAACTTCCAGAGATTGGGAAGACACCCCGCTTCTTAGGAGCTCAGTAGAGAGCCTTGTGGGTCATTGGTCAGGCGAACAATGGGGGTTAAAGGCCGAAAACGCTCACGTGAACAAAGGTTGGGAGGCTTTGACCAGCTTTTAGTGGTCATTTCATCAGTGGAGTTTGGAAAACTGGACATCCAGAAGTGCTCAGGAGGATCAGTGCTTAAGGTCCGGAGACCAGCAGGAAATGCTGACGTCATTGAAGGGAAAGGGCCACGTGGATAGCCAGAAATGCTCAGGTGTTCAAATGCTTGGCTCCCTGGGGCTGGCGGAAGTGATGATGTCATTGAGGGGGAGAGGCCACATGAAGAGCCCGAAATGCTCAGGTGTTCAAGTGCTTCGGTCCCTTGGGCTGGCTGAAGTGCTGAAGTCTTCGAGGGGGAGTGGCCACAGGAAGATCCAGAAATGCTCAGGTGGATAAGGGCTTGGGACTATCAGGCCAGCCAGAAGTGATGACGTCAAAAGGGGAGGGGCCATGTATAGAGCCAGGTGACTGCATTCCAGGGAGGGAAGCTAGAGGTCACAAACGTCCCAAATTCCATGGGTTCATGCTCTGGAATTTAGGACATGGTACCTGTTCTCTGGGAAGGGCGTGCCCCATTATTAAGCAAAAAACTGGGAATAAGGGCTCGGGAAACTGTAAGTGAGCCTGAAGGGGCAGGCCTCTTCTCCCAGTAGTTAAAGGCTTTTCAGGGTCTAAACACTGCCTTTTCCCAGATTTCAAAACCTCAGGCAGGACTGTCAGAGTCCCAGGTCAGTCCAGTGTGAGGTGCCCACATGTTGGGTACCATGCGGGGTCCCTGGCCTCATCGTAGCCTAGGGAGGTTTTAAAGGAGCGCTGGCAGCCGCCTGCTTGTAACCCTATCCAGGTGGGAAGAGTAAGTCTGTGAGCAGAAGTTGAGCTGGGGCTGTGGGTGTTAGGCCCTTAAGCGAACTTCCAGAGATTGGGAAGACACCCCGCTTCTTAGGAGCTCTGTAGAGAGCCTTGTGCGTCATTGGTCAGGCGAACAATGGGGGTTAATGGCCGAAAACGCTCATGTGAACAAAGGTTGGGAGGGTGTGACCAGCTTTTAGTGGTCATTTCATCAGTGGAATTTGGAAAGCTGGACAGCCAGAAGTGCTCAGGAGGATCAGTGCTTAAGGTCTTGAGACCAGCAGGAAATGCTGACGTCATTGAAGGGAAAGGGCCACGTGGATAGCCAGAAATGCTCAGGTGTTCAAGTGCTTGGCTCCCTGGGGCTGGCGGAAGTGATGACGTCATTGAGGGGGAGAGGCCACATGAAGAGCACGAAATGCTCAGGTGTTCAAGTGCTTGGGTCCCTTGGGCTGGCTGAAGTGCTGACGTCTTCGAGGGGGAGTGGCCACAGGAAGATCCAGAAATGCTCAGGTGGAAAAGGGCTAGCCAGAAGTGATGACGTCAAAAGGGGAGGGGCCATGTATAGAGCCAGGTGAATGCATTCCAGGGAGGGAAGCTAGAGGTCACAAACGTCCCAAATTCCATGGGTTCATGCTCTGGAATTTAGGACATGGTACCTGTTCTCTGGGAAGGGCGTGCCCCATTATTAAGCAAAAAACTGGAATAAGGGCTTGGGAAACTGTAAGTGAGCCTGGAGGGGCAGGCCTTTTCTCCCAGTAGTTAAAGGCTTTTCAGGGTCTAAACACGGCCTTTTCCCAGATTTCAAAACCTCAGGCAGGACTGTCAGAGTCCCAGGTCAGTCCAGTGTGAGGTGCCCACATGTTGGGTACCATGCGGGGTCCCTGGCCTCATTGTCGCCGAGGGAGGTTTTAAAGGAGCGCTGGCAGCCACCTGCTTGTAACCCTATCCAGCTTGGAAGAGTAAGTCTGTGAGCACAAGTTGAGCTGGGGCTGTGGGTGTTAGGCCCTTAAGCGAACTTCCAGAGATTGGGAAGACACCCCGCTTCTTAGGAGCTCAGTAGAGAGCCTTGTGGGTCATTGGTCAGGCGAACAATGGGGGTTAATGGCCTAAAACGCTCACCTGAACAAAGGTTGGGACGCTGTGACCAGCTTTTAGTGGTCATTTCATCAGTGGAATTTGGAAAGCTGGACAGCCAGATGTGCTCAGGAGGATCAGTGCTTAAGGTCTGGAGACCAGCAGGAAATGCTGACGTCATTGAAGGGAAAGGGCAACGTGGATAGCCAGAAATGCTCAGTTGTTCAAGTGCTTGGCTACCTGGGGCTGGCGGAAGTGATGTCGTCATTGAGGGGGAGAGGCCACATGAAGAGCCCGAAATGCTCAGGCATTCAAGTGCTTGGGTCCCTTGGGCTGGCTGAAGTGCTGACGTCTTCGAGGGGGAGTGGCCACAGAAAGATCCAGTAATGCTCAGGTGGATAAGGGCTTGGGACTCTCAGGCCACCCAGAAGTGATGACGTCAAAAGCGGAGGGGCCATGTATAGAGCCAGGTGAATGCATTCCAGGGAGGGAAGCTAGAGGTCACAAACGTCCCAAATTCCATGGGTTCATGCTCTGGAATTTAGGACATGGTACCTGTTCTCTTGGAAGGGCGTGCCCCATTATTAAGCAAAAAACTGGGAATAAGGGCTCGGGAAACTGTAAGTGAGCCTGCAGGGGCAGGCCTTTTCTCCCAGTAGTTAAAGGCTTTTCAGGGTCTAAACACTGCCTTTTCCCAGATTTCAAAACCTCAGGCAGGACTGTCAGAGTCCCAGGTCAGTCCAGTGTGAGGTGCCCACATGTTGGGTACCATGCGGGGTCCCTGGCCTCAAAGTCACCGAAGGAGGTTTTAAAGGAGCGCTGGCAGCCGCCTGCTTGTAACCCTATCCAGCTGGGAAGAGTAAGTCTGTGAGCAGAAGTTGAGCTGGGGCTATGGGTGTTAGGCCCTTAAGCGAACTTCCAGAGATTGGGAAGACACCCCGATTCTTAGGAGCTCAGTAGAGAGCCTTGTGGGTCATTGGTCAGGCGAACAATGGGGGTTAATGGCCGAAAACGCTCACCTGAACAAAGGTTGGGACGCTGTGACCAGCTTTTAGTGGTCATTTCATCAGTGGAGTTTGGAAAGCTGGACAGCCAGAAGTGCTCAGGAGGATCAGTGCTTAAGGTCCGGAGACCAGCAGGAAATGCTGACGTCATTGAAGGGAAAGGGCCACGTGGATAGCCAGAAATGCTCAGGTGTTCAAGTGCTTGTCTCCCTGGGGCTGGCGGAAGTGATGATGTCATTGAGGGGGAGCGGCCACATGAAGAGCCCGAAATGTTCAGGTGTTCAAGTGCTTGGGTCCCTTGGGCTGGCTGAAGTGCTGACGTCTTCGAGGGGAGTGGCCACAGGAAAATCCAGATTTGCTCAGGTGGATAAGGGCTTGGGACTCTCAGGCCAGCCAGAAGTGATGACGTCAAAAGGGGAGGGGCCATGTACAGAGCCAGGTGAATGCATTCCAGGGAGGGAAGCTAGAGGTCACAAACGTCCCAAATTCCATGGATTCATGCTCTGGAATTTAGGACATGGTACCTGTTCTCTGGGAAGGGCGTGCCCCATTATTAAGCAAAAAACTGGGAATAAGGGCTCGGGAAACTGTAAGTGAGCCTGGAGGGGCAGGCCTTTTCTCCCAGTAGTTAAAGGCTTTTCAGGGTCTAAACACTGCCTTTTCCCAGATTTCAAAACCTCAGGCAGGACTGTCAGAGTCCCAGGTCAGTCCAGTGTGAGGTGCCCAAATGTTGGGTACCATGCGGGGTCCCTGGCCTCATTGTCGCCGAGGGAGGATTTAAAGGAGCGCTGGCAGCCGCCTGCTTGTAACCCGATCCAGCTGGGAAGAGTAAGTCTGTGAGCAGAAGTTGAGCTGGGGCTGTGGGTGTTAGGTTCTTAAGCGAACTTCCAGAGATTGGGAAGACACCCCGCTTCTTAGGAGCTCAGTAGAGAGCCTTGTGTGTCATTGGTCAGGCGAACAATGGGGGTTAATGGCCGAAAATGCTCACCTGAACAAAGGTTGGGACGCTGTGACCAGCTTTTAGTGGTCATTTCATCAGTGGAGTTTGGAAAGCTGGACAGCCAGAAGTGCTCAGGAGGATCAGTGCTTAAGGTCCGGAGACCAGCAGGAAATGCTGACGTCATTGAAGGGAAAGGGCCACGTGGATAGCCAGAAATGCTCATTTGTTCAAGTGCTTGGCTCCCTGGGGCTAGCGGAAGTGATGACGTCATTGAGGGGGAGAGGCCACATGAAGAGCCCGAAATGTTCAGGTGTTGAAGTGCTTGGGTCCCTTGGGCTGGCTGAAGTGCTGACTTCTTCGAGGGGGAGTGGCCACAGGAAGATCCAGAAATGCTCAGGTGGATAAGGGCTTGGGACTCTCAGGCCAGCCAGAAGAGATGACGTCAAAAGGGGAGGGGCCATGTATAGAGCCAGGTGAATGCATTCCAGGGAGGGAAGCTAGAGGTCACAAACGTCCCAAATTCCATGGGTTCATGCTCTGGAATTTAGGACATGGTACCTGTTCTCTGGGAAGGGCGTGCCCCATTATTAAGCAAAAAACTGGGAATAAGGGCTCAGGAAACTGTAAGTGAGCCTGGAGGGGCAGGCCTTTTCTCCCAGTAGTTAAAGGCTTTTCAGGGTCTAAACACTGCCTTTTCCCAGATTTCAAAACCTCAGGCAGGACTCTCAGAGTCCCAGGTCAGTCCAGTGTGAGGTGCCCACATGTTGGGTACCATGCGGGGTCCGTGGCCTCATCGTCGCCGAGGGAGGTTTTAAAGGAGCGCTGACAGCCGCCTGCTTGTAACCCTATCCAGCTTGGAAGAGTAAGTCTGTGAGCACAAGTTGAGCTGGGGCTGTGGGTGTTAGGCCCTTAAGCGAACTTCCAGAGATTGGGAAGACACCCCGCTTCTTAGGAGCTCAGTAGAGAGCCTTGTGGGTCATTGGTCAGGCGAACAATGGGGGTTAATGGCCTAAAACGCTCACCTGAACAAAGGTTGGGACGCTGTGACCAGCTTTTAGTGGTCATTTCATCAGTGGAATTCGGAAAGCTGGACAGCCAGATGTGCTCAGGAGGATCAGTGCTTAAGGTCTGGAGACCAGCAGGAAATGCTGACGTCATTGAAGGGAAAGGGCCACGTGGATAGCCAGAAATGCTCAGTTGTTCAAGTGCTTGGCTACCTGGGGCTGGCGGAAGTGATGTCGTCATTGAGGGGGAGAGGCCACATGAAGAGCCCGAAATGCTCAGGCATTCAAGTGCTTGGGTCCCTTGGGCTGGCTGAAGTGCTGACGTCTTCGAGGGGGAGTGGCCACAGGAAGATCCAGTAATGCTCAGGTGGATAAGGGCTTGGGACTCTCAGGCCAGCCAGAAGTGATGACGTCAAAAGCGGAGGGGCCATGTATAGAGCCAGGTGAATGCATTCCAGGGAGGGAAGCTAGAGGTCACAAACGTCCCAAATTCCATGGGTTCATGCTCTGGAATTTAGGACATGGTACCTGTTCTCTTGGAAAGGCGTGCCCCATTATTAAGCAAAAAACTGGGAATAAGGGCTCGGGAAACTGTAAGTGAGCCTGCAGGGGCAGGCCTTTTCTCCCAGTACTTAAAGGCTTTTCAGGGTCTAAACACTGCCTTTTCCCAGATTTCAAAACCTCAGGCAGGACTGTCAGAGTCCCAGGTCAGTCCAGTGTGAGGTGCCCACATGTTGGGTACCATGCGGGGTCCCTGGCCTCATCGTCGACCAGGGAGGTTTTAAAGGAGCGCTGGCAGCCGCCTGCTTGTAACCCTATCCAGCTGGGAAGAGTAAGTCTGTGAGCAGAAGTTGAGCTGGGGCTGTGGGTGTTAGGCCCTTAAGCGAACTTCCAGAGATTGGGAAGACACCCCACTTCTTAGGAGCTCAGTAGAGAGCCTTGTGGGTCATTGGTCAGGCGAACAATGGGGGTTAATGGCCGAAAATGCTCACCTGAACAAAGGTTGGGACGCTGTGACCAGCTTTTAGTGGTCATTTCATCAGTGGAGTTTGGAAAGCTGGACAGCCAGAAGTGCTCAGGAGGATCAGTGCTTAAGGTCCGGAGACCAGCAGGAAATGCTGACGTCATTGAAGGGAAAGGGCCACGTGGATAGCCAGAAATGCTCAGGTGTTCAAGTGCTTGTCTCCCTGGGGCTGGCGGAAGTGATGATGTCATTGAGGGGGAGCGGCCACATGAAGAGCCCGAAATGTTCAGGTGTTCAAGTGCTTGGGTCCCTTGGGCTGGCTGAAGTGCTGACGTCTTCGAGGGGAGTGGCCACAGGAAAATCCAGATTTGCTCAGGTGGATAAGGGCTTGGGACTCTCAGGCCAGCCAGAAGTGATGACGTCAAAAAGGGAGGGGCCATGTACAGAGCCAGGTGAATGCATTCCAGGGAGGGAAGCTAGAGGTCACAAACGTCCCAAATTCCATGGATTCATGCTCTGGAATTTAGGACATGGTACCTGTTCTCTGGGAAGGGCGTGCCCCATTATTAAGCAAAAAACTGGGAATAAGGGCTCGGGAAACTGTAAGTGAGCCTGGAGGGGCAGGCCTTTTCTCCCAGTAGTTAAAGGCTTTTCAGGGTCTAAACACTGCCTTTTCCCAGATTTCAAAACCTCAGGCAGGACTGTCAGAGTCCCAGGTCAGTCCAGTGTGAGGTGCCCAAATGTTGGGTACCATGCGGGGTCCCTGGCCTCATTGTCGCCGAGGGAGGATTTAAAGGAGCGCTGGCAGCCGCCTGCTTGTAACCCGATCCAGCTGGGAAGAGTAAGTCTGTGAGCAGAAGTTGAGCTGGGGCTGTGGGTGTTAGGTTCTTAAGCGAACTTCCAGAGATTGGGAAGACACCCCGCTTCTTAGGAGCTCAGTAGAGAGCCTTGTGTGTCATTGGTCAGGCGAACAATGGGGGTTAATGGCCGAAAATGCTCACCTGAACAAAGGTTGGGACGCTGTGACCAGCTTTTAGTGGTCATTTCATCAGTGGAGTTTGGAAAGCTGGACAGCCAGAAGTGCTCAGGAGGATCAGTGCTTAAGGTCCGGAGACCAGCAGGAAATGCTGACGTCATTGAAGGGAAAGGGCCACGTGGATAGCCAGAAATGCTCATTTGTTCAAGTGCTTGGCTCCCTGGGGCTAGCGGAAGTGATGACGTCATTGAGGGGGAGAGGCCACATGAAGAGCCCGAAATGTTCAGGTGTTGAAGTGCTTGGGTCCCTTGGGCTGGCTGAAGTGCTGACTTCTTCGAGGGGGAGTGGCCACAGGAAGATCCAGAAATGCTCAGGTGGATAAGGGCTTGGGACTCTCAGGCCAGCCAGAAGAGATGACGTCAAAAGGGGAGGGGCCATGTATAGAGCCAGGTGAATGCATTCCAGGGAGGGAAGCTAGAGGTCACAAACGTCCCAAATTCCATGGGTTCATGCTCTGGAATTTAGGACATGGTACCTGTTCTCTGGGAAGGGCGTGCCCCATTATTAAGCAAAAAACTGGGAATAAGGGCTCAGGAAACTGTAAGTGAGCCTGGAGGGGCAGGCCTTTTCTCCCAGTAGTTAAAGGCTTTTCAGGGTCTAAACACTGCCTTTTCCCAGATTTCAAAACCTCAGGCAGGACTCTCAGAGTCCCAGGTCAGTCCAGTGTGAGGTGCCCACATGTTGGGTACCATGCGGGGTCCGTGGCCTCATCGTCGCCGAGGGAGGTTTTAAAGGAGCGCTGACAGCCGCCTGCTTGTAACCCTATCCAGCTTGGAAGAGTAAGTCTGTGAGCACAAGTTGAGCTGGGGCTGTGGGTGTTAGGCCCTTAAGCGAACTTCCAGAGATTGGGAAGACACCCCGCTTCTTAGGAGCTCAGTAGAGAGCCTTGTGGGTCATTGGTCAGGCGAACAATGGGGGTTAATGGCCTAAAACGCTCACCTGAACAAAGGTTGGGACGCTGTGACCAGCTTTTAGTGGTCATTTCATCAGTGGAATTCGGAAAGCTGGACAGCCAGATGTGCTCAGGAGGATCAGTGCTTAAGGTCTGGAGACCAGCAGGAAATGCTGACGTCATTGAAGGGAAAGGGCCACGTGGATAGCCAGAAATGCTCAGTTGTTCAAGTGCTTGGCTACCTGGGGCTGGCGGAAGTGATGTCGTCATTGAGGGGGAGAGGCCACATGAAGAGCCCGAAATGCTCAGGCATTCAAGTGCTTGGGTCCCTTGGGCTGGCTGAAGTGCTGACGTCTTCGAGGGGGAGTGGCCACAGGAAGATCCAGTAATGCTCAGGTGGATAAGGGCTTGGGACTCTCAGGCCAGCCAGAAGTGATGACGTCAAAAGCGGAGGGGCCATGTATAGAGCCAGGTGAATGCATTCCAGGGAGGGAAGCTAGAGGTCACAAACGTCCCAAATTCCATGGGTTCATGCTCTGGAATTTAGGACATGGTACCTGTTCTCTTGGAAAGGCGTGCCCCATTATTAAGCAAAAAACTGGGAATAAGGGCTCGGGAAACTGTAAGTGAGCCTGCAGGGGCAGGCCTTTTCTCCCAGTACTTAAAGGCTTTTCAGGGTCTAAACACTGCCTTTTCCCAGATTTCAAAACCTCAGGCAGGACTGTCAGAGTCCCAGGTCAGTCCAGTGTGAGGTGCCCACATGTTGGGTACCATGCGGGGTCCCTGGCCTCATCGTCGACCAGGGAGGTTTTAAAGGAGCGCTGGCAGCCGCCTGCTTGTAACCCTATCCAGCTGGGAAGAGTAAGTCTGTGAGCAGAAGTTGAGCTGGGGCTGTGGGTGTTAGGCCCTTAAGCGAACTTCCAGAGATTGGGAAGACACCCCACTTCTTAGGAGCTCAGTAGAGAGCCTTGTGGGTCATTGGTCAGGCGAACAATGGGGGTTAATGGCCGAAAATGCTCACCTGAACAAAGGTTGGGACGCTGTGACCAGCTTTTAGTGGTCATTTCATCAGTGGAGTTTGGAAAGCTGGACAGCCAGAAGTGCTCAGGAGGATCAGTGCTTAAGGTCCGGAGACCAGCAGGAAATGCTGACGTCATTGAAGGGAAAGGGCCACGTGGATAGCCAGAAATGCTCAGGTGTTCAAGTGCTTGTCTCCCTGGGGCTGGCGGAAGTGATGATGTCATTGAGGGGGAGCGGCCACATGAAGAGCCCGAAATGTTCAGGTGTTCAAGTGCTTGGGTCCCTTGGGCTGGCTGAAGTGCTGACGTCTTCGAGGGGAGTGGCCACAGGAAAATCCAGATTTGCTCAGGTGGATAAGGGCTTGGGACTCTCAGGCCAGCCAGAAGTGATGACGTCAAAAAGGGAGGGGCCATGTACAGAGCCAGGTGAATGCATTCCAGGGAGGGAAGCTAGAGGTCACAAACGTCCCAAATTCCATGGATTCATGCTCTGGAATTTAGGACATGGTACCTGTTCTCTGGGAAGGGCGTGCCCCATTATTAAGCAAAAAACTGGGAATAAGGGCTCGGGAAACTGTAAGTGAGCCTGGAGGGGCAGGCCTTTTCTCCCAGTAGTTAAAGGCTTTTCAGGGTCTAAACACTGCCTTTTCCCAGATTTCAAAACCTCAGGCAGGACTGTCAGAGTCCCAGGTCAGTCCAGTGTGAGGTGCCCAAATGTTGGGTACCATGCGGGGTCCCTGGCCTCATTGTCGCCGAGGGAGGATTTAAAGGAGCGCTGGCAGCCGCCTGCTTGTAACCCGATCCAGCTGGGAAGAGTAAGTCTGTGAGCAGAAGTTGAGCTGGGGCTGTGGGTGTTAGGTTCTTAAGCGAACTTCCAGAGATTGGGAAGACACCCCGCTTCTTAGGAGCTCAGTAGAGAGCCTTGTGTGTCATTGGTCAGGCGAACAATGGGGGTTAATGGCCGAAAATGCTCACCTGAACAAAGGTTGGGACGCTGTGACCAGCTTTTAGTGGTCATTTCATCAGTGGAGTTTGGAAAGCTGGACAGCCAGAAGTGCTCAGGAGGATCAGTGCTTAAGGTCCGGAGACCAGCAGGAAATGCTGACGTCATTGAAGGGAAAGGGCCACGTGGATAGCCAGAAATGCTCATTTGTTCAAGTGCTTGGCTCCCTGGGGCTAGCGGAAGTGATGACGTCATTGAGGGGGAGAGGCCACATGAAGAGCCCGAAATGTTCAGGTGTTGAAGTGCTTGGGTCCCTTGGGCTGGCTGAAGTGCTGACTTCTTCGAGGGGGAGTGGCCACAGGAAGATCCAGAAATGCTCAGGTGGATAAGGGCTTGGGACTCTCAGGCCAGCCAGAAGAGATGACGTCAAAAGGGGAGGGGCCAGGTATAGAGCCAGGTGAATGCATTCCAGGGAGGGAAGCTAGAGGTCACAAACGTCCCAAATTCCATGGGTTCATGCTCTGGAATTTAGGACATGGTACCTGTTCTCTGGGAAGGGCGTGCCCCATTATTAAGCAAAAAACTGGGAATAAGGGCTCAGGAAACTGTAAGTGAGCCTGGAGGGGCAGGCCTTTTCTCCCAGTAGTTAAAGGCTTTTCAGGGTCTAAACACTGCCTTTTCCCAGATTTCAAAACCTCAGGCAGGACTCTCAGAGTCCCAGGTCAGTCCAGTGTGAGGTGCCCACATGTTGGGTACCATGCGGGGTCCCTGGCCTCATCGTCGCCGAGGGAGGTTTTAAAGGAGCGCTGACAGCCGCCTGCTTGTAACCCTATCCAGCTTGGAAGAGTAAGTCTGTGAGCACAAGTTGAGCTGGGGCTGTGGGTGTTAGGCCCTTAAGCGAACTTCCAGAGATTGGGAAGACACCCCGCTTCTTAGGAGCTCAGTAGAGAGCCTTGTGGGTCATTGGTCAGGCGAACAATGGGGGTTAATGGCCTAAAACGCTCACCTGAACAAAGGTTGGGACGCTGTGACCAGCTTTTAGTGGTCATTTCATCAGTGGAATTTGGAAAGCTGGACAGCCAGATGTGCTCAGGAGGATCAGTGCTTAAGGTCTGGAGACCAGCAGGAAATGCTGACGTCATTGAAGGGAAAGGGCCACGTGGATAGCCAGAAATGCTCAGTTGTTCAAGTGCTTGGCTACCTGGGGCTGGCGGAAGTGATGTCGTCATTGAGGGGGAGAGGCCACATGAAGAGCCCGAAATGCTCAGGCATTCAAGTGCTTGGGTCCCTTGGGCTGGCTGAAGTGCTGACGTCTTCGAGGGGGAGTGGCCACAGGAAGATCCAGTAATGCTCAGGTGGATAAGGGCTTGGGACTCTCAGGCCAGCCAGAAGTGATGACGTCAAAAGCGGAGGGGCCATGTATAGAGCCAGGTGAATGCATTCCAGGGAGGGAAGCTAGAGGTCACAAACGTCCCAAATTCCATGGGTTCATGCTCTGGAATTTAGGACATGGTACCTGTTCTCTTGGAAAGGCGTGCCCCATTATTAAGCAAAAAACTGGGAATAAGGGCTCGGGAAACTGTAAGTGAGCCTGCAGGGGCAGGCCTTTTCTCCCAGTAGTTAAAGGCTTTTCAGGGTCTAAACACTGCCTTTTCCCAGATTTCAAAACCTCAGGCAGGACTGTCAGAGTCCCAGGTCAGTCCAGTGTGAGGAGCCCACATGTTGGGTACCATGCGGGGTCCCTGGCCTCAAAGTCGCCGAGGGAGGTTTTAAAGGAGCGCTGGCAGCCGCCTGCTTGTAACACTATCCAGCTGGGAAGAGTAAGTCTGTGAGCAGAAGTTGAGCTGGGGCTGTGGGTGTTAGGCCCGTAAGCGAACTTCCAGAGATTGGGAAGACACCCCGCTTCTTAGGAGCTCAGTAGAGAGCCTTGTGGGTCATTGGTCAGGCGAACAATGGGGGTTAATGGCCGAAAATGCTCACCTGAACAAAGGTTGGGACGCTGTGACCAGCTTTTAGTGGTCATTTCATCAGTGGAGTTTGGAAAGCTGGACAGCCAGAAGTGCTCAGGAGGATCAGTGCTTAAGGTCCGGAGACCAGGAGGAAATGCTGACGTCATTGAAGGGAAAGGGCCACGTGGATAGCCAGAAATGCTCAGGTTTTCAAGTGCTTGTCTCCCTGGGGCTGGCGGAAGTGATGATGTCATTGAGGGGGAGCGGCCACATGAAGAGCCCGAAATGCTCAGGTGTTCAAGTGCTTGGGTCCCTTGGGCTGGCTGAAGTGCTGACGTCTTCGAGGGGGAGTGGCCACAGGAAGATCCAGATTTGCTCAGGTGGATAAGGGCTTGGGACTCTCAGGCCAGCCAGAAGTGATGACGTCAAAAGGGGAGGGGCCATGTACAGAGCCAGGTGAATGCATTCCAGGGAGGGAAGCTAGAGGTCACAAACGTCCCAAATTCCATGGATTCATGCTCTGGAATTTAGGACATGGTACCTGTTCTCTGGGAAGGGCGTGCCCCATTATTAAGCAAAAAACTGGGAATAAGGGCTCGGGAAACTGTAAGTGAGCCTGGAGGGGCAGGCCTTTTCTCCCAGTAGTTAAAGGCTTTTCAGGGTCTAAACACTGCCTTTTCCCAGATTTCAAAACCTCAGTCAGGACTGTCAGAGTCCCAGGTCAGTCCAGTGTGAGGTGCCCACATGTTGGGTACCATGCGGGGTCCCTGGCCTCATTGTCGCCGAGGGAGGATTTAAAGGAGCGCTGGCAGCCGCCTGCTTGTAACCCGATCCAGCTGGGAAGAGTAAGTCTGTGAGCAGAAGTTGAGCTGGGGCTGTGGGTGTTAGGTTCTTAAGCGAACTTCCAGAGATTGGGAAGACACCCCGCTTCTTAGGAGCTCAGTAGAGAGCCTTGTGTGTCATTGGTCAGGCGAACAATGGGGGTTAATGGCCGAAAATGCTCACCTGAACAAAGGTTGGGACGCTGTGACCAGCTTTTAGTGGTCATTTCATCAGTGGAGTTTGGAAAGCTGGACAGCCAGAAGTGCTCAGGAGGATCAGTGCTTAAGGTCCGGAGACCAGCAGGAAATGCTGACGTCATTGAAGGGAAAGGGCCACGTGGATAGCCAGAAATGCTCATTTGTTCAAGTGCTTGGCTCCCTGGGGCTAGCGGAAGTGATGACGTCATTGAGGGGGAGAGGCCACATGAAGAGCCCGAAATGTTCAGGTGTTGAAGTGCTTGGGTCCCTTGGGCTGGCTGAAGTGCTGACTTCTTCGAGGGGGAGTGGCCACAGGAAGATCCAGAAATGCTCAGGTGGATAAGGGCTTGGGACTCTCAGGCCAGCCAGAAGAGATGACGTCAAAAGGGGAGGGGCCAGGTATAGAGCCAGGTGAATGCATTCCAGGGAGGGAAGCTAGAGGTCACAAACGTCCCAAATTCCATGGGTTCATGCTCTGGAATTTAGGACATGGTACCTGTTCTCTGGGAAGGGCGTGCCCCATTATTAAGCAAAAAACTGGGAATAAGGGCTCAGGAAACTGTAAGTGAGCCTGGAGGGGCAGGCCTTTTCTCCCAGTAGTTAAAGGCTTTTCAGGGTCTAAACACTGCCTTTTCCCAGATTTCAAAACCTCAGGCAGGACTCTCAGAGTCCCAGGTCAGTCCAGTGTGAGGTGCCCACATGTTGGGTACCATGCGGGGTCCCTGGCCTCATCGTCGCCGAGGGAGGTTTTAAAGGAGCGCTGACAGCCGCCTGCTTGTAACCCTATCCAGCTTGGAAGAGTAAGTCTGTGAGCACAAGTTGAGCTGGGGCTGTGGGTGTTAGGCCCTTAAGCGAACTTCCAGAGATTGGGAAGACACCCCGCTTCTTAGGAGCTCAGTAGAGAGCCTTGTGGGTCATTGGTCAGGCGAACAATGGGGGTTAATGGCCTAAAACGCTCACCTGAACAAAGGTTGGGACGCTGTGACCAGCTTTTAGTGGTCATTTCATCAGTGGAATTTGGAAAGCTGGACAGCCAGATGTGCTCAGGAGGATCAGTGCTTAAGGTCTGGAGACCAGCAGGAAATGCTGACGTCATTGAAGGGAAAGGGCCACGTGGATAGCCAGAAATGCTCAGTTGTTCAAGTGCTTGGCTACCTGGGGCTGGCGGAAGTGATGTCGTCATTGAGGGGGAGAGGCCACATGAAGAGCCCGAAATGCTCAGGCATTCAAGTGCTTGGGTCCCTTGGGCTGGCTGAAGTGCTGACGTCTTCGAGGGGGAGTGGCCACAGGAAGATCCAGTAATGCTCAGGTGGATAAGGGCTTGGGACTCTCAGGCCAGCCAGAAGTGATGACGTCAAAAGCGGAGGGGCCATGTATAGAGCCAGGTGAATGCATTCCAGGGAGGGAAGCTAGAGGTCACAAACGTCCCAAATTCCATGGGTTCATGCTCTGGAATTTAGGACATGGTACCTGTTCTCTTGGAAAGGCGTGCCCCATTATTAAGCAAAAAACTGGGAATAAGGGCTCGGGAAACTGTAAGTGAGCCTGCAGGGGCAGGCCTTTTCTCCCAGTAGTTAAAGGCTTTTCAGGGTCTAAACACTGCCTTTTCCCAGATTTCAAAACCTCAGGCAGGACTGTCAGAGTCCCAGGTCAGTCCAGTGTGAGGAGCCCACATGTTGGGTACCATGCGGGGTCCCTGGCCTCAAAGTCGCCGAGGGAGGTTTTAAAGGAGCGCTGGCAGCCGCCTGCTTGTAACACTATCCAGCTGGGAAGAGTAAGTCTGTGAGCAGAAGTTGAGCTGGGGCTGTGGGTGTTAGGCCCGTAAGCGAACTTCCAGAGATTGGGAAGACACCCCGCTTCTTAGGAGCTCAGTAGAGAGCCTTGTGGGTCATTGGTCAGGCGAACAATGGGGGTTAATGGCCGAAAATGCTCACCTGAACAAAGGTTGGGACGCTGTGACCAGCTTTTAGTGGTCATTTCATCAGTGGAGTTTGGAAAGCTGGACAGCCAGAAGTGCTCAGGAGGATCAGTGCTTAAGGTCCGGAGACCAGGAGGAAATGCTGACGTCATTGAAGGGAAAGGGCCACGTGGATAGCCAGAAATGCTCAGGTTTTCAAGTGCTTGTCTCCCTGGGGCTGGCGGAAGTGATGATGTCATTGAGGGGGAGCGGCCACATGAAGAGCCCGAAATGCTCAGGTGTTCAAGTGCTTGGGTCCCTTGGGCTGGCTGAAGTGCTGACGTCTTCGAGGGGGAGTGGCCACAGGAAGATCCAGATTTGCTCAGGTGGATAAGGGCTTGGGACTCTCAGGCCAGCCAGAAGTGATGACGTCAAAAGGGGAGGGGCCATGTACAGAGCCAGGTGAATGCATTCCAGGGAGGGAAGCTAGAGGTCACAAACGTCCCAAATTCCATGGATTCATGCTCTGGAATTTAGGACATGGTACCTGTTCTCTGGGAAGGGCGTGCCCCATTATTAAGCAAAAAACTGGGAATAAGGGCTCGGGAAACTGTAAGTGAGCCTGGAGGGGCAGGCCTTTTCTCCCAGTAGTTAAAGGCTTTTCAGGGTCTAAACACTGCCTTTTCCCAGATTTCAAAACCTCAGTCAGGACTGTCAGAGTCCCAGGTCAGTCCAGTGTGAGGTGCCCACATGTTGGGTACCATGCGGGGTCCCTGGCCTCATTGTCGCCGAGGGAGGATTTAAAGGAGCGCTGGCAGCCGCCTGCTTGTAACCCGATCCAGCTTGGAAGAGTAAGTCTGTGAGCACAAGTTGAGCTGGGGCTGTGGGTGTTAGGCCCTTAAGCGAACTTCCAGAGATTGGGAAGACACCCCGCTTCTTAGGAGCTCAGTAGAGAGCCTTGTGGGTCATTGGTCAGGCGAACAATGGGGGTTAATGGCCTAAAACGCTCACCTGAACAAAGGTTGGGACGCTGTGACCAGCTTTTAGTGGTCATTTCATCAGTGGAATTTGGAAAGCTGGACAGCCAGATGTGCTCAGGAGGATCAGTGCTTAAGGTCTGGAGACCAGCAGGAAATGCTGACGTCATTGAAGGGAAAGGGCCACGTGGATAGCCAGAAATGCTCAGTTGTTCAAGTGCTTGGCTACCTGGGGCTGGCGGAAGTGATGTCGTCATTGAGGGGGAGAGGCCACATGAAGAGCCCGAAATGCTCAGGCATTCAAGTGCTTGGGTCCCTTGGGCTGGCTGAAGTGCTGACGTCTTCGAGGGGGAGTGGCCACAGGAAGATCCAGTAATGCTCAGGTGGATAAGGGCTTGGGACTCTCAGGCCAGCCAGAAGTGATGACGTCAAAAGCGGAGGGGCCATGTATAGAGCCAGGTGAATGCATTCCAGGGAGGGAAGCTAGAGGTCACAAACATCCCAAATTCCATGGGTTCATGCTCTGGAATTTAGGACATGGTACCTGTTCTCTTGGAAGGGCGTGCCCCATTATTAAGCAAAAAACTGGGAATAAGGGCTCGGGAAACTGTAAGTGAGCCTGCAGGGGCAGGCCTTTTCTCCCAGTAGTTAAAGGCTTTTCAGGGTCTAAACACTGCCTTTTCCCAGATTTCAAAACCTCAGGCAGGACTGTCAGAGTCCCAGGTCAGTCCAGTGTGAGGTGCCCACATGTTGGGTACCATGCGGGGTCCCTGGCCTCAAAGTCGCCGAGGGAGGTTTTAAAGGAGCGCTGGCAGCCGCCTGCTTGTAACCCTATCCAGCTGGGAAGAGTAAGTCTGTGAGCAGAAGTTGAGCTGGGGCTGTGGGTGTTAGGCCCTTAAGCGAACTTCCAGAGATTGGGAAGACACCCCGAGTCTTAGGAGCTCAGTAGAGAGCCTTGTGGGTCATTGGTCAGGCGAACAATGGGGGTTAATGGCCGAAAATGCTCACCTGAACAAAGGTTGGGACGCTGTGACCAGCTTTTAGTGGTCATTTCATCAGTGGAGTTTGGAAAGCTGGACAGCCAGAAGTGCTCAGGAGGATCAGTGCTTAAGGTCCGGAGACCAGCAGGAAATGCTGACGTCATTGAAGGGAAAGGGCCACGTGGATAGCCAGAAATGCTCAGGTGTTCAAGTGCTTGTCTCCCTGGGGCTGGCGGAAGTGATGATGTCATTGAGGGGGAGCGGCCACATGAAGAGCCCGAAATGCTCAGGTGTTCAAGTGCTTGGGTCCCTTGGGCTGGCTGAAGTGCTGACGTCTTCGAGGGGGAGTGGCCACAGGAAGATCCAGATTTGCTCAGGTGGATAAGGGCTTGGGACTCTCAGGCCAGCCAGAAGTGATGACGTCAAAAGGGGAGGGGCCATGTACAGAGCCAGGTTAATGCATTCCAGGGAGGGAAGCTAGAGGTCACAAACGTCCCAAATTCCATGGATTCATGCTCTGGAATTTAGGACATGGTACCTGTTCTCTGGGAAGGTCGTGCCCCATTATTAAGCAAAAAACTGGGAATAAGGGCTCGGGAAACTGTAAGTGAGCCTGGAGGGGCAGGCCTTTTCTCCCAGTAGTTAAAGGCTTTTCAGGGTCTAAACACTGCCTTTTCCCAGATTTCAAAACCTCAGGCAGGACTGTCAGAGTCCCAGGTCAGTCCAGTGTGAGGTGCCCACATGTTGGGTACCATGCGGGGTCCCTGGCCTCATTGTAGCCGAGGGAGGATTTAAAGGAGCGCTGGCAGCCGCCTGCTTGTAATCCTATCCAGCTGGGAAGAGTAAGTCTGTGAGCAGAAGTTGAGCTGGGGCTGTGGGTGTTAGGTTCTTAAGCGAACTTCCAGAGATTGGGAAGACACCCCGCTTCTTAGGAGCTCAGTAGAGAGCCTTGTGTGTAATTGGACAGGCAAACAATGGGGGTTAATGGCCGAAAATGCTCACCTGAACAAAGGTTGGGACGCTGTGACCAGCTTTTAGTGGTCATTTCATCAGTGGAGTTTGGAAAGCTGGACAGCCAGAAGTGCTCAGGAGGATCAGTGCTTAAGGTCCGGAGACCAGCAGGAAATGCTGACGTCATTGGAGGGAAAGGGCCACGTGGATAGCCAGAAATGCTCATTTGTTCAAGTGCTTGGCTCCCTGGGGCTAGCGGAAGTGATGACGTCATTGAGGGGGAGAGGCCACATGAAGAGCCCGAAATGTTCAGGTGTTGAAGTGCTTGGGTCCCTTGGGCTGGCTGAAGTGCTGACGTCTTCGAGGGGGAGTGGCCACAGGAAGATCCAGAAATGCTCAGGTGGATAAGGGCTTGGGACTCTCAGGCCAGCCAGAAGAGATGACGTCAAAAGGGGAGGGGCCATGTATAGAGCCAGGTGAATGCATTCCAGGGAGGGAAGCTAGAGGTCACAAACGTCCCAAATTCCATGGGTTCATGCTCTGGAATTTAGGACATGGTACCTGTTCTCTGGGAAGGGCGTGCCCCATTATTAAGCAAAAAACTGGGAATAAGGGCTCAGGAAACTGTAAGTGAGCCTGGAGGGGCAGGCCTTTTCTCCCAGTAGTTAAAGGCTTTTCAGGGTCTAAACACTGCCTTTTCCCAGATTTCAAAACCTCAGGCAGGACTCTCAGAGTCCCAGGTCAGTCCAGTGTGAGGTGCCCACATGTTGGGTACCATGCGGGGTCCCTGGCCTCATCGTCGCCGAGGGAGGTTTTAAAGGAGCGCTGACAGCCGCCTGCTTGTAACCCTATCCAGCTTGGAAGAGTAAGTCTGTGAGCACAAGTTGAGCTGGGGCTGTGGGTGTTAGGCCCTTAAGCGAACTTCCAGAGATTGGGAAGACACCCCGCTTCTTAGGAGCTCAGTAGAGAGCCTTGTGGGTCATTGGTCAGGCGAACAATGGGGGTTAATGGCCTAAAACGCTCACCTGAAAAAAGGTTGGGACGCTGTGACCAGCTTTTAGTGGTCATTTCATCAGTGGAATTTGGAAAGCTGGACAGCCAGATGTGCTCAAGAGGATCAGTGCTTAAGGTCTGGAGACCAGCAGGAAATGCTGACGTCATTGAAGGGAAAGGGCCACGTGGATAGCCAGAAATGCTCAGTTGTTCAAGTGCTTGGCTACCTGGGGCTGGCGGAAGTGATGTCGTCATTGAGGGGGAGAGGCCTCATGAAGAGCCCGAAATGCTCAGGCATTCAAGTGCTTGGGTCCCTTGGGCTGGCTGAAGTGCTGACGTCTTCGAGGGGGAGTGGCCACAGGAAGATCCAGTAATGCTCAGGTGGATAAGGGCTTGGGACTCTCAGGCCAGCCAGAAGTGATGACGTCAAAAGCGGAGGGGCCATGTATAGAGCCAGGTGAATGCATTCCAGGGAGGGAAGCTAGAGGTCACAAACGTCCCAAATTCCATGGGTTCATGCTCTGGAATTTAGGACATGGTACCTGTTCTCTTGGAAGGGCGTGCCCCATTATTAAGCAAAAAACTGGGAATAAGGGCTCGGGAAACTGTAAGTGAGCCTGCAGGGGCAGGCCTTTTCTCCCAGTAGTTAAAGGCTTTTCAGGGTCTAAACACTGCCTTTTCCCAGATTTCAAAACCTCAGGCAGGACTGTCAGAGTCCCAGGTCAGTCCAGTGTGAGGTGCCCACATGTTGGGTACCATGCGGGGTCCCTGGCCTCAAAGTCGCCGAGGGAGGTTTTAAAGGAGCGCTGGCAGCCGCCTGCTTGTAACCCTATCCAGCTGGGAAGAGTAAGTCTGTGAGCAGAAGTTGAGCTGGGGCTGTGGGTGTTAGGCCCTTAAGCGAACTTCCAGAGATTGGGAAGACACCCCGATTCTTAGGAGCTCAGTAGAGAGCCTTGTGGGTCATTGGTCAGGCGAACAATGGGGGTTAATGGCCGAAAATGCTCACCTGAACAAAGGTGGGGACGCTGTGACCAGCTTTTAGTGGTCATTTCATCAGTGGAGTTTGGAAAGCTGGACAGCCAGAAGTGCTCAGGAGGATCAGTGCTTAAGGTCCGGAGACCAGCAGGAAATGCTGACGTCATTGAAGGGAAAGGGCCACGTGGATAGCCAGAAATGCTCAGGTGTTCAAGTGCTTGTCTCCCTGGGGCTGGCGGAAGTGATGATGTCATTGAGGGGGAGCGGCCACATGAAGAGCCCGAAATGCTCAGGTGTTCAAGTGCTTGGGTCCCTTGGGCTGGCTGAAGTGCTGACGTCTTCGAGGGGGAGTGGCCACAGGAAGATCCAGATTTGCTCAGGTGGATAAGGGCTTGGGACTCTCAGGCCAGCCAGAAGTGATGACGTCAAAAGGGGAGGGGCCATGTACAGAGCCAGGTGAATGCATTCCAGGGAGGGAAGCTAGAGGTCACAAACGTCCCAAATTCCATGGATTCATGCTCTGGAATTTAGGACATGGTACCTGTTCTCTGGGAAGGGCGTGCCCCATTATTAAGCAAAAAACTGGGAATAAGGGCTCGGGAAACTGTAAGTGAGCCTGGAGGGGCAGGCCTTTTCTCCCAGTAGTTAAAGGCTTTTCAGGGTCTAAACACTGCCTTTTCCCAGATTTCAAAACCTCAGGCAGGACTCTCAGAGTCCCAGGTCAGTCCAGTGTGAGGTGCCCACATGTTGGGTACCATGCGGGGTCCCTGGCCTCATTGTCGCCGAGGGAGGATTTAAAGGAGCGCTGGCAGCCGCCTGCTTGTAACCCGATCCAGCTGGGAAGAGTAAGTCTGTGAGCAGAAGTTGAGCTGGGGCTGTGGGTGTTAGGTTCTTAAGCGAACTTCCAGAGATTGGGAAGACACCCCGCTTCTTAGGAGCTCAGTAGAGAGCCTTGTGTGTCATTGGTCAGGCGAACAATGGGGGTTAATGGCCGAAAATGCTCACCTGAACAAAGGTTGGGACGCTGTGACCAGCTTTTAGTGGTCATTTCATCAGTGGAGTTTGGAAAGCTGGACAGCCAGAAGTGCTCAGGAGGATCAGTGCTTAAGGGCCGGAGACCAGCAGGAAATGCTGACGTCATTGAAGGGAAAGGGCCACGTGGATAGCCAGAAATGCTCATTTGTTCAAGTGCTTGGCTCCCTGGGGCTAGCGGAAGTGATGACGTCATTGAGGGGGAGAGGCCACATGAAGAGCCCGAAATGCTCAGGTGTTCAAGTGCTTGGGTCCCTTGGGCTGGCTGAAGTGCTGACGTCTTCGAGGGGGAGTGGCCACAGGAAGATCCAGAAATGCTCAGGTGGATAAGGGCTTGGGACTCTCAGGCCAGCCAGAAGAGATGACGTCAAAAGGGGAGGGGCCATGTATAGAGCCAGGTGAATGCATTCCAGGGAGGGAAGCTAGAGGTCACAAACGTCCCAAATTCCATGGGTTCATGCTCTGGAATTTAGGACATGGTACCTGTTCTCTGGGAAGGGCGTGCCCCATTATTAAGCAAAAAACTGGGAATAAGGGCTCAGGAAACTGTAAGTGAGCCTGGAGGGGCAGGCCTTTTCTCCCAGTAGTTAAAGGCTTTTCAGGGTCTAAACACTGCCTTTTCCCAGATTTCAAAACCTCAGGCAGGACTCTCAGAGTCCCAGGTCAGTCCAGTGTGAGGTGCCCACATGTTGGGTACCATGCGGGGTCCCTGGCCTCATCGTCGCCGAGGGAGGTTTTAAAGGAGCGCTGACAGCCGCCTGCTTGTAACCCTATCCAGCTTGGAAGAGTAAGTCTGTGAGCACAAGTTGAGCTGGGGCTGTGGGTGTTAGGCCCTTAAGCGAACTTCCAGAGATTGGGAAGACACCCCGCTTCTTAGGAGCTCAGTAGAGAGCCTTGTGGGTCATTGGTCAGGCGAACAATGGGGGTTAATGGCCTAAAACGCTCACCTGAACAAAGGTTGGGACGCTGTGACCAGCTTTTAGTGGTCATTTCATCAGTGGAATTTGGAAAGCTGGACAGCCAGATGTGCTCAGGAGGATCAGTGCTTAAGGTCTGGAGACCAGCAGGAAATGCTGACGTCATTGAAGGGAAAGGGCCACGTGGATAGCCAGAAATGCTCAGTTGTTCAAGTGCTTGGCTACCTGGGGCTGGGGGAAGTGATGTCGTCATTGAGGGGGAGAGGCCACATGAAGAGCCCGAAATGCTCAGGCATTCAAGTGCTTGGGTCCCTTGGGCTGGCTGAAGTGCTGACGTCTTCGAGGGGGAGTGGCCACAGGAAGATCCAGTAATGCTCAGGTGGATAAGGGCTTGGGACTCTCAGGCCAGCCAGAAGTGATGACGTCAAAAGCGGAGGAGCCATGTATAGAGCCAGGTGAATGCATTCCAGGGAGGGAAGCTAGAGGTCACAAACGTCCCAAATTCCATGGGTTCATGCTCTGGAATTTAGGACATGGTACCTGTTCATTTGGAAGGGCGTGCCCCATTATTAAGCAAAAAACTGGGAATAAGGGCTCGGGAAACTGTAAGTGAGCCTGCAGGGGCAGGCCTTTTCTCCCAGTAGTTAAAGGCTTTTCAGGGTCTAAACACTGCCTTTTCCCAGATTTCAAAACCTCAGGCAGGACTGTCAGAGTCCCAGGTCAGTCCAGTGTGAGGAGCCCACATGTTGGGTACCATGCGGGGTCCCTGGCCTCAAAGTCGCCGAGGGAGGTTTTAAAGGAGCGCTGGCAGCCGCCTGCTTGTAACCCTATCCAGCTGGGAAGAGTAAGTCTGTGAGCAGAAGTTGAGCTGGGGCTGTGGGTGTTAGGCCCTTAAGCGAACTTCCAGAGATTGGGAAGACACCCCGATTCTTAGGAGCTCAGTAGAGAGCCTTGTGGGTCATTGGTCAGGCGAACAATGGGGGTTAATGGCCGAAAATGCTCACCTGAACAAAGGTTGGGACGCTGTGACCAGCTTTTAGTGGTCATTTCATCAGTGGAGTTTGGAAAGCTGGACAGCCAGAAGTGCTCAGGAGGATCAGTGCTTAAGGTCCGGAGACCAGCAGGAAATGCTGACGTCATTGAAGGGAAAGGGCCACGTGGATAGCCAGAAATGCTCAGGTGTTCAAGTGCTTGTCTCCCTGGGGCTGGCGGAAGTGATGATGTCATTGAGGGGGAGCGGCCACATGAAGAGCCCGAAATGCTCAGGTGTTCAAGTGCTTGGGTCCCTTGGGCTGGCTGAAGTGCTGACGTCTTCGAGGGGGAGTGGCCACAGGAAGATCCAGATTTGCTCAGGTGGATAAGGGCTTGGGACTCTCAGGCCAGCCAGAAGTGATGACGTCAAAAGGGGAGGGGCCATGTACAGAGCCAGGTGAATGCATTCCAGGGAGGGAAGCTAGAGGTCACAAACGTCCCAAATTCCATGGATTCATGCTCTGGAATTTAGGACATGGTACCTGTTCTCTGGGAAGGGCGTGCCCCATTATTAAGCAAAAAACTGGGAATAAGGGCTCGGGAAACTGTAAGTGAGCCTGCAGGGGCAGGCCTTTTCTCCCAGTAGTTAAAGGCTTTTCAGGGTCTAAACACTGCCTTTTCCCAGATTTCAAAACCTCAGGCAGGACTGTCAGAGTCCCAGGTCAGTCCAGTGTGAGGTTCCCACATGTTGGGTACCATGCGGGGTCCCTGGCCTCATTGTCGCCGAGGGAGGATTTAAAGGAGCGCTGGCAGCCGCCTGCTTGTAACCCGATCCAGCTGGGAAGAGTAAGTCTGTGAGCAGAAGTTGAGCTGGGGCTGTGGGTGTTAGGTTCTTAAGCGAACTTCCAGAGATTGGGAAGACACCCCGCTTCTTAGGAGCTCAGTAGAGAGCCTTGTGTGTCATTGGTCAGGCGAACAATGGGGGTTAATGGCCGAAAATGCTCACCTGAACAAAGGTTGGGACGCTGTGACCAGCTTTTAGTGGTCATTTCATCAGTGGAGTTTGTAAAGCTGGACAGCCAGAAGTGCTCAGGAGGATCAGTGCTTAAGGTCCGGAGACCAGCAGGAAATGCTGACGTCATTGAAGGGAAAGGGCCACGTGGATAGCCAGAAATGCTCATTTGTTCAAGTGCTTGGCTCCCTGGGGCTAGCGGAAGTGATGACGTCATTGAGGGGGAGAGGCCACATGAAGAGCCCGAAATGTTCAGGTGTTGAAGTGCTTGGGTCCCTTGGGCTGGCTGAAGTGCTGATGTCTTCGAGGGGGAGTGGCCACAGGAAGATCCAGAAATGCTCAGGTGGATAAGGGCTTGGGACTCTCAGGCCAGCCAGAAGAGATGACGTCAAAAGGGGAGGGGCCATGTATAGAGCCAGGTGAATGCATTCCAGGGAGGGAAGCTAGAGGTCACAAACGTCCCAAATTCCATGGGTTCATGCTCTGGAATTTAGGACATGGTACCTGTTCTCTGGGAAGGGCGTGCCCCATTATTAAGCAAAAAACTGGGAATAAGGGCTCAGGAAACTGTAAGTGAGCCTGGAGGGGCAGGCCTTTTCTCCCAGTAGTTAAAGGCTTTTCAGGGTCTAAACACTGCCTTTTCCCAGATTTCAAAACCTCAGGCAGGACTCTCAGAGTCCCAGGTCAGTCCAGTGTGAGGTGCCCACATGTTGGGTACCATGCGGGGTCCCTGGCCTCATCGTCGCCGAGGGAGGTTTTAAAGGAGCGCTGACAGCCGCCTGCTTGTAACCCTATCCAGCTTGGAAGAGTAAGTCTGTGAGCACAAGTTGAGCTGGGGCTGTGGGTGTTAGGCCCTTAAGCGAACTTCCAGAGATTGGGAAGACACCCCGCTTCTTAGGAGCTCAGTAGAGAGCCTTGTGGGTCATTGGTCAGGCGAACAATGGGGGTTAATGGCCTAAAACGCTCACCTGAACAAAGGTTGGGACGCTGTGACCAGCTTTTAGTGGTCATTTCATCAGTGGAATTTGGAAAGCTGGACAGCCAGATGTGCTCAGGAGGATCAGTGCTTAAGGTCTGGAGACCAGCAGGAAATGCTGACGTCATTGAAGGGAAAGGGCCACGTGGATAGCCAGAAATGCTCAGTTGTTCAAGTGCTTGGCTACCTGGGGCTGGCGGAAGTGATGTCGTCATTGAGGGGGAGAGGCCACATGAAGAGCCCGAAATGCTCAGGCATTCAAGTGCTTGGGTCCCTTGGGCTGGCTGAAGTGCTGACGTCTTCGAGGGGGAGTGGCCACAGGAAGATCCAGTAATGCTCAGGTGGATAAGGGCTTGGGACTCTCAGGCCAGCCAGAAGTGATGACGTCAAAAGCGGAGGAGCCATGTATAGAGCCAGGTGAATGCATTCCAGGGAGGGAAGCTAGAGGTCACAAACGTCCCAAATTCCATGGGTTCATGCTCTGGAATTTAGGACATGGTACCTGTTCATTTGGAAGGGCGTGCCCCATTATTAAGCAAAAAACTGGGAATAAGGGCTCGGGAAACTGTAAGTGAGCCTGCAGGGGCAGGCCTTTTCTCCCAGTAGTTAAAGGCTTTTCAGGGTCTAAACACTGCCTTTTCCCAGATTTCAAAACCTCAGGCAGGACTGTCAGAGTCCCAGGTCAGTCCAGTGTGAGGTGCCCACATGTTGGGTACCATGCGGGGTCCCTGGCCTCAAAGTCGCCGAGGGAGGTTTTAAAGGAGCGCTGGCAGCCGCCTGCTTGTAACCCTATCCAGCTGGGAAGAGTAAGTCTGTGAGCAGAAGTTGAGCTGGGGCTGTGGGTGTTAGGCCCTTAAGCGAACTTCCAGAGATTGGGAAGACACCCCGATTCTTAGGAGCTCAGTAGAGAGCCTTGTGGGTCATTGGTCAGGCGAACAATGGGGGTTAATGGCCGAAAATGCTCACCTGAACAAAGGTTGGGACGCTGTGACCAGCTTTTAGTGGTCATTTCATCAGTGGAGTTTGGAAAGCTGGACAGCCAGAAGTGCTCAGGAGGATCAGTGCTTAAGGTCCGGAGACCAGCAGGAAATGCTGACGTCATTGAAGGGAAAGGGCCACGTGGATAGCCAGAAATGCTCAGGTGTTCAAGTGCTTGTCTCCCTGGGGCTGGCGGAAGTGATGATGTCATTGAGGGGGAGCGGCCACATGAAGAGCCCGAAATGCTCAGGTGTTCAAGTGCTTGGGTCCCTTGGGCTGGCTGAAGTGCTGACGTCTTCGAGGGGGAGTGGCCACAGGAAGATCCAGATTTGCTCAGGTGGATAAGGGCTTGGGACTCTCAGGCCAGCCAGAAGTGATGACGTCAAAAGGGGAGGGGCCATGTACAGAGCCAGGTGAATGCATTCCAGGGAGGGAAGCTAGAGGTCACAAACGTCCCAAATTCCATGGATTCATGCTCTGGAATTTAGGACATGGTACCTGTTCTCTGGGAAGGGCGTGCCCCATTATTAAGCAAAAAACTGGGAATAAGGGCTCGGGAAACTGTAAGTGAGCCTGGAGGGGCAGGCCTTTTCTCCCAGTAGTTAAAGGCTTTTCAGGGTCTAAACACTGCCTTTTCCCAGATTTCAAAACCTCAGGCAGGACTGTCAGAGTCCCAGGTCAGTCCAGTGTGAGGTGCCCACATGTTGGGTACCATGCGGGGTCTCTGGCCTCATTGTCGCCGAGGGAGGATTTAAAGGAGCGCTGGCAGCCGCCTGCTTGTAACCCGATCCAGCTGGGAAGAGTAAGTCTGTGAGCAGAAGTTGAGCTGGGGCTGTGGGTGTTAGGTTCTTAAGCGAACTTCCAGAGATTGGGAAGACACCCCGCTTCTTAGGAGCTCAGTAGAGAGCCTTGTGTGTCATTGGTCAGGTGAACAATGGGGGTTAATGGCCGAAAATGCTCACCTGAACAAAGGTTGGGACGCTGTGACCAGCTTTTAGTGGTCATTTCATCAGTGGAGTTTGTAAAGCTGGACAGCCAGAAGTGCTCAGGAGGATCAGTGCTTAAGGTCCGGAGACCAGCAGGAAATGCTGACGTCATTGAAGGGAAAGGGCCACGTGGATAGCCAGAAATGCTCATTTGTTCAAGTGCTTGGCTCCCTGGGGCTAGCGGAAGTGATGACGTCATTGAGGGGGAGAGGCCACATGAAGAGCCCGAAATGTTCAGGTGTTGAAGTGCTTGGGTCCCTTGGGCTGGCTGAAGTGCTGACGTCTTCGAGGGGGAGTGGCCACAGGAAGATCCAGAAATGCTCAGGTGGATAAGGGCTTGGGACTCTCAGGCCAGCCAGAAGAGATGACGTCAAAAGGGGAGGGGCCATGTATAGAGCCAGGTGAATGCATTCCAGGGAGGGAAGCTAGAGGTCACAAACGTCCCAAATTCCATGGGTTCATGCTCTGGAATTTAGGACATGGTACCTGTTCTCTGGGAAGGGCGTGCCCCATTATTAAGCAAAAAACTGGGAATAAGGGCTCAGGAAACTGTAAGTGAGCCTGGAGGGGCAGGCCTTTTCTCCCAGTAGTTAAAGGCTTTTCAGGGTCTAAACACTGCCTTTTCCCAGATTTCAAAACCTCAGGCAGGACTCTCAGAGTCCCAGGTCAGTCCAGTGTGAGGTGCCCACATGTTGGGTACCATGCGGGGTCCCTGGCCTCATCGTCGCCGAGGGAGGTTTTAAAGGAGCGCTGACAGCCGCCTGCTTGTAACCCTATCCAGCTTGGAAGAGTAAGTCTGTGAGCACAAGTTGAGCTGGGGCTGTGGGTGTTAGGCCCTTAAGCGAACTTCCAGAGATTGGGAAGACACCCCGCTTCTTAGGAGCTCAGTAGAGAGCCTTGTGGGTCATTGGTCAGGCGAACAATGGGGGTTAATGGCCCAAAACGCTCACAAGAACAAAGTTTGGGACGCTGTGACCAGCTTTTAGTGGTCATTTCATCAGTGGAGTTTGGAAAGCTGGACAGCCAGAAGTGCTCAGGAGGATCAGTGCTTAAGGTCCGGAGACCAGCAGGAAATGCTGACGTCATTGAAGGGAAAGGGCCACGTGGATAGCCAGAAATGCTCATTTGTTCAAGTGCTTGGCTCCCTGGGGCTGGCGGAAGTGATGACGTCATTGAGGGGGAGAGGCCACATGAAGAGCCCGAAATGTTCAGGTGTTGAAGTGCTTGGGTCCCTTGGGCTGGCTGAAGTGCTGACGTCTTCGAGGGGGAGTGGCCACAGGAAGATCCAGAAATGCTCAGGTGGATAAGGGCTTGGGACTCTCAGGCCAGCCAGAAGTGATGACGTCAAAAGGGGAGGGGCCATGTATAGAGCCAGGTGAATGCATTCCAGGGAGGGAAGCTAGAGGTCACAAACGTCCCAAATTCCATGGGTTCATGCTCTGGAATTTAGGACATGGTACCTGTTCTCTGGGAAGGGCGTTCCCCATTATTAAGCAAAAAACTGGGAATAAGGGCTCGGGAAACTGTAAGTGAGCCTGCAGGGGCAGGCCTTTTCTCCCAGTAGTTAAAGGCTTTTCAGGGTCTAAACACTGCCTTTTCCCAGATTTCAAAACCTCAGGCAGGACTGTCAGAGTCCCAGGTCAGTCCAGTGTGAGGTGCCCACATGTTGGGTACCATGCGGGGTCCCTGGCCTCAAAGTCGCCGAGGGAGGTTTTAAAGGAGCGCTGGCAGCCGCCTGCCTTGTAACCCTATCCAGCTGGGAAGAGTAAGTCTGTGAGCAGAAGTTGAGCTGGGGCTGTGGGTGTTAGGCCCTTAAGCGAACTTCCAGAGATTGGGAAGACACCCCGATTCTTAGGAGCTCAGTAGAGAGCCTTGTGGGTCATTGGTCAGGCAAACAATGGGGGTTAATGGCCGAAAACGCTCACCTGAACAAAGGTTGGGACGCTGTGACCAGCTTTTAGTGGTCATTTCATCAGTGGAGTTTGGAAAGCTGGACAGCCAGAAGTGCTCAGGAGGATCAGTGCTTAAGGTCCGGAGACCAGCAGGAAATGCTGACGTCATTGAAGGGAAAGGGCCACATGGATAGCCAGAAATGCTCAGGTGTTCTAGTGCTTGTCTCCCTGGGGCTGGCGGAAGTGATGATGTCATTGAGGGGGAGCGGCCACAAGAAGAGCCCGAAATGCTCAGGTGTTGAAGTGCTTGAGTCCCTTGGGCTGGCTGAAGTGCTGATATCTTCGAGGGGGAGTGGCTACAGGAAGATCCAGAAATGCTCAGGTGGAAAAGGGCTTGGGACTCTCAGGCCAGCCAGAAGTGATGACGTCAAAAGGGGAGGGGCCATGTATAGTGCCAGGTGAATGCATTCCAGGGAGGGAAGCTAGAGGTCACAAACGTCCCAAATTCCATGGGTTCATGCTCTGGAATTTAGGACATTGTACCTGTTCTCTGGGAAGGGCGTGCCCCCTTATTAAGCAAAAAACTGGGAATAAGGGCTCGGGAAACTGTAAGTAAGCCTGGAGGGGCAGGCCTTTTCTCCCAGTAGTTAAAGGCTTTTCAGGGTCTAAACACTGCCTTTTCCCAGATTTCAAAACCTCAGGCAGGACTGTCAGAGTCCCAGGTCAGTCCACTGTGAGGTGTCCACATGTTGGGTACCATGCGGGTTCCCTGGCCTCATCGTGGCCGAGGGAGGTTTGAAAGGAGCTCTGTCAGCCGCCTGCTTGTAACCCTATCCAGCTGGGAAGAGTAAGTCTGTGATCAGAATTTGAACTGGGGCTGTGGGTGTTAGGCCCTCAAGTGAACGTCCAGAGATTGGGAAGACACCCCGCTTCTTAGGGGCTCAGTAGAGAGCCTTGTGGGTCATTGGTCAGGCGAACAATGGGGGTTAATGGCCTAAAACGCTCACCTGAACAAAGGTTGGGACGCTGTGACCAGCTTTTAGTGGTCATTTCATCAGTGGAGTTTGGAAAGCTGGACAGCCAGAAGTGCTCAGGAGGATCAGTGCTTAAGGTCCGGAGACCAGCAGGAAATGCTGACGTCATTGACGGGAAAGGGCCACGTGGATAGCCAGAAATGCTCAGGTGTTCAAGTGCTTGGCTCCCTTGGGCTGTCGGAAGTGATGACGTCATTGAGGGGGAGAGGCCACATGAAGAGCCCGAAATGCTCAGGTGTTCAAGTGCTTGGGTCCCTTGGGCTGGCCGAAGTGCTGACATCTTCGAGGGAGAGTGGCCACAGGAAGATCCAGAAATGCTCAGGTGGATAAGGACTTGGGACTCTCAGGCCAGCCAGAAGTGATGACGTCAAAAGGGGAGGGGCCATGTATAGAGCCAGGTGAATGCATTCCAGGGAGGGAAGCTAGAGGTCACAAACGTCCCAAATTCCATGGGTTCATGCTCTGGAATTTAGGACATGCTACCTGTTCTCTGGGAAGGGCGTGCCCCATTATTAAGCAAAAAACTGGGAATAAGGGCTCGGGAAACTGTAAGTGAGCCTGGAGGGGCAGGCCTTTTCTCCCAGTAGTTAAAGGCTTTTCAGGGTCTAAACACTGCCTTTTCCCAGATTTCAAAACCTCAGGCAAGACTGTCAGAGTCCCAGGTCAGTCCAGTGTGAGGTGCCCACATGTTGGGTACCATGCGGGTTCCCTGGCCTCATCGTCGCCGAGGGAGGTTTGAAAGGAGCTCTGTCAGCCGCCTGCTTGTAACCCTATCCAGCTGGGATGAGTAAGTCTGTGAGCAGAAGTTGAACTGGGGCTGTGGGTGTTAGGCCCTCAAGTGAACGTCCAAAGATTGGGAAGACACCCCGCTTCTTAGGGGCTCAGTAGAGAGCCTTGTGGGTCATTGGTCAGGCGAACAATGGGGGTTAATGGCCTAAAACGCTCACATGAACAAAGGTTGTGACGCTGTGACCAGCTTTTAGTGGTCATTTCATCAGTGGAGTTTGGAAAGCTCGACAGCCAGAAGTGCTCAGGAGGATCAGTGCTTAAGGTCTGGAGACCAGCAGGAAATGCTGACGTCATTGAAGGGAAAGGGCCACGTGGATAGCCAGAAATGCTCAGGTGTTCAAGTGCTTGGCTCCCTGGGGCTGGCAGAAGTGATGACGTCATTGAGGGGGAGAGGCCACATGAAGAGCCCGAAATGCTCAGGTGTCAAGTGCTTGGGTTTCTTGGGCTGGCTGAAGTGCTGACGTCTTCGAGGGGGAGTGGCCACAGGAAGATCCAGAAATGCTCAGGTGGAAAAGGGCTTGGGACTCTCAGGCCAGCCAGAAGTGATGACGTCAAAAGGGGTGGGGCCATGTATAGAGCCAGGTGAATGCATTCCAGGGAGGGAAGCTAGAGGTCACAAACGTCCCAAATTCCATGGGTTCATGCTCTGGAATTTAGGACAGGGTACCTGTTCTCTGGGAAGGGCGTGCCCCATTATTAAGCAAAAAACTGGGAATAAGGGCTCGGGAAACTGTAAGTGAGCCTGGAGGGGCAGGCCTTTTCTCCCAGTAATTTAAGGCTTTTCAGGGTCTAAACACTGCCTTTTCCCAGATTTCAAAACCTCAGGCAGGACTGTCAGAGTCCCAGGTCAGTCCAGTGTGAGGTGCCCACATGTTGGGTACCATGCGGGTTCCCTGGCCTCATCGTCGCCGAGGGAGGTTTGAAAGGAGCGCTGGCAGCCGCCTGCTTGTAACCCTATCCAGCTGGGAAGAGTAAGTCTGTGAGCAGAAGTTGAGCTGGGGCTGTGGGTGTTAGGCCCTTAAGCAAACTTCCAGAGATTAGGAAGACACCCCGCTTCTTAGGAGCTCAGTAGAGAGCCTTGTGGGTCATTGGTCAGGCGAACAATGGGAGTTAATGGCCGAAAATGCTCACGAGAACAAAGGTTGGGACGCTGTGACCATCTTTTAGTGGTCATTTCATCAGTGGAGTTTGGAAAGCTGGACAGCCAGAAGTGCACAGGAGGATCAGTGCTTAAGGTCCGAAGACCAGCAGCAAATGCTGACGTCATTGAAGGGAAAGGGCCATGTGGATAGCCAGAAATGCTCAGGTGTTCAAGTGCTTGGCTCCCTGGGACAGGCGGAAGTGATGACGTCATTGAGGGGGAGAGGCCACATGAAGAGCCCGAAATGCTCAGGTGTTCAAGTGCTTGGGTCCCTTGGGCTGGCTGAAGTGCTGACGTCTTTGAGGGGGAGTGGCCACAGGAAGATCCAGAAATGCTCAGGTGGATAAGGGCTTGGGACTCTCAGGCCAGCCAGAAGTGATGACGTCAAAAGGGGTGGGGCCATGTATAGAGCCAGGTGAATGCATTCCAGGGTCGGAAGCTAGAGGTCACAAACGTCCCAAATTCCATGGGTTCATGCTCTGGAATTTAGGACATGGTACCTGTTCTCTGGGAAGGGCGTGCCCCATTATTAAGCAAAAAACTGGGAATAAGGGCTCGGGAAACTGTAAGTGAGCCGGGAGGGGCAGGCCTTTTCTCCCAGTAGTTAAAGGATTTTCAGGCTCTAAACACTGCCTTTTCCCAGATTTCAAAACCTCAGGCAGGACTGTCAGAGTCCCAGGTCAGTCCAGTGTGAGGTGCCCACATGTTGGGTACCATGCGGGGTCCCTGGCCTCATCGTCGCCGAGGGAGGTTTTAAAGGAGCGCTGGCAGCCGCCTGCTTGTAACCCTATCCAGCTGGGAAGAGTAAGTCTGTGAGCAGAAGTTGAGCTGGAGCTGTTGGTGTTAGGCCCTTAAGCAAACTTCCAGAGATTGGGAAGACACCCCGCTTCTTAGGAGCTCAGTAGAGAGCCTTTTGGGTCATTGGTCAGGCGAACAATGGGGGTTCATGGCCGAAAACGCTCACGTGAACAAAGGTTGGGAGGCTGTGACCAGCTTTTAGTGGTCATTTCATCAGTGGAGTTTAAAAAGCTGGACAGCCAGAAGTGCTCAGGAGGATCAGTGCTTAAGGTCTTGAGACCAGCAGGAAATGCTGACGTCATTGAACGGAAAGGGCCACGTGGATAGCCAGAAATGCTCAGGTGTTCAAGTGCTTGGCTCCCTGGGGCTGGCGGAAGTGATGACGTCATTGAGGGTAGAGGCCACATGAAGAGCCCGAAATGCTCACATGTTCAAGTGCTTCGGTCCCTTGGGCTGGCTGAAGTGCTGACGTCTTCGAGGGGGAGTGGCCACAGGAAGATCCAGAAATGCTCAGGTGGATAAGGGCTTGGGACTCTCAGGCCAGCCAGAAGTGATGATGTCAAAAGGGGAGGGGCCATGTATAGTGCCAGGTGAATGCATTCCAGGGAGGGAAGCTAGAGGTCACAAACGTCCCAAATTCCATGGGTTCATGCTCTGGAATTTAGGACATGGTACCTGTACTCTGGGAAGGGCGTGCCCCCTTATTAAGCAAAAAACTGGGAATAAGGGCTCGGGAAACTGTAAGTGAGCCTGGAGGGGCAGGCCTTTTCTCCCAGTAGTTAAAGGCTTTTCAGGGTCTAAACACTGCCTTTTCCCAGATTTCAAAACCTCAGGCAGGACTCTCAGAGTCCCAGGTCAGTCCAGTGTGAGGTGCCCACATGTTGGGTACCATGCGGGGTCCCTGGCCTCATCGTCGCCGAGGGAGGTTTTTAAGGAGCGCTGGCAGCCGCCTGCTTGTAACCCTATCCAGCTGGGAAGAGTAAGTCTGTGAGCAGAAGTTGAGTTGGGGCTGTGGGTGTTTAGGCCCTTAAGTGAACTTCCAGAGATTGGGAAGACACCCCGCTTCTTAGGAGCTCAGTAGAGAGCTTTGTGGGTCATTGGTCAGGCGAACAATGGGGGTTAATGGCCGAAAACGCTCACCTGAACAAAGGTGGGGACGCTGTGACCAGCTTTTAGTGGTCATTTCATCAGTGGAGTTTGGAAAGCTGGACAGCCAGAAGTGCTCAGGAGGATCAGTGCTTAAGGTCCGAAGACCAGCAGGAAATGCTGACGTCATTGAAGGGAAAGGGCCACGTGGATAGCCAGAAATGCTCAGGTGTTCAAGTGCTTGTCTCCCTGGGGCTGGCGGAAGTGATGACGTCATTGAGGGTAGAGGCCACATGAAGAGCCCGAAATGCTCAGGTGTTCAAGTGCTTGGGTCCCTTGGGCTGGCTGAAGTGCTGACGTCTTCGAGGGGGAGTGGCCACAGGAAGATCCAGAAATGCTCAGGTGGATAAGGGCTTGGGACTCTCAGGCCAGCCAGAAGTGATGATGTCAAAAGGGGAGGGGCCATGTATAGAGCCAGGTGAATGCATTCCAGGGAGGGAAGCTAGAGGTCACAAACGTCCCAAATTCCATGGGTTCATGCTCTGGAATTTAGGACATGGTACCTGTTCTCTGGGAAGGGCGTGCCCCATTATTAAGCAAAAACTTGGAATAAGGGCTCGGGAAACTGTAAGTGATCCTGGAGGGGCAGGCCTTTTCTCCCAGTAATTTAAGGCTTTTCAGGGTCTAAACACTGCCTTTTCCCAGATTTCAAAACCTCAGGCAGGACTGTCAGAGTCCCAGGTCAGTCCAGTGTGAGGTGCCCACATGTTGGGTACCATGCGGGTTCCCTGGCCTCATCGTCGCCGAGGGAGGTTTGAAAGGAGCGCTGGCAGCCGCCTGCTTGTAACCCTATCCAGCTGGGAAGAGTAAGTCTGTGAGCAGAAGTTGAGCTGGGGCTGTGGGTGTTAGGCCCTCAAGTGAACGTCCAGAGATTGGGAAGACACCCCGCTTCTTAGGGGCTCAGTAGAGAGCCTTGTGTGTCATTGGTCAGGCGAACAATGGGGGTTAATGGCCTAAAACGCTCACATGAACAAAGCTTGGGACGCTGTAACCAGCTTTTAGTGGTCATTTCATCCGTGGAGTTTGGAAAGCTCGACAGCCAGAAGTGCTCAGGAGGATCAGTGCTTAAGGTCTGGAGACCAGCAGGAAATGCTGACGTCATTGAAGGGAAAGGGCCACGTGGATAGCCAGAAATGCTCAGGTGTTCAAGTGCTTAGCTCCCTGGGGCTGGCGGAAGTGATGACGTCATTGAGGGGGAGAGGCCACATGAAGAGCCCCAAATGCTCAGGAGTTCAAGTGCTTGGGTCCCTTGGGCTGGCTGAAGTGCTGACTTCTTCGAGGGGGAGTGGCCACAGGAAGATCCAGAAATGCTCAGGTGGATAAGGGCTTGGGACTCTCAGGCCAGCCAGAAGTGATGACGTCAAAAGGGGTGGGGCCATGTATAGAGCCAGGTGAATGCATTCCAGGGAGGGAAGCTAGAGGTCACAAACGTCCCAAATTCCATGGGTTCATGCTCTGGAATTTAGGACATGGTACCTGTTCTCTGGGAAGGGCGTGCCCCATTATTAAGCAAAAAACTGGAAATAAGGGCTCGGGAAACTGTAAGTGAGCCTGGAGGGGCAGGCCTTTTCTCCCAGTAGTTAAAGGCTTTTCAGGCTCTAAACACTGCCTTTTCCCAGATTTCAAAACCTCAAGCAGGACTGTCAGAGTCCCAGGTCAGTCCAATGTGAGGTGCCCACATGTTGGGTACCATGCGGGGTCCCTGGCCTCATCGTCGCCGAGGGAGGTTTTAAAGGAGCGCTGGCAGCCGCCTGCTTGTAACCCTATCCAGCTGGGAAGAGTAAGTCTGTGAGCAGAAGTTGAGCTGGGGCTGCGGGTGTTAGGCCCTTAAGCAAACTTCCAGAGATTGGGAAGACACCCCGCATCTTAGGAGCTCAGTAGAGAGCTTTGTGGGTCATTGGTCAGGCGAACAATGGGGGTTAATGGCCGAAAACGCTCACCTGAACAAAGGTGGGGACGCTGTGACCAGCTTTTAGTGGTCATTTCATCAGTGGAGTTTGGAAAGCTGGACAGCCAGAAGTGCTCAGGAGGATCAGTGCTTAAGGTCCGGAGACCAGCAGGAAATGATGACGTCATTGAAGGGAAAGGGCCACGTGGATAGCCCGAAATGCTCAGGTGTTCAAGTGCTTGGGTCCCTTGGGCTGGCTGAAGAGCTGACGTCTTCGAGGGGGAGTGGCCACAGGAAGATCCAGAAATGCTCAGGTGGATAAGGGCTTGGGACTCTCAGGCCAGCCAGAAGTGATGACGTCAAAAGGGGTGGGGCCATGTATAGAGCCAGGTGAATGCATTCCAGGGAGGGAAGCTAGAGGTCACAAACGTCCCAAATTCCATGGGTTCATGCTCTGGAATTTAGGACATGGTACCTGTTCTCTGGGAAGGGCGTGCCCCATTATTAAGCAAAAAACTGGGAATAAGTGCTCGGGAAACTGTAAGTGAGCCTGGAGGGGCAGGCCTTTTCTCCCAGTAATTTAAGGCTTTTCAGGGTCTAAACACTGCCTTTTCAAAGATTTCAAAACCTCAGGCAGGACTGTCAGAGTCCCAGGTCAGTCCAGTGTGAGGTGCCCACATGTTGGGTACCATGCGGGTTCCCTGGCCTCATCGTCGCCGAGGGAGGTTTGAAAGGAGCGCTGGCAGCCGCCTGCTTGTAACCCTATCCAGCTGGGAAGAGTAAGTCTGTGAGCAGAAGTTGAGCTGGGGCTGTGGGTGTTAGGCCCTTAAGCAAACTTCCAGAGATTGGGAAGACACCCCGCTTCTTAGGAGCTCAGTAGAGAGCCTTGTGGGTCATTGGTCAGGCTAACAATGGGGGTTAATGGCCGAAAATGCTCACGAGAACAAAGGTTGGGACGCTGTGACCATCTTTTAGTGGTCATTTCATCAGTGGAGTTTGGAAAGCTGGACAGCCAGAAGTGCTCAGGAGGATCAGTGCTTAAGGTCTTGAGACCAGCAGGAAATGCTGACGTCATTGAAGGGAAAGGGCCACGTGGATAGCCAGAAATGCTCAGGTGTTCAAGTGCTTGGCTCCCTGGGGCTGGCGGAAGTGATGACGTCATTGAGGGTAGAGGCCACATGAAGAGCCCGAAATGCTCAGGTGTTCAAGTGCTTGGGTCCCTTGGGCTGGCTGAAGTGCTGACGTCTTCGAGGGGGAGTGGCCACAGGAAGATCCAGAAATGCTCAGGTGGATAAGGGCTTGGGACTCTCAGGCCAGCCAGAAGTGATGATGTCAAAAGGGGAGGGGCCATGTATAGAGCCAGGTGAATGCATTCCAGGGAGGGAAGCTAGAGGTCACAAACGTCCCAAATTCCATGGGTTCATGCTCTGGAATTTAGGACATGGTACCTGTTCTCTGGGAAGGGCGTGCCCCATTATTAAGCAAAAACTTGGAATAAGGGCTCGGGAAACTGTAAGTGATCCTGGAGGTGCAGGCCTTTTCTCCCAGTAATTTAAGGCTTTTCAGGGTCTAAACACTGCCTTTTCCCAGATTTCAAAACCTCAGGCAGGACTGTCAGAGTCCCAGGTCAGTCCAGTGTGAGGTGCCCACATGTTGGGTACCATGCGGGTTCCCTGGCCTCATCGTCGCCGAGGGAGGTTTGAAAGGAGCGCTGGCAGCCGCCTGCTTGTAACCCTATCCAGCTGGGAAGAGTAAGTCTGTGAGCAGAAGTTGAGCTGGGGCTGTGGGTGTTAGGCCCGCAAGTGAACGTCCAGAGATTGGGAAGACACCCCGCTTCTTAGGGGCTCAGTAGAGAGCCTTGTGTGTCATTGGTCAGGCGAACAATGGGGGTTAATGGCCTAAAACGCTCACATGAACAAAGCTTGGGACGCTGTAACCAGCTTTTAGTGGTCATTTCATCCGTGGAGTTTGGAAAGCTCGACAGCCAGAAGTGCTCAGGAGGATCAGTGCTTAAGGTCTGGAGACCAGCAGGAAATGCTGACGTCATTGAAGGGAAAGGGCCACGTGGATAGCCAGAAATGCTCAGGTGTTCAAGTGCTTAGCTCCCTGGGGCTGGCGGAAGTGATGACGTCATTGAGGGGGAGAGGCCACATGAAGAGCCCGAAATGCTCAGGTGTTCAAGTGCTTGGGTCCCTTGGGCTGGCTGAAGTGCTGACGTCTTCGAGGGGGAGTGGCCACAGGAAGATCCAGAAATGCTCAGGTGGATAAGGGCTTGGGACTCTCAGGCCAGCCAGAAGTGATGACGTCAAAAGGGGTGGGGCCATGTATAGAGCCAGGTGAATGCATTCCAGGGAGGGAAGCTAGAGGTCACAAACGTCCCAAATTCCATGGGTTCATGCTCTGGAATTTAGGACATGGTACCTGTTCTCTGGGAAGGGCGTGCCCCCTTATTAAGCAAAAAACTGGGAATAAGGGCTCGGGAAACTGTAAGTGAGCCTGGAGGGGCAGGCCTTTTCTCCCAGTAGTTAAAGGCTTTTCAGGCTCTAAACACTGCCTTTTCCCAGATTTCAAAACCTCAAGCAGGACTGTCAGAGTCCCAGGTCAGTCCAATGTGAGGTGCCCACATGTTGGGTACCATGCGGGGTCCCTGGCCTCATCGTCGCCGAGGGAGGTTTTAAAGGAGCGCTGGCAGCCGCCTGCTTGTAACCCTATCCAGCTGGGAAGAGTAAGTCTGTGAGCAGAAGTTGAGCTGGGGCTGCGGGTGTTAGGCCCTTAAGCAAACTTCCAGAGATTGGGAAGACACCCCGCTTCTTAGGAGCTCAGTAGAGAGCTTTGTGGGTCATTGGTCAGGCGAACAATGGGGGTTAATGGCCGAAAACGCTCACCTGAACAAAGGTGGGGACGCTGTGACCAGCTTTTAGTGGTCATTTCATCAGTGGAGTTTGGAAAGCTGGACAGCCAGAAGTGCTCAGGAGGATCAGTGCTTAAGGTCCGGATACCAGCAGGAAATGCTGACGTCATTGAAGGGAAAGGGCCACGTGGATAGCCAGAAATGCTCAGGTGTTCAAGTGCTTAGCTCCCTGGGGCTGGCGGAAGTGATGACGTCATTGAGGGGGAGAGGCCACATGAAGAGCCCGAAATGCTCAGGTGTTCAAGTGCTTGGGTCCCTTGGGCTGGCTGAAGTGCTGACGTCTTCGAGGGGGAGTGGCCACAGGAAGATCCAGAAATGCTCAGGTGGATAAGGGCTTGGGACTCTCAGGCCAGCCAGAAGTGATGACCTCAAAAGGGGTGGGGCCATGTATAGAGCCAGGTGAATGCATTCCAGGGAGGGAAGCTAGAGGTCACAAACGTCCCAAATTCCATGGGTTCATGCTCTGGAATTTAGGACATGGTACCTGTTCTCTGGGAAGGGCGTGCCCCATTATTAAGCAAAAAACTGGAAATAAGGGCTCGGGAAACTGTAAGTGAGCCTGGAGGGGCAGGCCTTTTCTCCCAGTAGTTAAAGGCTTTTCAGGCTCTAAACACTGCCTTTTCCCAGATTTCAAAACCTCAAGCAGGACTGTCAGAGTCCCAGGTCAGTCCAATGTGAGGTGCCCACATGTTGGGTACCATGCGGGGTCCCTGGCCTCATCGTCGCCGAGGGAGGTTTTAAAGGAGCGCTGGCAGCCGCCTGCTTGTAACCCTATCCAGCTGGGAAGAGTAAGTCTGTGAGCAGAAGTTGAGCTGGGGCTGCGGGTGTTAGGCCCTTAAGCAAACTTCCAGAGATTGGGAAGACACCCCGCTTCTTAGGAGCTCAGTAGAGAGCTTTGTGGGTCATTGGTCAGGCGAACAATGGGGGTTAATGGCTGAAAACGCTCACCTGAACAAAGGTGGGGACGCTGTGACCAGCTTTTAGTGGTCATTTCATCAGTGGAGTTTGGAAAGCTGGACAGCCAGAAGTGCTCAGGAGGATCAGTGCTTAAGGTCCGGAGACCAGCAGGAAATGATGACGTCATTGAAGGGAAAGGGCCACGTGGATAGCCAGAAATGCTCAGGTGTTCAAGTGCTTGGCTCCCTTGGGCTGGCTGAAGAGCTGACGTCTTCGAGGGGGAGTGGCCACAGGAAGATCCAGAAATGCTCAGGTGGATAAGGGCTTGGGACTCTCAGGCCAGCCAGAAGTGATGACGTCAAAAGGGGTGGGGCCATGTATAGAGCCAGGTGAATGCATTCCAGGGAGGGAAGCTAGAGGTCACAAACGTCCCAAATTCCATGGGTTCATGCTCTGGAATTTAGGACATGGTACCTGTTCTCTGGGAAGGGCGTGCCCCATTATTAAGCAAAAACTTGGAATAAGGGCTCGGGAAACTGTAAGTGAGCCTGGAGGGGCAGGCCTTTTCTCCCAGTAGTTAAAGGCTTTTCAGGCTCTAAACACTGCCTTTTCCCAGATTTCAAAACCTCAAGCAGGACTGTCAGAGTCCCAGGTCAGTCCAATGTGAGGTGCCCACATGTTGGGTACCATGCGGGGTCCCTGGCCTCATCGTCGCCGAGGGAGGTTTTAAAGGAGCGCTGGCAGCCGCCTGCTTGTAACCCTATCCAGCTGGGAAGAGTAAGTCTGTGAGCAGAAGTTGAGCTGGGGCTGCGGGTGTTAGGCCCTTAAGCAAACTTCCAGAGATTGGGAAGACACCCCGCTTCTTAGGAGCTCAGTAGAGAGCTTTGTGGGTCATTGGTCAGGCGAACAATGGGGGTTAATGGCCGAAAACGCTCACCTGAACAAAGGTGGGGACGCTGTGACCAGCTTTTAGTGGTCATTTCATCAGTGGAGTTTGGAAAGCTGGACAGCCAGAAGTGCTCAGGAGGATCAGTGCTTAAGGTCCGGATACCAGCAGGAAATGCTGACGTCATTGAAGGGAAAGGGCCACGTGGATAGCCAGAAATGCTCAGGTGTTCAAGTGCTTGGCTCCCTGGGGCTGGCGGAAGTGATGACGTCATTGAGGGTAGAGGCCACATGAAGAGCCCGAAATGCTCAGGTGTTCAAGTGCTTGGGTCCCTTGGGCTGGCTGAAGTGCTGACGTCTTCGAGGGGGAGTGGCCACAGGAAGATCCAGAAATGCTCAGGTGGATAAGGGCTTGGGACTCTCAGGCCAGCCAGAAGTGATGACGTCAAAAGGGGTGGGGCCATGTATAGAGCCAGGTGAATGCATTCCAGGGAGGGAAGCTAGAGGTCACAAACGTCCCAAATTCCATGGGTTCATGCTCTGGAATTTAGGACATGGTACCTGTTCTCTGGGAAGGGCGTGCCCCATTATTAAGCAAAAAACTGGAAATAAGGGCTCGGGAAACTGTAAGTGAGCCTGGAGGGGCAGGCCTTTTCTCCCAGTAGTTAAAGGCTTTTCAGGCTCTAAACACTGCCTTTTCCCAGATTTCAAAACCTCAAGCAGGACTGTCAGAGTCCCAGGTCAGTCCAATGTGAGGTGCCCACATGTTGGGTACCATGCGGGGTCCCTGGCCTCATCGTCGCCGAGGGAGGTTTTAAAGGAGCGCTGGCAGCCGCCTGCTTGTAACCCTATCCAGCTGGGAAGAGTAAGTCTGTGAGCAGAAGTTGAGCTGGGGCTGCGGGTGTTAGGCCCTTAAGCAAACTTCCAGAGATTGGGAAGACACCCCGCTTCTTAGGAGCTCAGTAGAGAGCTTTGTGGGTCATTGGTCAGGCGAACAATGGGGGTTAATGGCCGAAAACGCTCACCTGAACAAAGGTGGGGACGCTGTGACCAGCTTTTAGTGGTCATTTCATCAGTGGAGTTTGGAAAGCTGGACAGCCAGAAGTGCTCAGGAGGATCAGTGCTTAAGGTCCGGAGACCAGCAGGAAATGATGACGTCATTGAAGGGAAAGGGCCACGTGGATAGCCCGAAATGCTCAGGTGTTCAAGTGCTTGGGTCCCTTGGGCTGGCTGAAGAGCTGACGTCTTCGAGGGGGAGTGGCCACAGGAAGATCCAGAAATGCTCAGGTGGATAAGGGCTTGGGACTCTCAGGCCAGCCAGAAGTGATGACGTCAAAAGGGGTGGGGCCATGTATAGAGCCAGGTGAATGCATTCCAGGGAGGGAAGCTAGAGGTCACAAACGTCCCAAATTCCATGGGTTCATGCTCTGGAATTTAGGACATGGTACCTGTTCTCTGGGAAGGGCGTGCCCCATTATTAAGCAAAAAACTGGGAATAAGTGCTCGGGAAACTGTAAGTGAGCCTGGAGGCGCAGGCCTTTTCTCCCAGTAATTTAAGGCTTTTCAGGGTCTAAACACTGCCTTTTCAAAGATTTCAAAACCTCAGGCAGGACTGTCAGAGTCCCAGGTCAGTCCAGTGTGAGGTGCCCACATGTTGGGTACCATGCGGGTTCCCTGGCCTCATCATCGCCGAGGGAGGTTTGAAAGGAGCGCTGGCAGCCGCCTGCTTGTAACCCTATCCAGCTGGGAAGAGTAAGTCTGTGAGCAGAAGTTGAGCTGGGGCTGTGGGTGTTAGGCCCTTAAGCAAACTTCCAGAGATTGGGAAGACACCCCGCTTCTTAGGAGCTCAGTAGAGAGCCTTGTGGGTCATTGGTCAGGCTAACAATGGGGGTTAATGGCCGAAAATGCTCACGAGAACAAAGGTTGGGACGCTGTGACCAGCTTTTAGTGGTCATTTCATCAGTGGAGTTTGGAAAGCTGGACAGCCAGAAGTGCTCAGGAGGATCAGTGCTTAAGGTCTTGAGACCAGCAGGAAATGCTGACGTCATTGAAGGGAAAGGGCCACGTGGATAGCCAGAAATGCTCAGGTGTTCAAGTGCTTGGCTCCCTGGGGCTGGCGGAAGTGATGACGTCATTGAGGGTAGAGGCCACATGAAGAGCCCGAAATGCTCAGGTGTTCAAGTGCTTGGGTCCCTTGGGCTGGCTGAAGTGCTGACGTCTTCGAGGGGGAGTGGCCACAGGAAGATCCAGAAATGCTCAGGTGGATAAGGGCTTGGGACTCTCAGGCCAGCCAGAAGTGATGATGTCAAAAGGGGAGGGGCCATGTATAGAGCCAGGTGAATGCATTCCAGGGAGGGAAGCTAGAGGTCACAAACGTCCCAAATTCCATGGGTTCATGCTCTGGAATTTAGGACATGGTACCTGTTCTCTGGGAAGGGCGTGCCCCATTATTAAGCAAAAACTTGGAATAAGGGCTCGGGAAACTGTAAGTGATCCTGGAGGTGCAGGCCTTTTCTCCCAGTAATTTAAGGCTTTTCAGGGTCTAAACACTGCCTTTTCCCAGATTTCAAAACCTCAGGCAGGACTGTCAGAGTCCCAGGTCAGTCCAGTGTGAGGTGCCCACATGTTGGGTACCATGCGGGTTCCCTGGCCTCATCGTCGCCGAGGGAGGTTTGAAAGGAGCGCTGGCAGCCGCCTGCTTGTAACCCTATCCAGCTGGGAAGAGTAAGTCTGTGAGCAGAAGTTGAGCTGGGGCTGTGGGTGTTAGGCCCGCAAGTGAACGTCCAGAGATTGGGAAGACACCCCGCTTCTTAGGGGCTCAGTAGAGAGCCTTGTGTGTCATTGGTCAGGCGAACAATGGGGGTTAATGGCCTAAAACGCTCACATGAACAAAGCTTGGGACGCTGTAACCAGCTTTTAGTGGTCATTTCATCCGTGGAGTTTGGAAAGCTCGACAGCCAGAAGTGCTCAGGAGGATCAGTGCTTAAGGTCTGGAGACCAGCAGGAAATGCTGACGTCATTGAAGGGAAAGGGCCACGTGGATAGCCAGAAATGCTCAGGTGTTCAAGTGCTTAGCTCCCTGGGGCTGGCGGAAGTGATGACGTCATTGAGGGGGAGAGGCCACATGAAGAGCCCGAAATGCTCAGGTGTTCAAGTGCTTGGGTCCCTTGGGCTGGCTGAAGTGCTGACGTCTTCGAGGGGGAGTGGCCACAGGAAGATCCAGAAATGCTCAGGTGGATAAGGGCTTGGGACTCTCAGGCCAGCCAGAAGTGATGACCTCAAAAGGGGTGGGGCCATGTATAGAGCCAGGTGAATGCATTCCAGGGAGGGAAGCTAGAGGTCACAAACGTCCCAAATTCCATGGGTTCATGCTCTGGAATTTAGGACATGGTACCTGTTCTCTGGGAAGGGCGTGCCCCATTATTAAGCAAAAAACTGGAAATAAGGGCTCGGGAAACTGTAAGTGAGCCTGGAGGGGCAGGCCTTTTCTCCCAGTAGTTAAAGGCTTTTCAGGCTCTAAACACTGCCTTTTCCCAGATTTCAAAACCTCAAGCAGGACTGTCAGAGTCCCAGGTCAGTCCAATGTGAGGTGCCCACATGTTGGGTACCATGCGGGGTCCCTGGCCTCATCGTCGCCGAGGGAGGTTTTAAAGGAGCGCTGGCAGCCGCCTGCTTGTAACCCTATCCAGCTGGGAAGAGTAAGTCTGTGAGCAGAAGTTGAGCTGGGGCTGCGGGTGTTAGGCCCTTAAGCAAACTTCCAGAGATTGGGAAGACACCCCGCTTCTTAGGAGCTCAGTAGAGAGCTTTGTGGGTCATTGGTCAGGCGAACAATGGGGGTTAATGGCTGAAAACGCTCACCTGAACAAAGGTGGGGACGCTGTGACCAGCTTTTAGTGGTCATTTCATCAGTGGAGTTTGGAAAGCTGGACAGCCAGAAGTGCTCAGGAGGATCAGTGCTTAAAGTCCGGAGACCAGCAGGAAATGTTGACGTCATTGAAGGGAAAGGGCCACGTGGATAGCCCGAAATGCTCAGGTGTTCAAGTGCTTGGGTCCCTTGGGCTGGCTGAAGTGCTGACGTCTTCGAGGGGGAGTGGCCACAGGAAGATCCAGAAATGCTCAGGTGGAAAAGGGCTTGGGACTCTCAGGCCAGCCAGAAGTGATGACGTCAAAAGGGGAGGGGCCATGTATAGTGCCAGGTGAATGCATTCCAGGGAGGGAAGCTAGAGGTCACAAACGTCCCAAATTCCATGGGTTCATGCTCTGGAATTTAGGACATTGTACCTGTTCTCTGGGAAGGGCGTGCCCCCTTATTAAGCAAAAAACTGGGAATAAGGGCTCGGGAAACTGTAAGTGAGCCTGGAGGGGCAGGCCTTTTCTCCCAGTAGTTAAAGGCTTTTCAGGCTCTAAACACTGCCTTTTCCCAGATTTCAAAACCTCAAGCAGGACTGTCAGAGTCCCAGGTCAGTCCAATGTGAGGTGCCCACATGTTGGGTACCATGCGGGGTCCCTGGCCTCATCGTCGCCGAGGGAGGTTTTAAAGGAGCGCTGGCAGCCGCCTGCTTGTAACCCTATCCAGCTGGGAAGAGTAAGTCTGTGAGCAGAAGTTGAGCTGGGGCTGCGGGTGTTAGGCCCTTAAGCAAACTTCCAGAGATTGGGAAGACACCCCGCTTCTTAGGAGCTCAGTAGAGAGCTTTGTGGGTCATTGGTCAGGCGAACAATGGGGGTTAATGGCTGAAAACGCTCACCTGAACAAAGGTGGGGACGCTGTGACCAGCTTTTAGTGGTCATTTCATCAGTGGAGTTTGGAAAGCTGGACAGCCAGAAGTGCTCAGGAGGATCAGTGCTTAAGGTCCGGAGACCAGCAGGAAATGATGACGTCATTGAAGGGAAAGGGCCACGTGGATAGCCAGAAATGCTCAGGTGTTCAAGTGCTTGGCTCCCTTGGGCTGGCTGAAGAGCTGACGTCTTCGAGGGGGAGTGGCCACAGGAAGATCCAGAAATGCTCAGGTGGATAAGGGCTTGGGACTCTCAGGCCAGCCAGAAATGATGACGTCAAAAGGGGTGGGGCCATGTATAGAGCCAGGTGAATGCATTCCAGGGAGGGAAGCTAGAGGTCACAAACGTCCCAAATTCCATGGGTTCATGCTCTGGAATTTAGGACATGGTACCTGTTCTCTGGGAAGGGCGTGCCCCATTATTAAGCAAAAAACTGGAAATAAGTTCTCGGGAAACTGTAAGTGAGCCTAGAGGGGCAGGCCTTTTCTCCCAGTAGTTAAAGGCTTTTCAGGCTCTAAACACTGCCTTTTCCCAGATTTCAAAACCTCAAGCAGGACTGTCAGAGTCCCAGGTCAGTCCAATGTGAGGTGCCCACATGTTGGGTACCATGCGGGGTCCCTGGCCTCATCGTCGCCGAGGGAGGTTTTAAAGGAGCGCTGGCAGCCGCCTGCTTGTAACCCTATCCAGCTGGGAAGAGTAAGTCTGTGAGCAGAAGTTGAGCTGGGGCTGCGGGTGTTAGGCCCTTAAGCAAACTTCCAGAGATTGGGAAGACACCCCGCTTCTTAGGAGCTCAGTAGAGAGCTTTGTGGGTCATTGGTCAGGCGAACAATGGGGGTTAATGGCCGAAAACGCTCACCTGAACAAAGGTGGGGACGCTGTGACCAGCTTTTAGTGGTCATTTCATCAGTGGAGTTTGGAAAGCTGGACAGCCAGAAGTGCTCAGGAGGATCAGTGCTTAAGGTCCGGAGACCAGCAGGAAATGCTGACGTCATTGAAGGGAAAGGGCCACGTGGATAGCCAGAAATGCTCAGGTGTTCAAGTGCTTAGCTCCCTGGGGCTGGCGGAAGTGATGACGTCATTGAGGGGGAGAGGCCACATGAAGAGCCCGAAATGCTCAGGTGTTCAAGTGCTTGGGTCCCTTGGGCTGGCTGAAGTGCTGACGTCTTCGAGGGGGAGTGGCCACAGGAAGATCCAGAAATGCTCAGGTGGATAAGGGCTTGGGACTCTCAGGCCAGCCAGAAGTGATGACGTCAAAAGGGGTGGGGCCATGTATAGAGCCAGGTGAATGCATTCCAGGGAGGGAAGCTAGAGGTCACAAACGTCCCAAATTCCATGGGTTCATGCTCTGGAATTTAGGACATGGTACCTGTTCTCTGGGAAGGGCGTGCCCCATTATTAAGCAAAAAACTGGAAATAAGGGCTCGGGAAACTGTAAGTGAGCCTGGAGGGGCAGGCCTTTTCTCCCAGTAGTTAAAGGCTTTTCAGGCTCTAAACACTGCCTTTTCCCAGATTTCAAAACCTCAAGCAGGACTGTCAGAGTCCCAGGTCAGTCCAATGTGAGGTGCCCACATGTTGGGTACCATGCGGGGTCCCTGGCCTCATCGTCGCCGAGGGAGGTTTTAAAGGAGCGCTGGCAGCCGCCTGCTTGTAACCCTATCCAGCTGGGAAGAGTAAGTCTGTGAGCAGAAGTTGAGCTGGGGCTGCGGGTGTTAGGCCCTTAAGCAAACTTCCAGAGATTGGGAAGACACCCCGCTTCTTAGGAGCTCAGTAGAGAGCTTTGTGGGTCATTGGTCAGGCGAACAAAGGGGGTTAATGGCCGAAAACGCTCACCTGAACAAAGGTGGGGACGCTGTGACCAGCTTTTAGTGGTCATTTCATCAGTGGAGTTTGGAAAGCTGGACAGCCAGAAGTGCTCAGGAGGATCAGTGCTTAAGGTCCGGAGACCAGCAGGAAATGCTGACATCATTGAAGGGAAAGGGCCACGTGGATAGCCAGAAATGCTCAGGTGTTCAAGTGCTTAGCTCCCTGGGGCTGGCGGAAGTGATGACGTCATTGAGGGGGAGAGGCCACATGAAGAGCCCGAAATGCTCAGGTGTTCAAGTGCTTGGGTCCCTTGGGCTGGCTGAAGTGCTGACGTCTTCGAGGGGGAGTGGCCACAGGAAGATCCAGAAATGCTCAGGTGGATAAGGGCTTGGGACTCTCAGGCCAGCCAGAAGTGATGACGTCAAAAGGGGTGGGGCCATGTATAGAGCCAGGTGAATGCATTCCAGGGAGGGAAGCTAGAGGTCACAAACGTCCCAAATTCCATGGGTTCATGCTCTGGAATTTAGGACATGGTACCTGTTCTCTGGGAAGGGCGTGCCCCATTATTAAGCAAAAAACTGGAAATAAGGGCTCGGGAAACTGTAAGTGAGCCTGGAGGGGCAGGCCTTTTCTCCCAGTAGTTAAAGGCTTTTCAGGCTCTAAACACTGCCTTTTCCCAGATTTCAAAACCTCAAGCAGGACTGTCAGAGTCCCAGGTCAGTCCAATGTGAGGTGCCCACATGTTGGGTACCATGCGGGGTCCCTGGCCTCATCGTCGCCGAGGGAGGTTTTAAAGGAGCGCTGGCAGCCGCCTGCTTGTAACCCTATCCAGCTGGGAAGAGTAAGTCTGTGAGCAGAAGTTGAGCTGGGGCTGCGGGTGTTAGGCCCTTAAGCAAACTTCCAGAGATTGGGAAGACACCCCGCTTCTTAGGAGCTCAGTAGAGAGCTTTGTGGGTCATTGGTCAGGCGAACAATGGGGGTTAATGGCCGAAAACGCTCACCTGAACAAAGGTTGGGACGCTGTGACCAGCTTTTAGTGGTCATTTCATCAGTGGAGTTTGGAAAGCTGGACAGCCAGAAGTGCTCAGGAGGATCAGTGCTTAAGGTCCGGATACCAGCAGGAAATGCTGACGTCATTGAAGGGAAAGGGCCACGTGGATAGCCAGAAATGCTCAGGTGTTCAAGTGCTTAGCTCCCTGGGGCTGGCGGAAGTGATGACGTCATTGAGGGGGAGAGGCCACATGAAGAGCCGGAAATGCTCAGGTGTTCAAGTGCTTGGGTCCCTTGGGCTGGCTGAAGTGCTGACGTCTTCGAGGGGGAGTGGCCACAGGAAGATCCAGAAATGCTCAGGTGGATAAGGGCTTGGGACTCTCAGGCCAGCCAGAAGTGATGACCTCAAAAGGGGTGGGGCCATGTATAGAGCCAGGTGAATGCATTCCAGGGAGGGAAGCTAGAGGTCACAAACGTCCCAAATTCCATGGGTTCATGCTCTGGAATTTAGGACATGGTACCTGTTCTCTGGGAAGGGCGTGCCCCATTATTAAGCAAAAAACTGGAAATAAGGGCTCGGGAAACTGTAAGTGAGCCTGGAGGGGCAGGCCTTTTCTCCCAGTAGTTAAAGGCTTTTCAGGCTCTAAACACTGCCTTTTCCCAGATTTCAAAACCTCAAGCAGGACTGTCAGAGTCCCAGGTCAGTCCAATGTGAGGTGCCCACATGTTGGGTACCATGCGGGGTCCCTGGCCTCATCGTCGCCGAGGGAGGTTTTAAAGGAGCGCTGGCAGCCGCCTGCTTGTAACCCTATCCAGCTGGGAAGAGTAAGTCTGTGAGCAGAAGTTGAGCTGGGGCTGCGGGTGTTAGGCCCTTAAGCAAACTTCCAGAGATTGGGAAGACACCCCGCTTCTTAGGAGCTCAGTAGAGAGCTTTGTGGGTCATTGGTCAGGCGAACAATGGGGGTTAATGGCTGAAAACGCTCACCTGAACAAAGGTGGGGACGCTGTGACCAGCTTTTAGTGGTCATTTCATCAGTGGAGTTTGGAAAGCTGGACAGCCAGAAGTGCTCAGGAGGATCAGTGCTTAAGGTCCGGAGACCAGCAGGAAATGATGACGTCATTGAAGGGAAAGGGCCACGTGGATAGCCAGAAATGCTCAGGTGTTCAAGTGCTTGGCTCCCTTGGGCTGGCTGAAGAGCTGACGTCTTCGAGGGGGAGTGGCCACAGGAAGATCCAGAAATGCTCAGGTGGATAAGGGCTTGGGACTCTCAGGCCAGCCAGAAGTGATGACGTCAAAAGGGGTGGGGCCATGTATAGAGCCAGGTGAATGCATTCCAGGGAGGGAAGCTAGAGGTCACAAACGTCCCAAATTCCATGGGTTCATGCTCTGGAATTTAGGACATGGTACCTGTTCTCTGGGAAGGGCGTGCCCCATTATTAAGCAAAAAACTGGAAATAAGGGCTCGGGAAACTGTAAGTGAGCCTGGAGGGGCAGGCCTTTTCTCCCAGTAGTTAAAGGCTTTTCAGGCTCTAAACACTGCCTTTTCCCAGATTTCAAAACCTCAAGCAGGACTGTCAGAGTCCCAGGTCAGTCCAATGTGAGGTGCCCACATGTTGGGTACCATGCGGGGTCCCTGGCCTCATCGTCGCCGAGGGAGGTTTTAAAGGAGCGCTGGCAGCCGCCTGCTTGTAACCCTATCCAGCTGGGAAGAGTAAGTCTGTGAGCAGAAGTTGAGCTGGGGCTGCGGGTGTTAGGCCCTTAAGCAAACTTCCAGAGATTGGGAAGACACCCCGCTTCTTAGGAGCTCAGTAGAGAGCTTTGTGGGTCATTGGTCAGGCGAACAATGGGGGTTAATGGCCGAAAACGCTCACCTGAACAAAGGTGGGGACGCTGTGACCAGCTTTTAGTGGTCATTTCATCAGTGGAGTTTGGAAAGCTGGACAGCCAGAAGTGCTCAGGAGGATCAGTGCTTAAGGTCCGGATACCAGCAGGAAATGCTGACGTCATTGAAGGGAAAGGGCCACGTGGATAGCCAGAAATGCTCAGGTGTTCAAGTGCTTAGCTCCCTGGGGCTGGCGGAAGTGATGACGTCATTGAGGGGGAGAGGCCACATGAAGAGCCCGAAATGCTCAGGTGTTCAAGTGCTTGGGTCCCTTGGGCTGGCTGAAGTGCTGACGTCTTCGAGGGGGAGTGGCCACAGGAAGATCCAGAAATGCTCAGGTGGATAAGGGCTTGGGACTCTCAGGCCAGCCAGAAGTGATGACCTCAAAAGGGGTGGGGCCATGTATAGAGCCAGGTGAATGCATTCCAGGGAGGGAAGCTAGAGGTCACAAACGTCCCAAATTCCATGGGTTCATGCTCTGGAATTTAGGACATGGTACCTGTTCTCTGGGAAGGGCGTGCCCCATTATTAAGCAAAAAACTGGAAATAAGGGCTCGGGAAACTGTAAGTGAGCCTGGAGGGGCAGGCCTTTTCTCCCAGTAGTTAAAGGCTTTTCAGGCTCTAAACACTGCCTTTTCCCAGATTTCAAAACCTCAAGCAGGACTGTCAGAGTCCCAGGTCAGTCCAATGTGAGGTGCCCACATGTTGGGTACCATGCGGGGTCCCTGGCCTCATCGTCGCCGAGGGAGGTTTTAAAGGAGCGCTGGCAGCCGCCTGCTTGTAACCCTATCCAGCTGGGAAGAGTAAGTCTGTGAGCAGAAGTTGAGCTGGGGCTGCGGGTGTTAGGCCCTTAAGCAAACTTCCAGAGATTGGGAAGACACCCCGCTTCTTAGGAGCTCAGTAGAGAGCTTTGTGGGTCATTGGTCAGGCGAACAATGGGGGTTAATGGCTGAAAACGCTCACCTGAACAAAGGTGGGGACGCTGTGACCAGCTTTTAGTGGTCATTTCATCAGTGGAGTTTGGAAAGCTGGACAGCCAGAAGTGCTCAGGAGGATCAGTGCTTAAGGTCCGGAGACCAGCAGGAAATGATGACGTCATTGAAGGGAAAGGGCCACGTGGATAGCCAGAAATGCTCAGGTGTTCAAGTGCTTGGCTCCCTTGGGCTGGCTGAAGAGCTGACGTCTTCGAGGGGGAGTGGCCACAGGAAGATCCAGAAATGCTCAGGTGGATAAGGGCTTGGGACTCTCAGGCCAGCCAGAAGTGATGACGTCAAAAGGGGTGGGGCCATGTATAGAGCCAGGTGAATGCATTCCAGGGAGGGAAGCTAGAGGTCACAAACGTCCCAAATTCCATGGGTTCATGCTCTGGAATTTAGGACATGGTACCTGTTCTCTGGGAAGGGCGTGCCCCATTATTAAGCAAAAAACTGGAAATAAGGGCTCGGGAAACTGTAAGTGAGCCTGGAGGGGCAGGCCTTTTCTCCCAGTAGTTAAAGGCTTTTCAGGCTCTAAACACTGCCTTTTCCCAGATTTCAAAACCTCAAGCAGGACTGTCAGAGTCCCAGGTCAGTCCAATGTGAGGTGCCCACATGTTGGGTACCATGCGGGGTCCCTGGCCTCATCGTCGCCGAGGGAGGTTTTAAAGGAGCGCTGGCAGCCGCCTGCTTGTAACCCTATCCAGCTGGGAAGAGTAAGTCTGTGAGCAGAAGTTGAGCTGGGGCTGCGGGTGTTAGGCCCTTAAGCAAACTTCCAGAGATTGGGAAGACACCCCGCTTCTTAGGAGCTCAGTAGAGAGCTTTGTGGGTCATTGGTCAGGCGAACAATGGGGGTTAATGGCCGAAAACGCTCACCTGAACAAAGGTGGGGACGCTGTGACCAGCTTTTAGTGGTCATTTCATCAGTGGAGTTTGGAAAGCTGGACAGCCAGAAGTGCTCAGGAGGATCAGTGCTTAAGGTCCGGATACCAGCAGGAAATGCTGACGTCATTGAAGGGAAAGGGCCACGTGGATAGCCAGAAATGCTCAGGTGTTCAAGTGCTTAGCTCCCTGGGGCTGGCGGAAGTGATGACGTCATTGAGGGGGAGAGGCCACATGAAGAGCCCGAAATGCTCAGGTGTTCAAGTGCTTGGGTCCCTTGGGCTGGCTGAAGTGCTGACGTCTTCGAGGGGGAGTGGCCACAGGAAGATCCAGAAATGCTCAGGTGGATAAGGGCTTGGGACTCTCAGGCCAGCCAGAAGTGATGACCTCAAAAGGGGTGGGGCCATGTATAGAGCCAGGTGAATGCATTCCAGGGAGGGAAGCTAGAGGTCACAAACGTCCCAAATTCCATGGGTTCATGCTCTGGAATTTAGGACATGGTACCTGTTCTCTGGGAAGGGCGTGCCCCATTATTAAGCAAAAAACTGGAAATAAGGGCTCGGGAAACTGTAAGTGAGCCTGGAGGGGCAGGCCTTTTCTCCCAGTAGTTAAAGGCTTTTCAGGCTCTAAACACTGCCTTTTCCCAGATTTCAAAACCTCAAGCAGGACTGTCAGAGTCCCAGGTCAGTCCAATGTGAGGTGCCCACATGTTGGGTACCATGCGGGGTCCCTGGCCTCATCGTCGCCGAGGGAGGTTTTAAAGGAGCGCTGGCAGCCGCCTGCTTGTAACCCTATCCAGCTGGGAAGAGTAAGTCTGTGAGCAGAAGTTGAGCTGGGGCTGCGGGTGTTAGGCCCTTAAGCAAACTTCCAGAGATTGGGAAGACACCCCGCTTCTTAGGAGCTCAGTAGAGAGCTTTGTGGGTCATTGGTCAGGCGAACAATGGGGGTTAATGGCTGAAAACGCTCACCTGAACAAAGGTGGGGACGCTGTGACCAGCTTTTAGTGGTCATTTCATCAGTGGAGTTTGGAAAGCTGGACAGCCAGAAGTGCTCAGGAGGATCAGTGCTTAAGGTCCGGAGACCAGCAGGAAATGATGACGTCATTGAAGGGAAAGGGCCACGTGGATAGCCCGAAATGCTCAGGTGTTCAAGTGCTTGGGTCCCTTGGGCTGGCTGAAGAGCTGACGTCTTCGAGGGGGAGTGGCCACAGGAAGATCCAGAAATGCTCAGGTGGATAAGGGCTTGGGACTCTCAGGCCAGCCAGAAGTGATGACGTCAAAAGGGGTGGGGCCATGTATAGAGCCAGGTGAATGCATTCCAGGGAGGGAAGCTAGAGGTCACAAACGTCCCAAATTCCATGGGTTCATGCTCTGGAATTTAGGACATGGTACCTGTTCTCTGGGAAGGGCGTGCCCCATTATTAAGCAAAAAACTGGGAATAAGGGCTCGGGAAACTGTAAGTGAGCCTGGAGGGGCAGGCCTTTTCTCCCAGTAAATTAAGGCTTTTCAGGGTCTAAACACTGCCTTTTCCCAGATTTCAAAACCTTAGGCAGGACTGTCAGAGTCCCAGGTCAGTCCAGTGTGAGGTGCCCACATGTTGGGTACCATGCGGGTTCCCTGGCCTCATCGTCACCGAGGGAGGTTTGAAAGGAGCGCTGGCAGCCGCCTGCTTGTAACCCTATCCAGCTGGGAAGAGTAAGTCTGTGAGCAGAAGTTGAGCTGGGGCTGTGGGTGTTAGGCCCTTAAGCAAACTTCCAGAGATTGGGAAGACACCCCGCTTCTTAGGAGCTCAGTAGAGAGCCTTGTGGGTCATTGGTCAGGCGAACAATGGGGGTTAATGGCCGAAAATGCTCACGAGAACAAAGGTTGGGACGCTGTGACCAGCTTTTAGTGGTCATTTCATCAGTGGAGTTTGGAAAGCTGGACAGCCAGAAGTGCTCAGGAGGATCAGTGCTTAAGGTCTTGAGACCAGCAGGAAATGCTGACGTCATTGAAGGGAAAGGGCCACGTGGATAGCCAGAAATGCTCAGGTGTTCAAGTGCTTGGCTCCCTGGGGCTGGCGGAAGTGATGACGTCATTGAGGGTAGAGGCCACATGAAGAGCCCGAAATGCTCAGGTGTTCAAGTGCTTGGGTCCCTTGGGCTGGCTGAAGTGCTGACGTCTTCGAGGGGGAGTGGCCACAGGAAGATCCAGAAATGCTCAGGTGGATAAGGGCTTGGGACTCTCAGGCCAGCCAGAAGTGATGATGTCAAAAGGGGAGGGGCCATGTATAGAGCCAGGTGAATGCATTCCAGGGAGGGAAGCTAGAGGTCACAAACGTCCCAAATTCCATGGGTTCATGCTCTGGAATTTAGGACATGGTACCTGTTCTCTGGGAAGGGCGTGCCCCATTATTAAGCAAAAACTTGGAATAAGGGCTCGGGAAACTGTAAGTGATCCTGGAGGGGCAGGCCTTTTCTCCCAGTAATTTAAGGCTTTTCAGGGTCTAAACACTGCCTTTTCCCAGATTTCAAAACCTCAGGCAGGACTGTCAGAGTCCCAGGTCAGTCCAGTGTGAGGTGCCCACATGTTGGGTACCATGCGGGTTCCCTGGCCTCATCGTCGCCGAGGGAGGTTTGAAAGGAGCGCTGGCAGCCGCCTGCTTGTAACCCTATCCAGCTGGGAAGAGTAAGTCTTGAGCTGGGGCTGTGGGTGTTAGGCCCTCAAGTGAACGTCCAGAGATTGGGAAGACACCCCGCTTCTTAGGGGCTCAGTAGAGAGCCTTGTGTGTCATTGGTCAGGCGAACAATGGGGGTTAATGGCCTAAAACGCTCACATGAACAAAGCTTGGGACGCTGTAACCAGCTTTTAGTGGTCATTTCATCAGTGGAGTTTGGAAAGCTCGACAGCCAGAAGTGCTCAGGAGGATCAGTGCTTAAGGTCTGGAGACCAGCAGGAAATGCTGACGTCATTGAAGGGAAAGGGCCACGTGGATAGCCAGAAATGCTCAGGTGTTCAAGTGCTTAGCTCCCTGGGGCTGGCGGAAGTGATGACGTCATTGAGGGGGAGAGGCCACATGAAGAGCCCCAAATGCTCAGGTGTTCAAGTGCTTGGGTCCCTTGGGCTGGCTGAAGTGCTGACGTCTTCGAGGGGGAGTGGCCACAGGAAGATCCAGAAATGCTCAGGTGGATAAGGGCTTGGGACTCTCAGGCCAGCCAGAAGTGATGATGTCAAAAGGGGTGGGGCCATGTATAGAGCCAGGTGAATGCATTCCAGGGAGGGAAGCTAGAGGTCACAAACGTCCCAAATTCCATGGGTTCATGCTCTGGAATTTAGGACATGGTACCTGTTCTCTAGGAAGGGCGTGCCCCATTATTAAGCAAAAAACTGGAAATAAGGGCTCGGGAAACTGTAAGTGAGCCTGGAGGGGCAGGCCTTTTCTCCCAGTAGTTAAAGGCTTTTCAGGCTCTAAACACTGCCTTTTCCCAGATTTCAAAACCTCAAGCAGGACTGTCAGAGTCCCAGGTCAGTCCAATGTGAGGTGCCCACATGTTGGGTACCATGCGGGGTCCCTGGCCTCATCGTCGCCGAGGGAGGTTTTAAAGGAGCGCTGGCAGCCGCCTGCTTGTAACCCTATCCAGCTGGGAAGAGTAAGTCTGTGAGCAGAAGTTGAGCTGGGGCTGCGGGTGTTAGGCCCTTAAGCAAACTTCCAGAGATTGGGAAGACACCCCGCTTCTTAGGAGCTCAGTAGAGAGCTTTGTGGGTCATTGGTCAGGCGAACAATGGGGGTTAATGGCCGAAAACGCTCACCTGAACAAAGGTGGGGACGCTGTGACCAGCTTTTAGTGGTCATTTCATCAGTGGAGTTTGGAAAGCTGGACAGCCAGAAGTGCTCAGGAGGATCAGTGCTTAAGGTCCGGATACCAGCAGGAAATGCTGACGTCATTGAAGGGAAAGGGCCACGTGGATAGCCCGAAATGCTCAGGTGTTCAAGTGCTTGGGTCCCTTGGGCTGGCTGAAGAGCTGACGTCTTCGAGGGGGAGTGGCCACAGGAAGATCCAGAAATGCTCAGGTGGATAAGGGCTTGGGACTCTCAGGCCAGCCAGAAGTGATGACGTCAAAAGGGGTGGGGCCATGTATAGAGCCAGGTGAATGCATTCCAGGGAGGGAAGCTAGAGGTCACAAACGTCCCAAATTCCATGGGTTCATGCTCTGGAATTTAGGACATGGTACCTGTTCTCTGGGAAGGGCGTGCCCCATTATTAAGCAAAAAACTGGGAATAAGGGCTCGGGAAACTGTAAGTGAGCCTGGAGGGGCAGGCCTTTTCTCCCAGTAATTTAAGGCTTTTCAGGGTCTAAACACTGCCTTTTCCCAGATTTCAAAACCTCAGGCAGGACTGTCAGAGTCCCAGGTCAGTCCAGTGTGAGGTGCCGACATGTTGGGTACCATGCGGGTTCCCTGGCCTCATCGTCGCTGAGGGAGGTTTGAAAGGAGCGCTGGCAGCCGCCTGCTTGTAACCCTATCCAGCTGGGAAGAGTAAGTCTGTGAGCAGAAGTTGAGCTGGGGCTGTGGGTGTTAGGCCCTTAAGCAAACTTCCAGAGATTGGGAAGACACCCTGCTTCTTAGGAGCTCAGTAGAGAGCCTTGTGGGTCATTGGTCAGGCGAACAATGGGGGTTAATGGCCGAAAATGCTCACGAGAACAAAGGTTGGGACGCTGTGACCAGCTTTTAGTGGTCATTTCATCAGTGGAGTTTGGAAAGCTGGACAGCCAGAAGTGCTCAGGAGGATCAGTGCTTAAGGTCTTGAGACCAGCAGGAAATGCTGACGTCATTGAAGGGAAAGGGCCACGTGGATAGCCAGAAATGCTCAGGTGTTCAAGTGCTTGGCTCCCTGGGGCTGGCGGAAGTGATGACGTCATTGAGGGTAGAGGCCACATGAAGAGCCCGAAATGCTCAGGTGTTCAAGTGCTTGGGTCCCTTGGGCTGGCTGAAGTGCTGACGTCTTCGAGGGGGAGTGGCCACAGGAAGATCCAGAAATGCTCAGGTGGATAAGGGCTTGGGACTCTCAGGCCAGCCAGAAGTGATGATGTCAAAAGGGGAGGGGCCATGTATAGAGCCAGGTGAATGCATTCCAGGGAGGGAAGCTAGAGGTCACAAACGTCCCAAATTCCATGGGTTCATGCTCTGGAATTTAGGACATGGTACCTGTTTTCTGGGAAGGGCGTGCCCCATTATTAAGCAAAAAACTGGAAATAAGGGCTCGGGAAACTGTAAGTGAGCCTGGAGGGGCAGGCCTTTTCTCCCAGTAGTTAAAGACTTTTCAGGGTCTAAACACTGCCTTTTCCCAGATTTCAAAACCTCAGGCAGGACTGTCAGAGTCCCAGGTCAGTCCAGTGTGAGGTGCCCACATGTTGGGTACCATGCGGGTCCCTGGCCTCAAAGTCGCCGAGGGAGGTTTTAAAGGAGCGCTGGCAGCCGCCTGCTTGTAATCCTATCCAGCTGGGAAGAGTAAGTCTGTGAGCAGAAGTTGAGCTGGGGCTGTGGGTGTTAGGCCCTTAAGCGAACTTCCAGAGATTGGGAAGACACCCCGATTCTTAGGAGCTCAGTAGAGAGCCTTGTGGGTCATTGGTCAGGCGAACAATGGGGGTTAATGTCCGAAAACGCTCACCTGAACAAAGGTTGGGACGCTGTGACAAGCTTTTAGTGGTCATTTCATCAGTGGAGTTTGGAAAGCTGGACAGCCAGAAGTGCTCAGGAGGATCAGTGCTTAAGGTCCGGAGACCAGCAGGAAATGTTGACGTCATTGAAGGGAAAGGGCCACGTGGATAGCCAGAAATGCTCAGGTGTTCAAGTGCTTGGCTCCCTGGGGCTGGCGGAAGTGATGACGTCATTGAGGGGGAGAGGCCACAAGAAGAGCCCGAAATGCTCAGGTGTTCAAGTGCTTGGGTCCCTTGGGCTGGCTGAAGAGCTGACGTCTTCGAGGGAGAGTGGCCACAGGAAGATCCAGAAATGCTCAGGTGGATAAGGGCTTGGGACTCTCAGGCCAGCCAGAAGTGATGACGTCAAAAGGGGTGGGGCCATGTATAGAGCCAGGTGAATGCATTCCAGGGAGGGAAGCTAGAGGTCACAAACGTCCCAAATTCCATGGGTTCATGCTCTGGAATTTAGGACATGGTACCTGTTCTCTGGGAGGGGGGGGCCCCTTATTAAGCAAAAAACTGGAAATAAGGGCTCGGGAAACTGTAAGTGAGCCTGGAGGGGCAGGCCTTTTCTCCCAGTAGTTAAAGGCTTTTCAGGCTCTAAACACTGCCTTTTCCCAGATTTCAAAACCTCAAGCAGGACTGTCAGAGTCCCAGGTCAGTCCAATGTGAGGTGCCCACATGTTGGGTACCATGCGGGGTCCCTGGCCTCATCGTCGCCGAGGGAGGTTTTAAAGGAGCGCTTGCAGCCTCCTGCTTGTAACCCTATCCAGCTGGGAAGAGTAAGTCTGTGAGCAGAAGTTGAGCTGGGGCTGCAGGTGTTAGGCCCTTAAGCAAACTTCCAGAGATTGGGAAGACACCCCGCTTCTTAGGAGCTCAGTAGAGAGCTTTGTGGGTCATTGGTCAGGCGAACAATGGGGGTTAATGGCCGAAAACGCTCACCTGAACAAAGGTGGGGACGCTGTGACCAGCTTTTAGTGGTCATTTCATCAGTGGAGTTTGGAAAGCTGGACAGCCAGAAGTGCTCAGGAGGATCAGTGCTTAAGGTCCGGAGACCAGCAGGAAATGATGACGTCATTGAAGGGAAAGGGCCACGTGGATAGCCAGAAATGCTCAGGTGTTCAAGTGCTTGGCTCCCTGGGGCTGGCAGAAGTGATGACGTCATTGAGGGCGAGAGGCCACATGAAGAGCCCGAAATGCTCATGTGTTCAAGTGCTTGGGTCCCTTGGGCTGGCTGAAGTGCTGACGTCTTCGAGGGGGAGTGGCCACAGGAAGATCCAGAAATGCTCAGGTGGAAAAGGGCTTGGGACTCTCAGGCCAGCCAGAAGTGAGGACGTCAAAAGGGGAGGGGCCATGTATAGTGCCAGGTGAATGCATTCCAGGGAGGGAAGCTAGAGGTCACAAACGTCCCAAATTCCATGGGTTCATGCTCTGGAATTTAGGACATTGTACCTGTTCTCTGGGAAGGGCGTGCCCCCTTATTAAGCAAAAAACTGGGAATAAGGACTCGGGAAACTGTAAGTGAGCCTGGAGGGGCAGGCCTTTTCTCCCAGTAGTTAAAGGCTTTTCAGGGTCTAAACACTGCCTTTTCCCAGATTTCAAAACCTCAGGCAGGACTGTCAGAGTCCCAGGTCAGTCCAGTGTGAGGTGCCCACATGTTGGGTACCATGCGGGTCCCTGGCCTCAAAGTCGCCGAGGGAGGTTTTAAAGGAGCGCTGGCAGCCGCCAGCTTGTAATCCTATCCAGCTGGGAAGAGTAAGTCTGTGAGCAGAAGTTGAGCTGGGGCTGTGGGTGTTAGGCCCTTAAGCGAACTTCCAGAGATTGGGAAGACACCCCGATTCTTAGGAGCTCAGTAGAGAGCCTTGTGGGTGATTGGTCAGGCGAACAATGGGGGTTAATGTCCGAAAACGCTCACCTGAACAAAGGTTGGGACGCTGTGACCAGCTTTTAGTGGTCATTTCATCAGTGGAGTTTGGAAAGCTGGACAGCCAGAAGTGCTCAGGAGGATCAGTGCTTAAGGTCCGGAGACCAGCAGGAAATGTTGACGTCATTGAAGGGAAAGGGCCACGTGGATAGCCAGAAATGCTCAGGTGTTCAAGTGCTTGGCTCCCTGGGGCTGGCGGAAGTGATGACGTCATTGAGGGGGAGAGGCCACAAGAAGAGCCCGAAATGCTCAGGTGTTCAAGTGCTTGGGTCCCTTGGGCTGGCTGAAGAGCTGACGTCTTCGAGGGGGAGTGGCCACAGGAAGATCCAGAAATGCTCAGGTGGATAAGGGCTTGGGACTCTCAGGCCAGCCAGAATTGATGACGTCAAAAGGGGTGGGGCCATGTATAGAGCCAGGTGAATGCATTCCAGGGAGGGAAGCTAGAGGTCACAAACGTCCCAAATTCCATGGGTTCATGCTCTGGAATTTAGGACATGGTACCTGTTCTCTGGGAAGGGCGTGCCCCATTATTAAGCAAAAAACTGGGAATAAGGGCTCGGGAAACTGTAAGTGAGCCTGGAGGGGCAGGCCTTTTCTCCCAGTAATTTAAGGCTTTTCAGGGTCTAAACACTGCCTTTTCCCAGATTTCAAAACCTCAGGCAGGACTGTCAGAGTCCCAGGTCAGTCCAGTGTGAGGTGCCCACATGTTGGGTACCATGCGGGTTCCCTGGCCTCATCGTCGCCGAGGGAGGTTTGAAAGGAGCGCTGGCAGCCGCCTGCTTGTAACCCTATCCAGCTGGGAAGAGTAAGTCTGTGAGCAGAAGTTGAGCTGGGGCTGTGGGTGTTAGGCCCTTAAGCGAACTTCCAGAGATTGGGAAGACACCCCGCTTCTTAGGAGCTCAGTAGAGAGCCTTGTGGGTCATTGGTCAGGCGAACAATGGGGGTTAATGGCCGAAAACGCTCACAAGAACAAAGTTTGGGACGCTGTGACCAGCCTTTAGTGGTCATTTCATCAGTGGAGTTTGGAAAGCTGGACAGCCAGAAGTGCTCAGGAGGATCAGTGCTTAAGGTCCGGAGACCAGCAGGAAATGATGACGTCATTGAAGGGAAAGGGCCACGTGGATAGCCAGAAATGCTCAGGTGTTCAAGTGCTTGGCTCCCTGGGGCTGGCAGAAGTGATGACGTCATTGAGGGCGAGAGGCCACATGAAGAGCCCGAAATGCTCAGGTGTTCAAGTGCTTGGGTCCCTTGGGCTGGCTGAAGTGCTGACGTCTTCGAGGGGGAGTGGCCACAGGAAGATCCATAAATGCTCAGGTGGAAAAGGGCTTGGGACTCTCAGGCCAGCCAGAAGTGAGGACGTCAAAAGGGGAGGGGCCATGTATAGTGCCAGGTGAATGCATTCCAGGGAGGGAAGCTAGAGGTCACAAACGTCCCAAATTCCATGGGTTCATGCTCTGGAATTTAGGACATTGTACCTGTTCTCTGGGAAGGGCGTGCCCCCTTATTAAGCAAAAAACTGGGAATAAGGACTCGGGAAACTGTAAGTGAGCCTGGAGGGGCAGGCCTTTTCTCCCAGTAGTTAAAGGCTTTTCAGGGTCTAAACACTGCCTTTTCCCAGATTTCAAAACCTCAGGCAGGACTGTCAGAGTCCCAGGTCAGTCCAGTGTGAGGTGCCCACATGTTGGGTACCATGCGGGTCCCTGGCCTCAAAGTCGCCGAGGGAGGTTTTAAAGGAGCGCTGGCAGCCGCCTGCTTGTAATCCTATCCAGCTGGGAAGAGTAAGTCTGTGAGCAGAAGTTGAGCTGGGGCTGTGGGTGTTAGGCCCCTAAGCGAACTTCCAGAGATTGGGAAGACACCCCGATTCTTAGGAGCTCAGTAGAGAGCCTTGTGGGTCATTGGTCAGGCGAACAATGGGGGTTAATGTCCGAAAACGCTCACCTGAACAAAGGTTGGGACGCTGTGACCAGCTTTTAGTGGTCATTTCATCAGTGGAGTTTGGAAAGCTGGACAGCCAGAAGTGCTCAGGAGAATCAGTGCTTAAGGTCCGGAGACCAAAAGGAAATGTTGACGTCATTGAAGGGAAAGGGCCACGTGGATAGCCAGAAATGCTCAGGTGTTCAAGTGCTTGGCTCCCTGGGGCTGGCGGAAGTGATGACGTCATTGAGGGGGAGAGGCCACAAGAAGAGCCCGAAATGCTCAGGTGTTCAAGTGCTTGGGTCCCTTGGGCTGGCTGAAGAGCTGACGTCTTCGAGGGGGAGTGGCCACAGGAAGATCCAGAAATGCTCAGGTGGATAAGGGCTTGGGACTCTCAGGCCAGCCAGAATTGATGACGTCAAAAGGGGTGGGGCCATGTATAGAGCCAGGTGAATGCATTCCAGGGAGGGAAGCTAGAGGTCACAAACGTCCCAAATTCCATGGGTTCATGCTCTGGAATTTAGGACATGGTACCTGTTCTCTGGGAAGGGCGTGCCCCATTATTAAGCAAAAAACTGGGAATAAGGGCTCGGGAAACTGTAAGTGAGCCTGGAGGGGCAGGCCTTTTCTCCCAGTAATTTAAGGCTTTTCAGGGTCTAAACACTGCCTTTTCCCAGATTTCAAAACCTCAGGCAGGACTGTCAGAGTCCCAGGTCAGTCCAGTGTGAGGTGCCCACATGTTGGGTACCATGCGGGTTCCCTGGCCTCATCGTCGCCGAGGGAGGTTTGAAAGGAGCGCTGGCAGCCGCCTGCTTGTAACCCTATCCAGCTGGGAAGAGTAAGTCTGTGAGCAGAAGTTGAGCTGGGGCTGTGGGTGTTAGGCCCTTAAGCGAACTTCCAGAGATTGGGAAGACACCCCGCTTCTTAGGAGCTCAGTAGAGAGCCTTGTGGGTCATTGGTCAGGCGAACAATGGGGGTTAATGGCCGAAAACGCTCACCTGAACAAAGTTTGGGACGCTGTGACCAGCTTTTAGTGGTCATTTCATCAGTGGAGTTTGGAAAGCTGGACAGCCAGAAGTGCTCAGGAGGATCAGTGCTTAAGGTCCGGAGACCAGCAGGAAATGCTGACGTCATTGAAGGGAAAGGGTCACGTGGATAGCCAGAAATGCTCAGGTGTTCAAGTGCTTGGCTCCCTGGGGCTGGCGGAAGTGATGACGTCATTGAGGGTAGAGGCCACATGAAGAGCCCGAAATGCTCAGGTGTTCAAGTGCTTGGGTCCCTTGGGCTGGCTGAAGTGCTGACGTCTTCGAGGGGGAGTGGCCACAGGAAGATCCAGAAATGCTCAGGTGGATAAGGGCTTGGGACTCTCAGGCCAGCCAGAAGTGATGACGTCAAAAGGGGAGGGGCCATGTATAGAGCCAGGTGAATGCATTCCAGGGAGGGAAGCTAGAGGTCACAAACGTCCCAAATTCCATGGGTTCATGCTCTGGAATTTAGGATATGGTACCTGTCTCTGGGAAGGGCGTGCCCCATTATTAAGCAAAAAACTGGGAATAAGGGCTCGGGAAACTGTAAGTGAGCCTGGAGGGGCAGGCCTTTTCTCCCAGTAATTTAAGGCTTTTCAGGGTCTAAACACTGCCTTTTCCCAGATTTCAAAACCTCAGGCAGGACTGTCAGAGTCCCAGGTCAGTCCAGTGTGAGATGCCCACATGTTGGGTACCAAGCGGGGTCCCTGGCCTCATCGTCGCCGAGGGAGGTTTTAAAGGAGCGCTTGCAGCCTCCTGCTTGTAACCCTATCCAGCTGGGAAGAGTAAGTCTGTGAGCAGAAGTTGAGCTGGGGCTGTGGGTGTTAGGCCCTTAAGCGAACTTCCAGAGATTGGGAAGACACCCCGCTTCTTAGGAGCTCAGTAGAGAGCCTTGTGGGTCATTGGTCAGGCGAACAATGGGGGTTAATGTCCGAAAACGCTCACCTGAACAAAGGTTGGGACGCTGTGACCAGCTTTTAGTGGTCATTTCATCAGTGGAGTTTGGAAAGCTGGACAACCAGAAGTGCTCAGGAGGATCAGTGCTTAAGGTCCGGAGACCGGCAGGAAATGTTGACGTCATTGAAGGGAAAGGGCCACGTGGATAGCCAGAAATGCTCAGGTGTTCAAGTGCTTGGCTCCCTGGGGCTGGCGGAAGTGATGACGTCATTGAGGGGGAGAGGCCACAAGAAGAGCCCGAAATGCTCAGGTGTTCAAGTGCTTGGGTCCCTTGGGCTGGCTGAAGAGCTGACGTCTTCGAGGGGGAGTGGCCACAGGAAGATCCAGAAATGCTCAGGTGGATAAGGGCTTGGGACTCTCAGGCCAGCCAGAAGTGATGACGTCAAAAGGGGTGGGGCCATGTATAGAGCCAGGTGAATGCATTCCAGGGAGGGAAGCTAGAGGTCACAAACGTCCCAAATTCCATGGGTTCATGCTCTGGAATTTAGGACATGGTACCTGTTCTCTGGGAAGGGCGTGCCCCATTATTAAGCAAAAAACTGGGAATAAGGGCTCAGGAAACTGTAAGTGAGCCTGGAGGGGCAGGCCTTTTCTCCCAGTAATTTAAGGCTTTTCAGGGTCTAAACACTGCCTTTTCCCAGATTTCAAAACCTCAGGCAGGACTGTCAGAGTCCCAGGTCAGTCCAGTGTGAGGTGCCCACATGTTGGGTACCATGCGGGTTCCCTGGCCTCATCGTCACCGAGGGAGGTTTGAAAGGAGCGCTGGCAGCCGCCTGCTTGTAACCCTATCCAGCTGGGAAGAGTAAGTCTGTGAGCAGAAGTTGAGCTGGGGCTGTGGTGTTAGGCCCTTAAGCAAACTTCCAGAGATTGGGAAGACACCCCGCTTCTTAGGAGCTCAGTAGAGAGCCTTGTGGGTCATTGGTCAGGCGAACAATGGGGGTTAATGGCCGAAAATGCTCACGAGAACAAAGGTGGGGACGCTGTGACCAGCTGTTAGTGGTCATTTCATCAGTGGAGTTTGGAAAGCTGGACAGCCAGAAGTGCTCAGGAGGATCAGTGCTTAAGGTCCGAAGACCAGCAGGAAATGCTGACGTCATTGAAGGGAAAGGGCCATGTGGATAGCCAGAAATGCTCAGGTGTTCAAGTGCTTGGCTCCCTGGGGCTGGCGGAAGTGATGACGTCTTTGAGGGGGAGTGGCCACAGGAAGACCCAGAAATGCTCAGGTGGATAAGGGCTTGGGACTCTCAGGCCAGCCAGAAGTGATGACGTCAAAAGGGGTGGGGCCATGTATAGAGCCAGGTGAATGCATTCCAGGGAGGGAAGCTAGAGGTCACAAACGTCCCAAATTCCATGGGTTCATGCTCTGGAATTTAGGACATGGTACCTGTTCTCTGGGAAGGGCGTGCCCCATTATTAAGCAAAAAACTGGGAATAAGGGCTCGGGAAACTGTAAGTGAGCCTGGAGGGGCAGGCCTTTTCTCCCAGTAGTTAAAGGATTTTCAGGCTCTAAACACTGCCTTTTCCCAGATTTCAAAACCTCAGGCAGGACTGTCAGAGTCCCAGGTCAGTCCAGTGTGAGGTGCCCACATGTTGGGTACCATGCGGGTTCCCTGGCCTCATCGTCGCCAAGGGAGGTTTGAAAGGAGCGCTGGCAGCCGCCTGCTTGTAACCCTATCCAGCTGGGAAGAGTAAGTCTGTGAGCAGAAGTTGAGCTGGAGCTGTGGGTGTTAGGCCCTTAAGCGAACTTCCAGAGATTGGGAAGACACCCCGCGTCTTAGGAGCTCAGTAGAGAGCCTTGTGGGTCATTGGTCAGGCGAACAATGGGGGTTAATGGCCGAAAATGCTCACGAGAACAAAGGTTGGGACGCTGTGACCAGCTTTTAGTGGTCATTTCATCAGTGGAGTTTGGAAAGCTGGACAGCCAGAAGTGCTCAGGAGGATCAGTGCTTAAGGTCCAGAGACCAGCAGGAAATGCTGACGTCATTGAAGGGAAAGGGTCACGTGGATAGCCAGAAATGCTCAGGTGTTCAAGTGCTTGGCTCCCTGGGGCTGGCGGAAGTGATGACGTCATTGAGGGGGAGAGGCCACATGAAGAGCCCGAAATGCTCAGGTTTTCAAGTGCTAGGGTCCCTTGGGCTGGCTGAAGTGCTGACGTCTTCGAGGGGGAGTGGCCACAGGAAGATCCAGAAATGCTCAGGTGGATAAGGGCTTGGGACTCTCAGGCCAGCCAGAAGTGATGACGTCAAAAGGGGAGGGGCCATGTATAGAGCCAGGTGAATGCATTCCAGGGAGGGAAGCTAGAGGTCACAAACGTCCCAAATTCCATGGGTTCATGCTCTGGAATTTAGGATATGGTACCTGTCTCTGGGAAGGGCGTGCCCCATTATTAAGCAAAAAACTGGGAATAAGGGCTCGGGAATCTGTAAGTGAGCCTGGAGGGGCAGGCCTTTTCTCCCAGTAATTTAAGGCTTTTCAGGGTCTAAACACTGCCTTTTCCCAGATTTCAAAACCTCAGGCAGGACTGTCAGTGTCCCAGGTCAGTCCAGTGTGAGATGCCCACATGTTGGGTACCAAGCGGGGTCCCTGGCCTCATCGTCGCCGAGGGAGGTTTTAAAGGAGCGCTTGCAGCCTCCTGCTTGTAACCCTATCCAGCTGGGAAGAGTAAGTCTGTGAGCAGAAGTTGAGCTGGGGCTGTGGGTGTTAGGCCCTTAAGCGAACTTCCAGAGATTGGGAAGACACCCCGCTTCTTAGGAGCTCAGTAGAGAGCCTTGTGGGTCATTGGTCAGGCGAACAATGGGGGTTAATGTCCGAAAACGCTCACCTGAACAAAGGTTGGGACGCTGTGACCAGCTTTTAGTGGTCATTTCATCAGTGGAGTTTGGAAAGCTGGACAGCCAGAAGTGCTCAGGAGGATCAGTGCTTAAGGTCCGGAGACCAGCAGGAAATGTTGACGTCATTGAAGGGAAAGGGCCACGTGGATAGCCAGAAATGCTCAGGTGTTCAAGTGCTTGGCTCCCTGGGGCTGGCGGAAGTGATGACGTCATTGAGGGGGAGAGGCCACAAGAAGAGCCCGAAATGCTCAGGTGTTCAAGTGCTTGGGTCCCTTGGGCTGGCTGAAGAGCTGACGTCTTCGAGGGGGAGTGGCCACAGGAAGATCCAGAAATGCTCAGGTGGATAAGGGCTTGGGACTCTCAGGCCAGCCAGAAGTGATGACGTCAAAAGGGGTGGGGCCATGTATAGAGCCAGGTGAATGCATTCCAGGGAGGGAAGCTAGAGGTCACAAACGTCCCAAATTCCATGGGTTCATGCTCTGGAATTTAGGACATGGTACCTGTTCTCTGGGAAGGGCGTGCCCCATTATTAAGCAAAAAACTGGGAATAAGGGCTCGGGAAACTGTAAGTGAGCCTGGAGGGGCAGGCATTTTCTCCCAGTAATTTAAGGCTTTTCAGGGTCTAAACACTGCCTTTTCCCAGATTTCAAAACCTCAGGCAGGACTGTCAGAGTCCCAGGTCAGTCCAGTGTGAGGTGCCCACATGTTGGGTACCATGCGGGTTCCCTGGCCTCATCGTCGCCGAGAGAGGTTTGAAAGGAGCGCTGGCAGCCGCCTGCTTGTAACCCTATCCAGCTGGGAAGAGTAAGTCTGTGAGCAGAAGTTGAGCTGGGGCTGTGGGTGTTAGGCCCTTAAGCAAACTTCCAGAGATTGGGAAGACACCCCGCTTCTTAGGAGCTCAGTAGAGAGCCTTGTGGGTCATTGGTCAGGCGAACAATGGGGGTTAATGGCCGAAAATGCTCACGAGAACAAAGGTTGGGACGCTGTGACCAGCTGTTAGTGGTCATTTCATCAGTGGAGTTTGGAAAGCTGGACAGCCAGAAGTGCTCAGGAGGATCAGTGCTTAAGGTCCGAAGACCAGCAGGAAATGCTGACGTCATTGAAGGGAAAGGGCCATGTGGATAGCCAGAAATGCTCAGGTGTTCAAGTGCTTGGCTCCCTGGGGCTGGCTGAAGTGCTGACGTCTTTGAGGGGGAGTGGCCACAGGAAGACCCAGAAATGCTCAGGTGGATAAGGGCTTGGGACTCTCAGGCCAGCCAGAAGTGATGACGTCAAAAGGGGTGGGGCCATGTATAGAGCCAGGTGAATGCATTCCAGGGAGGGAAGCTAGAGGTCACAAACGTCCCAAATTCCATGGGTTCATGCTCTGGAATTTAGGACATGGTACCTGTTCTCTGGGAAGGGCGTGCCCCATTATTAAGCAAAAAACTGGGAATAAGGGCTCGGGAAACTGTAAGGGAGCCTGGAGGGGCAGGCCTTTTCTCCCAGTAGTTAAAGAATTTTCAGGCTCTAAACACTGCCTTTTCCCAGATTTCAAAACCTCAGGCAGGACTTTCAGAGTCCCAGGTCAGTCCAGTGTGAGATGCCCACATGTTGGGTACCAAGCGGGGTCCCTGGCCTCATCGTCGCCGAGGGAGGTTTTAAAGGAGCGCTTGCAGCCTCCTGCTTGTAACCCTATCCAGCTGGGAAGAGTAAGTCTGTGAGCAGAAGTTGAGCTGGGGCTGTGGGTGTTAGGCCCTTAAGAGAACTTCCAGAGATTGGGAAGACACCCCGCTTCTTAGGAGCTCAGTAGAGAGCCTTGTGGGTCATTGGTCAGGCGAACAATGGGGGTTAATGTCCGAAAACGCTCACCTGAACAAAGGTTGGGACGCTGTGACCAGCTTTTAGTGGTCATTTCATCAGTGGAGTTTGGAAAGCTGGACAGCCAGAAGTGCTCAGGAGGATCAGTGCTTAAGGTCCGGAGACCAGCAGGAAATGTTGACGTCATTGAAGGGAAAGGGCCACGTGGATAGCCAGAAATGCTCAGGTGTTCAAGTGCTTGGCTCCCTGGGGCTGGCGGAAGTGATGACGTCATTGAGGGGGAGAGGCCACAAGAAGAGCCCGAAATGCTCAGGTGTTCAAGTGCTTGGGTCCCTTGGGCTGGCTGAAGAGCTGACGTCTTCGAGGGGGAGTGGCCACAGGAAGATCCAGAAATGCTCAGGTGGATAAGGGCTTGGGACTCTCAGGCCAGCCAGAAGTGATGACATCAAAAGGGGTTGGGCCATGTATAGAGCCAGGTGAATGCATTCCAGGGAGGGAAGCTAGAGGTCACAAACGTCCCAAATTCCATGGGTTCATGCTCTGGAATTTAGGACATGGTACCTGTTCTCTGGGAAGGGCGTGCCCCATTATTAAGCAAAAAACTGGGAATAAGGGCTCGGGAAACTGTAAGTGAGCCTGGAGGGGCAGGCCTTTTCTCCCAGTAATTTAAGGCTTTTCAGGGTCTAAACACTGCCTTTTCCCAGATTTCAAAACCTCAGGCAGGACTGTCAGAGTCCCAGGTCAGTCCAGTGTGAGGTGCCCACATGTTGGGTACCATGCGGGTTCCCTGGCCTCATCGTCACCGAGGGAGGTTTGAAAGGAGCGCTGGCAGCCGCCTGCTTGTAACCCTATCCAGCTGGGAAGAGTAAGTCTGTGAGCAGAAGTTGAGCTGGGGCTGTGGTGTTAGGCCCTTAAGCAAACTTCCAGAGATTGGGAAGACACCCCGCTTCTTAGGAGCTCAGTAGAGAGCCTTGTGGGTCATTGGTCAGGCGAACAATGGGGGTTAATGGCCGAAAATGCTCACGAGAACAAAGGTGGGGACGCTGTGACCAGCTGTTAGTGGTCATTTCATCAGTGGAGTTTGGAAAGCTGGACAGCCAGAAGTGCTCAGGAGGATCAGTGCTTAAGGTCCGAAGACCAGCAGGAAATGCTGACGTCATTGAAGGGAAAGGGCCATGTGGATAGCCAGAAATGCTCAGGTGTTCAAGTGCTTGGCTCCCTGGGGCTGGCGGAAGTGATGACGTCTTTGAGGGGGAGTGGCCACAGGAAGACCCAGAAATGCTCAGGTGGATAAGGGCTTGGGACTCTCAGGCCAGCCAGAAGTGATGACGTCAAAAGGGGTGGGGCCATGTATAGAGCCAGGTGAATGCATTCCAGGGAGGGAAGCTAGAGGTCACAAACGTCCCAAATTCCATGGGTTCATGCTCTGGAATTTAGGACATGGTACCTGTTCTCTGGGAAGGGCGTGCCCCATTATTAAGCAAAAAACTGGGAATAAGGGCTCGGGAAACTGTAAGTGAGCCTGGAGGGGCAGGCCTTTTCTCCCAGTAGTTAAAGGATTTTCAGGCTCTAAACACTGCCTTTTCCCAGATTTCAAAACCTCAGGCAGGACTGTCAGAGTCCCAGGTCAGTCCAGTGTGAGGTGCCCACATGTTGGGTACCATGCGGGTTCCCTGGCCTCATCGTCGCCGAGGGAGGTTTGAAAGGAGCGCTGGCAGCCGCCTGCTTGTAACCCTATCCAGCTGGGAAGAGTAAGTCTGTGAGCAGAAGTTGAGCTGGAGCTGTGGGTGTTAGGCCCTTAAGCGAACTTCCAGAGATTGGGAAGACACCCCGCTTCTTAGGAGCTCAGTAGAGAGCCTTGTGGGTCATTGGTCAGGCGAACAATGGGGGTTAATGGCCGAAAATGCTCACGAGAACAAAGGTTGGGACGCTGTGACCATTTTTTAGTGGTCATTTCATCAGTGGAGTTTGGAAAGCTGGACAGCCAGAAGTGCTCAGGAGGATCAGTGCTTAAGGTCCGGAGACCAGCAGGAAATGCTGACGTCATTGAAGGGAAAGGGTCACGTGGATAGCCAGAAATGCTCAGGTGTTCAAGTGCTTGGCTCCCTGGGGCTGGCGGAAGTGATGACGTCATTGAGGGGGAGAGGCCACATGAAGAGCCCGAAATGCTCAGGTTTTCAAGTGCTAGGGTCCCTTGGGCTGGCTGAAGTGCTGACGTCTTCGAGGGGGAGTGGCCACAGGAAGATCCAGAAATGCTCAGGTGGATAAGGGCTTGGGACTCTCAGGCCAGCCAGAAGTGATGACGTCAAAAGGGGAGGGGCCATGTATAGAGCCAGGTGAATGCATTCCAGGGAGGGAAGCTAGAGGTCACAAACGTCCCAAATTCCATGGGTTCATGCTCTGGAATTTAGGATATGGTACCTGTCTCTGGGAAGGGCGTGCCCCATTATTAAGCAAAAAACTGGGAATAAGGGCTCGGGAAACTGTAAGTGAGCCTGGAGGGGCAGGCCTTTTCTCCCAGTAATTTAAGGCTTTTCAGGGTCTAAACACTGCCTTTTCCCAGATTTCAAAACCTCAGGCAGGACTGTCAGAGTCCCAGGTCAGTCCAGTGTGAGATGCCCACATGTTGGGTACCAAGCGGGGTCCCTGGCCTCATCGTCGCCGAGGGAGGTTTTAAAGGAGCGCTTGCAGCCTCCTGCTTGTAACCCTATCCAGCTGGGAAGAGTAAGTCTGTGAGCAGAAGTTGAGCTGGGGCTGTGGGTGTTAGGCCCTTAAGCGAACTTCCAGAGATTGGGAAGACACCCCGCTTCTTAGGAGCTCAGTAGAGAGCCTTGTGGTTCATTGGTCAGGCGAACAATGGGGGTTAATGGCCGAAAACGCTCACGTGAACAAAGGTTGGGAGGCTGTGACCAGCTTTTAGTGGTCATTTCATCAGTGGAGTTTGGAAAGCTGGACAGCCAGAAGTGCTCAGGAGGATCAGTGCTTAAGGTCTTGAGACCAGCAGGAAATGCTGACGTCATTGAAGGGAAAGGGCCACGTGGATAGCCAGAAATGCTCAGGTGTTCAAGTGCTTGGCTCCCTGGGGCTGGCGGAAGTGATGACGTCATTGAGGGTAGAGGCCACATGAAGAGCCCGAAATGCTCAGGTGTTCAAGTGCTTGGGTCCCTTGGGCTGGCTGAAGTGCTGACGTCTTCGAGGGGGAGTGGCCACAGGAAGATCCAGAAATGCTCAGGTGGATAAGGGCTTGGGACTCTCAGGCCAGCCAGAAGTGATGACGTCAAAAGGGGTGGGGCCATGTATAGAGCCAGGTGAATGCATTCCAGGGAGGGAAGCTAGAGGTCACAAACGTCCCAAATTCCATGGGTTCATGCTCTGGAATTTAGGACATGGTACCTGTTCTCTGGGAAGGGCGTGCCCCATTATTAAGCAAAAAACTGGGAATAAGGGCTCGGGAAACTGTAAGTGAGCCTGGAGGGGCAGGCCTTTTCTCCCAGTAATTTAAGGCTTTTCAGGGTCTAAACACTGCCTTTTCCCAGATTTCAAAACCTCAGGCAGGACTGTCAGAGTCCCAGGTCAGTCCAGTGTGAGGTGCCCACATGTTGGGTACCATGCGGGTTCCCTGGCCTCATCGTCACCGAGAGAGGTTTGAAAGGAGCGCTGGCAGCCGCCTGCTTGTAACCCTATCAAGCTGGGAAGAGTAAGTCTGTGAGCAGAAGTTGAGCTGGGGCTGTGGGTGTTAGGCCCTTAAGCAAACTTCCAGAGATTGGGAAGACACCCCGCTTCTTAGGAGCTCAGTAGAGAGCCTTGTGGGTCATTGGTCAGGCGAACAATGGGGGTTAATGGCCGAAAATGCTCACGAGAACAAAGGTTGGGACGCTGTGACCAGCTGTTAGTGGTCATTTCATCAGTGGAGTTTGGAAAGCTGGACAGCCAGAAGTGCTCAGGAGGATCAGTGCTTAAGGTCCGAAGACCAGCAGGAAATGCTGACGTCATTGAAGGGAAAGGGCCATGTGGATAGCCAGAAATGCTCAGGTGTTCAAGTGCTTGGCTCCCTGGGGCTGGCTGAAGTGCTGACGTCTTTGAGGGGGAGTGGCCACAGGAAGACCCAGAAATGTTCAGGTGGATAAGGGCTTGGGACTCTCAGGCCAGCCAGAAGTGATGACGTCAAAAGGGGTGGGGCCATGTATAGAGCCAGGTGTATGCATTCCAGGGAGGGAAGCTAGAGGTCACAAACGTCCCAAATTCCATGGGTTCATGCTCTGGAATTTAGGACATGGTACCTGTTCTCTGGGAAGGGCGTGCCCCATTATTAAGCAAAAAACTGGGAATAAGGGCTCGGGAAACTGTAAGTGAGCCTGGAGGGGCAGGCCTTTTCTCCCAGTAGTTAAAGAATTTTCAGGCTCTAAACACTGCCTTTTCCCAGATTTCAAAACCTCAGGCAGGACTGTCAGAGTCCCAGGTCAGTCCAGTGTGAGATGCCCACATGTTGGGTACCAAGCGGGGTCCCTGGCCTCATCGTCGCCGAGGGAGGTTTTAAAGGAGCGCTTGCAGCCTCCTGCTTGTAACCCTATCCAGCTGGGAAGAGTAAGTCTGTGAGCAGAAGTTGAGCTGGAGCTGTGGGTGTTAGGCCCTTAAGCGAACTTCCAGAGATTGGGAAGACACCCCGCTTCTTAGGAGCTCAGTAGAGAGCCTTGTGGGTCATTGGTCAGGCGAACAATGGGGGTTAATGGCCGAAAATGCTCACGAGAACAAAGTTTGGGACGCTGTGACCAGCTTTTAGTGGTCATTTCATCAGTGGAGTTTGGAAAGCTGGACAGCCAGAAGTGCTCAGGAGGATCAGTGCTTAAGGTCCGGAGACCAGCAGGAAATGCTGACGTCATTGAAGGGAAAGGGTCACGTGGATAGCCAGAAATGCTCAGGTGTTCAAGTGCTTGGCTCCCTGGGGCTGGCGGAAGTGATGACGTCATTGAGGGGGAGAGGCCACATGAAGAGCCCGAAATGCTCAGGTTTTCAAGTGCTAGGGTCCCTTGGGCTGGCTGAAGTGCTGACGTCTTCGAGGGGGAGTGGCCACAGGAAGATCCAGAAATGCTCAGGTGGATAAGGGCTTGGGACTCTCAGGCCAGCCAGAAGTGATGACGTCAAAAGGGGAGGGGCCATGTATAGAGCCAGGTGAATGCATTCCAGGGAGGGAAGCTAGAGGTCACAAACGTCCCAAATTCCATGGGTTCATGCTCTGGAATTTAGGATATGGTACCTGTCTCTGGGAAGGGCGTGCCCCATTATTAAGCAAAAAACTGGGAATAAGGGCTCGGGAAACTGTAAGTGAGCCTGGAGGGGCAGGCCTTTTCTCCCAGTAATTTAAGGCTTTTCAGGGTCTAAACACTGCCTTTTCCCAGATTTCAAAACCTCAGGCAGGACTGTCAGAGTCCCAGGTCAGTCCAGTGTGAGATGCCCACATGTTGGGTACCAAGCGGGGTCCCTGGCCTCATCGTCGCCGAGGGAGGTTTTAAAGGAGCGCTTGCAGCCTCCTGCTTGTAACCCTATCCAGCTGGGAAGAGTAAGTCTGTGAGCAGAAGTTGAGCTGGGGCTGTGGGTGTTAGGCCCTTAAGCGAACTTCCAGAGATTGGGAAGACACCCCGCTTCTTAGGAGCTCAGTAGAGAGCCTTGTGGTTCATTGGTCAGGCGAACAATGGGGGTTAATGGCCGAAAACGCTCACGTGAACAAAGGTTGGGAGGCTGTGACCAGCTTTTAGTGGTCATTTCATCAGTGGAGTTTGGAAAGCTGGACAGCCAGAAGTGCTCAGGAGGATCAGTGCTTAAGGTCTTGAGACCAGCAGGAAATGCTGACGTCATTGAAGGGAAAGGGCCACGTGGATAGCCAGAAATGCTCAGGTGTTCAAGTGCTTGGCTCCCTGGGGCTGGCGGAAGTGATGACGTCATTGAGGGTAGAGGCCACATGAAGAGCCCGAAATGCTCAGGTGTTCAAGTGCTTGGGTCCCTTGGGCTGGCTGAAGTGCTGACGTCTTCGAGGGGGAGTGGCCACAGGAAGATCCAGAAATGCTCAGGTGGATAAGGGCTTGGGACTCTCAGGCCAGCCAGAAGTGATGACGTCAAAAGGGGAGGGGCCATGTATAGAGCCAGGTGAATGCATTCCAGGGAGGGAAGCTAGAGGTCACAAACGTCCCAAATTCCATGGGTTCATGCTCTGGAATTTAGGATATGGTACCTGTCTCTGGGAAGGGCGTGCCCCATTATTAAGCAAAAAACTGGGAATAAGGGCTCGGGAAACTGTAAGTGAGCCTGGAGGGGCAGGCCTTTTCTCCCAGTAATTTAAGGCTTTTCAGGGTCTAAACACTGCCTTTTCCCAGATTTCAAAACCTCAGGCAGGACTGTCAGTGTCCCAGGTCAGTCCAGTGTGAGATGCCCACATGTTGGGTACCAAGCGGGGTCCCTGGCCTCATCGTCGCCGAGGGAGGTTTTAAAGGAGCGCTTGCAGCCTCCTGCTTGTAACCCTATCCAGCTGGGAAGAGTAAGTCTGTGAGCAGAAGTTGAGCTGGGGCTGTGGGTGTTAGGCCCTTAAGCGAACTTCCAGAGATTGGGAAGACACCCCGCTTCTTAGGAGCTCAGTAGAGAGCCTTGTGGGTCATTGGTCAGGCGAACAATGGGGGTTAATGTCCGAAAACGCTCACCTGAACAAAGGTTGGGACGCTGTGACCAGCTTTTAGTGGTCATTTCATCAGTGGAGTTTGGAAAGCTGGACAGCCAGAAGTGCTCAGGAGGATCAGTGCTTAAGGTCCGGAGACCAGCAGGAAATGTTGACGTCATTGAAGGGAAAGGGCCACGTGGATAGCCAGAAATGCTCAGGTGTTCAAGTGCTTGGCTCCCTGGGGCTGGCGGAAGTGATGACGTCATTGAGGGGGAGAGGCCACAAGAAGAGCCCGAAATGCTCAGGTGTTCAAGTGCTTGGGTCCCTTGGGCTGGCTGAAGAGCTGACGTCTTCGAGGGGGAGTGGCCACAGGAAGATCCAGAAATGCTCAGGTGGATAAGGGCTTGGGACTCTCAGGCCAGCCAGAAGTGATGACGTCAAAAGGGGTGGGGCCATGTATAGAGCCAGGTGAATGCATTCCAGGGAGGGAAGCTAGAGGTCACAAACGTCCCAAATTCCATGGGTTCATGCTCTGGAATTTAGGACATGGTACCTGTTCTCTGGGAAGGGCGTGCCCCATTATTAAGCAAAAAACTGGGAATAAGGGCTCGGGAAACTGTAAGTGAGCCTGGAGGGGCAGGCCTTTTCTCCCAGTAATTTAAGGCTTTTCAGGGTCTAAACACTGCCTTTTCCCAGATTTCAAAACCTCAGGCAGGACTGTCAGAGTCCCAGGTCAGTCCAGTGTGAGGTGCCCACATGTTGGGTACCATGCGGGTTCCCTGGCCTCATCGTTGCCGAGAGAGGTTTGAAAGGAGCGCTGGCAGCCGCCTGCTTGTAACCCTATCCAGCTGGGAAGAGTAAGTCTGTGAGCAGAAGTTGAGCTGGGGCTGTGGGTGTTAGGCCCTTAAGCAAACTTCCAGAGATTGGGAAGACACCCCGCTTCTTAGGAGCTCAGTAGAGAGCCTTGTGGGTCATTGGTCAGGCGAACAATGGGGGTTAATGGCCGAAAATGCTCACGAGAACAAAGGTTGGGACGCTGTGACCAGCTGTTAGTGGTCATTTCATCAGTGGAGTTTGGAAAGCTGGACAGCCAGAAGTGCTCAGGAGGATCAGTGCTTAAGGTCCGAAGACCAGCAGGAAATGCTGACATCATTGAAGGGAAAGGGCCATGTGGATAGCCAGAAATGCTCAGGTGTTCAAGTGCTTGGCTCCCTGGGGCTGGCTGAAGTGCTGACGTCTTTGAGGGGGAGTGGCCACAGGAAGACCCAGAAATGCTCAGGTGGATAAGGGCTTGGGACTCTCAGGCCAGCCAGAAGTGATGACGTCAAAAGGGGTGGGGCCATGTATAGAGCCAGGTGAATGCATTCCAGGGAGGGAAGCTAGAGGTCACAAACGTCCCAAATTCCATGGGTTCATGCTCTGGAATTTAGGACATGGTACCTGTTCTCTGGGAAGGGCGTGCCCCATTATTAAGCAAAAAACTGGGAATAAGGGCTCGGGAAACTGTAAGTGAGCCTGGAGGGGCAGGCCTTTTCTCCCAGTAGTTAAAGAATTTTCAGGCTCTAAACACTGCCTTTTCCCAGATTTCAAAACCTCAGGCAGGACTGTCAGAGTCCCAGGTCAGTCCAGTGTGAGATGCCCACATGTTGGGTACCAAGCGGGGTCCCTGGCCTCATCGTCGCCGAGGGAGGTTTTAAAGGAGCGCTTGCAGCCTCCTGCTTGTAACCCTATCCAGCTGGGAAGAGTAAGTCTGTGAGCAGAAGTTGAGCTGGGGCTGTGGGTGTTAGGCCCTTAAGAGAACTTCCAGAGATTGGGAAGACACCCCGCTTCTTAGGAGCTCAGTAGAGAGCCTTGTGGGTCATTGGTCAGGCGAACAATGGGGGTTAATGTCCGAAAACGCTCACCTGAACAAAGGTTGGGACGCTGTGACCAGCTTTTAGTGGTCATTTCATCAGTGGAGTTTGGAAAGCTGGACAGCCAGAAGTGCTCAGGAGGATCAGTGCTTAAGGTCCGGAGACCAGCAGGAAATGTTGACGTCATTGAAGGGAAAGGGCCACGTGGATAGCCAGAAATGCTCAGGTGTTCAAGTGCTTGGCTCCCTGGGGCTGGCGGAAGTGATGACGTCATTGAGGGGGAGAGGCCACAAGAAGAGCCCGAAATGCTCAGGTGTTCAAGTGCTTGGGTCCCTTGGGCTGGCTGAAGAGCTGACGTCTTCGAGGGGGAGTGGCCACAGGAAGATCCAGAAATGCTCAGGTGGATAAGGGCTTGGGACTCTCAGGCCAGCCAGAAGTGATGACGTCAAAAGGGGTGGGGCCATGTATAGAGCCAGGTGAATGCATTCCAGGGAGGGAAGCTAGAGGTCACAAACGTCCCAAATTCCATGGGTTCATGCTCTGGAATTTAGGACATGGTACCTGTTCTCTGGGAAGGGCGTGCCCCATTATTAAGCAAAAAACTGGGAATAAGGGCTCGGGAAACTGTAAGTGAGCCTGGAGGGGCAGGCCTTTTCTCCCAGTAATTTAAGGCTTTTCAGGGTCTAAACACTGCCTTTTCCCAGATTTCAAAACCTCAGGCAGGACTGTCAGAGTCCCAGGTCAGTCCAGTGTGAGGTGCCCACATGTTGGGTACCATGCGGGTTCCCTGGCCTCATCGTCGCCGAGGGAGGTTTGAAAGGAGCGCTGGCAGCCGCCTGCTTGTAACCCTATCCAGCTGGGAAGAGTAAGTCTGTGAGCAGAAGTTGAGCTGGGGCTGTGGGTGTTAGGCCCTTAAGCAAACTTCCAGAGATTGGGAAGACACCCCGCTTCTTAGGAGCTCAGTAGAGAGCCTTGTGGGTCATTGTTCAGGCGAACAATGGGGGTTAATGGCCGAAAATGCTCACGAGAACAAAGGTTGGGACGCTGTGACCAGCTGTTAGTGGTCATTTCATCAGTGGAGTTTGGAAAGCTGGACAGCCAGAAGTGCTCAGGAGGATCAGTGCTTAAGGTCCGAAGACCAGCAGGAAATGCTGACGTCATTGAAGGAAAAGGGCCATGTGGATAGCCAGAAATGCTCAGGTGTTCAAGTGCTTGGCTCCCTGGGGATGGCTGAAGTGCTGACGTCTTTGAGGGGGAGTGGCCACAGGAAGACCCAGAAATGCTCAGGTGGATAAGGGCTTGGGACTCTCAGGCCAGCCAGAAGTGATGACGTCAAAAGGGGTGGGGCCATGTATAGAGCCAGGTGAATGCATTCCAGGGAGGGAAGCTAGAGGTCACAAACGTCCCAAATTCCATGGGTTCATGCTCTGGAATTTAGGACATGGTACCTGTTCTCTGGGAAGGGCGTGCCCCATTATTAAGCAAAAAACTGGGAATAAGGGCTCGGGAAACTGTAAGTGAGCCTGGAGGGGCAGGCCTTTTCTCCCAGTAGTTAAAGAATTTTCAGGCTCTAAACACTGCCTTTTCCCAGATTTCAAAACCTCAGGCAGGACTGTCAGAGTCCCAGGTCAGTCCAGTGTGAGATGCCCACATGTTGGGTACCAAGCGGGGTCCCTGGCCTCATCGTCGCCGAGGGAGGTTTTAAAGGAGCGCTTGCAGCCTCCTGCTTGTAACCCTATCCAGCTGGGAAGAGTAAGTCTGTGAGCAGAAGTTGAGCTGGGGCTGTGGGTGTTAGGCCCTTAAGAGAACTTCCAGAGATTGGGAAGACACCCCGCTTCTTAGGAGCTCAGTAGAGAGCCTTGTGGGTCATTGGTCAGGCGAACAATGGGGGTTAATGTCCGAAAACGCTCACCTGAACAAAGGTTGGGACGCTGTGACCAGCTTTTAGTGGTCATTTCATCAGTGGAGTTTGGAAAGCTGGACAGCCAGAAGTGCTCAGGAGGATCAGTGCTTAAGGTCCGGAGACCAGCAGGAAATGTTGACGTCATTGAAGGGAAAGGGCCACGTGGATAGCCAGAAATGCTCAGGTGTTCAAGTGCTTGGCTCCCTGGGGCTGGCGGAAGTGATGACGTCATTGAGGGGGAGAGGCCACAAGAAGAGCCCGAAATGCTCAGGTGTTCAAGTGCTTGGGTCCCTTGGGCTGGCTGAAGAGCTGACGTCTTCGAGGGGGAGTGGCCACAGGAAGATCCAGAAATGCTCAGGTGGATAAGGGCTTGGGACTCTCAGGCCAGCCAGAAGTGATGACGTCAAAAGGGGTGGGGCCATGTATAGAGCCAGGTGAATGCATTCCAGGGAGGGAAGCTAGAGGTCACAAACGTCCCAAATTCCATGGGTTCATGCTCTGGAATTTAGGACATGGTACCTGTTCTCTGGGAAGGGCGTGCCCCATTATTAAGCAAAAAACTGGGAATAAGGGCTCGGGAAACTGTAAGTGAGCCTGGAGGGGCAGGCCTTTTCTCCCAGTAATTTAAGGCTTTTCAGGGTCTAAACACTGCCTTTTCCCAGATTTCAAAACCTCAGGCAGGACTGTCAGAGTCCCAGGTCAGTCCAGTGTGAGGTGCCCACATGTTGGGTACCATGCGGGTTCCCTGGCCTCATCGTCGCCGAGGGAGGTTTGAAAGGAGCGCTGGCAGCCGCCTGCTTGTAACCCTATCCAGCTGGGAAGAGTAAGTCTGTGAGCAGAAGTTGAGCTGGGGCTGTGGGTGTTAGGCCCTTAAGCAAACTTCCAGAGATTGGGAAGACACCCCGCTTCTTAGGAGCTCAGTAGAGAGCCTTGTGGGTCATTGGTCAGGCGAACAATGGGGGTTAATGGCCGAAAATGCTCACGAGAACAAAGGTTGGGACGCTGTGACCAGCTGTTAGTGGTCATTTCATCAGTGGAGTTTGGAAAGCTGGACAGCCAGAAGTGCTCAGGAGGATCAGTGCTTAAGGTCCGAAGACCAGCAGGAAATGCTGACGTCATTGAAGGAAAAGGGCCATGTGGATAGCCAGAAATGCTCAGGTGTTCAAGTGCTTGGCTCCCTGGGGATGGCTGAAGTGCTGACGTCTTTGAGGGGGAGTGGCCACAGGAAGACCCAGAAATGCTCAGGTGGATAAGGGCTTGGGACTCTCAGGCCAGCCAGAAGTGATGACGTCAAAAGGGGTGGGGCCATGTATAGAGCCAGGTGAATGCATTCCAGGGAGGGAAGCTAGAGGTCACAAACGTCCCAAATTCCATGGGTTCATGCTCTGGAATTTAGGACATGGTACCTGTTCTCTGGGAAGGGCGTGCCCCATTATTAAGCAAAAAACTGGGAATAAGGGCTCGGGAAACTGTAAGTGAGCCTGGAGGGGCAGGCCTTTTCTCCCAGTAGTTAAAGAATTTTCAGGCTCTAAACATTGCCTTTTCCCAGATTTCAAAACCTCAGGCAGGACTGTCAGAGTCCCAGGTCAGTCCAGTGTGAGGTGCCCACATGTTGGGTACCATGCGGGGTCCCTGGCCTCATCGTCGCCGAGGGAGGTTTTAAAGGAGCGCTGGCAGCCGCCTGCTTGTAACCCTATCCAGCTGGGAAGAGTAAGTCTGTGAGCAGAAGTTGAGCTGGAGCTGTGGGTGTTAGGCCCTTAAGCGAACTTCCAGAGATTGGGAAGACACCCCGCTTCTTAGGAGCTCAGTAGAGAGCCTTGTGGGTCATTGGTCAGGCGAACAATGGGGGTTAATGGCCGAAAACGCTCACGTGAACAAAGGTTGGGAGGCTGTGACCAGCTTTTAGTGGTCATTTCATCAGTGGAGTTTGGAAAGCTGGACAGCCAGAAGTGCTCTGGAGAATCAGTGCTTAAGGTCTTGAGACCAGCAGGAAATGCTGACGTCATTGAAGGGAAAGGGCCACGTGGATAGCCAGAAATGCTCAGGTGTTCAAGTGCTTGGCTCCCTGGGGCTGGCGGAAGTGATGACGTCATTGAGGGTAGAGGCCACATGAAGAGCCCGAAATGCTCAGGTGTTCAAGTGCTTGGGTCCCTTGGGCTGGCTGAAGTGCTGACGTCTTCGAGGGGGAGTGGCCACAGGAAGATCCAGAAATGCTCAGGTGGATAAGGGCTAGGGACTCTCAGGCCAGCCAGAAGTGATGACGTCAAAAGGGGAGGGGCCATGTATAGAGCCAGGTGAATGCATTCCAGGGAGGGAAGCTAGAGGTCACAAACATCCCAAATTCCATGGGTTCATGCTCTGGAATTTAGGACATGGTACCTGTTCTCTGGGAAGGGCGTGCCCCATTATTAAGCAAAAACTGGGAATAAGGGCTCGGGAAACTGTAAGTGAGCCTGGAGGGGCAGGCCTTTTCTCCCAGTAGTTAAAGGATTTTCAGGCTCTAAACACTGCCTTTTCCCAGATTTCAAAACCTCAGGCAGGACTGTCAGAGTCCCAGGTCAGTCCAGTGTGAGGTGGCCACATGTTGGGTACCATGCGGGTTCCCTGGCCTCATCGTCGCCAAGGGAGGTTTTAAAGGAGCCCTGGCAGCCGCCTGCTTGTAACCCTATCCAGCTCGGAAGAGTAAGTCTGTGAGCAGAAGTTGAGCTGGGGCTGTGGGTGTTAGGCCCTTAAGCGAACTTCCAGAGATTGGGAAGACACCCCGCTTCTTAGGAGCTCAGTTGAGAGCCTTGTGGGTCATTGGTCAGGCGAACAATGGGGGTTAATGGCCCAAAACGCTCACAAGAACAAAGTTTGGGACGCTGTGACCAGCTTTTAGTGGTCATTTCATCAGTGGAGTTTGGAAAGCTGGACAGCCAGAAGTGCTCAGGAGGATCAGTGCTTAAAGTCCGGAGACCAGCAGGAAATGCTGACGTCATTGAAGGGAAAGGGTCACGTGGTTAGCCAGAAATGCTCAGGTGTTCAAGTGCTTGGCTCCCTGGGGCTGGCGGAAGTGATGACGTCATTGAGGGGGAGAGGCCACATGAAGAGCCCGAAATGCTCAGGTTTTCAAGTGCTAGGGTCCCTTGGTCTAGCTGAAGTGCTGACGTCTTCGAGGGGGAGTGGCCACAGGAAGATACAGAAATGCTCAGGTGGATAAGGGCTTGGGACTCTCAGGCCAGCCAGAAATGATGACGTCAAAAGGGGAGGGGCCATGTATAGAGCCAGGTGAATGCATTCCAGGGAGGGAAGCTAGAGGTCACAAACGTCCCAAATTCCATGGGTTCATGCTCTGGAATTTAGGATATGGTACCTGTCTCTGGGAAGGGCGTGCCCCATTATTAAGCAAAAAACTGGGAATAAGGGCTCGGGAAACTGTAAGTGAGCCTGGAGGGGCAGGCCTTTTCTCCCAGTAATTTAAGGCTTTTCAGGGTCTAAACACTGCCTTTTCCCAGATTTCAAAACCTCAGGCAGGACTGTCAGAGTCCCAGGTCAGTCCAGTGTGAGATGCCCACATGTTGGGTACCAAGCGGGGTCCCTGGCCTCATCGTCGCCGAGGGAGGTTTTAAAGGAGCGCTTGCAGCCTCCTGCTTGTAACCCTATCCAGCTGGGAAGAGTAAGTCTGTGAGCAGAAGTTGAGCTGGGGCTGTGGGTGTTAGGCCCTTAAGCGAACTTCCAGAGATTGGGAAGACACCCCGCTTCTTAGGAGCTCAGTAGCGAGCCTTGTGGGTCATTGGTCAGGCGAACAATGGGGGTTAATGGCCGAAAACGCTCACCTGAACAAAGGTTGGGACGCTGTGACCAGCTTTTAGTGGTTATTTCATCAGTGGAGTTTGGAAAGCTGGACAGCCAGAAGTGCTCAGGAGGATCAGTGCTTAAGGTCCGGAGACCAGCAGGAAATGCTGACGTCATTGAAGGGAAAGGGCCACGTGGATAGCCAGAAATGCTCAGGTGTTCAAGTGCTTGGCTCCCTGGGGCTGGCGGAAGTGATGACGTCATTGAGGGGGAGAGGCCACAAGAAGAGCTCGAAATGCTCAGGTGTTCAAGTGCATGGGTCCCTTGGGCTGGCTGAAGAGCTGACGTCTTCGAGGGGGAGTGGCCACAGGAAGATCCAGAAATGCTCAGGTGGATAAGGGCTTGGGACTCTCAGGCCAGCCAGAAGTGATGACGTCAAAAGGGGTGGGGCCATGTATAGAGCCAGGTGAATGCATTCCAGGGAGGGAAGCTAGAGGTCACAAACGTCCCAAATTCCATGGGTTCATGCTCTGGAATTTAGGACATGGTACCTGTTCTCTGGGAAGGGCGTGCCCCATTATTAAGCAAAAAACTGGGAATAAGGGCTCGGGAAACTGTAAGTGAGCCTGGAGGGGCAGGCCTTTTCTGCCAGTAATTTAAGGCTTTTCAGGGTCTAAACACTGCCTTTTCCCAGATTTCAAAACCTCAGGCAGGACTGTCAGAGTCCCAGGTCAGTCCAGTGTGAGGTGCCCACATGTTGGGTACCATGCGGGTTCCCTGGCCTCATCGTCGCCGAGGGAGGTTTGAAAGGAGCGCTGGCAGCCGCCTGCTTGTAACCCTATCCAGCTGGGAAGAGTAAGTCTGTGAGCAGAAGTTGAGCTGGGGCTGTGGGTGTTAGGCCCTTAAGCGAACTTCCAGAGATTGGGAAGACACCCCGCTTCTTAGGAGCTCAGTAGCGACCCTTGTGGGTCATCGGTCAGGCGAACAATGGGGGTTAATGTCCGAAAACGCTCACCTGAACAAAGGTTGGGACGCTGTGACCAGCTTTTAGTGGTCATTTCATCAGTGGAGTTTGGAAAGCTGGACAGCCAGAAGTGCTCAGGAGGATCAGTGCTTAAGGTCCGGAGACCAGCAGGAAATGCTGACGTCATTGAAGGGAAAGGGCCACGTGGATAGCCAGAAATGCTCAGGTGTTCAAGTGCTTGGCTCCCTGGGGCTGGCGGAAGTGATGACGTCATTGAGGGGGAGAGGCCACAAGAAGAGCTCGAAATGCTCAGGTGTTCAAGTGCTTGGGTCCCTTGGGCTGGCTGAAGAGCTGACGTCTTCGAGGGGGAGTGGCCACAGGAAGATCCAGAAATGCTCAGGTGGATAAGGGCTTGGGACTCTCAGGCCAGCCAGAAGTGATGACGTCAAAAGGGGTGGGGCCATGTATAGAGCCAGGTGAATGCATTCCAGGGAGGGAAGCTAGAGGTCACAAACGTCCCAAATTCCATGGGTTCATGCTCTGGAATTTAGGACATGGTACCTGTTCTCTGGGAAGGGCGTGCCCCATTATTAAGCAAAAAACTGGGAATAAGGGCTCGGGAAACTGTAAGTGAGCCTGGAGGGGCAGGCCTTTTCTCCCAGTAATTTAAGGCTTTTCAGGGTCTAAACACTGCCTTTTCCCAGATTTCAAAACCTCAGGCAGGACTGTCAGAGTCCCAGGTCAGTCCAGTGTGAGGTGCCCACATGTTGGGTACCATGCGGGTTCCCTGGCCTCATCGTCGCCGAGGGAGGTTTGAAAGGAGCGCTGGCAGCCGCCTGCTTGTAACCCTATCCAGCTGGGAAGAGTAAGTCTGTGAGCAGAAGTTGAGCTGGGGCTGTGGGTGTTAGGCCCTTAAGCGAACTTCCAGAGATTGGGAAGACACCCCGCTTCTTAGGAGCTCAGTAGAGAGCCTTGTGGGTCATTGGTCAGGCGAACAATGGGGGTTAATGGCCGAAAATGCTCACGAGAACAAAGGTTGGGACGCTGTGACCAGCTTTTAGTGGTCATTTCATCAGTGGAGTTTGGAAAGCTGGACAGCCAGAAGTGCTCAGGAGGATCAGTGCTTAAGGTCCGAAGACCAGAAGGAAATGCTGACGTCATTGAAGGGAAAGGGCCATTTGGATAGCCAGAAATGCTCAGGTGTTCAAGTGCTTGGCTCCCTGGGGCTGGCGGAAGTGATGACGTCATTGAGGGGGAGAGGCCACATGAAGAGCCCGAAATGCTCAGGTGTTCAAGTGCTTGGGTCCCTTGGGCTGGCTGAAGTGCTGAAGTCTTTGAGGGGGAGTGGCCACAGAAAGACCCAGAAATGCTCAGGTGGATAAGGGCTTGGGACTCTCAGGTCAGCCAGAAGTGATGACGTCAAAAGGGGTGGGGCCATGTATAGAGCCAGGTGAATGCATTCCAGGGAGGGAAGCTAGAGGTCACAAATGTCCCAAATTCCATGGGTTCATGCTCTGGAATTTAGGACATGGTACCTGTTCTCTGGGAAGGGTGTGCCCCATTATTAAGCAAAAACTGGGAATAATGGCTCGGGAAACTGTAAGTGAGCCTGGAGGGGCAGGCCTTTTCTCCCAGTAGTTAAAGGCTTTTCAGGGTCTAAACACTGCCTTTTCCCAGATTTCAAAACCTCAGGCAGGACTGTCAGAGTCCCAGGTCAATCCAGTGTGAGGTGCCCACATGTTGGGTACCATGCGGGTTCCCTGGCCTCATCGTCGCTGAGGGAGGTTTGAAAGGAGCGCTGGCAGCCGCCTGCTTGTAACCCTATCCAGCTGGGAAGAGTAAGTCTGTGAGCAGAAGTTGAGCTGGGGCTGTGGGTGTTAGGCCCTCAAGTGAACGTCCAGAGATTGGGAAGACACCCCGCTTCTTAGGGGCTCAGTAGAGAGCCTTGTGTGTCATTGGTCAGGCGAACAATGGGGGTTAATGGCCTAAAACGCTCACATGAACAAAGCTTGGGACGCTGTAACCAGCTTTTAGTGGTCATTTCATCAGTGGAGTTTGGAAAGCTCGACAGCCAGAAGTGCTCAGGAGGATCAGTGCTTAAGGTCTGGAGACCAGCAGGAAATGCTGACGTCATTGAAGGGAAAGGGCCACGTGGATAGCCAGAAATGCTCAGGTGTTCAAGTGCTTGGCTCCCTGGGGCTGGCAGAAGTGATGACGTCATTGAGGGGGAGAGGCCACATGAAGAGCCCGAAATGCTCAGGTGTTCAAGTGCTTGGGTCCCTTGGGCTGGCTGAAGTGCTGACGTCTTCGAGGGGGAGTGGCCACAGGAAGACCCAGAAATGCTCAGGTGGAAAAGGGCTTGGGACTCTCAGGCCAGCCAGAAGTGATGACCTCAAAAGGGGAGGGGCCATGTATAGTGCCAGGTGAATGCATTCCAGGGAGGGAAGCTAGAGGTCACAAACGTCCCAAATTCCATGGGTTCATGCTCTGGAATTTAGGACATTGTACCTGTTCTCTGGGAAGGGCGTGCCCCCTTATTAAGCAAAAAACTGGGAATAAGGACTCGGGAAACTGTAAGTGAGCCTGGAGGGGCAGGCCTTTTCTACCAGTAGTTAAAGGCTTTTCAGGGTCTAAACACTGCCTTTTCCCAGATTTCAAAACCTCAGGCAGGACTGTCAGAGTCCCAGGTCAGTCCAGTGTGAGGTGCCCACATGTTGGGTACCATGCGGGTCCCTGGCCTCAAAGTCGACGAGGGAGGTTTTAAAGGAGCGCTGGCAGCCGCCTGCTTGTAATCCTATCCAGCTGGGAAGAGTAAGTCTGTGAGCAGAAGTTGAGCTGGGGCTGTGGGTGTTAGGCCCTTAAGCGAACTTCCAGAGATTGGGAAGACACCCCGATTCTTAGGAGCTCAGTAGAGAGCCTGTGGGTCATTGGTCAGGCGAACAATGGGGTTAATGGCCGAAAACGCTCACCTGAACAAAGGTTGGGACGCTGTGACCAGCTTTTAGTGGTCATTTCATCGTGGAATTTGGAAAGCTGGACAGCCAGATGTGCTCAGGAGGATCAGTGCTTAAGGTCCGGAGACCAGCAGGAAATGCTGAGGTCATTGAAGGGAAAGGGCCACGTGGATAGCCAGAAATGCTCAGGTGTTCAAGTGCTTGGCTCCCTGGGGCTGGCGGAAGTGATGACGTCATTGAGGGGAAGAGGCCACATGAAGAGCCAGAAATGCTCAGGTGTTCAAGTGCTTGGGTCCCTTGGGCTGGCTGAAGTGCTGATGTCTTCGAGGGGGAGTGGCCACAGGAAGATCCAGAAATGCTCAGGTGGATAAGGGCTTGGGACTCTCAGGCCAGCCAGAAGTGATGACGTCAAAAGGGGAGGGGCCATGTATAGAGCCAGGTGAATGCATTCCAGGGAGGGAAGCTAGAGGTCACAAACGTCCCAAATTCCATGGGTTCATTCTCTGGAATTTAGGACATGGTACCTGTTCTCTGGGAAGGGCGTGCCCCATTATTAAGCAAAAAACTGGGAATAAGGGCTCCGGAAACTGTAAGTGAGCCTGGAGGGGCAGGAATTTTCTCCCAGTAGTTAAAGGATTTTCAGGGTCTAAACACTGCCTTTTCCCAGATTTCAAAACCTCAGGCAGGACTGTCAGAGTCCCAGGTCAGTCCAGTGTGAGGTGCCCACATGTTGGGTACCATGCGGGGTCCCTGGCCTCTTCGTCGCCGAGGGAGGTTTTAAAGGAGCGCTGGCAGCCGCCTGCTTGTAACCCTATCCAGCTGGGAAGAGTAAGTCTGTGAGCAGAAGTTGAGCTGGGGCTGTGGGTGTTAGGCCCTCAAGCGAACTTCCAGAGATTGGGAAGACACCCAGCTTCTTAGGAGCTCAGTAGAGAGCCTTGTGGTTCACTGGTCAGTCCAAGAATGGGGGTTAATGGCCGAAAACGCTCCCGTGAACAAAGGTTGGGAGCCTGTGACCAGCTTTTAGTGGTCATTTCATCAGTGGAGTTTGGAAAGCTGGAAAGCTAGAAGTGCTCAGGAGGATCAGTGCTTAAGGTCCGGAGACCAGCAGGAAATGCTGACGTCATTGAAGGGAAAGGGCCACGTGGATAGCCAGAAATGCTCAGGTGTTCAAGTGCTTGGCTCCCTGGGGCTGGCGGAAGTGATGACGTCATTGAGGGGGAGAGGCCACATGAAGAGCCCGAAATGCTCAGGTGTTCAAGTGCTTGGGTCCCTTGGGCTGGCTGAAGTGCTGACGTCTTTGAGGGGGAGTGGCCACAGGAAGATCCAGATATGCTCAGGTGGATAAGGGCTTGGGACACTCAGGCCAGCGAGAAGTGATGACGTCAAAAGGGGAGGGGCCATGTATAGAGCCAGGTGAATGCATTCCAGGGAGGGAAGCTAGAGGTCACAAACGTCCCAAATTCCATGGGTTCATGCTCTGGAATTTAGGACATGGTACCTGTTCTCTTGGAAGGGCGTGCCCCATTATTAAGCAAAAAACTGGGAATAAGGGCTCGGGAAACTGTAAGTGAGCCTGGAGGGGCAGGCCTTTTCTCCCAGTAGTTAAAGGCTTTTCAGGCTCTAAACACTGCCTTTTCCCAGATTTCAAAACCTCAAGCAGGACTGTCAGAGTCCCAGGTCAGTCCAATGTGAGGTGCCCACATGTTGGGTACCATGCGGGGTCCCTGGCCTCATCGTCGCCGAGGGAGGTTTTAAAGGAGCGCTGGCAGCCGCCTGCTTGTAACCCTATCCAGCTGGGAAGAGTAAGTCTGTGAGCAGAAGTTGAGCTGGGGCTGCGGGTGTTAGGCCCTTAAGCAAACTTCCAGAGATTGGGAAGACACCCCGCTTCTTAGGAGCTCAGTAGAGAGCTTTGTGGGTCATTGGTCAGGCGAACAATGGGGGTTAATGGCCGAAAACGCTCACCTGAGCAAAGGTGGGGACGCTGTGACCAGCTTTTAGTGGTCATTTCATCAGTGGAGTTTGGAAAGCTGGACAGCCAGAAGTGCTCAGGAGGATCAGTGCTTAAGGTCCGGATACCAGCAGGAAATGCTGACGTCATTGAAGGGAAAGGGCCACGTGGATAGCCCGAAATGCTCAGGTGTTCAAGTGCTTGGGTCCCTTGGGCTGGCTGAAGAGCTGACGTCTTCGAGGGGGAGTGGCCACAGGAAGATCCAGAAATGCTCAGGTGGATAAGGGCTTGGGACTCTCAGGCCAGCCAGAAGTGATGATGTCAAAAGGGGTGGGGCCATGTATAGAGCCAGGTGAATGCATTCCAGGGAGGGAAGCTAGAGGTCACAAACGTCCCAAATTCCATGGGTTCATGCTCTGGAATTTAGGACATGGTACCTGTTCTCTGGGAAGGGCGTGCCCCATTATTAAGCAAAAAACTGGGAATAAGGGCTCGGGAAACTGTAAGTGAGCCTGGAGGGGCAGGCCTTTTCTCCCAGTAATTTAAGGCTTTTCAGGGTCTAAACACTGCCTTTTCCCAGATTTCAAAACCTCAGGCAGGACTGTCAGAGTCCCAGGTCAGTCCAGTGTGAGGTGCCCACATGTTGGGTACCATGCGGGTTCCCTGGCCTCATCGTCGCCGAGGGAGGTTTGAAAGGAGCGCTGGCAGCCGCCTGCTTGTAACCCTATCCAGCTGGGAAGAGTAAGTCTGTGAGCAGAAGTTGAGCTGGGGCTGTGGGTGTTAGGCCCTTAAGCAAACTTCCAGAGATTGGGAAGACACCCCGCTTCTTAGGAGCTCAGTAGCGAGCCTTGTGGGTCATTGGTCAGGCGAACAATGGGGGTTAATGGCCGAAAATGCTCACGAGAACAAAGGTTGGGACGCTGTGACCAGCTTTTAGTGGTCATTTCATCAGTAGAGTTTGGAAAGCTGGACAGCCAGAAGTGCTCAGGAGGATCAGTGCTTAAGGTCCGAAGACCAGCAGGAAATGCTGACGTCATTGAAGGGAAAGGGCCATGTGGATAGCCAGAAATGCTCAGGTGTTCAAGTGCTTGGCTCCCTGGGGCTGGCGGAAGTGATGACGTCATTGAGGGGGAGAGGCCACATGAAGAGCCCGAAATGCTCAGGTGTTCAAGTGCTTGGGTCCCTTGGGCTGGCTGAAGTGCTGACGTCTTTGAGGGGGAGTGGCCACAGGAAGATCCAGAAAAGCTCAGGTGGATAAGGGCTTGGGACTCTCAGGCCAGCCAGAAGTGATGACGTCAAAAGGGGAGGGGCCATGTATAGAGCCAGGTGAATGCATTCCAGGGAGGGAAGCTAGAGGTCACAAACGTCCCAAATTCCATGGGTTCATGCTCTGGAATTTAGGACATGGTACCTGTTCTCTGGGAAGGGCGTGCCCCATTATTAAGCAAAAAACTGGGAATAAGGGCTCGGGAAACTGTAAGTGAGCCTGGAGGGGCAGGCCTTTTCTCCCAGTAGTTAAAGGATTTTCAGGCTCTAAACACTGCCTTTTCCCAGATTTCAAAACCTCAGGCAGGACTGTCAGAGTCCCAGGTCAGTCCAGTGTGAGGTGCCCACATGTTGGGTACCATGCGGGGTCCCTGGCCTCATCGTCCCCGAGGGAGGTTTTAAAGGAGCGCTGGCAGCCGCCTGCTTGTAACCCTATCCAGCTGGGAAGAGTAAGTCTGTGAGCAGAAGTTGAGCTGGAGCTGTGGGTGTTAGGCCCTTAAGCGAACTTCCAGAGATTGGGAAGACACCCCGCTTCTTAGGAGCTCAGTAGAGAGCCTTGTGGGTCATTGGTCAGGCGAACAATGGGGGTTAATGGCCGAAAACGCTCACGTGAACAAAGGTTGGGACGCTGTGACCAGCTTTTAGTGGTCATTTCATCAGTGGAGTTTGGAAAGCTGGACAGCCAGAAGTGCTCAGGAGGATCAGTGCTTAAGGTCTTGAGACCAGCAGGAAATGCTGACGTCATTGAAGGGAAAGGGCCACGTGGATAGCCAGAAATGCTCAGGTGTTCAAGTGCTTGGCTCCCTGGGGCTGGCGGAAGTGATGACGTCATTGAGGGTAGAGGCCACATGAAGAGCCCGAAATGCTCAGGTGTTCAAGTGCTTGGTTCCCTTGGGCTGGCTGAAGTGCTGACGTCTTCGAGGGGGAGTGGCCACAGGAAGATCCAGAAATGCTCAGGTGGATAAGGGCTTGGGACTCTCAGGCCAGCCAGAAGTGATGATGTCAAAAGGGGAGGGGCCATGTATAGAGCCAGGTGAATGCATTCCAGGGAGGGAAGCTAGAGGTCACAAACGTCCCAAATTCCATGGGTTCATGCTCTGGAATTTAGGACATGGTACCTGTTCTCTGGGAAGGGCGTGCCCCATTATTAAGCAAAAACTGGGAATAAGGGCTCGGGAAACTGTAAGTGATCCTGGAGGGGCAGGCCTTTTCTCCCAGTAATTTAAGGCTTTTCAGGGTCTAAACACTGCCTTTTCCCAGATTTCAAAACCTCAGGCAGGACTGTCAGAGTCCCAGGTCAGTCCAGTGTAAGGTGCCCACATGTTGGGTACCATGCGGGTTCCCTGGCCTCATCGTCGCCGAGGGAGGTTTGAAAGGAGCGCTGGCAGCCGCCTGCTTGTATCCCTATCCAGCTGGGAAGAGTAAGTCTGTGAGCAGAAGTTGAGCTGGGGCTGTGGGTGTTAGGCCCTCAAGTGAACGTCCAGAGATTGGGAAGACACCCCGCTTCTTAGGGGCTCAGTAGAGAGCCTTGTGTGTCATTGGTCAGGCGAACAATGGGGGTTAATGGCCTAAAACGCTCACATGAACAAAGCTTGGGACGCTGTGACCAGCTTTTAGTGGTCATTTCATCAGTGGAGTTTGGAAAGCTCGACAGCCAGAAGTGCTCAGGAGGATCAGTGCTTAAGGTCTGGAGACCAGCAGGAAATGCTGACGTCATTGAAGGGAAAGGGCCACGTGGATAGCCAGAAATGCTCAGGTGTTCAAGTGCTTGGCTCCCTGGGGCTGGCAGAAGTGATGACGTCATTGAGGGGGAGAGGCCACATGAAGAGCCCGAAATGCTCAGGTGTTCAAGTGCTTGGGTCCCTTGGGCTGGCTGAAGTGCTGACGTCTTCGAGGGGGAGTGGCCACAGGAAGATCCAGAAATGCTCAGGTGGATAAGGGCTTGGGACACTCAGGCCAGCGAGAAGTGATGACGTCAAAAGGGGAGGGGCCATGTATAGAGCCAGGTGAATGCATTCCAGGGAGGGAAGCTAGAGGTCACAAACGTCCCAAATTCCATGGGTTCATGCTCTGGAATTTAGGACATGGTACCTGTTCTCTGGGAAGGGCGTGCCCCATTATTAAGCAAAAAACTGGGAATAAGGGCTCGGGAAACTGTAAGTGAGCCTGGAGGGGCAGGCCTTTTCTCCCAGTAGTTAAAGGCTTTTCAGGCTCTAAACACTGCCTTTTCCCAGATTTCAAAACCTGAAGCAGAACTGTCAGAGTCCCAGGTCAGTCCAATGTGAGGTGCCCACATGTTGGGTACCATGCGGGGTCCCTGGCCTCATCGTCGCCGAGGGAGGTTTTAAAGGAGCGCTGGCAGCCGCCTGCTTGTAACCCTATCCAGCTGGGAAGAGTAAGTCTGTGAGCAGAAGTTGAGCTGCGGCTGCGGGTGTTAGGCCCTTAAGCAAACTTCCAGAGATTGGGAAGACACCCCGCTTCTTAGGAGCTCAGTAGAGAGCTTTGTGGGTCATTGGTCAGGCGAACAATGGGGGTTAATGGCCGAAAACGCTCACCTGAACAAAGGTGGGGACGCTGTGACCAGCTTTTAGTGGTCATTTCATCAGTGGAGTTTGGAAAGCTGGACAGCCAGAAGTGCTCAGGAGGATCAGTGCTTAAGGTCCGAAGACCAGCAGGAAATGCTGACGTCATTGAAGGGAAAGGGCCATGTGGATAGCCAGAAATGCTCAGGTGTTCAAGTGCTTGGCTCCCTGGGGCTGGCGGAAGTGATGACGTCATTGAGGGGGAGAGGCCACATGAAGAGCCCGAAATGCTCAGGTGTTCAAGTGCTTGGGTCCCTTGGGCTGGCTGAAGTGCTGACGTCTTTGAGGGGGAGTGGCCACAGGAAGATCCAGAAATGCTCAGGTGGATAAGGGCTTGGGACTCTCAGGCCAGCCAGAAGTGATGACGTCAAAAGGGGTGGGGCCATGTATAGAGCCAGGTGAATGCATTCCAGGGAGGGAAGCTAGAGGTCACAAACGTCCCAAATTCCATGGGTTCATGCTCTGGAATTTAGGACATGGTACCTGTTCTCTGGGAAGGGCGTGCCCCATTTTTAATCAAAAAACTGGGAATAAGGGCTCGGGAAACTGTAAGTGAGCCTGGAGGGGCAGGCCTTTTCTCCCAGTAGTTAAAGGATTTTGAGGCTCTAAACACTGCCTTTTCCCAGATTTCAAAACCTCAGGCAGGACTGTCAGAGTCCCAGGTCAGTCCAGTGTGAGGTGGCCACATGTTGGGTACCATGCGGGGTCCCTGGCCTCATCGTCGCCAAGGGAGGTTTTAAAGGAGCCCTGGCAGCCGACTGCTTGTAACCCTATCCAGCTCGGAAGAGTAAGTCTGTGAGCAGAAGTTGAGCTGGGGCTGTGGGTGTTAGGCCCTTAAGCGAACTTCCAGAGATTGGGAAGACACCCCGATTCTTAGGAGCTCAGTAGAGAGCCTTGTGGGTCATTGGTCAGGCGAACAATGGGGGTTAATGGCCGAAAACGCTCACAAGAACAAAGTTTGGGACGCTGTGACCAGCTTTTAGTGGTCATTTCATCAGTGGAGTTTGGAAAGCTGGACAGCCAGAAGTGCTCAGGAGGATCAGTGCTTAAGGTCCGGAGACCAGCAGGAAATGCTGACGTCATTGAAGGGAAAGGGTCACGTGGATAGCCAGAAATGCTCAGGTGTTCAAGTGCTTGGCTCCCTGGGGCTGGCGGAAGTGATGACGTCATTGAGGGGGAGAGGCCACATGAAGAGCCCGAAATGCTCAGGTTTTCAAGTGCTAGGGTCCCTTGGGCTGGCTGAAGTGCTGACGTCTTCGAGGGGGAGTGGCCACAGGAAGATCCAGTAATGCTCAGGTGGATAAGGGCTTGGGACTCTCAGGCCAGCCAGAAGTGATGACGTCAAAAGGGGAGGGGCCATGTATAGAGCCAGGTGAATGCATTCCAGGGAGGGAAGCTAGAGGTCACAAACGTCCCAAATTCCATGGGTTCATGCTCTGGAATTTAGGACATGGTACCTGTTCTCTGGGAAGGGCGTGCCCCATTATTAAGCAAAAACTGGGAATAAGGGCTCGGGAAACTGTAAGTGATCCTGGAGGGGCAGGCCTTTTCTCCCAGTAATTTAAGGCTTTTCAGGGTCTAAACACTGCCTTTTCCCAGATTTCAAAACCTCAGGCAGGACTGTCAGAGTCCCAGGTCAGTCCAGTGTAAGGTGCCCACATGTTGGGTACCATGCGGGTTCCCTGGCCTCATCGTCGCCGAGGGAGGTTTGAAAGGAGCGCTGGCAGCCGCCTGCTTGTATCCCTATCCAGCTGGGAAGAGTAAGTCTGTGAGCAGAAGTTGAGCTGGGGCTGTGGGTGTTAGGCCCTCAAGTGAACGTCCAGAGATTGGGAAGACACCCCGCTTCTTAGGGGCTCAGTAGAGAGCCTTGTGTGTCATTGGTCAGGCGAACAATGGGGGTTAATGGCCTAAAACGCTCACATGAACAAAGCTTGGGACGCTGTGACCAGCTTTTAGTGGTCATTTCATCAGTGGAGTTTGGAAAGCTCGACAGCCAGAAGTGCTCAGGAGGATCAGTGCTTAAGGTCTGGAGACCAGCAGGAAATGCTGACGTCATTGAAGGGAAAGGGCCACGTGGATAGCCAGAAATGCTCAGGTGTTCAAGTGCTTGGCTCCCTGGGGCTGGCAGAAGTGATGACGTCATTGAGGGGGAGAGGCCACATGAAGAGCCCGAAATGCTCAGGTGTTCAAGTGCTTGGGTCCCTTGGGCTGGCTGAAGTGCTGACGTCTTCGAGGGGGAGTGGCCACAGGAAGATCCAGAAATGCTCAGGTGGATAAGGGCTTGGGACACTCAGGCCAGCGAGAAGTGATGACGTCAAAAGGGGAGGGGCCATGTATAGAGCCAGGTGAATGCATTCCAGGGAGGGAAGCTAGAGGTCACAAACGTCCCAAATTCCATGGGTTCATGCTCTGGAATTTAGGACATGGTACCTGTTCTCTGGGAAGGGCGTGCCCCATTATTAAGCAAAAAACTGGGAATAAGGGCTCGGGAAACTGTAAGTGAGCCTGGAGGGGCAGGCCTTTTCTCCCAGTAGTTAAAGGCTTTTCAGGCTCTTAACACTGCCTTTTCCCAGATTTCAAAACCTCAGGCAGGACTGTCAGAGTCCCAGGTCAGTCCAGTGTGAGGTGCCCACATGTTGGGTACCATGCGGGTCCCTGGCCTCAAAGTCGACGAGGGAGGTTTTAAAGGAGCGCTGGCAGCCGCCTGCTTGTAATCCTATCCAGCTGGGAAGAGTAAGTCTGTGAGCAGAAGTTGAGCTGGGGCTGTGGGTGTTAGGCCCTTAAGCGAACTTCCAGAGATTGGGAAGACACCCCGATTCTTAGGAGCTCAGTAGAGAGCCTGTGGGTCATTGGTCAGGCGAACAATGGGGTTAATGGCCGAAAACGCTCACCTGAACAAAGGTTGGGACGCTGTGACCAGCTTTTAGTGGTCATTTCATCGTGGAATTTGGAAAGCTGGACAGCCAGATGTGCTCAGGAGGATCAGTGCTTAAGGTCCGGAGACCAGCAGGAAATGCTGAGGTCATTGAAGGGAAAGGGCCACGTGGATAGCCAGAAATGCTCAGGTGTTCAAGTGCTTGGCTCCCTGGGGCTGGCGGAAGTGATGACGTCATTGAGGGGAAGAGGCCACATGAAGAGCCAGAAATGCTCAGGTGTTCAAGTGCTTGGGTCCCTTGGGCTGGCTGAAGTGCTGATGTCTTCGAGGGGGAGTGGCCACAGGAAGATCCAGAAATGCTCAGGTGGATAAGGGCTTGGGACTCTCAGGCCAGCCAGAAGTGATGACGTCAAAAGGGGAGGGGCCATGTATAGAGCCAGGTGAATGCATTCCAGGGAGGGAAGCTAGAGGTCACAAACGTCCCAAATTCCATGGGTTCATTCTCTGGAATTTAGGACATGGTACCTGTTCTCTGGGAAGGGCGTGCCCCATTATTAAGCAAAAAACTGGGAATAAGGGCTCCGGAAACTGTAAGTGAGCCTGGAGGGGCAGGAATTTTCTCCCAGTAGTTAAAGGATTTTCAGGGTCTAAACACTGCCTTTTCCCAGATTTCAAAACCTCAGGCAGGACTGTCAGAGTCCCAGGTCAGTCCAGTGTGAGGTGCCCACATGTTGGGTACCATGCGGGGTCCCTGGCCTCTTCGTCGCCGAGGGAGGTTTTAAAGGAGCGCTGGCAGCCGCCTGCTTGTAACCCTATCCAGCTGGGAAGAGTAAGTCTGTGAGCAGAAGTTGAGCTGGGGCTGTGGGTGTTAGGCCCTCAAGCGAACTTCCAGAGATTGGGAAGACACCCAGCTTCTTAGGAGCTCAGTAGAGAGCCTTGTGGTTCACTGGTCAGTCCAAGAATGGGGGTTAATGGCCGAAAACGCTCCCGTGAACAAAGGTTGGGAGGCTGTGACCAGCTTTTAGTGGTCATTTCATCAGTGGAGTTTGGAAAGCTGGAAAGCTAGAAGTGCTCAGGAGGATCAGTGCTTAAGGTCCGGAGACCAGCAGGAAATGCTGACGTCATTGAAGGGAAAGGGCCACGTGGATAGCCAGAAATGCTCAGGTGTTCAAGTGCTTGGCTCCCTGGGGCTGGCGGAAGTGATGACGTCATTGAGGGGGAGAGGCCACATGAAGAGCCCGAAATGCTCAGGTGTTCAAGTGCTTGGGTCCCTTGGGCTGGCTGAAGTGCTGACGTCTTTGAGGGGGAGTGGCCACAGGAAGATCCAGATATGCTCAGGTGGATAAGGGCTTGGGACACTCAGGCCAGCGAGAAGTGATGACGTCAAAAGGGGAGGGGCCATGTATAGAGCCAGGTGAATGCATTCCAGGGAGGGAAGCTAGAGGTCACAAACGTCCCAAATTCCATGGGTTCATGCTCTGGAATTTAGGACATGGTACCTGTTCTCTTGGAAGGGCGTGCCCCATTATTAAGCAAAAAACTGGGAATAAGGGCTCGGGAAACTGTAAGTGAGCCTGGAGGGGCAGGCCTTTTCTCCCAGTAGTTAAAGGCTTTTCAGGCTCTAAACACTGCCTTTTCCCAGATTTCAAAACCTCAAGCAGGACTGTCAGAGTCCCAGGTCAGTCCAATGTGAGGTGCCCACATGTTGGGTACCATGCGGGGTCCCTGGCCTCATCGTCGCCGAGGGAGGTTTTAAAGGAGCGCTGGCAGCCGCCTGCTTGTAACCCTATCCAGCTGGGAAGAGTAAGTCTGTGAGCAGAAGTTGAGCTGGGGCTGCGGGTGTTAGGCCCTTAAGCAAACTTCCAGAGATTGGGAAGACACCCCGCTTCTTAGGAGCTCAGTAGAGAGCTTTGTGGGTCATTGGTCAGGCGAACAATGGGGGTTAATGGCCGAAAACGCTCACCTGAGCAAAGGTGGGGACGCTGTGACCAGCTTTTAGTGGTCATTTCATCAGTGGAGTTTGGAAAGCTGGACAGCCAGAAGTGCTCAGGAGGATCAGTGCTTAAGGTCCGGATACCAGCAGGAAATGCTGACGTCATTGAAGGGAAAGGGCCACGTGGATAGCCCGAAATGCTCAGGTGTTCAAGTGCTTGGGTCCCTTGGGCTGGCTGAAGAGCTGACGTCTTCGAGGGGGAGTGGCCACAGGAAGATCCAGAAATGCTCAGGTGGATAAGGGCTTGGGACTCTCAGGCCAGCCAGAAGTGATGATGTCAAAAGGGGTGGGGCCATGTATAGAGCCAGGTGAATGCATTCCAGGGAGGGAAGCTAGAGGTCACAAACGTCCCAAATTCCATGGGTTCATGCTCTGGAATTTAGGACATGGTACCTGTTCTCTGGGAAGGGCGTGCCCCATTATTAAGCAAAAAACTGGGAATAAGGGCTCGGGAAACTGTAAGTGAGCCTGGAGGGGCAGGCCTTTTCTCCCAGTAATTTAAGGCTTTTCAGGGTCTAAACACTGCCTTTTCCCAGATTTCAAAACCTCAGGCAGGACTGTCAGAGTCCCAGGTCAGTCCAGTGTGAGGTGCCCACATGTTGGGTACCATGCGGGTTCCCTGGCCTCATCGTCGCCGAGGGAGGTTTGAAAGGAGCGCTGGCAGCCGCCTGCTTGTAACCCTATCCAGCTGGGAAGAGTAAGTCTGTGAGCAGAAGTTGAGCTGGGGCTGTGGGTGTTAGGCCCTTAAGCAAACTTCCAGAGATTGGGAAGACACCCCGCTTCTTAGGAGCTCAGTAGCGAGCCTTGTGGGTCATTGGTCAGGCGAACAATGGGGGTTAATGGCCGAAAATGCTCACGAGAACAAAGGTTGGGACGCTGTGACCAGCTTTTAGTGGTCATTTCATCAGTAGAGTTTGGAAAGCTGGACAGCCAGAAGTGCTCAGGAGGATCAGTGCTTAAGGTCCGAAGACCAGCAGGAAATGCTGACGTCATTGAAGGGAAAGGGCCATGTGGATAGCCAGAAATGCTCAGGTGTTCAAGTGCTTGGCTCCCTGGGGCTGGCGGAAGTGATGACGTCATTGAGGGGGAGAGGCCACATGAAGAGCCCGAAATGCTCAGGTGTTCAAGTGCTTGGGTCCCTTGGGCTGGCTGAAGTGCTGACGTCTTTGAGGGGGAGTGGCCACAGGAAGATCCAGAAATGCTCAGGTGGATAAGGGCTTGGGACTCTCAGGCCAGCCAGAAGTGATGACGTCAAAAGGGGAGGGGCCATGTATAGAGCCAGGTGAATGCATTCCAGGGAGGGAAGCTAGAGGTCACAAACGTCCCAAATTCCATGGGTTCATGCTCTGGAATTTAGGACATGGTACCTGTTCTCTGGGAAGGGCGTGCCCCATTATTAAGCAAAAAACTGGGAATAAGGGCTCGGGAAACTGTAAGTGAGCCTGGAGGGGCAGGCCTTTTCTCCCAGTAGTTAAAGGATTTTCAGGCTCTAAACACTGCCTTTTCCCAGATTTCAAAACCTCAGGCAGGACTGTCAGAGTCCCAGGTCAGTCCAGTGTGAGGTGCCCACATGTTGGGTACCATGCGGGGTCCCTGGCCTCATCGTCCCCGAGGGAGGTTTTAAAGGAGCGCTGGCAGCCGCCTGCTTGTAACCCTATCCAGCTGGGAAGAGTAAGTCTGTGAGCAGAAGTTGAGCTGGAGCTGTGGGTGTTAGGCCCTTAAGCGAACTTCCAGAGATTGGGAAGACACCCCGCTTCTTAGGAGCTCAGTAGAGAGCCTTGTGGGTCATTGGTCAGGCGAACAATGGGGGTTAATGGCCGAAAACGCTCACGTGAACAAAGGTTGGGACGCTGTGACCAGCTTTTAGTGGTCATTTCATCAGTGGAGTTTGGAAAGCTGGACAGCCAGAAGTGCTCAGGAGGATCAGTGCTTAAGGTCTTGAGACCAGCAGGAAATGCTGACGTCATTGAAGGGAAAGGGCCACGTGGATAGCCAGAAATGCTCAGGTGTTCAAGTGCTTGGCTCCCTGGGGCTGGCGGAAGTGATGACGTCATTGAGGGTAGAGGCCACATGAAGAGCCCGAAATGCTCAGGTGTTCAAGTGCTTGGTTCCCTTGGGCTGGCTGAAGTGCTGACGTCTTCGAGGGGGAGTGGCCACAGGAAGATCCAGAAATGCTCAGGTGGATAAGGGCTTGGGACTCTCAGGCCAGCCAGAAGTGATGATGTCAAAAGGGGAGGGGCCATGTATAGAGCCAGGTGAATGCATTCCAGGGAGGGAAGCTAGAGGTCACAAACGTCCCAAATTCCATGGGTTCATGCTCTGGAATTTAGGACATGGTACCTGTTCTCTGGGAAGGGCGTGCCCCATTATTAAGCAAAAACTGGGAATAAGGGCTCGGGAAACTGTAAGTGATCCTGGAGGGGCAGGCCTTTTCTCCCAGTAATTTAAGGCTTTTCAGGGTCTAAACACTGCCTTTTCCCAGATTTCAAAACCTCAGGCAGGACTGTCAGAGTCCCAGGTCAGTCCAGTGTAAGGTGCCCACATGTTGGGTACCATGCGGGTTCCCTGGCCTCATCGTCGCCGAGGGAGGTTTGAAAGGAGCGCTGGCAGCCGCCTGCTTGTATCCCTATCCAGCTGGGAAGAGTAAGTCTGTGAGCAGAAGTTGAGCTGGGGCTGTGGGTGTTAGGCCCTCAAGTGAACGTCCAGAGATTGGGAAGACACCCCGCTTCTTAGGGGCTCAGTAGAGAGCCTTGTGTGTCATTGGTCAGGCGAACAATGGGGGTTAATGGCCTAAAACGCTCACATGAACAAAGCTTGGGACGCTGTGACCAGCTTTTAGTGGTCATTTCATCAGTGGAGTTTGGAAAGCTCGACAGCCAGAAGTGCTCAGGAGGATCAGTGCTTAAGGTCTGGAGACCAGCAGGAAATGCTGACGTCATTGAAGGGAAAGGGCCACGTGGATAGCCAGAAATGCTCAGGTGTTCAAGTGCTTGGCTCCCTGGGGCTGGCAGAAGTGATGACGTCATTGAGGGGGAGAGGCCACATGAAGAGCCCGAAATGCTCAGGTGTTCAAGTGCTTGGGTCCCTTGGGCTGGCTGAAGTGCTGACGTCTTCGAGGGGGAGTGGCCACAGGAAGATCCAGAAATGCTCAGGTGGATAAGGGCTTGGGACACTCAGGCCAGCGAGAAGTGATGACGTCAAAAGGGGAGGGGCCATGTATAGAGCCAGGTGAATGCATTCCAGGGAGGGAAGCTAGAGGTCACAAACGTCCCAAATTCCATGGGTTCATGCTCTGGAATTTAGGACATGGTACCTGTTCTCTGGGAAGGGCGTGCCCCATTATTAAGCAAAAAACTGGGAATAAGGGCTCGGGAAACTGTAAGTGAGCCTGGAGGGGCAGGCCTTTTCTCCCAGTAGTTAAAGGCTTTTCAGGCTCTAAACACTGCCTTTTCCCAGATTTCAAAACCTGAAGCAGAACTGTCAGAGTCCCAGGTCAGTCCAATGTGAGGTGCCCACATGTTGGGTACCATGCGGGGTCCCTGGCCTCATCGTCGCCGAGGGAGGTTTTAAAGGAGCGCTGGCAGCCGCCTGCTTGTAACCCTATCCAGCTGGGAAGAGTAAGTCTGTGAGCAGAAGTTGAGCTGGGGCTGCGGGTGTTAGGCCCTTAAGCAAACTTCCAGAGATTGGGAAGACACCCCGCTTCTTAGGAGCTCAGTAGAGAGCTTTGTGGGTCATTGGTCAGGCGAACAATGGGGGTTAATGGCCGAAAACGCTCACCTGAACAAAGGTGGGGACGCTGTGACCAGCTTTTAGTGGTCATTTCATCAGTGGAGTTTGGAAAGCTGGACAGCCAGAAGTGCTCAGGAGGATCAGTGCTTAAGGTCCGAAGACCAGCAGGAAATGCTGACGTCATTGAAGGGAAAGGGCCATGTGGATAGCCAGAAATGCTCAGGTGTTCAAGTGCTTGGCTCCCTGGGGCTGGCGGAAGTGATGACGTCATTGAGGGGGAGAGGCCACATGAAGAGCCCGAAATGCTCAGGTGTTCAAGTGCTTGGGTCCCTTGGGCTGGCTGAAGTGCTGACGTCTTTGAGGGGGAGTGGCCACAGGAAGATCCAGAAATGCTCAGGTGGATAAGGGCTTGGGACTCTCAGGCCAGCCAGAAGTGATGACGTCAAAAGGGGTGGGGCCATGTATAGAGCCAGGTGAATGCATTCCAGGGAGGGAAGCTAGAGGTCACAAACGTCCCAAATTCCATGGGTTCATGCTCTGGAATTTAGGACATGGTACCTGTTCTCTGGGAAGGGCGTGCCCCATTTTTAATCAAAAAACTGGGAATAAGGGCTCGGGAAACTGTAAGTGAGCCTGGAGGGGCAGGCCTTTTCTCCCAGTAGTTAAAGGATTTTGAGGCTCTAAACACTGCCTTTTCCCAGATTTCAAAACCTCAGGCAGGACTGTCAGAGTCCCAGGTCAGTCCAGTGTGAGGTGGCCACATGTTGGGTACCATGCGGGGTCCCTGGCCTCATCGTCGCCAAGGGAGGTTTTAAAGGAGCCCTGGCAGCCGACTGCTTGTAACCCTATCCAGCTCGGAAGAGTAAGTCTGTGAGCAGAAGTTGAGCTGGGGCTGTGGGTGTTAGGCCCTTAAGCGAACTTCCAGAGATTGGGAAGACACCCCGATTCTTAGGAGCTCAGTAGAGAGCCTTGTGGGTCATTGGTCAGGCGAACAATGGGGGTTAATGGCCGAAAACGCTCACAAGAACAAAGTTTGGGACGCTGTGACCAGCTTTTAGTGGTCATTTCATCAGTGGAGTTTGGAAAGCTGGACAGCCAGAAGTGCTCAGGAGGATCAGTGCTTAAGGTCCGGAGACCAGCAGGAAATGCTGACGTCATTGAAGGGAAAGGGTCACGTGGATAGCCAGAAATGCTCAGGTGTTCAAGTGCTTGGCTCCCTGGGGCTGGCGGAAGTGATGACGTCATTGAGGGGGAGAGGCCACATGAAGAGCCCGAAATGCTCAGGTTTTCAAGTGCTAGGGTCCCTTGGGCTGGCTGAAGTGCTGACGTCTTCGAGGGGGAGTGGCCACAGGAAGATCCAGTAATGCTCAGGTGGATAAGGGCTTGGGACTCTCAGGCCAGCCAGAAGTGATGACGTCAAAAGGGGAGGGGCCATGTATAGAGCCAGGTGAATGCATTCCAGGGAGGGAAGCTAGAGGTCACAAACGTCCCAAATTCCATGGGTTCATGCTCTGGAATTTAGGACATGGTACCTGTTCTCTGGGAAGGGCGTGCCCCATTATTAAGCAAAAACTGGGAATAAGGGCTCGGGAAACTGTAAGTGATCCTGGAGGGGCAGGCCTTTTCTCCCAGTAATTTAAGGCTTTTCAGGGTCTAAACACTGCCTTTTCCCAGATTTCAAAACCTCAGGCAGGACTGTCAGAGTCCCAGGTCAGTCCAGTGTAAGGTGCCCACATGTTGGGTACCATGCGGGTTCCCTGGCCTCATCGTCGCCGAGGGAGGTTTGAAAGGAGCGCTGGCAGCCGCCTGCTTGTATCCCTATCCAGCTGGGAAGAGTAAGTCTGTGAGCAGAAGTTGAGCTGGGGCTGTGGGTGTTAGGCCCTCAAGTGAACGTCCAGAGATTGGGAAGACACCCCGCTTCTTAGGGGCTCAGTAGAGAGCCTTGTGTGTCATTGGTCAGGCGAACAATGGGGGTTAATGGCCTAAAACGCTCACATGAACAAAGCTTGGGACGCTGTGACCAGCTTTTAGTGGTCATTTCATCAGTGGAGTTTGGAAAGCTCGACAGCCAGAAGTGCTCAGGAGGATCAGTGCTTAAGGTCTGGAGACCAGCAGGAAATGCTGACGTCATTGAAGGGAAAGGGCCACGTGGATAGCCAGAAATGCTCAGGTGTTCAAGTGCTTGGCTCCCTGGGGCTGGCAGAAGTGATGACGTCATTGAGGGGGAGAGGCCACATGAAGAGCCCGAAATGCTCAGGTGTTCAAGTGCTTGGGTCCCTTGGGCTGGCTGAAGTGCTGACGTCTTCGAGGGGGAGTGGCCACAGGAAGATCCAGAAATGCTCAGGTGGATAAGGGCTTGGGACACTCAGGCCAGCGAGAAGTGATGACGTCAAAAGGGGAGGGGCCATGTATAGAGCCAGGTGAATGCATTCCAGGGAGGGAAGCTAGAGGTCACAAACGTCCCAAATTCCATGGGTTCATGCTCTGGAATTTAGGACATGGTACCTGTTCTCTGGGAAGGGCGTGCCCCATTATTAAGCAAAAAACTGGGAATAAGGGCTCGGGAAACTGTAAGTGAGCCTGGAGGGGCAGGCCTTTTCTCCCAGTAGTTAAAGGCTTTTCAGGCTCTAAACACTGCCTTTTCCCAGATTTCAAAACCTGAAGCAGAACTGTCAGAGTCCCAGGTCAGTCCAATGTGAGGTGCCCACATGTTGGGTACCATGCGGGGTCCCTGGCCTCATCGTCGCCGAGGGAGGTTTTAAAGGAGCGCTGGCAGCCGCCTGCTTGTAACCCTATCCAGCTGGGAAGAGTAAGTCTGTGAGCAGAAGTTGAGCTGGGGCTGCGGGTGTTAGGCCCTTAAGCAAACTTCCAGAGATTGGGAAGACACCCCGCTTCTTAGGAGCTCAGTAGAGAGCTTTGTGGGTCATTGGTCAGGCGAACAATGGGGGTTAATGGCCGAAAACGCTCACCTGAACAAAGGTGGGAACGCTGTGACCAGCTTTTAGTGGTCATTTCATCAGTGGAGTTTGGAAAGCTGGACAGCCAGAAGTGCTCAGGAGGATCAGTGCTTAAGGTCCGAAGACCAGCAGGAAATGCTGACGTCATTGAAGGGAAAGGGCCATGTGGATAGCCAGAAATGCTCAGGTGTTCAAGTGCTTGGCTCCCTGGGGCTGGCGGAAGTGATGACGTCATTGAGGGGGAGAGGCCACATGAAGAGCCCGAAATGCTCAGGTGTTCAAGTGCTTGGGTCCCTTGGGCTGGCTGAAGTGCTGACGTCTTTGAGGGGGAGTGGCCACAGGAAGATCCAGAAATGCTCAGGTGGATAAGGGCTTGGGACTCTCAGGCCAGCCAGAAGTGATGACGTCAAAAGGGGTGGGGCCATGTATAGAGCCAGGTGAATGCATTCCAGGGAGGGAAGCTAGAGGTCACAAACGTCCCAAATTCCATGGGTTCATGCTCTGGAATTTAGGACATGGTACCTGTTCTCTGGGAAGGGCGTGCCCCATTTTTAATCAAAAAACTGGGAATAAGGGCTCGGGAAACTGTAAGTGAGCCTGGAGGGGCAGGCCTTTTCTCCCAGTAGTTAAAGGATTTTGAGGCTCTAAACACTGCCTTTTCCCAGATTTCAAAACCTCAGGCAGGACTGTCAGAGTCCCAGGTCAGTCCAGTGTGAGGTGGCCACATGTTGGGTACCATGCGGGGTCCCTGGCCTCATCGTCGCCAAGGGAGGTTTTAAAGGAGCCCTGGCAGCCGACTGCTTGTAACCCTATCCAGCTCGGAAGAGTAAGTCTGTGAGCAGAAGTTGAGCTGGGGCTGTGGGTGTTAGGCCCTTAAGCGAACTTCCAGAGATTGGGAAGACACCCCGATTCTTAGGAGCTCAGTAGAGAGCCTTGTGGGTCATTGGTCAGGCGAACAATGGGGGTTAATGGCCGAAAACGCTCACAAGAACAAAGTTTGGGACGCTGTGACCAGCTTTTAGTGGTCATTTCATCAGTGGAGTTTGGAAAGCTGGACAGCCAGAAGTGCTCAGGAGGATCAGTGCTTAAGGTCCGGAGACCAGCAGGAAATGCTGACGTCATTGAAGGGAAAGGGTCACGTGGATAGCCAGAAATGCTCAGGTGTTCAAGTGCTTGGCTCCCTGGGGCTGGCGGAAGTGATGACGTCATTGAGGGGGAGAGGCCACATGAAGAGCCCGAAATGCTCAGGTTTTCAAGTGCTAGGGTCCCTTGGGCTGGCTGAAGTGCTGACGTCTTCGAGGGGGAGTGGCCACAGGAAGATCCAGTAATGCTCAGGTGGATAAGGGCTTGGGACTCTCAGGCCAGCCAGAAGTGATGACGTCAAAAGGGGAGGGGCCATGTATAGAGCCAGGTGAATGCATTCCAGGGAGGGAAGCTAGAGGTCACAAACGTCCCAATTTCCATGGGTTCATGCTCTGGAATTTAGGACATGGTACCTGTTCTCTGGGAAGGGCGTGCCCCATTATTAAGCAAAAACTGGGAATAAGGGCTCGGGAAACTGTAAGTGATCCTGGAGGGGCAGGCCTTTTCTCCCAGTAATTTAAGGCTTTTCAGGGTCTAAACACTGCCTTTTCCCAGATTTCAAAACCTCAGGCAGGACTGTCAGAGTCCCAGGTCAGTCCAGTGTAAGGTGCCCACATGTTGGGTACCATGCGGGTTCCCTGGCCTCATCGTCGCCGAGGGAGGTTTGAAAGGAGCGCTGGCAGCCGCCTGCTTGTATCCCTATCCAGCTGGGAAGAGTAAGTCTGTGAGCAGAAGTTGAGCTGGGGCTGTGGGTGTTAGGCCCTCAAGTGAACGTCCAGAGATTGGGAAGACACCCCGCTTCTTAGGGGCTCAGTAGAGAGCCTTGTGTGTCATTGGTCAGGCGAACAATGGGGGTTAATGGCCTAAAACGCTCACATGAACAAAGCTTGGGACGCTGTGACCAGCTTTTAGTGGTCATTTCATCAGTGGAGTTTGGAAAGCTCGACAGCCAGAAGTGCTCAGGAGGATCAGTGCTTAAGGTCTGGAGACCAGCAGGAAATGCTGACGTCATTGAAGGGAAAGGGCCACGTGGATAGCCAGAAATGCTCAGGTGTTCAAGTGCTTGGCTCCCTGGGGCTGGCAGAAGTGATGACGTCATTGAGGGGGAGAGGCCACATGAAGAGCCCGAAATGCTCAGGTGTTCAAGTGCTTGGGTCCCTTGGGCTGGCTGAAGTGCTGACGTCTTCGAGGGGGAGTGGCCACAGGAAGATCCAGAAATGCTCAGGTGGATAAGGGCTTGGGACACTCAGGCCAGCGAGAAGTGATGACGTCAAAAGGGGAGGGGCCATGTATAGAGCCAGGTGAATGCATTCCAGGGAGGGAAGCTAGAGGTCACAAACGTCCCAAATTCCATGGGTTCATGCTCTGGAATTTAGGACATGGTACCTGTTCTCTGGGAAGAGCGTGCCCCATTATTAAGCAAAAAACTGGGAATAAGGGCTCGGGAAACTGTAAGTGAGCCTGGAGGGGCAGGCCTTTTCTCCCAGTAGTTAAAGGCTTTTCAGGCTCTAAACACTGCCTTTTCCCAGATTTCAAAACCTGAAGCAGAACTGTCAGAGTCCCAGGTCAGTCCAATGTGAGGTGCCCACATGTTGGGTACCATGCGGGGTCCCTGGCCTCATCGTCGCCGAGGGAGGTTTTAAAGGAGCGCTGGCAGCCGCCTGCTTGTAACCCTATCCAGCTGGGAAGAGTAAGTCTGTGAGCAGAAGTTGAGCTGGGGCTGCGGGTGTTAGGCCCTTAAGCAAACTTCCAGAGATTGGGAAGACACCCCGCTTCTTAGGAGCTCAGTAGAGAGCTTTGTGGGTCATTGGTCAGGCGAACAATGGGGGTTAATGGCCGAAAACGCTCACCTGAACAAAGGTGGGGACGCTGTGACCAGCTTTTAGTGGTCATTTCATCAGTGGAGTTTGGAAAGCTGGACAGCCAGAAGTGCTCAGGAGGATCAGTGCTTAAGGTACGAAGACCAGCAGGAAATGCTGACGTCATTGAAGGGAAAGGGCCATGTGGATAGCCAGAAATGCTCAGGTGTTCAAGTGCTTGGCTCCCTGGGGCTGGCGGAAGTGATGACGTCATTGAGGGGGAGAGGCCACATGAAGAGCCCGAAATGCTCAGGTGTTCAAGTGCTTGGGTCCCTTGGGCTGGCTGAAGTGCTGACGTCTTTGAGGGGGAGTGGCCACAGGAAGATCCAGAAATGCTCAGGTGGATAAGGGCTTGGGACTCTCAGGCCAGCCAGAAGTGATGACGTCAAAAGGGGTGGGGCCATGTATAGAGCCAGGTGAATGCATTCCAGGGAGGGAAGCTAGAGGTCACAAACGTCCCAAATTCCATGGGTTCATGCTCTGGAATTTAGGACATGGTACCTGTTCTCTGGGAAGGGCGTGCCCCATTTTTAATCAAAAAACTGGGAATAAGGGCTCGGGAAACTGTAAGTGAGCCTGGAGGGGCAGGCCTTTTCTCCCAGTAGTTAAAGGATTTTGAGGCTCTAAACACTGCCTTTTCCCAGATTTCAAAACCTCAGGCAGGACTGTCAGAGTCCCAGGTCAGTCCAGTGTGAGGTGGCCACATGTTGGGTACCATGCGGGGTCCCTGGCCTCATCGTCGCCAAGGGAGGTTTTAAAGGAGCCCTGGCAGCCGACTGCTTGTAACCCTATCCAGCTCGGAAGAGTAAGTCTGTGAGCAGAAGTTGAGCTGGGGCTGTGGGTGTTAGGCCCTTAAGCGAACTTCCAGAGATTGGGAAGACACCCCGATTCTTAGGAGCTCAGTAGAGAGCCTTGTGGGTCATTGGTCAGGCGAACAATGGGGGTTAATGGCCGAAAACGCTCACAAGAACAAAGTTTGGGACGCTGTGACCAGCTTTTAGTGGTCATTTCATCAGTGGAGTTTGGAAAGCTGGACAGCCAGAAGTGCTCAGGAGGATCAGTGCTTAAGGTCCGGAGACCAGCAGGAAATGCTGACGTCATTGAAGGGAAAGGGTCACGTGGATAGCCAGAAATGCTCAGGTGTTCAAGTGCTTGGCTCCCTGGGGCTGGCGGAAGTGATGACGTCATTGAGGGGGAGAGGCCACATGAAGAGCCCGAAATGCTCAGGTTTTCAAGTGCTAGGGTCCCTTGGGCTGGCTGAAGTGCTGACGTCTTCGAGGGGGAGTGGCCACAGGAAGATCCAGTAATGCTCAGGTGGATAAGGGCTTGGGACTCTCAGGCCAGCCAGAAGTGATGACGTCAAAAGGGGAGGGGCCATGTATAGAGCCAGGTGAATGCATTCCAGGGAGGGAAGCTAGAGGTCACAAACGTCCCAATTTCCATGGGTTCATGCTCTGGAATTTAGGACATGGTACCTGTTCTCTGGGAAGGGCGTGCCCCATTATTAAGCAAAAACTGGGAATAAGGGCTCGGGAAACTGTAAGTGATCCTGGAGGGGCAGGCCTTTTCTCCCAGTAATTTAAGGCTTTTCAGGGTCTAAACACTGCCTTTTCCCAGATTTCAAAACCTCAGGCAGGACTGTCAGAGTCCCAGGTCAGTCCAGTGTAAGGTGCCCACATGTTGGGTACCATGCGGGTTCCCTGGCCTCATCGTCGCCGAGGGAGGTTTGAAAGGAGCGCTGGCAGCCGCCTGCTTGTATCCCTATCCAGCTGGGAAGAGTAAGTCTGTGAGCAGAAGTTGAGCTGGGGCTGTGGGTGTTAGGCCCTCAAGTGAACGTCCAGAGATTGGGAAGACACCCCGCTTCTTAGGGGCTCAGTAGAGAGCCTTGTGTGTCATTGGTCAGGCGAACAATGGGGGTTAATGGCCTAAAACGCTCACATGAACAAAGCTTGGGACGCTGTGACCAGCTTTTAGTGGTCATTTCATCAGTGGAGTTTGGAAAGCTCGACAGCCAGAAGTGCTCAGGAGGATCAGTGCTTAAGGTCTGGAGACCAGCAGGAAATGCTGACGTCATTGAAGGGAAAGGGCCACGTGGATAGCCAGAAATGCTCAGGTGTTCAAGTGCTTGGCTCCCTGGGGCTGGCAGAAGTGATGACGTCATTGAGGGGGAGAGGCCACATGAAGAGCCCGAAATGCTCAGGTGTTCAAGTGCTTGGGTCCCTTGGGCTGGCTGAAGTGCTGACGTCTTCGAGGGGGAGTGGCCACAGGAAGATCCAGAAATGCTCAGGTGGATAAGGGCTTGGGACACTCAGGCCAGCGAGAAGTGATGACGTCAAAAGGGGAGGGGCCATGTATAGAGCCAGGTGAATGCATTCCAGGGAGGGAAGCTAGAGGTCACAAACGTCCCAAATTCCATGGGTTCATGCTCTGGAATTTAGGACATGGTACCTGTTCTCTGGGAAGAGCGTGCCCCATTATTAAGCAAAAAACTGGGAATAAGGGCTCGGGAAACTGTAAGTGAGCCTGGAGGGGCAGGCCTTTTCTCCCAGTAGTTAAAGGCTTTTCAGGCTCTAAACACTGCCTTTTCCCAGATTTCAAAACCTGAAGCAGAACTGTCAGAGTCCCAGGTCAGTCCAATGTGAGGTGCCCACATGTTGGGTACCATGCGGGGTCCCTGGCCTCATCGTCGCCGAGGGAGGTTTTAAAGGAGCGCTGGCAGCCGCCTGCTTGTAACCCTATCCAGCTGGGAAGAGTAAGTCTGTGAGCAGAAGTTGAGCTGGGGCTGCGGGTGTTAGGCCCTTAAGCAAACTTCCAGAGATTGGGAAGACACCCCGCTTCTTAGGAGCTCAGTAGAGAGCTTTGTGGGTCATTGGTCAGGCGAACAATGGGGGTTAATGGCCGAAAACGCTCACCTGAACAAAGGTGGGGACGCTGTGACCAGCTTTTAGTGGTCATTTCATCAGTGGAGTTTGGAAAGCTGGACAGCCAGAAGTGCTCAGGAGGATCAGTGCTTAAGGTACGAAGACCAGCAGGAAATGCTGACGTCATTGAAGGGAAAGGGCCATGTGGATAGCCAGAAATGCTCAGGTGTTCAAGTGCTTGGCTCCCTGGGGCTGGCGGAAGTGATGACGTCATTGAGGGGGAGAGGCCACATGAAGAGCCCGAAATGCTCAGGTGTTCAAGTGCTTGGGTCCCTTGGGCTGGCTGAAGTGCTGACGTCTTTGAGGGGGAGTGGCCACAGGAAGATCCAGAAATGCTCAGGTGGATAAGGGCTTGGGACTCTCAGGCCAGCCAGAAGTGATGACGTCAAAAGGGGTGGGGCCATGTATAGAGCCAGGTGAATGCATTCCAGGGAGGGAAGCTAGAGGTCACAAACGTCCCAAATTCCATGGGTTCATGCTCTGGAATTTAGGACATGGTACCTGTTCTCTGGGAAGGGCGTGCCCCATTTTTAATCAAAAAACTGGGAATAAGGGCTCGGGAAACTGTAAGTGAGCCTGGAGGGGCAGGCCTTTTCTCCCAGTAGTTAAAGGATTTTGAGGCTCTAAACACTGCCTTTTCCCAGATTTCAAAACCTCAGGCAGGACTGTCAGAGTCCCAGGTCAGTCCAGTGTGAGGTGGCCACATGTTGGGTACCATGCGGGGTCCCTGGCCTCATCGTCGCCAAGGGAGGTTTTAAAGGAGCCCTGGCAGCCGACTGCTTGTAACCCTATCCAGCTCGGAAGAGTAAGTCTGTGAGCAGAAGTTGAGCTGGGGCTGTGGGTGTTAGGCCCTTAAGCGAACTTCCAGAGATTGGGAAGACACCCCGATTCTTAGGAGCTCAGTAGAGAGCCTTGTGGGTCATTGGTCAGGCGAACAATGGGGGTTAATGGCCGAAAACGCTCACAAGAACAAAGTTTGGGACGCTGTGACCAGCTTTTAGTGGTCATTTCATCAGTGGAGTTTGGAAAGCTGGACAGCCAGAAGTGCTCAGGAGGATCAGTGCTTAAGGTCCGGAGACCAGCAGGAAATGCTGACGTCATTGAAGGGAAAGGGTCACGTGGATAGCCAGAAATGCTCAGGTGTTCAAGTGCTTGGCTCCCTGGGGCTGGCGGAAGTGATGACGTCATTGAGGGGGAGAGGCCACATGAAGAGCCCGAAATGCTCAGGTTTTCAAGTGCTAGGGTCCCTTGGGCTGGCTGAAGTGCTGACGTCTTCGAGGGGGAGTGGCCACAGGAAGATCCAGTAATGCTCAGGTGGATAAGGGCTTGGGACTCTCAGGCCAGCCAGAAGTGATGACGTCAAAAGGGGAGGGGCCATGTATAGAGCCAGGTGAATGCATTCCAGGGAGGGAAGCTAGAGGTCACAAACGTCCCAAATTCCATGGGTTCATGCTCTGGAATTTAGGACATGGTACCTGTTCTCTGGGAAGGGCGTGCCCCATTATTAAGCAAAAACTGGGAATAAGGGCTCGGGAAACTGTAAGTGATCCTGGAGGGGCAGGCCTTTTCTCCCAGTAATTTAAGGCTTTTCAGGGTCTAAACACTGCCTTTTCCCAGATTTCAAAACCTCAGGCAGGACTGTCAGAGTCCCAGGTCAGTCCAGTGTAAGGTGCCCACATGTTGGGTACCATGCGGGTTCCCTGGCCTCATCGTCGCCGAGGGAGGTTTGAAAGGAGCGCTGGCAGCCGCCTGCTTGTATCCCTATCCAGCTGGGAAGAGTAAGTCTGTGAGCAGAAGTTGAGCTGGGGCTGTGGGTGTTAGGCCCTCAAGTGAACGTCCAGAGATTGGGAAGACACCCCGCTTCTTAGGGGCTCAGTAGAGAGCCTTGTGTGTCATTGGTCAGGCGAACAATGGGGGTTAATGGCCTAAAACGCTCACATGAACAAAGCTTGGGACGCTGTGACCAGCTTTTAGTGGTCATTTCATCAGTGGAGTTTGGAAAGCTCGACAGCCAGAAGTGCTCAGGAGGATCAGTGCTTAAGGTCTGGAGACCAGCAGGAAATGCTGACGTCATTGAAGGGAAAGGGCCACGTGGATAGCCAGAAATGCTCAGGTGTTCAAGTGCTTGGCTCCCTGGGGCTGGCAGAAGTGATGACGTCATTGAGGGGGAGAGGCCACATGAAGAGCCCGAAATGCTCAGGTGTTCAAGTGCTTGGGTCCCTTGGGCTGGCTGAAGTGCTGACGTCTTCGAGGGGGAGTGGCCACAGGAAGATCCAGAAATGCTCATGTGGATAAGGGCTTGGGACACTCAGGCCAGCGAGAAGTGATGACGTCAAAAGGGGAGGGGCCATGTATAGAGCCAGGTGAATGCATTCCATGGAGGGAAGCTAGAGGTCACAAACGTCCCAAATTCCATGGGTTCATGCTCTGGAATTTAGGACATGGTACCTGTTCTCTGGGAAGGGCGTGCCCCATTATTAAGCAAAAAACTGGGAATAAGGGCTCGGGAAACTGTAAGTGAGCCTGGAGGGGCAGGCCTTTTCTCCCAGTAGTTAAAGGCTTTTCAGGCTCTAAACACTGCCTTTTCCCAGATTTCAAAACCTGAAGCAGAACTGTCAGAGTCCCAGGTCAGTCCAATGTGAGGTGCCCACATGTTGGGTACCATGCGGGGTCCCTGGCCTCATCGTCGCCGAGGGAGGTTTTAAAGGAGCGCTGGCAGCCGCCTGCTTGTAACCCTATCCAGCTGGGAAGAGTAAGTCTGTGAGCAGAAGTTGAGCTGGGGCTGCGGGTGTTAGGCCCTTAAGCAAACTTCCAGAGATTGGGAAGACACCCCGCTTCTTAGGAGCTCAGTAGAGAGCTTTGTGGGTCATTGGTCAGGCGAACAATGGGGGTTAATGGCCGAAAACGCTCACGTGAACAAAGGTTGGGACGCTGTGACCAGCTTTTAGTGGTCATTTCATCAGTGGAGTTTGGAAAGCTGGACAGCCAGAAGTGCTCAGGAGGATCAGTGCTTAAGGTCCGAAGACCAGCAGGAAATGCTGACGTCATTGAAGGGAAAGGGCCATGTGGATAGCCAGAAATGCTCAGGTGTTCAAGTGCTTGGCTCCCTGGGGCTGGCGGAAGTGATGACGTCATTGAGGGGGAGAGGCCACATGAAGAGCCCGAAATGCTCAGGTGTTCAAGTGCTTGGGTCCCTTGGGCTGGCTGAAGTGCTGACGTCTTTGAGGGGGAGTGGCCACAGGAAGATCCAGAAATGCTCAGGTGGATAAGGGCTTGGGACTCTCAGGCCAGCCAGAAGTGATGACGTCAAAAGGGGAGGGGCCATGTATAGAGCCAGGTGAATGCATTCCAGGGAGGGAAGCTAGAGGTCACAAACGTCCCAAATTCCATGGGTTCATGCTCTGGAATTTAGGATATGGTACCTGTCTCTGGGAAGGGCGTGCCCCATTATTAAGCAAAAAACTGGGAATAAGGGCTCGGGAAACTGCAAGTGAGCCTGGAGGGGCAGGCCTTTTCTACCAGTAATTTAAGGCTTTTCAGGGTCTAAACACTGCCTTTTCCCAGATTTCAAAACCTCAGGCAGGACTGTCAGAGTCCCAGGTCAGTCCAGTGTGAGATGCCCACATGTTGGGTACCAAGCGGGGTCCCTGGCCTCATCGTCGCCGAGGGAGGTTTTAAAGGAGCGCTTGCAGCCTCCTGCTTGTAACCCTATCCAGCTGGGAAGAGTAAGTCTGTGAGCAGAAATTGAGCTGGGGCTGTGGGTGTTAGGCCCTTAAGCGAACTTCCAGAGATTGGGAAGACACCCCGCTTCTTAGGAGCTCAGTTGAGAGCCTTGTGGGTCATTGGTCAGGCGAACAATGGGGGTTAATGTCCGAAAAAGCTCACCTGAACAAAGGTTGGGACGCTGTGACCAGCTTTTAGTGGTCATTTCATCAGTGGAGTTTGGAAAGCTGGACAGCCAGAAGTGCTCAGGAGGATCAGTGCTTAAGGTCCGGAGACCAGCAGGAAATGCTGACGTCATTGAAGGGAAAGGGTCACGTGGATAGCCAGAAATGCTCAGGTGTTCAAGTGCTTGGCTCCCTGGGGCTGGCGGAAGTGATGACGTCATTGAGGGGGAGAGGCCACATGAAGAGCCCGAAATGCTCAGGTGTTCAAGTGCTTGGGTCCCTTGGGCTGGCTGAAGTGCTGATGTCTTCGAGGGGGAGTGGCCACAGGAAGATCCAGAAATGCTCAGGTGGATAAGGGCTTGGGACTCTCAGGCCAGCCAGAAGTGATGACGTCAAAAGGGGAGGGGCCATGTATAGAGCCAGGTGAATGCATTCCAGGGAGGGAAGCTAGAGGTCACAAACGTCCCAAATTTCATGGGTTCATTCTCTGGAATTTAGGACATGGTACCTGTTCTCTGGGAAGGGCGTGCCCCATTATTAAGCAAAAAACTGGGAATAAGGGCTCAGGAAACTGTAAGTGAGCCTGGAGGGGCAGGCCTTTTCTCCCAGTAGTTAAAGGATTTTCAGGGTCTAAACACTGCCTTTTCCCATATTTCAAAACCTCAGGCAGGACTGTCAGAGTCCCAGGTCAGTCCAGTGTGAGGTGCCCACATGTTGGGTACCATGCGGGGTCCCTGGCCTCTTCGTCGCCGAGGGAGGTTTTAAAGGAGCGCTGGCAGCCGCCTGCTTGTAACCCTATCCAGCTGGGAAGAGTAAGTCTGTGAGCAGAAGTTGAGCTGGGGCTGTGGGTGTTAGGCCCTCAAGTGAACTTCCAGAGATTGGGAAGACACCCAGCTTCTTAGGAGCTCAGTAGAGAGCCTTGTGGTTCATTGGTCAGTCGAACAATGAAGGTTAATGGCCGAAAACGCTCCCGTGAACAAAGGTTGGGAGACTGTGACCAGCTTTTAGTGGTCATTTCATCAGTGGAGTTTCGAAAGCTGGAAAGCTAGAAGTGCTCAGGAGGATCAGTGCTTAAGGTCCGGAGACCAGCAGGAAATGCTGACGTCATTGAAGGGAAAGGGCCACGTGGATAGCCAGAAATGCTCAGGTGTTCAAGTGCTTGGCTCCCTGGGGCTGGCGGAAGTGATGACGTCATTGAGGGGGAGAGGCCACATGAAGAGCCCGAAATGCTCAGGTGTTCAAGTGCTTGGGTCCCTTGGGCTGGCTGAAGTGCTGACGTCTTCGAGGGGGAGTGGCCACAGGAAGATCCAGAAATGCTCAGGTGGATAAGGGCTTGGGACACTCAGGCCAGCGAGAAGTGATGACGTCAAAAGGGGAGGGGCCATGTATAGAGCCAGGTTAATGCATTCCAGGGAGGGAAGCTAGAGGTCACAAACGTCCCAAATTCCATGGGTTCATGCTCTGGAATTTAGGACATGGTACCTGTTCTCTGGGAAGGGCGTGCCCCATTATTAAGCAAAAAACTGGGAATAAGGGCTCGGGAAACTGTAAGTGAGCCTGGAGGGGCAGGCCTTTTCTCCCAGTAGTTAAAGGCTTTTCAGGCTCTAAACACTGCCTTTTCCCAGATTTCAAAACCTCAGGCAGGACTGTCAGAGTCCCAGGTCAGTCCAGTGTGAGATGCCCACATGTTGGGTACCAAGCGGGGTCCCTGGCCTCATCGTCGCCGAGGGAGGTTTTAAAGGAGCGCTTGCAGCCTCCTGCTTGTAACCCTATCCAGCTGGGAAGAGTAAGTCTGTGAGCAGAAATTGAGCTGGGGCTGTGGGTGTTAGGCCCTTAAGCGAACTTCCAGAGATTGGGAAGACACCCCGCTTCTTAGGAGCTCAGTTGAGAGGCTTGTGGGTCATTGGTCAGGCGAACAATGGGGGTTAATGTCCGAAAACGCTCACCTGAACAAAGGTTGGGACGCTGTGACCAGCTTTTAGTGGTCATTTCATCAGTGGAGTTTGGAAAGCTGGACAGCCAGAAGTGCTCAGGAGGATCAGTGCTTAAGGTCCGGAGACCAGCAGGAAATGCTGACGTCATTGAAGGGAAAGGGTCACGTGGATAGCCAGAAATGCTCAGGTGTTCAAGTGCTTGGGTCCCTTGGGCTGGCTGAAGTGCTGATGTCTTCGAGGGGGAGTGGCCACAGGAAGATCCAGAAATGCTCAGGTGGATAAGGGCTTGGGACTCTCAGGCCAGCCAGAAGTGATGACGTCAAAAGGGGAGGGGCCATGTATAGAGCCAGGTGAATGCATTCCAGGGAGGGAAGCTAGAGGTCACAAACGTCCCAAATTCCATGGGTTCATTCTCTGGAATTTAGGACATGGTACCTGTTCTCTGGGAAGGGCGTGCCCCATTATTAAGCAAAAAACTGGGAATAAGGGCTCGGGAAACTGTAAGTGAGCCTGGAGGGGCAGGCCTTTTCTCCCAGTAGTTAAAGGATTTTCAGGGTCTAAACACTGCCTTTTCACATATTTCAAAACCTCAGGCAGGACTGTCAGAGTCCCAGGTCAGTCCAGTATGAGGTGCCCACATGTTGGGTACCATGCGGGGTCCCTGGCCTCTTCGTCGCCGAGGGAGGTTTTAAAGGAGCGCTGGCAGCCGCCTGCTTGTAACCCTATCCAGCTGGGATGAGTAAGTCTGTGAGCAGAAGTTGAGCTGGGGCTGTGGGTGTTAGGCCCTCAAGTGAACTTCCAGAGATTGGGTAGACACCCAGCTTCTTAGGAGCTCAGTAGAGAGCCTTGTGGGTCATTGGTCAGGCGAACAATGGGGGTTAATGGCCGAAAACGCTCACGGGAAAAAAGGTTGGGACGCTGTGACCAGCTTTTAGTGGTCATTTCATCAGTGGAGTTTGGAAAGCTGGACAGCCAGAAGTGCTCAGGAGGATCAGTGCTTAAGGTCCGGAGACCAGCAGGAAATGCTGACGTCATTGAAGGGAAAGGGCCACGTGGATAGCCAGAAATGCTCAGGTGTTCAAGTGCTTGGCTCCCTGGGTCTGGCGGAAGTGATGACGTCATTGAGGGCTAGAGGCCACATGAAGAGCCCGAAATGCTCAGGTGTTCAAGTGCTTGGGTCCCTTGGGCTGGCTGAAGTGCTGATGTCTTCGAGGGGGAGTGGCCACAGGAAGATCCAGAAATGCTCAGGTGGATAAGGGCTTGGGACTCTCAGGCCAGCCAGAAGTGATGACGTCAAAAGGGGAGGGGCCATGTATAGAGCCAGGTGAATGCATTCCAGGGAGGGAAGCTAGAGGTCACAAACGTCCCAAATTCCATGGGTTCATGCTCTGGAATTTAGGACATGGTACCTGTTCTCTGGGAAGGGCGTGCCCCATTATTAAGCAAAAAACTGGGAATAAGGGCTCGGGAAACTGTAAGTGAGCCTGGAGGGGCAGGCCTTTTCTCCCAGTAATTTAAGGCTTTTCAGGGTCTAAACACTGCCTTTTCCCAGATTTCAAAACCTCAGGCAGGACTGTCAGAGTCCCAGGTCAGTCCAGTGTGAGATGCCCACATGTTGGGTACCAAGCGGGGTGCCTGGCCTCATCGTAGCCGAGGGAGGTTTTAAAGGAGCGCTTGCAGCCTCCTGCTTGTAACCCTATCCAGCTGGGAAGAATAAGTCTGTGAGCAGAAGTTGAGCTGGGGCTGTGGGTGTTAGGCCCTTAAGCGAACTTCCAGAGATTGGGAAGACACCCCGCTTCTTAGGAGCTCAGTAGAGAGCCTTGTGGGTCATTGGTCAGGCGAACAATGGGGGTTAATGTCCAAAAAAGCTCACCTGAACAAAGGTTGGGACGCTGTGACCAGCTTTTAGTGGTCATTTCATCAGTGGAGTTTGGAAAGCTGGACAGCCAGAAGTGCTCAGGAGGATCAGTGCTTAAGGTCCGGAGACCAGCAGGAAATGCTGACGTCATTGAAGGGAAAGGGTCACGTGGATAGCCAGAAATGCTCAGGTGTTCAAGTGCTTGGCTCCCTGGGGCTGGCGGAAGTGATGACGTCATTGAGGTTGAGAGGCCACATGAAGAGCCCGAAATGCTCAGGTGTTCAAGTGCTTGGGTCCCTTGGGCTGGCTGAAGTGCTGATGTCTTCGAGGGGGAGTGGCCACAGGAAGATCCAGAAATGCTCAGGTGGATAAGGGCTTGGGACTCTCAGGCCAGCCAGAAGTGATGACGTCAAAAGGGGAGGGGCCATGTATAGAGCCAGGTGAATGCATTCCAGGGAGGGAAGCTAGAGGTCACAAACGTCCCAAATTCCATGGGTTCATGCTCTGGAATTTAGGACATGGTACCTGTTCTCTGGGAAGGGCGTGCCCCATTATTAAGCAAAAAACTGGGAATAAGGGCTCGGGAAACTGTAAGTGAGCCTGGAGGGGCAGGCCTTTTCTCCCAGTAGTTAAAGGCTTATCAGGGTCTAAACACTGCCTTTTCCCAGATTTCAAAACCTCAGGCAGGACTGTCAGAGTCCCAGGTCAGTCCAGTGTGAGGTGCCCACATGTTGGGTACCATGCGGGGTCCCTGGCCTCATCGTCGCCGAGGGAGGTTTTAAAGGAGCGCTGGCAGCCGCCTGCTTGTAACCCTATCCAGCTGGGAAGAGTAAGTCTGTGAGCAGAAGTTGAGCTGGGGCTGTGGGTGTTAGGCCCTTAAGCGAACTTCCAGAGATTGGGAAGACACTCCGCTTCTTAGGAGCTCTGTAGAGGGCCTTGTGGGTCATTGGTCAGGCGAACAATGGGGGTTAATGGCCGAAAACGCTCACGTGAACAAAGGTTGGGACGCTGTGACCAGCTTTTAGTGGTCATTTCATCAGTGGAGTTTGGAAAGCTGGACAGCCAGAAGTGCTCAGGAGAATCAGTGCTTAAGGTCCGGAGACCAGCAGGAAATGCTGACGTCATTGAAGGGAAAGGGCCACGTGGATAGCCAGAAATGCTCAGGTGTTCAAGTGCTTGGCTTCCTGGGGCTGGTGGAAGTGATGACGTCATTGAGGGGGAGAGGCCACATGAAGAGCCCGAAATGCTCAGGTGTTCAAGTGCTTGGGTCCCTTGGGCTGGCTGAAGTGCTGACGTCTTCGAGGGGGAGTGGCCACAGGAAGATCCAGAAATGCTCAGGTGGATAAGGGCTTGGGACTCTCAGGCCCGCCAGAAGTGATGACGTCAAAAGGGGAGGGGCCATGTATAGAGCCAGGTGAATGCATTCCAGGGAGGGAAGCTAGAGGTCACAAATGTCCCAAATTCCATGGGTTCATGCTCTGGAATTTAGTACATGGTACCTGTTCTCTGGGAAGGGCGTGCCCCATTATTAAGCAAAAAACTGGGAATAAGGGCTCGGGAAACTGTAAGTGAGCCTGGAGGGGCCGGCCTTTTCTCCCAGTAGTTAAAGAATTTTCAGGGTCTAAACACTGCATTTTCCCAAATTTCAAAACCTCAGGCAGGACTGTCAGAGTCCCAGGTCAGTCCAGTGTGAGGTGCCCACATGTTGGGTACCATGCGGGGTCCCTGTCCTCATCGTCGCTGAGGGAGGTTTTAAAGGAGCGCTGGCAGCCGCCTGCTTGTAACCCTATCCAGCTGGGAAGAGTAAGTCTGTGAGCAGAAGTTGAGCTGGGGCTGCGGGTGTTAGGCCCTTAAGCAAACTTCCAGAGATTGGGAAGACACCCCGCTTCTTAGGAGCTCAGTAGAGAGCCTTGTGGGTCATTGGTCAGGCGAACAATGGGAGTTAATTCCCGAAAACGCTCACGTGAACAAAGGTTGGGAGGCTGTGACCAGCTTTTAGTGGTCATTTCATCAGTGGAGTTTGGAAAGCTGTACAGCCAGAAGTGCTCAGTAGGATAAGTGCTTAAGGTCCGGAGACCAGCAGGAAATGCTGACGTCATTGAAGGGAAAGGGCCACGTGGATAGCCAGAAATGCTCAGGTGTTCAAGTGCTGGGCTCCCTGGGGCTGGCGGAAGTGATGACGTCATTGAGGGGGAGAGGCCACATGAAGAGCCCGAAATGCTCAGGTGTTCAAGTGCTTGGGTCCCTTGGGCTGGCTGAAGTGCTGATGTCTTCGAGGGGGAGTGGCCACAGGAAGATCCAGAAATGCTCAGGTGGATAAGGGCTTGGGACTCTCAGGCCAGCCAGAAGTGATGACGTCAAAAGGGGAGGGGACATGTATAGAGCCAGGTGAATGCATTCCAGGGAGGGAAGCTAGAGGTCACAAACGTCCCAAATTCCATGGGTTCATGCTCTGGAATTTAGGACATGGTACCTGTTCTCTGGGAAGGGCGTGCCCCATTATTAAGCAAAAAACTGGGAATAAGGGCTCCGGAAACTGTAAGTGAGCCTGGAGGGGCAGGCCTTTTCTCCCAGTAGTTAAAGGCTTATCAGGGACTAAACACTGCCTTTTCCCATATTTCAAAACCTCAGGCAGGACTGTCAGAGTCCCAGGTCAGTCCAGTGTGAGGTGCCCACATGTTGGGTACCATGCGGGGTCCCTGGCCTCATCGTCGCCGAGGGAGGTTTTAAAGGAGCGCTGGCAGCCGCCTGCTTGTAACCCTATCCAGCTGGGAAGAGTAAGTCTGAGAGCAGAAGTTGAGCTGGGGCTGTGGGTGTTAGGCCCTTAAGCGAACTTCCAGAGATTGGGAAGACACTCCGCTTCTTAGGAGCTCTGTAGAGGGCCTTTTGGGTCATTGGTCAGGCGAACAATGGGGGTTAATGGCCGAAAACGCTCACGTGAACAAAGGTTGGGAGGCTGTGACCAGCTTTTAGTGGTCATTTCATCAGTGGAGTTTGGAAAGCTGGACAGCCAGAAGTGCTCAGGAGGATCAGTGCTTAAGGTCCGGAGACCAGCAGGAAATGCTGACGTCATTGAAGGGAAAGGGCCACGTGGATAGCCAGAAATGCTCAGGTGTTCAAGTGCTTGGCTCCCTGGGGCTGGCGGAAGTGATGACGTCATTGAGGGGGAGAGGCCACATGAAGAGCCGGAAATGCTCAGGTGTTCAAGTGCTTGGGTCTTTTGGGCTGGCTGAAGTGCTGACGTCTTCGAGGGGGAGTGGCCACAGGAAGGTCCAGAAATGCTCAGGTGGATAAGGGCTTGGGACTCTCAGGCCAGCCAGAAGTGATGACGTCAAAAGGGGAGGGGCCATGTATAGAGCCTGGTGAATGCATTCCAGGGAGGGAAGGAAGAGGTCACAAACGTCCCAAATTCCATGGGTTCATGCTCTGGAATTTAGGACATGGTACCTGTTCTCTGGGAAGGGCGTGCCCCATTATTAAGCAAAAAACTGGGAATAAGGGCTCCGGAAACTGTAAGTGAGCCTGGAGGGGCAGGCCTTTTCTCCCAGTAGTTAAAGGCTTATCAGGGACTAAACACTGCCTTTTCCCATATTTCAAAACCACAGGCAGGACTGTCAGAGTCCCAGGTCAGTCCAGTGTGAGGTGCCCACATGTTGGGTACCATGCGGGGTCCCTGGCCTCATCGTCGCCGAGGGAGGTTTTAAAGGAGCGCTGGCAGCCGCCTGCTTGTAACCCTATCCAGCTGGGAAGAGTAAGTCTGTGAGCAGAAGTTGAGCTGGGGCTGTGGGTGTTAGGCCCTTAAGCAAACTTCCAGAGATTGGGAAGACACCCTGCTTCTTAGGAGCTCAGTAGAGAGCCTTGTGGGTCATTGGTCAGGCGAACAATGGGGGTTAATGGCCGAAAACGCTCACGTGAACAAAGGTTGGGACTCTGTGACCAGCTTTTAGTGGTCATTTCATCAGTGGAGTTTGGAAAGCTGGACAGCCAGAAGTGCTCAGGAGGATCAGTGCTTAAGGTCCGGAGACCAGCAGGAAATGCTGACGTCATTGAAGGGAAAAGGCCACGTGCATAGCCAGAAATGCTCAGGTGTTCAAGTGCTTGGCTCACTGGGGCTGGCGGAAGTGATGACGTCATTGAGGGGGAGAGGCCACATGAAGAGCCCGAAATGCTCAGGTGTTCAAGTGCTTGGGTCCCTTGGGCTGGCTGAAGTGCTAACGTCTTTGAGGGGGAGTGGCCACAGGAAGATCCAGAAATGCTCAGGTGGATAAGGGCTTGGGACTCTCAGGCCAGCCAGAAGTGATGACGTCAAAAGGGGAGGGGCCATGTATAGAGCCAGGTGAATGCATTCCAGGGAGGGAAGCTAGAGGTCACAAACGTCCCAAATTCCATGGGTTCATGCTCTGGAATTTAGGACATGGTACCTGTTCTCTGGGAAGGGCGTGCCCCATTATTAAGCAAAAAACTGGGAATAAGGGCTCGGGAAACTGTAAGTGAGCCTGGAGGGGCAGGCCTTTTCTCCCAGTAGTTAAAGGCTTATCAGGGTCTAAACACTGCCTTTTCCCAGATTTCAAAACCTCAGGCAGGACTGTCAGAGTCCCAGGTCAGTCCAGTGTGAGGTGCCCACATGTTGGGTACCATGCGGGGTCCCTGGCCTCATCGTCGCCGAGGGAGGTTTTAAAGGAGCGCTGGCAGCCGCCTGCTTGTAACCCTATCCAGCTGGGAAGAGTAAGTCTGTGAGCAGAAGTTGAGCTGGGGCTGTGGGTGTTAGGCCCTTAAGCGAACTTCCAGAGATTGGGAAGACACTCCGCTTCTTAGGAGCTCTGTAGAGGGCCTTGTGGGTCATTGGTCAGGCGAACAATGGGGGTTAATGGCCGAAAACGCTCACGTGAACAAAGGTTGGGACGCTGTGACCAGCTTTTAGTGGTCATTTCATCAGTGGAGTTTGGAAAGCTGGACAGCCAGAAGTGCTCAGGAGAATCAGTGCTTAAGGTCCGGAGACCAGCAGGAAATGCTGACGTCATTGAAGGGAAAGGGCCACGTGGATAGCCAGAAATGCTCAGGTGTTCAAGTGCTTGGCTCCCTGGGGCTGGCGGAAGTGATGACGTCATTGAGGGGGAGAGGCCACATGAAGAGCCCGAAATGCTCAGGTGTTCAAGTGCTTGGGTCCCTTGGGCTGGCTGAAGTGCTGACGTCTTCGAGGGGGAGTGGCCACAGGAAGATCCAGAAATGCTCAGGTGGATAAGGGCTTGGGACTCTCAGGCCCGCCAGAAGTGATGATGTCAAAAGGGGAGGGGCCATGTATAGAGCCAGGTGAATGCATTCCAGGGAGGGAAGCTAGAGGTCACAAACGTCCCAAATTCCATGGGTTCATGCTCTGGAATTTAGTACATGGTACCTGTTCTCTGGGAAGGGCGTGCCCCATTATTAAGCAAAAAACTGGGAATAAGGGCTCGGGAAACTGTAAGTGAGCCTGGAGGGGCCGGCCTTTTCTCCCAGTAGTTAAAGAATTTTCAGGGTCTAAACACTGCATTTTCCCAAATTTCAAAACCTCAGGCAGGACTGTCAGAGTCCCAGGTCAGTCCAGTGTGAGGTGCCCACATGTTGGGTATCATGCAGGGTCCCTGGCATCATCGTCGCCGAAGGAGGTTTTAAAGGAGCGCTGGCAGCCGCCTGCTTGTAACCCTATCCAGCTGGGAAGAGTAAGTCTGTGAGCAGAAGTTGAGCTGGGGCTGTGGGTGTTAGGCCCTTAAGCGAACTTCCAGAGATTGGGAAGACACTCCGCTTCTTAGGAGCTCTGTAGAGGGCCTTTTGGGTCATTGGTCAGGCGAACAATGGGGGTTAATGGCCGAAAACGCTCACGTGAACAAAGGTTGGGAGGCTGTGACCAGCTTTTAGTGGTCATTTCATCAGTGGAGTTTGGAAAGCTGGACAGCCAGAAGTGCTCAGGAGGATCAGTGCTTAAGGTCCGGAGACCAGCAGGAAATGCTGACGTCATTGAAGGGAAAGGGCCACGTGGATAGCCAGAAATGCTCAGGTGTTCAAGTGCTTGGCTCCCTGGGGCTGGCGGAAGTGATGACGTCATTGAGGGGGAGAGGCCACAGGAAGATCCAGAAATGCTCAGGAGGATAAGGGCTTGGGACTCTCTGGCCAGCCAGAAGTGATAACGTCAAAAGGGGAGGGGCCATGTATAGAGCCAGGTGAATGCATTCGAGGGAGGGAAGCTAGAGGTCACAAACGTCCCAAATTCCATGGGTTCATGCTCTGGAATTTAGGACATGATACCTGTTCTCTGGGAAGGGTGTGCCCCATTATTAAGCAAAAAACTGGGAATAAGGGCTCGGGAAACTGTAAATGAGCCTGGAGGGGCAGGCCTTTTCTCCCAGTAATTTAAGTCTTTTCAGGGTCTAAACACTGCCTTTTCCCAGATTTCAAAACCTCAGGCAGGACTGTCAGAGTCCCAGGTCAGTCCAGTGTGAGGTGCCCACATGTTGGGTACCATGCGGGGTCCCTGGCCTCATCGTCGCCGAGGGAGGTTTTAAAGGAGCGCTGGCAGCCGCCTGCTTGTAACCCTATCCAGCTGTGAAGAGTAAGTCTGTGAGCAGAAGTTGAGCTGGGGCTGTGGGTGTTAGGTTCTTAAGCAAACTTCCAGAGATTGGGAAGACACCCCGCTTCTTAGGAGCTCAGTAGAGAGCCTTGTGTGTCATTGGTCAGGCGAACAATGGGCGTTAATTCCCGAAAACGCTCACGTGAACAAAGGTTGGGACGCTGTGACCAGCTTTTAGTGGTCATTTCATCAGTGGAGTTTTGAAAGCTGGACAGCCAGAAGTTCTCAGGAGGATCAGTGCTTAAGGTCCGGAGACCAGCAGGAAATGCTGACGTCATTGAAGGGAAAGGGCCACGTGGATAGCCAGAAATGCTCAGGTGTTCAAGTGCTTGGCTACCTGGGGCTGGTGGAAGTGATGAAGTCATTGAGGGGGAGAGGCCACATGAAGAGCCCGAAATGCTCTGGTGTTCAAGTGCTTGGGTCCCTTGGGCTCGCTGAAGTGCTGACTTCTTCGAGGGGGAGTGGCCAGAGGAAGATCCAGAAATGCTCAGGTAAATAAGGGCTTGGGATTATCAGGCCAGCCAGAAGTGATGATGTCAAAAGGGGAGGGGCCATGTATAGAGCCAGGTGAATGTATTCCAGGGAGGGAAGCTAGAGGTCACGAACGTCCCAAATTCCATGGGTTCATGCTCTGGCATTTAGGACATGGTACCTGTTCTCTGGGAAGGGCGTGCCCCATTATTAAGCAAAAAACTGGGAATAAGGGCTCGGGAAACTGTAAGTGAGCCTGGAGGGTCAGGCCTTTTCTCCCAGTAGTTAAAGGCTTTTCAGGGTCTAAACACTGCCTTTTCCCAGATTTCAAAACCTCAGGCAGGACTGTCAGAGTCCCAGGTCAGTCCAGTGTGAGGTGCCCACATGTTGGGTACCATGCGTGGTCCCTGGCCTCATTGTCGCCGAGGGAGGTTTTAAAGGAGCGCTGGCAGCCCCTTGCTTGTAACCGGATCCAGCTGGGAAGAGTAAGTCTGTGAGCAGAAGTTGAGCTGGGGCTGTGGGTGTTAGGCCCTTAAGCAAACTTCCAGAGATTGGGAAGACACCCCGCTTCTTAGGAGCTCAGTAGAGAGCCTTGTGGGTAATTGGTCAGGCGAACAATGGGGGTTAATGGCCGAAAACGCTCACGTGAACAAAGGTTGGGAGGCTGTCACCAGCTTTTAGTGGTCATTTCATCAGTGGAATTTGGAAAGCTGGACAGCCAGAAGTGCTCAGGAGGATCAGTGCTTAAGGTCCGGAGACCAGCAGGAAATGCTGAAGTTATTGAAGGGAAAGGGACACATGGATAGCCAGAAATGCTCAGGTGTTCAAGTGCTTGGCTCCCTGGGGCTGGCGGAATTGATGACGTCATTGAGGGGGAGAGGCCACATGAAGAGCCCGAAATGCTCAGGTGTTCAAGTGCTTGGGTCCCTTGGGCTGGCTGAAGTGCTGACGTCTTCGAGGGAAAGTGGCCACAGGAAGATCCAGAAATGTTCAGGTGGATAAGGGCTTGGGACTCTCAGGCCAGCCAGAAGTGATGATGTAAAAAGGGGAGGGGCCATGTATAGAGCCAGGTGAATGCATTCCAGGGAGGGAAGCTAGAGGTCACGAACGTCCCAAATTCCATGGGTTCATGCTCTGGCATTTAGTACATGGTACCTGTTCTCTGGGAAGGGCGTGCCCCATTATTAAGCAAAAAACTGGGAATAAGGGCTCGGGAAACTGTAAGTGAGCCTGGAGGGGCAGGCCTTTTCTCCCAGTAGTTAAAGGCTTTTCAGGGTCTAAACACTGCCTTTTCCCAGATTTCAAAACCTCAGGCAGGACTGTCAGAGTCCCAGGTCAGTCCAGTGTGAGGTGCCCACATGTTGGGTACCATGCGTGGTCCCTGGCCTCATCGACGCCAAGGGAGGTTTTAAAGGAGCGCTGGCAGCCTCCTGCTTGTAACCCTATCCAGCTGGGAAGAGTAAGTCTGTGAGCAGAAGTTGAGCTGGGGCTGTGGGTGTTAGGCCCTTAAGCGAACTTCCAGAGATTGGGAAGACACCCCGCTTCTTAGGAGCCCAGTAGAGAGCCTTGTGGGTCATTGGTCAGGCGAACAATGGGGGTTAATGGCCGAAAACGCTCACGTGAACAAAGGTTGGGAGGCTGTCACCAGCTTTTAGTGGTCATTTCTTCAGTGGAGTTTGGAAAGCTGGACAGCCAGAAGTGCTCAGGAGAATCAGTGCTTAAGGTCCGGAGACCAGCAGGAAATGCTGACGTCATTGAAGGGAAAGGGCCACGTGGATAGCCAGAAATGCTCAGGTGTTCAAGTGCTTGGGTCCCTTGGGCTGGCTGAAGTGCTGACGTCTTCGAGGAGGAGTGCCCACAGGAAGATCCAGAAATGTTCAGGTGGATAAGGGCTTGGGACTCTCAGGCGAGCCAGAAGTGATGACGTCAAAAGGGGAGGGGCCATGTATAGAGCCAGGTGAATGTATTCCAGGGTGGGAAGCTAGAGGTCACGAACGTCCCAAATTCCATGGGTTCATGCTCTGGCATTTAGGACATGGTACCTGTTCTCTGGGAAGGGCGTGCCCCATTATTAAGCAAAAAACTGGGAATAAGGGCTCGGGAAACTGTAAGTGAGCCTGGAGGGTCAGGCCTTTTCTCCCAGTAGTTAAAGGCTTTTCAGGGTCTAAACACTGCCTTTTCCCAGATTTCAAAACCTCAGGCAGGACTGTCAGAGTCCCAGGTCAGTCCAGTGTGAGGTGCCCACATGTTGGGTACCATGCGGGGTCCCTGGCCTCATTGTCGCCGAGGGAGGTTTTAAAGGAGCGCTGGCAGCCCCTTGCTTGTAACCCGATCCAGCTGGGAAGAGTAAGTCTGTGAGCAGAAGTTGAGCTGGGGCTGTGGGTGTTAGGCCCTTAAGCGAACTTCCAGAGATTGGGAAGACACCCCGCTTCTTAGGAGCTCAGTAGAGAGCCTTGTGGGTCATTGCTTAGGCGTACTAGGGGGGTTAATGGCCGAAAACGCTCACGTGAACAAAGGTTGGGACGCTGTGACCAGCTTTTAGTCGTCATTTCATCAGTGGAGTTTGGAAAGCTGGACACCCAGAAGTTCTCAGGAGGATCAGTGCTTAAGGTCCGGAGACCAGCAGGAAATGCTGATGTCATTGAAGGGAAAGGGCCACGTGGATAGCCAGAAATGCTCAGGTGTTCAAGTGCTTGGCTCCCTGGGGCTGGCGGAAGTGATGACGTCATTGAGGGGGAGAGGCCACATGAAGAGACCGAAATGCTCAGGTGTTCAAGTGCTTGGGTCCCTTGGGCTGGCTGAAGTGCTGACTTCTTCGAGGGGGAGTGGCCAGAGGAAGATCCAGAAATGCTCAGGTAAATAAGGGCTTGGGATTCTCAGGCCAGCCAGAAGTGATGACGTCAAAAGGGGAGGGGCCATGTATAGAGCCAGGTGAATGCATTCCAGGGAGGGAAGCTAGAGGTCACAAACGGCCCAAATTCCATAGGTTCATGCTCTGGAATTTAGGACATGGTACCTGTTCTCTGGGAAGGGCGTGCCCCATTATTAAGCAAAAAACTGGGAATAAGGGCTCGGGAAACTGTAAGTGAGCCTGGAGGGGCAGGCCTTTTCTCACAGTAGTTAAAGGCTTTTCAGGGTCTAAACACTGCCTTTTCCCAGATTTCAAAACCTCAGGCAGGACTCTCAGAGTCCCAGGTCAGTCCAGTGTGAGGTGCCCATATGTTGGGTACCATGCGGGGTCCCTGGCCTCATCGTCGCCGAGGGAGGTTTTAAAGGAGCGCTGGCAGCCGCCTGCTTGTAACCCTATCCAGCTGGGAAGAGTAAGTCTGTGAGCAGAAGTTGAGCTGGGGCTATGGGTGTTAGGCCCTTAAACAAACTTCCAGAGATTGGGAAGACACCCCGCTTCTTAGGAGCTCATTAGAGAGCCTTGTGGGTCATTGGTCAGGCGAACAATGGGGGTTAATGGCCGAAAACGCTCACGTGAACAAAGGTTGGGAGGCTGTCACCAGCTTTTAGTGGTCATTTCATCAGTGGAGTTTGGAAAGCTGGACAGCCAGAAGTGCTCAGGAGAATCAGTGCTTAAGGTCCGGAGACCAGCAGGAAATGCTGAAGTCATTGAAGGGAAAGGGCCACGTGGATAGCCAGAAATGCTCAGGTGTTCAAGAGCTTGGCTCCCTGGGGCTGGCGGAAGTGATGACGTCATTGAGGGGGAGAGGCCACATGAAGAGCCCGAAATGCTCAGGTGTTCAAGTGCTTGGGTCCCTTGGGCTGGCTGAAGTGCTGACGTCTTCGAGGGGGAGTGGCCACAGGAAGATCCAGAAATGCTCAGGTGGATAAGGGCTTGGGACACTCAGGCCGGCCAGAAGTGATGACGTCAAAAGGGGAGGGGCCATGTATAGAGCCAGGTGAATGCATTCCAGGGAGGGAAGCTAGAGGTCACAAACGTCCCAAATTCCATGGGTTCATGCTCTGGAATTTAGGACATGGTACCTGTTCTCTGGGAAGGGCGTGCCCCATTATTAAGCAAAAAACTGGGAATAAGGGCTCGGGAAACTGTAAGTGAGCCTGGAGTGGCAGGCCTTTTCTCCTAGTAGTTAAAGGCTTTTCAGGGTCTAAACACTGCCTTTTCCCAGATTTCAAAACCTCAGGCAGGACTGTCAGAGTCCCAGGTCAGTCCAGTGTGAGGTGCCCACATGTTGGGTACCATGAGTGGTCCCTGGCCTCATCGTCGCCGAGGGAGGTTTTAAAGTAGCGCTGGCAGCCTCCTGCTTGTAACCCTATCCAGCTGGGAAGAGTAAGTCTGTGAGCAGAAGTTGAGCTGGGGCTGTGGGTGTTAGGCCCTTAAGCGAACTTCCAGAGATTGGGAAGACACCCCGCTTCTTAGGAGCTCAGTAGAGAGCCTTGTGGGTCATTGGTCAGGCGAACAATGGGGGTTAATGGCCGAAAACGCTCACGTGAACAAAGGTTGGGAGGCTGTCACCAGCTTTTAGTGGTCATTTCTTCAGTGGAGTTTGGAAAGCTGGACAGCCAGAAGTGCTCAGGAGGATCAGTGCTTAAGGTCCGGAGACCAGCAGGAAATGCTGACGTCATTGAAGGGAAAGGGCCACGTAGATAGCCAGAAATGCTCAGGTGTTCAAGTGCTTGGCTCCCTGGGGCTGGCGCAAGTGATGATGTCATTGAGGGGGAGAGGCCACATGAAGAGCCCGAAATGCTCAGGTGTTCAAGTGCTTGGGTCCATTGGGCTGGCTGAAGTGCTGACATCTTCGAGGGGTAGTGGCCACAGGAAGATCCAGAAATGCTCAGGTGGATAAGGGCTTGGGACTCTCAGGCCAGCCTGAAGTGATGACGTCAAAAGGGGAGGGGCCATGTATAGAGCCAGGTGAATGCATTCCAGGGAGGGAAGCTAGAGGTCACAAACGTCCCAAATTCCATGGGTTCAAACGTCCCTGGGAAGGGCGTGCCCCATTATTAAGCAAAAAACTGGGAATAAGGGCTTGGGAAACTGTAAGTGAGCCTGGAGGGGCAGGCCTTTTCTCCTAGTAGTTAAAGGCTTTTCAGGATCTAAACACTGCCTTTTGCCAGATTTCAAAACCTCAGGCAGGACTGTCAGAGTCCCAGGTCAGTCCAGTGTGAGGTGCCTACATGTTGGGTACCATGCGGGGTCCCTGTCCTCATCGTCGCTGAGGGAGGTTTTAAAGGAGCGCTGGCAGCCGCCTGCTTGTAACCCTATCCAGCTGAGAAGAGTAAGTCTGTGAGCAGAAGTTGAGCTGGGGCTGCGGGTGTTAGGCCCTTAAGCAAACTTCCAGAGATTGGGAAGACACCCCGCTTCTTAGGAGCTCTGTAGAGATCCTTGTGGATCATTGGTCAGGCGAACAATGGGGGTTAATGGCCGAAAACGCTCACGTGAACAAAGGTTGGGAGGCGGTCACCAGCTTTTAGTGGTCATTTCATCAGTGGAGTTTGGAAAGCTGGACAGCCAGAAGTGCTCAGGAGAATCAGTGCTTAAGGTCCGGAGACCAGCAGGAAATGCTGACGTCATTGAAGGGAAAGGGCCACGTGGATAGCCAGAAATGCTCAGGTGTTCAAGTGCTTGGGTCCCTTGGGCTGGCTGAAGTGCTGACGTCTTAGAGGAGGAGTGCCCACAGGAAGATCCAGAAATGTTCAGGTGGATAAGGGCTTGGGACTCTCAGGCGAGCCAGAAGTGATGACGTCAAAAGGGGAGGGGCCAAGTATAGAGCCAGGTGAATGTATTCCAGGGAGGGAAGCTAGAGGTCACGAACGTACCAAATTCCATGGGTTCATGCTCTGGCATTTAGGACATGGTACCTGTTCTCTGGGAAGGGCGTGCCCCATTATTAAGCAAAAAACAGGGAATAAGGGCTCGGGAAACTGTAAGTGAGCCTGGAGGGTCAGGCCTTTTCTCCCAGTAGTTTAAGGCTTTTCAGGGTCTAAACACTGCCTTTTCCCAGATTTCAAAACCTCAGGCAGGACTGTCAGAGTCCCAGGTCAGTCCAGTGTGAGGTGCCCACATGTTGGGTACCATGCGGGGTCCCTGGCCTCATTGTCGCCGAGGGAGGTTTTAAAGGAGCGCTGGCAGCCCCTTGCTTGTAACCCGATCCAGCTGGGAAGAGTAAGTCTGTGAGCAGAAGTTGAGCTGGGGCTGTGGGTGTTAGGCCCTTAAGCGAACTTCCAGAGATTGGGAAGACACCCAGCTTCTTAGGAGCTCAGTAGAGAGCCTTGTGGGTCATTGCTCAGGCGTACTAGGGGGGTTAATGGCCGAAAACGCTCACGTGAACAAAGGTTGGGACGCTGTGACCAGCTTTTAGTCGTCATTTCATCAGTGGATTTTGGAAAGCTGGACAGCCAGAAGTTCTCAGGAGGATCAGTGCTTAAGGTCCGGAGACCAGCAGGAAATGCTGACGTCATTGAAGGGAAAGGGCCACGTGGATAGCCAGAAATGCTCAGGTGTTCAAGTGCTTGGCTCCCTGGGGCTGGCGGAAGTGATGACGTCATTGAGGGGGAGAGGCCACATGAAGAGACCGAAATGCTCAGGTGTTCAAGTGCTTGGGTCCCTTGGGCTGGCTGAAGTACTGACGTCTTCGAGGGGGAGTGGCCACAGGAAGATCCAGAAATGCTCAGGTGGATAAGGGCTTGGGACTCTCAGGCCAGCCAGAAGTGATGACGTCAAAAGGGGAGGGGCCATGTATAGAGCCAGGTGAATGCATTCCAGGGAGGGAAGCCAGAGGTCACAAACGTCCCAAATTCCATGGGTTCATGCTCTGGAATTTAGGACATGGTACCTGTTCTCTGGGAAGGGCGTGCCCCATTATTAAGCAAAAAACTGGGAATAAGCGCTCGGGAAACTGTAAGTGAGCCTGGAGGGGCAGGCCTTTTCTCCTAGTAGTTAAAGGCTTTTCAGGGTCTAAACACTGCCTTTTCCCAGATTTCAAAACCTCAGGCAGGACTGTCAGAGTCCCAGGTCAGTCCAGTGTGAGGTGCCTACATGTTGGGTACCATGCGGGGTCCCTGGCTTCATCGTCGCCGAGGGAGGTTTTAAAGGAGCGCTGGCAGTCGCCTGCTTGTAACCCTATCCAGCTGGGAAGAGTAAGTCTGTGAGCAGAAGTTGAGCTGGGGCTGTGGGTGTTAGGCCCTTAAGCGAATTTCCAGAGATTGGGAAGACACCCCGCTTCTTAGGAGCTCAGTAGAGATCCTTGTGGGTCATTGGTCAGGCGAACAATGGGGGTTAATGGCTGAAAACGCTCACGTGAACAAAGGTTGGGAGGCTGTGACCAGCTTTTAGTGGTCATTTCATCAGTGGAGTTTGGAAAGCTGGACAGCCAGAAGTGCTCAGGAGGATCAGTGCTTAAGGTCCGGAGACCAGCAGGAAATGCTGACGTCATTGAAGGGAAAGGGCCACGTGGATATCCAGAAATTCTCAGGTGTTCAAGTGCTTGGCTCCCTTGGGCTGGCTGAAGTGCTGACGTCTTCGAGGGGGAGTGGCCACAGCAAGATCCAGAAATGCTCAGGTGGATAAGGGCTTGGGACTCTCAGGCCAGCCAGAAGTGATGACGTCAAAAGGGGAGGGGCCATGTATAGAGCCAGGTGAATGCATTCCAGTCAGGGAAGCTAGAGGTCACAAACGTCCCAAATTCCATGGGTTCATGCTCTGGAATTTAGGACATGGTACCTGTTCTCTGGGAATGGCGTGCCCCATTATTAAGCAAAAAACTGGGAATAAGGGCTCGGGAAACTGTAAGTGAGCCTGGAGGGGCAGGCCTTTTCTCCCAGTAGTTAAAGGCTTTTCAGGGTCTAAACACGGCCTTGTCCCAGATTTCAAAACCTCAGGCAAGACTGTCAGAGTCCCAGGTCAGTCCAGTGTGAGGTGCCCACATGTTGGGTACCATGCGGGGTCCCTGGCCTCATTGTCGCCGAGGGAGGTTTTAAAGGAGCGCTGGCAGCCGCCTGCTTGTAACCCTATCCAGCTGGGAAGAGTAAGTCTGTGAGCAGAAGTTGAGCTTGGGCTGTGGGTGTTAGGCCCTTGAGCGAACTTCCAGAGATTGGTAAGACACCCCGCTTCTTAGGAGCTCAGTAGAGAGCCTTGTGGGTCATTGGTCAGGCGAACAATGGGGGTTAATGGCCGAAAACGCTCACGTGAACAAAGTTTGGGACGCTGTGACCAGCTTTTAGTGGTCATTTCATCAGTGGAGTTTGGAAAGCTGGACAGCCAGAAGTGCTCAGGAGGATCAGTGCTTAAGGTCCGGAGACTAGCAGGAAATGCTGACATCATTGAAGGGAAAGGGCCACGTGGATAGCCAGAAATGCTAAGGTGTTCAAGCGCTTGGCTCCCTGGGGCTGGTGGAAGTGATGACGTCATTGAGAGGGAGAGTCACCATGAAGAGCCAAAATGCTCAGGTGTTCAATTGCTTGGTTCCCTTGGACTGGCTTAAGAGCTGACGTCTTCGAGGGGGAGTGGCCACAGGAAGATCCAGAAATGCTCAGGTGGATAAGGGCTTGGGACTCTCAGGCCAGCCAGAAGTGATGACGTCAAAAGGGGAGGGGCCATGTATAGAGCCAGGTGAATGCATGCCAGGGAGGGAAGCTAGAGGTCACAAACTTCCCAAATTCCATGGGTTCATGCTCTGGAATTTAGGACATGGTACCTGTTCTCTGGGAAGGGCGTGCCCCATTATTAAGCAAAAAACTGGGAATAAGGGCTCGGGAAACTGTAAGTGAGCCTGGAGGGGCAGGCCTTTTCTCCCAGTAGTTAAAGGCTTTTCAAGGTCAAAACACTGCCTTTTCCCAGATTTCAAAACCTCAGGCAGGACTGTCAGAGTCCCAGGTCAGTCCAGTGTGAGGTGCCCGCATGTTGGGTACCATGCGGGTTCCCTGGCCTCATCGTCGCCGAGGGAGGTTTTAAAGGAGCGCTGGCAGCCGCCTGCTTGTAACCCTATCCAGCTGGGAAGAGTAAGTCTGTGAGCAGAAGTTGAGCTGGGGCTGTGGGTGTTAGGCCATTAAGCGAACTTCCAGAGATTGGGAAGACACCCCGCTTCTTAGGAGCTCAGTAGAGAGCCTTGTGGGTCATTGGTCAGGCGAACAATGGGGGTTAATGGCTGAAAACGCTCACGTGAACAAAGGTTGGGACGCTGTGACCAGCTTTTAGTGGTCATTTCATCAGTGGAGTTTGGAAAGCTGGACAGCCAGAAGTGCTCAGGAGGATCAGTGCTTAAGGTCCGGAGACCAGCAGGAAATGCTGACGTCATTGAAGGGAAAGGGCCACGTGGATAACCAGAAATGCTCAGGTGTTCAAGTGCTTGGCTCCCTGGGGCTGACGGAAGCGATGACGTCATTGAGAGGGGAGGCCACATGAAGAGCCAAAATGCTCAGGTGTTCAATTGCTTGGGTCTCTTGGGCTGGCTGAAGAGCTGACATCTTCGAGGGGGAGTGGCCACAGGAAGATCCAGAAATGCTCAGGTGGATAAGGGCTTGGGACTCTCAGGCCAGCCAGAAGTGATGACGTCAAAATGGGAGGGGCCATGTATAAAGCCAGGTGAATGCATTCCAGGGAGGGAAGCTAGAGGTCACAAACGTCCCAAATTCCATGGGTTCATGCTCTGGAATTTAGGACATGGTACCTGTTCTCTGGGAAGGGCGTGCCCCATTATTAACCAAAAAACTGGGAATAAGGGCTCGGGAAACTGTAAGTGAACCTGGAGGGGCAGGCCTTTTCTCCCAGTAGTTAAAGGCTTTTCAGGGTCTAAACACTGCCTTTTCCCAGATTTCAAAACCTCAGGCAGGACTGTCAGAGTCCCAGGTCAGTCCAGTGTGAGGTGCACACATGTTGGGTACCATGCGGGGTCCCTGGCCTCATCGTCGCCGAGGGAGGTTTTAAAGGAGCGCTGGCAGCCGCCTGCTTGTAACCCTATCCAGCTGGGAAGAGTAAGTCTGTTAGCAGAAGTTGAGCTGGGGCTGTGGGTGTTAGGCCCTTAAGCGAACGTCCAGAGATTGGGAAGACTCCCCGCTCCTTAGGAGCTCAGTAGAGAGCCTTGTGGGTCATTGGTCAGGCGAACAATGGGGGTTAATGGCCTAAAACGCTCACATGAACAAAGGTTGGGACGCTGTGACCAGCTTTTAGTGGTCATTTCATCAGTGGAGTTTGGAAAGCTGGACAGCCAGAAGTGCTCAGGAGGATCAGTGCTTAAGGTCCGGAGACCAGCAGGAAATGCTGACGTCATTGAAGGGAAAGGGCCACGTGGATAGCCAGAAATGCTCAGGTGTTCAAGTGCTTGGCTCCCTGGGGCTGGCGGAAGTGATGACGTCATTGAGGGCGAGAGGCCACATGAAGAGCCCGAAATGCTCAGGTGTTCAAGTGCTTGGGTCCCTTGGGCTGGCTGAAGTGCTGATTCTTCGAGGGGAAGTGGCCACAGGAAGATCCAGAAATGTTCAGGTGGATAAGGGCTTGGGACTCTCAGGCCAGCCAGAAGTGATGACGTCAAAAGGGGAGGGGCCATGTATAGAGCCAGGTGAATGCATTCCAGGGAGGGAAGCTAGAGGTCACAAACGGCCCAAATTCCATGGGTTCATGCTCTGGAATTTAGGACATGGTACCTGTTCTCTGGGAAGGGCGTGCCCCATTATTAAGCAAAAAACTGGGAATAAGGGCTCGGGAAACTGTAAGTGAGCCTGGAGGGGCAGGCCTTTTCTCCCAGTTGTTAAAGGCTTTTCAGGGTCTAAACTCTGCCTTTTCCCAGATTTCAAAACCTCAGGCAGGACTGTCAGAGTCCCAGGTCAGTCCAGTGTGAGGTGCCCACATGTTGGGTACCATGCGGGGTCCCTGGCCTCATCGTCGCCGAGGGAGGTTTTAAAGGAGCGCTTGCAGCCGCCTGCTTGTAACCCTATCCAGCTGGGAAGAGTAAGTCTGTGAGCAGAATTTGAGCTGGGGCTGTGGGTGTTAGGCCCTTAAGCGAACTTCCAGAGATTGGGAAGACACCCCGCTTCTTAGGAGCTCAGTAGAGAGCCTTGTCGGTCATTGGTCAGGCGAACAATGGGGGTTAATGGCCGAAAACGCTCACGTGAACAAAGGTTGGGACGCTGTGACCAGCTTTTAGTCGTCATTTCATCAGTGGAGTTTGTAAAGCTGGACAGCCAGAAGTGCTCAGGAGAATCAGTGCTTAAGGTCCGGAGACCAGCAGGAAATTCTGACGTCATTGAAGGGAAAGGGCCACGTGGATAGCCAGAAAGGCTCATATGTTCAAGTGCTTGGCTCCCTGGGGCTGGCGGAAGTGATGAAGTCATTGAGGGGGAGAGTCCACATGAAGAGCCCGAAATGCACAGGTGTTCAAGTGCTTGGGTACCTTGGGCTGGCTGAAGTGCTGATGTCTTCGAGGGGGAGTGGCCACAGGAAGATCCAGAAATGCTCAGGTGGATAAGGGCTTGGGACTCTCAGGCCAGCCAGAAGTGATGACGTCAAAAGGGGAGGGGCCATGTATAGAGCCAGGTGAATGCATTCCAGGGAGGGAAGCTAGAGTTCACAAACGTCCCAAATTCCATGGGTTCATGCTCTGGAATTTAGGACATGGTACCTGTTCTCTGGGAAGGGCGTGCCCCATTATTAAGCAAAAAACTGGGAATAAGGGCTCGGGAAACTGTAAGTGAGCCTGGAGGGGCAGGCCTTTTCTCCCAGTAGTTAAAGGCTTTTCAGGGTCTAAACACTGCCTTTTCCCAGATTTCAAAACCTCAGGCAGGACTGTCAGAGTCCCAGGTCAGTCCAGTGTGAGGTGCCCACATGTTGGGTACCATGCGGGGTCCCTGGCCTCATCGTCGCCGAGGGAGGTTTTAAAGGAGCGCTTGCAGCCGCCTGCTTGTAACCCTATCCAGCTGGGTAGAGTAAGTCTGTGAGCAGAAGTTGAGCTGGGGCTGTGGGTGTTAGGCCATTAAGCGAACTTCCAGAGATTGGGAAGACACCCCGCTTCTTAGGAGCTCAGTAGAGAGCCTTGTGGGTCATTGGTCAGGCGAACAATGGGGGTTAATGGCTGAAAACGCTCACGTGAACAAAGGTTGGGACGCTGTGACCAGCTTTTAGTGGTCATTTCATCAGTGGAGTTTGGAAAGCTGGACAGCCAGAAGTGCTCAGGAGGATCAGTGCTTAAGGTCCGGAGACCAGCAGGAAATGCTGACGTCATTGAAGGGAAAGGGCCACGTGGATAGCCAGAAATGCTCAGGTGTTCAAGTGCTTGGCTCCCTGGGGCTGACGGAAGCGATGACGTCATTGAGAGGGGAGGCCACATGAAGAGCCAAAATGCTCAGGTGTTCAATTGCTTGGGTCCCTTGGGCTGGCTGAAGAGCTGACATCTTCGAGGGGGAGTGGCCACAGGAAGATCCAGAAATGCTCAGGTGGATAAGGGCTTGGGACTCTCAGGCCAGCCAGAAGTGATGACGTCAAAAGGGGAGGGGCCATGTATAGAGCCAGGTGAATGCATTCCAGGGAGGGAAGCTAGAGGTCACAAACGTCCCAAATTCCATGGGTTCATGCTCTGGAATTTAGGACATGGTACCTGTTCTCTGGGAAGGGCGTGCCCCATTATTAACCAAAAAACTGGGAATAAGGGCTCGGGAAACTGTAAGTGAGCCTGGAGGGGCAGGCCTTTTATCCCAGTAGTTAAAGGCTTTTCAGGGTCTAAACACTGCCTTTTCCCAGATTTCAAAACCTCAGGCAGGACTGTCAGAGTCCCAGGTCAGTCCAGTGTGAGGTGCCCACATGTTGGGTACCATGCGGGGTCCCTGGCCTCATCGTCGCCGAGGGAGGTTTTAAAGGAGCGCTGGCAGCCGCCTGCTTGTAACCCTATCCAGCTGGGAAGAGTAAGTCTGTGAGCAGAAGTTGAGCTTGGGCTGTGGGTGTTAGGCCCTTGAGCGAACTTCCAGAGATTGGTAAGACACCCCGCTTCTTAGGAGCTCAGTAGAGAGCCTTGTGGGTCATTGGTCAGGCGAACAATGGGGGTTAATGGCCGAAAACGCTCACGTGAACAAAGTTTGGGACGCTGTGACCAGCTTTTAGTGGTCATTTCATCAGTGGAGTTTGGAAAGCTGGACAGCCAGAAGTGCTCAGGAGGATCAGTGCTTAAGGTCCGGAGACTAGCAGGAAATGCTGACATCATTGAAGGGAAAGGGCCACGTGGATAGCCAGAAATGCTAAGGTGTTCAAGCGCTTGGCTCCCTGGGGCTGGTGGAAGTGATGACGTCATTGAGAGGGAGAGTCACCATGAAGAGCCAAAATGCTCAGGTGTTCAATTGCTTGGTTCCCTTGGACTGGCTTAAGAGCTGACGTCTTCGAGGGGGAGTGGCCACAGGAAGATCCAGAAATGCTCAGGTGGATAAGGGCTTGGGACTCTCAGGCCAGCCAGAAGTGATGACGTCAAAAGGGGAGGGGCCATGTATAGAGCCAGGTGAATGCATGCCAGGGAGGGAAGCTAGAGGTCACAAACTTCCCAAATTCCATGGGTTCGTGCTCTGGAATTTAGGACATGGTACCTGTTCTCTGGGAAGGGCGTGCCCCATTATTAAGCAAAAAACTGGGAATAAGGGCTCGGGAAACTGTAAGTGAGCCTGGAGGGGCAGGCCTTTTCTCCCAGTAGTTAAAGGCTTTTCAAGGTCTAAACACTGCCTTTTCCCAGATTTCAAAACCTCAGGCAGGACTGTCAGAGTCCCAGGTCAGTCCAGTGTGAGGTGCCCGCATGTTGGGTACCATGCGGGTTCCCTGGCCTCATCGTCGCCGAGGGAGGTTTTAAAGGAGCGCTGGCAGCCGCCTGCTTGTAACCCTATCCAGCTGGGAAGAGTAAGTCTGTGAGCAGAAGTTGAGCTGGGGCTGTGGGTGTTAGGCCATTAAGCGAACTTCCAGAGATTGGGAAGACACCCCGCTTCTTAGTAGCTCAGTAGAGAGCCTTGTGGGTCATTGGTCAGGCGAACAATGGGGGTTAATGGCTGAAAACGCTCACGTGAACAAAGGTTGGGACGCTGTGACCAGCTTTTAGTGGTCATTTCATCAGTGGAGTTTGGAAAGCTGGACAGCCAGAAGTGCTCAGGAGGATCAGTGCTTAAGGTCCGGAGACCAGCAGGAAATGCTGACGTCATTGAAGGGAAAGGGCCACGTGGATAACCAGAAATGCTCAGGTGTTCAAGTGCTTGGCTCCCTGGGGCTGACGGAAGCGATGACGTCATTGAGAGGGGAGGCCACATGAAGAGCCAAAATGCTCAGGTGTTCAATTGCTTGGGTCCCTTGGGCTGGCTGAAGAGCTGACATCTTCGAGGGGGAGTGGCCACAGGAAGATCCAGAAATGCTCAGGTGGATAAGGGCTTGGGACTCTCAGGCCAGCCAGAAGTGATGACGTCAAAATGGGAGGGGCCATGTATAGAGCCAGGTGAATGCATTCCAGGGAGGGAAGCTAGAGGTCACAAACGTCCCAAATTCCATGGGTTCATGCTCTGGAATTTAGGACATGGTACCTGTTCTCTGGGAAGGGCGTGCCCCATTATTAACCAAAAAACTGGGAATAAGTGCTCGGGAAACTGTAAGTGAGCCTGGAGGGGCAGGCCTTTTCTCCCAGTAGTTAAAGGCTTTTCAGGGTCTAAACACTGCCTTTTCCCAGATTTCAAAACCTCAGGCAGGACTGTCAGAGTCCCAGGTCAGTCCAGTGTGAGGTGCACACATGTTGGGTACCATGCGGGGTCCCTGGCCTCATCGTCGCCGAGGGAGGTTTTAAAGGAGCGCTGGCAGCCGCCTGCTTGTAACCCTATCCAGCTGGGAAGAGTAAGTCTGTTAGCAGAAGTTGAGCTGGGGCTGTGGGTGTTAGGCCCTTAAGCGAACGTCCAGAGATTGGGAAGACTCCCCGCTCCTTAGGAGCTCAGTAGAGAGCCTTGTGGGTCATTGGTCAGGCGAACAATGGGGGTTAATGGCCTAAAACGCTCACATGAACAAAGGTTGGGACGCTGTGACCAGCTTTTAGTGGTCATTTCATCAGTGGAGTTTGGAAAGCTGGACAGCCAGAAGTGCTCAGGAGGATCAGTGCTTAAGGTCCGGAGACCAGCAGGAAATGCTGACGTCATTGAAGGGAAAGGGCCACGTGGATAGCCAGAAATGCTCAGGTGTTCAAGTGCTTGGCTCCCTGGGGCTGGCGGAAGTGATGACGTCATTGAGGGCGAGAGGCCACATGAAGAGCCCGAAATGCTCAGGTGTTCAAGTGCTTGGGTCCCTTGGGCTGGCTGAAGTGCTGATTCTTCGAGGGGAAGTGGCCACAGGAAGATCCAGAAATGTTCAGGTGGATAAGGGCTTGGGACTCTCAGGCCAGCCAGAAGTGATGACGTCAAAAGGGGAGGGGCCATGTATAGAGCCAGGTGAATGCATTCCAGGGAGGGAAGCTAGAGGTCACAAACGGCCCAAATTCCATGGGTTCATGCTCTGGAATTTAGGACATGGTACCTGTTCTCTGGGAAGGGCGTGCCCCATTATTAAGCAAAAAACTGGGAATAAGGGCTCGGGAAACTGTAAGTGAGCCTGGAGGGGCAGGCCTTTTCTCCCAGTTGTTAAAGGCTTTTCAGGGTCTAAACTCTGCCTTTTCCCAGATTTCAAAACCTCAGGCAGGACTGTCAGAGTCCCAGGTCAGTCCAGTGTGAGGTGCCCACATGTTGGGTACCATGCGGGGTCCCTGGCCTCATCGTCGCCGAGGGAGGTTTTAAAGGAGCGCTTGCAGCCGCCTGCTTGTAACCCTATCCAGCTGGGAAGAGTAAGTCTGTGAGCAGAATTTGAGCTGGGGCTGTGGGTGTTAGGCCCTTAAGCGAACTTCCAGAGATTGGGAAGACACCCCGCTTCTTAGGAGCTCAGTAGAGAGCCTTGTGGGTCATTGGTCAGGCGAACAATGGGGGTTAATGGCCGAAAACGCTCACGTGAACAAAGGTTGGGACGCTGTGACCAGCTTTTAGTGGTCATTTCATCAGTGGAGTTTGGAAAGCTGGACAGCCAGAAGTGCTCAGGAGGATCAGTGCTTAAGGTCCGGAGACCAGCAGGAAATGCTGACGTCATTGAAGGGAAAGGGCCACGTGGATAGCCAGAAATGCTCAGGTGTTCAAGTGCTTGGCTCCCTGGGGTTGACGGAAGCGATGACGTCATTGAGAGGGGAGGCCACATGAAGAGCCAAAATGCTCAGGTGTTCAAGTGCTTGGGTCCCTTGGGCTGGCTGAAGAGCTGACATCTTCGAGGGGGAGTGGCCACAGGAAGATCCAGAAATGCTCAGGTGGATAAGGGCTTGGGACTCTCAGGCCAGCCAGAAGTGATGACGTCAAAAGGGGAGGGGCCATGTATAGAGCCAGGTGAATGCATTCCAGGGAGGGAAGCTAGAGGTCACAAACGTCCCAAATTCCATGGGTTCATGCTCTGGAATTTAGGACATGGTACCTGTTCTCTGGGAAGGGCGTGCCCCATTATTAACCAAAAAACTGGGAATAAGGGCTCGGGAAACTGTAAGTGAGCCTGGAGGGGCAGGCCTTTTATCCCAGTAGTTAAAGGCTTTTCAGGGTCTAAACACTGCCTTTTCCCAGATTTCAAAACCTCAGGCAGGACTGTCAGAGTCCCAGGTCAGTCCAGTGTGAGGTGCCCACATGTTGGGTACCATGCGGGGTCCCTGGCCTCATCGTCGCCGAGGGAGGTTTTAAAGGAGCGCTGGCAGCCGCCTGCTTGTAACCCTATCCAGCTGGGAAGAGTAAGTCTGTTAGCAGAAGTTGAGCTGGGGCTGTGGGTGTTAGGCCCTTAAGCGAACGTCCAGAGATTGGGAAGACTCCCCGCTCCTTCGGAGCTCAGTAGAGAGCCTTGTGGGTCATTGGTCAGGCGAACAATGGGGGTTAATGGCCGAAAACGCTCACGTGAACAAAGGTTGGGACGCTGTGACCAGCTTTTAGTGGTCATTTCATCAGTGGAGTTTGGAAAGCTGGACAGCCAGAAGTGCTCAGGAGGATCAGTGCTTAAGGTCCGGAGACCAGCAGGAAATGCTGACGTCATTGAAGGGAAAGGGCCACGTGGATAGCCAGAAATGCTCAGGTGTTCAAGTGCTTGGCTCCCTGGGGCTGGCGGAAGTGATGACGTCATTGAGGGCGAGAGGCCACATGAAGAGCCCGAAATGCTCAGGTGTTCAAGTGCTTGGGTCCCTTGGGCTGGCTGAAGTGCTGATTCTTCGAGGGGAAGTGGCCACAGGAAGATCCAGAAATGTTCAGGTGGATAAGGGCTTGGGACTCTCAGGCCAGCCAGAAGTGATGACGTCAAAAGGGGAGGGGCCATGTATAGAGCCAGGTGAATGCATTCCAGGGAGGGAATCTAGAGGTCACAAACGGCCCAAATTCCATGGGTTCATGCTCTGGAATTTAGGACATGGTACCTGTTCTCTGGGAAGGGCGTGCCCCATTATTAAGCAAAAAACTGGGAATAAGGGCTCGGGAAACTGTAAGTGAGCCTAGAGGGGCAGGCCTTTTCTCCCAGTTGTTAAAGGCTTTTCAGGGTCTAAACACTGCCTTTTCCCAGATTTCAAAACCTCAGGCAGGACTGTCAGAGTCCCAGGTCAGTCCAGTGTGAGGTGCCCACATGTTGGGTACCATGCGGGGTCCCTGGCCTCATCGTCGCCGAGGGAGGTTTTAAAGGAGCGCTTGCAGCCGCCTGCTTGTAACCCTATCCAGCTGGGTAGAGTAAGTCTGTGAGCAGAATTTGAGCTGGGGCTGTGGGTGTTAGGCCCTTAAGCGAACTTCCAGAGATTGGGAAGACACCCCGCTTCTTAGGAGCTCAGTAGAGAGCCTTGTGGGTCATTGGTCAGGCGAACAATGGGGGTTAATGGCCGAAAACGCTCACGTGAACAAAGGTTGGGACGCTGTGACCAGCTTTTAGTGGTCATTTCATCAGTGGAGTTTGGAAAGCTGGACAGCCAGAAGTGCTCAGGAGGATCAGTGCTTAAGGTCCGGAGACCAGCAGGAAATGCTGACGTCATTGAAGGGAAAGGGCCACGTTGATAGCCAGAAATGCTCAGGTGTTCAAGTGCTTGGCTCCCTGGGGCTGGCGGAAGTGATGACGTCATTGAGAGGGAGAGGCCACATGAAGAGCCAAAATGCTCAGGTGTTCAATTGCTTGGGTCCCTTGGGCTGGCTGAAGAGCTTACGTCTTCGAGGGGGAGTGGCCACAGGAAGATCCAGAAATGCTCAGGTGAATAAGGGCTTGGGACTCTCAGGCCAGCCAGAAGTGATGACGTCAAAAGGGGAGGGGCCATGTATAGAGCCAGGTGAATGCATTCCAGGGAGGGAAGCTAGAGGTCACAAACGTCCCAAATTCCATGGGTTCATGCTCTGGAATTTAGGACATGGTACCTGTTCTCTGGGAAGGGCGTGCCCCATTATTAAGCAAAAAACTGGGAATAAGGGCTCGGGAAACTGTAAGTGAGCCTGGAGGGGCAGGCCTTTTCTCCCAGTAGTTAAAGGCTTTTCAGGGTCTAAACACTGCCTTTTCCCAGATTGCAAAACCTCAGGCAGGACTGTCAGAGTCCCAGGTCAGTCCAGTGTGAGGTGCCCACATGTTGGGTACCATGCGGGGTCCCTGGCCTCTTTGTCGCCGAGGGAGGTTTTAAAGGAGCGCTTGCAGCCGCCTGCTTGTAACCCTATCCAGCTGGGTAGAGTAAGTCTGTGAGCAGAAGTTGAGCTGGGGCTGTGGGTGTTAGGCCATTAAGCGAACTTCCAGAGATTGGGAAGACACCCCGCTTCTTAGGAGCTCAGTAGAGAGCCTTGTGGGTCATTGGTCAGGCGAACAATGGGGGTTAATGGCCAAAAACGCTCACGTGAACAAAGGTTGGGACGCTGTGACCAGCTTTTAGTGGTCATTTCCTCAGTGGAGTTTGGAAAGCTGGACAGCCAGAAGTGCTCAGGAGGATCAGTGATTAAGGTCCGGAGACCAGCAGGAAATGCTGACGTCATTGAAGGGAAAGGGCCACGTTGATAGCCAGAAATGCTCAGGTGTTCAAGTGCTTGGCTCCCTGGGGCTGGCGGAAGTGATGACGTCATTGAGAGGGAGAGGCCACATGAAGAGCCAAAATGCTCAGGTGTTCAATTGCTTGGGTCCCTTGGGCTGGCTGAAGAGCTTACGTCTTCGAGGGGGAGTGGCCACAGGAAGATCCAGAAATGCTCAGGTGAATAAGGGCTTGTGACTCTCAGGCCAGCCAGAAGTGATGACGTCAAAAGGGGAGGGGCCATGTATAGAGCCAGGTGAATGCATTCCAGGGAGGGAAGCTAGAGGTCACAAACGTCCCAAATTCCATGGGTTCATGCTCTGGAATTTAGGACATGGTAGCTTTTCTCTGGGAAGGGCGTGTCCCATTATTAACCAAAAAACTGGGAATAAGGGCTCGGGAAACTGTAAGTGAGCCTGGAGGGGCAGGCCTTTTCTCCCAGTAGTTAAAGGCTTTTCAGGGTCTAAACACTGCCTTTTCCCAGATTTCAAAACCTCAGGCAGGACTGTCAGAGTCCCAGGTCAGTCCAGTGTGAGGTGCCCACATGTTGGGTACCATGCGGGGTCCCTGGCCTCATCGTCGCCGAGGGAGGTTTTAAAGGAGCGCTGGCAGCCGCCTGCTTGTAACCCTATCCAGCTGGGAAGAGTAAGTCTGTTAGCAGAAGTTGAGCTGGGCTGTGGGTGTTAGGCCCTTAAGCGAACGTCCAGAGATTGGGAAGACACCCCGCTTTTTAGGAGCTCATTAGAGAGCCTTGTGGGTCATTGGTCAGGCGAACAATGGGGGTTAATGGCAGAAAACGCTCACGTGAACAAAGGTTGGGACGCTGTGACCAGCTTGTAGTGGTCATTTCATCAGTGGAGTTTGGAAAGCCGGACAGCCAGAAGTGCTCAGGAGGATCAGTGCTTAAGGTCCGGAGACCAGCAGGAAATGCTGACGTCATTGAAGGGAAAGGGCCACGTGGATAGCCAGAAATGCTCAGGTGTTCAAGTGCTTGGCTCCCTGGGGCTGGCGGAAGTGATGATGTCATTGAGGGGGAGAGGCCACATGAAGAGCAGGAAATGCTCAGGTGTTCAAGTGATTGGGTCCCTTGGGCTGGCTGAAGTGCTGATATCTTCGAGGGGGAGTGGCTACAGGAAGATCCAGAAATGCTCAGGTGGATAAGGGCTTGGGACTCTCAGGCCAGCCAGAAGTGATGACGTCAAAAGGGGAGGGGCCATGTATATAGCCAGGTGAATGCATGCCAGGGAGGGAAGCTAGAGGTCACAAACGGCCCAAATTCCATGGGTTCATGCTCTGGAATTTAGGACATGGTACCTGTTCTCTGGGAAGGGCGTGCCCCATTATTAAGCAAAAAACTGGGAATAAGGGCTCGGGAAACTGTAAGTGAGCCTGGAGGGGCAGGCCTTTTCTCCCAGTTGTTAAATGCTTTTCAGGGTCTAAACTCTGCCTTTTCCCAGATTTCAAAACCTCAGGCAGGACTGTCAGAGTCCCAGGTCAGTCCAGTGTGAGGTGCCCACATGTTGGGTACCATGCGGGGTCCCTGGCCTCATCGTCGCCGAGGGAGGTTTTAAAGGAGCGCTTGCAGCCGCCTGCTTGTAACCCTATCCAGCTGGGAAGAGTAAGTCTGTGAGCAGAATTTGAGCTGGGGCTGTGGGTGTTAGGCCCTTAAGCGAACTTCCAGAGATTGGGAAGACACCCCGCTTCTTAGGAGCTCAGTAGAGAGCCTTGTGGGTCATTGGTCAGGCGAACAATGGGGGTTAATGGCCGAAAACGCTCACGTGAACAAAGGTTGGGACGCTGTGACCAGCTTTTAGTGGTCATTTCATCAGTGGAGTTTGTAAAGCTGGACAGCCAGAAGTGCTCAGGAGAATCAGTGCTTAAGGTCCGGAGACCAGCAGGAAATTCTGACGTCATTGAAGGGAAAGGGCCACGTGGATAGCCAGAAAGGCTCATATGTTCAAGTGCTTGGCTCCCTGGGGCTGGCGGAAGTGATGAAGTCATTGAGGGGGAGAGTCCACATGAAGAGCCCGAAATGCACAGGTGTTCAAGTGCTTGGGTACCTTGGGCTGGCTGAAGTGCTGATGTCTTCGAGGGGGAGTGGCCACAGGAAGATCCAGAAATGCTCAGGTGGATAAGGGCTTGGGACTCTCAGGCCAGCCAGAAGTGATGACGTCAAAAGGGGAGGGGCCATGTATAGAGCCAGGTGAATGCATTCCAGGGAGGGAAGCTAGAGGTCACAAACGTCCCAAATTCCATGGGTTCATGCTCTGGAATTTAGGACATGGTACCTGTTCTCTGGGAAGGGCGTGCCCCATTATTAAGCAAAAAACTGGGAATAAGGGCTCGGGAAACTGTAAGTGAGCCTGGAGGGGCAGGCCTTTTCTCCCAGTAGTTAAAGGCTTTTCAGGGTCTAAACACTGCCTTTTCCCAGATTTCAAAACCTCAGGCAGGACTGTCAGAGTCCCAGGTCAGTCCAGTGTGAGGTGCCCACATGTTGGGTACCATGCGGGGTCCCTGGCCTCATCGTCGCCGAGGGAGGTTTTAAAGGAGCGCTTGCAGCCGCCTGCTTGTAACCCTATCCAGCTGGGTAGAGTAAGTCTGTGAGCAGAAGTTGAGCTGGGGCTGTGGGTGTTAGGCCATTAAGCGAACTTCCAGATATTGGGAAGACACCCCGCTTCTTAGGAGCTCAGTAGAGAGCCTTGTGGGTCATTGGTCAGGCGAACAATGGGGGTTAATGGCTGAAAACGCTCACGTGAACAAAGGTTGGGACGCTGTGACCAGCTTTTAGTGGTCATTTCATCAGTGGAGTTTGGAAAGCTGGACAGCCAGAAGTGCTCAGGAGGATCAGTGCTTAAGGTCCGGAGACCAGCAGGAAATGCTGACGTCATTGAAGGGAAAGGGCCACTTGGATAGCCAGAAATGCTCAGGTGTTCAAGTGCTTGGCTCCCTGGGGCTGACGGAAGCGATGACGTCATTGAGAGGGGAGGCCACATGAAGAGCCAAAATGCTCAGGTGTTCAATTGCTTGGGTCCCTTGGGCTGGCTGAAGAGCTGACATCTTCGAGGGGGAGTGGCCACAGGAAGATCCAGAAATGCTCAGGTGGATAAGGGCTTGGGACTCTCAGGCCAGCCAGAAGTGATGACGTCAAAAGGGGAGGGGCCATGTATAGAGCCAGGTGAATGCATTCCAGGGAGGGAAGCTAGAGGTCACAAACGGCCCAAATTCCATGGGTTCATGCTCTGGAATTTAGGACATGGTACCTGTTCTCTGGGAAGGGCGTGCCCCATTATTAAGCAAAAAACTGGGAATAAGGGCTCGGGAAACTGTAAGTGAGCCTGGAGGGGCAGGCCTTTTCTCCCAGTAGTTAAAGGCTTTTCAGGGTCTAAACACTGCCTTTTCCCAGATTTCAAAACCTCAGGCAGGACTGTCAGAGTCCCAGGTCAGTCCAGTGTGAGGTGCCCACATGTTGGGTACCATGCGGGGTCCCTGGCCTCATCGTCGCCGAGGGAGGTTTTAAAGGAGCGCTGGCAGCCGCCTGCTTGTAACCCTATCCAGCTGGGAAGAGTAAGTCTGTTAGCAGAAGTTGAGCTGGGGCTGTGGGTGTTAGGCCCTTAAGCGAACGTCCAGAGATTGGGAAGACTCCCCGCTCCTTAGGAGCTCAGTAGAGAGCCTTGTGGGTCATTGGTCAGGCGAACAATGGGGGTTAATGGCCGAAAACGCTCACGTGAACAAAGGTTGGGACGCTGTGACCAGCTTTTAGTGGTCATTTCATCAGTGGAGTTTGGAAAGCTGGACAGCCAGAAGTGCTCAGGAGGATCAGTGCTTAAGGTCCGGAGACCAGCAGGAAATGCTGACGTCATTGAAGGGAAAGGGCCACGTGGATAGCCAGAAATGCTCAGGTGTTCAAGTGCTTGGCTCCCTGGGGCTGGCGGAAGTGATGACGTCATTGAGGGCGAGAGGCCACATGAAGAGCCCGAAATGCTCAGGTGTTCAAGTGCTTGGGTCCCTTGGGCTGGCTGAAGTGCTGATTCTTCGAGGGGAAGTGGCCACAGGAAGATCCAGAAATGTTCAGGTGGATAAGGGCTTGGGACTCTCAGGCCAGCCAGAAGTGATGACGTCAAAAGGGGAGGGGCCATGTATAGAGCCAGGTGAATGCATTCCAGGGAGGGAAGCTAGAGGTCACAAACGGCCCAAATTCCATGGGTTCATGCTCTGGAATTTAGGACATGGTACCTGTTCTCTGGGAAGGGCGTGCCCCATTATTAAGCAAAAAACTGGGAATAAGGGCTCGGGAAACTGTAAGTGAGCCTGGAGGGGCAGGCCTTTTCTCCCAGTTGTTAAAGGCTTTTCAGGGTCTAAACTCTGCCTTTTCCCAGATTTCAAAACCTCAGGCAGGACTGTCAGAGTCCCAGGTCAGTCCAGTGTGAGGTGCCCACATGTTGGGTACCATGCGGGGTCCCTGGCCTCATCGTCGCCGAGGGAGGTTTTAAAGGAGCGCTTGCAGCCGCCTGCTTGTAACCCTATCCAGCTGGGAAGAGTAAGTCTGTGAGCAGAATTTGAGCTGGGGCTGTGGGTGTTAGGCCCTTAAGCGAACTTCCAGAGATTGGGAAGACACCCCGCTTCTTAGGAGCTCAGTAGAGAGCCTTGTCGGTCATTGGTCAGGCGAACAATGGGGGTTAATGGCCGAAAACGCTCACGTGAACAAAGGTTGGGACGCTGTGACCAGCTTTTAGTGGTCATTTCATCAGTGGAGTTTGTAAAGCTGGACAGCCAGAAGTGCTCAGGAGAATCAGTGCTTAAGGTCCGGAGACCAGCAGGAAATTCTGACGTCATTGAAGGGAAAGGGCCACGTGGATAGCCAGAAAGGCTCATATGTTCAAGTGCTTGGCTCCCTGGGGCTGGCGGAAGTGATGAAGTCATTGAGGGGGAGAGTCCACATGAAGAGCCCGAAATGCACAGGTGTTCAAGTGCTTGGGTACCTTGGGCTGGCTGAAGTGCTGATGTCTTCGAGGGGGAGTGGCCACAGGAAGATCCAGAAATGCTCAGGTGGATAAGGGCTTGGGACTCTCAGGCCAGCCAGAAGTGATGACGTCAAAAGGGGAGGGGCCATGTATAGAGCCAGGTGAATGCATTCCAGGGAGGGAAGCTAGAGGTCACAAACGTCCCAAATTCCATGGGTTCATGCTCTGGAATTTAGGACATGGTACCTGTTCTCTGGGAAGGGCGTGCCCCATTATTAAGCAAAAAACTGGGAATAAGGGCTCGGGAAACTGTAAGTGAGCCTGGAGGGGCAGGCCTTTTCTCCCAGTAGTTAAAGGCTTTTCAGGGTCTAAACACTGCCTTTTCCCAGATTTCAAAACCTCAGGCAGGACTGTCAGAGTCCCAGGTCAGTCCAGTGTGAGGTGCCCACATGTTGGGTACCATGCGGGGTCCCTGGCCTCATCGTCGCCGAGGGAGGTTTTAAAGGAGCGCTTGCAGCCGCCTGCTTGTAACCCTATCCAGCTGGGTAGAGTAAGTCTGTGAGCAGAAGTTGAGCTGGGGCTGTGGGTGTTAGGCCATTAAGCGAACTTCCAGAGATTGGGAAGACACCCCGCTTCTTAGGAGCTCAGTAGAGAGCCTTGTGGGTCATTGGTCAGGCGAACAATGGGGGTTAATGGCTGAAAACGCTCACGTGAACAAAGGTTGGGACGCTGTGACCAGCTTTTAGTGGTCATTTCATCAGTGGAGTTTGGAAAGCTGGACAGCCAGAAGTGCTCAGGAGGATCAGTGCTTAAGGTCCGGAGACCAGCAGGAAATGCTGACGTCATTGAAGGGAAAGGGCCACGTGGATAGCCAGAAATGCTCAGGTGTTCATGTGCTTGGCTCCCTGGGGTTGACGGAAGCGATGACGTCATTGAGAGGGGAGGCCACATGAAGAGCCAAAATGCTCAGGTGTTCAATTGCTTGGGTCCCTTGGGCTGGCTGAAGAGCTGACATCTTCGAGGGGGAGTGGCCACAGGTAGATCCAGAAATGCTCAGGTGGATAAGGGCTTGGGACTCTCAGGCCAGCCAGAAGTGATGACGTCAAAAGGGGAGGGGCCATGTATAGAGCCAGGTGAATGCATTCCAGGGAGGGAAGCTAGAGGTCACAAACGTCCCAAATTCCATGGGTTCATGCTCTGGAATTTAGGACATGGTACCTGTTCTCTGGGAAGGGCGTGCCCCATTATTAACCAAAAAACTGGGAATAAGGGCTCGGGAAACTGTAAGTGAGCCTGGAGGGGCAGGCCTTTTATCCCAGTAGTTAAAGGCTTTTCAGGGTCTAAACACTGCCTTTTCCCAGATTTCAAAACCTCAGGCAGGACTGTCAGAGTCCCAGGTCAGTCCAGTGTGAGGTGCCCACATGTTGGGTACCATGCGGGGTCCCTGGCCTCATCGTCGCCGAGGGAGGTTTTAAAGGAGCGCTGGCAGCCGCCTGCTTGTAACCCTATCCAGCTGGGAAGAGTAAGTCTGTTAGCAGAAGTTGAGCTGGGGCTGTGGGTGTTAGGCCCTTAAGCGAACGTCCAGAGATTGGGAAGACTCCCCGCTCCTTCGGAGCTCAGTAGAGAGCCTTGTGGGTCATTGGTCAGGCGAACAATGGGGGTTAATGGCCGAAAACGCTCACGTGAACAAAGGTTGGGACGCTGTGACCAGCTTTTAGTGGTCATTTCATCAGTGGAGTTTGGAAAGCTGGACAGCCAGAAGTGCTCAGGAGGATCAGTGCTTAAGGTCCGGAGACCAGCAGGAAATGCTGACGTCATTGAAGGGAAAGGGCCACGTGGATAGCCAGAAATGCTCAGGTGTTCAAGTGCTTGGCTCCCTGGGGCTGGCGGAAGTGATGACGTCATTGAGGGCGAGAGGCCACATGAAGAGCCCGAAATGCTCAGGTGTTCAAGTGCTTGGGTCCCTTGGGCTGGCTGAAGTGCTGATTCTTCGAGGGGAAGTGGCCACAGGAAGATCCAGAAATGTTCAGGTGGATAAGGGCTTGGGACTCTCAGGCCAGCCAGAAGTGATGACGTCAAAAGGGGAGGGGCCATGTATAGAGCCAGGTGAATGCATTCCAGGGAGGGAATCTAGAGGTCACAAACGGCCCAAATTCCATGGGTTCATGCTCTGGAATTTAGGACATGGTACCTGTTCTCTGGGAAGGGCGTGCCCCATTATTAAGCAAAAAACTGGGAATAAGGGCTCGGGAAACTGTAAGTGAGCCTAGAGGGGCAGGCCTTTTCTCCCAGTTGTTAAAGGCTTTTCAGGGTCTAAACACTGCCTTTTCCCAGATTTCAAAACCTCAGGCAGGACTGTCAGAGTCCCAGGTCAGTCCAGTGTGAGGTGCCCACATGTTGGGTACCATGCGGGGTCCCTGGCCTCATCGTCGCCGAGGGAGGTTTTAAAGGAGCGCTTGCAGCCGCCTGCTTGTAACCCTATCCAGCTGGGTAGAGTAAGTCTGTGAGCAGAATTTGAGCTGGGGCTGTGGGTGTTAGGCCCTTAAGCGAACTTCCAGAGATTGGGAAGACACCCCGCTTCTTAGGAGCTCAGTAGAGAGCCTTGTGGGTCATTGGTCAGGCGAACAATGGGGGTTAATGGCCGAAAACGCTCACGTGAACAAAGGTTGGGACGCTGTGACCAGCTTTTAGTGGTCATTTCATCAGTGGAGTTTGGAAAGCTGGACAGCCAGAAGTGCTCAGGAGGATCAGTGCTTAAGGTCCGGAGACCAGCAGGAAATGCTGACGTCATTGAAGGGAAAGGGCCACGTTGATAGCCAGAAATGCTCAGGTGTTCAAGTGCTTGGCTCCCTGGGGCTGGCGGAAGTGATGACGTCATTGAGAGGGAGAGGCCACATGAAGAGCCAAAATGCTCAGGTGTTCAATTGCTTGGGTCCCTTGGGCTGGCTGAAGAGCTTACGTCTTCGAGGGGGAGTGGCCACAGGAAGATCCAGAAATGCTCAGGTGAATAAGGGCTTGGGACTCTCAGGCCAGCCAGAAGTGATGACGTCAAAAGGGGAGGGGCCATGTATAGAGCCAGGTGAATGCATTCCAGGGAGGGAAGCTAGAGGTCACAAACGTCCCAAATTCCATGGGTTCATGCTCTGGAATTTAGGACATGGTACCTGTTCTCTGGGAAGGGCGTGCCCCATTATTAAGCAAAAAACTGGGAATAAGGGCTCGGGAAACTGTAAGTGAGCCTGGAGGGGCAGGCCTTTTCTCCCAGTAGTTAAAGGCTTTTCAGGGTCTAAACACTGCCTTTTCCCAGATTGCAAAACCTCAGGCAGGACTGTCAGAGTCCCAGGTCAGTCCAGTGTGAGGTGCCCACATGTTGGGTACCATGCGGGGTCCCTGGCCTCTTTGTCGCCGAGGGAGGTTTTAAAGGAGCGCTTGCAGCCGCCTGCTTGTAACCCTATCCAGCTGGGTAGAGTAAGTCTGTGAGCAGAAGTTGAGCTGGGGCTGTGGGTGTTAGGCCATTAAGCGAACTTCCAGAGATTGGGAAGACACCCCGCTTCTTAGGAGCTCAGTAGAGAGCCTTGTGGGTCATTGGTCAGGCGAACAATGGGGGTTAATGGCCAAAAACGCTCACGTGAACAAAGGTTGGGACACTGTGACCAGCTTTTAGTGGTCATTTCCTCAGTGGAGTTTGGAAAGCTGGACAGCCAGAAGTGCTCAGGAGGATCAGTGATTAAGGTCCGGAGACCAGCAGGAAATGCTGACGTCATTGAAGGGAAAGGGCCACGTTGATAGCCAGAAATGCTCAGGTGTTCAAGTGCTTGGCTCCCTGGGGCTGGCGGAAGTGATGACGTCATTGAGAGGGAGAGGCCACATGAAGAGCCAAAATGCTCAGGTGTTCAATTGCTTGGGTCCCTTGGGCTGGCTGAAGAGCTTACGTCTTCGAGGGGGAGTGGCCACAGGAAGATCCAGAAATGCTCAGGTGAATAAGGGCTTGTGACTCTCAGGCCAGCCAGAAGTGATGACGTCAAAAGGGGAGGGGCCATGTATAGAGCCAGGTGAATGCATTCCAGGGAGGGAAGCTAGAGGTCACAAACGTCCCAAATTCCATGGGTTCATGCTCTGGAATTTAGGACATGGTAGCTTTTCTCTGGGAAGGGCGTGTCCCATTATTAACCAAAAAACTGGGAATAAGGGCTCGGGAAACTGTAAGTGAGCCTGGAGGGGCAGGCCTTTTCTCCCAGTAGTTAAAGGCTTATCAGGGTCTAAACACTGCCTTTTCCCAGATTTCAAAACCTCAGGCAGGACTGTCAGAGTCCCAGGTCAGTCCAGTGTGAGGTGCCCACATGTTGGGTACCATGCGGGGTCCCTGGCCTCATCGTCGCCGAGGGAGGTTTTAAAGGAGCGCTGGCAGCCGCCTGCTTGTAACCCTATCCAGCTGGGAAGAGTAAGTCTGTTAGCAGAAGTTGAGCTGGGCTGTGGGTGTTAGGCCCTTAAGCGAACGTCCAGAGATTGGGAAGACACCCCGCTTTTTAGGAGCTCATTAGAGAGCCTTGTGGGTCATTGGTCAGGCGAACAATGGGGGTTAATGGCAGAAAACGCTCACGTGAACAAAGGTTGGGACGCTGTGACCAGCTTGTAGTGGTCATTTCATCAGTGGAGTTTGGAAAGCCGGACAGCCAGAAGTGCTCAGGAGGATCAGTGCTTAAGGTCCGGAGACCAGCAGGAAATGCTGACGTCATTGAAGGGAAAGGGCCACGTGGATAGCCAGAAATGCTCAGGTGTTCAAGTGCTTGGCTCCCTGGGGCTGGCGGAAGTGATGATGTCATTGAGGGGGAGAGGCCACATGAAGAGCAGGAAATGCTCAGGTGTTCAAGTGATTGGGTCCCTTGGGCTGGCTGAAGTGCTGATATCTTCGAGGGGGAGTGGCTACAGGAAGATCCAGAAATGCTCAGGTGGATAAGGGCTTGGGACTCTCAGGCCAGCCAGAAGTGATGACGTCAAAAGGGGAGGGGCCATGTATATAGCCAGGTGAATGCATGCCAGGGAGGGAAGCTAGAGGTCACAAACGGCCCAAATTCCATGGGTTCATGCTCTGGAATTTAGGACATGGTACCTGTTCTCTGGGAAGGGCGTGCCCCATTATTAAGCAAAAAACTGGGAATAAGGGCTCGGGAAACTGTAAGTGAGCCTGGAGGGGCAGGCCTTTTCTCCCAGTTGTTAAATGCTTTTCAGGGTCTAAACTCTGCCTTTTCCCAGATTTCAAAACCTCAGGCAGGACTGTCAGAGTCCCAGGTCAGTCCAGTGTGAGGTGCCCACATGTTGGGTACCATGCGGGGTCCCTGGCCTCATCGTCGCCGAGGGAGGTTTTAAAGGAGCGCTTGCAGCCGCCTGCTTGTAACCCTATCCAGCTGGGAAGAGTAAGTCTGTGAGCAGAATTTGAGCTGGGGCTGTGGGTGTTAGGCCCTTAAGCGAACTTCCAGAGATTGGGAAGACACCCCGCTTCTTAGGAGCTCAGTAGAGAGCCTTGTGGGTCATTGGTCAGGCGAACAATGGGGGTTAATGGCCGAAAACGCTCACGTGAACAAAGGTTGGGACGCTGTGACCAGCTTTTAGTGGTCATTTCATCAGTGGAGTTTGTAAAGCTGGACAGCCAGAAGTGCTCAGGAGAATCAGTGCTTAAGGTCCGGAGACCAGCAGGAAATGCTGACGTCATTGAAGGGAAAGGGCCACGTGGATAGCCAGAAATGCTCAGGTGTTCAAGTGCTTGGCTCCCTGGGGCTGACGGAAGCGATGACGTCATTGAGAGGGGAGGCCACATGAAGAGCCAAAATGCTCAGGTGTTCAATTGCTTGGGTCCCTTGGGCTGGCTGAAGAGCTGACATCTTCGAGGGGGAGTGGCCACAGGAAGATCCAGAAATGCTCAGGTGGATAAGGGCTTGGGACTCTCAGGCCAGCCAGAAGTGATGACGTCAAAAGGGGAGGGGCCATGTATAGAGCCAGGTGAATGCATTCCAGGGAGGGAAGCTAGAGGTCACAAACGGCCCAAATTCCATGGGTTCATGCTCTGGAATTTAGGACATGGTACCTGTTCTCTGGGAAGGGCGTGCCCCATTATTAAGCAAAAAACTGGGAATAAGGGCTCGGGAAACTAAGTGAGCCTGGAGGGGCAGGCCTTTTCTCCCAGTAGTTAAAGGCTTTTCAGGGTCTAAACACTGCCTTTTCCCAGATTTCAAAACCTCAGGCAGGACTGTCAGAGTCCCAGGTCAGTCCAGTGTGAGGTGCCCACATGTTGGGTACCATGCGGGGTCCCTGGCCTCATCGTCGCCGAGGGAGGTTTTAAAGGAGCGCTGGCAGCCGCCTGCTTGTAACCCTATCCAGCTGGGAAGAGTAAGTCTGTTAGCAGAAGTTGAGCTGGGGCTGTGGGTGTTAGGCCCTTAAGCGAACGTCCAGAGATTGGGAAGACTCCCCGCTCCTTAGGAGCTCAGTAGAGAGCCTTGTGGGTCATTGGTCAGGCGAACAATGGGGGTTAATGGCCGAAAACGCTCACGTGAACAAAGGTTGGGACGCTGTGACCAGCTTTTAGTGGTCATTTCATCAGTGGAGTTTGGAAAGCTGGACAGCCAGAAGTGCTCAGGAGGATCAGTGCTTAAGGTCCGGAGACCAGCAGGAAATGCTGACGTCATTGAAGGGAAAGGGCCACGTGGATAGCCAGAAATGCTCAGGTGTTCAAGTGCTTGGCTCCCTGGGGCTGGCGGAAGTGATGACGTCATTGAGGGCGAGAGGCCACATGAAGAGCCCGAAATGCTCAGGTGTTCAAGTGCTTGGGTCCCTTGGGCTGGCTGAAGTGCTGATTCTTCGAGGGGAAGTGGCCACAGGAAGATCCAGAAATGCTCAGGTGGATAAGGGCTTGGGACTCTCAGGCCAGCCAGAAGTGATGACGTCAAAAGGGGAGGGGCCATGTATAGAGCCAGGTGAATGCATTCCAGGGAGGGAAGCTAGAGGTCACAAACGTCCCAAATTCCATGGGTTCATGCTCTGGAATTTAGGACATGGTACCTGTTCTCTGGGAAGGGCGTGCCCCATTATTAAGCAAAAAACTGGGAATAAGGGCTCGGGAAACTGTAAGTGAGCCTGGAGGGGCAGGCCTTTTCTCCCAGTAGTTAAAGGATTTTCAGGCTCTAAACACTGCCTTTTCCCAGATTTCAAAACCTCAGGCAGGACTGTCAGAGTCCCAGGTCAGTCCAGTGTGAGGTGCCCACATGTTGGGTACCATGCGGGGTCCCTGGCCTCATCGTCGCGGAGGGAGGTTTTAAAGGAGCGCTTGCAGCCGCCTGCTTGTAACCCTATCCAGCTGGGTAGAGTAAGTCTGTGAGCAGAAGTTGAGCTGGGGCTGTGGGTGTTAGGCCCTTAAGCGAACTTCCAGAGATTGGGAAGACACCCCACTTCTTAGGAGCTCAGTAGAGAGCCTTGTGGGTCATTGGTCAGGCGAACAATGGGGGTTAATGGCCGAAAACGCTCACGTGAACAAAGGTTGGGACGCTGTGACCAGCTTTTAGTGGTCATTTCATCAGTGGAGTTTGGAAAGCTGGACAGCCAGAAGTGCTCAGGAGGATCAGTGCTTAAGGTCCGGAGACCAGCAGGAAATGCTGACGTCATTGAAGGGAAAGGGCCACGTTGATAGCCAGAAATGCTCAGGTGTTCAAGTGCTTGGCTCCCTGGGGCTGGCGGAAGTGATGACGTCATTGAGAGGGAGAGGCCACATGAAGAGCCAAAATGCTCAGGTGTTCAATTGCTTGGGTCCCTTGGGCTGGCTGAAGAGCTTACGTCTTCGAGGGGGAGTGGCCACAGGAAGATCCAGAAATGCTCAGGTGAATAAGGGCTTGGGACTCTCAGGCCAGCCAGAAATGATGACGTCAAAAGGGGAGGGGCCATGTATAGAGCCAGGTGAATGCATTCCAGGGAGGGAAGCTAGAGGTCACAAACGTCCCAAATTCCATGGGTTCATGCTCTGGAATTTAGGACATGGTACCTGTTCTCTGGGAAGGGCGTGCCCCATTATTAAGCAAAAAACTGGGAATAAGGGCTCGGGAAACTGTAAGTGAGCCTGGAGGGGCAGGCCTTTTCTCCCAGTAGTTAAAGGCTTTTCAGGGTCTAAACACTGCCTTTTCCCAGATTGCAAAACCTCAGGCAGGACTGTCAGAGTCCCAGGTCAGTCCAGTGTGAGGTGCCCACATGTTGGGTACCATGCGGGGTCCCTGGCCTCATCGTCGCCGAGGGAGGTTTGAAAGGAGCGCTGGCAGCCGCCTGCTTGTAACCCTATCCAGCTGGATAGAGTAAGTCTGTGAGCAGAAGTTGAGCTGGGGCTGTGGGTGTTAGGCCATTAAGCGAACTTCCAGAGATTGGGAAGACACCCCGCTTCTTAGGAGCTCAGTAGAGAGCCTTGTGGGTCATTGGTCAGGCGAACAATGGGAGTTAATGGCCGAAAACGCTCACGTGAACAAAGGTTGGGACGCTGTGACCAGCTTTTAGTGGTCATTTCATCAGTGGAGTTTGGAAAGCTGGACAGCCAGAAGTGCTCAGGAGGATCAGTGCTTAAGGTCCGGAGACCAGCAGGAAATGCTGACGTCATTGAAGGGAAAGGGCCACGTGGATAGCCAGAAATGCTCAGGTGTTCAAGTGCTTGGCTCCCTGGGGCTGGCGGAAGTGATGACGTCATTGAGAGGGAGAGGCCACATGAAGAGCCAAAATGCTCAGGTGTTCAATTGCTTGGGTCCCTTGGGCTGGCTGAAGAGCTTACGTCTTCGAGGGGGAGTGGCCACAGGAAGATCCAGAAATGCTCAGGTGAATAAGGGCTTGGGACTCTCAGGCCAGCCAGAAGTGATGACGTCAAAAGGGGAGGGGCCATGTATAGAGCCAGGTGAATGCATTCCAGGGAGGGAAGCTAGAGGTCACAAACGTCCCAAATTCCATGGGTTCATGCTCTGGAATTTAGGACATGGTACCTTTTCTCTGGGAAGGGCGTGCCCCATTATTAACCAAAAAACTGGGAATAAGGGCTCGGGAAACTGTAAGTGAGCCTGGAGGGGCAGGCCTTTTCTCCCAGTAGTTAAAGGCTTTTCAGGGTCTAAACACTGCCTTTTCCCAGATTTCAAAACCTCAGGCAGGACTGTCAGAGTCGCAGGTCAGTCCAGTGTGAGGTGCCCACATGTTGGGTACCATGCGGGGTCCCTGGCCTCATCGTCGCCGAGGGAGGTTTTAAAGGAGCGCTGGCAGCCGCCTGCTTGTAACCCTATCCAGCTGGGAAGAGTAAGTCTGTTAGCAGAAGTTGAGCTGGGCTGTGGGTGTTAGGCCCTTAAGCGAACGTCCAGAGATTGGGAAGACACCCCGCTTCTTAGGAGCTCAGTAGAGAGCCTTGTGGGTCATTGGTCAGGCGAACAATGGGGGTTAATGGCCGAAAACGCTCACGTGAACAAAGGTTGGGACGCTCTGACCAGCTTTTAGTGGTCATTTCATCAGTGGAGTTTGGAAAGCTGGACAGCCAGAAGTGCTCAGGAGGATCAGTGCTTAAGGTCCGGAGACCAGCAGGAAATGCTGACGTCATTGAAGGGAAAGGGCCACGTGGATAGCCAGAAATGCTCAGGTGTTCAAGTGCTTGGGTCCCTTGGGCTGGCTGAAGACCTGAAGTCTTCGAGGGGGAGTGGCCACAGGAAGATACAGAAATGCTCAGGTGGATAAGGGCTTGGGACTCTCAGGCCAGCCAGAAGTGATGACGTCAAAAGGGGAGGGGCTATGTATAGAGCCAGGTGAATGCATGCCAGGGAGGTAAGCTAGAGGTCACAAACGGCCCAAATTCCATGGGTTCATGCTCTGGAATTTAGGACATGGTACCTGTTCTCTGGGAAGGGCGTGCCCCATTATTAACCAAAAAACTGGGAATAAGGGCTCGGGAAACTGTAAGTGAGCCTGGAGGGGCAGGCCTTTTCTCCCAGTAGTTAAAGGCTTTTCAGGGTCTAAACACTGCCTTTTCCCAGATTTCAAAACCTCAGGCAGGACTGTCAGAGTCCCAGGTCAGTCCAGTGTGAGGTGCCCACATGTTGGGTACCATGCGGGGTCCCTGGCCTCATCGTCGCTGAGGGAGGTTTTAAAGGAGCGCTTGCAGCCGCCTGGCTGTAACCCTATCCAGCTGGGAAGAGTAAGTCTGTGAGCAGAAGTTGAGCTGGGGCTGTGAGTGTTAAGCCCTTAAGCGAACTTCCAGAGATTGGGAAGACACCCCGCTTCTTAGGAGCTCAGTAGAGAGCCTTGTGGGTCATTGGTCAGGCGAACAATGGGGGTTAATGGCCGAAAAAGCTCACGTGAACAAAGGTTGGGACGCTGTTACCAGCTTTTAGTGGTCATTTCATCAGTGGAGTTTGGAAAGCTGGACAGCCAGAAGTGCACAGGAGGATCAGTGCTTAAGGACCGGAGACCAGCAGGAAATGCTGACGTCATTGAAGGGAAAGGGCCACGTGGATAGCCAGAAATGCTCAGGTGTTCAAGTGCTTGGCTCCCTGGGGCTGGCGGAAGTGATGATGTCATTGAGAGGGAGAACACATGAAGAGCCAAAATGCTCAGGTGTTCAATTGCTTGGGTCCCTTGGGCTGGCTGAAGTGCTGATGTCTTCGAGGGGGAGTGGCCACAGGAAGATCCAGAAATGATCAGCTAGATAAGGGCTTGGGACACTCAGGCCAGCCAGAAGTGATGACGTCAAAAGGGGAGGTGCCATGTATAGAGCCAGGTGAATGCATTCCAGGGAGGGAAGCTAGAGGTCACAAACGTCCCAAATTCCATGGGTTCATGCTCTGGAATTTAGGACATGGTACCTGTTCTCTGGGAAGGGCTTGCCCCATTATTAAGCAAAAAACTGGGAATAAGGGCTCGGGAAACTGTAAGTGAGCCTGGAGGGGCAGGCCTTTTCTCCCAGAAGTTAAAGGCTTTTCATGGTCTAAACACTGCCTTTTCCCAGATTTCAAAACCTCAGGCAGGACTGTCAGAGTCCCAGGTCAGTCCAGTGTGAGATGCCCACATGTTGGGTACCATGCGGGGTCCCTGGCCTCATCGTCACCGAGAGAGGTTTTAAAGGAGCGCTGGCAGCCACCTGCTTGTAACCCTATCCAGCTGGGTAGAGTAAGTCTGTGAGCAGAAGTTGAGCTGGGGCTGTGGGTGTTAGGCCCTTAAGCGAACGTCCAGAGATTGGGAAGACACCCCGCTTCTTAGGAGCTTAGTAGAGAGCCTTGTGGGTCATTGGTCAGGCGAACAATGGGGGTTAATGGCCGAAAACGCTCACATGAACAAAGGTTGGGACGCTGTGACCAGCTTTTAGTGGTCATTTCATCAGTGGAGTTTGGAAAGCTGGACAGCCAGAAGTGCTCAGGGGGATCAGTGCTTAAGGTCCGGAGACCAGCAGGAAATGCTGACGTCATTGAAGGGAAAGGGACACGTGGATAGCCAGAAATGCTCAGGTGTTCAAGTGCTTGGCTCCCTGGGGCTGGCGGAAGTGATGACGTCATTGAGGGGGAGAGGCCACATGAAGAGCCCGAAATGCTCAGGTGTTCAAGTGCTTGGGTCCCTTGGGCTGGCTGAAGTGCTGATGTCCTCGAGGGGGAGTGGCCACAGGAAGATCCAGAAATGCTCAGGTGGATAAGGGCTTGGGACTCTCAGGCCAGCCAGAAGTGATGACGTCAAAAGGGGAGGGGCCATGTATAGAGCCAGGTGAATGCATGCCAGGGAGGGAAGCTAGAGGTCACAAACGTCCCAAATTCCATGGGTTCATGCTCTGGAATTTAGGACATGGTACCTGTTCTCTGGGAAGGGCGTGCCCCATTATTAAGCAAAAAACTGGGAATAAGGGCTCAGGAAACTCTAACTGAGCCTGGAGGTGCAGGCCTTTTCTCCCAGTAGTTAAAGGCTTTTCAGGGTCTAAACACTGCCTTTTCCCAGATTTCAAAACCTCAGGCAGGACTGTCAGAGTCCCAGGTCAGTCCAGTGTGAGGTGCCCACATGTTGGGTACCATGCGGGGTCCCTGGCCTCATCGTCGCCGCGGGAGGTTTTAAAGGAGCGCTGGCAGCCGCCTGCTTGTAACCCTATCCAGCTGGGAAGAGTAAGTCTGTGAGCAGAAGTTGAGCTGGGGCTGTGGGTGTTAGGCCCTTAAGCGAACTTCCAGAGATTGGGAAGACACCCCGCTTCTTAGGAGCTCAGTAGAGAGCCTTGTGGGTCATTGGTCAGGCGAACAATGGGGGTTAATGGCCGAAAACGCTCACGTGAACAAAGGTTGGGACGCTGTGACCAGCTTTTAGTGGTCATTTCATCAGTGGAGTTTGGAAAGCTGGACAGCCAGAAGTGCTCAGGAGGATCATTGCTTAAGGTCCGGAGACCAGCAGGAAATGCTGACGTCATTGAAGGGAAAGGGCCACGTGGATAGCCAGAAATGCTAAGGTGTTCAAGCGCTTGGCTCCCTGGGGCTGGTGGAAGTGATGACGTCATTGAGGGGGAGAGGCCACATGAAGAGCCCGAAATGCTCAGGTGTTCAAGTGCTTGGGTCCCTTGGGCTGGCTGAAGTGCTGATGTCTTCGAGGGGGAGTGGCCACAGGAAGATCCAGAAATGCTCAGGTGGATAAGGGCTTGGGACTCTCAGGCCAGCCAGAAGTGATGACGTCAAAAGGGGAGGGGCCATTTATAGAGCCAGGTGAATGCATGCCAGGGAGGGAAGCTAGAGGTCACAAACGTCCCAAATTCCATGGGTTCATGCTCTGGAATTTAGGACATGGTACCTGTTCTCTGGGAAGGGCGTGCCCCATTATTAAGCAAAAAATTGGGAATAAGGGCTTGGGAAACTGTAAGTGAGCCTGGAGGGGCAGGCCTTTTCTCCCTGTAGTTAAAGGCTTTTCAGGGTCTAAACACTGCCTTTTCCCAGATTTCAAAACCTCAGCCAGGACTGTCAGAGTCCCAGGTCATTCCAGTGTGAGGTGCCCACATGTTGGGTACCATGCGGGGTCCCTGGCCTCATCATCGCCGAAAGAGTTTTTAAAGGAGCGCTTGCAGCCGCCTGCTTGTAACCCTATCCAGCTGGGTAGAGTAAGTCTGTGAGCAGAAGATGAGCTGGGGCTGTGGGTGTTAGGCCCTTAAGCGAACTTCCAGAGATTGGGAAGACACCCCGTTTCTTAGGAGCTCAGTAGAGAGCCTTGTGGGTCATTGGTCAGGCGAACAATGGGGGTTAATGGCCGAAAACGCTCACGTGAACAAAGGTTGGGACGCTGTGACCAGCTTTTAGTGGTCATTTCATCAGTGGAGTTTGGAAAGCTGGACAGCCAGAAGTGCTCAGGAGGATCAGTGCTTAAGGTCCGGAGACCAGCAGGAAATGCTGACGTCATTGAAGGGAAAGGGCCACGTGGATAGCCAGAAATGCTCAGGTGTTCAAGTGCTTGGCTCCCTGGGGCTGGCGGAAGTGATGATGTCATTGAGAGGGAGAGGACACATAAAGAGCTAAAATGCTCAGGTGTTCAATTGCTTGGGTCCCTTGGGCTGGCTGAAGTGCTGATGTCTTCGAGGGGGAGTGGCCACAGGAAGATCCAGAAATGCTCAGGTGGATAAGGGCTTGGGACTCTCAGGCCAGCCAGAAGTGATGATGTCAAAAGGGGAGGGGCCATGTATAGAGCCAGGTGAATGCATTCCAGGGAGGGAAGCTAGAGGTCACAAACGTCCCAAATTCCATGGGTTCATGCTCTGGAATTTAGGACATGGTACCTGTTCTCTGGGAAGGGCGTGCCCCATTATTAAGCAAAAAACTGGGAATAAGGGCTCGGGAAACTGTAAGTGAGCCTGGAGAAGCAGGCCTTTTCTCCCAGTAGTTAAAGGCTTTTCAGGGTCTAAACATTGCCTTTTCCCAGATTTCAAAACCTCAGGCAGGACTGTCAGAGTCCCAGGTCAGTCCAGTGTGAGATGCCCACATGTTGGGTACCATGCGGGGTCCCTGGCCTCATCGTCGCCGAAGGAGGTTTTAACGGAGCGCTGGCAGCCGCCTGCTTGTAACCCTATCCAGCTGGGAAGAGTAAGTCTGTGAGCACAAGTTGAGCTGGGGCTGTGGGTGTTAGGCCATTAAGCGAACTTCCAGAGATTGGGAAGACACCCCGCTTCTTAGGAGCTCAGTAGAGAGCCTTGTGGGTCATTGGTCAGGCGAACAATGGGGGTTAATGGCCGAAAACGCTCACGTGAACAAAGGTTGGGACGCTGTGACCAGCTTTTAGTGGTCATTTCATCAGTGGAGTTTGGAAAGCTGGACAGCCAGAAGTGCTCAGGAGGATCAGTGCTTAAGGTCCGGAGACCAGCAGGAAATGCTGACATAATTGAAGGGAAAGGGCCACGTGGATAGCCAGAAATGCTCAGGTTTTCAAGTGCTTGGCTCCTTGGGGCTTGCGGAAGTGATGACGTCATTGAGGGGGAGAGGCCACATGAAGAGCCCGAAATGCTCAGGTGTTCAAGTGCTTGGGTACCTTGGGCTGGCTGAAGTGCTGATGTCTTCGAGGGGGAGTGGCCACAGGAAGATCCAGAAATGCTCAGGTGGATAAGGGCTTGGGACTCTCAGGCCAGCCAGAAGTGATGACGTCAAAAGGGGAGGGGCCATGTATAGAGCCAGGTGAATGCATTCCAGGGAGGGAAGCTAGAGGTCACAAACGTCCCAAATTCCATGGGTTCATGCTCTGGAATTTAGGACATGGTACCTGTTCTCTGGGAAGGGCGTGCCCCATTATTAAACAAAAAACTGGGAATAAGGGCTCGGGAAACTGTAAGTGAGCCTGGAGAGGCAGGCCTTTTCTCCCAGTAGTTAAAGGCTTTTCAGGGTCTAAACACTGCCTTTTCCCAGATTTCAAAACCTCAGGCAGGACTGTCAGAGTCCCAGGTCAGTCCAGTGTGAGGTGCCCACATGTTGGGTACCATGCGGGGTCCCTGGCCTCATCGTCGCCGAGGGAGGTTTTAAAGGAGCGCTGGCAGCCGCCTGCTTGTAACCCTATCCAGCTAGGAAGAGTAAGTCTGTGAGCAGAAGTTGAGCTGGGGCTGTGGGTGTTAGGCCCTTAAGCGAACGTCCAGAGATTGGGAAGACACCCCGCTTCTTAGGAGCTCAGTAGAGAGCCTTGTGGGTCATTGGTCAGGCGAACAATGGGGGTAAATGGCCGAAAACGCTCACGTGAACAAAGGTTGGGACGCTGTGACCAGCTTGTAGTGGATATTTCATCAGTGGAGTTTGAAAAGCTGGACAGCCAGAAGTGCTCAGGGGGATCAGTGCTTAAGGTCCGGAGACCAGCAGGAAATGCTGACGTCATTGAAGGGAAAGGGCCACGTGGATAGCCAGAAATGCTCAGGTGTTCAAGTGCTTGGCTCCCTGGGGCTGGCGGAAGTGATGACGTCATTGAGGGGGAGAGGCCACATGAAGAGCCCGAAATGCACAGGTGTTCAAGTGCTTGGGTCCCTTGGGCTGGCTGAAGTGCTGATGTCTTCGAGGGGGAGTGGCCACAGGAAGATCCAGAAATGCTCAGGTGGATAAGGGCTTGGGACTCTCAGGCTAGCCAGAAGTGATGACGTCAAAAGGGGAGGGGCCATGTATAGAGCCAGGTGAATGCATGCCAGCGAGGGAAGCTAGAGGTCACAAACGTCCCAAATTCCATGGGTTCATGCTCTGGAATTTAGGACATGGTACCTGTTCTCTGGGAAGGGCGTGCCCCATTATTAAGCAAAAAACTGGGAATAAGGGCTTGGGAAACTGTAAGTGAGCCTGGAGTGGCAGGCCTTTTCTCCCTGTAGTTAAAGGCTTTTCAGGGTCTAAACACTGCCTTTTCCCAGATTTCATAACCTCAGGAAGGACTGTCAGAATCCCAGGTCAGTCCAGTGTGAGGTGCCCACATGTTGGGTACCATGCGGGTCCCTGGCCTCATCCTCGCCGAGGGAGGTTATAAAGGAGCGCTTGCAGCCGCCTGCTTGTAACCCTATCGAGCTGGGAAGAGTAAGTCTGTGAGCAGAAGTTGAGCTGGGGCTGTGGGTGTAAAGCCCTTAAGCGAACTTCCAGAGATTGGGAAGACACCCCGCTTCTTAGGAGCTCAGTAGAGAGCCTTGTGGGTCATTGGTCAGGCGAACAATGGGGGTTAATGGCCGAAAACACTCACGTGAACAAAGGGTAGGACCCTGTGACCAGCTTTAATGGTCATTTCATCAGTGGAGTTTGGAAAGCTGGACAGCCAGAAGTGCTCAGGGGGATCAGTGCTCAAGGTCCTGAGACCAGCAGGAAATGCTGACGTCATTGAAGGGAAAGGGCCTCGTGGATATCCAGAAATGCTAAGGTGTTCAAGCGCTTGGCTCCCTGGGGCTGGTGGAAGTGATGACGTCATTGAGAGGGAGAGGCCACATTAAGAGCCAAAATACTCAGGTGTTCAATTGCTTGGGTCCCTTGGGCTGGCTGAAGAGCTGAAGTCTTGGAGAGGGAGTGGCCACAGGAAGATCCAGAAATGCTCAGGTGGATAAGGGCTTGGGACTCTCAGGCCAGCCAGAAGTGATGATGTCAAAAGGGGAGGGGCCATGTATAGAGCCAGGTGAATGCATTCCAGGGAGGGAAGCTAGAGGTCACAAACGTCCCAAATTCCATGGGTTCATGCTCTGGAATTTAGGACATGGTACCTGTTCTCTGGGAAGGGCATGCCCCATTATTAAGCAAAAAACTGGGAATAAGGGCTCAGGAATCTCTAAGTGAGCCTGGAGGTGCAGGCCTTTTCTCTCAGTAGTTAAAGAATTTTCAGGGTCTAAACACTGCCTTTTCCCAGATTTCAAAACCTCAGGCAGGACTGTCAGAGTCCCAGGTCAGTCCAGTGTGAGGTGCCCACATGTTGGGTACCATGCGGGGTCCCTGGCCTCATCGTCGCCGAGGGAGGTTTTAAAGGAGCGCTGGCAGCCGCCTGCTTGTAACCCTATCCAGCTGGGAAGAGTAAGTCTGTGAGCAGAAGTTGAGCTGGGGCTGTGGGTGTTAGGCCCTTAAGCGAACGTCCAGAGATTGGGAAGACACCCCGCTTCTTAGGAGCTCAGTAGAGAGCCTTGTGGGTCATTGGTCAGGCGAACAATGGGGGTTAATGGCCGAAAACGCTCACGTGAACAAAGGTTGGGACGCTGTGACCAGCTTTTAGTGGTCATTTCATCAGTGGAGTTTGGAAAGCTGGACAGCCAGAAGTGCTCAGGAGGATCAGTGCTTAAGGTCCGGAGACCAGCAGGAAATGCTGACGTCATTGAAGGGAAAGGGCCACGTGGATAGCCAGAAATGATCAGGTGTTCAAGTGCTTGTCTCCCTGGGGCTGGCGGAAGTGATGATGTCATTGAGAGGGAGAGGACACATGAAGAGCCCGAAATGCTCAGGTGTTCAAGTGCTTGGGTCCCTTGGGCTGGCTGAAGTGCTGATGTCTTCGAGGGGGATTGGCCACAGGAAGATCCAGAAATGCTCAGGTGGATAAGGGCTTGGGACTCTCAGGCCAGGCAGAAGTGATGACGTCAAAAGGGGAGGGGCCATGTATAGAGCCAGGTGAATGCATGCCAGGGAGGGAAGCTAGAGGTCACAAACGTCCCAAATTCCATGGGTTCATGCTCTGGAATTTAGGACATGGTACCTGTTCTCTGGGAAGGGCGTGCCCCATTATTAAGCAAAAAATTGGGAATAAGGGCTTGGGAAACTCTAAGTGAGCCTGGAGGGGCAGGCCTTTTCTCCCTGTAGTTAAAGGCTTTTCAGGGTCTAAACACTGCCTTTTCCCAGATTTCAAAACCTCAGGCAGGACTGTCAGAGTCCCAGGTCATTCCAGTGTGAGGTGCCCACATGTTGGGTACCATGCGGGGTCCCTGGCCTCATCATCGCCGAGGGAGTTTTTAAAGGAGCGCTTACAGCCGCCTGCTTGTAACCCTATCCAGCTGGGTAGAGTAAGTCTGTGAGCAGAAGTTGAGCTGGGGCTGTGGGTGTTAGGCCCTTAAGCGAACTTCCAGAGATTGGGAAGACACCCCGTTTCTTAGGAGCTCAGTAGAGAGCCTTGTGGGTCATTGGTCAGGCGAACAATGGCGGTTAATGGCCGAAAACGCTCACGTGAACAAAGGTTGGGACGCTGTGACCAGCTTTTAGTGGTCATTTCATCAGTGGAGTTTGGAAAGCTGGACAGCCAGAAGTGCTCAGGAGGATCAGTGCTTAAGGTCCGGAGACCAGCAGGAAATGCTGACGTCATTGAAGGGAAAGGGCCACGTGGATAGCCAGAAATGCTCAGGTGTTCAAGTGCTTGGCTCCCTGGGGCTGGCGGAAGTGATGATGTCATTGAGAGGTAGAGGACACATAAAGAGCTAAAATGCTCAGGTGTTCAATTGCTTGGGTCCCTTGGGCTGGCTGAAGTGCTGATGTCTTCGAGGGGGAGTGGCCACAGGAAGATCCAGAAATGATCAGCTAGATAAGGGCTTGGGACTCTCAGGCCAGCCAGAAGTGATGATGTCAAAAGGGGAGGGGCCATGTATAGAGCCAGGTGAATGCACTCCACGGAGGGAAGCTAGAGGTCACAAACGTCCCAAATTCCATGGGTTCATGCTCTGGAATTTAGGACATGGTACCTGTTCTCTGGGAAGGGCGTGCCCCATTATTAAGCAAAAAACTGGGAATAAGGGCTCGGGAAACTGTAAGTGAGCCTGGAGGGGCAGGCCTTTTCTCCCAGTAGTTAAAGGCTTTTCAGGGTCTAAGCACTGCCTTTTCCCAATTTCAAAACCTCAGGCAGGACTGTCAGAGTCCCAGGTCAGTCCAGTGTGAGATGCCCCCATGTTGGGTACCATGCGGGGTCCCTGGCGTCATCGTCGCCGAGGGAGGTTTTAAAGGAGCGCTGGCAGCCGCCTGCTTGTAACCCTATCCAGCTGGGAAGAGTAAGTCTGTGAGCAGAAGTTGAGCTGGGGCTGTGGGTGTTAGGCCCTTAAGCGAACGTCCAGAGATTGGGAAGACACCCCGCTTCTTAGGAGCCCAGTAGAGAGCCTTGTGGGTCATTGGTCATGCGAACAATGGGGGTTAATGGCCGAAAACGCTCACGTGAACAAAGGTTGGCACGCTGTGACCAGCTTGTAGTGGTCATTTCATCAGTGGAGTTTGGAAAGCTGGACAGCCAGAAGTGCTCAGGGGGATCAGTGCTTAAGGTCTGGAGACCAGCAGGAAATGCTGACGTCATTGAAGGGAAAGGGCCACGTGGATAGCCAGAAATGCTCAGGTGTTCAAGTGCTTGGCTCCCTGGGGCTGGCGGAAGTGATGACGTCATTGAGGGGGAGAGGCCACATGAAGAGCCCGAAATGCACAGGTGTTCAAGTGCTTGGGTCCCTTGGGCTGGCTGAAGTGCTGATGTCTTCGAGGGGGAGTGGCCACAGGAAGATCCAGAAATGCTCAGGTGGATAAGGGCTTGGGACTCTCAGGCCAGCCAGAAGTGATGACGTCAAATGGGGAGGGGCCATGTATAGAGCCAGGTGAATGCATGCCAGGGAGGGAAGCTAGAGGTCACAAACGTCCCAAATTCCATGGGTTCATGCTCTGGAATTTAGGACATGGTACCTGTTCTCTGGGAAGGGCGTGCCCCATTATTAAGCAAAAAACTGGGAATAAGGGCTCAGGAAACTCTAAGTGAGCCTGGAGGTGCAGGCCTTTTCTCCCAGTAGTTAAAGGCTTTTCAGGGTCTAAACACTGCCTTTTCCCAGATTTCAAAACCTCAGGCAGGACTGTCAGAGTCCCAGGTCAGTCCAGTGTGAGGTGCCCACATGTTGGGTACCATGCGGGGTCCCTGGCCTCATCGTCGCCGAGGGAGGTTTTAAAGGAGCGCTGGCAGCCGCCTGCTTGTAACCCTATCCAGCTGGGAAGAGTAAGTCTGTGAGCAGAAGTTGAGCTGGGGCTGTGGGTGTTAGGCCCTTAAGAGAACTTCCAGAGATTGGGAAGACACCCCGCTTCTTAGGAGCTCAGTAGAGAGCCTTGTGGGTCATTGGTCAGGCGAACAATGGGGGTTAATGGCCGAAAACGCTCACGTGAACAAAGGTTGGGACGCTGTGACCAGCTTTTAGTGGTCATTTCATCAGTGGAGTTTGGAAAGCTGGACAGCCAGAAGTGCTCAGGAGGATCATTGCTTAAGGTCCGGAGACCAGCAGGAAATGCTGACGTCATTGAAGGGAAAGGGCCACGTGGATAGCCAGAAATGCTAAAGTGTTCAAGCGCTTGGCTCCCTGGGGCTGGTGGAAGTGATGACGTCATTGAGGGGGAGAGGCCACAAGAAGAGCCCGAAATGCTCAGGTGTTCAAGTGCTTGGGTCCCTTGGGCTGGCTGAAGTGCTGATGTCTTCGAGGGGGATTGGCCACAGGAAGATCCAGAAATGCTCAGGTGGATAAGGGCTTCGGACTCTCAGGCCAGCCAGAAGTGATGACGTCAAAAGGGGAGGGGCCATGTATAGAGCCAGGTGAATGCATGCCAGGGAGGGAAGCTAGAGGTCACAAACGTCCCAAATTCCATGGGTTCATGCTCTGGAATTTAGGACATGGTACCTGTTCTCTGGGAAGGGCGTGCCCCATTATTAAGCAAAAAATTGGGAATAAGGGCTTGGGAAACTGTAAGTGAGCCTGGAGGGGCAGGCCTTTTCTCCCTGTAGTTAAAGGCTTTTCAGGGTCTAAACACTGCCTTTTCCCAGATTTCAAAACCTCAGCCAGGACTGTCAGAGTCCCAGGTCATTCCAGTGTGAGGTGCCCACATGTTGGGTACCATGCGGGGTCCCTGGCCTCATCATCGCCGAGGGAGTTTTTAAAGGAGCGCTTGCAGCCGCCTGCTTGTAACCCTATCCAGCTGGGTAGAGTAAGTCTGTGAGCAGAAGATGAGCTGGGGCTGTGGGTGTTAGGCCCTTAAGCGAACTTCCAGAGATTGGGAAGACACCCCGTTTCTTAGGAGCTCAGTAGAGAGCCTTGTGGGTCATTGGTCAGGCGAACAATGGGGGTTAATGGCCGAAAACGCTCACGTGAACAAAGGTTGGGACGCTGTGACCAGCTTTTAGTGGTCATTTCATCAGTGGAGTTTGGAAAGCTGGACAGCCAGAAGTGCTCAGGAGGATCAGTGCTTAAGGTCCGGAGACCAGCAGGAAATGCTGACGTCATTGAAGGGAAAGGGCCACGTGGATAGCCAGAAATGCTCAGGTGTTCAAGTGCTTGGCTCCCTGGGGCTGGCGGAAGTGATGATGTCATTGAGAGGGAGAGGACACATAAAGAGCTAAAATGCTCAGGTGTTCAATTGCTTGGGTCCCTTGGGCTGGCTGAAGTGCTGATGTCTTCGAGGGGGAGTGGCCACAGGAAGATCCAGAAATGCTCAGGTGGGTAAGGGCTTGGGACTCTCAGGCCAGCTAGAAGTGATGATGTCAAAAGGGGAGGGGACATGTATAGAGCCAGGTGAATGCATTCCAGGGAGGGAAGCTAGAGGTCACAAACGTCCCAAATTCCATGGGTTCATGCTCTGGAATTTAGGACATGGTACCTGTTCTCTGGGAAGGGCGTGCCCCATTATTAAGCAAAAAACTGGGAATAAGGGCTCGGTAAACTGTAAGTGAGCCTGGAGGGGCAGGCCTTTTCTCCCAGTAGTTAAAGGCTTTTCAGGGTCTAAACACTGCCTTTTCCCAGATTTCAAAACCACAGGCAGGACTGTCAGAGTCCCAGGTCAGTCCAGTGTGAGATGCCCACATGTTGGGTACCATGCGGGGTCCCTGGCCTCATCGTCGCCGAGGGAGGTTTTAACGGAGCGCTGGCAGCCGCCTGCTTGTAACCCTATCCAGCTGGGAAGAGTAAGTCTGTGAGCAGAAGTTGAGCTGGGGCTGTGGGTGTTAGGCCCTTAAGCGAACGTCCAGAGATTGGGAAGACACCCCGCTTCTTAGGAGCCCAGTAGAGAGCCTTGTGGGTCATTGGTCATGCGAACAATGGGGGTTAATGGCCGAAAACGCTCACGTGAACAAAGGTTGGCACGCTGTGACCAGCTTGTAGTGGTCATTTCATCAGTGGAGTTTGGAAAGCTGGACAGCCAGAAGTGCTTAGAGGGATCAGTGCTTAAGGTCCGGAGACCAGCAGGAAATGCTGACGTCATTGAAGGGAAAGGGCCACGTGGATAGCCAGAAATGCTCAGGTGTTCAAGTGCTTGGCTCCCTGGGGCTGGCGGAAGTGATGACGTCATTGAGGGGGAGAGGCCACATGAAGAGCCCGAAATGCACAGGTGTTCAAGTGCTTGGGTCCCTTGGGCTGGCTGAAGTGCTGATGTCTTCGAGGGGGAGTGGCCACAGGAAGATCCAGAAATGCTCAGGTGGATAAGGGCTTGGGACTCTCAGGCCAGCCAGAAGTGATGACGTCAAAAGGGGAGGGGCCATGTATAGAGCCAGGTGAATGCATGCCAGGGAGGGAAGCTAGAGGTCACAAACGTCCCAAATTCCATGGGTTCATGCTCTGGAATTTAGGACATGGTACCTGTTCTCTGGGAAGGGCGTGCCCCATTATTAAGCAAAAAACTGGGAATAAGGGCTCAGGAAACTCTAAGTGAGCCTGGAGGTGCAGGCCTTTTCTCCCAGTAGTTAAAGGCTTTTCAGGGTCTAAACACTGCCTTTTTTCAGATTTCAAAACCTCAGGCAGGACTGTCAGAGTCCCAGGTCAGTCCAGTGTGAGGTGCCCACATGTTGGGTACCATGCGGGGTCCCTGGCCTCATCGTCGCCGAGGGAGGTTTTAAAGGAGCGCTGGCAGCCACCTGCTTGTAACCCTATCCAGCTGGGAAGAGTAAGTCTGTGAGCAGAAGTTGAGCTGGGGCTGTGGGTGTTAGGCCCTTAAGAGAACTTCCAGAGATTGGGAAGACACCCCGCTTCTTAGGAGCTCAGTAGAGAGCCTTGTGGGTCATTGGTCAGGCGAACAATGGGGGTTAATGGCCGAAAACGCTCACGTGAACAAAGGTTGGGACGCTGTGACCAGCTTTTAGTGGTCATTTCATCAGTGGAGTTTGGAAAGCTGGACAGCCAGAAGTGCTCAGGAGGATCATTGCTTAAGGTCCGGAGACCAGCAGGAAATGCTGACGTCATTGAAGGGAAAGGGCCACGTGGATAGCCAGAAATGCTAAAGTGTTCAAGCGCTTGGCTCCCTGGGGCTGGTGGAAGTGATGACGTCATTGAGGGGGAGAGGCCACATGAAGAGCCCGAAATGCTCAGGTGTTCAAGTGCTTGGGTCCCTTGGGCTGGCTGAAGTGCTGATGTCTTCGAGGGGGATTGGCCACAGGAAGATCCAGAAATGCTCAGGTGGATAAGGGCTTCGGACTCTCAGGCCAGCCAGAAGTGATGACGTCAAAAGGGGAGGGGCCATGTATAGAGCCAGGTGAATGCATGCCAGGGAGGGAAGCTAGAGGTCACAAACGTCCCAAATTCCATGGGTTCATGCTCTGGAATTTAGGACATGGTACCTGTTCTCTGGGAAGGGCGTGCCCCATTATTAAGCAAAAAATTGGGAATAAGGGCTTGGGAAACTGTAAGTGAGCCTGGAGGGGCAGGCCTTTTCTCCCTGTAGTTAAAGGCTTTTCAGGGTCTAAACACTGCCTTTTCCCAGATTTCAAAACCTCAGCCAGGACTGTCAGAGTCCCAGGTCATTCCAGTGTGAGGTGCCCACATGTTGGGTACCATGCGGGGTCCCTGGCCTCATCATCGCCAAGGGAGTTTTTAAAGGAGCGCTTGCAGCCGCCTGCTTGTAACCCTATCCAGCTGGGTAGAGTAAGTCTGTGAGCAGAAGATGAGCTGGGGCTGTGGTTGTTAGGCCCTTAAGCGAACTTCCAGAGATTGGGAAGACACCCCGTTTCTTAGGAGCTCAGTAGAGAGCCTTGTGTGTCATTGGTCAGGAGAACAATGGGGGTTAATGGCCAAAAACGCTCACGTGAACAAAGGTTGGGACGCTGTGACCAGCTTTTAGTGGTCATTTCATCAGTGGAGTTTGGAAAGCTGGACAGCCAGAAGTGCTCAGGAGGATCAGTGCTTAAGGTCCGGAGACCAGCAGGAAATGCTGACGTCATTGAAGGGAAAGGGCCACGTGGATAGCCAGAAATGCTCAGGTGTTCAAGTGCTTGGCTCCCTGGGGCTGGCGGAAGTGATGATGTCATTGAGAGGGAGAGGCCACATAAAGAGCTAAAATGCTCAGGTGTTCAATTGCTTGGGTCCCTTGGGCTGGCTGAAGTGCTGATGTCTTCGAGGGGGAGTGGCCACAGGAAGATCCAGAAATGCTCAGGTGGATAAGGGCTTGGGACTCTCAGGCCAGCCAGAAGTGATGATGTCAAAAGGGGAGGGGACATGTATAGAGCCAGGTGAATGCATTCCAGGGAGGGAAGCTAGAGGTCACAAACGTCCCAAATTCCATGGGTTCATGCTCTGGAATTTAGGACATGGTACCTGTTCTCTGGGAAGGGCGTGCCCCATTATTAAGCAAAAAACTGGGAATAAGGGCTCGGTAAACTGTAAGTGAGCCTGGAGGGGCAGGCCTTTTCTCCCAGTAGTTAAAGGCTTTTCAGGGTCTAAACACTGCCTTTTCCCAGATTTCAAAACCTCAGGCAGGACTGTCAGAGTCCCAGGTCAGTAAAGTGTGAGATGCCCACATGTTGGGTACCATGCGGGGTCCCTGGCCTCATCGTCGCCGAGGGAGGTTTTAACGGAGCGCTGGCAGCCGCCTGCTTGTAACCCTATCCAGCTGGGAAGAGTAAGTCTGTGAGCAGAAGTTGAGCTGGGGCTGTGGGTGTTAGGCCCTTAAGCGAACGTCCAGAGATTGGGAAGACACCCCGCTTCTTAGGAGCCCAGTAGAGAGCCTTGTGGGTCATTGGTCATGCGAACAATGGGGGTTAATGGCCGAAAACGCTCACGTGAACAAAGGTTGGCACGCTGTGACCAGCTTGTAGTGGTCATTTCATCAGTGGAGTTTGGAAAGCTGGACAGCCAGAAGTGCTCAGGGGGATCAGTGCTTAAGGTCCGGAGACCAGCAGGAAATGCTGACGTCATTGAAGGGAAAGGGCCACGTGGATAGCCAGAAATGCTCAGGTGTTCAAGCGCTTGGCTCCCTGGGGCTGGCGGAAGTGATGACGTCATTGAGGGGGAGAGGCCACATGAAGAGCCCGAAATGCACAGGTGTTCAAGTGCTTGGGTCCCTTGGGCTGGCTGAAGTGCTGATGTCTTCGAGGGGGAGTGGCCACAGGAAGATCCAGAAATGCTCAGGTGGATAAGGGCTTGGGACTCTCAGGCCAGCCAGAAGTGATGTCGTCAAAAGGGGAGGGGCCATGTATAGAGCCAGGTGAATGCATGCCAGCGAGGGAAGCTAGAGGTCACAAACGTCCCAAATTCCATGGGTTCATGCTCTGGAATTTAGGACATGGTACCTGTTCTCTGGGAAGGGCATGCCCCATTATTAAGCAAAAAATTGGGAATAAGGGCTTGGGAAACTCTAAGTGAGCCTGGAGGGGCAGGCCTTTTCTCCCTGTAGTTAAAGGCTTTTCAGGGTCTAAACACTGCCTTTTCCCAGATTTCAAAACCTCAGGCAGGACTGTCAGAGTCCCAGGTCAGTCCAGTGTGAGGTGCCCACATGTTGGGTACCATGCGGGGTCCCTGGCCTCATCGTCGCCGAGGGAGGTTTTAAAGGAGCGCTGGCAGCCGCCTGCTTGTAACCCTATCCAGCTGGGAAGAGTAAGTCTGTGAGCAGAAGTTGAGCTGGGGCTGTGGGTGTTAGGCCCTTAAGCGAACTTCCAGAGATTGGGAAGACACCCCGCTTCTTAGGAGCTCAGTAGAGAGCCTTGTGGGTCATTGGTCAGGCGAACAATGGGGGTTAATGGCCGAAAACGCTCAAGTGAACAAAGGGTGGGACCCTGTGACCAGCTTTAATGGTCATTTCATCAGTGGAGTTTGGAAAGCTGGACAGCCAGAAGTGCTCAGGGGGATCAGTGCTCAAGGTCCTGAGACCAGCAGGAAATGCTGACGTCATTGAAGGGAAAGGGCCTCGTGGATAGCCAGAAATGCTAAGGTGTTCAAGCGCTTGGCTCCCTGGGGCTGGTGGAAGTGATGACGTCATTGAGAGGGAGAGGCCACATGAAGAGCCAAAATGCTCAGGTGTTCAATTGCTTGGGTTTCTTGGGCTGGCTGTAGAGCTGAAGTCTTCGAGAGGGAGTGGCCACAGGAAGATCCAGAAATGCTCAGGTGGATAAGGGCTTGGGACTCTCAGGCCAGCCAGAAGTGATGACGTCAAAAGGGGAGGGGCCATGTATAGAGCCAGGTGAATGCATTCCAGGGAGGGAAGCTAGAGGTCACAAACGTCCCAAATTCCATGGGTTCATGCTCTGGAATTTAGGACATGGTACCTGTTCTCTGGGAAGGGCGTGCCCCATTATTAAGCAAAAAACTGGGAATAAGGGCTCAGGAATCTCTAAGTGAGCCTGGAGGTGCAGGCCTTTTCTCTCAGTAGTTAAAGAATTTTCAGGGTCTAAACACTGCCTTTTCCCAGATTTCAAAACCTCAGGCAGGACTGTCAGAGTCCCAGGTCAGTCCAGTGTGAGGTGCCCACATGTTGGGTACCATGCGGGGTCCCTGGCCTCATCGTCGCCGAGGGAGGTTTTAAAGGAGCGCTGGCAGCCGCCTGCTTGTAACCCTATCCAGCTGGGAAGAGTAAGTCTGTGAGCAGAAGTTGAGCTGGGGCTGTGGGTGTTAGGCCATTAAGCGAACTTCCAGAGATTGGGAAGACACCCCGCTTCTTAGGAGCTCAGTAGAGAGCCTTGTGGGTCATTGGTCAGGCGAACAATGGGGGTTAATGGCCGAAAACGCTCACGTGAACAAAGGTTGGGACGCTGTGACCAGCTTTTAGTGGTCATTTCATCAGTGGAGTTTGGAAAGCTGGACAGCCAGAAGTGCTCAGGAGGATCAGTGCTTAAGGTCCGGAGACCAGCAGGAAATGCTGACGTCATTGAAGGGAAAGGGCCACGTGGATAGCCAGAAATGCTCAGGTGTTCAAGTGCTTGGCTCCCTGGGGCTGGCGGAAGTGATGACGTCATTGAGGGGGAGAGGCCACATGAAGAGCCCGAAATGCACAGGTGTTCAAGTGCTTGGGTCCCTTGGGCTGGCTGAAGTGCTGATGTCTTCGAGGGGGAGTGGCCACAGGAAGATCCAGAAATGCTCAGGTGGATAAGGGCTTGGGACTCTCAGGCTAGCCAGAAGTGATGACGTCAAAAGGGGAGGGGCCATGTATAGAGCCAGGTGAATGCATGCCAGCGAGGGAAGCTAGAGGTCACAAACGTCCCAAATTCCATGGGTTCATGCTCTGGAATTTAGGACATGGTACCTGTTCTCTGGGAAGGGCGTGCCCCATTATTAAGCAAAAAACTGGGAATAAGGGCTTGGGAAACTGTAAGTGAGCCTGGAGTGGCAGGCCTTTTCTCCCTGTAGTTAAAGGCTTTTCAGGGTCTAAACACTGCCTTTTCCCAGATTTCAAAACCTCAGGAAGGACTGTCAGAATCCCAGGTCAGTCCAGTGTGAGGTGCCCACCTGTTGGGTACCATGCGGGGTCCCTGGCCTCATCCTCGCCGAGGGAGGTTATAAAGGAGCGCTTGCAGCCGCCTGCTTGTAACCCTATCGAGCTGGGAAGAGTAAGTCTGTGAGCAGAAGTTGAGCTGGGGCTGTGGGTGTAAAGCCCTTAAGCGAACTTCCAGAGATTGGGAAGACACCCCGCTTCTTAGGAGCTCAGTAGAGAGCCTTGTGGGTCATTGGTCAGGCGAACAATGGGGGTTAATGGCCGAAAACGCTCAAGTGAACAAAGGGTGGGACCCTGTGACCAGCTTTAATGGTCATTTCATCAGTGGAGTTTGGAAAGCTGGACAGCCAGAAGTGCTCAGGGGGATCAGTGCTCAAGGTCCTGAGACCAGCAGGAAATGCTGACGTCATTGAAGGGAAAGGGCCTCGTGGATAGCCAGAAATGCTAAGGTGTTCAAGCGCTTGGCTCCCTGGGGCTGGTGGAAGTGATGACGTCATTGAGAGGGAGAGGCCACATGAAGAGCCAAAATGCTCAGGTGTTCAATTGCTTGGGTCCCTTGGGCTGGCTGAAGAGCTGAAGTCTTCGAGAGGGAGTGGCCACAGGAAGATCCAGAAATGCTCAGGTGGATAAGGGCTTGGGACTCTCAGGCCAGCCAGAAGTGATGATGTCAAAAGGGGAGGGGCCATGTATAGAGCCAGGTGAATGCATTCCAGGGAGGGAAGCTAGAGGTCACAAACGTCCCAAATTCCATGGGTTCATGCTCTGGAATTTAGGACATGGTACCTGTTCTCTGGGAAGGGCGTGCCCCATTATTAAGCAAAAAATTGGGAATAAGGGCTTGGGAAACTCTAAGTGAGCCTGGAGGGGCAGGCCTTTTCTCCCTGTAGTTAAAGGCTTTTCAGGGTCTAAACACTGCCTTTTCCCAGATTTCAAAACCTCAGGCAGGACTGTCAGAGTCCCACGTCATTCCAGTGTGAGGTGCCCACATGTTGGGTACCATGCGGGGTCCCTGGCCTCATCATCGCCGAGGGAGTTTTTAAAGGAGCGCTGGCAGCCGCCTGCTTGTAACCCTATCCAGCTGGGTAGAGTAAGTCTGTGAGCAGAAGTTGAGCTGGGGCTGTGGGTGTTAGGCCCTTAAGCGAACTTCCAGAGATTGGGAAGACACCCCGTTTCTTAGGAGCTCAGTAGAAAGCCTTGTGGGTCATTGGTCAGGCGAACAATGGGGGTTAATGGCCGAAAACGCTCACGTGAACAAAGGTTGGGACGCTGTGACCAGCTTTTAGTGGTCATTTCATCAGTGGAGTTTGGAAAGCTGGACAGCCAGAAGTGCTCAGGAGGATCAGTGCTTAAGGTCCGGAGACCAGCAGGAAATGCTGACGTCATTGAAGGGAAAGGGCCACGTGGATAGCCAGAAATGCTCAGGTGTTCAAGTGCTTGGCTCCCTGGGGCTGGCGGAAGTGATGATGTCATTGAGAGGGAGAGGACACATAAAGAGCTAAAATGCTCAGGTGTTCAATTGCTTGGGTCCCTTGGGCTGGCTGAAGTGCTGATGTCTTCGAGGGGGAGTGGCCACAGGAAGATCCAGAAATGATCAGCTAGATAAGGGCTTGGGACTCTCAGGCCAGCCAGAAGTGATGATGTCAAAAGGGGAGGGGCCATTTATAGAGCCAGGTGAATGCATTCCACGGAGGGAAGCTAGAGGTCACAAACGTCCCAAATTCCATGGGTTCATGCTCTGGAATTTAGGACATGGTACCTGTTCTCTGGGAAGGGCGTGTCCCATTATTAAGCAAAAAACTGGGAATAAGGGCTCGGGAAACTGTAAGTGAGCCTGGAGGGGCAGGCCTTTTCTCCCAGTAGTTAAAGGCTTTTCAGGGTCTAAACACTGCCTTTTCCCAGATTTCAAAACCTCAGGCAGGACTGTCAGAGTCCCAGGTCAGTCCAGTGTGAGATGCCCCCATGTTGGGTACCATGCGGGGTCCCTGGCGTCATCGTCGCCGAGGGAGGTTTTAAAGGAGCGCTGGCAGCCGCCTGCTTGTAACCCTATCCAGCTGGGAAGAGTAAGTCTGTGAGCAGAAGTTGAGCTGGGGCTGTGGGTGTTAGGCCCTTAAGCGAACGTCCAGAGATTGGGAAGACACCCCGCTTCTTAGGAGCCCAGTAGAGAGCCTTGTGGGTCATTGGTCATGCGAACAATGGGGGTTAATGGCCGAAAACGCTCACGTGAACAAAGGTTGGCACGCTGTGACCAGCTTGTAGTGGTCATTTCATCAGTGGAGTTTGGAAAGCTGGACAGCCAGAAGTGCTCAGGGGGATCAGTGTTTAAGGTCCGGAGACCAGCAGGAAATGCTGACGTCATTGAAGGGAAAGGGCCACGTGGATAGCCAGAAATGCTCAGGTGTTCAAGTGCTTGGCTCCCTGGGGCTGGCGGAAGTGATGACGTCATTGAGGGGGAGAGGCCACATGAAGAGCCCGAAATGCACAGGTGTTCAAGTGCTTGGGTCCCTTGGGCTGGCTGAAGTGCTGATGTCTTCGAGGGGGAGTGGCCACAGGAAGATCCAGAAATGCTCAGGTGGATAAGGGCTTGGGACTCTCAGGCTAGCCAGAAGTGATGACGTCAAAAGGGGAGGGGCCATGTATAGAGCCAGGTGAATGCATGCCAGCGAGGGAAGCTAGAGGTCACAAACGTCCCAAATTCCATGGGTTCATGCTCTGGAATTTAGGACATGGTACCTGTTCTCTGGGAAGGGCGTGCCCCATTATTAAGCAAAAAACTGGGAATAAGGGCTTGGGAAACTGTAAGTGAGCCTGGAGTGGCAGGCCTTTTCTCCCTGTAGTTAAAGGCTTTTCAGGGTCTAAACACTGCCTTTTCCCAGATTTCAAAACCTCAGGAAGGACTGTCAGAATCCCAGGTCAGTCCAGTGTGAGGTGCCCACATGTTGGGTACCATGCGGGGTCCCTGGCCTCATCCTCGCCGAGGGAGGTTATAAAGGAGCGCTTGCAGCCGCCTGCTTGTAACCCTATCGAGCTGGGAAGAGTAAGTCTGTGAGCAGAAGTTGAGCTGGGGCTGTGGGTGTAAAGCCCTTAAGCGAACTTCCAGAGATTGGGAAGACACCCCGCTTCTTAGGAGCTCAGTAGAGAGCCTTGTGGGTCATTGGTCAGGCGAACAATGGGGGTTAATGGCCGAAAACGCTCAAGTGAACAAAGGGTGGGACCCTGTGACCAGCTTTAATGGTCATTTCATCAGTGGAGTTTGGAAAGCTGGACAGCCAGAAGTGCTCAGGGGGATCAGTGCTCAAGGTCCTGAGACCAGCAGGAAATGCTGACGTCATTGAAGGGAAAGGGCCTCGTGGATAGCCAGAAATGCTAAGGTGTTCAAGCGCTTGGCTCCCTGGGGCTGGTGGAAGTGATGACGTCATTGAGAGGGAGAGGCCACATGAAGAGCCAAAATGCTCAGGTGTTCAATTGCTTGGGTCCCTTGGGCTGGCTGAAGAGCTGAAGTCTTCGAGAGGGAGTGGCCACAGGAAGATCCAGAAATGCTCAGGTGGATAAGGGCTTGGGACTCTCAGGCCAGCCAGAAGTGATGATGTCAAAAGGGGAGGGGCCATGTATAGAGCCAGGTGAATGCATTCCAGGGAGGGAAGCTAGAGGTCACAAACGTCCCAAATTCCATGGGTTCATGCTCTGGAATTTAGGACATGGTACCTGTTCTCTGGGAAGGGCGTGCCCCATTATTAAGCAAAAAACTGGGAATAAGGGCTCAGGAATCTCTAAGTGAGCCTGGAGGTGCAGGCCTTTTCTCTCAGTAGTTAAAGAATTTTCAGGGTCTAAACACTGCCTTTTCCCAGATTTCAAAACCTCAGGCAGGACTGTCAGAGTCCCAGGTCAGTCCAGTGTGAGGTGCCCACATGTTGGGTACCATGCGGGGTCCCTGGCCTCATCGTCGCCGAGGGAGGTTTTAAAGGAGCGCTGGCAGCCGCCTGCTTGTAACCCTATCCAGCTGGGAAGAGTAAGTCTGTGAGCAGAAGTTGAGCTGGGGCTGTGGGTGTTAGGCCATTAAGCGAACTTCCAGAGATTGGGAAGACACCCCGCTTCTTAGGAGCTCAGTAGAGAGCCTTGTGGGTCATTGGTCAGGCGAACAATGGGGGTTAATGGCCGAAAACGCTCACGTGAACAAAGGTTGGGACGCTGTGACCAGCTTTTAGTGGTCATTTCATCAGTGGAGTTTGGAAAGCTGGACAGCCAGAAGTGCTCAGGAGGATCAGTGCTTAAGGTCCGGAGACCAGCAGGAAATGCTGACGTCATTGAAGGGAAAGGGCCACGTGGATAGCCAGAAATACTCAGGTTTTCAAGTGCTTGGCTCCTTGGGGCTTGCGGAAGTGATGACGTCATTGAGGGGGAGAGGCCACATGAAGAGCCCGAAATGCTCAGGTGTTCAAGTGCTTGGGTACCTTGGGCTGGCGAAGTGCTGATGTCGTCGAGGGGGAGTGGCCACAGGAAGATCCAGAAATGCTCAGGTGGATAAGGGCTTGGGACTCTCAGGCCAGCCAGAAGTGATGACGTCAAAAGGGGAGGGGCCATGTATAGAGCCAGGTGAATGCATTCCAGGGAGGGAAGCTAGAGGTCACAAACGTCCCAAATTCCATGGGTTCATGCTCTGGAATTTAGGACATGGTACCTGTTCTCTGGGAAGGGCGTGCCCCATTATTAAACAAAAAACTGGGAATAAGGGCTCGGGAAACTGTAAGTGAGCCTGGAGAGGCAGGCCTTTTCTCCCAGTAGTTAAAGGCTTTTCAGGGTCTAAACACTGCCTTTTCCCAGATTTCAAAACCTCAGGCAGGACTGTCAGAGTCCCAGGTCAGTCCAGTGTGAGGTGCCCACATGTTAGGTACCATGTGGGGTCCCTGGCCTCATCGTCGCCGAGGGAGGTTTTAAAGGAGCGCTGGCAGCCGCCTGCTTGTAACCCTATCCAGCTGGGAAGAGTAAGTCTGTGAGCAGAAGTTGAGCTGGGGCTGTGGGTGTTAGGCCCTTAAGCGAACGTCCAGAGATTGGGAAGACACCCCGCTTCTTAGGAGCTCAGTAGAGAGCCTTGTGGGTCATTGGTCAGGCGAACAATGGGGGTTAATGGCCGAAAACGCTCACGTGAACAAAGGTTGGGACGCTGTGACCAGCTTTTAGTGGTCATTTCATCAGTGGAGTTTGGAAAGCTGGACAGCCAGAAGTGCTCAGGAGGATCAGTGCTTAAGGTCCGGAGACCAGCAGGAAATGCTGACGTCATTGAAGGGAAAGGGCCACGTGGATAGCCAGAAATGCTCAGGTGTTCAAGTGCTTGGCTCCCTGGGGCTGGCGGAAGTGATGATGTCATTGAGAGGGAGAGGACACATAAAGAGCTAAAATGCTCAGGTGTTCAATTGCTTGGGTCCCTTGGGCTGGCTGCAGTGCTGATGTCTTCGAGGGGGAGTGGCCACAGGAAGATCCAGAAATGCTCAGGTGGATAAGGGCTTGGGACTCTCAGGCTAGCCAGAAGTGATGACGTCAAAAGGGGAGGGGCCATGTATAGAGCCAGGTGAATGCATGCCAGCGAGGGAAGCTAGAGGTCACAAACGTCCCAAATTCCATGGGTTCATGCTCTGGAATTTAGGACATGGTACCTGTTCTCTGGGAAGGGCGTGCCCCATTATTAAGCAAAAAACTGGGAATAAGGGCTCAGGAAACTCTAAGTGAGCCTGGAGGTGCAGGCCTTTTCTCCCAGTAGTTAAAGGCTTTTCAGGGTCTAAACACTGCCTTTTCCCAGATTTCAAAACCTCAGGCAGGACTGTCAGAGTCCCAGGTCAGTCCAGTGTGAGGTGCCCACATGTTGGGTACCATGCGGGGTCCCTGGCCTCATCGTCGCCGAGGGAGGTTTTAAAGGAGCGCTGGCAGCCGCCTGCTTGTAACCCTATCCAGCTGGGAAGAGTAAGTCTGTGAGCAGAAGTTGAGCTGGGGCTGTGGGTGTTAGGCCCTTAAGCGAACTTCCAGAGATTGGGAAGACACCCCGCTTCTTAGGAGCTCAGTAGAGAGCCTTGTGGGTCATTGGTCAGGCGAACAATGGGGGTTAATGGCCGAAAACGCTCACGTGAACAAAGGTTGGGACGCTGTGACCAGCTTTTAGTGGTCATTTCATCAGTGGAGTTTGGAAAGCTGGACAGCCAGAAGTGCTCAGGAGGATCATTGCTTAAGGTCCGGAGACCAGCAGGAAATGCTGACGTCATTGAAGGGAAAGGGCCAAGTGGATAGCCAGAAATGCTAAGGTGTTCAAGCGCTTGGCTCCCTGGGGCTGGTGGAAGTGATGACGTCATTGAGGGGGAGAGGCCACATGAAGAGCCCGAAATGCTCAGGTGTTCAAGTGCTTGGGTCCCTTGGGCTGGCTGAAGTGCTGATGTCTTCGAGGGGGATTGGCCACAGGAAGATCCAGAAATGCTCAGGTGGATAAAGGCTTCGGACTCTCAGGCCAGCCAGAAGTGATGACGTCAAAAGGGGAGGGGCCATGTATAGAGCCAGGTGAATGCATGCCAGGGAGGGAAGCTAGAGGTCACAAACGTCCCAAATTCCATGGGTTCATGCTCTGGAATTTAGGACATGGTACCTGTTCTCTGGGAAGGGCGTGCCCCATTATTAAGCAAAAAATTGGGAATAAGGGCTTGGGAAACTGTAAGTGAGCCTGGAGGGGCAGGCCTTTTCTCCCTGTAGTTAAAGGCTTTTCAGGGTCTAAACACTGCCTTTTCCCAGATTTCAAAACCTCAGCCAGGACTGTCAGAGTCCCAGGTCATTCCAGTGTGAGGTGCCCACATGTTGGGTACCATGCGGGGTCCCTGGCCTCATCATCGCCGAGGGAGTTTTTAAAGGAGCGCTTGCAGCCGCCTGCTTGTAACCCTATCCAGCTGGGTAGAGTAAGTCTGTGATCAGAAGATGAGCTGGGGCTGTGAGTGTTAGGCCCTTAAGCGAACTTCCAGAGATTGGGAAGACACCCCGTTTCTTAGGAGCTCAGTAGAGAGCCTTGTGGGTCATTGGTCAGGCGAACAATGGGGGTTAATGGCCGAAAACGCTCACGTGAACAAAGGTTGGGACGCTGTGACCAGCTTTTAGTGGTCATTTCATCAGTGGAGTTTGGAAAGCTGGACAGCCAGAAGTGCTCAGGAGGATCAGTGCTTAAGGTCCGGAGACCAGCAGGAAATGCTGACGTCATTGAAGGGAAAGGGCCACGTGGATAGCCAGAAATGCTCAGGTGTTCAAGTGCTTGGCTCCCTGGGGCTGGCGGAAGTGATGATGTCATTTAGAGGGAGAGGACACATAAAGAGCTAAAATGCTCAGGTGTTCAATTGCTTGGGTCCCTTGGGCTGGCTGAAGTGCTGATGTCTTCGAGGGGGAGTGGCCACAGGAAGATCCAGAAATGCTCAGGTGGATAAGGGCTTGGGACTCTCAGGCCAGCCAGAAGTGATGATGTCAAAAGGGGAGGGGCCATGTATAGAGCCAGGTGAATGCATTCCAGGGAGGGAAGCTAGAGGTCACAAACGTCCCAAATTCCATGGGTTCATGCTCTGGAATTTAGGACATGGTACCTGTTCTCTGGGAAGGGCGTGCCCCATTATTAAGCAAAAAACTGGGAATAAGGGCTCGGGAAACTGTAAGTGAGCCTGGAGGGGCAGGCCTTTTCTCCCAGTAGTTAAAGGCTTTTCAGGGTCTAAACACTGCCTTTTCCCAGATTTCAAAACCTCAGGCAGGACTGTCAGAGTCCCAGGTCAGTCCAGTGTGAGATGCCCACATGTTGGGTACCATGCGGGGTCCCTGGCCTCATCGTCGCCGAGGGAGGTTTTAACGGAGCGCTGGCAGCCGCCTGCTTGTAACCCTATCCAGCTGGGAAGAGTAAGTCTGTGAGCAGAAGTTGAGCTGGGGCTGTGGGTGTTAGGCCCTTAAGCGAACGTCCAGAGATTGGGAAGACACCCCGCTTCTTAGGAGCCCAGTAGAGAGCCTTGTGGGTCATTGGTCATGCGAACAATGGGGGTTAATGGCCGAAAACGCTCACGTGAACAAAGGTTGGCACGCTGTGACCAGCTTGTAGTGGTCATTTCATCAGTGGAGTTTGGAAAGCTGGAGAGCCAGAAGTGCTCAGGGGGATCAGTGCTTAAGGTCCGGAGACCAGCAGGAAATGCTGACGTCATTGAAGGGAAAGGGCCACGTGGATAGCCAGAAATGCTCAGGTGTTCAAGCGCTTGGCTCCCTGGGGCTGGCGGAAGTGATGACGTCATTGAGGGGGAGAGGCCACATGAAGAGCCCGAAATGCACAGGTGTTCAAGTGCTTGGGTCCCTTGGGCTGGCTGAAGTGCTGATGTCTTCGAGGGGGAGTGGCCACAGGAAGATCCAGAAATGCTCAGGTGGATAAGGGCTTGGGACTCTCAGGCCAGCCAGAAGTGATGACGTCAAAAGGGGAGGGGCCATGTATAGAGCCAGGTGAATGCATTCCAGGGAGGGAAGCTAGAGGTCACAAACGTCCCAAATTCCATGGGTTCATGCTCTGGAATTTAGGACATGGTACCTGTTCTCTGGGAAGGGCATGCCCCATTATTAAACAAAAAAATGGGAATAAGGGCTCGGGAAACTGTAAGTGAGCCTGGAGAGGCAGGCCTTTTCTCCCAGTAGTTAAAGGCTTTTCAGGGTCTAAACACTGCCTTTTCCCAGATTTCAAAACCTCAGGCAGGACTGTCAGAGTCCCAGGTCAGTCCAGTGTGAGGTGCCCACATGTTAGGTACCATGCGGGGTCCCTGGCCTCATCGTCGCCGAGGGAGGTTTTAAAGGAGCGCTGGCAGCCGCCTGCTTGTAACCCTATCCAGCTGGGAAGAGTAAGTCTGTGAGCAGAAGTTGAGCTGGGGCTGTGGGTGTGAGGCCCTTAAGCGAACGTCCAGAGATTGGGAAGACACCCCGCTTCTTAGGAGCTCAGTAGAGAGCCTTGTGGGTCATTGGTCAGGCGAACAATGGGGGTTAATGGCCAAAAACGCTCACGTGAACAAAGGTTGGGACGCTGTGACCAGCTTTTAGTGGTCATTTCATCAGTGGAGTTTGGAAAGCTGGACAGCCAGAAGTGCTCAGGAGGATCAGTGCTTAAGGTCCGGAGACCAGCAGGAAATGCTGACGTCATTGAAGGGAAAGGGCCACGTGGATAGCCAGAAATGATCAGGTGTTCAAGTGCTTGTCTCCCTGGGGCTGGCGGAAGTGATGATGTCATTGAGAGGGAGAGGACACATGAAGAGCCCGAAATGCTCAGGTGTTCAAGTGCTTGGGTCCCTTGGGCTGGCTGAAGTGCTGATGTCTTCGAGGGGGATTGGCCACAGGAAGATCCAGAAATGCTCAGGTGGATAAGGGCTTGGGACTCTCAGGCCAGCCAGAAGTGATGACGTCAAAAGGGGAGGGGCCATGTATAGAGCCAGGTGAATGCATGCCAGGGAGGGAAGCTAGAGGTCACAAACGTCCCAAATTCCATGGGTTCATGTTCTGGAATTTAGGACATGGTACCTGTTCTCTGGGAAGGGCGTGCCCCATTATTAAGCAAAAAATTGGGAATAAGGGCTTGGGAAACTGTAAGTGAGCCTGGAGGGGCAGGCCTTTTCTCCCTGTAGTTAAAGGCTTTTCAGGGTCTAAACACTGCCTTTTCCCAGATTTCAAAACCTCAGGCAGGACTGTCAGAGTCCCAGGTCATTCCAGTGTGAGGTGCCCACATGTTGGGTACCATGCGGGGTCCCTGGCCTCATCATCGCCGAGGGAGTTTTTAAAGGAGCGCTTGCAGCCGCCTGCTTGTAACCCTATCCAGCTGGGTAGAGTAAGTCTGTGAGCAGAAGTTGAGCTGGGGCTGTGGGTGTTAGGCCATTAAGCGAACTTCCAGAGATTGGGAAGACACCCCGTTTCTTAGGAGCTCAGTAGAGAGCCTTGTGGGTCATTGGTCAGGCGAACAATGGGGGTTAATGGCCGAAAACGCTCACGTGAACAAAGGTTGGGACGCTGTGACCAGCTTTTAGTGGTCATTTCATCAGTGGAGTTTGGAAAGCTGGACAGCCAGAAGTGCTCAGGAGGTCAGTGCTTAAGGTCCGGAGACCAGCAGGAAATGCTGACGTCATTGAAGGGAAAGGGCCACGTGGATAGCCAGAAATGCTCAGGTGTTCAAGTGCTTGGCTCCCTGGGGCTGGCGGAAGTGATGATGTCATTGAGAGGGAGAGGACACATAAAGAGCTAAAATGCTCAGGTGTTCAATTGCTTGGGTCCCTTGGGCTGGCTGAAGTGCTGATGTCTTCGAGGGGGAGTGGCCACAGGAAGATCCAGAAATGATCAGCTAGATAAGGGCTTGGGACTCTCAGGCCAGCCAGAAGTGATGATGTCAAAAGGGGAGGGGCCATGTATAGAGCCAGGTGAATGCATTCCACGGAGGGAAGCTAGAGGTCACAAACGTCCCAAATTCCATGGGTTCATGCTCTGGAATTTAGGACATGGTACCTGTTCTCTGGGAAGGGCGTGCCCCATTATTAAGCAAAAAACTGGGAATAAGGGCTCAGGAAACTCTAAGTGAGCCTGGAGGTGCAGGCCTTTTCTCCCAGTAGTTAAAGGCTTTTCAGGGTCTAAACACTGCCTTTTCCCAGATTTCAAAACCTCAGACAGGACTGTCAGAGTCCCAGGTCAGTCCAGTGTGAGGTGCCCACATGTTGGGTACCATGCGGGGTCCCTGGCCTCATCGTCGCCGAGGGAGGTTTTAAAGGAGCGCTGGCAGCCGCCTGCTTGTAACCCTATCCAGCTGGGAAGAGTAAGTCTGTGAGCAGAAGTTGAGCTGGGGCTGTGGGTGTTAGGCCCTTAAGCGAACTTCCAGAGATTGGGAAGACACCCCGCTTCTTAGGAGCTCAGTAGAGAGCCTTGTGGGTCATTGGTCAGGCGAACAATGGGGGTTAATGGCCGAAAACGCTCACGTGAACAAAGGTTGGGACGCTGTGACCAGCTTTTAGTGGTCATTTCATCAGTGGAGTTTGGAAAGCTGGACAGCCAGAAGTGCTCAGGAGGATCATTGCTTAAGGTCCGGAGACCAGCAGGAAATGCTGACGTCATTGAAGGGAAAGGGCCACGTGGATAGCCAGAAATGCTAAGGTGTTCAAGCGCTTGGCTCCCTGGGGCTGGTGGAAGTGATGACGTCATTGAGGGGGAGAGGCCACATGAAGAGCCCGAAATGCTCAGGTGTTCAAGTGCTTGGGTCCCTTGGGCTGGCTGAAGTGCTGATGTCTTCGAGGGGGATTGGCCACAGGAAGATCCAGAAATGCTCAGGTGGATAAGGGCTTGGGACTCTCAGGCCAGCCAGAAGTGATGACGTCAAAAGGGGAGGGGCCATGTATAGAGCCAGGTGAATGCATGTCAGGGAGGGAAGCTAGAGGTCACAAACGTCCCAAATTCCATGGGTTCATGCTCTGGAATTTAGGACATGGTACCTGTTCTCTGGGAAGGGCGTGCCCCATTATTAAGCAAAAAATTGGGAATAAGGGCTTGGGAAACTGTAAGTGAGCCTGGAGGGGCAGGCCTTTTCTCCCTGTAGTTAAAGGCTTTTCAGGGTCTAAACACTGCCTTTTCCCAGATTTCAAAACCTCAGCCAGGACTGTCAGAGTCCCAGGTCATTCCAGTGTGAGGTGTCCACATGTTGGGTACCATGCGGGGTCCCTGGCCTCATCATCGCCGAGGGAGTTTTTAAAGGAGCGCTTGCAGCCGCCTGCTTGTAACCCTATCCAGCTGGGTAGAGTAAGTCTGTGAGCAGAAGATGAGCTGGGGCTGTGAGTGTTAGGCCCTTAAGCGAACTTCCAGAGATTGGGAAGACACCCCGTTTCTTAGGAGCTCAGTAGAGAGCCTTGTGGGTCATTGGTCAGGCGAACAATGGGGGTTAATGGCCGAAAACGCTCACGTGAACAAAGGTTGGGACGCTGTGACCAGCTTTTAGTGGTCATTTCATCAGTGGAGTTTGGAAAGCTGGACAGCCAGAAGTGCTCAGGAGGATCAGTGCTTAAGGTCCGGAGACCAGCAGGAAATGCTGACGTCATTGAAGGGAAAGGGCCACGTGGATAGCCAGAAATGCTCAGGTGTTCAAGCGCTTGGCTCCCTGGGGCTGGCGGAAGTGATGACGTCATTGAGGGGGAGAGGCCACATGAAGAGCCCGAAATGCACAGGTGTTCAAGTGCTTGGGTCCCTTGGGCTGGCTGAAGTGCTGATGTCTTCGAGGGGGAGTGGCCACAGGAAGATCCAGAAATGCTCAGGTGGATAAGGGCTTGGGACTCTCAGGCCAGCCAGAAGTGATGACGTCAAAAGGGGAGGGGCCATGTATAGAGCCAGGTGAATGCATGCCAGCGAGGGAAGCTAGAGGTCACAAACGTCCCAAATTCCATGGGTTCATGCTCTGGAATTTAGGACATGGTACCTGTTCTCTGGGAAGGGCGTGCCCCATTATTAAGCAAAAAACTGGGAATAAGGGCTTGGGAAACTGTAAGTGAGCCTGGAGTGGCAGGCCTTTTCTCCCTGTAGTTAAAGGCTTTTCAGGGTCTAAACACTGCCTTTTCCCAGATTTCAAAACCTCAGGAAGGACTGTCAGAATCCCAGGTCAGTCCAGTGTGAGGTGCCCACATGTTGGGTACCATGCGGGGTCCCTGGCCTCATCCTCGCCAAGGGAGGTTATAAAGGAGCGCTTGCAGCCGCCTGCTTGTAACCCTATCGAGCTGGGAAGAGTAAGTCTGTGAGCAGAAGTTTAGCTGGGGCTGTGGGTGTTAGGCCATTAAGCGAACTTCCAGAGATTGGGAAGACACCCCGCTTCTTAGGAGCTCAGTAGAGAGCCTTGTGGGTCATTGGTCAGGCGAACAATGGGGGTTAATGGCCGAAAACGCTCACGTGAACAAAGGTTGGGACGCTGTGACCAGCTTTTAGTGGTCATTTCATCAGTGGAGTTTGGAAAGCTGGACAGCCAGAAGTGCTCAGGAGGATCAGTGCTTAAGGTCCGGAGACCAGCAGGAAATGCTGACGTCATTGAAGGGAAAGGGCCACGTGGATAGCCAGAAATGCTCAGGTTTTCAAGTGCTTGGCTCCTTGGGGCTTGCGGAAGTGATGACGTCATTGAGGGGGAGAGGCCACATGAAGAGCCCGAAATGCTCAGGTGTTCAAGTGCTTGGGTACCTTGGGGTGGCTGAAGTGCTGATGTCTTCGAGGGGGAGTGGCCACAGGAAGATCCAGAAATGCTCAGGTGGATAAGGGCTTGGGACTCTCAGGCCAGCCAGAAGTGATGACGTCAAAAGGGGCGGGGCCATGTATAGAGCCAGGTGAATGCATTCCAGGGAGGGAAGCTAGAGGTCACAAACGTCCCAAATTCCATGGGTTCATGCTCTGGAATTTAGGACATGGTACCTGTTCTCTGGGAAGGGCGTGCCCCATTATTAAACAAAAAACTGGGAATAAGGGCTCGGGAAACTGTAAGTGAGCCTGGAGAGGCAGGCCTTTTCTCCCAGTAGTTAAAGGCTTTTCAGGGTCTAAAAACTGCCTTTTCCCAGATTTCAAAACCTCAGGCAGGACTGTCAGAGTCCCAGGTCAGTCCAGTGTGAGTTGCCCACATGTTGGGTACCATGCGGGGTCCCTGGCCTCATCGTCGCCGAGGGAGGTTTTAAAGGAGCGCTGGCAGCCGCCTGCTTGTAACCCTATCCAGCTGGGAAGAGTAAGTCTGTGAGCAGAAGTTGAGCTGGGGCTGTGGGTGTTAGGCCCTTAAGCGAACGTCCAGAGAATGGGAAGACACCCCGCTTCTTAGGAGCTCAGTAGAGAGCCTTGTGGGTCATTGGTCAGGCGAACAATGGGGGTTAATGGCCGAAAACGCTCACGTGAACAAAGGTTGGGACGCTGTGACCAGCTTGTAGTGGTCATTTCATCAGTGGAGTTTGGAAAGCTGGACAGCCAGAAGTGCTCAGGAGGATCATTGCTTAAGGTCCGGAGACCAGCAGGAAATGCTGACGTCATTGAAGGGAAAGGGCCACGTGGATAGCCAGAAATGCTAAGGTGTTCAAGCGCTTGGCTCCCTGGGGCTGGTGGAATTGATGACGTCATTGAGGGGGAGAGGCCACATGAAGAGCCCGAAATGCTCAGGTGTTCAAGTGCTTGGGTCCCTTGGGCTGGCTGAAGTGCTGATGTCTTCGAGGGGGATTGGCCACAGGAAGATCCAGAAATGCTCAGGTGGATAAGGGCTTCGGACTCTCAGGCCAGCCAGAAGTGATGACGTCAAAAGGGGAGGGGCCATGTATAGAGCCAGGTGAATGCATGCCAGGGAGGGAAGCTAGAGGTCACAAACGTCCCAAATTCCATGGGTTCATGCTCCGGAATTTAGGACATGGTACCTGTTCTCTGGGAAGGGCGTGCCCCATTATTAAGCAAAAAATTGGGAATAAGGGCTTGGGAAACTGTAAGTGAGCCTGGAGGGGCAGGCCTTTTCTCCCTGTAGTTAAAGGCTTTTCAGGGTCTACACACTGCCTTTTCCCAGATTTCAAAACCTCAGCCAGGACTGTCAGAGTCCCAGGTCATTCCAGTGTGAGGTGCCCACATGTTGGGTACCATGCGGGGTCCCTGGCCTCATCATCGCCGAGGGAGTTTTTAAAGGAGCGCTTGCAGCCGCCTGCTTGTAACCCTATCCAGCTGGGTAGAGTAAGTCTGTGATCAGAAGATGAGCTGGGGCTGTGAGTGTTAGGCCCTTAAGCGAACTTCCAGAGATTGGGAAGACACCCCGTTTCTTAGGAGCTCAGTAGAGAGCCTTGTGGGTCATTGGTCAGGCGAACAATGGGGGTTAATGGCCGAAAACGCTCACGTGAACAAAGGTTGGGACGCTGTGACCAGCTTTTAGTGGTCATTTCCTCAGTGGAGTTTGGAAAGCTGGACAGCCAGAAGTGCTCAGGAGGATCAGTGCTTAAGGTCCGGAGACCAGCAGGAAATGCTGACGTCATTGAAGGGAAAGGGCCACGTGGATAGCCAGAAATGCTCAGGTGTTCAAGTGCTTGGCTCCCTGGGGCTGGCGGAAGTGATGATGTCATTGAGAGGGAGAGGACACATAAAGAGCTAAAATGCTCAGGTGTTCAATTGCTTGGGTCCCTTGGGCTGGCTGAAGTGCTGATGTCTTCGAGGGGGAGTGGCCACAGGAAGATCCAGAAATGCTCAGGTGGATAAGGGCTTGGGACTCTCAGGCCAGCCAGAAGTGATGATGTCAAAAGGGGAGGGGCCATGTATAGAGCCAGGTGAATGCATTCCAGGGAGGGAAGCTAGAGGTCACAAACGTCCCAAATTCCATGGGTTCATGCTCTGGAATTTAGGACATGGTACCTGTTCTCTGGGAAGGGCGTGCCCCATTATTAAGCAAAAAACTGGGAATAAGGGCTCGGGAAACTGTAAGTGAGCCTGGAGAAGCAGGCCTTTTCTCCCAGTAGTTAAAGGCTTTTCAGGGTCTAAACACTGCCTTTTCCCAGATTTCAAAACCTCAGGCAGGACTGTCAGAGTCCCAGGTCAGTCCAGTGTGAGGTGCCCACATGTTGGGTACCATGCGGGGTCCCTGGCCTCATCGTCACCGAGGGAGGTTTTAAAGGAGCGCTGGCAGCCGCCTGCTTGTAACCCTATCCAGCTGGGAAGAGTAAGTCTGTGAGCAGAAGTTGAGCTGGGGCTGTGGGTGTTAGGCCCTTAAGGGAACGTCCAGAGATTGGGACGACACCCCGCTTCTTAGGAGCTCAGTAGAGAGCCTTGTGGGTCATTGGTCAGGCGAACAATGGGGGTTAATGGCCGAAAACGCTCACGTGAACAAAGGTTGGGACGCTGTGACCAGCTTGTAGTGGTCATTTCATCAGTGGAGTTTGGAAAGCTGGACAGCCAGAAGTGCTCAGGGGGATCAGTGCTTAAGGTCCGGAGACCAGCAGGAAATGCTGACGTCATTGAAGGGAAAGGGCCACGTGGATAGCCAGAAATGCTCAGGTGTTCAAGTGCTTGGCTCCCTGGGGCTGGCGGAAGTGATGACGTCATTGAGGGGGAGAGGCCACAGGAAGATCCAGAAATGCTCAGGTGGATAAGAACTTGGGACTCTCAGGCTAGCCAGAAGTGATGACGTCAAAAGGGGAGGGGCCATGTATAGAGCCAGGTGAATGCATGCCAGCGAGGGAAGCTAGAGGTCACAATGGTCCCAAATTCCATGGGTTCATGCTCTGGAATTTAGGACATGGTACCTGTTCTCTGGGAAGGGCGTGCCCCATTATTAAGCAAAAAACTGGGAATAAGGGCTTGGGAAACTGTAAGTGAGCCTGGAGTGGCAGGCCTTTTCTCCCTGTAGTTAAAGGCTTTTCAGGGTCTAAACACTGCCTTTTCCCAGATTTCAAAACCTCAGGAAGGACTGTCAGAATCCCAGGTCAGTCCAGTGTGAGGTGCCCACATGTTGGGTACCATGCGGGGTCCCTGGCCTCATCCTCGCCGAGGGAGGTTATAAAGGAGCGCTTGCAGCCGCCTGCTTGTAACCCTATCGAGCTGGGAAGAGTAAGTCTGTGAGCAGAAGTTGAGCTGGGGCTGTGGGTGTAAAGCCCTTAAGCGAACTTCCAGAGATTGGGAAGACACCCCGCTTCTGAGGAGCTCAGTAGAGAGCCTTGTGGGTCATTGGTCAGGCGAACAATGGGGGTTAATGGCCGAAAACGCTCAAGTGAACAAAGGGTGGGACCCTGTGACCAGCTTTAATGGTCATTTCATCAGTGGAGTTTGGAAAGCTGGACAGCCAGAAGTGCTCAGGGGGATCAGTGCTCAAGGTCCTGAGACCAGCAGGAAATGCTGACGTCATTGAAGGGAAAGGGCCTCGTGGATAGCCAGAAATGCTCAGGTGTTCAAGCGCTTGGCTCCCTGGGGCTGGTGGAAGTGATGACGTCATTGAGAGGGAGAGGCCACATGAAGAGCCAAAATGCTCAGGTGTTCAATTGCTTGGGTCCCTTGGGCTGGCTGAAGAGCTGAAGTCTTCGAGAGGGAGTGGCCACAGGAAGATCCAGAAATGCTCAGGTGGATAAGGGCTTGGGACTCTCAGGCCAGCCAGAAGTGATGATGTCAAAAGGGGAGGGGCCATGTATAGAGCCAGGTGAATGCATTCCAGGGAGGGAAGCTAGAGGTCACAAACGTCCCAAATTCCATGGGTTCATGCTCTGGAATTTAGGACATGGTACCTGTTCTCTGGGAAGGGCGTGCCCCATTATTAAGCAAAAAACTGGGAATAAGGGCTCAGGAATCTCTAAGTGAGCCTGGAGGTGCAGGCCTTTTCTCTCAGTAGTTAAAGAATTTTCAGGGTCTAAACACTGCCTTTTCCCAGATTTCAAAACCTCAGGCAGGACTGTCAGAGTCCCAGGTCAGTCCAGTGTGAGGTGCCCACATGTTGGGTACCATGCGGGGTCCCTGGCCTCATCGTCGCCGAGGGAGGTTTTAACGGAGCGCTGGCAGCCGCCTGCTTGTAACCCTATCCAGCTGGGAAGAGTAAGTCTGTGAGCAGAAGTTGAGCTGGGGCTGTGGGTGTTAGGCCCTTAAGCGAACGTCCAGAGATTGGGAAGACACCCCGCTTCTTAGGAGCCCAGTAGAGAGCCTTGTGGGTCATTGGTCATGCGAACAATGGGGGTTAATGGCCGAAAACGCTCACGTGAACAAAGGTTGGCACGCTGTGACCAGCTTGTAGTGGTCATTTCATCAGTGGAGTTTGGAAAGCTGGAGAGCCAGAAGTGCTCAGGGGGATCAGTGCTTAAGGTCCGGAGACCAGCAGGAAATGCTGACGTCATTGAAGGGAAAGGGCCACGTGGATAGCCAGAAATGCTCAGGTGTTCAAGCGCTTGGCTCCCTGGGGCTGGCGGAAGTGATGACGTCATTGAGGGGGAGAGGCCACATGAAGAGCCCGAAATGCACAGGTGTTCAAGTGCTTGGGTCCCTTGGGCTGGCTGAAGTGCTGATGTCTTCGAGGGGGAGTGGCCACAGGAAGATCCAGAAATGCTCAGGTGGATAAGGGCTTGGGACTCTCAGGCCAGCCAGAAGTGATGACGTCAAAAGGGGAGGGGCCATGTATAGAGCCAGGTGAATGCATGCCAGCGAGGGAAGCTAGAGGTCACAAACGTCCCAAATTCCATGGGTTCATGCTCTGGAATTTAGGACATGGTACCTGTTCTCTGGGAAGGGCGTGCCCCATTATTAAGCAAAAAACTGGGAATAAGGGCTTGGGAAACTGTAAGTTAGCCTGGAGTGGCAGGCCTTTTCTCCCTGTAGTTAAAGGCTTTTCAGGGTCTAAACACTGCCTTTTCCCAGATTTCAAAACCTCAGGAAGGACTGTCAGAATCCCAGGTCAGTCCAGTGTGAGGTGCCCACATGTTGGGTACCATGCGGGGTCCCTGGCCTCATCCTCGCCGAGGGAGGTTATAAAGGAGCACTTGCAGCCGCCTGCTTGTAACCCTATCGAGCTGGGAAGAGTAAGTCTGTGAGCAGAAGTTTAGCTGGGGCTGTGGGTGTTAGGCCATTAAGCGAACTTCCAGAGATTGGGAAGACACCCCGCTTCTTAGGAGCTCAGTAGAGAGCCTTGTGGGTCATTGGTCAGGCGAACAATGGGGGTTAATGGCCGAAAACGCTCACGTGAACAAAGGTTGGGACGCTGTGACCAGCTTTTAGTGGTCATTTCATCAGTGGAGTTTGGAAAGCTGGACAGCCAGAAGTGCTCAGGAGGATCAGTGCTTAAGGTCCGGAGACCAGCAGGAAATGCTGACGTCATTGAAGGGAAAGGGCCACGTGGATAGCCAGAAATGCTCAGGTTTTCAAGTGCTTGGCTCCTTGGGGCTTGCGGAAGTGATGACGTCATTGAGGGGGAGAGGCCACATGAAGAGCCCGAAATGCTCAGGTGTTCAAGTGCTTGGGTCCCTTGGGCTGGCTGAAGTGCTGATGTCTTCGAGGGGGAGTGGCCACAGGAAGATCCAGAAATGCTCAGGTGGATAAGGGCTTGGGACTCTCAGGCCAGCCAGAAGTGATGACGTCAAAAGGGGAGGGGCCATGTATAGAGCCAGGTGAATGCATTCCAGGGAGGGAAGCTAGAGGTCACAAACGTCCCAAATTCCATGGGTTCATGCTCTGGAATTTAGGACATGGTACCTGTTCTCTGGGAAGGGCATGCCCCATTATTAAACAAAAAAATGGGAATAAGGGCTCGGGAAACTGTAAGTGAGCCTGGAGAGGCAGGCCTTTTCTCCCAGTAGTTAAAGGCTTTTCAGGGTCTAAACACTGCCTTTTCCCAGATTTCAAAACCTCAGGCAGGACTGTCAGAGTCCCAGGTCAGTCCAGTGTGAGGTGCCCACATGTTAGGTACCATGCGGGGTCCCTGGCCTCATCGTCGCCGAGGGAGGTTTTAAAGGAGCGCTGGCAGCCGCCTGCTTGTAACCCTATCCAGCTGGGAAGAGTAAGTCTGTGAGCAGAAGTTGAGCTGGGGCTGTGGGTGTGAGGCCCTTAAGCGAACGTCCAGAGATTGGGAAGACACCCCGCTTCTTAGGAGCTCAGTAGAGAGCCTTGTGGGTCATTGGTCAGGCGAACAATGGGGGTTAATGGCCAAAAACGCTCACGTGAACAAAGGTTGGGACGCTGTGACCAGCTTTTAGTGGTCATTTCATCAGTGGAGTTTGGAAAGCTGGACAGCCAGAAGTGCTCAGGAGGATCAGTGCTTAAGGTCCGGAGACCAGCAGGAAATGCTGACGTCATTGAAGGGAAAGGGCCACGTGGATAGCCAGAAATGATCAGGTGTTCAAGTGCTTGTCTCCCTGGGGCTGGCGGAAGTGATGATGTCATTGAGAGGGAGAGGACACATGAAGAGCCCGAAATGCTCAGGTGTTCAAGTGCTTGGGTCCCTTGGGCTGGCTGAAGTGCTGATGTCTTCGAGGGGGATTGGCCACAGGAAGATCCAGAAATGCTCAGGTGGATAAGGGCTTGGGACTCTCAGGCCAGCCAGAAGTGATGACGTCAAAAGGGGAGGGGCCATGTATAGAGCCAGGTGAATGCATGCCAGGGAGGGAAGCTAGAGGTCACAAACGTCCCAAATTCCATGGGTTCATGTTCTGGAATTTAGGACATGCTACCTGTTCTCTGGGAAGGGCGTGCCCATTATTAAGCAAAAAATTGGGAATAAGGGCTTGGGAAACTGTAAGTGAGCCTGGAGGGGCAGGCCTTTTCTCCCTGTAGTTAAAGGCTTTTCAGGGTCTAAACACTGCCTTTTCCCAGATTTCAAAACCTCAGGCAGGACTGTCAGAGTCCCAGGTCATTCCAGTGTGAGGTGCCCACATGTTGGGTACCATGCGGGGTCCCTGGCCTCATCATCGCCGAGGGAGTTTTTAAAGGAGCGCTTGCAGCCGCCTGCTTGTAACCCTATCCAGCTGGGTAGAGTAAGTCTGTGAGCAGAAGTTGAGCTGGGGCTGTGGGTGTTAGGCCATTAAGCGAACTTCCAGAGATTGGGAAGACACCCCGTTTCTTAGGAGCTCAGTAGAGAGCCTTGTGGGTCATTGGTCAGGCGAACAATGGGGGTTAATGGCCGAAAACGCTCACGTGAACAAAGGTTGGGACGCTGTGACCAGCTTTTAGTGGTCATTTCATCAGTGGAGTTTGGAAAGCTGGACAGCCAGAAGTGCTCAGGAGGTCAGTGCTTAAGGTCCGGAGACCAGCAGGAAATGCTGACGTCATTGAAGGGAAAGGGCCACGTGGATAGCCAGAAATGCTCAGGTGTTCAAGTGCTTGGCTCCCTGGGGCTGGCGGAAGTGATGATGTCATTGAGAGGGAGAGGACACATAAAGAGCTAAAATGCTCAGGTGTTCAATTGCTTGGGTCCCTTGGGCTGGCTGAAGTGCTGATGTCTTCGAGGGGGAGTGGCCACAGGAAGATCCAGAAATGATCAGCTAGATAAGGGCTTGGGACTCTCAGGCCAGCCAGAAGTGATGATGTCAAAAGGGGAGGGGCCATGTATAGAGCCAGGTGAATGCATTCCACGGAGGGAAGCTAGAGGTCACAAACGTCCCAAATTCCATGGGTTCATGCTCTGGAATTTAGGACATGGTACCTGTTCTCTGGGAAGGGCGTGCCCCATTATTAAGCAAAAAACTGGGAATAAGGGCTCAGGAAACTCTAAGTGAGCCTGGAGGTGCAGGCCTTTTCTCCCAGTAGTTAAAGGCTTTTCAGGGTCTAAACACTGCCTTTTCCCAGATTTCAAAACCTCAGGCAGGACTGTCAGAGTCCCAGGTCAGTCCAGTGTGAGGTGCCCACATGTTGGGTACCATGCGGGGTCCCTGGCCTCATCGTCGCCGAGGGAGGTTTTAAAGGAGCGCTGGCAGCCGCCTGCTTGTAACCCTATCCAGCTGGGAAGAGTAAGTCTGTGAGCAGAAGTTGAGCTGGGGCTGTGGGTGTTAGGCCCTTAAGCGAACTTCCAGAGATTGGGAAGACACCCCGCTTCTTAGGAGCTCAGTAGAGAGCCTTGTGGGTCATTGGTCAGGCGAACAATGGGGGTTAATGGCCGAAAACGCTCACGTGAACAAAGGTTGGGACGCTGTGACCAGCTTTTAGTGGTCATTTCATCAGTGGAGTTTGGAAAGCTGGACAGCCAGAAGTGCTCAGGAGGATCATTGCTTAAGGTCCGGAGACCAGCAGGAAATGCTGACGTCATTGAAGGGAAAGGGCCACGTGGATAGCCAGAAATGCTAAGGTGTTCAAGCGCTTGGCTCCCTGGGGCTGGTGGAAGTGATGACGTCATTGAGGGGGAGAGGCCACATGAAGAGCCCGAAATGCTCAGGTGTTCAAGTGCTTGGGTCCCTTGGGCTGGCTGAAGTGCTGATGTCTTCGAGGGGGATTGGCCACAGGAAGATCCAGAAATGCTCAGGTGGATAAGGGCTTGGGACTCTCAGGCCAGCCAGAAGTGATGACGTCAAAAGGGGAGGGGCCATGTATAGAGCCAGGTGAATGCATGCCAGGGAGGGAAGCTAGAGGTCACAAACGTCCCAAATTCCATGGGTTCATGCTCTGGAATTTAGGACATGGTACCTGTTCTCTGGGAAGGGCGTGCCCCATTATTAAGCAAAAAATTGGGAATAAGGGCTTGGGAAACTGTAAGTGAGCCTGGAGGGGCAGGCCTTTTCTCCCTGTAGTTAAAGGCTTTTCAGGGTCTAAACACTGCCTTTTCCCAGATTTCAAAACCTCAGCCAGGACTGTCAGAGTCCCAGGTCATTCCAGTGTGAGGTGCCCACATGTTGGGTACCATGCGGGGTCCCTGGCCTCATCATCGCCGAGGGAGTTTTTAAAGGAGCGCTTGCAGCCGCCTGCTTGTAACCCTATCCAGCTGGGTAGAGTAAGTCTGTGAGCAGAAGATGAGCTGGGGCTGTGAGTGTTAGGCCCTTAAGCGAACTTCCAGAGATTGGGAAGACACCCCGTTTCTTAGGAGCTCAGTAGAGAGCCTTGTGGGTCATTGGTCAGGCGAACAATGGGGGTTAATGGCCGAAAACGCTCACGTGAACAAAGGTTGGGACGCTGTGACCAGCTTTTAGTGGTCATTTCATCAGTGGAGTTTGGAAAGCTGGACAGCCAGAAGTGCTCAGGAGGATCAGTGCTTAAGGTCCGGAGACCAGCAGGAAATGCTGACGTCATTGAAGGGAAAGGGCCACGTGGATAGCCAGAAATGCTCAGGTGTTCAAGCGCTTGGCTCCCTGGGGCTGGCGGAAGTGATGACGTCATTGAGGGGGAGAGGCCACATGAAGAGCCCGAAATGCACAGGTGTTCAAGTGCTTGGGTCCCTTGGGCTGGCTGAAGTGCTGATGTCTTCGAGGGGGAGTGGCCACAGGAAGATCCAGAAATGCTCAGGTGGATAAGGGCTTGGGACTCTCAGGCCAGCCAGAAGTGATGACGTCAAAAGGGGAGGGGCCATGTATAGAGCCAGGTGAATGCATGCCAGCGAGGGAAGCTAGAGGTCACAAACGTCCCAAATTCCATGGGTTCATGCTCTGGAATTTAGGACATGGTACCTGTTCTCTGGGAAGGGCGTGCCCCATTATTAAGCAAAAAACTGGGAATAAGGGCTTGGGAAACTGTAAGTGAGCCTGGAGTGGCAGGCCTTTTCTCCCTGTAGTTAAAGGCTTTTCAGGGTCTAAACACTGCCTTTTCCCAGATTTCAAAACCTCAGGAAGGACTGTCAGAATCCCAGGTCAGTCCAGTGTGAGGTGCCCACATGTTGGGTACCATGCGGGGTCCCTGGCCTCATCCTCGCCAAGGGAGGTTATAAAGGAGCGCTTGCAGCCGCCTGCTTGTAACCCTATCGAGCTGGGAAGAGTAAGTCTGTGAGCAGAAGTTTAGCTGGGGCTGTGGGTGTTAGGCCATTAAGCGAACTTCCAGAGATTGGGAAGACACCCCGCTTCTTAGGAGCTCAGTAGAGAGCCTTGTGGGTCATTGGTCAGGCGAACAATGGGGGTTAATGGCCGAAAACGCTCACGTGAACAAAGGTTGGGACGCTGTGACCAGCTTTTAGTGGTCATTTCATCAGTGGAGTTTGGAAAGCTGGACAGCCAGAAGTGCTCAGGAGGATCAGTGCTTAAGGTCCGGAGACCAGCAGGAAATGCTGACGTCATTGAAGGGAAAGGGCCACGTGGATAGCCAGAAATGCTCAGGTTTTCAAGTGCTTGGCTCCTTGGGGCTTGCGGAAGTGATGACGTCATTGAGGGGGAGAGGCCACATGAAGAGCCCGAAATGCTCAGGTGTTCAAGTGCTTGGGTACCTTGGGGTGGCTGAAGTGCTGATGTCTTCGAGGGGGAGTGGCCACAGGAAGATCCAGAAATGCTCAGGTGGATAAGGGCTTGGGACTCTCAGGCCAGCCAGAAGTGATGACGTCAAAAGGGGCGGGGCCATGTATAGAGCCAGGTGAATGCATTCCAGGGAGGGAAGCTAGAGGTCACAAACGTCCCAAATTCCATGGGTTCATGCTCTGGAATTTAGGACATGGTACCTGTTCTCTGGGAAGGGCGTGCCCCATTATTAAACAAAAAACTGGGAATAAGGGCTCGGGAAACTGTAAGTGAGCCTGGAGAGGCAGGCCTTTTCTCCCAGTAGTTAAAGGCTTTTCAGGGTCTAAAAACTGCCTTTTCCCAGATTTCAAAACCTCAGGCAGGACTGTCAGAGTCCCAGGTCAGTCCAGTGTGAGTTGCCCACATGTTGGGTACCATGCGGGGTCCCTGGCCTCATCGTCGCCGAGGGAGGTTTTAAAGGAGCGCTGGCAGCCGCCTGCTTGTAACCCTATCCAGCTGGGAAGAGTAAGTCTGTGAGCAGAAGTTGAGCTGGGGCTGTGGGTGTTAGGCCCTTAAGCGAACGTCCAGAGAATGGGAAGACACCCCGCTTCTTAGGAGCTCAGTAGAGAGCCTTGTGGGTCATTGGTCAGGCGAACAATGGGGGTTAATGGCCGAAAACGCTCACGTGAACAAAGGTTGGGACGCTGTGACCAGCTTGTAGTGGTCATTTCATCAGTGGAGTTTGGAAAGCTGGACAGCCAGAAGTGCTCAGGAGGATCATTGCTTAAGGTCCGGAGACCAGCAGGAAATGCTGACGTCATTGAAGGGAAAGGGCCACGTGGATAGCCAGAAATGCTAAGGTGTTCAAGCGCTTGGCTCCCTGGGGCTGGTGGAATTGATGACGTCATTGAGGGGGAGAGGCCACATGAAGAGCCCGAAATGCTCAGGTGTTCAAGTGCTTGGGTCCCTTGGGCTGGCTGAAGTGCTGATGTCTTCGAGGGGGATTGGCCACAGGAAGATCCAGAAATGCTCAGGTGGATAAGGGCTTCGGACTCTCAGGCCAGCCAGAAGTGATGACGTCAAAAGGGGAGGGGCCATGTATAGAGCCAGGTGAATGCATGCCAGGGAGGGAAGCTAGAGGTCACAAACGTCCCAAATTCCATGGGTTCATGCTCTGGAATTTAGGACATGGTACCTGTTCTCTGGGAAGAGCGTGCCCCATTATTAAGCAAAAAATTGGGAATAAGGGCTTGGGAAACTGTAAGTGAGCCTGGAGGGGCAGGCCTTTTCTCCCTGTAGTTAAAGGCTTTTCAGGGTCTAAACACTGCCTTTTCCCAGATTTCAAAACCTCAGCCAGGACTGTCAGAGTCCCAGGTCATTCCAGTGTGAGGTGCCCACATGTTGGGTACCATGCGGGGTCCCTGGCCTCATCATCGCCGAGGGAGTTTTTAAAGGAGCGCTTGCAGCCGCCTGCTTGTAACCCTATCCAGCTGGGTAGAGTAAGTCTGTGATCAGAAGATGAGCTGGGGCTGTGAGTGTTAGGCCCTTAAGCGAACTTCCAGAGATTGGGAAGACACCCCGTTTCTTAGGAGCTCAGTAGAGAGCCTTGTGGGTCATTGGTCAGGCGAACAATGGGGGTTAATGGCCGAAAACGCTCACGTGAACAAAGGTTGGGACGCTGTGACCAGCTTTTAGTGGTCATTTCCTCAGTGGAGTTTGGAAAGCTGGACAGCCAGAAGTGCTCAGGAGGATCAGTGCTTAAGGTCCGGAGACCAGCAGGAAATGCTGACGTCATTGAAGGGAAAGGGCCACGTGGATAGCCAGAAATGCTCAGGTGTTCAAGTGCTTGGCTCCCTGGGGCTGGCGGAAGTGATGATTTCATTGAGAGGGAGAGGACACATAAAGAGCTAAAATGCTCCGGTGTTCAATTGCTTGGGTCCCTTGGGCTGGCTGAAGTGCTGATGTCTTCGAGGGGGAGTGGCCACAGGAAGATCCAGAAATGCTCAGGTGGATAAGGGCTTGGGACTCTCAGGCCAGCCAGAAGTGATGATGTCAAAAGGGGAGGGGCCATGTATAGAGCCAGGTGAATGCATTCCAGGGAGGGAAGCTAGAGGTCACAAACGTCCCAAATTCCATGGGTTCATGCTCTGGAATTTAGGACATGGTACCTGTTCTCTGGGAAGGGCGTGCCCCATTATTAAGCAAAAAACTGGGAATAAGGGCTGGGAAACTGTAAGTGAGCCTGGAGGGGCAGGCCTTTTCTCCCAGTAGTTAAAGGCTTTTCAGGGTCTAAACACTGCCTTTTCCCAGATTTCAAAACCTCAGGCAGGACTGTCAGAGTCCCAGGTCAGTCCAGTGTGAGATGCCCACATGTTGGGTACCATGCGGGGTCCCTGGCCTCATCGTCGCCGAGGGAGGTTTAAACGGAGCGCTGGCAGCCGCCTGCTTGTAACCCTATCCAGCTGGGAAGAGTAAGTCTGTGAGCAGAAGTTGAGCTGGGGCTGTGGGTGTTAGGCCCTTAAGGGAACGTCCAGAGATTGGGACGACACCCCGCTTCTTAGGAGCTCAGTAGAGAGCCTTGTGGGTCATTGGTCAGGCGAACAATGGGGGTTAATGGCCGAAAACGCTCACGTGAACAAAGGTTGGGACGCTGTGACCAGCTTGTAGTGGTCATTTCATCAGTGGAGTTTGGAAAGCTGGACAGCCAGAAGTGCTCAGGGGGATCAGTGCTTAAGGTCCGGAGACCAGCAGGAAATGCTGACGTCATTGAAGGGAAAGGGCCACGTGGATAGCCAGAAATGCTCAGGTGTTCAAGTGCTTGGCTCCCTGGGGCTGGCGGAAGTGATGACGTCATTGAGGGGGAGAGGCCACATGAAGAGCCCGAAATGCACAGGTGTTCAAGTGCTTGGGTCCCTTGGGCTGGCTGAAGTGCTGATGTCTTCGAGGGGGAGTGGCCACAGGAAGATCCAGAAATGCTCAGGTGGATAAGAACTTGGGACTCTCAGGCTAGCCAGAAGTGATGACGTCAAAAGGGGAGGGGCCATGTATAGAGCCAGGTGAATGCATGCCAGCGAGGGAAGCTAGAGGTCACAATGGTCCCAAATTCCATGGGTTCATGCTCTGGAATTTAGGACATGGTACCTGTTCTCTGGGAAGGGCGTGCCCCATTATTAAGCAAAAAACTGGGAATAAGGGCTTGGGAAACTGTAAGTGAGCCTGGAGTGGCAGGCCTTTTCTCCCTGTAGTTAAAGGCTTTTCAGGGTCTAAACACTGCCTTTTCCCAGATTTCAAAACCTCAGGAAGGACTGTCAGAATCCCAGGTCAGTCCAGTGTGAGGTGCCCACATGTTGGGTACCATGCGGGGTCCCTGGCCTCATCCTCGCCGAGGGAGGTTATAAAGGAGCGCTTGCAGCCGCCTGCTTGTAACCCTATCGAGCTGGGAAGAGTAAGTCTGTGAGCAGAAGTTGAGCTGGGGCTGTGGGTGTAAAGCCCTTAAGCGAACTTCCAGAGATTGGGAAGACACCCCGCTTCTGAGGAGCTCAGTAGAGAGCCTTGTGGGTCATTGGTCAGGCGAACAATGGGGGTTAATGGCCGAAAACGCTCAAGTGAACAAAGGGTGGGACCCTGTGACCAGCTTTAATGGTCATTTCATCAGTGGAGTTTGGAAAGCTGGACAGCCAGAAGTGCTCAGGGGGATCAGTGCTCAAGGTCCTGAGACCAGCAGGAAATGCTGACGTCATTGAAGGGAAAGGGCCTCGTGGATAGCCAGAAATGCTCAGGTGTTCAAGCGCTTGGCTCCCTGGGGCTGGTGGAAGTGATGACGTCATTGAGAGGGAGAGGCCACATGAAGAGCCAAAATGCTCAGGTGTTCAATTGCTTGGGTCCCTTGGGCTGGCTGAAGAGCTGAAGTCTTCGAGAGGGAGTGGCCACAGGAAGATCCAGAAATGCTCAGGTGGATAAGGGCTTGGGACTCTCAGGCCAGCCAGAAGTGATGATGTCAAAAGGGGAGGGGCCATGTATAGAGCCAGGTGAATGCATTCCAGGGAGGGAAGCTAGAGGTCACAAACGTCCCAAATTCCATGGGTTCATGCTCTGGAATTTAGGACATGGTACCTGTTCTCTGGGAAGGGCGTGCCCCATTATTAAGCAAAAAACTGGGAATAAGGGCTCAGGAATCTCTAAGTGAGCCTGGAGGTGCAGGCCTTTTCTCTCAGTAGTTAAAGAATTTTCAGGGTCTAAACACTGCCTTTTCCCAGATTTCAAAACCTCAGGCAGGACTGTCAGAGTCCCAGGTCAGTCCAGTGTGAGGTGCCCACATGTTGGGTACCATGCGGGGTCCCTGGCCTCATCGTCGCCGAGGGAGGTTTTAAAGGAGCGCTGGCAGCCGCCTGCTTGTAACCCTATCCAGCTGGGAAGAGTAAGTCTGTGAGCAGAAGTTGAGCTGGGGCTGTGGGTGTTAGGCCATTAAGCGAACTTCCAGAGATTGGGAAGACACCCCGCTTCTTAGGAGCTCAGTAGAGAGCCTTGTGGGTCATTGGTCAGGCGAACAATGGGGGTTAATGGCCGAAAACGCTCACGTGAACAAAGGTTGGGACGCTGTGACCAGCTTTTAGTGGTCATTTCATCAGTGGAGTTTGGAAAGCTGGACAGCCAGAAGTACTCAGGAGGATCAGTGCTTAAGGTCCGGAGACCAGCAGGAAATGCTGACGTCATTGAAGGGAAAGGGCCACGTGGACAGCCAGAAATGCTCAGTTTTTCAAATGCTTGGCTCCTTGGGGCTGGTGGAAGTGATGACGTCATTGAGGGGGAGAGGCCACATGAAGAGCCCGAAATGCTCAGGTGTTCAAGTGCTTGGGTACCTTGGGCTGGCTGAAGTGCTGATGTCTTCGAGGGGGAGTGGCCACAGGAAGATCCAGAAATGCTCAGGTGGATAAGGGCTTGGGACTCTCAGGCCAGCCAGAAGTGATGACGTCAAAAGGGGAGGGGCCATGTATAGAGCCAGGTGAATGCATGCCAGGGAGGGAAGCTAGAGGTCACAAACGTCCCAAATTCCATGGGTTCATGCTCTGGAATTTAGGACATGGTACCTGTTCTCTGGGAAGGGCGTTTCCCATTATTAAGCAAAAAACTGGGAATAAGGGCTTGGGAAACTGTAAGTGAGCCTGGAGTGGCAGGCCTTTTCTCCCTGTAGTTAAAGGCTTTTCAGGGTCTAAACACTGCCTTTTCCCAGATTTCAAAACCTCAGGAAGGACTGTCAGAATCCCAGGTCAGTCCAGTGTGAGGTGCCCACATGTTGGGTACCATGCGGGGTCCCTGGCCTCATCCTCGCCGAGGGTGGTTATAAAGGAGCGCTTGCAGCCGCCTGCTTGTAACCCTATCGAGCTGGGAAGAGTAAGTCTGTGAGCAGAAGTTTAGCTGGGGCTGTGGGTGTTAGGCCATTAAGCGAACTTCCAGAGATTGGGAAGACACCCCGCTTCTTAGGAGCTCAGTAGAGAGCCTTGTGGGTCATTGGTCAGGCGAACAATGGGGGTTAATGGCCGAAAACGCTCACGTGAACAAAGGTTGGGACGCTGTGACCAGCTTTTAGTGGTCATTTCATCAGTGGAGTTTGGAAAGCTGGACAGCCAGAAGTGCTCAGGAGGATCAGTGCTTAAGGTCCGGAGACCAGCAGGAAATGCTGACGTCATTGACGGGAAAGGGCCACGTGGATAGCCAGAAATGCTCAGGTTTTCAAGTGCTTGGCTCCTTGGGGCTTGCGGAAGTGATGACGTCATTGAGGGGGAGAGGCCACATGAAGAGCCCGAAATGCTCAGGTGTTCAAGTGCTTGGGTACCTTGGGCTGGCTGAAGTGCTGATGTCTTCGAGGGGGAGTGGCCACAGGAAGATCCAGAAATGCTCAGGTGGATAAGGGCTTGGGACTCTCAGGCCAGCCAGAAGTGATGACGTCAAAAGGGGAGGGGCCATGTATAGAGCCAGGTGAATGCATTCCACGGAGGGAAGCTAGAGGTCACAAACGTCCCAAATTCCATGGGTTCATGCTCTGGAATTTAGGACATGGTACCTGTTCTCTGGGAAGGGCGTGCCCCATTATTAAACAAAAAACTGGGAATAAGGGCTCGGGAAACTGTAAGTGAGCCTGGAGAGGCAGGCCTTTTCTCCCAGTAGTTAAAGGCTTTTCAGGGTCTAAACACTGCCTTTTCCCAGATTTCAAAACCTCAGGCAGGACTGTCAGAGTCCCAGGTCAGTCCAGTGTGAGGTGCCCACATGTTGGGTACCATGCGGGGTCCCTGGCCTCATCGTCACCGAGGGAGGTTTTAAAGGAGCGCTGGCAGCCGCCTGCTTGTAACCCTATCCAGCTGGGAAGAGTAAGTCTGTGAGCAGAAGTTGAGCTGGGGCTGTGGGTGTTAGGCCCTTAAGCGAAAGTCCAGAGATTGGGACGACACCCCGCTTCTTAGGAGCTCAGTAGAGAGCCTTGTGGGTCATTGGTCAGGCGAACAATGGGGGTTAATGGCCGAAAACGCTCACGTGAACAAAGGTTGGGACGCTGTGACCAGCTTGTAGTGGTCATTTCATCAGTGGAGTTTGGAAAGCTGGACAGCCAGAAGTGCTCAGGGGGATCAGTGCTTAAGGTCCGGAGACCAGCAGGAAATGCTGACGTCATTGAAGGGAAAGGGCCACGTGGATAGCCAGAAATGCTCAGGTGTTCAAGTGCTTGGCTCCCTGGGGCTGGCGGAAGTGATGACGTCATTGAGGGGGAGAGGCCACATGAAGAGCCCGAAATGCACAGGTGTTCAAGTGCTTGGGTCCCTTGGGCTGGCTGAAGTGCTGATGTCTTCGAGGGGGAGTGGCCACAGGAAGATCCAGAAATGATAAGCTAGATAAGGGCTTGGGACTCTCAGGCTAGCCAGAAGTGATGACGTCAAAAGGGGAGGGGCCATGTATAGAGCCAGGTGAATGCATGCCAGCGAGGGAAGCTAGAGGTCACAATGGTCCCAAATTCCATGGGTTCATGCTCTGGAATTTAGGACATGGTACCTGTTCTCTGGGAAGGGCGTGCCCCATTATTAAGCAAAAAACTGGGAATAAGGGCTTGGGAAACTGTAAGTGAGCCTGGAGTGGCAGGCCTTTTCTCCCTGTAGTTAAAGGCTTTTCAGGGTCTAAACACTGCCTTTTCCCAGATTTCAAAACCTCAGGAAGGACTGTCAGAATCCCAGGTCAGTCCAGTGTGAGGTGCCCACATGTTGGGTACCATGCGGGGTCCCTGGCCTCATCCTCGCCGAGGGAGGTTATAAGGGAGCGCTTGCAGCCGCCTGCTTGTAACCCTATCGAGCTGGGAAGAGTAAGTCTGTGAGCAGAAGTTGAGCTGGGGCTGTGGGTGTAAAGCCCTTAAGCGAACTTCCAGAGATTGGGAAGACACCCCGCTTCTGAGGAGCTCAGTAGAGAGCCTTGTGGGTCATTGGTCAGGCGAACAATGGGGGTTAATGGCCGAAAACGCTCAAGTGAACAAAGGGTGGGACCCTGTGACCAGCTTTAATGGTCATTTCATCAGTGGAGTTTGGAAAGCTGGACAGCCAGAAGTGCTCAGGGGGATCAGTGCTCAAGGTCCTGAGACCAGCAGGAAATGCTGACGTCATTGAAGGGAAAGGGCCTCGTGGATAGCCAGAAATGCTAAGGTGTTCAAGCGCTTGGCTCCCTGGGGCTGGTGGAAGTGATGACGTCATTGAGAGGGAGAGGCCACATGAAGAGCCAAAATGCTCAGGTGTTCAATTGCTTGGGTCCCTTGGGCTGGCTGAAGAGCTGAAGTCTTCGAGAGGGAGTGGCCACAGGAAGATCCAGAAATGCTCAGGTGGATAAGGGCTTGGGACTCTCAGGCCAGCCAGAAGTGATGATGTCAAAAGGGGAGGGGCCATGTATAGAGCCAGGTGAATGCATTCCAGGGAGGGAAGCTAGAGGTCACAAACGTCCCAAATTCCATGGGTTCATGCTCTGGAATTTAGGACATGGTACCTGTTCTCTGGGAAGGGCGTGCCCCATTATTAAGCAAAAAACTGGGAATAAGGGCTCAGGAATCTCTAAGTGAGCCTGGAGGTGCAGGCCTTTTCTCTCAGTAGTTAAAGAATTTTCAGGGTCTAAACACTGCCTTTTCCCAGATTTCAAAACCTCAGGCAGGACTGTCAGAATCCCAGGTCAGTCCAGTGTGAGGTGCCCACATGTTGGGTACCATGCGGGGTCCCTGGCCTCATCGTCGCCGAGGGAGGTTTTAAAGGAGCGCTGGCAGCCGCCTGCTTGTAACCCTATCCAGCTGGGAAGAGTAAGTCTGTGAGCAGAAGTTGAGCTGGGGCTGTGGGTGTTAGGCCATTAAGCGAACTTCCAGAGATTGGGAAGACACCCCGCTTCTTAGGAGCTCAGTAGAGAGCCTTGTGGGTCATTGGTCAGGCGAACAATGGGGGTTAATGGCCGAAAACGCTCACGTGAACAAAGGTTGGGACGCTGTGACCAGCTTGTAGTGGTCATTTCATCAGTGGAGTTTGGAAAGCTGGACAGCCAGAAGTGCTCAGGGGGATCAGTGCTTAAGGTCCGGAGACCAGCAGGAAATGCTGACGTCATTGAAGGGAAAGGGCCACGTGGATAGCCAGAAATGCTCAGGTGTTCAAGTGCTTGGCTCCCTGGGGCTGGCGGAAGTGATGACGTCATTGAGGGGGAGAGGCCACATGAAGAGCCCGAAATGCACAGGTGTTCAAGTGCTTGGGTCCCTTGGGCTGGCTGAAGTGCTGATGTCTTCGAGGGGGAGTGGCCACAGGAAGATCCAGAAATGATAAGCTAGATAAGGGCTTGGGACTCTCAGGCTAGCCAGAAGTGATGACGTCAAAAGGGGAGGGGCCATGTATAGAGCCAGGTGAATGCATGCCAGCGAGGGAAGCTAGAGGTCACAATGGTCCCAAATTCCATGGGTTCATGCTCTGGAATTTAGGACATGGTACCTGTTCTCTGGGAAGGGCGTGCCCCATTATTAAGCAAAAAACTGGGAATAAGGGCTTGGGAAACTGTAAGTGAGCCTGGAGTGGCAGGCCTTTTCTCCCTGTAGTTAAAGGCTTTTCAGGGTCTAAACACTGCCTTTTCCCAGATTTCAAAACCTCAGGAAGGACTGTCAGAATCCCAGGTCAGTCCAGTGTGAGGTGCCCACATGTTGGGTACCATGCGGGGTCCCTGGCCTCATCCTCGCCGAGGGAGGTTATAAGGGAGCGCTTGCAGCCGCCTGCTTGTAACCCTATCGAGCTGGGAAGAGTAAGTCTGTGAGCAGAAGTTGAGCTGGGGCTGTGGGTGTAAAGCCCTTAAGCGAACTTCCAGAGATTGGGAAGACACCCCGCTTCTGAGGAGCTCAGTAGAGAGCCTTGTGGGTCATTGGTCAGGCGAACAATGGGGGTTAATGGCCGAAAACGCTCAAGTGAACAAAGGGTGGGACCCTGTGACCAGCTTTAATGGTCATTTCATCAGTGGAGTTTGGAAAGCTGGACAGCCAGAAGTGCTCAGGGGGATCAGTGCTCAAGGTCCTGAGACCAGCAGGAAATGCTGACGTCATTGAAGGGAAAGGGCCTCGTGGATAGCCAGAAATGCTAAGGTGTTCAAGCGCTTGGCTCCCTGGGGCTGGTGGAAGTGATGACGTCATTGAGAGGGAGAGGCCACATGAAGAGCCAAAATGCTCAGGTGTTCAATTGCTTGGGTCCCTTGGGCTGGCTGAAGAGCTGAAGTCTTCGAGAGGGAGTGGCCACAGGAAGATCCAGAAATGCTCAGGTGGATAAGGGCTTGGGACTCTCAGGCCAGCCAGAAGTGATGATGTCAAAAGGGGAGGGGCCATGTATAGAGCCAGGTGAATGCATTCCAGGGAGGGAAGCTAGAGGTCACAAACGTCCCAAATTCCATGGGTTCATGCTCTGGAATTTAGGACATGGTACCTGTTCTCTGGGAAGGGCGTGCCCCATTATTAAGCAAAAAACTGGGAATAAGGGCTCAGGAATCTCTAAGTGAGCCTGGAGGTGCAGGCCTTTTCTCTCAGTAGTTAAAGAATTTTCAGGGTCTAAACACTGCCTTTTCCCAGATTTCAAAACCTCAGGCAGGACTGTCAGAGTCCCAGGTCAGTCCAGTGTGAGGTGCCCACATGTTGGGTACCATGCGGGGTCCCTGGCCTCATCGTCGCCGAGGGAGGTTTTAAAGGAGCGCTGGCAGCCGCCTGCTTGTAACCCTATCCAGCTGGGAAGAGTAAGTCTGTGAGCAGAAGTTGAGCTGGGGCTGTGGGTGTTAGGCCATTAAGCGAACTTCCAGAGATTGGGAAGACACCCCGCTTCTTAGGAGCTCAGTAGAGAGCCTTGTGGGTCATTGGTCAGGCGAACAATGGGGGTTAATGGCCGAAAACGCTCACGTGAACAAAGGTTGGGACGTTGTGACCAGCTTTTAGTGGTCATTTCATCAGTGGAGTTTGGAAAGCTGGACAGCCAGAAGTGCTCAGGAGGATCAGTGCTTAAGGTCCGGAGACCAGCAGGAAATGCTGACGTCATTGAAGGGAAAGGGCCACGTGGATAGCCAGAAATGCTCAGGTTTTCAAGTGCTTGGCTCCTTGGGGCTTGCGGAAGTGATGACGTCATTGAGGGGGAGAGGCCACATGAAGAGCCCGAAATGCTCAGGTGTTCAAGTGCTTGGGTACCTTGGGCTGGCTGAAGTGCTGATGTCTTCGAGGGGGAGTGGCCACAGGAATATCCAGAAATGCTCAGGTGGATAAGGGCTTGGGACTCTCAGGCCAGCCAGAAGTGATGACGTCAAAAGGGGAGGGGCCATGTATAGAGCCAGGTGAATGCATGCCAGGGAGGGAAGCTAGAGGTCACAAACGTCCCAAATTCCATGGGTTCATGCTCTGGAATTTAGGACATGGTACCTGTTCTCTGGGAAGGGCGTGCCCCATTATTAAGCAAAAAACTGGGAATAAGGGCTTGGGAAACTGTAAGTGAGCCTGGAGTGGCAGGCCTTTTCTCCCTGTAGTTAAAGGCTTTTCAGGGTCTAAACACTGCCTTTTCCCAGATTTCAAAACCTCAGGAAGGACTGTCAGAATTTCAGGTCAGTCCAGTGTGAGGTGCCCACATGTTGGGTACCATGCGGGGTCCCTGGCCTCATCCTCGCCGAGGGTGGTTATAAAGGAGCGCTTGCAGCCGCCTGCTTGTAACCCTATCGAGCTGGGAAGAGTAAGTCTGTGAGCAGAAGTTTAGCTGGGGCTGTGGGTGTTAGGCCATTAAGCGAACTTCCAGAGATTGGGAAGACACCCCGCTTCTTAGGAGCTCAGTAGAGAGCCTTGTGGGTCATTGGTCAGGCGAACAATGGGGGTTAATGGCCGAAAACGCTCACGTGAACAAAGGTTGGGACGCTGTGACCAGCTTTTAGTGGTCATTTCATCAGTGGAGTTTGGAAAGCTGGACAGCCAGAAGTGCTCAGGAGGATCAGTGCTTAAGGTCCGGAGACCAGCAGGAAATGCTGACGTCATTGACGGGAAAGGGCCACGTGGATAGCCAGAAATGCTCAGGTTTTCAAGTGCTTGGCTCCTTGGGGCTTGCGGAAGTGATGACGTCATTGAGGGGGAGAGGCCACATGAAGAGCCCGAAATGCTCAGGTGTTCAAGTGCTTGGGTACCTTGGGCTGGCTGAAGTGCTGATGTCTTCGAGGGGGAGTGGCCACAGGAAGATCCAGAAATGCTCAGGTGGATAAGGGCTTGGGACTCTCAGGCCAGCCAGAAGTGATGACGTCAAAAGGGGAGGGGCCATGTATAGAGCCAGGTGAATGCATTCCACGGAGGGAAGCTAGAGGTCACAAACGTCCCAAATTCCATGGGTTCATGCTCTGGAATTTAGGACATGGTACCTGTTCTCTGGGAAGGGCGTGCCCCATTATTAAACAAAAAACTGGGAATAAGGGCTCGGGAAACTGTAAGTGAGCCTGGAGAGGCAGGCCTTTTCTCCCAGTAGTTAAAGGCTTTTCAGGGTCTAAACACTGCCTTTTCCCAGATTTCAAAACCTCAGGCAGGACTGTCAGAGTCCCAGGTCAGTCCAGTGTGAGGTGCCCACATGTTGGGTACCATGCGGGGTCCCTGGCCTCATCGTCACCGAGGGAGGTTTTAAAGGAGCGCTGGCAGCCGCCTGCTTGTAACCCTATCCAGCTGGGAAGAGTAAGTCTGTGAGCAGAAGTTGAGCTGGGGCTGTGGGTGTTAGGCCCTTAAGCGAACGTCCAGAGATTGGGACGACACCCCGCTTCTTAGGAGCTCAGTAGAGAGCCTTTTGGGTCATTGGTCAGGCGAACAATGGGGGTTAATGGCCGAAAACGCTCACGTGAACAAAGGTTGGGACGCTGTGACCAGCTTGTAGTGGTCATTTCATCAGTGGAGTTTGGAAAGCTGGACAGCCAGAAGTGCTCAGGGGGATCAGTGCTTAAGGTCCGGAGACCAGCAGGAAATGCTGACGTCATTGAAGGGAAAGGGCCACGTGGATAGCCAGAAATGCTCAGGTGTTCAAGTGCTTGGCTCCCTGGGGCTTGCGGAAGTGATGACGTCATTGAGGGGGAGAGGCCACATGAAGAGCCCGAAATGCACAGGTGTTCAAGTGCTTGGGTCCCTTGGGCTGGCTGAAGTGCTGATGTCTTCGAGGGGGAGTGGCCACAGGAAGATCCAGAAATGCTCAGGTGGATAAGAACTTGGGACTCTCAGGCTAGCCAGAAGTGATGACGTCAAAAGGGGAGGGGCCATGTATAGAGCCAGGTGAATGCATGCCAGCGAGGGAAGCTAGAGGTCACAATGGTCCCAAATTCCATGGGTTCATGCTCTGGAATTTAGGACATGGTACCTGTTCTCTGGGAAGGGCGTGCCCCATTATTAAGCAAAAAACTGGGAATAAGGGCTTGGGAAACTGTAAGTGAGCCTGGAGTGGCAGGCCTTTTCTCCCTGTAGTTAAAGGCTTTTCAGGGTCTAAACACTGCCTTTTCCCAGATTTCAAAACCTCAGGAAGGACTGTCAGAATCCCAGGTCAGTCCAGTGTGAGGTGCCCACATGTTGGGTACCATGCGGGGTCCCTGGCCTCATCCTCGCCGAGGGAGGTTATAAGGGAGCGCTTGCAGCCGCCTGCTTGTAACCCTATCGAGCTGGGAAGAGTAAGTCTGTGAGCAGAAGTTGAGCTGGGGCTGTGGGTGTAAAGCCCTTAAGCGAACTTCCAGAGATTGGGAAGACACCCCGCTTCTGAGGAGCTCAGTAGAGAGCCTTGTGGGTCATTGGTCAGGCGAACAATGGGGGTTAATGGCCGAAAACGCTCAAGTGAACAAAGGGTGGGACCCTGTGACCAGCTTTAATGGTCATTTCATCAGTGGAGTTTGGAAAGCTGGACAGCCAGAAGTGCTCAGGGGGATCAGTGCTCAAGGTCCTGAGACCAGCAGGAAATGCTGACGTCATTGAAGGGAAAGGGCCTCGTGGATAGCCAGAAATGCTAAGGTGTTCAAGCGCTTGGCTCCCTGGGGCTGGTGGAAGTGATGACGTCATTGAGAGGGAGAGGCCACATGAAGAGCCAAAATGCTCAGGTGTTCAATTGCTTGGGTCCCTTGGGCTGGCTGAAGAGCTGAAGTCTTCGAGAGGGAGTGGCCACAGGAAGATCCAGAAATGCTCAGGTGGATAAGGGCTTGGGACTCTCAGGCCAGCCAGAAGTGATGATGTCAAAAGGGGAGGGGCCATGTATAGAGCCAGGTGAATGCATTCCAGGGAGGGAAGCTAGAGGTCACAAACGTCCCAAATTCCATGGGTTCATGCTCTGGAATTTAGGACATGGTACCTGTTCTCTGGGAAGGGCGTGCCCCATTATTAAGCAAAAAACTGGGAATAAGGGCTCAGGAATCTCTAAGTGAGCCTGAGGGTGCAGGCCTTTTCTCTCAGTAGTTAAAGAATTTTCAGGGTCTAAACACTGCCTTTTCCCAGATTTCAAAACCTCAGGCAGGACTGTCAGAGTCCCAGGTCAGTCCAGTGTGAGGTGCCCACATGTTGGGTACCATGCGGGGTCCCTGGCCTCATCGTCGCCGAGGGAGGTTTTAAAGGAGCGCTGGCAGCCGCCTGCTTGTAACCCTATCCAGCTGGGAAGAGTAAGTCTGTGAGCAGAAGTTGAGCTGGGGCTGTGGGTGTTAGGCCCTTAAGCGAAAGTCCAGAGATTGGGAAGACACCCCGGTTCTTAGGAGCTCAGTAGAGAGCCTTGTGGGTCATTGGTCAGGCGAACAATGGGGGTTAATGGCCGAAAACGCTCACGTGAACAAAGGTTGGGACGCTGTGACCAGCTTTTAGTGGTCATTTCATCAGTGGAGTTTGGAAAGCTGGACAGCCAGAAGTGCTCAGGAGGATCAGTGCTTAAGGTCCGGCGACCAGCAGGAAATGCTGACGTCATTGAAGGGAAAGGGCCACGTGGATAGCCAGAAATGATCAGGTGTTCAAGTGCTTGTCTCCCTGGGGCTGGCGGAAGTGATGATGTCATTGAGAGGGAGAGGACACATGAAGAGCCCGAAATGCTCAGGTGTTCAAGTGCTTGGGTCCCTTGGGCTGGCTGAAGTGCTGATGTCTTCGAGGGGGATTGGCCACAGGAAGATCCAGAAATGCTCAGGTGGATAAGGGCTTGGGACTCTCAGGCCAGCCAGAAGTGATGACGTCAAAAGGGGAGGGGCCATGTATAGAGCCAGGTGAATGCATGCCAGGGAGGGAAGCTAGAGGTCACAAACGTCCCAAATTCCATGGGTTCATGCTCTGGAATTTAGGACATGGTACCTGTTCTCTGGGAAGGGCGTGCCCCATTATTAAGCAAAAAATTGGGAATAAGGGCTTGGGAAACTGTAAGTGAGCCTGGAGGGGCAGGCCTTTTCTCCCTGTAGTTAAAGGCTTTTCAGGGTCTAAACACTGCCTTTTCCCAGATTTCAAAACCTCAGGCAGGACTGTCAGAGTCCCAGGTCATTCCAGTGTGAGGTGCCCACATGTTGGGTACCATGCGGGGTCCCTGGCCTCATCATCGCCGAGGGAGTTTTTAAAGGAGCGCTTGCAGCCGCCTGCTTGTAACCCTATCCAGCTGGTTAGAGTAAGTCTGTGAGCAGAAGTTGAGCTGGGGCTGTGGGTGTTAGGCCCTTAAGCGAACTTCCAGAGATTGGGAAGACACCCCGTTTCTTAGGAGCTCAGTAGAGAGCCTTGTGGGTCATTGGTCAGGCGAACAATGGGGGTTAATGGCCGAAAACGCTCACGTGAACAAAGGTTGGGATGCTGTGACCAGCTTTTAGTGGTCATTTCATCAGTGGAGTTTGGAAAGCTGGACAGCCAGAAGTGCTCAGGAGGATCAGTGCTTAAGGTCCGGAGACCAGCAGGAAATGCTGACGTCATTGAAGGGAAAGGGCCACGTGGATAGCCAGAAATGCTCAGGTGTTCAAGTGCTTGGCTCCCTGGGGCTGGCGGAAGTGATGATGTCATTGAGAGGGAGAGGACACATAAAGAGCTAAAATGCTCAGGTGTTCAATTGCTTGGGTCCCTTGGGCTGGCTGAAGTGCTGTGTCTTCGAGGGGGAGTGGCCACAGGAAGATCCAGAAATGCTCAGGTGGATAAGGGCTTGGGACTCTCAGGCCAGCCAGAAGTGATGACGTCAAAATGGGAGGGGCCATGTATAGAGCCAGGTGATTGCATTCCAGGGAGGGAAGCTAGAGGTCACAAACGTCCCAAATTCCATGGGTTCATGCTCTGGAATTTAGGACATGGTACCTGTTCTCTGGGAAGGGCGTGCCCCATTATTAAACAAAAAACTGGGAATAAGGGCTCGGGAAACTGTAAGTGAGCCTGGAGAGGCAGGCCTTTTCTCCCAGTAGTTAAAGGCTTTTCAGGGTCTAAACACTGCCTTTTCCCAGATTTCAAAACCTCAGGCAGGACTGTCAGAGTCCCAGGTCAGTCCAGTGTGAGGTGCCCACATGTTGGGTACCATGCGGGGTCCCTGGCCTCATCGTCGCCGAGGGAGGTTTTAAAGGAGCGCTGGCAGCCGCCTGCTTGTAACCCTATCCAGCTGGGAAGAGTAAGTCTGTGAGCAGAAGTTGAGCTGGGGCTGTGGGTGTTAGGCCCTTAAGCGAACGTCCAGAGATTGGGAAGACACCCCGCTTCTTAGGAGCTCAGTAGAGAGCCTTGTGGGTCATTGGTCAGGCGAACAATGGGGGTTAATGGCCGAAAACGCTCACGTGAACAAAGGTTGGGACGCTGTGACCAGCTTTTAGTGGTCATTTCTTCAGTGGAGTTTGGAAAGCTGGACAGCCAGAAGTGCTCAGGAGGATCAGTGCTTAAGGTCCGGAGACCAGCAGGAAATGCTGACGTCATTGAAGGGAAAGGGCCACGTGGATAGCCAGAAATGATCAGGTGTTCAAGTGCTTGTCTCCCTGGGCTGGCGGAAGTGATGATGTCATTGAGAGGGAGAGGACACATGAAGAGCCCGAAATGCTCAGGTGTTCAAGTGCTTGGGTCCCTTGGGCTGGCTGAAGTGCTGATGTCTTCGAGGGGGATTGGCCACAGGAAGATCCAGAAATGCTCAGGTGGATAAGGGCTTGGGACTCTCAGGCCAGCCAGAAGTGATGACGTCAAAAGGGGAGGGGCCGTGTATAGAGCCAGGTGAATGCATGCCAGGGAGGGAAGCTAGAGGTCACAAACGTCCCAAATTCCATGGGTTCATGCTCTGGAATTTAGGACATGGTACCTGTTCTCTGGGAAGGGCGTGCCCCATTATTAAGCAAAAAATTGGGAATAAGGGCTTGGGAAACTGTAAGTGAGCCTGGAGGGGCAGGCCTTTTCTCCCTGTAGTTAAAGGCTTTTCAGGGTCTAAACACTGCCTTTTCCCAGATTTCAAAACCTCAGGCAGGACTGTCAGAGTCCCAGGTCATTCCAGTGTGAGGTGCCCACATGTTGGGTACCATGCGGGGTCCCTGGCCTCATCATCGCCGAGGGAGTTTTTAAAGGAGCGCTTGCAGCCGCCTGCTTGTAACCCTATCCAGCTGGGTAGAGTAAGTCTGTGAGCAGAAGTTGAGCTGGGGCTGTGGGTGTTAGGCCCTTAAGCGAACTTCCAGAGATTGGGAAGACACCCCGTTTCTTAGGAGCTCAGTAGAGAGCCTTGTGGGTCATTGGTCAGGCGAACAATGGGGGTTAATGGCCGAAAACGCTCACGTGAACAAAGGTTGGGACGCTGTGACCAGCTTTTAGTGGTCATTTCATCAGTGGAGTTTGGAAAGCTGGACAGCCAGAAGTGCTCAGGAGGATCAGTGCTTAAGGTCCGGAGACCAGCAGGAAATGCTGACGTCATTGAAGGGAAAGGGCCACGTGGATAGCCAGAAATGCTCAGGTGTTCAAGTGCTTGGCTCCCTGGGGCTGGCGGAAGTGATGATGTCATTGAGAGGGAGAGGACACATAAAGAGCTAAAATGCTCAGGTGTTCAATTGCTTGGGTCCCTTGGGCTGGCTGAAGTGCTGATGTCTTCGAGGGGGAGTGGCCACAGGAAGATCCAGAAATGATCAGCTAGATAAGGGCTTGGGACTCTCAGGCCAGCCAGAAGTGATGATGTCAAAAGGGGAGGGGCCATGTATAGAGCCAGGTGAATGCATTCCACGGAGGGAAGCTAGAGGTCACAACGTCCCAAATTCTATGGGTTCATGCTCTGGAATTTAGGACATGGTACCTGTTCTCTGGGAAGGGCGTGCCCCATTATTAAGCAAAAAACTGGGAATAAGGGCTCGGGAAACTGTAAGTGAGCCTGGAGGGGCAGGCCTTTTCTCCCAGTCGTTAAAGGCTTTTCAGGGTCTAAACACTACCTTTTCCCAGATTTCAAAACCTCAGGCAGGACTGTCAGAGTCCCAGGTCAGTCCAGTGTGAGATGCCCACATGTTGGGTACCATGCGGGGTCCCTGGCCTCATCGTCGCCCAGGGAGGTTTTAAAGGAGCGCTGGCAGCCGCCTGCTTGTAACCCTATCCAGCTGGGAAGAGTAAGTCTGTGAGCAGAAGTTGAGCTGGGGCTGTGGGTGTTAGGCCCTTAAGCGAACGTCCAGAGATTGGGAAGACACCCCGCTTCTTAGGAGCCCAGTAGAGAGCCTTGTGGGTCATTGGTCATGCGAACAATGGGGGTTAATGGCCGAAAACGCTCACGTGAACAAAGGTTGGCACGCTGTGACCAGCTTGTAGTGGTCATTTCATCAGTGGAGTTTGGAAAGCTGGACAGCCAGAAGTGCTCAGGGGGATCAGTGCTTAAGGTCCGGAGACCAGCAGGAAATGCTGACGTCATTGAAGGGAAAGGGCCACGTGGATAGCCAGAAATGCTCAGGTGTTCAAGTGCTTGGCTCCCTGGGGCTGGCGGAAGTGATGACGTCATTGAGGGGGAGAGGCCACATGAAGAGCCCGAAATGCACAGGTGTTCAAGTGCTTGGGTCCCTTGGGCTGGCTGAAGTGCTGATGTCTTCGAGGGGGAGTGGCCACAGGAAGATCCAGAAATGCTCAGGTGGATAAGGGCTTGGGACTCTCAGGCTAGCCAGAAGTGATGACGTCAAAAGGGGAGGGGCCATGTATAGAGCCAGGTGAATGCATGCCAGCGAGGGAAGCTAGAGGTCACAAACGTCCCAAATTCCATGGGTTCATGCTCTGGAATTTAGGACATGGTACCTGTTCTCTGGGAAGGGCGTGCCCCATTATTAAGCAAAAAACTGGGAATAAGGGCTTGGGAAACTGTAAGTGAGCCTGGAGTGGCAGGCCTTTTCTCCCTGTAGTTAAAGGCTTTTCAGGGTCTAAACACTGCCTTTTCCCAGATTTCAAAACCTCAGGAAGGACTGTCAGAATCCCAGGTCAGTCCAGTGTGAGGTGCCCACATGTTGGGTACCATGCGGGGTCCCTGGCCTCATCCTCGCCGAGGGAGGTTATAAAGGAGCGCTTGCATCCGCCTGCTTGTAACCCTATCGAGCTGGGAAGAGTAAGTCTGTGAGCAGAAGTTGAGCTGGGGCTGTGGGTGTAAAGCCCTTAAGCGAACTTCCAGAGATTGGGAAGACACCCCGCTTCTTAGGAGCTCAGTAGAGAGCCTTGTGGGTCATTGGTCAGGCGAACAATGGGGGTTAATGGCCGAAAACGCTCAAGTGAACAAAGGGTGGGACCCTGTGACCAGCTTTAATGGTCATTTCATCAGTGGAGTTTGGAAAGCTGGACAGCCAGAAGTGCTCAGGGGGATCAGTGCTCAAGGTCCTGAGACCAGCAGGAAATGCTGACGTCATTGAAGGGAAAGGGCCTCGTGGATAGCCAGAAATGCTAAGGTGTTCAAGCGCTTGGCTCCCTGGGGGTGGTGGAAGTGATGACGTCATTGAGAGGGAGAGGCCACATGAAGAGCCAAAATGCTCAGGTGTTCAATTGCTTGGGTCCCTTGGGCTGGCTGAAGAGCTGAAGTCTTCGAGAGGGAGTGGCCACAGGAAGATCCAGAAATGCTCAGGTGGATAAGGGCTTGGGACTCTCAGGCCAGCCAGAAGTGATGATGTCAAAAGGGGAGGGGCCATGTATAGAGCCAGGTGAATGCATTCCAGGGAGGGAAGCTAGAGGTCACAAACGTCCCAAATTCCATGGGTTCATGCTCTGGAATTTAGGACATGGTACCTGTTCTCTGGGAAGGGCGTGCCCCATTATTAAGCAAAAAACTGGGAATAAGGGCTCAGGAATCTCTAAGTGAGCCTGGAGGTGCAGGCCTTTTCTCTCAGTAGTTAAAGAATTTTCAGGGTCTAAACACTGCCTTTTCCCAGATTTCAAAACCTCAGGCAGGACTGTCAGAGTCCCAGGTCAGTCCAGTGTGAGGTGCCCACATGTTGGGTACCATGCGGGGTCCCTGGCCTCATCGTCGCCGAGGGAGGTTTTAAAGGAGCGCTGGCAGCCGCCTGCTTGTAACCCTATCCAGCTGGGAAGAGTAAGTCTGTGAGCAGAAGTTGAGCTGGGGCTGTGGGTGTTAGGCCATTAAGCGAACTTCCAGAGATTGGGAAGACACCCCGCTTCTTAGGAGCTCAGTAGAGAGCCTTGTGGGTCATTGGTCAGGCGAACAATGGGGGTTAATGGCCGAAAACGCTCACGTGAACAAAGGTTGGGACGCTGTGACCAGCTTTTAGTGGTCATTTCATCAGTGGAGTTTGGAAAGCTGGACAGCCAGAAGTGCTCAGGAGGATCAGTGCTTAAGGTCCGGAGACCAGCAGGAAATGCTGACGTCATTGAAGGGAAAGGGCCACGTGGATAGCCAGAAATGCTCAGGTTTTCAAGTGCTTGGCTCCTTGGGGCTTGCGGAAGTGATGACGTCATTGAGGGGGAGAGGCCACATGAAGAGCCCGAAATGCTCAGGTGTTCAAGTGCTTGGGTACCTTGGGCTGGCTGAAGTGCTGATGTCTTCGAGGGGGAGTGGCCACAGGAAGATCCAGAAATGCTCAGGTGGATAAGGGCTTGGGACACTCAGGCCAGCCAGAAGTGATGACGTCAAAAGGGGAGGGGCCATGTATAGAGCCAGGTGAATGCATTCCAGGGAGGGAATCTAGAGGTCACAAACGTCCCAAATTCCATGGGTTCATGCTCTGGAATTTAGGACATGGTACCTGTTCTCTGGGAAGGGCGTGCCCCATTATTAAACAAAAAACTGGGAATAAGGGCTCGGGAAACTGTAAGTGAGCCTGGAGGGGCAGGCCTTTTCTCCCTGTAGTTAAAGGCTTTTCAGGGTCTAAACACTGCCTTTTCCCAGATTTCAAAACCTCAGGCAGGACTGTCAGAGTCCCAGGTCATTCCAGTGTGAGGTGCCCACATGTTGGGTACCATGCGGGGTCCCTGGCCTCATCATCGCCGAGGGAGTTTTTAAAGGAGCGCTTGCAGCCGCCTGCTTGTAACCATATCCAGCTGGGTAGAGTAAGTCTGTGAGCAGAAGTTGAGCTGGGGCTGTGGGTGTTAGGCCCTTAAGCGAACTTCCAGAGATTGGGAAGACACCCCGTTTCTTAGGAGCTCAGTAGAGAGCCTTGTGGGTCATTGGTCAGGCGAACAATGGGGGTTAATGGCCGAAAACGCTCACGTGAACAAAGGTTGGGACGCTGTGACCAGCTTTTAGTGGTCATTTCATCAGTGGAGTTTGGAAAGCTGGACAGCCAGAAGTGCTCAGGAGGATCAGTGCTTAAGGTCCGGAGACCAGCAGGAAATGCTGACGTCATTGAAGGGAAAGGGCCACGTGGATAGCCAGAAATGCTCAGGTGTTCAAGTGCTTGGCTCCCTGGGGCTGGCGGAAGTGATGATGTCATTGAGAGGGAGAGGACACATAAAGAGCTAAAATGCTCAGGTGTTCAATTGCTTGGGTCCCTTGGGCTGGCTGAAGTGCTGATGTCTTCGAGGGGGAGTGGCCACAGGAAGATCCAGAAATGATCAGCTAGATAAGGGCTTGGGACTCTCAGGCCAGCCAGAAGTGATGATGTCAAAAGGGGAGGGGCCATGTATAGAGCCAGGTGAATGCATTCCACGGAGGGAAGCTAGAGGTCACAAACGTCCCAAATTCCATGGGTTCATGCTCTGGAATTTAGGACATGGTACCTGTTCTCTGGGAAGGGCGTGCCCCATTATTAAGCAAAAAACTGGGAATAAGGGCTCGGGAAACTGTAAGTGAGCCTGGAGGGGCAGGCCTTTTCTCCCAGTAGTTAAAGGCTTTTCAGGGTCTAAACACTACCTTTTCCCAGATTTCAAAACCTCAGGCAGGACTGTCAGAGTCCCAGGTCAGTCCAGTGTGAGATGCCCACATGTTGGGTACCATGCGGGGTCCCTGGCCTCATCGTCGCCGAGGGAGGTTTTAAAGGAGCGCTGGCAGCCGCCTGCTTGTAACCCTATCCAGCTGGGAAGAGTAAGTCTGTGAGCAGAAGTTGAGCTGGGGCTGTGGGTGTTAGGCCCTTAAGCGAACGTCCAGAGATTGGGAAGACACCCCGCTTCTTAGGAGCCCAGTAGAGAGCCTTGTGGGTCATTGGTCATGCGAACAATGGGGGTTAATGGCCGAAAACGCTCACGTGAACAAAGGTTGGCACGCTGTGACCAGCTTGTAGTGGTCATTTCATCAGTGGAGTTTGGAAAGCTGGACAGCCAGAAGTGCTCAGGGGGATCAGTGCTTAAGGTCCGGAGACCAGCAGGAAATGCTGACGTCATTGAAGGGAAAGGGCCACGTGGATAGCCAGAAATGCTCAGGTGTTCAAGTGCTTGGCTCCCTGGGGCTGGCGGAAGTGATGACGTCATTGAGGGGGAGAGGCCACATGAAGAGCCCGAAATGCACAGGTGTTCAAGTGCTTGGGTCCCTTGGGCTGGCTGAAGTGCTGATGTCTTCGAGGGGGAGTGGCCACAGGAAGATCCAGAAATGCTCAGGTGGATAAGGGCTTGGGACTCTCAGGCTAGCCAGAAGTGATGATGTCAAAAGGGGAGGGGCCATGTATAGAGCCAGGTGAATGCATGCCAGCGAGGGAAGCTAGAGGTCACAAACGTCCCAAATTCCATGGGTTCATGCTCTGGAATTTAGGACATGGTACCTGTTCTCTGGGAAGGGCGTGCCCCATTATTAAGCAAAAAACTGGGAATAAAGGCTTGGGAAACTGTAAGTGAGCCTGGAGTGGCAGGCCTTTTCTCCCTGTAGTTAAAGGCTTTTCAGGGTCTAAACACTGCCTTTTCCCAGATTTCAAAACCTCAGGAAGGACTGTCAGAGTCCCAGGTCAGTCCAGTGTGAGGTGCCCACATGTTGGGTACCATGCGGGGTCCCTGGCCTCATCCTCGCCGAGGGAGGTTATAAAGGAGCGCTTGCAGCCGCCTGCTTGTAACCCTATCGAGCTGGGAAGAGTAAGTCTGTGAGCAGAAGTTGAGCTGGGGCTGTGGGTGTAAAGCCCTTAAGCGAACTTCCAGAGATTGGGAAGACACCCCGCTTCTTAGGAGCTCAGTAGAGAGCCTTGTGGGTCATTGGTCAGGCGAACAATGGGGGTTAATGGCCGAAAACGCTCAAGTGAACAAAGGGTGGGACCCTGTGACCAGCTTTAATGGTCATTTCATCAGTGCAGTTTGGAAAGCTGGACAGCCAGAAGTGCTCAGGGGGATCAGTGCTCAAGGTCCTGAGACCAACAGGAAATGCTGACGTCATTGAAGGGAAAGGGCCTCGTGGATAGCCAGAAATGCTAAGGTGTTCAAGCGCTTGGCTCCCTGGGGCTGGTGGAAGTGATGACGTCATTGAGAGGGAGAGGCCACATGAAGAGCCAAAATGCTCAGGTGTTCAATTGCTTGGGTCCCTTGGGCTGGCTGAAGAGCTGAAGTCTTCGAGAGGGAGTGGCCACAGGAAGATCCAGAAATGATCAGCTAGATAAGGGCTTGGGACTCTCAGGCCAGCCAGAAGTGATGATGTCAAAAAGGGAGGGGCCATGTATAGAGCCAGGTGAATGCATTCCAGGGAGGGAAGCTAGAGGTCACAAACGTCCCAAATTCCATGGGTTCATGCTCTGGAATTTAGGACATGGTACCTGTTCTCTGGGAAGGGCGTGCCCCATTATTAAGCAAAAAACTGGGAATAAGGGCTCAGGAATCTCTAAGTGAGCCTGGAGGTGCAGGCCTTTTCTCTCAGTAGTTAAAGAATTTTCAGGGTCTAAACACTGCCTTTTCCCAGATTTCAAAACCTCAGGCAGGACTGTCAGAGTCCCAGGTCAGTCCAGTGTGAGGTGCCCACATGTTGGGTACCATGCGGGGTCCCTGGCCTCATCGTCGCCGAGGGAGGTTTTAAAGGAGCGCTGGCAGCCGCCTGCTTGTAACCCTATCCAGCTGGGAAGAGTAAGTCTGTGAGCAGAAGTTGAGCTGGGGCTGTGGGTGTTAGGCCATTAAGCGAACTTCCAGAGATTGGGAAGACACCCCGCTTCTTAGGAGCTCAGTAGAGAGCCTTGTGGGTCATTGGTCAGGCGAACAATGGGGGTTAATGGCCGAAAACACTCACGTGAACAATGGTTGGGACGCTGTGACCAGCTTTTAGTGGTCATTTCATCAGTGGAGTTTGGAAAGCTGGACAGCCAGAAGTGCTCAGGAGGATCAGTGCTTAAGGTCCGGAGACCAGCAGGAAATGCTGACGTCATTGAAGGGAAAGGGCCACGTGGATAGCCAGAAATGCTCAGGTTTTCAAGTGCTTGGCTCCTTGGGGCTTGCGGAAGTGATGACGTCATTGAGGGGGAGAGGCCACATGAAGAGCCCGAAATGCTCAGGTGTTCAAGTGCTTGGGTCCCTTGGGCTGGCTGAAGTGCTGATGTCTTCGAGGGGGAGTGGCCACAGGAAGATCCAGAAATGCTCAGGTGGATAAGGGCTTGGGACTCTCAGGCCAGCCAGAAGTGATGACGTCAAAAGGGGAGTGGCCATGTATAGAGCCAGGTGAATGCATTCCAGGGAGGGAAGCTAGAGGTCACAAACGTCCCAAATTCCATGGGTTCATGCTCTGGAATTTAGGACATGGTACCTGTTCTCTGGGAAGGGCGTGCCCCATTATTAAACAAAAAACTGGGAATAAGGGCTCGGGAAACTATAAGTGAGCCTGGAGAGGCAGGCCTTTTCTCCCAGTAGTTAAAGGCTTTTCAGGGTCTAAACACTGCCTTTTCCCAGATTTCAAAACCTCAGGCAGGACTGTCAGAGTCCCAGGTCAGTCCAGTGTGAGGTGCCCACATGTTGGGTACCATGCGGGGTCCCTGGCCTCATCGTCGCCGAGGGAGGTTTTAAAGGAGCGCTGGCAGCCGCCTGCTTGTAACCCTATCCAGGTGGGAAGAGTAAGTCTGTGAGCAGAAGTTGAGCTGGGGCTGTGGGTGTTAGGCCCTTAAGCGAACGTCCAGAGATTGGGAAGACACCCCGCTTCTTAGGAGCTCAGTAGAGAGCCTTGTGGGTCATTGGTCAGGCGAACAATGGGGGTTAATGGCCGAAAACGCTCACGTGAACAAAGGTTGGGACGCTGTGACCAGCTTGTAGTGGTCATTTCATCAGTGGAGTTTGGAAAGCTGGACAGCCAGAAGTGCTCAGGGGGATCAGTGCTTAAGGTCCGGAGACCAGCAGGAAATGCTGACGTCATTGAAGGGAAAGGGCCATGTGGATAGCCAGAAATGCTCAGGTGTTCAAGTGCTTGGCTCCCTGGGGCTGGCGGAAGTGATGACGTCATTGAGGGGGAGAGGCCACATGAAGAGCCCGAAATGCACAGGTGTTCAAGTGCTTGGGTCCCTTGGGCTGGCTGAAGTGCTGATGTCTTCGAGGGGGAGTGGCCACAGGAAGATCCAGAAATGCTCAGGTGGATAAGGGCTTGGGACTCTCAGGCTAGCCAGAAGTGATGACGTCAAAAGGGGAGGGGCCATGTATAGAGCCAGGTGAATGCATGCCAGCGAGGGAAGCTAGAGGTCACAAACGTCCCAAATTCCATGGGTTCATGCTCTGGAATTTAGGACATGGTACCTGTTCTCTGGGAAGGGCGTGCCCCATTATTAAGCAAAAAACTGGGAATAAGGGCTTGGGAAACTGTAAGTGAGCCTGGAGTGGCAGGCCTTTTCTCCCTGTAGTTAACGGCTTTTCAGGGTCTAAACACTGCCTTTTCCCAGATTTCAAAACCTCAGGAAGGACTGTCAGAATCCCAGGTCAGTCCAGTGTGAGGTGCCCACATGTTGGGTACCATGCGGGGTTTCTGGCCTCATCCTCGCCGAGGGAGGTTATAAAGGAGCGCTTGCAGCCACCTGCTTGTAACCCTATCGAGCTGGGAAGAGTAAGTCTGTGAGCAGAAGTTGAGCTGGGGCTGTGGGTGTAAAGCCCTTAAGCGAACTTCCAGAGATTGGGAAGACACCCCGCTTCTTAGGAGCTCAGTAGAGAGCCTTGTGGGTCATTGGTCAGGCGAACAATGGGGGTTAATGGCCGAAAACGCTCAAGTGAACAAAGGGTGGGACCCTGTGACCAGCTTTAATGGTCATTTCATCAGTGGAGTTTGGAAAGCTGGACAGCCAGAAGTGCTCAGGGGGATCAGTGCTCAAGGTCCTGAGACCAGCAGGAAATGCTGACGTCATTGAAGGGAAAGGGCCTCGTGGATAGCCAGAAATGCTAAGGTGTTCAAGCGCTTGGCTCCCTGGGGCTGGTGGAAGTGATGACGTCATTGAGAGGGAGAGGCCACATGAAGAGCCAAAATGCTCAGGTGTTCAATTGCTTGGGTCCCTTGGGCTGGCTGAAGAGCTGAAGTCTTCGAGAGGGAGTGGCCACAGGAAGATCCAGAAATGCTCAGGTGGATAAGGGCTTGGGACTCTCAGGCCAGCCAGAAGTGATGATGTCAAAAGGGGAGGGGCCATATATAGAGCCAGGTGAATGCATTCCAGGGAGGGAAGCTAGAGGTCACAAACGTCCCAAATTCCATGGGTTCATGCTCTGGAATTTAGGACATGGTACCTGTTCTCTGGGAAGGGCGTGCCCCATTATTAAGCAAAAAACTGGGAATAAGGGCTCAGGAATCTCTAAGTGAGCCTGGAGGTGCAGGCCTTTTCTCTCAGTAGTTAAAGAATTTTCAGGGTCTAAACACTGCCTTTTCCCAGATTTCAAAACCTCAGGCAGGACTGTCAGAGTCCCAGGTCAGTCCAGTGTGAGGTGCCCACATGTTGGGTACCATGCGGGGTCCCTGGCCTCATCGTCGCCGAGGGAGGTTTTAAAGGAGCGCTGGCAGCCGCCTGCTTGTAACCCTATCGAGCTGGGAAGAGTAAGTCTGTGAGCAGAAGTTGAGCTGGGGCTGTGGGTGTTAGGCCCTTAAGCGAACTTCCAGAGATTGGGAAGACACCCCGCTTCTTAGGAGCTCAGTAGAGAGCCTTGTGGGTCATTGGTCAGGCGAACAATGGGGGTTAATGGCCGAAAACGCTCACGTGAACAAAGGTTGGGACGCTGTGACCAGCTTTTAGTGGTCATTTCATCAGTGGAGTTTGGAAAGCTGGACAGCCAGAAGTGCTCAGGAGAATCAGTGCTTAAGGTCCGGAGACCAGCAGGAAATGCTGACGTCATTGAAGGGAAAGGGCCACGTGGATAGCCAGAAATGCTCAGGTGTTCAAGTGCTTGTCTCCCTGGGGCTGGCGGAAGTGATGACGTCATTGAGGGGGAGAGGCCACATGAAGAGCCCGAAATGCTCAGGTGTTCAAGTGCTTGGGTCCCTTGGGCTGGCTGAAGTGCTGATGTCTTCGAGGGGGAGTGGCCACAGGAAGATCCAGTAATGCTCAGGTGGATAAGGGCTTGGGACTCTCAGGCCAGCCAGAAGTGATGACGTCAAAAGGGGAGGGTCCATGTATAGAGCCAGGTGAATGCATTCCAGGGAGGGAAGCTAGAGGTCACAAACGTCCCAAATTCCATGGGTTCATGCTCTGGAATTTAGGACATGGTACCTGTTCTCTGGGAAGGGCGTGCCCCATTATTAAGCAAAAAATTGGGAATAAGGGCTTGGGAAACTGTAAGTGAGCCTGGAGGGGCAGGCCTTTTCTCCCTGTAGTTAAAGGCTTTTCAGGGTCTAAACACTGCCTTTTCCCAGATTTCAAAACCTCAGGCAGGACTGTCAGAGTCCCAGGTAAGTCCAGTGTGAGATGCCCACATGTTGGGTACCATGCGGGGTCCCTGGCCTCATCATCGCCGAGGGAGGTTTTAAAGGAGCGCTTGCAGCCGCCTGCTTGTAACCCTATCCAGCTGGGTAGAGTAAGTCTGTGAGCAGAAGTTGAGCTGGGGCTGTGGGTGTTAGGCCCTAAAGCGAACTTCCAGAGATTGGGAAGACACCCCGCTTCTTAGGAGCTCAGTAGAGAGCCTTGTGTGTCATTGGTCAGGCGAACAATGGGGGTTAATGGCCGAAAACGCTCACGTGAACAAAGGTTGGGACGCTGTGACCAGCTTTTAGTGGTCATTTCATCAGTGGAGTTTGGAAAGCTGGACAGCCAGAAGTGCTCAGGAGGATCAGTGCTTAAGGTCCGGAGACCAGCAGGAAATTCTGACGTCATTGAAGGGAAAGGGCCACGTGGATAGCCAGAAATGCTCAGGTGTTCAAGTGCTTGGCTCCCTGGGGCTGGCGGAAGTGATGATGTCATTGAGAGGGAGAGGATACATGAAGAGCTAAAATGCTCAGGTGTTCAATTGCTTGGGTCCCTTGGGCTGGCTGAAGAGCTGACGTCTTCGAGGGGGAGTGGCCACAGGAAGATCCAGAAATGCTCAGGTGGATAAGGGCTTGGGACTCTCAGGCCAGCCAGAAGTGATGACGTCAAAAGGGGAGGGGCCATGTATAGAGCCAGGTGAATGCATGCCAGGGAGGGAAGCTAGAGGTCACAAACGGCCCAAATTCCATGGGTTCATGCTCTGGATTAGGACATGGTACCTGTTCTCTGGGAAGGGCGTGCCCCATTATTAAGCAAAAAACTGGGAATAAGGGCTCGGGAAACTGTAAGTGAGCCTGGAGGGGCAGGCCTTTTCTCCCAGTAGTTAAAGGCTTTTCAGGGTCTAAACACTGCCTTTCCCAGATTTCAAAACCTCAGGCAGGACTGTCAGAGTCCCAGGTCAGTCCAGTGTGAGGTTCCCACATGTTGGGTACCATGCGGGGTCCCTGGCCTCATCGTCGCCGAGGGAGGTTTTAAAGGAGCGCTTGCAGCTGCCTTCTTGTAACCCTATCCAGCTGGGAAGAGTAAGTCTGTGAGCAGAAGTTGAGCTGGGGCTGTGGGTGTTAGGCCCTTAAGCGAACTTCCAGAGATTGGGAAGACACCCCGCTTCTTAGGAGCTCAGTAGAGAGCCTTGTGGGTCATTGGTCATGCGAACAATGGGGGTTAATGGCCGAAAACGCTCACGTGAACAAAGGTTGGGACGCTGTGAACAGCTTTTAGTGGTCATTTCATCAGTGGAGTTTGGAAAGCTGGACAGCCAGAAGTGCTCAGGGGGATCAGTGCTTAAAGTCCGGAGACCAGCAGGAAATGCTGACGTCATTGAAGGGAAAGGGCCACGTGGATAGCCAGAAATGCTCAGGTGTTCAAGTGCTTGGCTCCCTGGGGCTGGCGGAAGTGATGACGTCATTGAGGGGGAGAGGCCACATGAAGAGCCCGAAATGCTCAGGTGTTCAAGTGCTTGGGTCCCTTGGGCTGGCTGAAGTGCTGATGTCTTCGAGGGGGAGTGGCCACAGGAAGATCCAGAAATGCTCAGGTGGATAAGGGCTTGGGACTCTCAGGCCAGCCAGAAGTGATGACATCAAAAGGGGAGGGGCCATGTATAGGGCCAGGTGAATGCATGCCAGGGAGGGAAGCTAGAGGTCACAAACGGCCCAAATTCCATGGGTTCATGCTCTGGAATTTAGGACATGGTACCTGTTCTCTGGGAAGGGCGTGCCCCATTATTAACCAAAAAACTGGAAATAAGGGCTCAGGAAACTCTAAGTGAGCCTGGAGGTGCAGGCCTTTTCTCCCAGTAGTTAAAGGCTTTTCAGGGTCTAAACACTGCCTTTTCCCAGATTTCAAAACCTCAGGCAGGACTGTCAGAGTCCCAGGACAGTCCTGTGTGAGGTGCCCACATGTTGGGTACCATGCGGGGTCCCTGGCCTCATCGTCACCGAGGGAGGTTTTAAAGGAGCGCTGGCAGCCGCCTGCTTGTAACCCTATCCAGCTGGGAAGAGTAAGTCTGTGAGCAGAAGTTGAGCTGGGGCTGTGGGTGTTAGGCCCTTAAGCGAACTTCCAGAGATTGGGAAGACACCCCGCTTCTTAGGAGCTCAGTAGAGAGCCTTGTGGGTCATTGGTCAGGCGAACAATGGGGGTTAATGGCCGAAAACGCTCACGTGAACAAAGGTTGGGACGCTGTGACCAGCTTTTAGTGGTCATTTCATCAGTGGAGTTTGGAAAGCTGGACAGCCAGAAGTGCTGAGGAGGATCAGTGCTTAAGGTCCGGAGACCAGCAGGAAATGCTGACGTCATTGAAGGGAAAGGGCCACGTGGATAGCCAGAAATGCTCAGGTGTTCAAGTGCTTGGCTCCCTGGGGCTGGCGGAAGTGATGACGTCATTGAGGGGGAGAGGCCACATGAAGAGCCCGAAATGCTCAGGTGTTCAAGTGCTTGGGTCCCTTGGGCTGGCTGAAGTGCTGATGTCTTCGAGGGGGAGTGGCTACAGGAAGATCAAGAAATGCTCAGGTGGATAAGGTCTTGGGACTCTCAGGCCAGCCAGAAGTGATGACGTCAAAAGGGGAGGGGCCATGTATAGAGCCAGGTGAATGCATTCCAGGGAGGGAAGCTAGAGGTCACAAACGTCCCAAATTCCATGGGTTCATGCTCTGGAATTTAGGACATGGTACCTGTTCTCTGGGAAGGGCGTGCCCCATTATTAAGCAAAAAACTGGGAATAAGTGCTTGGGAAACTGTAAGTGAGCCTGGAGGGGCAGGCCTTTTCTCCCTGTAGTTAAAGGCTTTTCAGGGTCTAAACACTGCCTTTTCCCAGATTTCAAAACCTCAGGCAGGACTGTCAGAGTCCCAGGTCAGTCCAGTGTGAGGTGCCCACATGTTGGGTACCATGCGGGGTCCCTGGCCTCATCATCGCCGAGGAAGGTTTTAAAGGAGCGCTTGCAGCCGCATGCTTGTAACCCTATCGAGCTGTGAAGAGTAAGTCTGTGAGCAGTAGTTGAGCTGGGGCTGTGGGTGTTAGGCCCTTAAGCAAACTTCCAGAGATTGGGAAGACACCCCGCTTCTTAGGAGCTCAGTAGAGAGCCTTGTGGGTCATTGGTCAGGCGAACAATGGGGGTTAATGGCCGACAACGCTCACGTAAACAAAGGGTGGGACGCTGTGACCAGCTTTAATGGTCCTTTCATCAGTGGAGTTTGGAAAGCTGGACAGCCAGAAGTGCTCAGGGGGATCAGTGCTTAAGGTCCGGAGACCAGCAGGAAATGCTGACGTCATTGAAGGGAAAGGGCCTCGTGGATAGCCAGAAATGCTAAGGTGTTCAAGCGCTTGGCTCCCTGGGGCTGGTGGAAGTGATGACATCATTGAGAGGGAGAGTCCACATGAAGAGCCAAAATGCTCAGGTGTTCAATTGCTTGGGTCCCTTGGGCTGGCTGAAGAGCTGACGTCTTCGAGGGGGAGTGGCCACAGGAAGATCCAGAAATGCTCAGGTGGATAAGGGCTTGGGACTCTCAGGCCAGCCAGAAGTGATGACGTCAAAAGGGGAGGGGCCATGTATAGAGCCAGGTGAATGCATGCCAGGGAGCGAAGCTAGAGGTCACAAACGGCCCAAATTCCATGGGTTCATGCTCTGGAATTTAGGACATGGTACCTGTTCTCTGGGAAGGGCGTATCCCATTATTAACCAAAAAACTGGGAATAAGGGCTCGGGAAACTGTAAGTGAGCCTGGAGGGGCAGGCCTTTTCTCCCAGTAGTTAAAGGCTTTTCAGGGTCTAAACACTGCCTTTTCCCAGATTTCAAAACCTCAGGCAGGACTGTCAGAGTCCCAGGTCATTCCAGTGTGAGGTGCCCACATGTTGGGTACCATGCGGGGTCCCTGGCCTCATCGTCGCCGAGGGAGGTTTTAAAGGAGCGCTGGCAGCCGCCTGCTTGTAACCCTATCCAGCTGGGTAGAGTAAGTCTGTGAGCAGAAGTTGAGCTGGGGCTGTGGGTGTTAGGCCCTTAAGCGAACTTCCAGAGATTGGGAAGACACCCCGCTTCTTAGGAGCCCAGTAGAGAGCCTTGTGGGTCATTGGTCAGGTGAACAATGGGGGTTAATGGCCGAAAACGCTCACGTGAACAAAGGTTGGGACGATGTGACCAGCTTTTAGTGGTCATTTCATCAGTGGAGTTTGGAAAGCTGGACAGCCAGAAGTGCTCAGGAGGATCAGTGCTTAAGGTCCGGAGACCAGCAGGAAATGCTGACGTCATTGAAGGGAAAGGGCCACGTGGATAGCCAGAAATGCTCAGGTGTTCAAGTGCTTGGCTCCCTGGGGCTGGCGGAAGTGATGACGTCATTGAGGGGGAGAGGCCACATGAAGAGCCCGAAATGCTCAGGTGTTCAAGTGCTTGGGTCCCTTGGGCTGGCTGAAGTGCTGATGTCTTCGAGGGGGAGTGGCCACAGGAAGATCCAGAAATGCTCAGGTGGATAAGGGCTTGGGACTCTCAGGCCAGCCAGAAGTGATGACGTCAAAAGGGGAGGGGCCATGTATAGAGCCAGGTGAATGCATGCCAGGGAGGGAAGCTAGAGGTCACAAACGTCCCAAATTCCATGGGTTCATGCTCTGGAATTTAGGACATGGTACCTGTTCTCTGGGAAGGGTGTGCCCCATTATTAAGCAAAAAACTGGGAATAAGGGCTCGGGAAACTGTAAGTGAGCCTGTAGGGGCAGGCCTTATCTCCCAGTAGTTAAAGGCTTTTCAGGGTCTAAACACTGCCTTTTCCCAGATTTCAAAACCTCAGGCAGGACTGTCAGAGTCCCAGGTCAGTCCAGTGTGAGGTGCCCACATGTTGGGTACCATGCGGGGTCCCTGGCCTCATCGTCGCCGAGGGAGGTTTTAAAGGAGCGCTTGCAGCCGCCTGCTTGTAACCCTATCCAGCTGGGAAGAGTAAGTCTGTGAGCATAAGTTGAGCTGGGGCTGTGGGTGTTAGTCCCTTAAGCGAACTTCCAGAGATTGGGAAGACACCCCGCTTCTTAGGAGCTCAGTAGAGAGCCTTGTGGGTCATTGGTCAGGCGAACAATGGGGGTTAATGGCCGAAAACGCTCACGTGAACAAAGGTTGGGACTCTGTGACCAGCTTTTAGTGGTCATTTCATCAGTGGAGTTTGGAAAGCTGGACAGCCAGAAGTGCTCAGGAGGATCAGTGCTTAAGGTCCGGAGACCAGCAGGAAATGCTGACGTCATTGAAGGGAAAGGGCCACGTGGATAGCCAGAAATGCTCAGGTGTTCAAGTGCTTGGCTCCCTGGGGCTGGTGGAAGTGATGACGTCATTGAGAGGGAGAGGCCACATGAAGAGCCAAAATGCTCAGGTGTTCAATTGCTTGGGTCCCTTGGGCTGGCTGAAGAGCTGACGTCTTCGAGGGGGAGTGGCCACAGTATGATCCAGAAATGCTCAGGTGGATAAGGGCTTGGGACACTCAGGCCAGCCAGAAGTGATGACGTCAAAAGGGGAGGGGCCATGTATAGAGCCAGGTGAATGCATTCCAGGGAGGGAAGCAAGAGGTCACAAACGTCCCAAATTCCATGGGTTCATGCTCTGGAATTTAGGACATGGTACCTGTTCTCTGGGAAGGGCGTGCCCCATTATTAAGCAAAAAACTGGGAATAAGGGCTCGGGAAACTGTAAGTGAGCCTGGAGAGGCAGGCCTTTTCTCCCAGTAGTTAAAGGCTTTTCAGGGTCTAAACACTGCCTTTTCCCAGATTTCAAAACCTCAGGCAGGACTGTCAGAGTCCCAGGTCAGTCCAGTGTGAGGTGCCCACATGTAGGGTACCATGCGGGGTCCCTGGCCTCATCGTCGCCGAGTGAGGTTTTAAAGGAGCGCTGGCAGCCGCCTGCTTGTAACCCTATCCAGCTGGGTAGAGTAAGTCTGTGAGCAGAAGTTGAGCTGGGGCTGTGGGTGTTAGGCCCTTAAGCGAACTTCCAGAGATTGGGAAGACACCCCGCTTCTTAGGAACTCAGTAGAGAGCCTTGTTGGTCATTGGTCAGGCGAACAATGGGGGTTAATGGCCGAAAACGCTCACGTGAACAAAGGTTGGGACGCTGTGAACAGCTTTTAGTGGTCATTTCATCAGTGGAGTTTGGAAAGCTGGACAGCCAGAAGTGCTCAGGAGGATCAGTGCTTAAGGTCCGGAGACCAGCAGGAAATGCTGACGTCATTGAAGGGAAAGGGCCACGTGGATAGCCAGAAATGCTCAGGTGTTCAAGTGCTTGGCTCCCTGGGGCTGGTGGAAGTGATGACGTCATTGAGAGGGAGAGGCCACATGAAGAGCCAAAATGCTCAGGTGTTCAATTGCTTGGGTCCCTTGGGCTGGCTGAAGAGCTGACGTCTTCGAGGGGGAGTGGCCACAGTATGATCCAGAAATGCTCAGGTGGATAAGGGCTTGGGACACTCAGGCCAGCCAGAAGTGATGACGTCAAAAGGGGAAGGGCCATGTATAGAGCCAGGTGAATGCATTCCAGGGAGGGAAGCTAGAGGTCACAAACGTCCCAAATTCCATGGGTTCATGCTCTGGAATTTAGGACATGGTACCTGTTCTCTGGGAAGGGCGTGCCCCATTATTAAGCAAAAAACTGGGAATAAGGGCTCGGGAAACTGTAAGTGAGCCTGGAGAGGCAGGCCTTTTCTCCCAGTAGTTAAAGGCTTTTCAGGGTCTAAACACTGCCTTTTCCCAGATTTCAAAACCTCAGGCAGGACTGTCAGAGTCCCAGGTCAGTCCAGTGTGAGGTGCCCACATGTTGGGTACCATGCGGGGTCCCTGGCCTCATCGTCGCCGAGTGAGGTTTTAAAGGAGCGCTGGCAGCCGCCTGCTTGTAACCCTATCCAGCTGGGAAGAGTAAGTCTGTGAGCAGAAGTTGAGCTGGGGCTGTGGGTGTTAGGCCCTTAAGCAAACGTCCAGATATTGGGAAGACACCACGCTTCTTAGGAGCTCATTAGAGAGCCTTGTGGGTCATTGGTCAGGCGAACAATGGGGGTTAATGGCCGAAAACGCTCACGTGAACAAAGGTTGGGACGCTGTGACCAGCTTTTAGTGGTCATTTCATCAGTGGAGTTTGGAAAGCTGGACAGCCAGAAGTGCTCAGGAGGATCAGTGCTTAAGGTCCGGAGACCAGCAGGAAATGCTGACGTCATTGAAGGGAAAGGGCCACGTGGATAGCCAGAAATGCTCAGGTGTTCAAGTGCTTTGCTCCCTGGGGCTGGCGGAAGTGATGACGTCATTGAGGGGGAGAGGCCACATGAAGAGCTAAAATGCTCAGGTGTTCAAGTGCTTGGGTCCCTTGGGCTTGCTGAAGTGCTGATGTCTTCGAGGGGGAGTGGCCACAGGAAGATCCAGAAATGCTCAGGTGGATAAGGGCTTGGGACTCTCAGGCCAGCCAGAAGTGATGACGTCAAAAGGGGAGGGGCCATGTATAGAGCCAGGTGAATGCATGCCAGGGAGGGAAGCTAGAGGTCACAAACGGCCCAAATTCCATGGGTTCATGCTCTGGAATTTAGGACATGGTACCTGTTCTCTGGGAAGGGCGTGCCCCATTATTAAGCAAAAAACTGGGAATAAGGGCTCGGGAAACTGTAAGTGAGCCTGGTGGGGCAGGCCTTTTCTCCCAGTAGTTAAAGGCTTTTCAGGGTCTAAACACTGCCTTTTCCCAGATTTCAAAACCTCAGGCAGGACTGTCAGAGTCCCAGGTCAGTCCAGTGTGAGGTGCCCACATGTTGGGTACCATGCGGGGTCCCTGGCCTCATCGTCGCCGCGGGAGGTTTTAAAGGAGCGCTTGCAGCCGCCTGCTTGTAACCCTATCCAGCTGGGTAGAGTAAGTCTGTGAGCAGAAGTTGAGCTGGGGCTGTGGGTGTTAGGCCCTTAAGCGAACTTCCAGAGATTGGGAACACACCCCGCTTCTTAGGAACTCAGTAGAGAGCCTTGTGGGTCATTGGTCAGGCGAACAATGGGGGTTAATGGCCGAAAACGCTCACGTGAACAAAGGTTGAAACGCTGTGACCAGCTTTTAGTGGTCATTTCATCAGTGGAGTTTGGAAAGCTGGACAGCCAGAAGTGCTCAGGAAGATCAGTGCTTAAGGTCCGGAGACCAGCAGGAAATGCTGACGTCATTGTAGGGAAAGGGCCACGTGGATAGCCAGAAATGCTCAGGTGTTCAAGTGCTTGGCTCCCTGGGGCTGGCGGAAGTGATGACGTCATTGAGAGGGAGAGGCCACATGAAGAGCCAAAATGCTCAGGTGTTCAATTGCTTGCGTCCCTTGGGCTGGCTGAAGAGCTGACGTCTTCGAGGGGGAGTGGCCACAGGAAGATCCAGAAATGCTCAGGTGGATAGGGGCTTCAGACACTCAGGCCAGCCAGAAGTGATGACGTCAAAAGGGGAGGGGACATGTATAGAGCCAGGTGAATGCATTCCAGGGAGGGAAGCTAGAGGTCACAAACGTCCCAAATTCCATGGGTTCATGCTCTGGAATTTAGGACATGGTACCTGTTCTCTGGGAAGGGCGTGCCCCATTATTAAGCAAAAAACTGGGAATAAGGGCTCGGGAAACTGTAAGTGAGCCTGGAGGGGCAGGCCTTTTCTCCCAGTAGTTAAAGGCTTTTCAGGGTCTAAACACTGCCTTTTCCCAGATTTCAAAACCTCAGGCAGGACTGTCAGAGTCCCAGGTCAGTCCAATGTGAGGTGCCCACATGTTGGGTACCATGCGGGGTCCCTGGCCTCATCGTCGCCGAGGGAGGTTTTAAAGGAGCGCTGACAGCCGCCTGCTTGTAACCCTATCCAGCTGGGAAGAGTAAGTCTGTGAGCAGAAGTTGAGCTGGGGCTGCGGGTGTTAGGCCCTTGAGCAAACTTCCAGAGATTGGGAAGACACCCCGATTCTTAGGAGTTCAGTAGAGAGCTTTGTGGGTCATTGGTCAGGCGAACAATGGGGGTTAATGGCCGAAAACGCTCACCTGAACAAAGGTGGGGACGCTGTGACCAGCTTTTAGTGGTCATTTCATCAGTGGAGTTTGGAAAGCTGGACAGCCAGAAGTGCTCAGGAGGATCAGTGCTTAAGGTCCGGAGACCAGCAGGAAATGCTGACGTCATTGAAGGGAAAGGGCCACGTGGATAGCCCGAAATGCTCAGGTGTTCAAGTGCTTGGGTCCCTTGGGCTGGCTGAAGAGCTGACGTCTTCGAGGGGGAGTGGCCACAGGAAGATCCAGAAATGCTCAGGTGGATAAGGGCTTGGGACTCTCAGGCCAGCCAGAAGTGATGACGTCAAAAGGGGTGTGGCCATGTATAGAGCCAGGTGAATGCATTCCAAGGAGGGAAGCTAGAGGTCACAAACGTCCCAAATTCCATGGGTTCATGCTCTGGAATTTAGGACATGGTACCTGTTCTCTGGGAAGGGCGTGCACCCTTATTAAGCAAAAAACTGGGAATAAGGGCTCGGGAAACTGTAAGTGAGCCTGGAGGGGCAGGCCTTTTCTCCCAGTAATTTAAGGCTTTTCAGGGTCTAAACACTGCCTTTTCCCAGATTTCAAAACCTCAGGAAGGACTGTCAGAGTCCTAGGTCAGTCCAGTGTGAGGTGCCCACATGTTGGGTACCATGCGGGTTCCCTGGCCTCATCGTCGCCGAGGGAGGTTTGAAATGAGCTCTGGCAGCCGCCTGCTTGTAACCCTATCCAGCTGGGAAGAGTAAGTCTGTGAGCAGAAGTTGAGCTGGGGTTGTGGGTGTTAGGCCCTTAAACAAACTTCCAGAGATTGGGAAGACACCCCGCTTCTTAGGAGCTCAGTAGAGAGCCTTGTGGGTCATTGGTCAGGCGAACAATGGGGGTTAATGGCCGAAAATGCTCACGAGAACAAAGGTTGGGACGCTGTGACCAGCTTTTAGTGGTCATTTCATCAGTGGAGTTTGGAAAGCTGGACAGCCAGAAGTGCTCAGGAGGATCAGTGCTTAAGGTCTTGAGACCAGCAGGAAATGCTGACGTCATTGAAGGGAAAGGGCCACGTGGATAGCCAGAAATGCTCAGGTGTTCAAGTGCTTGGCTCCCTGGGGCTGGCGGAAGTGATGACGTCATTGAGGGTAGAGGCCACATGAAGAGCCCGAAATGCTCAGGTGTTCAAGTGCTTGGGTGCCTTGGGCTTTCTGAAGTGCTGATGTCTTCGAGGGGGAGTGGCCACAGGAAGATCCAGAAATGCTCAGGTGGATAAGGGCTTGGGACTCTCAGGCCAGCTAGAAGTGATGACATCAAAGGGGAGGGGCCATGTATAGAGCCAGGTGAATGCATGCCAGGGAGGGAAGCTAGAGGTCACAAACGGCCCAAATTCCATGGGTTCATGCTCTGGAATTTAGGACATGGTACCTGTTCTCTGGGAAGGGCGTGCCCCATTATTAACCAAAAAACTGGGAATAAGGGCTCAGGAAACTCTAAGTGAGCCTGGAGGTGCAGGCTTTTTCTCCCAGTAGTTAAAGGCTCTTCAGGGTCTAAACACTGCCTTTTCCCAGATTTCAAAACCTCAGGCAGGACTGTCAGAGTCCCAGGTCAGTCCTGTGTGAGGTGCCCACATGTTGGGTACCATGCGGGGTCCCTGGCCTCATCGTCGCCGAGGGAGGTTTTAAAGGAGCGCTGGCAGCCGCCTGCTTGTAACCCTATCCAGCTGGGAAGAGTAAGTCTGTGAGCAGAAGTTGAGCTGGGGCTGTGGGTGTTAGGCCCTTAAGCGATCTTCCAGAGATTGGGAAGACACCCCGCTTCTTAGGAGCTCAGTAGAGAGCCTTGTGGGTCATTGGTCAGGCGAACAATGGGGGTTAATGGCCGAAAACGCTCACGTGAACAAAGGTTGGCACGCTGTGACCAGCTTGTAGTGGTCATTTCATCAGTGGAGTTTGGAAAGCTGGACAGCCAGAAGTGCTCAGGAGGATCAGTGCTTAAGGTCCGGAGACCAGCAGGAAATGCTGACGTCATTGAAGGGAAAGGGCCACGTGGATAGCCAGAAATGCTCAGGTGTTCAAGTTCTTGGCTCCCTGGGGCTGGCGGAAGTGATGACGTCATTGAGTGGGAGAGGCCACAAGAAGAGCCCGAAATGCTCAGGTGTTCAAGTACTTGGGTCCCTTGGGCTGGCTGAAGTGCTGATGTTTTCGAGGGGGAGTGGCTACAGGAAGATCAAGAAATGCTCAGGTGGATAAGGGCTTGGGACTCTCAGGCCAGCCAGAAGTGATGACGTCAAAAGGGGAGGGGCCATGTATAGAGCCAGGTGAATGCATTCCAGGGAGGGAAGCTAGAGGTCACAAACGTCCCAAATTCCATGGGTTCATGCTCTGGAATTTAGGACATGGTACCTGTTCTCTGGGAAGGGCGTGCCCCATTATTAAGCAAAAAACTGGGAATAAGGGCTCGGGAAACTGTAAGTGAGCCTGGAGGGGCAGGCCTTTTCTCCCAGTAGTTAAAGGCTTTTCAGGGTCTAAACACTGCCTTTTCCCAGATTTCAAAACCTCAGGCAGGACTGTCAGAGTCCCAGGTCAGTCCAATGTGAGGTGCCCACATGTTGGGTACCATGCGGGGTCCCTGGCCTCATCGTCGCCGAGGGAGGTTTTAAAGGAGCGCTGACAGCCGCCTGCTTGTAACCCTATCCAGCTGGGAAGAGTAAGTCTGTGAGCAGAAGTTGAGCTGGGGCTGCGGGTGTTAGGCCCTTAAGCAAACTTCCAGAGATTGGGAAGACACCCCGATTCTTAGGAGTTCAGTAGAGAGCTTTGTGGGTCATTGGTCAGGCGAACAATGGGGGTTAATGGCCGAAAACGCTCACCTGAACAAAGGTGGGGACGCTGTGACCAGCTTTTAGTGGTCATTTCATCAGTGGAGTTTGGAAAGCTGGACAGCCAGAAGTGCTCAGGAGGATCAGTGCTTAAGGTCCGGAGACCAGCAGGAAATGCTGACGTCATTGAAGGGAAAGGGCCACGTGGATAGCCCGAAATGCTCAGGTGTTCAAGTGCTTGGGTCCCTTGGGCTGGCTGAAGAGCTGACGTCTTCGAGGGGGAGTGGCCACAGGAAGATCCAGAAATGCTCAGGTGGATAAGGCTTGGGACTCTCAGGCCAGCCAGAAGTGATGACGTCAAAAGGGGTGGGGCCATGTATAGAGCCAGGTGAATGCATTCCAGGGAGGGAAGCTAGAGGTCACAAACGTCCCAAATTCCATGGGTTCATGCTCTGGAATTTAGGACATGGTACCTGTTCTCTGGGAAGGGCGTGCCCCCTTATTAAGCAAAAAACTGGGAATAAGGGCTCGGGAAACTGTAAGTGAGCCTGGAGGGGCAGGCCTTTTCTCCCAGTAATTTAAGGCTTTTCAGGGTCTAAACACTGCCTTTTCCCAGATTTCAAAACCTCAGGAAGGACTGTCAGAGTCCCAGGTCAGTCCAGTGTGAGGTGCCCACATGTTGGGTACCATGCGGGTTCCCTGGCCTCATCGTCGCCGAGGGAGGTTTGAAAGGAGCGCTGGCAGCCGCCTGCTTGTAACCCTATCCAGCTGGGAAGAGTAAGTCTGTGAGCAGAAGTTGAGCTGGGGCTGTGGGTGTTAGGCCCTTAAGCAAACTTCCAGAGATTGGGAAGACACCCCGCTTCTTAGGAGCTCAGTAGAGAGCCTTGTGGGTCATTGGTCAGGCGAACAATGGGGGTTAATGGCCGAAAACGCTCACCTGAACAAAGGTGGGGACGCTGTGACCAGCTTTTAGTGGTCATTTCATCATGGAATTTGGAAAGCTGGACAGCCGGATGTGCTCAGGAGGATCAGTGCTTAAAGACCGGAGACCAGCAGGAAATGCTGACGTCATTGAAGGGAAAGGGCCACGTGGATAGCCAGAAATGCTCAGGTGTTCAAGTGCTTGGCTCCCTGGGGCTGGCGGAAGTGATGACGTCATTGAGGGTAGAGGCCACATGAAGAGCCCGAAATGCTCAGGTGTTCAAGTGCTTGGGTCCCTTGGGCTGGCTAAAGTGCTGACGTCTTTGAGGGGGAGTGGCCACAGGAAGATCCAGAAATGCTCAGGTGGATAAGGGCTTGGGACTCTCAGGCCAGCCAGAAGTGATGACGTCAAAAGGGGAGGAGCCATGTATAGAGCCAGGTGAATGCATTCCAGGGAGGGAAGCTAGAGGTCACAAACGTCCCAAATTCCATGGGTTCATGCTCTGGAATTTAGGACATGGTACCTGTTCTCTGGGAAGGGCGTGCCCCATTTTTAAGCAAAAAACTGGGAATAAGGGCTCGGGAAACTGTAAGTGAGCCTGGAGGGGCAGGCCTTTTCTCCCAGTAGTTAAAGGCTTTTCAGGGTCTAAACACTGCCTTTTCCCAGATTTCAAAACCTCAGGCAGGACTCTCAGAGTCCCAGGTCAGTCCAGTGTGAGGTGCCCACATGTTGGGTACCATGCGGGTTCCCTGGCCTCATCGTCGCCGAGGGAGGTTTGAAAGGAGCGCTGGCAGCCGCCTGCTTGTAACCCTATCCAGCTGGGAAGAGTAAGTCTGTGAGCAGAAGTTGAGCTGGGGCTGTGGGTGTTAGGCCCTCAAGTGAACATCCAGAGATTGGGAAGACACCCCGCTTCTTAGGGGCTCAGTAGAGAGCCTTGTGTGTCATTGGTCAGGCGAACAATGGGGGTTAATGGCCTAAAACGCTCACATGAACAAAGCTTGGGACGCTGTGACCAGCTTTTAGTGGTCATTTCATCAGTGGAGTTTGGAAAGCTGGACAGCCAGAAGTGCTCAGGAGGATCAGTGCTTAAGGTCTTGAGACCAGCAGGAAATGCTGACGTCATTGAAGGGAAAAGGCCACGTGGATAGCCAGAAATGCTCAGGTGTTCAAGTGCTTGGCTCCCTGGGGCTGGCGGAAGTGATGACGTCATTGAGGGTAGAGGCCACATGAAGAGCCCGAAATGCTCACATGTTCAAGTGCTTGGGTCCCTTGGGCTGGCTGAAGTGCTGACGTCTTCGAGGGGGAGTGGCCACAGGAAGATCCAGAAATGCTCAGGTGGAAAAGGGCTTGGGACTCTCAGGCCAGCCAGAAGTGATGACGTCAAAAGGGGAGGGGCCATGTATAGTGCCAGGTGAATGCATTCCAGGGAGGGAAGCTAGAGGTCACAAACGTCCCAAATTCCATGGGTACATGCTCTGGAATTTAGGACATTGTACCTGTTCTCTGGGAAGGGCGTGCCCCCTTATTAAGCAAAAAACTGGGAATAAGGGCTCGGGAAACTGTAAGTGAGCCTGGAGGGGCAGGCCTTTTCTCCCAGTAGTTAAAGGTTTTTCAGGGTCTAAACACTGCCTTTTCCCAGATTTCAAAACCTCAGGCAGGACTCTCAGAGTCCCAGGTCAGTCCAGTGTGAGCTGCCCACATGTTGGGTACCATGCGGGGTCCCTGGCCTCATCGTCGCCGAGGGAGGTTTTTAAGGAGCGCTGGCAGCCGCCTGCTTGTAACCCTATCCAGCTGGGAAGAGTAAGTCTGTGAGCAGAAGTTGAGTTGGGGCTGTGGGTGTTTAGGCCCTTACGTGAACTTCCAGAGATTGGGAAGACACCCCGCTTCTTAGGAGCTCAGTAGAGAGCTTTGTGGGTCATTGGTCAGGCGAACAATGGGGGTTAATGGCCGAAAACGCTCACGTGAACAAAGGTTGGGACGCTGTGACCAGCTTTTAGTGGTCATTTCATCAGTGGAGTTTGGAAAGCTGGACAGCCAGAAGTGCTCAGGAGGATCAGTGCTTAAGGTCCGGAGACCAGCAGGAAATGCTGACGTCATTGAAGGGAAAGGGCCACGTGGATAGCCAGAAATGCTAAGGTGTTCAAGCGCTTGGCTCCCTGGGGCTGGTGGAAGTGATGACGTCATTGAGAGGGAGAGTCACCATGAAGAGCCAAAATGCTCAGGTGTTCAATTGCTTGGGTCCCTTGGGCTGGCTGAAGAGCTGACGTCTTCGAGGGGGAGTGGCCACAGGAAGATCCAGAAATGCTCAGGTGGATAAGGGCTTGGGACTCTCAGGCCAGCCAGAAGTGATGACGTCAAAAGGGGAGGGGCCATGTATAGAGCCAGGTGAATGCATGCCAGGGAGGGAAGCTAGAGGACACAAACGTCCCAAATTCCATGGGTTCATGCTCTGGAATTTAGGACATGGTACCTGTTCTCTGGGAAGGGCGTGCCCCATTATTAAGCAAAAACTGGGAATAAGGGCTCGGGAAACTGTAAGTGAGCCTGGAGGGGCAGGCATTTTCTCCCAGTAATTTAAGGCTTTTCAGGGTCTAAACACTGCCTTTCCCCAGATTTCAAAACCTCAGGCAGGACTGTCAGAGTCCCAGGTCAGTCCAGTGTGAGGTGCCCACATGTTGGGTACCATGCGGGTTCCCTGGCCTCATCGTCGCCGAGGGAGGTTTGAAAGGAGCGCTGGCAGCCGCCTGCTTGTAACCCTATCCAGCTGGGAAGAGTAAGTCTGTGAGCAGAAGTTGAGCTGGGGCTGTGGGTGTTAGGCCCTCAAGTGAACATCCAGAGATTGGGAAGACACCCCGCTTCTTAGGGGCTCAGTAGAGAGCCTTGTGTGTCATTGGTCAGGCGAACAATGGGGGTTAATGGCCTAAAACGCTCACATGAACAAAGCTTGGGACGCTGTGACCAGCTTTTAGTGGTCATTTCATCAGTGGAGTTTGGAAAGCTGGACAGCCAGAAGTGCTCAGGAGGATCAGTGCTTAAGGTCTTGAGACCAGCAGGAAATGCTGACGTCATTGAAGGGAAAAGGCCACGTGGATAGCCAGAAATGCTCAGGTGTTCAAGTGCTTGGCTCCCTGGGGCTGGCGGAAGTGATGACGTCATTGAGGGTAGAGGCCACATGAAGTGCCCGAAATGCTCACATGTTCAAGTGCTTGGGTCCCTTGGTCTGGCTGAAATGCTGACGTCTTCGAGGGGGAGTGGCCACAGGAAGATCCAGAAATGCTCAGGTGGAAAAGGGCTTGGGACTCTCAGGCCAGCCAGAAGTGATGACGTCAAAAGGGGAGGGGCCATGTATAGTGCCAGGTGAATGCATTCCAGGGAGGGAAGCTAGAGGTCACAAACGTCCCAAATTCCATGGGTACATGCTCTGGAATTTAGGACATTGTACCTGTTCTCTGGGAAGGGCGTGCCCCCTTATTAAGCAAAAAACTGGGAATAAGGGCTCGGGAAACTGTAAGTGAGCCTGGAGGGGCAGGCCTTTTCTCCCAGTAGTTAAAGGTTTTTCAGGGTCTAAACACTGCCTTTTCCCAGATTTCAAAACCTCAGGCAGGACTCTCAGAGTCCCAGGTCAGTCCAGTGTGAGCTGCCCACATGTTGGGTACCATGCGGGGTCCCTGGCCTCATCGTCGCCGAGGGAGGTTTTTAAGGAGCGCTGGCAGCCGCCTGCTTGTAACCCTATCCAGCTGGGAAGAGTAAGTCTGTGAGCAGAAGTTGAGTTGGGGCTGTGGGTGTTTAGGCCCTTAAGTGAACTTCCAGAGATTGGGAAGACACCCCGCTTCTTAGGAGCTCAGTAGAGAGCTTTGTGGGTCATTGGTCAGGCGAACAATGGGGGTTAATGGCCGAAAACGCTCACGTGAACAAAGGTTGGGACGCTGTGACCAGCTTTTAGTGGTCATTTCATCAGTGGAGTTTGGAAAGCTGGACAGCCAGAAGTGCTCAGGAGGATCAGTGCTTAAGGTCCGGAGACCAGCAGGAAATGCTGACGTCATTGAAGGGAAAGGGCCACGTGGATAGCCAGAAATGCTAAGGTGTTCAAGCGCTTGGCTCCCTGGGGCTGGTGGAAGTGATGACGTCATTGAGAGGGAGAGTCACCATGAAGAGCCAAAATGCTCAGGTGTTCAATTGCTTGGGTCCCTTGGGCTGGCTGAAGAGCTGACGTCTTCGAGGGGGAGTGGCCACAGGAAGATCCAGAAATGCTCAGGTGGATAAGGGCTTGGGACTCTCAGGCCAGCCAGAAGTGATGACGTCAAAAGGGGAGGGGCCATGTATAGAGCCAGGTGAATGCATGCCAGGGAGGGAAGCTAGAGGACACAAACGTCCCAAATTCCATGGGTTCATGCTCTGGAATTTAGGACATGGTACCTGTTCTCCGGGAAGGGCGTGCCCCATTATTAAGCAAAAAACTGGGAAAAAGGGCTCGGGAAACTGTAAGTGAGCCTGGAGGGGCAGGCCTTTTCTCCCAGTAGTTAAAGGCTTTTCAGGGTCTAAACACTGCCTTTTCCCAGATTTCAAAACCTCAGGCAGTACTGTCAGAGTCCCAGGTCAGTCCAGTGTGAGGTGCCCACATGTTGGGTACCATGCAGGGTCCCTCGCCTCATCGTCGCTGAGGGAGGTTTTAAAGGAGCGCTGGCAGCCGCCTGCTTGTAACCCTATCCAGCTGGGAAGAGTAAGTCTGTGAGCAGAAGTTGAGCTGGGGCTGTGGGTGTTAGGCCCTTAAGCGAACTTCCAGAGATTGGGAAGACACCCCGCATCTTAGGAGCTCAGTAGAGAGCCTTGTGGGTCATTGGTCAGGCGAACAATGGGGGTTAATGGCCGAAAAAGCTCACGTAAACAAAGGTTGGGACGCTGTGACCAGCTTTTAGTGGTCATTTCATCAGTGGAGTTTGGAAAGCTGGACAGCCAGAAGTGCTCAGGAGGATCAGTGCTTAAGGACCGGAGACCAGCAGGAAATGCTGACATCATTGAAGGGAAAGGGCCACGTGGATAGCCAGAAAGGCTCAGGTGTTCAAGTGCTTGGCTCCCTGGGGCTGGCGGAAGTGATGACGTCATTGAGGGGGAGAGTCCACATGAAGAGCCCGAAATGCTCAGGTGTTCAAGTGCTTGGGTACCTTGGGCTGGCTGAAGTGCTGATGTCTTCGAGGGGGAGTGGCCACAGGAAAATCCAGAAATGCTCAGGTGGATAAGGCTTGGGACTCTCAGGCCAGCCAGAAGTGATGACGTCAAAAGGGGAGGGGCCATGTATAGAGCCAGGTGAATGCATTCCAGGGAGGGAAGCTAGAGGTCACAAACGTCCCATATTGCATGGGTTCATGCTTTGGAATTTAGGACATGGTACCTGTTATCTGGGAAGGGCGTGCCCCATTATTAAGCAAAAAACTGGGAATAAGGGCTCGGGAAACTGTAAGTGAGTCTGGAGGTGCAGGCCTTTTCTCCCAGTAGTTAAAGGCTTTTGAGGGTCTAAACACTGCCTTTTCCCAGACTTCAAAACCTCAGGCAGGACTGTCAGAGTCCCAGGTCAGTCCAGTGTGAGGTGCCCACATGTTGGGTACCATGCGGGGTCCCTGGCCTCATCGTCGCCTAGGGAGGTATTAAAGGAGCGCTTGCAGCCGCCTGCTTGTAACCCTATCCACCTGGGAAGAGTAAGTCTGTGAGCAGAAGTTGAGCTGGGGCTGTGGGTGTTAGGCCCTTAAGCGAACTTCCAGAGATTGGGAAGACACCCCGCTTCTTAGGAGCTCAGTAGAGAGCCTGTGGGTCATTGGTCAGGCGCACAATGGGGGTTAATGGCCAAAAACAATCACGTGAACAAAGGTTGGGACGCTGTGACCAGCTTTTAGTGGTCATTTCATCAGTGGTGTTTGGAAAGCTGGACAGCCAGAAGTGCTCAGGGGAATCAGTTCTTAAGGTCCGGAGACCAGCAGGAAATGCTGACATCATTGAAGGGAAAGGGCCACGTGGATAGCCAGAAATGCTCAGGTTTTCAAGTGCTTGGCTCCTTGCGGCTGGCGGAAGTGATGACGTCATTGAGGGGGAGAGGCCACATGAAGAGCCCGAAATGCTCAGGTGTTCAAGTGCTTGGGTACCTTGGGCTGGCTGAAGTGTTGATGTCTTCGAGGGGGAGTGGCCACAAGAAGATCCAGAAATGCTCAGGTGGATAAGGGCTTGGGACTCTCAGGCCAGCCAGAAGTGATGACGTCAAAAGGGGAGGGGCCATGTGTAGAGCCAGGTTAATGCATTCCAGGGAGGGAAGCTAGAGGTCACAAACGTCCCAAATTCCATGGGTTCATGCTCTGGAATTTAGGACATGGTACCTGTTCTCTGGGAAGGGCGTGCCCATTATTAAACAAAAAAATGGAAATAAGGGCTCGGGAAACTGTAAGTGAGCCTGGAGAGGCAGGCCTTTTCTCCCAGTAGTTAAAGGCTTTTCAGGGTCTAAACTCTGCCTTTTCCCAGATTTCAAAACCTCAGGCAAGACTGTCAGAGTCCCAGGTCAGTCCAGTGTGAGATGCCCACATGTTGGGTACCATGCGGGGTCCCTGGCCTCATCGTCGCCGAGGGAGGTTTTAAAGGAGCGCTGGCAGCCGCCTGCTTGTAACCCTATCCAGCTGGGAAGAGTAAGTCTGTGAGCAGAAGTTGAGCTGGGGCTGTGGGTGTTAGGCCCTTAAGCGAACGTCCAGAGATTGGGAAGACACCCCGCTTCTTAGGAGCTCATTAGAGAGCCTTGTGGGTCATTAGTCAGGCGAACAATGGGGGTTAATGGCCGAAAACGCTCACGTGAACAAAGGTTGGGACGCTGTGACCAGCTTTTAGTGGTCATTTCATCAGTGGAGTTTGGAAAGCTGGACAGCCAGAAGTGCTCAGGAGGATCAGTGCTTAAGGTCCGGAGACCAGCAGGAAATGCTGACGTCATTGAAGGGAAAGGGCCACGTGGATAGCCAGAAATGCTAAGGTGTTCAAGCGCTTGGCTCCCTGGGGCTGGTGGAAGTGATGACGTCATTGAGAGGGAGAGTCACCATGAAGAGCCAAAATGCTCAGGTGTTCAATTGCTTGGGTCCCTTGGGCTGGCTGAAGGGCTGACGTCTTCGAGGGGGAGTGGCCACAGGAAGATCCAGAAATGCTCAGGTGGATAAGGGCTTGGGACTCTCAGGCCAGCCAGAAGTGATGACGTCAAAAGGGGAGGGGCCATGTATAGAGCCAGGTGAATGCATGCCAGGGAGGGAAGCTAGAGGACACAAACGTCCCAAATTCCATGGGTTCATGCTCTGGAATTTAGGACATGGTACCTGTTCTCTGGGAAGGGCGTGCCCCATTATTAAGCAAAAAACTGGGAATAAGGGCTCGGGAAACTGTAAGTGAGCCTGGAGGGGCAGGCCTTTTCTCCCAGTAGTTAAAGGCTTTTCAGGGTCTAAACACTGCCTTTTCCCAGATTTCAAAACCTCAGGCAGGACTGTCAGAGTCCCAGGTCAGTCCAGTGTGAGGTGCCCACATGTTGGGTACCATGCGGGGTCCCTGGCCTCATCGTCGCCGAGGGAGGTTTTAAAGGAGCGCTGGCAGCCGCCTGCTTGTAACCCTATCGAGCTGGGAAGAGTAAGTCTGTTAGCAGAAGTTGAGCTGGGGCTGTGGGTGTTAGGCCCTTAAGCGAACTTCCAGAGATTGGGAAGACACCCCGCTTCTTAGGAGCTCAGTAGAGAGCCTTGTGGGTCATTGGTCAGGCGAACAATGGGGGTTAATGGCCGAAAACGCTCACGTGAACAAAGGTTGGGATGCTGTGACCAGCTTTTAGTGGTCATTTCATCAGTGGAGTTTGGAAAGCTGGACATCCAGAAGTGCTCAGGAGAATCAGTGCTTAAGGTCCGGAGACCAGCAGGAAATGCTGACGTCATTGAAGGGAAAGGGCCACGTGGATAGCCAGAAATGCTCAGGTGTTCAAGTGCTTGTCTCCCTGGGGCTGGCGGAAGTGATGACGTCATTGAGGGGGAGAGGCCACATGAAGAGCCCGAAATGCTCAGGTGTTCAAGTGCTTGGGTCCCTTGGGCTGGCTGAAGTGCTGATGTCTTCGAGGGGGAGTGGCCACAGGAAGATCCAGTAATGCTCAGGTGGATAAGGGCTTGGGACTCTCAGGCCAGCCAGAAGTGATGACGTCAAAAGGGGAGGGTCCATGTATAGAGCCAGGTGAATGCATTCCAGGGAGGGAAGCTAGAGGTCACAAACGTCCCAAATTCCATGGGTTCATGCTCTGGAATTTAGGACATGGTACCTGTTCTCTGGGAAGGGCGTGCCCCATTATTAAGCAAAAAATTGGGAATAAGGGCTTGGGAAACTGTAAGTGAGCCTGGAGGGGCAGGCCTTTTCTCCCTGTAGTTAAAGGCTTTTCAGGGTCTAAACACTGCCTTTTCCCAGATTTCAAAACCTCAGGCAGGACTGTCAGAGTCCCAGGTAAGTCCAGTGTGAGATGCCCAAATGTTGGGTACCATGCGGGGTCCCTGGCCTCATCATCGCCGAGGGAGGTTTTAAAGGAGCGCTTGCAGCCGCCTGCTTGTAACCCTATCCAGCTGGGTAGAGTAAGTCTGTGAGCAGAAGTTGAGCTGGGGCTGTGGGTGTTAGGCCCTTAAGCGAACTTCCAGAGATTGGGAAGACACCCCGCTTCTTAGGAGCTCAGTAGAGAGCCTTGTGGGTCATTGGTCAGGCGAACAATGGGGGTTAATGGCCGAAAACGCTCACGTGAACAAAGGTTGGGACGCTGTGACCAGCTTTCAGTGGTAATTTCATCAGTGGAGTTTGGAAAGCTGGACAGCCAGAAGTGCTCAGGGGGATCAGTGCTTAAGGTCCGGAGACCAGCAGGAAATGCTGACGTCATTGAAGGGAAAGGGCCACGTGGATAGCCAGAAATGCTCAGGTGTTCAAGTGCTTGGCTCCCTGGGGCTGGCAGAAGTGATGATGTCATTGAGAGGGAGAGGATACACGAAGAGCTAAAATGCTCAGGTGTTCAAGTGCTTGGGTCCCTTGGGCCGGCTGAAGTGCTGATGTCTTCGAGGGGGAGTGGCCACAGGAAGATCCAGAAATGCTCAGGTGGATAAGGGCTTGGGACTCTCAGGCCAGCAAGAAGTGATGACGTCAAAAGGGGAGGGGCCATGTATAGAGCCAGGTGAATGCATGCCAGGGAGGGAAGCTAGAGGTGACAAACGTCCCAAATTCCATGGGTTCATGCTCTGGAATTTAGGACATGGTACCTGTTCTCTGGGAAGGGCGTGCCCCATTATTAACCAAAAAACTGGGAATAAGGGCTCAGGAAACTCAAAGTGAGCCTGGAGGTGCAGGCCTTTTCTCCCAGTAGTTAAAGGCTTTTCAGGGTCTAAACACTGCCTTTTCCCAGATTTCAAAACCTCAGGCAGGACTGTCAGAATCCCAGGTCAGTCCAGTGTGAGGTGCCCACATGTTGGGTACCATGCGGGGTCCCTGGCCTCATGGTCGCCGAGGGAGGTATTAAAGGAGCGCTTGCAGCCGCCTGCTTGTAACCCTATCCAGCTGGGAAGAGTAAGTCTGTGAGCAGAAGTTGAGCTGGGGCTGTGGGTGTTAGGCCCTTAAGCGAACTTCCAGAGATTGGGAAGACACCCCGCTTCTTAGTAGCTCAGTAGAGAGCCTTGTGGGTCATTGGTCAGGCGAACAATGGGGGTTAATGGCCGAAAACGCTCACGTGAACAAAGGGTGGGACGCTGTGACCAGCTTTAATGGTCATTTCATCAGTGGAGTTTGGAAAGCTGGACAGCCAGAAGTGCTCAGGGGGATCAGTGCTTAAGGTCCTGAGACCAGCAGGAAATGCTGACGTCATTGAAGGGAAAGGGCCTCGTGGATAGCCAGAAATGCTCAGGTGTTCAAGCGCTTGGCTCCCTGGGGCTGGTGGAAGTGATGAAGTCATTGAGAGGGAGAGGCCACATGAAGAGCCAAAATGCTCAGGTGTTCAATTGCTTGGGTCCCTTGGGCTGGCTGAAGAGCTGAAGTCTTCGAGAGGGAGTGGCCTCAAGAAGATCCAGAAATGCTCAGGTGGATAAGGGCTTGGGACTCTCAGGCCAGCCAGAAGTGATGACGTCAAAAGGGGAGGGGCCATGTATAGAGCCAGGTGAATGCATTCCAGGGAGGGAAGCTAGAGGTCACAAACGTCCCAAATTCCATGGGTTCATGCTCTGGATTAGGACATGGTACCTGTTCTCTGGGAAGGGCGTGCCCCATTATTAACCAAAAAACTGGAAATAAGGGCTCAGGAAACTCTAAGTGAGCCTGGAGGTGCAGGCCTTTTCTCCCAGTAGTTAAAGGCTTTTCAGGGTCTAAACACTGCCTTTTCCCAGATTTCAAAACCTCAGGCAGGACTGTCAGAGTCCCAGGACAGTCCTGTGTGAGGTGCCCACATGTTGGGTACCATGCGGGGTCCCTGGCCTCATCGTCGCCGAGGGAGGTTTTAAAGGAGCGCTGGCAGCCACCTGCTTGTAACCCTATCCAGCTGGGAAGAGTAAGTCTGTGAGCAGAAGTTGAGCTGGGGCTGTGGGTGTTAGGCCCTTAAGCGAACTTCCAGAGATTGGGAAGACACCCCGCTTCTTAGGAGCTCAGTAGAGAGCCTTGTGGGTCATTGGTCAGGCGAACAATGGGGGTTAATGGCCGAAAACGCTCACGTGAACAAAGGTTGGGACGCTGTGACCAGCTTTTAGTGGTCATTTCATCAGTGGAGTTTGGAAAGCTAGACAGCCAGAAGTGCTCAGGAGGATCAGTGCTTAAGGTCCGGAGACCAGCAGGAAATGCTGACGTCATTGAAGGGAAAGGGCCACGTGGATAGCCAGAAATGCTCAGGTGTTCAAGTGCTTGGCTCCCTGGGGCTGGCGGAAGTGATGACGTCATTGAGGGGGAGAGGCCACATGAAGAGCCCGAAATGCTCAGGTGTTCAAGTGCTTGGGTCCCTTGGGCTGGCTGAAGTGCTGATGTCTTCGAGGGGGAGTGGCTACAGGAAGATCAAGAAATGCTCAGGTGGATAAGGGCTTGTGACTCTCAGGCCAGCCAGAAGTGATGACGTCAAAAGGGGAGGGGCCATGTATAGAGCCAGGTGAATGCATTCCAGGGAGGGAAGCTAGAGGTCACAAACGGCCCAAATTCCATGGGTTCATGCTCTGGAATTTAGGACATGGTACCTCTTCTCTGGGAAGGGCGTACCCCATTATTAACCAAAAAACTGGGAATAAGGGCTCGGGAAACTGTAAGTGAGCCTGGAGGGGCAGGCCTTTTCTCCCAGTAGTTAAAGGCTTTTCAGGGTCTAAACACTGCCTTTTCCCAGATTTCAAAACCTCAGGCAGGACTGTCAGAGTCCCAGGTCAGTCCAGTGTGAGGTGCCCACATGTTGGGTACCATACGGGGTCCCTGGCCTCATCGTCGCCGAGGGAGGTTTTAAAGGAGCGCTGGCAGCCGCCTGCTTGTAACCCTATCCAGCTGGGAAGAGTAAGTCTGTGAGCAGAAGTTGAGCTGGGGCTGTGGGTATTAGGCCCTTAAGCGAACTTCCAGAGATTGGGAAGACACCCCGCTTCTTAGGAGCTCAGTAGAGAGCCTTGTGGGTCATTGGTCAGGCGAACAATGGGGGTTAATGGCCGACAACGCTCACGTGAACAAAGGGTGGGACGCTGTGACGAGCTTTAATGGTCCTTTCATCAGTGGAGTTTGGTAAGCTGGACAGCCAGAAGTGCTCAGGGGGATCAGTGCTTAAGGTCCGGAGACCAGCAGGAAATGCTGACGTCATTGAAGGGAAAGGGCCTCGTGGATAGCCAGAATTGCTAAGGTGTTCAAGCGCTTGGCTCCCTGGGGCTGGCGGAAGTGATGATGTCATTGAGAGGGAGAGGACACATGAAGAGCCAAAATGCTCAGGTGTTCAATTGCTTGGGTCCCTTGGGCTGGCTGAAGTGCTGATGTCTTCGAGGGGGAGTGGCCACAGGAAGATCCAGAAATGATCAGCTAGATAAGGGCTTGGGACACTCAGGCCAGCCAGAAGTGATGACGTCAAAAGGGGAGGGGCCATGTATAGAGCCAGGTGAATGCATGCCAGGGAGGGAAGCTAGAGGTCACAAACGGCCCAAATTCCATGGGTTCATGCTCTGGAATTTAGGACATGGTACCTCTTCTCTGGGAAGGGCGTACCCCATTATTAACCAAAAAACTGGGAATAAGTGCTCGGGAAACTGTAAGTGAGCCTGGAGGGGCAGGCCTTTTCTCCCAGTAGTTAAAGGCTTTTCAGGGTCTAAACACTGCCTTTTCCCAGATTTCAAAACCTCAGGCAGGACTGTCAGAGTCCCAGGTCAGTCCAGTGTGAGGTGCCCACATGTTGGGTACCATGCGGGGTCCCTGGCCTCATCATCGCCGAGGGAGGTTTTAAAGGAGCGCTGGCAGCCGCCTGCTTGTAACCCTATCCAGCTGGGAAGAGTAAGTCTGTGAGCAGAAGTTGAGCTGGGGCTGTGGGTATTAGGCCCTTAAGCGAACTTCCAGAGATTGGGAAGACACCCCGCTTCTTAGGAGCTCAGTAGAGAGCCTTGTGGGTCATTGGTCAGGCGAACAATGGGGGTTGATGGCCGACAACGCTCACGTGAACAAAGGGTGGGACGCTGTGACCAGCTTTTAGTGGTCCTTTCATCAGTGGAGTTTGGTAAGCTGGACAGCCAGAAGTGCTCAGGGGGATCAGTGCTTAAGGTCCGGAGACCAGCAGGAAATGCTGACGTCATTGAAGGGAAAGGGCCTCGTGGATAGCCAGAATTGCTAAGGTGTTCAAGCGCTTGGCTCCCTGGGGCTGGTGGAAGTGATGACATCATTGAGAGGGAGAGTCCACATGAAGAGCCAAAATGCTCAGGTGTTCAATTGCTTGGGTCCCTTGGGCTGGCTGAAGAGCTGACGTCTTCGAGGGGGAGTGGCCACAGGAAGATCCAGAAATGCTCAGGTGGATAAGGGCTTGGGACTCTCAGGCCAGCCTGAAGTGATGACGTCAAAAGGGGAGGGGCCATGTATAGAGCCAGGTGAATGCATGCCAGGGAGGGAAGCTAGAGGTCACAAACGGCCCAAATTCCATGGGTTCATGCTCTGGAATTTAGGACATGGTACCTGTTCTATGGGAAGGGCGTGTCCCATTATTAACCAAAAAACTGGGAATAAGGGCTCGGGAAACTGTAAGTGAGCCTGGAGGGGCAGGCCTTTTCTCCCAGTAGTTAAAGGCTTTTCAGGGTCTAAACACTGCCTTTTCCCAGATTTCAAAACCTCAGGCAGGACTGTCAGAGTCCCAGGTCAGTCCAGTGTGAGGTGCCCACATGTTGGGTACCATGCAGGGTCCCTGGCCTCATCGTCGCCGAGGGAGGTTTTAAAGGAGCGCTGGCAGCCGCCTGCTTGTAACCCTATCCAGCTGGGAAGAGTAAGTCTGTGAGCAGAAGTTGAGCTGGGGCTGTGGGTGTTGGGCCCTTAAGCGAACTTCCAGAGATTGGGAAGACACCCCGCTTCTTAGGAGCTCAGTAGAGAGCCTTGTGGGTCATTGGTCAGGCGAACAATGGGGGTTAATGGCCGAAAACGCTCACGTGAACAAAGGTTGGGACGCTGTGACCACCTTTTAGTGGTCATTTCATCAGTGGAGTTTGGAAAGCTGGACAGCCAGAAGTGCTCAGGGGGATCAGTGTTTAAGGTCCGGAGACCAGCAGGAAATGCTGACGTCATTGAAGGGAAAGGGCCACGTGGATAGCCAGAAATGCTCAGGTGTTCAAGTGCTTGGCTCCCTGGGGCTGGCGGAAGTGATGATGTCATTGAGAGGGAGAGGACACATGAAGAGCCAAAATGCTCAGGTGTTCAATTGCTTGGGTCCCTTGGGCTGGCTGAAGTGCTGATGTCTTCGAGGGGGAGTGGCCACAGGAAGATCCAGAAATGATCAGCTAGATAAGGGCTTGGGACACTCAGGCCAGCCAGAAGTGATGACGTCAAAAGGGGAGGGGCCATGTATAGAGCCAGGTGAATGCATGCCAGGGAGGGAAGCTAGAGGTCACAAACGGCCCAAATTCCATGGGTTCATGCTCTGGAATTTAGGACATGGTACCTCTTCTCTGGGAAGGGCGTACCCCATTATTAACCAAAAAACTGGGAATAAGGGCTCGGGAAACTGTAAGTGAGCCTGGAGGGGCAGGCCTTTTCTCCCAGTAGTTAAAGGCTTTTCAGGGTCTAAACACTGCCTTTTCCCAGATTTCAAAACCTCAGGCAGGACTGTCAGAGTCCCAGGTCAGTCCAGTGTGAGGTGCCCACATGTTGGGTACCATGCGGGGTCCCTGGCCTCATCGTCGCCGAGGGAGGTTTTAAAGGAGCGCTGGCAGCCGCCTGCTTGTAACCCTATCCAGCTGGGAAGAGTAAGTCTGTGAGCAGAAGTTGAGCTGGGTCTGTGGGTATTAGGCCCTTAAGCGAACTTCCAGAGATTGGGAAGACACCCCGCTTCTTAGGAGCTCAGTAGAGAGCCTTGTGGGTCATTGGTCAGGCGAACAATGGGGGTTAATGGCCGACAACGCTCACGTGAACAAAGGGTGGGACGCTGTGACGAGCTTTAATGGTCCTTTCATCAGTGCAGTTTGGTAAGCTGGACAGCCAGAAGTGCTCAGGGGGATCAGTGCTTAAGGTCCGGAGACCAGCAGGAAATGCTGACGTCATTGAAGGGAAAGGGCCTCGTGGATAGCCAGAATTGCTAAGGTGTTCAAGCGCTTGGCTCCCTGGGGCTGGTGGAAGTGATGACATCATTGAGAGGGAGAGTCCACATGAAGAGCCAAAATGCTCAGGTGTTCAATTGCTTGGGTCCCTTGGGCTGGCTGAAGAGCTGACGTCTTCGAGGGGGAGTGGCCACAGGAAGATCCAGAAATGCTCAGGTGGATAAGGGCTTGGGACTCTCAGGCCAGCCTGAAGTGATGACGTCAAAAGGGGAGGGGCTATGTATAGAGCCCGGTGAATGCATGCCAGGGAGGGAAGCTAGAGGTCACAAACGGCCCAAATTCCATGGGTTCATGCTCTGGAATTTAGGACATGGTACCTGTTCTATGGGAAGGGCGTGTCCCATTATTAACCAAAAAACTGGGAATAAGGGCTCGGGAAACTGTAAGTGAGCCTGGAGGGGCAGGCCTTTTCTCCCAGTAGTTAAAGGCTTTTCAGGGTCTAAACACTGCCTTTTCCCAGATTTCAAAACCTCAGGCAGGACTGTCAGAGTCCCAGGTCAGTCCAGTGTGAGGTGCCCACATGTTGGGTACCATGCAGGGTCCCTGGCCTCATCGTCGCCGAGGGAGGTTTTAAAGGAGCGCTGGCAGCCGCCTGCTTGTAACCCTATCCAGCTGGGAAGAGTAAGTCTGTGAGCAGAAGTTGAGCTGGGGCTGTGGGTGTTGGGCCCTTAAGCGAACTTCCAGAGATTGGGAAGACACCCCGCTTCTTAGGAGCTCAGTAGAGAGCCTTGTGGGTCATTGGTCAGGCGAACAATGGGGGTTAATGGCCGAAAACGCTCACGTGAACAAAGGTTGGGACGCTGTGACCACCTTTTAGTGGTCATTTCATCAGTGGAGTTTGGAAAGCTGGACAGCCAGAAGTGCTCAGGGGGATCAGTGTTTAAGGTCCGGAGACCAGCAGGAAATGCTGACGTCATTGAAGGGAAAGGGCCACGTGGATAGCCAGAAATGCTCAGGTGTTCAAGTGCTTGGCTCCCTGGGGCTGGCGGAAGTGATGATGTCATTGAGAGGGAGAGGACACATGAAGAGCCAAAATGCTCAGGTGTTCAATTGCTTGGGTCCCTTGGGCTGGCTGAAGTGCTGATGTCTTCGAGGGGGAGTGGCCACAGGAAGATCCAGAAATGATCAGCTAGATAAGGGCTTGGGACACTCAGGCCAGCCAGAAGTGATGACGTCAAAAGGGGAGGGGCCATGTATAGAGCCAGGTGAATGCATGCCAGGGAGGGAAGCTAGAGGTCACAAACGGCCCAAATTCCATGGGTTCATGCTCTGGAATTTAGGACATGGTACCTCTTCTCTGGGAAGGGCGTACCCCATTATTAACCAAAAAACTGGGAATAAGGGCTCGGGAAACTGTAAGTGAGCCTGGAGGGGCAGGCCTTTTCTCCCAGTAGTTAAAGGCTTTTCAGGGTCTAAACACTGCCTTTTCCCAGATTTCAAAACCTCAGGCAGGACTGTCAGAGTCCCAGGTCAGTCCAGTGTGAGGTGCCCACATGTTGGGTACCATGCGGGGTCCCTGGCCTCATCGTCGCCGAGGGAGGTTTTAAAGGAGCGCTGGCAGCCGCCTGCTTGTAACCCTATCCAGCTGGGAAGAGTAAGTCTGTGAGCAGAAGTTGAGCTGGGTCTGTGGGTATTAGGCCCTTAAGCGAACTTCCAGAGATTGGGAAGACACCCCGCTTCTTAGGAGCTCAGTAGAGAGCCTTGTGGGTCATTGGTCAGGCGAACAATGGGGGTTAATGGCCGACAACGCTCACGTGAACAAAGGGTGGGACGCTGTGACGAGCTTTAATGGTCCTTTCATCAGTGGAGTTTGGTAAGCTGGACAGCCAGAAGTGCTCAGGGGGATCAGTGCTTAAGGTCCGGAGACCAGCAGGAAATGCTGACGTCATTGAAGGGAAAGGGCCTCGTGGATAGCCAGAATTGCTAAGGTGTTCAAGCGCTTGGCTCCCTGGGGCTGGTGGAAGTGATGACATCATTGAGAGGGAGAGTCCACATGAAGAGCCAAAATGCTCAGGTGTTCAATTGCTTGGATCCCTTGGGCTGGCTGAAGAGCTGACGTCTTCGAGGGGGAGTGGCCACAGGAAGATCCAGAAATGCTCAGGTGGATAAGGGCTTGGGACTCTCAGGCCAGCCAGAAGTGATGACGTCAAAAGGGGAGGGGCCATGTATAGAGCCAGGTGAATGCATGCCAGGGAGGGAAGCTAGAGGTCACAAACGGCCCAAATTCCATGGGTTCATGCTCTGGAATTTAGGACATGGTACCTGTTCTCTGGGAAGGGCGTGCCCCATTATTAAGCAAAAAACTGGGAATAAGGGCTCGGGAAACTGTAAGTGAGCCTGGAGGGGCAGGCCTTTTCTCCCAGTAGTTAAAGGCTTTTCAGGGTCTAAACACTGCCTTTTCCCAGATTTCAAAACCTCAGGCAGGACTGTCAGAGTCCCAGGTCAGTCCAGTGTGAGGTGCCCACATGTTGGGTACCATGCGGGGTCCCTGGCCTCATCGTCGCCGTGGGAGGTTTTAAAGGAGCGCTTGCAGCCGCCTGCTTGTAACCCTATCCAGCTGGGTAGAGTAAGTCTGTGAGCAGAAGTTGAGCTGGGGCTGTGGGTGTTAGGCCCTTAAGCGAACTTCCAGAGATTGGGAAGACACCCAGCTTCTTAGGAGCCCAGTAGAGAGCCTTGAGGGTCATTGTTCAGGCGAACAATGGGGGTTAATGGCCGAAAACGCTCACGTGAACAAAGGTTGGGACGATGTGACCCGCTTTTAGTGGTCATTTCATCAATGGAGTTTGGAAAGCTGGACAGCCAGAAGTGCTCAGGAGGATCAGTGCTTAAGGTCCGGAGACCAGCAGGAAATGCTGACGTCATTGAAGGGAAAGGGCCACGTGGATAGCCAGAAATGCTCAGGTGTTCAAGTGCTTGGCTCCCTGGGGCTGGTGGAAGTGATGACGTCATTGAGAGGGAGAGGCCACATGAAGAGCCCGAAATGCTCAGGTGTTCAAGTGCTTGGGAACCTTGGGCTGGCTGAAGAGCTGACGTCTTCGAGGGGGAGTGGCCACAGGAAGATCCAGAAATGCTCAGGTGGATAAGGGCTTGGGACTCTCAGGCCAGCCAGAAGTGATGACGTCAAAAGGGGAGGGGCCATGTATAGAGCCAGGTGAATGCATGCCAGGGAGGGAAGCTAGAGGTCACAAACGGCCCAAATTCCATGGGTTCATGCTCTGGAATTTAGGACATGGTACCTGTTCTATGGGAAGGGCGTGTCCCATTATTAACCATAAAACTGGGAATAAGGGCTCGGGAAACTGTAAGTGAGCCTGGAGGGTCAGGCCTTTTCTCCCAGTAGTTAAAGGCTTTTCAGGGTCTAAACACTGCCTTTTCCCAGATTTCAAAACCATAGGCAGGACTGTCAGAGTCCCAGGTCAGTCCAGTGTGAGGTGCCCACATGTTGGGTACCATGCGGGGTCCCTGGCCTCATCGTCGACGAGGGAGGTTTTAAAGGAGCGCTGGCAGCCGCCTGCTTGTAACCCTATCCAGCTGGGAAGAGTAAGTCTGTGAGCAGAAGTTGAGCTGGGGCTGTGGGTGTTAGGCCCTTAAGCGAACTTCCAGAGATTGGGAAGACACCCCGCTTCTTAGGAGCTCAGTAGAGAGCCTTGTGGGTCATTGGTCAGGCGAACAATGGGGGTTAATGGCCGAAAACGCTCACGTGAACAAAGGTTGGGACGCTGTGACCAGCTTTTAGTGGTCATTTCATCAGTGGAGTTTGGAAAGCTGGACAGCCAGAAGTGCTCAGGGGGATCAGTGTTTAAGGTCCGGAGACCAGCAGGAAATGCTGACGTCATTGAAGGGAAAGGGCCACGTGGATAGCCAGAAATGCTCAGGTGTTCAAGTGCTTGGCTCCCTGGGGCTGGCGGAAGTGATGATGTCATTTAGAGGGAGAGGACACATGAAGAGCCAAAATGCTCAGGTGTTCAATTGCTTGGGTCCCTTGGGCTGGCTGAAGTGCTGATGTCTTCGAGGGGGAGTGGCCACAGGAAGATCCAGAAATGATCAGCTAGATAAGGGCTTGGGACACTCAGGCCAGCCAGAAGTGATGACGTCAAAAGGGGAGGGGCCATGTATAGAGCCAGGTGAATGCATGCCAGGGAGGGAAGCTAGAGGTCACAAACGGCCCAAATTCCATGGGTTCATGCTCTGGAATTTAGGACATGGTACCTCTTCTCTGGGAAGGGCGTACCCCATTATTAACCAAAAAACTGGGAATAAGGGCTCGGGAAACTGTAAGTGAGCCTGGAGGGGCAGGCCTTTTCTCCCAGTAGTTAAAGGCTTTTCAGGGTCTAAACACTGCCTTTTCCCAGATTTCAAAACCTCAGGCAGGACTGTCAGAGTCCCAGGTCAGTCCAGTGTGAGGTGCCCACATGTTGGGTACCATGCGGGGTCCCTGGCCTCATCGTCGCCGAGGGAGGTTTTAAAGGAGCGCTGGCAGCCGCCTGCTTGTAACCCTATCCAGCTGGGAAGAGTAAGTCTGTGAGCAGAAGTTGAGCTGGGGCTGTGGGTATTAGGCCCTTAAGCGAACTTCCAGAGATTGGGAAGACACCCCGCTTCTTAGGAGCTCAGTAGAGAGCCTTGTGGGTCATTGGTCAGGCGAACAATGGGGGTTGATGGCCGACAACGCTCACGTGAACAAAGGGTGGGACGCTGTGACCAGCTTTTAGTGGTCCTTTCATCAGTGGAGTTTGGTAAGCTGGACAGCCAGAAGTGCTCAGGGGGATCAGTGCTTAAGGTCCGGAGACCAGCAGGAAATGCTGACGTCATTGAAGGGAAAGGGCCTCGTGGATAGCCAGAATTGCTAAGGTGTTCAAGCGCTTGGCTCCCTGGGGCTGGTGGAAGTGATGACATCATTGAGAGGGAGAGTCCACATGAAGAGCCAAAATGCTCAGGTGTTCAATTGCTTGGGTCCCTTGGGCTGGCTGAAGAGCTGACGTCTTCGAGGGGGAGTGGCCACAGGAAGATCCAGAAATGCTCAGGTGGATAAGGGCTTGGGACTCTCAGGCCAGCCTGAAGTGATGACGTCAAAAGGGGAGGGGCCATGTATAGAGCCAGGTGAATGCATGCCAGGGAGGGAAGCTAGAGGTCACAAACGGCCCAAATTCCATGGGTTCATGCTCTGGAATTTAGGACATGGTACCTGTTCTATGGGAAGGGCGTGTCCCATTATTAACCAAAAAACTGGGAATAAGGGCTCGGGAAACTGTAAGTGAGCCTGGAGGGGCAGGCCTTTTCTCCCAGTAGTTAAAGGCTTTTCAGGGTCTAAACACTGCCTTTTCCCAGATTTCAAAACCTCAGGCAGGACTGTCAGAGTCCCAGGTCAGTCCAGTGTGAGGTGCCCACATGTTGGGTACCATGCAGGGTCCCTGGCCTCATCGTCGCCGAGGAAGGTTTTAAAGGAGCGCTGGCAGCCGCCTGCTTGTAACCCTATCCAGCTGGGAAGAGTAAGTCTGTGAGCAGAAGTTGAGCTGGGGCTGTGGGTGTTGGGCCCTTAAGCGAACTTCCAGAGATTGGGAAGACACCCCGCTTCTTAGGAGCTCAGTAGAGAGCCTTGTGGGTCATTGGTCAGGCGAACAATGGGGGTTAATGGCCGAAAACGCTCACGTGAACAAAGGTTGGGACGCTGTGACCACCTTTTAGTGGTCATTTCATCAGTGGAGTTTGGAAAGCTGGACAGCCAGAAGTGCTCAGGGGGATCAGTGTTTAAGGTCCGGAGACCAGCAGGAAATGCTGACGTCATTGAAGGGAAAGGGCCACGTGGATAGCCAGAAATGCTCAGGTGTTCAAGTGCTTGGCTCCCTGGGGCTGGCGGAAGTGATGATGTCATTGAGAGGGAGAGGACACATGAAGAGCCAAAATGCTCAGGTGTTCAATTGCTTGGGTCCCTTGGGCTGGCTGAAGTGCTGATGTCTTCGAGGGGGAGTGGCCACAGGAAGATCCAGAAATGATCAGCTAGATAAGGGCTTGGGACACTCAGGCCAGCCAGAAGTGATGACGTCAAAAGGGGAGGGGCCATGTATAGAGCCAGGTGAATGCATGCCAGGGAGGGAAGCTAGAGGTCACAAACGGCCCAAATTCCATGGGTTCATGCTCTGGAATTTAGGACATGGTACCTCTTCTCTGGGAAGGGCGTACCCCATTATTAACCAAAAAACTGGGAATAAGGGCTCGGGAAACTGTAAGTGAGCCTGGAGGGGCAGGCCTTTTCTCCCAGTAGTTAAAGGCTTTTCAGGGTCTAAACACTGCCTTTTCCCAGATTTCAAAACCTCAGGCAGGACTGTCAGAGTCCCAGGTCAGTCCAGTGTGAGGTGCCCACATGTTGGGTACCATGCGGGTTCCCTGGCCTCATCGTCGCCGAGGGAGGTTTTAAAGGAGCGCTGGCAGCCGCCTGCTTGTAACCCTATCCAGCTGGGAAGAGTAAGTCTGTGAGCAGAAGTTGAGCTGGGGCTGTGGGTATTAGGCCCTTAAGCGAACTTCCAGAGATTGGGAAGACACCCCGCTTCTTAGGAGCTCAGTAGAGAGCCTTGTGGGTCATTGGTAAGGCGAACAATGGGGGTTAATGGCCGACAACGCTCACGTGAACAAAGGGTGGGACGCTGTGACGAGCTTTAATGGTCCTTTCATCAGTGGAGTTTGGTAAGCTGGACAGCCAGAAGTGCTCAGGGGGATCAGTGCTTAAGGTCCGGAGACCAGCAGGAAATGCTGACGTCATTGAAGGGAAAGGGCCTCGTGGATAGCCAGAATTGCTAAGGTGTTCAAGCGCTTGGCTCCCTGGGGCTGGTGGAAGTGATGACATCATTGAGAGGGAGAGTCCACATGAAGAGCCAAAATGCTCAGGTGTTCAATTGCTTGGGTCCCTTGGGCTGGCTGAAGAGCTGACGTCTTCGAGGGGGAGTGGCCACAGGAAGATCCAGAAATGCTCAGGTGGATAAGGGCTTGGGACTCTCAGGCCAGCCAGAAGTGATGACGTCAAAAGGGGAGGGGCCATGTATAGAGCCAGGTGAATGCATGCCAGGGAGGGAAGCTAGAGGTCACAAACGGCCCAAATTCCATGGGTTCATGCTCTGGAATTTAGGACATGGTACCTGTTCTATGGGAAGGGCGTGTCCCATTATTAACCAAAAAACTGGGAATAAGGGCTCGGGAAACTGTAAGTGAGCCTGGAGGGGCAGGCCTTTTCTCCCAGTAGTTAAAGGCTTTTCAGGGTCTAAACACTGCCTTTTCCCAGATTTCAAAACCTCAGGCAGGACTGTCAGAGTCCCAGGTCAGTCCAGTGTGATGTGCCCATATGTTGGGTAACATGCGGGGTCCCTGGCCTCATCGTCGCCGAGGGAGGTTTTAAAGGAGCGCTTGCAGCCGCCTGCTTGTAACCCTATCCAGCTGGGAAGAGTAAGTCTGTGAGCAGAAGTTGAGCTGGGGCTGTGGGTGTTAGTCCCTTAAGCGAACTTCCAGAGATTGGGAAGACACCCCGCTTCTTAGGAGCTCAGTAGAGAGCCTTGTGGGTCATTGGTCAGGCGAACAATGGGGGTTAATGGCCGAAAACGCTCACGTGAACAAAGGTTGGGACGCTGTGACCAGCTTTTAGTGGTCATTTCATCAGTGGAGTTTGGAAAGCTGGACAGCCAGAAGTGCTCAGGGGGATCAGTGCTTAAGGTCCGGAGACCAGCAGGAAATGCTGACGTCATTGAAGGGAAAGGGCCACGTGGATAGCCAGAAATGCTCAGGTGTTCAAGTGCTTGGCTCCCTGGGGCTGGCTGAAGTGATGACGTCATTGAGAGGGAGAGGCCAGATGAAGAGCCAAAATGCTCAGGTGTTCAATTGCTTGGGTCCCTTGGGCTGGCTGAAGAGCTGACGTCTTCGAGGGGGTGTGGCCACAGGAAGATCCAGAAATGCTCAGGTGGATAAGGGCCTGGGACTCTCAGGCCAGCCAGAAGTGATGACGTCAAAAGGGGAGGGGCCATGTATAGAGCCAGGTGAATGCATTCCAGGGAGGGAAGCTAGAGGTCACAAACGTCCCAAATTCCATGGGTTCATGCTCTGGAAATTAGGACATGGTACCTGTTCTCTGGGAAGGGCGTGCCCCATTATTAAGCAAAAAACTGGGAATAAGGGCTCGGGAAACTGTAAGTGAGCCTGGAGGGGCAGGCCTTTTCTCCCAGTAGTTAAAGGCTTTTCAGGGTCTAAACACTGCCTTTTCCCAGATTTCAAAACCTCAGGCAGGACTCTCAGAGTCCCAGGTCAGTCCAGTGTGAGGTGCCCACATGTTGGGTACCATGCGGGGTCCCTGGCCTCATCGTCGCCGTGGGAGGTTTTAAAGGAGCGCTTGCAGCCGCCTGCTTGTAACCCTATCCAGCTGGGTAGAGTAAGTCTGTGAGCAGAAGTTGAGCTGGGGCTGTGGGTGTTAGGCCCTTAAGCGAACTTCCAGAGATTGGGAAGACACCCCGCTTCTTAGGAGCCCAGTAGAGAGCCTTGAGGGTCATTGTTCAGGCGAACAATGGGGGTTAATGGCCGAAAACGCTCACGTGAACAAAGGTTGGGACGATGTGACCAGCTTTTAGTGGTCATTTCATCAATGGAGTTTGGAAAGCTGGACAGCCAGAAGTGCTCAGGAGGATCAGTGCTTAAGGTCCGGAGACCAGCAGGAAATGCTGACGTCATTGAAGGGAAAGGGCCACGTGGATAGCCAGAAATGCTCAGGTGTTCAAGTGCTTGGCTCCCTGGGGCTGGTGGAAGTGATGACGTCATTGAGGGGGAGAGGCCACATGAAGAGCCCGAAATGCTCAGGTGTTCAAGTGCTTGGGATCCTTGGGCTGGCTGAAGAGCTGACGTCTTCGAGGGGGAGTGGCCACAGGAAGATCCAGAAATGCTCAGGTGGATAAGGGCTTGGGACTCTCAGGCCAGCCAGAAGTGATGACGTCAAAAGGGGAGGGGCCATGTATAGAGCCAGGTGAATGCATGCCAGGGAGGGAAGCTAGAGGTCACAAACGGCCCAAATTCCATGGGTTCATGCTCTGGAATTTAGGACATGGTACCTGTTCTATGGGAAGGGCGTGTCCCATTATTAACCAAAAAACTGGGAATAAGGGCTCGGGAAACTGTAAGTGAGCCTGGAGGGGCAGGCCTTTTCTCCCAGTAGTTAAAGGCTTTTCAGGGTCTAAACACTGCCTTTTCCCAGATTTCAAAACCATAGGCAGGACTGTCAGAGTCCCAGGTCAGTCCAGTGTGAGGTGCCCACATGTTGGGTACCATGCGGGGTCCCTGGCCTCATCGTCGCCGAGGGAGGTTTTAAAGGAGCGCTGGCAGCCGCCTGCTTGTAACCCTATCCAGCTGGGAAGAGTAAGTCTGTGAGCAGAAGTTGAGCTGGGGCTGTGGGTGTTAGGCCCTTAAGCGAACTTCCAGAGATTGGGAAGACACCCCGCTTCTTAGAAGCTCAGTAGAGAGCCTTGTGTGTCATTGGTCAGGCGAACAATGGGGGTTAATGGCCGAAAACGCTCACGTGAACAAAGGTTGGGACGCTGTGACCAGGTTTTAGTGGTCATTTCATCAGTGGAGTTTGGAAAGCTGGACAGCCAGAAGTGCTCAGGGGGATCAGTGCTTAAGGTCCGGAGACCAGCAGGAAATGCTGACGTCATTGAAGGGAAAGGGCCTCGTGGATAGCCAGAAATGCTAAGGTGTTCAAGCGCTTGGCTCCCTGGGGCTGGTGGAAGTGATGACATCATTGAGAGGGAGAGTCCACATGAAGAGCCAAAATGCTCAGGTGTTCAATTGCTTGGGTCCCTTGGGCTGGCTGAAGAGCTGACGTCTTCGAGGGGGAGTGACCACAGGAAGATCCAGAAATGCTCAGGTGGATAAGTGCTTGGGACTCTCAGGCCAGCCAGAAGTGATGACGTCAAAAGGGGAGGGGCCATGTATAGAGCCAGGTGAATGCATGCCAGGGAGGGAAGCTAGAGGTCACAAACGTCCCAAATTCCATGGGTTCATGCTCTGGAATTTAGGACATGGTACCTGTTCTCTGGGAAGGGTGTGCCCCATTATTAAGCAAAAAACTGGGAATAAGGGCTCGGGAAACTGTAAGTGAGCCTGGAGGGGCAGGCCTTTTCTCCCAGTAGTTAAAGGCTTTTCAGGGTCTAAACACTGCCTTTTCCCAGATTTCAAAACCTCAGGCAGGACTGTCAGAGTCCCAGGTCAGTCCAGTGTGAGGTGCCCACATGTTGGGTACCATGCGGGGTCCCTGGCCTCATCGTCGCCGTGGGAGGTTTTAAAGGAGCGCTTGCAGCCGCCTGCTTGTAACCCTATCCAGCTGGGAAGAGTAAGTCTGTGAGCAGAAGTTGAGCTGGGGCTGTGGGTGTTAGTCCCTTAAGCGAACTTCCAGAGATTGGGAAGACACCCCGCTTCTTAGGAGCTAAGTAGAGAGCCTTGTGGGTCATTGGTCAGGCGAAAAATGGGGGTTAATGGCCGAAAACGCTCACGTGAACAAAGGTTGGGACGCTGTGACCAGCTTTTAGTGGTCATTTCATCAGTGGAGTTTGGAAAGCTGGACAGCCAGAAGTGCTCAGGGGGATCAGTGCTTAAGGTCCGGAGACCAGCAGGAAATGCTGACGTCATTGAAGGGAAAGGGCCACGTGGATAGCCAGAAATGCTCAGGTGTTCAAGTGCTTGGCTCCCTGGGGCTGGCGGAAGTGATGACGTCATTGAGGGGGAGAGGCCACATGAAGAGCCCGAAATGCTCAGGTGTTCAATTGCTTGGGTCCCTTGGGCTGGCTGAAGTGCTGATGTCTTCGAGGGGGAGTGGCCAGAGGAAGATCCAGAAATGCTCAGCTAGATAAGGGCTTGGGACACTCAGGCCAGCCAGAAGTGATGACGTCAAAAGGGGAGGGGCCATGTATAGAGCCAGGTGAATGCATTCCAGGGAGGGAAGCTAGAGGTCACAAACGTCCCAAATTCCATGTGTTCATGCTCTGGAATTTAGGACATGGTACCTGTTCTCTGGGAAGGGCGTGCCCCATTATTAAGCAAAAAACTGGGAATAAGGGCTCGGGAACCTGTAAGTGAGCCTGGAGGTGCAGGCCTTTTCTCCCAGTAGTTAAAGGCTTTTCAGGGTCTAAACACTGCCTTTTCCCAGATTTCAAAACCTCAGGCAGGACTGTCAGAGTCCCAGGTCAGTCCAGTGTGAGATGCCCACATGTTGGGTACCATGCGGGGACCCTGGCCTCATCGTCGCCGAGGGAGGTTTTAAAGGAGCGCTGGCAGCCACCTGCTTGTAACCCTATCCAGCTGGGAAGAGTAAGTCTGTGAGCAGAAGTTGAGCTGGGGCTGTGGGTGTTAGGCCCTTAAGCGAACGTCCTGAGATTGGGAAGACACCCCGCTTCTTAGGAGCCCAGTAGAGAGCCTTGTGGGTCATTGGTCAGGCGAACAATGGGGGTTAATGGCCGAAAACACTCACGTGAACAAAGGTTGGGACGCTGTGACCAGCTTTTAGTGGTCATTTCATCAGTGGAGTTTGGAAAGCTGGACAGCCAGAAGTGCTCAGGGGGATCAGTGCTTAAGGTCCGGAGACCAGCAGGAAATGCTGACGTCATTGAAGGGAAAGGGCCACGTGGATAGCCAGAAATGCTCAGGTGTTCAAGTGCTTGGCTCCCTGGGGCTGGCTGAAGTGATGACGTCATTGAGAGGGAGAGGCCAGATGAAGAGCCAAAATGCTCAGGTGTTCAATTGCTTGGGTCCCTTGGGCTGGCTGAAGAGCTGACGTCTTCGAGGGGGTGTGGCCACAGGAAGATCCAGAAATGCTCAGGTGGATAAGGGCTTGGGACTCTCAGGCCAGCCAGAAGTGATGACGTCAAAAGGGGAGGGGCCATGTATAGAGCCAGGTGAATGCATTCCAGGGAGGGAAGCTAGAGGTCACAAACGTCCCAAATTCCATGGGTTCATGCTCTGGAAATTAGGACATGGTACCTGTTCTCTGGGAAGGGCGTGCCCCATTATTAAGCAAAAAACTGGGAATAAGGGCTCGGGAAACTGTAAGTGAGCCTGGAGGGGCAGGCCTTTTCTCCCAGTAGTTAAAGGCTTTTCAGGGTCTAAACACTGCCTTTTCCCAGATTTCAAAACCTCAGGCAGGACTGTCAGAGTCCCAGGTCAGTCCAGTGTGAGGTGCCCACATGTTGGGTACCATGCGGGGTCCCTGGCCTCATCGTCGCCGCGGGAGGTTTTAAAGGAGCGCTTACAGCCGCCTGCTTGTAACCCTATCCAGCTGGGTAGAGTAAGTCTGTGAGCAGAAGTTGAGCTGGGGCTGTGGGTGTTAGGCCCTTAAGCGAACTTCCAGAGATTGGGAAGACACCCCGCTTCTTAGGAGCCCAGTAGAGAGCCTTGAGGGTCATTGTTCAGGCGAACAATGGGGGTTAATGGCCGAAAACGCTCACGTGAACAAAGGTTGGGACGATGTGACCAGCTTTTAGTGGTCATTTCATCAGTGGAGTTTGGAAAGCTGGACAGCCAGAAGTGCTCAGGAGGATCAGTGCTTAAGGTCCGGAGACCAGCAGGAAATGCTGACGTCATTGAAGGGAAAGGGCCACGTGGATAGCCAGAAATGCTCAGGTGTTCAAGTGCTTGGCTCCCTGGTGCTGGTGGAAGTGATGACGTCATTGAGGGGGAGAGGCCACATGAAGAGCCCGAAATGCTCATGTGTTCAAGTGCTAGGGAACCTTGGGCTGGCTGAAGAGCTGACGTCTTCGAGGGGGAGTGGCCACAGGAAGATCCAGAAATGCTCAGGTGGATAAGGGCTTGGGACTCTCAGGCAAGCCAGAAGTGATGACGTCAAAAGGGGAGGGGCCATGTATAGAGCCAGGTGAATGCATTCCAGGGAGGGAAGCTAGAGGTCACAAACGGCCCAAATTCCATGGGTTCATGCTCTGGAATTTAGGACATGGTACCTGTTCTATGGGAAGGGCGTGTCCCATTATTAACCAAAAAACTGGGAATAAGGGCTCGGGAACCTGTAAGTGAGCCTGGAGGTGCAGGCCTTTTCTCCCAGTAGTTAAAGGCTTTTCAGGGTCTAAACACTGCCTTTTCCCAGATTTCAAAACCTCAGGCAGGACTGTCAGAGTCCCAGGTCAGTCCAGTGTGAGGTGCCCACATGTTGGGTACCATGCGGGGTCCCTGGCCTCATCGTCGCCGAGGGAGGTTTTAAAGGAGCGCTGGCAGCCGCCTGCTTGTAACCCTATCCAGCTGGGAAGAGTAAGTCTGTGAGCAGAAGTTGAGCTGGGGCTGTGGGTGTTAGGCCCTTAAGCGAACTTCCAGAGATTGGGAAGACACCCCGCTTCTTAGGAGCTCAGTAGAGAGCCTTGTGGGTCATTGGTCAGGCGAACAATGGGGGTTAATGGCCGAAAACGCTCACGTGAACAAAGGTTGGGACGCTGTGACCAGCTTTTAGTGGTCATTTCATCAGTGGAGTTTGGAAAGCTGGACAGCCAGAAGTGCTCAGGAGGATCAGTGCTTAAGGTCCGGAGACCAGCCGGAAATGCTGACGTCATTGAAGGGAAAGGGCCACGTGGATAGCCAGAAATGCTCAGGTGTTCAAGTGCTTGGCTCCCTGGGGCTGGCGGAAATGATGACGTCATTGAGAGGGAGAGTCCACATGAAGAGCCAAAATGCTCAGGTGTTCAAGTGCTTGGGTCCCTTGGGCTGGCTGAAGTGCTGATGTCTTCGAGGGGGAGTGGCCACAGGAAGATCCAGAAATGCTCAGGTGGATAAGGGCTTGGGACTCTCAGGCCAGCCAGAAGTGATGACGTCAAAAGGGGAGGGGCCATGTACAGAGCCAGGTGAATGCATGCCAGGGAGGGAAGCTAGAGGTCACAAACGTCCCAAATTCCATGGGTTCATGCTCTGGAATTTAGGACATGGTACCTGTTCTCTGGGAAGGGCGTGCCCCATTATTAAGCAAAAAACTGGGAATAAGGGCTCGGGAAACTGTAAGTGAGCCTGGAGGGGCAGGCCTTTTCTCCCAGTAGTTAAAGGCTTTTCAGGGTCTAAACACTGCCTTTTCCCAGATTTCAAAACCTCAGGCAGGACTGTCAGAGTCCCAGGTCAGTCCAGTGTGAGGTGCCCACATGTTGGGTACCATGCGGGGTCCCTGGCCTCATCCTCGCCGAGGGAGGTTTTAAAGGAGCGCTTGCAGCCGCCTGCTTGTAACCCTATCCAGCTGGGTAGAGTAAGTCTGTGAGCAGAAGTTGAGCTGGGGCTGTGGGTGTTAGGCCCTTAAGCGAACTTCCAGAGATTGGGAAGACACCCCGCTTCTTAGGAACTCAGTAGAGAGCCTTGTTGGTCATTGGTCAGGCGAACAATGGGGGTTAATGGCCGAAAACGCTCACGTGAACAAAGGTTGGGACGCTGTGACCAGCTTTTAGTGGTCATTTCATCAGTGGAGTTTGGAAAGCTGGACAGCCAGAAGTGCTCAGGAGGATCAGTGCTTAAGGTCCGGAGACCAGCAGGAAATGCTGACGTCATTGAAGGGAAAGGGCCACGTGGATAGCCAGAAATGCTCAGGTGTTCAAGTGCTTGGCTCCCTGGGGCTGGTGGAAGTGATGACGTCATTGAGAGGGAGAGGCCACATGAAGAGCCAAAATGCTCAGGTGTTCAATTGCTTGGGTCCCTTGGGCTGGCTGAAGAGCTGACTTCTTCGAGGGGGAGTGGCCACAGTAGGATCCAGAAATGCTCAGGTGGATAAGGGCTTGGGACACTCAGGCCAGCCAGAAGTGATGACGTCAAAAGGGGAGGGGCCATGTATAGAGCCAGGTGAATGCATTCCAGGGAGGGAAGCTAGAGGTCACAAACGTCCCAAATTCCATGGGTTCATGCTCTGGAATTTAGGACATGGTACCTGTTCTCTGGGAAGGGCGTGCCCCATTATTAAGCAAAAAACTGGGAATAAGGGCTCGGGAAACTGTAAGTGAGCCTGGAGAGGCAGGCCTTTTCTCCCAGTAGTTAAAGGCTTTTCAGGGTCTAAACACTGCCTTTTCCCAGATTTCAAAACCTCAGGCAGGACTGTCAGAGTCCCAGGTCAGTCCAGTGTGAGGTGCCCAAATATTGGGTACCATGCGGGGTCCCTGGCCTCATCGTCGCCGAGGGAGGTTTTAAAGGAGCGCTGGCAGCCGCCTGCTTGTAACCCTATCCAGCTGGGAAGAATAAGTTTGTGAGCAGAAGTTGAGCTGGGGCTGTGGGTGTTAGGCCCTTAAGCAAACGTCCAGATATTGGGAAGACACCACGCTTCTTAGGAGCTCATTAGAGAGCCTTGTGGGTCATTGGTCAGGCGAACAATGGGGGTTAATGGCCGAAAACGCTCACGTGAACAAAGGTTGGGACGCTGTGACCAGCTTTTAGTGGTCATTTCATCAGTGGAGTTTGGAAAGCTGGACAGCCAGAAGTGCTCAGGAGGATCAGTGCTTAAGGTCCGGAGACCAGCAGGAAATGCTGACGTCATTGAAGGGAAAGGGCCACGTGGATAGCCAGAAATGCTCAGGTGTTCAAGTGCTTTGCTCCCTGGGGCTGGCGGAAGTGATGACGTCATTGAGGGGGAGAGGCCACATGAAGAGCTAAAATGCTCAGGTGTTCAAGTGCTTGGGTCCCTTGGGCTTGCTGAAGTGCTGATGTCTTCGAGGGGGAGTGGCCACAGGAAGATCCAGAAATGCTCAGGTGGATAAGGGCTTGGGACTCTCAGGCCAGCCAGAAGTGATGACGTCAAAAAGGGAGGGGCCATGTATAGAGCCAGGTGAATGCATGCCAGGGAGGGAAGCTAGAGGTCACAAACGTCCCAAATTCCATGGGTTCATGCTCTGGAATTTAGGACATGGTACCTGTTCTCTGGGAAGGGTTTGCCCCATTATTAAGCAAAAAACTGGGAATAAAAGCTCAGGAAACTCTAAGTGAGCCTGGAGGTGCAGGCCTTTTCTACCAGTAGTTAAAGGCTTTTCAAGGTCTAAACACTGCCTTTTCCCAGATTTCAAAACCTCAGGCAGGACTGTCAAAGTCCCAGGTCAGTCCAGTGTGAGGTGCCCACATGTTGGGTACCATGCGGGGTCCCTGGCCTCATCGTCGCCGAGGGAGGTTTTAAAGGAGCGCTGGCAGCCGCCTGCTTGTAACCCTATCCAGCTGGGAAGAGTAAGTCTGTGAGCAGAAGTTGAGCTGGGGCTGTGGGTGTTAGGCCCTTAAGCGAACTTCCAGAGATTGGGAAGACACCCCGCTTCTTAGGAGCTCAGTAGAGAGCCTTGTGGGTCATTGGTCAGGCGAACAATGGGGGTTAATGGCCGAAAACGCTCACGTGAACAAAGGTTGGGACGCTGTGACCAGCTTTTAGTGCTCATTTCATCAGTGGAGTTTGGAAAGCTGGACAGCCAGAAGTGCTCAGGAGGATCAGTGCTTAAGGTCCGGAGACCAGCAGGAAATGCTGACGTCATTGAAGGGAAAGGGCCACGTGGATAGCCAGAAATGCTCAGGTGTTCAAGTGCTTGGCTCCCTGGGGCTGGCGGAAGTGATGACGTCATTGAGAGGGAGAGGCCACATGAAGAGCCAAAATGCTCAGGTGTTCAATTGCTTGGGTCCCTTGGGCTGGCTGAAGAGCTGACGTCTTCGAGGGGGAGTGGCCACAGGAAGATCCAGAAATGCTCAGGTGGATAGGGGCTTCGGACACTCAGGCCAGCCAGAAGTGATGACGTCAAAAGGGGAGGGGCCATGTATAGAGCCAGGTGAATGCATTCCAGGGAGGGAAGCTAGAGGTCACAAATGTCCCAAATTCCATGGGTTCATGCTCTGGAATTTAGGACATGGTACCTGTTGTCTGGGAAGGGCGTGCCCCATTATTAAGCAAAAAACTGGGAATAAGGGCTCGGGAAACTGTAAGTGAGCCTGGAAGGGCAAGCCTTTTCTCCCAGTAGTTAAAGGCTTTTCAGGGTCTAAACACTCCCTTTTCCTAGATTTCAAAACCTCAGGAAGGACTGTCAGAGTCCAGGTCAGTCCAGTGTGAGGTGCCCACATGTTGGGTACCATGCGGGGTCCCTGGCCTCATCGTCGCCGAGGGAGGTTTTAAAGGAGCGCTGGCAGCCGCCTGCTTGTAACCCTATCCAGCTGGGAAGAGTAAGTCTGTGAGCAGAAGTTGAGCTGGGGCTGTGGGTGTTAGGCCCTTAAGCGAACGTCCAGAGATTGGGAAGACACCCCGCTTCTTAGGAGCTCAGTAGAGAGCCTTGTGGGTCATTGGTCAGGCGAACAATTGGGGTTAATGGCCGAAAACGCTCACGTGAACAAAGGTTGGGACGCTGTGACCAGCTTTTAGTGGTCATTTCATCAGTGGAGTTTGGAAAGCTGGACAGCCAGAAGTGCTCAGGGGGATCAGTGCTTAAGGTCCGGAGACCAGCAGGAAATGCTGACGTCATTGAAGGGAAAGGGCCTCGTGGATAGCCAGAAATGCTAAGGTGTTCAAGCGCTTGGCTCCCTGGGGCTGGTGGAAGTGATGACGTCATTGAGAAGGAGAGGCCACATGAAGAGCCAAAATGCTCAGGTGTTCAATTGCTTGGGTCCCTTGGGCTGTTGAAGAGCTGAAGTCTTCGAGGGGGAGTGGCCACAGGAAGATCCAGAAATGCTCAGGTGGATAAGGGCTTGGGACTCTCAGGCCAGCCAGAAGTGATGACGTCAAAAGGGGAGGGGCCATGTATAGAGCCAGTTGAATGCATTCCAGGGAGGGAAGCTAGAGGTCACAAACGTCCCAAATTCCATGGGTTCATGCTCTGGAATGTAGGACATGGTACCTGTTCTCTGGGAAGGGCGTGCCCCATTATTAACCAAAAAATGGGAATAAGGGCTCGGGAAACTGTAAGTGAGCCTGGAGGGGCAGGCCTTTTCTCCCAGTAGTTAAAGGCTTTTCAGGGTCTAAACACTGCCTTTTCCCAGATTTCAAAACCTCAGGCAGGACTGTCAGAGTCCCAGGTCAGTCCAGTGTGAGGTGCCCACATGTTGGGTACCATGCGGGGTCCCTGGCCTCATCGTCGCCGCGGGAGGTTTTAAAGGAGCGCTTGCAGCCGCCTGCTTGTAACCCTATCCAGCTGGGAAGAGTAAGTCTGTGAGCAGAAGTTGAGCTGGGGCTGTGGGTGTTAGGCCCTTAAGCGAACTTCCAGAGATTGGGAAGACACCCCGCTTCTTTGGAGCTCAGTAGAGAGCCTTGTGGGTCATTGGTCATGCGAACAATGGGGGTTAATGGCCGAAAACGCTCACGTGAACAAAGGTTGGGACGCTGTGACCAACTTTTAGTGGTCATTTCATCAGTGGAGTTTGGAAAGCTGGACAGCCAGAAGTGCTCAGGAGGATCAGTGCTTAAGGTCCGGAGACCAGCAGGAAATGCTGACGTCATTGAAGGGAAAGGGCCACGTGGATAGCCAGAAATGCTCAGGTGTTCAAGTGCTTGGCTCCCTGGGGCTGGCGGAAGTGATGACGTCATTGAGGGGGAGAGGCCACATGAAGAGCCAGAAATGCTCAGGTGTTCAAGTGCTTGGGTCCCTTGGGCTGGCTGAAGTGCTGATGTCTTCGAGGGGGAGTGGCCACAGGAAGATCCAGAAATGCTCAGGTGGATAAGGGCTTGGGACTCTCAGGCCAGCTAGAAGTGATGACGTCAAAAGGGGAGGGGCCATGTATAGAGCCAGGTGAATGCATTCCAGGGAGGGAAGCTAGAGGTCACAAACATCCCAAATTCCATGGGTTCATGCTCTGGAATTTAGGACATGGTACCTGTTCTCTGGAAAGGGCGTGCCCCATTATTAAGCAAAAAACTGGGAATAAGGGCTCGGGAAACTGTAAGTGAGCCTGGAGGGGCAGGCCTTTTCTCCCAGTAGTTAAAGGCTTTTCAGGGTCTAAACACTGCCTTTTCCCAGATTTCAAAACCTCAGGCAGGACTGTCAGAGTCCCAGGTCAGTCCAGTGTGAGGTGCCCACATGTTGGGTACCATGCGGGGTCCCTGGCCTCATCGTCGCCGCGGGAGGTTTTAAAGGAGCGCTTGCAGCCCCCTGCTTGTAACCCTATCCAGCTGGGTAGAGTAAGTCTGTGAGCAGAAGTTGAGCTGGGGCTGTGGGTGTTAGGCCCTTAAGCGAACTTCCAGAGATTGGGAAGACACCCCGCTTCTTAGGAGCTCAGTAGAGAGCCTTGTGGGTCATTGGTCAGGCGAACAATGGGGGTTAATGGCCGAAAACGCTCACGTGAACAAAGGTTGGGACGCTGTGACCAGCTTTTAGTGCTCATTTCATCAGTGGAGTTTGGAAAGCTGGACAGCCAGAAGTGCTCAGGAGGATCAGTGCTTAAGGTCCGGAGACCAGCAGGAAATGCTGACGTCATTGAAGGGAAAGGGACACGTGGATAGCCAGAAATGCTCAGGTGTTCAAGTGCTTGGCTCCCTGGGGCTGGCGGAAGTGATGACGTCATTGAGGGGGAGAGGCCACATGAAGAGCCCGAAATGCTCAGGTGTTCAAGTGCTTGGGTCCCTTGGGCTGGCTGAAGTGCTGATGTCTTCGAGGGGGAGTGGCCACAGGAAGATCCAGAAATGCTCAGGTGGATAAGGGCTTGGGACTCTCAGGCCAGCCAGAAGTGATGACGTCAAAAGGGGAGGGGCCATGTATAGAGCCAGGTGAATGCATGCCAGGGAGGGAAGCTAGAGGTCACAAACGTCCCAAATTCCATGGGTTCATGCTCTGGAATTTAGGACATGGTACCTGTTCTCTGGGAAGGGTGTGCCCCATTATTAAGCAAAAAACTAGGAATAAAAGCTCAGGAAACTCTAAGTGAGCCTGGAGGTGCAGGCCTTTTCTACCAGTAGTTAAAGGCTTTTCAGGGTCTAAACACTGCCTTTTCCCAGATTTCAAAACCTCAGGCAGGACTGTCAGAGTCCCAGGTCAGTCCAGTGTGAGGTGCCCACATGTTGGGTACCATGCGGGGTCCCTGGCCTCATCGTCGCCGAGTGAGGTTTTAAAGGAGCGCTGGCAGCCGCCTGCTTGTAACCCTATCCAGCTGGGAAGAGTAAGTCTGTGAGCAGAAGTTGAGCTGGGGCTGTGGGTGTTAGGCCCTTAAGCGAACTTCCAGAGATTGGGAAGACACCCCGCTTCTTAGGAGCTCAGTAGAGAGCCTTGTGGGTCATTGGTCAGGCGAACAATGGGGGTTAATGGCCGAAAACGCTCACGTGAACAAAGGTTGGGAAGCTGTGACCAGCTTTTAGTGGTCATTTCATCAGTGGAGTTTGGAAAGCTGGACAGCCCGAAGTGCTCAGGAGGATCAGTGCTTAAGGTCCGGAGACCAGCCGGAAATGCTGACGTCATTGAAGGGAAAGGGCCACGTGGATAGCCAGAAATGCTCAGGTGTTCAAGTGCTTGGCTCCCTGGGGCTGGCGGAAATGATGACGTCATTGAGAGGGAGAGTCCACATGAGGAGCCAAAATGCTCAGGTGTTCAAGTGCTTGGGTCCCTTGGGCTGGCTGAAGAGCTGATGTCTTCGAGGGGGAGTGGCCACAGGAAGATCCAGAAATGCTCAGGTGGATAAGGGCTTGGGACTCTCAGGCCAGCCAGAAGTGATGACGTCAAAAGGGGAGGGGCCATGTATAGAGCCAGGTGAATGCATGCCAGGGAGGGAAGCTAGAGGTCACAAACGGCCCAAATTCCATGGGTTCATGCTCTGGAATTTAGGACATGGTACCTGTTCTCTGGGAAGGGCGTGCCCCATTATTAAGCAAAAAACTGGGAATAAGGGCTCGGGAAACTGTAAGTGAGCCTGGAGGGGCAGGCCTTTTCTCCCAGTAGTTAAAGGCTTTTCAGGGTCTAAACACTGCCTTTTCCCAGATTTCAAAACCTCAGGCAGGACTGTCAGAGTCCCAGGTCAGTCCAGTGTGAGGTGCCCACATGTTGGGTACCATGCGCGGTCCCTGGCCTCATCCTCGCCGAGGGAGGTTTTAAAGGAGCGCTTGCAGCCGCCTGCTTGTAACCCTATCCAGCTGGGTAGAGTAAGTCTGTGAGCAGAAGTTGAGCTGGGGCTGTGGGTGTTAGGCCCTTAAGCGAACTTCCAGAGATTGGGAAGACACCCCGCTTCTTAGGAACTCAGTAGAGAGCCTTGTGGGTCATTGGTCAGGCGAACAATGGGGGTTAATGGCCGAAAACGCTCACGTGAACAAAGGTTGGGACGCTGTGACCAGGTTTTAGTGGTCATTTCATCAGTGGAGTTTGGAAAGCTGGACAGCCAGAAGTGCTCAGGAGGATCAGTGCTTTAGGTCCGGAGACCAGCAGGAAATGCTGACGTCATTGAAGGGAAAGGGCCACGTGGATAGCCAGAAATGCTCAGGTGTTCAAGTGCTTGGCTCCCTGGGGCTTGCGGAAGTGATGAGGTCATTGAGAGGGAGAGGCCACATGAAGAGCCAAAATGCTCAGGTGTTCAATTGCTTGGGTCCCTTGGGCTGGCTGAAGAGCTGACGTCTTCGAGGGTAGTGGCCACAGGAAGATCCAGAAATGCTCAGGTGGATAAGGGCTTGGGACACTCAGGCCAGCCAGAAGTGATGACGTCAAAAGGGGAGGGGCCATGTAGAGAGCCAGGTGAATGCATTCCAGGGAGGGAAGCTAGAGGTCACAAACGTCCCAAATTCCATGGGTTCATGCTCTGGAATTTAGGACATGGTACCTGTTCTCTGGGAAGGGCGTGCCCCATTATTAGCAAAAAACTGGGAATAAGGGCTCGGGAAACTGTAAGTGAGCCTGGAGGGGCAGGCCTTTTCTCCCAGTAGTTAAAGGCTTTTCAGGGTCTAAACACTGCCTTTTCCCAGATTTCAAAACCTCAGGCAGGACTGTCAGAGTCCCAGGTCAGTCCAGTGTGAGGTGCCCACATGTTGGGTACCATGCGGGGTCCCTGGCCTCATCGTCGCCGCGGGAGGTTTTAAAGGAGCGCGGGCAGCCGCCTGCTTGTAACCCTATCCAGCTGGGAAGAGTAAGTCTGTGAGCAGAAGTTGAGCTGGGGCTGTGGGTGTTAGGCCCTTAAGCGAACTTCCAGAGATTGGGAAGACACCCGGCTTCTTTGGAGCTCAGTAGAGAGCCTTGTGGGTCATTGGTCATGCGAACAATGGGGGTTAATGGCCGAAAACGCTCACGTGAACAAAGGTTGGGACGCTGTGACCAGCTTTTAGTGGTCATTTCATCAGTGGAGTTTGGAAAGCTGGACAGCCAGAAGTGCTCAGGAGGATCAGTGCTTAAGGTCCGGAGACCAGCAGGAAATGCTGACGTCATTGAAGGGAAAGGGCCACGTGGATAGCCAGAAATGCTCAGGTGTTCAAGTGCTTGGCTCCCTGTTGCTGGCGGAAGTGATGTCGTCATTGAGGGGGAGAGGCCACATGAAGAGCCAGAAATGCTCAGGTGTTCAAGTGCTTGGGTCCCTTGGGCTGGCTGAAGTGCTGATGTCTTCGAGGGGGAGTGGCCACAGGAAGATCCAGAAATGCTCAGGTGGATAAGGGCTTGGGACTCTCAGGCCAGCTAGAAGTGATGACGTCAAAAGGGGAGGGGCCATGTATAGAGCCAGGTGAATGCATTCCAGGGAGGGAAGCTAGAGGTCACAAACATCCCAAATTCCATGGGTTCATGCTCTGGAATTTAGGACATGGTACCTGTTCTCTGGAAAGGGCGTGCCCCATTATTAAGCAAAAAACTGGGAATAAGGGCTCGGGAAACTGTAAGTGAGCCTGGAGGGGCAGGCCTTTTCTCCCAGTAGTTAAAGGCTTTTCAGGGTCTAAACACTGCCTTTTCCCAGATTTCAAAACCTCAGGCAGGACTGTCAGAGTCCCAGGTCAGTCCAGTGTGAGGTGCCCACATGTTGGGTACCATGCGGGGTCCCTGGCCTCATCGTCGCCGAGTGAGGTTTTAAAGGAGCGCTGGCAGCCGCCTGCTTGTAACCCTATCCAGCTGGGAAGAGTAAGTCTGTGAGCAGAAGTTGAGCTGGGGCTGTGGGTGTTAGGCCCTTAAGCGAACTTCCAGAGATTGGGAAGACACCCCGCTTCTTAGGAGCTCAGTAGAGAGCCTTGTGGGTCATTGGTCAGGCGAACAATGGGGGTTAATGGCCGAAAACGCTCACGTGAACAAAGGTTGGGACGCTGTGACCAGGTTTTAGTGGTCATTTCATCAGTGGAGTTTGGAAAGCTGGACAGCCAGAAGTGCTCAGGAGGATCAGTGCTTTAGGTCCGGAGACCAGCAGGAAATGCTGACGTCATTGAAGGGAAAGGGCCACGTGGATAGCCAGAAATGCTCAGGTGTTCAAGTGCTTGGCTCCCTGGGGCTGGCGGAAATGATGACGTCATTGAGAGGGAGCGTCCACATGAGGAGCCAAAATGCTCAGGTGTTCAAGTGCTTGGGTCCCTTGGGCTGGCTGAAGAGCTGATGTCTTCGAGGGGGAGTGGCCACAGGAAGATCCAGAAATGCTCAGGTGGATAAGGGCTTGGGACACTCAGGCCAGCCAGAAGTGATGACGTCAAAAGGGGAGGGGCCATGTAGAGAGCCAGGTGAATGCATTCCAGGGAGGGAAGCTAGAGGTCACAAACATCCCAAATTCCATGGGTTCATGCTCTGGAATTAAGGACATGGTACCTGTTCTCTGGAAAGGGCGTGCCCCATTATTAAGCAAAAAACTGGGAATAAGGGCTCGGGAAACTGTAAGTGAGCCTGGAGGGGCAGGCCTTTTCTCCCAGTAGTTAAAGGCTTTTCAGGGTCTAAACACTGCCTTTTCCCAGATTTCAAAACCTCAGGCAGGACTGTCAGAGTCCCAGGTCAGTCCAGTGTGAGGTGCCCACATGTTGGGTACCATGCGGGGTCCCTGGCCTCATCATCGCCGCGGGAGGTTTTAAAGGAGCGCTTGCAGCCCCCTGCTTGTAACCCTATCCAGCTGGGTAGAGTAAGTCTGTGAGCAGAAGTTGAGCTGGGGCTGTGGGTGTTAGGCCCTTAAGCGAACTTCCAGAGATTGGGAAGACACCCCGCTTCTTAGGAGCTCAGTAGAGAGCCTTGTGGGTCATTGGTCAGGCGAACAATGGGGGTTAATGGCCGAAAACGCTCACGTGAACAAAGGTTGGGACGCTGTGACCAGCTTTTAGTGGTCATTTCATCAGTGGAGTTTGGAAAGCTGGACAGCCAGAAGTGCTCAGGAGGATCAGTGCTTAAGGTCCGGAGACCAGCAGGAAATGCTGACGTCATTGAAGGGAAAGGGCCACGTGGATAGCCAGAAATGCTCAGGTGTTCAAGTGCTTGGCTCCCTGGGGCTGGCGGAAGTGATGACGTCATTGAGGGGGAGAGGCCACATGAAGAGCCCGAAATGCTCAGGTGTTCAAGTGCTTGGGTCCCTTGGGCTGGCTGAAGTGCTGATGTCTTCGAGGGGGAGTGGCCACAGGAAGATCCAGAAATGCTCAGGTGGATAAGGGCTTGGGACTCTCAGGCCAGCCAGAAGTGATGACGTCAAAAGGGGAGGGGCCATGTATAGAGCCAGGTGAATGCATGCCAGGGAGGGAAGCTAGAGGTCACAAACGTCCCAAATTCCATGGGTTCATGCTCTGGAATTTAGGACATGGTACCTGTTCTCTGGGAAGGGTGTGCCCCATTATTAAGCAAAAAACTGGGAATAAAAGCTCAGGAAACTCTAAGTGAGCCTGGAGGTGCAGGCCTTTTCTACCAGTAGTTAAAGGCTTTTCAGGGTCTAAACACTGCCTTTTCCCAGATTTCAAAACCTCAGGCAGGACTGTCAGAGTCCCAGGTCAGTCCAGTGTGAGGTGCCCACATGTTGGGTACCATGCGGGGTCCCTGGCCTCATCGTCGCCGCGGGAGGTTTTAAAGGAGCGCGGGCAGCCGCCTGCTTGTAACCCTATCCAGCTGGGAAGAGTAAGTCTGTGAGCAGAAGTTGAGCTGGGGCTGTGGGTGTTAGGCCCTTAAGCGAACTTCCAGAGATTGGGAAGACACCCGGCTTCTTTGGAGCTCAGTAGAGAGCCTTGTGGGTCATTGGTCATGCGAACAATGGGGGTTAATGGCCGAAAACGCTCACGTGAACAAAGGTTGGGACGCTGTGACCAGCTTTTAGTGGTCATTTCATCAGTGGAGTTTGGAAAGCTGGACAGCCAGAAGTGCTCAGGAGGATCAGTGCTTAAGGTCCGGAGACCAGCAGGAAATGCTGACGTCATTGAAGGGAAAGGGCCACGTGGATAGCCAGAAATGCTCAGGTGTTCAAGTGCTTGGCTCCCTGTTGCTGGCGGAAGTGATGTCGTCATTGAGGGGGAGAGGCCACATGAAGAGCCAGAAATGCTCAGGTGTTCAAGTGCTTGGGTCCCTTGGGCTGGCTGAAGAGCTGATGTCTTCGAGGGGGAGTGGCCACAGGAAGATCCAGAAATGCTCAGGTGGATAAGGGCTTGGGACTCTCAGGCCAGCTAGAAGTGATGACGTCAAAAGGGGAGGGGCCATGTATAGAGCCAGGTGAATGCATTCCAGGGAGGGAAGCTAGAGGTCACAAACATCCCAAATTCCATGGGTTCATGCTCTGGAATTTAGGACATGGTACCTGTTCTCTGGAAAGGGCGTGCCCCATTATTAAGCAAAAAACTGGGAATAAGGGCTCGGGAAACTGTAAGTGAGCCTGGAGGGGCAGGCCTTTTCTCCCAGTAGTTAAAGGCTTTTCAGGGTCTAAACACTGCCTTTTCCCAGATTTCAAAACCTCAGGCAGGACTGTCAGAGTCCCAGGTCAGTCCAGTGTGAGGTGCCCACATGTTGGGTACCATGCGGGGTCCCTGGCCTCATCGTCGCCGCGGGAGGTTTTAAAGGAGCGCTTGCAGCCCCCTGCTTGTAACCCTATCCAGCTGGGTAGAGTAAGTCTGTGAGCAGAAGTTGAGCTGGGGCTGTGGGTGTTAGGCCCTTAAGCGAACTTCCAGAGATTGGGAAGACACCCCGCTTCTTAGGAGCTCAGTAGAGAGCCTTGTGTGTCATTGGTCAGGCGAACAATGGGGGTTAATGGCCGAAAACGCTCACGTGAACAAAGGTTGGGACGCTGTGACCAGCTTTTAGTGGTCATTTCATCAGTGGAGTTTGGAAAGCTGGACAGCCAGAAGTGCTCAGGAGGATCAGTGCTTAAGGTCCGGAGACCAGCAGGAAATGCTGATGTCATTGAAGGGAAAGGGCCACGTGGATAGCCAGAAATGCTCAGGTGTTCAAGTGCTTGGCTCCCTGGGGCTGGCGGAAGTGATGACGTCATTGAGGGGGAGAGGCCACATGAAGAGCCCGAAATGCTCAGGTGTTCAAGTGCTTGGGTCCCTTGGGCTGGCTGAAGTGCTGATGTCTTCGAGGGGGAGTGGCCACAGGAAGATCCAGAAATGCTCAGGTGGATAAGGGCTTGGGACTCTCAGGCCAGCCAGAAGTGATGACGTCAAAAGGGGAGGGGCCATGTATAGAGCCAGGTGAATGCATGCCAGGGAGGGAAGCTAGAGGTCACAAACGTCCCAAATTCCATGGGTTCATGCTCTGGAATTTAGGACATGGTACCTGTTCTCTGGGAAGGGTGTGCCCCATTATTAAGCAAAAAACTGGGAATAAAAGCTCAGGAAACTCTAAGTGAGCCTGGAGGTGCAGGCCTTTTCTACCAGTAGTTAAAGGCTTTTCAGGGTCTAAACACTGCCTTTTCCCAGATTTCAAAACCTCAGGCAGGACTGTCAGAGTCCCAGGTCAGTCCAGTGTGAGGTGCCCACATGTTGGGTACCATGCGGGGTCCCTGGCCTCATCGTCGCCGAGTGAGGTTTTAAAGGAGCGCTGGCAGCCGCCTGCTTGTAACCCTATCCAGCTGGGAAGAGTAAGTCTGTGTGCAGAAGTTGAGCTGGGGCTGTGGGTGTTAGGCCCTTAAGCGAACTTCCAGAGATTGGGAAGACACCCCGCTTCTTAGGAGCTCAGTAGAGAGCCTTGTGGGTCATTGGTCAGGCGAACAATGGGGGTTAATGGCCGAAAACGCTCACGTGAACAAAGGTTGGGAAGCTGTGACCAGCTTTTAGTGGTCATTTCATCAGTGGAGTTTGGAAAGCTGGACAGCCAGAAGTGCTCAGGAGGATCAGTGCTTAAGGTCCGGAGACCAGCCGGAAATGCTGACGTCATTGAAGGGAAAGGGCCACGTGGATAGCCAGAAATGCTCAGGTGTTCAAGTGCTTGGCTCCCTGGGGCTGGCGGAAATGATGACGTCATTGAGAGGGAGCGTCCACATGAGGAGCCAAAATGCTCAGGTGTTCAAGTGCTTGGGTCCCTTGGGCTGGCTGAAGAGCTGATGTCTTCGAGGGGGAGTGGCCACAGGAAGATCCAGAAATGCTCAGGTGGATAAGGGCTTGGGACACTCAGGCCAGCCAGAAGTGATGACGTCAAAAGGGGAGGGGCCATGTAGAGAGCCAGGTGAATGCATTCCAGGGAGGGAAGCTAGAGGTCACAAACATCCCAAATTCCATGGGTTCATGCTCTGGAATTAAGGACATGGTACCTGTTCTCTGGAAAGGGCGTGCCCCATTATTAAGCAAAAAACTGGGAATAAGGGCTCGGGAAACTGTAAGTGAGCCTGGAGGGGCAGGCCTTTTCTCCCAGTAGTTAAAGGCTTTTCAGGGTCTAAACACTGCCTTTTCCCAGATTTCAAAACCTCAGGCAGGACTGTCAGAGTCCCAGGTCAGTCCAGTGTGAGGTGCCCACATGTTGGGTACCATGCGGGGTCCCTGGCCTCATCGTCGCCGCGGGAGGTTTTAAAGGAGCGCTTGCAGCCCCCTGCTTGTAACCCTATCCAGCTGGGTAGAGTAAGTCTGTGAGCAGAAGTTGAGCTGGGGCTGTGGGTGTTAGGCCCTTAAGCGAACTTCCAGAGATTGGGAAGACACCCCGCTTCTTAGGAGCTCAGTAGAGAGCCTTGTGGGTCATTGGTCAGGCGAACAATGGGGGTTAATGGCCGAAAACGCTCACGTGAACAAAGGTTGGGACGCTGTGACCAGCTTTTAGTGGTCATTTCATCAGTGGAGTTTGGAAAGCTGGACAGCCAGAAGTGCTCAGGAGGATCAGTGCTTAAGGTCCGGAGACCAGCAGGAAATGCTGACGTCATTGAAGGGAAAGGGCCACGTGGATAGCCAGAAATGCTCAGGTGTTCAAGTGCTTGGCTCCCTGGGGCTGGCGGAAGTGATGACGTCATTGAGGGGGAGAGGCCACATGAAGAGCCCGAAATGCTCAGGTGTTCAAGTGCTTGGGTCCCTTGGGCTGGCTGAAGTGCTGATGTCTTCGAGGGGGAGTGGCCACAGGAAGATCCAGAAATGCTCAGGTGGATAAGGGCTTGGGACTCTCAGGCCAGCCAGAAGTGATGACGTCAAAAGGGGAGGGGCCATGTATAGAGCCAGGTGAATGCATGCCAGGGAGGGAAGCTAGAGGTCACAAACGTCCCAAATTCCATGGGTTCATGCTCTGGAATTTAGGACATGGTACCTGTTCTCTGGGAAGGGTGTGCCCCATTATTAAGCAAAAAACTGGGAATAAAAGCTCAGGAAACTCTAAGTGAGCCTGGAGGTGCAGGCCTTTTCTACCAGTAGTTAAAGGCTTTTCAGGGTCTAAACACTGCCTTTTCCCAGATTTCAAAACCTCAGGCAGGACTGTCAGAGTCCCAGGTCAGTCCAGTGTGAGGTGCCCACATGTTGGGTACCATGCGGGGTCCCTGGCCTCATCGTCGCCGAGTGAGGTTTTAAAGGAGCGCTGGCAGCCGCCTGCTTGTAACCCTATCCAGCTGGGAAGAGTAAGTCTGTGAGCAGAAGTTGAGCTGGGGCTGTGGGTGTTAGGCCCTTAAGCGAACTTCCAGAGATTGGGAAGACACCCCGCTTCTTAGGAGCTCAGTAGAGAGCCTTGTGGGTCATTGGTCAGGCGAACAATGGGGGTTAATGGCCGAAAACGCTCACGTGAACAAAGGTTGGGAAGCTGTGACCAGCTTTTAGTGGTCATTTCATCAGTGGAGTTTGGAAAGCTGGACAGCCAGAAGTGCTCAGGAGGATCAGTGCTTAAGGTCCGGAGACCAGCCGGAAATGCTGACGTCATTGAAGGGAAAGGGCCACGTGGATAGCCAGAAATGCTCAGGTGTTCAAGTGCTTGGCTCCCTGGGGCTGGCGGAAATGATGACGTCATTGAGAGGGAGAGTCCACATGAGGAGCCAAAATGCTCAGGTGTTCAAGTGCTTGGGTCCCTTGGGCTGGCTGAAGAGCTGATGTCTTCGAGGGGGAGTGGCCACAGGAAGATCCAGAAATGCTCAGGTGGATAAGGGCTTGGGACTCTCAGGCCAGCCAGAAGTGATGACGTCAAAAGGGGAGGGGCCATGTATAGAGCCAGGTGAATGCATGCCAGGGAGGGAAGCTAGAGGTCACAAACGGCCCAAATTCCATGGGTTCATGCTCTGGAATTTAGGACATGGTACCTGTTCTCTGGGAAGGGCGTGCCCCATTATTAAGCAAAAAACTGGGAATAAGGGCTCGGGAAACTGTAAGTGAGCCTGGAGGGGCAGGCCTTTTCTCCCAGTAGTTAAAGGCTTTTCAGGGTCTAAACACTGCCTTTTCCCAGATTTCAAAACCTCAGGCAGGACTGTCAGAGTCCCAGGTCAGTCCAGTGTGAGGTGCCCACATGTTGGGTACCATGCGCGGTCCCTGGCCTCATCCTCGCCGAGGGAGGTTTTAAAGGAGCGCTTGCAGCCGCCTGCTTGTAACCCTATCCAGCTGGGTAGAGTAAGTCTGTGAGCAGAAGTTGAGCTGGGGCTGTGGGTGTTAGGCCCTTAAGCGAACTTCCAGAGATTGGGAAGACACCCCGCTTCTTAGGAACTCAGTAGAGAGCCTTGTGGGTCATTGGTCAGGCGAACAATGGGGGTTAATGGCCGAAAACGCTCACGTGAACAAAGGTTGGGACGCTGTGACCAGGTTTTAGTGGTCATTTCATCAGTGGAGTTTGGAAAGCTGGACAGCCAGAAGTGCTCAGGAGGATCAGTGCTTTAGGTCCGGAGACCAGCAGGAAATGCTGACGTCATTGAAGGGAAAGGGCCACGTGGATAGCCAGAAATGCTCAGGTGTTCAAGTGCTTAGCTCCCTGGGGCTGGCGGAAGTGATGACGTCATTGAGAGGGAGAGGCCACATGAAGAGCCAAAATGCTCAGGTGTTCAATTGCTTGGGTCCCTTGGGCTGGCTGAAGAGCTGACGTCTTCGACGGGGAGTGGCCACAGGAAGATCCAGAAATGCTCAGGTGGATAAGGGCTTGGGACACTCAGGCCAGCCAGAAGTGATGACGTCAAAAGGGGAGGGGCCATGTAGAGAGCCAGGTGAATGCATTCCAGGGAGGGAAGCTAGAGGTCACAAACGTCCCAAATTCCATGGGTTCATGCTCTGGAATTTAGGACATGGTACCTGTTCTCTGGGAAGGGCGTGCCCCATTATTAGCAAAAAACTGGGAATAAGGGCTCGGGAAACTGTAAGTGAGCCTGGAGGGGCAGGCCTTTTCTCCCAGTAGTTAAAGGCTTTTCAGGGTCTAAACACTGCCTTTTCCCAGATTTCAAAACCTCAGGCAGGACTGTCAGAGTCCCAGGTCAGTCCAGTGTGAGGTGCCCACATGTTGGGTACCATGCGGGGTCCCTGGCCTCATCGTCGCCGAGGGAGGTTTTAAAGGAGCGCTGGCAGCCGCCTGCTTGTAACCCTATCCAGCTGGGTATTGTAAGTCTGTGAGCAGAAGTTGAGCTGGGGCTGTGGGTGTTAGGCCCTTAAGCAAACGTCCAGAGATTGGGAAGACACCCCGCTTCTTAGGAGCTCATTAGAGAGCCTTGTGGGTCATTGGTCAGGCGAACAATGGGGGTTAATGGCCGAAAACGCTCACGTGAACAAAGGTTGGGACGCTGTGACCAGCTTTTAGTGGTCATTTCATCAGTGGAGTTTGGAAAGCTGGACAGCCAGAAGTGCTCAGGAGGATCAGTGCTTAAGGTCCGGAGACCAGCAGGAAATGCTGACGTCATTGAAGGGAAAGGGCCACGTGGATAGCCAGAAATGCTCAGGTGTTCAAGTGCTTGTCTCCCTGGGGCTGGCGGAAGTGATGATGTCATTGAGAGGGAGAGGACACATAAAGAGCCAAAATGCTCAGGTGTTCAATTGCTTGGGTCCCTTGGGCTGGCTGAAGTGCTGATGTCTTCGAGGGGGAGTGGCCACAGGAAGATCCAGAAATGATCAGCTAGATAAGGGCTTGGGACACTCAGGCCAGCCAGAAGTGATGACGTCAAAAGGGGAGGGGCCATGTATAGAGCCAGGTGAATGCATTCCAGGGAGGGAAGCTAGAGGTCACAAACGTCCCAAATTCCATGGGTTCATGCTCTGGAATTTAGGACATGGTACCTGTTCTCTGGGAAGGGCGTGCCCCATTATTAAGCAAAAAACTGGGAATAAGGGCTCGGGAACCTGTAATTGAGCCTGGAGGGGCAGGCCTTTTCTCCCAGTAGTTAAAGGCTTTTCAGGGTCTAAACACTGCCTTTTCCCAGATTTCAAAACCTCATGCAGGACTGTCACAGTCCTAGGTCAGTCCAGTGTGAGATGCCCACATGTTGGGTACCATGCGGGGTCCCTGGCCTCATCGTCGCCGAGGTAGGTTTTAAAGGAGTGCTGGCAGCCACCTGATTGTAACCCTATCCAGCTGGGAAGAGTAAGTCTGTGAGCAGAAGTTGAGCTGGGGCTGTGGGGGTTAGGCCCTTAAGCGAACGTCCAGAGATTGGGAAGACACCCCGCTTCTTAGGAGCCCAGTAGAGAGCCTTGTGGGTCATTGGTCAGGCGAACAATGGGGGTTAATGGCCGAAAACGCTCACGTGAACAAAGGTTGGGACGCTGTGACCAGCTTTTAGTGGTCATTTCATCAGTGGAGTTTGGAAAGCTGGACAGCCAGAAGTGCTCAGGGGGATCAGTGCTTAAGGTCCGGAGACCAGCAGGAAATGCTGACGTCATTGAAGGGAAAGGGCCACGTGGATAGCCAGAAATGCTCAGGTGTTCAAGTGCTTGGCTCACTGGGGCTGGCGGAAGTGATGACGTCATTGAGAGGGAGAGGCCAGATGAAGAGCCAAAATGCTCAGGTGTTCAATTGCTTGGGTCCCTTGGGCTGGTTGAAGAGCTGATGTCTTCGAGGGGGAGTGGCCACAGGAAGATCCAGAAATGCTCAGGTGGATAAGGGCTTGGGACTCTCAGGCCAGCCAGAAGTGATGACGTCAAAAGGGGAGGGGCCATGTATAGAGCCAGGTGAATGCATGCCAGGGAGGGAAGCTAGAGGTCACAAACGTCCCAAATTCCTTGGGTTCATGCTCTGGAATTTAGGACATGGTACCTGTTCTCTGGGAAGGGCGTGCCCCATTATTAAGCAAATAACTGGGAATAAGGGCTCGGAAAACTGTAAGTGAGCCTGGAGGGGCAGGCCTTTTCTCCCAGTAGTTAAAGGCTTTTCAGGGTCTAAACACTGCCTTTTCCCAGATTTCAAAACCTCAGGCAGGACTGTCAGAGTCCCAGGTCAGTCCAGTGTGAGGTGCCCGCATGTTGGGGCCCATGCGGGGTCCCTGGCCTCATCGTCGCCGAAGGAGGTTTTAAAGGAGAGCTGGCAGCCGCTTCTTGTAACCCTACCCAGCTGGGAAGAGTAAGTCTGTGAGCAGAAGTTGAGCTGGGTCTTTGGTTGTTAGGCCTTTAAGCTAACTTCCAGAGATTGGGAAGTCACCCCGCTTCTTAGCAGTTCAGTAGACAGTCTTGTGGGTCATTAGTAAGGCGAACAAGGGGTGTTAATGGCCGAAAACTCTCACGTGAACAAAGTTTGTGGCCCTGTGACCAGCTTTTAGTGGTCATATCATCAGTGGAGTTTGGAAAGCTGGACAGCCAGAATTGCTCAGGTGGCTCAGTGCTTGTGGTCTGGAAAAAGCAGGAAATGCTGACGTCATTGAAGGGAAAGGGCCACGTGGATAGCCAGCAATATTCAGGAGTTTAAATGCTTGGGGCCCTGGGGCTTCCAGGAAGAGCTTATTTCATCGAGGGGGTGTGGCCACATGAAGAGCCCGAAATGCTCAGGTGGATCAAGGCCTGGGGACCGGGGACCAGCAAGAAGTGCTGACGTCATTGGAGGGAAGGGGCCATGTGGATAGCCAGAAATGCTCAGGTGTTCAAGTACTTGGGGCCCTGGGGCTGTCCGGAAGTGCTGACGTCATCGAGGGGGAGAGGCCACATGAAGTGCCAGAAATGCTCAGGTGGATAAAGGCTTGGAGAACAAGGACCAGCAGGAAGTGCTGTCGTCATTGGAGGGAAGGGGCCACGTGGAGAGCTGTAAATGCTCAGGTGGACAAGTGCTTGGGGCTCTCTGGCCGGCCATAAGTGCTGACGTCATCAAGGGGAGGGGCCATGTATAGAGCCAGGTGAATGCATTCCAGGGAGGGTCGCTAGAGGTCACAAACGCCCCAACTTCCATGGGTCCATGCGATAGAATTTGGGACATGGTACCTGTTCTCAGGGAAGGGAGTTTCCCATTATTAAGCAAAAAACTGCGAATGAGGGCTTGGGAACTATAAGTGAGCCTGGAGGGGCAGGCCTTTAAGCCAGTACTTAAAGGCTTTTCAGGGTCTCAACACTGCCTTTTCCCAGATTTCAAAACCTCAGGCAGGACTCTCAGAGTCCCAGGTCAGTCCAGTGTTGGTGCCCCCATGTTAGGGACCATGCAGGGTCCCGGGCCTCATCGACGCTCAGGGAGGTTTTAAAGGAGCGCTGGCAGCCGCCTGCCTGTAACCCTCCCCAACTGGGATGAGTAAGTCTGTGAGCAGAAATTGAGCTGGGGCTGAGGGTGTTAGGCCCTTAAGAGAACTTCCAGAGAATGGTAAGTCACCCTGCTTCTTAGGAGCTCAGTAGACAGCCTTGTGAGTCATTGTTCAGGCGAACAATAGGGGTTAAAGGCCCAAAACGCTCACGTGAACAAAGGTTGGGGCCCTGTGACCAGCTTTTAGTGGTCATATCATCAGTGGAGTTTGGAAAGCTGGACAGCCAGAAGTGCTCAGGAGGATCAGTGCTTAAGGTCCAAAGACCAACAGGAAATACTGTCCTCATTGAAGGGAAAGGGCGACGTGTATACCAAGAAATGCTCAGGTGTTTAAGTGCTTGGGGTGCGGGGCTTCCTGGAAGTGCTGACGTCATCGAGGGAAAGTGGCCACATGAAAAGCCCAAAATGCTCAGGTGGATAAGGGCTTGGGGTCGGGGACCAGCTGGAAGTGCTGACCTCATTTGCAGGAAGGGGCCACGTGGAGAGCAAGAAATACTCAGGTGGACAAGTGCTTGGGGCTCTCAGGCCAGCCAGAAGTGCTGACGTCATCAAGGGGAGGGGCCATGTATAGAACCAGGTGAATGCATTCCAGGGACGGTCCCTACAGGTCACAAAAGCCCCAACTTCCATGGGTCCATGCTCTGGAATTTTGGACATGGTACCTGTTCTCAGGGAAGGGCGTTCCTGTGAATTAAGCAAAAAACTGAGACTTAGGGCTCGGGAAAGTGTAAGTGAGCCTGGAGGGGCAGGCCTTTATGCCCAGTACTGAAAGGCTTTTCGGGGTCTCAACGCTGCCTTTTCCCAGATTTCAAAACCTCAGGTAGGACTGTCAGAGTCCCAGGACAGTCCAGTGTGAGGTGTCCACATGTTGCGGACCATGCGGGATCCCTGGCCTTATAGACGCTGGCAGTTTAAAGGAGCGCCGGCAGTCGCCTGCCTGTAACCCTACCGAGCTGGGAAGAATAAGTCTGTGAGCAGAAGTTGAGCTGGGGCTGTGGGTGTTAGGCCCTTAAGCGAACTTCCAGAGATTGGGAAGTCACCCTGCTTCTTAGGAGCTCAATAGACAGCCTTGTGAGTCATTGTTCAGGCGAACAATAGGGGTTAATGGCCCAAAACGCTCACGTTAACAAAGGTGGAGTTTTGAAAGCTGGACAGCCAGAAGTGCTCAGGTGGATCAGTGCCTAAGGTCCAAAGACCAGCAGGAAATGCTGTCCTCATTGAAGGGAAAGGGCCAGGTGGATAGCCAGAATGTTCAGATTTTCAAATACTTGGGCCCCGGGGCTTCCCGGAAGATTTGATGTCATCGAAGGGGAGTGGCCACATGAAGAGCCCGAAATGCTCAGGTGGATACGGGCTTGGTGGACAAGGACCAGCAGGAAGTGCTGACGTCATTTACCTGAAGGGGCCACGTGGAGAGCCGGAAATGCTCAGGTGGACAAGTGCTTGGGCCTCTCTGGTGGGCCAGAAGTGCTGACGTCATCAAGGGGAGGGGCATGTAGAGAGGCAGGTGAATGCATTCCAGGGAGAGTCGCTAGAGGTCACAAACATCCCAACTACCATGGGTTCATACTCTGGAATTTAGGACATGGTACCTGTTCTCTGGGAAGGGCGTGCCCCATTATTAATCAAAAAACTGGGAATTAGGGCTCGGGAAACTGTAAGTGAGCCTGGAGGGGCAGGCCTTTACGCCCAGTGCTTAAAGGCATTCCAGGGTCAAAACTCTGCCTTTCCCCAGATTCAAAACCTCAGGCAGGACTGTCAGAGTCCCAGGTCAGTCCAGTGTGAGGTGCCCGCATGTTGGGGCCCATGCGGGGTCCCTGACCTCATCGTCGCCGAAGGAGGTTTTAAAGGAGAGCTGGCAGCCGCTTCTTGTAACCCTACCCAGCTGGGAAGAGTAAGTCTGTGAGCAGAAGTTGAGCTGGGTCTTTGGTTGTTAGGCCTTTAAGCTAACTTCCAGAGATTGGGAAGTCACCCTGCTTCTTAGGAGTTCAGTAGACAGTCTTGTGGGTCATTAGTAAGGCGAACAAGGGGTGTTAACGGCCGAAAACGCTCACGTGAACAAAGTTTGTGGCCCTGTGACCAGCTTTTAGTGGTCATATCATCAGTGGAGTTTGGAAAGCTGGACAGCCAGAATTGCTCAGGTGGCTCAGTGCTTGGGGTCCGGAAAAAGCAGGAAATGCTGACGTCATTGAAGGGAAAGGGCCACGTGGATAGCCAGCAATATTCAGGAGTTTAAATGCTTGGGGCCCTGGGGCTTCCAGGAAGAGCTTATTTCATCGAGGGGGTGTGGCCACATGAAGAGCCCGAAATGCTCAGGTGGATAAAGGCTTGGGGACCGGGGACCAGCAAGAAGTGCTGACGTCATTGGAGGGAAGGGGCCATGTGGATAGCCAGAAATGCTCAGGTGTTCAAGTACTTGGGGCCCTGGGGCTGTCCGGAAGTGCTGACGTCATCGAGGGGGAGAGGCCACATGAAGTGCCAGAAATGCTCAGGTGGATAAAGGCTTGGCGAACAAGGACCAGCAGGAAGTGCTGTCGTCATTGGAGGAAAGGGGCCACGTGGAGAGCTGGAAATGCTCAGGTGGACAAGTGCTTGGGGCTCTCTGGCCAGCCATAAGTGCTGACGTCATCAAGGGGAGGGGCCATGTATAGAGCCAGGTGAATGCATTCCAGGGAGGGTCGCTAGAGGTCACAAACGCCCCAACTTCCATGGGTCCATGCGATAGAATTTGGGACATGGTACCTGTTCTCAGGGAAGGGCGTTTCCCATTATTAAGCAAAAAACTGCGAATGAGGGCTTGGGAACTGTAAGTGAGCCTGGAGGGGCAGGCCTTTAAGCCAGTACTTAAAGGCTTTTCAGGGTCTCAACACTGCCTTTTCCCAGATTTCAAAACCTCAGGCAGGACTCTCAGAGTCCCAGGTCAGTCCAGTGTGAGGTGCCCCCATGTTAGGGACCATGCAGGGTCCCGGGCCTCATCGACGCTCAGGGAGGTTTTAAAGGAGCGCTGGCAGTCGCCTGCCTGTAACCCTCCCCAACTGGGATGAGTAAGTCTGTGAGCAGAAATTGAGCTGGGGCTGAGGGTGTTAGGCCCTTAAGAGAACTTCCAGAGAATGGTAAGTCACCCTGCTTCTTAGGAGCTCAGTAGACAGCCTTGTGAGTCATTGTTCAGGCGAACAATAGGGGTTAAAGGCCCAAAACGCTCACGTGAACAAAGGTTGGGGCCCTGTGACCAGCTTTTAGTGGTCATATCATCAGTGGAGTTTGGAAAGCTGGACAGCCAGAATTGCTCAGGTGGCTCAGTGCTTGGGGTCCAGAAAAAGCAGGAAATGCTGACGTCATTGTAGGGAAAGGGCCACGTGGATAGCCAGCAATATTCAGGAGTTTAAATGCTTGGGGCCCTGGGGCTTCCAGGAAGAGCTTACTTCATCGAGGGGGTGTGGCCACATGAAGAGCCCGAAATGCTCAGGTGGATAAAGGCTTGGGGACCGGGGACCAGCAAGAAGTGCTGACGTCATTGGAGGGAAGGGGCCATGTGGATAGCCAGAAATGCTCAGGTGTTCAAGTACTTGGGGCCCTGGGGCTGTCCGGAAGTGCTGACGTCATCGAGGGGGAGAGGCCACATGAAGTGCCCGAAATGCTCAGGTGGATAAAGGCTTGGCGAACAAGGACCAGCAGGAAGTGCTGTCGTCATTGGAGGGAAGGGGCCACGTGGAGAGCTGGAAATGCTCAGGTGGACAAGTGCTTGGGGCTCTCTGGCCGGCCATAAGTGCTGACCTCATCAAGGGGAGGGGCCATGTATAGAGCCAGATGAATGCATTCCAGGGAGGGTCGCTAGAGGTCACAAACACCCCAACTTCCATGGGTCCATGCGCTAGAATTTGGGACATGGTACCTGTTCTCAGGGAAGGGCGTTCCCCATTATTAAGCAAAAAACTGAGACTTAAGGCTCTGGAAAGTGTAAGAGCCTGGAGGGGCAGGCCTTTATGCCCAGTACTGAAAGGCTTTTCGGGGTCTCAACGCTGCCTTTTCCCAGATTTCAAAACCTCAGGTAGGACTGTCAGAGTCCCAGGACAGTCCAGTGTGAGGTGTCCACATGTTGCGGACCATGCGGGGTCCCTGGCCTTATAGACGCTGGCAGTTTAAAGGAGCGCTGGCAGTCGCCTGCCTGTAACCCTACCGAGCTGGGAAGAATAAGTCTGTGAGCAGAAGTTGAGCTGGGGCTGTGGGTGTTAGGCCCTTAAGCGAACTTCCAGAGATTGGGAAGTCACCCTGCTTCTTAGGAGCTCAATAGACAGCCTTGTGAGTCATTGTTCAGGCGAACAATAGGGGTTAATGGCCCAAAACGCTCACGTTAACAAAGGTGGAGTTTTGAAAGCTGGACAGCCAGAAGTGCTCAGGTGGATCAGTGCTTAAGGTCCAAAGACCAGCAGGAAATGCTGTCCTCATTGAAGGGAAAGGGCCACATGGATAGCCAGAATGTTCAGGTGTTCAAATACTTGGGGCCCCGGGGCTTCCCGGAAGTTTTGATGTCATCGAAGGGGAGTGGCCACATGAAGAGGCCAAAATGCGCAGGTGGATACGGGCTTGGTGGACAAGGACCAGCAGGAAGTGCTGACGTCATTTACCGGAAGGGGCCACGTGGAGAGCCGGAAATGCTCAGGTGGACAAGTGCTTGGGCCTCTCTGGTGGGCCAGAAGTGCTGACGTCATCAAGGGGAGAGGCATGTAGAGAGGCAGGTGAATGCATTCCAGGGAGGGTCGCTAGAGGTCACAAACATCCCAACTACCATGGGTTCATGCTCTGGAATTGAGGACATGGTACCTGTTCTCTGGGAGGGGCGTGCCCCATTATTAATCAAAAAACTGGGAATTAGGGCTCGGGAAACTGTAAGTGAGCCTGGAGGGGCAGGCCTTTTCTCCCAGTAGTTAAAGGCTTTTCAGGGTCTAAACACTGCCTTTTCCCAGATTTCAAAACCTCAGGCAGGACTGTCAGAGTCCCAGGTCAGTCCAGTGTGAGGTGCCCGCATGTTGGGGCCCATGCGGGGTCCCTGGCCTCATCGTCGCCGAAGGAGGTTTTAAAGGAGAGCTGGCAGCCGCTTCTTGTAACCCTACCCAGCTGGGAAGAGTAAGTCTATGAGCAGAAGTTGAGCTGGGTCTTTGGTTGTTAGGCCTTTAAGCTAACTTCCAGAGATTGGGAAGTCACCCCGCTTCTTAGCAGTTCAGTAGACAGTCTTGTGGGTCATTAGTAAGGCGAACAAGGGGTGTTAACGGCCGAAAACGCTCACGTGAACAAAGTTTGTGGCCCTGTGACAAGCTTTTAGTGGTCATATCATCAGTGGAGTTTGGAAAGCTGGACAGCCAGAATTGCTCAGGTGGCTCAGTGCTTGTGGTCTGGAAAAAGCAGGAAATGCTGACGTCATTGAAGGGAAAGGGCCACGTGGATAGCCAGCAATATTCAGGAGTTTAAATGCTTGGGGCCCTGGGGCTTCCAGGAAGAGCTTATTTCATCGAGGGGGTGTGGCCACATGAAGAGCCCAAAATGCTCAGGTGGATAAAGGCTTGGGGACCGGGGACCAGCAAGAAGTGCTGATGTCATTGGAGGGAAGGGGCCATGTGGATACCCAGAAATGCTCAGGTGTTCAAGTACTTGGGGCCCTGGGGCTGTCCGGAAGTGCTGACGTCATCGAGGGGGAGAGGTCACATGAAATGCCAGAAATGCTCAGGTGGATAAAGGCTTGGCGAACAAGGACCAGCAGGAAGTGCTGTCGTCATTGGAGGGAAGGGGCCACGTGGAGAGCTGGAAATGCTCAGGTGGACAAGTGCTTGGGGCTCTCTGGCCGGCCATAAGTGCTGACGTCATCAAGGGGAGGGGCCATGTATAGAGCCAGGTGAATGCATTCCAGGGAGGGTCGCTAGAGGTCACAAACGCCCCAACTTCCATGGGTCCATGCGCTAGAATTTGGGACATGGTACCTGTTCTCAGGGAAGGGCGTTCCCCATTATTAAGCAAAAAACTGCGAATGAGGGCTCAGGAAAGTGTAAGTGAGCCTGGAGGGGCAGGCCTTTAAGCCAGTAATTAAAGGCTTTTCAGGGTCTCAACACTGCCTTTTCCCAGATTTCAAAACCTCAGGCAGGACTCTCAGAGTCCCAGGTCAGTCCAGTGTGAGGTGCCCCCATGTTAGGGACCATGCAGGGTCCCGGGGCTCATCGACGCTCAGGGAGGTTTTAAAGGAGCGCTGGCAGCCGCCTGCCTGTAACCCTCCCCAACTTGGATGAGTAAGTCTGTGAGCAGAAATTGAGCTGGGGCTGAGGGTGTTAGGCCCTTAAGAGAACTTCCAGAGAATGGGAAGTCACCCCGCTTCTTGGGAGCTCAGTAGACAGCCTTGTGAGTCATTGTTCAGGCGAACAATAGGGGTTAAAGGCCCAAAACTCTCACGTGAACAAAGGTTGGGGCCCTGTGACCAGCTTTTAGTGGTCATATCATCAGTGGAGTTTGGAAAGCTGGACAGCCAGAAGTGCTCAGGAGGATCAGTGCTTAAGGTCCAAAGACCAACAGGAAATACTGTCCTCATTGAAGGGAAAGGGTGACGTGTATACCAAGAAATGCTCAGGTGTTTAAGTGCTTGGGGTGCGGGGCTTCCTGGAAGTGCTGACGTCATCGAGGGAAAGTGGCCACATGAAAAGCCCAAAATGCTCAGGTGGATAAGGGCTTGGGGTCGGGGACCAGCTGGAAGTGCTGACCTCATTTGCAGGAAGGGGCCACGTGGAGAGCAAGAAATACTCAGGTGGACAAGTGCTTGGGGCTCTCAGGCCAGCCAGAAGTGCTGACGTCATCAAGGGGAGGGGCCATGTATAGAACCAGGTGAATGCATTCCAGGGATGGTCCCTACAGGTCACAAAAGCCCCAACTTCCATGGGTCCATGCTCTGGAATTTTGGACATGGTACCTGTTCTCTGGGAGGGGCGTGCCCCATTATTAATCAAAAAACTGGGAATTAGGGCTCGGGAAACTGTAAGTGAGCCTGGAGGGGCAGGCCTTTACGCCCAGTGATTAAAGGCATTCCAGGGTCAAAACTCTGCCTTTCCCCAGATTCAAAACCTCAGGCAGGACTGTCAGATTCCCAGGTCAGTCCAGTGTGAGGTGCCCGCATGTTGGGGCCCATGCGGGGTCCCTGGCCTCATCGTCGCCGAAGGAGGTTTTAAAGGAGAGCTGGCAGCCGCTTCTTGTTGTTATGCCCAGATTTCGTGATTCCCAAAGACCACGAGGGAGCCGAGTCTGATGCAAAAGCAAAGAGCCTTTTAATCGAGCTAGCTCGAGCTCAGTCCCACACACACACCCACCTGCGCAGCGGCGAGGTGGGGAGAGAGAGAGAGAGAGAGAGAGAGAGAGAGAGAGAGAGAGAGAGAGAGAGTTATCCCCCAAACGCGCTGATTTATAGGGGGCCTGGGAGAGGTAGGAGGGGTGAGGTAGTGGGCCTCCGCTGATTGGTCGGGATTAGGTTGCACATGGGGGCAGGGCGCGGCTTACCTTCCCCCTGCATTTCTATTGGCTAATTCAAAGGTGTGGGTTGGACTCTTGAAGAGGTTCTAGGGCGGGAACCTGACTCCACGAGGTGGAGGACATAGAACAAAAGGAACATGGAGTCTCCCCGCCCTTTCATTCCCCCCTTGTCTTGAAACTTACAGGCCCAATCATGGGTCGGTTTGTATTTCTACTGGACAACATTCCTGGGTCACGAGGGTACACCACCCCAAATTCCCTGTACTGATAAAATCGGAGTCCCCAAGTCTTCCTTCCCCCTCCAGCATCAGGCAGGTCGAGCACGCTGTAGCTTGAGCTTGAGTGGGTTGCATTGATCTCGATCGATGCTCCATTTGGTGATGAAGTCTTCCTGGATCACAGATGGGTCCGCTGACCGGACGTGAGTGTGATGGACCCAGGTTGCGACGCCGTCTACCTTGAGAGCGGTGGGGGTCGTCAGCACCACGACATAGGGACCCTTCCATCGTGGCTCAAGGGTCTCCCGGCGGTGTCTCTTGACATAGACCCAGTCCCCGGGCTTATGCTGATGAGGAGTCGGGGCTGGGCCGGTCTCGTAGATAGCACGGAGGCGTGGCCAAATGTCTTCGTGCGCCCTCTGGAGCCCTCTCAAGGAAAGAAACAGTTCTTGACTTTCAAATTCTGTAAGAAATTCGGCTTTAAGGTTAGGGATAATAGGGGGTGGCCGACCAAACATGATCTCATAAGGAGTAAAACCCAGGGTGTAGGGAGAGTTCCTAACCCGGTAAAGGGCATATGGAAGGAGAGCCACCCAGTCCCCGCCAGTCTCCATGGTCAATTTGGTAAGGGTCTCTTTTAGAGTTCTATTCATCCTTTCTACTTGCCCTGAGCTTTGGGGCCTATAAGCACAATGCAATTTCCAGTTTGCCCCAATGGCCTTGGCCACTGCCTGCGTTACCTGCGAGACAAAAGCTGGTCCATTGTCTGACCCTATCTCAGCGGGAAAACCATACCTGGGCAAGATGTCTTCTAGAAGCTTCTTAGCTACCGTCTGAGCTGTTTCATGCTTAGTTGGATATGCTTCTACCCATCCGGAGAAGGTATCTACAAATACTAAAAGATATTTATAGCCATACTTTCCTGGTTTAACCTCAGTGAAGTCGACCTCCCATTGTGCCCCAGGCTTGGTTCCTCGAACCCTGGTTCCTTTTTCACTCGGCCGGATTCTCGCATTTGTGAGTTGACAGGTCTTGCAAGCAGATACAACCTGCTCTATTTTAACGTCCTGCTGGTGGATCTTAATTCTGGCGTGTCGGATTAAGTCCTTTAATTTACGTGCCCCCAGGTGAGTGGACCGGTGCATGTGTTTTATCATGGAGACTCCAAGCTGGTCTGGCAGTATGAGCTCCCCTTGTGGTATATACCACCACCCCTTCTCCTCCTTTGCTTGGGGAAGCTTCCTAATACGCTGTAACTCCTCCAGGGAATATCCTGGATGAACTGGCGGAACTGGGTCTCCTGGGTCTGGGAGCTGTAAGGCCATGGTGGGGATCAGAGAAATGGCTACTGCCTTGGCCTCCTGGTCAGCCCTGCGGTTTCCTCTTGCCACTGGGTTGTCAGCCTTCTGGTGTCCTTGGCAGTGTATGATGGCCAGTTTGGCAGGGAGCCATAAGGCTGAGAGTAAGTTGAGTATCTCCTGTTTATTCTTTATAGTCCGCCCCTCTGCTGTTAGTAGCCCTCTCTCTTGGTAGATTGCCCCATGAACATGAGCAGTGGCGAATGCATACCGGCTGTCTGTGTAGATGTTGAGCCGCTTTCCAGCTCCCAGTGTCAGGGCCTTGGTGAGGGCCACAAGCTCTGCTCTCTGGGCTGACGTCCCGGGGGGTAGAGCCTCTGCCCATACAGTGTCCGTTTCAGTGACTACAGCCGCACCCGCATACCTGCTCCCGTCCCGTACGAAGCTGCTTCCATCGGTGAACCAGGTGACGTCTGCATCTGGAAGGGGCTGGTCAGTCAGGTCCTTCCGGAGCCCATGCACTTGCTCTAGGATTCCTGCACAATCATGTAGGGGAGCATCTAGGTCTGGGTCGGGCAGCAAGGTGGCAGGGTTGAGGGCCGCACTGGGATGAAACCGTACTCCTTTCTTTGTATATCTGAGCCTTCTTTGCAGAAGCCCGGTATCCAAGGGCCCCCAAGGAGGCCAGCAGGTCTCTTGTCCCCTCCTTGCAGTCCTCAGCTGTGTCTGCTGCAATCAGGATATCGTCCACATACTGAAGGAGAGTGAGGTTGGGGTGTGCTCTCCGGTACTCACCCAGGTCCTCATGCAGGGCCTCATTGAAGATGGTGGGCGAGTTCTTGAACCCTTGAGGCAACCGAGTCCACATCAGTTGTCCACTGTAACCCTCTTCCGGGTCATGCCATTCGAAAGCAAACAGGAATTGACTACGGGGAGCGAGCGGCAAACTGAAAAAGGCATCCTTCAAATCTAACACAGTATACCAGACACGGGAGGGTGCCAGAGAGCTTAAGAGAGTGTATGGGTTGGGGACCGTTGGATGTATGTCCATAACTCTTTTATTTACTTCTCGGAGGTCCTGTACCGGCCGGTAGTCATTCGTGTGGGGCTTCTTGACTGGCAGGAGGGGGGTGTTCCAGGCAGACTGGCAGGGGACCAGCACCCCTAGGCCCCTCAGTCTCCGAATGTGTGGCTGAATTCCCTTCCGGGCTTCCTGAGGCATGGGGTACTGTTTGATTCTCACAGGGCCTTCCCCTGGTTTTAACTCTACCAGGATTGGGGCCCTGTGGGCGGCGAGCCCCACTCCCCCTGTCTCCGCCCAAGCCGTGGGGAACTCCTGCAGCCATTCGTCTGTGCTGCCCTCTATTGGAGAGGCTTTTTGGTGAAGCCGGTACTCATCCTCCAGCCTTATGGTCAGGACCTGAATGGGGTGGCCCTTGCCATCAGTAACCTGAGGCCCCCCTTGTCTGAAAGTTATCTGAGCTCCAATCTTAGTGAGCAAGTCTCGTCCTAACAGTGGGTAGGGGCATTCTGGAATTACCATAAAAGAGTCGGATACCCAGCCCGTCCCTAAATCCACCGTTCTTCGGGTAGTCCATGAATACTGGTTCATACCAGTTGCCCCTTGTACCCAAGACTTCTTATTTGTTAATTTTCCTTGAGGCGTACAGAGGACCGAGTGTTGCGCTCCGGTGTCGACAAGGAAGTCAATGGGGGTCCCCTCCACTTTAAGAGTTACCCTGGGCTCGGGGAGGGGATCCGAACCCCGACTCCCCAAATCACTCAGTTCATCTAGCTCCAGGACCTTCACTCGATCCGCTTCGCCTCCCTTTTTGCTGGCCCTCTTCGGACACTCTTGTTTCCAGTGCCCTATCTCCCTACAGTAAGCACACTGATCTTTCTGCAGCTTCCGCCTCCCGCCCCGGGCGGTCCCCTTACCGTCCTCCTGGTTGCCGGCGAGTTGGGGCGAGTTGGCGGAGACGGCAGTTCCGTTCCTCGGAAGAGTCCGTGGTGGTGGCAAGCAGGATCTTAGCTAGGTCTCGGGTTTGTTTGCTGCTCGCAGCCGCCGCAGCGTGAGCCTGCCTTTCTTCCGGGGGCTCCCTGTTATTATACACCTTCTCGGCTACCTCCAGTAGGTCCTTTAAACTCTTCTCCCCCAGCCTATCTACTTTTTGCAGTTTCTTTTTAATATCCGCAGCCGATTGGTTTACAAAGCTTATGATCACAGCTGCCTTGTTTTCAGGAGCTTCTGGATTCATGGGGGTGTAGGTGCGGTATGCCTCCATGATCCGTTCTAAAAAGACAGCTGGAGACTCATCCCTTTCCTGCTGAACACTCCCTACCTTGGCCAAATTAGTTGGCTTTCTAGCAGCCATTCGGAGACCCCCCATTAGAGTCTGGCGGTAGACCCGGAGCCTCTCCTTACCTTCTGCCGTGTTGAAATCCCATTCAGGCCTAGTTAAGGGGAAAGAGACATCTATCTGGACCGGGTTGGTGGTTGGGTTCCCGTCCACGCCTGGAACCACTTTCCGGGCCTCATTGAGGATTCTTTCCCTCTCCTCAGTTGTGAACAGGACCTGTAAAAGCTGTTGGCAGTCATCCCACATGGGCTGGTGGGTGAAAAGGACAGAATCTAACAGATCAATAAGCCCTGCTGGCTTCTCAGAGAACTTAGGATTCTGAGCCTTCCAGTTGTAAAGGTCACTAGTGGCAAAAGGCCAATAGTGATGGAGTTGATTGCCATCCGCATCTGGGGGCCCCGCGGCTCGTAAAGGTAGGGCTTTAATAGTGGAGTCAGGGGCTGTGACAGACAGTTCCCTCTGAGCCCTTTGTCTAGTAAGAGGCTGGCTTCCCACTGGAACCGCAGCTGCTTCCGGAACTCCGCCCCCAGACGCTCCCGGAACTCCGCCCCCAGACGCTCCCGGAACTCCGCCCCCAGACGCTCCCCTTTGCTTGGGAGCATCGCCCCCCTGTGAACTTCTAGGGGGCTGATATGAGGGAGGAAAGATTAGTTCCTCTTCAGTTCCCCCCTGAAAGACAGGGTAGAGGGGAGCTGAAGGCGGGATGAGGTCCTCCTTCTTCACCTTCTCCGTTTCCTGCAAAGCAAGTATGGGTTTCAGCTCCAGGGAGCGCGGGGACAGAAAGGGCTTAAGCCAGGAGGGTGAATCTTCCACGAGGTCCTGCCAAGTAATAATGTAAGGGAGTTGATCAGGATGTCCCTTCTTGGGCTGAGAGATGATGTCCCTCACCCGGTGGATGGTGGGGAGGTCGAAGGTCCCCTCCGGTGGCCACCTGACACTAAAAGTCGGCCATTCCCTAGAACAAAAAGTTTGCCACCGGCCCTTCCGGACCTCTACACTGAGGTTGCTAGCTCTTCCCTTAACCTCTTTGAAATGATCAACCATAATGCTTAAAGGAGTGGTTTGAGTCTGTCCCATGATGTCCGTCAACAGAGTCCGCAAAACAAAACAGAAAAACACAGACACAGACAAACAAAGGGCCCTTTAGACAAGCTTTCCAATGCGAATCATTGGAACAAAAACTGACAAAACCGAAAGTGCGGACGACGGCCTCACGCCGATCGGTGGGAGCGACCCACCTCGTCCCAGAGGTTTGAGGGGAATACTCGTCCCTCCTGAAGGAGGATCAGGACGTCTCCCGATTCCTCCCACCCGTGGTCCTCCGGTGCGTCCACCTAGACCGCTTCGGGCACTACCAGAGATTCAGAAATGAGCTCACACAAAAAAGAGACAAGGAACAGACAGACACCTACCGTGGCCAGTCAGACTCTCCGGATCGGGGGTCCCTTGAGGTTATTGGGGATCCCGGGCGAGCCCCCAAATGTTATGCCCAGATTTCATGATTCCCAAAGACCACGAGGGAGCCGAGTCCGATGCAAAAGCAAAGAGCCTTTTAATCGAGCTAGCTCGAGCTCAGTCCAACACACACACCCACCGGCGCAGCGGCGAGGTGGAGAGAGAGAGAGAGAGAGAGTCAGCCCCCAAACGCGCTGATTTATAGGGGGCCTGGGAGAGGTAGGAGGGGTGAGGTAGTGTGGCCTCCGCTGATTGGTCGGGATTAGGTTGCACATGGGGGCAGGGCGCGGCTTACCTTCCCCCTGCATTTCTATTGGCTAATTCAAAGGTGTGGGTTGGACTCTTGAAGAGGTTCTAGGGCGGGAACCTGACTCCACGAAGTGGAGGACATAGAACAAAAGGAACATGGAGTCTCCCCGCCCTTTCACATGTAATCCTACCCAGCTGGGAAGAGTAAGTCTGTGAGCAGAAGTTGAGCTGAGTCTTTGGTTGTTAGGCCTTTAAGCTAACTTCCAGAGATTGAGAAGTCACCCCGCTTCTTAGGAGTTCAGTAGACAGTCTTGTGGGTCATTAGTAGGGCGAACAAGGGGTGTTAACGGCCGAAAACGCTCACGTGAACAAAGTTTGTGGCCCTGTGACCAGCTTTTAGTGGTCATATCATCAGTGGAGTTTGGAAAGCTGGACAGCCAGAATTGCTCAGGTGGCTCAGTGCTTGGGGTCCGGAAAAAGCAGGAAATGCTGACGTCATTGAAGGGAAAGGGCCACGTGGATAGCCAGCAATATTCAGGAGTTTAAATGCTTGGGGCCCTGGGGCTTCCAGGAAGAGCTTACTTCATCGAGGGGGTGTGGCCAAATGAAGAGCCCGAAATGCTCAGGTGGATAAAGGCTTGGGGACCGGAGACCAGCAAGAAGTGCTGACGTCATTGGAGGGAAGGGGCCACGTGGATAGCCAGAAATGCTCAGGTGTTCAAGTACTTGGGGCCCTGGGGCTGTCCGGAAGTGCTGACGTCATCGAGGGGGAGAGGCCACATGAAATGCCCGAAATGCTCAGGTGGATAAAGGCTTGGCGAACAAGGACCAGCAGGAAGTGCTGTCGTCATTGGAGGGAAGGGGCCACGTGGAGAGCTGGAAATGCTCAGGTGGACAAGTGCTTGGGGCTCTCTGGCCGGCCATAAGTGCTGACGTCATCAAGGGGAGGGGCCATGTATAGAGCCAGGTGAATGCATTCCAGGGAGGGTCGCTAGAGGTCACAAACGCCCCAACTTCCATGGGTCCATGCGATAGAATTTGGGACATGGTACCTGTTCTCAGGGAAGGGCGTTCCCCATTATTAAGCAAAAAACTGAGACTTCGGGCTCGGGAAAATGTAAGTGAGCCTGGAGGGGCAGGCCTTTAAGCCAGTACTTAAAGGCTTTTCAGGGTCTCAACACTGCCTTTTCCCAGATTTCAAAACCTCAGGCAGGACTCTCAGAGTCCCAGGTCAGTCCAGTGTGAGGTGCCCCCATGTTAGGGACCATGCAGGGTCCCGGGGCTCATCGACGCTCAGGGAGGTTTTAAAGGAGCGCTGGCAGCCGCCTGCCTGTAACCCTCCCAAACTGGGATGAGTAAGTCTGTGAGCAGAAATTGAGCTGGGGCTGAGGGTGTTAGGCCCTTAAGAGAACTTCCAGAGAATGGGAAGTCACCCCGCTTCTTAGGAGCTCAGTAGACAGCCTTGTGAGTCATTGTTCAGGCGAACAATAGGGGTTAAAGGCCAAAAACGCTCACGTGAACAAAGGTTGGGGCCCTGTGACCAGCTTTTAGTGGTCATATCATCAGTGGAGTTTGGAAAGCTGGACAGCCAGAAGTGCTCAGGTGGATCAGTGCTTAAGGTCCGGAGACTAGCAGGAAATGCTGACATCATTGAAGGGAAAGGGCCTCGTGGATAGCCAGAAATGCTCAGGTGTTCAAGTGCTTGGGTCCCTGGGGCTGGCGGAAGTGCTGACATCATCGAGGGGGAGTGGCCACATGAAGAGCCAGAAATGCTAAGGTATTCAAGTGCTTGGGTCCCTGGGGCTGGCGAAAGTGCTGACATCATCGAGGGGGAGTGGCCACATGAAGAGCCCAAAATGCTCAGGTGGATACGGGCTTGGTGGACAAGGACCAGCAGGAAGTGCTGACGTCATTTGCCGGAAGGGGCCACGTGGAGAGCCGGAAATGCTCAGGTGGTCAAGTGCTTGGGCCTCTCTGGTGGGCCAGAAGTGCTAACGTCATCAAGGGGAGGGGCATGTAGAGAGGCAGGTGAATGCATTCCAGGGAGGGTCGCTAGAGGTCACAAACATCCCAACTACCATGGGTTCATGCTCTGGAATTTAGGACATGGTACCTGTTCTCTGGGAGGGGCGTGCCCCATTATTAATCAAAAAACTGAAAATTAGACCTCAGGAAATTGTAAGTGAGCCTGGAGGGGCAGGCCTTTACGCCCAGTGCTTAAAGGCTTTCCAGGGTCAAAACTCTGCCTTTCCCCAGATTCAAAACCTCAGGCAGGACTGTCAGAGTCCCAGGTCAGTCCAGTGTGAGGTGCCCGCATATTGGGGACCATGCGAGGTCCCTGGCCTCATCGTCGCCGAAGGAGGTTTTAAAGGAGAGCTGGCAGCCGCTTCTTGTAACCCTACCCAGCTGGGAAGAGTAAGTCTGTGAGCAGAAGTTGAGCTGGGTCTTTGGTTGTTAGGCCTTTAAGCTAACTTCCAGAGATTGGGAAGTCACCCTGTTCTTAGGAGTTCAGTAGACAGTCTTGTGGGTCATTAGTAAGGCGAACCAGGGGTGTTAAAGGCCGAAAACGCTCAGGTGAACAAAGTTTGTGGCCCTGTGACCAGCTTTTAGTGGTCATATCATCAGTGGAGTTTGGAAAGCTGGACAGCCAGAATTGCTCAGGTGGCTCAGTGCTTGGGGTCCGGAAAAAGCAGGAAATGCTGACGTCATTGAAGGGAAAGGGCCAAGTGGATAGCCAGCAATATTCAGGAGTTTAAATGCTTGGGGCCCTGGGGCTTCCAGGAAGAGCTTATTTCATCGAGGGGGTGTGCCCACATGAAGAGCCCGAAATGCTCAGGTGGATAAAGGCTTGGGGACCGAAGACCAGCAAGAAGTGCTGACGTCATTGGAGGGAAGGGGCCACGTGGATAGCCAGAAATGCTCAGGTGTTCAAGTACTTGGGGCCCTGGGGCTGTCCGGAAGTGCAGACGTCATCGAGGGGGAGAGGCCACATGAAGTCCCCGAAATGCTCAGGTGGATAAAGGCATGGCGAACAAGGACCAGCAGGAAGTGCTGTCGTCATTGGAGGGAAGGGGCCACGTGGAGAGCTGGAAATGCTCAGGTGGATAAGTGCTTGGGGCTCTCTGGCCAGCCAGAAGTGCTGACGTCATCAAGGGGAGGGGCCATGTATAGAGCCAGGTGAATGCATTCCAGGGAGGGTCGCTAGAGGTCACAAAAGCCCCAAATTCCAGGGTCCATGCTCTGGAATTTTGGACATGGTACCTGTTCTCAGGGAACGGCGTTCCTGTGAATTAAGCCAAAAACTGAGACTTAGGGCTCGGGAAAGTGTAAGTGAGCCTGGAGGGGCAGGCCTTTATGCCCAGTACTGAAAGGCTTTTCGGGGTCTCAACACTGCATTTTCCCAGATTTCAAAACCTCAGGTAGGACTGTCAGAGTCCCAGGACAGTCCAGTGTGAGGTGTCCACATGTTGCGGACCATGCGGGGTCCCTGGCCTTATAGACGCTGGCAGTTTAAAGGAGCGCTGGCAGTCGCCTGCCTGTAACCCTACCGAGCTGGGAAGAATAAGTCTGTGAGCAGAAGTTGAGCTGGGGCTGTGGGTGTTAGGCCCTTAAGCGAACTTCCAGAGATTGGGAAGTCACCCTGCTTCTTAGGAGCTCAATAGACAGCCTTGTGAGTCATTGTTCAGGCGAACAATAGGGGTTAACGGCCCAAAACGCTCACATTAACAAAGGTGGAGTTTTGAAAGCTGGACAGCCAGAAGTGCTCAGGAGGATCAGTGCTTAAGGTCCAAAGACCAGCAGGAAATGCTGTCCTCATTGAAGAGAAAGGGCCACATGGATACCCAGAATGTTCAGGTGTTCAAATACTTGGGGCCCCGGGGCTTCCCGGAAGTTTTGATGTCATCGAAGGGGAGTGGCCACATGAAGAGCCCGAAATGCTCATGTGGATACGGGCTTGGTTTACAAGGACTAGCAGGAAGTGTTGACGTCATTTGCCATAAGGGGCCACGTGGAGAGCCGGAAATGCTCAGGTGGACAAGTGCTTGGGCCTCACTGGTGGGCCAGAAGTGCTGACGTCATCAAGGGGAGGGGCATGTAGAGAGGCAGGTGAATGCATTCCAGGGACGGTCGCTAGAGGTCACAAACATCCCAAATTCCATGGGTTCATGCTCTGGAATTTAGGACATGGTACCTGTTCTCTGTGAGGGGCGTGCCCCATTATTAATCAAAAAACTGGGAATTAGGGCTCGGGAAACTGTAAGTGAGCCTGGAGGGGCACGCCTTTACGCCCAGTACTTAAAGGCTTTCCAGGGTCTAAACTCTGCCTTTCCCCAGATTCAAAACCTCAGGCAGGACTGTCAGAGTCCCAGGTCAGTCCAGTGTGAGGTGCCCGCATGTTGGGGCCCATGCGGGGTCCCTGGCCTCATCGTCGCCGAAGGAGGTTTTAAAGGAGAGCTGGCAGCCGCTTCTTGTAACCCTATCCAGCTGGGAAGAGTAAGTCTGTGAGCAGAAGTTGAGCTGGGGCTGTGGGTGTTAGGCCCTTAAGCGAACTTCCAGAGGTTGGGAAGTCACCCCGCTTCTTAGGAGCTCAGTAGAGAGCCTTGTGGGTCATTGGTCAGGCGAACAATGGGGGTTAATGGCCGAAAACGCTCACGTGAACAAAGGTTGGGACGCTGTGACCAGCTTTTAGTGGTCATTTCATCACTGGAGTTTGGAAAGCTGGACAGCCAGAAGTGCTCAGGTGGATCAGTGCTTAAGGTCCGGAGACTAGCAGGAAATGCTGACGTCATTGAAGGGAAAGGGCCACGTGGATAGCCAGAAATGCTCAGGTGTTCAAGTGCTTGGGTCCCTGGGGCTGGCGGAAGTGCTGACATCATCGAGGGGGAGTGGCCACATGAAGAGCCAGAAATGCTAAGGTGTTCAAGTGCTTGGGTCCCTGGGGCTGGCGAAAGTGCTGACATCATCGAGGGGGAGTGGCCACATGAAGAGCCCGAAATGCTCAGGTGGATAAGGGCTTGGGGACCGGGGACCAGCTGGAAGAGCCGATGTCATTTGTGGGTAGGGGCCACGTGGAGAGCCAGAAATGCTCAGGTTGACAAGTGCTTGGGGCTCTCAGGCCTGCCAGAAGTGCTGACCTCATCAAGGGGAGGGGCCCTGTATAGAGCCAGGTGAATGCATTCCAGGGAGGGTCGCTAGAGGTCACAACCCCAACTTTCTGGGTCCATGCTCTGGAATTTTGGACATGGTACCTGTTCTAGGGAAGTTCGTTCCCCATTATTAAGAAAAAAACTGGGAATTAGGGATCGGGAAACTGTAAGTGAGCCTGGAGGGGCAGGCCTTTACGCCCAGTACTTAAAGGCTTTTCAGGGTCTCAACACTGCCTTTTCCCAGATTTCAAAACCTCAGGCAGGACTGTCAGAGTCCCAGGTCAGTCCAGTATGAGATGCCCGCAAGATAGGGACCATGCGGGGTCCCTGGCCTCATCGACGCCCAGGGAGGTTTTAAAGGAGCGCTGGCAGCTGCCTGCCTGTAACCTTCCCCAACTGGGAAGAGTAAGTCTGTGAGCCGAAGTTGAGCAGGGGCTGTGGGTGTTAGGCCCTTAAGCTAACTTCCAGAGATTGGGAAGTCACCCTGCTTCTTAGGAGCTCAATAGACAGCCTTGTGCGTCATTGTTCAGGCGAACAATAGGGGTTAAAGGCCCAAAACGCTCACGTGAACAAAGGTTGGGGCCCTGTGACCAGCTTTTAGTGGTCATATCATCAGTGGAGTTTAGAAAGCTGGACAGCCACAAGTGCTCAGGTGGATCAGTGCTTGTGATCCGGAAAAAAAGGAAACGCTGATGTCATTAAAGGGAAAGGGCCACGTGGATAGCCAGCAATCGTCAGGTGTTCAAATACTTCTGGCCCTGGGGCTTCCTGGAAGTGCTGTTGTCATCGAAGAGGAGTGGCCACATGAAGAGCCCGAAATGCTCAGGTGGATAAAGGCTTGAGGACCGGGGACCAGCAAGAAGTGCTGACGTCATCACGGGGAGTTGCCACATGAAGTGCCAGAAATGCTCAGGTGGATAAAGGCTTGGGGCTGTCCTGCAGGTCATAAGTGCTGATGTCATCAAGGGGAGGGGCCATGTAGAGAGCCAGGTGAATGCACTCCAGGGTGGGTCGCTAGAGGTCACAAACGCCCCAACTTCCATGGTTCGTTGCACTGGAATTTTGGACATGGTACCTGTCCTCAAGGAAGGGCGTTCCCCATTCTTAAGCAAAAAATTGCGAATTAGGGCTTGGGAACTGTAAGTGAGCCTGGAGGGGCAGGCCTTTACGCCCAGTGCTTAAAGGCTTTCCAGGGTCTAAACTCTGCCTTTCTCCAGATTCAATACCTCAGGCAGCACTGTCAGAGTCCCAGGTCAGTCCAGTGTGAGGTGCCCGCATGATGGGGCCCATGCGGGGTCCCTGGCCTCATCGTCGCCGAAGGAGGTTTTAAAGGAGAGCTGGCAGCCGCTTCTTGTAACCCTATCCAGCTGGGAAGAGTAACTCTGTGAGCAGAAGTTGAGCTGGGGCTGTGGGTGTTAGGCCCTTAAGCAAACTTCCAGAGGTTGGGAAGTCACCCCGCTTCTTAGGAGCTCAGTAGAGAGCCTTGTGGGTCGTTGGTCAGGCGAACAATGGGGGTTAATGGTCGAAAACGCTCACGTGAACAAAGGTTGGGACGCTGTGACCAGCTTTTAGTGGTCATTTCATCAGTGGAGTTTGGAAAGGTGGACAGCCAGAAGTGCTCAGGAGGATCAGTGCTTAAGGTCCGGAGACCAGCAGGAAATGCTGACGTCATTGAAGGGAAAGGGCCACGTGGATAGCCAGAAATGCTCAGTTGTTCAAGTGCTTGGGTCCCTGGGGCTGGCGGAAGTGCTGACGTCATCGAGTGGAAGAGGCCACATGAAGAGCCCAAACTGCTCAGGTGTCAAGTGCTTGGGTCCCTGGGGCGGGCAGAAGTGCTGACGTCATCGAGGGGCAGTAGCCATATGAAGATCCCAAAATGCTCTGGTGGATAAGGGCTTGGGAACCAGGGACCAGCAGGAAGTGCTGATGTCATTGTAGGGAAGGGGCCACGTGGAGAGCCAGAAATGCTCAGGTGGACAAGTGCTTGGGACTCTCAGGCCAGCCAGAAGTGATGACATCACCTAGGGGAGGGGTATTTATAGAGACAGGTGAATGCATTCCAGGGAGGGTCGCTAGAGGTCACAAAAGCCCCTATTTACATGGGTCCATGCTCTGGAATTTTGGACATGATACCTGTTCTCAGGGAAGGGCGTTCCCCATGAATTAAGGAAAAATCTGGGACTTAGGGCTCGGGAAACTGTAAGTTAGCCTGGAGGGGCAGGCCTTTACGCCCAGTACTTAAAGGCTTTTCAGGGTCTCAACACTGCCTTTTCCCAGATTTCAAAATCTCAGGCAGGACTGTCAGAGTCCCAGGTCAGTCCAGTGTGAGGTGCCCAGATGTTGGGGACCATGCGGGTTCCCTGGCCTAATAATCGCCGAGGGAGGTTTTAAAGGAGCGCTGGCAGCCGCCTGCTTGTAACGCTATCCAGCTGGGAAGAGTAAGTCTGTGAGCAGAAGTTGAGCTGGGGCTGTGTGTTTTAGGCCCTTAAGCGAACTTCCAGAGATTGGGAAGTCACCCCGCTTCTTAGGAGCTCAGTAGACAGCTTTGTGGGTCATTGGTCAGGCGAACAATGGGTGTTAAAGGCCGAAAACGCTCACGTGAACAAAGGTTGGGACGCTGTGAACAGCTTTTAGTGGTCATTTCATCAGTGGAGTTTGGAAAGCTGGACAGCCAGAAGTGCTCAGGAGGATCAGTGCTTAAGGTCCGGAGACCAGCAGGAAATGCTGACGTCATTGAAGGGAAAGGGCCACGTGGATAGCCAGAAATGCTCAGGTGTTCAAGTGCTTGGGTCCTGGGGCTGGCGAAAGTGCTGACATCATCGAGGGGGAGTGGCCACATGAAGAGCCCGAAATGCTCAGGTGGATAAGGGCTTGGGAAACAAGGCCCAGCAGGAAGTGCTGACGTCATTTGAAGGAAGGGGCCACGTGGAGAGCCAGAAATGCTCAGGTGGACATGTGCTTGGGGCTCTCAGGCCGGCCATAAGTGCTGACCTCCTCAAGCGGAGGGGCCATGTATAGATCCAGGTGAATGCATTCCAGGGAGGGTCGCTAGAGGTCACAAAAGCGCCAACTTCCTTGGGTCCATGCTTTGGAATTTTGGACATGGTACCTGTTCTCAGGGAAGGGCGTTCCCCATGAATTAAGGAAAAATCTGGGACTTAGGGCTAGGAAAACTGTAAGTGAGCCTGGAGGGGCACGCCTTTACGCCCAGTACTGAAAGGATTTTCTGGGTATCAACACTGTCTTTTCCCAGATTTCAAAACCTCAGGCAGGACTGTCAGAGTCCCAGGTCAGTCCAGTGTGAGGTTCCCGCATGTTAGGGACCATGCGGGGTCCCGGGCCTCATCGACGCCCAGGGAGGTTTTAAAGGAGCGCTGGCAGCCGCCTGCCTGTAACCCTTCCGAGCTGGGAAGAGAAAGTCCGTGAGCAGAAGTTGAGCAGGGGCTGTGGCTGTTAGGCCCTTAAGCTAACTTCCAGAGATTGGGAAGTCATCCTGCTTCTTAGGAGCTCAGTAGACAGCCTTGTGGGTCATTGGTCAGGCGTTCAAGGGGGGTTAACGGCCGAAAATCCTCACGTGAACAAAGTTTGGGGCCCTGTGCCCAGCTTTTAGTGGTCATATCATCAGTGGAGTTTGAAAAGATGGCCAGCCAGAAGTGCTCAGATGGCTCAGTGCTTGGGGTCCGGAAAAAGCAGGAAATGCTGACGTCATTGAAGGGAAAGGGCCACGTATATAGCAAGCAATGTTCAGATGTTCAAATACTTGGGGCCCTGGGGCTTCCCGGAACTTTTGATGTCATCGAAGGGGAGTGGCCACATGAAGAGCCCGAAATGCTCAGGTGGATAAGGGCTTGGCGAACAAGGACCAGCAGGAAGTGCTGAGGACATTTGAGGTAAGGGCCCACGTGGAGAGCCAGAAATGCTCAGGTGGACAAGTGCTTGGGGCTCTCCAGCCAGCCAGAAGTTCTGACGTCATCAAGGGGAGGGGCCTTGTAGAGAGCCAGGTGAATGCATTCCAGGGAGGGTCGCTACAGGTCACATACGTCCCAAATTCCATGGGTTCATGCTCTGGAATTTAGGACATGGTACCTGTTCTCTGGGAAGGGCGTGCCCCATTATTAAGCAAAAAACTGGGAATTAGGGCTCGGGAAACTGTAAGTGAGCCTGGAGGGGCAGGCCTTTACGCCCAGTATTTAAAGGCTTTTCAGGGTCTCAACACTGCCTTTTCCCAGATTTCAAAACCTCAGGCAGGACTGTCCCAGTCCCTGGTCAGTCCAGTGTGAGGTGCCCACATGTTGAGGACCATGAGGGGTCCCTGGCCTCATCATCGCTGAGGGAGGTTTTAAAGGAGCGCTGGCAGCCGCCTGCTTGTAACACTATCCAGCTGGGAAGAGTAAGTCTGTGAGCAGAAGTTGAGCTGGGGCTGTGGGTGTTAGGCCCTTAAGCGAACTTCCAGAGATTGGGAAGTCATCCCGCTTCTTAGCAGCTCAGTAGACAGCCTTGTGGGTCATTGGACAGGCGAACAATGGTGGTTAGCGGCCTAATACGCTCAGGTGAACAAAGGATGGGACCCTGTGACCAGCTTTTAGTGGTCATATCATCAGTGGAGTTTGGAAAGCTGGACACCAGAATTGCTCAGGTGGCTCAGTGCTTGGGATCCGGAGACCAGCAGGAAATGCTGACGTCATTGAAGGGAAAGGGCCATGTGAATAGCCAGAAATGTTCAGGTGTTCAAAAGCTTGGGTCACTGGGCCTGGCCGGAAGTGCTGACGTAATAGAGGGGGAGTGGCCACATGAACAGCCCGAAATGCTCAGGTGGATAAGGGCTTGGCGAACAAGGACCAGCAGGAAGTGCTGACGTCATTTGCGGGAAGGGGCCACGTGGAGAGCCAGAAATGCTCAGGTGGACAAGTGCTAGGGGCTCTCAGGCCGGCAATAAGTGCTGACCTCATCAAGCGGAGGGGCCATGTATAGATCCAGGTGAATGCATTCCAGGGAGGGTCGCTAGAGGTCACAAAAGGGCCAGCTTCCTTGGGTCCATGCTCTGGAATTTTGGATATTTTACCTGTTCTCAGGGAAGGCGTTCCCCATGAATTAAGCAAAAAACTGGGACTTAGGGCTGGGGAAACTTTAAGTGAGCCTGGAGAAGCAGACCTTTACGCACAGTATTTAAAGGCTTTTCAGAGTCTCAACACTGCCTTTTCCCAGAATTCAAAACCTCAGGCAGGACTGTCAGAGTCCCGGTCAGTTCAGGCTGAGGTGCCCGCATGTTGCGGACCGTGCTGGGTCCCTAGCCTCATAGACGCCCAGGGAGGTTTTCAAGTAGCGCTGGCAGCCGCCTGCCTGTAACCCTACCCAGCTGGGAAGAGTAATTCTGTGAGCAGAAGTTGAGCTGGGTCTTTGGTTGTTAGGCCTTTAAGCGAACTTCCAGAGATTGGGAAGTCACCCCGCTTCTTAGGAGCTCAGAGGACAGCTTTGTGGGTCATTGGTCAGGCGAACAATGGGGGTTAATGGCCGAAAATGCTCACGTGAACAAAGGTTGGGACGCTGTGACCAGCTTTTAGTGGTCATTTCATCAGTGAAGTTTGGAAAGCTGGACAGCCAGAAGTGCTCAGGAGGATCAGTGCTTAAGGTCCGGAGACCAGCAGGAAATGCTGACGTCATTGAAGGGAAAGGGCCATGTGGATAGCCAGAAATGCTCAGGTGTTCAAGTGCTTGGGTCCCTGGGGCTGGCGGAAGTGCTGACGTCATCGAGGGGGAGTGGCCACATGAAGAGCCGGAAATGCTCAGGAGTTCAAGTGCTTGGGTCCCTGGGGCTGGCAGAAGCGCTGATGTCATCGAGGGGGAGTGGCCACATGAAGATCCCGAAATGCTCAGGTGGATAAGGGCTTGGGAACGGGGGATCAGCAGGAAGTGCTGATGTCATTGGAGGGAATGGGCCACGTGGAGAGCCAGATATGCTCAGGTGGACAAGTGCTTGGGACTGTCAGGCCAGCCAGAAGTGATGACCTCCTCAAGCGGAGGGGCCATGTATAGACCCAGGTGAATGCACTCCAGGGAGGGTCGCTAGAGGTCACAAAAGCCCCAACTTCCATGGGTTCATGCTCTGGAATTTAGGACATGGTACCTATTCTCAGGGAAGGGCGTTCCTCATTATTAAGCAAAAAATTGCGAATTAGGGCTTGGGAACTGTAAGTGAGCCTGGAGGGGCTGGCCTTTACTCCCAGTACTTAAAGGCTTTTCAGGGTCTATTCACTGCCTTTTTTCAGATTTCAAAACCTCAGGCAGGACTGTCAGAGTCCCAGGTCAGTCCAGTGTGAGGTGCCCGCATGTTAGGAACCATGCATTTTCCCTGGCCTCATCGACGCCCAGGATGGTTTTAAAGGATCACTGGCAGCCACCTTCCTGTAAACCTACCGAAGTAGAAAGAGTAAGTCTGTGAAGGGAATTTGAGCTGGGGCTGTGGCTGTTAGCCCTTAAGCTAACTTCCAGAGATTGGGAAGTCACCCCGCTTCTTAGGAGCTCAGTAGACAGCCGTGTGGGTCATTGGTCAGGCGAACAAGGGGGGTTATCGGCCGAAAAAGCTCACGTGAACTAAGGTTGGGGCCCTGTGACCAGCTTTTAGTGGTCATATCATCAGTGGAGTTTGGAAAGCTGGACAACCAGAAGGGCTCAGGTGGCTCAGTGCTTCGGGTCCAGAGACCAGCAGGAAATGCTGACGTCATTGAAGGGAAAGGGCCAGGTGGATAGCCAGAAATGTTTAGGTGTTCAAATGCTTGGGGCCTGGGTATTCCTGGAAGTGCTGACGTCATCGAGGGTGAGTTGCCACATGAAGTGCCTGAAATGCTCAGGTGGATAAGGGCTTGGGGACCGGGGACCAGCAGGAAGTGCTGACGTCATTGGAGGGAAGGGGCCACGTGGAGAGCCAGAAATGCTCAGGTGGACAAGTGCTTGGGGCTCTCCAGCAGGCCAGAAGTGCTGACGTCATCAAGGGGAGGGGCCATGTATAGACCCAGGTGAATGCACTAGAGGGAGGGTCGCTAGAAGTCACAAAAGCCCCAACTTCCATGGGTCGATGCCCTGGAATTTTGGACATGGTACCTGTTCTCAGGGAAGGGCGTTCACCATTATTAAGCAAAAAACTGTGAATTAGGGCTTGGGAACTGCAAGTGAGCCTGGAGGTGCAGGCCTTTACGCCCAGTACTTAAAGGCTTTTCAGGGTCTCAACACTGCCTTTTCCCAGATTTCAAAACCTCAGGCAGGACTGTGAATGCATTCCAGGGAGGGTCGCTAGAGGTCACAAAAGCCCCTATTTTCATGGGTCCATGCCCTGTAATTTTGGACATGGTACCTGTTCTCAGGGAAGGGCGTTCCCCATGAATTAAGCAAAAATCTGGGATTTAGGGCTCCGGAAACTGTAAGTGAGCCTGGAGGGTCAGGCCTTTACGCTCAGTACTGAAAGGCTTTTCGGGGTCTAAACACTGCCTTTTCCCAGATTTCAAAACCTCAGGCAGGACTGTCAGAGTCCCATGTCAGTTCAGCGTGAGGTGCCCGCATGTTGCGGACCATGCGGGGTCCCTGGCCTCATCGACGTCCAGGGAGGTTTTAAAGGAGCGCTGGCAGCCGCCTGCCTGTAACCCCGCGGAGCTGGGAAGAGTACGTCTGTGACAGAAGTTGAGCTGGGCCTTTGGTTGTTAGGCCCTTAAGCTAACTTCCTGCGATTGGGAAGTTACCCGGTTTCTTAGGAGCTCAGTAGACAGCCTTGTGGGTCATTGGTCAGGCGAACAATGGGGGTTAATGGCCGAAAACGCTCACGTGAACAAAGGTTGGGACCTTGTGACCAGCTTTTAGTGGTCATATCATCAGTGGAGTTTCGAAAGCTGGACAACCAGAAGCGCACAGGTGGATCAGTGCTTAAGGTCCAGAGACCAGCAGCAAATGCTGACTTCATTGAAGGGAAAGGGCCACGTGAATAGCCAGAAATGCTCAGGTGTTCAAGTGCTTGGGTCCCTGGGGCTGGCCGGAAGTGCTGACGTCATCGAGGAGGAGTGGCCACATAAAGATCCCGAAATGCTCAGTGGATAAGGGCTTGGCGACCAGGGACCAGCAGGAAGTGCTGATGTCATTTGAGGGAAGGGGCTACATGGAAAGCGAGAAATGCTCAGGTGGACATGTGCTTGGGGCTCTCAGGCCGGCCATAAGTGCTGACCTCATCAAGCGGAGGGGCCATGTATAGATCCAGGTGAATGCATTCCAGGGAGGGTCGCTAGAGATCACAAAAGCCCCAACTTCCTTGGGTCCATGTTCTGGAATTTTGGACATGGTACCTGTTCTCAAGGAAGGGCTTTCCCCATGAATTAAGCAAAAAACTGGGACTTAGGGCTCGGGAAACTGTAAGTGAGCCTGGAGGGGCAGGACTTTACGCACAGTACTGAAAGGCTTTAAAGGGTCTCAACACTGCTTTTTCCCAAATTTCAAAACCTCAGGCAGGACTGTCAAAATCCCGGTCAGTTCAGGGTGAGGTGCCAGCATGTTGCGGACCATGCTGGGTCCCTGGCCTCATCGACGCCCAGGGAGGTTTTCAAGGAGCGCTGGCAGCCGCCTGCCTGTAACCCTACCCAGCTGGGAAGAGTAAGTCTGTGAGCAGAAGTTGAGCTGGGTCTTTGATTGTTAGGCCTTTAAGCTAACATCCAGAGATTGGGAAGTCACCCCGCTTTTTAGCAGCTCAGTAGACAGCCTTGTGGGTCATTGTTCAGGCGAACAGGGGGTATCTATGGCCGAAAACGCTCACGTGTACAAAGGTTAGGGCCCTGTGACCAGCTTTTAGTGGTCATATCATCAGTGGGGTTTGGAAAGCAGAATAGCCAGAAGTGCTCAGGTGGCTCAGTGCTTGGGGTCCTGAGACCAGCAAAAAATGCTGACGTCTTTGAAGGGAAAGTACCACGTGGATAGCCAGAAATGTTCAGATGTTGAAATGCTTGGGGCCCTGGGGCTTCCCGGAAGTGCAGACGTCATCTTGTGAAAGTGGCCACATGAAGTGCCCGAAATCCTCCATTGGATAAGGCCTGGGGACCAGGGACCAGCAGGTATTGCTGACGTCATTGGAGGGAAAGGGCCACGTGGAGAACCAGAAATGCTCAGGTGTTCAAGTGCTTGGGGCCATGGGGCTGCCTGGAAGTTCTGACGTCATGGAGGGGGAGTGGCCACATGTAGTGCCCCAAATGATCAGGTAGATAAGGGCTTGGGGACCGGGGACCAGCAGGAAGTGCTGATGTCATTTGCCAGAAGGGGCCACGTGGAGAGCGGGAATGCTCAGGTGGACAAGTGCTGGGGACTCTCCAGCCGGCCAGAAGTGCTGACCTCATCAAGGGGAGGGGCCATGTAGAGAGCCAGGTAAATGCATTTCAGGGAGGGTCGCTAGAGGTCACAAACGCCCCAACTTCCATGAGTCCATGCGCTGGAATTTTGGACATGGTACCTGTTCTCAGGGAAGGGCGTTCCCCATGAATTAAGGAAAAATCTGGGACTTAGGGCTCTGGAAACTGTAAGTGAGCCTGGAGGGGCAGGCCTTTATGCCCAGTACTGAAGGCTTTCCTGGGTATCACCGCTGCCTTTTCCCAGATTTCAAAACCTCAGGCAGGACTGTCAGAGTCCCAGGTCAGTCCAGTGTGAGGTTCCCGCATGTTAGGGACCATGCTGGGTCCCTGGCCTCATGGACGCCCAGGGAGGTTTTAAAGGAGCGCTGGCAGCCCCCTGCCTGTAACCCTACCGAGGTGGGAAGAGTACGTCTGTGACAGAAGTTGAGCTGGGGCTTTGGTTGTTAGGCCCTTAAGCTAACTTCCAGAGATTGGGAAGTCACCCCGCTTCTTAGGAGCTCAGTAGACAGCCTTGTGGGTCATTGGACAGGCGAACAATGGGGGTTAACGGCCGAAAACGCTCACGTGAACAAAGTTTGGGGCCCTGTGACCAGCTTTTAGTGGTCATATCATCAGTGGAGTTTGGAAAGCTGGACAGCCAGAATTGCTCAGGTGGCTCAGGGCTTGGGGTCCGGAGACCAGCAGGAAATTCTGACGTCATTGAAGGGAAAGGGCCACGTGGATAGCCAGAAATGTTCAGGTGTTCAATTTCTTGGGACCCTGGGGCTTCCCGGAAGTGCTGATGTCATCGAGGGATTGTGGACAGATGAATAGCCAGAAATGCTCAGGTGGATAAGGGCTTGGCGACCAGGACCAGCAGGAAGTGCTGAGGTCATTTGAGGGAAGGGCCCACATGGAGAGCCAGAAATGCTCAGGTGGACAAGTGCTTGGTGCTCTCCAGCCAGCCAGAAGTTCTGACGTCATCAAGGGGAGGGGCTATGTAGAGAGCCAGGTGAATGCATTCCAGGGAGGGTCGCTACAGGTCACAAACTTTCCAAATTCCATGGGTTCATGCTCTGGAATTTAGGACATGGTACCTGTTCTCTGGGAAGTGCGTGCCCCATTATTAAGCAAAAAACTGGGAATTAGGGCTCGGGAAACTGTAAGTGAGCCTGTAGGGGCAGGCCTTTACGCCCAGTACTTAAAGGCTTTTCAGGGTCTCAACACTGCCTTTTCCCAGATTTCAAAACCTCAGGCAGGACTGTCAGAGTCCCTGGTCAGTCCAGTGTGAGGTGCCCACATGTTGAGGACCATGCGGGGTCCCTGGCCTAATCGTCGCCGAGGGAGGTTTTAAAGGAGCGCTGGGCACTGTATGAACCATGGAATAATTCTGTGGAAGTATTGCCTTGTGAATTTGCTGCTATTTTAGTTTTGTCTTTGCTGTAAAATTGTAGCATTAAACAATCATTGTTGTTAATAGGCTTTTTTTTTAAACAATTATGTGAAATACATAGCTGCTCTTGATGAAAAGCAGCTTATTTGCCTTTTTTTCCCTTTGAACTTTGAAGCTAGTGCATTGGAGAAATGCATCCTTTCTCCCCTTTGAAATGCTGTATTAATGTAGTATAATTATTGCTGGTTTTGTAATTTTTCCTGATAATGCCCTTCCCTGAATTTTTAAAAAATCTTTCCTCTTGCCACCCAGTTTTGTACTTGATTGTATTGTTAGTCTGTTTTTAACTGTTTTGCCCAGTTTCCCTTCAACATTGGTGTATATAAACTAATCTCGGTGATACCGTACATAGCTGTTTGAAATGCCAGAATGACTTCTGACTATTCCAAGCTTTTCATAAAATATATTTTATCTGTGATTAGCCACTTGACTAATAGTACTGGCTAACAGATATTGAAAAAATTTTGTTTATTGTTTATTTTCCTATTGATTTTGGTTTAAGACTTGTTTGCACTTGTCTGTTTGACTTGTGTATTATTAACATTGTTTGGCATATTAAAAGTCACTCTGAGCTTACCTTAATTGTCAAAATCTTTGTGATGCCTATTTTCTGTTATCTCCATTATATAGAGAGTACTAAAAGCAAAGGATGTATTTTTGATAGAATATGAAACATTGATTATTTAGTATTGAGCTTTAGTCCATATTAGTTACATTTTTGAATTTAAGAAAAATTTACACATCAATCTTGGGATATTTTTATTTTGTAATTTTAAATATTTAATATTTTATGTCCCATTGCATATTATACTTTTGATCTGCTAGAAATGTATAAGGTAGTTTAAAATAACTTTAGGTTTTTAAGTGACTGTAACGTGACTCATAACTTTCTAATGTGAACTGAATCACAGAAGAGAACTTTAAAGTGGGGAGAGTTTTAACTTAGTAAACTAGGCTGGATTTTAATTGAGAATGCAAATTTAAGTGATACACAGTGCTAATTCTGTGTGACATTTTTCTGGTGAAGATTAGAGTCAGAGAGTAAGCAATGAAGACCTTGAACAGATAAAATGGATGTCATAATATCCTTGTTTTTTTTAAACAGTATTTTAAAAAATATTTTTGATTTCAGAGAGGAAGGAAGAGGGAGAGAGAAAGAGAGAGAGACATCAATGATGAGAAAGAATCATCAATTGGCTGCCTTCTGCACGCCCCCCACTGGAGATCGAGCCTGCAACCCGGGCATGTGTCCCTGACCGGAATCAAACTCAGGACCCTTCAGAACTCAGGCTGACACTCTATCCACTGAGCCAAACCAGCCAGGACTAAACAGTTGTTTTTTTTTTTAATTTTTATGATTTTATTGATTTCAGAGGAATGGAGAGCGAGAGAGAGTGAGAGAGACATCAATGATGAGAGAATCATTGGTCAGCTGCCTCTTGCACGCCCTCTACTGGGGATGGAGCCGAAATCCAGGCATGTAACCCTATCCAGCTGGAAAGAGTAACTCTGTGAGCAGAAGTTGAGCTGGGGCTGTGGGTGTTAGGCCCTTAAGCGAACTTCCAGAAATGTTCAGGTGTTCAAAAGCTTGGGTCCCTGGGGCTGGCCGGAAGTGCTAACGTCACAGAGGGGTCGTGGCCACATGAAGAGCCCGAAATGCTCAGGTGGATAAGGGCTTGGGAACGGGGGACCAGCAGGAAGTGCTGAGGTTATTGGAGGGAAGGGGCCACGTGGAGAGCCAGAAATGCTCAGGTGGACAAGAAGTGCCGATGTCATCAAGGGAAGGGGCCATGTAGAGAGCCAGGTGAATGCATTCCAGGGAGGGTCGCTGGAGATCACAAGGCTTTTCAGAGTCTCAACACTGCCTTTTCCCAGATTTCAAAACCTCAGGCAGGACTGTCAGAGTCCCGGTCAGTTAAGGGTGAGGTGCCCGCATGTTGCGGACCATGCTGGGTCCCTGGCCTCATCGACGCCCAGGGAGGTTTTCAAGGAGCGCTGGCAGCCGACTGCCTGTAACTCTACCCAGATGGGAAGAGTAAGTCTGTGAGCAGAAGTTGAGGTGGGTCTTTGGTTGTTAGGCCTTTAAGCTAACTTCCAGAGATTGGGAAGTCACCCCGCTTCTTTGGAGTTCAGTAGACAGTCTTGTGGGTCATTAGTAAGGCAAACAAGGGGGATTAACGGCCGAAAACACTCACGTGAACAAAGTTTGGGGCACTGTGACCAGCTTTTAGTGGTCATATCATCAGTGGAGTTTGGAAAGCTGGACAGCCAGAATTGCTCATGTGGCTCAGTGCTTGGGGTCCGGAAACCAGCAGAAAATGCTGACGTCATTGAAGGGAAAGGGCCATGTGGATAGCCAGAAATGTTCAGGTGTTCAATTTCTTGGGACCCTGGGGCTTCCCGGAAGTGCTGACGTCATCGAGGAGTTGTGGCCACATGAAGAGCCCAAAATGCTCAGGTGGATAAGGGCTAGGCGACCAGGGACCAGCAGGAAGTGCTGAGGTCATTTGAGGGAAGGGCCCACGTGGAGAGCCAGAAATGCTCAGGTGGACAAGTGCTTGGGGCTCTCCAGCCAGCCAGAAGTTCTGACGTCATTAAGGGGAGGGGTCATGTAGAGAGCCAGGTGAATGCATTCCAGGGATGGTCGCTACAGGTCACAAACGTCCCAAATTCCATGGGTTCATTCTCTGGAATTTAGGACATGGTACCTGTTCTCTGGGAAGGGCGTGCCCCATTATTAAGCAAAAAACTGGGAATTAGGGCTCGGGAAACTGTAAGTGAGCTTCGAGGGGCAGGCATTTACGCCCAGTACTTAAAGGCTTTTCAGGGTCTAAACTCTGCCTTTTCCCAGATTTCAAAACCTCAGGCAGGACTGTCAGAGTCCCAGGTCAGTTCACCGTGAGGTGCCTGCATGTTGGGGACCATGCCGGGTCCCTGACCTAATAATCGCCGAGGGAGGTTTTAAAGGAGCGCTGGCAGCCGCCTGCTTGTAACGCTATCCAGCTGGGAAGAGTAAGTCTGTGAGCAGAAGTTGAGCTGGGGCTGTGTGTTTTAGGCCCTTAAGCTAACTTCCAGAGATTGGGAAGTCACCCCGCTTCTTAGGAGCTCAGTAGACAGCTTTGTGGGTCATTGGTCAGGCGAACAATGGGGGTTAAAGGCCGAAAACGCTCACGTGAACAAAGGTTGGGACGCTGTGACCAGCTTTTAGTGGTCATTTCATCACTGGAGTTTGGAAAGCTGGACAGCCAGAAGTGCTCAGGAGGATCAGTGCTTAAGGTCCGGAGACCAGCAGGAAATGCTGACGTCATTGAAGGGAAAGGGCCACGTGGATAGCCAGAAATGCTCAGGTGTTCAAGTGCTTGGGTCCCTGGGGCTGGCGAAAGTGCTGACATCATCGAGGGGCAGAGGCCACATGAAGAGCCCGAAATGCTCTGGTGTTCAAGTGCTTGGGTCCCTGGGGCTGGCGGAAGTGCTGACGTCATTGAGGGGGAGTGGCCACATGTAGAGCCCGAAATGCTCAGGTGGATAAGGGCTTGGGAAACAAGGCCCAGCAGGAAGTGCTGACGTCATTTGAAGGAAGGGGCCACGTGGAGAGCCAGAAATGCTCAGGTGGACATGTGCTTGGGGCTCTCAGGCCGGCCATAAGTGCTGACCTCCTCAAGCGGAGGGGCCATGTATAGATCCAGGTGAATGCATTCCAGGGAGGGTCGCTAGAGGTCACAAAAGCGCCAACTTCCTTGGGTCCATGCTTTGGAATTTTGGACATAGTACCTGTTCTGAGGGAAGGGCGTTCCCCATGAATTAAGGAAAAATCTGGGACTTAGGGCTAGGAAAACTGTAAGTGAGCCTGGAGGGGCACGCCTTTACGCCCAGTACTGAAAGGATTTTCTGGGTATCAACACTGTCTTTTCCCAGATTTCAAAACCTCAGGCAGGACTGTCAGAGTCCCAGGTCAGTCCAGTGTGAGGTTCCCGCATGTTAGGGACCATGCGGGGTCCCGGGCCTCATCGACGCCCAGGGAGGTTTTAAAGGAGCGCTGGCAGCCGCCTGCCTGTAACCCTTCCGAGCTGGGAAGAGAAAGTCCGTGAGCAGAAGTTGAGCAGGGGCTGTGGCTGTTAGGCCCTTAAGCTAACTTCCAGCGATTGGGAAGTTACCCGGTTTCTTAGGAGCTCAGTAGACAGCCTTGTGGGTTATTGGACAGGCGAACAATGGGGGTTAACTGCCAAAAACACTCACGTGAACAAAGGTTGGTTCCCTGTGACCAGCTTTTAGTTGTCATATCATCAGTGGAGTTTGGAAAGCTGGAGAGCCAGAAGTGCTCAGGTGGATCAGTGCTAATGAAAGAATGCCCTCTCAGAGCGCTGGCAGCCGCCTGCTTGTAACCCTATCCATCTGGGAAGAGTAAGTCTGTGAGCAGAAGTTGAGCTGGGGCTGTGGGTGTTAGGCCCTTAAGCGAACTTCCAGAGATTGGGAAGACACCCCGGTTCTTAGGAGCTCAGTAGACAGCCTTGTGGGTCATTGGTCAGGCGAACAATGGGGGTTAATGGCCGAAAACGCTCACGTGAACAAAGGTTGGGACCTTGTGACCAGCTTTTAGTGGTCATATCATCAGTGGAGTTTCGAAAGCTGGACAACCAGAAGCGCACAGGTGGATCAGTGCTTAAGGTCCAGAGACCAGCAGCAAATGCTGACTTCATTGAAGGGAAAGGGCCACGTGAATAGCCAGAAATGCTCAGGTGTTCAAGTGCTTGGGTCCCTGGGGCTGGCCGGAAGTGCTGACGTCATCGAGGAGGAGTGGCCACATAAAGATCCCGAAATGCTCAGTGGATAAGGGCTTGGCGACCAGGGACCAGCAGGAAGTGCTGATGTCATTTGAGGGAAGGGGCTACATGGAAAGCGAGAAATGCTCAGGTGGACATGTGCTTGGGGCTCTCAGGCCGGCCATAAGTGCTGACCTCATCAAGCGGAGGGGCCATGTATAGATCCAGGTGAATGCATTCCAGGGAGGGTCGCTAGAGATCACAAAAGCCCCAACTTCCTTGGGTCCATGTTCTGGAATTTTGGACATGGTACCTGTTCTCAAGGAAGGGCTTTCCCCATGAATTAAGCAAAAAACTGGGACTTAGGGCTCGGGAAACTGTAAGTGAGCCTGGAGGGGCAGGACTTTACGCACAGTACTGAAAGGCTTTAAAGGGTCTCAACACTGCTTTTTCCCAAATTTCAAAACCTCAGGCAGGACTGTCAAAATCCCGGTCAGTTCAGGGTGAGGTGCCAGCATGTTGCGGACCATGCTGGGTCCCTGGCCTCATCGACGCCCAGGGAGGTTTTCAAGGAGCGCTGGCAGCCTCCTGCCTGTAACCCTACCCAGCTGGGAAGAGTAAGTCTGTGAGCAGAAGTTGAGCTGGGTCTTTGATTGTTAGGCCTTTAAGCTAACATCCAGAGATTGGGAAGTCACCCCGCTTTTTAGCAGCTCAGTAGACAGCCTTGTGGGTCATTGTTCAGGCGAACAGGGGGTATCTATGGCCGAAAACGCTCACGTGTACAAAGGTTAGGGCCCTGTGACCAGCTTTTAGTGGTCATATCATCAGTGGGGTTTGGAAAGCAGAATAGCCAGAAGTGCTCAGGTGGCTCAGTGCTTGGGGTCCTGAGACCAGCAAAAAATGCTGACGTCTTTGAAGGGAAAGTACCACGTGGATAGCCAGAAATGTTCAGATGTTGAAATGCTTGGGGCCCTGGGGCTTCCCGGAAGTGCAGACGTCATCTTGTGAAAGTGGCCACATGAAGTGCCCGAAATCCTCCATTGGATAAGGCCTGGGGACCAGGGACCAGCAGGTATTGCTGACGTCATTGGAGGGAAAGGGCCACGTGGAGAACCAGAAATGCTCAGGTGTTCAAGTGCTTGGGGCCATGGGGCTGCCTGGAAGTTCTGACGTCATGGAGGGGGAGTGGCCACATGTAGTGCCCCAAATGATCAGGTAGATAAGGGCTTGGGGACCGGGGACCAGCAGGAAGTGCTGATGTCATTTGCCAGAAGGGGCCACGTGGAGAGCGGGAATGCTCAGGTGGACAAGTGCTGGGGACTCTCCAGCCGGCCAGAAGTGCTGACCTCATCAAGGGGAGGGGCCATGTAGAGAGCCAGGTAAATGCATTTCAGGGAGGGTCGCTAGAGGTCACAAACGCCCCAACTTCCATGAGTCCATGCGCTGGAATTTTGGACATGGTACCTGTTCTCAGGGAAGGGCGTTCCCCATGAATTAAGGAAAAATCTGGGACTTAGGGCTCTGGAAACTGTAAGTGAGCCTGGAGGGGCAGGCCTTTATGCCCAGTACTGAAGGCTTTCCTGGGTATCACCGCTGCCTTTTCCCAGATTTCAAAACCTCAGGCAGGACTGTCAGAGTCCCAGGTCAGTCCAGTGTGAGGTTCCCGCATGTTAGGGACCATGCTGGGTCCCTGGCCTCATGGACGCCCAGGGAGGTTTTAAAGGAGCGCTGGCAGCCCCCTGCCTGTAACCCTACCGAGGTGGGAAGAGTACGTCTGTGACAGAAGTTGAGCTGGGGCTTTGGTTGTTAGGCCCTTAAGCTAACTTCCAGAGATTGGGAAGTCACCCCGCTTCTTAGGAGCTCAGTAGACAGCCTTGTGGGTCATTGGACAGGCGAACAATGGGGGTTAACGGCCGAAAACGCTCACGTGAACAAAGTTTGGGGCCCTGTGACCAGCTTTTAGTGGTCATATCATCAGTGGAGTTTGGAAAGCTGGACAGCCAGAATTGCTCAGGTGGCTCAGGGCTTGGGGTCCGGAGACCAGCAGGAAATTCTGACGTCATTGAAGGGAAAGGGCCACGTGGATAGCCAGAAATGTTCAGGTGTTCAATTTCTTGGGACCCTGGGGCTTCCCGGAAGTGCTGATGTCATCGAGGGATTGTGGACAGATGAATAGCCAGAAATGCTCAGGTGGATAAGGGCTTGGCGACCAGGACCAGCAGGAAGTGCTGAGGTCATTTGAGGGAAGGGCCCACATGGAGAGCCAGAAATGCTCAGGTGGACAAGTGCTTGGTGCTCTCCAGCCAGCCAGAAGTTCTGACGTCATCAAGGGGAGGGGCTATGTAGAGAGCCAGGTGAATGCATTCCAGGGAGGGTCGCTACAGGTCACAAACTTTCCAAATTCCATGGGTTCATGCTCTGGAATTTAGGACATGGTACCTGTTCTCTGGGAAGTGCGTGCCCCATTATTAAGCAAAAAACTGGGAATTAGGGCTCGGGAAACTGTAAGTGAGCCTGTAGGGGCAGGCCTTTACGCCCAGTACTTAAAGGCTTTTCAGGGTCTCAACACTGCCTTTTCCCAGATTTCAAAACCTCAGGCAGGACTGTCAGAGTCCCTGGTCAGTCCAGTGTGAGGTGCCCACATGTTGAGGACCATGCGGGGTCCCTGGCCTAATCGTCGCCGAGGGAGGTTTTAAAGGAGCGCTGGGCACTGTATGAACCATGGAATAATTCTGTGGAAGTATTGCCTTGTGAATTTGCTGCTATTTTAGTTTTGTCTTTGCTGTAAAATTGTAGCATTAAACAATCATTGTTGTTAATAGGCTTTTTTTTTAAACAATTATGTGAAATACATAGCTGCTCTTGATGAAAAGCAGCTTATTTGCCTTTTTTTCCCTTTGAACTTTGAAGCTAGTGCATTGGAGAAATGCATCCTTTCTCCCCTTTGAAATGCTGTATTAATGTAGTATAATTATTGCTGGTTTTGTAATTTTTCCTGATAATGCCCTTCCCTGAATTTTTAAAAAATCTTTCCTCTTGCCACCCAGTTTTGTACTTGATTGTATTGTTAGTCTGTTTTTAACTGTTTTGCCCAGTTTCCCTTCAACATTGGTGTATATAAACTAATCTCGGTGATACCGTACATAGCTGTTTGAAATGCCAGAATGACTTCTGACTATTCCAAGCTTTTCATAAAATATATTTTATCTGTGATTAGCCACTTGACTAATAGTACTGGCTAACAGATATTGAAAAAATTTTGTTTATTGTTTATTTTCCTATTGATTTTGGTTTAAGACTTGTTTGCACTTGTCTGTTTGACTTGTGTATTATTAACATTGTTTGGCATATTAAAAGTCACTCTGAGCTTACCTTAATTGTCAAAATCTTTGTGATGCCTATTTTCTGTTATCTCCATTATATAGAGAGTACTAAAAGCAAAGGATGTATTTTTGATAGAATATGAAACATTGATTATTTAGTATTGAGCTTTAGTCCATATTAGTTACATTTTTGAATTTAAGAAAAATTTACACATCAATCTTGGGATATTTTTATTTTGTAATTTTAAATATTTAATATTTTATGTCCCATTGCATATTATACTTTTGATCTGCTAGAAATGTATAAGGTAGTTTAAAATAACTTTAGGTTTTTAAGTGACTGTAACGTGACTCATAACTTTCTAATGTGAACTGAATCACAGAAGAGAACTTTAAAGTGGGGAGAGTTTTAACTTAGTAAACTAGGCTGGATTTTAATTGAGAATGCAAATTTAAGTGATACACAGTGCTAATTCTGTGTGACATTTTTCTGGTGAAGATTAGAGTCAGAGAGTAAGCAATGAAGACCTTGAACAGATAAAATGGATGTCATAATATCCTTGTTTTTTTTAAACAGTATTTTAAAAAATATTTTTGATTTCAGAGAGGAAGGAAGAGGGAGAGAGAAAGAGAGAGAGACATCAATGATGAGAAAGAATCATCAATTGGCTGCCTTCTGCACGCCCCCCACTGGAGATCGAGCCTGCAACCCGGGCATGTGTCCCTGACCGGAATCAAACTCAGGACCCTTCAGAACTCAGGCTGACACTCTATCCACTGAGCCAAACCAGCCAGGACTAAACAGTTGTTTTTTTTTTTAATTTTTATGATTTTATTGATTCCAGAGGAATGGAGAGCGAGAGAGAGTGAGAGAGACATCAATGATGAGAGAATCATTGGTCAGCTGCCTCTTGCACGCCCTCTACTGGGGATGGAGCCGAAATCCAGGCATGTAACCCTATCCAGCTGGAAAGAGTAACTCTGTGAGCAGAAGTTGAGCTGGGGCTGTGGGTGTTAGGCCCTTAAGCGAACTTCCAGAAATGTTCAGGTGTTCAAAAGCTTGGGTCCCTGGGGCTGGCCGGAAGTGCTAACGTCACAGAGGCGTCGTGGCCACATGAAGAGCCCGAAATGCTCAGGTGGATAAGGGCTTGGGAACGGGGGACCAGCAGGAAGTGCTGAGGTTATTGGAGGGAAGGGGCCACGTGGAGAGCCAGAAATGCTCAGGTGGACAAGAAGTGCCGATGTCATCAAGGGAAGGGGCCATGTAGAGAGCCAGGTGAATGCATTCCAGGGAGGGTCGCTGGAGGTCACAAGGCTTTTCAGAGTCTCAACACTGCCTTTTCCCAGATTTCAAAACCTCAGGCAGGACTGTCAGAGTCCCGGTCAGTTAAGGGTGAGGTGCCCGCATGTTGCGGACCATGCTGGGTCCCTGGCCTCATCGACGCCCAGGGAGGTTTTCAAGGAGCGCTGGCAGCCGACTGCCTGTAACTCTACCCAGATGGGAAGAGTAAGTCTGTGAGCAGAAGTTGAGGTGGGTCTTTGGTTGTTAGGCCTTTAAGCTAACTTCCAGAGATTGGGAAGTCACCCCGCTTCTTTGGAGTTCAGTAGACAGTCTTGTGGGTCATTAGTAAGGCAAACAAGGGGGATTAACGGCCGAAAACACTCACGTGAACAAAGTTTGGGGCACTGTGACCAGCTTTTAGTGGTCATATCATCAGTGGAGTTTGGAAAGCTGGACAGCCAGAATTGCTCATGTGGCTCAGTGCTTGGGGTCCGGAAACCAGCAGAAAATGCTGACGTCATTGAAGGGAAAGGGCCATGTGGATAGCCAGAAATGTTCAGGTGTTCAATTTCTTGGGACCCTGGGGCTTCCCGGAAGTGCTGACGTCATCGAGGAGTTGTGGCCACATGAAGAGCCCAAAATGCTCAGGTGGATAAGGGCTAGGCGACCAGGGACCAGCAGGAAGTGCTGAGGTCATTTGAGGGAAGGGCCCACGTGGAGAGCCAGAAATGCTCAGGTGGACAAGTGCTTGGGGCTCTCCAGCCAGCCAGAAGTTCTGACGTCATTAAGGGGAGGGGTCATGTAGAGAGCCAGGTGAATGCATTCCAGGGATGGTCGCTACAGGTCACAAACGTCCCAAATTCCATGGGTTCATTCTCTGGAATTTAGGACATGGTACCTGTTCTCTGGGAAGGGCGTGCCCCATTATTAAGCAAAAAACTGGGAATTAGGGCTCGGGAAACTGTAAGTGAGCTTCGAGGGGCAGGCATTTACGCCCAGTACTTAAAGGCTTTTCAGGGTCTAAACTCTGCCTTTTCCCAGATTTCAAAACCTCAGGCAGGACTGTCAGAGTCCCAGGTCAGTTCACCGTGAGGTGCCTGCATGTTGCGGACCATGCCGGGTCCCTGGCCTCATCGACGCCCAGGGAGGTTTTAAAGGAGCGCTGGCAGCAGCTTGCCTGTAACCCTACCGAGCTGGGAAGAGTACATCTGTGACAGAAGTTGAGCTGGGGCTTTGGTTGTTAGGCCCTTAAGCTAACTTCCAGAGATTGGGAAGTCACCCCGCTTCTTAGGAGCTCAGTAGACAGCTTTGTGGGTCATTGGTCAGGCGAACAATGGGGGTTAATGGCCGAAAACGCTCACGTGAACAAAGGTTTTGACGCTGTGACCAGCTTTTAGTGGTCATTTCATCAGTGGAGTTTGGAAAGCTGGACAGCCAGAAGTGCTCAGGAGGATCAGTGCTTAAGGTCCGGAGACCAGCAGGAAATGCTGACGTCATTGAAGGGAAAGGGCCACGTGGATAGCCAGAAATGCTCAGTTGTTCAAGTGCTTGGGTCCCTGGGGCTGGCGGAAGTGCTAACGTCATCGAGTGGAAGAGGCCATATGAAGAGCCCAAACTGCTCAGGTGTTCAAGTGCTTGGGTCCCTGGGGCGGGCAGAAGTGCTGACGTCATCGAGGGGGAGTGGCCATATGAAGATCCCGAAATGCTCCGGTGGATAAGGGCTTGGGAACCAGGGACCAGCAGGAAGTGCTGATGTCATTGGAGGGAAGGGGCCACGTGGAGAGCCAGAAATGCTCAGGTGGACAAGTGCTTGGGACTCTCAGGCCAGCCAGAAGTGATGACGTCACCTAGGGGAGGGGCATTTATAGAGACAGGTGAATGCATTCCAGGGAGGGTCGCTAGAGGTCACAAAAGCCCCTATTTACATGGGTCCATGCTCTGGAATTTTGGACATAATACCTGTTCTCAGGGAAGGGCGTTCCCCATGAATTAAGGAAAAATCTGGGACTTAGGGCTCGGGAAACTGTAAGTTAGCCTGGAGGGGCAGGCCTTTACGCCCAGTACTTAAAGGCTTTTCAGGGTCTCAACACTGCCTTTTCCCAGATTTCAAAACCTCAGGCAGGACTGTCAGAGTCCCTGGTCAGTCCAGTGTGAGGTGCCCAGATGTTGGGGACCATGCGGGGTCCCTGGCCTAATAATCGCCGAGGGAGGTTTTAAAGGAGCGCTGGCAGCCGCCTGCTTGTAACGCTATCCAGCTGGGAAGAGTAAGTCTGTGAGCAGAAGTTGAGCTGGGGCTGTGTGTTTTAGGCCCTTAAGCGAACTTCCAGAGATTGGGAAGTCACCCCGCTTCTTAGGAGCTCAGTAGACAGCTTTGTGGGTCATTGGTCAGGCGAACAATGGGGGTTAAAGGCCGAAAACGCTCACGTGAACAAAGGTTGGGACGCTGTGACCAGCTTTTAGTGGTCATTTCATCACTGGAGTTTGGAAAGCTGGACAGCCAGAAGTGCTCAGGAGGATCAGTGCTTAAGGTCCGGAGACCAGCAGGAAATGCTGACGTCATTGAAGGGAAAGGGCCACGTGGATAGCCAGAAATGCTCAGGTGTTCAAGTGCTTGGGTCCCTGGGGCTGGCGAAAGTGCTGACATCATCGAGGGGCAGAGGCCACATGAAGAGCCCGAAATGCTCAGGTGTTCAAGTGCTTGGGTCCCTGGGGCTGGCGGAAGTGCTGACGTCATCGAGGGGGAGTGGCCACATGAAGAGCCGGAAATGCTCAGGAGTTCAAGTGCTTGGGTCCCTGGGGCTGGCAGAAGCGCTGACGTCATCGAGGGGGAGTGGCCACATGAAGATCCCGAAATGCTCAGGTGGATAAGGGCTTGGGAACGGGGGATCAGCAGGAAGTGCTGATGTCATTGGAGGGAATGGGCCACGTGGAGAGCCAGATATGCTCAGGTGGACAAGTGCTTGGGACTGTCAGGCCAGCCAGAAGTGATGACATCATCAAGGGGAGGGGCCATGTATAGACCCAGGTGAATGCACTCCAGGGAGGGTCGCTAGAGGTCACAAAAGCCCCAACTTCCATGGGTTCATGCTCTGGAATTTAGGACATGGTACCTATTCTCAGGGAAGGGCGTTCCCCATTATTAAGCAAAAAATTGCGAATTAGGGCTTGGGAACTGTAAGTGAGCCTGGAGGGGCTGGCCTTTACTCCCAGTACTTAAAGGCTTTTCAGGGTCTATACACTGCCTTTTTTCAGATTTCAAAACCTCAGGCAGGACTGTCAGAGTCCCAGGTCAGTCCAGTGTGAGGTGCCCGCATGTTAGGAACCATGCATTTTCCCTGGCCTCATCGACGCCCAGGATGGTTTTAAAGGATCACTGGCAGCCGCCTTCCTGTAAACCTACCGAAGTAGAAAGAGTAAGTCTGTGAAGGGAATTTGAGCTGGGGCTGTGGCTGTTAGCCCTTAAGCTAACTTCCAGAGATTGGGAAGTCACCCCGCTTCTTAGGAGCTCAGTAGACAGCCGTGTGGGTCATTGGTCAGGCGAACAAGGGGGGTTATCGGCCGAAAAAGCTCACGTGAACTAAGGTTGGGGCCCTGTGACCAGCTTTTAGTGGTCATATCATCAGTGGAGTTTGGAAAGCTGGACAACCAGAAGGGCTCAGGTGGCTCAGTGCTTCGGGTCCAGAGACCAGCAGGAAATGCTGACGTCATTGAAGGGAAAGGGCCAGGTGGATAGCCAGAAATGTTTAGGTGTTCAAATGCTTGGGGCCTGGGTATTCCTGGAAGTGCTGACGTCATCGAGGGTGAGTTGCCACATGAAGTGCCTGAAATGCTCAGGTGGATAAGGGCTTGGGGACCGGGGACCAGCAGGAAGTGCTGACGTCATTGGAGGGAAGGGGCCACGTGGAGAGCCAGAAATGCTCAGGTGGACAAGTGCTTGGGGCTCTCCAGCAGGCCAGAAGTGCTGACGTCATCAAGGGGAGGGGCCATGTATAGACCCAGGTGAATGCACTAGAGGGAGGGTCGCTAGAAGTCACAAAAGCCCCAACTTCCATGGGTCGATGCCCTGGAATTTTGGACATGGTACCTGTTCTCAGGGAAGGGCGTTCACCATTATTAAGCAAAAAACTGTGAATTAGGGCTTGGGAACTGCAAGTGAGCCTGGAGGTGCAGGCCTTTACGCCCAGTACTTAAAGGCTTTTCAGGGTCTCAACACTGCCTTTTCCCAGATTTCAAAACCTCAGGCAGGACTGTCAGAGTCCCAGGTAAGTTCAGCGTGAGGTGCCCGCATGTTGCGGACCATGCTGGGTCCCTGGCCTCATCGACGCCCAGGGAGTTTTTAAAGGAGCGCTGGCAGCCGCCTGCCTGTAACCCCGCGGAGCTGGGAAGAGTACGTCTGTGACAGAAGTTGAGCTGGGCCTTTGGTTGTTAGGCCCTTAAGCTAACTTCCAGCGATTGGGAAGTTACCCCGTTTCTTAGGAGCTCAGTAGACAGCCTTGTGGGTTATTGGTCCGGCGAACAATGGGGGTTAACTGCCAAAAACACTCACGTGAACAAAGGTTGGTTCCCTGTGACCAGCTTTTAGTTGTCATATCATCAGTGGAGTTTGGAAAGCTGGAGAGCCAGAAGTGCTCAGGTGGATCAGTGCTAATGAAAGAATGCCCTCTCAGAGCAGGCGCAGGAATAGTTAAAATAAAGCAGGCACAGCTCTGTTCCCAGAGAAGAGCATGCTGACCTCCCCCTCAGCGCTTATCAGTAAACGTCCTAGCTTCTGGTTTCTGTTAAAATTTCTGTTCTCACAAAGTTTTCTGTTGAGATAAAACATACCATTCCCATGAGAATAAGTCAACATTCTATCTTGCCCCCCACCTGCGTGTGATTTTTTGCCTTTAAAAGCCTGTAACCAACCCTGGTTCAGGGCTCCAGTCAGCAGTCTCTTGTTAGAGTTGTTGCCTGTGAGTCCCTGTGCCGCGCTTGAATAAAGAAACCTCTTGCTTTTGCATCGAGACTCGAGTCCGGCGTTTTATTTGGGGTCGTCGCTCTGCCAAAGGACCCACCGGGGGTCTTCAAGGTCCTACATTTGGTGCGCTGGCCAGGAAGAAGCGACCACCCCTCAAGCATCAGAACCGACCTTGGAGGTAAGGGGGGCCCCCGAAAATATTTCGTCTTGTTGTCTGTTGTCTGGTTCGTCTGTTAACTGTTTCAGGATTTCTGGTTCTGGTAAAGACAGGTTGTTCTCTCCGTAAGGAGAGGGCTCCTCTGTCCGATTAGGGTTCGGTCAGAAAAACTGTCAAACTGGGGGACGCCCCAGATTCAGGAGACGACCAAGTAAAATTGGTCCTAGTCGGGTGTCCGGCGACGGGCGAGTCAAAGTCCGGCCGGGCAATCTGTAGGACGGGTGTCCGTCCGTCTGGTTATATCAGGTTATTGTTTCAGTCTCGTTGGGCCCTTTGTCTAAGTGTCTTGTTCATTATTGTCTCCTTTTGTTTGCTTCTCTCTTTTCATCCTGACACGGACGGAATGGGACAGGGAAAGAGTACTCCTTTGTCTCTGACTCTCACTAACTGGAAGGACGTGCGGGGACGAGGTTTTGATCTCTCTGTAAATGTTAAAAAAGGACCTTGGCAGACTTTCTGCTCCTCTGAATGGCCTCGGCTCAATGTCGGGTGGCCACCAGAGGGCACTTTTGACCTTTCCGTCATTTTTGCAGTAAAAGACACTGTTTTTCAGCCCGGACCCGGGTCGCACCCCAACCAAAAGCCCTACATCGTCGTCTGGCAGGATCTTGTGCAAAACCCTCCCCCGTGGGTCCGACCCTGGTTGCCCCGAACCGCCTCGCGCGTTCTAACTGTCCAGTCTCCCCCACAGGAGCCTACCAAGAAGCCGCTGGTCGACCCTCAGGCCGACCTCCTCCTTCTCGACACTCCGCCTCCCCCGTCGGATGATGGGGGACCGGCACCGCTTCAGCCCCTTCAGTATTGGCCTTTCTCCTCTGCTGACCTCTATAACTGGAAAACTAACCATCCTCCTTTTTCAGAGGATCCCCAGAAGTTGACGGGGCTGGTGGAGTCCCTTATGTTCTCTCACCAGCCCACCTGGGACGATTGTCAACAGCTGCTCCAGACCCTCTTCACTACTGAGGAGAGGGAAAGAATTCTTCTAGAAGCCCGGAAGAACGCACCTGGTCCCGACGGGCGACCTACTCAACGCCCCCACCTGATGGATGCTGCCTTTCCTTTTACCCGACCAGACTGAAATTTCAACACGGCAGAAGGTAGGGAGCGACTGACAGTCTACCACCAGACTCTAGCGGCTAGCCACCGGGGGGCAGCGCGCTGGCCCACCAATTTGGCTAAGGTAAGAGAAGTCCTTCAGGGACCAGCTGAACACCCCTCTGTCTTCCTCGAGTGGTTAATAGAGGCGTTCAGGAGATATACCCCGTTTGACCCTGCATTGGAAGGACAGAGGGCTTCAGTGGTTATGGCTTTTATAGGTCAGTCCACTCTAGACATAAAAAAGAAACTTCAGCGGATTAAAGGGTTACAGGATTACACCCTCCAGGACCTAGTTAAGGAGGCAGAAAAGGTTTATCATAAGAGGGAAACAGAAGAGGAGAAGGAACAGAGGAAAGAAAGAGAAAGGGAAGAGAGAGTATAAAAGGGAAAAGAGACAGGAGAAGAACTTAACAGGTATCCTGGCCGCAGTAGTAGGAGAAAGCAGACCACTGTCGAGAGAAAAGAGGAGGCAGTCAGGAAACCTGGGCAACAGACCGCCGTTGGATAAGGATCAGTGTGCCTACTGCAAAGAGAAGGGGCACTGGAAGCGGGAATACCCTAAGAAACCAGATAAGGCAGCAAAGCAAGTACTGGCACTTCATGAGGACAGTGACTGAAGGGGACGGGGCTCGGAACTCCTCCCTGAGCCCAGGGTAACTATTCGAGTGGAGGGGAAACCAGTAGACTTCCTGGTAGATACTGGAGCTCAATATTCAGTTTTAAAGGGGCCGCTGGGGCCGATTTCTAAGAAGACATCCTGGGTAATCGGGGCCACCGGTAATAAGCAGTACCCTTGGACTACTACCCGGACTATAGACTTGGGGTCAGGGAAGGTCACCCACTCTTTCCTCGTGATACCTGAATGCCCTGCCCCCCTGTTGGGAAGAGACTTATTGAACAAAATGGGGGCCCAAATCACCTTCACTCCCCGAGGCCCTGTTGTAACCCAGGACGAGACAGAAGCTGCCACCCTCTTGACTCTCCGCCTAGAGGACGAACACCGGCTCTTTGAAACAGGGTTACAAACAGGAGGGGTGGCAACTGAATGGCTTCATCAGTATCCAGGAGCATGGGCGGAGACAGCTGGAATGGGCCTAGCTGATAGACAGCCCCCAGTGGTAGTAGAGCTCAAGTCCTCCGCTACCCCGATAGCAGTAAAGCAATACCCCATGGCAAGGAAAGCCTGGGAAGAGATTAAGCCCCATATCCAGTGCCTCCTAAAGTTGGGAGTCCTGGTCAAGTGCCGTTCACCATGGCTTTTGCCACTGCCCATATTCATGGGGCCATCTACCGCCAGAGAGGCCTCCTTACCTCAGCAGGCAAGGAAATTAAGAATAAGCAAGAAATCCTTTCCCTTTTAGAGGCCATACACGCCCCCCCGGAAGTAGCTATTATCCACTGCCCTGGCCACCAAAGAGGGACCTCAGATGTAGCAGAAGGAAACCGGAAGGCGGATACAGAGGCTAAACGAGCCGCTCTAGGACTGAACATTCTAGCTCTAGCTGAGGCCCCAATGAGCCTGCCGGAACTTCCCAAATATTCCCAGGAAGAGGAGGAAGAACTGGTCAAAAGGCCAGAGAAATATATAAGGGACGAGCAAGGAATTTGGAGGACGGTAGAAGGGAAGATAGTAATACCCGAGGAAGCCGCCAGAGCCTATCTTATGCAACTACACCGGCTCACACATCTAGGAGCAACGCACCTCCGCACTACCTGTCAGGCCTCCGGATACTTCGTCAAAGGACTCACTCGTCTCGCGGAAAAGGTGGTCAGCCGGTACAAAGCGTGCCAACTGGTGAACTCACACCCTTCCCGACTCCCACCTGGGCAGAGACTCAGGGGCGACCGCCCAGGAAGCTACTGGGAAGTGGACTTCACAGAGGTAAAGGTGGCCCGATATGGCTATAAATACCTCCTAGTCTTTGTAGATACCTTTTCAGGCTGGGTAGAGGCCTTCCCCACTAAGAAGGAGACCGCAACCGTAGTGGCCAAGAAGATCTTAGAGGACATCTTCCCCCGGTTTGGAGTACCAAAGGTAATTGGGTCAGACAACGGACCAGCCTTCGTTGCCCAGGTAAGTCAGGGAATGGCCAGGATACTGGGGGCGGATTGGAAATTACATTGTTCGTACAGGCCCCAGAGCTCAGGTCAGGTAGAAAGGATAAATAGAACATTAAAAGAGGCCATGACAAAATTATCCATAGAGACTGGCGTGGCAGACTGGACAGTCCTCCTTCCCTTTGCCCTTTTTCGCGTGCGAAACACTCCTGGCCCCCTAGGAATAACTCCGTTCGAGATCTTGTTTGGGGCCCCTCCGCCCCTGGCTGCAGACCCCTGGTCGGTTAAAACTGGTACTCATACCCCCCAATACCTACTTTCCAGGTTGAAGGCGCTAGAGACTGTCCAGAAGGAAGTATAGACCTCCTTGGCTGCCCTCTATCAACCAGGGGAGCTTCAGGTGCCACACCAGTTCCAGGTTAGGGACTTTGTCTACGTCCGACGCCACCGCGCTGCCAATCTCGAGCCAAGGTGGAAGGGACCCTACCTGGTACTGCTGACGACTCCAACGGCTGTTAAAGTAGACGGCATCGCCACCTAGATCCACGCTTCGCACGCTAAACGAGCGCCCCCGCAGGACCATAAGTAGACAGTGGAAAGGACTGACAACTCCCTCAAGATCCATGTTTGCCGTCGTTCTCCTTCTCCTGCTGGGCCTGCCGATAAGTAGTAGTAGCAACCCCCATACCCTGAAGAGAGTAAACTGGCGAGTTATATCCTCCCAAACGCATCAAATAGTTTGGGAGACGACCAAGATAGCACCTCTCTGGACCTGGTGGCCGCAGCTAACCCCTGACATCTGTGCTCTGGCCGCCGGAGTCCGGGAATGGGATCTTCCCGACACCTCAGTAGAAGCCTCTAAAACGGGGTTAGAAATTAGAGAAAACATAAGTAGAAAGAAGGCTAGAGGTTCGGTACATTGCAGTTATCGGGGGGGCGCGAGAAATGCTAAGAGGGACTCCTTTCTATGTTTGCCCTAAAGATAGGAGGGGACATAAAGGAAATTATAGAAGTAGACGGGAATATTTCTGTGCCGAATGGGGATACGAAACTACTAGAACCGGGAAATAGTTGGGTAATGGCCCCCCCGTATGGGACTACATCCAGGTACAAAGAAATGCCACTCAGCAGTCAGGTCACTGGGGATGGACCAACCCATTGAACATCTCTTTCACGCAAGCCGGGAGAAGGTACAAAGGTTGGCGAGCGGGACAAGAGTGGGGGCTCCGGTTGTACAAGGAGCAACATGATAATAGCCTTATTTTTAAATTAAGGTTAGACGTAGAGGAAATAGAGCGCCCAGTCCCCCTAGGGCCTAATTCTGTCCTATCCGAACAGCGTGCTCCCGGGGTGAACTCTCCCCCGCAGAAGCACAAGCGCACCACCCCAAAGCCGTCAGAGGTGGGGTCGACGCGCCCCACACCGCCAACACTGAGTACTAGCCAAAGGCTCCTGGGGTTAGTACAAGGGGCCTTCAGTATCCTAAACTCCTCCAGTTCCAATTTAACTGACTCTTGTTGGCTATGCCTGGCCTTCGGACCCCCTTACTATGAGGGAATTGCTTTCTCAGGTGTCACCAACAACACTACCTCCCATACTACTTGCAGCTGGGGGACCCATGGCAAACTGACCCTGACGGAAGTCTCCGGGCAGGGTACATGCCTAGGAAAGGTCCCGGAAGACCGAAAGCAGCTCTGCAACCAGACCCTAGAGAGTCCTCAGACCACTACTAACTTCTTCTTAACTCCCCCTCCAGGGGGATGGTGGGCCTGTAACACAGGGCTGACTCCCTATATATCTACTTTGGTCTTCAACAGCTCTCAGGATTATTGTATACTAGTCCAACTAATTCCCAGAGTCCTGTACCACCAGGCTACCTCCTTCGAAGATAAGTTTAGCCTCGCCGGTATAGAAGAGAACCGATCACACTTACTCTGGCAGTATTGTTAGGTTTAGGGGTAGCAGCGGGGGTCGGGACAGGGGCAACAGCCCTCGTCCAAGCTCCTCGCTACACTGAGGAACTACGTATGGCCATAGATAAGGATCTCAAGGCTATAGAACAGTCCATCACCAAACTCGAAGAATCCCTGACTTCTCTATCTGAGGTAGTTTTACAAAATAGGAGGGGACTAGACCTCCTGTTCCTTAAGGAAGGGGGACTCTGTGCTGCCTTGAGGGAACAGTGTTGTTTCTATGCAGACCATTCTGGGATTATAAAAGACTCAATGTCCAAACTAAGAGAGAGGCTTGAGACCCGGCGGCGAGAACGGGAGGCTAACCAGGGATGGTTTGAAGGCTGGTATAATCGTTCCCCCTGGCTCACCACCCTGATTTCTACCCTAATGGGGCCCCTAGTAATTCATTTGATACTCCTGACTTTTGGCCCCTACATCCTAAACAGATTGGTAGCTTTTATCCGGGATACAATAAGTGCAGTCCAGGTAATGGTGCTCCAACAGAGATACCAACCGCTTTCCCAAAGTGAGGGTCTGTAGTCCCAGGATTGGAACTCCCCAAAAAGAAAAGGGGGGAGTGAAAGAATGCACTCTCAGAGAAGGCGCAGGAATAGTTAAAATAAAGCAGGCACAGCTCTGTTCCCAGAGAAGAGCGTGCTGACCTCCCCCTCAGCGCTTATCAGTAAACGTCCTAGCTTCTGGTTTCTGTTAAAATTTCTGTTCTCACAAAGTTTTCTGTTGAGATAAAACATACCATTCCCGTGAGAATAAGTCAACATTCTATCTTGCCCCCCACCTGCGTGTGATTTTTTGCCTTTAAAAGCCTGTAACCAACCCTGGTTCAGGGCTCCAGTCAGCAGTCTCTTGTTAGAGTTGTTGCCTGTGAGTCCCTGTGCCGCGCTTGAATAAAGAAACCTCTTGCTTTTGCATCGAGACTCGAGTTCGGCGTTTGATTTGGGGTCATCGCTCTGCCAAAGGACCCACCGGGGGTCTTCAAGGCCCTACACTTGGGGTCCGGAAAAAGCAGGAAACGCTGACGTCATTGAAGTGAAAGGGCCACGTGGAAAGCCAGCAATGTTCAGTTGTTCAAATACTTCTTGCCCTGGGGCTTCCTGGAAGTGCTGATGTCATCGAAGGGGAGTGGCCACATGAAGTGCCCGAAATGCTCAGGTGGATAAGGGCTTGGCGAACAAGGACCAGCAGGAAGTTCTGAAGTCATTTCCTGGAAGGGGCCACGTGGAGAGGTGGAAATGCTCAGGTGGACAAGTGCTTGGGGCTCTCAGGCCGGCTAGAAGTGCTGACCTCATCAAGCGGAGGGCCCATGTATAGAGCCAGGTGATCATATCATCAATGGAGTTTGGAAAGCCTGACAACCAGAAGTGCTCAGGTGGATCAGTGCTTGGGGTCCAGAGACCAGCAGGAAATTCCGATGTCATTGAAGGGAAAGGGCTACGTAGATAGCCTGAAATGTTCAGGTGTTCAAATGCTTGGTGCCCAAGGGCTGGCCGGAAGTGCTGACGTCATCGAGGGAGAGTGGCCATATGAAGAGCCCGAAATGCTCAGGTGGACAAGTGCCTGGGGATCTCCGGTCAGCCAGAAGTGCTGACGTCATCAAGGGGAGGGGCATGTAGAGAGCCAGGTGAATGCATTCCAGGGAGGGTCGCTAGAGGTCACAAACTTCCCAACTTCCATGGGTTCATGCTCTGGAATTTAGGACATGGTACCTGTTCTCTGGGAAGGGCGATCCCCACGAATTAAGCAAAAAACTGGGACGTAGGGCTCGGGAAATTGTAAGTGAGCCTGGAGGAGCAGGCCTTTACGCACAGTACTTAAAGGCTTTTCAGGGTCTCAACACTGCCTTTTTCCAGATTTCAAAACCTGAGGCAGGACTGTCAAAATCCCAGGTCAGTCCAGTGTGAGGTGCCCACATGTTAGGGACCATGCGGGGAACCGGGCCTCATGGACGCCCAGGGAGGTTTTAAAGGAGCGCTGGCAGCCGCATGCCTGTAACCCTAGTTAGCTAGGAAAAGTAAGTCTGTGAGCAGAATTTGAGCAGGGGCTGTGGGTGTTAGGCCCTTAAGCTAACTTCCAGAGATTGGGAAGTCACCCCGCTTCTTAGGAGCTCAGTAGACAGCCTTGTGGGTCATAGTCAGGCGAACAAGGGGGGTTAACAGCTGAAAACGCTCACGTGAACAAAGGTTTGGTCCCTGTGACCAGCTTTTAGTGGTCATATCATCAGTGGAGTTTGGAAAGCTGGATAGCCAGAATTGCTCAGGTGGCACAGTGCTTGGGTTCCGGAGACCAGCAGAAAATGCTGACGTCATTGAAGGGAAAGGGCCACGTGGATAGCCAGCAATGTTCAGGTGTTCAAATACTTGGGACCCTGGGGCTTCCCGGAAGTGCTGATGTCATCAAAGGGAGTGGCCACATGAGAGCCCTAAATGATCAGGTGGATAAGGGCTTGGCGAACAAGTTCCAACAGGAGGTGCTGACGTCATTTGCCTGAAGTGGCCACGTTGAGAGCCGGAAATGCTCTGGTAGACTTGTGCCTGGGGCTCTCCAGCCAGCCAGAAGTGCTGACGTCATCAAGGGGAGGGGCCATGTAGAGAGCCAGGTGAATGCACTCCAGGGTGGGTGCCACAGGTCACAAACGCCCCAACTTCCATGGGTCCAAGCGCTGGAATTTTGGACATGGTACCTGTTCTCAGGGAAGCGGTGTGACTTCCCAATCTCTAGAAGTTAGCTTAAGGTCCTAACAACGATAGCACCAGCTCAACTTCTGTCATAGAAGTACACTTCCCAGCTTGGTAGGGTTACAGGCAGGCGGCTGCCAGCGCTACTTTGAAACCTCCCTGGGCTTCCATGATCATGGCCAGGGACCCCGCATGGTCCGCAACATGCGGGCACCTCATGCTGAACTTACCTGGGACTCTGACAGTCCTGCCTGAGGTTTTGAAATCTGAGAAAAGGCAGTGGCCACAAGAAGAGCCCGAAATGCTCAGGTGGATAAGGGCTTGGGGACCTAGGACCAGCTGGAAGTGCTGACGTCATTGGAGGGAAGGGGCCATGTGGAGAGCCAGAAATGCTCAGGTGTTTAAGTACTTGGGTCCCTGGGGCTGGCCGGAAGTGCTGACGTCATCGAGAGGGAGTGGCCACATAAAGAGCCCAAAATGCACAGGTGAATAAGGGCTTGGGGACGGGGACCAGCTGGAAGTGCTGACGTCATTTGCAGGAAGGGGCCACGTGGAGAGCCAGAAATGCTCAGGTGGACAAGTGCTTGGGGCTCTCAGGCAGGCCAGAAGTGCTGACGTCATCAAGGGGAGGGCCCATGTATACAACCAGGTGAATGCATTCCAGGGATGGTCGCTAGAGGTCACAAAAGCCCCAACTTCCATGGGTCCATGCTCTGGAATTTTGGACATGGTACCTGTTCTCAGGGAAGAGAGTTCCCCATGAATTAAGCAAAAACCTGGGACTTAGGGCTCGGGAAACTGTAAGTGAGCTTGGACGGGCAGGCCTTTATGCCCAGTACTAAAAGGCTTTTCAGGGTCTCAACACTGCCTTTTCCCAGATTTCAAAACCTGAAGTAGGACTGTCACAGTCCCAGTGCAGTTCAGTATGATGTGCCTACATGTTGCGGACCGTGTTGGGTCCCTGGCCTGACGGACGCCCAGGGAGGTTTTAAAGGAGCGCTCGCAGGGGCCTGCCTGTAACACTACCGAGCTGGGAAGAATAAGTCTGTGAGCAGAAGTTGAGCTGGGGCTGTGGGTGTTAGGCCCTTAAGCTAATTTCCACAGTTTGGGAAGTCACCCCACTTCTTAGGAGGTGAGTAGACAGCCTTGTGGTCATTGTTCAAGCGAACAATAGGGGTTAATGGCCGAAACTCTGACGTGAACAATGGTTGGGGCCCTGTGACCACCTTTAGTGGTCATATCATCAGTGGAGTTTGGAAAGCCTGACAACCAGAAGTGCTCAGGTGGATCAGTGCTTGGGGTCCAGAGACCAGCAAAAAATTCCGATGTCATTGAAGGGAAAGGGCCACGTGGACAAGTGCTTGGGGCTCTCCAGCCTGCCAGAAGTACTGACGTCATCAAGGGGAGGGGCCATGTAGAGAGCCAGGTGAATGCATTCCAGGGATGGTCGCTAGAGGTCACAAACTTCCCAACTTTAATGGGTTCATGCTCTGGAATTTAGGACATGCTACCTTTTCTCTGGGAAGGGCGTGCCCCATTATTAAGCAAAAAACTTGGAGTTAGGGCTCGGGAAACTGTAAGTAAGACTGGTGGGGCAGGCCTTTACGCCCAGTACTTAAAGGCTTTTCAGGGTCTCAACACTGCCTTTTCCCAGATTTCAAAACCTGAGGCAGGACTGTCAAAATCCCAGGTCAGTCCAGTGTGAGGTGCCCACATGTTAGGGACCATGCGGGGTCCCGGGCCTCATGGACGCCCAGGGAGGTTTTAAAGGAGCGCTGGCAGCCGCCTGCCTGTACCCCAAATTAGCTAGGAAAAGTAAGTCTGTGAGCAGAATTTGAGCAGGGGCTGTGGGTATAGGCCCTTAAGCTAACTTCCAGAGATTGGGAAGTCACCACGCTTCTTAGGAGCTCAGTAGACAGCCTTGTGGGTCATAGTCAGGCGAACAAGGAGGGTTAACAGCCGAAAACGCTCACGTGAACAAAGGTTTGGTCCCTGTGACCATATCATCAGTGGAGTTTGGAAAGCTGGACAGCCAGTATTGTTCAGGTGGCACAGTGCTTGGGGTCCGGAGACCAGCGGGAAATGCTGACGTCATTGAAGGGAAAGGGCCACATAGATAGCCAGAAATGCTCAGGTGTTCAAGTGCTGGGGTCCCTGGGCCACGTGGATAGCCAGCAATGTTCAGGAGTTCAAATACTGGGGCCCTGGGGCTTCCCGGAAGTGCTGATGTCATCGAAAGGGAGTGGCCACATGAGAGTCCGAAATGCTCAGGTGGATAAGGGCTTGGCGAACAAGTTCCAACAGGAGGTGCTGACTTCATTTGCCTGAAGGGGCCACGTGGAGAGCAGGAAATGCTCTGGTAGACAAGTGCTTGGGGCTCTCCAGCCAGCCAGAAGTGCTGATGTCATCAAGGGGAGGGGCCATGTAGAGAGCCAGGTGAATGCACTCCAGGGTGGGTCGCCAGAGGTCACAAAAGCCCTGACTTCGATGGGTCCATGCGCTGGAATTTTGGACATGGTACCTGTTCTCAGGGAAGGGCGTTCCCCATTATTAAGCAAAAAACTGCGAATTACTGCTTGGGAACTGTAAGTGAGCTTCGAGGGGCAGGCCTTTACGCCCAGTACTGAAAGGCTTTTCAGGGTCTCAACACTGCCTTTTCCCAGATTTCAAAACCTCAAGCAGGACTGTCAGAGTCCCATGTCAGTTCAGCGTGAGGTGCCCGCATGTTGCGGACCATGCGGGGTCCCTGGCCTCATGGAAGCCCAGGGAGGTTTCAAAGTAGCACTGGCAGCCGCCTGCCTGTAACCCTACCAAGCTGGGAAGAGTACGTCTATGACAGAGGTTGACCTGGGGCTTTCGTTGTTAGGCCCTTAAGCTAACTTCCAGAGATTGGGAAGTCACCCCGCCTCTTAGGAGCTCAGTAGACATCCTTGTGGGTCATTGGTCAGGCGAACAAGGGGGGTTAATGGCCGAAAATGCTCAGGTGGACAAGTGTTTGGGGCTGACCTCATCAAGCGGAGGGGCCACGTATAGAGCCCGGTGAATGCATTCCTGGGAGGGTCGGTAGAGGTCACAAAAGCCCCAACTTCCTTGGGTCCATGCTCTGGAATTTTGGACATGGTACCTGTTCTCAGGGAAGGGCGTTCCCCACGAATTAAGCAAAAAACTGGAACTTAGGGCTCGGGAAATTGTAAGTGAGCCTGGAGGGTCAGTACTTAAAGGCTTTTCAGGGTCTCAACACTGCCTTTTCCCAGATTTCAAAACCTCAGGCAGGACTGTCAGAGTCCCAGGTCAGTCCAGTGTGAGGTGCCCACATGTTGGGGACCATGCGTGGTTTCTGGCCTCATCGACGCCCAGTGAGGTTTTAAAGGAGCGCTGGCAGCAACCTGCTTGTAACCCTACCGAGCTGGGAAGAGTAAGTCTGTGAGCAGAATTTGAGCAGGGGCTGTGGATGTTACACCCTCAAGCTAACTTCCAGAGATTGGGAAGTCACCCCGCTTCTTAGGAGCTCAGTAGACAGCCTTGTGGGTCATTGGTCAGGCGAACAAGGGCGGGGTTAATGGCCGAAAATGCTCACGTTAACAAAGTTTGGGTCCCTGTGACCAGCTTTTAGTGGTCCTATCATCAGTGGAGTTTGGATAGCTGGACAGCAATAATTGCTCAGGTGACTCAGTGCTTGGGGTCCTGAACAGGCAGGAAATGCTGATGTCATTGAAGGGAAAAGGCCAGGTGGATAGCCAGTAATGTTCTGGTGTTCAAATACTTGGGGCCCTGGGACTTCCTGGAAGTGCTGATGTCATCGAAGCAGAGTGGCCACATGAATAGCCCGAAATGCTCAGGTGGATAAGGGCTTGGCGAACAAGGACCAGCAGGAAGTTCTGACGTCATTTCCTAGAAGGGGCCACGTGGAGAGCTAGAAATGCTCAGGTGGACAAGTGCTTGGGGCTCTCTGGCCGGCCAGAAGTGCTGACGTCATCAAGGGGAGGGGCCATGTAAAGAGCCAGGTGAATGCACTCCAGGGTGGGTCGCCAGAGGTCACAAACGCCCCCACTTCCTTGGGTCGATGCGCTGGAATTTTGGACATAGGACCTGTTCTCAGTGAAGGGCGTTCCCCATTATTAAGCAAAAAACTGCGAATTAGAGTTTGGGAACTGTAAGCCTGGAGGGGCAGGCCTTTACGCCCAGTACTTAAAGGCTTTTCAGGGTCTCAACACTGCCTTTTCCCAGATTTTGAAACCTCAGGCAGGACTGTCAGAGTCCCAGGTCAGTTCAGTGTGATGTTCCCGCATATTACGGACCATGCGGGGTCCCTGGCCTCATCGACCCCAAGGGAGGTTTTAAAGGAGCGCTTGCAGCCGCCTGCCTTTAACCCTACAGAGCTGGTAAGAGTAAGTCTGTGAGCAGAGGTTGAGCTGGGGCTGAGGGTGTTAGGCCCTTTAGAGAATTTCCAGAGAATGGGAAGTCACCCCGCTTCTTAGGAGCTCAGTAGACAGCCTTGTGTGTCATTGTTCAGGCGAACAATAGAGGTTTAAGGCCCACAACGCTCACGTGAACAAAGGTTGGGGCCCTGTGACCAGCTTTTAGTGGTCATATCATCAGTGGAGTTTGGAAAGCTGGACAGCCAGAAGTTCTCAGGTAGATCAGTGCTTAGGGTCCGAAGACCAGCAGGAAATGCTGTCCTCATTGAAGGGAAAGGGCCACGTGGATAACCAGAAATGCTCAGGTGTTTAAGTGCTTGGGGATCTGGGCTTCCCGGAAGTGCTGACGTCATGGAGGGGGAGTGGCCACATGAAGAGCCCGAAATGCTCAGGTGGATAAGGGCTTGGGGACCTGGGACCAGCTGGAAGTGCTGACGTCATTGGAGGGAAGGGGCCAAGTGTAGAGCCAGAAATGCTCAGGTGTTTAAGTGCTTGGGTCCCAGGGACTGGCCGGAAGTGCTGACGTCATCGAGAGGGAGTGGCCAAATGAAGAGCCCAAAATGCTCAGGTGAATAAGGGCTTGGGGACGGGGACCAGCTGGAAGTGCTGACGTCATTTGCAGGAAGGGGCCACGTGGAGAGCCAGAAATGCTCAGGTGGACAAATTCTTGGGGCTCTCAGGCCGGCCAGAAGTGCTGACGTCATCAAGGGGAGGGGCCATGTATACAACCAGGTGAATGCATTCCAGGGATGGTCGCTAGAGGTCACAAAAGCCCCAACTTCCTTGGGTCCATGCTCTGGAATTTTGGACATGGTACCTGTTCTCAGGGAAGGGAGTTCCCCATGAATTAAGCAAAAAACTGGGATTTAGGGCTCAGGAAACTGTAAGTGAGCCTGGAGGGCCAGGCCTTTACGCCCAGTACTAAAAGGCTTTTCAGGGTCTCAACACTGCCTTTTCCCAGATTTCAAAACCTGAAGTAGGACTGTCAGAGTCCCAGTGCAGTTCAGTATGAGGTGCCCACATGTTGCGGACCGTGCGGTGTCCCTGGCCTGACGGACGCCCAGGGAGGTTTTAAAGGAGCGCTGGCAGCGGCCTGCCTGTAACCCTATCGAGCTGGGAAGAATAAGTCTGTGAGCAGAAGTTGAGCTGGGGCTGTGGGTGTTAGGCCCTTAAGCTAATTTCCAGAGATTGGGAAGTCACCCCGCTTCTTAGGAGGTGAGTAGACAGCCTTGTGGGTCATTGTTCAAGCGAACAATAGGGGTTAATGGCCGAAAATCTAACGTGAACAACGGTTGGTGCCCTGTGACCACCTTTAGTGGTCATATCATCAGTGGAGTTTGGAAAGCCTGACAACCAGAAGTGCTCAGGTGGATCAGTGCTTGGGGTCCAGAGACCAGCATGAAATTCCGATGTCATTGAAGGGAAAGGGCCACGTGGATAGCCAGAAATGTTCAGGTGTTCAAATGCTTGGTGCCCAAGGGCTGGCCGGAAGTGCTGATGTCATAGAGGGGGAGTGGCCACATGAATAGCCCGAAATGCTCAGGTGGACAAGTGCTTGGGGCTCTCTGGCCTGCCAGAAGTGCTGACGTCATCAAGGGGAGGGGCATGTAGAGAGCCAGGTGAATGCATTCCAGGGAGGGTCGCTAGAGGTCACAAACTTCCTAACTTCCATGGGTTCATGCTCTGGAATTTAGGACATGGTACCTGTTCTCTGGGAAGGGCGTGCCCCATTATTAAGCAAAAAACTGGGAATTAGGCCTCGGGAAACTGTAAGTAAGCCTGGAGTGGCAGGCCTTTTCGCCCAGTATTTAAAGGCTTTTCAGGTTCTCAACACTGCCTTTTCCCAGATTTCAAAACCTGAGGCAGGACTGTCAGAATCCCAGGTCAGTCCAGTGTGAGGTTCCCACATATTAGGGACCATGTGGGGTCCCGGGCCTCATGGACGCCCAGGGAGGTTTTAAAGGAGCGCTGGCAGCCGCCTGCCTGTAACCCTAATTAGCTAGGAAAAGTAAGTCTGTGAGCAGAATTTGAGCAGGGGCTGTGGGTGTTAGGCCCTTAAGCAAACTTCCAGAGATTGGGAAGTCACCCCGCTTCTTAGGAGCTCAGTAGACAGCCATGTGGGTCATAGTCAGGCGAACAAGGGGGGTTAACAGCCGAAAATGCTCACGTGAACAAAGGTCCCTGTGACCAGCTTTTAGTGGTCATATCATCAGTAGAGTTTGGAAAGCTGGACAGCCAGAAGTGCTCAGGTGGCTCAGTGCTTGGGGTCCGGAGACCAGCAGGAAATGCTGACGTCACTGAAGGGAAAGGGCCACGTGGATAGCCAGCAATGTTCAAGTGTTCAAATACTTGGGGCCCTGGGGCTTCCCGGAAGTGTTGACGTCATCGAGGGGGAGTGGCCACATGAAGTGCCCAAAATGCTCAGGTATGTAAGGGCTTGGGGACCAGGGACCAGCAGGAATTGCTGACATCATTGGAGGGATGGGACCACGTGGAAAGTCAGAAATGCTCAGGTGATCAAGTGCTTGGGGCCCTGGGGCTGTCAGGAAATGCTGATGTCATTGAGGGGGAGTGGCCACATGAAGTGCCCGAAATGCTCAGGTGGATAAGTTCTTGGGGACCGGCGACGAGCAGGAAGTGCTGACATCATTTGTTGGAAGGGGCCACGTGGAGAGCCGGAAATGCTCAGGTGGACAAGTGCTTGGGGCTCTCAGGCCGACCAGAAGTGCGGACCTCATCAAGCGGAGGAGCCATGTATAGAGCCAGGTGAATGCATTCCAGAGAGGGTCGCTAGAGGTCACAAACGCCCCAACTTCCATGGGTTGATGCGCTGTAATTTGGGACATGGTACCTGTTTTCAGTGAAGGGCGTTCCCCATTATTAAGCAAAAAACTGTGAATTAGGGCTCCAGAACTGTAAATCAGCCTGGAGTGGCAGGCCTTTACGCCCAGTACTTAAAGGCTTTTCAGGATCTCAACACTGCCTTTTCCCAGATTTCAAAACCTCAGGCAGGACTGTCAGAGTCCCAGGTCAGTCCACTGTAAGGTGCCCACATGTTGCGGCCATGCGGGGTCCCTGGTCTCATCGACTCCCAGGGAGGTTTTAAAAAAGCGCTGGCAGCCGCTTGCCTGTAACCTTATCCAACTGGGAAGAGTAAGTCTGTGAGCAGAAGTTGAGCAGGGGCTGTGGGTGTTAGGCCCTTAAGCGAACTTCCAGAAATTGGGAAGTCGCCCCGCTTCTTAGGAGCTCAGTAGACAGCCTTGTGGGTCATTGTTCAGGCGAACAAGGGGTATTAATGGCGAAAACGCTCACGTGAACAAAGGTTGGGGCCCTGTAACCAGCTTTTAGTGGTCATATCATCAGTGGAGTTTGGAAGCTGGACAGCCAGAAGTGCTCAGGTGGCTCAGTGGTTGGGGTCGGAGACCAGCAGGAAATGCTGACGTCATTGAAAGGAAAGGGCCACGTAGATAGGCAGAATTGTTCAGGTGTTCAAATGCATGGGGCCCTGGGGCTTCCCGAGAGTGCTGACGTCATCGAGGGGGAGTGACCACATTAAGAGCTCGAAATCCTCAGGTGGATAAGGGCTTGGCGAACAAGGACCAGCAGGAAGTGCTGACGTCATTTTCCGTAAGGGGCAATGTGGAGAGCTGGAAATGCTCAGGTGGACAAGTGCTTGGGGATCTCTGGCCGGCCATAAGTGCTGATGTCATCAAGGGGAGGGGCCATGTAAAGAGCCAGGTGAATGCACTCCAGGGTGGGTCGCCAGAGGTCACAAACGCCCCCACTTCCTTGGGTCGATGCGCTGGAATTTTGGACATGGTACCTGTTTTCAGGGAAGGGCGTTCCCCATTATTAAGCAAAAAACTGCGAATTAGAGTTTGGGAACTGTAAGCCTGGAGGGGCAGGTCTTTACGCCCAGTACTTAAAGGCTTTTCAGGGTCTCAACACTGCCTTTTCCCAGATTTCGAAACCTCAGGAAGGACTGTCAGAGTCCCAGGTCAGTTCAGTGTGATGTTCCCGCATGTTACGGACCATGCGGGGTCCCTGGCCTCATCGACGCCAAGGGAGGTTTTAAAGGAGCGCTTGCAGCCGCCTGCCTTTAACCCTACCAAGCTGGTAAGAGTAAGTCTGTGAGCAGAAGTTGAGCTGGGGCTGAGGGTGTTAGGCCCTTAAGAGAACTTCCAGAGAATGGGAATTCACCCCGCTTCTAAGGAGCTCAGGAGACAGCCTTCTGTGTCATTGTTCAGGCGAACAATAGAGGTTAAAGGCCCAAAACGCTCACTTTAACAAAGGTTGGGGCCCTGTGACCAGCTTTTAGTGGTCATATCATCAGTGGAGTTTGGAAAGCTGGACAGCCAGAAGTTCTCAGGTAGATCAGTGCTTACGGTCCAAAGACCAGCAGAAAATGCTGTCCTCATTGAAGGGAAAGGGCCACGTGGATAACCAGAAATGCTCAGGTGTTTAAGTGCTTGGGATCTGGGCTTCCTGGAAGGGCTGACGTGATCGAGGGGGATTGGCCACATGAAGAACCCGAAATGCTCAGGTGGATAAAGGCTTGGGGACCAGGGACCAGCAGGAAGTGCTGACGTCTTTGGAGGGAAGGGACCATGTGGAGAGCCAGAAATGCTCAGGTGGACAAGTGCTTGGGGCTCTCTGTCCGGCCAGAAGTGCTGACCTCATCAAGGGGAGTGGCCATGTAGAGAGCCCTGTGAATGCATTTCAGGGAGTGTCGCTAGATGTCACTAAAGCCCCAACTTCCATTGGTCCATGCGCTGGATTTTTGGACATGGTACCTGTTCTCAGGGAAGAGTGTTCCCAATTATTAAGCAAATAGCTGCGAATTAGGGCTTGGGAACTGTAAGTGAGCCTGGAGAGGCAGGACTTTACGCCCAGTACTTAAAGGCTTTTCAGCGTCTCAACACTGCCTTTTCCCAGATTTCAAAACCTCACTGAGGACTGTCGCAGTCCCAGTTCAGTCCACTGTAAGGTGCCCGCATGTTGCGGACCATGCGGGGTCCCTGGCCTCATCGACTCCCAGGGAGGTTTTAAAGTAGCGCTGGCAACCGCTTGCCTGTAACCTTATCCAGCTGGGAAGAGTAAGTCTGTGAGCAGAAGTTGAGCTGGGGCTGTGGGTTTTAGGCCTTTAAGCGAACTTCCAGAGATTGGGAAGTCACCCCGCTTCTTAGGAGCTCAGTAGACAGCCTTCTGTGTCATTCTTCAGGCGAACAATAGAGGTTAAAGGCCCAAAACGCTCACGTGAACAAAGGTTGGGCCCTGTGACCAGCTTTTAGTGGTCATATCATCAGTGGAGTTTGGAAAGCTGGACAGCCAGAAGTTCTCAGGTAGATCAGTGCTTACGGTCCAAAGACCAGCAGAAAATGCTGTCCTCATTGAAGGGAAAGGGCCACGTGGATAACCAGAAATGCTCAGGTGTTTAAGTGCTTGGGATCTGGGCTTCCTGGAAGGGCTGACGTGATCGAGGGGGATTGGCCACATGAAGAACCCGAAATGCTCAGGTGGATAAAGGCTTGGGGACCAGGGACCAGCTGGAAGTGCTGACGTCTTTGGAGGGAAGGGACCATGTGGAGAGCCAGAAATGCTCAGGTGGACAAGTGCTTGGGGCTCTCTGTCCGGCCAGAAGTGCTGACCTCATCAAGGGGAGTGGCCATGTAGAGAGCCCTGTGAATGCATTTCAGGGAGTGTCGCTAGATGTCACTAAAGCCCCAACTTCCATTGGTCCATGCGCTGGATTTTTGGACATGGTACCTGTTCTCAGGGAAGAGTGTTCCCAATTATTAAGCAAATAGCTGCGAATTAGGGCTTGGGAACTGTAAGTGAGCCTGGAGAGGCAGGACTTTACGCCCAGTACTTAAAGGCTTTTCAGCGTCTCAACACTGCCTTTTCCCAGATTTCAAAACCTCACTGAGGACTGTCGCAGTCCCAGTTCAGTCCACTGTAAGGTGCCCGCATGTTGCGGACCATGCGGGGTCCCTGGCCTCATCGACTCCCAGGGAGGTTTTAAAGTAGCGCTGGCAACCGCTTGCCTGTAACCTTATCCAGCTGGGAAGAGTAAGTCTGTGAGCAGAAGTTGAGCTGGGGCTGTGGGTTTTAGGCCTTTAAGCGAACTTCCAGAGATTGGGAAGTCACCCCGCTTCTTAGGAGCTCAGTAGACAGCCTTCTGTGTCATTCTTCAGGCGAACAATAGAGGTTAAAGGCCCAAAACGCTCACGTGAACAAAGGTTGGGCCCTGTGACCAGCTTTTAGTGGTCATATCATCAGTGGAGTTTGGAAAGCTGGACAGCCAGAAGTTCTCAGGTAGATCAGTGCTTAAGGTCCAAAGACCAGCAGGAAATGCTGTCCTCATTGAAGGGAAAGGGCCACGTGGATATCCAGAAATGCTCAGGTGTTTAAGTGCTTGGGATCTGGGCTTCCCGGAAGTGCTGAGGTCATCGAGGGGGAGTGGCCACATGAAGAGCCCGAAATGCTCAGGTGGATAAAGGCTTGGGGACCAGGGACCAGCAGGAAGTGCTGACGTCTTTGGAGGGAAGGGACCATGTGGAGAGCCAGAAATGCTCACGTGGAGAAGTGCTTGGGGCTCTCCGGCCTGCCAGAAGTGCTGACGTCATCAAGGGGAGGGGCATGTAGAGAGCCAGGTGAATGCATTCCAGGGAGGGTCACTAGAGGTCACAAACTTCCCTACTTCCATGTGTTCATGCTCTGGAATTTAGGACATGGTACCTGTTCTCTGGGAAGGGCGTGCCCCATTATTAAGCAAAAAACTGAAAATTAGGGCTCAGCAAACTGTAAGTAAGCCTGCAGGGGCAGGCCTTTACGCCCAGTACTTAAAGGCTTTTCAGGGTCTCAACATTGCCTTTTCCCAGATTTCAAAACCTGAGGCAGGACTGTCAGAATCCCAGGTCAGTCCAGTGTGAGGTGCCCACATGTTAGGGACCATGCGGGGTCCCGGGCCTCATGGAAGCCCAGGGAGGTTTTAAAGGAGCGCTGGCAGCTGCCTGCCTGAAACCCTAATTATCTAGGAAAAGTAAGTCTGTGAGCAGAATTTGAGCAGGGGCTGTGGGTGTTAGGCCCTTAAGCGAACTTCCATAGATTGGGAAGTCACCCCGCTTCTAAGAGCTCAGTAGACAGCCTTGTGGGTCATTGGTCAGCCGAACAAGGGGGGTTAACAGCCGAACGCTCACGTGAACAAAGGTTTGGTCCCTGTGACCAGCTTTTAGTGGTCATATCATCAGTGGAGTTTGGAAAGCTGGACAGCCAGAATGGCTCAGGTGGCACAGTTCTTGGTGTCTGGAGACCAGCAGGAAATTCTGACGTCATTGAAGGGAAAGGGCCACGTGGATAGCCAGCAATATTCAGGTGTTCAAATATATGGGGCCCTGGGTCTTCAGGGAAGTGCTGATGTCATCGAAAGGGAGTGGCCACATGAAGTGCCCAAAATGCTCAGGTATATAAGGGCTTCGGGACCAGGGACCAGCAGGAAGTTCTGACGTCATTGGAGGGAAGGGACCACGTGGAAAGTCAGAAATGCTCAGGTGTTCAAGTGCTTGGGGCCCTGGGGCTGTTAGTATGTGCTGATGTCATTGAGGAGGAGTGGCCACATGAAGTGCCCGAAATGCTCAGGTGGATAAGGGCTTGGGGACCGGGGACCAGCAGGAAGTGCTGACATCATTGGAGGAAAGGGGCCACGTGGAGAGCCAGAAATGCTCAGGTGGACAAATTCTTGGGGCTCTCAGGCCTGCCAGAAGTGCTGACGTCATCAAGGGGAGGGGCCATGTATAGAGCCAGGTGAATGCATTCCAGGGATATTCGCTAGAGGTCACAAAAGCCCCAACTTCCATGTGTCTATGCTCTGGAATTTTGGACATGGTACCTGTTCTCAGGGAAGGGTGTTCTCCATGAATTAAGCAAAGAACTGCACTTAGGGCTCGGGAAACTGTAAGGAAGCCTGGAGGGGCAGGCATTTACGCCCAGTACTAAAGGGCTTTTCAGGGTCTCAACACTGCCTTTTCCCAGATTTCAAAACCTCAAGTAGGACTGTCAGAGTCCCAGTGCAGTCAGTGTGAGGTGCCCACATGTTGCGGACCATGCGGGGTCCCGGGCCTGACGGACGCCCAGGGAGGTTTTAAAGGAGCGCTGGCAGCCGCCTGCCTGTAACACTACTGAGCTGGGAAGAATAAGTCTGTGAGCAGAAGTTGAGCTGGGGCTGTGGGTGTTAGGCCCTTAAGCTAATTTCCAGAGATTGGGAAGTCACCCTGCTTCTTAGGAGGTCAGTAAACAGCATTGTGGGTCATTGTTCAGGCGAACAATAGGGGTAAATGGCCTAAACTCTCACGTGAACAAAGGTAGGGGTCCGGTGACCACCTTTACTGGTCATATCATCAGTGGAGTTTGGACAGCTGGACAGCCAGAAGTGCTCAGGTGGATCAGTGCTTGGGGTCCAGAGACCAGCAGGAAATTCTGATGTCATTGAGGGGAAAGGGCCACGTAGATAGCCAGAAATGTTCAGGTGCGCAAGTGCTTCGGGCCCTGGGGCTGGCCGGAAGTGCTTACGTCATCGAGGGGGAGTGGCCACATGAAATGCCCGAAATGCTCAGGTGGATAAAGGCTTGGGGACCAGGGACCAGCAGGAAGTGCTGACGTCTTTGGAGGGAAGGGACCATGTGGAGATCCACAAATGCTCACGTGGACAAGTGCTTGGGGCTCTCTGGCCGGCCAGAAGTGCTGACCTCATCAAGGGGAGGGGCCATGTAGAGAGCCAGGTGAATGCATTTCAGGGAGTGTCGCTAGATGTCACTAAAGCCCCAACTTCCATTGGTCCATGCGCTGGATTTTTGGACATGGTACCTGTTCTCAGGGAAGAGCGTTCGCAATTATTAAGCAAAAAACTGCGAATTAGGGCTTGGGAACTGTAAGTGAGCCTGGAGAGGAAGGACTTTACGCCCAGTACTTAAAGGCTTTTCAGCGTCTCAACACTGCCTTTTCCCAGATTTCAAAAGCTCAGGCAGGACTGTCACAGTCCCAGTTCAGTCCACTGTAAGGTGCCCGCATGTTGCGGACCATGCGGGGTCCCTGGCCTTATCGACTCCCAGGGAGGTTTTAAAGTAGCGCTGGCAGCCGCTTGCCTGTAACCTTATCCAGCTGGGAAGAGTAAGTCTGTGAGCAGAAGTTGAGCTGGGGCTGTGGGTTTTAGGCCTTTAAGCGAACTTCCAGAGATTGGGAAGTCACCCCGCTTCTTAGGAGCTCAGTAGACAGCCTTCTGTGTCATTGTTCAGGCGAACAATAGAAGTTAAAGGCCCAAAACGCTCACGTGAACAAAGGTTGGGGCCCTGTGACCAGCTTTTAGTGGTCATATCATCAGTGGAGTTTGGAAAGCTGGACAGCCAGAAGTTCTCAGGTAGATCAGTGCTTAGGGTCCGAAGACCAGCAGGAAATGCTGTCCTCATTGAAGGGAAAGGGCCACGTGGATAAGCAGAAATGCTCAGGTGTTTAAGTGCTTGGGATCTGGGCTTCCCAGAAGTGCTGACGTCATCGAGGGGGAGTGGCCACATGAATAGCCCGAAATGCTCAGGTAGATAAGGGCTTGGGGACCTGGGACCAGCTGGAAGTGCTGACGTCATTGGAGGGAAGGGGCCAAGTGTAGAGCCAGAAATGCTCAGGTGTTTAAGTGCTTGTGGCCCTGGGGCTGGCCGGAAGTGCTGACGTCATCGAGAGGGAGTGGCCACATGAAGAGCCCAAAATGCTCAGGTGGATAAGGGCTTGGGGATCTCAGGCCGGCCAGAAGTGCTGACGTCATCAAGGGGAGGGGCCATGTATACAACCAGGTGAATGCATTCCAGGGATGGTCGCTAGAGGTCACAAAAGCCCCAACCTCCCTGGGTCCATACTCTGGAATTTTGGACATGGTACCTGTTCTCAAGGAAGGGAGTTCCCCATGAATTAAGCAAAAAACTGGGACTTAGGGCTCGGGAAACTGTAAGTGAGCCTGGAGGGCCAGGCCTTTACGCCCAGTACTAAAAGGCTTTTCAGGGTCTAAACACTGCCTTTTCCCAGATTTCAAAACCTGAAGTAGGACTGTCAGAGTCCCAGTGCAGTTCAGTATTAGGTACCCACATGTTGCGGACCGTGCGGTGTCCCTGGCCTGACGGACGCCCAGGGAGGTTTTAAAGGAGCGCTGGCAGCGGCCTGCCTGTAACCCTACCGAGCTGGGAAGAATAAGTCTGTGAGCAGAAGTTGAGCTGGGGCTGTGGGTGTTAGGCCCTTAAGCTAATTTCCAGAGATTGGGAAGTCACCCCGCTTCTTAGGAGGTGAGTAGACAGCCTTGTGGGTCATTGTTCAAGCGAACAATAGGGGTTAATGGCCGAAACTCTGACGTGAACAATGGTTGGGGCCCTGTGACCACCTTTAGTGGTCATATCATCAGTGGAGTTTGGAAAGCCTGACAACCAGAAGTGCTCAGGTGGATCAGTGCTTGGGGTCCAGAGACCAGCAGGAAATTCCGATGTCATTGAAGGGAAAGGGCCACGTGGATAGCCAGAAATGTTCAGGTGTTCAAATGCTTGGTGCCCAAGGGCTGGCCGGAAGTGCTGACGTCATCGAGGGGGAGTAGGCATATGAAGAGCCCAAAATGCTCAGGTGGACAAGTGCTTGGGGCTCTCTGGCCTGCCAGAAGTGCTGACGTCATCAAGGGGAGGGGCATGTAGAGAGCCAGGTGAATGCATTCCAGGGAGGGTCGCTAGAGGTCACAAACTTCCCAACTTCCATCGGTTCATGCTCTGGAATTTAGGACATGGTACCTGTTCTCTGGGAAGGGCGTGCCCCATTATTAAGCAAAAAACTGGGAATTAGGGCTCGGGAAACTGTAAGTAAGCCTGCAGGGGCAGGCCTTTACGCCCAGTACTTAAAGGCTTTTCAGGGTCTCAACACTGCCTTTTCCCAGATTTCAAAACCTGAGGCAGGACTGTCAGAATCCCAGGTCAGTCCAGTGTGAGGTGCCCACATGTTAGGGACCATGCGGGGTCCCGGGCCTCATGGACGCCCAGGAAGGTATTAAAGGAGCACTGGCAGCCGCCTGCCTGTACCCCAAATTAGCTAGGAAAAGTAAGTCTGTGAGCAGAATTTGAGCAGGGGCTGTGGGTGTTAGGCCCTTAAGCTAACTTCCATAGATTGGGAAGTCACCCCGCTTCTTAGGAGCTCAGTAGACAGCCTTGTGGGTCATTGGTCAGGGGAACAAGGGGGGTTAACAGCTGAAAATGCTCACGTGAACAAAGGTTTGGTCCCTGTGACCAGCTTTTAGTGGTCATATCATCCGTGGAGTTTGGAAAGCTGGACAGCCAGAATGGCTCAGGTGGCACAGTGCTTGGGGTCCCGAGAACAGCAGGAAATGCTGACGTCATTGAAGGGAAAGGGCCACGTGGATAGCCAGCAATGTTCAGGTGTTCAAATACTTGGTGCCCTGGGGCTTCCCGGATGTGTTGATGTCATCGAAGGGGAGTGGCCACATGAAGTGCCCAAAATGCTCAGGTATATAAGGGCTTTGGGACCAGGGACCAGCTGGAAGTTCTGACGTCATTGGAGGGAAGGGACCACGTGGAAAGTCAGAAATGCTCAGGTGTTCAAGTGCTTGGGGCCCTGGGGCTGTCAGGAAGTGCTGATGTCATTGAGGGGGAGTGGCCACATGAAGTGCCCGAAATGCTCAGGTGGATAAGGGCTTGGGGACCGGGGACCAGCAGGAAGTGCTGACGTCGTTGGAGGGAAGGGGCCACGTGGAGAGCCAGAAATGCTCAGGTGGACAAGTGCTTGGGACTCTCAGGCCTGCAAGAAGTGCTGACGTCATCAAGGGTAGGGGCCATGTATAGAGCCAGGTGAATGCACTCCAGGGATGGTCGCTAGAGGTCACAAACGCCCCCACTTCCTTGGGTCGTTGCGCTGGAATTTTGGACATGGTACCTGTTCTCAGGGAAGGGCGTTCCCCATTATTAAGCAAAAAACTGCGAATTAGGGCTTGGGAACTGTAAGTGAGCCTGGAGGGGCAGGCCTTTACGCCCAGTACTTAAAGGCTTTTCAGGGTCTCAACACTGCCTTTTCCCAGATTTCAAAACCTCAGGCAGGACTGTCAGAGTCCCATGTCAGTTCAGCGTGAGGTGCCCGCATATTGCGGACCATGCGGGGTCCCTGGACTCATCGACTCCCAGGGAGGTTTTAAAAAAGCGCTGGCAGCCGCTTCCCTGTAACCTTATCAAGTTGGAAAGAGTAAGTCTGTGAGCAGAAGTTGAGCTGGGGCTGTGGGTGTTAGGCCCTTAAGCGAACTTCCAGAGATTGGGAAGTCATCCCGCTTCTTAGGAGCTCATTACACAGCCTTATGGGTCATTTTTCAGGCGAACAAGGGGTATTAATGGCGAAAACGCTCACGTGAACAAAGGTTGGGGCCCTGTAACCAGCTTTTAGTGGTCATATCATCAATGGAGTTTGGAAAGCTGGACAGCCAGAAGTGCTCAGGTGGCTCAGTGCTTGGGGTCCGGAGACCAGCAGGAAATGCTGACGTCATTGAAGGAAAAGGGCCACGTAGATAGCCAGAAATGTTCATGTGTTCAAATGCTAGGGGCCCTGGGGCTTCCCGGAAGTGCTGACGTCATCGAGGGGGAGTGGCCACATGAAGTGCCCAAATGCTCAGGTGGATAAGGGCTTGGGGACCAGGGACCAGCAGGAAGTGCTGACGTCATTGGAGGGAATGGGCCTCGTGGAGATCCGGAAATGCTCAGGTGTTCAAGTGCTTGGGGCCCTGGGGCTGTCCGGAAGTGCTGACGTCATTGAGGTGGAGTGACCACATGAAGTGCTCAAATGCTCAGGTGGATAAGGGCTTGGGGACCTAGGACCAGCCGGAAGTGCTGACGTTATTTGCCGGAAGGGGCCACGTGGAGAGCCGGAAATGCTCAGATAGACAAGTGCATTGGGCTCTCAGGCCGGCCAGAAGTGCTGACCTCATCAAGCGGAGGGGCCATGTATAGAGCCAGTTGAATGCATTCCAGGGAGGGTCGCTAGAGGTAACAAACGCCCCAACTTCCATGGGTCGATGCGCTGGAATTTTGGACATGGTACCTGTTCTCAGGGAAGGGCGTTCCCCATTATTAAGCAAAAAACTGTGAATTAGGGCTTGGAAACTGTAAGTGAGCCTGGAGGGGCTGGCCTTTACGCCCAGTACTTAAAGGCTTTTCAGGATCTCAACACTGCCTTTTCCCAGATTTCAAAACCTCAGGGAGGACTGTCAGCGTGCCAGGTCAGTCCAGTGTGAGGTGCCCGCATGTTAGGGACCATGCGGGGTCCCGGGCCTCATTGACCCCGAGGGAGGTTTTATATGAGCGCTGGCAGGAGAGAAACCAAGATGGCGGCATAGGAAAACACCTAAACTGCTGCCTCACACAACAATTTCAAAACTACAACTAAAAGACAGAACGGACACCATCCAGAACCACAGGAAAGCTGGCTGAGTGAAAATTCTACAACTAGAAGGAAAGAGAAAAGCTCACAGAGAATTGCAGGTAAGGCAAAGGGGCTTTGTGCGCGCAGAGAGGAAGGGCGGCTGAGAGCCTGGCTGACTTTCTCTGGCGGAAGGGGGAAGGAAGCCTCCGACCGCACTGAACCCCAGTTCTGACTGCACTGAACCCCAGTTCCGGGCGAACAACTGGGGACCCACGCTCTTACGGGGGGAGTCTGGACTCTCGGGCGGAGACTCGAGCTGGGAATGGCAGAAGTCTGAAGGCGCACGCGGGCCAGTGCGCACAAAGGCTGCGGAGGTTGCCACAGGCTTTCCCTACTGGAAGGGAGTCAGAGGATCCTGACTCCACTGAGCCCCAGTTCTGACTGCAGTGAACCCCAGTTCCAGGCGAGCCCCTGGGGACCCACGCTCTTGTTGGGGGAGTCTGGACTCTCGGACGGAGACTCAGGAGCCGGGGAAGGCGGAGGACTGAAAGTGCGCGCGCGCGCTCGTGCCAGTGCGCACAAAGGCTGCGGAGGTTGCCACAGGCTTTCCCTAGTGGAAGGGAGTCAGAGGCTCCTGAAGGCACTGAGCCCCAGTTCTGACTGCAGTGAACCCCAGTTCCAGGCGAGCCCCTGGGGACCCACGCTCTTGTGGGGGGAGTCTGGACACTCAGGCGGAGACTCGAGCTGGGGAAGGCGGAGGACTGAAAGCGTATATGCGCGCAAGGGCAAGGCTGACAGGAAGCCAAGACTGAGACTCCACCCCATCCAAGCTGAGAACAGAGGCTATTGCAATTTAGCAAGTCTAATCCTATAAGGCTGTCTCCAGCACCGAACTTCTCCCAGCATAGACACAGCTGATCCTTACAGCCAACTGGCCCGGAGGTCAATTCTTCCCAGTGATACCAACAACAATAAAGACTTAATTACAACAAGGCTGTACACACAGTCCACAAAGGGGTGCACCAAGAGTGTCCACCTCAGGTTAACTGGGGAAGCAGACCCACTGGGCCATATTGGAAACCCTAGCACAAATATTTACCTTACCAACTCAGGGAATCAATGAAAATGCGGGGTCAAAGAATCAGATCACAAACGAAAGAAATGGAGGAAAACAAATGACTGGATATAGAATTCAAAACCACGGTTATAAGACTTTTTAAGAATATCCTAGAAAAGGCCGATAAATATAACGAGACCCTCGAAGATATGAAAAAGGACTAACTAGAAATTAAACATACACTGACTGAAATAAAAAATATTATACAGAGACCCAGAAACAGAATAGAGGAACACAAGAATCAAGTCAAAGAACTGAAATACAAAGAAGCAAAAAACACTCAACCGAAAAAGCAAAAAAAAAAATCCAAAAAGTTGAAAATAATGTAAGAAGACTCTGGGACAACTTCAAGCGTACCAACATCAGAATTATGGGGGTGCCAGAAGAAGAGAGAGAGCAAGATACTGAAAACCTATTTGAAGAAATAATGACCGAAAACTTCCCCCACCTGGTGAAAGAAATAGACTTACAAGTCCAGGAAGCCCACAGAACCCCAAACAAAAGGAATCCAAAGAGGACCACACCAAGACACATCATAATTAAAATGCCAAGAGCAAAAGACAAAGAGAGAATATTATAAGCAGCAAGAGAAAAACAGTTAATTACCTACAAGGGAGCACCCATACGACTGTCAGCTGACTTCTCAACAGAAACTATGCAGGCCAGACGGGAGTGGCAAGAAATTTTCAATGTGATGAATAGCAAGAACCTACAACCAAGATTACTCTACCCAGCAAAGCTATCATTCAGAATTGAAGGGCAGATAAAGAGCTTCACAGATAAGAAAAAGCTGAAGGAGTTCATCACCACCAAACCAGTATTATATGAAATGCTGAAAGGTATTCTTAAAGAAGAGGAAGAAGAAAAAAGTAAAGAGAAAAATTATGAACAACAAATACATATCTATCAACAAGCGAACCTAAAAATCAAGTGAATTAAAAACCTGAGGAACAGAATAATCTGGTGAATATAATAGAATCAGGGGCATAGATAGGGAGTGGACTGATAATTCTCAGGGGGAAAGGGGTATGGGGGGTTCATGAAGAGAATGGACAAAAATCATACACCTATGGATGAGGACAGTGGGGGGGAGGTAAGGGCAGAAGGTGGGGTGGGAAATGGGTGGAGGGGAGCTATGGGGGGAAAAAGGAGAAATAATTGTAATAATCTGAATAAAGATTTATTTTAAAAAATAAAAATAAAAATAAATAAATAAATAAATAAATAAATAAATAAATGAGCGCTGGCAGACGCCTGCCTGTAACCCTCCCCAACTGGGAAGAGTAAGTCTGTGAGCAGAAGTTGAGCAGGGCCTGTGGGTGTTAGGTCCTTAAGCGAACTTCAAGAGATTGGGAAGTCACCCCGCTTCTTAGGAGCTCAGTAGACATCCTTGTGAGTCATTGTTAGGGCCAACAAGGGGTTTAATGGCGAAAAGGCTCACGTGAACAAATGTTGGGGCCCTGTGCCCAGCTTTTAGTGGTCATATCATCAGTGGAGTTTGGAAAGCTGGACAGCCAGAAGTGCTCAGGTGGCTCAGTGCTTGGGGTCCGGAGACCAGCAGGAAATGCTGACGTCATTGAAGGGAAAGGGCCATGTAGATAGACAGAAATGTTCAGGTGTTCAAATGCTTGGGGCCCTGGGGATTCCCGGAAGTGCTGACGTCATCGAGGGGGAGTGGCAACATGAAGAGCCCGAAATGCTCAGGTGGATAAGGGCTAGGCAACGAGGGACCAGCAGGAAGTGCTAACGTCATTTGCGGGAAGGGGCCACGTGGAGAGCCGGAAATGCTCAGGTGGACAAGTGCTTGGGGCTCTCTGGCCGGCCATAAGTGCTGATGTCATCGAGGGGAGGGGCCATGTAGAGAGCCAGGTGAATGCACTCCAGGGTGGGTAGCTAGAGGTCACATACTCCCCCACTTCCTTGGGTCGATACTCTGGAATGTTGGACATGGTACCTGTTTTCAGGGAAGGGCGTTCCCCATTATTAAGCAAAAAACTGCGAATTAGGGATTAGGAACTGCAAGTGAGCCTTGAGGGGCAGGCCTTTTCACCCAGTACTTAAAAGCTTTTCAGGGTCTCAACACTGCCTTTTCCTAGATTTCAAAAGCTCAGGCAGGACTGTCAGAGTCCCAGGTCAGTCCACTGTAAGGTGCCCGCATGTTGCGGACCATTCGGGGTCCCTGTCCTCATCGACTCCCAGAAAGGTTTCAAAAAAGCGCTGGCAGCCGCTTGCCTATAACCTTATCCAGCTGGGAAGAGTAAGTCTGTGAGCAGAAGTTGAGCTGGGGCTGTGGGTGTTAGGCCCTTAAGAGAACTTCCAGAGATTGGGAAGTCACCCCGCTTCTTAGGAGCTCATTAGACAGCCTTGTGGGTCATTGCTCAGGCAAACAAGGGTTATTAATGGCTAAAACTCTCACGTGAACAAAGGTTGGGGCCCGGTGACCAGCTTTTAGTGGTCATATCATCAGTGGAGTTTGGAAAGCTGGACAGCCAGAAGTGCTCAGATGGCTCAGTGCTTGGGGTCCGGAGACCAGCATGAAATGCTGCCATCATCGAAGGGAAAGGGCCACGTAGATAGCCAGAAATGTTCAGGTGTTCAAATGCTTGGGGCCCTGGGGCTTCCCGGAAGTGCTGATGTCATCGAGGGGGAGTGGCCACATGAAGAGCCTGAAATGCTAAGGTGGATAAGGGCTTGGCGAACAAGGACCAGCAGGAAGTGCTGACGTCATTGGAGGGAAGGGGCCACTTGGAGAGCCGGAAATGCTCAGGTGGACAAGTGCTTGGGGCTCTCTGGCAGGCCATAAGTGCTGATGTCATCAAGGGGAGGTGCCATGTAACTAGCCAGGTGAATGCACTCCAGGGTGGGTCGCTAGAGGTCACAAACGCCCCCACTTCCTTGGGTCGTTCCTTTGAAATTTTGGACATGGTACCTGTTCTCAGGGAAGGACGTTCCCCATGAATTAAGCAAAAAACTGGGACTAAGGGCTCGGGAAACTTTAAGTGAGCCTGGAGGGGCAGGCCTTTACACCCAGTACTGAAAACCTTTTCAGGGTCTCAACACTGCCTTTTCCCAGATTTCAAAACCTCAGGCAGGACTGATAGAGTCCCAGGACTGTTCAGCGTGAGGTGCCCGCATGTTGGGGACCATGCGGGGTCCCTGGCCTCATCGACTCCCAGGGAGGTTTTAAAGGAGCGCTGGCAGCTGCCTGCCTGTAACCCTACCGAGCTGGGAAGTGTACCTCTGTGAGAGAAGTTGAGCTAGGGCTTTGGTTGTTAGGCCCTTAAGGTAACTTCCAGAGATTGGGAAGTCACCCCGCTTCTTAGGAGTTCAGTAGACAGCCTTGTGGGTCATTGGTCAGGCGAACAATGGGGGTTAACTTCCGAAAACACTCACGTGAACAAAGGTTGGGTCCCTGTGACCAGCTTTTAGTGGTCATATCATCAGTGGAGTTTGGAAAGCTGGACAGCCAGAAGTGCTCAAGTGGATCAGTGCTTAAGGTCCGGAGACCAGCAGGAAATACTTACTTCATTAAAGGGAAAGGGCCATGTGGATAGCCAGAAATGCTCAGGTGTTCAAGTGCTTGGGTCTGTGGGGTTGCTGGAAGTGCTGACGTCATCGAGGGGGAGTGGCCAAATGAAGAGCCCGAAATGCTCAGGTGGATAAGGGCTTAGGGACCGGGGACCAGCTGGAAGTGCTGACATCATTGGAGGGAAGGGGCCACGTGGATAGCCAGAAATGCTCAGGGGGAGAAGTTCTTGGGGCTCACTGGCCGGCCAGAAGTGCTGACCTCATCAAGCGGAGGGGCCATGTATAGAGCCAGGTGAATGCATTCCAGGGAGGGTCGCTAGAGGTCACAAAAGCCCCTATTTTCATGGGTCCATGCCCTGTAATTTTGGACATGGTACCTGTTCTCAGGGAAGGGCGTTCCCCATGAATTAAGCAAAAATCTGGGATTTAGGGCTCCGGAAACTGTAAGTGAGCCTGGAGGGTCAGGCCTTTACGCTCAGTACTGAAAGGCTTTTCGGGGTCTAAACACTGCCTTTTCCCAGATTTCAAAACCTCAGGCAGGACTGTCAGAGTCCCATGTCAGTTCAGCGTGAGGTGCCCGCATGTTGCGGACCATGCGGGGTCCCTGGCCTCATCGACGTCCAGGGAGGTTTTAAAGGAGCGCTGGCAGCCGCCTGCCTGTAACACTACTGAGCTGGGTAGAGTACGTCTGTGAGCAGAAGTTGAGCTGGGGCTATGGGTGTTAGGCCCTTAAGCGAACTTCCAGAGATTGGGAAGTCACCCCGCTCCTTAGGAGCTCATTAGACAACCTTGTGGGTCATTGTTCAGGCCAACAGTGGGTATTAATGGCGAAAACGCTCACGTAAACAAAGGTTGGGGCCCTGTGACCAGCTTTTAGTGGTCATATCATCAGTGGAGTTTGGAAAGCTGGACAGCCAGAAGTGCTCAGGTGGCTCTGTGCTTGGGGTCCGGAGACCATCAGGAAATGCTGAAGTCATTGAAGGGAATAGGCCACGTGGATAGCCAGAAATGCACAGGTGTACAAATGCTTGGGTCCCTAGGGCTATCGGAAGTGCTGACGTCATAGAGGGGGAGTGGCAACATAAAGAGCCCGAAATGTTCAGGTGGATAAGGGCTTGGGAACTGGGGACCAGCAGGAAGTGCTGATGTCATTGGAGGGAAGGAGCCACGTGGAGAACCAGAAAGGCTAAGGTGGACAATGCTTGGGGCTCTCCAGCAGGCCAGAAGTGCTGACGTCATGAAGGGGAGGGGCCATGTATAGAGCCAGGTGAATGCATTACAGGGAGGGTCTCTAGAGGTCACAATAGCCCTAACTTCCATGGGTCCATGCTCTTTAATTTTGGACATGGTACCTGTTCTCAGGGAAGGGCGTTCCCCAAGAATTAAGCAAAAATCTGGGAGTTAGGGCTCGGGAAACTGTAAGTGAGCCTGGAGGGGCAGGCCTTTATGCTCAGTACTGAAAGGCTTTTCAGGGTCTCAACACTGCCTTTTCCCAGATTTCAAAATCTCAAGTAGGACTGTCAGAGACCCTGGACAGTTCAGTGTGAGGTGCCCACCTGTTGCGGACCATGCGGGGTCCCTGGCCTTTTAGACGCCTAGGGAGGTTTTAAAGGAGCGCTGGCAGTCGCCTGCCTATAACCCTACCGAGCTGGGAAGAATAAGTCTGTGAGCAGAAGTTGAGCTGGGGCTGTGGGTGTTAGGCCCTTAAGCAAACTTCCAGAGATTGGGAAGTCACCCCGCTTCTTAGGAGCTCAGTAGACAGCCTTGTGGTCATTGTTCAGGCGAACAATAGGGGTTAATGTCCCAAAACGCTCACGTGAACAAAGGTTGGGGCCCTGAATCAGCTTTTATTGGTCATATCATCAGTGGGGTTTGGAAAGCTGGACAGCTAAAAGTGCTCAGGTGTCTCAGTGCTTGGGATCCGGAGACCAGCAGGAAATGCTGATGTCATTGAAGGGAAAGGGCCACGTGGATAGCCAGAAATGTTCAGGTGTTGAAATGCTTGGGGCCCAAGGGCTGGCCGAAAGTGCTGACGTCATCGAGGGGGAGTGGCCACACGAAGAGGCCGAAATGCTCAGGTGGATAAGGGCTTGGCGACCAGGGACCAGCAGGAAGTGCTGATGTCATTGAAGGGAAGGGGCCACATGTAGAGGCAGAAATGCTCAGGTGGACAAGTGCTTGGTTTTCTCCAGCCGGCCAGAAGTGCTGATGTCATCAAGGGGAGGGGCCATGTAGAGAGCCAGGTGAATGCATTCCAGGGAGGGTCGCTAGAGGTCACAAAAGCCCCAACTTCCATGGGTCCATGCTCTGGAGCTTTGAACTGGATACCTGTTCTCAGGGAATGGCGTTCCCCATGAATTAAGCGAAAAACTGGGACTTAGGGCTCGGGAAACTGTAAGTTAACCTGGAGGGGCAGGCCTTTACACCCAGTACTGAAAGGCTCTTCAGGGTGTCAACACCGCTTTTTCTTAGATTTCAAAACCTCAGGAAGGACTGTCAGAGTCCCAATTCAGTCCAATGTGAGGTGCCCGCATGTTGGGGACCATGTGGGGTCCCTGGCCTCATGGACGCCCAGGGAGGTATTAAAAGAGTGCTGGCAGCCGCCTGCCTGTAACCCTCCCCAGCTGGGAAGAGTAAGTCTGTGAGCAGAAGTTGAGCTGGGGCTGTGGGTGTTAGGCCCTTAAGCGAACTTCCAGAGATTGGGAAGTCACCCCGCTTCTTAGGAGCTCAGTAGACAGCCTGTGGTTCATTGGTCAGGCGTACAAGAAAGGTTAATGGACTGTCAGAGTCCCAGGTCAGACCAGTGAGGTACCTGAACACGACTTCCCAGTCATTAAACGGTGTCCTTCAGATATTAAGGCTCTATGAATATGTTTTCTTGGTGTTGCAAGCACATTTCTAAATATTTCCTTGTCAATACTTGTGAATTCTCAGACTTTGAATCACTTGTCCAGTGAATCAAGCGCATTCATTTTGAATTCAAAGTGCTTATATGGCGCTTTTCCATATGTACCAGCTCTTTTAGACGTTAATTATTCGTATTTTAAAGACTATCCTACTTTTCCCAGCGCTTTGAATACAAATTCTCAGTATTTCAACATGCAGTAGAGATGTAAAAGTTGTACAATGTATTCCAAGTGTTTCAGAAACATTCCTACACATTTCCCCATTCAGTGTTTTTGAGCTCTGAGACTTTAACATTTTAACACAGGTATCATACCAGCTCTTAAAGGTACATTATTAATACTTTGAACATTACCCGAACTAACATTTAGATTTCTTAAACTTTTAATATTTTCATACCCTCATATCAGCTCTATGAACATGAGTTTTTTCACCACCTTTCTTCCAAAAAACGGCAACTCAGTTTAGCTGAATTATAATGTAAACAGTATCGCACTCACTTCTCAGCTCTTTGAACACGACTTCCCAGTCATTAAACAGTGTCATTCAGATAATTAGGGTCTATGTATATGTGTCCTTAGTCTTCCAAGCACATTCCTAAATATTTTCCAATAAATGTTTGTGAATTCTCAGAGTTTGAATCAATGTTGTGAAATGATTCAAGCTCATTCCTTCTTAATTCCAAGTGCTTATACAGCGTTTTTCCGTGTAGAACAACACTTTAAAAGTAAATTATTACTATATTAAAGACTCTCCTACCTTTCACAGCGTTTTGAATACAAATTCTCAGTGTTTCAACATGCACTAGAGATATGAAGTTTCTACAAACGAATTCCAAGAGTTTCAGACGCATAATCGAAATTTCCCTGCTCTGTCATTTTGAGCTCTCAGAGTTTGAACATTTTCATACAGGTATCTGAGCCCTACGAAAATGAATGCATGAATGTTTAACCTTCTTTCCACAATGCCAACACATTGAGACTGAAATATGAAGGTCAGCAGTATCGCACTCACTTCTAAGCTCTTTGAACACGACTTCCCAGTCATAAAACAGTGTCATTCAGATATTGAGTCTCTATGTACAAGTGTTCTTAGTCTTTCAAGCACTTTCCTAAATATTTTCCAAGTCAATGTTTGTGAATTCTCAGTTTGAATCACTGTTGTGTAGTGATTCAAGCTCACTCCTTGTAAATTCCAAGTGCTTATAAAGCGTTTTTCCATGTGTAACAGCTCTTTAAAAGTGAATTATTACTATATTAAAGACTGTCCAACCTTTCACAGCTCTTTGAATACAAATACTAAGTATTTAAACATGCACTAGAGATATGTTTCTATAAACTGATTCCATGGGTTTTAGACATATTCATAGATATTTCCCTGGTTTGTCATTTGTAGTTTTGAGAGTTTGAACCTTTTCACACTGGTATCTGAGCTCTATGAAAATGAATTTAAATGTTTAGCCTTCTTTAAACAACGCCAACACATTGAGACTGAATTATAAAGGTCAGCAGTATCGCACTCACTTCTCAGCTCTTTGAACACGACTTCCCAGACATTAAACAGTGTCCTTCAGATATTAAGGCTCTATGAATATGTGTTCTTGGTGTTGCAAGCACATTTCTAAATGTTTGCCAAGTCAATACTTGTAAATTCTCAGAGTTTGAATCAATGATGTCCAGTGAATCAAGCTCATTCATTGTGAATTCCAAGTGCTTATACGGCGCTTTTCCATATGTACCGTCATTTTTAGAGGTTACTACTATTTTAAAGACTATTCTACCTTTCCAAGAGTTTTGAATACAAAATCTCAGTATTTCAACATTCACTAGAGATATGAAGTTTCTACAAACGAATTCCAAGCGTTTCAGACGCATAATGGAAATTTCCCTGCTCTGTCATTTTGAGCTCTCAGAGTTTGAACATTTTCATACAGGTATGAAAATGAATGCATAAATGTTTAACCTTTCCTCAATGCCAACACATTGAGACTGAAATATAAATGTCAGCAGTATCGCACTCACTTCTAAGCTCTTTGAACACGACTTCCCAGTCAGTCAACTGTGTCCTTCAGATATGAAGGCACTGTGAATATGTATTCTGTGTATTTCAAGCACTTTTCTTGAATTTTTCCGGACTGTCATTGTTAATTCTGAGACCTTGAATTACTGTTGTCCAGTAGTTCAAGGTCATTCACTGTGAATTCCATGTGTTTTAACAGCGATTTTTCATGTATTCCACCTCTTTAAACGGAATTATTACTATTTTAAAGACTATCCTACTTTTCACAGGGCTTTGAATACAAATTCTCAGTATTTCAACATGCAGTAGAGATGTAAAAGTTGTACAACGTATTCCAAGTGTTTCAGAAACATTGCTACACATTTCCCCGTTCAGTATTTTTGAGCTCTGAGACTTTTAACATTTTAACACAGGTATCATACCAGCTCTTAAAGGTACATTATTAATACTTTGAACACTACCCGAACTATCATTTAGATTTCTTAAAGCTTTGAATATTTTCATACCCTCATATCAGCTCTATGAACATGAGTTTTTTCACCACCTTTCTTCCAAAAAATGCCAACTCAGTTTGGATGAATTAAAATGCAAACAGTATCACACTCACTTCTCAGCTCTTTAAACACAACTTTCCAGTAATTAAACAGTGTCATTCAGATATTGTGGCTCCATGTACAAGTGTTCTTAGTCTTTCAAGCACTTTCCTAAATATTTTCCAAGTCAATGTTTGTGAATTCTCAGTTTGAATCACTGTTGTGCAGTGATTCAAGCTCATTCCTTGTAAATTCCAAGTGCTTATACAACGTTTTTCCATGCGTAACAGCTCTTTAAAAGTGAATTATTACTATATTAAAGACTGTCCAACCTTTCACAGCTCTTTGAATACAAATTCTAAGTATTTAAACATGCACTAGAGATATGTTTCTATAAACTGATTCCATGGGTTTCAGACACATTCCTAGATATTCCCCTGGTTTGTCATTTGTAGCTTTGAGAGTTTGAACATTTTCACACTGGTATCTGAGCTCTATGAAAATGAATTTAAATGTTTAGCCTTCTTTAAACAACACCAACAAATTGAGACTGAATTATAAATGTAAAGAATTTCACACAGACTTCTCAGCTCTTTGAACACGACTTCCCAGTCATTAAACAGTGTCCTTCAGATATTAAGGCTATATGAATATGTGTTCTTGGTGTTGCAAGCACATTTCTAAATGTTTCCCAAGTCAATACTTGTTAATTCTCAGAGTTTGAATCAATGTTGTCCAGTGAATCAAGCTCATTCATTGTGAATTCCAAGTGCTTATACGGCGCTTTTCCATATGTACCGTCATTTTTAGAGGTTACTACTATTTTAAAGACTATCCTACCTTTCCAAGAGTTTTGAATACAAATTCTCAGTATTTCAACATTCACTAGAGATATGAAGTTTCTACAAACGTATTCCAAGCGTTTCAGACGCATAATCGAAATTTCCCTGCTCTGAATTTTGAGCTCTCAGAGTTTGAACATTTTCATACAGGTATCTGAGCCCTACGAAAATGAATGCATGAATGTTTAACCTTTCCACAATGCCAACACATTGAGACTGAAATATAAATGTCAGCAGTATCGCACTCACTTCTAAGGTCTTTGAACACGACTTCCCAGTCATTAAACAGTGTCCTTCAGATATTAAGGCTCTATGAATATGTGTTCTTGGTGTTGCAAGCACATTTCTAAATGTTTCCCAAGTCAATACTTGCAAATTCTCAGTTTGAATCAATGTTGTCCAGTGAATCAAGCTCATTCATTGTAAATTCCTAGTGTTATACAGCGCTTTTCCAAATGTACCGTCATTTTTAGAGGTTACTACTATTTTAAAGACTATCCTACCTTTCCAAGAGTTTTGAATACAAATTCTCAGTATTTCAACATGCAGTAGAGATGAAAAAGTTGTACAACGTATTCCAAGTGTTTCAGAAACATTCCTACACATTTCCCTGTTCAGTATTTTTGAGCTCTGAGACTTTTAACATTTTAACACAGGTATCATACCAGCTCTTAAAGGTACATTATTAATACTTGGAACACTACCGAACTATCATTTAGATTTCTTAAAGCTTGGAATATTTTCATACCCTCATATCAGCTCTATGAACATGATTTTTTCACCACCTTTCTTTCAAAAAATGGCAACTCAGTTTGGCTCAATTAAAATGTAAACAGTATCACACTCACTTCTCAGCTCTTTAAACAAAACTTTCCAGTCATTAAACAGTGTCATTCAGATATTGAGGCTCTATGTACAAGTGTTCTTAGTCTTTCAAGCACATTCCTAAATATTTTCCAAGTCAATGTTTGTGAATTCTCAGTTTGAATCACTGTTGTGCAGTGAATCAAGCTCATTCCTGGTAAATTCCAAGTGCTTATACAGCGTTTTTCCATGTGTAACAGCACTTTAAAAGTAAATTATTACTATATTAAAGACTCTCCTACCTTTCACAAGGTTTTAAATACAAATTCTCAGTGTTTCAACATGCACTAGAGATATGAAGTTTCTACCAACGAATTCCAAGAGTTTCAGACGCATAATCGAAATTTCCCTGCTCTGTCATTTTCAGCTCTCAGAGTTTGAACATTTTCATACAGGTATCTGAGCCCTACGAAAATGAATGCATGAATGTTTAACCTTCTTTCCACAATGCCAACACATTGAGACTGAAATACAAAGGTCAGCAGTATCGCACTCACTTCTAAGCTCTTTGAACACGACTTCCCAGTCATTAAACAGTGTCATTCAGATATTGAGGCTCTATGTACAAGTGTTCTTAGTCTTTCAAGCACTTTCCCATATATTTTCCAAGTCAATGTTTGTGAATTCTCAGTTTGAATCACTGTTCTGTAGTGATTCAAGCTCATTCCTTGTAAATTCCAAGTGCTTATGCAGCGTTTTTCCATGTGTAACAGCTCTTTAAAAGTGAATTATTACTATATTAAAGACTGTCCAACCTTTCACAGCTCTTTGAATACATATTCTAAGTATTTAAACATGCACTAGAGATATGTTTCTACAAACTGATTCCATGGGTTTCAGACACATTCCTAGATATTTCCCTGGTTTGTCATTTGTAGCTTTGAGAGTTTGAACCTTTTCACACTGGTATCTGAGCTCTATGAAAATGAATTTAAATGTTTAACCTTCTTTAAACAACGCCAACACATTGAGACTGAATTACAAATGTAAAGAGTTTCACACAGACTTCTCAGCTCTTTGAACAAGACTTCCCAGTCATTAAACAGTGTCCTTCAGATATTAAGGCTCTATGAATATGTGTTCTTGGTGTTGCAAGCACATTTCTAAATGTTTTCCAAGTCAATACTTGTAAATTCTCAGTTTGAATCAATGTTTTCCAGTGAATCAAGCTTATTCATTGTGAATTCCAAGTGCTTATACGGCGCTTTTCCATATTTACCATCATTTTTAAAGGTTACTACTATTTTAAAGACTATCCTACCTTTCCAAGGTTTTGAATACAAATTCTCAGTATTTCAACATTCACTAGAGATATGAAGTTTCTACAAACGAATTCCAAGCGTTACAGACGCATAATCGAAATTTCCCTGGTCTGTCATTTTGAGCTCTCAGAGTTTGAACATTTTCATACAGGTATCTGAGCCCTACGAAAATGAATGCATGAATGTTTAACCTTTCCACAATGCCAACACATTGAGACTGAAATATAAATGTCAGCAGTATCGCACTCACTTCTAAGCTCTTTGAACACGACTTTCCAGTCAGTCAGCTGTATCCTTCAGATATGAAGGCACTGTGAATATGTATTCTGTGTATTTCAAGCACTTTTCTTAAATTTTTCCGGACTGTCATTGTTAATTCTGAGACCTTGAATTACTGTTGTCCAGTAGTTCAAGGTCATTCACTGTGAATTCCATGTGTTTATACAGCGATTTTTCATGTATTCCACCTCTTTAAACGGAATTATTACTATTTTAAAGACTATCCTACTTTTCACAGGGCTTTGAATACAAATTCTCAGTATTTCAACATGCAGTAGAGATGTAAAAGTTGTACAACGTATTCCAAGTGTTTCAGAAACATTGCTACACATTTCCCCGTTCAGTATTTTTGAGCTCTGAGACTTTTAACATTTTAACACAGGTATCATACCAGCTCTTAAAGGTACATTATTAATACTTTGAACACTACCCGAACTATCATTTAGATTTCTTAAAGCTTTGAATATTTTCATACCCTCATATCAGCTCTATGAACATGAGTTTTTTCACCACCTTTCTTCCAAAAAATGCCAACTCAGTTTGGATGAATTAAAATGCAAACAGTATCACACTCACTTCTCAGCTCTTTAAACACAACTTTCCAGTAATTAAACAGTGTCATTCAGATATTGTGGCTCCATGTACAAGTGTTCTTAGTCTTTCAAGCACTTTCCTAAATATTTTCCAAGTCAATGTTTGTGAATTCTCAGTTTGAATCACTGTTGTGCAGTGATTCAAGCTCATTCCTTGTAAATTCCAAGTGCTTATACAACGTTTTTCCATGCGTAACAGCTCTTTAAAAGTGAATTATTACTATATTAAAGACTGTCCAACCTTTCACAGCTCTTTGAATACAAATTCTAAGTATTTAAACATGCACTAGAGATATGTTTCTATAAACTGATTCCATGGGTTTCAGACACATTCCTAGATATTCCCCTGGTTTGTCATTTGTAGCTTTGAGAGTTTGAACATTTTCACACTGGTATCTGAGCTCTATGAAAATGAATTTAAATGTTTAGCCTTCTTTAAACAACACCAACAAATTGAGACTGAATTATAAATGTAAAGAATTTCACACAGACTTCTCAGCTCTTTGAACACGACTTCCCAGTCATTAAACAGTGTCCTTCAGATATTAAGGCTATATGAATATGTGTTCTTGGTGTTGCAAGCACATTTCTAAATGTTTCCCAAGTCAATACTTGTTAATTCTCAGAGTTTGAATCAATGTTGTCCAGTGAATCAAGCTCATTCATTGTGAATTCCAAGTGCTTATACGGCGCTTTTCCATATGTACCGTCATTTTTAGAGGTTACTACTATTTTAAAGACTATCCTACCTTTCCAAGAGTTTTGAATACAAATTCTCAGTATTTCAACATTCACTAGAGATATGAAGTTTCTACAAACGTATTCCAAGCGTTTCAGACGCATAATCGAAATTTCCCTGCTCTGAATTTTGAGCTCTCAGAGTTTGAACATTTTCATACAGGTATCTGAGCCCTACGAAAATGAATGCATGAATGTTTAACCTTTCCACAATGCCAACACATTGAGACTGAAATATAAATGTCAGCAGTATCGCACTCACTTCTAAGGTCTTTGAACACGACTTCCCAGTCATTAAACAGTGTCCTTCAGATATTAAGGCTCTATGAATATGTGTTCTTGGTGTTGCAAGCACATTTCTAAATGTTTCCCAAGTCAATACTTGCAAATTCTCAGTTTGAATCAATGTTGTCCAGTGAATCAAGCTCATTCATTGTAAATTCCTAGTGTTATACAGCGCTTTTCCAAATGTACCGTCATTTTTAGAGGTTACTACTATTTTAAAGACTATCCTACCTTTCCAAGAGTTTTGAATACAAATTCTCAGTATTTCAACATGCAGTAGAGATGAAAAAGTTGTACAACGTATTCCAAGTGTTTCAGAAACATTCCTACACATTTCCCTGTTCAGTATTTTTGAGCTCTGAGACTTTTAACATTTTAACACAGGTATCATACCAGCTCTTAAAGGTACATTATTAATACTTGGAACACTACCGAACTATCATTTAGATTTCTTAAAGCTTGGAATATTTTCATACCCTCATATCAGCTCTATGAACATGATTTTTTCACCACCTTTCTTTCAAAAAATGGCAACTCAGTTTGGCTCAATTAAAATGTAAACAGTATCACACTCACTTCTCAGCTCTTTAAACAAAACTTTCCAGTCATTAAACAGTGTCATTCAGATATTGAGGCTCTATGTACAAGTGTTCTTAGTCTTTCAAGCACATTCCTAAATATTTTCCAAGTCAATGTTTGTGAATTCTCAGTTTGAATCACTGTTGTGCAGTGAATCAAGCTCATTCCTGGTAAATTCCAAGTGCTTATACAGCGTTTTTCCATGTGTAACAGCACTTTAAAAGTAAATTATTACTATATTAAAGACTCTCCTACCTTTCACAAGGTTTTAAATACAAATTCTCAGTGTTTCAACATGCACTAGAGATATGAAGTTTCTACCAACGAATTCCAAGAGTTTCAGACGCATAATCGAAATTTCCCTGCTCTGTCATTTTCAGCTCTCAGAGTTTGAACATTTTCATACAGGTATCTGAGCCCTACGAAAATGAATGCATGAATGTTTAACCTTCTTTCCACAATGCCAACACATTGAGACTGAAATACAAAGGTCAGCAGTATCGCACTCACTTCTAAGCTCTTTGAACACGACTTCCCAGTCATTAAACAGTGTCATTCAGATATTGAGGCTCTATGTACAAGTGTTCTTAGTCTTTCAAGCACTTTCCCATATATTTTCCAAGTCAATGTTTGTGAATTCTCAGTTTGAATCACTGTTCTGTAGTGATTCAAGCTCATTCCTTGTAAATTCCAAGTGCTTATGCAGCGTTTTTCCATGTGTAACAGCTCTTTAAAAGTGAATTATTACTATATTAAAGACTGTCCAACCTTTCACAGCTCTTTGAATACATATTCTAAGTATTTAAACATGCACTAGAGATATGTTTCTACAAACTGATTCCATGGGTTTCAGACACATTCCTAGATATTTCCCTGGTTTGTCATTTGTAGCTTTGAGAGTTTGAACCTTTTCACACTGGTATCTGAGCTCTATGAAAATGAATTTAAATGTTTAACCTTCTTTAAACAACGCCAACACATTGAGACTGAATTACAAATGTAAAGAGTTTCACACAGACTTCTCAGCTCTTTGAACAAGACTTCCCAGTCATTAAACAGTGTCCTTCAGATATTAAGGCTCTATGAATATGTGTTCTTGGTGTTGCAAGCACATTTCTAAATGTTTTCCAAGTCAATACTTGTAAATTCTCAGTTTGAATCAATGTTTTCCAGTGAATCAAGCTTATTCATTGTGAATTCCAAGTGCTTATACGGCGCTTTTCCATATTTACCATCATTTTTAAAGGTTACTACTATTTTAAAGACTATCCTACCTTTCCAAGGTTTTGAATACAAATTCTCAGTATTTCAACATTCACTAGAGATATGAAGTTTCTACAAACGAATTCCAAGCGTTACAGACGCATAATCGAAATTTCCCTGGTCTGTCATTTTGAGCTCTCAGAGTTTGAACATTTTCATACAGGTATCTGAGCCCTACGAAAATGAATGCATGAATGTTTAACCTTTCCACAATGCCAACACATTGAGACTGAAATATAAATGTCAGCAGTATCGCACTCACTTCTAAGCTCTTTGAACACGACTTTCCAGTCAGTCAGCTGTATCCTTCAGATATGAAGGCACTGTGAATATGTATTCTGTGTATTTCAAGCACTTTTCTTAAATTTTTCCGGACTGTCATTGTTAATTCTGAGACCTTGAATTACTGTTGTCCAGTAGTTCAAGGTCATTCACTGTGAATTCCATGTGTTTATACAGCGATTTTTCATGTATTCCACCTCTTTAAACGGAATTATTACTATTTTAAAGACTATCCTACTTTTCACAGGGCTTTGAATACAAATTCTCAGTATTTCAACATGCAGTAGAGATGTAAAAGTTGTACAACGTATTCCAAGTGTTTCAGAAACATTGCTACACATTTCCCCGTTCAGTATTTTTGAGCTCTGAGACTTTTAACATTTTAACACAGGTATCATACCAGCTCTTAAAGGTACATTATTAATACTTTGAACACTACCCGAACTATCATTTAGATTTCTTAAAGCTTTGAATATTTTCATACCCTCATATCAGCTCTACGAACATGAGTTTTTTCACCACCTTTCTTCCACAAAATGGCAACTCAGTTTGGCTGAATTAAAATGTAAACAGTATCACACTCACTTCTCAGCTCTTTAAACACAACTTTCCAGTCATTAAACAGTGTCATTCAGATATTGAGGCTCTATGTACAAGTGTTCTTAGTCTTTCAAGCACATTCCTAAATATTTTCCAAGTCAATGTTTGTGAATTCTCAGTTTGAATCACTGTTGTGCAGTGATTCAAGCTCATTCCTTGTAAATTCCAAATGTTTATACAGCGTTTTTCCATGTGTAACAGCTCTTTAAAAGTGAATTATTACTATATTAAAGACTGTCCAACCTTTCACAGCTCTTTGAATACAAATTCTAAGTATTTAAACATGCACTAGAGATATGTTTCTATAAACTGATTCCGTGGGTTTCAGACACATTCCTAGATATTCCCCTGGTTTGTCATTTGTAGCTTTGAGAGTTTGAACATTTTCACACTGGTATCTAAGCTCTATGAAAATGAATTTAAATGTTTAGCCTTCTTTAAACAACACCAACACATTGAGACTGAATTATAAATGTAAAGAATTTCACACAGACTTCTCAGCTCTTTGAACACGACTTCCCAGTCATTAAACAGTGTCCTTCAGATATTAAGGCTCTATGAATATGTGTTCTTGGTGTTGCAAGCACATTTCTAAATGTTTCCCAAGTCAATACTTGTACATTCTCAGAGTTTGAATCAATGTTGTCCAGTGAATCAAGCTCATTCATTGTGAATTCCAAGTGCTTATACGGCGCTTTTCCATATGTACCGTCATTTTTAGAGGTTACTACTATTTTAAAGACTATCCTACTTTTCCAAGAGTTTTGAATACAAAATCTCAGTATTTCAACATTCACTAGAGATATGAAGTTTCTACCAACGAATTCCAAGCGTTTCAGACGCATAATCGAAATTTCCCTGCTCTGTCATTTTGAGCTCTCAGAGTTTGAACATTTTCATACAGGTATGAAAATAAATGCATAAATGTTTAACCTTTCCTCAATGCCAACACATTGAGTCTGCAATATAAATGTCAGCAGTATCGCACTCACTTCTAAGCTCTTTGAACACGCCTTCCCAGTCAGTCAACTGTGTCCTTCAGATATGAAGGCACTGTGAATATGTTTCTGTGTATTTCAAGCACTTTTCTTAAATTTTGCCGGACTGTCATTGTTAATTCTAAGACCTTGAATTACTGTTGTCCAGTAGTTCAAGGTCATTCACTGTGAATTCCATGTGTTTATACAGCGATTTTTCATGTATTCCACCTCTTTAAACGGAATTATTACTATTTTAAAGACTATCCTACTTTTCACAGGGCTTTGAATACAAATTCTCAGTATTTCAACATGCAGTAGAGATGTAAAAGTTGTACAACGTATTCCAAGTGTTTCAGAAACATTCCTACACATTTCCCCGTTCAGTATTTTTGAGCTCTGAGACTTTTAACATTTTAACACAGGTATCATACCAGCTCTTAAAGGTACATTATTAATACTTTGAAAACTACCCGAACTATCATTTAGATTTCTTAAAGCTTGGAATATTTTCATACCCTCATATCAGCTCTATGAACATGATTTTTTCACCACCTTTCTTTCAAAAAATGGCAACTCAGTTTGGCTCAATTAAAATGTAAACAGTATCACACTCACTTCTCAGCTCTTTAAACAAAACTTTCCAGTCATTAAACAGTGTCATTCAGATATTGAGGCTCTATGTACAAGTGTTCTTAGTCTTTCAAGCACATTCCTAAATATTTTCCAAGTCAATGTTTGTGAATTCTCAGTTTGAATCACTGTTGTGCAGTGAATCAAGCTCATTCCTGGTAAATTCCAAGTGCTTATACAGCGTTTTTCCATGTGTAACAGCACTTTAAAAGTAAATTATTACTATATTAAAGACTCTCCTACCTTTCACAAGGTTTTAAATACAAATTCTCAGTGTTTCAACATGCACTAGAGATATGAAGTTTCTACCAACGAATTCCAAGAGTTTCAGACGCATAATCGAAATTTCCCTGCTCTGTCATTTTCAGCTCTCAGAGTTTGAACATTTTCATACAGGTATCTGAGCCCTACGAAAATGAATGCATGAATGTTTAACCTTCTTTCCACAATGCCAACACATTGAGACTGAAATACAAAGGTCAGCAGTATCGCACTCACTTCTAAGCTCTTTGAACACGACTTCCCAGTCATCAAACAGTGTCATTCAGATATTGAGGCTCTATGTACAAGTGTTCTTAGTCTTTCAAGCACTTTCCCATATATTTTCCAAGTCAATGTTTGTGAATTCTCAGTTTGAATCACTGTTCTGTAGTGATTCAAGCTCATTCCTTGTAAATTCCAAGTGCTTATGCAGCGTTTTTCCATGTGTAACAGCTCTTTAAAAGTGAATTATTACTATATTAAAGACTGTCCAACCTTTCACAGCTCTTTGAATACAAATTCTAAGTATTTAAACATGCACTAGAGATATGTTTCTATAAACTGATTCCATGGGTTTCAGACACATTCCTAGATATTTCCCTGGTTTGTCATTTGTAGCTTTGAGAGTTTGAACCTTTTCACACTGGTATCTGAGCTCTATGAAAATGAATTTAAATGTTTAACCTTCTTTAAACAACGCCAACACATTGAGACTGAATTACAAATGTAAAGAGTTTCACACAGACTTCTCAGATCTTTGAACAAGACTTCCCAGTCATTAAACAGTGTCCTTCAGATATTAAGGCTCTATGAATATGTGTTCTTGGTGTTGCAAGCACATTTCTAAATGTTTCCCAAGTCAATACTTGTAAATTCTCAGAGTTTGAATCAATGTTGTCCAGTGAATCAAGCTCATTCATTGTGAATTCCAAGTGCTTATACGGCGCTTTTCCATATGTACCGTCATTTTTAGAGGTTACTACTATTTTAAAGACTATCCTACTTTTCCAAGAGTTTTGAATACAAATTCTCAGTATTTCAACATTCACTAGAGATATGAAGTTTCTACAAACGAATTCGAAGCGTTTCAGACGCATAATCGAAATTTCCCTGGTCTGTCATTTTCAGCTCTCAGAGTTTGAACATTTTCATACAGGTATCTGAGCCCTACTAAAATGAATGCATGAATGTTTAACCTTTTTTCCACAATGCCAACACATTGAGACTGAAATACAAAAGTCAGCAGTATCGCACTCACTTCTAAGCTCTTTGAACACGACTTCCCAGTCATTAAACAGTGTCATTCAGATATTGAGGCTCTATGTACAAGTGTTCTTAGTCTTTCAAGCACTTTCCTAAATATTTTCCAAGTCAATGTTTGTGAATTCTCAGTTTGAATCCCTGTTGTGCAGTGATTCAAGCTCATTCCTTGTAAATTCCAAGTGCTTATACAGCGTTTTTCCATGTGTAACAGCTCTTTAAAAGTGAATTATTACTATATTAAAGACTGTCCAACCTTTCACCGCTCTTTGAATACAAATTCTAAGTATTTAAACATGCACTAGAGATATGTTTCTATAAACTGATTCCATGGGTTTCAGACAAATTCCTAGATATTCCCCTGGTTTGTCATTTGTAGCTTTGAGAGTTTAAACATTTTCACACTGGTTTCTGAGTTCTATGAAAATGAATTTAAATGTTTAGCCTTCTTTAAACAACACCAACACATTGAGACTGAATTATAAATGTAAAGAATTTCACACAGACTTCTCAGCTCTTTGAACACGACTTCCCAGTCATTAAACAGTGTCCTTCAGATATTAAGGCTCTATGAATATGTGTTCTTGGTGTTGCAAGCACATTTCTAAATGTTTCCCAAGTCAATACTTGTAAATTCTCAGTTTGAATCAATGTTGTCCAGTGAATCAAGCTCATTCATTGTGAATTCCAAGTGTTATACGGCGCTTTTCCATATGTACCGTCATTTTTAGAGGTTACTACTATTTTAAAGACTATCCTACTTTTCACAGGGCTTTGAATACAAATTCTCAGTATTTCAACATGCAGTAGAGATGTAAAAGTTGTACAACGTATTCCAAGGGTTTCAGAAACATTCCTACACATTTCCCCGTTCAGTATTTTTGAGCTCTGAGACTTTTAACATTTTAACACAGGTATCATACGAGCTCTTAAAGGTACATTATTAATACTTTGAACACTACCCGAACTATCATTTAGATTTCTTAAAGCTTTGAATATTTTCATACCCTCATATCAGCTCTATGAACATGAGTTTTTTCACCACCTTTCTTCCACAAAATGGCAACTCAGTTTGGCTGAATTAAAATGTAAACAGTATCACACTCACTTCTCAGCTCTTTAAACACAACTTTCCAGTCATTAAACAGTGTCATTCAGATATTGAGGCTCTATGTACAAGTGTTCTTAGTCTTTCAAGCACATTCCTAAATATTTTCCAAGTCAATGTTTGTGAATTCTCAGTTTGAATCACTGTTGTGCAGTGATTCAAGCTCATTCCTTGTAAATTCCAAGTGCTTATACAGCGTTTTTCCATGTGTAACAGCTCTTTAAAAGTGAATTATTACTATATTAAAGACTGTCCAACCTTTCACAGCTCTTTGAATACAAATTCTAAGTATTTAAACATGCACTAGAGATATGTTTCTATAAACTGATTCCATGGGTTTCAGACACATTCGTAGATATTTCCCTGGTTTGTCATTTGTAGCTTTGAGAGTTTGAACCTTTTCACACGGTATCTGAGCTCTATGAAAATGAATTTAAATGTTTAACCTTCTTTAACCAACGCCAACATATTGAGACTGAATTATAAATGTAAAGAGTTTCACACAGACTTCTCAGCTCTTTGAACACGACTTCCCAGTCATTAAACAGTGTCCTTCAGATATTAAGGCTCTATGAATATGTGTTCTTGGTGTTGCAAGCACATTTCTAAATGTTTCCCCAGTCAATACTTGTACATTCTCAGAGTTTGAATCAATGTTGTCCAGTGAATCAAGCTCATTCATTGTGAATTCCAAGTGCTTATATGGCGCTTTTCCATATGTACCGTCATTTTTAGAGGTTACTACTATTTTAAAGACTATCCTACTTTTCCAAGAGTTTTGAATACAAAATCTCAGTATTTCAACATTCACTAGAGATATGAAGTTTCTACCAACGAATTCCAAGCGTTTCAGACGCATAATCGAAATTTCCCTGCTCTGTCATTTTGAGCTCTCAGAGTTTGAACATTTTCATACAGGTATGAAAATGAATGCATGAATTTTTAACCTTCTTTCCTCAATGCCAACACATTGAGTCTGAAATATAAATGTCAGCAGTATCGCACTCACTTCTAAGCTCTTTGAACACGCCTTCCCAGTCAGTCAACTGTGTCCTTCAGATATGAAGGCACTGTGAATATGTTTCTGTGTATTTCAAGCACTTTTCTTAAATTTTTCCGGACTGTCATTGTTAATTCTAAGACCTTGAATTACTGTTGTCCAGTAGTTCAAGGTCATTCACTGTGAATTCCATGTGTTTATACAGCGATTTTTCATGTATTCCACCTCTTTAAACGGAATTATTACTATTTTAAAGACTATCCTACTTTTCACAGGGCTTTGAATACAAATTCTCAGTATTTCAACATGCAGTAGAGATGTAAAAGTTGTACAACGTATTCCAAGTGTTTCAGAAACATTCCTACACATTTCCCCGTTCAGTATTTTTGAGCTCTGAGACTTTTAACATTTTAACACAGGTATCATACCAGCTCTTAAAGGTACATTATTAATACTTTGAACACTACCCGAACTATCATTTAGATTTCTTAAAGCTTTGAATATTTTCATACCCTCATATCAGCTCTATGAACATGAGTTTTTTCACCACCTTTCTTCCACAAAATGGCAACTCAGTTTGGCTGAATTAAAATGTAAACAGTATCACACTCACTTCTCAGCTCTTTAAACACGACTTCCCAGTCATAAAACAGTGTCATTCAGATATTGCGGCTCTATGTACAAGTGTTCTTAGGCTTTCAAGCACTTTCCTAAATATTTTCCAAGTCAATGTTTGTGAATTCTCAGTTTGAATCACTGTTCTGTAGTGATTCAAGCTCATTCCTTGTAAATTCCAAGTGCTTATGCAGCGTTTTTCCATGTGTAACAGCTCTTTAAAAGTGAATTATTACTATATTAAAGACTGTCCAACCTTTCACAGCTCTTGGAATACAAATTCTAAGTATTTAAACATGCACTAGAGATATGTTTCTATAAACTGATTCCGTGGGTTTCAGACACATTCCTAGATATTCCCCTGGTTTGTCATTTGTAGCTTTGAGAGTTTGAACATTTTCACACTGGTATCTGAGCTCTATGAAAATGAATTTAAATGTTTAGCCTTCTTTAAACAACACCAACAAATTGAGACTGAATTATGAATGTAAAGAATTTCACACAGACTTCTCAGCTCTTTGAACACGACTTCCCAGTCATTAAACAGTGTCCTTCAGATATTAAGGCTATATGAATATGTGTTCTTGGTGTTGCAAGCACATTTCTAAATGTTTCCCAAGTCAATACTTGTTAATTCTCAGAGTTTGAATCAATGTTGTCCAGTGAATCAAGCTCATTCATTGTGAATTCCAAGTGCTTATACGGCGCTTTTCCATATGTACCGTCATTTTTAGAGGTTACTACTATTTTAAAGACTATCCTACCTTTCCAAGAGTTTTGAATACAAATTCTCAGTATTTCAACATTCACTAGAGATATGAAGTTTCTACAAACGTATTCCAAGCGTTTCAGACGCATAATCGAAATTTCCCTGCTCTGAATTTTGAGCTCTCAGAGTTTGAACATTTTCATACAGGTATCTGAGCCCTACGAAAATGAATGCATGAATGTTTAACCTTTCCACAATGCCAACACATTGAGACTGAAATATAAATGTCAGCAGTATCGCACTCACTTCTAAGGTCTTTGAACACGACTTCCCAGTCATTAAACAGTGTCCTTCAGATATTAAGGCTCTATGAATAAGTGTTCTTGGTGTTGCAAGCACATTTCTAAATGTTTCCCAAGTCAATACTTGCAAATTCTCAGTTTGAATCAATGTTGTCCAGTGAATCAAGCTCATTCATTGTAAATTCCTAGTGTTATACAGCGCTTTTCCAAATGTACCGTCATTTTTAGAGGTTACTACTATTTTAAAGACTATCCTACCTTTCCAAGAGTTTTGAATACAAATTCTCAGTATTTCAACATGCAGTAGAGATGAAAAAGTTGTACAACGTATTCCAAGTGTTTCAGAAACATTCCTACACATTTCCCTGTTCAGTATTTTTGAGCTCTGAGACTTTTAACATTTTAACACAGGTATCATACCAGCTCTTAAAGGTACATTATTAATACTTGGAACACTACCGAACTATCATTTAGATTTCTTAAAGCTTGGAATATTTTCATACCCTCATATCAGCTCTATGAACATGATTTTTTCACCACCTTTCTTTCAAAAAATGGCAACTCAGTTTGGCTCAATTAAAATGTAAACAGTATCACACTCACTTCTCAGCTCTTTAAACAAAACTTTCCAGTCATTAAACAGTGTCATTCAGATATTGAGGCTCTATGTACAAGTGTTCTTAGTCTTTCAAGCACATTCCTAAATATTTTCCAAGTCAATGTTTGTGAATTCTCAGTTTGAATCACTGTTGTGCAGTGAATCAAGCTCATTCCTGGTAAATTCCAAGTGCTTATACAGCGTTTTTCCATGTGTAACAGCACTTTAAAAGTAAATTATTACTATATTAAAGACTCTCCTACCTTTCACAAGGTTTTAAATACAAATTCTCAGTGTTTCAACATGCACTAGAGATATGAAGTTTCTACCAACGAATTCCAAGAGTTTCAGACGCATAATCGAAATTTCCCTGCTCTGTCATTTTCAGCTCTCAGAGTTTGAACATTTTCATACAGGTATCTGAGCCCTACGAAAATGAATGCATGAATGTTTAACCTTCTTTCCACAATGCCAACACATTGAGACTGAAATACAAAGGTCAGCAGTATCGCACTCACTTCTAAGCTCTTTGAACACGACTTCCCAGTCATTAAACAGTGTCATTCAGATATTGAGGCTCTATGTACAAGTGTTCTTAGTCTTTCAAGCACTTTCCCATATATTTTCCAAGTCAATGTTTGTGAATTCTCAGTTTGAATCACTGTTCTGTAGTGATTCAAGCTCATTCCTTGTAAGTTCCAAGTGCTTATGCAGCGTTTTTCCATGTGTAACAGCTCTTTAAAAGTGAATTATTACTATATTAAAGACTGTCCAACCTTTCACAGCTCTTTGAATACAAATTCTAAGTATTTAAACTTGCACTAGAGATATGTTTCTATAAACTGATTCCATGGGTTTCAGACACATTCCTAGATATTTCCCTGGTTTGTCATTTGTAGCTTTGAGAGTTTGAACCTTTTCACACTGGTATCTGAGCTCTATGAAAATGAATTTAAATGTTTAACCTTCTTTAAACAACGCCAACACATTGAGACTGAATTACAAATGTAAAGAGTTTCACACAGACTTCTCAGCTCTTTGAACAAGACTTCCCAGTCATTAAACAGTGTCCTTCAGATATTAAGGCTCCATGAATATGTGTTCTTGGTGTTGCAAGCACATTTCTAAATGTTTCCCAAGTCAATACTTGTAAATTCTCAGAGTTTGAATCAATGTTGTCCAGTGAATCAAGCTCATTCATTGTGAATTCCAAGTGCTTATACGGCGCTTTTCCATATGTACCGTCATTTTTAGAGGTTACTACTATTTTAAAGACTATCCTACTTTTCCAAGAGTTTTGAATACAAAATCTCAGTATTTCAACATTCACTAGAGATATGAAGTTTCTACAAACGAATTCGAAGCGTTTCAGACGCATAATCGAAATTTCCCTGGTCTGTCATTTTCAGCTCTCAGAGTTTGAACATTTTCATACAGGTATCTGAGCCCTACTAAAATGAATGCATGAATGTTTAACCTTTTTTCCACAATGCCAACACATTGAGACTGAAATACAAAAGTCAGCAGTATCGCACTCACTTCTAAGCTCTTTGAACACGACTTCCCAGTCATTAAACAGTGTCATTCAGATATTGAGGCTCTATGTACAAGTGTTCTTAGTCTTTCAAGCACTTTCCTAAATATTTTCCAAGTCAATGTTTGTGAATTCTCAGTTTGAATCCCTGTTGTGCAGTGATTCAAGCTCATTCCTTGTAAATTCCAAGTGCTTATACAGCGTTTTTCCATGTGTAACAGCTCTTTAAAAGTGAATTATTACTATATTAAAGACTGTCCAACCTTTCACAGCTCTTTGAATACAAATTCTAAGTATTTAAACATGCACTAGAGATATGTTTCTATAAACTGATTCCATGGGTTTCAGACAAATTCCTAGATATTCCCCTGGTTTGTCATTTGTAGCTTTGAGAGTTTAAACATTTTCACACTGGTTTCTGAGTTCTATGAAAATGAATTTAAATGTTTAGCCTTCTTTAAACAACACCAACACATTGAGACTGAATTATAAATGTAAAGAATTTCACACAGACTTCTCAGCTCTTTGAACACGACTTCCCAGTCATTAAACAGTGTCCTTCAGATATTAAGGCTCTATGAATATGTGTTCTTGGTGTTGCAAGCACATTTCTAAATGTTTCCCAAGTCAATACTTGTAAATTCTCAGTTTGAATCAATGTTGTCCAGTGAATCAAGCTCATTCATTGTGAATTCCAAGTGTTATACGGCGCTTTTCCATATGTACCGTCATTTTTAGAGGTTACTACTATTTTAAAGACTATCCTACTTTTCACAGGGCTTTGAATACAAATTCTCAGTATTTCAACATGCAGTAGAGATGTAAAAGTTGTACAACGTATTCCAAGGGTTTCAGAAACATTCCTACACATTTCCCCGTTCAGTATTTTTGAGCTCTGAGACTTTTAACATTTTAACACAGGTATCATACCAGCTCTTAAAGGTACATTATTAATACTTTGAACACTACCCGAACTATCATTTAGATTTCTTAAAGCTTTGAATATTTTCATACCCTCATATCAGCTCTATGAACATGAGTTTTTTCACCACCATTCTTCCACAAAATGGCAGCTCAGTTTGGCTGAATTAAAATGTAAACAGTATCACACTCACTTCTCAGCTCTTTAAACACAACTTTCCAGTCATTAAACAGTGTCATTCAGATATTGAGGCTCTATGTACAAGTGTTCTTAGTCTTTCAAGCACATTCCTAAATATTTTCCAAGTCAATGTTTGTGAATTCTCAGTTTGAATCACTGTTGTGCAGTGATTCAAGCTCATTCCTTGTAAATTCCAAGTGCTTATACAGCGTTTTTCCATGTGTAACAGCTCTTTAAAAGTGAATTATTACTATATTAAAGACTGTCCAACCTTTCACAGCTCTTTGAATACAAATTCTAAGTATTTAAACATGCACTAGAGATATGTTTCTATAAACTGATTCCATGGGTTTCAGACACATTCCTAGATATTTCCCTGGTTTGTCATTTGTATCTTTGAGAGTTTGAACCTTTTCACACTGGTATCTGAGCTCTATGAAAATGAATTTAAATGTTTAACCTTCTTTAACCAACGCCAACATATTGAGACTGAATTATAAATGTAAAGAGTTTCACACAGACTTCTCAGCTCTTTGAACACGACTTCCCAGTCATTAAAGTGTCCTTCAGATATTAAGGCTCTATGAATATGTGTTCTTGGTGTTGCAAGCACATTTCTAAATGTTTCCCAAGTCAATACTTGTTAATTCTCAGAGTTTGAATCAATGTTGTCCAGTGAATCAAGCTCATTCATTGTGAATTCCAAGTGCTTATACGGCGCTTTTCCATATGTACCGTCATTTTTAGAGGTTACTACTATTTTAAAGACTATCCTACCTTTCCAAGAGTTTTGAATACAAATTCTCAGTATTTCAACATTCACTAGAGATATGAAGTTTCTACAAACGTATTCCAAGCGTTTCAGACGCATAATCGAAATTTCCCTGCTCTGAATTTTGAGCTCTCAGAGTTTGAACATTTTCATACAGGTATCTGAGCCCTACGAAAATGAATGCATGAATGTTTAACCTTTCCACAATGCCAACACATTGAGACTGAAATATAAATGTCAGCAGTATCGCACTCACTTCTAAGGTCTTTGAACACGACTTCCCAGTCATTAAACAGTGTCCTTCAGATATTAAGGCTCTATGAATAAGTGTTCTTGGTGTTGCAAGCACATTTCTAAATGTTTCCCAAGTCAATACTTGCAAATTCTCAGTTTGAATCAATGTTGTCCAGTGAATCAAGCTCATTCATTGTAAATTCCTAGTGTTATACAGCGCTTTTCCAAATGTACCGTCATTTTTAGAGGTTACTACTATTTTAAAGACTATCCTACCTTTCCAAGAGTTTTGAATACAAATTCTCAGTATTTCAACATGCAGTAGAGATGAAAAAGTTGTACAACGTATTCCAAGTGTTTCAGAAACATTCCTACACATTTCCCTGTTCAGTATTTTTGAGCTCTGAGACTTTTAACATTTTAACACAGGTATCATACCAGCTCTTAAAGGTACATTATTAATACTTGGAACACTACCGAACTATCATTTAGATTTCTTAAAGCTTGGAATATTTTCATACCCTCATATCAGCTCTATGAACATGATTTTTTCACCACCTTTCTTTCAAAAAATGGCAACTCAGTTTGGCTCAATTAAAATGTAAACAGTATCACACTCACTTCTCAGCTCTTTAAACAAAACTTTCCAGTCATTAAACAGTGTCATTCAGATATTGAGGCTCTATGTACAAGTGTTCTTAGTCTTTCAAGCACATTCCTAAATATTTTCCAAGTCAATGTTTGTGAATTCTCAGTTTGAATCACTGTTGTGCAGTGAATCAAGCTCATTCCTGGTAAATTCCAAGTGCTTATACAGCGTTTTTCCATGTGTAACAGCACTTTAAAAGTAAATTATTACTATATTAAAGACTCTCCTACCTTTCACAAGGTTTTAAATACAAATTCTCAGTGTTTCAACATGCACTAGAGATATGAAGTTTCTACCAACGAATTCCAAGAGTTTCAGACGCATAATCGAAATTTCCCTGCTCTGTCATTTTCAGCTCTCAGAGTTTGAACATTTTCATACAGGTATCTGAGCCCTACGAAAATGAATGCATGAATGTTTAACCTTCTTTCCACAATGCCAACACATTGAGACTGAAATACAAAGGTCAGCAGTATCGCACTCACTTCTAAGCTCTTTGAACACGACTTCCCAGTCATTAAAAAGTGTCATTCAGATATTGAGGCTCTATGTACAAGTGTTCTTAGTCTTTCAAGCACTTTCCCATATATTTTCCAAGTCAATGTTTGTGAATTCTCAGTTTGAATCACTGTTCTGTAGTGATTCAAGCTCATTCCTTGTAAATTCCAAGTGCTTATGCAGCGTTTTTCCATGTGTAACAGCTCTTTAAAAGTGAATTATTACTATATTAAAGACTGTCCAACCTTTCACAGCTCTTTGAATACAAATTCTAAGTATTTAAACTTGCACTAGAGATATGTTTCTATAAACTGATTCCATGGGTTTCAGACACATTCCTAGATATTTCCCTGGTTTGTCATTTGTAGCTTTGAGAGTTTGAACCTTTTCACACTGGTATCTGAGCTCTATGAAAATGAATTTAAATGTTTAACCTTCTTTAAACAACGCCAACACATTGAGACTGAATTACAAATGTAAAGAGTTTCACACAGACTTCTCAGCTCTTTGAACAAGACTTCCCAGTCATTAAACTGTGTCCTTCAGATATTAAGGCTCCATGAATATGTGTTCTTGGTGTTGCAAGCACATTTCTAAATGTTTCCCAAGTCAATACTTGTAAATTCTCAGAGTTTGAATCAATGTTGTCCAGTGAATCAAGCTCATTCATTGTGAATTCCAAGTGCTTATACGGCGCTTTTCCATATGTACCGTCATTTTTAGAGGTTACTACTATTTTAAAGACTATCCTACTTTTCCAAGAGTTTTGAATACAAAATCTCAGTATTTCAACATTCACTAGAGATATGAAGTTTCTACAAACGAATTCGAAGCGTTTCAGACGCATAATCGAAATTTCCCTGGTCTGTCATTTTCAGCTCTCAGAGTTTGAACATTTTCATACAGGTATCTGAGCCCTACTAAAATGAATGCATGAATGTTTAACCTTTTTTCCACAATGCCAACACATTGAGACTGAAATACAAAAGTCAGCAGTATCGCACTCACTTCTAAGCTCTTTGAACACGACTTCCCAGTCATTAAACAGTGTCATTCAGATATTGAGGCTCTATGTACAAGTGTTCTTAGTCTTTCAAGCACTTTCCTAAATATTTTCCAAGTCAATGTTTGTGAATTCTCAGTTTGAATCCCTGTTGTGCAGTGATTCAAGCTCATTCCTTGTAAATTCCAAGTGCTTATACAGCGTTTTTCCATGTGTAACAGCTCTTTAAAAGTGAATTATTACTATATTAAAGACTGTCCAACCTTTCACAGCTCTTTGAATACAAATTCTAAGTATTTAAACATGCACTAGAGATATGTTTCTATAAACTGATTCCATGGGTTTCAGACAAATTCCTAGATATTCCCCTGGTTTGTCATTTGTAGCTTTGAGAGTTTAAACATTTTCACACTGGTTTCTGAGTTCTATGAAAATGAATTTAAATGTTTAGCCTTCTTTAAACAACACCAACACATTGAGACTGAATTATAAATGTAAAGAATTTCACACAGACTTCTCAGCTCTTTGAACACGACTTCCCAGTCATTAAACAGTGTCCTTCAGATATTAAGGCTCCATGAATATGTGTTCTTGGTGTTGCAAGCACATTTCTAAATGTTTCCCAAGTCAATACTTGTAAATTCTCAGAGTTTGAATCAATGTTGTCCAGTGAATCAAGCTCATTCATTGTGAATTCCAAGTGCTTATACGGCGCTTTTCCATATGTACCGTCATTTTTAGAGGTTACTACTATTTTAAAGACTATCCTACTTTTCCAAGAGTTTTGAATACAAAATCTCAGTATTTCAACATTCACTAGAGATATGAAGTTTCTACAAACGAATTCGAAGCGTTTCAGACGCATAATCGAAATTTCCCTGGTCTGTCATTTTCAGCTCTCAGAGTTTGAACATTTTCATACAGGTATCTGAGCCCTACTAAAATGAATGCATGAATGTTTAACCTTTTTTCCACAATGCCAACACATTGAGACTGAAATACAAAAGTCAGCAGTATCGCACTCACTTCTAAGCTCTTTGAACACGACTTCCCAGTCATTAAACAGTGTCATTCAGATATTGAGGCTCTATGTACAAGTGTTCTTAGTCTTTCAAGCACTTTCCTAAATATTTTCCAAGTCAATGTTTGTGAATTCTCAGTTTGAATCCCTGTTGTGCAGTGATTCAAGCTCATTCCTTGTAAATTCCAAGTGCTTATACAGCGTTTTTCCATGTGTAACAGCTCTTTAAAAGTGAATTATTACTATATTAAAGACTGTCCAACCTTTCACAGCTCTTTGAATACAAATTCTAAGTATTTAAACATGCACTAGAGATATGTTTCTATAAACTGATTCCATGGGTTTCAGACAAATTCCTAGATATTCCCCTGGTTTGTCATTTGTAGCTTTGAGAGTTTAAACATTTTCACACTGGTTTCTGAGTTCTATGAAAATGAATTTAAATGTTTAGCCTTCTTTAAACAACACCAACACATTGAGACTGAATTATAAATGTAAAGAATTTCACACAGACTTCTCAGCTCTTTGAACACGACTTCCCAGTCATTAAACAGTGTCCTTCAGATATTAAGGCTCTATGAATATGTGTTCTTGGTGTTGCAAGCACATTTCTAAATGTTTCCCAAGTCAATACTTGTAAATTCTCAGTTTGAATCAATGTTGTCCAGTGAATCAAGCTCATTCATTGTGAATTCCAAGTGTTATACGGCGCTTTTCCATATGTACCGTCATTTTTAGAGGTTACTACTATTTTAAAGACTATCCTACTTTTCACAGGGCTTTGAATACAAATTCTCAGTATTTCAACATGCAGTAGAGATGTAAAAGTTGTACAACGTATTCCAAGGGTTTCAGAAACATTCCTACACATTTCCCCGTTCAGTATTTTTGAGCTCTGAGACTTTTAACATTTTAACACAGGTATCATACCAGCTCTTAAAGGTACATTATTAATACTTTGAACACTACCCGAACTATCATTTAGATTTCTTAAAGCTTTGAATATTTTCATACCCTCATATCAGCTCTATGAACATGAGTTTTTTCACCACCTTTCTTCCACAAAATGGCAGCTCAGTTTGGCTGAATTAAAATGTAAACAGTATCACACTCACTTCTCAGCTCTTTAAACACAACTTTCCAGTCATTAAACAGTGTCATTCAGATATTGAGGCTCTATGTACAAGTGTTCTTAGTCTTTCAAGCACATTCCTAAATATTTTCCAAGTCAATGTTTGTGAATTCTCAGTTTGAATCACTGTTGTGCAGTGATTCAAGCTCATTCCTTGTAAATTCCAAGTGCTTATACAGCGTTTTTCCATGTGTAACAGCTCTTTAAAAGTGAATTATTACTATATTAAAGACTGTCCAACCTTTCACAGCTCTTTGAATACAAATTCTAAGTATTTAAACATGCACTAGAGATATGTTTCTATAAACTGATTCCATGGGTTTCAGACACATTCCTAGATATTTCCCTGGTTTGTCATTTGTAGCTTTGAGAGTTTGAACCTTTTCACACTGGTATCTGAGCTCTATGAAAATGAATTTAAATGTTTAACCTTCTTTAACCAACGCCAACATATTGAGACTGAATTATAAATGTAAAGAGTTTCACACAGACTTCTCAGCTCTTTGAACACGACTTCCCAGTCATTAAACAGTGTCCTTCAGATATTAAGGCTCTATGAATATGTGTTCTTGGTGTTGCAAGCACATTTCTAAATGTTTCCCCAGTCAATACTTGTACATTCTCAGAGTTTGAATCAATGTTGTCCAGTGAATCAAGCTCATTCATTGTGAATTCCAAGTGCTTATATGGCGCTTTTCCATATGTACCGTCATTTTTAGAGGTTACTACTATTTTAAAGACTATCCTACTTTTCCAAGAGTTTTGAATACAAAATCTCAGTATTTCAACATTCACTAGAGATATGAAGTTTCTACCAACGAATTCCAAGCGTTTCAGACGCATAATCGAAATTTCCCTGCTCTGTCATTTTGAGCTCTCAGAGTTTGAACATTTTCATACAGGTATGAAAATGAATGCATGAATTTTTAACCTTCTTTCCTCAATGCCAACACATTGAGTCTGAAATATAAATGTCAGCAGTATCGCACTCACTTCTAAGCTCTTTGAACACGCCTTCCCAGTCAGTCAACTGTGTCCTTCAGATATGAAGGCACTGTGAATATGTTTCTGTGTATTTCAAGCACTTTTCTTAAATTTTTCCGGACTGTCATTTTTAATTCTAAGACCTTGAATTACTGTTGTCCAGTAGTTCAAGGTCATTCACTGTGAATTCCATGTGTTTATACAGCGATTTTTCATGTATTCCACCTCTTTAAACGGAATTATTACTATTTTAAAGACTATCCTACTTTTCACAGGGCTTTGAATACAAATTCTCAGTATTTCAACATGCAGTAGAGATGTAAAAGTTGTACAACGTATTCCAAGTGTTTCAGAAACATTCCTACACATTTCCCCGTTCAGTATTTTTGAGCTCTGAGACTTTTAACATTTTAACACAGGTATCATACCAGCTCTTAAAGGTACATTATTAATACTTTGAACACTACCCGAACTATCATTTAGATTTCTTAAAGCTTTGAATATTTTCATACCCTCATATCAGCTCTATGAACATGAGTTTTTTCACCACCTTTCTTCCACAAAATGGCAACTCAGTTTGGCTGAATTAAAATGTAAACAGTATCACACTCACTTCTCAGCTCTTTAAACACGACTTCCCAGTCATAAAACAGTGTCATTCAGATATTGCGGCTCTATGTACAAGTGTTCTTAGGCTTTCAAGCACTTTCCTAAATATTTTCCAAGTCAATGTTTGTGAATTCTCAGTTTGAATCACTGTTCTGTAGTGATTCAAGCTCATTCCTTGTAAATTCCAAGTGCTTATGCAGCGTTTTTCCATGTGTAACAGCTCTTTAAAAGTGAATTATTACTATATTAAAGACTGTCCAACCTTTCACAGCTCTTTGAATACAAATTCTAAGTATTTAAACATGCACTAGAGATATGTTTCTATAAACTGATTCCGTGGGTTTCAGACACATTCCTAGATATTCCCCTGGTTTGTCATTTGTAGCTTTGAGAGTTTGAACATTTTCACACTGGTATCTGAGCTCTATGAAAATGAATTTAAATGTTTAGCCTTCTTTAAACAACACCAACAAATTGAGACTGAATTATGAATGTAAAGAATTTCACACAGACTTCTCAGCTCTTTGAACACGACTTCCCAGTCATTAAAGTGTCCTTCAGATATTAAGGCTCTATGAATATGTGTTCTTGGTGTTGCAAGCACATTTCTAAATGTTTCCCAAGTCAATACTTGTTAATTCTCAGAGTTTGAATCAATGTTGTCCAGTGAATCAAGCTCATTCATTGTGAATTCCAAGTGCTTATACGGCGCTTTTCCATATGTACCGTCATTTTTAGAGGTTACTACTATTTTAAAGACTATCCTACCTTTCCAAGAGTTTTGAATACAAATTCTCAGTATTTCAACATTCACTAGAGATATGAAGTTTCTACAAACGTATTCCAAGCGTTTCAGACGCATAATCGAAATTTCCCTGCTCTGAATTTTGAGCTCTCAGAGTTTGAACATTTTCATACAGGTATCTGAGCCCTACGAAAATGAATGCATGAATGTTTAACCTTTCCACAATGCCAACACATTGAGACTGAAATATAAATGTCAGCAGTATCGCACTCACTTCTAAGGTCTTTGAACACGACTTCCCAGTCATTAAACAGTGTCCTTCAGATATTAAGGCTCTATGAATAAGTGTTCTTGGTGTTGCAAGCACATTTCTAAATGTTTCCCAAGTCAATACTTGCAAATTCTCAGTTTGAATCAATGTTGTCCAGTGAATCAAGCTCATTCATTGTAAATTCCTAGTGTTATACAGCGCTTTTCCAAATGTACCGTCATTTTTAGAGGTTACTACTATTTTAAAGACTATCCTACCTTTCCAAGAGTTTTGAATACAAATTCTCAGTATTTCAACATGCAGTAGAGATGAAAAAGTTGTACAACGTATTCCAAGTGTTTCAGAAACATTCCTACACATTTCCCTGTTCAGTATTTTTGAGCTCTGAGACTTTTAACATTTTAACACAGGTATCATACCAGCTCTTAAAGGTACATTATTAATACTTGGAACACTACCGAACTATCATTTAGATTTCTTAAAGCTTGGAATATTTTCATACCCTCATATCAGCTCTATGAACATGAGTTTTTTCACCACCATTCTTCCACAAAATGGCAGCTCAGTTTGGCTGAATTAAAATGTAAACAGTATCACACTCACTTCTCAGCTCTTTAAACACAACTTTCCAGTCATTAAACAGTGTCATTCAGATATTGAGGCTCTATGTACAAGTGTTCTTAGTCTTTCAAGCACATTCCTAAATATTTTCCAAGTCAATGTTTGTGAATTCTCAGTTTGAATCACTGTTGTGCAGTGATTCAAGCTCATTCCTTGTAAATTCCAAGTGCTTATACAGCGTTTTTCCATGTGTAACAGCTCTTTAAAAGTGAATTATTACTATATTAAAGACTGTCCAACCTTTCACAGCTCTTTGAATACAAATTCTAAGTATTTAAACATGCACTAGAGATATGTTTCTATAAACTGATTCCATGGGTTTCAGACACATTCCTAGATATTTCCCTGGTTTGTCATTTGTATCTTTGAGAGTTTGAACCTTTTCACACTGGTATCTGAGCTCTATGAAAATGAATTTAAATGTTTAACCTTCTTTAACCAACGCCAACATATTGAGACTGAATTATAAATGTAAAGAGTTTCACACAGACTTCTCAGCTCTTTGAACACGACTTCCCAGTCATTAAAGTGTCCTTCAGATATTAAGGCTCTATGAATATGTGTTCTTGGTGTTGCAAGCACATTTCTAAATGTTTCCCAAGTCAATACTTGTTAATTCTCAGAGTTTGAATCAATGTTGTCCAGTGAATCAAGCTCATTCATTGTGAATTCCAAGTGCTTATACGGCGCTTTTCCATATGTACCGTCATTTTTAGAGGTTACTACTATTTTAAAGACTATCCTACCTTTCCAAGAGTTTTGAATACAAATTCTCAGTATTTCAACATTCACTAGAGATATGAAGTTTCTACAAACGTATTCCAAGCGTTTCAGACGCATAATCGAAATTTCCCTGCTCTGAATTTTGAGCTCTCAGAGTTTGAACATTTTCATACAGGTATCTGAGCCCTACGAAAATGAATGCATGAATGTTTAACCTTTCCACAATGCCAACACATTGAGACTGAAATATAAATGTCAGCAGTATCGCACTCACTTCTAAGGTCTTTGAACACGACTTCCCAGTCATTAAACAGTGTCCTTCAGATATTAAGGCTCTATGAATAAGTGTTCTTGGTGTTGCAAGCACATTTCTAAATGTTTCCCAAGTCAATACTTGCAAATTCTCAGTTTGAATCAATGTTGTCCAGTGAATCAAGCTCATTCATTGTAAATTCCTAGTGTTATACAGCGCTTTTCCAAATGTACCGTCATTTTTAGAGGTTACTACTATTTTAAAGACTATCCTACCTTTCCAAGAGTTTTGAATACAAATTCTCAGTATTTCAACATGCAGTAGAGATGAAAAAGTTGTACAACGTATTCCAAGTGTTTCAGAAACATTCCTACACATTTCCCTGTTCAGTATTTTTGAGCTCTGAGACTTTTAACATTTTAACACAGGTATCATACCAGCTCTTAAAGGTACATTATTAATACTTGGAACACTACCGAACTATCATTTAGATTTCTTAAAGCTTGGAATATTTTCATACCCTCATATCAGCTCTATGAACATGATTTTTTCACCACCTTTCTTTCAAAAAATGGCAACTCAGTTTGGCTCAATTAAAATGTAAACAGTATCACACTCACTTCTCAGCTCTTTAAACAAAACTTTCCAGTCATTAAACAGTGTCATTCAGATATTGAGGCTCTATGTACAAGTGTTCTTAGTCTTTCAAGCACATTCCTAAATATTTTCCAAGTCAATGTTTGTGAATTCTCAGTTTGAATCACTGTTGTGCAGTGAATCAAGCTCATTCCTGGTAAATTCCAAGTGCTTATACAGCGTTTTTCCATGTGTAACAGCACTTTAAAAGTAAATTATTACTATATTAAAGACTCTCCTACCTTTCACAAGGTTTTAAATACAAATTCTCAGTGTTTCAACATGCACTAGAGATATGAAGTTTCTACCAACGAATTCCAAGAGTTTCAGACGCATAATCGAAATTTCCCTGCTCTGTCATTTTCAGCTCTCAGAGTTTGAACATTTTCATACAGGTATCTGAGCCCTACGAAAATGAATGCATGAATGTTTAACCTTCTTTCCACAATGCCAACACATTGAGACTGAAATACAAAGGTCAGCAGTATCGCACTCACTTCTAAGCTCTTTGAACACGACTTCCCAGTCATTAAAAAGTGTCATTCAGATATTGAGGCTCTATGTACAAGTGTTCTTAGTCTTTCAAGCACTTTCCCATATATTTTCCAAGTCAATGTTTGTGAATTCTCAGTTTGAATCACTGTTCTGTAGTGATTCAAGCTCATTCCTTGTAAATTCCAAGTGCTTATGCAGCGTTTTTCCATGTGTAACAGCTCTTTAAAAGTGAATTATTACTATATTAAAGACTGTCCAACCTTTCACAGCTCTTTGAATACAAATTCTAAGTATTTAAACTTGCACTAGAGATATGTTTCTATAAACTGATTCCATGGGTTTCAGACACATTCCTAGATATTTCCCTGGTTTGTCATTTGTAGCTTTGAGAGTTTGAACCTTTTCACACTGGTATCTGAGCTCTATGAAAATGAATTTAAATGTTTAACCTTCTTTAAACAACGCCAACACATTGAGACTGAATTATAAATGTAAAGAGTTTCACACAGACTTCTCAGCTCTTTGAACACGACTTCCCAGTCATTAAAGTGTCCTTCAGATATTAAGGCTCTATGAATATGTGTTCTTGGTGTTGCAAGCACATTTCTAAATGTTTCCCAAGTCAATACTTGTTAATTCTCAGAGTTTGAATCAATGTTGTCCAGTGAATCAAGCTCATTCATTGTGAATTCCAAGTGCTTATACGGCGCTTTTCCATATGTACCGTCATTTTTAGAGGTTACTACTATTTTAAAGACTATCCTACCTTTCCAAGAGTTTTGAATACAAATTCTCAGTATTTCAACATTCACTAGAGATATGAAGTTTCTACAAACGTATTCCAAGCGTTTCAGACGCATAATCGAAATTTCCCTGCTCTGAATTTTGAGCTCTCAGAGTTTGAACATTTTCATACAGGTATCTGAGCCCTACGAAAATGAATGCATGAATGTTTAACCTTTCCACAATGCCAACACATTGAGACTGAAATATAAATGTCAGCAGTATCGCACTCACTTCTAAGGTCTTTGAACACGACTTCCCAGTCATTAAACAGTGTCCTTCAGATATTAAGGCTCTATGAATAAGTGTTCTTGGTGTTGCAAGCACATTTCTAAATGTTTCCCAAGTCAATACTTGCAAATTCTCAGTTTGAATCAATGTTGTCCAGTGAATCAAGCTCATTCATTGTAAATTCCTAGTGTTATACAGCGCTTTTCCAAATGTACCGTCATTTTTAGAGGTTACTACTATTTTAAAGACTATCCTACCTTTCCAAGAGTTTTGAATACAAATTCTCAGTATTTCAACATGCAGTAGAGATGAAAAAGTTGTACAACGTATTCCAAGTGTTTCAGAAACATTCCTACACATTTCCCTGTTCAGTATTTTTGAGCTCTGAGACTTTTAACATTTTAACACAGGTATCATACCAGCTCTTAAAGGTACATTATTAATACTTGGAACACTACCGAACTATCATTTAGATTTCTTAAAGCTTGGAATATTTTCATACCCTCATATCAGCTCTATGAACATGATTTTTTCACCACCTTTCTTTCAAAAAATGGCAACTCAGTTTGGCTCAATTAAAATGTAAACAGTATCACACTCACTTCTCAGCTCTTTAAACAAAACTTTCCAGTCATTAAACAGTGTCATTCAGATATTGAGGCTCTATGTACAAGTGTTCTTAGTCTTTCAAGCACATTCCTAAATATTTTCCAAGTCAATGTTTGTGAATTCTCAGTTTGAATCACTGTTGTGCAGTGAATCAAGCTCATTCCTGGTAAATTCCAAGTGCTTATACAGCGTTTTTCCATGTGTAACAGCACTTTAAAAGTAAATTATTACTATATTAAAGACTCTCCTACCTTTCACAAGGTTTTAAATACAAATTCTCAGTGTTTCAACATGCACTAGAGATATGAAGTTTCTACCAACGAATTCCAAGAGTTTCAGACGCATAATCGAAATTTCCCTGCTCTGTCATTTTCAGCTCTCAGAGTTTGAACATTTTCATACAGGTATCTGAGCCCTACGAAAATGAATGCATGAATGTTTAACCTTCTTTCCACAATGCCAACACATTGAGACTGAAATACAAAGGTCAGCAGTATCGCACTCACTTCTAAGCTCTTTGAACACGACTTCCCAGTCATTAAAAAGTGTCATTCAGATATTGAGGCTCTATGTACAAGTGTTCTTAGTCTTTCAAGCACTTTCCCATATATTTTCCAAGTCAATGTTTGTGAATTCTCAGTTTGAATCACTGTTCTGTAGTGATTCAAGCTCATTCCTTGTAAATTCCAAGTGCTTATGCAGCGTTTTTCCATGTGTAACAGCTCTTTAAAAGTGAATTATTACTATATTAAAGACTGTCCAACCTTTCACAGCTCTTTGAATACAAATTCTAAGTATTTAAACTTGCACTAGAGATATGTTTCTATAAACTGATTCCATGGGTTTCAGACACATTCCTAGATATTTCCCTGGTTTGTCATTTGTAGCTTTGAGAGTTTGAACCTTTTCACACTGGTATCTGAGCTCTATGAAAATGAATTTAAATGTTTAACCTTCTTTAAACAACGCCAACACATTGAGACTGAATTACAAATGTAAAGAGTTTCACACAGACTTCTCAGCTCTTTGAACAAGACTTCCCAGTCATTAAACAGTGTCCTTCAGATATTAAGGCTCCATGAATATGTGTTCTTGGTGTTGCAAGCACATTTCTAAATGTTTCCCAAGTCAATACTTGTAAATTCTCAGAGTTTGAATCAATGTTGTCCAGTGAATCAAGCTCATTCATTGTGAATTCCAAGTGCTTATACGGCGCTTTTCCATATGTACCGTCATTTTTAGAGGTTACTACTATTTTAAAGACTATCCTACTTTTCCAAGAGTTTTGAATACAAAATCTCAGTATTTCAACATTCACTAGAGATATGAAGTTTCTACAAACGAATTCGAAGCGTTTCAGACGCATAATCGAAATTTCCCTGGTCTGTCATTTTCAGCTCTCAGAGTTTGAACATTTTCATACAGGTATCTGAGCCCTACTAAAATGAATGCATGAATGTTTAACCTTTTTTCCACAATGCCAACACATTGAGACTGAAATACAAAAGTCAGCAGTATCGCACTCACTTCTAAGCTCTTTGAACACGACTTCCCAGTCATTAAACAGTGTCATTCAGATATTGAGGCTCTATGTACAAGTGTTCTTAGTCTTTCAAGCACTTTCCTAAATATTTTCCAAGTCAATGTTTGTGAATTCTCAGTTTGAATCCCTGTTGTGCAGTGATTCAAGCTCATTCCTTGTAAATTCCAAGTGCTTATACAGCGTTTTTCCATGTGTAACAGCTCTTTAAAAGTGAATTATTACTATATTAAAGACTGTCCAACCTTTCACAGCTCTTTGAATACAAATTCTAAGTATTTAAACATGCACTAGAGATATGTTTCTATAAACTGATTCCATGGGTTTCAGACAAATTCCTAGATATTCCCCTGGTTTGTCATTTGTAGCTTTGAGAGTTTAAACATTTTCACACTGGTTTCTGAGTTCTATGAAAATGAATTTAAATGTTTAGCCTTCTTTAAACAACACCAACACATTGAGACTGAATTATAAATGTAAAGAATTTCACACAGACTTCTCAGCTCTTTGAACACGACTTCCCAGTCATTAAACAGTGTCCTTCAGATATTAAGGCTCTATGAATATGTGTTCTTGGTGTTGCAAGCACATTTCTAAATGTTTCCCAAGTCAATACTTGTAAATTCTCAGTTTGAATCAATGTTGTCCAGTGAATCAAGCTCATTCATTGTGAATTCCAAGTGTTATACGGCGCTTTTCCATATGTACCGTCATTTTTAGAGGTTACTACTATTTTAAAGACTATCCTACTTTTCACAGGGCTTTGAATACAAATTCTCAGTATTTCAACATGCAGTAGAGATGTAAAAGTTGTACAACGTATTCCAAGGGTTTCAGAAACATTCCTACACATTTCCCCGTTCAGTATTTTTGAGCTCTGAGACTTTTAACATTTTAACACAGGTATCATACCAGCTCTTAAAGGTACATTATTAATACTTTGAACACTACCCGAACTATCATTTAGATTTCTTAAAGCTTTGAATATTTTCATACCCTCATATCAGCTCTATGAACATGAGTTTTTTCACCACCTTTCTTCCACAAAATGGCAGCTCAGTTTGGCTGAATTAAAATGTAAACAGTATCACACTCACTTCTCAGCTCTTTAAACACAACTTTCCAGTCATTAAACAGTGTCATTCAGATATTGAGGCTCTATGTACAAGTGTTCTTAGTCTTTCAAGCACATTCCTAAATATTTTCCAAGTCAATGTTTGTGAATTCTCAGTTTGAATCACTGTTGTGCAGTGATTCAAGCTCATTCCTTGTAAATTCCAAGTGCTTATACAGCGTTTTTCCATGTGTAACAGCTCTTTAAAAGTGAATTATTACTATATTAAAGACTGTCCAACCTTTCACAGCTCTTTGAATACAAATTCTAAGTATTTAAACATGCACTAGAGATATGTTTCTATAAACTGATTCCATGGGTTTCAGACACATTCCTAGATATTTCCCTGGTTTGTCATTTGTAGCTTTGAGAGTTTGAACCTTTTCACACTGGTATCTGAGCTCTATGAAAATGAATTTAAATGTTTAACCTTCTTTAACCAACGCCAACATATTGAGACTGAATTATAAATGTAAAGAGTTTCACACAGACTTCTCAGCTCTTTGAACACGACTTCCCAGTCATTAAACAGTGTCCTTCAGATATTAAGGCTCTATGAATATGTGTTCTTGGTGTTGCAAGCACATTTCTAAATGTTTCCCCAGTCAATACTTGTACATTCTCAGAGTTTGAATCAATGTTGTCCAGTGAATCAAGCTCATTCATTGTGAATTCCAAGTGCTTATATGGCGCTTTTCCATATGTACCGTCATTTTTAGAGGTTACTACTATTTTAAAGACTATCCTACTTTTCCAAGAGTTTTGAATACAAAATCTCAGTATTTCAACATTCACTAGAGATATGAAGTTTCTACAAACGTATTCCAAGCGTTTCAGACGCATAATCGAAATTTCCCTGCTCTGTCATTTTGAGCTCTCAGAGTTTGAACATTTTCATACAGGTATGAAAATGAATGCATGAATTTTTAACCTTCTTTCCTCAATGCCAACACATTGAGTCTGAAATATAAATGTCAGCAGTATCGCACTCACTTCTAAGCTCTTTGAACACGCCTTCCCAGTCAGTCAACTGTGTCCTTCAGATATGAAGGCACTGTGAATATGTTTCTGTGTATTTCAAGCACTTTTCTTAAATTTTTCCGGACTGTCATTTTTAATTCTAAGACCTTGAATTACTGTTGTCCAGTAGTTCAAGGTCATTCACTGTGAATTCCATGTGTTTATACAGCGATTTTTCATGTATTCCACCTCTTTAAACGGAATTATTACTATTTTAAAGACTATCCTACTTTTCACAGGGCTTTGAATACAAATTCTCAGTATTTCAACATGCAGTAGAGATGTAAAAGTTGTACAACGTATTCCAAGTGTTTCAGAAACATTCCTACACATTTCCCCGTTCAGTATTTTTGAGCTCTGAGACTTTTAACATTTTAACACAGGTATCATACCAGCTCTTAAAGGTACATTATTAATACTTTGAACACTACCCGAACTATCATTTAGATTTCTTAAAGCTTTGAATATTTTCATACCCTCATATCAGCTCTATGAACATGAGTTTTTTCACCACCTTTCTTCCACAAAATGGCAACTCAGTTTGGCTGAATTAAAATGTAAACAGTATCACACTCACTTCTCAGCTCTTTAAACACGACTTCCCAGTCATAAAACAGTGTCATTCAGATATTGCGGCTCTATGTACAAGTGTTCTTAGGCTTTCAAGCACTTTCCTAAATATTTTCCAAGTCAATGTTTGTGAATTCTCAGTTTGAATCACTGTTCTGTAGTGATTCAAGCTCATTCCTTGTAAATTCCAAGTGCTTATGCAGCGTTTTTCCATGTGTAACAGCTCTTTAAAAGTGAATTATTACTATATTAAAGACTGTCCAACCTTTCACAGCTCTTTGAATACAAATTCTAAGTATTTAAACATGCACTAGAGATATGTTTCTATAAACTGATTCCGTGGGTTTCAGACACATTCCTAGATATTCCCCTGGTTTGTCATTTGTAGCTTTGAGAGTTTGAACATTTTCACACTGGTATCTGAGCTCTATGAAAATGAATTTAAATGTTTAGCCTTCTTTAAACAACACCAACAAATTGAGACTGAATTATGAATGTAAAGAATTTCACACAGACTTCTCAGCTCTTTGAACACGACTTCCCAGTCATTAAACAGTGTCCTTCAGATATTAAGGCTATATGAATATGTGTTCTTGGTGTTGCAAGCACATTTCTAAATGTTTCCCAAGTCAATACTTGTTAATTCTCAGAGTTTGAATCAATGTTGTCCAGTGAATCAAGCTCATTCATTGTGAATTCCAAGTGCTTATACGGCGCTTTTCCATATGTACCGTCATTTTTAGAGGTTACTACTATTTTAAAGACTATCCTACCTTTCCAAGAGTTTTGAATACAAATTCTCAGTATTTCAACATTCACTAGAGATATGAAGTTTCTACAAACGTATTCCAAGCGTTTCAGACGCATAATCGAAATTTCCCTGCTCTGAATTTTGAGCTCTCAGAGTTTGAACATTTTCATACAGGTATCTGAGCCCTACGAAAATGAATGCATGAATGTTTAACCTTTCCACAATGCCAACACATTGAGACTGAAATATAAATGTCAGCAGTATCGCACTCACTTCTAAGGTCTTTGAACACGACTTCCCAGTCATTAAACAGTGTCCTTCAGATATTAAGGCTCTATGAATAAGTGTTCTTGGTGTTGCAAGCACATTTCTAAATGTTTCCCAAGTCAATACTTGCAAATTCTCAGTTTGAATCAATGTTGTCCAGTGAATCAAGCTCATTCATTGTAAATTCCTAGTGTTATACAGCGCTTTTCCAAATGTACCGTCATTTTTAGAGGTTACTACTATTTTAAAGACTATCCTACCTTTCCAAGAGTTTTGAATACAAATTCTCAGTATTTCAACATGCAGTAGAGATGAAAAAGTTGTACAACGTATTCCAAGTGTTTCAGAAACATTCCTACACATTTCCCTGTTCAGTATTTTTGAGCTCTGAGACTTTTAACATTTTAACACAGGTATCATACCAGCTCTTAAAGGTACATTATTAATACTTTGAACACTACCCGAACTATCATTTAGATTTCTTAAAGCTTTGAATATTTTCATACCCTCATATCAGCTCTATGAACATGAGTTTTTTCACCACCTTTCTTCCACAAAATGGCAACTCAGTTTGGCTGAATTAAAATGTAAACAGTATCACACTCACTTCTCAGCTCTTTAAACACGACTTCCCAGTCATAAAACAGTGTCATTCAGATATTGCGGCTCTATGTACAAGTGTTCTTAGGCTTTCAAGCACTTTCCTAAATATTTTCCAAGTCAATGTTTGTGAATTCTCAGTTTGAATCACTGTTCTGTAGTGATTCAAGCTCATTCCTTGTAAATTCCAAGTGCTTATGCAGCGTTTTTCCATGTGTAACAGCTCTTTAAAAGTGAATTATTACTATATTAAAGACTGTCCAACCTTTCACAGCTCTTTGAATACAAATTCTAAGTATTTAAACATGCACTAGAGATATGTTTCTATAAACTGATTCCGTGGGTTTCAGACACATTCCTAGATATTCCCCTGGTTTGTCATTTGTAGCTTTGAGAGTTTGAACATTTTCACACTGGTATCTGAGCTCTATGAAAATGAATTTAAATGTTTAGCCTTCTTTAAACAACACCAACAAATTGAGACTGAATTATGAATGTAAAGAATTTCACACAGACTTCTCAGCTCTTTGAACACGACTTCCCAGTCATTAAACAGTGTCCTTCAGATATTAAGGCTATATGAATATGTGTTCTTGGTGTTGCAAGCACATTTCTAAATGTTTCCCAAGTCAATACTTGTTAATTCTCAGAGTTTGAATCAATGTTGTCCAGTGAATCAAGCTCATTCATTGTGAATTCCAAGTGCTTATACGGCGCTTTTCCATATGTACCGTCATTTTTAGAGGTTACTACTATTTTAAAGACTATCCTACCTTTCCAAGAGTTTTGAATACAAATTCTCAGTATTTCAACATTCACTAGAGATATGAAGTTTCTACAAACGTATTCCAAGCGTTTCAGACGCATAATCGAAATTTCCCTGCTCTGAATTTTGAGCTCTCAGAGTTTGAACATTTTCATACAGGTATCTGAGCCCTACGAAAATGAATGCATGAATGTTTAACCTTTCCACAATGCCAACACATTGAGACTGAAATATAAATGTCAGCAGTATCGCACTCACTTCTAAGGTCTTTGAACACGACTTCCCAGTCATTAAACAGTGTCCTTCAGATATTAAGGCTCTATGAATAAGTGTTCTTGGTGTTGCAAGCACATTTCTAAATGTTTCCCAAGTCAATACTTGCAAATTCTCAGTTTGAATCAATGTTGTCCAGTGAATCAAGCTCATTCATTGTAAATTCCTAGTGTTATACAGCGCTTTTCCAAATGTACCGTCATTTTTAGAGGTTACTACTATTTTAAAGACTATCCTACCTTTCCAAGAGTTTTGAATACAAATTCTCAGTATTTCAACATGCAGTAGAGATGAAAAAGTTGTACAACGTATTCCAAGTGTTTCAGAAACATTCCTACACATTTCCCTGTTCAGTATTTTTGAGCTCTGAGACTTTTAACATTTTAACACAGGTATCATACCAGCTCTTAAAGGTACATTATTAATACTTGGAACACTACCGAACTATCATTTAGATTTCTTAAAGCTTGGAATATTTTCATACCCTCATATCAGCTCTATGAACATGAGTTTTTTCACCACCATTCTTCCACAAAATGGCAGCTCAGTTTGGCTGAATTAAAATGTAAACAGTATCACACTCACTTCTCAGCTCTTTAAACACAACTTTCCAGTCATTAAACAGTGTCATTCAGATATTGAGGCTCTATGTACAAGTGTTCTTAGTCTTTCAAGCACATTCCTAAATATTTTCCAAGTCAATGTTTGTGAATTCTCAGTTTGAATCACTGTTGTGCAGTGATTCAAGCTCATTCCTTGTAAATTCCAAGTGCTTATACAGCGTTTTTCCATGTGTAACAGCTCTTTAAAAGTGAATTATTACTATATTAAAGACTGTCCAACCTTTCACAGCTCTTTGAATACAAATTCTAAGTATTTAAACATGCACTAGAGATATGTTTCTATAAACTGATTCCATGGGTTTCAGACACATTCCTAGATATTTCCCTGGTTTGTCATTTGTATCTTTGAGAGTTTGAACCTTTTCACACTGGTATCTGAGCTCTATGAAAATGAATTTAAATGTTTAACCTTCTTTAACCAACGCCAACATATTGAGACTGAATTATAAATGTAAAGAGTTTCACACAGACTTCTCAGCTCTTTGAACACGACTTCCCAGTCATTAAAGTGTCCTTCAGATATTAAGGCTCTATGAATATGTGTTCTTGGTGTTGCAAGCACATTTCTAAATGTTTCCCAAGTCAATACTTGTTAATTCTCAGAGTTTGAATCAATGTTGTCCAGTGAATCAAGCTCATTCATTGTGAATTCCAAGTGCTTATACGGCGCTTTTCCATATGTACCGTCATTTTTAGAGGTTACTACTATTTTAAAGACTATCCTACCTTTCCAAGAGTTTTGAATACAAATTCTCAGTATTTCAACATTCACTAGAGATATGAAGTTTCTACAAACGTATTCCAAGCGTTTCAGACGCATAATCGAAATTTCCCTGCTCTGAATTTTGAGCTCTCAGAGTTTGAACATTTTCATACAGGTATCTGAGCCCTACGAAAATGAATGCATGAATGTTTAACCTTTCCACAATGCCAACACATTGAGACTGAAATATAAATGTCAGCAGTATCGCACTCACTTCTAAGGTCTTTGAACACGACTTCCCAGTCATTAAACAGTGTCCTTCAGATATTAAGGCTCTATGAATAAGTGTTCTTGGTGTTGCAAGCACATTTCTAAATGTTTCCCAAGTCAATACTTGCAAATTCTCAGTTTGAATCAATGTTGTCCAGTGAATCAAGCTCATTCATTGTAAATTCCTAGTGTTATACAGCGCTTTTCCAAATGTACCGTCATTTTTAGAGGTTACTACTATTTTAAAGACTATCCTACCTTTCCAAGAGTTTTGAATACAAATTCTCAGTATTTCAACATGCAGTAGAGATGAAAAAGTTGTACAACGTATTCCAAGTGTTTCAGAAACATTCCTACACATTTCCCTGTTCAGTATTTTTGAGCTCTGAGACTTTTAACATTTTAACACAGGTATCATACCAGCTCTTAAAGGTACATTATTAATACTTGGAACACTACCGAACTATCATTTAGATTTCTTAAAGCTTGGAATATTTTCATACCCTCATATCAGCTCTATGAACATGATTTTTTCACCACCTTTCTTTCAAAAAATGGCAACTCAGTTTGGCTCAATTAAAATGTAAACAGTATCACACTCACTTCTCAGCTCTTTAAACAAAACTTTCCAGTCATTAAACAGTGTCATTCAGATATTGAGGCTCTATGTACAAGTGTTCTTAGTCTTTCAAGCACATTCCTAAATATTTTCCAAGTCAATGTTTGTGAATTCTCAGTTTGAATCACTGTTGTGCAGTGAATCAAGCTCATTCCTGGTAAATTCCAAGTGCTTATACAGCGTTTTTCCATGTGTAACAGCACTTTAAAAGTAAATTATTACTATATTAAAGACTCTCCTACCTTTCACAAGGTTTTAAATACAAATTCTCAGTGTTTCAACATGCACTAGAGATATGAAGTTTCTACCAACGAATTCCAAGAGTTTCAGACGCATAATCGAAATTTCCCTGCTCTGTCATTTTCAGCTCTCAGAGTTTGAACATTTTCATACAGGTATCTGAGCCCTACGAAAATGAATGCATGAATGTTTAACCTTCTTTCCACAATGCCAACACATTGAGACTGAAATACAAAGGTCAGCAGTATCGCACTCACTTCTAAGCTCTTTGAACACGACTTCCCAGTCATTAAAAAGTGTCATTCAGATATTGAGGCTCTATGTACAAGTGTTCTTAGTCTTTCAAGCACTTTCCCATATATTTTCCAAGTCAATGTTTGTGAATTCTCAGTTTGAATCACTGTTCTGTAGTGATTCAAGCTCATTCCTTGTAAATTCCAAGTGCTTATGCAGCGTTTTTCCATGTGTAACAGCTCTTTAAAAGTGAATTATTACTATATTAAAGACTGTCCAACCTTTCACAGCTCTTTGAATACAAATTCTAAGTATTTAAACTTGCACTAGAGATATGTTTCTATAAACTGATTCCATGGGTTTCAGACACATTCCTAGATATTTCCCTGGTTTGTCATTTGTAGCTTTGAGAGTTTGAACCTTTTCACACTGGTATCTGAGCTCTATGAAAATGAATTTAAATGTTTAACCTTCTTTAAACAACGCCAACACATTGAGACTGAATTACAAATGTAAAGAGTTTCACACAGACTTCTCAGCTCTTTGAACAAGACTTCCCAGTCATTAAACAGTGTCCTTCAGATATTAAGGCTCCATGAATATGTGTTCTTGGTGTTGCAAGCACATTTCTAAATGTTTCCCAAGTCAATACTTGTAAATTCTCAGAGTTTGAATCAATGTTGTCCAGTGAATCAAGCTCATTCATTGTGAATTCCAAGTGCTTATACGGCGCTTTTCCATATGTACCGTCATTTTTAGAGGTTACTACTATTTTAAAGACTATCCTACTTTTCCAAGAGTTTTGAATACAAAATCTCAGTATTTCAACATTCACTAGAGATATGAAGTTTCTACAAACGAATTCGAAGCGTTTCAGACGCATAATCGAAATTTCCCTGGTCTGTCATTTTCAGCTCTCAGAGTTTGAACATTTTCATACAGGTATCTGAGCCCTACTAAAATGAATGCATGAATGTTTAACCTTTTTTCCACAATGCCAACACATTGAGACTGAAATACAAAAGTCAGCAGTATCGCACTCACTTCTAAGCTCTTTGAACACGACTTCCCAGTCATTAAACAGTGTCATTCAGATATTGAGGCTCTATGTACAAGTGTTCTTAGTCTTTCAAGCACTTTCCTAAATATTTTCCAAGTCAATGTTTGTGAATTCTCAGTTTGAATCCCTGTTGTGCAGTGATTCAAGCTCATTCCTTGTAAATTCCAAGTGCTTATACAGCGTTTTTCCATGTGTAACAGCTCTTTAAAAGTGAATTATTACTATATTAAAGACTGTCCAACCTTTCACAGCTCTTTGAATACAAATTCTAAGTATTTAAACATGCACTAGAGATATGTTTCTATAAACTGATTCCATGGGTTTCAGACAAATTCCTAGATATTCCCCTGGTTTGTCATTTGTAGCTTTGAGAGTTTAAACATTTTCACACTGGTTTCTGAGTTCTATGAAAATGAATTTAAATGTTTAGCCTTCTTTAAACAACACCAACACATTGAGACTGAATTATAAATGTAAAGAATTTCACACAGACTTCTCAGCTCTTTGAACACGACTTCCCAGTCATTAAACAGTGTCCTTCAGATATTAAGGCTCTATGAATATGTGTTCTTGGTGTTGCAAGCACATTTCTAAATGTTTCCCAAGTCAATACTTGTAAATTCTCAGTTTGAATCAATGTTGTCCAGTGAATCAAGCTCATTCATTGTGAATTCCAAGTGTTATACGGCGCTTTTCCATATGTACCGTCATTTTTAGAGGTTACTACTATTTTAAAGACTATCCTACTTTTCACAGGGCTTTGAATACAAATTCTCAGTATTTCAACATGCAGTAGAGATGTAAAAGTTGTACAACGTATTCCAAGGGTTTCAGAAACATTCCTACACATTTCCCCGTTCAGTATTTTTGAGCTCTGAGACTTTTAACATTTTAACACAGGTATCATACCAGCTCTTAAAGGTACATTATTAATACTTTGAACACTACCCGAACTATCATTTAGATTTCTTAAAGCTTTGAATATTTTCATACCCTCATATCAGCTCTATGAACATGAGTTTTTTCACCACCTTTCTTCCACAAAATGGCAGCTCAGTTTGGCTGAATTAAAATGTAAACAGTATCACACTCACTTCTCAGCTCTTTAAACACAACTTTCCAGTCATTAAACAGTGTCATTCAGATATTGAGGCTCTATGTACAAGTGTTCTTAGTCTTTCAAGCACATTCCTAAATATTTTCCAAGTCAATGTTTGTGAATTCTCAGTTTGAATCACTGTTGTGCAGTGATTCAAGCTCATTCCTTGTAAATTCCAAGTGCTTATACAGCATTTTTCCATGTGTAACAGCTCTTTAAAAGTGAATTATTACTATATTAAAGACTGTCCAACCTTTCACAGCTCTTTGAATACAAATTCTAAGTATTTAAACATGCACTAGAGATATGTTTCTATAAACTGATTCCATGGGTTTCAGACACATTCCTAGATATTTCCCTGGTTTGTCATTTGTAGCTTTGAGAGTTTGAACCTTTTCACACTGGTATCTGAGCTCTATGAAAATGAATTTAAATGTTTAACCTTCTTTAACCAACGCCAACATATTGAGACTGAATTATAAATGTAAAGAGTTTCACACAGACTTCTCAGCTCTTTGAACACGACTTCCCAGTCATTAAACAGTGTCCTTCAGATATTAAGGCTCTATGAATATGTGTTCTTGGTGTTGCAAGCACATTTCTAAATGTTTCCCCAGTCAATACTTGTACATTCTCAGAGTTTGAATCAATGTTGTCCAGTGAATCAAGCTCATTCATTGTGAATTCCAAGTGCTTATATGGCGCTTTTCCATATGTACCGTCATTTTTAGAGGTTACTACTATTTTAAAGACTATCCTACTTTTCCAAGAGTTTTGAATACAAAATCTCAGTATTTCAACATTCACTAGAGATATGAAGTTTCTACCAACGAATTCCAAGCGTTTCAGACGCATAATCGAAATTTCCCTGCTCTGTCATTTTGAGCTCTCAGAGTTTGAACATTTTCATACAGGTATGAAAATGAATGCATGAATTTTTAACCTTCTTTCCTCAATGCCAACACATTGAGTCTGAAATATAAATGTCAGCAGTATCGCACTCACTTCTAAGCTCTTTGAACACGCCTTCCCAGTCAGTCAACTGTGTCCTTCAGATATGAAGGCACTGTGAATATGTTTCTGTGTATTTCAAGCACTTTTCTTAAATTTTTCCGGACTGTCATTTTTAATTCTAAGACCTTGAATTACTGTTGTCCAGTAGTTCAAGGTCATTCACTGTGAATTCCATGTGTTTATACAGCGATTTTTCATGTATTCCACCTCTTTAAACGGAATTATTACTATTTTAAAGACTATCCTACTTTTCACAGGGCTTTGAATACAAATTCTCAGTATTTCAACATGCAGTAGAGATGTAAAAGTTGTACAACGTATTCCAAGTGTTTCAGAAACATTCCTACACATTTCCCCGTTCAGTATTTTTGAGCTCTGAGACTTTTAACATTTTAACACAGGTATCATACCAGCTCTTAAAGGTACATTATTAATACTTTGAACACTACCCGAACTATCATTTAGATTTCTTAAAGCTTTGAATATTTTCATACCCTCATATCAGCTCTATGAACATGAGTTTTTTCACCACCTTTCTTCCACAAAATGGCAACTCAGTTTGGCTGAATTAAAATGTAAACAGTATCACACTCACTTCTCAGCTCTTTAAACACGACTTCCCAGTCATAAAACAGTGTCATTCAGATATTGCGGCTCTATGTACAAGTGTTCTTAGGCTTTCAAGCACTTTCCTAAATATTTTCCAAGTCAATGTTTGTGAATTCTCAGTTTGAATCACTGTTCTGTAGTGATTCAAGCTCATTCCTTGTAAATTCCAAGTGCTTATGCAGCGTTTTTCCATGTGTAACAGCTCTTTAAAAGTGAATTATTACTATATTAAAGACTGTCCAACCTTTCACAGCTCTTTGAATACAAATTCTAAGTATTTAAACATGCACTAGAGATATGTTTCTATAAACTGATTCCGTGGGTTTCAGACACATTCCTAGATATTCCCCTGGTTTGTCATTTGTAGCTTTGAGAGTTTGAACATTTTCACACTGGTATCTGAGCTCTATGAAAATGAATTTAAATGTTTAGCCTTCTTTAAACAACACCAACAAATTGAGACTGAATTATGAATGTAAAGAATTTCACACAGACTTCTCAGCTCTTTGAACACGACTTCCCAGTCATTAAACAGTGTCCTTCAGATATTAAGGCTATATGAATATGTGTTCTTGGTGTTGCAAGCACATTTCTAAATGTTTCCCAAGTCAATACTTGTTAATTCTCAGAGTTTGAATCAATGTTGTCCAGTGAATCAAGCTCATTCATTGTGAATTCCAAGTGCTTATACGGCGCTTTTCCATATGTACCGTCATTTTTAGAGGTTACTACTATTTTAAAGACTATCCTACCTTTCCAAGAGTTTTGAATACAAATTCTCAGTATTTCAACATTCACTAGAGATATGAAGTTTCTACAAACGTATTCCAAGCGTTTCAGACGCATAATCGAAATTTCCCTGCTCTGAATTTTGAGCTCTCAGAGTTTGAACATTTTCATACAGGTATCTGAGCCCTACGAAAATGAATGCATGAATGTTTAACCTTTCCACAATGCCAACACATTGAGACTGAAATATAAATGTCAGCAGTATCGCACTCACTTCTAAGGTCTTTGAACACGACTTCCCAGTCATTAAACAGTGTCCTTCAGATATTAAGGCTCTATGAATATGTGTTCTTGGTGTTGCAAGCACATTTCTAAATGTTTCCCAAGTCAATACTTGCAAATTCTCAGTTTGAATCAATGTTGTCCAGTGAATCAAGCTCATTCATTGTAAATTCCTAGTGTTATACAGCGCTTTTCCAAATGTACCATCATTTTTAGAGGTTACTACTATTTTAAAGACTATCCTACCTTTCCAAGAGTTTTGAATACAAATTCTCAGTATTTCAACATGCAGTAGAGATGAAAAAGTTGTACAACGTATTCCAAGTGTTTCAGAAACATTCCTACACATTTCCCTGTTCAGTATTTTTGAGCTCTGAGACTTTTAACATTTTAACACAGGTATCATACCAGCTCTTAAAGGTACATTATTAATACTTGGAACACTACCGAACTATCATTTAGATTTCTTAAAGCTTGGAATATTTTCATACCCTCATATCAGCTCTATGAACATGATTTTTTCACCACCTTTCTTTCAAAAAATGGCAACTCAGTTTGGCTCAATTAAAATGTAAACAGTATCACACTCACTTCTCAGCTCTTTAAACAAAACTTTCCAGTCATTAAACAGTGTCATTCAGATATTGAGGCTCTATGTACAAGTGTTCTTAGTCTTTCAAGCACATTCCTAAATATTTTCCAAGTCAATGTTTGTGAATTCTCAGTTTGAATCACTGTTGTGCAGTGAATCAAGCTCATTCCTGGTAAATTCCAAGTGCTTATACAGCGTTTTTCCATGTGTAACAGCACTTTAAAAGTAAATTATTACTATATTAAAGACTCTCCTACCTTTCACAAGGTTTTAAATACAAATTCTCAGTGTTTCAACATGCACTAGAGATATGAAGTTTCTACCAACGAATTCCAAGAGTTTCAGACGCATAATCGAAATTTCCCTGCTCTGTCATTTTCAGCTCTCAGAGTTTGAACATTTTCATACAGGTATCTGAGCCCTACGAAAATGAATGCATGAATGTTTAACCTTCTTTCCACAATGCCAACACATTGAGACTGAAATACAAAGGTCAGCAGTATCGCACTCACTTCTAAGCTCTTTGAACACGACTTCCCAGTCATTAAACAGTGTCATTCAGATATTGAGGCTCTATGTACAAGTGTTCTTAGTCTTTCAAGCACTTTCCCATATATTTTCCAAGTCAATGTTTGTGAATTCTCAGTTTGAATCACTGTTCTGTAGTGATTCAAGCTCATTCCTTGTAAATTCCAAGTGCTTATGCAGCGTTTTTCCATGTGTAACAGCTCTTTAAAAGTGAATTATTACTATATTAAAGACTGTCCAACCTTTCACAGCTCTTTGAATACAAATTCAAAGTATTTAAACATGCACTAGAGATATGTTTCTATAAACTGATTCCATGGGTTTCAGACACATTCCTAGATATTTCCCTGGTTTGTCATTTGTAGCTTTGAGAGTTTAAACATTTTCACACTGGTATCTGAGCTCTATGAAAATGAATTTAAATGTTTAACCTTCTTTAAACAACGCCAACACATTGAGACTGAATTACAAATGTAAAGAGTTTCACACAGACTTCTCAGCTCTTTGAACAAGACTTCCCAGTCATTAAACAGTGTCCTTCAGATATTAAGGCTCTATGAATATGTGTTCTTGGTGTTGCAAGCACATTTCTAAATGTTTCCCAAGTCAATACTTGTAAATTCTCAGAGTTTGAATCAATGTTGTCCAGTGAATCAAGCTCATTCATTGTGAATTCCAAGTGCTTATACGGCGCTTTTCCATATGTACCGTCATTTTTAGAGGTTACTACTATTTTAAAGACTATCCTACTTTTCCAAGAGTTTTGAATACAAAATCTCAGTATTTCAACATTCACTAGAGATATGAAGTTTCTACAAACGAATTCGAAGCGTTTCAGACGCATAATCGAAATTTCCCTGGTCTGTCATTTTCAGCTCTCAGAGTTTGAACATTTTCATACAGGTATCTGAGCCCTACTAAAATGAATGCATGAATGTTTAACCTTTTTTCCACAATGCCAACACATTGAGACTGAAATACAAAAGTCAGCAGTATCGCACTCACTTCTAAGCTCTTTGAACACGACTTCCCAGTCATTAAACAGTGTCATTCAGATATTGAGGCTCTATGTACAAGTGTTCTTAGTCTTTCAAGCACTTTCCTAAATATTTTCCAAGTCAATGTTTGTGAATTCTCAGTTTGAATCCCTGTTGTGCAGTGATTCAAGCTCATTCCTTGTAAATTCCAAGTGCTTATACAGCGTTTTTCCATGTGTAACAGCTCTTTAAAAGTGAATTATTACTATATTAAAGACTGTCCAACCTTTCACAGCTCTTTGAATACAAATTCTAAGTATTTAAACATGCACTAGAGATATGTTTCTATAAACTGATTCCATGGGTTTCAGACAAATTCCTAGATATTCCCCTGGTTTGTCATTTGTAGCTTTGAGAGTTTAAACATTTTCACACTGGTTTCTGAGCTCTATGAAAATGAATTTAAATGTTTAGCCTTCTTTAAACAACACCAACACATTGAGACTGAATTATAAATGTAAAGAATTTCACACAGACTTCTCAGCTCTTTGAACACGACTTCCCAGTCATTAAACAGTGTCCTTCAGATATTAAGGCTCTATGAATAAGTGTTCTTGGTGTTGCAAGCACATTTCTAAATGTTTCCCAAGTCAATACTTGCAAATTCTCAGTTTGAATCAATGTTGTCCAGTGAATCAAGCTCATTCATTGTAAATTCCTAGTGTTATACAGCGCTTTTCCAAATGTACCGTCATTTTTAGAGGTTACTACTATTTTAAAGACTATCCTACCTTTCCAAGAGTTTTGAATACAAATTCTCAGTATTTCAACATGCAGTAGAGATGAAAAAGTTGTACAACGTATTCCAAGTGTTTCAGAAACATTCCTACACATTTCCCTGTTCAGTATTTTTGAGCTCTGAGACTTTTAACATTTTAACACAGGTATCATACCAGCTCTTAAAGGTACATTATTAATACTTGGAACACTACCGAACTATCATTTAGATTTCTTAAAGCTTGGAATATTTTCATACCCTCATATCAGCTCTATGAACATGATTTTTTCACCACCTTTCTTTCAAAAAATGGCAACTCAGTTTGGCTCAATTAAAATGTAAACAGTATCACACTCACTTCTCAGCTCTTTAAACAAAACTTTCCAGTCATTAAACAGTGTCATTCAGATATTGAGGCTCTATGTACAAGTGTTCTTAGTCTTTCAAGCACATTCCTAAATATTTTCCAAGTCAATGTTTGTGAATTCTCAGTTTGAATCACTGTTGTGCAGTGAATCAAGCTCATTCCTGGTAAATTCCAAGTGCTTATACAGCGTTTTTCCATGTGTAACAGCACTTTAAAAGTAAATTATTACTATATTAAAGACTCTCCTACCTTTCACAAGGTTTTAAATACAAATTCTCAGTGTTTCAACATGCACTAGAGATATGAAGTTTCTACCAACGAATTCCAAGAGTTTCAGACGCATAATCGAAATTTCCCTGCTCTGTCATTTTCAGCTCTCAGAGTTTGAACATTTTCATACAGGTATCTGAGCCCTACGAAAATGAATGCATGAATGTTTAACCTTCTTTCCACAATGCCAACACATTGAGACTGAAATACAAAGGTCAGCAGTATCGCACTCACTTCTAAGCTCTTTGAACACGACTTCCCAGTCATTAAAAAGTGTCATTCAGATATTGAGGCTCTATGTACAAGTGTTCTTAGTCTTTCAAGCACTTTCCCATATATTTTCCAAGTCAATGTTTGTGAATTCTCAGTTTGAATCACTGTTCTGTAGTGATTCAAGCTCATTCCTTGTAAATTCCAAGTGCTTATGCAGCGTTTTTCCATGTGTAACAGCTCTTTAAAAGTGAATTATTACTATATTAAAGACTGTCCAACCTTTCACAGCTCTTTGAATACAAATTCTAAGTATTTAAACTTGCACTAGAGATATGTTTCTATAAACTGATTCCATGGGTTTCAGACACATTCCTAGATATTTCCCTGGTTTGTCATTTGTAGCTTTGAGAGTTTGAACCTTTTCACACTGGTATCTGAGCTCTATGAAAATGAATTTAAATGTTTAACCTTCTTTAAACAACGCCAACACATTGAGACTGAATTACAAATGTAAAGAGTTTCACACAGACTTCTCAGCTCTTTGAACAAGACTTCCCAGTCATTAAACAGTGTCCTTCAGATATTAAGGCTCCATGAATATGTGTTCTTGGTGTTGCAAGCACATTTCTAAATGTTTCCCAAGTCAATACTTGTAAATTCTCAGAGTTTGAATCAATGTTGTCCAGTGAATCAAGCTCATTCATTGTGAATTCCAAGTGCTTATACGGCGCTTTTCCATATGTACCGTCATTTTTAGAGGTTACTACTATTTTAAAGACTATCCTACTTTTCCAAGAGTTTTGAATACAAAATCTCAGTATTTCAACATTCACTAGAGATATGAAGTTTCTACAAACGAATTCGAAGCGTTTCAGACGCATAATCGAAATTTCCCTGGTCTGTCATTTTCAGCTCTCAGAGTTTGAACATTTTCATACAGGTATCTGAGCCCTACTAAAATGAATGCATGAATGTTTAACCTTTTTTCCACAATGCCAACACATTGAGACTGAAATACAAAAGTCAGCAGTATCGCACTCACTTCTAAGCTCTTTGAACACGACTTCCCAGTCATTAAACAGTGTCATTCAGATATTGAGGCTCTATGTACAAGTGTTCTTAGTCTTTCAAGCACTTTCCTAAATATTTTCCAAGTCAATGTTTGTGAATTCTCAGTTTGAATCCCTGTTGTGCAGTGATTCAAGCTCATTCCTTGTAAATTCCAAGTGCTTATACAGCGTTTTTCCATGTGTAACAGCTCTTTAAAAGTGAATTATTACTATATTAAAGACTGTCCAACCTTTCACAGCTCTTTGAATACAAATTCTAAGTATTTAAACATGCACTAGAGATATGTTTCTATAAACTGATTCCATGGGTTTCAGACAAATTCCTAGATATTCCCCTGGTTTGTCATTTGTAGCTTTGAGAGTTTAAACATTTTCACACTGGTTTCTGAGTTCTATGAAAATGAATTTAAATGTTTAGCCTTCTTTAAACAACACCAACACATTGAGACTGAATTATAAATGTAAAGAATTTCACACAGACTTCTCAGCTCTTTGAACACGACTTCCCAGTCATTAAACAGTGTCCTTCAGATATTAAGGCTCTATGAATATGTGTTCTTGGTGTTGCAAGCACATTTCTAAATGTTTCCCAAGTCAATACTTGTAAATTCTCAGTTTGAATCAATGTTGTCCAGTGAATCAAGCTCATTCATTGTGAATTCCAAGTGTTATACGGCGCTTTTCCATATGTACCGTCATTTTTAGAGGTTACTACTATTTTAAAGACTATCCTACTTTTCACAGGGCTTTGAATACAAATTCTCAGTATTTCAACATGCAGTAGAGATGTAAAAGTTGTACAACGTATTCCAAGGGTTTCAGAAACATTCCTACACATTTCCCCGTTCAGTATTTTTGAGCTCTGAGACTTTTAACATTTTAACACAGGTATCATACCAGCTCTTAAAGGTACATTATTAATACTTTGAACACTACCCGAACTATCATTTAGATTTCTTAAAGCTTTGAATATTTTCATACCCTCATATCAGCTCTATGAACATGAGTTTTTTCACCACCTTTCTTCCACAAAATGGCAGCTCAGTTTGGCTGAATTAAAATGTAAACAGTATCACACTCACTTCTCAGCTCTTTAAACACAACTTTCCAGTCATTAAACAGTGTCATTCAGATATTGAGGCTCTATGTACAAGTGTTCTTAGTCTTTCAAGCACATTCCTAAATATTTTCCAAGTCAATGTTTGTGAATTCTCAGTTTGAATCACTGTTGTGCAGTGATTCAAGCTCATTCCTTGTAAATTCCAAGTGCTTATACAGCGTTTTTCCATGTGTAACAGCTCTTTAAAAGTGAATTATTACTATATTAAAGACTGTCCAACCTTTCACAGCTCTTTGAATACAAATTCTAAGTATTTAAACATGCACTAGAGATATGTTTCTATAAACTGATTCCATGGGTTTCAGACACATTCCTAGATATTTCCCTGGTTTGTCATTTGTAGCTTTGAGAGTTTGAACCTTTTCACACTGGTATCTGAGCTCTATGAAAATGAATTTAAATGTTTAACCTTCTTTAACCAACGCCAACATATTGAGACTGAATTATAAATGTAAAGAGTTTCACACAGACTTCTCAGCTCTTTGAACACGACTTCCCAGTCATTAAACAGTGTCCTTCAGATATTAAGGCTCTATGAATATGTGTTCTTGGTGTTGCAAGCACATTTCTAAATGTTTCCCCAGTCAATACTTGTACATTCTCAGAGTTTGAATCAATGTTGTCCAGTGAATCAAGCTCATTCATTGTGAATTCCAAGTGCTTATATGGCGCTTTTCCATATGTACCGTCATTTTTAGAGGTTACTACTATTTTAAAGACTATCCTACTTTTCCAAGAGTTTTGAATACAAAATCTCAGTATTTCAACATTCACTAGAGATATGAAGTTTCTACCAACGAATTCCAAGCGTTTCAGACGCATAATCGAAATTTCCCTGCTCTGTCATTTTGAGCTCTCAGAGTTTGAACATTTTCATACAGGTATGAAAATGAATGCATGAATTTTTAACCTTCTTTCCTCAATGCCAACACATTGAGTCTGAAATATAAATGTCAGCAGTATCGCACTCACTTCTAAGCTCTTTGAACACGCCTTCCCAGTCAGTCAACTGTGTCCTTCAGATATGAAGGCACTGTGAATATGTTTCTGTGTATTTCAAGCACTTTTCTTAAATTTTTCCGGACTGTCATTTTTAATTCTAAGACCTTGAATTACTGTTGTCCAGTAGTTCAAGGTCATTCACTGTGAATTCCATGTGTTTATACAGCGATTTTTCATGTATTCCACCTCTTTAAACGGAATTATTACTATTTTAAAGACTATCCTACTTTTCACAGGGCTTTGAATACAAATTCTCAGTATTTCAACATGCAGTAGAGATGTAAAAGTTGTACAACGTATTCCAAGTGTTTCAGAAACATTCCTACACATTTCCCCGTTCAGTATTTTTGAGCTCTGAGACTTTTAACATTTTAACACAGGTATCATACCAGCTCTTAAAGGTACATTATTAATACTTTGAACACTACCCGAACTATCATTTAGATTTCTTAAAGCTTTGAATATTTTCATACCCTCATATCAGCTCTATGAACATGAGTTTTTTCACCACCTTTCTTCCACAAAATGGCAACTCAGTTTGGCTGAATTAAAATGTAAACAGTATCACACTCACTTCTCAGCTCTTTAAACACGACTTCCCAGTCATAAAACAGTGTCATTCAGATATTGCGGCTCTATGTACAAGTGTTCTTAGGCTTTCAAGCACTTTCCTAAATATTTTCCAAGTCAATGTTTGTGAATTCTCAGTTTGAATCACTGTTCTGTAGTGATTCAAGCTCATTCCTTGTAAATTCCAAGTGCTTATGCAGCGTTTTTCCATGTGTAACAGCTCTTTAAAAGTGAATTATTACTATATTAAAGACTGTCCAACCTTTCACAGCTCTTTGAATACAAATTCTAAGTATTTAAACATGCACTAGAGATATGTTTCTATAAACTGATTCCGTGGGTTTCAGACACATTCCTAGATATTCCCCTGGTTTGTCATTTGTAGCTTTGAGAGTTTGAACATTTTCACACTGGTATCTGAGCTCTATGAAAATGAATTTAAATGTTTAGCCTTCTTTAAACAACACCAACAAATTGAGACTGAATTATGAATGTAAAGAATTTCACACAGACTTCTCAGCTCTTTGAACACGACTTCCCAGTCATTAAACAGTGTCCTTCAGATATTAAGGCTATATGAATATGTGTTCTTGGTGTTGCAAGCACATTTCTAAATGTTTCCCAAGTCAATACTTGTTAATTCTCAGAGTTTGAATCAATGTTGTCCAGTGAATCAAGCTCATTCATTGTGAATTCCAAGTGCTTATACGGCGCTTTTCCATATGTACCGTCATTTTTAGAGGTTACTACTATTTTAAAGACTATCCTACCTTTCCAAGAGTTTTGAATACAAATTCTCAGTATTTCAACATTCACTAGAGATATGAAGTTTCTACAAACGTATTCCAAGCGTTTCAGACGCATAATCGAAATTTCCCTGCTCTGAATTTTGAGCTCTCAGAGTTTGAACATTTTCATACAGGTATCTGAGCCCTACGAAAATGAATGCATGAATGTTTAACCTTTCCACAATGCCAACACATTGAGACTGAAATATAAATGTCAGCAGTATCGCACTCACTTCTAAGGTCTTTGAACACGACTTCCCAGTCATTAAACAGTGTCCTTCAGATATTAAGGCTCTATGAATATGTGTTCTTGGTGTTGCAAGCACATTTCTAAATGTTTCCCAAGTCAATACTTGCAAATTCTCAGTTTGAATCAATGTTGTCCAGTGAATCAAGCTCATTCATTGTAAATTCCTAGTGTTATACAGCGCTTTTCCAAATGTACCGTCATTTTTAGAGGTTACTACTATTTTAAAGACTATCCTACCTTTCCAAGAGTTTTGAATACAAATTCTCAGTATTTCAACATGCAGTAGAGATGAAAAAGTTGTACAACGTATTCCAAGTGTTTCAGAAACATTCCTACACATTTCCCTGTTCAGTATTTTTGAGCTCTGAGACTTTTAACATTTTAACACAGGTATCATACCAGCTCTTAAAGGTACATTATTAATACTTGGAACACTACCGAACTATCATTTAGATTTCTTAAAGCTTGGAATATTTTCATACCCTCATATCAGCTCTATGAACATGATTTTTTCACCACCTTTCTTTCAAAAAATGGCAACTCAGTTTGGCTCAATTAAAATGTAAACAGTATCACACTCACTTCTCAGCTCTTTAAACAAAACTTTCCAGTCATTAAACAGTGTCATTCAGATATTGAGGCTCTATGTACAAGTGTTCTTAGTCTTTCAAGCACATTCCTAAATATTTTCCAAGTCAATGTTTGTGAATTCTCAGTTTGAATCACTGTTGTGCAGTGAATCAAGCTCATTCCTGGTAAATTCCAAGTGCTTATACAGCGTTTTTCCATGTGTAACAGCACTTTAAAAGTAAATTATTACTATATTAAAGACTCTCCTACCTTTCACAAGGTTTTAAATACAAATTCTCAGTGTTTCAACATGCACTAGAGATATGAAGTTTCTACCAACGAATTCCAAGAGTTTCAGACGCATAATCGAAATTTCCCTGCTCTGTCATTTTCAGCTCTCAGAGTTTGAACATTTTCATACAGGTATCTGAGCCCTACGAAAATGAATGCATGAATGTTTAACCTTCTTTCCACAATGCCAACACATTGAGACTGAAATACAAAGGTCAGCAGTATCGCACTCACTTCTAAGCTCTTTGAACACGACTTCCCAGTCATTAAACAGTGTCATTCAGATATTGAGGCTCTATGTACAAGTGTTCTTAGTCTTTCAAGCACTTTCCCATATATTTTCCAAGTCAATGTTTGTGAATTCTCAGTTTGAATCACTGTTCTGTAGTGATTCAAGCTCATTCCTTGTAAATTCCAAGTGCTTATGCAGCGTTTTTCCATGTGTAACAGCTCTTTAAAAGTGAATTATTACTATATTAAAGACTGTCCAACCTTTCACAGCTCTTTGAATACAAATTCTAAGTATTTAAACATGCACTAGAGATATGTTTCTATAAACTGATTCCATGGGTTTCAGACACATTCCTAGATATTTCCCTGGTTTGTCATTTGTAGCTTTGAGAGTTTAAACATTTTCACACTGGTATCTGAGCTCTATGAAAATGAATTTAAATGTTTAACCTTCTTTAAACAACGCCAACACATTGAGACTGAATTACAAATGTAAAGAGTTTCACACAGACTTCTCAGCTCTTTGAACAAGACTTCCCAGTCATTAAACAGTGTCCTTCAGATATTAAGGCTCTATGAATATGTGTTCTTGGTGTTGCAAGCACATTTCTAAATGTTTCCCAAGTCAATACTTGTAAATTCTCAGAGTTTGAATCAATGTTGTCCAGTGAATCAAGCTCATTCATTGTGAATTCCAAGTGCTTATACGGCGCTTTTCCATATGTACCGTCATTTTTAGAGGTTACTACTATTTTAAAGACTATCCTACTTTTCCAAGAGTTTTGAATACAAAATCTCAGTATTTCAACATTCACTAGAGATATGAAGTTTCTACAAACGAATTCGAAGCGTTTCAGACGCATAATCGAAATTTCCCTGGTCTGTCATTTTCAGCTCTCAGAGTTTGAACATTTTCATACAGGTATCTGAGCCCTACTAAAATGAATGCATGAATGTTTAACCTTTTTTCCACAATGCCAACACATTGAGACTGAAATACAAAAGTCAGCAGTATCGCACTCACTTCTAAGCTCTTTGAACACGACTTCCCAGTCATTAAACAGTGTCATTCAGATATTGAGGCTCTATGTACAAGTGTTCTTAGTCTTTCAAGCACTTTCCTAAATATTTTCCAAGTCAATGTTTGTGAATTCTCAGTTTGAATCCCTGTTGTGCAGTGATTCAAGCTCATTCCTTGTAAATTCCAAGTGCTTATACAGCGTTTTTCCATGTGTAACAGCTCTTTAAAAGTGAATTATTACTATATTAAAGACTGTCCAACCTTTCACAGCTCTTTGAATACAAATTCTAAGTATTTAAACATGCACTAGAGATATGTTTCTATAAACTGATTCCATGGGTTTCAGACAAATTCCTAGATATTCCCCTGGTTTGTCATTTGTAGCTTTGAGAGTTTAAACATTTTCACACTGGTTTCTGAGCTCTATGAAAATGAATTTAAATGTTTAGCCTTCTTTAAACAACACCAACACATTGAGACTGAATTATAAATGTAAAGAATTTCACACAGACTTCTCAGCTCTTTGAACACGACTTCCCAGTCATTAAACAGTGTTCTTCAGATATTAAGGCTCTATGAATATGTGTTCTTGGTGTTGCAAGCACATTTCTAAATGTTTCCCAAGTCAATACTTGCAAATTCTCAGTTTGAATCAATGTTGTCCAGTGAATCAAGCTCATTCATTGTAAATTCCTAGTGTTATACAGCGCTTTTCCAAATGTACCGTCATTTTTAGAGGTTACTACTATTTTAAAGACTATCCTACCTTTCCAAGAGTTTTGAATACAAATTCTCAGTATTTCAACATGCAGTAGAGATGAAAAAGTTGTACAACGTATTCCAAGTGTTTCAGAAACATTCCTACACATTTCCCTGTTCAGTATTTTTGAGCTCTGAGACTTTTAACATTTTAACACAGGTATCATACCAGCTCTTAAAGGTACATTATTAATACTTGGAACACTACCGAACTATCATTTAGATTTCTTAAAGCTTGGAATATTTTCATACCCTCATATCAGCTCTATGAACATGATTTTTTCACCACCTTTCTTTCAAAAAATGGCAACTCAGTTTGGCTCAATTAAAATGTAAACAGTATCACACTCACTTCTCAGCTCTTTAAACAAAACTTTCCAGTCATTAAACAGTGTCATTCAGATATTGAGGCTCTATGTACAAGTGTTCTTAGTCTTTCAAGCACATTCCTAAATATTTTCCAAGTCAATGTTTGTGAATTCTCAGTTTGAATCACTGTTGTGCAGTGAATCAAGCTCATTCCTGGTAAATTCCAAGTGCTTATACAGCGTTTTTCCATGTGTAACAGCACTTTAAAAGTAAATTATTACTATATTAAAGACTCTCCTACCTTTCACAAGGTTTTAAATACAAATTCTCAGTGTTTCAACATGCACTAGAGATATGAAGTTTCTACCAACGAATTCCAAGAGTTTCAGACGCATAATCGAAATTTCCCTGCTCTGTCATTTTCAGCTCTCAGAGTTTGAACATTTTCATACAGGTATCTGAGCCCTACGAAAATGAATGCATGAATGTTTAACCTTCTTTCCACAATGCCAACACATTGAGACTGAAATACAAAGGTCAGCAGTATCGCACTCACTTCTAAGCTCTTTGAACACGACTTCCCAGTCATTAAACAGTGTCATTCAGATATTGAGGCTCTATGTACAAGTGTTCTTAGTCTTTCAAGCACTTTCCCATATATTTTCCAAGTCAATGTTTGTGAATTCTCAGTTTGAATCACTGTTCTGTAGTGATTCAAGCTCATTCCTTGTAAATTCCAAGTGCTTATGCAGCGTTTTTCCATGTGTAACAGCTCTTTAAAAGTGAATTATTACTATATTAAAGACTGTCCAACCTTTCACAGCTCTTTGAATACAAATTCTAAGTATTTAAACATGCACTAGAGATATGTTTCTATAAACTGATTCCATGGGTTTCAGACACATTCCTAGATATTTCCCTGGTTTGTCATTTGTAGCTTTGAGAGTTTAAACATTTTCACACTGGTATCTGAGCTCTATGAAAATGAATTTAAATGTTTAACCTTCTTTAAACAACGCCAACACATTGAGACTGAATTACAAATGTAAAGAGTTTCACACAGACTTCTCAGCTCTTTGAACAAGACTTCCCAGTCATTAAACAGTGTCCTTCAGATATTAAGGCTCTATGAATATGTGTTCTTGGTGTTGCAAGCACATTTCTAAATGTTTCCCAAGTCAATACTTGTAAATTCTCAGAGTTTGAATCAATGTTGTCCAGTGAATCAAGCTCATTCATTGTGAATTCCAAGTGCTTATACGGCGCTTTTCCATATGTACCGTCATTTTTAGAGGTTACTACTATTTTAAAGACTATCCTACTTTTCCAAGAGTTTTGAATACAAAATCTCAGTATTTCAACATTCACTAGAGATATGAAGTTTCTACAAACGAATTCGAAGCGTTTCAGACGCATAATCGAAATTTCCCTGGTCTGTCATTTTCAGCTCTCAGAGTTTGAACATTTTCATACAGGTATCTGAGCCCTACTAAAATGAATGCATGAATGTTTAACCTTTTTTCCACAATGCCAACACATTGAGACTGAAATACAAAAGTCAGCAGTATCGCACTCACTTCTAAGCTCTTTGAACACGACTTCCCAGTCATTAAACAGTGTCATTCAGATATTGAGGCTCTATGTACAAGTGTTCTTAGTCTTTCAAGCACTTTCCTAAATATTTTCCAAGTCAATGTTTGTGAATTCTCAGTTTGAATCCCTGTTGTGCAGTGATTCAAGCTCATTCCTTGTAAATTCCAAGTGCTTATACAGCGTTTTTCCATGTGTAACAGCTCTTTAAAAGTGAATTATTACTATATTAAAGACTGTCCAACCTTTCACAGCTCTTTGAATACAAATTCTAAGTATTTAAACATGCACTAGAGATATGTTTCTATAAACTGATTCCATGGGTTTCAGACAAATTCCTAGATATTCCCCTGGTTTGTCATTTGTAGCTTTGAGAGTTTAAACATTTTCACACTGGTTTCTGAGCTCTATGAAAATGAATTTAAATGTTTAGCCTTCTTTAAACAACACCAACACATTGAGACTGAATTATAAATGTAAAGAATTTCACACAGACTTCTCAGCTCTTTGAACACGACTTCCCAGTCATTAAACAGTGTTCTTCAGATATTAAGGCTCTATGAATATGTGTTCTTGGTGTTGCAAGCACATTTCTAAATGTTTCCCAAGTCAATACTTGCAAATTCTCAGTTTGAATCAATGTTGTCCAGTGAATCAAGCTCATTCATTGTAAATTCCTAGTGTTATACAGCGCTTTTCCAAATGTACCGTCATTTTTAGAGGTTACTACTATTTTAAAGACTATCCTACCTTTCCAAGAGTTTTGAATACAAATTCTCAGTATTTCAACATGCAGTAGAGATGAAAAAGTTGTACAACGTATTCCAAGTGTTTCAGAAACATTCCTACACATTTCCCTGTTCAGTATTTTTGAGCTCTGAGACTTTTAACATTTTAACACAGGTATCATACCAGCTCTTAAAGGTACATTATTAATACTTGGAACACTACCGAACTATCATTTAGATTTCTTAAAGCTTGGAATATTTTCATACCCTCATATCAGCTCTATGAACATGATTTTTTCACCACCTTTCTTTCAAAAAATGGCAACTCAGTTTGGCTCAATTAAAATGTAAACAGTATCACACTCACTTCTCAGCTCTTTAAACAAAACTTTCCAGTCATTAAACAGTGTCATTCAGATATTGAGGCTCTATGTACAAGTGTTCTTAGTCTTTCAAGCACATTCCTAAATATTTTCCAAGTCAATGTTTGTGAATTCTCAGTTTGAATCACTGTTGTGCAGTGAATCAAGCTCATTCCTGGTAAATTCCAAGTGCTTATACAGCGTTTTTCCATGTGTAACAGCACTTTAAAAGTAAATTATTACTATATTAAAGACTCTCCTACCTTTCACAAGGTTTTAAATACAAATTCTCAGTGTTTCAACATGCACTAGAGATATGAAGTTTCTACCAACGAATTCCAAGAGTTTCAGACGCATAATAGAAATTTCCCTGGTCTGTCATTTTGACCTCTCAGAGTTTGAACATTTTCGTACAGGTATGAAAATGAATGCATAAATGCTTAACCTTTCCACAATGCCAACACATTGAGACTGAAATATAAACGTCAGCATTATCGCACTCACTTCTAAGCTCTTTGAACACGACTTCCCAGTCATTCAACTGTGTCCTTCAGATTTAAGGCACTGTGAATATGTATTCTGAGTATTTCAAGCACTTTCTTAAATATTTCCGGCCTGTTATTGTTAATTCTGAGACTTTGAGTCACTGTTGTCCAGTAGTTCAAGGTCATTCACTGTGAATTCCATGTGTTTATACTGCGATTTTTTTATATACCATCTCTTTAAACGGAATTATTACTATTTTAAAGACTATCCTACTTTTTACAGCGCTAATACAAATTCTCATTATTTCAACATGCAATAAAGATGTAAAAGTTGTACAACATATTTCAAGTGTTTCAGAGACATTACTACACATTTCCCCCGTTCTGTTTTTTTCAGCTCTGAGACTTTTAACATTTTAACACAGTTATCATACCAGCTCTTTAAAGGTACATTATTAATACTTTGAACACTACCCGAACTATCATTTAGATTTCTTAAAGCTTTGAATATTTTCATACCCTCATATCAGCTCTATGAACATGAGTTTTTTCACCACCTTTCTTCCACAAAATGGCAGCTCAGTTTGGCTGAATTAAAATGTAAACAGTATCACACTCACTTCTCAGCTCTTTAAACACAACTTTCCAGTCATTAAACAGTGTCATTCAGATATTGAGGCTCTATGTACAAGTGTTCTTAGTCTTTCAAGCACATTCCTAAATATTTTCCAAGTCAATGTTTGTGAATTCTCAGTTTGAATCACTGTTGTGCAGTGATTCAAGCTCATTCCTTGTAAATTCCAAGTGCTTATACAGCGTTTTTCCATGTGTAACAGCTCTTTAAAAGTGAATTATTACTATATTAAAGACTGTCCAACCTTTCACAGCTCTTTGAATACAAATTCTAAGTATTTAAACATGCACTAGAGATATGTTTCTATAAACTGATTCCATGGGTTTCAGACACATTCCTAGATATTTCCCTGGTTTGTCATTTGTAGCTTTGAGAGTTTGAACCTTTTCACACTGGTATCTGAGCTCTATGAAAATGAATTTAAATGTTTAACCTTCTTTAACCAACGCCAACATATTGAGACTGAATTATAAATGTAAAGAGTTTCACACAGACTTCTCAGCTCTTTGAACACGACTTCCCAGTCATTAAACAGTGTCCTTCAGATATTAAGGCTGTATGAATATGTGTTCTTGGTGTTGCAAGCACATTTCTAAATGTTTCCCCAGTCAATACTTGTACATTCTCAGAGTTTGAATCAATGTTGTCCAGTGAATCAAGCTCATTCATTGTGAATTCCAAGTGCTTATATGGCGCTTTTCCATATGTACCGTCATTTTTAGAGGTTACTACTATTTTAAAGACTATCCTACTTTTCCAAGAGTTTTGAATACAAAATCTCAGTATTTCAACATTCACTAGAGATATGAAGTTTCTACCAACGAATTCCAAGCGTTTCAGACGCATAATCGAAATTTCCCTGCTCTGTCATTTTGAGCTCTCAGAGTTTGAACATTTTCATACAGGTATGAAAATGAATGCATGAATTTTTAACCTTCTTTCCTCAATGCCAACACATTGAGTCTGAAATATAAATGTCAGCAGTATCGCACTCACTTCTAAGCTCTTTGAACACGCCTTCCCAGTCAGTCAACTGTGTCCTTCAGATATGAAGGCACTGTGAATATGTTTCTGTGTATTTCAAGCACTTTTCTTAAATTTTTCCGGACTGTCATTTTTAATTCTAAGACCTTGAATTACTGTTGTCCAGTAGTTCAAGGTCATTCACTGTGAATTCCATGTGTTTATACAGCGATTTTTCATGTATTCCACCTCTTTAAACGGAATTATTACTATTTTAAAGACTATCCTACTTTTCACAGGGCTTTGAATACAAATTCTCAGTATTTCAACATGCAGTAGAGATGTAAAAGTTGTACAACGTATTCCAAGTGTTTCAGAAACATTCCTACACATTTCCCCGTTCAGTATTTTTGAGCTCTGAGACTTTTAACATTTTAACACAGGTATCATACCAGCTCTTAAAGGTACATTATTAATACTTTGAACACTACCCGAACTATCATTTAGATTTCTTAAAGCTTTGAATATTTTCATACCCTCATATCAGCTCTATGAACATGAGTTTTTTCACCACCTTTCTTCCACAAAATGGCAACTCAGTTTGGCTGAATTAAAATGTAAACAGTATCACACTCACTTCTCAGCTCTTTAAACACGACTTCCCAGTCATAAAACAGTGTCATTCAGATATTGCGGCTCTATGTACAAGTGTTCTTAGGCTTTCAAGCACTTTCCTAAATATTTTCCAAGTCAATGTTTGTGAATTCTCAGTTTGAATCACTGTTCTGTAGTGATTCAAGCTCATTCCTTGTAAATTCCAAGTGCTTATGCAGCGTTTTTCCATGTGTAACAGCTCTTTAAAAGTGAATTATTACTATATTAAAGACTGTCCAACCTTTCACAGCTCTTTGAATACAAATTCTAAGTATTTAAACATGCACTAGAGATATGTTTCTATAAACTGATTCCGTGGGTTTCAGACACATTCCTAGATATTCCCCTGGTTTGTCATTTGTAGCTTTGAGAGTTTGAACATTTTCACACTGGTATCTGAGCTCTATGAAAATGAATTTAAATGTTTAGCCTTCTTTAAACAACACCAACAAATTGAGACTGAATTATGAATGTAAAGAATTTCACACAGACTTCTCAGCTCTTTGAACACGACTTCCCAGTCATTAAACAGTGTCCTTCAGATATTAAGGCTATATGAATATGTGTTCTTGGTGTTGCAAGCACATTTCTAAATGTTTCCCAAGTCAATACTTGTTAATTCTCAGAGTTTGAATCAATGTTGTCCAGTGAATCAAGCTCATTCATTGTGAATTCCAAGTGCTTATACGGCGCTTTTCCATATGTACCGTCATTTTTAGAGGTTACTACTATTTTAAAGACTATCCTACCTTTCCAAGAGTTTTGAATACAAATTCTCAGTATTTCAACATTCACTAGAGATATGAAGTTTCTACAAACGTATTCCAAGCGTTTCAGACGCATAATCGAAATTTCCCTGCTCTGAATTTTGAGCTCTCAGAGTTTGAACATTTTCATACAGGTATCTGAGCCCTACGAAAATGAATGCATGAATGTTTAACCTTTCCACAATGCCAACACATTGAGACTGAAATATAAATGTCAGCAGTATCGCACTCACTTCTAAGGTCTTTGAACACGACTTCCCAGTCATTAAACAGTGTCCTTCAGATATTAAGGCTCTATGAATATGTGTTCTTGGTGTTGCAAGCACATTTCTAAATGTTTCCCAAGTCAATACTTGCAAATTCTCAGTTTGAATCAATGTTGTCCAGTGAATCAAGCTCATTCATTGTAAATTCCTAGTGTTATACAGCGCTTTTCCAAATGTACCGTCATTTTTAGAGGTTACTACTATTTTAAAGACTATCCTACCTTTCCAAGAGTTTTGAATACAAATTCTCAGTATTTCAACATGCAGTAGAGATGAAAAAGTTGTACAACGTATTCCAAGTGTTTCAGAAACATTCCTACACATTTCCCTGTTCAGTATTTTTGAGATCTGAGACTTTTAACATTTTAACACAGGTATCATACCAGCTCTTAAAGGTACATTATTAATACTTGGAACACTACCGAACTATCATTTAGATTTCTTAAAGCTTGGAATATTTTCATACCCTCATATCAGCTCTATGAACATGATTTTTTCACCACCTTTCTTTCAAAAAATGGCAACTCAGTTTGGCTCAATTAAAATGTAAACAGTATCACACTCACTTCTCAGCTCTTTAAACAAAACTTTCCAGTCATTAAACAGTGTCATTCAGATATTGAGGCTCTATGTACAAGTGTTCTTAGTCTTTCAAGCACATTCCTAAATATTTTCCAAGTCAATGTTTGTGAATTCTCAGTTTGAATCACTGTTGTGCAGTGAATCAAGCTCATTCCTGGTAAATTCCAAGTGCTTATACAGCGTTTTTCCATGTGTAACAGCACTTTAAAAGTAAATTATTACTATATTAAAGACTCTCCTACCTTTCACAAGGTTTTAAATACAAATTCTCAGTGTTTCAACATGCACTAGAGATATGAAGTTTCTACCAACGAATTCCAAGAGTTTCAGACGCATAATCGAAATTTCCCTGCTCTGTCATTTTCAGCTCTCAGAGTTTGAACATTTTCATACAGGTATCTGAGCCCTACGAAAATGAATGCATGAATGTTTAACCTTCTTTCCACAATGCCAACACATTGAGACTGAAATACAAAGGTCAGCAGTATCGCACTCACTTCTAAGCTCTTTGAACACGACTTCCCAGTCATTAAACAGTGTCATTCAGATATTGAGGCTCTATGTACAAGTGTTCTTAGTCTTTCAAGCACTTTCCCATATATTTTCCAAGTCAATGTTTGTGAATTCTCAGTTTGAATCACTGTTCTGTAGTGATTCAAGCTCATTCCTTGTAAATTCCAAGTGCTTATGCAGCGTTTTTCCATGTGTAACAGCTCTTTAAAAGTGAATTATTACTATATTAAAGACTGTCCAACCTTTCACAGCTCTTTGAATACAAATTCTAAGTATTTAAACATGCACTAGAGATATGTTTCTATAAACTGATTCCATGGGTTTCAGACACATTCCTAGATATTCCCCTGGTTTGTCATTTGTAGCTTTGAGAGTTTAAACATTTTCACACTGGTATCTGAGCTCTATGAAAATGAATTTAAATGTTTAGCCTTCTTTAAACAACACCAACACATTGAGACTGAATTATAAATGTAAAGAATTTCACACAGACTTCTCAGCTCTTTGAACACGACTTCCCAGTCATTAAACAGTGTCCTTCAGATATTAAGGCTCTATGAATATGTGTTCTTGGTGTTGCAAGCACATTTCTAAATGTTTCCCAAGTCAATACTTGTAAATTCTCAGAGTTTGAATCAATGTTGTCCAGTGAATCAAGCTCATTCATTGTGAATTCCAAGTGCTTATACGGCGCTTTTCCATATGTACCGTCATTTTTAGAGGTTACTACTATTTTAAAGACTATCCTACTTTTCCAAGAGTTTTGAATACAAAATCTCAGTATTTCAACATTCACTAGAGATATGAAGTTTCTACAAACGAATTCGAAGCGTTTCAGACGCATAATCGAAATTTCCCTGGTCTGTCATTTTCAGCTCTCAGAGTTTGAACATTTTCATACAGGTATCTGAGCCCTACTAAAATGAATGCATGAATGTTTAACCTTTTTTCCACAATGCCAACACATTGAGACTGAAATACAAAAGTCAGCAGTATCGCACTCACTTCTAAGCTCTTTGAACACGACTTCCCAGTCATTAAACAGTGTCATTCAGATATTGAGGCTCTATGTACAAGTGTTCTTAATCTTTCAAGCACTTTCCTAAATATTTTCCAAGTCAATGTTTGTGAATTCTCAGTTTGAATCCCTGTTGTGCAGTGATTCAAGCTCATTCCTTGTAAATTCCAAGTGCTTATACAGCGTTTTTCCATGTGTAACAGCTCTTTAAAAGTGAATTATTACTATATTAAAGACTGTCCAACCTTTCACAGCTCTTTGAATACAAATTCTAAGTATTTAAACATGCACTAGAGATATGTTTCTATAAACTGATTCCATGGGTTTCAGACAAATTCCTAGATATTCCCCTGGTTTGTCATTTGTAGCTTTGAGAGTTTAAACATTTTCACACTGGTTTCTGAGCTCTATGAAAATGAATTTAAATGTTTAGCCTTCTTTAAACAACACCAACACATTGAGACTGAATTATAAATGTAAAGAATTTCACACAGACTTCTCAGCTCTTTGAACACGACTTCCCAGTCATTAAACAGTGTTCTTCAGATATTAAGGCTCTATGAATATGTGTTCTTGGTGTTGCAAGCACATTTCTAAATGTTTCCCAAGTCAATACTTGCAAATTCTCAGTTTGAATCAATGTTGTCCAGTGAATCAAGCTCATTCATTGTAAATTCCTAGTGTTATACAGCGCTTTTCCAAATGTACCGTCATTTTTAGAGGTTACTACTATTTTAAAGACTATCCTACCTTTCCAAGAGTTTTGAATACAAATTCTCAGTATTTCAACATGCAGTAGAGATGAAAAAGTTGTACAACGTATTCCAAGTGTTTCAGAAACATTCCTACACATTTCCCTGTTCAGTATTTTTGAGCTCTGAGACTTTTAACATTTTAACACAGGTATCATACCAGCTCTTAAAGGTACATTATTAATACTTGGAACACTACCGAACTATCATTTAGATTTCTTAAAGCTTGGAATATTTTCATACCCTCATATCAGCTCTATGAACATGATTTTTTCACCACCTTTCTTTCAAAAAATGGCAACTCAGTTTGGCTCAATTAAAATGTAAACAGTATCACACTCACTTCTCAGCTCTTTAAACAAAACTTTCCAGTCATTAAACAGTGTCATTCAGATATTGAGGCTCTATGTACAAGTGTTCTTAGTCTTTCAAGCACATTCCTAAATATTTTCCAAGTCAATGTTTGTGAATTCTCAGTTTGAATCACTGTTGTGCAGTGAATCAAGCTCATTCCTGGTAAATTCCAAGTGCTTATACAGCGTTTTTCCATGTGTAACAGCACTTTAAAAGTAAATTATTACTATATTAAAGACTCTCCTACCTTTCACAAGGTTTTAAATACAAATTCTCAGTGTTTCAACATGCACTAGAGATATGAAGTTTCTACCAACGAATTCCAAGAGTTTCAGACGCATAATAGAAATTTCCCTGGTCTGTCATTTTGACCTCTCAGAGTTTGAACATTTTCGTACAGGTATGAAAATGAATGCATAAATGCTTAACCTTTCCACAATGCCAACACATTGAGACTGAAATATAAACGTCAGCATTATCGCACTCACTTCTAAGCTCTTTGAACACGACTTCCCAGTCATTCAACTGTGTCCTTCAGATTTAAGGCACTGTGAATATGTATTCTGAGTATTTCAAGCACTTTCTTAAATATTTCCGGCCTGTTATTGTTAATTCTGAGACTTTGAGTCACTGTTGTCCAGTAGTTCAAGGTCATTCACTGTGAATTCCATGTGTTTATACTGCGATTTTTTTATATACCATCTCTTTAAACGGAATTATTACTATTTTAAAGACTATCCTACTTTTTACAGCGCTAATACAAATTCTCATTATTTCAACATGCAATAAAGATGTAAAAGTTGTACAACATATTTCAAGTGTTTCAGAGACATTACTACACATTTCCCCCGTTCTGTTTTTTTCAGCTCTGAGACTTTTAACATTTTAACACAGTTATCATACCAGCTCTTTAAAGGTACATTATTAATACTTTGAACACTACCCGAACTATCATTTAGATTTCTTAAAGCTTTGAATATTTTCATACCCTCATATCAGCTCTATGAACATGAGTTTTTTCACCACCTTTCTTTCAAAAAATGGCAACTCAGTTTGGCTGAATTAAAATGTAAACAGTATCACACTCACTTCTCAGCTCTTTAAACACAACTTTCCAGTCATTAAACAGTGTCATTCAGATATTGAGGCTCTATGTACAAGTGTTCTTAGTCTTTCAAGCACATTCCTAAATATTTTCCAAGTCAATGTTTGTGAATTCTCAGTTTGAATCACTGTTGTGCAGTGATTCAAGCTCATTCCTTGTAAATTCCAAGTGCTTATACAGCGTTTTTCCATGTGTAACAGCTCTTTAAAAGTGAATTATTACTATATTAAAGACTGTCCAACCTTTCACAGCTCTTTGAATACAAATTCTAAGTATTTAAACATGCACTAGAGATATGTTTCTATAAACTGATTCCATGGGTTTCAGACACATTCCTAGATATTTCCCTGGTTTGTCATTTGTAGCTTTGAGAGTTTGAACCTTTTCACACTGGTATCTGAGCTCTATGAAAATGAATTTAAATGTTTAACCTTCTTTAACCAACGCCAACATATTGAGACTGAATTATAAATGTAAAGAGTTTCACACAGACTTCTCAGCTCTTTGAACACGACTTCCCAGTCATTAAACAGTGTCCTTCAGATATTAAGGCTGTATGAATATGTGTTCTTGGTGTTGCAAGCACATTTCTAAATGTTTCCCCAGTCAATACTTGTACATTCTCAGAGTTTGAATCAATGTTGTCCAGTGAATCAAGCTCATTCATTGTGAATTCCAAGTGCTTATATGGCGCTTTTCCATATGTACCGTCATTTTTAGAGGTTACTACTATTTTAAAGACTATCCTACTTTTCCAAGAGTTTTGAATACAAAATCTCAGTATTTCAACATTCACTAGAGATATGAAGTTTCTACCAACGAATTCCAAGCGTTTCAGACGCATAATCGAAATTTCCCTGCTCTGTCATTTTGAGCTCTCAGAGTTTGAACATTTTCATACAGGTATGAAAATGAATGCATGAATTTTTAACCTTCTTTCCTCAATGCCAACACATTGAGTCTGAAATATAAATGTCAGCAGTATCGCACTCACTTCTAAGCTCTTTGAACACGCCTTCCCAGTCAGTCAACTGTGTCCTTCAGATATGAAGGCACTGTGAATATGTTTCTGTGTATTTCAAGCACTTTTCTTAAATTTTTCCGGACTGTCATTTTTAATTCTAAGACCTTGAATTACTGTTGTCCAGTAGTTCAAGGTCATTCACTGTGAATTCCATGTGTTTATACAGCGATTTTTCATGTATTCCACCTCTTTAAACGGAATTATTACTATTTTAAAGACTATCCTACTTTTCACAGGGCTTTGAATACAAATTCTCAGTATTTCAACATGCAGTAGAGATGTAAAAGTTGTACAACGTATTCCAAGTGTTTCAGAAACATTCCTACACATTTCCCCGTTCAGTATTTTTGAGCTCTGAGACTTTTAACATTTTAACACAGGTATCATACCAGCTCTTAAAGGTACATTATTAATACTTTGAACACTACCCGAACTATCATTTAGATTTCTTAAAGCTTTGAATATTTTCATACCCTCATATCAGCTCTATGAACATGAGTTTTTTCACCACCTTTCTTCCACAAAATGGCAACTCAGTTTGGCTGAATTAAAATGTAAACAGTATCACACTCACTTCTCAGCTCTTTAAACACGACTTCCCAGTCATAAAACAGTGTCATTCAGATATTGCGGCTCTATGTACAAGTGTTCTTAGGCTTTCAAGCACTTTCCTAAATATTTTCCAAGTCAATGTTTGTGAATTCTCAGTTTGAATCACTGTTCTGTAGTGATTCAAGCTCATTCCTTGTAAATTCCAAGTGCTTATGCAGCGTTTTTCCATGTGTAACAGCTCTTTAAAAGTGAATTATTACTATATTAAAGACTGTCCAACCTTTCACAGCTCTTTGAATACAAATTCTAAGTATTTAAACATGCACTAGAGATATGTTTCTATAAACTGATTCCGTGGGTTTCAGACACATTCCTAGATATTCCCCTGGTTTGTCATTTGTAGCTTTGAGAGTTTGAACATTTTCACACTGGTATCTGAGCTCTATGAAAATGAATTTAAATGTTTAGCCTTCTTTAAACAACACCAACAAATTGAGACTGAATTATGAATGTAAAGAATTTCACACAGACTTCTCAGCTCTTTGAACACGACTTCCCAGTCATTAAACAGTGTCCTTCAGATATTAAGGCTATATGAATATGTGTTCTTGGTGTTGAAAGCACATTTCTAAATGTTTCCCAAGTCAATACTTGTTAATTCTCAGAGTTTGAATCAATGTTGTCCAGTGAATCAAGCTCATTCATTGTGAATTCCAAGTGCTTATACGGCGCTTTTCCATATGTACCGTCATTTTTAGAGGTTACTACTATTTTAAAGACTATCCTACCTTTCCAAGAGTTTTGAATACAAATTCTCAGTATTTCAACATTCACTAGAGATATGAAGTTTCTACAAACGTATTCCAAGCGTTTCAGACGCATAATCGAAATTTCCCTGCTCTGAATTTTGAGCTCTCAGAGTTTGAACATTTTCATACAGGTATCTGAGCCCTACGAAAATGAATGCATGAATGTTTAACCTTTCCACAATGCCAACACATTGAGACTGAAATATAAATGTCAGCAGTATCGCACTCACTTCTAAGGTCTTTGAACACGACTTCCCAGTCATTAAACAGTGTCCTTCAGATATTAAGGCTCTATGAATATGTGTTCTTGGTGTTGCAAGCACATTTCTAAATGTTTCCCAAGTCAATACTTGCAAATTCTCAGTTTGAATCAATGTTGTCCAGTGAATCAAGCTCATTCATTGTAAATTCCTAGTGTTATACAGCGCTTTTCCAAATGTACCGTCATTTTTAGAGGTTACTACTATTTTAAAGACTATCCTACCTTTCCAAGAGTTTTGAATACAAATTCTCAGTATTTCAACATGCAGTAGAGATGAAAAAGTTGTACAACGTATTCCAAGTGTTTCAGAAACATTCCTACACATTTCCCTGTTCAGTATTTTTGAGCTCTGAGACTTTTAACATTTTAACACAGGTATCATACCAGCTCTTAAAGGTACATTATTAATACTTGGAACACTACCGAACTATCATTTAGATTTCTTAAAGCTTGGAATATTTTCATACCCTCATATCAGCTCTATGAACATGATTTTTTCACCACCTTTCTTTCAAAAAATGGCAACTCAGTTTGGCTCAATTAAAATGTAAACAGTATCACACTCACTTCTCAGCTCTTTAAACAAAACTTTCCAGTCATTAAACAGTGTCATTCAGATATTGAGGCTCTATGTACAAGTGTTCTTAGTCTTTCAAGCACATTCCTAAATATTTTCCAAGTCAATGTTTGTGAATTCTCAGTTTGAATCACTGTTGTGCAGTGAATCAAGCTCATTCCTGGTAAATTCCAAGTGCTTATACAGCGTTTTTCCATGTGTAACAGCACTTTAAAAGTAAATTATTACTATATTAAAGACTCTCCTACCTTTCACAAGGTTTTAAATACAAATTCTCAGTGTTTCAACATGCACTAGAGATATGAAGTTTCTACCAACGAATTCCAAGAGTTTCAGACGCATAATCGAAATTTCCCTGCTCTGTCATTTTCAGCTCTCAGAGTTTGAACATTTTCATACAGGTATCTGAGCCCTACGAAAATGAATGCATGAATGTTTAACCTTCTTTCCACAATGCCAACACATTGAGACTGAAATACAAAGGTCAGCAGTATCGCACTCACTTCTAAGCTCTTTGAACACGACTTCCCAGTCATTAAACAGTGTCATTCAGATATTGAGGCTCTATGTACAAGTGTTCTTAGTCTTTCAAGCACTTTCCCATATATTTTCCAAGTCAATGTTTGTGAATTCTCAGTTTGAATCACTGTTCTGTAGTGATTCAAGCTCATTCCTTGTAAATTCCAAGTGCTTATGCAGCGTTTTTCCATGTGTAACAGCTCTTTAAAAGTGAATTATTACTATATTAAAGACTGTCCAACCTTTCACAGCTCTTTGAATACAAATTCTAAGTATTTAAACATGCACTAGAGATATGTTTCTATAAACTGATTCCATGGGTTTCAGACACATTCCTAGATATTTCCCTGGTTTGTCATTTGTAGCTTTGAGAGTTTAAACATTTTCACACTGGTATCTGAGCTCTATGAAAATGAATTTAAATGTTTAACCTTCTTTAAACAACGCCAACACATTGAGACTGAATTACAAATGTAAAGAGTTTCACACAGACTTCTCAGCTCTTTGAACAAGACTTCCCAGTCATTAAACAGTGTCCTTCAGATATTAAGGCTCTATGAATATGTGTTCTTGGTGTTGCAAGCACATTTCTAAATGTTTCCCAAGTCAATACTTGTAAATTCTCAGAGTTTGAATCAATGTTGTCCAGTGAATCAAGCTCATTCATTGTGAATTCCAAGTGTTATACGGCGCTTTTCCATATGTACCGTCATTTTTAGAGGTTACTACTATTTTAAAGACTATCCTACTTTTCACAGGGCTTTGAATACAAATTCTCAGTATTTCAACATGCAGTAGAGATGTAAAAGTTGTACAACGTATTCCAAGTGTTTCAGAAACATTCCTACACATTTCCCCGTTCAGTATTTTTGAGCTCTGAGACTTAACATTTTAACACAGGTATCATACCAGCTCTTCAAGGTACATTATTAATACTTTGAACACTACCCGAACTATCATTTAGATTTCTTAAAGCTTTGAATATTTTCATACCCTCATATCAGCTCTGTGAACATGAGTTTTTTCACTACCTTTCTTCCAAAAAATGCCAACTCACTTTGGCTGAATTAAAATGTAAACAGTATCACACTCACTTCTCAGCTCTTTAAGCACAACTTTCCAGTCATTAAACAGTGTCATTCAGATATTGAGGCTCTATGTACAAGTGTTCTTAGTCTTTCAAGCACATTCCTAAATATTTTCCAAGTCAATGTTTGTGAATTCTCAGTTTGAATCACTGTTGTGCAGTGATTCAAGCTCATTCCTTGTAAATTCCAAGTGCTTATACAGCGTTTTTCCATGTGTAACAGCTCTTTAAAAGTGAATTATTACTATATTAAAGACTGTCCAACCTTTCACAGCTCTTTGAATACAAATTCTAAGTATTTAAACATGCACTAGAGATATGTTTCTATAAACTGATTCCGTGGGTTTCAGACACATTCCTAGATATTCCCCTGGTTTGTCATTTGTAGCTTTGAGAGTTTAAACATTTTCACACTGGTATCTGAGCTCTATGAAAATGAATTTAAATGTTTAGCCTTCTTTAAACAACACCAACACATTGAGACTGAATTATAAATGTAAAGAATTTCACACAGACTTCTCAGCTCTTTGAACACGACTTCCCAGTCATTAAACAGTGTCCTTCAGATATTAAGGCTCTATGAATATGTGTTCTTGGTGTTGCAAGCACATTTCTAAATGTTTCCCAAGTCAATACTTGTAAATTCTCAGAGTTTGAATCAATGTTGTCCAGTGAATCAAGCTCATTCATTGTGAATTCCAAGTGCTTATACGGCGCTTTTCCATATGTACCGTCATTTTTAGAGGTTACTACTATTTTAAAGACTATCCTACTTTTCCAAGAGTTTTGAATACAAAATCTCAGTATTTCAACATTCACTAGAGATATGAAGTTTCTACAAACGAATTCGAAGCGTTTCAGACGCATAATCGAAATTTCCCTGGTCTGTCATTTTCAGCTCTCAGAGTTTGAACATTTTCATACAGGTATCTGAGCCCTACTAAAATGAATGCATGAATGTTTAACCTTTTTTCCACAATGCCAACACATTGAGACTGAAATACAAAAGTCAGCAGTATCGCACTCACTTCTAAGCTCTTTGAACACGACTTCCCAGTCATTAAACAGTGTCATTCAGATATTGAGGCTCTATGTACAAGTGTTCTTAGTCTTTCAAGCACTTTCCTAAATATTTTCCAAGTCAATGTTTGTGAATTCTGTTTGAATCCCTGTTGTGCAGTGATTCAAGCTCATTCCTTGTAAATTCCAAGTGCTTATACAGCGTTTTTCCATGTGTAACAGCTCTTTAAAAGTGAATTATTACTATATTAAAGACTGTCCAACCTTTCACAGCTCTTTGAATACAAATTCTAAGTATTTAAACATGCACTAGAGATATGTTTCTATAAACTGATTCCTTGGGTTTCAGACACATTCCTAGATATTTCCCTGCTTTGTCATTTGTATCTTTGAGAGTTTGAACCTTTTCACACTGGTATCTGAGCTCTATGAAAATGAATTTAAATGTTTAACCTTCTTTAAACAACGCCAACACATTGAGACTGAATTATAAACGTAGAGTTTCACACAGACTTCTCAGCTCTTTGAACACGACTTCCCAGTCATTAAACAGTGTCCTTCAGATATTAAGGCTCTATGAATATGTGTTCTTGGTGTTGCAAGCACATTTCTAAATGTTTCCCAAGTCAATACTTGTAAATTCTCAGAGTTTGAATCAATGTTGTCCAGTGAATCAAGCTCATTCATTGTGAATTCCAAGTGTTATACGGCGCTTTTCCATATGTACCGTCATTTTTAGAGGTTACTACTATTTTAAAGACTAACCTACTTTTCCGAGAGTTTTGAATACAAATTCTCAGTATTTCAACATGCACTAGAGATATGAAGTTTCTACAAACGAATTCCAAGAGTTTCAGACGCATAATAGAAATTTCCCTGGTCTGTCATTTTGACCTCTCAGAGTTTGAACATTTTCGTACAGGTATGAAAATGAATGCATAAATGCTTAACCTTTCCACAATGCCAACACATTGAGACTGAAATATAAACGTCAGCATTATCGCACTCACTTCTAAGCTCTTTGAACACGACTTCCCAGTCATTCAACTGTGTCCTTCAGATTTAAGGCACTGTGAATATGTATTCTGAGTATTTCAATCACTTTCTTAAATATTTCCGGCCTGTTATTGTTAATTCTGAGACTTTGAGTCACTGTTGTCCAGTAGTTCAAGGTCATTCACTGTGAATTCCATGTGTTTATACTGCGATTTTTTTATATACCATCTCTTTAAACGGAATTATTACTATTTTAAAGACTATCCTACTTTTTACAGCGCTAATACAAATTCTCATTATTTCAACATGCAATAAAGATGTAAAAGTTGTACAACATATTTCAAGTGTTTCAGAGACATTACTACACATTTCCCCCGTTCTGTTTTTTTCAGCTCTGAGACTTTTAACATTTTAACACAGTTATCATACCAGCTCTTTAAAGGTACATTATTAATACTTTGAACAGTACCCGAACTATCATTTAGACTTCTTAGAGTTTTGAATATTTTCATACCCTCATGTCAGCTCTATGAACATGAATTTTTTTCACCACCTTTCTTCCAAAAAACGGCAACTCAGTTTGGCTGAATTATAAACAGTATCACACTCACTTCTCAGCTCTTTAAACACGACTTCCCAGTCATTAAACATTGTCATTCCGATAATTAGGGTCTATGTACAAGTGTTCTTAGTCTTTCAAGCACATTCCTAAATATTTTCCAAGTCAATGTTTGTGAATTCTCAGTTTGAATCACTGTTGTGCAGTGATTCAAGCTCATTCCTTGTAAATTCCAAGTGCTTATACAGCGTTTTTCCATGTGTAACAGCTCTTTAAAAGTGAATTCTTACTATATTAAAGACTGTCCAACTTTTCACAGCTCTTTGAATACAAATTCTAAGTATTTAAACATGCACTAGAGATATGTTTCTATAAACTGATTCCATGGGTTTCAGACACATTCCTAGATATTTCCCTGGTTTGTCATTTGTATCTTTGAGAGTTTGAACCTTTTCACACTGGTATCTGAGCTCTATGAAAATGAATTTAAATGTTTAACCTTCTTTAAACAACGCCAACACATTGAGACTGAATTATAAACGTAGAGTTTCACACAGACTTCTCAGCTCTTTGAACACGACTTCCCAGTCATTAAACAGTATCCTTCAAATATTAAGGCTCTATGAATATGTGTTCTTGGTGTTGCAAGCACATTTCTAAATGTTTGCCAAGTCAATACTTGTAAATTCTTAGAGTTTGAATCAATGTTGTCCATTGAATCAAGCTCATTCATTGTGAATTCCAAGTGTTTATACGGCGCTTTTCCATATGTACCGTCATTTTTAGAGGTTACTACTATTTTAAAGACTAACCTACTTTTCCGAGAGTTTTGAATACAAATTCTCAGTATTTCAACATGCACTAGAGATATGAAGTTTCTACAAACGAATTCCAAGAGTTTCAGACGCATAATAGAAATTTCCCTGGTCTGTCATTTTGACCTCTCAGAGTTTGAACATTTTCGTACAGGTATGAAAATGAATGCATAAATGCTTAACCTTTCCACAATGCCAACACATTGAGACTGAAATATAAACGTCAGCATTATCGCACTCACTTCTAAGCTCTTTGAACACGACTTCCCAGTCATTCAACTGTGTCCTTCAGATTTAAGGCACTGTGAATATGTATTCTGAGTATTTCAAGCACTTTCTTAAATATTTCCGGCCTGTTATTGTTAATTCTGAGACTTTGAGTCACTGTTGTCCAGTAGTTCAAGGTCATTCACTGTGAATTCCATGTGTTTATACTGCGATTTTTTTATATACCACCTCTTTAAACGGAATTATTACTATTTTAAAGACTATCCTACTTTTTACAGCGCTTTGAATACAAATTCTCATTATTTCAACATGCAATAAAGATGTAAAAGTTGTACAACATATTTCAAGTGTTTCAGAGACATTACTACACATTTCCCCGTTCTGTTTTTTTCAGCTCTGAGACTTTTAACATTTTAACACAGTTATCATACCAGCTCTTTAAAGGTACATTATTAATACTTTGAACACTACCCGAACTATCATTTAGACTTCTTAGAGTTTTGAATATTTTCATACCCTCATGTCAGCTCTATGAACATGAAATTTTTTCACCACCTTTCTTCCAAAAAACGGCAACTCAGTTTGGCTGAATTATAAACAGTATCACACTCACTTCTCAGCTCTTTAAACACGACTTCCCAGTCATTAAACATTGTCATTCCGATAATTAGGGTCTATGTACATGTTTTCTTAGTCTTTCAAGCACATTCCTAAATATTTTCCAAGTCAATGTTTGTGAATTCTCAGAGTTTGAATCACTGTTGTGCAGTGATTCAAGCTCATTCCTTGTTAATTCCAAGTGCGTATTCAGCATTTTTCCATGTGTAACAGCTCTTTAAAAGTGAATTCTTACTATATTAAAGACTCTCCTACCTTACAAAGCTATTTGAATACAAATTCTCAGTATTTCAACATGCACTAGAGATATGAAGTTTCTACAAACGAATTTAAGAGTTTCAGACGCATAATTGAAATTTCCTTGGTCTGTCATTTTGACCTCTCAGAGTTTGAACATTTTCATACAGGTATCTGAGCCCTATGAAAATGAATGCATAAATGTTTAACCTTCTTTCCACAATGCCAACACATTGAGACTGAAATATAAATGTCAGCATTATCGCACTCACTTCTCAGCTCTTTGAACACGACTTCCCAGTCTTTCAACAGTGTCATTCAGATATTAAGGCTCTATGTACATGTGTTCTTAGTCTTTCAAGCACATTCCTAAATATTTTCCAAGTCAATGTTTGTGAATTCTCAGTTTGAATCACTGTTGTGCAGTGATTCAAGCTCATTCCTTGTAAATTCCAAGTGCTTATACAGCGTTTTTCCATGTGTAACAGCTCTTTAAAAGTGAATTATTACTATATTAAAGACTGTCCAACCTTTCACAGCTCTTTGAATACAAATTCTCAGTATTTAAACATGCTCTAGAGATATGTTTCTATAAACTGATTCCATGGGTTTCAGACACATTCCTAGATATTTCCCTGGTGTGTCATTTGTAGCTTTGAGAGTTTGAACCTTTTCACACTGGTATCTGAGCTCTATGAAAATGAATTTAAATGTTTAACCTTCTTTAAACAACGCCAACACATTGAGACTGAATTATAAATGTAGAGTTTCACACAGACTTCTCAGCTCTTTGAACACGACTTCCCAGTCATTAAACAGTGTCCTTCAGATATTAAGGCTCTATGAATATGTGTTCTTGGTGTTGCAAGCACATTTCTAAATGTTTGCCAAGTCAATACTTGTAAATTCTTAGAGTTTGAATCAATGTTGTCCATTGAATCAAGCTCATTCATTGTGAATTCCAAGTGCTTATACGGCGCTTTTCCATATGTACCGTCATTTTTAGAGGTTACTACTATTTTAAAGACTAACCTACTTTTCCGAGAGTTTTGAATACAAATTCTCAGTATTTCAACATGCACTAGAGATATGAAGTTTCTACAAACGAATTCCAAGAGTTTCAGACGCATAATAGAAATTTCCCTGGTCTGTCATTTTGACCTCTCAGAGTTTGAACATTTTCGTACAGGTATGAAAATGAATGCATAAATGCTTAACCTTTCCACAATGCCAACACATTGAGACTGAAATATAAACGTCAGCATTATCGCACTCACTTCTCAGCTCTTTGAACACGACTTCCCAGTCATTCAACTGTGGTCTTCAGATTTAAGGCACTGTGAATATGTATTCTGAGTATTTCAAGCACTTTCTTAAATATTTCCGGCCTGTTATTGTTAATTCTGAGACTTTGAGTCACTGTTGTCCAGTAGTTCAAGGTCATTCACTGTGAATTCCATGTGTTTATTCTGCGATTTTTTTATATACCATCTCTTTAAACGGAATTATTACTATTTTAAAGACTATCCTACTTTTTCCAGCGCTAATACAAATTCTCATTATTTCAACATGCAATAAAGATGTAAAAGTTGTACAACATATTTCAAGTGTTTCAGAGACATTACTACACATTTCCCCCGTTCTGTTTTTTTCAGCTCTGAGACTTTTAACATTTTAACACAGTTATCATACCAGCTCTTTAAAGGTACATTATTAATACTTTGAACAGTACCCGAACTATCATTTAGACTTCTTAGAGTTTTGAATATTTTCATACCCTCATGTCAGCTCTATGAACATGAATTTTTTTCACCACCTTTCTTCCAAAAAACGGCAACTCAGTTTGGCTGAATTATAAACAGTATCACACTCACTTCTCAGCTCTTTAAACACGACTTCCCAGTCATTAAACATTGTCATTCCGATAATTAGGGTCTATGTACAAGTGTTCTTAGTCTTTCAAGCACATTCCTAAATATTTTCCAAGTCAATGTTTGTGAATTCTCAGTTTGAATCACTGTTGTGCAGTGATTCAAGCTCATTCCTTGTAAATTCCAAGTGCTTATACAGCGTTTTTCCATGTGTAACAGCTCTTTAAAAGTGAATTCTTACTATATTAAAGACTGTCCAACCTTTCACAGCTCTTTGAATACAAATTCTAAGTATTTAAACATGCACTAGAGATATGTTTCTGTAAACTGATTCCATGGGTTTCAGACACATTCCTAGATATTTCCCTGGTTTGTCATTTGTATCTTTGAGAGTTTGAACCTTTTCACACTGGTATCTGAGCTCTATGAAAATGAATTTAAATGTTTAACCTTCTTTAAACAACGCCAACACATTGAGACTGAATTATAAACGTAGAGTTTCACACAGACTTCTCAGCTCTTTGAACACGACTTCCCAGTCATTAAACAGTATCCTTCAAATATTAAGGCTCTATGAATATGTGTTCTTGGTGTTGCAAGCACATTTCTAAATGTTTGCCAAGTCAATACTTGTAAATTCTTAGAGTTTGAATCAATGTTGTCCATTGAATCAAGCTCATTCATTGTGAATTCCAAGTGTTTATACGGCGCTTTTCCATATGTACCGTCATTTTTAGAGGTTACTACTATTTTAAAGACTAACCTACTTTTCCGAGAGTTTTGAATACAAATTCTCAGTATTTCAACATGCACTAGAGATATGAAGTTTCTACAAACGAATTCCAAGAGTTTCAGACGCATAATAGAAATTTCCCTGGTCTGTCATTTTGACCTCTCAGAGTTTGAACATTTTCGTACAGGTATGAAAATGAATGCATAAATGCTTAACCTTTCCACAATGCCAACACATTGAGACTGAAATATAAACGTCAGCATTATCGCACTCACTTCTAAGCTCTTTGAACACGACTTCCCAGTCATTCAACTGTGTCCTTCAGATTTAAGGCACTGTGAATATGTATTCTGAGTATTTCAAGCACTTTCTTAAATATTTCCGGCCTGTTATTGTTAATTCTGAGACTTTGAGTCACTGTTGTCCAGTAGTTCAAGGTCATTCACTGTGAATTCCATGTGTTTATACTGCGATTTTTTTATATACCACCTCTTTAAACGGAATTATTACTATTTTAAAGACTATCCTACTTTTTACAGCGCTTTGAATACAAATTCTCATTATTTCAACATGCAATAAAGATGTAAAAGTTGTACAACATATTTCAAGTGTTTCAGAGACATTACTACACATTTCCCCGTTCTGTTTTTTTCAGCTCTGAGACTTTTAACATTTTAACACAGTTATCATACCAGCTCTTTAAAGGTACATTATTAATACTTTGAACACTACCCGAACTATCATTTAGACTTCTTAGAGTTTTGAATATTTTCATACCCTCATGTCAGCTCTATGAACATGAATTTTTTTCACCACCTTTCTTCCAAAAAACGGCAACTCAGTTTGGCTGAATTATAAACAGTATCACACTCACTTCTCAGCTCTTTAAACACGACTTCCCAGTCATTAAACATTGTCATTCCGATAATTAGGGTCTATGTACATGTTTTCTTAGTCTTTCAAGCACATTCCTAAATATTTTCCAAGTCAATGTTTGTGAATTCTCAGAGTTTGAATCACTGTTGTGCAGTGATTCAAGCTCATTCCTTGTTAATTCCAAGTGCGTATTCAGCATTTTTCCATGTGTAACAGCTCTTTAAAAGTGAATTCTTACTATATTAAAGACTCTCCTACCTTACAAAGCTATTTGAATACAAATTCTCAGTATTTCAACATGCACTAGAGATATGAAGTTTCTACAAACGAATTTAAGAGTTTCAGACGCATAATTGAAATTTCCTTGGTCTGTCATTTTGACCTCTCAGAGTTTGAACATTTTCATACAGGTATCTGAGCCCTATGAAAATGAATGCATAAATGTTTAACCTTCTTTCCACAATGCCAACACATTGAGACTGAAATATAAATGTCAGCATTATCGCACTCACTTCTCAGCTCTTTGAACACGACTTCCCAGTCTTTCAACAGTGTCATTCAGATATTAAGGCTCTATGTACATGTGTTCTTAGTCTTTCAAGCACATTCCTAAATATTTTCCAAGTCAATGTTTGTGAATTCTCAGTTTGAATCACTGTTGTGCAGTGATTCAAGCTCATTCCTTGTAAATTCCAAGTGCTTATACAGCGTTTTTCCATGTGTAACAGCTCTTTAAAAGTGAATTATTACTATATTAAAGACTGTCCAACCTTTCACAGCTCTTTGAATACAAATTCTCAGTATTTAAACATGCTCTAGAGATATGTTTCTATAAACTGATTCCATGGGTTTCAGACACATTCCTAGATATTTCCCTGGTTTGTCATTTGTAGCTTTGAGAGTTTGAACCTTTTCACACTGGTATCTGAGCTCTATGAAAATGAATTTAAATGTTTAACCTTCTTTAAACAACGCCAACACATTGAGACTGAATTATAAATGTAGAGTTTCACACAGACTTCTCAGCTCTTTGAACACGACTTCCCAGTCATTAAACAGTGTCCTTCAGATATTAAGGCTCTATGAATATGTGTTCTTGGTGTTGCAAGCACATTTCTAAATGTTTGCCAAGTCAATACTTGTAAATTCTTAGAGTTTGAATCAATGTTGTCCATTGAATGAAGCTCATTCATTGTGAATTCCAAGTGCTTATACGGCGCTTTTCCATATGTACCGTCATTTTTAGAGGTTACTACTATTTTAAAGACTATCCTACTTTTCCAAGAGTTTTGAATACAAATTCTCAGTATTTCAACATGCACTAGAGATATGAAGTTTCTACAAACGAATTCCAAGAGTTTCAGACGCATAATAGAAATTTCCCTGGTCTGTCATTTTGACCTCTCAGAGTTTGAACATTTTCGTACAAGTATGAAAATGAATGCATAAATGTTTAACCTTTCCACAATGCCAACACATTGAGACTGAAATATAAACTTCAGCATTATCGCACTCACTTCTAAGGTCTTTGAACACGACTTCCCAGTCATTCAACTGTGTCCTTCAGATTTAAGGCACTGTGAATATGTATTCTGAGTATTTCAAGCACTTTCTTAAATATTTCCGGCCTGTTATTGTTAATTCTGAGACTTTGAGTCACTGTTGTCCAGTAGTTCAAGGTCATTCACTGTGAATTCCATGTGTTTATACTGCGATTTTTTTATATACCACCTCTTTAAACGGAATTATTACTATTTTAAAGACTATCCTACTTTTTACAGCGCTTTGAATACAAATTCTCATTATTTCAACATGCAATAAAGATGTAAAAGTTGTACAACATATTTCAAGTGTTTCAGAGACATTACTACACATTTCCCCGTTCTGTTTTTTTCAGCTCTGAGACTTTTAACATTTTAACACAGTTATCATACCAGCTCTTTAAAGGTACATTATTAATACTTTGAACACTACCTGAACTATCATTTAGACTTCTTAGAGTTTTGAATATTTTCATACCCTCATGTCAGCTCTATGAACATGAATTTTTTTCACCACCTTTCTTCCAAAAAACGGCAACTCAGTTTAGCTGAATTATAAACACTATCACACTCACTTCTCAGCTCTTTAAACACGACTTCCCAGTCATTAATCATTGTCATTCTGTAAATTAGGGTCTATGTACATGTTTTCTTAGTCTTTCAAGCACATTCCTAAATATTTTCCAAGTCAATGTTTGTGAATTTTCAGAGTTTGAATCACTGTTGTGCAGTGATTCAAGCTCATTCCTTGTTAATTCCAAGTGCGTATTCAGCATTTTTCCATGTGTAACAGCTCTTTAAAAGTGAATTCTTACTATATTAAAGACTCTCCTACCTTACACAGCAATTTGAATACAAATTCTCAGTATTTCAACATGCACTAGAGATATGAAGTTTCTACAAACGAATTCAAGAGTTTCAGACGCATAATTGAAATTTCCTTGGTCTGTCATTTTGACCTCTCAGAGTTTGAACATTTTCGTACAAGTATGAAAATGAATGCATAAATGTTTAACCTTTCCACAATGCCAACACATTGAGACTGAAATATAAACGTCAGCATTATCGCACTCACTTCTAAGCTCTTTGAACACGACTTCCCAGTCATTAAACAGTGTCCTTCAGATATTAAGGCACTGTGAGTATGTATTCTAAATATTTCAAGCACTTTCTTAAGTATTTTCGGACTGTCATTGTTAATTCTCAGACTTTGAATTACTGTTGTCCAGTGGTTCAAGGTCATTCACTGTGAATTCCAAGTGTTTATACAGCGATTTTTCATATATACCACCTCTTTTAACATGAATTATTACTATTTGAAGACTATCCTACTTTTCACAGAGATTTGAATACAAATTATCAGTATTTCAACATGCAGTAGAGATGTAAAAGTTGTACAACATATTCCAAGTGTTTCAGAAACATTCCTACACATTTCCCCGTTCTGTTTTTTTGAGCTCTGAGACTTAACATTTATCACAGGTATCGTACCAGCTTTTTGCTTAATTCCTTGGAAACGTCCTTTCCTGAAAACAGGGGCCTTCTCGCTGCCTTCCAAAGTATCACCACAGGAAGTTGTGGAGTTTCCAACCTCTTGGGATCCTCCAATGATTGAACATGGCTCTACCAGCCTTTACACTTGACCTCTTCCAGCTTTTGAATTGTCAGCAAGCCCTGGCCTACCTGAGGATTTTTGGCTGTTGACTGGGACCAGCCCAACCACTGGGCCTCCTTTACCACTTTTGGCTATCCACGTGGCTCCTCCCCTTGATGACGTCAGCAGTGTCAGCTGGTCCCCGGCCCGAAACCCATAACTACCTGAGCACTTCAGCCTCTACGTGTGGCTGCTTCCCTTTGATGACATCAGCACTTAATGCAGGCCCTAGCTGGTGCACAAGCCCTTAACAACCAGAGCATTCTGGCTGTTCACGTGGCCCAGACCATATCCTTGGTCACCTAAGCACTTGGGACTCTACCTGGCCCCTCCCCATTGTTGATAAGAACACTTTAATCTGGTAATCGGGCCCCAACCCTAGATCACGTGACTATTTCTGGCTATTCCCAGGCCATTGTACGCCTGAGCAATGAGCCACACTGGCCGGATAAGAAAAGGGGTGACATTCCAATCTCTAGAAGTTGGCTTAAGGGCCTTACACCAAGAGCCCCAGGTCACCTTAAGCTCACAGACTGCCTAAACCCGGTTGGAGTGTGTGTTAAGCAGAGAGCCATCCGCACTCTTTTAGGACAACCCTGGAAGTCCATGATGCCAGGGATCCCCCATGCTCCACAATATAGAGGCTTCTCACCCAGGAGTGACCTGCGACTCTGACAACCCTGCCTATGGGCCTTGAAATCTGGGAAAAAACAGTGTTGTGGCCCTGAAAATTCTTTCCATACTGGCAGCAAAGACATACCCCATCCATGGTCACTTAAATTTCCTATTGAACTAAAGGCAAGCTTTTTGCTCAGTTTCTTGGGAACATCCTTCGGAGAGGACTGGTGCCTTCTCGCTGCCTTCCAGAGTATGGACCACAGGAAGTTAGGGAGTTTCCAACCTCTTGGGATCCTCCAATGATTGAACATGGCTCTATCAGCCTTTACACTTGACCTCTTCCAGCTGTTGACCTGTCAACAAGCCCTGGTCTACCTGAGGATTTCTTGTTGTTCACTAGGAAAAGCCCAAACACTCAGCCTTCTTACCACTTCTGGCTGTACTCGTGCCCCTCCCCTGGATGACATCAGCAGTCTCAGCTGGTCCCCGGGCCCGAACTCTTAACCACCTAAAACTTCCGGCTGTCCACGTGGCCTCTCCCCTTTGAAGACGTCAGAATGTCCAGAAGGTCACCGAGCCCCACAATCATAACCACCTGAGCACTTCAGCCTCTCCATATGGCTGCTCCCCATTGATGAGGTCAGCACTTCCAGGCTGTCCCAGGTGCCCAAGACCTTATCAACCAGAGCACTTCCAGCTGTTCACCTGGGCCAGACCATATCCTTGGTCACCTCCTCACTTGGGACTCTCCAACTGGCCCCTCTTTATTGATGATATGAACACTTTAATCGGGTAATCACAACCAACCATAGATCACGTGACTGTAACTGGCTATCCTCAGGCCCTTGTTCGCCTGACCAATGAGCCACACTGGCCGGCTAAAAAAAGGAGTGACATTCCAATCACTAGAAGTTGGCTTAAGGGCCTAACACCCAGAGCCCCAGGTCACCTTGTGATCACAGACTGCCTCTTCCCCGGTGATCACCCTGCTTCTCTATGCGGGCTTCGCCAGCAGCCGCTGCCACTGCTGATCAGCCCCGCCTCTCTATCTTGGAGAGGTAAGCAGCTCAGCCTGCTCACCTGCTGTGCACCCAGCCTGGTGAACGGTCAAGCCTCCCAATTGTTGTGGATGTGATGGACCCAGGGTTTTTATATATTAGGATAATAAAACTTAAAATTTCAAAACACTCTTACTATTCAAACCAAGAACGTCTAACAACTAAATCGATAAAACTTTCAACCCTTTGAGAAACTAAATGAACTCAAATCTATTTGCCTCTTTCATTACCCCTATGATAATAGGCTTACACTTTTTCATTTTAATTATATTTCCAAATATGCTCTTTCCATCAAATACATAGCTTATAGTAATAACCTCCTAGTTGCAATTCAACAATGACTTATTCACTTAACAACAAAACAAATATTAATTCATAGTAAAAAGAGCCACACTTGAAAGCTTATATTAATCTTACTAATTATATGTTTTGGTTTAACAAACTTATTAGATCTTTTACACCATTCGTTTACTCCTACTGCTCAACTCTCAATGAATCTTGGAATAGCTTTCCCTTCACTAGTATGAGCACACAGTAATTTTTGGCTTTTGACATGAAACCAAAGCACACTTGCACACTTTTTACTACAAGGAACCCCAATTCCCTTTATCTTCATATTAGTAATCCTCAAAACAATCAGCCTATTCATGCAACCAACAGTACTAGCAGTACAACTGACAGCCAACATTACTGCAGATCGCCTACTTATCCACTTAATGAGAGAGCAACCCCAGCTGTAATAAGCATTAGTATAACTAGTGCCCTCATGACATTGATTGTTCTTATCCTATTAACTATTCTAGAATTTGTGAGTAGCTCTAATTAAAGCTTATGTATTCACCTTACTGGTTAGTCTTCATCTTCATGACAATGGTTAGTGACCCACCAAATGCACGAATACCACATAGTCAACTCAAGCCCCTTATGACTTACAGGAGCCCTATCAGCCCTCATCATAACAGCAGGCTTAGTTATATGATTTCACTTTAACTCATCATTATTATTAACTGTAGGCCTGGTTACTAATATATTAACCATTTACCAGTGATGATGAGATATTGTTTGAGAAAGCACATTTTAAGGCCATCATACACCAATTGTACAAGAAGGACTCCATTACAACATAATTTTTTTTATTTATCATCTCTGAAGTATTTTTCTTTTCAGGATTTTTCTGAGCTTTCTATCATTCAAAGCTAGTCCATGCTCTAGAACTAGGTGATTATTGATCCCCATCAAGCATCAATCCTCTTAATCCCTTAGAAATACCTCATCTAAATACATCTGCTCTGGGCAGAGGATCCAAGATGGCGGCATAGGTAAACAACTAAACTGTTGCCTTGCACAACAATTTCAAAACTGCAACTAAAAGACAAAACGTCTATCACCCAGAACCATGGGAAAGCTGGCTGAGTGGAAGTTCTACAACTAGAAGGAAAGAGAAAACAGCATTGAGAGGTGCACAAGCACTGAAAAGCTGAGGTATGGAGGCGTGCGAATCGGGCTGGCGACAGGTGACTGGGAGCGCTGCTTTTTTCAACCCGAAGGGAGACAAGTTCCCGATTACTCCGAACTCCAGTTTCTGGGGAGACGGGGGAGGGACCCAAACTTCTACAGGGAGAAGCTGGACTGTCTGCCATCTGGTCGGAAAGTGAAGAGGCTTGTTTGCAGGGCTGTGCACAGGAATAATTGTTTACTGTGCTGGGGCGAAGGACGCGGTTGGAGACGCAGAGCCGGCAAACTGGCAGCCATGTTTGTTTGCCACGCCCTAGCCTAGTGACGCCCTGAGACCCCGCCCTGCACAATCTACAAACCCACCCAAGCTCCAAGCAGCGGCTTTAGCATATGAATGGCCTGCCCTATCACAGTTTAACCTAGCAAACTTGCAGCCCTGGTCAGACACCTCCAAAACCTCCAAACCCCAAGCAAAGAGGAGAAAACTGTAGTTCTTGCTGTAGCTCCTGCTGGGTGGCCTCAGACAGTAGCTGACCTGCACCCCATTGGAGATCCAGAAGCCAGTGTACCTAGTGGTCAGTGTGAGACACCAGATTTCAGCTCCTCACATCCATAAGTGACACATTCAAGAGGCAGACTCAGTGAGCACCAAAGCCCCACTGAAACAAGTCCTGCACCATAAGCATGACTCCAGCACAGCAGTTCCTCCTTTATAGACACAGCGGGTCCTCACAGCCAATTGGCCTGGAGGTCAATTCCTCCCAGTGTACCAACAGCAATCAAGGCTTAACTACACCAAGACTTTGCACTCAGCCCACAAAGAGGTGTACCAAGAGCGTCCACCTCAGGTGATTGGGGAGGCTGAGCTACTGGCCCCTATAGGTCACCTACCACAAAAAGCCACTCCATCAACACAGCGAAGCAGCAAAATGCGGAGACAAAGAAACATGTCACGAATGAAAGAAATGGAGGAAAGCAAACTACTGGACGACATAGAGTTCAGAACCACATTTATAAGGTTACTCAAGAATCTTCTAAAAACTGCCGAGAAAATTGATGAGACCTCTGAGGAGCTTAGTGAGACCTTCAAGGACCTTAATGAGAATGCCAAAAAAAATGGAAAAGGACCAGTCAGAAATTAAGCATACACTGTCTAAAATAAAGAATATAAAGAAACTCAACTGTAGATCAACGTACCCCAAGAATCAAACCAAAGATCTGAAATATGAGAAAACAAAAAACACCCAACCAGAAAAACGAAAAGAAAAAAGAATCCAAAAATATGAAGATAGTGTAAGGAGCCTCTGGGACTTTAAGTGTACCAACATCCGAATTTTTGAGGTGCCAGAAGAAGACAGAGAGCAAAATATTGAAAACCTATTAGAAGAAATAATGACAGAAAACTTTCCCTACCTGGTGAAAGAAATAGACTTACAAGTTCAGGAAGCGCAAAGAACCCCATACCAGAGGAATCCAAAGAGCACCACACCAAGACACATCATAATTAAAATGCCAAGAGCAAAAGACAAAGAAAGAATCTTGAAAGCAGCAAGAGAAAAACCGTTAGTTACCTACAAGGGAGCACCCATACGACTGTCAGCTGATTTCTCGGCAGAAACTATGCAGGCCAGAAGGGAGTGGCAAGAAATATTCAAAGTGATGAACAGCAAGAACCTACAACCAAGATTACTCTACCCAGCAATGCTATCATTTAGAGTTGAAGGTCAGATAAAGAGCTTCACAGACAAGAAAAAGCTAAAGGAGTTCATCACCACCAAACCAGGATTACATGAAATGCTAAAGGGTATTCTTTAAGAAGAGGAAGAAGAAAAAGGTAAAGTTAAAAATTATGAACAACAAAATGACATCAAATATATACCTACCAACAAGTGAATCTAAAAATCAAGTGAATAAAAAATCTGAAGAACAGAAGGGACTGGTGAATATAATAGAATCAGGGACATAGAAAGGGAGTGGACTGACAATTCTCAGGGGGAAGGGGGTGTGAGGGGTGCAGGAAGAGATTGGACAAAAATCTTACACCTTTGGATGAAGACAGTGGCGGGGGCTAAGGGCATGGGGTGGGGTGGGGAATCAGGTGGAGGGGAGCTATGAGGGGAAAAAAAGAGGAACACCTGTAATAATCTGAACAATATTTATTTTTAATAAAATAAAAAAATAAAAAATAAATACATCTGCTCTGGCATCTCTATCACTTCAGCTCATTATAGTTTAATATTAGGAAGTTGCAAGCACATGGTTCAAGCACTATTCATTATGATTTGTGTAGCCTTGTATTTCACATTACTTCAAACCTCAGAATATCACGAAACATCATTTTCTATCTCAGATAGTGTCTACAGGTCAACATCCTTTATAGCCACAGGCTTTATTGGCTCTATCTTTCTTATTGTACGCCTCCTACACCAACTAAAATTCCACGTCACATCTCATCATTTTGGATCTGAAGCTGCTGCCTGATAATGATACTTTGTAGATGTCATATGACTACTCTTATATGTCCCTATTTATCGATGAGGATCCTATTCTTTTAGTATTAATTAGCACAACTGACTTCCAATTAGTTTTTGTAAAATTTAAAGAAGTATAATTAACCTTGTACTTACTTTATTTATCAATACTAGCATCTCTACTTGTAATAATCACATTTTATCTTCCCCAAACAAACGTTTATGCCGAAAAAATCAAGCCCTTATGAATGTGGTTTTGACCCAAGAAATGCTAAAGGGGCTGTTGTAAAAAGAAGAAATAGAGAAGGAGGAACACAGGCTTAAAGAATAAAAATGGCCACAAACAAGTACCTATCAAGTACCTTAAATGTAAATGGATTAAATGCTCCAATCAAAAGACACAGTGTAGGTAAATGAATAAAAAACATGACCTATATGTATGCTCTCTACAAGAGACCCACCTTAGAAAAAAGGACTCACACAAACTGAAAGTGAAGAGATGGGAAAAAAAATTCTAGGAAAATAGAAATGAAAAGAAAGCTGGGGTAGCAATACTCATATCTGACAAAATAGACTTCAAAGTGAAGGCCATAATAAGAGATAATGAAGGCCCCTTCATAACACTAAAGGGACTGATACAATAAGAAAATATAACTCTGGTAAACATGTATGCACCCAATGCAGGAGCACCCGAATACATAAAAAAACTCCTGGATGAGATCAATAGTAATACAATCATACTGGTGGACTTTAACACCCCTCTGACATCACAGGATAGATATTCTAGACAAAAAAATCAATAAGAAAATAGCGACCTTAAATGACACACTAGATCAGATGGAATTAATTGACATTTTCAGGACATTTCATTCTAAAGCTAAAGAATATACGTTCTTCTCAAGTGCATATAGGACATTTTCAAAGATAGGCCACATGTTAGGACACAAGCTAAGTCTTTCAAATTCAAGAATATTGAAATCATATGAAGCATCTTCTCAGACCATAATGGCATGAAATTAAAAAATCAGCTACAATACAAATACTCAAAAATAATCAAACACATGTAGACTAAATAGCATGCTATTAAATATTAAATAGGCTACCAAAGAGATCAAAGAAGAACTAAAACACATACTGGAAACAAATGAAAGTGAACACACAACAAACCCAAATCTATGGGACACAGCAAAAGCAGCCTTGAGAGGGAGGTTCATAGCACTACAGGCAAACCTAAAAAAAAAGAAACAAAAAGAAAAGAAGAATAAAGAAAGAAAGAAAGGAAGGAAGGAAAGAAGGAAGGAAGGAAGGAAAAAAGGAAGGAATGAAGGAAGGAAGGAAGGAAGGAAGAAAAACCTCTAATCAGTTATATAACCTTAAAACTTAAAGAATTAGAAAGAGAACAAGAAAAGACCAGATTAAGTAGAAGGAAGGAAATGCTAAAGATCAGAGTAGAAATAAATGACATAGAGACTAAAACAAAACAAAACAAATAAAAGATCAATAAAACCAAGCGCTGGTTTTTTGAAAGGATAAGCAAGATTGATGAACCTTTAGCCAGAATCATCAAGAAACAAAGAGAGCCCAAATAAATAAAATCAGAAATGAAAGAGGTGAATTAACCACTGACCCCACATAAATACAAAGAATCATAAAAAATACTATGAATGCCTTTATTCCAAAGTAATGGACAACCTGGACAAAATGGACATGTTCCAAGAAAAATCCCAATTTTCCAAACTCAATCAGGAAGAATCAGAAAATTCTGATAGGCCAATAATGACTGATGAAATTGAAGCAATAATAATAATAATAAAAATTTCCAGAAAACAGAAGCCCTGGCCCAGATGCCTTCACATGGGAGTTTTAGCAAACATTCAAAGAACTAACACCTATACTCCTCAAACTATTGCAAAAAATTCCAGAAGAAGGAACACTTCGAAGCTCTTTCTATGAGACCAGCATTACCTTAATTCCAAAACCAGATAAAGACACTACAGAGAAAGAGAACTACAGATCAGTATCCCTGATGAACATAGATGCTAAAGTCCTCAACAAAATATTAGTAAATTGGATCCAGCAATGCATTACAAAGATCATACACCATGACCAAGTGGGATTTTTCCACTTGGGTATGCAAGGTGGTACAATATTCACAAATCAATAAATGTGTTGCATCTCATAAACAGATTGCAAGACAAAAATCACATGATCATATCAATTGATGCAGAAAAAGCATTTAACAAAATCCAACACCCTTTCTTGATAAAAACTCTTGGCAAAGTGAGAATAGAGGGTTCATATCTCAACATAATAAAAGCAATATATGACAAGCCAACATCATACTCAATGAAAAAAACTAAAACCATTTCCCCTAAGAACAGGAACAAGACATGGATGCCCTCTTTCACCACTCTTGTTCAACATGGTATTAGAAGCCCTAACCATAGCAATTAGACAAGAAGAAGAAATAAAAGGCATCTAAATTGGAAAGGAGAAAATAAACTGTCATTATTCGCAGATGACATGATATTGTACATAGAAAACCCTAAAGACTCCATAAAAAAATGACTAGATTCAATACATACTTCAGAAATGTAGCAGGATACAAAATTAACACCCAGGAATTGATGGCATTTTTATACACCAACCATGAACTCTCAGAAAGAAAAAGCAAGAAAACAATCCCATTTACCAAAATATTTTTTAACAAAAAATTAAGATAATTAGGAATAAACTTAACCAAGGAGGTAAAAGATCTGTACTAAGAAAACTATAGGACATTGAAAAAAGAGATAAGGAAGATATAAACAAGTGGAAGAATATACCATGTTCTAAAATACCAAGTACCTATTGAAATACAAGGAAAGTGAAAGACAAACAGCACCAGCCCTGGCCTGGCGGTTCCACCGCCCCCTCCGCCCTCCCACTGCAGGCAGGACCAGCACCTCTCCAGTACTAATTACTTTTAAAACTCTTTTTGTAAAGAGAGAGATTAAATTTTGGAGGTATTTCAGGATCCATTGGAATAACTTAGTCATTTTTCAGTCAATTAAAAAGTCTCTTAAATTTTAAATTTGAAAAGGTTGTAAAACAAGCTTCTATAATAATAAAAGCTTAATATGCTAATTAGACCAGACATCCTTCCAGACAACCTTCCGGATGAATACAGGGCTGCAACGGAAGCCTGGGTTCCAGGTGCCAGAAGGAAGCCAGTGCCAGCAGTTGGGGGAAGAAAGGCCTACTCTTGCATGAATTTTGTGCATGGAGCCTCTAGTAATTAAGTATTATGATATGCATTTTGTAAATACTGGGTAAGGCATCAATTAAACTTTAAAATAGTGTTAGTATTAAATATTTTATCCAGACTACAAGATTTTCTTTAATTTACATAAGTATTTAATTTTTTTAGGCCAGTAAATGCCATTTGGAGAAAGAAAATGTACAACACATAATACAAAGATGAATACATATCATACAAATGCTACAGACCATATACATAATTCAAGAGTAATTCACCTTTTTTCCTTAAATATATATTTCCATATTTTTTTAATCCTCACCTGAGGAGCGAGGATATTTTTTTCCATTGATTTTTAGAGAATGGGAGAAGTGAGGTGGGGAGAGAGGGAAACATCAATGTGACAGAGACACATCTATTGGTTGCCTCCCACACATGCCCTGACTGAAAGTGGGATCAGACCTGCAGCCCAGGTACATACCCTTGACTGGGAATCAAACCTGCAACCCGCTGATGCATAGGACAATGCTGTAACCACTGAGCGCAGACATGGCTGTATTTTCATTTTTTAAATTAAAAGTAGTTTAATGTATGAGAATTTTTAATGTTTAAAAACCTCAACTTTCAATGATAGTGAAAAATTAAGCAACCAATATTTCCTACAACTTTTATTAACATATTTTATTATTTTAAATTTAGGCACCCAGAGACCACTGCAATATGGCCATTTTAAAATGAGATTTCTAGTGAGATCTTGCTATTTCTGTAAAGCAATTACCAGTAACAGGATTTCTATCAGGAGTATTAATGAGAGCTGGGCTCCGGAAGTTTCTGGCCTTGGAGGCACAATTTTCCGTATTAATTGTAGTGGGTTTTTTGTTTTGAACATTGGCAGTCTGAGTAAATTCTCTAGGGAGGTAATGTAGTGGGTCAAAGTCTGCTGCTTATGAGTACCATGAGGCTCTTAGTCCTCAAGTGGCATTCAACCTTCTTACATGCCTTGGTTTCTTTCCCTGGCTATCTCATATAGCTGTGAGTGAGGATTCAGACCACTAGGTGATCAACCTTTATATGGGCATCCCTGGATGTGTCAATTTCTTAATTACAATTCACTTGGAGGTTCCCTATGGGGACCCTACCCGTCGTGAGGAATGACCTCTGACACCTCCATAAAGATTCTTAGTCATCTAAGAGCATCTGAGATTCAGGCTGGAGGGAGGACATGCCCCTTATCTTCAGAGCTGAATGAGTTCAGCTCTCATTTATACAAGGCCATTTGCTCAGATTCTCAGAAAGCAATTCCAATGGAAAAGGCAAATTTAAATACCAGCCAACCATTTTTCCTCCTGTCTCACCTTGTAGCCTGGGTTCTGTTAACCCTTAACCTTGTCAGGTTAGCATGTGGCCCATTTTCATCCACATAGTGAAACAAAAGGAGGGATTAAAATAGAAGAAAAAAGATCAAGGGGGCCCTGGAGACAGGTTCAAGGGGTTAGCCCAGGACAAGCTGCTGCTGCCCACTGATCCACTGGTTGCAAGTCTCATAGGGACCTTTAGAGCTTAGGAGAAACAAAGTAAAAGTAGAAAATAAGAGAAGGAAACACACAGGTGTAAGGAACAACACACACCTTTGTCTTAAGGGTTTTACCTGTTTCATGTGTTTGATTTTTTAAATATGATTTTATTGATTTCAGAGAGAGAGGAAAAATGAGAGAAATATCATCGATGTGAGAGATATATCAATCAGTTGCCTCTTGTTGAACCCACAACTTGGACATGTGTCCAAACCTGGAATTGAACAAGAGACCTTTTGATGCATGGGACAACATTCAGTGAAGGTAGTCACAATGGCCAAGACAAAGATTTTACCTGGTGTTTAATAGTGGCAATTTTAGAAGAGGCCTCAATGGAATATCTCAATAGAATATTTATCAACTCTCCAGGTGTGTCATTTAATATGCTGATATATTACAATGAATGTATACAGTGATGTGGGTCATTCTCTGATCAGTTTCACCTTAAAAATGTCACTGGAAAGGGATTTGAAGCAACATGGGTCTGCTGGGCACGGTCTGGAACATGTAAACCATTTGCTCCTAAGCATCCTAGGTTAGGGAAGATAAGTTCTTGTGATTTAGTAGTTGTGCCTATAAATTACTAGGCCCTGTTAGAGTCTCAGATTTCCACTTGTCAAGGAAATTTCCTAGCTTTTTAATAACATGCTTCAACTCTATAAACTTGGAGATTCTTGTTAGAATGGAAATCAACACAATGATCATCAGTTGACAGACACTAGACACCAGAGCCAAAATTATGACCCCAAACACATACCCTGGACTCCAGAAGCTGTACCCTACAGCAACCACAAACCAAAAGCTGGACCCCAGCCCTGGGACTCAAACTCAAAGCGATTCCCCTGACTCAAGCATACTATGCAGCACAAAAGCCAGAAACCAGATGCCAGAGAATGATAGCTAATTCTTAAGACCAGATTCCATATGCCAGAATCTGAATCTATAGCTGCACTTGGACCCCACACAAGAACTCCGGACAAAAAGTCATACCCAAAGAGACCCAAAATGCCAGACACACAGCCGAATACATATTTGATCCGAAACCACACACCCTGGACATATAACGGGGATCTATAACTAAGACGCCATAGCCACAATGTGGAGTTGGAGACAGACAACAGACCTCAGTTGCCAGATGCCAGATGCATGAACTGAACCAGATCCTCAAGTTGTACACAAATCCATGATTCAATAAAGAGAACCCATGTCACTCTAAGCCCAAGCAGCTAGTTTCACAAATACTTTTTGTATGCCACTGTGAATGTATAAGAGGAAAAAGTAACTTGCAGAACTTCAAAATTCTACCAAACCCTGCAGTACTACACACAAAAGGCTAACAGAATGAAAAAATAATAATAATGATGCTTACCTTTGTCGGCAGGTATCCATGATCTCTTGGCTGTAGTGGTGTCAGAAGTTAACCATGTCACAGCCGATAATTTCACAAGGCCGGCTCTTATTTACCTCATACCTTATAAATACTAACAACTGCGTTAATAACAAAATTGACATAATCAAATTAACAAGAGATGTACAATGCTTAATCCATGCACAAGGAAAACTCACATACAAATGAATACCAAAGACAATGAGGTAATATTAGGAGCAGAAAATGTTGGAAAATGGGGAAACAGGGTCTTAGATTGTAGAGGTGAAATGGGTAATATTTAGGAAAAGTACAGGTTATGTGGCATGTTAATTTTAGTTAGGTAATGCCAAAAACTATATGATGAGGGGGGTAAGATAGACATATCAAGAAACTCCTGGTAGCCTGGCTGGTGTGGCTCAGTGGTTGAGCATCAACCCATGAACCGGGAGGTCATGGTTTGATTCCCTGTTAGTGCACATGCCCAGGTTGTGGGCTTGATCTCCAGTGTGGGGTGTGTAGGAGGCAGTCGATCTCTCATCATTCTTGCTATCTCTCTCTCTCTCCCTTTTTCTCTGAAATCAATAAAAATATATATTTTAAAGAAACTCCTCACCTCCCCCCCACACAGACAGCACCTTCAGTGATTGTGTGCTCCACCCTTAGGCTCCCCACAGAGCTGTCACACAGCACATGCCCTACCCTGAGCCCAGGTCAGAGCTGCTGGTGTAACCTGGTATGCCCAGCCACAGGTCACAAGACCATGCTGCATGTGCAAGAAGGTCCTAGGGCGCCATCCTGCCTTAAGTGCTGGTTCTGCAGAGTGAATTGCATGCCACAGGGCTCTGGGTCCTCATGGGGAGTTGCATGCCAGAGGAACCGTGCATGCATTCCCACCAGCCCGAGAATCTGATGTGGACAACTGAAGGACCAGAATCATGGGAGAAGGGAGTACAACTCAGAGCAGACGATAAAGGTGTGAAACTCAAAGCACACCCAGGCTCTGGTCTACCGAGTCCCAGATCATTGGACCACTAGGGGATTCAACCCCTGGATCCCAAGCAAGGAGTCCAGGGCCAGGAAGAGGAGACAGCAAAAAGGAGGAGACAAAGAAAAAAACCCCGAAAGGAAAGAAAAGGAGAAATCACCAGAAAAGGAACTAAATGAAAGGGAGGCAAGGAATATGTCAGAGAAATAATTTAGAGTAAGGGTCATGCAGTTCCTAAGGCAGCCGTGGGCAAACTACGGCCCGCGGGCCAGATCCGGCCAGTTCAGTTGTTCTATCCGGCCCGCGGAGCCGAAAGAGCGGAGAGTTCTCTTGCTCTCCCCTCCACTCCTTTACTTTGAATTTATATTAGTTCACACAAACACTCATCCATGCTTTTTTTCCGGCCCTCCAGTCCAGTTTAAGAACCCATTGTGGCCCTCGAATCAAAAAGTTTGCCCACCCCTGTCCTAAACTGACTGGATGAGAAAATTACCAACATATGTAAGAATCAAGAAAAAATGAAGAATGATATAGCTAAAATAAAAAGCACAATGCAAGGTTTCACTAGTAGACTAGAAAAAAACAAAGGACCGAATCAGTGAGTTAGAAGACAGGGTTTAAAACATACCCAATCAGAACAGATATTGGAGAAAAACTTTTAGAAATCAGGAGAAGAGCCTAAGGGATATTTGGGACAACATGAAATGAAGCAACATCTATATAATAAGGGTACCAGAAGGAGAGGAAGAGGAGTAAGGATTAGAAAACCTATTTGAAGAAATAATGACAGAAAACTTCACTAACTTGGGGAAGAAAAAAGTCACACAAACAAAGAGAGTCCCAAACAAGATGAACCCAAAAAGCCCCACACTAAGACACATCATAATTACAATGGCAATTGTTAGTGATGAAGAGAGAATCTTAAAGGCTGCAAGAGAGAAAGAGAGTTACCAACAAGGGATCTCCCATTAGACTATCAACTTATTTCCCAACAGAAACACATCGGGCCAGAAGGGAATGGAATGAAGTATACAAAGTTATACACAGCAAGGGAATGACTTCAAGAATACTCTTTCCAGTGAGGCTATCATTTAAATTAAAAGGGAAATCAGGAGCTTCACAGACAAGAAAAGGCTAAGGATATTCATTACTATCAAGCAAGCAATGCAAGAAATGCTAAAAGGACTGTCGTAAAAAGAAGAAATAGGAAGAGAAGAAGGAACACATGCATAAAAATTAAAATTGCTACAAACAAGTACTTACCAATAATAACGTTAACCATTAATGTATTAAATGTTCCAATCAAAAGACATCAAGTGGCTGAAAGAAAACATGACCCATACTTATGCTGTCTACAAGAGACCCACCTCAGAACAAGGGACTCACAATACTGAAAGTGAAGGAATGGAAGAAATTTTTTCAGGCACATGGAAATGAATTAAAAAAAGCTGGGGTAGCAATACTTATATATCACAAAATAGACCTCAAAGTGAAGGCCATAACAAAAGATAAGGAAGGCTACTTCATAATACTAAAGGGATTGGTACAATAAGAGGATATAACTCTGGGAAACATATATGCACCCAATGCAGGAGCATGCAAATACATAAAAAAACTTCTGGAAGATATTAAGGGAGAAATCCACAGCAATACATTCATAGTAGTGATCTTTAATATCCCATTGACAACACTGGATAAATCTAGACCAAAAAAATCAACAAAGAAACAGCAATCTAAAAGACTCACTAGATCAGTTGGAATTAATTGACATCTTCAGAACATTTCATCCCAAAACCACAGAATATACATTCTTCTCAAGTGCACATGGGACATTTTCATAGATAGACCACATATTAGGACATAGGCTAAATCTCTACAAATTCAAGAAAATTGAAATCATATCAAGAATCTTCTCAGATCACAATGGCATAAAATTAGAAATCAAGTACAATAAAAACAATTTTATAAAAATCAAACACTTGGAGGCTAAATAGCATGTTATTAAACAATGATTGGGTTACCAAAGAGATCAAATAAAAAATAAAAAACATCCTGGAAACAAATGACAATGAAAACACAACAATCCAAAAATGATGGGACACATTGAAAGCAGTCGGGAGAAGGAAGTTCATAGCACTACAGGTCTCCCTCAGAAAACAAGAAAAAGAGGTAATAAATTATCTAACCCTACAACTTAAAGAATTAAAAAGAGAGCAACAAGAATAGCCCAGAGTAATTAGAAGGAAGGAGATAATAAACATCAAAGCAGAAATAAATGGCATAGAGGAAAAACAGATCAATAAAACCAAGAGAAATTTCTTTGAAAAGATGCACAAGATTGTTGAATTTCTAGCGAGGACCACCTAGAAGCAAAGAGAGATGGCCCAAATAAACAAAATCAGAAATGAAAGAAGTGAAGTATTAACCAACCCCACAGAAATATAAAGGATTGTAAAAAAAAAAATACTATGAACAACTCCATTACAACAAACTGGACAACCTAGAGGAAATGGACATGTTCCTAGAAAAATACAATCTTCCAAATCTCAATCAGGAAGAATAAAAAAATCTGAAAAGGCCAATAAATATAAAGGAATTTGAAGCAGTCATCAAAAAACTTCCAGCAAACAAAAGCCCTGAGCTGGACAGTTTCACAGGGGAGTTTTACCAAACATTCAAAGAACTAAAATTACCCTTGTCAGACTATTCCAAAAAATTAAAGAGGAAGCAACACTTCCAAGCTTTTTCTATGTAGCCAGCATTACCCTAATCCCAAAAACAGATAAAGACACCCCAAAGAAAGAGAATTACAGGCTAATATCCTTGATGACCATAGATGCTAATATACTCAACAAAATTCTAGCAAATCGGATCCAGCATTACATTCAAAAGATCATACACCATGACCAAGTGGGATTTATTCCAGGGATGCAAGGCTAGTATAATATCCACAAATCAATCAACGTGATACATCAGATATACAAATTGAGAGACAAAAATCACCGAGTCATATCAATTGATGCAGAAAAAGCACTTGACAAAATCCAACACCCTTTCTTGATAAAAACTCTCAGCAAAGTGGGAATAGAAGAATCATACCTCAATATAATAAGGGCCATATGGCCAACCTACAGCCAACAGCATACTCAGTGGGCAAAAACTGAAATCATTTCCCCTAAGAACAGGAACAAGACAGAGATACCCACTTTCACTACTCCTGTTCCACATAGAACTGAAAGTGCTAACCATAGCAATCATACAAGGGAAAAAATAAAAGGCATCCAAGTTGCCAAAGAAGAAGTAAAACTGTCTTTATTCACAGATGACATGATATTGTACATAGAAAACCCTAAAGACTCCATCAAAAAACTACTAGGCTTAAATGAATTTGGCAATGTAGCAGGATACAAAATTAACACTCAGAAATGTATGCCTTTTTATACACCAATCATGAACTCATAGAAAGAGAAAGTAAAAGAAAATCCAATTTATCATTGCAAAAACAAACCAACGACAAAAAACGAAGACACCTAGGAATAAACTTAACTAAGGAGGTAAAAGGCCTATACTCAGAAAACTACAAGATATTGAAAAAACAGATAGAGGAAGATGTAAACAAATGAAAGAATATACCGTGTTCATGGATTGGTAGACTCAACATCATTAAAATGTCTATACTCCCCAAAGCAATCTATAGATTCAATGCAATCCCCATTAAAATACTAATGGCATATTTCATAGACCTAGAATAAACTCTCCAAAAATTCATATGGAACTGAAAAAGACCACAAATAGCCGCACCAATCCTGAAAAAGAGGAACAAAGTGGGAGGAATCATAATACCAGATATCAAGATATATTACAAAGCCATTGATGTCAAAACTGCCTGGTACTGGCACAAATACAGACATATTGACCAATGGAACATAGCAGAGAACCCATAAATCAACCCAAGCAATTATGCTCAATTTATATTTGACAAAGGAGGCAATAGCATACAATTTAGTGCACGGGTAGACCCAGGGCCTGCAGCTTCCAAAGGGCCTGGGTTGGGTTATTCTCCAAGGCCAGGGCGGCCTCCATCGAGCTCTGAGTTTTGCCCACTCATCTTGGGAGAGCCTTCAGCACATCCTGGAAGAGATGTGTCCACCGGGCTGGTTTTGCAACTTTGAGAGCCACTCAGCACCCTCACGCTTCTTCTCCGCCAACTTGAGGAAGACATGAGAGCCACTTCATCACGGTGGAAATACTAGTAGAAGTAAAGAGAGAGAAGAAAAGCTGTGTGAGGACACAGTGAAGAAGCGGACATCTACATACCAGGAAAAGAGTACTTATGGAAATTCAACCCTGACAGTGACACCTTGATATTGGCCTTCTAGTCTTCAGAACTGAGGAGCAGCAGTCCCGCAAGCAGTGTGCCCCCATCCAAGGAGCAGCAGCCTTGCACAGCTCACCCTCATCTGAGGAGCAGCAGCTTCACAAGCATCCTGCCCCTATCCAAGGATCTGCAGCTGCATGCCACCTGCCCCTGTCCGAGGAGCAGCAGCTGTGTGAACTGCCCACCCCATTCGATGAGCAGCAGCCTTGCAAAGCCCGCTCCCATCCAAGGAGCAGCAGCTGCATGAGCTGCCCACCACCATCCAAGAGCAGCAGCTTCATAAGCAGCCTCCCCTCTCCAAGGTGCAGCAGATGGAAGATCAGCCCACCCCCACCAACCAGAGGAGTCACCACTGCTGTGACCAGCGGCACAAGCAGCACCCACTAGGGGAGCTTCTGCCAACTGAGGAGCAGCCACTGCCATGACTGCCTGAGGAGCAGCTGCCACCCATGGAGCCACTGCTGCCTGAGACACAGCCACCACATGACTCGACACCTAGGTCCTTCAGTGAGAGCAAAAATGGGGTGACAAAGAAATACCCAAAAGAAAGAAAAGAAGGAATCACCAGAAACCGAGCTAAGTGAAACAGAGGTATGCAATATATCATAAAAAGAATTCAAAATAAGTGTCATACAGTTCATAAACCAGATAGATTAAAAAATCAACAACTTATGTAAAAACCAAGAAGAAATAAAGAGTGTGTAGCTTCAATAAACAACACTATGGGAAGTTTCAACAGTAGACTAGGAGAAGCGGAAGGCCGAATTAATGAATTAGAAGACAGGGAAGAAAAATGCACCCAAACTGAAATGCAATTGGAAAAATAAATTAAAAGACAGTAGGAGAGTCTAAGGGAACTTTTGGACAACATTAAATGAAGCAACATACAAATAATAGGGCTGTCAAGACAGGAAGAGGAACAAGGGTTAGAAAACATATTTGAAGTAATAACGTCAGAAAACTTCCCTGATGTGGGGAAGAAAAAAGTCACGCAAGCACAGAGAGTCCCAAACAAGATGAACCCAAAAAGACCCACACCAGGACACATCATAATTACAATGGCAATTGTTAACAACAAAGAGATAATATTTTTTAAATTTCTTTATTGATTAAGGTATTACATATGTGTCCTTATTTTTGCATTACACCCTAACAGCCCCCCATTCATGCCCTTACCCCCCTGTTGTCTGTGTCCATTGATTAGGCTCATATGCATGCATATAAGTCCTTTGGTTAATCTCCCTCCCTTACCCCCACCGTCCCCTACCTTCCCTGAGGTTTGGCATTCTGATTGATGTTTCTCTGTCTCTGGATCTGTTTTTGTTCATCAGTTTATGTTGTTATTATATTCCATAAATGAGAAAGATCATGTGATATTTATCTTTCTCTGCCTGGCTTATTTCACTTAGTATAATGCTCTCCAGCTCCATCCATGTTGTTGCAAATGGTATAAGAACTCCTTTTTTACCGCCACATAGTATTCCATTGTGTAGATGTATCACAGTTTTTTAATCCAATCATCTGCTGATGGGCACTTAGGCTGTTTCCAAATCTTAGCTATGGTGAATTGTGCTGCTATGAACACAGGGGTGCATATATCCTTTCTGATTTGTTTTTCTAGTTTACAAAGAGAGAATCATAAAGGCTGCAAGAGAGAGACAGACAGTTATGTACAAGGGATCTCCCATTAGATTATCAAATGATTTCTCAACTGAAATACATCAGGACAGAAAGGAATGGAAGGAAGTTTACAAAGTGATGCAATGCAAGGAACTGAATACAAGAATATTACATTCAGCAAGGCTATCATTCAAAATTGAAGGGGAAATAAGGAGCTTCACAGAGAAAAAAAAATTCTAAGGGAGTTTATCACCACCAAGCCAGCAATGCAAGAAATGCTAAAGGGAATGGTATAAAAATAAATAAAAAGGAAAAGAGGAACACAGGCACAAAAAATAAAAATGGCTACAAACAACTACCTATCAATAATAAAAACATGAACGGACTAAATGATCCAATCAAAAGACATTGAGTGGCTGAATGGATAAGAAAACATGACCCATACATTTTCTGTCTACAAGAGATCCACCTTAGAACAAGGGACTCACACAGACTGAAAGTGAAGGGATGGGAAAATATCTTCCAGGCAAATGAAAAAGAAAAAAAAAAGCTGGGGTAGCAATACTTATATATAATAAAATATACCTCAAAGTAAATGACATAACAAGTGATAAAGGAGGCCACTACATAATACTAATGGGATCAGTACTAAAAGAGGATATAACCCTGATAAACATATATGCACCCAATACAAGAGCACCCAAATAAATAAAAAAAACACCTCCTCGAAGATATGAAGGAAGAGATTGACAACAAAACAATCATAGTATGGGACTCTAATACCCCATTGACATCACTGGATAAATTATCTAGACAAAAAATCAGTAAAGAAACAGTAATCCTAAATGACTCATTAGATCAGATGGACTTACTTGACATCTGCATAACATTTCATCCAAAGCCAGTAAATATACATTCTTCTCATGTGAACATCGGACATATTCAAAGATAGACCACATATTGGGTCACAGGCAAAGTCTCTTCAAATTCAAGAAGACTGAAATTATATCAAGCATCTTCTCAGACCACAATGGCATAATATTAGAAATAAACTACAGCCCTAACCGGTTTGGCTCAGTGGATAGAGCATCGGCCTATGCACTCAAGGGTCCCAGGTTCGATTCCGGTCAAGGGCATGTACCTTGGTTGTGGGCACATCCTCAGTAGGGGGTGTGCAGGAGGCAGCTGATTGATATTTCTCTCTCATCGATGTTTCTAACTCTCCCTCTCCCTTCCTCTCTGTAAAAAATCAATAAAATATTAAAAAAAGAAATAAACTACAATAAAAACAATTAAAAAATCAAACACTTGGAAGCTGAATAGCATGCTATTAAACAATGATTGGGTTACCAAGAGATCAAAGAAGAAATTAAAAAACATCCTGGAAACAAATGATAATGAAAACACAACAATCAAAAATCTATGGGACACAGTGAAAGCAGTTCTGAGAGGGAAGTTTATAGCTCTACAGTCCTACCTTAAAACAAAACTAAATAAAACCAATACAAAAGATCAATGAAACCAAGAGCTCTTTCTTTGAAAGTATACACAAAATGGATGAACCACCAGCCAGGCTCATCAAGAAGCAAAGAGAGAGGACCCAAATAAACAAAATCAGAAATGAAAGAGGTGAAATAACAACAGACCTCACGGAAATATAAAGTATCCTATATAATAAAGAGCTAATATGCAAATGGTCATCACACTGTCATGCTATCACACTGGGGCCGGGGGACTGAGGCCAGGCCAGGGGGCCCTGATGCCATGCAGCCTGCCCCCATGTCGAGGCTAGGGGACTGGAGGCCAGGTCGGGGGACCAGTGGCTGAGCTGGGGAATCTGAGGGCATGCCCCCCACACAGCAGGGCTTGATGGGGGACCTTAAGCTGTGTCCCCTGCCCAGTGCTGGGCCAGAGGACCTGAGGCTGCAACCCCAGCCAATGTGGGGCTTGATGCGGGTGGGGCCAGCCGGGTCTGCATCTTGAGTGATTTCAAGGCACACGCAGGTGGGTGGGGACTTGACTCTGGATCTCGTGGCGCACCTCAGATACTGACAGGAGGAAGATTTGATATTTTCATATACATTTTACTAATTTTCTTTCATCTCTGACACTTCTATTATAGAGAAAGGTCAAATAGCAATATTAAAATATTTCCTCTACTTAATTCCCTTTTAATGTGCATGAATTTCATGCACCAGGCCACTAGTTGTAAAAAAAAAAATACTATGAACAACTCTATTCCAACAAACTAGACAACCTAAAGGAAACGGACATATTCCTAGAAAAATACAAGATTCCAAAACTCAATCAGAAAGAATCTAAAAATCTCAATAGGCTGTTAATGATGGAGGAAATTGAAGCAGTCATCAAAAAGCTTCCAGCAAACAAAAGCTCAGGTCCAGGCGGCTTCACAGGGGAGTTTTATCAAACTTTCAAAGGAGAACTAAAACCTGTCCTCCTCAGACTATTCCAAAAAATTAAAGAGGAAGCAACACTTCCAAGCTCATTCTATGAAGCCAACATTACCCTAATACCAAAACCAGATGAAGACACCACAAACAAAGAGAATTATAGGCAAATATACCTCATGAATATAGATGCCAAAATCCTCTACAAAATTGTAACAAATCAGATCCAGCATTACATCACAAAAATTCATACATCGTAACCAAGTAGGATTTATCCCAGGGATGCAAGGATGGTACAATATCCACAAATCAATAAACGTAATACATCACACAAACAAATTGAGAGATAAAAATCACATAGTCATATCGATTGATGCAGAGAAAGCTTTTGACAGAATCTAACACTCTTTTTTGATAAAAACCCTCAGCAAAGTGGGAATAGAAGGATCATACATCAACATAATAAAAGCCTTCCTTATATGACAAACCTCAGCCAACAGCATACTCAATGGGCAAAAACTAAAACCATTTCCCCTAAGAACAGGCACAAGACAGGGATGCGCACTGTCAACACTCTTGTTCCACATAGAACCAGAAGTGCTAGTCATAGCAATTAGGCAAGAAGAAGAAATAAAAGATATCCTAATTGGAAAAGAATACATAAAACTGTCATTATTCACAGGTGACATGATGCTGTATGTAAAAAAAACCAAAACACTCCATAAAAAATTATTAGACTTAATAAATGAATTTGGCAATGTAGCAGGATACAAAATTAATGCCAAGAAATCTATGGAATTTTTATACACCAATAGTGAACTTACAGAAAGAGAGGTTTAAAAAATCCCATTTACCATTGCACCAAAAACATTAAGATACCTAGGAATAAACTTAACTGAGGAGGTAAAAGACCTGTACTCAGAAAACTATAGGACACTGAAAAAAGAGATAGAGGAAGACATAAGCAGATGGAAGAACATACCATTGAACCAACATCATTAAAATGTTTATACTACCCAAAGTAATCTATAGATTCAATGCAGTCCCCATTAAAATGCCAATGGCATATTTCACAGTCCTAAAACGAACTCTCCAAAAATTCATCTGGGATATATTAAAAAAAAGACTCCAAATAGCTGCAGCAATCCTGAGAAAGAAGAACAAAGTTGGAGGAATCTCAATACCAGATATCAAACTGTATTATAAACTCAGTGCTCTCAAAACTCCCTGCTACTGGCACAAGAACAGACATATAGATCAATGGAACAGAACAGAGAACCCAGAAATCGACCCAAGCCATTATGTTCAATTAATATTTGACAAAGGAGGCAAGAGCATACAATGGAGTCAAAACAGTCTCTTCAATAAATGGTGTTGGGGAAATTGGACAGATAAAGGCAATAAAATGAAACTAGACCACCAACTTACATCATACACAAAAATAAACTCAAAATGGATAAAGGACTTAAATGTAAGGTAGGAAATCTTAAAAATATTAGAGGAATCCACAGGCAGCAAAATCTCAGACATATGCCAAAGGCATATCTTCACCGATATAGCTCCTAGGCCGATGGAAACTAACGAGAAAATAAACAAATGGGAATACATCAAAATAAAAAGCTTCTGCACAGCAAAAGAAATCATCAAGAAAACAATGAGAAAGCCTACTGCATGGAAGAACATATTTGCCAATGTTATCATCAATAAGAGTTTAATCTCCAACATTTACAGGGAACGCATACAAATTAACAAAAGGAAGACAACTCAATCAAAAAATGGGCAACAGATCTAAATAGATATTTTTCATAAGAGGACAGAACGAAGGCCAAGAAACATATGAAAACCTGCTCAAAGTCACTAATCATCTGAGAAATGCAAATCAAAACAACAATAAGGTAACATCTCACACCTGTCAGAATGGCTATCATCAACAAATCAACAAATGACAAGTGTTGGCAAGGATGCAGAGAAAAAGGAACCCTCATGCACTGCTGGTGATAATGCAGACTGGTGCAGCCACTGTGGAGAACAGTATGGCGTTTCCTCAAAAAACTAAAAATGGAACTGCCATTTAACCCAGTGATCACACTTCTAGGAGTATATTCCAAGAAACTAGAAACACCAATCAGAAAGAATATATGCACCCCTATGTTCATAGCAGAACAATTTACAATAGCTAATATTTGGAAACAGCCTAAGTGCCCATCAGCAGATGAGTGGATTAATAAACTGTGGTACATCTACACATTGGAATACTACACTGCTGTAAAAAGGAAGGAACTCCTACCATTCACAACAGCATGGATGGTCCTGGAGAGAAAGATAAATATCAAATTATCTCACTCATTTGTGAAATATAACGAACAACATAAACTGATGAACAAAAATAGATCCAGAGACTTTGAAGCATCGAACAGACCATCCAACCTCAGAGGGAAGGCAGGGGAGGGTGGGAGGGTGAGGTAAGAGATCAACCAAAGGACTTGTATGTATGCATATAAGCATAACCAATGGACACAGACAATAGGGAGTGAGGGCATGTGCTGGGGGGGAGGGAGCAGCCAGGGAGAGGCCAATTGGGGAAATGGAGATATAGGTAATACTTTAAACAATAAAGAATTTTAAAAAATTAAAAGGAACTCCTGGTAAAGTTCTCTTCTTACACCAGTTTTTTTCCAACTAAGTATTTTAGAAAAGAATGGGAGACAATTTTTATTTCTTAACAATGAGCTTAAAATCAGTACATCCAAAGCAAAATTTTGAAAGTTTATTTATTTATTTTCTCCTGATAGACATGAATTTAGCTTTTGTGGTTTTTTTGCCATTAATTGTTAAAAATTTTTAAGATAAAAATACAAAGTCATTAACATCAAGAGACACAAGGGCCCTTTGGATTCCAAAATATCTTTCTAATGGGGGAGTAAGGGGAACATCACGTGTCACTTGCTTATTTTTTAAACTATTACTCTTTCAATTCTAATCTTTGAATAAAATATTTTTTCTACAATATAAAATGACTTTTTAGATAAAAATCAGCACAGTAACATTGTGCATTTTACAATAAACCTGAAAGGAAAATTTGGAAAAGAATATTCTTACACCATATAGCATAACTTGTTTTTTAACTTGAAAATTTTTTGTTCATTGCCTAATCACCTAAATCAGTGAATAAGAATGCTCAGCTTCCAATCCACGAATATAGAATACAATATAATTTATTCTACTTTTTACTTCAAAGTCAGAAATGACATCCATCCTATCTAATAGGTGATATGCAAATTGACCGAACCCCCGCTAAACCCACAAAGCCACACCCACCAGCCAATCAGGAGTGAATATGCAAATTAATGCAACCAAGATGGCTCTGGCCACAGAGAGAGCAGGAGGCTTGGGTTTCCCTGGCAATGGAGGAAGCCAAGCTTTCCTGCACACCCTCACCAGCCCAGGCCTCCGCTCAATGCTACAAAGTTTCAATTATATAAGATAAATAAATCCCAGATACCAGGGCCTCCACTTGGGTCACTGGAAGGTGTGGCCAGCCTGCAAACCACCACAGGCTCCTCACCCAGGCCACCCCATGCCCCAAGAGAACACCCACCCTGATCCGGGACACCCTTCAGGGCAAACCAGCTGGCCCCTACCCTGCACCATGCCTCTATTCTATCTAATAAAAGAGTAATATGCAAATTGACCACCACTCCAACACATAAGATGGCCACCACAAGATGGCCAGCAGGGGAGTGCAGTTGGGAGGGACTAGGTCTGCAAGGGAGGGCAGTTGGGGGCGATCAAGCCACAGGGGAGGGGAGTTCGGGGCGACCAGGCTGGCAGAGGAGGGAAGTTGGGTGTGACGGGGTCAGCAGGGAAGGGTAGATGTGGGGGACCCAGGCCTGCAGGGGAAAGCAGTTGGGGGGACCAGGACTGCAAGGGAGGGCAGTTAGGGGTAAACAGGCTGGCAGGGGAGCAGTTAGGCATCAATCAGGCTGACAGGGGAGTAGTTAGGGGGTGATCAGGCTGGCAGGCAGAAGCGGTTAGGGGCAATCAGGAAGGCAGGCAGGTGAGCAGTTGGGAGCCAGCAGTCCTGGATTGTGAGAGGGATTTCTGACTGCCCATTTAGGCCCGATTCTACCTGGATTGGGCCTAAACGGGCAGTCAGACATCCCTCGAGGGGTCCCAGATTGGAGAGGGTGCAGGCTGGGCTGAGGGACACACACCTCCGTGCACGAATTTCATGCACCGGGCCTCTAGTATAATTGTAAAGCCTACTTTACATTTTCAAGTTCTCAATCCAAATATATAGATTGGAACAGGTCACTTTATTACTGACAACATTCACGAAAGGGTCAGATTCCTCATAAAAAGACAAAATAAATTTGATTGGGAGCCGGCTATTGCCCTACTCAACCATCAACTGAATTATGGAAGTCAAGAGGCAATATTTTTTTCTTTTTAAAATAGCAAAGAAACAAAAGAAGATTGGCTGGCTGTTGAATGGGCCCCACATTAGAGTGCATAGCTCATTAGGATCGAGGCTGGCACCTGTGAGCATTTCACTTCCTAAAAGCACTCACTGGGCATTATGTAATCTGTACTACAGCTTTTACCCTGGAAAGTATTTGAAAATACTTTATGCTCAAAATATACACTGAGTGGCCAGATTATTATGATCTCCGAATGCATAACAATCTGGCCACTCGGTGTATATCCTATATTATAAAAAGCTAATATGTAAATTGTCCCTTTGACCAGCAAGCAGGCCGGTCAACCACCCATGTCCCCTTCCCCTGGCCAGGATGGCCGGACCCCAACCAATGCAAAATTCATGCACTCACTGGGCCTTTAATTATATATATATATATATATATATATATATATATATATATATATATATGTGTGTGTGTGTGTGTGTATGTATATATACATATATATACACATATATACACATATATATGTGTACATATACACACACATATATACATATACATATACATATGCACATATATACATATATATACATATATATATATATATATATATATATATATATATATATATATACACACACACACTAGTGGCCCGATACACGAAATTCTAGCAAGGGGGGGGGGTCCCAGGTTATGCTATATGAAAAACAAGTTATGCTATATAATCTGGGACCCTTCGAGGGATGTCTGGCTGCCCATTAGGTCCAATCCTACCAGTTAGGATTGGGCCTAAATGGGCAGTCGGACATCCCTCTCACAATCACGGATTTCTGGCTCCCAACTGCTCGCCTACCTGCCTTCCTGATTGCCCCTAACCGCTTCTACCTGTCAGCCTGATCACCCACTAACCACTCCTCTGTCAGCCTGATTGATGCCTAACTGCTCTCCTGCAAGCCTGTTTACCCCTAACTGCCCTCCCCTGCAGTCCTTGTCCCCCCTAACTGCCCTCCCCTGCAGGCCTGGTCCCCCCTAACTGCCCTCCCCTGCAGGCCTGGTCCCCCCAACTGTTCTCCCCTTAAGGCCTGCGTCCCCCACAACTGCCTTTCCCTGCCAACCCGCTTGCCCCCAACTTCCCTCCTCTGCTGGCCTGGTCACCCCTAACTGCGTGCCCCTGCTGGCAATCCTGTGGCAGCCATCTTGTGTCCACATGGGGGCAATCATCTTGGACCACATGTGGGCAGCCATCTTGTGTGTTGGAATGAAGGTCAATTTGCATATTATTCTTTTATTAGATAGGATAGAGGCCTGGTGCCTGGGTGGGGGCCGGTTGGTTTGCCCTGAAGGGTGTCCCATATCAGGGTGGGGGTTCTCTTGGGGTGTGGGGAGGACTGGTGGTTGTCAGGCTGACCACGCCTCCTGGCAACCCAAGAGGAGGTCCTGGTATCTGGGATTTATTTATCTTCTATAATTGAAACTTCGTTGCTTTGTGCAGAGCTAAGCCTCCTTCTTGCTCCATGGCCGCCACCACTTTTGTTTGGATTTATTTATCTTCTATGATTGAAACTTTGCAGCCTTGAGTGGAGGCCAAGGCAGGCCAGGGCTGCGGAAACTTGGCTTTCTCCATCACCGGCAGCAACTCAAGCCTCCTGCTCTCTCCAGCTCCATGGCTGCTGCCATTTTTGTTGGGATTTGTTTATCTTCTATAATTGAAACTTTGTAGCCTTGAGCGGAGGCCTGAGCCAGCCAGGGCAGGCGGAAAGCTTGGCTTCCTCTATTGTGGGGGAAACCCAAGCCTCCTGCTCTCTCTGAGGCCACAGCCATCTTGGTTGGGTTAATTGGCATACTCGCTTTTGATTGGATGGTGGTCGTGGCTTGTGGGTGTGGTGGATGTGTGAGAAATTTGCATATTACTCTTTTATCAGATAGGAGATATATATATATATATATACTGATTGGCCAGATAATTATGTGTTCAGATATTATAATAATCTGGCCAATCAGTGTATAGTATCCATTCCTTGTCCTTGAGGATCCCAAGTATCTATACTAATAAAAGCCTAGGTGGCCCTTGCATGTGATGTTGCCACAAGATGTCTGCCACAAGATGGCCAAGTGCACAGAGGAGGAAGGGCCCAGCAGCCACTTTGTGTGGTGAGGCCTGGGGGTCCCAGCATCTCCTCCGCCTCATGCATAGGAGGCGGGTCCCGGCAAAGAAGGCAGGTTGCGGCAGTGGAGGGCAGTTGGGGGCAATCAAGCCAGCAGGGCAGCAGTTAGGTGTCAATCAGGCTGGCAGAGAAGTGGTTAGGGGGTGATCAGGCTGGCAGGCAGAAGTGGTTAGGGGCAATCAGGCAGGCAGGGAGGCAGGCAAGTGGTTACGAGCCAGCAGCCCTGGATTGTGAGAGGGATGTCCAACTGCCGGCGTAGGCCCAATCCCATACATCCCCCAAGGTGTCCCAGATTGGAGAGAGTACAGGCCGGGCTGAGGGACACCTTTCCCCCACCCTTGTGCACGAATTTCGTGCACTGGGCCACTAGTAAATCGAAAATGATAATGGCCTTCTTAAGTCAAAAGGCAGGACTTCTTTGTAGTAGAGTGTGTCCGGTGTTTTACAAAAATTAATAAAATCGGCAGCTAACGTCTTTTCAGCTTCTTGACCTCTATGCATTTCGTTGCCTCTTCCTCACATCTCATTTCCTCTAAATCCTCTTCCATACCTGGTCTTAAACTCTTTGTTTCTTCATCTTCGTATTTTTTTTATCATAGCCAAAGAATGTGCTTAGATATTTCTTCCTGAGATTCTCCTTCATCTTTGATAAAATCTTCCATTTTTATGGATATTTGTGAAGAACAGTGGTAATGAAACCATAGCAATGGGTAGCGCTTGGGGCCTCATTCTCTTTGCCTAGAAGACAAATGACCAGATTTGCAATCAGATTCTGTTTCATAGCTCCAGCCTGGATCTTGCATTTGTAGTCAGAGATATGAAAGACACATTGTTGGAAGATCATTCACAAAGACATTGGGCAGAAGCCCAAGTAAATCACTGAATTCTCAGAGTTTGAATCACTGTTGTCCAGTGATTAAAGCTCACGCATTGTGAATTCCAAATGTTGAGAGAGAGTTTTTCCATAGGTACCAGCATTTTAAACATTAAAAGACTATCCTACCTTTCCGAGCGCATTGAATTAAAATTCTCAGTTTTTCAAAAAGCGGTAGAGATGTTAAACTTCTACAACATATTCCCAGTGTTTCAGAACTCTGGGAATACATTTTCCCATTCTGTTTTTTTGAGCTCTGAGAATTAACATTTTAACACTGGTATCATACCAGCTCTCTAAAGGTACATTATTACTACTTTGAACACTAGCCAAACTCTCATTTTGATTTCTTAGCGCTTTCAATACTTTCATTCTGTTATATCAGCTCTATGAAAATGAGTTTTTTCACCAACTTTCTTCAAAATACGCCAACACATTTGACTGAATTATAAAGGTAAACCCTACTGCAATGAATTCTCAGCACTTTGAAGACGACTTCCCAGTCATTAAACAGTGTCCTTCAGGTTAAACAGATCCCTAGAGCACTGAAGGGGCAAGATTTCTGGCTGAGGTCTATTTGGGTATCCCTGTTGGCTTCCATCCCCTCCTTAGGCGTAATCAGCCCTACCCATAAGAGGCAGATAGTGGGGTAAGGTGCTGTACTCTCCCTGATGATGGCCTCTGACTTTTCTGAAAGAGATATCTGGGTTTCAAAAGGAAGTGATTAACTATGGGCCACTAAGTTACCATGCAACCTGGCTGTCTGATGTCACTCACGGAGTCCCAAAGAGGAACACAGAGGAAGAATACATGTATTTAGAATAGTCCATACATGAAGGTAACTTGAATGAACAGAGCAGTTATATAAAGGGTGTCCCAATTGCCTTGGGTACTAATGCCCAACAACAATTCCTTCTTTCGGCCTAGATTACTGGTGTCATGGAAGGCTCCCTATGACCGGCTAACAGAGGAAGGAAAGTTGTGGAGTGGCTTTGCATGGTCTCAATATCAAACCAAAACTGCACGGCTGTGATACAACAGTCTATTCTGGATATTTGTGAAGGAGAGTGGTAATAGAACCATAGCACTGGGTAGGGCTTGGGGCCTCATTCTCTTTGTCTTCATAACAAATGACCAGATTTGCAATCATATCCTCTTTCATGATGGTAGCCTTGATCTTCCACTGTAGTCAGAGACATGAAAGACACATTATTGGAAGATCATTCCCAAAGACATTTGGCCAGAAGCCCAAGTCAATCATTGTGAATTCTCAGAGTTTAAATCACAGTTGTTCAGTGATTACAGCTCATGCATTGTGAATTCCAAGTATTGAGAGAGCGTTGTTCCATATATACCAGCCCTTTAAACGTTATTTATTACTATTTCAAAGACTATCCTACCATTCCCAGCACTTTGAATATAAATTCTCAGGTTTCCAACATGCTTTAGAGATGTAAAAATTTTACAACATATTCCCAGTGTTTCAGAAACTCTCCTACATATTCCCGTTCTGTTTTTTTGAGCTCTGAGAATTAACCTTTTAATACCGGTATCATACGAGCTCTCTAAAGGTAAATTTTTGTTACTTTGAGCACTACCTGACCTCTCTTTTTGATTTCTTAGAGTTTTCAATACTTTCATAATGTTATGTCAGCTCTATTAAAATGAGTTGTTTCACCAACTTTCTTCCAAAAACACCAACTCATTTTGACTGAATTATAAAGTTAAACCATACGGCCATGACTTCTCAGCTCTTTGAACACGACTTCCCAGTCATTAACCAGTCTCATTCAGGTTAAACAGCTCCCTAGAGGCTGAAGGGTCAAGATTTCTGGCTGAGGTCCCCTTGGGTATCCCTGGTGGCTTCCATCCCCTCTTTAGGCCTAAGCATCCCTACCCATAAGAGGCAGTTAGTGAGGGTAAGGTGCAGTACACTCCTTGATGATGGCCTCTGACTTTTCTGAAAGAGTTACCTGGGTTTCAAAAACAAAGTGATTATCTATGGGCCACTAAGTTACCATGCAACCTGGCTGTCTGATGTCACTCACGGAGTCCTAAAGAAGAACACAGAGGAAGGCTTCATGAATTTAGAATACTCCATACATGAAGGAACCTTGGAGGAACAGAGCAGTTATATAAGGTGTGTCCCAATTGCCATGGTGTACAAATGGCCAACAACAATTCCTACTTTCAGCCTAGTAAGTAGTCTAATGGAAAGCTCACTATGACATCTTAATAGAGGAAGGAAAGTTGTGGAGTGGCTTTGCATGATGTCAATATACCACCAAAACTGCACGGCTGTGATACAACCGTCTCTTCTGGATATTTGTGAAGGACAGTGGTAATGAAACCATAGCACTGGGTACGGCTTGGGGCCTAATTCTCTTTGTCTACATAACAAATGACCAGATTTGCAATCATATGCTGTTTTATGATGGTAGCCTTGATCTTGCAATTGTAGTCAGAGACATGAAAGGCACATTATTGGAAGCACATTCACTAAGACATTTGGCCAGAAGCCCAAGTCAAGCATTGCGAATTCTCAGAGTTTGAATCACTGTTGTCCAGTGATTACAGCTCATGCATTGTGAATGCCAAGTATTGAGAGAGCCTTGTTCCATATATACCAGCTCTTTAAACGTTCTTTCTTAGTATTTCAAAGACTATCCTACCTTTCCCAGCGCTTTCAATACAAATTCTCTGGTTTCCAACATGCGATAGAGATGTGAAAGTTCTACAACATATTACCAGTGTTACAGAAACTCTCCTACATATTCCCGTTCTGTTTTTTTGAGCTCTGAGAATTAACATTTTAACACCGGTATCATACCAGCTCTCTAAAGGTACATTATTGCTACTTTGAACACTAGCAGAACTCTCTTTTTTATTTCTTAGAGCTTTCAATACTTTCATAATGTTATATCAGCTATATGAAAATGAGTTGTTTGACCAACTTTCTTCCAAAGACGTCAACTCATTTTGACTGAATTATAAATTTAAAGAATACCGAAATGACTTCTCAGCTCTTTGAACACCACTTCCCAGTCATTAAACAGTGTCCTTCAGGTTAAACAGATCCCTAGAGCACTGAAGGGGCAAGATTTCTGGCTAAGGTCCACTTGGGTATTTCTGGTGGCTTCCATCCTACTTAGGCCCAAGAAGTCCTACCCATAAGAGGCAGATAGTGAGGGTAAGGTGCTGTACTCTCCCTGATGATGGCCTCTGACTTTTCTGAAAGAGTTACCAGGGTTTCAAAAATGAAGTGATTATCTATGGGCCACTAAGTAACCATGCAACCTGGTTTTCTGATGTCACCCAGGGAGTCCTAAAGAAGAACACAGAGGAAGGCTACATGAATTTAGAATAGGCCATACATGAAGGGTCCTTGGAGGAACAGAGCAGTTATATAAGGGGTGTCCCAATTGCCCTTGGGTACTCATGCCCAACAACAATTCCTTCTTTCAGCCTAGATTAGTAGTCTCATGGAAGGCTCCCTATGGCCGTCTAACAGAGGAAGGAAAGTTGTGGAGTGGCTAAGCGCATGATGTCAATATCCAACCAGAAACTGCACGGCTGCGATACAACAGTCTATTCTGGATATTTGTGAAGAACAGTGGACATGAAACCTTAGCACTGGGCAAGGCTTGGGGCCTCAGTCTCATTGTCTACATGACAAATGAATCGATTTGCAATCAGATTATGTTTCATGGCTCTTGCCTTGATCTTGCAATTGTAGTCAGAGACATGAAAGGCACATTATTGGAAGAATATTCACTAAGACATTTGGCCAGAAGCCCAAGTCAATCATTGTTAATTCTCAGAGTTTTAATCATTGTTGTCCAGTGATTACAGCTCATGCATTGTGAATTCCAAGCATTGAGAGAGCGTTGTTCCATATATACCAGCTCTTTAAACGTTAATTATTACTATTTCAAAGATTATCCTACCTTTCCCAGACCTTTGAATACAAATTTTCAGGTTTCCAACATGCGATAGAGATGTGAAAGTTCTACAACATATTCCCAGTGTTTCAGAAACTCTCCTACACATTTCCCCGTGTTTTTTTTTTTGAGCTCTCTGAGAATTATCATTTTAACACCGGTATCATACCAGCTCTCTAAAGGTACATTACTACTTTGAACACTAGCCAAACTCTCATTTTGATTTCTTTGAGCTTTGAATACTTTCATACTGTTATATCAGCTCTATGAAAATGAGTTGCATCACCAACTTTCTTCCAAAAATGTCAACTCATTTGACTGAATTATAAAGGTAAAACGTACTGCAACGACTTCTCAGCTCTTTGAAAATGACTTCATAGTCATTAAATAGTGTCTTTTAGGTAAAACATGTACCTAGAGGACTGAAGGGACAGATTTCTGGCTGATGTCCACTTGGGTATCCCTGTGACTTCCATCCCCACCTTAGACCTAAGCAGCCCTACCCTTAAGAGGCAGATAATGAGGGTAAGTTGTTGTACTCTCTCTGATGATGGCCTGTTACTTATCTGAAAGAGTTATTGGGTTTCAAAAAGGAAGTGCTTAACTATGGGTCACTAAGTTCCCATGCAACCTGGATGTCTGATGTCATTCACAGAGTCACAAAGAGGGCACACACAGGAAATCTAACGGAATTTAAATTAGTTCATTCATGACGGATCTTGGAGGATCAGAGCTGTTATATAAGGGGTGTCCCAATTGCCCTTGGCTACTACTGCCCAACCACAATTCCTTCTTTCAGGCTATATAGTGGGCTCATTGAAGGCTTCGTATGACCTGCTAACAGAGGAAGGAGAGTTGTGGAGTGGCTTTGCATGATGTCAATATCCAACCAGAAACTGCACTGCTGTGATACAACAGGCTATTCTGGATATTTGTGAAGGACAGTGGTAATGAAACCATAGCACTAGGCAGGGCTTGGGACCTCATTCTCTTTGTCTAGATGAAAAATTATCAGATTTGGAATAAGATTCTTTTTCATGGCTCCAGCCATGATCTTGCAATTGTGGTCAGAGACATGAAAGACACATTATTGTAAGATCATTCCCAAGGACATTAGGCCAGAAGCCCATGTCAATCATTGTGAATTCTCAGAGTTTGAATCACTGTGGTTGTGATTACAGCTTATGAATTGTGAATTCCAATTGTTGAGACAGAGTTTTTCCATATATACCAGATCTTTAAACATTAATTGTTACTATTTTAAAACCCTCCTACATTTTCCATCACTTTGAATACAAATTCTCACTTTTTCTACATGGGGTAGAGATGTTAAAGTTCTACAACGTATTCCAAGTGTTTCAGAAACACTCCTACACATTTCCCCACTCTGTTTTTTTGAGCTCTGAGATTTTTAACATTTTAACACAGGTATCATACCAGCTCTCTAAAGGTACATTACTACTTTGAACACTAGCCGAACTCTCATTTTGATATATTAGAGCTTTGAATACTTTCATACTGTTATATCAGCTCTATGAAAATGAGTTGTAACACCACCTTTCAATAACGCCAACCCATTTTACTGAGTTATAAAGGTAAACCGTACCGCAATGACTTCTCAGCTCTTTGAACACGATTTCCCAGTCATTAAACTGTGTCCTTCAGGTTAAACAAGTCCCTATAGGATTGAAGGGGCAAGATTTCTGGCTGATGTCCACTTGGGTATCCCTAGTGCCTTCCATGCCCTCCTTAGTACTAGGCAGCCTTACCCTTAAGAAGCAGAGAGTGAGGGTAAGGTTCTGTACTCTCGCTAATGATGGCCTGTGACTTATCTGAAAGATTTGTCTGGGTTTCAAAAAGGAAGTGCTTAATTATGGGCCACTAAGTTACCATGCAACCTGGCTGTCTGATGTCACTCACGTAGTCCCAAAGAGGCCACTCATAGGAAGAATACAGGAATTTAAAATAGTACATACATGACGGGACCTTGGAGGATCTGAGCTGTTATATAAGGGGTGTCCCAATTGCCCTTGGGTACTACTGCTCAACCACAATTCCTTCTTTCAGCCTAGATTAATGGTCTCATGGAAGGCTCCCTATAACCTGCTAACAGAGGAAGGAAAGTTGTGGAGTGGCTTTGCATGATGTCAATATCCAACCAGAAACTGCACTGTTGCGATACAACTGGCTATTCTGGATATTTGTGAAGGAGAGTGGTCATGAAGCCATAGCACCGGGCAGGGCTTGGGGCTTCATTCTCTTTGTCTACATGACAAATGACCAGATTTGCAATCAGATTCTGTTTCATGACTCCAGCCATGATCTTGCTATTGTAGTCAGAGACATGAAAGACACATTATTGGAAGATCATTCCCAAAGACATTTGGCCAGAAGCCCAAGTCAATCATTGTGAATTCTCAGAGTTTGAATCACTGCTGTCCAGTGATTTAAGCTCATGCATTGTGAATTCCAAATGTTAAGACAGCATTTTTCCATATGTACCAGCTCTTTAAACATTAAGTATTACTATTTTAAAGAGTATCCTACCTTCCGAGCGCTTTGAATACAAATTCTCAGTTTTTCAACATGTGGTAGAGATGTTAAAGTTCTACAACATATTCCCAGTGTTTCAGAAACTATCCTACACATTTCCCTGTTATGTTTTTTTGAGCTCTGAGACTTTTAACATTTTAACACAGGTATCATACCAGCTCTCTAATGTAAAGATACATTATTACTACTTTGAACACTAGCCGAACTCTCACTTTGATTTCTTAGTGCTTTGCATACTTTCATACTATTATATCAGCTCTATGAAAATGAGTTGTTTCACCAACTTTCTTCCAAAAACGCCAACTCATTTTGACTGAATTATAAAGGTAAACCGTACTGCAATGACTCTCAGCTCTTTAAATACTACTTCCCAAGTCATTAAACAGTCTCCTTCAGGTTAAACAGATCCCTATAGGACTGAAGGGGCAAGATTTCTGTCTGAGGGCAACTTGGGTATCCCTGGTGGCTTCCATCCCCTCCTTAGGCCTAAGCAGCCCTACCCTTAAGAGGCCGATATTGAGTATAAGGTGCTGTATTGTCCCTGATGATTGCCTTTGACTTATATGAAAGAGTTTCCTGGGTTTCCAAAAGGAAGTGCTTAACTATGGGCCTTAAGTTACCATGCAACCTGGCTGTCTGATGTCACTCACAAAGCCCCAAATAGGCCACACTCAGGAAGACTATAGGAATTTAAAATAGTACATTCATGACGGGACATTGGAGGATCAGAGCTGTTATATAAGGTGTGTCCCAATTGCCCTTGGGTACTACTGCCCAACAACAATTACTTCTTTCAGCCTAGATAATTGGGCTCATGGAAGGCTCCCTATGACCTGCTAACAGCGGAAGGAAAGTTGTGGAGTGGCTTTGCATGATGTAAAAAACCAACCAGAAACTGCACTGCTTCGATACAACAGGCTATTTTGGACATTTGTGAAGGACAGTGGTAATGAAACCATAGCACTGGGCAGGGCTTGGGGTCTCATTCTCTTTGTCTAGATGACAAATGACCAGATTTGCAATCAGATTCTGTTTCATGGCTCCAGCTATGTTCTTTCAATTGTAGTCAGAGTCATGAAAGATACATTATGGAAGATCATTCCCAATGACATTTGGGCAGAACTTTCTTAGACTGTCCTCAAACAATGGGTATAAAATACAGATATTTGTGTCCCATATACTGTTTATAACAGTGATCTCACAGTTGAGGATTTCATTAATCAAGAATAGGAAGTGGTCCTAGAAGGTTTGGCTCAGTGGGTAGAGCATCAGCCTGTGGACAGAAGGGTCCTGGGTTCGATTCTGATCAAGGGAATATGCCAAGTTTGCAGGCTCAATTCCCATTAGGATGCATGCAGGAGGCAGCAAATCAATGATTCTCTCTCGTTGTTTCTATCTCTGTCTCTCCCTCTCCCTTCCTCTCCGAAATAAATAAAAAATATATCTATTTTAAAAAATAAGATAAAGTGTCACATTCTATATATTCCCTCATATATGCAATGTAAAACTACAAACAAACAAGCAAAACCTCCCACATAGAGATGAAATCATGGTGGGTACAAGAGGGGAAAAACATGAAAGAGGAAAGGAGGTAAAGGGATCAAATATAAGAGATCAGAGGAGACTAGACTTTGGGAGGTGAGCACATAATGGATTATGCTATTTTGTACTATAGAGTCATAATATGACATTTATTTAATATTATTAACCACATTACTTCCCACTTTTGTTCATGGAAAGAAGATATTTTTCTGTTTTTGGATAAACACATTTTTGTTTATCTACAATTTGTTCAACCAGAATGAGAATAATTACCTGAGACTTGGTAATAGAACATGGGCGGCATGGTATTAGCCATCAGATGGTTAGTGGGGAGTAGTGCTTAGAAAAATAAAAAAGATTCATAATGTTATCAAACCCATCTCTGAATCCAGACTCTTGCCAAGCAAGGCAATTTCCAAGTACTGGGCTACAGCTTCAGTAGCTGGGGAGTGAAGAGCACTGGACAATCCAATGGGTTTTGTGCATTCTAGTTCCCATGTCTATGGTGATTACATAGATTCTGAAAAATTTCCAAGTGGTCCCCTGCAGCAGACATGGATGTGCTCTTGCTCATCACTTAATTTATATCCAGATTGAGATTGAAGCGATTCATGACATGAACAGATTATTCTTTTTCAATGGCTCAACAAAATATGAGGAAAATTGGAAAGGTTCCTAGTACAGTTGTAACTGATAAGGAAGGAAACTAGAATAATTCATGATTTGTCATGGACAGGAAAAGTGTGCGAAAAAGAGGAAGCACACAAGGGTAATGATGGCAGTGACGTCTCCTGTGGCAGTCTCCAACTTGAATAGATGCAACTCTCAGCAGGACATTAAAGGTGAAGGATGAAATGTGACCCCTGAGGAAATGTGCTACTCTTTGGAAGAACTACACGAGTACAATAATTTACACAAGCAGAAAAGTATAGAATATGTGTGGAAATAATTAATGTTGGGGAAAATGTTACAAGGTACATAAATTTGGATGAGAGGGAATGTATTAATTTTAGCTCACCAGACAGAGACTCTGCATTTAAATTTTCAGAGTGGGTGTTTAGAAAAGGCTCTAAAAGCTTATAGGGATGATTGGCTGACAAATGCATTGAATCATGGCCCAATAAATGTGACAGGGAAATGCCCACTGTCTCTTGTTTTAATAAAGAAAAAGCAGTTCAAAATTTTATGGAGGGGAGAATGTTAGAGTGGATTGGTCATAAGAGTCCTATTCCAAACTCTGTGCATGTACACCTGGCATAACTTTTACCAATACATTGCAAAATATATTTAAGAGTGGAAATGGCATCTTTGAAGAGCTGTGTGTTGACGCTTCTATGAAGGCTAGACATTGGAAATTAAAACCTCTCAATGGAAAAATCTAAAGGTGATGGGGTCTATGGATACCCAAGTGATGCAGGGAATGCAACCACCAAACTCATGGTAGATCTGATCACGCTGAAAGACTGCAAGTCAAAGCAGCATCAATGAGTCTGAACTCTCCAAAAGATAAACCAAACAACCCCATTTACCATTGCAACAAAAAAATTAAGATACTTAGCAATAAACTTAACCAAGGAGTTAAAAGACCTATCCTTGGAAAACTAGAGGATGTTGAAAAAAGAGAGGAAGATATAAACAAGTAGAAGAATATACCATGTTCATGGACTGGTAGAATCAACATCATTAAAATGTCCATACTATCCAAGGCCATCTACAGATTCAATGCAATTCCTATTAAAATACCAACAGCATATTTCAAAAGTCTAGTACAAACAGTCCAAAAATTATTTGGAACCAAAAAATACCCCTAATGGCCATGGAAAATCTTGAGAAAGAAGAACAAAATTGGAGGAATCAAAATTTCAGATATCAGGTTATACTGCAAAGTCCCTGTACTCAAAACAGCCTGGTACTGGCACAACAATAGGCATATAGATCAATGAAACAGAACAAAGACCCCAGAAAATCTACCCAAGCCATTACACTCAATTAATATTTGACAAAGGAGGCAAGAGCATACAATGTAGTAAAGACTGTGTCTTCAATATACAGACTGGGAAAACTGGACAGGTATATGCAAAAAATAAAAAATAAAAGTAGACCACCAACTTACACCATACACAAGAATAAACTCAAAATGGATAAAAGAATGAAATGTGAGTTGTGAAACCATAAAAATCTTAGAAGAAATGATAGGCAGCAAAATCTCAAGATATCTCTTGTAGCAATATGTTTACCGATACATCTCCTAGGGCAAAAGAAACTAAGGAGAAAATAAACAAATGGAACTATGTCAAAATAAAAAGCCTCTGCACAGCAAAAGTAACCATCAACAATATGAAAAGGGAGCCCACTGCATTGGAGAACATATTTGCCAATGATAAATCTGATAAGGGGTTAATTTCAAAAATATATAAGGAACTCATACAACTTAATAAAAGGAAGACAAACAACCCAATTTAAAAATGGGCAAAGGACCTAAACAAAGTAGACATACAAAAGGCCAAGAGACATGTGAAAAAGTGCTCAAAGTCACTAATTATCTAAGAGATGCAAATTAAAATGACAATGAGGTATCACCTCAAACCTATCAGAATAGCTACCACTAACAAATCAACAAATGACAAGTGCTGGTGAAGATAAGGAGAAAAGGGAACACCGCTGGTGGGAATGCATACTGGTTCAGCTACTGTGCAAAACAGTATGGAGTGTCCTCAGAAAATTAAATATGGAACTGCCATATGAGCCAGTGATCCCATTTCTAGGAATATATTCTAAGAAACCCAAAATACCAATCAGAAAGCGTATGCCTACACCCCTATGTTCATGGCAGCGCAATTTATAATAGCTAAGATTTGGAAACAGCCTATGTGCCTATGAGTGGATTAAAAACTGTGATACATCTACAGAATGTAGTACTACACAGCTGTAAAAAAGAAAGAACTCTTACCATTTGCAGCAGCATGGATGGACCTGGAGAACTTTATGCTGAGAGACATAATCCAGTCAGAGAAAGGTAAGAATCACATGATCTCACTCATATGTGGAATCTAATGAACAAAATAAACTGATGAACAAAAATAGATCTGGAGACAAAGAAACATCAAACAGACTGTTAAAACTCAGAGGGAAAGCAGGGGAGGATGGGTGGGTGTGAAGAGATCAACCAAAGAACTTGTATGCATTATATGCCTAACCCATGGACACAGACAATAGGGTGATGAAGGCCTGGTGTGGGGGGTTGGGCGGGCTGGGAGAGGCCAATGGGGGAAAAAGGGAACATATGTAATACTTTCAACAATAGTGATTTAAAAAACAAACAAATAAATAGTGGAGTTCAGCCTCTCTCTTTGAGAATATTATTGAAGCTCAAAGGTTTAGCAGGCAAGTCCCTTGGACTCTCAGAGAGTCCAAGCAAGGCCCAAGACCGAGGCAGCCTTAGCCCTGGGCTTCTCTCTTACAGAGTCTGAGTAAAGCAAGAAGTAACCCTAGAAGCTAAGCTCCAGAGAGACCCTGGCTCCCCAAAGAACTGGGGGAGGCACCATTTCCAGTCTCTGATTGAGGTCCATCTGGGCATCACTGGTGGCTTCCATCCCCTCTTTAGACCAAAGCAGCACTATCTAAGATGAGCTAATATTTATGGCACGGGGCTGTAATTGCCCTGAAGATAGGCTCTAATTGGTCACAAAGAATTATCTCAGGTACTTAACCATGGGCTATCAAGTTACCATGCAACCTGAACTATGCATAATGACCTGGGTGTGATGTCTGCCATGGGGGTCACAAAGAGGTCATGTACAAGAAGACATCAGCTTAAAGTAGCCTATACAAGATCAAACCTGGGGGGATCAAAGAAGTTATATAGAGGTGGTCCAAATTCCCACCAGCCCTACTGCCAACAATGAATCCTTCTCTCAGCCTAGACCTGTGGACTCATGGAAGGCTCCATATGACCTTTTGGCAGAGGAAGGAACGTCGAGGCCTGGGTACCAATGATTTTGCATGAATTTGATGACCCACCAGAAAGTGCGCTGCTGCCGCATTGCCGACCCTCTCTGGACATTTGTGAAGGATCGTGGGTGATGAAACCTTTACAATAGGCGGATTTGGGGGCTATTCATGTCCACATTCACTTTGCAGGGATGACAAATGACCAGATGTGTAAGGAGATACTGATTCATGGTGCTGGCCATTATTTTGCAAAAATAGGGACATGAAGGAAACATGATTGGAAGATCCTTCACAATGACATTGGGCATAAGTTTGTTGGACAGTTCTCACTTAATGGGCAAAAATATACAAGGGTATTTGTGTCTCATATACTATTCCTCACAGTAAATTCTCACAGTTGAGTATTTCATTAAACCAGAAGAGAAAGTGGCACATTCTATATTTTTCCTCATCTATGGAATATAAAACCACACACAAAAGAAAGAAACAAACAAATAAAATATCTTCTATACAGTCCAAATCATGGTGGTTACAAGAAAAGGAAAAGCCTGAGAAAAGATAAGGACGGTCTTGAAGAAGAGAGAGGAGACCACACTTTCCTGGTGAGCACATAACATGGTGTGCCATGTTATACCATAAACTCGAACAACTGAAATTTATATAATGATGTTAACCATGTTACCCCCCAAACTGTAATAATGAAGTAATATTTAAAGCAACTCTCTTGGTCCCTCATGTGCTTAAGAGGAGATACTTTTTTCAGGTTTTGAATAATATAAATATATTTTTATTTACCTACTCTTTGTTCAACAAGGGTCAGGTAAGTCATCTGTTGAGACTGGGCAGTAGAAGGTGTGCTGTAGGGTGTCAGCCATCAGATAATTATGGTGGAATCGTGTCTAAGAAAAGAAAAAAGAACAAATACCTAAGGGTTACCAAACCCAGCTCTGATCCCAGACTCCTACCAAGCAAGGCAGTTTTTAAGTCATGGGCTACAGCATCGGTAGGTGGGGAGTGCGGAGCACTATAGTTGCCCCTGGTTCTATGCATGACTGAAATAGCCAGGACGCCAGAATGATCTCTCATAATCATTACTGCTGAGTGAGGGCTACTATGAGACAGTCCAATCAGAAGCCATTAGAACTGCCTATAACTAGGTAAGTAGTAAATGAAAAGCTGTACCACATACCTGGATGAATAGAAGAGATTTGTGCCACCAGGAAAGTTTTCAAAGATGCAGGAAGTGCGATTGCAACACACTCTCAGTAAGCTCTTGATTTGGCTTGTGCAAAAGGAGAAAGAAAAATGAGGAGAAGGAAGAAGAGTGGGAAAGGGAGGAGGAGGAGAAAAATAAATAGAGGAAACAACATAGAAAATGGTTGTTTATTCACCCAGACTGTAACTACAGGTGACCTGAGCTGCTGCTGCTGGACCAATGTGGTTACAGTGCAGGCAGTGCCTCCTCCTTGTGTTTCATGGTTCAATCTAAGTTGCCTTCCCTCCGCTGGCAAGGCCAGCATTTACCTTCATTATCTCACTTCTGGGGTGAGTCAGCTCTACAGCTTTATGCTCTTTGCAGAGGTCTTGAATGTCTTTTCCATCCACAGGATGTGCTTCCTGTTGGTCCATTACATAGATGACATTAGGCTCACTAGACCTAGTGAGTGGGAACCGACTCTAGACGTGCTAGACTTTTAGAGAGAGAAGTTTAAGAAGAAATCTGACGAAAATTCAGAATTCCTCTCCCTCAGTGAAATATTTTTGTGTCCAGTGGTATTCAGCAGGAGAAGTAACTGTTTTGAGGTAGAAAATAATTGCTGCCGCCTGGCTGGCATGGCTCTATGGTTGAACATTGACCTGTGAACCAGAAGGTCATGGTTTGATTCCTAGTCAGGGCACATGCCCGGGTTGTGGGCTGGATCTTCAGTGTGGGGCAGGCAGAAGGCAGCCAATCGATGATTCTCTCCCATCATTGATGCTTCTCTCTCTCTCTCTCTCTCCCTTTTTCTCTGAGATCAATGAAAATATATTAAGAAAAAATAATTGCTGTCATCCAGCCCCTGCAGAGACAATGATGGAGGCACAGTGCCCAGTACACCTCTGGATTTTAGAGGCAGTAGATTCCTCAGAGGAGCATGTGACTTTAGCAAATTTATGGAGAGATGATAAGGTCTGCTCCATTCCAGTTGGACCTGAAAAAACACAGGGCACTGAAACAGGTCCAGGCTGCTGTGCAAGCTGTTCTGTGACCGGGTCCATATACCCAGCAGACATGATGGTCCTCTAAGTATCTCTGGCAGATAGCGATTCTGTCTGGGACCTTAGAAAGACCTGTGGGTGAAAAAAAGTGTAAATGCTCAAACTTTACAACAAAGGTCTTGAAATCATCAAAAAATAATTATTGTTCTTTTGAGGAACCACTGTGACCTCCTTTGTGTCAAATTGGGCAAATAAAGTTCTTTCTTTTTTTAAAATATATTTTTATTGATTTCAGAGAGGGAAGGAGAGGGAGAGAGAGAAAGAAACATCAATGATGAGAGAGAATCATTGATTGGCTGCCTCCTGCATGCCCCCTACTGGGGATCGAGCATGTGCCCTTGACTGGAATTGAACCTGGGACCCTTCAGTCACAGGCTGATGCTCTATCAACTGAGCAAAACCAGCTAGGGATAAAGTTCTTTCTTAATAAGGAAGCCACATGTTTAGACCATCATTCATCATGCAAAATCTTTTCCACCCAGTAAAACAGCATTTAAGAGTTCCCTCTTTTGTCACTTTAGTGTCCAGAATGAGAAAATGAAAGAAGACAACAACACAGGGCAGGCAGAATCCCTCCATGATGTTCCCACCTCCTGAGCCCCAGAGAAACAGTAGGAACTGAGTCAGAAGCTGGCAAACCGGAGCCTCATGTTGCATTGTGCTGCGCAGTGCTTGGGAGAAGTAACCCCAGATGTCATGGTCCTTCAGGGGCCTCTAAGTGTCAAGGGAAACATTCCCTTTCCAGTTCCATGAGCACCATACAGATGGTTTCCAAACGCCCTTCATCCGAAGTCACCCTGGTATAAGGGGCAAAGAGGCAGGGGATGGGCCTGTCGCCCCTCAAAATGCACTGAGGTTTGTCTCAAAGTGTTTCTTTGGTTTAAAAGAAGAAAAGTCTAACCATGGGCCTCCAAGTGTGATGGAACCATGGGTGTGACGGAACCTGTGGAGCCATAAGGTTGGTGACACACAGAATGACTACAAAATCCATCTAAAGAGGTTCATACGTGATCTCACCTGGGAGGACTCAGGAAGCTCAGGGAAGTCATGTAAGCGCTGGCCCAATTGTCCTCGATCCCACTTGCAGCCTAGCTTTGGACTCATGAGAAACTCCTGATGACCTGTTGAGATGGGGAGAAATGATGTGGCCTGGCTTAGCAATAAGCTAGCATGATCTTGATGACCAAGCAGAGAGCGAGCAGCTGCAGCCCGACAGAGCCCTGCAGTCATTCCTGAAGGGCAGGGCCAGGTAACCCATCCCAGGGGCCAGAGTTCCCAGCAGGTCACTATCACTAACTCTGCTTGAACAACAAATGATCTGAGATGCAAGTACATGCTGATTCATGGCTCTGGCCAAAATGTCTACCATAGAGATAGGCAGAAAAGAAGCATGAATGGGAAATTATTCACATTGGAATATGGCAGAGGCGTGAGGACAGTTTTCACTCAATGGGTATGATATAAGAGATTTTGGTGAACAATTGCAGAGTGCATAGCTGCAGCATGACAGAGGCCCTGTAATTGTCTTTGAACAACAAGGGTGAGGAAACTCACAGTGGGCAGCTTCCTGCAGGTCACCTCCTCATTCATTGTGCTTGAAGGTCAAATGATCTGACATGACAGCATATGCTGATTCATGGCTCTGCCACTATTTCCCATCAACAGCGAGGGACAGAGGTGTGAGGACAGCTTTCACTCAATGGGCAAAAATATAAAAAGCTATTTGTACCTCCTATGATGCTTATCACAAAATATCCTTAGAGTGGAGGACTTAATTAATCCAGGGGGTATGTTGGCACATTCTGTATTTTCCCTCATCTATGGAATGTAAAAGCCAGAAGCAAAACAATGCTACAAATAAAATCATTGACATGTAAAAGTAATCAGGCTGGTTTCCAGAGAGGGAAATCATGAGTGATGATAAGGGGGCAAAGGGGCTCAAATACAAGGAGACTGGAATTGGAGCTGTGAGCACATAAAAGAGTATACGAGGTTGTACTGTTACATAGTACAGGTGACTTTTATATAATGTTATTAACAAGGCTATCCCTCAATAATAAACAATGAAATAATTCCAAAAAGAAATTTTGTCACTCCCCATCTTGTTTAAGGAAAGAAGAGACTTTTTAGTTTTGGAATAACATGAGTATATTTTTGTTTACTTTCCTTTTAGGAACTAAGGATCAGGTGAAGTCTCTGCTACAACTGGGCAGCAGCAGGTGTACTGTAGGGTGCTAACCATCAGCTATTTAAAGAGGAACATTGTCTAAGAAAATTCTTCCTTATGAGTTAATACCAAGTTGAGATTCTAGAGTCAAGCCAAATAAGACAATTTCTAATATGTGGTCATAGCATCACTAGATGGAGGAGTGAGGACCACTGTAGCAATCCAATGTGCTTTTTTTTTCTAGTTTCCATGTCTGTGGTGATGACATCGACGTTCTAAAAATTTTCTGAGTGGTCTGCAACAGCAGACATGGATTGCTTATTTGCTTTACATCCAAGGTCCCAGGTTCAGCTTGAAGATCTTCAGGACATGAGCAAATACTTGTCTAAATGGTTCCAAAACAGATGTGATAGATAAATTGGAAAGATTCATGGTAGAAAGCTGGCAACTGATCTCATGATTCCCTGGGTTGGAGAGAGCTGGGCTAGAAGCAACCCTAGAGGCCAAGCTGCATAGGTGTCCTGGCTCCCAGACCTGTAGGGCAAAAATGATTGCAGTCTCAGGCTGATGTCCACCTGGGCATCACTGATGGCTTCTATCCCTTCTTTAGCCCAAAGTAGTCTTAGCCAGGAGGGGCAAATATTCAGGGCAATGAGCTGTCATCACACTGAAAATGGACTGAGATTTGTCCCAAAGTGTTTCCTTGGTTTGAAAGGAGGAGTGTTTAAAGATGGGTACCCAAGTTTCCATGCTACCTGAATTGTCTGTTATGACCTGGGTGTGGTGTCAAGCATGATCAAAACTGGGAGGACCAAAGCAGTAATATAACCTGTGACCCAATTTACTTCAGTACCAACTTCTGTACAATGAATCTATCTTTCAGCCTAGACCTATGGATTCCTGGAAAGTGTCCTATGACATCAATACAGAGGAAGTAAAGTGGCCTGGATTACTAATGATTATGCATGGTATTGATGGCCAACCAGAAAGTGGACAGCTGCAGCACGACAGACCATCTCTGGACATCTGTGAAGGACAGTGGGTAACAAAACCTTCACAATGGGCAGAGGTTGGGGCAGTTCACCTCATCATTCACTGTCCAGCTATGGAAGGAGATCCTGATTCATGGCTCTGTTTAGTATTTTGCAACATTAGGCAGAGACATTGAAAAGGGCATAATTAGAAGACCCTTCACAAACTTTTTGAGCAAAAGTTTACTGGATGTTCTCACTCAGTGGTCAAAAATATTCAAAGATATTTGTGTCTCATATAATGCTCATCAGAGTGAAACCTCAAAGTGGAAGATTTCATTACTCAAAAGCATAAAGTGGCAGATTCCATATTTTCCCTCATCAATGGAAAGTAGAAACACAAACAAAAGAAACAAAGTCTCCTACATACAAATGGACTCATGGTGGTTAAAAAAAGGAAAACATGAGGGAGGACCAGGTGAATAAAAGGGGTCAACTGCCTGGGGACAGAGAAGACAGACATTGGGTGGTGAGCACATAGCTGAGTGTGCTCTGTTGCCCTATAAAGTTGTACAAGTGAAGTTTTATAATGTGATTAACCAAAAAATGTAATAATGAAATAATTTTTAAAATAAACTTCGTTAGTCCCATGCTTGCTTAAAAAATGAAGAGACGTTTTTCTGTGTTTGAAAACTATAAACATATTTTTATTTACCTACCATTCATTCAATAAAAATCAGGTGAATAAGCTGTTGAAGCTGGGCAGTAGCAATTGTGCTGGAGAGCACTAAGCTTCAGAGAATTAGTGAGGAACTGTGTGTTTGAACAGGAAAGAAACCATGATTAATTGTTGCAAAACCCAGTTTAGATTCCAGGCTCATGCCAAGCACGGCAATTTCTAGACACGGGGCTACAGCATCACTAGATGGAGATGTGAGGACTGCTGCGGGAACCCAGCAGGTTTCCTACATCCAGTTCCTATGTCTCTGGTGATGACATGCAATGTGAAATAGTTCTGAGTGGTCCCCTCAGCACACATGGACACACTCCTTCTCATCACTTGAGATCGCTTGCTGAACTCATATCCAGGGCTCCAGATGCTGCTTGAGGAGCTTCAGGGCATGCATAGCTTATTTCTATGCTTCCAGCCAGATGTGGAAAAACATTGGAAAGTTTCCTGGTAGACACACAAGGGGAATCACCGTGGTGACCTCTCCTGTGGCAACTGCCAGCTTGACTAGATGCCCATCAGAGCAGGACACTCAAGGTGAGAGACAAAGTGTGGCCCTTGAAAAAGTGTGCCGCTCTTTGGAAGAACTATATGAGTTCTCTAATACACAAAAGCAGAAAAATATGAAATAAGTGTGGAATTAATTAATGGTGGAGGGCAATGTTCATAGAAACATAAATTTGGATGAGGAATAGAGTTTATAACATAAAAAGAAAATCAATCATTTAGTGTTAAATAAATAAGTCTAATTCCAGAGTCCACTCAAGACAATGTCTAAATACTGGGCTACAGCATCACTAGATGGAGGAGTGAGGGCCGCAGTGATGACATAGACATTCTGAAAATTCCCGAGTAATCCGCAACAGCAGACAGGGATGGTTTCCCTGGTTTACAGCCAGCACACCTCATTCAGCTTGAAGAGATTCAGGACATGAATAAATCTATTTTCACAACGGCTTCAAGCCAGATGTGAGAAAATATGGGATGGATCATGGGAGTGTTGTAACCGATATGGGATAAAACTGGAATAATTCAGGATTTGTCAGAGACTGGAGAAATGTGCAAGAGGGAACACATAAGGGTAATAAAGGCAGTGACCTCTCCTGTGGCAGCTGCCACCTTGACTAGACTCAAATCCCCACAGGAAACTAAAGGTGAGGGGGAAAGCATGACCTCTGAAGTAGTGTGCTACTCTGTGGAAGAACTATGTGAGTACTGTAACTTACCCAGGAAGAAAAATATACAATATGTGTGGAAATAATTAATGGTTGAGGACTTGTTGAAAGAAACACAAATTTGGATGAGAGGGAACCTATTCATTCAGGTCCACAAGAAAGAATCGGCATTTATATCGGCAGCATGGGTCATTACAAAGGCTCTACAAGTTGAGCCACCTGGAGAAGCTAGGCCACAAAGGGATGGGTGTAGCTAGTGTGGAGGCCCAGGGAGGAGAGGTTCAAAAAGGAAGGTCACCGGGGTGGATGCCCAGAGGTGCCCTAGGGCTGAGAGGCAGGCAGATCAGTTGACAAGCCCCTTCGAAGACCCAGGGACAGGGGTGTGTGTGGACTTGGCATGAGAACAGTCAGCTAAGATGGGGCAGGCAGATTCCAGACCCATTCTCAGGTTCAAGGGACTTATCAAATGTGTGAAGTGGAAAAAGGAGGGATCAAGCCTTCACCACACACTTTTGGCTTCTGTGATTGACAGCTTGTGTCTTTGGATAAGTAGGGAGCTCAGAGGAGCCAGGGAGAGTGGAGGAAGCCTGCAGCCCAGGCAGTGGGCCTAAGGCAGCCGACCTCAGGCCTGAAGCTCAGGAGTGTCAGTGCTAGGGGAGCACGTGGGTCAGCACTGCAGAGGGGGCAGGGAGGGAGCTACCTCCATGGTGGAACACAGGAGTGACAGGAAGCTTTCAATGAGTGTTTGTGGAAGGAATGAGGGAGTGACTAAGGGACTGGCAAGTGTGCGCCATGAAGAGCTGTCCCAGAGGGGAGAGAATCATGGGACAGAGGTTGAGAGCTCCAAGGGGTGACTGGCCAGTATCAGACCCTCCAAACCAAAGGCGCAGGGGAAGAGGCCTGCAGGGGCTGCTGCTCAGTTTGGCTCCAAGCATTGGGGAGGGCAGCTGGCTGAGTGGGCGACTCCCACAGATGCAGGGCCTCGGGAAAGAATGGGAAAGGAGGCCAGAGGAGGAACCTTACAGAAGAGGTTTGGTGAGGAAGGAAGGGACATGCAGGTGGCAGCTGGACAGGCTACCATGAGATTAAGTCAGGTGGGGATCTTCACATGCCATCCTCCTCCCTCATCTGGCTCTTCCTAGTTGAGTAGCCTTGGAAAATCCAAAGAATCATTTTAAGCTGAGCTCCTGCTGTGATATAAATCCCATATCAAAATGGGATTCAACTTATGGGAATATAAAATACACACAAGTCTGGAAAAAGCTACTGCCTGGTAAACAGGAAACCTCGCTTCCCCATTCTCTGACCTCGTGGCCAAGAAAGGTCAGGATTCCAGGGGCCCAGGAGCCTGGGGGGCTGACATGAGAAACATGGGGGGCTGATGCGGAGAGCCTGGGGCCTGAGGCAGGGAGCCCAGAGCCTGACAACGCTGCCAGTGACAAGTGGAGAGGAAAACTAGGACTCACTTCTACTCCATCTCATTTTATTACAAACCCATCCTTGTGTTCCAGAATCAATGGCTATTTAATACACACCTCAAAGTACTCGGAAAACAGACCATGTTAGCATACCCAGTTCTTTCTCAGTACATTAACTCAAAAGGAAAACATATTTATAAAACCCAAATCACCAGGTTTAGTACATCCCAGGGAGAGCCCCTTAGTAAACAACAGGAAACAAAATGCTGTGTCAGGAACCCAGCCACATATACACAGCAGGTGAGACTCCCCAAGAGTAAGATTGCCAATTGATGTAAATATAGGGTGTCCCCCCAAAAAGGTACACACTTTAACAGCTGATAACTCACTTAATTTTCAAATTTTTCAGCTTTAACTGATTTGAAGAAATGGGTGAAGACAGACTAAGCTTTGAATGAAGAAAATTTCTCCACGAGGCTTTTTATGGGGATACACAAAAGTTAAAGTTTAGCGTACACAACGCACAACAGTTGAGGAATTGAGGGACACTATTGAAAGAGATGCGCAGAAATACCAACCGAAGGAAGGATTCTTGGTGTTTGTGACTCCATGGCTCGCGTGAGTTCTGGTCCAGGCGCTGCTGCTGCGGAAGCAATGGAATCACAAACATCGAGAATAGCCGCATTCTGTGTTTCTGTGCACCCTCTGTCCACAGCGGCTTTGGATGCCTGGACTGTGGCCCGCTCTGCACCATGCACTTCATCCTGTATGTGTCCCCATAAGAAAGTCCAGAGAATACATCTTTGTTCAGAGCTTAGCCTGGCTTCACCCATTACAACAATTCCATTAACCCTGAGAAGGAGTGAAAATTGAGTTACCAGCTGTTAAAGTGTGTGTACATTTTAGGAGGACACCCTGTAGTACATATATTTTGGGGACACCTTGCAGCATATATATATATATATATATATATATATATATATAATCACAAGTGTGTATACCTGTATTTAATATATTAAATTTGATTTCTACCCCAGGAAGTCACTCAGAAATACTACTACTCGTCTCTTCTATAGCAGAAGCTGGAGCAAAAACTGGCTGAGCAGTTTATCCCCCTTTAGCCCACAGCCTTGCCAACATGGGAACCTCCATCGACTTAACTATTTTCTCCCTGCACTTAGCAGGTGTTTCATCAATTGTGGGTGCTATTAATTTTATTACCACTATTATTAATATAAAACCACCAGCCCTTTCTCAATATTAAACACCATTATTTGTCTGATGAGTTTTAATTACAATTGTTTTACTCCTGCTCTCTCTCCCAGTCGTAGCTGCTGGAATTACTATACTAGTAACAGACTGGAACTTAAACACTACTGTTTTTTATCCTGTTGGAGGAGGAGACCCCATCTTATACCAACATTTATTCTGATTTTTTGGTCATCCAGAAGTTTATGTCCTTATCCTCCCTGGATTTGGAATTATTTCACACATTGTCACATATTATTTAGGGGAAAAAAGACCCTTTCAGGTATATGGGAATGGTATGAGCTATAATGTCCATTGGATTTTATTGTCTGAGCCCATCACATATTTATGGTAGGCATGGATGTTGACACATAAGCCTAGTTTACATCAGCCACTATAATCATTGCTATCCCAACTGGAGTGAAAGTATTTAGCTGCTTAGCAACCCTTCTTGCCTTCTTGGAGGTAACATTAAATGATCTCCAGCTGTACTCTGACCACTGGGCTTTATCTTTCTATTCACAGTAGGGGGTCTAACGAGCATCATACTCAACATACATAAAAGTTAAAGTTTAAGGTATACAACACACAACAGTTGAGGAATTGAGGGAAGCTATTGAAAGAGATGCACACAAATATCAACTGAAGGGAGGATTCTTGGTGTTTGTGATTCCATGGCTCACGTGAGTTCTGGTCCAGGTGCTGCTGATGAAGCTATGAAATCACAAACATCGAGAATAGCTGCGTTCTGTGTTTCTGTGCACCCTCTGTCCACAGCGGCCCTGGATTCCTGGACTGTGGCCCGCTCTGCACCATACACTTACTTCATGTAGTAGCACATTTGCACTATGGCTTTCCTATGGAAGCTGTATGTGCTATTGAAGGTGGATTCATGCACTGATTTCCCTCATCTTCAGGTTATACATTAAACACAACTTGAGAGCAAAGATCCATTTCTTGATTACATTTGTAGTCCCTAATATAACCTTTTTCCCTCAACATTTCTTAGGCTTATCAAAAATACCATGATGCTACTCTGATTACTCAGACACTTATACAACTTGAAACACTGTATCATCTATAGGTTCATTCATTTTACTAAGTACTGTTATACTTATAGTCTTCATGATATGAGAAGCATTTGAGTCTAAACCAGAAGTCTTAATAGTAAAATTACCAACAACTAATCTTGCATGGCTACACAGATGTCCTCCATCTTAGCACACATTTGAAGAGCCTACATACATAAATCCCAAGTAAGAAAGGAAGGAATCAAGCCCTCTTAAATTTATTTCAATCCAATGTCATAGCCATACTGTCTTTCTCTAAATTGAGATATTAGTAAAATTTATATAACTTTGTCAAAATTAAATTGTAAGTGGAACCCCTATATATCTCTATGACATATCCATTTCAACTAGGCTTTCAAGACACAGCATCATCAATTATGGAAGAATTATCACACTTCCAGGATCAGACCTTAATAATTGTTTTCCTAATTAGCTCTCTTGTACTATACATTATTTCACTTATATTGCCATCCTGACTCATACAAGTACCGTAGATGCACAGGAAGTAGAAACTATCGGAACAATTCTAACAGCTACTATTCTAATTACAATTGCCCTACCTATGAATTCTTTATGTAATAGACAAAATTAACAACCCTTCTATAACTATTACAACAATAGGCCCCGGTGGTACTGAAGCAATGAATATACAGATTATGAAGACCTTAATTTTGACTCAAACATAATCCCCACATCTGACCTACACCCAGAGAGCTCGGCCTTCTTGAGGTTGATAACCAAGTAGTATTGCCTATAGAGATTACAATTCGAATATTAATCTCATCCAGAGATGTACTACACTCATGAGCTATCCCTCCACTAGGATTAAAAGTGGATGCTATTCTGGGCCCTGCCCAAATCAAACAACACTCCTATCCACCCAACATGGCTTATATTATGGGGCGTGCTCTGAAATCTGTGGATCTATCATAGTTTTATGCCAATCATTCTTCAAATAATCCCACTAAAATATTTCAAAAATGATCATCCTCCTTACTATAATTTCATTAAGAAACTAATTAGCATTAACCTTTTAAGTTGGAGATTGGAAGTTTAAACCTTCTTTCTCTCTTTTTTAAATCTTTATTGTTGAAAATATTACATATGTAATTTTTTATTTTTAACCTATTAATGATATGCCTCAATTAGATACATCAACTTATTTATCACAATTTTATCAATAATTCTTAGATTATTTATAACTAGAGGCCCAGTGCATGAAATTCGTGTGCACTGGAGGGGGGTTGTCCCTCATCCCAGCCTTCACCCTCTCCAATCTGGGACCCCTTGGGGGATGTCTGACTGCTGGTTTAGACCCAATCCCTCAGGCCTAAACTGACAGTTGGACATCACTCTCACAATCTGGGACTGCTGGCTCCTAACTGCTCGCCTGTTTGCCTGCCTGATTGCCCCTAAACACTTCTGCCTGCCAGCCTGATCAAGCTCCCTTGTCAGCCTGATTAACACCTAACTGCTCCCCTGCTGGCCCGATTTCCCCCAACTGCCCTCCCCTGCCAGCCTGGTCATCCCCAACTGCCCTCCCCCGCAGGCCTGGTCCCCACCAACTGCCTTCCCCCGTTGGCATGGTTGTCCCCAACTGCCCTCCCCTGCCAGCCTGATCTCACCCCCAATGGCCCACCCCTTCCAGCCTGATCTCGCCCCCAACTGCTCTCCCCTGCTGGCCTGATCATCCCCAACTGCCCTTCCCTGCCAGCCTGATCACCCCTAATTGCCTCTGCCTGCCTGATCACTCCCAACTGCCCTCCTCTGCCGGCCAATTTGGTTCTGATTGGTCAGTTTCTATGCCAGTCAGTGTCAAAAACTCCACCTCCTAGGCAGCCATTGGCTCCTCGCAATTCACCCAGATTTGGTTCTGATTGGTCAGTTTCTATGCCAGTCAGCATCTCTGAGCCTATCTCCAGGCCTGATCATAGAGGCACGGCTGATTAGCAGCCGCCCCAGGCTGCTGGTGAGTAGCTGAACTGCTGACCTCTGAGAGAGAGAAAGAGGCTTGGCTGCTGGTGAGGGAGAGAGAAGCAGGGTCTAATCACCCTGATTCTCTATCCGGGCTTCGCCAGCAGCCACTGCCACTGCTGATCAGCCCCGCCTCTCTCTCTTGGAGAGGTAAGCAGTTCAGCCCGCTTACCTGCTGCGTGCAGCCTGGTGAACGGTCAAGCCTCCCAATAGTTGTGGAAGGGATGGACCCAGGGTTTTTATATATTAGGATAATACAACTTAAAATTTCAAAACACTCTTACTATTCAAACCAAGAACGTCTAACAACTAAATCGATAAAACTTTCAACCCTTTGAGAAATTAAATGAACTCAAATCTATTTGCCTCTTTCATTACCCCTATGATAATAGGCTTACCCTTTTTCATTTTAATTATATTTCCAGATATGCTCTTTCCATCAACTACATAGCTTATAGTAATAACCTCCTAGTTGCAATTCAACAATGACTTATTTACTTAACAACAAAACAAATATTAATTCATAGTAAAAAGAGCCACACTTGAAAGCTTATATTAATCTTACTAATTATATGTTTTGGTTTAACAAACTTATTAGATCTTTTACCCCATTCATTTACTCCTACTGCTCAACTCTCAATGAATCTTGGAATAGCTTTCCCTTCACTAGTATGAGCACACAGTAATTTTTGGCTTTTGACATGAAACCAAAGCACACTTGCACATTTTTTACTACAAGGAATCCCAATTCCCTTTATTTCCATATTAGTAATCCTCAAAACAATCAGCCTATTCATGCAACCAACAGTACTAGCAGTACAACTGACAGCCAACATTACTACAGATCACCTACTTATTCACTTAATGGGAGAGCAACCCCAGCTGTAATAAGCATTAGTGTAACAAATGCCCTCATGACATTGATTGTTCTTATCCTATTAACTATTCTAGAATTTGCAAGTAGCTCTAATTAAAGCTTGTGTATTCACCTTACTGGTTAGTCTTCATCTTCATGACAATGGTTAGTGACCCACCAAATGCACGCATACCACATAGTCAACTCAAGCCCCTTATGACTTACAGGAGCCCAATCAGCACTCATCATAATAGCAGGCTTAGTTATATGATTTCACTTTAACTCATCATTATTATTAACTGTAGGCCTGGTTACTAATATATTAACCATTTACCAGTGATGATGAGATATTGTTTGAGAAAGCACATTTTAAGGCCATTCTACACCAATTGTATAAGAAGGACTCCACTACAACATAATTTTTTTTATTTATCATCTCTGAAGTATTTTTCTTTTCAGGATTTTTCTGAGCTTTCTATCATTCAAAGCTAGTCCATGCTCCAGAACTAGGTGATTATTGATCCCCTTCAGGCATCAATTGTCTTAATCCCTTAGAAGTACCTCATCTAAATACATCTGCTCTGGGCAGAGGATCCAAGATGGTGGCATAGGTAAACACCTAAACTGCTGCCTCGCACAACAATTTCAAAACTACAACTAAAAGACAAAACGTCTATCACCCAGAACCACGGGAAAGGTGGCTGAGTGGAAGTTCTACAACTAGAAGGAAAGAGAAAACAGCATTGAGTGGTGCACAAGCGCTGAAAAGCTGAGGTATGGAGGCACGCGAATTGGGCTGGCGACGGGGGACTGGGAGCGCTGCTTTTTTCAACCCGAAGGGAGACAAGCTCCCGATTACTCCGAACTCCAGTTTCTGGGGAGATGCGGGGGACCCAAACTCCTACGGGGAGAAGCTGGACTATCTGCCATCGGGTCGGAAAGTGAGGGAGGCTTGCTTGCAGGGCTGCGCGCAAGAATAATTGTTTACTGTGCTGGGGCAAGGGACGCGGTCGAAGACACAGAGCCGGCTAACTGGCAGCCATCACTGTTTGCCACACCCTAGCCTAGTGACGCCCTGAGACCTCGCCCCATACAACCTACAAACCCACCCAAGCTCCAAGCAGCGGCTTTAGCATATGAATGGCCTGCCCTATTGCAGCTTAACCTAGCAAACTTGCAGCCAAGGGTCAGACAGCTCCAAAACCTCCAAACCCCAAGCAAAGAGGAGAAAACTGTAGTTCTCGCTGTAGCTCCTGCTGGGTGGCCTCAGACAGTTGCTGACCTGCACCCCATTGGAGATCCAGAAGCCAGTGTACCTAGTGGTCAGTGTGAGACACCAGATTTCAACTCCTCACATCCATAAGTGACACATTCAAGAAGCAGACTCAGTGAGCACCAAAGCCCCACTGAAACAAGTCCTGCACCATAAGCGTGTCTCCAGCACAGCAGTTCTTCTATTATAGACACAGCGGGTCCTCACAGCCAATTGGCTTGGAGGTCAATTCCTCCCAGTGTACCAATAGCAATCAAGGCTTAACTACACCAAGACTTTGCACTCAGCCCACAAAGGGATGTACCAAGAGCGTCCACCTCAGGTGATTGGGGAGGCTGAGCTACTGGCCCCTATAGGTCACCTACCGTGTTTCCCCCAAAATAAGACAGTGTCTTATATTAATTTTTGCCCCCAAAGACATGCTAGGTCTTATTTTCAGGGGATGTCTTATTTTTCCATGAAGAATAATACGGTACACATTTATTGTTAAATGAAAATAAAGGAAATTTATTACCTGTATATGGTACGGTAGTACGGTAGTTGTCAACACAAACCAGACAAACTGTGAATCCTACAGTATCAAGAATTTACTCATTTATTCAATGACAATCATGTCATCATCTTCTGGAACATCATCATAACAATCCAATTCCTGAATTTCCTGGTGAATTTCTTGTGACTCTATTTCTTTCAGAATCAGTGGACCAAATCTCTCATGTTTAGCAATAGCACTGTCTTTAAATGAGTATTATTGTCCAGGTAGCCTGCTCGCAGTGCAGTGATTTTCTCCCATGAATCTTTTTTTTTTTTTTTTTTTTTTGGTTGCTGGGTTAGTTTTTATTTTTTATTATTTTTTTTTCAAATTTTTATTAAGGTATTATATGTGTACATATCTTACCATTGCCCCCCACCCCCACCCCACTCCCATACATGCCCTCACCCCCCAATGTTTTGCATCCGTTGGTTACTCTTATATACATGCATATAAGTCCTTCAGTTGATCTCTTATTTCCCCCACCTCTCCCTAACCTTACCACTGTAATTTGACAGTCTGTTTGATGCTTTACTGCCTCTGTAACTATCTTTTTGTTCATCAGTTTATAATGTTTTTCATTATCCCCAAATGAGTGGGATCATGTGGTATTTTTCTTTCATTGACTGGTTTATTTCACTTAGCATAATGTTCTCTAATTCCATCCAAGTGCCTACAAATGGTAGTAATTCCTTCTTTTTTACGGCAGCATAGTATTCCATTGTGTAGATGTACCATAGTTTTCTGGTCCAGTCATCTGCTGATGGGCACCTAGGCTGTTTCCAAATCTTAGCTATTGTAAATTGTGCTGCTATGAACATAGGGGTGCATATATCCTTTCTGATTGGTGTTTCTGGTTTCTTAGGATATATTCCTAGGAGTGGGATTACTGGGTCAAATGGGAGTTCCATTTTCAGTTTTTTGAGGAAACTCCATACTGTTCTCCACAGTGGCTGCACCAGTCTGCATTCCCACCAGCAGTGCACGAGGGATCCTTTTTCTCCGCATCCTCGCCAACACTTGTCGTTTGTTGATTTGTTGATGATAGCCATTCTGACAGGTGTGAGATGGTATCGCATTGTTGTTTTGATTTGCATCTCTCGGATAATTAGTGACTTTGAGCATGTTTTCATGTGTCTCTTGGCCTTCCTTCTGTCTTCTTTCGAAAAGCTTCTATTTAGGTCCGTTGCCCATTTTTTTATTGGATCATTTATCTTCCTTTTATTAAGTTGTATAAGCTGCCTGTAGATGTTGGAAATTAAACCTTTATCAGTGATACCATTTGCAAATATGTTCTCCCATACAGTGGGGTTTCTTGTTGTTTTGTTGATGGTTTCTTTTGCTGTGCAAAAGCTTTTTATTTTGATGTAGTCCCATTTGTTTATTTTCTGTTTGGCTTCCATTGCCCTAGGGGCAGTATCACTGAAAAAGTTCTTTTGGCATATGTCTGAGATTTTGCTGCCTGTGGATTCCTCTAGAATTTTTATGGTTTCCCGTCTTATATTTAAGTCCTGTACCCATTTTGAGTTTATTTTTGTGTATGGTGTAAGTTGGTGATCTAGTTTCATTTTTTTGCATGTATCTGTCCAATTTTCCCAACACCATTTATTAAAGAGACTGTCTTGACTCCATTGTATGCTCATGCCTCCTTTGTCAAATATTAAATGCGCATATTGGTTTGGGTTGATATCTGGATTCTCTATTCTGTTCCATTGATCTATATGTCTGTTCTTGTGCCAGTACCAGGCCTTTTTGAGGACAGTGGCTTTGTAATACAGCTTGAAATCTGGTATTGAGATCCCTCCTACTTTATTCTTCTTTCTCAGGATTGCTGTGGCTATTCGGGGTCTTTTTTTATTCCAGATGAATTTTTGGAGAGTTCTTTCTAGGTCTGTGAAATACGCCGTTGGTATTTTAATGGGGAGTGCATTGAATCTATAGATTGCTTTGGGTAGTATGGACATTTTAATGATGTTGATTCTACCAATCCATGAACATGGTATGTTCTTCCATCTGTTTACATCTTCCTCTATCTCTTTTTTCAGTGTCCTGTAGTTTTCCGCATATAGGTCTTTTACCTCCTTGGTTAGGTTTATTCCTAAGTATCTTAATTTTTTTGGTGCGATGGAAAATGGGATTGCTTTTTTAGTCTCTCTTTCTGTAAGTTCATTGTTGGTGTATAGAAATGCCATAGATTTCTTGGTGTTAATTTTGTATCCTGCTACATTGCCGAATTCATTTATTAAGTCTGTTAGTTTTTTGATGGAGTCTTTCGGGTTTTTTATGTACAATATCATGTCATCTGCAAATAAGGACAGCTTTACTTCTTCTTTTCCAATTTGGATGCCTTTTATTTCTTCTTCTTGTCTAATTGCAGTGGCTAATACTTCCAGTACTATGTCAAACAGGAGTGGTGAGAGTGGGCATCCCTGTCTTGTTCCTGTTCTTAGGGGAAATGGTTTTAGTTTTTGCCCATTGAGTATGATGTTAGCTGTGGGTTTATCATATATAGCTTTTATGATGTTGAGGTATGATCCTTCTATTCCCACCTTGTTGAGAGTTTTTATCAAGAAAGGGTGTTGGATTTTGTCAAATGCTTTTTCTGCATCAATTGATATGACTATGTGATTTTTATCTCTCAATTTGTTTATGTGATGTATCACATTTATTGATTTGCGGATATTGAACCATCCTTGCATTCCTGGGAGAAACCCTACTTGGTCATGGTGTATGATCTTTCTGATATACTGCTGGATCCTATTTGCTAGAATTTTGTTGAGGATTTTGGCATCTACATTCATGAGGGATATTGGCCTGTAATTCTCTTTCATTGTGTTGTCTTTATCTGGTTTTGGTATTAGGGTGATGCTGGCTTCATAGAAGGAGCTTGGAAGTGTTCCTTCCTCTTGAATTTTTTGGAATAGTCTGAGGAGGATAGGTTTTAGTTCTTCCTTGAATGTTTGGTAGAACTCTCCTGTGAAGCCGTCTGGCCCCGGGCTTTTGTTTGCCGGAAGCTCTTTGATGACTGCTTCAATTTCTTCCATAGTTACTGGCATGTTGAGCTGTTTAGATTCTTCCTGATTGAGTTTTGGAAGGTTATATTTTTCTAGGAATATGTCCATTTCCTCCAGGTTGTCCAGTTTGTTGGAATAGAGTTGTTCGTAGTATTTTTTAACAATCCTTTGTATTTCGGCGGGATCTGTTGTTATTTCACCTCTTTCATTTCTGATCTTGTTTATTTGGGTCCTCTCCCTTTGCTTCTTGGTGAGCCTGGCTAGAGGTTCATCAATCTTGTTTATCCTTTAAAAGAACCTGCTCTTGGTTTTGTTGATCTTTTGTATTGTTTCTTTGGTCTCTATGTCGTTTATCTGTGCTCTGATCTTTATTATTTCCTTCCTTCTGCTTACACTGGGCTTTTCTTGTTGCTCTTTTTCTAACTCTTTGAGTTGTTGGGTTAGGTAATTTATTACCCCTGTTTCTTGTTTTTTGCAGTAGGCTTGTAGAGCTATGAACTTCCCTCTCAAGACTGCTTTCGCTGTGTCCCATAGATTTTGGATTGTAGTGTTTTCATTGTCATTTGTTGTCATGATGTTTTTTATTTCTTCTTTGATCTCTCTGGTAACCCAGTCATGGTTTAATAGCATGCTGTTTAGTCTCCATGTGTTTGATTTCTTTGGGTTGTTTTTATTGTAGTTGATTTCCAGTTTTATGCCACTGTGGTCTGAGAAGATGCTTGATATGATTTCTATCTTCTTGAATTTGAAGAGACTTTGCCTATGTCCCAACATATGGTCTATCTTTGAAAATGACCCATGTGCGCTTGAGAAGAATGTATATTCTGTGGCTTTGGGGTGAAATGTTCTGAAGATGTCAATTAATTCCATCTGGTCTAGTGAGTCATTTAGGATTGATGTTTCTTTGCTGATGTTTTGTTTAGAGGATTTGTCCAATGGTGATAGTGGGGTATTAAAGTCTCCTACTATGATTGTATTGCTGTCAATGTCTCCCTTGATATCTTCCAGGAGTTTTTTTATGTATTTGGGTGCTCCTGTATTGGGTGCATATATGTTTACCAGAGTTATTTCTTCTTGTTGGATTGCTCCCTTTAGTATTATGAAATGGCCTTCCTTATCTCTTGTTATGTCCTTCAGTTTGAGATCTAATTTGTCAGAAATAAGTATTGCTACCCCAGCTTTTTTTTCAGTTCCATTTGCCTGGAAAACCTTTTTCCATCCCTTCACCCTCAGTCTGTGTGCGTCTTTTTTTCTGAGGTGGGTTTCTTGTAGACAGCAGATATATGGGTCGTGTTTTCTTATCCAATCTGTTACCCTATGTCTTTTGATTGGGGCATTTAATCCATTTACATTTAAAGTTATTATTGATAGGTATTTATTTGTCGCCATTCCTATTCTTTACCCCTGTGTTACTTCTTTGCTTCCTCTTTCTTTCTTTCTTTCTTTCTTTCTTTCTTTCTTTTTTTTTTTTTTTTTTTTTTTTTACAGTAGACCCTTTAGCATTTCTTGCATTGCTGGTTTGGTGGTAATAAATTCCCTTAGTCCTTTTTTGTCTGTGAAGCTCCTGATTTCACCTTCAGTTTTGATTGACAGCCTTGCTGGGTACAGTATTCTTGGATTCAGCCCCTTCCTTTGCATGACTTTGTATATTTCATTCCATTCCCTTCTGGCCTGATGAGTTTCTGTTGAGAAATCAGTTGCTAGTCTGATGGGGGTTCCTTTGTATGTAACTTTCTGTCTCTCTCTTGCTGCTTTTAAGATTCTTACTTTGTCGTTGGTGTTTGCCAATTTAATTATAATGTGCCTTGGCGTCGGTCTTTTGGGGTTCATTTTGCTTGGGACTCTGTGAGCTTCTTGGATTTGTGTGGGTTTTTTCTTCCCTATATCTGGGAAATTTTCTGTCATTATTTCTTCAAAGAGGTTTTCTATTCCTTGCTCAGCTTCCTTTCCTTCTGGAACCCCTATTATGCGGATGTTGTTTTGTTTCGTGTTGTCCCAAAGTTCCCTTAGACTCTCCTCCTGCCTTTTAATTTTTTTTTCTAGAAGTTGCTTTTCTTGGGTATTTTTTTCCATCTTGTCTTCTAGCTCACTGATGCGGTCCTCTGCTTCTTCTAGTCTACTCTTGATGCTTTCTATTGAGTTCTTTACAGCAGCGATGTCATTTTTCATTTCTTCTTGGTTCTTCTTCATTTCCTCTTGGTTCTTGCTCATATTGTCGAATTTGTCTTCCATTCTTTTCAGCCACCTTATGACCATTTCTCTGAATTCTTTTTCTGGAAGGTTGCTTGCCTCCATTTCGTTTACTTCCTTTTCTGGTGATGCCTGCTTTTCTTTCATATGTGGGCTGCTTCTTTGTCTCCCCATGGTCTCTCTTCTCTGGGTGTCTGGTTATGTAGTTCTCTCTCTCCTGGGTTGATTTAAAGGCACAAAATACAGCACTACCAGGTACAACTCACAAGGCACTGAACAGGAATGTATTCACGATATTAATAACCTCCAATAAAGGTGACCACCAGAGAAAGGCAAATTAGGTGATAGAAGAGAAAGAAGAGGAAAAAAGAAAGAAAGAAAAAAAAAAGAAAAAAGGAGTGTGAAAATGAAATTGGGAAAAGGGAAAGTAAAGAGAAAAAAAAAAGTAAGAGAGACAAGAAATTGACTAAGAGAGAAAGGGGAACAGACTATATATATTGGGGATAAAACTCCAATAGAACAATCACTAATCCCAGCAAATGCCAGCAACAAGTGCCTGGGGATTAGTACAAACTACAACACCAACTAATATGGAGTGAGGCAAGGGAAAGCTGAAGCACAAAACAAACAAAAAAATAAATAAAAGAAGAATAAGCAAAACAATCTCACAAAAAAAGCATAAAAATTGGATATAATCTACATTCAAGCAAACAACAACAAAAGGACAGAGATAAGGACAAGTTTATGGATAACTCAGACAGCGAAGGGAAAGGTGTATGTGGACTTGGAGCAGGGGATTGGAGATTAGATATGTAAGTAGGGTGAAATTTTAACAAGGGGTAAACAGAAAGAATAGGGAAAATCTAAAGCAGTAAAAGGGTAAGACAAACAGGACACTGAAAAGGGGGAGGTTAGGAAGAGAGTGATGGCCTAAAGGTAGAGTTGAGATAGAGTAAAACGATGCTAAAGGAAAGATAAAAAATAGAATGTAGAACCCTAATCCCAAAATAAAATGAAGAGAAAATAAAATGACACTTAAAAAAAAAAAAAGATAAAATAGCAGTAGTAATAATACGGATTGAAAATAAAAATGTAATCATTAAAAAGGTAAAATCAAGTGATGAAAAAAGAAAAAAAAAGTTTCTTGATTAAAAGATGCAAAAAATGAAAATTTAAAAAAAATAAAAAAATAAAAGGTAAAAATAAAATGTGGAGTAGTGAAGGTCATTCACTTCCTCTGTTTTTCTGTTTGGCACGCCTGTTTCTCAGTCCAGACAGTATCGCAGTTCCCTGCGATCCACTGCTCTTCGGTGTTGTAAGCCAGTCCTGATTTTAAGCAGGCGGTGTGTCTTAATTTCTCGTATTCCTTTATTTTTGATTACACAAGAGTCAATTTGTGATTCAGCCCCTGGGTGGCAGTGTTTCTGGATTGACTTCCGGGTCTATCTATGGCCTCTCTAGGCAGTGTTAGAGCCTTCTTTCCCTGTGGCACTCGCCACGGGCCTGTGGGAGTGGGCTGCCTCAGAGCTGGCTCTCTGATGGTCACTCCCCGCTCCGATCCCCAAGTTCCAGAAAAACAACCTTCCCCTGCAGTCTCCCAGGGTGTCCCCAACTGGGTGATCCTATGTATTGGGCTTAGTAATCAGATGCAAGGATTTGAAGAGGAAAAAGCCCAAGTGTGCGAATTCCGGGACTGCGAGTAAGCCCAGGCACCCAGGGAGCGCACGGGCTGCGCGTAAGTCTGGACTGCCTGAAATTCTTAGGGTGTCCCTGCACTTCAGATCAAAATGGGTTGCTTTTTAGAGTGCCCTTCTCTTAGCAGCTCTGAGGACCCCTTTCCACAGTCACAGATCACGCCAGCCCCTACAGCCACGGATTTTTCTAGGCACAGACTTCCCTGGTCCTCCAGCTCCCGCAAAACGCGCGTTCCTCTCTCCCGCCTGGACCAGAGACCTCACCTTATCCCAGGCAAAATCTGACCTTTCCGTGGTGGAGTGTAGAGCTTCTCTGAACCCGTGTGCTTGCGCCAGTTGGGGAGCGTTGTTCTGGGGCTCGCAGCTGTTCCTGGGGTGCCGCTATTGTGGATTCTCAGGCTTCAGATAAGCTCCACTTTCCGGATCAAGATGGCGCAGACTCCGCGTCCAAGCCCGCAGCTCCGGGAGGGGACCCAGCCGCAGTTCGTGCTGCCAGGTCAGGGAAACCCCGTTCAGCAGTCCCCCACCTCCTTCTGGAATTCAGCTGTCTCCCAACCAGCCAACAAACACTCCTTGTGCGACCCTCAGCTGTTCTTTCTTTCTGCTCCGGGACAAGGCTCGGAACACGTCTGTCTATTCCGCCGCCATTATTCCCTCTCTCTCCTCCCATGAATCCTTCACCCAAGTCACAACTTCTTGCAGTTTAGGTTTCACAAAGTTTCCACGCTGATTACTCTCCATTCTATTTTCAATGTAGTCATTAATTTCCATGCACAAATTGTCTTTGAAGGGCTTGTTTATTGCAATATCAAGAGTCTGGAGATAGGCCGTCATTCCTCCAGGAATCATTATCTGATCTATTTTTCTTTTATGAAGAATGTCTTCATGTCTTTAGCGCGGTGAGTGCTGGCTGCATCCCAGACTAGCAGACCTCTTTGGCTCCCTCGCATAACAAGTGGCAACATTAAATCGACCCACTTCCTTATAACTGCTTGTGTGGCCCAGGCTTTTTCTGTTTCAGGAATAAAAACGCCCAAAACATGTTCAATTTTTTCCTTCTTGCCCTTAGAAATTATTAAAGGTGGGATTTTAGTGCCATCCAGACGAATTGCCAAAATACAGGAAACACGTGCACTTTCGTAAGCAGTGGAGGGAATGTACGCTAAGGAGGCACCCCGCTGCTCAATTGTTGTTTGAGATGATTGGCCCATAAACACTGCAGTTTCATCCATAGCAATCATGTTGGAAAGATTGTATTTAGAGAAGTCAGCATCATCAAAAAAGGACTTGAATGCAAGTGCTCACTTAATAACTTGAGTATCTTACAACCTAAACAATGTTGTAGATCTTCTTAAAGACAGTTCACTTCGCTGAAGGAAATTATCCAGCCAGTGTTGTGATGCTTTGAAGTCTTCGGGGGCTATGTCAAACTGTGGTGCCATTGCAAGGGCAAATTCTTGAATCTGAGCCCTATTCACAACCAAAGCCTTTGCTCTCCTGTCAACAACCCATTCACAGATCAGGTCTTCCAGCTCGGAAAATAATGGTCGCCGACCTGATCCACACTTGCGCTTTTTAGCATTTCCCTTGTCCACTTGTTCAATGAGATTACCATACTCTGCTCGCCATTTTCGGACCAATCGGATACTCAACATCTTCTCTTTGCAGAAAGAAGTAAGATTTTGGCCCCAAGAGTCTTCCATGATTCCTTTCTTGTACTCCATGGAGTAGCTTTTTCTTTTTATACTCATTTCTAGGGGTAAAAAAAGAGGAATTGGGGTATCAAGGTGGGGGGAGGAGATCACTCAAAATGACACAGGGGGGATCAGAGGGGGGAATCAAAATGGCACAGGAGAATCAGAGGGAGGATTACCATTTTAGTAACCCCTTTTGATCCTCCTGTGTCATTTTGATTGCCCCCTCTGATCCTCCTGTGTCATTTTAAGTGATCCCCCTCCCCCCACCCCTGTGCCACTGAACACCTTCACCAGACATCCCCCCTACCCCTTTATCAGACATTTACCCCTGGGCCTGCCTGGGGACTGTCACTGGGCTTGCTGGGGCCTGGATCTGGGCTGGAGCAGGGTCTGCCACTGACTGAGAACCTTCAGTCATCATGAAGGCGGCCACCAGCATCAGGTAGTGTCACCAGAGACAGACCAGCACTCACCACCTTAGCCGCATCCCGTCCGCTCTAATCCTCCTGTTCTTCTACACACATCTGCGAAAGTCTCCTCCTCTCACCCGCCCCGCGCTCACCGCTCACTCCGACCTCCGCTCCGCCTCCACACAGCAGTGACGTCAGGACTCCGCGTAACGTCACTGGTTGCTAGATGCCAGTCGGGGCGGCCCTAGTGACCAGTTTACAGTAAATTAATTTTCACTCTGAGACAGAGCCTGGGGGCCTTATTTTCTGGGGATGCCTTATATATCACTCAGAAGGAAACCTGTAAGTAGGTCTTATTTTCGGAGGATGTCTTATTTTTGGGGAAACACGGTACCACACAAAGCCACTCCATCAACACAGGGAAGCAGAAAAATGTGGAGACAAAGAAACATGTCACGAATGAAAGAAATGGAGGAAAGCAAACTACTGGACGACATAGAGTTCAGAACCACATTTATAAGGTTACTCAAGAATCTTCTAAAAACCGCTGAAAAACTTGATGAGACCTCTGAGGAGCTTAGTGAGACCTTCAAGGACCTTAATGAGAATGCCAAAAAAAAAATGGAAAAGGACCAGTCAGAAATTAAGCATACACTGTCTAAAATAAAGAATATAAAGAAACTCAACTGTAGATCAATGTACCCCAATAATCAAACCAAAGATCTGAAATATGAGAAAACAAAAAACACCCAACCAGAAAAACAAAAAGATAAAAGAATCCAAAAATATGAAGATAGTGTAAGGAGCCTCTGGGACAACTTTAAGCGTACCAACATCCGAATTTTTGAGGTGCCAGAAGAAGACAGAGAGCAAAATATTGAAAACCTATTAGAAGAAATAATTACAGAAAACTTTCCCTACCTGGTGAAAGAAATAGACTTACAAGTTCAGGAAGCGCAAAGAACCCCATACCAGAGGAATCCAAAGAGCACCACACCAAGACACATCATAATTAAAATGCCAAGGGCAATAGACAAAGAGAGAATCTTGAAAGCAGCAAGAGAAAAACGGTTAGTTACCTAAAAGGGAGCACCCATACAACTGTCAGCTAATTTCTCAGCAGAAACTATGTGGGCCAGAAGAGAGTGGCAAGAAATATTCAAAGTGATGAATAGCAAGGACCTACAACCAAGATTACTCTACCCCGCAAAGCTATCATTCAGAGTTGAAGGTCAGATAAAGAGCATCACAGACAAGAAAAAGCTAAAGGAGTTCATCACCACCAAACCAGGATTACATGAAATGCTGAAGGGTATTCTTTAAGAAGAGGAAGAAGAAAAAGGTAAAGATAAAAATTATGAACAACAAAATGACATCAAATACATAACCAACAAGTGAATCTAAAAATCAAGTGAATAAAAAATCTGAAGAACAGAATGGAATGGTGAATATAATAGAATCAGGGACATAGAAAGAGAGTGGACTGACAATTCTCTGGGGGAAAGGGGTGTGAGGGGTGCAGGAAGAGATTGGACAAAAATCTTACACCTTTGGATGAAGACAGTGGCGGGGGGTAAGGGCATGGGGTGGGGTGGGGAATCAGGTGGAGGGGAGCTATGGGGGGAAAAAAGAGGAACACCTGTAATAATCTGAACAATAAAGATTTATTAAAAAAAATAAAAAATAAATAAAAAATAAATACATCTGCTCTGGCATCTCTATCACTTCAGCTCATTATAGTTTAATATTAGAAAGTTGCAAGCACATGGTTCAAGCACTAGTCATTATTATTTGTGTAGGCTTGTACTTCACATTACTTCAAACCTCAGAATATCACAAAACATCATTTTCTATCTCAGACAGTGTCTACAGGTCAACATCCTTTATAGCCACAGGCTTTATTGGCTCTATCTTCCTTATTGTATGCCTCCTACACCAACTAAAATTCCACGTCACATCTCATCATTTTGGATCTGAAGCTGCTGCCTGATAATGACACTTTGTAGATGTCATATGACTACTCTTATTATGTCCCTATTTATCAATGAGGATCCTATTCTTTTAGTATTAATTAGTACAACTGACTTGCAATTAGTTTTTGTAAAATCCAAAAAAGAATAATTAACCTTGTACTTACTTTATTTATCAATACTAGCATCTTTACTTGTAATAATCACATTTTATCTTCCCCAAACAAACGTTTATGCCGAAAAAATCAAGCCCTTATGAATGTGGTTTTGACCCAAGAAATGCTAAAGGGGCTGTTGTAAAAAGAAGAAATAGAGAAGGAGGAACACAGGCTTAAAGAATAAAAATGGCAACAAACAAGTACCTATCAAGTACCTTAAATGTAAATGGATTAAATGTTCCAATCAAAAGACACAGTGTAGCTAAATGAATAAAAAAACATGACCTACATGTATGCTGTCTACAAGAGACCCACCTTAGAAAAAAGGACTCACACAAACTGAAAGTGAAGAGATGGGGAAAAAAAATTCCAGGAAAATAGAAATGAAAAGAAAGCTGGGGTAGCAATACTCATATCTGACAAAATAGACTTCAAAGTGAAGGCCATAATAAGAGATAATGAAGGCCCCTTCATAACACTAAAGGGATTGATACAACAAGAAAATATAACTCTGGTAAACATGTATGCACCCAATGCAGGAGCACCCGAATACATAAAAAAACTCCTGGATGAGATTAATAGTAATACAATCATAGTAGTGGACTTTAACACCCCTCTGACATCACAGGATAGATATTCTAGACAAAAAAATCACTAAGGAAATAGCGACCTTAAAAGACACACTAGATCAGATGGAATTAATTGACATTTTCAGGACATTTCATTCTAAAGCTAAAGAATATACATTCTTTAATAGCATGCTATTAAATAATAAATAGGCTACCAAAGAGATCAAAGAAGAAATAAAACACATACTGGAAACAAATTAAAGTGAACACACAACAAACCCAAATCTATGGGACACAGCAAAAGCAGCCTTGACAGGGAGGTTCATAGCACTACAGGCCAACCTAAAAAAAAAAGAAACAAAAAGAAAAGAAGAAAGAAAGAAAGAAAGAAAGAAAGAAAGAAAGAAAGAAAGAAAGAAAGACTTGTAATCAGTTATATAACCCTAAAACTTAAAGAATTAGAAAGAGAACAAGAAAAGACCAGAGTAAGTAGAAGGAAAGAAATGCTAAAGATCAGAGTAGAAATAAATGACATAGAGACTAAAACAAAACAAAGCAAACAAAAGATCAATAAAACCAAGAGCTGGTTCTTTGAAAGGATAAACAAGATTGATGAACCTTTAGGCAGAATCATCAAGAAACAAAGAGAGAGAGCCCAAATAAATAAAATCAGAAATGAAAGCGTTGAATTAACCACTGACCCCACATAAATACAAAGAATCATAAAAAATACTATGAATGCCTTTATGCCAAAGTAATGGACAACCTGGACAAAATGGACATATTCCTAGAAAATTTTAATTTTCCAAAACTCAATCAGGAAGAATCAGAAATTTCTGATAGGCCAATAATGACTAATGAAATTGAAGCAATAATAATAATAATAATAAAAGTTTCCAGAAAACAGAAGCCGTGGCCCAGATGGCTTCACAGGGGAGTTTTAGCAAACATTCAAAGAACTAACACCTATACTCCTCAAACTATTGCAAAAAATTCCAGAAGAAGGAACACTTCGAAGCTCTTTCTATGAGACCAGCATTACCTTCATTCCAAAACCAGATAAAGACACTACAGAGAAAGAGAACTACAGATCAATATCCTTGATGAACATAGATGCTAAAGTCCTCAACAAGGAGAGAGAAAAATGGCGGCAGAATAGAGGGACGTGTCCTGAGCCTTGAAATGGAGCAGATAGAGGGAGCAGCTGAAACGAGTGGAATCCAGCCTGAATTGGCGAAGGAGGCGCAGCTGGTGAGACAGTTTGCAGCCGGGAAGGGCAGAGATCCCCCCGACAAAAGTAAAGTCAAAGATCTAGGTTGTAGAATCTGCTGGACCTCTGAGCCCAGGTCAAGGAGAAACTACACAGCGCCAAGCCACGTCCCTGAGGACAGGCAAAGCGTCTGACTGAAAAAAAAAAAAAAGGGTCCACGGGACTGCGGGAGGTAGGGGATTTTAGACCTTGGAGTCTGGTTTTGGGATCTGAGCTCTAAGGCAGCCCTGAAGAGCTGCCGGACCACGCAGTGCCAGCAAGAAAGGAACTTGCAGAGACGTGGTCCCTCCTTGCACTGGGGCCTGCGCCTTTCTCCACTGAACCTGGTTCGTAAGACCCTTAGGATACAGACGCTTACCTGTAGTTGAGGTGCCGAAGAGGGAGTGGGGTTGTGGAATCTGGGGAGAGTAGGCAGCAGATGGTCCAGGAGAGGTGGAAGCGAGTCTGGTGCTGAGTCATATCTAGGCCCTGTTGCCATTTTCTCCTGAGAGATAGCCCCTCCCTCCAGTCTCCAGGCAACCAATATAGCCACACCCAGATCCCACACTGATTAACACCAAGGAATCTCAATACTCCCTGAGGCCATAGGATCTGCCCTAAAGTGAAATCTTTAGAAGTTAAGCACCTCAATTACACAGCTACACTGCTAGAGCCCTTCAGAGTGCTTCAGTGTGCCTCACTGGCAAACTTACCGCGGGTGCTCCTGTGAGCCACCACTGGGTGTAAGCGCCTATCCACCACAGGTGCAGCAGTGAAAGCTGAGTCTGCCCACCCCATAACTACAGAACTCTGGGCATCACAGTCACACCTTTCCAGAGTGCAGGCTCCCTGAGCCACATCACCCTGACAGACAGTTCCTTGGTGCCACTGTGAGTCCCCACTGGGCATGCGTGGTTTCAATTAAGGGTGCAAGACAGCAAAAATTGGGATACTCCCCTCCACGGCAGCTGACTTCTAGACACCACAATTGTGCCTCTCAAGCTCACAGGCCTACATCAAGAGAACCCAAATAGCTCAAGTAGGGAGCTACACTAGATTACCAAGCCCAGGAAAACTGAGAGATTACACCAGTAGCACCATCACCAAAAGAACCTGGGTAGCAAAGCAATTGGATCTACAATTAAAACATTACAGGAAAACATGGGGAGACAAAAAAGCAACTCCCAAAGGAAAGAAAAAGAGGAATCACCAGAGAGGGAGTTAAATGAAATTGAGGCTAGTAGCTTAACAGAGAAAGAATTCAGAGTAATGGTTATAAGGATGTTTAAATGGATGGATGACAAATACACACAACTCAATGAGAACTATAAGGAGCGAATGAGAATGTCACCAACATGAAAAGAAACCAAGAAGAGATGAAGAATGACATAGCTGCAATAAAGAACACATTGGAAGGCTTAAACAGTAGACTAGGAGAGGCTAAGGACCGCATCAGCGAATTAGAAGACAAGGTAGGAAAAAACACACAAACACAACAGCAACTGGAAAGAAGACTTAAAAAGCAAGAGGAGAGCCTAAGGGAGCTTTGGGACAACACAAAACGAAACAATATTAGAATAATAGGGATACCAGAAGGAGAGGAAGAGAAGCAAGGAATAGAAAACCTGTTTGAAGAAATAATGACAGAAAACTTCCCTGATATTGGCAAGAAAAAAACTATGCAAGTCCAAGAAGTACATAGAGTCCCAAACAGGTTGAACCCCAAAAGACCGACACCAAGACACATCATAATTAAATTGGCGAACACTAACGACAAAGTAAGAATCTTAAAGGCTGCCAGAGAGAAACAGAAAGTTACCTACAAGGGCTCTCCTATTAGAATACTCCTATTAGAATATCAACTGATTTCTCAACAGAAACACACCAGGCCAGAAGGGAATGGAATGAAATATACAAAGTGATGCAAAGCAAGGGTTTGAATCCAAGAATACTATACCCAGCAAGGCTATCATTCAAAATTGAAGGTGGAATCAGGAGCTTCACAGACAAAAAAGGGCTAAGAGAGTTTATCACTACCAAGCCAGCAATGCAAGAGATGCTAAAGGGACTGCTGTAAAAAGAAGAAAGAGAAAGGCAAAAAGAAACACAAACACTAAGGAAAAATATGACAAAAAACATGTACTTGTCAATAATAACATTAAACGTAAATGGATTAAAGGCACCAATCAAAAGACATAGGGTAGCTGAATGGATAAGAAAACATGACCCATATATTTGCTGTCTACAAGAGACCCACCTCAGAGCAAAGGATTCACACAGACTGAGAGTGAAGGGATGGAAAAACATTTTTCAGGCAAATGGAAATGAGAAAAAAGCTGGGGTTGTGATACTAAATCTGATAAAACAGACCTCAAAGTAAAGGCCATAACAAGAGATAAGGAAGGCCACTACATAATACTAAAGGGAGCAATTCAACAAGAAGATATAACTCTGGTAAACATATATGCACCCAATGCAGGAGCACCCAAATACATAAAAGAACTCCTAGAAGATATCAAGGGAGAGATCGACAACAATACAATCATAGTAGGAGACTTTAATACACCACTGACATCACGGGATAAATCCGCTAGACAAAAAATCAGCAAAGAAACAGCAATTCTAAATGATGCACTAGATCAAATGGACCTAATTGACATCTTCAGAGCATTTCACCCCAAAGCCACGGAATATACGTTCTTCTCAAGTGCACATGGGACATTTTCAAAAATAGACCACATACTGGGTCACAAGCAAAGTCTCCCCAAATTCAAAAAGATTGCAATCATATCAAGCATTTTCTCAGACCACAATGGCATAATATTAGAAATAAACTATAATAAAAACATTCCAAAAAATTCAAACACTTGGAAGCTGAATAGCATGATCACAATGATTGGGTGATCAACGAGATCAAAGAAGAAATTAAAAACATCCTGGAGACTAATGACAATAAAAACACAACAATGCAATTGCTATGGGACACAATGAAAGCAGTCCTGAGAGGGAAGCTTATAGCTCTACAGGCCTACCTCAAAAAAACAAGAAAAAATGCTAATAAATGATCTAACTCAACAACTCCAAGAATTAGAAAGAGAGCAACAAGAAAAGCCCACAGTGAATAGAAGAAAGGACATAATAAATATTAGGGCAGAAATGAATGACATAGAGACCAAAAAAACAATACAAAAGATCAACAAAACCAAGAGCTGGTTCTTTGAAAGGATAAACAAGATTGATGAACCTCTAGCCAGGCTCACCAAGAAGCAAAGAGAGAGGACCCAAATAAACAAAATCAGAAATGAAAGAGGAGAAATAACAACAGACCCCACCGAAATACAAAGGATTGTTAAAAAATACTCCGAACAACTCTATTCCAACAAACTGGACAACCTGGAGGAAATGGACATATTCCTAGAAAAATATAACCTTCCAAAACTCAATCTGGAAGAATCTAAACAGCTCAATATGCCAGTAACTATGGAAGAAATTGAAGCAGTCATCAAAAAGCTTCCAGGAAACAAAAGCCCGGGGCCAGATGGCTTCACAGGAGAGTTTTACCAAACATTCAAGGAAGAACTAAAACCTATCCTCCTCAGACTAATCCAGAAAATTCAAGAGGAAGGAACACTTCCAAGCTCCTTCTATGAAGCCAGCATCACCCTAATACCAAAACCAGATAAAGATAACACAATGAAAGAGAATTATAGACCAATATCCCTCATGAATATAGATGCCAAAATCCTCAACAAAATTCTAGCAAATCGAATCCAGCAGTACATCAGAAAGATCATACACCATGACCAAGTAGGATTTATCCTGGGGATGCAAGGATGGTACAATATTCGCAAATCAATAAACGTGATACATCACATAAACAAATTGAGAGATAAAAACCACATGGTCATATCAATTGATGCAGAAAAAGCATTTGACAAAATCCAACACCCTTTCTTGATAAAAACTCTCAACAAGGTGGGAATAGAAGGATCATACCTGAACATAATAAAAGCCATATATGACAAACCCACAGCCAACAGCATACTCAATGGGCAAAAACTAAAACCATTTCCCCTAAGAACAGGAACAAGACAGGGATGCCCACTCTCACCACTCCTGTTCAATAAAGTGCTGGATGTATTAGCCATTGCGATCAGACAAGAAGAAGAAATAAAAGGCATTAAAATTGGAAAAGAAGAAGTAAAACTGTCCTTATTCGCAGATGACATGATACTGTACATAGAAAACCCTAAAGACTCCATCAAAAAATTACTAGACTTAATAAATGAATTCGGCAATGTAGCAGGATACAAAATTAATGCCAAGAAATCTATGGCATTTCTATACACCAATAATGAACTTACAGAAAGAGAGACTAAAAAAGCAATCCCATTTACTATCGCACCAAAAAAAAAAAAATGATACCTAGGAATAAACTTAACTAAGGAGGTAAAAGACCTATACGTGGAAAATTACACGACACTGAAAAAAGAGATAGAGGAAGACATAAACAGATGGAAGAACATAGCATGTTCATGGATTGGTTGAATCAACATCATCAAAATGTCCATACTACTCAAAGCAATCTATAAATTCAATGCACTTCCCATTAAAATACCAACGACATATTTCACAGACCTAGAAAGAACTTTCCAAAAATTTATCTGGAATAAAAAAAGACCCCGAATAGCTGCAGCAATCCTGAGAAAGAAGAACAAAGTAGTGGGATCTCAATACCGGATATCAAGCTGTATTACAAAGCCACTGTTCTTAAAACAGCCTGGTACTGGCACAAGAACAGACATATTGATCAATGGAATAGAATAGAGAACCCAGAAATTGACCCAAATCACTATGCTCAATTAATATTTGACAAAGGAGGCACGAACATACAATGGAGTCAAGACAGTCTCTTCAACAAATGGTGTTGGGAAAATTGGACAGATACATGCAAAAAAATGAAGATCGATCACCAACTTACACCATACACAAAAATAAACTCAAAATGGATAAAGGACTTAAACATAAGATGGGAAACCATAAAAATACTAGAGGAATCCACAGGCAGCAAAATCTCAGACATATGCCAAAGGAACTTCTTCACTGATATTGCTCCGAGGGCAATGGAAACTAAAGAGGAAATAAACAAATCAGACTACATCAAAATAAAAAGCTTTTGCACAGCAAAGGAAACCATCAATAAAACAACAAGAAAGCCCACTGCATGGGAGAACATATTTGCCAATGATATCAACGATAAGGGTTTAATCTCCAACATTTGCAGGGAACTCATGCAGCTTAACAAAAAGAAGATAAACAACCCAATAAAAAAAATGGGCATCTGATCTAAATAGACACTTTTTGAAAGAAGACAGAAGGAAGGCCAAGAGACATATGAAAACCTGCTCAAAGTCACTAATCATCCGAGAGATGCAAATGAAAACAACAATGCGGTACCATCTCACACCTGTCAGAATGGCTAACATCAAAAAATCAACAAATTACAAGTGCTGGTGAGGATGTGGAGAAAAAGGAACCCTCGTGCACTGCTGGTGGGAATGCAGACTGGTGCAGCCACTGTGGAGAACAGTATGGAGTTTCCTCAAAAAACTAAAAATGGAACTCCCATTTGACCCAGTGATCCCACTTCTAGGACTATATCCCAAGAAACTAGAAACACGAATCAGAAAGGATATATGCACCCCAATGTTCACAGCAGCACAATTCACCATAGCTAAGATTTGGAAACAGCTTAAATGCCCATCAGCAGATGAGTGGATTAAAAAACTGTGGTATATCTACACAATGGAATACTACGCTGCGGTAAAAAAGGAGTTCCTAGCATTTGCAACAACATGGATGGAGATGGAGAGTATTATCTTAAGTGAAATAAGCCAGGCAGAGAAAGATAAATATCACATGATCTCACTCATTTGTGGAATATAATGAACGGCATAGACTGATGAACAAGAACTGATCCAGAGACTGAGAAACGTTGAACAGCACGTCATACCTCAGGGAAGGTAGGGGAGGGTGGGGGAGAAATCAACCAAGGGACTTGTGTGCATGCATATGAGCCTAATCAATGGACACAGACAACAAGGGGGTGGGGCATAAGTGGGGGGTGGGGGGTTATGGGGGAATAATTTGTGTTTTTGCCTCCCTGACAAAGTTTATATAAAGTTACAAAAAGAAATTGTCAACCAGTTTGAAATTGAATTGCCATGGCCTAGAGCAAAGAATATCCTTACATGATATTATTCTACAATGTCATTATAATTTTAGATATTTTACAACAGCATATTGTACAATTATCCCAAACAAACTTACAAACTAATTCTTGGAATGTTTGGCAGCAATTTAAAAAAAATAAAATAAAATAAAGAGGACATGAAATGACTTAATCTCTTTCAGAAGGAATTAAGGCACTGGGAAGGCACCTGAGCATTCTATATTGGCCCCTCTTGCCTTTTGTGCCAAGAGGGACCCTCTTCTCACAATCCAATTGCCCTCAGCTGTTGCCTGAGATTTCTTTTCATGCTGAGCTTGAAGCCTCATGGTGGCTAGTACCATGGATCTGTCTCTCGCCCAATTGTGTGAGCTGGGCCCTCCCTGGAGAAGAAACCTGAGTTCCCCGAGATATGTGATCAGTTCTGGGGCCCCGCCAGCAGGCCAGGGGATCCCAAGGCAGGTGCTGGGCATGGAGGCCATGGGGGCATAGGCTACTAAGGAGACAGAACTGAACCTCACATCACCCTGCTTGGCCCCGGAGGATGACTGGTTAGCCAGAGACGGGTAAGATTCTTCAGGGAAGGAACAACCTAAGACAGGCACAGTCGCAGAGGGGCCATCAGGAGAGAACTTGGGGATCATCAGAGGTGGGGCACAGACCCCCACCCTCCCAACCTAGCAGGGGCCTGAACCCTCGCCCCGTCTGAAGGAGGTCTCCTGCTCCCATGGCTGCTTTGCTTCCCACGCCCAGCTCAGATCGGGACACAGGTGACAGAGAGTGTGACTTGGCCCAGCTCAGATTGGGACCCAGGTAACAGACAGAGACTTGGCTGACAGCAGCTGCCCTATATCTAAATCCAGCCTAGCACCAGGAATGCTCAGGGCCTACTCAAGAATGCAAATAATCCTTTCCACTAATATTTACAGGGTAAACTAAGATTGTTGGTAGAGTATTAAATTTGACAGTAAAATAATAATCAAGTTTTCAGATTAAATTAAATAGGCTAATTCAAATAAGTGAATATTCAAGAAAATTTAATTGTACTGGACAAAAAGCTGTTCCTAAAGTGTTAACTAAAATTTCTATTGGTACTTCATCTCATGGTAAAATTCCTGAACATGCAATGAAACTAAAGCAGCCATATTTTTGTGCAAAAAATTAAAATTTAAAGTTATCAAGACTGCATTATAAAATTTACAAAAGCCTCCATTGATCAAAAAAGGGGGGATAGTAGGGTAATATCATGTAGGGAAAAATATCCTATAAGTAAATTACATCTAGAAAATTTTTACTTCACAAAATTAATTTTCATTTGTAATGCTAACAGCAAGACACCCATGAAAAACACACATGGTGTCTAAATAAGACAAAGGAAAATCGTTTGGGCAAAAATAAAAAGGATCCCAAATCAATTATATAGAAAAGATTCCTGTATTAACTTTTGGTCGAGAATATGTTTGTATATTTTCAGAAAACAACTCCAAGACCATGTGGATTCCTGCAACAGAGAGGAATTGACAGGTCTGCTCCAACCACGAAGACAAGAGGAGAAACAGTCCAGAGATGGGAGACGCTGACGATGCCTTGCCACGCTAGCATTCAGAAGCTGTGCGACGCAGCAGCTTGCCTAGGACCAAACCAGAGAGGGTTGGACCTGCATTGCCACCATGTGCCCACCATCCAGATATCATTGCTGACATGTACACATAAGAAACTGTTTGACATTGAAACGGGGACTCAGAACTGTTGGACATTGAAATTGGGACTCAAACATTTTTTGTTATTATATGTTTATTTCTAGTCTGCAGAGGCAAGATTTTTTAAAGGAAAGAAAAGGGGAAAAATAGATACAGAAGCAAAGAAGCATTGAACAGACTGTCAAACTACAGCAGGAAGGCAGAAGAGGTTTTTGGGGGGGGCTGTAAGAGATCAACTGAAGGACTTGTACACATGCATATAAGCATAACCAATGGATAAAAGACACTGGGGGGGGCAGGTAAAGGCATGTACTGGGGGGAAGGGGAGGCTGGGGGGAGGTCAATGGGGAAAAAAAAGAGACATATGTACTACTATTTGTAATACTTCAAACAATTAAAAAATATTTAAAAGAAAAAAAAATAAAGTCCTCAACAAAATATTAGCAAATTGGATCCAGCAATGCATTACAAAGATCATACACCTTGACCAAGTGGGATTTTTCCACTTGGGTATGCAAGGTGGTACAATATTCACAAATCAATAAACGTGTTGCATCACATAAACAGATTGCAAGACAAAAATCACATGATCATATCAATTGATGCAGAAAAAGCATTTAACAAAATCCAACACCCTTTCTTGATAAAAACTCTTGGCAAAGTGAGAATAGAGGGATCATATCTCAACATAATAAAAGCAATATATGACAAGCCTACATCATACTCAATGAAAAAAACTAAAACCATTTCCCCCAAGAACAGGAACAAGACATGGATGCCCTCTTTCACCACTCTTCTTCAACATAGTATGAGAAGCCCTAACCATAGCGATTAGACAAGAAGAAGAAATAAAAGGCATCTAAATTGGAAAGGAGAGGGAGAAAAATGGCAGCGGAATAGACAGACGTGTTCCGAGCCTTGTCTGGGAGCAGAAAGAAAGAACAGCTGAGGGTCGCATGAGGAGTGTTTGTTGGCAAATTAAGGGACAGCTAAACTTCAGGAGAAGGTAGGGACTGCTAGACAGGGTTCCCCTGACCGGGCAGCCCCCACTGCGGCTGGGTCCACTCCTGGAGCTGCGGGCTCGGACGCGGAGTCTGCGCCATCCTGAAAGGGAAAGTGGAGCTTATCGGAAGCCTGAAAATCCACAACTGTGGCACTCACAGAACAGCGAGCCCCAGAACACCGGTCCCCAGTTGGCGCAAACATGCAGACTCAAAGGAGCTCTACACTCCACCACGGAAAGGTCAGATTTTGCCTGGGATAAGGTGAGGTCTCTGGTCTTGGCGGGAGAGAGGAATGCGTGTTGTGTGGGAGTTAAAGGACCAAGGAAGTATGTGCCTAGAAAAATCCGTGGCTGTTGGGGCTGGCGGGATCCATGAATGTGGAAGGGGGTCCTCAGAGCTGCTAACAGAAGGGATCTCTAAAAAGCAACCCATTTTGATCTGACGTGCAGGGACAGCCTAATAATTTCAAAGATGTGCCGGCTGCTTAGACTTGTGCGCAGACCCATTGTTCACACACTTGGGCTTTTTTCTCTTCAAATCCTTGCTTCTGATTACTAAACCCAATACATATGATCACCCAGTTGGGGACACCCTGGGAGACTGCAGGGGATAGTGTTTTTCTGGAACCTGGGGATCATAGCAGGGAGTGACCATCGGAGAGCCAGCTCTGAGCCCACTTCCACAAACCGGTATTGAGTACCACAGGGAAAGAAGATGTAAATACAGGCTAGAGAGGCCAAAGAGATCCAGTAGTCAATCCAGAAACACTGCCACCCAGGGGCTGAATCACAAATTGACTCTTGTGTAATCAAAAATAAAGAAATACGAGAAATTAAGACACACTGCCTGCTTAAAAATCAGGACTGGCTTACAACACTGAGGAGCAGTGGAACGCAGGGAAATGCAATACTGTCCAGACTGAGAAACAGGCGTGCCAAACAGAATAATAGAGGAAGTGAATGACCTTCACTACTGCACGTTTTATTTTTTTATTTTTTTTATTTTATTTTCATTTTTTGCATCTCTTACTCAAGAAACTAATTTTTTTTCCTTTTTCCTCACTTGATTTTACCTTTTTAATTATTACATTTTTATTTTCAATCAGTATCATTACTACTACTATTTTACCTTATTTTTTTTTAAGTATCATTTTATTTTCTCTTTATTTTACTTTGGGATTAGTGTTCTACATTCTAGTTTCATCTTTCCTTTAGCATCGTTTTACTCTATCTCAACTCTACCTTTATGCCATCACTCTCTTCCTAACCTTTCCCTTTTCGATGTCCTGTTTATCTTACCCCTTTCCTGCTTTAGATTTTCCCTATTCTTTCTGTTTACGCCCTGATAAAATTTCACCCTACTTATATATCTAATCTACAATCCCCTGCTCCAGGTCCATACACACCTCTCTCTTCACTGTCATAACTATCCAAAAATTGTCTTTCTCTCTGTCCTTTTGTTGTTGTTTGCTTGAATGTTGATTATATCGAATTTTTATGCTTTTTTGTGAGATTGTTTTGCTTATTCTATTTTTTGTTTGCTTGTTTTTTTTTGTTTCCTTTGTTTTTGTTTGTTCTTTTGCTTCTGTTTTCCCTTGCCTTGCTTGATATTAGTTGGTGTTGTAGTTGGTATTAATCCCCAGGTACTTGTTGCTGGCATTTTCTGCGATTAGTGATTGTTCTATTGGAATTTTCTCCCCATATATATTAGTTTGTTCCCCTTTCTCTCTTAGTCTCTTTCTTGTCTCTCTTACTTTTTTTCCTTTTCCCAATTTCATTTTGACACTCCTTTTTTTTTCTTTCTTTCTTTTTCCTTTTCTTCTTTCTCTCCTGTCCCCTAATTTGCCTTTCTCTGGTGGTCACCTTTATTGGAGGTTATTAATATCATGTATACATTTCTGTTCAGTGCCTTGTGTGTTGTAGCTGGTTGTGTTGTATTTTCTGCCTTTAAATCAATGCAGAAGAGAGAGAACTACATAACCAGACATCCAGAGAAGAGAGACCATGGGGAGACAGAGAAACAGCCCGCATATGAAAGAAAAGCAGGCATCCCCAGAAAAGGAAGTAAATGAAATGGAGGCAAGCGATCTTCCAGAGAAAGAGTTCAGTGAAATGGTCATAAGGTGGCTGAAAAGAATGGAAGACAAATTCAACAATATGAGCAAGAACCAAGAGGAAATGAAGAAGAACCATGAAGAAATGAAAAATGACATCACTGCTGTAAAGAACTCAATAGATAGCATCAAGAGTAGACTAGAAGAAGCAGAGGACCGCATCAGTGAGCTAGAAGACAAGATGGGAAAAATACCCAAGTAGAGCAACTTCTAGAAAAAAAATTAAAAAGCAGGAGGAGATCCTAAGGGAACTTTGGGACAACATGAAACAAAACAATATCTGCATAATAGGGGTTTCAGAAGGAAAGGAAACTGAGCAAAGAATAGAAAACCTGTTTGAAGAAATAATGACAGAAAACTTCCCTGATATAAGGAAGAAAAAACCCACACAAATCCAAGAAGCTCACAGAGTCCCAAGCAAAATGAACCCCAAAAGACCAACGCCAAGGCACATTATAATTAAATTGGAAAGCATCAATGACAAAATAAGAATCTTAAAAGCGGCAAGAGAGAGACAGAAAGTTACATATAAAGGAACCCACATCAGAATAGCAACTTATCTCAACAGAAACTCATCAGGCCAGAAGGGAATGGAATGAAATATACAAAGTCATGCAAAGGAAGGGTCTCAATCCAAGAATACTGTACCCAGCAAGGCTATCAATCAAAATTGAAGGTGAAATCAGGAGCTTCACAGACAAAAAAGGACTAAGGGAATTTATTACCACCAAACAAGCAATGCAAGAAATGCTAAAGAGATTGCTGTAAAAAAAGAAATAGGAAGTGAAGAAGGAACACAGGGGTAAAGAATAAAAATGGCAACAAATAAGTACCTATCAATAATAACTTTAAATATAAACGGATTAAATGCCCCAATCAAAAGACATAGGATAACGGATTGGATAAGAAAACAAGACCCATATATCTGCTGTCTACAAGAAACCCACCTCAGAAAAAAAGATGCACACAGACTGAGGGTGAAGGGATGGAATAAGGTCTTCCAGGTGAATGGAAATGAAAAAATAGCTGGGGTAGCAATACTTATATCTGACAAATTAGATCTCAAAGTGAAGGACATAATAAGAGATAAGAAAGGCCACTTCATAATACTAAAAGGGATCAATCCAACAAAAAGAAATAACTCTGGTAAACATATATGCGCCCAATACAGGAGCACCCAAATACATAAAAAATCTTCTGGAGGATATCAAGAGAGAGATTGACAGCAACACAATCATAGTAGGAGACTTTAATACCCCACTATCATCATTGGACAAATCCTCTAAACAAAAATTAAGCAAAGAAACATCAATCATAAATGACTCACTAGACCAGATGGAATTAATTGACATCTTCAGAACATTTCACCCCAAAGGCACAGAATATACATTCTTCTCAAGTGCACATGGGTCATTTTCAATGATAGACCATATGTTGGGACATAGGGAAAGTCTCTTCAAATTCAAGAAGATAGAAATCATATCAAGCATCTTCTCAGACTACAATGGCATAAAACTGGAAATCAACTACAATAAAAACAATCAAAGGAAATAAAACACATGGAGACTAAACAGCATGCTATTAAACAATGACTGGGTTACCAGAGAGATCAAGGAAGAAATAAAAAAGATCATGGCAACAAATGACAATAAAAACACAACAATTCAAAATCTATGGGACACAGCGAAAGCAGTCTTGAGAGGGAAGTTCATAGCTCTACAAGCCTACTGCAAAAAACAAGAAACAATGGTAATAAATTACCTAACCCAACAACTCAAAGAGTTAGAAAAAGAGCAACAAGAAAAGCCCAGTGTAAGCAGAAGGAAGGAAATAATAAAGATCAGAGCACAGATAAACGTCATAGAGACCAAAGAAACAATACAAAAGATCAACAAAACCAAGAGCTGGTTCTTTGAAAGGATAAACAAGATTGATGAACCTCTAGCCAGGCTCACCAAGAAGCAAAGAGAGAGGACCCAAATAAACAATATCAGAAATGAAAGAGGTGAAATAACAACAGATTCCGCCGAAATACAAAGGATTGTTAAAAAATACTACGAACAACTCTATTCCAACAAACTGGACAACCTGGAGGAAATGGACATATTCCTAGAAAAATATAACCTTCCAAAACTCAATCAGGAAGAATCTAAACAGCTCAATATGCCAGTAACTATGGAAGAAATTGAAGCAGTCATCAAAAAGCATCCAGGAAACAAAAGCCCAGGGCCAGACGGCTTCACAGGAGAGTTTTACCAAACATTCAAGGAAGAACTAAAACCTATCCGCCTCAGACTATTCCAAAAAATTCAAGAGGAAGGAACACTTCTAAGTTCCTTCTATGAAGCCAGCATGACCCTAATACCAAAACCACATAAAGACAACACAATGAAGGAGAATTAAAGGCAATATCCCTCATGAACGTAGATGCCAAAATCCTCAACAAAATTCTAGCAAATCGGATTCAGCAGTACATCAGAAAGATCATACACCATGACCAAGTAGGGTTTATCCCAGGAATGCAAGGATGGTACAATATCCACAAATCAATAAATGTGATACACCACATAAACAAATTGAGAGATAAAAATCACATAGTCATATCAATTGATGCAGAAAAAGTATTTGACAAAATCCAACACGTGTTCTTGATAAAAACTCTCAACAAGGTGGGAATAGAAGGATCATACCTCAACATAATAAAAGCTATATATGATAAACCCACAGCTAACATCATACTCAATGGGCAAAAACTAAAACCATTTCCCCTAAGAACAGGAACAAGACAGGGATGCCCACTCTCACCACTCCAGTTTGACATAGTACTGGAAGTATTAGCCATTGCAATTAGACAAGAAGAAGAAAGAAAAGGCATCCAAATTGGAAAAGAAGAAGTAAAGCTGTCCTTATTTGCAGATGACATGATATTGTACATAAAAAACCCGAAAGACTCCATCAAAAAAGTAACAGACTTAATAAATAAATTCGGCAATGTAGCAGGATACAAAATTAATGCCAAGAAATCTATGGCATTTCTATATACCAATAGTGAACTTACAGAAAGAGAGACTAAAAAAGCAATCCCATTTACCATCACACCAAAAAAATTAAGATACCTAGGAATAAACCTAACCAAGGAGGTAAAAGACCTATACGCGGAAAACTATAGGACACTGAAAAAAGAGATAGCGGAAGATGTAAACAGATGGAAGAACATACCATGTTCATGGATTGGTAGAATCAACATCATCAAAATGTCCATACTACCCAAAGCAATCTATAAATTCAATGCACTCCCCATTAAAATACCAATGACATATTTCACAGACCTAGAAAGAACTTTCCAAAAATTCATCTGGAATAAAAAAAGACCCCGAATAGCCAAACTAATCCTGAGAAAGAAGAATATAGTAGGAGGGATCTCAATACCAGATTTCAAGCTGTATTACAAAGCCACTGTCCTCAAAACAGCCTGGTACTGGCACAAGAACAGACATATAAATCAATGGAATAGAATAGAGAATCCAGATATCGACCCAAACTACTATGCGCAATTAATATTTGACAAAGGAGGCATGAACATACAATGGAGTCAAGACAGTCTCTTCAATAAATGGTGTTGGGGAAATTGGACAGATACATGCAAAAAAATGAAACTAGATCACCAACTTACACCATACACAAAAATAAACTCAAAATAGATACAGAACTTAAATATAAGACGGGAAACCATAAAAATACTAGATGAATCCACAGGCAGCAAAATCTCAGACATATGCCAAAAGAACTTCTTCACTGATACAGCCCCTAGGGCAACGGAAGCCAAAGAGAAAATAAACAAATGGGACTACATCAAAATAAAAAGCTTTTTCACAGCAAAAGAAACCATCAACAAAACAACAAGAAATCCCACTGTGAGGGAGAACGTACTTGCAACTGTTATCACTGATAAAGGTTTAATCTCCAACATCTACAGGCAGCTTATACAACTTAATAAAAATGAAGATAAATGATCCAATAAAAAAATGGGCAACGGACCTAAATAGAATCTTTTCGAAAGAAGACAGAAGTAACGCCAAGAGACACATGAAAACCTGCTCAAAGTCACTAATTATCCGAGAGATGCAAATCAAAACGACAATGCGATAGCATTTCACACCTGTCAGAATGGCTAACATCAAAAAATCAACAAACGACAAGTGTTGGCGAGGATGTGGAGAAAAAGGAACCCTCGTGCACTGCTGGTGGGAATGCAGACTGGTGCAGCCACTGTGGAGAACAGTATGGAGTTTCCTCAAAAAACTGAAAATGGAACTCCCATTTGACCCAGTAATCCCACTCCTAGGAATATATCCTAAGAAACCAGAAACACCAATCAGAAAGGATATATGCACCCCTATGTTCATAGCAGCACAATTTGCAATAGCTAAGATTTGGAAACAGCCTAGGTGCCCGTCAGCAGATGACTGGATCAGAAAACTATGGTACATCTATACAATGGAATACTATGCTGCCATAAAAAGGAAGGAATTATTACCATTTGTAGGCACCTGGATGGAATTAGAGAACATTATGCTAAGTGAAATAAGCCAGTCAATGAAAAAAAATACCACATGATCTCACTCATTTGTGGATAATGAAAAACAGTATAAACTGATGAACAAAAAGATAGATACAGAGGCAGTAAAGCATCAAACAGACTGTCAAATTACAGCGGGAAGGTTAGGGAGAGGTGGGGAAAATAAGAGATCAACTGAAGGACTTATATGCATGCATATAAGAGTAACCAACAGGTGCAAAACATTGGGGGGTGAGGGCATGTATGGGAGTGGGGTGGGGGGGCAATGGTAAGATATGTACACATATAATACCTTAATAAAAAAATTTAAAAAAAGAAATAATATTTATATGGGAAAAAAAACACAAAACTGAAAATGGAACTCCCATTTGACCCAGTAATCCCACTCCTAGGAATATATCCTAAGAAACCAGAAACACCAATCAGAAAGGATATATATGCACCCCTATGTTCATAGCAGCACAATTTACAATAGCTAAGATTTGGAAACAGCCTAGGTGCCCGTCAGCAGATGAGTGGATCAGAAAACTATGGTACATCTACACAATGGAATACTATGCTGCCATAAAAAGGAAGGAATTATTACCATTTGTAGGCACCTGGATGGAATTAGAGAACATTATGCTAAGTGAAATAAGCCAGTCAATGAAAGAAAAATACCACATGATATCACTCATTTGTGGATAATAAAAAAATATTATAAACTGATGAACAAAAAGATAGATACAGAGGCAGTAAAGCATCAAACAGACTGTCAAATTACAGCGGGACAGTTAAGGAGAGGTGGGGGAAATAAGAGATCAACCGAAGGACTTATATGCATGCATATAAGAGTAACCAATGCATGCAAAACATTGGGGGGTGAGGGCATGTATGGGAGTGGGGTGGGGGGGCAATGGTAAGATATGTACACATATTATACCTTAATAAAAATATATATAAAAGAAAAAAAATAAAAGCTGGTATATATGTAAAAAATAAAATAAATAAATTGGAAAGGAGAAAATAAACTGTCATTATTCACAGATGACATGATATTGTACATAGAAAACCCTAAAGACTCCATAAAAAAATGACTACATTCAATACATAACTTCAAAAATGTAGCAGGATACAAAATTAACACCCAGGAATTGATGGCATTTTTATACACCAACCATGAACTCTCAGAAAGAAAAAGCAAGAAAACAATCCCATTTACCAAAATATTTTTTAACAAAAAATTAAGATAAGTAGGAATAAACTTAACCAAGAAGGTAAAAGATCTGTACTAAGAAAACTATAGGACATTGAAAAAAGAGATAAGGAAGATATAAACAAGTGGAAGAATATACCATGTTCTAAATTACCAAGTACCTATTAAAATACAAGGAAAGTGAAAGAGAAACAGCACCAGCCCTGGCCTGGCGGTTCCACCGCCCCCTCCGCCCTCCCACAGCAGGCAGGAGCAGCACCTCTCCAGTACTAATTACTTTTAAAACTCTTTTTGTAAAGAGAGAGATTAAATTTTGGAGGTATTTCAGGATCCATTGGAATAACTTAGTCATTTTTCAGTCAATTAAAAAGTCTCTTAAATTTTAAATTTGAAAAGGTTGTAAAACAAGCTTCTATAATAATAAAAGCTTAATATGCTAATTAGACCAGACATCCTTCCAGACAACCTTCCGGATGAATACAGGGCTGCAACGGAAGCCTGGGTTCCAGGTGCCAGAAGTAAGCCAGTGCTGGCAGTTGGGGGAAGAAAGGCCTACTCTTGCATGAATTTTGTGCATGGGGCCTCTAGTAATTAAGTATTATGATATGCATTTTGTAAATACTGGGTAAGGCATCAATTAAACTTTAAAATAGTGTTAGTATTAAATATTTTATCCGGACTACAAGATTTTCTTTAATTTACATAAGTATTTAATTTTTTTAGGCCAGTAAATGCCATTTGGAGAAAGAAAATGCACAACACATAATACAAAGATGAATACATATCATACAAATGCTACAGACCATATACATCATTCAAGAGTAATTCACCTTTTTTCCTTAAATATATATTTCCATATTTTTTTAATCCTCACCTGAGGAGCGAGGATATTTTTTTCCATTGATTTTTAGAGAATGGGAGAAGTGAGGTGGGGAGAGAGGGAAACATCAATGTGACAGAGACACATCTATTGGTTGCCTCCCACACATGCCCTGACTGAAAGTGGGATCAGACCTGCAGCCCAGGTACATACCCTTGACTGGGAATCAAACCTGCAACCCGCTGATGCATAGGACAATGCTGTAACCATTGAGCGCAGACATGGCTGTATTTTCATTTTTTAAATTAAAAGTAGTTTAATGTATGAGAATTTTTAATGTTTAAAAACCTCAACTTTCAATGATAGTGAAAAATTAAGCAACCAATATTTCCTACAACTTTTATTAACATATTTTATTATTTTAAATTTAGGCACCCAGAGACCACTGCAATATGGCCATTTTAAAATGAGATTTCTAGTGAGATCTTGCTATTTCTGTAAAGCAATTACCAGTAACAGGATTTCTATCAGGAGTATTAATGAGAGCTGGGCTCCGGAAGTTTCTGGCCTTGGAGGCACAATTTTCCGTATTAATTGTAGTGGGTTTTTTGTTTTGAACATTGGCAGTCTGAGTAAATTCTCTAGGGAGGTAATGTAGTGGGTCAAAGTCTGCTGCTTATGAGTACCATGAGGCTCTTAGTCCTCAAGTGGCATTCAACCTTCTTACATGCCTTGGTTTCTTTCCCTGGCTATCTCATATAGCTGTGAGTGAGGATTCAGACCACTAGGTGATCAACCTTTATATGGGCATCCCTGGATGTGTCAATTTCTTAATTACAATTCACTTGGAGGTTCCCTATGGGGACCCTACCCGTCGTGAGGAATGACCTCCGACACCTCCATAAAGATTCTTAGTCATCTAAGAGCATCTGAGATTCAGGCTGGAGGGAGGACATGCCCCTTATCTTCAGAGCTGAATGAGTTCAGCTCTCATTTATACAAGGCCATTTGCTCAGATTCTCAGAAAGCAATTCCAATGGAAAAGGCAAATTTAAATACCAGCCAACCATTTTTCCTCCTGTCTCACCTTGTAGCCTGGGTTCTGTTAACCCTTAACCTTGTCAGGTTAGCATGTGGCCCATTTTCATCCACATAGTGAAACAAAAGGAGGGATTAAAATAGAAGAAAAAAGATCAAGGGGGCCCTGGAGACAGGTTCAAGGGGTTAGCCCAGGACAAGCTGCTGCTGCCCACTGATCCACTGGTTGCAAGTCTCATAGGGACCTTTAGAGCTTAGGAGAAACAAAGTAAAAGTAGAAAATAAGAGAAGGAAACACACAGGTGTAAGGAACAACACACACCTTTGTCTTAAGGGTTTTACCTGTTTCATTTGTTTGATTTTTTAAATATCATTTTATTGATTTCAGAGAGAGAGGAAAAATGAGAGAAATATCATCGATGTGAGAGATATATCAATCAGTTGCCTCTTGTTGAACCCACAACTTGGACATGTGTCCAAACCTGGAATTGAACAAGAGACCTTTTGATGCATGGGACAACATTCAGTGAAGGTAGTCACAATGGCCAAGACAAAGATTTTACCTGGTGTTTAATAGTGGCAATTTTAGAGGAGGCCTCAATGGAATATCTCAATAGAATATTCATCAACTCTCCAGGTGTGTCATTTAATATGCTGATATATTACAATGAATGTATACAGTGATGTGGGTCATTCTCTGATCAGTTTCACCTTAAAAAATGTCACTGGAAAGGGATTTGAAGCAATATGGGTCTGCTGGGCATGGTCTGGAACATGTAACCCATTTGCTCCTAAGCATCTTAGGTTAGGGAAGATAAGTTCTTGTGATTTAGTAGTTGTGCCTATAAATTACTAGGCCCTGTTAGAGTCTCAGATTTCCACTTGTCAAGGAAATTTCCTAGCTTTTTAATAACATGCTTCAACTCTATAAACTTGGAGATTCTTGTTAGTATGGAAATCAACACAATGATCATCAGTTGACAGACACTAGACACCAGAGCCAAAATTATGACCCCAAACACATACCCTGGACTCCAGAAGCTGTACCCTACAGCAACCACAAACCAAAAGCTGGACCCCAGCCCTGGGACTCAAACTCAAAGCGATTCCCCTGACTCAAGCATACTATGCAGCACAAAAGCCAGAAACCAGATGCCAGAGAATGATAGCTAATTCTTAAGATCAGATTCCATACGCCAGAATCTGAATCTATAGCTGCACTTGGACCCCACACAAGAACCCCGGACAAAAAGTCATACCCAAAGAGACCCAAAACGCCAGACACACAGCCAAATACATATTTGATCCGAAACCACAGACCCTGGACATATAACGGGGAATTATAACTAAGACGCCATAGCCACAATGTGGAGTTGGAGACAGACAACAGACCTCAGTTGCCAGATGCCAGATGCATGAACTGAACCAGATCCTCACGTTGTACACAAATCCATGATTCAATAAAGAGAACCCATGTCACTCTAAGCCCAAGCAGCTAGTTTCACAAATACTTTTTGTATGCCACTGTGAATGTATAAGAGGAAAAAGTAACTTGCAGAACTTCAAAATTCTACCAAACCCTGCAGTACTACACACAAAAGGCTAACAGAATGAAAAAATAATAATAATGATGCTTACCTTTGCCGGCAGGTATCCATGATCTCTTGGCTGTAGTGGTGTCAGAAGTTAACCATGTCACAGCCGATAATTTCACAAGGCCGGCTCTTATTTACCTCATACCTTATAAATACTAACAACTGCGTTAATAACAAAATTGACATAATCAAATTAACAAGAGATGTACAACGCTTAATCCATGCACAAGGAAAATTCACATACAAATGAATACCAAAGACAATGAGGTAATATTAGGAACAGAAAATGTTGGAAAATGGGGAAACAGGGTCTTAAGGTTGTAGAGGTGAAATGGGTAATATTTAGGAAAAGTACAGCATATGGGGTGGCATGTTAATTTTAGTTAGGTAATCCCAAAAACTATATGATGAGGGGGGTAAGATAGACATATCAAGAAACTCCTGGTAGCCTGGCTGGTGTGGCTCAGTGGTTGAGCATCAACCCATGAACTGGGAGGTCATGGTTTGATTCCCTGTTAGTGCACATGCCCAGGTTGTGGGCTTGATCTCCAGTGTGGGGTGTGTAGGAGGCAGTCGATCTCTCATCATTGTTGCTATCTCTCTCTCTCTCCCTTTTTCTCTGAAATCAATAAAAATATATATTTTATTTTTATTTTTTTATTTTTTATTTTATTTTATTTTTTTATTAAGGTATTATATGTGTACATATCTTACCATTGCCCCCCCCACTCCCATACGTGCCTCACCCCCCCAATGTTTTGAATCCGTTGGTTACTCTTATATACATGCATATAAGTCCTTCAGTTGATCTCTTATTTCCCCCACCTCTCCCTAACCTTACTGCTGTAATTTGACAGTCTGTTTGATGCTTTACTGCCTCTGTATCTATCTTTTTGTTCATCAGTTTATAATGTTTTTCATTATCCCCAAATGAGTGAGATCATGTGGTATTTTTCTTTCATTGACTGGCTTATTTCACTTAGCATAATGTTCTCTAATTCCATCCAGGTGCCTACAAATGGTAGTAATTCCTTCTTTTTTATGGCAGCATAGTATTCCATTGTGTAGATGTACCATAGTTTTCTGATCCAGTCATCTGCTGACGGGCACTTAGGCTGTTTCCAAATCTTAGCTATGGTAAATTGTGCTGCTATGAACATAGGGGTGCATATATCCTTTCTGATTGGTGTTTCTGGTTTCTTAGGATATATTCCCAGGAGTGGGATTACTGGGTTAAATGGGAGTTCCATTTTCAGTTTTTTGAGGAAACTCCATACTGTTCTCCACAGTGGCTGCACCAGTCTGCATTCCCACCAGCAGTGCACGAGGGTTCCTTTTTCTCTGCATCCTCGCCAACACTTGTCGTTTGTTGATTTGTTGATGATAGCCATTCTGACAGGTGTGAGATGGTATCGCATTGTCGTTTTGATTTGCATCTCTTGGATAATTAGTGACTTTGAGCAGGTTTTCATGTGTCTCTTGGCCCTCCTTCTGTCTTCTTTCGAAAAGATTCTATTTAGGTCTGTTGCCCATTTTTTTATTGGATCATTTATCTTCCTTTTATTAAGTTGTATAAGCTGCCTGTAGATGTTGGAGATTAAACCTTTATCAGTGATAACATTTGCAAATATGTTCTCCCATACAGTGGGGTTTCTTGTTGTTTTGTTGATGGTTTCTTTTGCTGTGAAAAAGCTTTTTATTTTGATATAGTCCCATTTGTTTATTTTCTCTTTGGTTTCCATTGCCCTAGGGGCAGTATCAGTGAAAAAGTTCTTTTGGCATATGTCTGAGATTTTGCTGCCTGTGGATTCTTCCAGTATTTTTATGGTTTCCCATCTTATATTTAAGTCCTGTACCCATTTTGAGTTTATTTTTGTGTATGGTGTAAGTTGGTGATCTAGTTTCATTTTTTTGCATGTATCTGTCCAATTTTCCCAACACCATTTATTAAAGAGACTGTCTTGACTCCATTGTATGCTCATGCCTCCTTTGTCAAATATTAAATGCGCATATTGGTTTGGGTTGATATTCGGATTCTCTATTCTGTTCCATTGATCTATATGTCTGTTCTTGTGCCAGTACCAGGCCTTTTTGAGGACAGTGGCTTTGTAATACAGCTTGAAATCTGGTATTGAGATCCCTCCTACTTTATTCTTCTTTCTCAGGATTGCTGTGGCTATTCGGGGTCTTTTTTTTATTCCAGATGAATTTTTGGAGAGTTCTTTCTAGGTCTGTGAAATACACCGTTGGTATTTTAATGGGGAGTGCATTGAATCTATAGATTGCTTTGGGTAGTATGGACATTTTGATGATGTTGATTCTACCAATCCATGAACATGGTATATTCTTCCATCTGTTTACATCTTCCTCTATCTCTTTTTTCAGTGTCCTGTAGTTTTCCGCATATAGGTCTTTTACCTCCTTGGTTAGGTTTATTACTAAGTATCTTAATTTTTTTGGTGCGATGGTAAATGGGATTGCTTTTTTAGTCTCTCTTTCTGTAAGTTCACTGTTGGTGTATAGAAATGCCATAGATTTCTTGGTGTTAATTTTGTATCCTGCTACATTGCCGAATTCATTTATTAAGTCTGTTAGTTTTTTGATGGAGTCTTTCGGGTTTTTTATGTACAATATCATGTCATCTGCAAATAAGGACAGCTTTACTTCTTCTTTTCCAATTTGGATGCCTTTTATTTCTTCTTCTTGTCTAATTGCAGTGGCTAATACTTCCAGTACTATGTCAAACAGGAGTGGTGAGAGTGGGCATCCCTGTCTTGTTCCTGTTCTTAGGGGAAATGGTTTTAGTTTTTGCCCATTGAGTATGATGTTAGCTGTGGGTTTATCATATATAGCTTTTATTATGTTGAGGTATGATCCTTCTATTCCCACCTTGTTGAGAGTTTTTATGAAGAAAGGGTGTTGGATTTTGTCAAATGCTTTTTCTGCATCAATTGATATGACTATGTGATTTTTATCTCTCAATTTGTTTATGTGATGTATCACATTTATTGATTTGCGGATATTGAACCATCCTTGCATTCCTGGGATAAACCCTACTTGGTCATGGTGTATGATCTTTCTGATGTACTGCTGGATCCTATTTGCTAGAATTTTGTTGAGGATTTTGGCATCTACATTCATGAGGGATATTGGCCTGTAATTCCCCTTCATTGTGTTGTCTTTATCTGGTTTTGGTATTAGGGTGATGCTGGCTTCATAGAAGAAGCTTGGAAGTGTTCCTTCCTCTTGAATTTTTTGGAATAGTCTGAGGAGGATAGGTTTTAGTTCTTCCTTGAATGTTTGGTAGAACTCTGCTGTGAAGCCGTCTGGCCCGGGCTTTTGTTTGCTGGAAGCTCTTTGATGACTGCTTCAATTTCTTCCATAGTTACCGGCATGTTGAGCTGTTTAGATTCTTCCTGATTGAGTTTTGGAAGGTTATATTTTTCTAGGAATATGTCCATTTCCTGCAGCTTGTCCAGTTTGTTGGAATAGAGTTGTTCGTAGTATTTTTTAACAATCCTTTGTATTTCAGCGGGATCTGTTGTTATTTCACCTCTTTCATTTCTGATCTTGTTTATTTGGGTCCTCTCTCTTTGCTTCTTGGTGAGCCTGGCTAGAGGTTCATCAATCTTGTTTATCCTTTCAAAGAACCAGCTCTTGGTTTTGTTGATCTTTTGTATTGTTTCTTCGGTCTCTATGTCGTTTATCTGTGCTCTGATCTTTATTATTTCCTTCCTTCTGCTTACACTGGGATTTTCTTGTTGCTCTATTTCTAACTCTTTGAGTTGTTGGGTTAGGTAATTTATTACCCCTGTTTCTTGTTTTTTGCAGTAGTCTTGTAGAGCTATGAACTTCCCTCTCAAGACTGCTTTCGCTGTGTCCCATAGATTTTGGATTGTAGTGTTTTCATTGTCATTTGTTGTCATGATGTTTTTTATTTCTTCTTTGATCTCTCTGGTAACCCAGTCATGGTTTAAGTCTCCATGTGTTTAGTCTCCATGTGTTTGATTTCTTTGGGTTGTTTTTATTGTAGTTGATTTCCAGTTTTATGCCACTGTGGTCTGAGAAGATGCTTGATATGATTTCTATCTTCTTGAATTTGAAGAGACTTTGCCTATGTCCCAACATATGGTCTATCTTTGAAAATGACCCATGTGCACTTGAGAAGAATGTATATTCTGTGGCTTTGGGGTGAAATGTTCTGAAGATGTCAATTAATTCCATCTGGTCTAGTGAGTCATTTAGGATTGATGTTTCTTTGCTGATGTTTTGTTTAGAGGATTTGTCCAATGGTGATAGTGGGGTATTAAAGTCTCCTACTATGATTGTATTGCTGTCAATCTCTCCCTTGATATCTTCCAGGAGTTTTTTTATGTATTTGGGTGCTCCTGTATTGGGTGCATATATGTTTACCAGAGTTATTTCTTCTTGTTGGATTGCTCCCTTTAGTATTATGAAATGGCCTTCCTTATCTCTTGTTATGTCCTTCAGTTTGAGATCTAATTTGTCAGAAATAAGTATTGCTACCCCAGCTTTTTTTTCAGTTCCATTTACCTGGAAAACCTTTTTCCATCCCTTCACCCTCAGTCTGTGTGCATCTTTTTTTTCTGAGGTGGGTTTCTTGTAGACAGCATATATATGGGTCGTGTTTTCTTATCCAATCCGTTACCCTATGTCTTTTGATTGGGGCATTTAATCCATTTACATTTAAAGTTATTATTGATAGGTACTTATTTGTCGCCATTCCTATTCTTTACCCCTGTGTTACTTCTTCACTTCCTGTTTCTTTCTTTCTTTCTTTCTTTCTTTTTTTTTTTTTACAGCAGACCCTTTAGCATTTCTTGCATTGCTGGTTTGGTGGTAATAAATTCCCTTAGTCCTTTTTTGTCTGTGAAGCTCCTGATTTCACCTTCAATTTTGATTGACAGCCTTGCTGGGTACAGTATTCTTGGATTCAGACCCTTCCTTTGCATGACTTTGTATATTTCATTCCATTCCCTTCTGGCCTGATGAGTTTCTGTTGAGAAATCAGTTGCTAGTCTGATGGGGGTTCCTTTGTAGGTAACTTTCTGTCTCTCTCTTGCTGCTTTTAAGATTCTTACTTTGTTGTTAGTGTTTGCCAATTTAATTATAATGTGCCTTGGCGTTGGTCTTTTGGGGTTCATTTTGCTTGGGACTCTGTGAGCTTCTTGGATTTGTGTGGGTTTTTCTTCCCTATATCAGGGAAATTTTCTGTCATTATTTCTTCAAAGAGGTTTTCTATTCCTTGCTCAGCTTCCTTTCCTTCTGGAACCCCTATTATGCGGATGTTGTTTTGTTTCATGTTGTCACAAAGTTCCCTTAGACTCTCCTCCTGCCTTTTAATTTTTTTTTCTAGAAGTTGCTCTACTTGGGTATTTTTTTCCATCTTGTCTTCTAGCTCACTGATGCGGTCCTCTGCTTCTTCTAGTCTACTCTTGATGCTTTCTATTGAGTTCTTTACAGCAGCGATGTCATTTTTCATTTCTTCTTGGTTCTTCTTCATTTCCTCTTGGTTCTTGCTCATATTGTCGAATTTGTCTTCCATTCTTTTCAGCCACCTTATGACCATTTCTCTGAATTCTTTTTCTGGAAGGTTGCTTGCCTCCATTTCGTTTACTTCCTTTTCTGGTGATGCCTGCTTTTCTTTCATATGCGGGCTGCTTCTTTGTCTCCCCATGGTTTCTCTTCTCTGAGTGTCTGGTTATGTAGTTCTCTCTCTCCTGGGTTGATTTAAAGGCACAAACTACAGCACTACCAGGTACAACTCACAAAGCACTGAACAGGAATGTATTCACGATATTAATAACCTCCAATATAGGTGACCACCAGATAAAGGCAAATTAGGTGATAGGAGAGAAAGAGGAAGAGGAAAAAAGAAAGAAAGAAAGAAAGAAAAAAAGAAAAAAGGAGTGTGAAAATGAAAATGGGAAAAGGGAAAGTAAAGAAAAAAAAAGTAAGAGAGACAAGAAAGTGACTAAGAGAGAAAGGGGAACAGAGTATATATATTGGGGATAAAACACAATAGAACAATCACTAATCCCAGCAAATGCCAGCAACAAGTGCCTGGGGATTAGTACAAACTACAACACCAACTAATATGGAGTGAGGCAAGGGAAAGCTGAAGCACAAAACAAACAAAAAAATAAACAAAAGAAGAATAAGCAGAACAATCTCACAAAAAAGCATAAAAATTCAATATAATCTACATTCAAGCAAACAACAACAAAAGGACAGAGAGAAGGACAAGTTTATGGATAGCTCAGACAGCGAAGGGAGAGGTGTATGTGGACTTGGAGCAGGGGATTGGAGATTAGATATGTAAGTAGGGTGAAATTTTAACAAGGGGTAAACAGAAAGAATAGGGAAAATCTAAAAGGGTAAGATAAACAGGACACTGAAAATGGGGAGGTTAGGAAGAGAGTGATGGCCTAAAGGTAGAGTTGAGATAGAGTAAAACGATGCTAAAGGAAAGATAAAAATAGAATGTAGAACCCTAATCCCAAAATAAAATGACACTTTAAAAAAAAAAAAGATAAAATAGCAGTAGTAATAATACGGATTGAAAATAAAAATGTAATAATTAAAAAGGTAACATCAAGTGATGAAAAAAAAACTTTCTTGATTAAAAGATGCAAAAAATGAAAATAAAAAAAAATAAAAAAAATAAAAGGTAAAAATAAGATGTGAAGTAGTGAAGGTCATTCACTTCCTCTGTTTTTCTGTTTGGCACGCCTGTTTCTCAGTCCAGACAGTATTGCAGTTCCCTGCAATCCACTGCTCTTCAGTGTTGTAAGCCAGTCCTGATTTTAAGCAGGCGGTGTGTCTTAATTTCTCGTATTCCTTTATTTTTGATTACACAAGAGTCAATTTGTGATTCAGCCCCTGGGTGGCAGTGTTTCTGGATTGACTTCCGGGTCTATCTATGGCCTCTCTAGGCAGTGTTAGAGCCTTCTTTCCCTGTGGCACTCACTACCGGTTTGTGGGAGTGGGCTGCCTCAGAGCTGACTCTCCGATGGTCACTCCCTGCTCCGATCCCCAGGTTGCAGAATAACAACTTTCCCCTGCAGTCTCCCAGGGTGTCCCCAACTGGGTGATCCTATGTATTTGGCTTAGTAATCAGAAGCAAGAATTTCAATAGGAAAAAGCCCAGTTGTGCGAACTCCGGGACTGCGCGTAAGCCCAGGCACCCAGGGAACGCAGGGGTTGCGCGTAAGTCTGGACTGCCTGAAATTCTTAGGGTGTCCCTGCACGTCAGATCAAAATGGGTTGCTTTTTAGAGTGCCCTTCTCTTAGCAGCTCTGAGGACCCCTTTCCACAATCACAGATCACGCCAGCCCCTACAGCCACGGATTTTTCTAGGCACAGATTTCCCTGGTCCTCCAGCTTCCGCAAAACGCACGTTTCTCTCTCCCGCCAGGACCAGAGACCTCACCTTATCCCAGGCGAAATCTGACCTTTCCGTGGTGGAGTGTAGAGCTCCTCTGAACCCGTGTGATTGCGCCAATTGGGGAGCGTTGTGCTGGGGCTCGCAGTTGTTCCTTGGGTGCCGCAGTTGTGGATTCTCAGGCTTCCGATAAGCTCCACTTTCCGAATCAAGATGGCGCAGACTCCGTGTCCAAGCCCCAAAAATATATATTTTAAAGAAACTCCTTACCTCCCCCACACACAGACAGCACCTTCAGTCAGTGTGTGCTCCACCCTTAGGCTCCCCACAGAGCTGTCACACAGCACATGCCCTACCCTGAGCCCAGGTCAGAGCTGCAGGTGAAACCTGGTATGCCCAGACACAGGTCACAAGACCATGCTGCATGTGCGAGAAGGGCGCCATCTTGCCTTAAGTGCTGGGGCTGCAGAGTGAATTGCATGCCACAGGGCTCTGGGTCCTCATGGGGAGTTGCATGCCAGAGGAACTGTGCATGCACTCCCACCAGCCGGAGAATCTGAAGTGGACAACTGAAGGACCAGAATCATGGGAGAAGGGAGTACAACTCAGAGCAGACAATAAAGGTGTGAAACTCAAGGCACACCCAGACTCTGGTCTAGTGAGTCCCAGATCATTGGACCACTAGGGGATTCAACCCCTTGGATCCCAAGCAAGGAGTCCAGGGCCAGGAAGAGGAGACAGCAAAAAAAAAAAAAAAAAAAAAAAAAAAGGAGACAAAGAAAAAAACCCCCGAAAGGAAAGAAAAGGAGAAATCACCAGAAAAGGAATTAAATGAAAGAGAGGCAAGCAATATGTCAGAGAAATAATTTAGCGTAAGGGTCATGCAGTTCCTAAAGCAGCCATGGGCAAACTACGGCCCACAGGCCGGATCCGGCCCATTCGGTTGTTCTATCTGGCCCGCGGAGCCGAAAGAGTGGAGGGTTCTCTTGCTCTCCCCTCCGCTCCTTTACTTTGAATTTATATTAGTTCACACAAACACTCCATCCATGCTTTTGTTCCGGCCCTCCGGTCCAGTTTAAGAACTTATTGTGGCCCTCGAGTCAAAAAGTTTGCCCACCCCTGTCCTAAACAGACTGGATGAGAAAATTACCAACATATGTAAGAATCAAGAAAAAATGAAGAATGATATAGCTAAAATGAAAACCACAATGCAAGGTTTCACTAGTAGACTAGAAAAAACAAAGGACCGAATCAGTGAGTTAGAAGACAGGGTTTAAAACATACCCAATCAGAACAGATATTGGAGAAAAACTTTTAGAAATCAGGAGAAGAGCCTAAGGGAGTTTTGGGACAAAATGAAATGAAGCAGCATCTATATAATAAGGGTACCAGAAGGAGAGGAAGAGGAGTAAGAATTAGAAAACCTATTTGAAGAAATAATGACAGAAATCTTCACTAACTTGGGGAAGAAAAAAGTCACACAAACAAAGAGAGTCCCAAACAAGATGAACCCAAAAAGCCCCACACCAAGACACATCATAATTACAATGGCAATTGTTAGTGATGAAGAGAGAATCTTAAAGGTTGCAAGAGAGAAAAAGAGTTACCAACAAGGGATCTCCCATTAGACTATCAACTTACTTCCCAATAGAAACACATCGGGCCAGAAGGGAATGGAATGAAGTGATACACAGCAAGGGAATGACTTCAAGAATACTCTTTCCAGTGAGGCTACCATTTAAATTAAAAGAAAAATCAGGAGCTTCACAGAGAAGAAAAGGCTAACGATATTCATTACTATCAAGCCAGCAATGCAAGAAATGCTAAAGGGACTGTTGTAAAAAGAAGAAATAGGAAGAGAAGAAGGAACACATGCATAAAAATTAAAATTGCTACAAACAAGTACTTATCAATAATAACATTAACCATTAATGTATTAAATGCTCCAATCAAAAGACATCAAGTGGCTGAAAGAAAACATGACCCATACTTATGCTGTCTACAAGAGACCCACCTCAGAACAAGGGACTCACAATACTGAAAGTGAAGGAATGGAAGAAATTTTTTCAGGCACATGGAAATGAATTAAAAAAAGCTGGGGTAGCAATACTTATATATCACAAAATAGACCTCAAAGTGAAGGCCATAACAAAAGATAAGGAAGGCTACTTCATAATACTAAAGGGATTGGTACAACAAGAGGATATAACTCTGGGAAACATATATGCACCCAATGCAGGAGCATGCAAATACATAAAAAACTTCTGGAAGATATTAAAGGAGAAATCCACAGCAATACATTCATAGTAGTGATCTTTAATATCCCATTGACAACACTGGATAAATCTAGACACAAAAAATCAACAAAGAAACAGCAATCTAAAGGACTCACTAGATCAGTTGGAATTAATTGACATCTTCAGAACATTTCATCCCAAAACCACAGAATATACATTCTTCTCAAGTGCACATGGGACATTTTCATAGATAGACCACATATTAGGACATAGGCTAAGTCTCTACAAATCCAAGAAAATTGAAATCATATCAAGAATCTTCTCAGATCACAATGGCATAAAATTAGAAATCAAGTACAATAAAAACAATTTTATAAAAATCAAACACTTGGAGGCTAAATAGCATGTTATTAAACAATGATTGGGTTACCAAAGAGATCAAATAAGAAATAAAAAACATCCTGGAAAAAAATGACAATGAAAACACAACAATCCAAAAATAATGGGACACATTGAAAGCAGTCGGGAGAAGGAAGTTCATAGCACTACAGGTCTCCCTCAGAACACAAGAAAAAGAGGTAATAAATTATCTAACCCTACAACTTAAAGAATTAAAAAGAGAGCAACAAGAACAGCCCAGAGTAATCAGAAGGAAGGAGATAATAAACATCACAGCAGATATAAATGGCATAGAGGAAAAAAAAGATCAATAAAACCAAGAGAAATTTCTTTGAAAAGATACACAAGATTGTTGAATTTCTAGCGAGGACCACCTAGAAGTAAAGAGAGATGGCCCAAATAAACAAAATCAGAAATGAAAGAAGTGAAGTATTAACCAACCCCACAGAAATATAAAGGATTGTAAAAAAAAAATACTATGAACAACTCCATTACAACAAACTGGACAACCTAGAGGAAATGGACATGTTCCTAGAAAAATACAATCTTCCAAAATTCAATCAGGAAGAATAAAAAAAATCTGAAAAGGCCAATAACTATAAAGGAATTTGAAGCAGTCATCAAAAAACTTCCAGCAAACAAAAGCCCTGAGCTGGACAGTTTCACAGGGGAGTTTTACCAAACATTCAAAGAACTAAAATTACCCTTGTCAGACTATTCCAAAAAATTAAAGAGGAAGCAACACTTCCAAGCTTTTTCTATGTAGCCAGCATTACCCTAATCCCAAAAACAGATAAAGACACCCCAAAGAAAGAGAATTACAGGCTAATATCCTTGATGACCATAGATGCTAATATACTCAACAAAATTCTAGCAAATCGGATCCAGCATTACATTCAAAAGATCATACACCATGACCAAGTGGGATTTATTCCAGGGATGCAAGGCTAGTATAATATCCACAAATCAATCAATGTGATACATCAGATATACAAATTGAGAGACAAAAATCACCGAGTCATATCAATTGATGCAGAAAAAGCACTTGACAAAATCCAACACCCTTTCTTGATAAAAACTCTCAGCAAAGTGGGAATAGAAGAATCATACCTCAATATAATAAGGGCCATATGGCCAACCTACAGCCAACAGCATACTCAGTGGGCAAAAACTGAAATCATTTCCCCTAAGAACAGGAACAAGACAGAGATACCCACTTTCACTACTCCTGTTCCACATAGAACTGAAAGTGCTAACCATAGCAATCATACAAGGGAAAAAATAAAAGGCATCCAAGTTGCCAAAGAAGAAGTAAAACTGTCTTTATTCACAGATGACATGATATTGTACATAGAAAACCCTAAAGACTCCATTAAAAAACTACTAGGCTTAAATGAATTTGGCAATGTAGCAGGATACAAAATTAACACTCAGAAATGTATGCCTTTTTATACACCAATAATGAACTCACAGAAAGAGAAAGTAAAAAAAAAATCCAATTTATCATTGCAAAAACAAACCAACAACAAAAAACGAAGATACCTAGGAATAAATTTAACTAAGGAGGTAAAAGGCCTATACTCAGAAAACTACAGGATATTGAAAAAACAGATAGAGAAAGATGTAAACAAATGAAAGAATATACCGTGTTCATGGATTGGTAGACTCAACATCATTAAAATGTCTATACTCCCCAAAGCAATCTATAGATTCAATGCAATCCCCATTAAAATACTAATGGCATATTTCATAGACCTAGAACAAACTCTCCAAAAATTCATATGGAACTGAAAAAGACCACAAATAGCCGCACCAATCCTGAAAAAGAGGAACAAAGTGGGAGGAATCATAATACCAGATATCAAGATATATTATAAAGCCACAGATGTCAAAACTGCCTGGTATTGGCACAAGTACAGACATATTGACCAATGGAACATAACAGAGAACCCATAAATCAACCCAAGCAATTATGCTCAATTTATATTTGACAAAAAAGGCAATAGCATACAATTTAGTGCACAGGTAGACCCAGGGCCTGCAGCTTCCAAAGGGCCTGGGTTGGGTTACTCTCCAAGGCCATGGCAGCCTCCATCGAGCTCTGAGTTTTGCCTACTCATCTTGGGGGAGCCTTCAGCACATCCTGGAAGAGATGTGGCCACCGGGCTGGTTTTGCAACTTTGAGAGCCACTCAGCACCCTCACGCTTCTTCTCCGCCAACTTGAGGAAGACGTGAGAGCCACTTCATCACGGTGGAAATACTAGTAGAAGTACAGAGAGAGAAGAAAAGCTGTGTGAGGACACAGTGAAGTAGCGGACATCTACATACCAGGAAAGGAGTCCTTATGGAAATTCAACCCTGACAGTGACACCTTGATATTGGCCTTCTAGTCTTCAGAACGTAGGAGCAGCAGACCTGCAAGCAGTGTGTCCCCATCCAAGGAGCAGCAGCCTTACACAGCTCACCCTCATCTGAGGAGCAGCAGCTTCACAAGCAGCCTGCCCCTATCCAAGGATCTGCAGCTGCATGCCACATGCCCCTGTCCGAGGAGCAGCAGCTGTGTGAACTGCCCACCCCATTCGATGAGCAGCAGCCTTGCAAAGCCCGCTCCCATCCAAGGAGCAGCAGCTGCATGAACTGCCCACCACCATCCAAGAGCAGCAGCTTCATAAGCAGCCTCCCCCTCTCCAAGGTGCAGCAGATGGAAGATCAGCCCACCCCCACCAACCAGAGGAGTCACCACTGCTGCGAGCAATGGCACAAGCAGCACCCACTAGAGGAGCTTCTGCCAACTGAGGAGCAGCCACTGCCATGACTGCCTGAGGAGCAGCTGCCACCCATGGAGCCACTGCTGCCTGAGACACAGCCACCACATGACTCGACACCTAGGTCCTTCAGTGAGAGCAAAAATGGGGTGACAAAGAAATACCCAAAAGAAAGAAAAGAAGGAATCACCAGAAACCGAGCTAAGTGAAACAGAGGTATGCAATATATCATAAAAAGAATTCAAAATAAGTGTCATACAGTTCATAAACCAGATAGATTAAAAAATCAACAACTTATGTAAAAACCAAGAAGAAATAAAGAGTGTGTAGCTTCAATAAACAACACTATGGGAAGTTTCAACAGTAGACTAGGAGAAGCGGAAGGCCGAATTAATGAATTAGAAGACAGGGAAGAAAAATGCACCCAAACTGAAATGCAATTGGAAAAATAAATTAAAAGACAGTAGGAGAGTCTAAGGGAACTTTTGGACAACATTAAATGAAGCAACATACAAATAATAGGGCTGTCAAGACAGGAAGAGGAACAACGGTTAGAAAACATATTTGAAGTAATAACGTCAGAAAACTTCCCTGATGTGGGGAAGAAAAAAGTCACACAAGCACAGAGAGTCCCAAACAAGATGAACCCAAAAAGACCCACACCAGGACACATCATAATTACAATGGCAATTGTTAAAAACAAAGAGATAATATTTTTTAAATTTCTTTATTGATTATGGAATTACATATGTGTCCTTATTTTCGCATTACACCCTAACCGCCCCCCCATTCATGCCCTTACCCCCCTGTTGTCTGTGTCCATTGATTAGGCTCATATGCATGCATATAAGTCCTTTGGTTAATCTCCCTCCCTTACCCCCACCGTCCTTACCTTCCCTGAGGTTTGGCATTCTGATTGATGTTTCTCTGTCTCTGGATCTGTTTTTGTTCATCAGTTTATGTTGTTATTATATTCCATAAATGAGCAAGATCATGTGATATTTATCTTTCTCTGCCTGGCTTATTTCACTTAGTATAATGCTCTCCAGCTCCATCCATGTTGTTGCAACTGGTAAGAACTCCTTTTTTACCACCACATAGTATTCCATTGTGTAGATGTATCACAGTTTTTTAATCCAATCATCTGCTGATGGGCACTTAGGCTGTTTCCAAATCTTAGCTATGGTGAATTGTGCTGCTATGAACACAGGGGTGCATATATCCTTTCTGATTTGTTTTTCTAGTTTACAAAGAGAGAATCGTAAAGGCTGCAAGAGAGAGACAGACAGTTATGTACAAGGGATCTCCCATTAGATTATCAAATGATTTCTCAACTGAAATACATCAGGACAGAAAGGAATGGAAGGAAGTTTACAAAGTGATGCAAAGCAAGGGACTGAATACAAGAATATTACATTCAGCAAGGCTATCATTCAAAATTGAAGGGGAAATAAGGAGCTTCACAGAGAAAAAAAAATTCTAAGGGAGTTTATCACCACCAAGCCAGCAATGCAAGAAATGCTAAAGGGAATGGTATAAAAATAAATAAAAAGGGAAGGAGGAACACAGGCACAAAAAATAAAAATGGCTACAAACAACTACCTATCAATAATAACTTAAAACATGAACGGACTAAATGATCCAATCAAAAGACATTGAGTGGCTGAATGGATAAGAAAACATGAGCCATACATTTTCTTTCTACAAGAGACCCACCTTGGAACAAGGGACTCACACAGACTGAAAGTGAAGGGATGGGAAAATATCTTCCAGGCAAATGAAAAAGAAAAAAAAAAAGCCGGGGTAGCAATACTTATATATAATAAAATATACCTCAAAGTAATTGACATAACAAGTGATAAAGAAGGCCACTACATAATACAAACGGGATCAGTACTACAAGAGGATATAACCCTGATAAACATATATGCACTCAATACAAGAGCACCCAAATACATAAAAAAACCTCCTCAAAGATATCAAGGAAGAGATTGACAACAAAACAATCGAAGTAGGGGAATCTAATACCCCACTGACATCACTGGATAAATCATCTAGACAAAAAATCAGTAAAGAAACAGCAATCCTAAATGACTCATTAGATCAGATGGACTTAATTGACATCTGCAGAACATTTCATCCAAAGCCAGTAAATATACATTCTTCTCATGTGAACATGGGATAGACCACATATTGGGTCACAGGCAGTCTCTTCAAATTCAAGAAGACTGAAATTATATCAAGCATCTTCTCAGATCACAATTGCATAATATTAGAAATAAACTACAATAAAAACAATTAAAAAATCAAACACTTGGAAGCTGAATAGCATGCTATTAAACAATGATTGGGTTACCAAAGAGATCACAGAAAAAATTAAAAACATCCTGGAAACAAATGATAATGAAAACATAACAATCCAAAATCTATGGGACACAGTGAAAGCAGTTCTGAGAGGGAAGTTTATAGCTCTACAGTCCTACCTTAAAACAAAACAAAACAAAACCAATACAAAAGATCAATGAAACCAAGAGCTTTTTCTTTGAAAGTATACACAAAATGGATGAACTACCAGCCAGGCTCATCAAGAAGCAAAGAGAGAGGACCCAAATAAACAAAATCAGAAATGAAAGAGGTGAAATAACAACAGATCTCACGGAAATATAAAGTATCCTATATAATAAATAGCTAATATGCAAATGGTCATCACGCTGTCATGCCGTCACACCGGGGCCGGGGGACCTGAGGCCAGGCCAGGGGGCCCTGAGGCCATGCCTCCTGCCCCCATGTCGAGGCTAGGGGACTGGAGTCCAGGTCGGGGGACCAGTGGCTGAGCTGGGGGACCTGAGGGCATGCCCCCCACCCAGCAGTGCTTGATGGGGGACCTTAGGCTATGCCACCTGCCCGGTGCCGGGCCAGAGGACCTGAGGCTGCAACCCCAGCCAATGTGGGGCTTGATGCGGGTGGGGCCAGCCGGGTCTGCATCTTGAGTGATTTCAAGGCACACGCAGGTGGGTGGGGACTTGACTCTGGATCTCGTGGCGCACCCCAGATACTGACAGGAGGAAGATTTGAGATTTTCATATACATTTTACTAATTTTCTTTCATCTCTGACACTTCTATTATAGAGAAAGGTCAAATAGCAATATTAAAATATTTCCTCTACTTAATTCCCTTTTAATGTGCATGAATTTCATGCACCAGGCCACTAGTTGTAAAAAAATACTATGAACAACTCTATTCCAACAAACTAGACAACCTAAAGGAAACGGATATATTCCTAGAAAAATACAAGATTCCAAAACTCAATCAGAAAGAATCTAAAAATCTCAATAGGCTGTTAACGATGGAGGAAATTGAAGCAGTCATCAAAAAGCTTCCAGCAAACAAAAGCTCAGGTCCAGGCGGCTTCACAGGGGAGTTTTATCAAACTTCCAAAGAAGAACTAAAACCGGTCCTCCTCAGACTATTCCAAAAAATTAAAGAGGAAGCAACACTTCCAAGCTCATTCTATGAAGCCAACATTACCCTAATACCAAAACCAGATGAAGACACCACAAACAAAGAGAATTATAGGCAAATATACCTCATGAATATAGATGCCAAAATCCTCTACAAAATTGTAACAAATCAGATCCAGCATTACATCACAAAAATTCATACATCATAACCAAGTAGGATTTATCCCAGAGATGCAAGGATGGTACAATATCCACAAATCAATAAACATAATACATCACACAAACAAATTGAGAGATAAAAATCACATAGTCATATCGATTGATGCAGAAAAAGCTTTTGACAGAATCTAACACTCTTTCTTTATAAAAACCCTCAGCAAAGTGGGAATAGAGGGATCATACATCAACATAATAAAAGCCTTCCTTATACGACTAACCTCAGCCAACAGCATACTCAATGGGCAAAAACTAAAACCATTTCCCCGAAGAACAGGCACAAGACAGGGATGCGCACTGTCAACACTCCTGTTCCACATAGAACCAGAAGTGCTAGTCATAGCAATTAGGCAAGAAGAAGAAATAAAAGATATCCTAATTGGAAAAGAATACATAAAACTGTCATTATTCACAGGTGACATGATGCTATATGTAAAAAACAAACAAACAAACAAACAAAAAAACACTCCATAAAAAATTATTAGACTTAATAAATGAATTTGGCAATGTAGCAGGATACAAAATTAATGCCAAGAAATCTATGGAGCCCTAACTGGTTTGGCTCAGTGGATAGAGCGTCGGCCTGCAGACTCAAGGGTCCCAGGTTCGATTCCAGTCAAGGACATGTACCTTGGTCGCAGGCACATACCCGGTAGGGAGTGTGCAGGAGGCAGCTGATCGATGTTTCTCTCTCATCGATGTTTCTAACTTTCTGTCCCTCTCCCTTCCTCTCTGTAAAAATCAATAAAATATATTTTTTAAAAAAAATCTATGGAATTTTAATACAGCAATAGTGAACTTACAGAAAGAGAGGTTTTAAAATCCCATTTACCATTGCACCAAAAACATTAAGATACCTAGGAATAAACTTAACTGAGGAGGTAAAAGACCTGTAGTCAGAAAACTATAGGACACTGAAAAAAGAGATAGAGGAAGACATAAACAGATGGAAGAACATACAATAGAACCAACATCATTAAAATGTCCATATTACCCAAAGTAGTCTATAGATTCAATGCAGTCCCCATTAAAATGCCAATGGCATATTTCACAGTCCTAAAACGAACTCTCCAAAAATTCATCTGGGATATAAAAAAAAGACTCCAAATAGCTGCAGCAATCCTGAGAAAGAAGAACAAAGTTGGAGAAATCTCAATACCAGATATCAAACTGTATTACAAACTCAGTGCTCTCAAAACTCCCTGGTACTGGCACAGGAACAGACATATAGATCAATGGAACAGAACAGAGAAACCAGAAATTGACCCAAGCCATTATGTTCAATTAATATTTGACAAAGGAGGCAAGAGCATACAATGGAGTCAAAACAGTCTCTTCAATAAATGGTGTTGGGGAAATTGGACAGATAAATGCAATAAAATGAAACTAGACCACCAACTTACATCATACACAAAAATAAACTCAAAATGGATAAAGGACTTAAATGTAAGGTAGGAAATCTTAAAAATATTAGAGGAATCCACAGGCAGCAAAATCTCAGACATATGCCAAAGGAATATCTTCCCCGATATAGCTCCTAGGTCGATGGAAACTAACGAGAAAATAAACAAATGGGACTTCAAAATAAAAAGCTTCTGCACAGCAAAAGAAATCATCAAGAAAACAATGAGAAAGCCCACTGCATGGAAGAACATATTTGCCAATGTTATCATCGATAAGAGTTTAATCTCCAACATTTACAGGGAACGCATACAAATTAACAAAAGGAAGACAACTCAATCAAAAAATGGGCAACAGATCTAAATAGATATTTTTCATAAGAGGACAGAACGAAGGCCAAGAAACATATGAAAACCTGCTCAAAGTCACTAATCATCTGAGAAATGCAAATCAAAACAACAATAAGGTAACATCTCACACCTGTCAGAATGGCTATCATCAACAAATCAACAAATGACAAGTGTTGGCAAGGATGCAGAGAAAAAGGAACCCTCAAGCACTGCTGGTGATAATCTAGACTGGTGCAGCCACTGTGGAGAACAGTATGGAGTTTCCTCAAAAAACTAAAAATGGAACTGCCATTTAACCCAGTGATCACACTTCTAGGAGTATATTCCAAGAAACTAGAAACACCAATCAGAAAGAACATATGCACCCCTATGTTCATAGCAGAACAATTTACAATAGCTAATATTTGGAAACAGCCTAAGTGCCCATCAGCAGATGAGTGGATTAATAAACTGTGGTACATCTACACAATGGAATACTACACAGCTGTAAAAAGGAAGGAACTCCTACCATTCACAACAGCATGGATGGTCCTGGAGAGAAAGATAAATATCAAATTATCTCACTCATTTGTGAAATATAACGAACAACATAAACTGATGAACAAAAATAGATCCAGAAACTTTGAAGCATCGAACAGACCATCCAACCTCAGAGGGAAGGCAGGGGAGGGTGGGAGGGTGAGTTAAGAGATCAACCAAAGGACTTGTATGTATGCATATTAGCATAATCAATGGACACAGACAATAGGGAGTGAGGGCATGTGCTGAGGGGGAGGGAGTAGCCAGGGAGAGGCCAATTGGGGAAATGGAGACATAGGTAATACTTTAAACAATAAAGAATTTTAAAAAATTAAAAGGAACTCCTGGTAAAGTTCTCTTCTTACACCAGTTTTTTTCCAACTAAATATTTTAGAAAAGAATGGGAGACAATTTTTATTTCTTAACAATGAGCTTAAAATCAGTACATCCAAAGCAAAATTTTGGTACTCTTTGAAAGTTTATTTATTTATTTATTTTCTCCTGATAGACATGAATTTAGCTTTTGTGGTTTTTTTGCCATTAATTGCTAAAAAATTTTAAGATAAAATTACAAAGTCATTAACATCAAGAGACACAAGGGCCCTTTGGATTCCAAAATATCTTTCTAATGGGGGAGTAAGGGGAACATCACGTGTCACTTGCTTATTTTTTAAACTATTACTCTTTCAATTCTAATCTTTGAATAAAATATTTTTTCTACAATATAAAATGACTTTTTAGATAAAAATCAGCACAGTAACATTGTGCATTTTACAATAAACCTGAAAGGAAAATTTGGAAGAGAATATTCTTACACCATATAGCATAACTTGTTTTTTAACTTGAAATTTTTTTAATTGCCTAATCACCTAAATCAGTGAATAAGAATACTCAGCTTCCAATCCATGAATATAGAATACAATATAATTTATTCTACTTTTTACTTCCAAGTCAGAGATGACATCCATCCTATCTAATAGGTGATATGCAAATTGACTGTACCCCCGCTAAACCCACAAAGCCACACCCACCAGCCAATCAGGAGTGAATATGCAAATTAATGCAACCAAGATGGCTCTGGCCACAGAGAGAGCAGGAGGCTTGGGTTTCCCTGGCAATGGAGGAAGTCAAGCTTTCCTGCACACCCTCACCAGCCCAGGCCTCCACTCAATGCTACAAAGTTTCAATTATAGAAGATAAATAAATCCCAGATACCAGGGCCTCCACTTGGGTCACTGGAAGGTGTGGCCAGCCTGCAAACCACCACAGGCCCCTCACCCAGGCCACACCATGCCCCAAGAGAACACCCACCCTGATATGGGACACCCTTCAGGGCAAACCAGCTGGCCCCTACCCTGCACCATGCCTCTATTCTATCTAATAAAAGAGTAATATGCAAATTGACCACCACTCCAACACATAAGATGGCCACCACAAGATGGCCAGCAGGGGAGTGCAGTTGGGAGGGACTAGGTCTGCAAGGGAGGGCAGTTGGGGGCGATCAAGCCACAAGGTAAGGGAGTTCGGGGCGACCAGGCTGGCAGAGGAGGGAAGTTGAGTGTGACGGGGTCAGCAGGGAAGGGTAGATGTGGGGGACCCAGGCCTGCAGGGGAGAGCAGTTGGGGGGACCAGGACTGCAAGGGAGGGCAGTTAGGGGTAAACAGGCTGGCAGGGGAGCAGTTAGGCATCAATCAGGCTGACAGGGGAGTAGTTAGGGGGTGATCAGGCTGACAGGCAGAAGCGGTTAGGGGCAATCAGGAAGGCAGGCAGGTGAGCAGTTGGGAGCCAGCAGTCCTGGATTGTGAGAGGGATTTCTGACTGCCCATTTAGGCGCGATTCTACCTGGATTGGGCCTAAACAGGCAGTCAGACATCCCTCGAGGGGTCCCAGATTGGAGAGGGTGCAGGCTGGGCTGAGGGACACACACCTCCGTGCACGAATTTCATGCACCGGGCCTCTAGTATAATTGTAAAGCCTACTTTACATTTTTCAAGTTCTCAATCCAAATATATAGATTGGAACAGGTCACTTTATTACTGACAACATTCACGAAAGGGTCAGATTCCTCATAAAAAGACAAAATAAATTTGGGAGCCGGCTATTGCCCTACTCAACCATCAACTGAATTATGGAAGTCAAGAGGCAATATTTTTTTCTTTTTAAAATAGCAAAGAAACAAAAGAAGATTGGCTGGCTGTTGAATGGACCCCACATTAGAGTGCATAGCTCATTAGGATCGAGGCTGGCACCTGTGAGCATTTCACTTCCTAAAAGCACTCACTGGGCATTATGTAATCTGTACTATAGCTTTTACCCTGGAAAGAATTTGAAAATACTTTATGCTCAAAATATACACTGAGTGGCCAGATTATTATGATCTCCGAATGCATAACAATCTGGCCACTCGGTGTATATCCTATATTATAAAAAGCTAATATGTAAATTGTCCCTTTGACCAGCAAGCAGGCCGGTCAACCACCCATGTCCCCTTCCCCTGGCCAGGCTGGCCGGACCCCTACCCATGCAAAATTCATGCACTCACTGGGCCTTTAATTATATATATATATATATATATATATATATATATATATATATGTGTGTGTGTGTATGTATATATACATATATATACACATATATACACATATATATGTGTATATATATACACACATATATACATATACATATGCACATATATACATATACATATACATATACATATACATATACATATACATATATATATATATATATATATATATATATATATATACATATACACACACACTAGTGGCCCGATACACGAAATTCTAGCAAGGGGGGGGTCCCAGGTTATGCTATATGAAAAACAAGTTATGCTATATAATCTGGGACCCTTCGAGGGATGTCTGGCTGCCCATTAGGCCCAATCCTACCAGTTAGGATTGGGCCTAAATGGGCAGTCGGACATCCCTCTCACAATCCAGGATTTCTGGCTCCCAACTGCTCACCTACCTGCCTTCCTGATTGCCCCTAACCGCTTCTGCCTGTCAGCCTGATCACCCACTAACCACTCCTCTGTCAGCCTGATTGATGCCTAACTGCTCTCCTGCAAGCCTGTTTACCCCTAACTGCCCTCCCCTGCAGTCCTGGTTCCCCCTAACTGCCCTCCCCTGCAGGGCTGGTCCCCCCTAACTGCCCTCCCCTGCAGGCCTGGTCCCCCGAACTGCTCTCCCCTTAAGGCCTGCGTCCCCCACAACTGCCTTTCCCTGCCAACCCGCTTGCCCCCAACTTCCCTCCTCTGCTGGCCTGGTCACCCCTAACTGCGTGCCCCTGCTGGCAATCCTGTGGCAGCCATCTTGTGTCCACATGGGGGCAATCATCTTGGACCACATGTGGGCAGCCATCTTGTGTGTTGGAATGAAGGTCAATTTGCATATTATTCTTTTATTAGATAGGATAGAGGCCTGGTGCCTGGGTGGGGGCCGGTTGGTTTGCCCTGAAGGGTGTCCCATATCAGGGTGGGGGTTCTCTTGGGGTGTGGGGAGGACTGGTGGTTTTCAGGCTGACCACGCCTCCTGGCAACCCAAGAGGAGGTCCTGGTATCTGGGATTTATTTATCTTCTATAATTGAAACTTCGTTGCTTTGTGCAGAGCTAAGCCTCCTTCTTGCTCCATGGCCGCCACCACTTTTGTTTGGATTTATTTATCTTCTATGATTGAAACTTTGCAGCCTTGAGTGGAGGCCAAGGCAGGCCAGGGCTGCGGAAACTTGGCTTTCTCCATCGCCGGCGGCAACTCAAGCCTCCTGCTCTCTCCAGCTCCATGGCTGCTGCCATTTTTGTTGGGATTTGTTTATCTTCTATAATTGAAACTTTGTAGCCTTGAGCGGAGGCCTGAGCCAGCCAGGGCAGGCGGAAAGCTTGGCTTCCTCTATTGTGGGGGAAACCCAAGCCTCCTGCTCTCTCTGAGGCCACAGCCAACTTGGTTGGGTTAATTGGCATACTCGCTTTTGATTGGATGGTGGTCGTGGCTTGTGGGTGTGGCAGATGTGCGAGCAATTTGCATATTACTCTTTTATTAGATAGGATATATATATATATATATATATATATATATATATATATATATATATATATATACTGAGTGGCCAGATAATTATGTGTTCAGATATTATAATAATCTGGCCACTCAGTGTATAGTATCCTTTCCTTGTCCTTGAGGATCCCAAGTATCTATACTAATAAAAGCCTAGGTGGCCCTTGCATGTGATGTTTCCACAAGATGTCTGCCACAAGATGGCCAAGTGCACAGAGGAGGAAGGGCCCAGCAGCCACTTTGTGTGGTGAGGCCTGGGGGTCCCAGCATCTCCTCCGCCTCATGCATAGGAGGCGGGTCCCAGCAAAGAAGGCAGGTTGCGGCAGTGGAGGGCAGTTGGGGGCAATCAAGCCAGCAGGGCAGCAGTTAGGTGTCAATCAGGCTGGCAGAGAAGTGGTTAGGGGGTGATCAGGCTGGCAGGCAGAAGCGGTTAGGGGCAATCAGGCAGGCAGGGAGGCAGGCAAGTGGTTACGAGCCAGCAGTCCTGGATTGTGAGTGGGATGTCCAACTGCTGGCGTAGGCCCAATCCCACACATCCCCCAAGGTTTCCCAGATTGGAGAGAGTACAGGCCGGGCTGAGGGACACCTTTTCCCCACCCTTGTGCACGAATTTCGTGCACTGGGCCACTAGTAAATCGAAAATGATAATGGCCTTCTTAAGTCAAAAGGCAGGACTTCTTTTCTGAGTTACCTGGGTTTCAAAAACGAAGTGATTATCTATGGGCCACTAAGTTACCATGCAACCTGGCTGTCTGATGTCACTCACGGAGTCCTAAAGAAGAACACTGAGGAAGGCTATATGAATTTAGAAAAGTCCATACATAAAGGGACCTTGGAGGAAGAGAGCAGTTATATACGGGGTGTCCCAATTGCCCTTGGGTACTCATGCCCAACAACAATTCCTTCTTTCGGCCTAGATTAGTAGTCTCATGGAAGGCTCCCTATGGCCGGCTAACAGAGGAAGGAAAGTTGTGGAGTGGCTTCGCATGATGTCAATATCCAACCAAAACTGCACGGCTGCGATACAACAGTCCATTCTGGATATATGTGAAGGACAGTGGTAATGAAACCATAGCACTGAGTAGGGCTTGGGGCTTAATTCTCTTTGTCTACATAACAAATGAACATATTTGCAATCATGTGTTGTTTCATGATTGTAGCCTTGATCTTGCAATTGTAGTCAGAGACATTAAAGGCATATTATTGGAAGAACATTCACTAAGACATTTGGCCAGAAGCCCAAGTCAATCATTGTTAATTCTCAGAGTTTGAATCACTGTTGTCCAGTGATTACAGCTCATGCATTGTGAATGCCAAGTATTGAGAGAGCCTTGTTCCATATATACCAGCTCTTTAAATGTTCTTTATTAGAATTTCAAAGACTATCCTACCTTTCCCAGCGCTTTCAATACAAATTTTCAGGTTTCCAACATGCGATAGAGATATGAAAGTTCTACAACGTATTCCCAGTGTTTCAGAATCTTTCCTACATATTCCCGTTCTGTTTTTTTGAGCTCTGAGAATGAACATTTTAACACCGGTATCATACGAGCTCTCTAAAGCTACATTATTGCTACTTTGAACACTAGGCGAACTGTCTTTTTGATTTCTTAGAGCTTTCAATACTTTCATAATGTTATATCAGCTCTATGAAAATGAGTTGTTTCACCAACTTTCTTCCAAAAACACCAACTCATTTTGACTGAATTATACAGTTAAAACCATACGGCCATGACTTCTCAGCTCTTTGAACACCACATCCCAGTCATTAAACAGTCTCATTCAGGTTAAACAGCTCCCTAGAGGACTGAAGGGGCAAGATTTCTGGCTGAGGTCCCCTTGGCTATCCGTGGTGGCTTCAATCCCCTCCTTAGGCCTAAGCATCCCTACCCATAAGAGGCAGTTAGTGAGGGTGAGGTGCGGTACTCTCATTGATGATGGCCTCTGACTTTTCTGAGTTACCTGGGTTACAAAATCGAAGTGATTATCTATGGGCCACTAAGTTACCATGCAACTTGGTTGTCTGATGTCACTCACGGAGTCCTAAAGAAGAACACTGAGGAAGGCTACATGAATTTAGAAAAGTCCATACATGAAGGGACCTTGGAGGAACAGAGCAGTTATATAAGGGGTGTCCCAATTGCCCTTGGGTACTCATGCCCAACAACAATTCCTTCTTTCGGCCTAGATTAGTAGTCTCATGGAAGGCTCCCTATGGCCGTCTAACAGAGGAAGGAAAGTTGTGGAGTGGCTTCGCATGATGTCAATATCCAACCAAAACTGCACGGCTATGATACAACAGTCCATTATGGATATTTGTGAAGGACAGTGGTAATGAAACCATAGACCTGGGTAGGGCTTGGGGCCTCATTCTCTTTGTCTACATAACAAATGACCAGATTTGCAATCATGTGCTGTTTCATGATTGTAGCCTTGATCCTGCAATTGTAGTCAGAGACATGAAAGGCACATTATTGGAAGAACATTCACTAAGACATTTGGCCAGAAACCCAAGTCAATCATTGTTAATTCTCAGAGTTTGAATCCCTGTTGTCCAGTGATTACAGCTCATGCATTGTGAATGCCAAGTATTGAGAGAGCCTTGTTCCATATATACCAGCTCTTTAAACGTTCTTTCTTAGTATTTCAAAGACTATCCTACCTTTCCCAGCGCTTTCAATACAAATTCTCAGGTTTCCAACATGCGATAGAGATATGAAAGTTCTACAACATATTCCCAGTGTTTCAGAATCTCTCCTACATATTCCCGTTCTGTTTTTTTGAGCTCTGAGAATGAACATTTTAACACCGGTATCATACGCGCTCTCTAAAGCTACATTATTGCTACTTTGAACACTAGGCGAACTGTCTTTTTGATTTCTTAGAGCTTTCAATACTTTCATAATGTTATATCAGCTCTATGAAAATGAGTTGTTTCACCAACTTTCTTCCAAAAACATCAACTCATTTTGACTGAATTACAAAGTTAAAACCATACGGCCATGACTTCTCAGCTCTTTGAACACCACTTCCCAGTCATTAAACAGTCTTATTCAGATTAAACAGCTCCCTAGAGGACTGAAGGGGCAAGATTTCTGGCTGAGGTCCCCTTGGCTATCCCTGGTGGCTTCCATCCCCTCCTTAGGCCTAAGCATCCCTACCCATAAGAGGCAGTTAGTGAGGGTGAGGTGCGGTACTCTCCTTGATGATGGCCTGTGACTTTTCTGAGTTACCTGGGTTACAAAAACGAAGTGATTATCTATGGGCCACTAAGTTACCATGCAAACTGGTTCTCTGATGTCACTCACGGAGTCCTAAAGAAGAACACTGAGGAAGGCTACATGAATTTAGAAAAGTCCATACATGAAGGGACCTTGGAGGAACAGAGCAGTTATATAAGGGGTGTCCCAATTGCCCTTGGGTACTCATGCCCAACAACAATTCCTTCTTTCGGCCTAGATTAGTAGTCTCATGGAAGGCTCCCTATGGCCGGCTAACAGAGGGAGGAAAGTTGTGGAGTAGCTTCGCATGATGTCAATATCCAACCAAAACTGCACGGCTGCGATACAACAGTCCATTCTGGATATATGTGAAGGACAGTGGTAATGAAACCATAGCACTGGGTAGGGCTTGGGGCCTCATTCTCTTTGTCTACATAACAAATGACCAGATTTGCAATCATGTGCTGTTTCATGATTGTAGCCTTGATCTTGCAATGTAGTCAGAGACATGAAAGGCACATTATTGGAAGAACATTCACCAAGAAATCTGGCCAGAAGCCCAAGTCAATCATTGTTAATTCTCAGAGTTTGAATCACTGTTGTCCAGTCATTACAGCTCATGCATTGTGAATGCCAAGTATTGAGAGAGCCTTGTTCCATATATACCAGCTCTTTAAACGTTCTTTCTTAGTATTTCAAAGACTATCCTACCTTTCCCAGCGCTTTCAATACAAATTCTCAGGTTTCCAACATGCGATAGAGATATGAAAGTTCTACAACATATTCCCAGTGTTTCAGAATCTCTCCTACATATTCCCGTTCTGTTTTTTTGAGCTCTGAGAATGAACATTTTAACACCGGTATCATACGAGCTCTCTGAAGCTACATTATTGCTACTTTGAACACTAGGCGAACTGTCTTTTTGATTTCTTAGAGCTTTCAATACTTTCATAATGTTATATCAGCTCTATGAAAATGAGTTGTTTCACCAACTTTCTTCCAAAAACATCAACTCATTTTGACTGAATTACAAAGTTAAAACCATACGGCCATGACTTCTCAGCTCTTTGAACACCACTTCCCAGTCATTAAACAGTCTCATTCAGGTTAAACATCTCCCTAGCGACTGAAGGGGCAAGATTTCTGGCTGAGGTCCCCTTGGCTATCCCTGGTGGCTTCCATCCCCTCCTTAGGCCTAAGCATCCCTACCCATAAGAGGCAGTTAGTGAGGGTGAGGTGCGGTACTCTCCTTGATGATGGCCTCTGACTTTTCTGAGTTACCTGGGTTACAAAAACGAAGTGATTATCTATGGGCCACTAAGTTACCATGCAACCTGGTTGTCTGATGTCACTCACGGAGTCCTAAAGAAGAACACTGAGGAAGGCAACATGAATTTAGAAAAGTCCATACATGAAGGGACCTTGGAGGAACAGAGCAGTTATATAAGGGGTGTCCCAATTGCCCTTGGGTACTCATGCCCAACAACAATTCCTTCTTTCGGCCTAGATTAGTAGTCTCATGGAAGGCTCCCTATGGCCGGCTAACAGAGGGAGGAAAGTTGTGGAGTAGCTTCGTATGATGTCAATATCCAACCAAAACTGCACGGCTGCGATACAACAGTCCATTCTGGATATATGTGAAGGACAGTGGTAATGAAACCATAGCACTGGGTAGGGCTTGGGGCCTCATTCTCTTTGTCTACATAACAAATGACCAGATTTGTAATCATGTGCTGTTTCATGATTGTAGCCTTGATCTTGCAATTGTAGTCAGAGACATGAAAGGCACATTATTGGAAGAACATTCACCAAGAAATTTGGCCAGAAGCCCAAGTCAATCATTGTTAATTCTCAGAGTTTGAATCACTGTTGTCCAGTGATTACAGCTCATGCCTTGTGAATGCCAAGTATTGAGAGAGCCTTGTTCCATATATACCAGCTCTTTAAACGTTCTTTCTTAGTATTTCAAAGATTATCCTACCTTTCCCAGCGCTTTCAATACAAATTCTCAGGTGTCCAACATGCGATAGAGATATGAAAGTTCTACAACATATTCCCAGTGTTTCAGAATCTCTCCTACATATTCCCGTTCTGTTTTTTTGAGCTCTGAGAATGAACATTTTAACACCGGTATCATACGAGCTCTCTAAAGCTACATTATTGCTACTTTAAACACTAGGCGAACTGTCTTTTTGATTTCTTAGAGCTTTCAATACTTTCATAATGGTATATCAGCTCTATGAAAATGAGTTGTTTCACCAACTTTCTTCCAAAAACACCAACTCATTTTGACTGAATTACAAAGTTAAAACCATACGGCCATGACTTCTCAGCTCTTTGAACACCACTTCCCAGTCATTAAACAGTCTCATTCAGGTTAAACATCGCCCTCTCGGACTGAAGGGGCAAGATTTCTGGCTGAGGTCCCCTTGGCTATACCTGGTGGCTTCCATCCCCTCCTTAGGCCTAAGCATCCCTACCCATAAGAGGCAGTTAGTGAGGGTGAGGTGCGGTACTCTCCTTGATGATGGCCTGTGACTTTTCTGAGTTACCTGGGTTACAAAAACGAAGTGATTATCTATGGGCCACTAAGTTACCATGCAAACTGGTTCTCTGATGTCACTCACGGAGTCCTAAAGAAGAACACTGAGGAAGGCTACATGAATTTAGAAAAGTCCATACATGAAGGGACCTTGGAGGAACAGAGCAGTTATATAAGGGGTGTCCCAATTGCCCTTGGGTACTCATGCCCAACAACAATTCCTTCTTTCGGCCTAGATTAGTAGTCTCATGGAAGGCTCCCTATGGCCGGCTAACAGAGGGAGGAAAGTTGTGGAGTAGCTTCGCATGATGTCAATATCCAACCAAAACTGCACGGCTGCGATACAACAGTCCATTCTGGATATATGTGAAGGACAGTGGTAATGAAACCATAGCACTGGGTAGGGCTTGGGGCCTCATTCTCTTTGTCTACATAACAAATGACCAGATTTGCAATCATGTGCTGTTTCATGATTGTAGCCTTGATCTTGCAATGTAGTCAGAGACATGAAAGGCACATTATTGGAAGAACATTCACCAAGAAATTTGGCCAGAAGCCCAAGTCAATCATTGTTAATTCTCAGAGTTTGAATAACTGTTTTCCAGTGATTACAGCTCATGCATTGTGAATGCCAAGTATTGAGAGAGCCTTGTTCCATATATACCAGCTCTTTAAACGTTCTTTCTTAGTATTTCAAAGACTATCCTACCTTTCCCAGCGCTTTCAATACAAATTCTCAGGTTTCCAACATGCGATAGAGATATGAAAGTTCTACAACTTATTCCCAGTGTTTCAGAATCTCTCCTACATATTCCCGTTCTGTTTTTTTGAGCTCTGAGAATGAACATTTTAACACCGGTATCATACGCGCTCTCTAAAGCTACATTATTGCTACTTTGAACACTAGGCGAACTGTCTTTTTGATTTCTTAGAGCTTTCAATACTTTCATAATGTTATATCAGCTCTATGAAAATGAGTTGTTTCACCAATTTCTTCCAAAAACACCAACTCATTTTGACTGAATTACAAAGTTAAAACCATACGGCCATGACTTCTCAGCTCTTTGAACACCACTTCCCAGTCATTAAACAGTCTCATTCAGATTAAACAGCTCCCTAGAGGACTGAAGGGGCAAGATTTCTGGCTGAGGTCCCCTTGGTTATCCATGGTGGCTATCATCCCTTTCTTAGGCCTAAGCATCCCTACCCATAAGAGGTAGTTAGTGAGCGTGAGGTGCGGTACTCTCCTTGATGATGGCCTCTGACTTTTCTGAGTTACCTGGGTTACAAAAACGAAGTGATTATCTATGGGCCACTAAGTTACCATGCAACCTGGTTGTCTGATGTCACTCTCGGAGTCCTAAAGAAGAACACTGAGGAAGGCTATATGAATTTAGAAAAGTCCATACATGAAGGGACCTTGGAGGAACAGAGCAGTTATATAAGGGGTGTCCTAATTGCCCTTGGGTACTCATGCAAAACAACAATTCCTTCTTTCGGCCTAGATTAGTAGTCTCATGGAAGGCTCCCTATGGCCGGCTAACAGAGGGAGGAAAGTTGTGGAGTAGCTTCGCATGATGTCAATATCCAAACAAAACTGCACGGCTGCGATACAACAGTCCATTCTGGATATATGTGAAGGACAGTGGTAATGAAACCATATCACTGGGTAGGGCTTGGGGCCTCATTCTCTTTGTCTACATAACAAATGACCAGATTTGCAATCATGTGCTGTTTCATGATTGTAGCCTTGATCTTGCAATGTAGTCAGAGACATGAAAGGCACATTATTGGAAGAACATTCACCAAGAAATTTGGCCAGAAGCCCAAGTCAATCATTGTTAATTCTCAGAGTTTGAATCACTGTTTTCCAGTGATTACAGCTCATGCCTTGTGAATGCCAAGTATTGAGAGAGCCTTGTTCCATATATACCAGCTCTTTAAACGTTCTTTCTTAGTATTTCAAAGACTATCCTACCTTTCCCAGCACTTTCAATACAAATTCTCAGGTTTCCAACATGCGATAGAGATATGAAAGTTCTACAACATATTCCCAGTGTTTCAGAATCTCTCCTACATATTCCCGTTCTGTTTTTTTGAGCTCTGAGAATGAACATTTTAACACCGGTATCATACGCGCTCTCTAAAGCTACATTATTGCTACTTTGAACACTAGGCGAACTGTCTTTTTGATTTCTTAGAGCTTTCAATACTTTCATAATGTTATATCAGCTCTATGAAAATGAGTTGTTTCACCAACTTTCTTCCAAAAACACCAACTCATTTTGACTGAATTACAAAGTTAAAACCATACGGCCATGACTTCTCAGCTCTTTGAACACCACTTCCCAGTCATTAAACAGTCTCATTCAGGTTAAACATCGCCCTCTCGGACTGAAGGGGCAAGATTTCTGGCTGAGGTCCCCTTGGCTATACCTGGTGGCTTCCATCCCCTCCTTAGGCCTAAGCATCCCTACCCATAAGAGGCAGTTAGTGAGGGTGAGGTGCGGTAATCTCCTTGATGATGGCCTCTGACTTTTCTGAGTTACCTGGGTTACAAAAACGAAGTGATTATCTATGGGCCACTAAGTTACCATGCAAACTGGTTCTCTGATGTCACTCACGGAGTCCTAAAGAAGAACACTGAGGAAGGCTACATGAATTTAGAAAAGTCCATACATGAAGGGACCTTGGAGGAACAGAGCAGTTATATAAGGGGTGTCCCAATTGCCCTTGGGTACTCATGCCCAACAACAATTCCTTCTTTCGGCCTAGATTAGTAGTCTCATGGAAGGCTCCCTATGGCCGGCTAACAGAGGGAGGAAAGTTGTGGAGTAGCTTCGTATGATGTCAATATCCAACCAAAACTGCACGGCTGCGATACAACAGTCCATTCTGGATATATGTGAAGGACAGTGGTAATGAAACCATAGCACTGGGTAGGGCTTGGGGCCTCATTCTCTTTGTCTACATAACAAATGACCAGATTTGTAATCATGTGCTGTTTCATGATTGTAGCCTTGATCTTGCAATTGTAGTCAGAGACATGAAAGGCACATTATTGGAAGAACATTCACCAAGAAATTTGGCCAGAAGCCCAAGTCAATCATTGTTAATTCTCAGAGTTTGAATCACTGTTGTCCAGTGATTACAGCTCATGCCTTGTGAATGCCAAGTATTGAGAGAGCCTTGTTCCATATATACCAGCTCTTTAAACGTTCTTTCTTAGTATTTCAAAGATTATCCTACCTTTCCCAGCGCTTTCAATACAAATTCTCAGGTGTCCAACATGCGATAGAGATATGAAAGTTCTACAACATATTCCCAGTGTTTCAGAATCTCTCCTACATATTCCCGTTCTGTTTTTTTGAGCTCTGAGAATGAATATTTTAACACCGGTATCATACGAGCTCTCTAAAGCTACATTATTGCTACTTTGAACACTAGGCGAACTGTCTTTTTGATTTCTTAGAGCTTTCAATACTTTCATAATGTTATATCAGCTCTATGAAAATGAGTTGTTTCACCAACTTTCTTCCAAAAACACCAACTCATTTTGACTGAATTACAAAGTTAAAACCATACGGCCATGACTTCTCAGCTCTTTGAACACCACTTCCCAGTCATTAAACAGTCTCATTCAGGTTAAACATCGCCCTCTCGGACTGAAGGGGCAAGATTTCTGGCTGAGGTCCCCTTGGCTATACCTGGTGGCTTCCATCCCCTCCTTAGGCCTAAGCATCCCTACCCATAAGAGGCAGTTAGTGAGGGTGAGGTGCGGTACTCTCCTTGATGATGGCCTGTGACTTTTCTGAGTTACCTGGGTTACAAAAACGAAGTGATTATCTATGGGCCACTAAGTTACCATGCAAACTGGTTCTCTGATGTCACTCACGGAGTCCTAAAGAAGAACACTGAGGAAGGCTACATGAATTTAGAAAAGTCCATACATGAAGGGACCTTGGAGGAACAGAGCAGTTATATAAGGGGTGTCCCAATTGCCCTTGGGTACTCATGCCCAACAACAATTCCTTCTTTCGGCCTAGATTAGTAGTCTCATGGAAGGCTCCCTATGGCCGGCTAACAGAGGGAGGAAAGTTGTGGAGTAGCTTCGTATGATGTCAATATCCAACCAAAACTGCACGGCTGCGATACAACAGTCCATTCTGGATATATGTGAAGGACAGTGGTAATGAAACCATAGCACTGGGTAGGGCTTGGGGCCTCATTCTCTTTGTCTACATAACAAATGACCAGATTTGTAATCATGTGCTGTTTCATGATTGTAGCCTTGATCTTGCAATTGTAGTCAGAGACATGAAAGGCACATTATTGGAAGAACATTCACCAAGAAATTTGGCCAGAAGCCCAAGTCAATCATTGTTAATTCTCAGAGTTTGAATCACTGTTGTCCAGTGATTACAGCTCATGCCTTGTGAATGCCAAGTATTGAGAGAGCCTTGTTCCATATATACCAGCTCTTTAAACGTTCTTTCTTAGTATTTCAAAGATTATCCTACCTTTCCCAGCGCTTTCAATACAAATTCTCAGGTGTCCAACATGCGATAGAGATATGAAAGTTCTACAACATATTCCCAGTGTTTCAGAATCTCTCCTACATATTCCCGTTCTGTTTTTTTGAGCTCTGAGAATGAACATTTTAACACCGGTATCATACGAGCTCTCTAAAGCTACATTATTGCTACTTTAAACACTAGGCGAACTGTCTTTTTGATTTCTTAGAGCTTTCAATACTTTCATAATGGTATATCAGCTCTATGAAAATGAGTTGTTTCACCAACTTTCTTCCAAAAACACCAACTCATTTTGACTGAATTACAAAGTTAAAACCATACGGCCATGACTTCTCAGCTCTTTGAACACCACTTCCCAGTCATTAAACAGTCTCATTCAGGTTAAACATCGCCCTCTCGGACTGAAGGGGCAAGATTTCTGGCTGAGGTCCCCTTGGCTATACCTGGTGGCTTCCATCCCCTCCTTAGGCCTAAGCATCCCTACCCATAAGAGGCAGTTAGTGAGGGTGAGGTGCGGTACTCTCCTTGATGATGGCCTGTGACTTTTCTGAGTTACCTGGGTTACAAAAACGAAGTGATTATCTATGGGCCACTAAGTTACCATGCAAACTGGTTCTCTGATGTCACTCACGGAGTCCTAAAGAAGAACACTGAGGAAGGCTACATGAATTTAGAAAAGTCCATACATGAAGGGACCTTGGAGGAACAGAGCAGTTATATAAGGGGTGTCCCAATTGCCCTTGGGTACTCATGCCCAACAACAATTCCTTCTTTCGGCCTAGATTAGTAGTCTCATGGAAGGCTCCCTATGGCCGGCTAACAGAGGGAGGAAAGTTGTGGAGTAGCTTCGCATGATGTCAATATCCAACCAAAACTGCACGGCTGCGATACAACAGTCCATTCTGGATATATGTGAAGGACAGTGGTAATGAAACCATAGCACTGGGTAGGGCTTGGGGCCTCATTCTCTTTGTCTACATAACAAATGACCAGATTTGCAATCATGTGCTGTTTCATGATTGTAGCCTTGATCTTGCAATGTAGTCAGAGACATGAAAGGCACATTATTGGAAGAACATTCACCAAGAAATTTGGCCAGAAGCCCAAGTCAATCATTGTTAATTCTCAGAGTTTGAATAACTGTTTTCCAGTGATTACAGCTCATGCATTGTGAATGCCAAGTATTGAGAGAGCCTTGTTCCATATATACCAGCTCTTTAAACGTTCTTTCTTAGTATTTCAAAGACTATCCTACCTTTCCCAGCGCTTTCAATACAAATTCTCAGGTTTCCAACATGCGATAGAGATATGAAAGTTCTACAACTTATTCCCAGTGTTTCAGAATCTCTCCTACATATTCCCGTTCTGTTTTTTTGAGCTCTGAGAATGAACATTTTAACACCGGTATCATACGCGCTCTCTAAAGCTACATTATTGCTACTTTGAACACTAGGCGAACTGTCTTTTTGATTTCTTAGAGCTTTCAATACTTTCATAATGTTATATCAGCTCTATGAAAATGAGTTGTTTCACCAATTTCTTCCAAAAACACCAACTCATTTTGACTGAATTACAAAGTTAAAACCATACGGCCATGACTTCTCAGCTCTTTGAACACCACTTCCCAGTCATTAAACAGTCTCATTCAGATTAAACAGCTCCCTAGAGGACTGAAGGGGCAAGATTTCTGGCTGAGGTCCCCTTGGTTATCCATGGTGGCTATCATCCCTTTCTTAGGCCTAAGCATCCCTACCCATAAGAGGTAGTTAGTGAGCGTGAGGTGCGGTACTCTCCTTGATGATGGCCTCTGACTTTTCTGAGTTACCTGGGTTACAAAAACGAAGTGATTATCTATGGGCCACTAAGTTACCATGCAACCTGGTTGTCTGATGTCACTCTCGGAGTCCTAAAGAAGAACACTGAGGAAGGCTATATGAATTTAGAAAAGTCCATACATGAAGGGACCTTGGAGGAACAGAGCAGTTATATAAGGGGTGTCCTAATTGCCCTTGGGTACTCATGCAAAACAACAATTCCTTCTTTCGGCCTAGATTAGTAGTCTCATGGAAGGCTCCCTATGGCCGGCTAACAGAGGGAGGAAAGTTGTGGAGTAGCTTCGCATGATGTCAATATCCAAACAAAACTGCACGGCTGCGATACAACAGTCCATTCTGGATATATGTGAAGGACAGTGGTAATGAAACCATATCACTGGGTAGGGCTTGGGGCCTCATTCTCTTTGTCTACATAACAAATGACCAGATTTGCAATCATGTGCTGTTTCATGATTGTAGCCTTGATCTTGCAATGTAGTCAGAGACATGAAAGGCACATTATTGGAAGAACATTCACCAAGAAATTTGGCCAGAAGCCCAAGTCAATCATTGTTAATTCTCAGAGTTTGAATCACTGTTTTCCAGTGATTACAGCTCATGCCTTGTGAATGCCAAGTATTGAGAGAGCCTTGTTCCATATATACCAGCTCTTTAAACGTTCTTTCTTAGTATTTCAAAGACTATCCTACCTTTCCCAGCACTTTCAATACAAATTCTCAGGTTTCCAACATGCGATAGAGATATGAAAGTTCTACAACATATTCCCAGTGTTTCAGAATCTCTCCTACATATTCCCGTTCTGTTTTTTTGAGCTCTGAGAATGAACATTTTAACACCGGTATCATACGCGCTCTCTAAAGCTACATTATTGCTACTTTGAACACTAGGCGAACTGTCTTTTTGATTTCTTAGAGCTTTCAATACTTTCATAATGTTATATCAGCTCTATGAAAATGAGTTGTTTCACCAACTTTCTTCCAAAAACACCAACTCATTTTGACTGAATTACAAAGTTAAAACCATACGGCCATGACTTCTCAGCTCTTTGAACACCACTTCCCAGTCATTAAACAGTCTCATTCAGGTTAAACATCGCCCTCTCGGACTGAAGGGGCAAGATTTCTGGCTGAGGTCCCCTTGGCTATACCTGGTGGCTTCCATCCCCTCCTTAGGCCTAAGCATCCCTACCCATAAGAGGCAGTTAGTGAGGGTGAGGTGCGGTAATCTCCTTGATGATGGCCTCTGACTTTTCTGAGTTACCTGGGTTACAAAAACGAAGTGATTATCTATGGGCCACTAAGTTACCATGCAAACTGGTTCTCTGATGTCACTCACGGAGTCCTAAAGAAGAACACTGAGGAAGGCTACATGAATTTAGAAAAGTCCATACATGAAGGGACCTTGGAGGAACAGAGCAGTTATATAAGGGGTGTCCCAATTGCCCTTGGGTACTCATGCCCAACAACAATTCCTTCTTTCGGCCTAGATTAGTAGTCTCATGGAAGGCTCCCTATGGCCGGCTAACAGAGGGAGGAAAGTTGTGGAGTAGCTTCGTATGATGTCAATATCCAACCAAAACTGCACGGCTGCGATACAACAGTCCATTCTGGATATATGTGAAGGACAGTGGTAATGAAACCATAGCACTGGCTAGGGCTTGGGGCCTCATTCTCTTTGTCTACATAACAAATGACCAGATTTGTAATCATGTGCTGTTTCATGATTGTAGCCTTGATCTTGCAATTGTAGTCAGAGACATGAAAGGCACATTATTGGAAGAACATTCACCAAGAAATTTGGCCAGAAGCCCAAGTCAATCATTGTTAATTCTCAGAGTTTGAATCACTGTTGTCCAGTGATTACAGCTCATGCCTTGTGAATGCCAAGTATTGAGAGAGCCTTGTTCCATATATACCAGCTCTTTAAACGTTCTTTCTTAGTATTTCAAAGATTATCCTACCTTTCCCAGCGCTTTCAATACAAATTCTCAGGTGTCCAACATGCGATAGAGATATGAAAGTTCTACAACATATTCCCAGTGTTTCAGAATCTCTCCTACATATTCCCGTTCTGTTTTTTTGAGCTCTGAGAATGAATATTTTAACACCGGTATCATACGAGCTCTCTAAAGCTACATTATTGCTACTTTGAACACTAGGCGAACTGTCTTTTTGATTTCTTAGAGCTTTCAATACTTTCATAATGTTATATCAGCTCTATGAAAATGAGTTGTTTCACCAACTTTCTTCCAAAAACACCAACTCATTTTGACTGAATTACAAAGTTAAAACCATACGGCCATGACTTCTCAGCTCTTTGAACACCACTTCCCAGTCATTAAACAGTCTCATTCAGGTTAAACATCGCCCTCTCGGACTGAAGGGGCAAGATTTCTGGCTGAGGTCCCCTTGGCTATACCTGGTGGCTTCCATCCCCTCCTTAGGCCTAAGCATCCCTACCCATAAGAGGCAGTTAGTGAGGGTGAGGTGCGGTACTCTCCTTGATGATGGCCTGTGACTTTTCTGAGTTACCTGGGTTACAAAAACGAAGTGATTATCTATGGGCCACTAAGTTACCATGCAAACTGGTTCTCTGATGTCACTCACGGAGTCCTAAAGAAGAACACTGAGGAAGGCTACATGAATTTAGAAAAGTCCATACATGAAGGGACCTTGGAGGAACAGAGCAGTTATATAAGGGGTGTCCCAATTGCCCTTGGGTACTCATGCCCAACAACAATTCCTTCTTTCGGCCTAGATTAGTAGTCTCATGGAAGGCTCCCTATGGCCGGCTAACAGAGGAAGGAAAGTTGTGGAGTGGCTTCGCATGATGTCAATATCCAACCAAAACTGCACGGCTGCGATACAACAGTCCATTCTGGATATATGTGAAGGACAGTGGTAATGAAACCATAGCACTGAGTAGGGCTTGGGGCTTAATTCTCTTTGTCTACATAACAAATGAACATATTTGCAATCATGTGTTGTTTCATGATTGTAGCCTTGATCTTGCAATTGTAGTCAGAGACATTAAAGGCATATTATTGGAAGAACATTCACTAAGACATTTGGCCAGAAGCCCAAGTCAATCATTGTTAATTCTCAGAGTTTGAATCACTGTTGTCCAGTGATTACAGCTCATGCATTGTGAATGCCAAGTATTGAGAGAGCCTTGTTCCATATATACCAGCTCTTTAAATGTTCTTTATTAGAATTTCAAAGACTATCCTACCTTTCCCAGCGCTTTCAATACAAATTTTCAGGTTTCCAACATGCGATAGAGATATGAAAGTTCTACAACGTATTCCCAGTGTTTCAGAATCTTTCCTACATATTCCCGTTCTGTTTTTTTGAGCTCTGAGAATGAACATTTTAACACCGGTATCATACGAGCTCTCTAAAGCTACATTATTGCTACTTTGAACACTAGGCGAACTGTCTTTTTGATTTCTTAGAGCTTTCAATACTTTCATAATGTTATATCAGCTCTATGAAAATGAGTTGTTTCACCAACTTTCTTCCAAAAACACCAACTCATTTTGACTGAATTATACAGTTAAAACCATACGGCCATGACTTCTCAGCTCTTTGAACACCACATCCCAGTCATTAAACAGTCTCATTCAGGTTAAACAGCTCCCTAGAGGACTGAAGGGGCAAGATTTCTGGCTGAGGTCCCCTTGGCTATCCGTGGTGGCTTCAATCCCCTCCTTAGGCCTAAGCATCCCTACCCATAAGAGGCAGTTAGTGAGGGTGAGGTGCGGTACTCTCATTGATGATGGCCTCTGACTTTTCTGAGTTACCTGGGTTACAAAATCGAAGTGATTATCTATGGGCCACTAAGTTACCATGCAACTTGGTTGTCTGATGTCACTCACGGAGTCCTAAAGAAGAACACTGAGGAAGGCTACATGAATTTAGAAAAGTCCATACATGAAGGGACCTTGGAGGAACAGAGCAGTTATATAAGGGGTGTCCCAATTGCCCTTGGGTACTCATGCCCAACAACAATTCCTTCTTTCGGCCTAGATTAGTAGTCTCATGGAAGGCTCCCTATGGCCGTCTAACAGAGGAAGGAAAGTTGTGGAGTGGCTTCGCATGATGTCAATATCCAACCAAAACTGCACGGCTATGATACAACAGTCCATTATGGATATTTGTGAAGGACAGTGGTAATGAAACCATAGCACTGGGTAGGGCTTGGGGCCTCATTCTCTTTGTCTACATAACAAATGACCAGATTTGCAATCATGTGCTGTTTCATGATTGTAGCCTTGATCTTGCAATGTAGTCAGAGACATGAAAGGCACATTATTGGAAGAACATTCACCAAGAAATTTGGCCAGAAGCCCAAGTCAATCATTGTTAATTCTCAGAGTTTGAATAACTGTTTTCCAGTGATTACAGCTCATGCATTGTGAATGCCAAGTATTGAGAGAGCCTTGTTCCATATATACCAGCTCTTTAAACGTTCTTTCTTAGTATTTCAAAGACTATCCTACCTTTCCCAGCGCTTTCAATACAAATTCTCAGGTTTCCAACATGCGATAGAGATATGAAAGTTCTACAACATATTCCCAGTGTTTCAGAATCTCTCCTACATATTCCCGTTCTGCTTTTTTGAGCTCTGAGAATGAACATTTTAACACCGGTATCATACGCGCTCTCTAAAGCTACATTATTGCTACTTTGAACACTAGGCGAACTGTCTTTTTGATTTCTTAGAGCTTTCAATACTTTCATAATGTTATATCAGCTCTATGAAAATGAGTTGTTTCACCAATTTCTTCCAAAAACACCAACTCATTTTGACTGAATTACAAAGTTAAAACCATAGGGCCATGAATTCTCAGCTCTTTGAACACCACTTCCCAGTCATTAAACAGTCTCATTCAGATTAAACAGCTCCCTAGAGGACTGAAGGGGCAAGATTTCTGGCTGAGGTCCCCTTGGTTATCCATGGTGGCTATCATCCCTTTCTTAGGCCTAAGCATCCCTACCCATAAGAGGTAGTTAGTGAGCGTGAGGTGCGGTACTCTCCTTGATGATGGCCTCTGACTTTTCTGAGTTACCTGGGTTACAAAAACGAAGTGATTATCTATGGGCCACTAAGTTACCATGCAACCTGGTTGTCTGATGTCACTCACGGAGTCCTAAAGAAGAACACTGAGGAAGGCTACATGAATTTAGAAAAGTCCATACATGAAGGGACCTTGGAGGAACAGAGCAGTTATATAAGGGGTGTCCCAATTGCCCTTGGGTACTCATGCCCAACAACAATTCCTTCTTTCGGCCTAGATTAGTAGTCTCATGGAAGGCTCCCTATGGCCGTCTAACAGAGGAAGGAAAGTTGTGGAGTGGCTTCGCATGATGTCAATATCCAACCAAAACTGCACGGCTATGATATAACAGTCCATTATGGATATTTGTGAAGGACAGTGGTAATGAAACCATAGACCTGGGTAGGGCTTGGGGCCTCATTCTCTTTGTCTACATAACAAATGACCAGATTTGCAATCATGTGCTGTTTCATGATTGTAGCCTTGATCCTGCAATTGTAGTCAGAGACATGAAAGGCACATTATTGGAAGAACATTCACTAAGACATTTGGCCAGAAACCCAAGTCAATCATTGTTAATTCTCAGAGTTTGAATCCCTGTTGTCCAGTGATTACAGCTCATGCATTGTGAATGCCAAGTATTGAGAGAGCCTTGTTCCATATATACCAGCTCTTTAAACGTTCTTTCTTAGTATTTCAAAGACTATCCTACCTTTCCCAGCGCTTTCAATACAAATTCTCAGGTTTCCAACATGCGATAGAGATATGAAAGTTCTACAACATATTCCCAGTGTTTCAGAATCTCTCCTACATATTCCCGTTCTGTTTTTTTGAGCTCTGAGAATGAACATTTTAACACCGGTATCATACGCGCTCTCTAAAGCTACATTATTGCTACTTTGAACACTAGGCGAACTGTCTTTTTGATTTCTTAGAGCTTTCAATACTTTCATAATGTTATATCAGCTCTATGAAAATGAGTTGTTTCACCAACTTTCTTCCAAAAACATCAACTCATTTTGACTGAATTACAAAGTTAAAACCATACGGCCATGACTTCTCAGCTCTTTGAACACCACTTCCCAGTCATTAAACAGTCTTATTCAGATTAAACAGCTCCCTAGAGGACTGAAGGGGCAAGATTTCTGGCTGAGGTCCCCTTGGCTATCCCTGGTGGCTTCCATCCCCTCCTTAGGCCTAAGCATCCCTACCCATAAGAGGCAGTTAGTGAGGGTGAGGTGCGGTACTCTCCTTGATGATGGCCTGTGACTTTTCTGAGTTACCTGGGTTACAAAAACGAAGTGATTATCTATGGGCCACTAAGTTACCATGCAAACTGGTTCTCTGATGTCACTCACGGAGTCCTAAAGAAGAACACTGAGGAAGGCTACATGAATTTAGAAAAGTCCATACATGAAGGGACCTTGGAGGAACAGAGCAGTTATATAAGGGGTGTCCCAATTGCCCTTGGGTACTCATGCCCAACAACAATTCCTTCTTTCGGCCTAGATTAGTAGTCTCATGGAAGGCTCCCTATGGCCGGCTAACAGAGGGAGGAAAGTTGTGGAGTAGCTTCGCATGATGTCAATATCCAACCAAAACTGCACGGCTGCGATACAACAGTCCATTCTGGATATATGTGAAGGACAGTGGTAATGAAACCATAGCACTGGGTAGGGCTTGGGGCCTCATTCTCTTTGTCTACATAACAAATGACCAGATTTGCAATCATGTGCTGTTTCATGATTGTAGCCTTGATCTTGCAATGTAGTCAGAGACATGAAAGGCACATTATTGGAAGAACATTCACCAAGAAATCTGGCCAGAAGCCCAAGTCAATCATTGTTAATTCTCAGAGTTTGAATCACTGTTGTCCAGTCATTACAGCTCATGCATTGTGAATGCCAAGTATTGAGAGAGCCTTGTTCCATATATACCAGCTCTTTAAACGTTCTTTCTTAGTATTTCAAAGACTATCCTACCTTTCCCAGCGCTTTCAATACAAATTCTCAGGTTTCCAACATGCGATAGAGATATGAAAGTTCTACAACATATTCCCAGTGTTTCAGAATCTCTCCTACATATTCCCGTTCTGTTTTTTTGAGCTCTGAGAATGAACATTTTAACACCGGTATCATACGAGCTCTCTGAAGCTACATTATTGCTACTTTGAACACTAGGCGAACTGTCTTTTTGATTTCTTAGAGCTTTCAATACTTTCATAATGTTATATCAGCTCTATGAAAATGAGTTGTTTCACCAACTTTCTTCCAAAAACATCAACTCATTTTGACTGAATTACAAAGTTAAAACCATACGGCCATGACTTCTCAGCTCTTTGAACACCACTTCCCAGTCATTAAACAGTCTCATTCAGGTTAAACATCTCCCTAGCGACTGAAGGGGCAAGATTTCTGGCTGAGGTCCCCTTGGCTATCCCTGGTGGCTTCCATCCCCTCCTTAGGCCTAAGCATCCCTACCCATAAGAGGCAGTTAGTGAGGGTGAGGTGCGGTACTCTCCTTGATGATGGCCTCTGACTTTTCTGAGTTACCTGGGTTACAAAAACGAAGTGATTATCTATGGGCCACTAAGTTACCATGCAACCTGGTTGTCTGATGTCACTCACGGAGTCCTAAAGAAGAACACTGAGGAAAGCAACATGAATTTAGAAAAGTCCATACATGAAGGGACCTTGGAGGAACAGAGCAGTTATATAAGGGGTGTCCCAATTGCCCTTGGGTACTCATGCCCAACAACAATTCCTTCTTTCGGCCTAGATTAGTAGTCTCATGGAAGGCTCCCTATGGCCGGCTAACAGAGGGAGGAAAGTTGTGGAGTAGCTTCGTATGATGTCAATATCCAACCAAAACTGCACGGCTGCGATACAACAGTCCATTCTGGATATATGTGAAGGACAGTGGTAATGAAACCATAGCACTGGGTAGGGCTTGGGGCCTCATTCTCTTTGTCTACATAACAAATGACCAGATTTGTAATCATGTGCTGTTTCATGATTGTAGCCTTGATCTTGCAATTGTAGTCAGAGACATGAAAGGCACATTATTGGAAGAACATTCACCAAGAAATTTGGCCAGAAGCCCAAGTCAATCATTGTTAATTCTCAGAGTTTGAATCACTGTTGTCCAGTGATTACAGCTCATGCCTTGTGAATGCCAAGTATTGAGAGAGCCTTGTTCCATATATACCAGCTCTTTAAACGTTCTTTCTTAGTATTTCAAAGATTATCCTACCTTTCCCAGCGCTTTCAATACAAATTCTCAGGTGTCCAACATGCGATAGAGATATGAAAGTTCTACAACATATTCCCAGTGTTTCAGAATCTCTCCTACATATTCCCGTTCTGTTTTTTTGAGCTCTGAGAATGAACATTTTAACACCGGTATCATACGAGCTCTCTAAAGCTACATTATTGCTACTTTAAACACTAGGCGAACTGTCTTTTTGATTTCTTAGAGCTTTCAATACTTTCATAATGTTATATCAGCTCTATGAAAATGAGTTGTTTCACCAACTTTCTTCCAAAAACACCAACTCATTTTGACTGAATTACAAAGTTAAAACCATACGGCCATGACTTCTCAGCTCTTTGAACACCACTTCCCAGTCATTAAACAGTCTCATTCAGGTTAAACATCGCCCTCTCGGACTGAAGGGGCAAGATTTCTGGCTGAGGTCCCCTTGGCTATACCTGGTGGCTTCCATCCCCTCCTTAGGCCTAAGCATCCCTACCCATAAGAGGCAGTTAGTGAGGGTGAGGTGCGGTTCTCTCCTTGATGATGGCCTGTGACTTTTCTGAGTTACCTGGGTTACAAAAACGAAGTGATTATCTATGGGCCACTAAGTTACCATGCAAACTGGTTCTCTGATGTCACTCACGGAGTCCTAAAGAAGAACACTGAGGAAGGCTACATGAATTTAGAAAAGTCCATACATGAAGGGACCTTGGAGGAACAGAGCAGTTATATAAGGGGTGTCCCAATTGCCCTTGGGTACTCATGCCCAACAACAATTCCTTCTTTCGGCCTAGATTAGTAGTCTCATGGAAGGCTCCCTATGGCCGGCTAACAGAGGGAGGAAAGTTGTGGAGTAGCTTCGCATGATGTCAATATCCAACCAAAACTGCACGGCTGCGATACAACAGTCCATTCTGGATATATGTGAAGGACAGTGGTAATGAAACCATAGCACTGGGTAGGGCTTGGGGCCTCATTCTCTTTGTCTACATAACAAATGACCAGATTTGCAATCATGTGCTGTTTCATGATTGTAGCCTTGATCTTGCAATGTAGTCAGAGACATGAAAGGCACATTATTGGAAGAACATTCACCAAGAAATTTGGCCAGAAGCCCAAGTCAATCATTGTTAATTCTCAGAGTTTGAATAACTGTTTTCCAGTGATTACAGCTCATGCATTGTGAATGCCAAGTATTGAGAGAGCCTTGTTCCATATATACCAGCTCTTTAAACGTTCTTTCTTAGTATTTCAAAGACTATCCTACCTTTCCCAGCGCTTTCAATACAAATTCTCAGGTTTCCAACATGCGATAGAGATATGAAAGTTCTACAACTTATTCCCAGTGTTTCAGAATCTCTCCTACATATTCCCGTTCTGTTTTTTTGAGCTCTGAGAATGAACATTTTAACACCGGTATCATACGCGCTCTCTAAAGCTACATTATTGCTACTTTGAACACTAGGCGAACTGTCTTTTTGATTTCTTAGAGCTTTCAATACTTTCATAATGTTATATCAGCTCTATGAAAATGAGTTGTTTCACCAATTTCTTCCAAAAACACCAACTCATTTTGACTGAATTACAAAGTTAAAACCATACGGCCATGACTTCTCAGCTCTTTGAACACCACTTCCCAGTCATTAAACAGTCTCATTCAGATTAAACAGCTCCCTAGAGGACTGAAGGGGCAAGATTTCTGGCTGAGGTCCCCTTGGTTATCCATGGTGGCTATCATCCCTTTCTTAGGCCTAAGCATCCCTACCCATAAGAGGTAGTTAGTGAGCGTGAGGTGCGGTACTCTCCTTGCTGATGGCCTCTGACTTTTCTGAGTTACCTGGGTTACAAAAACGAAGTGATTATCTATGGGCCACTAAGTTACCATGCAACCTGGTTGTCTGATGTCACTCTCGGAGTCCTAAAGAAGAACACTGAGGAAGGCTATATGAATTTAGAAAAGTCCATACATGAAGGGACCTTGGAGGAACAGAGCAGTTATATAAGGGGTGTCCCAATTGCCCTTGGGTACTCATGCAAAACAACAATTCCTTCTTTCGGCCTAGATTAGTAGTCTCATGGAAGGCTCCCTATGGCCGGCTAACAGAGGGAGGAAAGTTGTGGAGTAGCTTCGCATGATGTCAATATCCAAACAAAACTGCACGGCTGCGATACAACAGTCCATTCTGGATATATGTGAAGGACAGTGGTAATGAAACCATATCACTGGGTAGGGCTTGGGGCCTCATTCTCTTTGTCTACATAACAAATGACCAGATTTGCAATCATGTGCTGTTTCATGATTGTAGCCTTGATCTTGCAATGTAGTCAGAGACATGAAAGGCACATTATTGGAAGAACATTCACCAAGAAATTTGGCCAGAAGCCCAAGTCAATCATTGTTAATTCTCAGAGTTTGAATCACTGTTTTCCAGTGATTACAGCTCATGCCTTGTGAATGCCAAGTATTGAGAGAGCCTTGTTCCATATATACCAGCTCTTTAAACGTTCTTTCTTAGTATTTCAAAGACTATCCTACCTTTCCCAGCACTTTCAATACAAATTCTCAGGTTTCCAACATGCGATAGAGATATGAAAGTTCTACAACATATTCCCAGTGTTTCAGAATCTCTCCTACATATTCCCGTTCTGTTTTTTTGAGCTCTGAGAATGAACATTTTAACACCGGTATCATACGCGCTCTCTAAAGCTACATTATTGCTACTTTGAACACTAGGCGAACTGTCTTTTTGATTTCTTAGAGCTTTCAATACTTTCATAATGTTATATCAGCTCTATGAAAATGAGTTGTTTCACCAACTTTCTTCCAAAAACACCAACTCATTTTGACTGAATTACAAAGTTAAAACCATACGGCCATGACTTCTCAGCTCTTTGAACACCACTTCCCAGTCATTAAACAGTCTCATTCAGGTTAAACATCGCCCTCTCGGACTGAAGGGGCAAGATTTCTGGCTGAGGTCCCCTTGGCTATACCTGGTGGCTTCCATCCCCTCCTTAGGCCTAAGCATCCCTACCCATAAGAGGCAGTTAGTGAGGGTGAGGTGCGGTAATCTCCTTGATGATGGCCTCTGACTTTTCTGAGTTACCTGGGTTACAAAAACGAAGTGATTATCTATGGGCCACTAAGTTACCATGCAAACTGGTTCTCTGATGTCACTCACGGAGTCCTAAAGAAGAACACTGAGGAAGGCTACATGAATTTAGAAAAGTCCATACATGAAGGGACCTTGGAGGAACAGAGCAGTTATATAAGGGGTGTCCCAATTGCCCTTGGGTACTCATGCCCAACAACAATTCCTTCTTTCGGCCTAGATTAGTAGTCTCATGGAAGGCTCCCTATGGCCGGCTAACAGAGGGAGGAAAGTTGTGGAGTAGCTTCGTATGATGTCAATATCCAACCAAAACTGCACGGCTGCGATACAACAGTCCATTCTGGATATATGTGAAGGACAGTGGTAATGAAACCATAGCACTGGCTAGGGCTTGGGGCCTCATTCTCTTTGTCTACATAACAAATGACCAGATTTGTAATCATGTGCTGTTTCATGATTGTAGCCTTGATCTTGCAATTGTAGTCAGAGACATGAAAGGCACATTATTGGAAGAACATTCACCAAGAAATTTGGCCAGAAGCCCAAGTCAATCATTGTTAATTCTCAGAGTTTGAATCACTGTTGTCCAGTGATTACAGCTCATGCCTTGTGAATGCCAAGTATTGAGAGAGCCTTGTTCCATATATACCAGCTCTTTAAACGTTCTTTCTTAGTATTTCAAAGATTATCCTACCTTTCCCAGCGCTTTCAATACAAATTCTCAGGTGTCCAACATGCGATAGAGATATGAAAGTTCTACAACATATTCCCAGTGTTTCAGAATCTCTCCTACATATTCCCGTTCTGTTTTTTTGAGCTCTGAGAATGAATATTTTAACACCGGTATCATACGAGCTCTCTAAAGCTACATTATTGCTACTTTGAACACTAGGCGAACTGTCTTTTTGATTTCTTAGAGCTTTCAATACTTTCATAATGTTATATCAGCTCTATGAAAATGAGTTGTTTCACCAACTTTCTTCCAAAAACACCAACTCATTTTGACTGAATTACAAAGTTAAAACCATACGGCCATGACTTCTCAGCTCTTTGAACACCACTTCCCAGTCATTAAACAGTCTCATTCAGGTTAAACATCGCCCTCTCGGACTGAAGGGGCAAGATTTCTGGCTGAGGTCCCCTTGGCTATACCTGGTGGCTTCCATCCCCTCCTTAGGCCTAAGCATCCCTACCCATAAGAGGCAGTTAGTGAGGGTGAGGTGCGGTACTCTCCTTGATGATGGCCTGTGACTTTTCTGAGTTACCTGGGTTACAAAAACGAAGTGATTATCTATGGGCCACTAAGTTACCATGCAAACTGGTTCTCTGATGTCACTCACGGAGTCCTAAAGAAGAACACTGAGGAAGGCTACATGAATTTAGAAAAGTCCATACATGAAGGGACCTTGGAGGAACAGAGCAGTTATATAAGGGGTGTCCCAATTGCCCTTGGGTACTCATGCAAAACAACAATTCCTTCTTTCGGCCTAGATTAGTAGTCTCATGGAAGGCTCCCTATGGCCGGCTAACAGAGGGAGGAAAGTTGTGGAGTAGCTTCGCATGATGTCAATATCCAAACAAAACTGCACGGCTGCGATACAACAGTCCATTCTGGATATATGTGAAGGACAGTGGTAATGAAACCATATCACTGGGTAGGGCTTGGGGCCTCATTCTCTTTGTCTACATAACAAATGACCAGATTTGCAATCATGTGCTGTTTCATGATTGTAGCCTTGATCTTGCAATGTAGTCAGAGACATGAAAGGCACATTATTGGAAGAACATTCACCAAGAAATTTGGCCAGAAGCCCAAGTCAATCATTGTTAATTCTCAGAGTTTGAATCACTGTTTTCCAGTGATTACAGCTCATGCCTTGTGAATGCCAAGTATTGAGAGAGCCTTGTTCCATATATACCAGCTCTTTAAACGTTCTTTCTTAGTATTTCAAAGACTATCCTACCTTTCCCAGCGCTTTCAATACAAATTCTCAGGTTTCCAACATGCGATAGAGATATGAAAGTTCTACAACATATTCCCAGTGTTTCAGAATCTCTCCTACATATTCCCGTTCTGTTTTTTTGAGCTCTGAGAATGAACATTTTAACACCGGTATCATACGCGCTCTCTAAAGCTACATTATTGCTACTTTGAACACTAGGCGAACTGTCTTTTTGATTTCTTAGAGCTTTCAATACTTTCATAATGTTATATCAGCTCTATGAAAATGAGTTGTTTCACCAATTTCTTCCAAAAACACCAACTCATTTTGACTGAATTACAAAGTTAAAACCATACGGCCATGACTTCTCAGCTCTTTGAACACCACTTCCCAGTCATTAAACAGTCTCATTCAGATTAAACAGCTCCCTAGAGGACTGAAGGGGCAAGATTTCTGGCTGAGGTCCCCTTGGTTATCCATGGTGGCTATCATCCCTTTCTTAGGCCTAAGCATCCCTACCCATAAGAGGTAGTTAGTGAGCGTGAGGTGCGGTACTCTCCTTGCTGATGGCCTCTGACTTTTCTGAGTTACCTGGGTTACAAAAACGAAGTGATTATCTATGGGCCACTAAGTTACCATGCAACCTGGTTGTCTGATGTCACTCTCGGAGTCCTAAAGAAGAACACTGAGGAAGGCTATATGAATTTAGAAAAGTCCATACATGAAGGGACCTTGGAGGAACAGAGCAGTTATATAAGGGGTGTCCCAATTGCCCTTGGGTACTCATGCAAAACAACAATTCCTTCTTTCGGCCTAGATTAGTAGTCTCATGGAAGGCTCCCTATGGCCGGCTAACAGAGGGAGGAAAGTTGTGGAGTAGCTTCGCATGATGTCAATATCCAAACAAAACTGCACGGCTGCGATACAACAGTCCATTCTGGATATATGTGAAGGACAGTGGTAATGAAACCATATCACTGGGTAGGGCTTGGGGCCTCATTCTCTTTGTCTACATAACAAATGACCAGATTTGCAATCATGTGCTGTTTCATGATTGTAGCCTTGATCTTGCAATGTAGTCAGAGACATGAAAGGCACATTATTGGAAGAACATTCACCAAGAAATTTGGCCAGAAGCCCAAGTCAATCATTGTTAATTCTCAGAGTTTGAATCACTGTTTTCCAGTGATTACAGCTCATGCCTTGTGAATGCCAAGTATTGAGAGAGCCTTGTTCCATATATACCAGCTCTTTAAACGTTCTTTCTTAGTATTTCAAAGACTATCCTGCCTTTCCCAGCGCTTTCAATACAAATTCTCAGGTTTCCAACATGCGATAGAGATATGAAAGTTCTACAACATATTCCCAGTGTTTCAGAATCTCTCCTACATATTCCCGTTCTGTTTTTTTGAGCTCTGAGAATGAACATTTTAACACCGGTATCATACGCGCTCTCTAAAGCTACATTATTGCTACTTTGAACACTAGGCGAACTGTCTTTTTGATTTCTTAGAGCTTTCAATACTTTCATAATGTTATATCAGCTCTATGAAAATGAGTTGTTTCACCAATTTCTTCCAAAAACACCAACTCATTTTGACTGAATTACAAAGTTAAAAGCATACGGCCATGACTTCTCAGCTCTTTGAACACCACTTCCCAGTCATTAAACAGTCTCATTCAGGTTAAACATCTCCCTCTCGGACTGAAGGGGCAAGATTTCTGGCTGAGGTCCCCTTGGCTATACCTGGTGGCTTCCATCCCCTCCTTAGGCCTAAGCATCCCTACCCATAAGAGGCAGTTAGTGAGGGTGAGGTGCGGTAATCTCCTTGATGATGGCCTCTGACTTTTCTGAGTTACCTGGGTTACAAAAACGAAGTGATTATCTATGGGCCACTAAGTTACCATGCAACCTGGTTGTCTGATGTCACTCACGGAGTCCTAAAGAAGAACACTGAGGAAGGCTACATGAATTTAGAAAAGTCCATACATGAAGGGACCTTGGAGGAACAGAGCAGTTATATAAGGGGTGTCCCAATTGCCCTTGGGTACTCATGCCCAACAACAATTCCTTCTTTCGGCCTAGATTAGTAGTCTCATGGAAGGCTCCCTATGGCCGGCTAACAGAGGGAGGAAAGTTGTGGAGTAGCTTCGCATGATGTCAATATCCAAACAAAACTGCACGGCTGCGATACAACAGTCCATTCTGGATATATGTGAAGGACAGTGGTAATGAAACCATAGCACTGGGTAGGGCTTGGGGCCTCATTCTCTTTGTCTACATAACAAATGACCAGATTTGCAATCATGTGCTGTTTCATGATTGTAGCCTTGATCTTGCAATGTAGTCAGAGACATGAAAGGCACATTATTGGAAGAACATTCACCAAGAAATTTGGCCAGAAGCCCAAGTCAATCATTGTTAATTCTCAGAGTTTGAATAACTGTTTTCCAGTGATTACAGCTCATGCATTGTGAATGCCAAGTATTGAGAGAGCCTTGTTCCATATATACCAGCTCTTTAAACGTTCTTTCTTAGTATTTCAAAGACTATCCTACCTTTCCCAGCGCTTTCAATACAAATTCTCAGGTTTCCAACATGCGATAGAGATATGAAAGTTCTACAACATATTCCCAGTGTTTCAGAATCTCTCCTACATATTCCCGTTCTGCTTTTTTGAGCTCTGAGAATGAACATTTTAACACCGGTATCATACGCGCTCTCTAAAGCTACATTATTGCTACTTTGAACACTAGGCGAACTGTCTTTTTGATTTCTTAGAGCTTTCAATACTTTCATAATGTTATATCAGCTCTATGAAAATGAGTTGTTTCACCAATTTCTTCCAAAAACACCAACTCATTTTGACTGAATTACAAAGTTAAAACCATACGGCCATGACTTCTCAGCTCTTTGAACACCACTTCCCAGTCATTAAACAGTCTCATTCAGATTAAACAGCTCCCTAGAGGACTGAAGGGGCAAGATTTCTGGCTGAGGTCCCCTTGGTTATCCATGGTGGCTATCATCCCTTTCTTAGGCCTAAGCATCCCTACCCATAAGAGGTAGTTAGTGAGCGTGAGGTGCGGTACTCTCCTTGATGATGGCCTCTGACTTTTCTGAGTTACCTGGGTTACAAAAACGAAGTGATTATCTATGGGCCACTAAGTTACCATGCAACCTGGTTGTCTGATGTCACTCTCGGAGTCCTAAAGAAGAACACTGAGGAAGGCTATATGAATTTAGAAAAGTCCATACATGAAGGGACCTTGGAGGAACAGAGCAGTTATATAAGGGGTGTCCCAATTGCCCTTGGGTACTCATGCCCAACAACAATTCCTTCTTTCGGCCTAGATTAGTAGTCTCATGGAAGGCTCCCTATGGCCGGCTAACAGAGGGAGGAAAGTTGTGGAGTAGCTTCGCATGATGTCAATATCCAAACAAAACTGCACGGCTGCGATACAACAGTCCATTCTGGATATATGTGAAGGACAGTGGTAATGAAACCATAGCACTGGGTAGGGCTTGGGGCCTCATTCTCTTTGTCTACATAACAAATGACCAGATTTGCAATCATGTGCTGTTTCATGATTGTAGCCTTGATCTTGCAATGTAGTCAGAGACATGAAAGGCACATTATTGGAAGAACATTCACCAAGAAATTTGGCCAGAAGCCCAAGTCAATCATTGTTAATTCTCAGAGTTTGAATCACTGTTTTCCAGTGATTACAGCTCATGCCTTGTGAATGCCAAGTATTGAGAGAGCCTTGTTCCATATATACCAGCTCTTTAAACGTTCTTTCTTAGTATTTCAAAGACTATCCTACCTTTCCCAGCGCTTTCAATACAAATTCTCAGGTTTCCAACATGCGATAGAGATATGAAAGTTCTACAACATATTCCCAGTGTTTCAGAATCTCTCCTACATATTCCCGTTCTGTTTTTTTGAGCTCTGAGAATGAACATTTTAACACCGGTATCATACGAGCTCTCTAAAGCTACATTATTGCTACTTTGAACACTAGGCGAACTGTCTTTTTGATTTCTTAGAGCTTTCAATACTTACATAATGTTATATCAGCTCTATGAAAATGAGTTGTTTCACCAACTTTCTTCCAAAAACATCAACTCATTTTGACTGAATTACAAAGTTAAAACCATACGGCCATGACTTCTCAGCTCTTTGAACACCACTTCCCAGTCATTAAACAGTCTCATTCAGGTTAAACAGCTCCCTAGAGGACTGAAGGGGCAAGATTTCTGGCTGAGGTCCCCTTGAGTATCCCTGGTGGCTTCCATCCCCTCCTTAGGCCTAAGCATCCCTACCCATAAGAGGCAGTTAGTGAGCGTGAGGTGCGGTACTCTCCTTGCTGATGGCCTCTGACTTTTCTGAGTTACCTGGGTTACAAAAACGAAGTGATTATCTATGGGCCACTAAGTTACCATGCAACCTGGTTGTCTGATGTCACTCACGGAGTCCTAAAGAAGAACACTGAGGAAGGCTACATGAATTTAGAAAAGTCCATACATGAAGGGACCTTGGAGGAACAGAGCAGTTATATAAGGGGTGTCCCAATTGCCCTTGGGTACTCATGCCCAACAACAATTCCTTCTATCGGCCTAGATTAGTAGTCTCATGGAAGGCTCCCTATGGCCGGCGAACAGAGGGAGGAAAGTTGTGGAGTAGCTTCGCATGATGTCAATATCCAACCAAAACTGCACGGCTGCGATACAACAGTCCATTCTGGATATATGTGAAGGACAGTGGTAATGAAACCATAGCACTGGGTAGGGCTTGGGGCCTCATTCTCTTTGTCTACATAACAAATGACCAGATTTGTAATCATGTGCTGTTTCATGATTGTAGCCTCATCTTGTAATTGTAGTCAGAGACATGAAAGGCACATTATTGGAAGAACATTCACCAAGAAATTTGGCCAGAAGCCCAAGTCAATCATTGTTAATTCTCAGAGTTTGAATCACTGTTGTCCAGTCATTACAGCTCATGCTTTGTGAATGCCAAGTATTGAGAGAGCCTTGTTCCATATATACCAGCTCTTTAAACGTTCTTTCTTAGTATTTCAAAGACTATCCTACCTTTCCCAGCGCTTTCAATACAAATTCTCAGGTTTCCAACATGCGACAGAGATATGAAAGTTCTACAACATATTCCCAGTGTTTCAGAATCTCTCCTACATATTCCCGTTCTGTTTTTTTGAGCTCTGAGAATGAACATTTTAACACAGGTATCATACGAGCTCTCTAAAGGTACATTATTGCTACTTTGAACACTAGGCGTACTGTCTTTTTGATTTCTTAGAGCTTTCAACACTTTCATAATGTTATATCAGCTCTATGAAAATGAGTTGTTTCACCAACTTTCTTCCAAAAACACCAACTCATTTTGACTGAATTATAAAGATAAAACCATACGGCCATGACTTCTCAGCTCTTTGAACACCACTTCCCAGTCATTAAACAGTCTCATTCAGGTTAAACAGCTCCCTAGAGGACTGAAGGGGCAAGATTTCTGGCTGAGGTCCCCTTTGCTATCCCTGGTGGCTTCCATCCCCTCCTTAGGCCTAAGCATCCCTACCCATAAGAGGCAGTTAGTGAGGGTGAGGTGCGGTACTCTCCTTGATGATGGCCTCTGACTTTTCTGAGTTACCTGGGTTACAAAAACGAAGTGATTATCTACGGGCCACTAAGTTACCATGCAACCTGGTTGTCTGATGTCACTCACGGAGTCCTAAAGAAGAACACTGAGGAAGGCAACATGAATTTAGAAAAGTCCATACATGAAGGGACCTTGGAGGAACAGAGCAGTTATATAAGGGGTGTCCCAATTGCCCTTGGGTACTCATGCCCAACAACAATTCCTTCTTTCGGCCTAGATTAGTAGTCTCATGGAAGGCTCCCTATGGCCGGCTAACAGAGGGAGGAAAGTTGTGGAGTAGCTTCGCATGATGTCAATATCCAAACAAAACTGCACGGCTGCGATACAACAGTCCATTCTGGATATATGTGAAGGACAGTGGTAATGAAACCATAGCACTGGGTAGGGCTTGGGGCCTCATTCTCTTTGTCTACATAACAAATGACCAGATTTGTAATCATGTGCTGTTTCATGATTGTAGCCTCATCTTGCAATTGTAGTCAGAGACATGAAATGCACATTATTGGAAGAACATTCACCAAGAAATTTGGCCAGAAGCCCAAGTCAATCATTGTTAATTCTCAGAGTTTGAATCACTGTTGTCCAGTCATTACAGCTCATGCATTGTGAATGCCAAGTATTGAGAGAGCCTTGTTCCATATATACCAGCTCTTTAAACGTTCTTTCTTAGTATTTCAAAGACTATCTTACCTTTCCCAGCGCTTTCAATACAAATTCTCAGGTTTCCAACATGCGACAGAGATATGAAAGTTCTACAACATATTCACAGTGTTTCAGAATCTCTCCTACATATTCCCGTTCTGTTTTTTTGAGCTCTGAGAATGAACATTTTAACACAGGTATCATACGAGCTCTCTAAAGGTACATTATTGCTACTTTGAACACTAGGCGTACTGTCTTTTTGATTTCTTAGAGCTTTCAATACTTTCATAATGTTATATCAGCTCTATGAAAATGAGTTGTTTCACCAACTTTCTTCCAAAAACACCAACTCATTTTGACTGAATTATAAAGATAAAACCATACGGCCATGACTTCTCAGCTCTTTGAACACCACTTCCCAGTCATTAAACAGTCTCATTCAGGTTAAACAGCTCCCTAGAGGACTGAAGGGGCAAGATTTCTGGCTGAGGTCCCCTTGGCTATCCCTGGTGGCTTCCATCCCCTCCTTAGGCCTAAGCATCCCTACCCATAAGAGGCAGTTAGTGAGGGTGAGGTGCGGTACTCTCCTTGATGATGGCCTCTGACTTTTCTGAGTTACCTGGGTTACAAAAACGAAGTGATTATCTACGGGCCACTAAGTTACCATGCAACCTGGTTGTCTGATGTCACTCACGGAGTCCTAAAGAAGAACACTGAGGAAGGCAACATGAATTTAGAAAAGTCCATACATGAAGGGACCTTGGAGGAACAGAGCAGTTATATAAGGGGTGTCCCAATTGCCCTTGGGTACTCATGCCCAACAACAATTCCTTCTTTCGGCCTAGATTAGTAGTCTCATGGAAGGCTCCCTATGGCCGGCTAACAGAGGGAGGAAAGTTGTGGAGTAGCTTCGCATGATGTCAATATCCAACCAAAACTGCACGGCTGCGATACAACAGTCCATTCTGGATATATGTGAAGGACAGTGGTAATGAAACCATAGCACTGGGTAGGGCTTGGGGCCTCATTCTCTTTGTCTACATAACAAATGACCAGATTTGTAATCATGTGCTGTTTCATGATTGTAGCCTCATCTTGCAATTGTAGTCAGAGACATGAAAGGCACATTATTGGAAGAACATTCACCAAGAAATTTGGCCAGAAGCCCAAGTCAATCATTGTTAATTCTCAGAGTTTGAATCACTATTGTCCAGTCATTACAGCTCATGCTTTGTGAATGCCAAGTATTGAGAGAGCCTTGTTCCATATATACCAGCTCTTTAAACGTTCTTTCTTAGTATTTCAAAGACTATCCTACCTTTCCCAGCGCTTTCAATACAAATTTTCAGGTTTCCAACATGCGACAGAGATATGAAAGTTCTACAACATATTCCCAGTATTTGAGAATCTCTCCTACATATTCCCGTTCTGTTTTTTTGAGCTCTGAGAATGAACATTTTAACACCGGTATCATATGAGCTCTGTAAAGCTACATTATTGCTACTTTGAACACTAGGCGAACTGTCTTTTTGATTTCTTAGAGCTTTCAATACTTTCATAATGTTATATCAGCTCTATGAAAATGAGTTGTTTCCCCAACTTTCTTCCAAAAACACCAACTCTTTTTGACTGAATTATAAAGATAAACCATACGGCCATGACTTCTCAGCTCTTTGAATACCACTTCCCAGTCATTAAACAGTCTAATTCAGGTTAAACAGCTCCCTAGAGGACTGAAGGGGCAAGATTTCTGGCTGAGGTCCCCTTGGCTATCCCTGGTGTCTTCCATCCCCTCCTTAGGCCTAAGCATCCCTACCCATAAGAGGCAGTAAGTGAGGGTGAGGTGCGGTACTCTCCTTGCTGATGGCCTCTGACTTTTCTGAGTTACCTGGGTTACAAAACCGAAGTGATTATCTATGGGCCACTAAGTTACCATGCATCCTGGCTGTCTGATGTCACTCACGGAGTCCTAATGAAGAACACTGAGGAAGGCTACATGAATTTAGAAAAGTCCATACATGAAGGGACCTTGGAGGAACAGAGTAGATATATATGGGGTGTCCCAATTGCTCTTGGGTACTCATGCCCAACAACAATTCCTTCTTTCGGCCTAGATTAGTAGTCTCATGGAAGGCTCCCTATGGTGGGCTAACAGAGGAAGGAAAGTTGTGGAGTGTCTTCGCATGATGTCAATATCCAACCAAAACTGCACGGCTGAGATACAACAGTCCATTCTGAATATATGTGAAGGACAGTGGTAATGAAACCATAGCTCTGGGTAGGGCTTGGGGCCTCAATCTCTTTGTCTACATAACAAATGACCATATTTGCAATCATGTGCTGTTTCATGATTGTAGCCTTGATCTTGCAATTGTAGCCAGAGACATGAAAGGCACATTATTGGAAGAACATTCACCAAGACATTTGGCCAGAAGCCCAAGTCAATCATTGTTAATTCTCAGAGTTTGAATCACTGTTGTCCAGTCATTACAGCTCATGCATTGTGAATGCCAAGTATTGAGAGAGCCTTGTTCCATATATACCAGCTCTTTAAACGTTCTTTCTTAGTATTTCCAAGACTATCCTACCGTTCCCAGCGCTTTCAATACAAATTCTCAGGTTTCCAACATGAGACAGAGATATGAAATTGCTACAACATATTCCCAGTGTTTCAGAATCTCTCCTACATATTCCCGTTCTGTTTTTTTGAGCTCTGAGAATGAACATTTTAACACCGGTATCATATGAGCTCTCTAAAGCTACATTATTGCTACTTTGAACACTGGGCGAACTGTCTTTTTGATTTCTTAGAGCTTTCAATACTTTCATAATTTTATATCAGCTCTATGAAAATGAGTTGTTTCACCAACTTTCTTCCAAAAACACCAACTCTTTTTGACTGAATTATAAAGATAAACCATACGGCCATGACTTCTCAGCTCTTTGAACACCACTTCCCAGTCATTAAACAGTCTCATTCAGGTTAAACAGCTCCCTAGAGGACTGAAGGGGCAGGATTTCTGGCTGAGGTCCCCTTGGCTATCCCTGGTGTCTTCCATCCCCTCCTTAGGCCTAAGCATCCCTACCCATAAGAGGCAGTAAGTGAGGGTGAGGTGCAGTACTCTCCTTGCTGATGGCCTCTGACTTTTCTGAGTTACCTGGGTTACAAAACCGAAGTGATTATCTATGGGCCACTAAGTTACCATGCAACCTGGCTGTCTGATGTCACTCACGGAGTGCTAAAGAAGAACACTGAGGAAGGCTACATGAATTTAGAAAAGTCCATACATGAAGGGACCTTGGAGGAACAGAGCAGTTATATAAGGGGTGTCCCAATTGCCCTTGGGTACTCATGCAAAACAATAATTCCTTTTTTCGGCCTAGATTAGTAGTCTCATGGAAGGCTCCCTATGGCCGGCTAACAGAGGGAGGAAAGTTGTGGAGTAGCTTTGCATGATGTCAATATCCAACCAAAACTGCACGGCTGCGATACAACAGTCCATTCTGGATATATGTGAAGGACAGTGGTAATGAAACCATAGCACTGGGTAGGGCATGGGGCCTCATTCTCTTTGTCTACATAACAAATGACCAGATTTGCAATCATGTGCTGTTTCATGATTGTAGCCTTGATCTTGCAATTGTAGTCAGAGACATGAAAGGCACATTATTGGAAGAACATTCACCAAGAAATTTGGCCAGAAGCCCAAGTCAATCATTGTTAATTCTCAGAGTTTGAATCACTGTTGTCCAGTGATTACAGCTCATGCATTGTGAATGCCAAGTATTGAGAGAGCCTTGTTCCATATATACCAGCTCTTTAAACGTTCTTTCTTAGTATTTCCAAGACTATCCTACCGTTCCCAGCGCTTTCAATACAAATTCTCAGGTTTCCAACATGAGACAGAGATATGAAATTGCTACAACATATTCCCAGTGTTTCAGAATCTCTCCTACATATTCCCGTTCTGTTTTTTTGAGCTCTGAGAATGAACATTTTAACACCGGTATCATATGAGCTCTCTAAAGCTACATTATTGCTACTTTGAACACTGGGCGAACTGTCTTTTTGATTTCTTAGAGCTTTCAATACTTTCATAATGTTATATCAGCTCTATGAAAATGAGTTGTTTCACCAACTTTCTTCCAAAAACACCAACTCTTTTTGACTGAATTATAAAGATAAACCATACGGCCATGACTTCTCAGCTCTTTGAACACCACTTCCCAGTCATTAAACAGTCTCATTCAGGTTAAACAGCTCCCTAGAGGACTGAAGGGGCAAGATTTCTGGCTGAGGTCCCCTTGGCTATCCCTGGTGTCTTCCATCCCCTCCTTAGGCCTAAGCATCCCTACCCATAAGAGGCAGTAAGTGAGGGTGAGGTGCGGTACTCTCCTTGCTGATGGCCTCTGACTTTTCTGAGTTACCTGGGTTACAAAACCGAAGTGATTATCTATGGGCCACTAAGTTACCATGCAACCTGGCTGTCTGATGTCACTCACGGAGTGCTAAAGAAGAACACTGAGGAAGGCTACATGAATTTAGAAAAGTCCATACATGAAGGGACCTTGGAGGAACAGAGCAGTTATATAAGGGGTGTCCCAATTGACCTTGGGTACTCATGCAAAACAACAATTCCTTCTTTCGGCCTAGATTAGTAGTCTCATGGAAGGCTCCCTATGGCCGGCTAACAGAGGGAGGAAAGTTGTGGAGTAGCTTCGCATGATGTCAATATCCAACCAAAACTGCACGGCTGCGATACAACAGTCCATTCTGGATATATGTGAAGGACAGTGGTAATGAAACCATAGCACTGGGTAGAGCTTGGGGCCTCATTCTCTTTGTCTACATAACAAATGACCAGATTTGCAATCATGTGCTGTTTCATGATTGTAGCCTTGATCTTGCAATTGTAGTCAGAGACATGAAAGGCACATTATTGGAAGAACATTCACCAAGAAATTTGGCCAGAAGCCCAAGTCAATCATTGTTAATTCTCAGAGTTTGAATCACTGTTGCCCAGACATTACAGCTCATGCATTGTGAATGCCAAGTATTGAGAGAGCGTTGTTCCATATATACCAGCTCTTTAAACGTTCTTTCTTAGTATTTCCAAGACTATCCTACCTTTCCCAGCGCTTTCAATACAAATTCTCAGGTTTCCAACATGCGATAGAGATATGAAAGTTCTACAACATATTCCCAGTGTTTCAGAATCTCTCCTACATATTCCCGTTCTGTTTTTTTGAGCTCTGAGAATGATCATTTTAACACCGGTATCATACGCGCTCTCTAAAGCTACATTATTGCTACTTTGAACACTAGGCGAACTGTCTTTTTGATTTCTTAGAGCTTTCAATACTTTCATAATGTTATATCAGCTCTATGAAAATGAGTTGTTTCACCAACTTTCTTCCAAAAACATCAACTCATTTTGACTGAATTACAAAGTTAAAACGATACGGCCATGACTTCTCAGCTCTTTGAACACCACTTCCCAGTCATTAAACAGTCTCATTCAGGTTAAACTGCTCCCTAGAGGACTGAAGGGGCAAGATTTCTGGCTGAGGTCCCCTTGGCTATCCCTGGTGGCTTCCATCCCCTCCTTAGGCCTAAGCATCCCTACCCATAAGAGGCAGTTAGTGAGGGTGAGGTGCGGTACTCTCCTTGATGATGGCCTCTGACTTTTCTGAGTTACCTGGGTTACAAAAACGAAGTGATTATCTATGGGCCACTAAGTTACCATGCAACCTGGTTGTCTGATGTCACTCACGGAGTCCTAAAGAAGAACACTGAGGAAGGCAACATGAATTTAGAAAAGTCCATACATGAAGGGACCTTGGAGGAACAGAGCAGTTATATAAGGGGTGTCCCAATTGCCCTTGGGTACTCATGCCCAACAACAAATCCTTCTTTCGGCCTAGATTAGTAGTCTCATGGAAGGCTCCCTATGGCCGGCTAACAGAGGGAGGAAAGTTGTGGAGTAGCTTCGTATGATGTCAATATCCAACCAAAACTGCACGGCTGCGATACAACAGTCCATTCTGGATATATGTGAAGGACAGTGGTAATGAAACCATAGCACTGGGTAGGGCTTGGGGCCTCATTCTCTTTGTCTACATAACAAATGACCAGATTTGTAATCATGTGCTGTTTCATGATTGTAGCCTTGATCTTGCAATTGTAGACAGAGACATGAAAGGCACATTATTGGAAGAACATTCACCAAGAAATTTGGCCAGAAGCCCAAGTCAATCATTGTTAATTCTCAGAGTTTGAATCACTATTGTCCAGTCATTACAGCTCATGCTTTGTGAATGCCAAGTATTGAGAGAGCCTTGTTCCATATATACCAGCTCTTTAAACGTTCTTTCTTAGTATTTCAAAGACTATCCTACCTTTCCCAGCGCTTTCAATACAAATTCTCAGGTTTCCAACATGCGATAGAGATATGAAAGTCCTACAACATATTCCCAGTGTTTCAGAATCTCTCCTACATATTCCCGTTCTGTTTTTTTGAGCTCTGAGAATGAACATTTTAACACCGGTATCATACAAGCTCTCTAAAGGTACATTATTGCTACTTTGAACACTAGGCGTACTGTCTTTTTGATTTCTTAGAGCTTTCAATACTTTCATAATGTTATATCAGCTCTATGAAAATGAGTTGTTTCACCAACTTTCTTCCAAAAACACCAACTCATTTTGACTGAATTACAAAGTTAAAACCATATGGCCATGACTTCTCAGCTCTTTGAACACCACTTCCCAGTCATTAAACAGTCTCATTCAGATTAAACAGCTCCCTAGAGGACTGAAGGGGCAAGATTTCTGGCTGAGGTCCCCTTGGCTATCCCTGGTGGCTATCATCCCCTCCTTAGGCCTAAGCATCCCTACCCATAAGAGGTAGTTAGTGAGCGTGAGGTGCGGTACTCTCCTTGCTGATGGCCTCTGACTTTTCTGAGTTACCTGGGTTACAAAAACGAAGTGATTATCTATGGGCCACTAAGTTACCATGCAACCTGGTTGTCTGATGTCACTCACGGAGTCCTAAAGAAGAACACTGAGGAAGGCTACATGAATTTAGAAAAGTGCATACATGAAGGGACCTTGGAGGAACAGAGCAGTTATATAAGGGGTGTCCCAATTGCCCTTGGGTACTCATGCAAAACAACAATTCCTTCTTTCGGCCTAGATTTGTAGTCTCATGGAAGGCTCCCTATGGCCGGCTAACAGAGGGTGGAAAGTTGTGGAGTAGCTTCGCATGATGTCAATATCCAAACAAAACTGCACGGCTGCGATACAACAGTCCATTCTGGATATATGTGAAGGACAGTGGTAATGAAACCATAGCACTGGGTAGGGCTTGGGGCCTCATTCTCTTTGTCTACATAACAAATGACCAGATTTGCAATCATGTGCTGTTTCATGATTGTAGCCTTGATCTTGCAATGTAGTCAGAGACATGAAAGGCACATTATTGGAAGAACATTCACCAAGAAATTTGGCCAGAAGCCCAAGTCAATCATTGTTAATTCTCAGAGTTTGAATCCCTGTTGTCCAGTGATTACAGCTCATGCATTGTGAATGCCAAGTATTGAGAGAGCCTTGTTCCATATATACCAGCTCTTTAAACGTTCTTTCTTAGTATTTCAAAGACTATCCTACCTTTCCCAGCGCTTTCAATACAAATTCTCAGGTTTCCAACATGCGATAGAGATATGAAAGTTCTACAACATATTCCCAGTGTTTCAGAATCTCTCCTACATATTCCCGTTCTGTTTTTTTGAGCTCTGAGAATGATCATTTTAACACCGGTATCATATGCGCTCTCTAAAGCTACATTATTGCTACTTTGAACACTAGGCGAACTGTCTTTTTGATTTCTTAGAGCTTTCAATACTTTCATAATGTTATATCAGCTCTATGAAAATGAGTTGTTTCACCAATTTCTTCCAAAAACACCAACTCATTTTGACTGAATTACAAAGTTAAAACCATACGGCCATGACTTCTCAGCTCTTTGAACACCACTTCCCAGTCATTAAACAGTCTCATTCAGATTAAACAGCTCCCTAGAGGACTGAAGGGGCAAGATTTCTGGCTGAGGTCCCCTTTGCTATCCCTGGTGGCTTCCATCCCCTCCTTAGGCCTAAGCATCCCTACCCATAAGAGGCAGTTAGTGAGGGTGAGGTGCGGTACTCTCCTTGATGATGGCCTCTTGACTTTTCTGAGTTACCTGGGTTACAAAAACGAAGTGATTATCTATGGGCCACTAAGTTACCATGCAACCTGGTTGTCTGATGTCACTCACGGAGTCCTAAAGAAGAACACTGAGGAAGGCAACATGAATTTAGAAAAGTCCATACATGAAGGGACCTTGGAGGAACAGAGCAGTTATATAAGGGGTGTCCCAATTGCCCTTGGGTACTCATGCAAAACAACAATTCCTTCTTTCGGCCTAGATTAGTAGTCTCATGGAAGGCTCCCTATGGCCGGCTAACAGAGGGAGGAAAGTTGTGGAGTAGCTTCGCATGATGTCAATATCCAAACAAAACTGCACGGCTGCGATACAACAGTCCATTCTGGATATATGTGAAGGACAGTGGTAATGAAACCATAGCACTGGGTAGAGCTTGGGGCCTCATTCTCTTTGTCTACATAACAAATGACCAGATTTGCAATCATGTGCTGTTTCATGATTGTAGCCTTGATCTTGCAATTGTAGTCAGAGACATGAAAGGCACATTATTGTTAGAACATTCACCAAGACATTTGGCCAGAAGCCCAAGTCAATCATTGTTAATTCTCAGAGTTTGAATCACTGTTGTCCAGTGATTACAGCTCATGCATTGTGAATGCCAAGTATTGAGAGAGCCTTGTTCCATATATACCAGCTCTTTAAATGTTCTTTATTAGAATTTCAGACTATCCTACCTTTCCCAGATCTTTCAATACAAATTCTCAGGTTTCCAACATGCGACAGAGATATGAAAGTTCTACAACATATTCCCAGTATTTGAGAATCTCTCCTACATATTCCCGTTCTGTTTTTTTTAGCTCTGAGAATGAACATTTTAACACCGGTATCATACGAGCTCTCTAAAGCTACGTTATTGCTACTTTGAACACTAGGCGAACTGTCTTTTTGATTTCTTAGAGCTTTCAATACTTTCATAATGTTATATCAGCTCTATGAAAATGAGTTGTTTCACCAACTTTCTTCCAAAAACACCAACTCATTTTGACTGAATTACAAAGTTAAAACCATACGACCATGACTTCTCAGCTCTTTGAACACCACTTCCCAGTCATTAAACAGTCTCATTCAGATAAAACTGCTCCCTAGAGGACTGAAGGGGCAAGATTTCTGGCTGAGGTCCCCTTGGTTATCCCTGGTGGCTTCCATCCCCTCCTTAGGCCTAAGCATCCCTACCCATAAGAGGCAGTTAGTGAGGGTGAGGTGCAGTACTCTCCTTGCTGATGGCCTCTGACTTTTCTGAGTTACCTGGGTTACAAAAACGAAGTGATTATCTATGGGCCACTAAGTTACCATGCAACCTGGTTGTCTGATGTCACTCACGGAGTCCTAAAGAAGAACACTGAGGAAGGCTACATGAATTTAGAAAAGTCCATACATGAAGGGACCTTGGAGGAACAGAGCAGTTATATAAGGGGTGTCCCAATTGCCCTTGGGTACTCATGCCCAACAACAATTCCTTCTTTCGGCCTAGATTAGTAGTCTCATGGAAGGCTCCCTATGGCCGGCTAACAGAGGAAGGAAAGTTGTGGAGTAGCTTCGCATGATGTCAATATCCAACCAAAACTGCACGGCTGCGATACAACAGTCCATTCTGGATATATGTGAAGGACAGTGGTAATGAAACCATAGCACTGGGTAGGGCATGGGGCCTCATTCTCTTTGTCTACATAACAAATGACCAGATTTGCAATCATGTGCTGTTTCATGATTGTAGCCTTGATCTTGCAATTGTAGTCAGAGACATGAAAGGCACATTATTGGAAGAACATTCACCAAGACATTTGGCCAGAAGCCAATGTCAATCATTGTTAATTCTCAGAGTTTGAATCACTGTTGCCCAGACATTACAGCTCATGCATTGTGAATGCCAAGTATTGAGAGAGCGTTGTTCCATATATACCAGCTCTTTAAACGTTCTTTCTTAGTATTTCCAAGACTATCCTACCTTTCCCAGCGCTTTCAATACAAATTCTCAGGTTTCCAACATGCGATAGAGATATGAAAGTTCTACAACATATTCCCAGTGTTTCAGAATCTCTCCTACATATTCCCGTTCTGTTTTTTTGAGCTCTGAGAATTAACATTTTAACACCGGTATCATTCGAGCTCTCTAAAGCTACATTATTGCTACTTTGAACACTGGGCGAACTGTCTTTTTGATTTCTTAGAGCTTTCAATACTTTCATAATGTTATATCAGCTCTATGAAAATGAGTTGTTTCACCAACTTTCTTCCAAAAACACCAACTCTTTTTGACTGAATTATAAAGATAAACCATACGGCCATGACTTCTCAGTTCTTTGAACACCACTTCCCAGTCATTAAACAGTCTCATTCAGGTTAAACAGCTCCCTAGAGGACTGAAGGGGCAAGATTTCTGGCTGAGGTCCCCTTGGCTATCCCTGGTGTCTTCCATCCCCTCCTTAGGCCTAAGCATCCCTACCCATAAGAGGCAGTAAGTGAGGGTGAGGTGCGGTACTCTCCTTGCTGATGGCCTCTGACTTTTCTGAGTTACCTGGGTTACAAAACCGAAGTGATTATCTATGGGCCACTAAGTTACCATGCAACCTGGCTGTCTGATGTCACTCACGGAGTGCTAAAGAAGAACACTGAGGAAGGCTACATGAATTTAGAAAAGTCCATACATGAAGGGACCTTGGAGGAACAGAGCAGTTATATAAGGGGTGTCCCAATTGCCCTTGGGTACTCATGCAAAACAACAATTCCTTCTTTCGGCCTAGATTAGTAGTCTCATGGAAGTCTCCCTATGGCCGGCTAACAGAGGGAGGAAAGTTGTGGAGTAGCTTCGCATGATGTCAATATCCAAACAAAACTGCACGGCTGCGATACAACAGTCCATTCTGGATATATGTGAAGGACAGTGGTAATGAAACCATAGCACTGGGTAGGGCTTGGGGCCTCATTCTCTTTGTCTACATAACAAATGACCAGATTTGCAATCATGTGCTGTTTCATGATTGTAGCCTTGATCTTGCAATTGTAGTCAGAGACATGAAAGGCACATTATTGGAAGAACATTCACCAAGAAATTTGGCCAGAAGCCCAAGTCAATCATTGTTAATTCTCAGAGTTTGAATCACTGTTGTCCAGTGATTACAGCTCATGCATTGTGAATGCCAAGTATTGAGAGAGCCTTGTTCCATATATACCAGCTCTTTAAACGTTCTTTCTTAGTATTTCCAAGACTATCCTACCGTTCCCAGCGCTTTCAATACAAATTCTCAGGTTTCCAACATGAGACAGAGATATGAAAGTTCTACAACATATTCCCAGTGTTTCAGAATCTCTCCTACATATTCCCGTTCTGTTTTTTTGAGCTCTGAGAATGAACATTTTAACACCGGTATCATACGAGCTCTCTAAAGCTACATTATTGCTACTTTGAACACTAGGCGAACTGTCTTTTTGATTTCTTAGAGCTTTCAATACTTTCATAATGTTATATCAGCTCTATGAAAATGAGTTGTTTCACCAACTTTCTTCCAAAAACACCAACTCATTTTGACTGAATTACAAAGTTAAAACCATACGGCCATGACTTCTCAGCTCTTTGAACACCACTTCCCAGTCATTAAACAGTCTCATTCAGGTTAAACAGCTCCCTAGAGGACTGAAGGGGCAAGATTTCTGGCTGAGGTCCCCTTGAGTATCCCTGGTGGCTTCCATCCCCTCCTTAGGCCTAAGCATCCCTACCCATAAGAGGCAGTTAGTTAGGGTGAGGTGCGGTACTCTCCTTGCTGATGGCCTCTGACTTTTCTGAGTTACCTGGGTTACAAAAACGAAGTGATTATCTATGGGCCACTAAGTTACCATGCAACCTGGTTGTCTGATGTCACTCACGGAGTCCTAAAGAAGAACACTGAGGAAGGCTACATGAATTTAGAAAAGTCCATACATGAAGGGACCTTGGAGGAACAGAGCAGTTATATAAGGGGTGTCCCAATTACCCTTGGGTACTCATGCCCAACAACAATTCCTTCTTTCGGCCTAGATTAGTAGTCTCATGTAAGGCTCCCTATGGCCGCCAAACAGAGGAAGGAAAGTTGTGGAGAAGCTTCGCATGATGTCAATATCCAACCAAAACTGCACGGCTGCGATACAACAGTCCATTCTGGATATATGTGAAGGACAGTGGTAATGAAACCATAGCACTGGGTAGGGCATGGGGCCTCATTCTCTTTGTCTACATAACAAATGACCAGATTTGCAATCATGTGCTGTTTCATGATTGTAGCCTTGATCTTGCAATTGTAGTCAGAGACATGAAAGGCACATTATTGGAAGAACATTCACCAAGAAATTTGGCCAGAAGCCCAAGTCAATCATTGTTAATTCTCAGAGTTTGAATCACTGTTGTCCAGTGATTACAGCTCATGCATTGTGAATGCCAAGTATTGAGAGAGCCTTGTTCCATATATACCAGCTCTTTAAACGTTCTTTCTTAGTATTTCCAAGACTATCCTACCGTTTTCAGCGCTTTCAATACAAATTCTCAGGTTTCCAACATGAGACAGAGATATGAAAGTTCTACAACATATTCCCAGTGTTTCAGAATCTCTCCTACATATTCCCGTTCTGTTTTTTTGAGCTCTGAGAATGAACATTTTAACACCGGTATCATACGAGCTCTCTAAAGCTACGTTATTGCTACTTTGAACACTAGGCGAACTGTCTTTTTGATTTCTTAGAGCTTTCAATACTTTCATAATGTTATATCAGCTCTATGAAAATGAGTTGTTTCACCAACTTTCTTCCAAAAACACCAACTCTTTTTGACTGAATTATAAAGATAAACCATACGGCCATGACTTCTCAGCTCTTTGAACAGCACTTCCCAGTCATTAAACAGTCTCATTCAGGTTAAACAGCTCCCTAGAGGACTGAAGGGGCAGGATTTCTGGCTGAGATCCCCTTGGCTATACCTGGTGGCTTCCATCCCCTCCTTAGGCCTAAGCATCCCTACCCATAAGAGGCAGTTAGTGAGGGTGAGGTGCGGTAATCTCCTTGATGATGGCCTCTGACTTTTCTGAGTTACCTGGGTTACAAAAACGAAGTGATTATCTATGGGCCACTAAGATACCATGCAAACTGGTTCTCTGATGTCACTCACGGAGTCCTAAAGAAGAACACTGAGGAAGGCTACATGAATTTAGAAAAGTCCATACATGAAGGGACCTTGGAGGAATAAAGCAGTTATATAAGGGGTGTCCCAATTGCCCTTGGGTACTCATGCCCAACAACAATTCCTTCTTTCGGCCTAGATTAGTAGTCTCATGGAAGGCTCCCTATGGCCGGCTAACAGAGGGAGGAAAGTTGTGGAGTAGCTTCGCATGATGTCAATATCCAAACAAAACTGCACGGCTGCGATACAACAGTCCATTCTGGATATATGTGAAGGACAGTGGTAATGAAACCATAGCACTGGGTAGGGCTTGGGGCCTCATTCTCTTTGTCTACATAACAAATGACCAGATTTGCAATCATGTGCTGTTTCATGATTGTAGCCTTGACCTTGCAATGTAGTCAGAGACATGAAAGGCACATTATTGGAAGAACATTCACCAAGAAATTTGGCCAGAATCCCAAGTCAATCATTGTTAATTCTCAGAGTTTGAATCACTGTTTTCCAGTGATTACAGCTCATGCCTTGTGAATGCCAAGTATTGAGAGAGCCTTGTTCCATATATACCAGCTCTTTAAACGTTCTTTCTTAGTATTTCAAAGACTATCCTACCTTTCCCAGCGCTTTCAATACAAATTCTCAGGTTTCCAACATGCGATAGAGATATGAAAGTTCTACAACATATTCCCAGTGTTTCAGAATCTCTCCTACATATTCCCGTTCTGTTTTTTTGAGCTCTGAGAATGAACATTTTAACACCGGTATCATACAAGCTCTCTAAAACTACATTATTGCTACTTTGAACACTAGGCGAACTGTCTTTTTGATTTCTTAGAGCTTTCAATACTTTCATAATGTTATATCAGCTCTATGAAAATGAGTTGTTTCACCAACTTTCTTCCAAAAACACCAACTCATTTTGACTGAATTACAAAGTTAAAACCATACGGCCATGACTTCTCAGCTCTTTGAACACCACTTCCCAGTCATTAAACAGTCTCATTCAGATTAAACAGCTCCCTAGAGGACTGAAGGGGCAAGATTTCTGGCTGAGGTCCCCTTGGTTATCCATGGTGGCTATCATCCCTTCCTTAGGCCTAAGCATCCCTACCCATAAGAGGTAGTTAGTGAGCGTGAGGTGCGGTACTCTCCTTGATGATGGCCTCTGACTTTTCTGAGTTACCTGGGTTACAAAAACGAAGTGATTATCTATGGGCCACTAAGTTACCATGCAACCTGGTTGTCTGATGTCACTCTCGGAGTCCTAAAGAAGAACACTGAGGAAGGCTATATGAATTTAGGAAAGTCCATACATGAAGGGACCCTGGAGGAACAGAGCAGTTATATAAGGGGTGTCTCAATTGCCCTTGGGTACTCATGCCCAACAACAATTCCTTCTTTCGGCCTAGATTAGTAGTCTCATGGAAGGCTCCCTATGGCCGGCTAACAGAGGGTGGAAAGTTGTGGAGTAGCTTCGCATGATGTCAATATCCAAACAAAACTGCACGGCTGCGATACAACAGTCCATTCTGGATATATGTGAAGGACAGTGGTAATGAAACCATAGCACTGGGTAGGGCTTGGGGCCTCATTCTCTTTGTCTACATAACAAATGACCAGATTTGCAATCATGTGCTGTTTCATGATTGTAGCCTTGATCTTGCAATGTAGTCAGAGACATGAAAGGCACATTATTGGAAGAACATTCACCAAGAAATTTGGCCAGAAGCCCAAGTCAATCATTGTTAATTCTCAGAGTTTGAATCACTGTTGTCCAGTGATTACAGCTCATGCATTGTGAATGCCAAGTATTGAGAGAGCCTTGTTCCATATATACCAGCTCTTTAAACGTTCTTTCTTAGTATTTCAAAGACTATCCTACCTTTCCCAGCGCTTTCAATACAAATTCTCAGGTTTCCAACATGCGATAGAGATATGAAAGTTCTACAACATATTCCCAGTGTTTCAGAATCTCTCCTACATATTCCCGTTCTGTTTTTTTGAGCTCTGAGAATGATCATTTTAACACCGGTATCATACGCGCTCTCTAAAGCTACATTATTGCTACTTTGAACACTAGGCGAACTGTCTTTTTGATTTCTTAGAGCTTTCAATACTTTCATAATGTTATATCAGCTCTATGAAAATGAGTTGTTTCACCAACTTTCTTCCAAAAACATCAACTCATTTTGACTGAATTTCAAAGTTAAAACCATACGGCCATGACTTCTCAGCTCTTTGAACACCACTTCCCAGTCATTAAACAGTCTCATTCAGATTAAACTGCTCCCTAGAGGACTGAAGGGGCAAGATTTCTGGCTGAGGTCCCCTTGGCTATCCCTGGTGGCTTCCATCCCCTCCTTAGGCCTAAGCATCCCTACCCATAAGAGGCAGTTAGTGAGGGTGAGGTGCGGTACTCTCCTTGATGATGGCCTCTGACTTTTCTGAGTTACCTGGGTTACAAAAACGAAGTGATTATCTATGGGCCACTAAGTTACCATGCAACCTGGTTGTCTGATGTCACTCACGGAGTCCTAAAGAAGAACACTGAGGAAGGCAACATGAATTTAGAAAAGTCCATACATGAAGGGACCTTGGAGGAACAGAGCAGTTATATAAGGGGTGTCCCAATTGCCCTTGGGTACTCATGCCCAACCACAATTCCTTCTTTCGGCCTAGATTAGTAGTCTCATGGAAGGCTCCCTATGGCCGGCTAACAGAGGAAGGAAAGTTGTGGAGTAGCTTCGCATGATGTCAATATCCAACCAAAACTGCACGGCTGCGATACAACAGTCCATTCTGGATATATGTGAAGGACAGTGGTAATGAAACCATAGCACTGGGTAGGGCATGGGGCCTCATTCTCTTTGTCTACATAACAAATGACCAGATTTGCAATCATGTGCTGTTTCATGATTGTAGCCTTGATCTTGCAATTGTAGTCAGAGACATGAAAGGCACATTATTGGAAGAACATTCACCAAGACATTTGGCCAGAAGCCAATGTCAATCATTGTTAATTCTCAGAGTTTGAATCACTGTTGCCCAGACATTACAGCTCATGCATTGTGAATGCCAAGTATTGAGAGAGCGTTGTTCCATATATACCAGCTCTTTAAACGTTCTTTCTTAGTATTTCCAAGACTATCCTACCTTTCCCAGCGCTTTCAATACAAATTCTCAGGTTTCCAACATGCGATAGAGATATGAAAGTTCTACAACATATTCCCAGTGTTTCAGAATCTCTCCTACATATTCCCGTTCTGTTTTTTTGAGCTCTGAGAATTAACATTTTAACACCGGTATCATTCGAGCTCTCTAAAGCTACATTATTGCTACTTTGAACACTGGGCGAACTGTCTTTTTGATTTCTTAGAGCTTTCAATACTTTCATAATGTTATATCAGCTCTATGAAAATGAGTTGTTTCACCAACTTTCTTCCAAAAACACCAACTCTTTTTGACTGAATTATAAAGATAAACCATACGGCCATGACTTCTCAGTTCTTTGAACACCACTTCCCAGTCATTAAACAGTCTCATTCAGGTTAAACAGCTCCCTAGAGGACTGAAGGGGCAAGATTTCTGGCTGAGGTCCCCTTGGCTATCCCTGGTGTCTTCCATCCCCTCCTTAGGCCTAAGCATCCCTACCCATAAGAGGCAGTAAGTGAGGGTGAGGTGCGGTACTCTCCTTGCTGATGGCCTCTGACTTTTCTGAGTTACCTGGGTTACAAAACCGAAGTGATTATCTATGGGCCACTAAGTTACCATGCAACCTGGCTGTCTGATGTCACTCACGGAGTGCTAAAGAAGAACACTGAGGAAGGCTACATGAATTTAGAAAAGTCCATACATGAAGGGACCTTGGAGGAACAGAGCAGTTATATAAGGGGTGTCCCAATTGCCCTTGGGTACTCATGCAAAACAACAATTCCTTCTTTCGGCCTAGATTAGTAGTCTCATGGAAGTCTCCCTATGGCCGGCTAACAGAGGGAGGAAAGTTGTGGAGTAGCTTCGCATGATGTCAATATCCAAACAAAACTGCACGGCTGTGATACAACAGTCCATTCTGGATATATGTGAAGGACAGTGGTAATGAAACCATAGCACTGGGTAGGGCTTGGGGCCTCATTCTCTTTGTCTACATAACAAATGACCAGATTTGCAATCATGTGCTGTTTCATGATTGTAGCCTTGATCTTGCAATTGTAGTCAGAGACATGAAAGGCACATTATTGGAAGAACATTCACCAAGAAATTTGGCCAGAAGCCCAAGTCAATCATTGTTAATTCTCAGAGTTTGAATCACTGTTGTCCAGTGATTACAGCTCATGCATTGTGAATGCCAAGTATTGAGAGAGCCTTGTTCCATATATACCAGCTCTTTAAACGTTCTTTCTTAGTATTTCCAAGACTATCCTACCGTTCCCAGCGCTTTCAATACAAATTCTCAGGTTTCCAACATGAGACAGAGATATGAAAGTTCTACAACATATTCCCAGTGTTTCAGAATCTCTCCTACATATTCCCGTTCTGTTTTTTTGAGCTCTGAGAATGAACATTTTAACACCGGTATCATACGAGCTCTCTAAAGCTACATTATTGCTACTTTGAACACTAGGCGAACTGTCTTTTTGATTTCTTAGAGCTTTCAATACTTTCATAATGTTATATCAGCTCTATGAAAATGAGTTGTTTCACCAACTTTCTTCCAAAAACACCAACTCATTTTGACTGAATTACAAAGTTAAAACCATACGGCCATGACTTCTCAGCTCTTTGAACACCACTTCCCAGTCATTAAACAGTCTCATTCAGGTTAAACAGCTCCCTAGAGGACTGAAGGGGCAAGATTTCTGGCTGAGGTCCCCTTGAGTATCCCTGGTGGCTTCCATCCCCTCCTTAGGCCTAAGCATCCCTACCCATAAGAGGCAGTTAGTTAGGGTGAGGTGCGGTACTCTCCTTGCTGATGGCCTCTGACTTTTCTGAGTTACCTGGGTTACAAAAACGAAGTGATTATCTATGGGCCACTAAGTTACCATGCAACCTGGTTGTCTGATGTCACTCACGGAGTCCTAAAGAAGAACACTGAGGAAGGCTACATGAATTTAGAAAAGTCCATACATGAAGGGACCTTGGAGGAACAGAGCAGTTATATAAGGGGTGTCCCAATTACCCTTGGGTACTCATGCCCAACAACAATTCCTTCTTTCGGCCTAGATTAGTAGTCTCATGTAAGGCTCCCTATGGCCGCCAAACAGAGGAAGGAAAGTTGTGGAGAAGCTTCGCATGATGTCAATATCCAACCAAAACTGCACGGCTGCGATACAACAGTCCATTCTGGATATATGTGAAGGACAGTGGTAATGAAACCATAGCACTGGGTAGGGCATGGGGCCTCATTCTCTTTGTCTACATAACAAATGACCAGATTTGCAATCATGTGCTGTTTCATGATTGTAGCCTTGATCTTGCAATTGTAGTCAGAGACATGAAAGGCACATTATTGGAAGAACATTCACCAAGAAATTTGGCCAGAAGCCCAAGTCAATCATTGTTAATTCTCAGAGTTTGAATCACTGTTGTCCAGTGATTACAGCTCATGCATTGTGAATGCCAAGTATTGAGAGAGCCTTGTTCCATATATACCAGCTCTTTAAACGTTCTTTCTTAGTATTTCCAAGACTATCCTACCGTTTTCAGCGCTTTCAATACAAATTCTCAGGTTTCCAACATGAGACAGAGATATGAAAGTTCTACAACATATTCCCAGTGTTTCAGAATCTCTCCTACATATTCCCGTTCTGTTTTTTTGAGCTCTGAGAATGAACATTTTAACACCGGTATCATACGAGCTCTCTAAAGCTACGTTATTGCTACTTTGAACACTAGGCGAACTGTCTTTTTGATTTCTTAGAGCTTTCAATACTTTCATAATGTTATATCAGCTCTATGAAAATGAGTTGTTTCACCAACTTTCTTCCAAAAACACCAACTCTTTTTGACTGAATTATAAAGATAAACCATACGGCCATGACTTCTCAGCTCTTTGAACACCACTTCCCAGTCATTAAACAGTCTCATTCAGGTTAAACAGCTCCCTAGAGGACTGAAGGGGCAGGATTTCTGGCTGAGATCCCCTTGGCTATACCTGGTGGCTTCCATCCCCTCCTTAGGCCTAAGCATCCCTACCCATAAGAGGCAGTTAGTGAGGGTGAGGTGCGGTAATCTCCTTGATGATGGCCTCTGACTTTTCTGAGTTACCTGGGTTACAAAAACGAAGTGATTATCTATGGGCCACTAAGATACCATGCAAACTGGTTCTCTGATGTCACTCACGGAGTCCTAAAGAAGAACACTGAGGAAGGCTACATGAATTTAGAAAAGTCCATACATGAAGGGACCTTGGAGGAACAAAGCAGTTATATAAGGGGTGTCCCAATTGCCCTTGGGTACTCATGCCCAACAACAATTCCTTCTTTCGGCCTAGATTAGTAGTCTCATGGAAGGCTCCCTATGGCCGGCTAACAGAGGGAGGAAAGTTGTGGAGTAGCTTCGCATGATGTCAATATCCAAACAAAACTGCACGGCTGCGATACAACAGTCCATTCTGGATATATGTGAAGGACAGTGGTAATGAAACCATAGCACTGGGTAGGGCTTGGGGCCTCATTCTCTTTGTCTACATAACAAATGACCAGATTTGCAATCATGTGCTGTTTCATGATTGTAGCCTTGACCTTGCAATGTAGTCAGAGACATGAAAGGCACATTATTGGAAGAACATTCACCAAGAAATTTGGCCAGAATCCCAAGTCAATCATTGTTAATTCTCAGAGTTTGAATCACTGTTTTCCAGTGATTACAGCTCATGCCTTGTGAATGCCAAGTATTGAGAGAGCCTTGTTCCATATATACCAGCTCTTTAAACGTTCTTTCTTAGTATTTCAAAGACTATCCTACCTTTCCCAGCGCTTTCAATACAAATTCTCAGGTTTCCAACATGCGATAGAGATATGAAAGTTCTACAACATATTCCCAGTGTTTCAGAATCTCTCCTACATATTCCCGTTCTGTTTTTTTGAGCTCTGAGAATGAACATTTTAACACCGGTATCATACGCGCTCTCTAAAACTACATTATTGCTACTTTGAACACTAGGCGAACTGTCTTTTTGATTTCTTAGAGCTTTCAATACTTTCATAATGTTATATCAGCTCTATGAAAATGAGTTGTTTCACCAACTTTCTTCCAAAAACACCAACTCATTTTGACTGAATTACAAAGTTAAAACCATACGGCCATGACTTCTCAGCTCTTTGAACACCACTTCCCAGTCATTAAACAGTCTCATTCAGATTAAACAGCTCCCTAGAGGACTGAAGGGGCAAGATTTCTGGCTGAGGTCCCCTTGGTTATCCATGGTGGCTATCATCCCTTCCTTAGGCCTAAGCATCCCTACCCATAAGAGGTAGTTAGTGAGCGTGAGGTGCGGTACTCTCCTTGATGATGGCCTCTGACTTTTCTGAGTTACCTGGGTTACAAAAACGAAGTGATTATCTATGGGCCACTAAGTTACCATGCAACCTGGTTGTCTGATGTCACTCTCGGAGTCCTAAAGAAGAACACTGAGGAAGGCTATATGAATTTAGGAAAGTCCATACATGAAGGGACCCTGGAGGAACAGAGCAGTTATATAAGGGGTGTCTCAATTGCCCTTGGGTACTCATGCCCAACAACAATTCCTTCTTTCGGCCTAGATTAGTAGTCTCATGGAAGGCTCCCTATGGCCGGCTAACAGAGGGTGGAAAGTTGTGGAGTAGCTTCGCATGATGTCAATATCCAAACAAAACTGCACGGCTGCGATACAACAGTCCATTCTGGATATATGTGAAGGACAGTGGTAATGAAACCATAGCACTGGGTAGGGCTTGGGGCCTCATTCTCTTTGTCTACATAACAAATGACCAGATTTGCAATCATGTGCTGTTTCATGATTGTAGCCTTGATCTTGCAATGTAGTCAGAGACATGAAAGGCACATTATTGGAAGAACATTCACCAAGAAATTTGGCCAGAAGCCCAAGTCAATCATTGTTAATTCTCAGAGTTTGAATCACTGTTGTCCAGTGATTACAGCTCATGCATTGTGAATGCCAAGTATTGAGAGAGCCTTGTTCCATATATACCAGCTCTTTAAACGTTCTTTCTTAGTATTTCAAAGACTATCCTACCTTTCCCAGCGCTTTCAATACAAATTCTCAGGTTTCCAACATGCGATAGAGATATGAAAGTTCTACAACATATTCCCAGTGTTTCAGAATCTCTCCTACATATTCCCGTTCTGTTTTTTTGAGCTCTGAGAATGATCATTTTAACACCGGTATCATACGCCCTCTCTAAAGCTACATTATTGCTACTTTGAACACTAGGCGAACTGTCTTTTTGATTTCTTAGAGCTTTCAATACTTTCATAATGTTATATCAGCTCTATGAAAATGAGTTGTTTCACCAACTTTCTTCCAAAAACATCAACTCATTTTGACTGAATTTCAAAGTTAAAACCATACGGCCATGACTTCTCAGCTCTTTGAACACCACTTCCCAGTCATTAAACAGTCTCATTCAGATTAAACTGCTCCCTAGAGGACTGAAGGGGCAAGATTTCTGGCTGAGGTCCCCTTGGCTATCCCTGGTGGCTTCCATCCCCTCCTTAGGCCTAAGCATCCCTACCCATAAGAGGCAGTTAGTGAGGGTGAGGTGCGGTACTCTCCTTGATGATGGCCTCTGACTTTTCTGAGTTACCTGGGTTACAAAAACGAAGTGATTATCTATGGGCCACTAAGTTACCATGCAACCTGGTTGTCTGATGTCACTCACGGAGTCCTAAAGAAGAACACTGAGGAAGGCAACATGAATTTAGAAAAGTCCATACATGAAGGGACCTTGGAGGAACAGAGCAGTTATATAAGGGGTGTCCCAATTGCCCTTGGGTACTCATGCCCAACAACAATTCCTTCTTTCGGCCTAGATTAGTAGTCTCATGGAAGGCTCCCTATGGCCGGCTAACAGAGGGAGGAAAGTTGTGGAGTAGCTTCGTATGATGTCAATATCCAACCAAAACTGCACGGCTGCGATACAACAGTCCATTCTGGATATATGTGAAGGACAGTGGTAATGAAACCATAGCACTGGGTAGGGCTTGGGGCCTCATTCTCTTTGTCTACATAACAAATGACCAGATTTGTAATCATGTGCTGTTTCATGATTGTAGCCTTGATCTTGCAATTGTAGTCAGAGACATGAAAGGCACATTATTGGAAGAACATTCACCAAGAAATTTGGCCAGAAGCCCAAGTCAATCATTGTTAATTCTCAGAGTTTGAATCACTATTGTCCAGTCATTACAGCTCATGCTTTGTGAATGCCAAGTATTGAGAGAGCCTTGTTCCATATATACCAGCTCTTTAAACGTTCTTTCTTAGTATTTCAAAGACTATCCTACCTTTCCCAGCGCTTTCAATACAAATTCTCAGGTTTCCAACATGCGATAGAGATATGAAAGTCCTACAACATATTCCCAGTGTTTCAGAATCTCTCCTACATATTCCCGTTCTGTTTTTTTGAGCTCTGAGAATGAACATTTTAACACCGGTATCATACAAGCTCTCTAAAGGTACATTATTGCTACTTTGAACACTAGGCGTACTGTCTTTTTGATTTCTTAGAGCTTTCAATACTTTCATAATGTTATATCAGCTCTATGAAAATGAGTTGTTTCACCAACTTTCTTCCAAAAACACCAACTCATTTTGACTGAATTTCAAAGTTAAAACCATATGGCCATGACTTCTCAGCTCTTTGAACACCACTTCCCAGTCATTAAACAGTCTCATTCAGATTAAACAGCTCCCTAGAGGACTGAAGGGGCAAGATTTCTGGCTGAGGTCCCCTTGGCTATCCCTGGTGGCTATCATCCCCTCCTTAGGCCTAAGCATCCCTACCCATAAGAGGTAGTTAGTGAGGGTGAGGTGCGGTACTCTCCTTGCTGATGGCCTCTGACTTTTCTGAGTTACCTGGGTTACAAAAACGAAGTGATTATCTATGGGCCACTAAGTTACCATGCAACCTGGTTGTCTGATGTCACTCACGGAGTCCTAAAGAAGAACACTGAGGAAGGCTACATGAATTTAGAAAAGTGCATACATGAAGGGACCTTGGAGGAACAGAGCAGTTATATAAGGGGTGTCCCAATTGCCCTTGGGTACTCATGCAAAACAACAATTCCTTCTTTCGGCCTAGATTAGTAGTCTCATGGAAGGCTCCCTATGGCCGGCTAACAGAGGGTGGAAAGTTGTGGAGTAGCTTCGCATGATGTCAATATCCAAACAAAACTGCACGGCTGCGATACAACAGTCCATTCTGGATATATGTGAAGGACAGTGGTAATGAAACCATAGCACTGGGTAGGGCTTGGGGCCTCATTCTCTTTGTCTACATAACAAATGACCAGATTTGCAATCATGTGCTGTTTCATGATTGTAGCCTTGATCTTGCAATTGTAGTCAGAGACATGAAAGGCACATTATTGGAAGAATATTCACAAAGACATTTGGCCAGAAGCCCAAGTCAATCATTGTTAATTCTCAGAGTTTGAATCCCTGTTGTCCAGTGATTACAGCTCATGCATTGTGAATGCCAAGTATTGAGAGAGCCTTGTTCCATATATACCAGCTCTTTAAATGTTCTTTATTAGAATTTCAGACTATCCTACCTTTCCCAGATCTTTCAATACAAATTCTCAGGTTTCCAACATGCGACAGAGATATGAAAGTTCTACAACATATTCCCAGTATTTGAGAATCTCTCCTACATATTCCCGTTCTGTTTTTTTGAGCTCTGAGAATGAACATTTTAACACCGGTATCATATGAGCTCTGTAAAGCTACATTATTGCTACTTTGAACACTAGGCGAACTGTCTTTTTGATTTCTTAGAGCTTTCAATACTTTCATAATGTTATATCAGCTCTATGAAAATGAGTTGTTTCACCAACTTTCTTCCAAAAACACCAACTCTTTTTGACTGAATTATAAAGATAAACCATACGGCCATGACTTCTCAGCTCTTTGAATACCACTTCCCAGTCATTAAACAGTCTAATTCAGGTTAAACAGCTCCCTAGAGGACTGAAGGGGCAAGATTTCTGGCTGAGGTCCCCTTGGCTATCCCTGGTGTCTTCCATCCCCTCCTTAGGCCTAAGCATCCCTACCCATAAGAGGCAGTAAGTGAGGGTGAGGTGCGGTACTCTCCTTGCTGATGGCCTCTGACTTTTCTGAGTTACCTGGGTTACAAAACCGAAGTGATTATCTATGGGCCACTAAGTTACCATGCATCCTGCCTGTCTGATGTCACTCACGGAGTCCTAATGAAGAACACTGAGGAAGGCTACATGAATTTAGAAAAGTCCATACATGAAGGGACCTTGGAGGAACAGAGTAGATATATATGGGGTGTCCCAATTGCTCTTGGGTACTCATGCCCAACAACAATTCCTTCTTTCGGCCTAGATTAGTAGTCTCATGGAAGGCTCCCTATGGTGGGCTAACAGAGGAAGGAAAGTTGTGGAGTGTCTTCGCATGATGTCAATATCCAACCAAAACTGCACGGCTGAGATACAACAGTCCATTCTGAATATATGTGAAGGACAGTGGTAATGAAACCATAGCTCTGGGTAGGGCTTGGGGCCTCAATCTCTTTGTCTACATAACAAATGACCATATTTGCAATCATGTGCTGTTTCATGATTGTAGCCTTGATCTTGCAATTGTAGCCAGAGACATGAAAGGCACATTATTGGAAGAACATTCACCAAGACATTTGGCCAGAAGCCCAAGTCAATCATTGTTAATTCTCAGAGTTTGAATCACTGTTGTCCAGTCATTACAGCTCATGCATTGTGAATGCCAAGTATTGAGAGAGCCTTGTTCCATATATACCAGCTCTTTAAACGTTCTTTCTTAGTATTTCCAAGACTATCCTACCGTTCCCAGCGCTTTCAATACAAATTCTCAGGTTTCCAACATGAGACAGAGATATGAAATTGCTACAACATATTCCCAGTGTTTCAGAATCTCTCCTACATATTCCCGTTCTGTTTTTTTGAGCTCTGAGAATGAACATTTTAACACCGGTATCATATGAGCTCTCTAAAGCTACATTATTGCTACTTTGAACACTGGGCGAACTGTCTTTTTGATTTCTTAGAGCTTTCAATACTTTCATAATTTTATATCAGCTCTATGAAAATGAGTTGTTTCACCAACTTTCTTCCAAAAACACCAACTCTTTTTGACTGAATTATAAAGATAAACCATACGGCCATGACTTCTCAGCTCTTTGAACACCACTTCCCAGTCATTAAACAGTCTCATTCAGGTTAAACAGCTCCCTAGAGGACTGAAGGGGCAGGATTTCTGGCTGAGGTCCCCTTGGCTATCCCTGGTGTCTTCCATCCCCTCCTTAGGCCTAAGCATCCCTACCCATAAGAGGCAGTAAGTGAGGATGAGGTGCAGTACTCTCCTTGCTGATGGCCTCTGACTTTTCTGAGTTACCTGGGTTACAAAACCGAAGTGATTATCTATGGGCCACTAAGTTACCATGCAACCTGGCTGTCTGATGTCACTCACGGAGTGCTAAAGAAGAACACTGAGGAAGGCTACATGAATTTAGAAAAGTCCATACATGAAGGGACCTTGGAGGAACAGAGCAGTTATATAAGGGGTGTCCCAATTGCCCTTGGGTACTCATGCAAAACAATAATTCCTTTTTTCGGCCTAGATTAGTAGTCTCATGGAAGGCTCCCTATGGCCGGCTAACAGAGGGAGGAAAGTTGTGGAGTAGCTTTGCATGATGTCAATATCCAACCAAAACTGCACGGCTGCGATACAACAGTCCATTCTGGATATATGTGAAGGACAGTGGTAATGAAACCATAGCACTGGGTAGGGCATGGGGCCTCATTCTCTTTGTCTACATAACAAATGACCAGATTTGCAATCATGTGCTGTTTCATGATTGTAGCCTTGATCTTGCAATTGTAGTCAGAGACATGAAAGGCACATTATTGGAAGAACATTCACCAAGAAATTTGGCCAGAAGCCCAAGTCAATCATTGTTAATTCTCAGAGTTTGAATCACTGTTGTCCAGTGATTACAGCTCATGCATTGTGAATGCCAAGTATTGAGAGAGCCTTGTTCCATATATACCAGCTCTTTAAACGTTCTTTCTTAGTATTTCCAAGACTATCCTACCGTTCCCAGCGCTTTCAATACAAATTCTCAGGTTTCCAACATGAGACAGAGATATGAAATTGCTACAACATATTCCCAGTGTTTCAGAATCTCTCCTACATATTCCCGTTCTGTTTTTTTGAGCTCTGAGAATGAACATTTTAACACCGGTATCATATGAGCTCTCTAAAGCTACATTATTGCTACTTTGAACACTGGGCGAACTGTCTTTTTGATTTCTTAGAGCTTTCAATACTTTCATAATGTTATATCAGCTCTATGAAAATGAGTTGTTTCACCAACTTTCTTCCAAAAACACCAACTCTTTTTGACTGAATTATAAAGATAAACCATACGGCCATGACTTCTCAGCTCTTTGAACACCACTTCCCAGTCATTAAACAGTCTCATTCAGGTTAAACAGCTCCCTAGAGGACTGAAGGGGCAAGATTTCTGGCTGAGGTCCCCTTGGCTATCCCTGGTGTCTTCCATCCCCTCCTTAGGCCTAAGCATCCCTACCCATAAGAGGCAGTAAGTGAGGGTGAGGTGCGGTACTCTCCTTGCTGATGGCCTCTGACTTTTCTGAGTTACCTGGGTTACAAAACCGAAGTGATTATCTATGGGCCACTAAGTTACCATGCAACCTGGCTGTCTGATGTCACTCACGGAGTGCTAAAGAAGAACACTGAGGAAGGCTACATGAATTTAGAAAAGTCCATACATGAAGGGACCTTGGAGGAACAGAGCAGTTATATAAGGGGTGTCCCAATTGACCTTGGGTACTCATGCAAAACAACAATTCCTTCTTTCGGCCTAGATTAGTAGTCTCATGGAAGGCTCCCTATGGCCGGCTAACAGAGGGAGGAAAGTTGTGGAGTAGCTTCGCATGATGTCAATATCCAACCAAAACTGCACGGCTGCGATACAACAGTCCATTCTGGATATATGTGAAGGACAGTGGTAATGAAACCATAGCACTGGGTAGAGCTTGGGGCCTCATTCTCTTTGTCTACATAACAAATGACCAGATTTGCAATCATGTGCTGTTTCATGATTGTAGCCTTGATCTTGCAATTGTAGTCAGAGACATGAAAGGCACATTATTGGAAGAACATTCACCAAGAAATTTGGCCAGAAGCCCAAGTCAATCATTGTTGATTCTCAGAGTTTGAATCACTGTTGCCCAGACATTACAGCTCATGCATTGTGAATGCCAAGTATTGAGAGAGCGTTGTTCCATATATACCAGCTATTTAAACGTTCTTTCTTAGTATTTCCAAGACTATCCTACCTTTCCCAGCGCTTTCAATACAAATTCTCAGGTTTCCAACATGCGATAGAGATATGAAAGTTCTACAACATATTCCCAGTGTTTCAGAATCTCTCCTACATATTCCCGTTCTGTTTTTTTGAGCTCTGAGAATGATCATTTTAACACCGGTATCATACGCGCTCTCTAAAGCTACATTATTGCTACTTTGAACACTAGGCGAACTGTCTTTTTGATTTCTTAGAGCTTTCAATACTTTCATAATGTTATATCAGCTCTATGAAAATGAGTTGTTTCACCAACTTTCTTCCAAAAACATCAACTCATTTTGACTGAATTACAAAGTTAAAACGATACGGCCATGACTTCTCAGCTCTTTGAACACCACTTCCCAGTCATTAAACAGTCTCATTCAGGTTAAACTGCTCCCTAGAGGACTGAAGGGGCAAGATTTCTGGCTGAGGTCCCCTTGGCTATCCCTGGTGGCTTCCATCCCCTCCTTAGGCCTAAGCATCCCTACCCATAAGAGGCAGTTAGTGAGGGTGAGGTGCGGTACTCTCCTTGATGATGGCCTCTGACTTTTCTGAGTTACCTGGGTTACAAAAACGAAGTGATTATCTATGGGCCACTAAGTTACCATGCAACCTGGTTGTCTGATGTCACTCACGGAGTCCTAAAGAAGAACACTGAGGAAGGCAACATGAATTTAGAAAAGTCCATACATGAAGGGACCTTGGAGGAACAGAGCAGTTATATAAGGGGTGTCCCAATTGCCCTTGGGTACTCATGCCCAACAACAAATCCTTCTTTCGGCCTAGATTAGTAGTCTCATGGAAGGCTCCCTATGGCCGGCTAACAGAGGGAGGAAAGTTGTGGAGTAGCTTCGTATGATGTCAATATCCAACCAAAACTGCACGGCTGCGATACAACAGTCCATTCTGGATATATGTGAAGGACAGTGGTAATGAAACCATAGCACTGGGTAGGGCTTGGGGCCTCATTCTCTTTGTCTACATAACAAATGACCAGATTTGCAATCATGTGCTGTTTCATGATTGTAGCCTTGATCTTGCAATGTAGTCAGAGACATGAAAGGCACATTATTGGAAGAACATTCACCAAGAAATTTGGCCAGAAGCCCAAGTCAATCATTGTTAATTCTCAGAGTTTGAATCCCTGTTGTCCAGTGATTACAGCTCATGCATTGTGAATGCCAAGTATTGAGAGAGCCTTGTTCCATATATACCAGCTCTTTAAACGTTCTTTCTTAGTATTTCAAAGACTATCCTACCTTTCCCAGCGCTTTCAATACAAATTCTCAGGTTTCCAACATGCGATAGAGATATGAAAGTTCTACAACATATTCCCAGTGTTTCAGAATCTCTCCTACATATTCCCGTTCTGTTTTTTTGAGCTCTGAGAATGATCATTTTAACACCGGTATCATATGCGCTCTCTAAAGCTACATTATTGCTACTTTGAACACTAGGCGAACTGTCTTTTTGATTTCTTAGAGCTTTCAATACTTTCATAATGTTATATCAGCTCTATGAAAATGAGTTGTTTCACCAATTTCTTCCAAAAACACCAACTCATTTTGACTGAATTACAAAGTTAAAACCATACGGCCATGACTTCTCAGCTCTTTGAACACCACTTCCCAGTCATTAAACAGTCTCATTCAGATTAAACAGCTCCCTAGAGGACTGAAGGGGCAAGATTTCTGGCTGAGGTCCCCTTTGCTATCCCTGGTGGCTTCCATCCCCTCCTTAGGCCTAAGCATCCCTACCCATAAGAGGCAGTTAGTGAGGGTGAGGTGCGGTACTCTCCTTGATGATGGCCTCTTGACTTTTCTGAGTTACCTGGGTTACAAAAACGAAGTGATTATCTATGGGCCACTAAGTTACCATGCAACCTGGTTGTCTGATGTCACTCACGGAGTCCTAAAGAAGAACACTGAGGAAGGCAACATGAATTTAGAAAAGTCCATACATGAAGGGACCTTGGAGGAACAGAGCAGTTATATAAGGGGTGTCCCAATTGCCCTTGGGTACTCATGCAAAACAACAATTCCTTCTTTCGGCCTAGATTAGTATTCTCATGGAAGGCTCCCTATGGCCGGCTAACAGAGGGAGGAAAGTTGTGGAGTAGCTTCGCATGATGTCAATATCCAAACAAAACTGCACGGCTGCGATACAACAGTCCATTCTGGATATATGTGAAGGACAGTGGTAATGAAACCATAGCACTGGGTAGAGCTTGGGGCCTCATTCTCTTTGTCTACATAACAAATGACCAGATTTGCAATCATGTGCTGTTTCATGATTGTAGCCTTGATCTTGCAATTGTAGTCAGAGACATGAAAGGCACATTATTGTTAGAACATTCACCAAGACATTTGGCCAGAAGCCCAAGTCAATCATTGTTAATTCTCAGAGTTTGAATCACTGTTGTCCAGTGATTACAGCTCATGCATTGTGAATGCCAAGTATTGAGAGAGCCTTGTTCCATATATACCAGCTCTTTAAATGTTCTTTATTAGAATTTCAGACTATCCTACCTTTCCCAGATCTTTCAATACAAATTCTCAGGTTTCCAACATGCGACAGAGATATGAAAGTTCTACAACATATTCCCAGTACTTGAGAATCTCTCCTACATATTCCCGTTCTGTTTTTTTTAGCTCTGAGAATGAACATTTTAACACCGGTATCATACGAGCTCTCTAAAGCTACGTTATTGCTACTTTGAACACTAGGCGAACTGTCTTTTTGATTTCTTAGAGCTTTCAATACTTTCATAATGTTATATCAGCTCTATGAAAATGAGTTGTTTCACCAACTTTCTTCCAAAAACACCAACTCATTTTGACTGAATTACAAAGTTAAAACCATACGACCATGACTTCTCAGCTCTTTGAACACCACTTCCCAGTCATTAAATAGTCTCATTCAGATAAAACTGCTCCCTAGAGGACTGAAGGGGCAAGATTTCTGGCTGAGGTCCCCTTGGTTATCCCTGGTGGCTTCCATCCCCTCCTTAGGCCTAAGCATCCCTACCCATAAGAGGCAGTTAGTGAGGGTGAGGTGCAGTACTCTCCTTGCTGATGGCCTCTGACTTTTCTGAGTTACCTGGGTTACAAAAACGAAGTGATTATCTATGGGCCACTAAGTTACCATGCAACCTGGTTGTCTGATGTCACTCACGGAGTCCTAAAGAAGAACACTGAGGAAGGCTACATGAATTTAGAAAAGTCCATACATGAAGGGACCTTGGAGGAACAGAGCAGTTATATAAGGGGTGTCCCAATTGCCCTTGGGTACTCATGCCCAACAACAATTCCTTCTTTCGGCCTAGATTAGTAGTCTCATGGAAGGCTCCCTATGGCCGGCTAACAGAGGAAGGAAAGTTGTGGAGTAGCTTCGCATGATGTCAATATCCAACCAAAATTGCACGGCTGCGATACAACAGTCCATTCTGGATATATGTGAAGGACAGTGGTAATGAAACCATAGCACTGGGTAGGGCATGGGGCCTCATTCTCTTTGTCTACATAACAAATGACCAGATTTGCAATCATGTGCTGTTTCATGATTGTAGCCTTGATCTTGCAATTGTAGTCAGAGACATGAAAGGCACATTATTGGAAGAACATTCACCAAGACATTTGGCCAGAAGCCAATGTCAATCATTGTTAATTCTCAGAGTTTGAATCACTGTTGCCCAGACATTACAGCTCATGCATTGTGAATGCCAAGTATTGAGAGAGCGTTGTTCCATATATACCAGCTCTTTAAACGTTCTTTCTTAGTATTTCCAAGACTATCCTACCTTTCCCAGCGCTTTCAATACAAATTCTCAGGTTTCCAACATGCGATAGAGATATGAAAGTTCTACAACATATTCCCAGTGTTTCAGAATCTCTCCTACATATTCCCGTTCTGTTTTTTTGAGCTCTGAGAATTAACATTTTAACACCGGTATCATTCGAGCTCTCTAAAGCTACATTATTGCTACTTTGAACACTGGGCGAACTGTCTTTTTGATTTCTTAGAGCTTTCAATACTTTCATAATGTTATATCAGCTCTATGAAAATGAGTTGTTTCACCAACTTTCTTCCAAAAACACCAACTCTTTTTGACTGAATTATAAAGATAAACCATACGGCCATGACTTCTCAGTTCTTTGAACACCACTTCCCAGTCATTAAACAGTCTCATTCAGGTTAAACAGCTCCCTAGAGGACTGAAGGGGCAAGATTTCTGGCTGAGGTCCCCTTGGCTATCCCTGGTGTCTTCCATCCCCTCCTTAGGCCTAAGCATCCCTACCCATAAGAGGCAGTAAGTGAGGGTGAGGTGCGGTACTCTCCTTGCTGATGGCCTCTGACTTTTCTGAGTTACCTGGGTTACAAAACCGAAGTGATTATCTATGGGCCACTAAGTTACCATGCAACCTGGCTGTCTGATGTCACTCACGGAGTGCTAAAGAAGAACACTGAGGAAGGCTACATGAATTTAGAAAAGTCCATACATGAAGGGACCTTGGAGGAACAGAGCAGTTATATAAGGGGTGTCCCAATTGCCCTTGGGTACTCATGCAAAACAACAATTCCTTCTTTCGGCCTAGATTAGTAGTCTCATGGAAGTCTCCCTATGGCCGGCTAACAGAGGGAGGAAAGTTGTGGAGTAGCTTCGCATGATGTCAATATCCAAACAAAACTGCACGGCTGCGATACAACAGTCCATTCTGGATATATGTGAAGGACAGTGGTAATGAAACC